>NC_140671.1:5077500-7577500 GCF_054131305.1 Coturnix japonica | reverse complement strand
GTTGTAGTTGAAATAAAAATGTCCTTAATAGCTGGGACCAGTAAAACTTTATTTAAACTATTTGAATAAGAAAACAAAACTAATAAAACTAATTAAGCAAGTGGGGAGGAGGGGAAAATAGTGAGTTTGCTTAAATTTTAGCAAGCTTTAAGACTGTGTTTAAATGGTTATAGATGCCTTATATAACAATAACAGTTGAAGGCTGTATGCTTGATAGGGCTTTGAGTTTATTACTTGAATCTTGGCTATATATATTCCATGAGCAGGAGTAGTGGGAGTACAAAGCTATGTTTAAGGCCACTTAAAACAAACTATGTTTGAGACCACTGTCTGATCTTTACTTTCCAGATGTCCAACATAACAGTGACATACAGGGATGGGCGAGTGGCGCAGCTTGAGCAGGTGTACATCAGAGGCAGCAAGATACGGTTTCTCATTTTACCAGATATGCTGAAGAACGCTCCTATGCTAAAGAGCATGAAGAATAAGAACCAGGGCTCTGGAGCTGGCCGAGGAAAAGCAGCTATTCTCAAAGCTCAGGGTGGGTACAGTGTGTTTGTGGTCTGGTGTTCCCTCTTTACCTTCCTGTTTTGCTGTACAGAAACTGAGATGTTTTCATCCCTAACACTAAGCAAAGATGAGCTGTAAGAAGCTGAATGAATGAGTGACGGCAGTCAAAACTCAGACTGATGCACAATACTGATACTGCAGATAGTTCAGGAACAGTAAGTGGCCTTGCTAGAGTTAGGTAAAACTTCACCTTTGGTTTTCTGTAAATGTGGTTGCTGCCTGTTTGGATTACCCAAAGTATGATGATCTAAGTATTCTTAAGCTTAAAAAAAAAATATATATATATATATATATATATTTATACATACATATATATATATATACACACACACACACATATACGTACACTTGGTTGATACTTCAAGTTTTTTAAATGAGTAACTGTTAGCCATTCTGCAGTTCATCCTCTTTAATACCTTTTTTGTGTGAACAGTCTCGTTATAACAAGATCAAGAAATAATCATGGGCTCTGAAGCCCTTGCTTAACTCTACCAAATGCAGTAAGGATGTGTGGGGGAGTAACATCTGACAAAACATAGTGAGTTCTGTCACGCTGTATGAAAGGCAGGAGGTCTTAAATCTCTCTGGCTACAGATTCACACAATTTAAAGTAGGAACAATGGTGTGTTACTATTTCATTGCTCTTAATGCATACTCTGTTATGAATAGCAAAGCTGTGTAGTTGTTAGTTACAGTTGTTTTCACAGAAAACTTCTATTTACTTTTATCACTTCCCAGGCCTCATACTGTAGCTTAACTTCCGTGCTTTTAAGGAAGAGACTGAGAGTTATTGATGTTTGGTTTGTCACTTGTTGAGATAAATGTGTTGCATCAAATTCATGTCATCCCTGATGTTTTCTTTCTTCAGTGGCTGCAAGAGGAAGAGGCCGTGGTATGGGTCGTGGCAACATCTTCCAGAAGCGAAGATAATTTTGGTCTTGACCAAAATGCTTTTTTTTTATTATTATTATTAAAGGGGCTCTTAACTTGTCTACATATATGTTGGTAACTTCTGTTTAATAAATGTTTCTGACAAAACCCTGTCTGCTGTTATATGACAGAGCTCCTCTTAGGCACAATAGAGTTCTGGCTTCTTTCTGTAGCTGGCAAATACGTTGGAGGTGGATTTCAAAGTGCGTTGTCTAGAAAACAGCGGACATGGATTTGATTTCTTTGTACTTTTGTGTGATGCATTGAGTTTCAGAGATCATCTTGCTTCCTTTTTGTTCAATACTGCTGTAATTTACCCTCTAAAGAGTTAGAAGTTATTCTTCATGAAGAATTTTTAATGTTGTTTTAAGGTTGTGTTATCACCTGCATTTACAGAGCAAACAGTCAAACTGAGGTAGCTCCTAGAGAAGCTTCGTATGGATCTATAATAAATACAGGTCCACCTTCGAAGCTGTACATTGAGTTTGTATTTCTTATTCTCTCTTTGGATGCGGTGAAAACTTTTCATTAGGAGCACACAGCTGATAGTTAGTAGACAGACCATTTTAGCCTGGGCTTGTACTTGCCTGAGGTGATTTGATTCTGACTGTATTGGCAGTTACTTGTTTTTTACTGTTGCCTGGGCAGAGAAGCTTGAATATGGAAGTAAAGAAATACTTTTCAAGCATTGATTTGAAGTGTTTCTTATGTATCTAAATGATGTCTAGGAAAAGTCACAGAAATGGTTATCCATTATGTAGGCTGACTTTTTGAACAGGACTTAGGCCCGACTTTAGCTTTTGCTAACATCTATACACGATCACGTAGTTCATAAGCTTATCTATAGGAGGCCAAGTTTAGTTGTAGCTTTAGCTTATTTTTGCTTCAAGTACAATGTAGTTATCTTAATTAATGGTTGAAATATTTCAATTGGTCTCTCCTGTACCTAATTGTACACTTGCATACAGTCATCAGTCTATACATGTATGAATGAAACCTGCTTTTCTGCTCTGCTGTGTAAAGACCCCCTTTGTGCAGACATGGAAGTTGAACTAATGTACTCACTTGTTGAATTGTCTGTAAATAAAGCAGTGTTTGATAAGCAGGGTTTTCTAGTGAACTGTGCTTTTGGGGGGGGGAGGGGTGTATCAGTGTTCCTAAATACTTGCATTAGAAACTTCTGTCAAATATGTTTTTGGTGTGCTTGGGCTTAATTATAGAGATGTTACTGCCTTCTTGTGCCTAGATGAGGAACCTGTCCAAAGGACAAGATGGTTTTCACAAAAAAAATGCTTTACTCATTGCATTTGAGTTACATTTATATTCAAGGGAGCACCTGAAGGGATTTGGTAGTGATGTGTTTCACTTGTGGAAATGTGTTCCTTGAGTCTGCAGCCACTCAGAAGAGACCCCTGGCTTACACCAGCTGATCAGTCTGTTACTGTAAGTACTGGCAGGTAAAACTGCAGCGCTCTATCTGCAGCCTTTCTAATAACCAGTTGAAAGAGGTGTTTGTGGAACTCAATCAGCTTAGTTCCAGCTCTTACGTGGGTGAGAGGACATCTGTTATTTTCACAGGATTTCCTTCCTGTGCCTACGTAAATGCTACTCAATTTTGCAAGACTGTTGTAAGAAGGATAATCTGAATATTGAAGCTGGAGCCCATGATGAATTTTCTTTTACTAAGCTGATGGTTTTGTTATTTGTTTAAACACAAAAGAATTCCATCCTATCGTTGTGCCAGAAGCTTCATTGTAAAAATGTAACTGCCTGCTAGCGGTAGTCCTAATTAACACTTGGGATCTCTGGAAATGAGTTGGTAGGTAAGACTGGGTGTGTTCTGTTGCCAGCCACTACCTTCACTTGCCTCAGGTATCACGATCTGGCAACATCCTTTTCACTAGCAGGTAGGATTACACCTACGTGCCTCCTTCTTGGTCTTAATTGGTTTTTATCCCTTTTAATACGTTAAATTTGTGTTGCTAATCTAATTAGAGATTTTTTTTCTCCAGCAGTGTCACTTTTTTGTCAACAAGTGAAATGGGGATGGCACAGTATGATATTACAGTATGATATTTTCTATATAACTTTAGGCAAATATCTTCAAGATTTTATTGGATGCTTCCTTGGCAGCAGGAACTGCCTTTTCTTCCCAAAGCAAACACCTGATAATAATCTGAGATTGATTAGTGCCACAATAAATTGCCATGAGTATAACCTAGTGTAGGATGAGGTGTGCTTCTGTTCTCTCCATTGAGATTCCTTCTCTTCCCTGTGTGTGTGATCTGACCTTCAGCAGCACTGAGGGTGGGGGGCAGCCAAGGATTTCAGTAAGAAATAGGAACCCTCTGCAGTAGGTTTAACTGACAGAACAAGCTCTGTAGTGTATCTGCCTGAAGATTCTTATCATATATCTGTGGCTGTCCAGAGAGCCACGAGACTTTTCTCCCCCCTCCCCCTCCCATCACTAGTGCTGCCTTAGCTTTCAATCAGTACTTTAAATACTTAACAGCTCTAGTCCACATCAGTGTTGAAGAAGATATTGGATTTTGCATAAACAAAAGCCTTTGTATTATAAAATCAGGTTGAGGCTGTGTCTGGGATGAAATGCTCACATTCTTCAGGAAGATACTGGGAATTAATGTTAAAATGTTTGAAGTTTTGTACTGGTAGAAGCAAAGGCCAAAACAGGCACCACTTGGCAACATCTTATTGATGTCACTGCTGAAAATTTGACTACATTAACAGATATGCTTGATTGTTACAGGCTGCTCTGAGGATCGTGTGTGTTCTTACACTGTGCTAAATCCATATTTCATACTAACAAATGATGTTTCATCCACTAGGTGGCTCTATTGCTAATGAAATATGGCAAACCAGAACCCTCTGGAAGGATAAAATGTGATGAATGTAACTTCTGGTGTAAACTCCATCAGCACGATGCTCTTAAGAACTCTAGCATGAAAATACTGAGCATATTTTCCTTTCTCTTCAGTGCTGCCCCGAGTGCTGTCTTCATAGTCACCCAGGTTATTTTGGTTTGGTACTGTGTGCTTCCCTCACACTTGGCTAACTAGGTATGTGCACTTCAGTAGGTGCTACAGAGTCCTGTTCTTCAGCAGTTCAAGTAATCTGTTTCTCTGGGATGGTGGATGCTGGGGATAGAGACTACTGAGCTGAGGCCTTGACATGAATTTATCCCTTTGATTTAATCAGTGTAGATGGCTTTGAACTACTAAGTGGGTCAGAAAAGCTGCACTGCTGTCAGGTTGAAGTTCACCTGTTATTCCCAAATGAAAATTGAAGTTGTACTCCTTACAAAAACTGAGAACACTGATAACAGCAGTAAAGAATTAAGTGGTGAAGAGTCAAGTGGAGAAGGTAATCGTTTGAAGAAGTAGCTTTGCACAGAACTGTGTGACTTTTCCTCACTCACCAGATGCTTTCATCCCTTACGTGTGTCCTTCTGCACATTTTCACCTGGTCCTGTAATAATGTTTTCTTATAGCATCCAGAACACCGTGGAGGTAAATGAATAGGGAAATGCTGCCCTGCTCCACTCATTCTAGCTGTTCTTCAAAGACTAGAATTATTTAACTCCATGTGGAGACTAGTGTTCTATATGACCAGGAAGTTTGTGGTTTTTTTTTTTTACTCCCCCTAATTTAGACTTCTAATGGGAAAAGTATTTGGGTTTTGTGTGTGAATCGGTTGTTCCTATTAGGCTATTATTCCTGGCACGGGGCTAGTCATTGCATAAGCAAACATTGTGCAGTCCCCTGCTGCTCAGCAGAGACTGTCAAATAGGAGCCTATGAAAAGTGGAGGTCTTCCAGCATCATTAATTCAGGGGAGAGTGTTGTAGCCCTGGCAAAGAAACACACTGCATCCAGAAGATGTGTAGTTATGCTGGGAGAAATGAAAAGAATAGCAGAAAAAAGCACTGTTGTTGAAGGGTTTTGTTAGTTGTTTGGTTGGTGTTTTTTTGCCTGGAGACTGAAAATCTATTTTCTGGTAGGGGGTTTGCTCTGTTTCCAGTTCAGTATAGTGATGTTACTATGTCCACTCCAGAGCAAACCACTGCTTGTGTGGCAAAACTGCTCACAGTTTATCCCACAGTGCCTAAGATGTTGATAGAGAGTGGAACAGAGCAGTTAGAATGAATATCAACAGTGCTGGGCTACAAGGAGAGGCAAAGGGAATGCTTGAATCTATGGAGAGGTGGTGTGGTTTGTGAAAGTGGCCCTTCGGCTTTTCATGGCACAGTGAAGTGCCTGACCACACACAGGCTTTCATGTTGTTATGCTGTTTTTGTTGTTGTTTGGTTGGTGCTATTTTTATGCAAAACTGTTACTGGCAATAAAGAGATTGACACCTTGCATTTCACAAGGGGAGATGGAGATAGAACCACAGAGAGGTTCAGATTCCCTGGATCTCAGGGACAAATCTGTGGAATCTTCAATCTGTGGAAGCTCAGTGAATGCTCCGACTGCTGGATTATCTCTACAAGGTGCATCTCCAGAACCCTGATGCAGAAGTGATGGTCTCTGAACACTGTTGCATCGGTCTGCTGTTGAACTGTAAGCTGCTTCCTAATGCTTGTTGGATTTGACACTTCTCAGGATATTCAGGTTCCTCTGCCTGTATTCTGAAGGTTTATAGGTAAGTTGCTTGTCAAGACAACCATATTTCTTGCCTTGCAAGGTAGATAAATCACAGATCAAATATACTTGGATACTGTGCTCAGAGCACCTTGCAGCTTACTTTGTCCAGGTACAAAGATGATGATTACAGGATTATCCTTATTCATAACCCTATTTTCAAGTGACTTAGTTCTGTTTTCAGGGGGGTGAAGCCTCTTTCTCCACTCCACCTGACAGAAGAGAACAGTCCTCAGCAACAGAAATGTGCATTGGGTCTGTTTTCCTATTTTGAATATGTTGAGTGCAATTAACATCTGTAATAGGCAAGGAAACATCTGTGGTTTCTAGTTGGAGCCATCAGGGCTGTGTATTTGGGCTTTTTGAGGAGAGGGGAGATCTGGGGGGGCTGGCAGTGCTGCTGGCCCTCAGGAGACACACTGTGCAGCTGAGAATGTGACAATTCATCAGTTCATGTGGTGGCATTTTAAGTTACTCACTGATGTTTTTACAGCCCTCTAAAATCTGAAGTAGAAGGCAAGATGAATAGGGTTTTGTTTTTGGTTTTTTTTCCCTCTGACTTCATCCACCTGAGGGACAGAGTGAACTGTGGAGACTTTGACTCTTCTGTAACTAAAAAAGGCATTGCTGTTTTCTGCTTCACAATTGAATAAGCTCTAAGTCTCAAATATCTCTAAAATAGCTCTACAGCTGGCTTTTGTTTTTTTTCCCCCTTCACAGAGCTCAGTTATCAGCCAATATCAAACCTCTTTGAAAAGCACAGTAAAAAGCTGCTCCTCAGAGGTCCCTCCAGAGCCAGGGAGGAGTGCATCATCTTGGCTGCTGCCCTCACCTTTTGCTTTTGAGGACAGCTTGGCTGCTGCTCTGTGGTTTGGGGAAAGCATGAGTGAATGCACGTAAAGGAAATGCTGCTTTCTCCTTTTCTCTGGGTATTCATTAGGATGAGCTCTCTTTGTTTTGCCTTTTTGCTATGAACTTTTTCTAGTTAATAAGCCACATTTGACACAAAGTAAGTGGGTGAAGCTCTAGGGAGCTCATTAGAGTTTTTCATGTCAGAATTTGACTGCAAATACACAAAGTCTAATCCTAACCCTAGACTGAGATTTGTGTCTCAGGATGTGCTGAAGCCTCTGGCTAGGGCTGTGTGCAGGGAGCGTTCTGGCAGCTCTCACTTCTTACTTTGCTTTCAGTGTTTCCATTGCTTCTTTTTCAGACACAGCCAGCCCTACCCCTGTGCTGATGCTGAAATTAGAATAGCAAAACACCTACCCTGTTCTCTGCAGTGGGTCAGTGTGTGCGTGAGCCCTGGGTTCAGGGACAGGGAGGAATAATCCTCACTAAGTGCAGGTGTCTGGTGGTGGACAGAATGATCTATTTCTAAAGCCAAATGCTGAATGCTCTTATGCTTGCTTTCATGAGAGGAAACAGTGTGAACTTTGGTAACGTTGTCAGCAACAGTCTACTAAGGAGCCTGTCAGTCTTCTCAAAGAGTGCAAACTCCATTACTGTCTGATAACTCATATGAGAAGTGAATTATAGATTGAAAAGAAGAGCTTAGTCAGTGAGAGAAGGAAAGCCCTTGACAAATTCTGAAGTGTTTGAAATAAAAATAGGTCAGACAAGACGGTGTTTCCAGCTGTGTTTGCATCCTCACCTCAACAAACCAATTACAGTTACTAGATGGAGTCACAGGGAGGCAGGAGGCTTGTAATGATCCCTCTGCTGAGCATCTCGCTACCTGGAGCATTCTAAGGTAATTACTCTGTGTTTTGAAGTCAGTACTGGTATAAAATAAAGGATAAAGGAGTGAGGAAGGTGTTGACCAGCTAGGGAAGGAGGGATGGGCTCACTGCAAGGCAAGCATACCCTGGTTTAGCAGCACAACAAAGCTGGTCCCTCTGGGTATGTAGCAATGAGGAGAATTGTACCAGCAGCTCATCCCTTTAATCCTCTTTGAGAGCCCTGAGCTTTTACATTCTGTGCAAGGAAAGGCTCAGTTGTGTTGCATTCTTCTCTCTGGTTTATATCTCCCCATAGCGGTGCACTGGGGTGTTTCCCAACTCTGGGCCAGCTGGATGCTCACTGCTGTGCTCCCTGGAGTCCTCCACCTGTCAGTGCCATTGGGAGCTGACAGGGAACAGCTGGATGTGCTGTGAGCATTTGTCCACAGCTATTAGAGCTGATCCAAGAGGCACTGCTGGCTTCCTAAGCCAAGACCTCAAAATTTGCATTTGCATGTATTTATTCACAGCCAGTTCTCCGTGGGGAAGTTTCTATGGCAAAGCAACCAAGTGCATATGGAGGAATAAGCACCAGTCCCACAGCTGCTTGGTTTAACCAGTCTGTTTCAAACCATGCTTTATCTCTTGCTCATGTAGCTGCCAATAGCACAGAATTCCCTTGCAAAGGGAGGAACGTCTCCTCTCCATCCTGCTGTTCAGTGTGTCTCGGACCCAAAAGGCTACTTACAGCAGGGCTGGAAGTGGTTGGGACTGAGCCAGGGACTCTGCAGGAAGAGCTGTCAGTGGTGGGCTGTGTGCTGGGGGTCCTGCGTTGTTTCTGAAGGGTTCTTCTATGATGGAAAAGCTGTGAAGACACCTTGATATAGAGCGTTGCAGGCAGTGCTCTGAGATGGAATGCTCAGCACTTTGCTTCCTCTTTCTAGATATGCCACTGACTCACCAGACAGCACTAAGCCTTCATTTAAATGCTCCATGCCTGAGTTTTCTTCTTGGCACAGACTGCTGCTCTGCTCAGACTGTAAGGGTTTAAGCAGATCCTGCTGCAATTTGAAATGCTTTTCATTTTTGCTGAAGGATATTTTGGAAGGAAAAGAAGAAAAACTAAATATGATCTTTTCCACAACAGGGGAGGGAAGAGATGTCACAGCTCAGTTTCTTCCTCTCATTGTGCTAAGAGGCAGTGACCTCTGAAAGTGGCACAGCCTTTCCCAGTAAAGGGAGAAGCCGCTTGAGAAACTCTGTTATGCCTTTTGCAAGACAATCTTAGGCCCCCGATGCAGTCTTTGCCATAGAAATTACTCCACAAATCTAAGGGTGAGAACTGTGCAGGGGAGCACAAGCTCCCTTAGCTCCTTGGGTTACACAAGGGCCTGGTTATGTTAGCACTACCTGGTCCCCACCCTCGTTCCAAGCACTGTGTCCTGGTTCTGTTGGGGCCTTTTCTCTTCCATCTCTACTGTGATGAGCAACTAAGACCAGCCAACTCCTTCAGGTTGTAATACTTGTGCCAGTGTCTGTAAATTCATCTTTCTTCCTTTGGCACTGATTTAGTGGGTATGGTGGGGATGGGCTGATGGTTGGACTAGGTGATCTTAGAGGTCTTTTCTAACCCTTATGAGTCTATGATGAGGCTTTTGGCAGTTGATCGGATACTGATACCAACCACTGCCCTCACTCTTCATCCAAAGGCGATAAATCAGTATCATCAGTTTGCTCTTGCAACACCTTGAGAGGTCAGCAAGGAGTGTGTAAGAATCATCTGTTTCATGCTGATTTGTGTGGCTCAGTGTATGAGAGTTTCTTTTATGTGTTGAGACTCACAGAGATTCTTTCAAAAGCCAGGTTGCAGTGGCTGGGCTGCAGGCTCAGCAACAACACAGATACTCAGACCCGATGGTGTTTCACACTCATGTCCAACAGAACTGTTTATTGAGTTTACACAGAATGTGAGCAACGTGGAAAACACTAGAAATCTTGCATCACTGGTTTGGTTTCGGACAGCATTGGAAATGACAATGCAGCTGCTCATATCATTATGAGATATGCGATAAGGAGCCAAAGCTTAGGAAGTGCCCACCTCTGGCACAATCACTGATTGCTCCTCTAGTGTCGGTAAAGCACTTAGCTGTCTGATTCTCCTTATTTCACTTGTAAGTTGTGTACAAAACCACGGTTTTTGAACCAGTCCTTTTAAACCACAAGACTATTTTCCCTCCCTTTTCAACCCCTGGCCTTCCCACCCCATCTCATCCCATCCCCCATGCTCCCACCAACACATACCTCCTTCCCCTCCCTTTCACCCCAGTCACACAGCAAATATCCTGATGCTGCAGTTCCAAGCCATGTGTCTGTTCCAGCCTATGCAATCCGATGGTCTCTGACCAATTCCCTTTGTTCAGACATTAATACAAAACACACAATGGGGGGGGGGAAATAAAAAGCAAAACAAAAAGCCAGACACGAGAGGGAGACACTGCTGGGCTCCAGCTCTGGCCTCTGAGCCCTTCAACGAAGCTCCACAACAGCTAGGCTCTTGGGGTACCTCCTTTCACACTCAAGACTGCAGGTCTCAAGCTTTCCAAGGTGCAAAGAAGGAAAGGAAGTAAACTACAAGCCTGTTTCTGTTACAGGTTCCCCCCCCCATCACTTTCCCTCAACCCAATGGCTGCCAGAAGAAATAGTTGACTCCGACAGGTCTTCCAGTGAAGCCCAGCCTGGGGACCTCCTTTGCTGTAAGTTTCTCTTTGTAATGTGGGCGATGGGTTTGGCAGCGAGGGGAGGGAGTGGAGCACATTTTGGGGGATAACGGGCTTTGTCTCACTGCAAACTGGGGGGAGATGTCAGGGAAGGTGAGAGAGAAGTGCTGAAGGAAGCCAGTCAAGCTGGCCCTCTGCTTGATGTTTGGATTCAGAACTGCTCCGTGGGGCAGCTTCAGTGTGCCAGAGCTGGCTCATTGTCCAGTCACCTCTCACAGCCTTGTTGAAGGACAGCATGCCGTGGGGTGCTCCCTGCTTCCTCGCCCTCCGGCCAGCCACCCTCCTGCCCACTAGGCATCTCTGGGTCACAGTCGAGAGCCTCATAAATGGTTGGCAGCGTGGTCTGCAGGCTGAGGCGCTTGCGCAGGCCCACGAGCAAGGGCTGTGGCATGGACGAGACATCCACATTGTTGCCGAGGTCTACCCAAGCCAAGCAAGGGAACTTGTTCATGTCCTTCATGGTGTCAGTCAGCTCCTTCATGGTCGCTCGCGTCAGTCGGTTGCCATTGAGCGAAAGGTGGGTGAGCTTGGGCAGTGCCCAGAGGAAGGGCAGCAGCAGGCGCACCATGTCGTCGTTCAGCTCGGTGAAGCTCAGGTCCACAGAGGTGAGGTGGTCCCCGTTGTTCTGAAGGTAGTACGCCATGCGGTGCACATCCCGCATGGTCAGGGGGATCCCAGATAGATCCATGGAGCCCTGGCTCACCTTCTTCTGCAGGCTGTTCTTCAGGCTGAGGGTGGAAAGGGAGAGAGAGAGATGACACAGAACAGGGTAGGGCTCATTGTGAACATTCTGCAAAAAGAGAGCAGAGATTGATTAGGAAACAGGTGTGAAGTTTGCACCATGCCTCTGGGCAGGTTGTGTACAGGGACTTTACTGTGTTTTCTCTGCACTTAAACTTCTCAAGAACTGGTTAAACCACGTTCCTTTAAGAGCCCCAGCATCCCTCACCTGTAGCTGCTGGTTTGGTTCTCTGTGCTCAGCAAATCATTGAGGACTGGCTTCAGCTGTGGGGAGGTGGGCAGGGCACTGAGTGCAATCTAGAGAGACTTGCTTTCACCTGTGGCCCTTGCTGTTTGCTAGGGAAGCAGAGAGAGGAGGAGGTAGGCTGCAGGGCAAGCAAAGTTGTAATACAGGGTCTCAAAATGAGTGGGATGTGGGGTTCTGAGGTGGGTTGTGGGTCTGTAGGAGTGCTGTGAGGAGTGGAAGGTGAGTAGCTGTAGGGGGTGACGAGGCTGTGTTGTGGGACTGAGTAGAAGTGTGTGTTGGTGTAATGTAGGAGCTTACTGCCTTATTATAAATGATATTTGTTTTGCTGTCCTTACAGGTGCAGCTACCTTTAAGGATATTGGAGCTCTACTAGAATCTCTAATAATGTTGTTACTCATATGCTCAGTGGGTGTAGAACTGCCTTGCTGGGGCTGGGGGAACAGGCTGGGGTAAGAACTAACCACCAGTATGAAGGTGCCCACTCCTTCTTTCTGGCTCTGTGTATCCTGCACAGCCACAGCACAGCCAGTCCCTGGGAGCAACAGGCACACGGGGGTGTGCAGTTTCCTTGGAGAAGGTTGGAGCACCACAGGAGCTGCCATGGCAGGTGAGAATGTCTCTGCAAACTTTTACACAAATACCAGAGTATTTCTGGGTCCTTCTGCTGTTCTGGGGAGGATGTGATGCTGCCCTTAATGCTTTGCTTTGTGTGTGCAGTTTGTGGCATTTCAGAAGCTTCAGCTCATAATAATCTCTATTAATATGTGATAGCGCAAATTAATAACTATGCATTAGTGCATTCATTGACCCTTCGTGGACTCATTTAACGCTGCTGCATTTCCATGAAGGGGCATGAGGTGGAAATGACCTTGTGGGTTGTCTTGTCTATTCTATAGCCCAATTCCTGCTCTCTGGGTTTGGCAGCACTTTGTTCTGGCTGTTTCTTTATGTTCTTGTGCTTTTGGAGGGAATTCACTGTGAGAGGCTGAGGCTATATCTGCAGGCATGTATTTAATGAGTTCTCAGAGAAGAAAGCTGTAACAGTGTGGAATAACTTGCAGACCTAAGGGTTCCAAACAGCCTTATGCATTGCTTTCCAAATATCTACACTTTACATGACCCAAACCACTCCTCTGTGGACCATAAGAGGTGTGATAAGACGTTTGGACAGCTGGTAAAATGCCAGGCTTATTTCTAGGAAAGAGGATTATCTAATATCCTTTAATTTCTGCATGAAAATAGGCTTAAAGATAGCTTCAATTGAAAATGCTTTTTTCTTTGTGTGAGACAAAACAGCTATTTAGTGCTCTGGATGCCCATGGGACTTGTAGGTGGAGGGCTGCAAAGTGCTGGAGGCTGGATTGTCCTTGTGCTGCTGCAGCTGGTGCTGTGTGCACATCGATAATTGTATGGGTTTGCATCCAGCAAAGGTCTAGACCCTGGATGCAGGGAAGCAGATGGTGTTTGTACTCGGCAGTAAGTTTAGGGAGGAAATGCTTTCCGTGTTGCTAGAGGATCAGCTTCAAGTGAGAATGCAATGTGAGCAAGAAGCAAGGGTGATCTGTAGCCTCACCCTACTGCATGCTGCACACAGCTCCATGCAGGCTGTGAGGAACAATGCATGCCCTCCATTTGTTCTTAAGAGATCAATGCCATTCAACTTCTTCCTCATCAGCTAAACTCTTTGGAGGCTGTGACAGCTCCTGCTTGTTGCTCTGGTGAGACTGGTGGCAGACCCAGCAGTGCTTGGCATCCTGTTGTGTTGTAGGGTTTGAAGGAGCTTGTTCAGCATCCTGGAAATGCAGCGTCTTTGCCCTGTCCCCATGCTAAGGGAAGCAGAGGCTGGGAGGAAGTGGTAAGAGCTGAACAGGATTCAGTAATGAGGGATGCCTAATAGTCCCTGTCTGTATCACTGGGGAGTTACCAGCTTTCTCCTTCTATGCCTCTTACTTTTCTTTAATTTGCCTCCAGAATCTTATATTCAAAGTTTTCTTAGTGCTCCCACCGCTGTGTATCCCCTCCTTCATTAACAGGCATTGCCAGAGGTGGTTCATTAGCCATGAGTCGAGTATATCTTGAATGTTCCTCCTTGCACAGAGCCTAATGGCAGGCTTGTCTGTATGGCTCCTCTGCCAGCGATTCAGGGGATGAGCTCTGGGCTTTTTAATTGCCTACTTAGCATAATCTGCTTGCCTTTGCTTCCTTGTGGCACCGGGTGCTGCTTTGAAAAGCTGGCTTCAGCTGCTTCTGGTGAGATGAGAGAAGCCTCAAAAGCACTAAGCAAGATGAACCCAGCCCTAGCTGTTCTTGTACTTGCATATGACTCTTACCATGTGGCTTTAGTTAACTGACTGGTGTTCTCTAACTTGACTTCCTAACTCAAAAGCAGAACAATCATGAATATTTCCTCTGTTGCATAAAGGAGAAATGGGAGCTCTACTTAATATTCATCTTGTGCCATGTGAAGGCTAAGATCTAGTCTGCCAGAGCTGTCATTTATGGCCCTGATGGATGCTTTCAAGAAGAAATAAAAAAGACCTGAAGCCCTTTAGAGATGCTTCCCTTCAGTCTTCCAGACACAAGTGCTTTCATTGCATTTTTAAAGTGCATCTAATGCTGCAGTGTCTGGGCAGTGCACATCAATAGATGAGAAATGGAGCAATGAGCATAGAAGGAACACTCAGTTCCCCACCCAGCTTTAGATTAACCAAGATGTTACAAAATGCAATTCACTCAGGCAGATGAATTAAGCCCGTAAGTGTGACTTGTGAAAAACCTGGATGCGTGCAACTGAGAGTAACTAACTCCATACACACAAATGCCTTTATTCTTCCAGATAAGGTTACTGGGTGGGAAACTGGGGCTGTTTTTTCTGCACCAGGAACACTCTGCTTGTGAAGATTACTCTGTTTTCTGCCTGCATGTTTTATGTGTTCAGGTTTGATCCATTGCACCAAAGAGAGGCAGCGCTGGGTGCAGTGTAAGTGGAAGATGTGGAAGGTTCCCCAGCCCAGCTGTGCCAAGACAGCTCAGTCATCATCTATAGCTTCTTGATGGCACTACTAGACTACAGTGCAGCCTTTCAGACAAAGGCTGCATTCAGCTGATACCCTTTCCACTCTGAACTGCTGTCTGCTGTGGCTTTGCTCATGAAAGGTAATATACCTTCTGGGTCCAGCTCTGTTCTGGAGGAAAATGTACAGTTCTGCAGTGCTGAGCTACAGGAGCTTTGAGATCTGACAAAAACAGCTGTGTCTCAAAAACCTGTATCTGTCAAAGTGCTGCAGGAAGGGTTCTTGGTAACCTAAATAACCCAATGTTCACATTGAGAAGCAATTCTTAACCTGTTTCTCTTTACACTGTAAACACCAGCTTATGGAAGAGAAGCTGGAGTTGTACAGTACCTTGGAATATGATTAGTCATCCTTAATGACCTAAACTATAGAACTGCAAAACAGTACTGTAACTGAAGTTCCATTAGGATGAAAGAGGCTGATAACTGTGTAGTAAGGTCATGCTGGTTATCCTCCTGCTTGTAGGCTTCTTACTTGAAAACCCTCAGTGAATCCTTCAAGATTCAAGCCTTGGTGTTTGCTCAGGCAGCCTGCCCGAGCAGCACCATCAGGTGAGACACGGGATGTCAGCTGGGAGATACAGACTCAAGATAGATATGTCAGGAAAGGAGAACGGAGTCCTTTGCTTTCAGCACAGCAAACCTGACTATCACCTGAGCAGCTGAAATAGATTCTTCAGGTGCATGCACAGCTGAGACACTGCTAACTTGTAAAGAACCCACTAGCTTGGATGCAGGAGGGGACCACTCATCATCTGTGACAATTTAATCAGAGAAACCAGAGATGGTCTGGGCTGTAAGATTCCTTCTTCCATGTTTCTCTATGGACTCTGCTTCTGGCCTGGGGTTCAGCTGGTAAAAGCTGCTCTGATGGCAACTTGTGGCAGCCTGATTTCACTTCTAGAAGCAGGGCAAGGGCCTGTTGTACAGTCACTTCAGAGGAATGGCTCTGCAGGGAAGGCACTGAGGACAGACAGCAACCTGCTGTGTTCTCTCCCTAAGAGATTCATTGCACTTTTGCTGTGGTCACAGCCCTGGGTCAAAAACATCAGTGTTAAAGGTGGTAACAGAAGCAGGTAGAACATATGGGTTTAGTGGGGGAGCAGGTTTGTGGTTAAGGACATCAGAAGGATGTGCTTGTCTGAAAGCTCTCATAGGATGTCTCGCTAGCAGTCTTTGAGGGATCTGCTTGGGCTCTATGTATGACTAAAATAAGACTGTTCCTACATGATGGAAGTGTGATTGGTCCTTAGCAGAATTTGCAGTTCCAGTTATCCTGGAATCACTGTGTATTGAAATAGGAGCGCCTGAAGGCATTTATCTTGTTCTTTCTACTTCATCAATTCATGGGTAGCTCAGGTTTGTACTTACTTGAAGGGGTTGGATTCCACGGAGAGTAGATGGGGATATGACTTATAGTCAGATCCTGTCTACTAGTTTGCTGCTTGATCCCATGGGAACACCTGATGTATGATCCTGCTCGAGTACAGTGGGTCCTTTCCATCTCCCACGCTACATCTCTGCAGCAGCCCAAGTGTAATTAAAACCAGGCAGATGCTCTCTGCTGTGTGCTTGGACTCACTAATTGTCTTCTGGACCCATTTGTCACATTGCCAGAAAGTGGAAATTGCATTTCAGAAGGGATGAATTGAATTCTGTATCAGATCCTTGGAAGCCCAAGGCTGGGGGATCACAAAGGCAAGGGAATGTGTTTTCCATGCACTGATTCCTCTGAACAATCCCAGATTTCCACTGGATATTAGAAATGCCTTCAGAAGTCTTGCTGCTACACATGTGCTTCTTACAGGACCTTGAAAGGTAGGTAGGCAAAAAGGTACAAGCCAGGGGCAAGAGTTCAGACAGAGATCAGAGTAAAATGCTCCATAGCAGATGGCAGGAAGCAGAGAATACAGATCAGTTTAAAACAGCCTGGCTAGATAGAATGCGGCTCTGATATCTTCAAGTGAAACAGCAATTCCTTGCTTTGCTGTTACCAGCAGCAGCCAAAGATGCCAACTCTGCAGGTACCTTTTGCCATGAACTATAAACCAGTTCCTCTCCTGTTTTTCAATAAGAAAGTGCTGCTGTTACATATTCAAATTATTCTGCCTTATACAACACCTTGCAGCTGTATCTGTAGGGCTGCCAGCTTAAGGTGCTTGTGGGGCTGCATACTTTGCAAGCACTGTTGTCTGTGCTACCTTTCCACTGTGACAGCAGGACTAATTTTGATGCACTTGGAAGAGACTGAAGAACTTACCACACTTGGGACTTCCTGCGGGGCATGCCATGCCGGTGCCATTTGGAGTGTGGGGTCAGGTGGTAGATCAGCTGCCTGCAGATCCTGTCTGAGGACTTCCAGGGGTCGTATTCCTGCAAGCAAAGGGGTAGTTTAGGCTCTGTGTGCTGCTGCAGGGTGAGGAGTGGGAAAGGGACTGGGTGACAGTGGAACATGGGACTGTACACAAGAAAAGATGGAAAAGAGGATGAAAGGGGAATAGCAAAAAGGCTGGAGATGTTTCTGCAGCACAGCATGCCCTTCTGGGGTGCCAGGAACAAGAAAGAACACCACGCTTCCAGGAAGTGGAACTTCTGTGACTTCGAAAGCATCTCTCTTCACCTGGTGAAGCAGAATGACAAATGGCAGCTGCTGAAGGTTGGGATTTCTGCCTCCTCTGTTATACAGACACCTGCATTCCTATTCCTCATCCCTCCAGCCATGGCACAACGTTTGCATTTAGGAATTTGATAGGTAAACACATAGTAAAGCTGTCAAAACATAGGCTAATTTATTCTTTATTGCAAGCAGTTAAAGAGCCATACTGTGGGCCAGCAGCTGTATGGTGACTCTTAAGCAGTCCCTGAATCAGCTGAGCATCCCCTGGATGTACTGCCAGCACATGGCTGCTTTTCTGTGCCAAATTAGGAGGAATCCCAGCCTGTGCTCAGCAGAGCACCTCTTGATCCATCACAGCTCACTTGGAGACCCAAAGAGGCTGGTGTTTGATGCCCATTCCAGAATGCTGCTGCATTGGCTAAATGGGTGCTGGTACCTTGATGCCACTTACAACAGCACGTGCACACCAGGCTTCATGGCATGCTGGCATGGTGCCCTGTGAGTGTTTGGTGGCTCACTGTTGAGAATTACCCTCGTGTTCTTTCCGTGTCCTCGCTGATGTAATTCCATGCTGGAATTACATTGCACTCAGCTATTTGCAAGGCTGTTACAGCTGCTGGCTGCTCAGCTGGGGTCAGAGGGGAAGATGTGGTTTGCTGGGGTTTTCCAACCTCCCCCCCAAAAATAATCTCTTGTGGGGGAAATCTTATCTACACAATGGTAGACATGGCATTTCATTTAAGTATACGTTCATGTAAGGCATGGAGGTAGAGGAGAGGGGTGTATGCAGGTGCACAAAAATCAGTGTGTTGTCTGTTGGAAGGGTAGTGTCCCCTTGTGTCACTTCCACTGCACAGTGAGAGGGGAAAGACTGACTGTTAAAACAACCAGAAGATGGGACCATATGAAATTTGGTTGAGAGGTAATTTTAGATGCTTATGTTTGGATAATAATTACCCTTGAAGAGATTTTTCAGGTTGTCTTACAGCTGTGATGAGGATTAGAATGCTGCTAATTTGCACCAGGCTTTCAGCATGCTCCCCAGGGCACCACTGCCTGCTCTGAGCTGTGTGTGCTTAATACCTATCTTTGCATAAGTTCACTCTGTTGCCCTGTCTATAAAGCAAACATGACACTTGCTGAGCCCAATGAGTGAGAAAAGGTAACAGCCATATGTGCTTGTGTTGCTCTGGAATGTAGTACTGGATTAGGGTGCTCTCATGCGATAAAGCCTTAGAGAGGGGCTCTTGTCCTTCTCTCAGAGTCACCAGCTTGGGCAGAGGTACGCAGATCTCTGTAGCCCCATAAACACCTCTTCCCCACTCCCATAAGCTAGCGTTGGGGTATGCTATTGTATATGGCAAAGTTGCCTTCCCCATCATATATTTATCTGGCAAGTGTCCTCACAACCAAGTCTTCTGTTGGCAAGATGAGTGAATCCCTGACTTTTGTGCCTGTAACCTCCCTATCCCCCAATTGCAATCATGTTCCGAGGTTCTTCTAACTGTTTTCTACAGATACATTCTCTACCACTCCAAGCATGCGTGTTAGATAGCTCTGGAGGAACACCCAGCATGATTCACCTCCTCATTTGAGCTCATTCTGCATCAGTGCCATGTTGTAAAGTGGACTGAGCTAAAGGGGAGGATTCACCTTTTTGGGACACTGCAGGTCTCTAGCAAGGCTCATCAGTAGGTCGTGGGAGATGGGATCCACCAAGTTGAGGAATGTTGCATTTTTGTAGAGGACTTCATTGAGGAATGTTCCTTCCAGACCCAGGTCCTACAGAAAAAAAACCAGACATGCAGCTGAGCATCTTGGGAAGAAGGATCACGGTACTCACATGGCAATACTCCAAGGGTAGAAAAATACCCCAGCAACAAAAAAGTAGAACAAGGCTGGGATGGTGCTGAGTTGGATTCGGTTGTTGAGGAAGGCTCAAGCTGAAGGAGCAAACAAGTCCTCTATCCATTCTGCATGCTGCTGCCAGGAGAAATGAATAAGCAAATGAGTGTCCCATATGTTCACACTGCTCCACTGAATGTGTGCTTCAAGGGAAAGATGTGTTCTTCAGGGAAAGATGCACTAAGAACTCTTAGAGAGAAAGCTGGGAGTGTGTACATGCAGAACCAGCAGGGACAGAGCTGCTGTTAGCAGAGGTGCTGGATCTTAACCCCAAGCAGCAAGCAAAGCTGCTGCTGTAGCTACTGTCCCTTCTCTATGTATGCTCAGATCAAATTGAGTGGAGAGCAGAATGGGAGACAAAAATCCTGGCTACAGATGTGATGGAGAAAGCAAGAATAAATCAAATGCTTTACATCCCCACCACCACATGCACAGAGCAAACAACCAAGGAGCTTGAGCAGTGGATGAATCCTGAAGGACAGAGACAGCTGGATGTGGGCCAAGGCATCATGCCAACATCTCCCTTAACCGTAAGGCTTTGGGGAAATGGAGCCTCCCACACAGTGTAGCATGGATAGATGAGGGAAGCTGCTAAGAGGGTGGCACGGCTGAGCCTGCAGCAGTGGATGTCAGACCGGTAATTAAACTCCCCCATTTGGAGCTATGCTGTTAAGTTGAATCTGCATTCCCGTTATAAGACTGCCTTCAAAGGTTTAAAAGGTAATATAGATGGAATCATTCACTTTGCATTTATAATCTATAAATTCTTAGTACAGGGCGTTTTCTAGTTCTTAGTTGTATTCTTCCCTTACTGCCTCCTTTTATTTTTTCCATCCTTCTCTGTTCTTTGGAAAATGCAGTACTGCCCATCCAGGCAATGTGGTGAGCAGACAGAGCATTATGGATCTGGGCCATTCTGTTGGCACAGTGCTCTTATTATTGGACACTTGGTTGCTGATGTCTCAGCACCGGGAAATCTAGTTGTACTTTTTACTACTGTTTGACTGATGCCCACTCAGCAGAAATATGTCTTTCTCTAGCAAATGGGTATTTCTTATTTCTGAGGCTGGTATGGACACGTGCAATGGAGCCATCACAGTGCTGCTCTGCAAAACAAGTGTGCATGAGTGCATTCCCACTGTTTGCAGTTGTTATCAGCGTGCTGCCTTTTAAAATACTGGAACCTCACATCCCTGTCCAGTACATCTGCTTACTGCTTCTCCCTTTAATTACACTGTCTTGATGTCTTGGGAGCAATCTACCACCCCTTGGGGCCTGCAGGCCACGAGCTGAGAAGTGCTGGTGGATACAGAGACAGCGTGAAGGGTGAATTAGCAGGGCTGGATGAGGTCTGGCAATGGCAGGAGGCACTCCTAGGAGTCCACATCCCCCATTGTGCCTGAGTGCATCCCCTTGTTTACAGGGGCTGCAGTTCTGGCTCATGTTGCTCTGCTGTCTCTGGGGAAGGGGGTGCCAACGCTGCTGTTCTGAGGCTCAGTGATTATGTATGGTGTTCAATATCCTCACTGTCTACTGGAGTGAATGAGGTCTCTCTCTTTTGCTACAGGTAACAAACAGACCGTTGCCTGGGATGTGTTAACCAGCAACTCCTGAGAGAGATACTGCTCAGGTAAGCAGTCTGTGTGAGGAGGGATGCGCTGGGGACTGAGCGAAGGGCTGAGCTTAGCTGAAGAGCTGATGTAATGTTGTGAATGATGAAAGATGCTGATCGTGGTGCTCTGAAGCATTGGACTTGTGAGAATTGGTTGTGATTATCTGCGCCCAGCATGGCTGACAGCTGTGTTCAGCCATTGGAAGGTACCATGCACATTAGCAGCCCTCTGTTTTGGAGGCTTTTGAGCACACAAAGAACTGGAGGCGTTGTGGGGGTGCTGGATGGGTTCCCATCTCATTTTGTGGAGGAAGACTGTGTTGGGGCTACAGGATGTGTGTCCTGCTGTGGTGCTGTCAGCAGATGAACAGAGGGTCACTGTTTTCAGATGGGTAGACAGAGATGGGGACAAGGGGAACTGAGAGGGCAGGGAGCAGGAGAAGAGTGCTCAGCATGTGGTAATTCTGGGTGCATGGGAAAGAGGGCTCAGCAATGACCCTGATGGCCCTGTGACTCAGCATCCAAACCCCACTGCTCACAGATGGGATTTGTGGAGACTCGAGGTCTGGGAAGGATTTTAGTGCTTCAGCCTAAAGGAGAAGTGATAAGCACTATAGAAAATGACTTTTTGAGGTTCTGGCCTCTGGCAAAACCTACAGAAGTCAGTTCATGTTAGACTGCCACAGCTGGGAAGAAAAAGAGGCAACCACCAACTTCTCCTTAACTGCCTTTGAGATCTTACTCAGCCCTTATCTACCATACATTCCTCATGTGAACTCTAAGGTGGTAGGCATGGAAAGCAGAAAGGGAATTTCAGGTCCCATAAATGCTTATTCCAAAAAGTGCAGCTTGCTAGTAGCTGGGGGTGTTGGACACCCTGAGGTGTGCTGCAGAGCCCAGGACTCAGAGCAGACATTACTGCAGCTGTACAGCATCCCTGAGAGCCTGGTCCTGCACTGAAGCTCACACCCAAAGGCTGCTGGCTGCTATGGAGGCAACTGGGTGCATTCCCACGATGAAGTGGGTCATTATCTAATGAAGGGACACGATAAACTGATTTATGCCAAATCAGAGAGAGCGTTTGTCCCCTGTGCTGTTTATTTCAGCATCCTGCAGTTCTGGGAGGTGAGTTTGCCTGGGAAGTGACAGAGCGATGGAGATGCTCTGTTCCAGCAGTGGGGCTCTGCATCCCTTTGGCCACGGGCTGTCTGCACGGTGGGGCTCTTCTGTGCCTGCACAGTGGCAGACAGAGCCCTACAGCCGGGCTGCACCCAGCTGGACTGCGGGAGGAGGCTTCTCCCTGGGGAGCAGCGCACCGGGGGCTAACACCGGGGTTGAGGATTGGGACGGCTTGGGCACCGCTTTACCTGCCCGCCGTGCTCCATAGTCTCAATCCCCAGGCGGAGACGGGGGAGGTGGCAGCGAAGTACGGGTGGTGTCCCCAGTACGGGTGGTGTCCCCAGCCCGAACGGTGGCACAAAGAGCCGGGATCGGCCCCGCACCGCCCCGGTCCCTTTGTTGCCCGAAGGCGGCCCGCCCCGCCCGCGGTGTTTACCTTCCTGAGCAGCCTGAGGATGTGCACGGCGTGCTCCCGCTTGTGTTCGCGGATGGTGGCCTGGATCTCCCGCAGCCACCCCACCCTTCGCACGTACGGAGCGGGCGAGGCTTTCCGCAGCACCCCGGGCAGCTTCTGCGGGTGGAGCAACAGCGACGACAGGTGGAAGTCGGTCCGGCCGGAGGGTTCCTCGGCTCCGGAGCTTTCCTCCTCCAGGCTGCTCTGCCGGCTCAGCCGGGAGCCCATGGCCGCGCCGCTCCGGGCCGGGAGGGCTCCGAGCTCCGAACAGGGGGAGGCGCCGAGAGGGACGGGCGGGGGTCGGCGCTGCTCCGCCCGAATGGCTCCTCCCAGCTCCCCCCCGGTTCGGGGCTATCGGCGCTCCGCCGGCCCCCACCGCGTCTCGGAGGTCGCTCCTCCCTTCTCAGGGTGTGTTCTGCCGTGGGGATCCTCGCTGCAGAAGACAAAGAAAGGAGCGGATCCCTCTCCGCATCCCTCCCTGCATCCAGGCGCTCCAGGAGCTTTGAGCCCTGGCCAACTCTTGGAACGCTGCGAGAGACGGGCGGTGCTTCCGAAATCACCTTTTGGATGCGGACAGCCGCTTTCTGCCGCTCTGATGCTGGAGCAGAGGAGGCGGCTTTTGCCCACCAGCGGTTGATAGCGTAATTCTGGCCCCGCTCCCCACCAACCTCCGTCCCCCAGCAGTGCACGGCAACTTTAGCACATCCCCAGACCGAACCGCTGCGATCCAGCGAGGCTTTGAGATAGCAAAGGTTGGATCCCAGCTCTGAGACTTTGCAGGAAGCCGAGTCATGCTCTTAGGATAACCAGCAGCTCAGCCTGACCTCCCATTGCTGGAGCTGTGAGCACCCTCTTGCTTAAGACCACTGCTGGATGCCCGCAGCACAGCGAGCACGGTGTTGGTGGCCATGGCTGTAGGAGCAGCCTGGGGTTGAGACATATCCATTCCTGCAGGTGCTGGGCCCTCATTTGGGGGATGGGAATGGCTGTGGCTTTTTGCTGTACAGAGCAAAGTTTGCTTTCCTTCTCAGAGCCTCAAATGATGCCGCCTCCTTTGTGCTCTGCTGGTTTGAGCAGAAGATGGGATGGGGCTGCCCTCAGAGCAGTGTGACTGATGCATCAGCTTTGCCCCATGTTTATTCACATCCCCAAGCACGGCAGGTGAAACATGAGGGCTTTTATCACACTTTTACTCATTGTTTGATCAGAGAAAAACCCTGACTGTCTCTGCTCATTCCCTCTCTACCCAAGAACCTGCAGGAGAGAAATTGGCATCAGCAGACCTTGAGGTTCTGCTGAAGCTAACTCAGGCTCATCCCTTTTGAAGGGAGAGCTGCTGAGTAAGGGCTGCAGGGTCTGGTTGGAGAGGTCCAAGAGGGGTTGGGTCAGGAGAAAATCACTGTATGGTGCAGTGTTATGTCTGATGGTGATGGATAGGAGAAGACAACCCCTGGCAGGCTGATGGTGATGGGGCTGTACAGCAGCAGAATGAACTGCCTGAGTTCCATGCTGCTGGAAGGAGGAGCAGCAGGTTTGTAGCCAAGGGATCAGCTCATAGCAGAGTGGCTTTGTGTGTTTCCTGTCTGCATGGTTTAAAACTGGAATCAGTGTGTGAATAATAGGAGCTAATAAGAAACACACCAGTGCTGGGCTTGGTTTCTTCCCACACTTAGTCCCACTGGGGGCACTTGCACCTCTCAGGGTGCAAACCAAACACAGGTACACATGGCACTGCTGATTGCAGCTGAGCTGGGCACTGCGTGGCTGGTAGAGTTCTCCCAAGAAGTCTCTCTTAAGAATGGAATGGGAAAAATACAGAGCAAGCAGAGATCCTCTGTCTATTCGCCCATGTTCTGTGCCTCAGGCACATCTCCTTGTCATTGTGCTGGCGTCCTGTAATGGGGATGTTCTGCTCCAGAACCTTTGGGACAGGTAAGCAGAGCTCAGGTCTGTGCCTGGAGCAGAAGAGTGATGGCTCTGGGTCAGCCCATGGTCTCTCTCCATGAAGACCCTGTATTAGCAGGGACTGATGGTAATGCCTGGAGAGAACAGGAAGGGTGCAGGTTGCTGTTTCTCTGACTGTCATTCTGGCAGCTGACCAGGAGATAGGAATCTCTGCTTTTAATTACCTTTTACCCTTCTTGCTTTCCTAAACCTTCTTTGAACTGGAGCAAGCACAGCACCTTACAGCAGTATGTTCCAGCACCAGGCTGCATTGCGTGCAGAAATAATTGTTCTGAATCTGTCACTTGCTGCTTTTCTTTGCTGCTAAAAAAACACAAAAGAGACAGCAAGTGATCTTTCTTCATCTATTTCTCCACCGCATTTCTAATGATAAACCTCTGCCATGTCTGTTTCTCGGGTTCCTATGGCTCAGAGCATGGAGCTCTGCCTGGCAATGGGGCTGCAATCCCAGCTGCTGCCGGGGAGGACACACTGCACTGCACACACCCATGTGCTGGGGCTGCTCTCATCTGTATGCTGCTCAAGCGGGATTCGAATGACAATCCTAATTATGTTTGCCTTGTATAAGATGAAAGCTGTATTTCTGACTGGGCTGGGAATGTAATTGATTAATTTAGCATTTAAGAAGGGAAAGAGGATTAAGGTGGTGGTGAAGCTGTGCTGCCAGGCACTGCATTTGCTGCCTCGCACTGTGCTTCTGCTTTTGCTTGCCTGCAGAGCAGCTTGTCTCAGCTGTCATTTCCTGCAGGGTGGCTCTGAGCTTGTTGGTGTATCTCTCAAAGCCAAACCTCCTGAAGACGAGGGAGCTGAGTCCTGGGAAGACACCTGCAAAGAGCAATTCCAGGCTTCAGCTTTAACTCTCTTCTCACTTGCTCTTTTGCCTCACTCTGTCTGCAGGAGACAGAAATGTATGTGGGGAGCTCCATAACTCAGACTCTTGTAGACCATCAAGGAGAGGTCTACACTCCCACAGCAGCATACATTAGGGAAGAAATCCCCTTAATGAGCAGAGTGCAGGGAGGGGAAGGAAGGACACAGCATCAGTGGGACTTTGATCCTGGGGAATCCCTGCAGTGCCAGTGCTGGCAGCTGTAACTGCACGCACACAGACACTGCTGAGGCTGTACTTAATGGAGAGGTGGTAACAATTTGCCATGTAATATTAATTAGTTCTTCAGCCTTTTCCTTCTTGCACTGCGGCTCTCCCAGTGGCTCATGAGGCCCTGAATTATCCTGGTGCTCCAGGGCTGAGGCAGGAACAACTCTTAGAAGTGGCAGAATTCTGCTTAAGTAATCATGGACGTTGGCTCATTATGGCAAAATGATCACATTCTGACAAGGCCTATTAAGGCAAATTTGTTAGGCTGAATATTTCTGCATATGAGCCCTAATGACCCGTGATGACGCAGGTGTGTTGGGCAGCAGTGCTGCATGCATGGAGGTCATGCGTGTTCCCCAGTTGTGCATGGCATTAACCTGACTTCTTTGCATGGGAGAATTTTGAACTTCCACTGCTTTCACAATGAATTAATGAGATATCTGAGGTACGTGGGGAGTTTCTACTTCTCTCCACGCTGGGAGCACTCTGCACCCTTATTACTTAGATGGGTTTTGCCATGATTAGGTGAGGCTGCGGTGTGAGGTTGGGTGCTGGGAAGAGCAGAGTGTTGCAGGAGCAGTGGAGGAAGCTCTGCACAGACCCAGACTGTGCCACGGGCTTCTCACGTTTCCAACATCAGAGATATTTGATCTTGTAGTGTGTCCCACTGGGATCCCATTTGATGTGTGTCTCACAAAAATATTTCTAAAAAGCTTTTTTAAATCCCTACCTTTAAAAAGAGGCTGCTGCAGTTTCTGGACCTGCAGTTCCATGAAAGAATTAAGCCATCTTAAACCTACAGAGGGGCGGTTGAAGGCACCTCTTGGTGCTGTTAAGCTGCTTTTGGCATTTGAAATTGCCAAGCACACAGATTATATTGCCTCTGAGCATCTTAGCATGCTGTTAAACTGCTGAGAGCAACCACAGCCCCCAGGGGAGCACGGGACCTGGTGTTGCTGGTGTGTACTGTACCTCTGCCTCAGGCTTTCAGATTGTCCAGAGACTTTTGTTCGTGGCAGAAGGAGCCTCAGGGTCCCGGTGTGACTACTTAGCTTAAGCTTTTCCAGGAGGCTGCAGCACAGCCCTGCTCCCTCCAGCAAACAGGTTTCCCTTCCTTGTCTGTTCTGTTACAGCACTGCTCAGCACCTTTGGGTTCAGATAGTGCTCGCCTGGGTCACTTCTTGTGCACTCAGAATGCTGCTCCCCCAGTGCCCTCCTCGCAGCTGTCCCTCCTGCCGAGCTGCAGATGGAGCCTTTCAGACGGGCTGTCAGAGCCCATGAGCCTCACCAGATGCATTCACTGCATTAACCTTTGAAGCCAAGTGAGTTTCTGTTGTCAGAACAGCGGAGGCCAGCAGTCAGCCTTCCACCCTCCCCTCCTTCTTTTTCCTCATTGTAAAAAAACACGTTGGCCTCTCCTGTGCTGACCGCAGCAGTTCTGCATGGCTTTGCCTCATCGCGTCAGTCCGCACACGGTTCACCGGTGAGGAATTTCATCCACGCCTTAAAGCGACAAGTGGATGAGGTTGGGGAGATCTCCAAGGGACTGCAAGCGGTCCTAAAAGGAGGGAGGTGAGAGGGAGAAGAGCTTTAGAGGGGCTGCCTTGGGATGGTGCTTGTGAGAGCGGTGGCTGAGAGTCCTCATCCTCTGCACTGTTGTGGCACAGGGCAAAGGAGTGGCACTGAGGTGCTCTCCTTGAACCTGGAAGGGGCTGCTGGCCCTTGACATCCCTCCCTCCCTGGCGCTGCTGGTGTGCATGAGCCTGCTGATAACTGAAGTGCAGTCTGACAGTGAAACAGGGCAGCTGATCCCTAGGGGTGAATTCATCCCCTCTTTTCCAAGCCAAGCACAGGGCTGCTTCACGAGCCAGGCTTGTGTGTGCCTGAGGCAGCAAGCCTGTGCTTGGCAAGAAGTTACGTCCGGGAACCGGGAGCCTCTTGTCTTAGATGTGCTTAAGGCCATGAATGGGGCACCCAGGAGGTTGGAGCTGGTCTTCTTTAAGGTCTCATCCAACCTAAGTCATCCTATGAAAGGCTCGGAGCCGCTCGCAGGCTGCGCTGGAATTTCCTCCCGTCTGTGCCACCTAGTGCCCGACGCCAGAACTGGGGCTGCCCCAACCTCACCGCAGCCCACGGAGCAGCCCGGCTCCCCGGGGTTCCCTCCCCTCGGTGCTGTGCCGGGCTCTGGGTGCCGGCGGGACACCGACGTGCCGCAGGGGCTGCAGGTAGGAGCGGGGCACACACGTGTGCGACGGGGGGAGGAAAGCGGCCCCGGCCGGGGGCTGCAGGTGAGGTCTGAGCTCTGGGAGCTGCAGGCGGGGAGAACAGAGCCAGGGCCTCTCCGTGACCCCATCTTTGCCTTCCAGGCGTTTCTGTGATGTTTTAACGGATGAGCAAATACTGACCTTTGTCAGAACTGGAATTCTCCTTTTTGGATGGATTTCAGTGCTGCTTCAAGGGGTGCGACAGCAAACTTGCTTAGGGGGAACACCGTAGGCAGAGCACTTGTTTTTGTATGTCAGCACAGTTCGCTGGGCATTATCTTTTGTGTTACTCTGTTTCTTATTGAGTTCCTCGCCTGGAGTTGCTTTTCAAGCAGCTCGTACAGCTGGTGCTCGTTTTGCCAGCTTCAATTCTTAACTCCGACCTCTTGAGCCTTTTCAGAGAAATACAATTGCTCCATACAGACCCAGTTCTCTAAGCTCTAAATGGGATGGGATGAAGCAGGAGCTGACAACACCTTGCTTCCTTCTCACTGTGTTTTTTCCACAAATCTATGTAAGAGGTTTAGTGGTGGTGAAAGGAGCTGCTAGCTCCCATTGACCAATACACACCTCTCCTTCCACTGCACTGAGTTACATCTGCTCTTATTCACGCTGTTTCACAATGTTTTCAAGTTTTCCAAGCCTCTCATAACTATACTTGATTTCTTTTCCTATCTCCATGTACTGTATGCATCTCTTTACTTACTGGGCATCCATAGGGTTCTCTGCTCTAAGTTTTGTCCACGTGAAAACGTGATTGCTCATTCTCTTCTCACATTTATTGGCTGAAAACCATTATCTTATGTCACTTCCCAGAACTTCATACCCACAGCTTCAGAGAATCAGTAATAAAACTGTTGAAGGAGCAGATGGATGTATCTATCTTAATTCTCTTGGTCACATCCAGGAAGCCATGAGCTTTGCTCCTCTTTGTTTTGAACTATGGCATCTGCTTTGTCCCTCTGTGTGACATCTCAGGGGTTGACATGCTGCTTCTGAAACGTAGATTTTCCCAATCTTCTTATTTATCTTGGTACTTGTGTAAGCCTGATTGCTTAGGAAGTCTCAGCATCTTTCATTGGAAAGGCAGATTGGCCCCCACAGCCTCTGATAGCATAGGGATAGCTCAGTGGTTTTGAAGCTGGAATGCTTGGGGCTGCTATTGATTGTGGTGCCTTATTGCTTCTGGAAGGGCTGATCTTTGAAACCAGGGCTCCAGGAAGTCATTTAGGTGTTTGCATCCTGCTGAGTGTTGAAACTCTGGGGATTGGAGTGGGAAGGAAATTCATCTTGAAACAGAGACAGTGTTTATCTGCTTTCCCCAGACAGCACTCTACCTTCCTGGAGGTGATATATCCCAAGGGCAGCAGCATTCTGGTGCTGGAGTCCAGCCCCAACTTGCCTGAAGGCTAATTGGTGCCAGCTGTGCTCTGGCAATCTGTGTGCCTGCAGCTTTATCTGTACTCTGCTTGGTGCTCCTACACCTGAAGTTGTTCTCTCCCCAGACAGAGCAGTGTAAGGACACAGGACAGGCTCTCCAGCAATCTCCTGGCTTCTTACAGGTTTGTAGGATTCTCTGCTGCTGTCCTTCAGCTCTTTGGATCTTTGGGGCTTTGCATCTTCCCCTGCACAACTCCCAACCCAGCCTGGAGGTGTGCCACAGCCTATAGCAGCTTCAAGGGTGTGTTTATGTGTAGGGGGGATAACAAGAGCACTTCCCTTTGTCCTAAGAGCCCCTTAATGAACAGGGCAGCACAAACTATATGTTTTACATGCTAGGAAACAGAAGGTAACCTGCCATCCCAGTGGCAACAGGAGTCAGCCTCTTTCTCTCCCCAACCCCAGCACTGCCTCCCAGAGGCTCAGTCTGTCCTTGTCCTGTGTAGGGTTGGTGCTGCTGTAACATGGAGACATTCAGTGCTGGGGAAGTGCTGATTTTACAGCTGTGGCTGGCCCATCTGGTCAGAGCAGTGTGGGTAAGGGGATAGCCACGTGTCCCAGCTTTAATTACAGAGACACTGCTGTTAATTAGCAGCTCAGAAACTCTGAGTGTGATTTTCATAAGCTGAGAGTTATGCAGTTTGTCCTTTCTGGAAGAGATGCTCTGCAAATAGAACTGTAATTAAGAAGCAGACACACACACAAAGGGCCAGTGCTGAGCAGTGTGTGCAGTCCATCTGTGAGCCCAACCTGGCCCAGGGCCCCTCCTGATGGAACACTCAGGGGACCACTGTGTGAAACAGGCAGGATTTGTCTGGGTTGTCAGCTTTACACAAGGCTCTTCCCAGTCCCTGCAGCTCCCCTTTGATATCATGTTGTTCCTTGATAAGGAACAATTCTCCTGGGTGTCATCAATGTTACATTTCCATGCCCTTCTCAGTGATCCCAAATCAAAGGGGTCTGAGTGCTTTGGGGAGGCAGGAAGCCCTTTCAAGAGCAGCCAGCGCTTCTGGGAGCCACAGATCTGAGCAGCCAGACCAAGCCCTGGGTTCCTGCACTCTGCCTCTCTTCCCTTCTCCTTCCTGTTCTTTTTTTCATTCAAGGCACTGTGCCCAGCCTGCCCTGCTGTGCCTGGAGGTTGAAGTTTACTTCTGGCTGTAGGAGCTCTCCCAGGGGAGTGGACTTTCTCCTTCTCCCCATTACACCCTGGGCTGACCTTACCTTCAGATTATCCCTCTGCAGATTGTCTGATCATGTGTGGGAGGAGAGGGCAAAGGGAGGCATGGCAACAATCAGGAATTGTGTGGCTCCCCATGTGTCAGAGAGCTGTGGGGTGTCCCCAGCATCTGGGGGAACACATTTGTGTTGAATGGGACTGGCTGCTGCAGCTCTTGTCATTTAATGTCTATGTTTGCAGTACACTTCATCTTAACCTGTATGTTTGCGAACCAGGTGGTGGTTTCCCATCTGTTGCCATTTGTCCCTGCATGGAAGCAGCTTGCTCCTTTATGTGCCCATGATCTGTGCTGTGCAGGTGTCACTGGCCTGCTGCCTGCAGTGCTGGCAAAGTGCAGCCTTGCCATGGTGTGCAAACAAACAGAACCTTCCCCAGAGATCCAGCTGTGATACGGTAGAGAGATCCCAAAACAGCCCATCCGCAGGCCTACGTTATGCTCTGCCTGGAGGAGGAGATGCTGTGTGCACCAAACCCACTTGATGCAGAAGCTCTTTAGACAGGCTCCCATTTCTCTGGCTTCATGAAGTGATTGTAGGTCCCTACTGTTCTTTTTAAGAAGAGATTCTTTGACTCTGCCTTATAAGAAAGCAATGGGAAAAGTTCCTTCTCATGTGTTCACATGTCTGAGTCAGGTCAGGGTTTGTGCATATCCAGGTGTGTGTCTAAGCCTCACAGCCCTGAGTTCTGCTGGTCCTCAGGCAGAATGGAAAGCAGATTTGTGGGGGTCTGCATGGCAGACCTTGGCTTCTCCTGGGAAAAGTTCCTCATTTCCCTGTTTTTTGGGTCCTCTCGCATTGGTTAGACTTTAACAATAATTAGTCACCCAGCAACTTTCTATAATAAGCTGCAAGTTTTCCATTAAGTAGTTCAAACGCTTTGAACTTCTTTTCAGTTCCCCCTTTACAATGTGATCTGCTGTCATTTTTCAGGAGGTACCTTCATGTTTTATTCATTTCCTGTTTACAGCAGGGGAGAAACCAAAGCTATGAGGAAGAGAGAAAACAACAGCCCACATAGCTGCAGGCGCTGTGCAGTCAGATCACTGTCAGCCCCTGCACTTGTCACTTCCAGCTGCATCTGGGTTTAGAGTGTATATTGGATACATGACAGAGAAAATCAGTGATGTCTGGCAACATCCTTAAGGGGACCTGGGGGAAGATTCCTAGTTCTAGCCCTGGGCAGGGTTGCCTCTAATCTTCTGTCTTTAAAGCAGGGATATGAATGCTTTTTTCATCTGAGCCCATAAGGCTCCCTGGTAGTAACTTTAAAATGCTGTTGAGTAGAATATGTTTTTGTAATGATAAGAATTTGGTGGTCTGGACAGGCTGTGGTGTTCGGGAGCATTGTGCTTTAAAGCAGGTAGGTCTGTACCAGCCAGACCCTTGTTGGCTCTGCCCAGATGAGATGGGGGAGAGAATTGGGAAGGTAGAAGTGCAAGTATTGGGATAAAGCCAAGGAAACCCCAAAGTGACAGAAAAGGAGATTGTGTTTCTGTAAATTACAGTCTTATATACATCAGAAAATGTCCATCCTAGATGTGAAATATATATATATTTATATATATATATATAAAATACATATTATGCAGCTTTCCCAGAAGTTAGAAGTGGATCTAACTCTGGTTTGGTTTGGTTTGCTTTGCTTTGTACCTGTTTTGGTTTCTGTGACACTATAACAAAGCAGCCGTAAGTCTTTAAGGTCAGTGAGATTCAGACCATGATTTGGCATTTGGGAACACTCTATAAGTGTTTTAAATAGTTCCCTTCCTTATGCTGGCACAGTGTTATGGGAATGGGATGGGAGGATCTCCGACTGAAAACTAAATAGGGAAGGAGAAAAAAGAACACAATTCCCTGTGCAATTGCACAAGCAGCTCTGCTTGCAGCACTCATTCATAGGTCTTCCTTCCCCACCCTGACCTACAAACCAGTCATGGAGGATCCTGTTGGTGTGGGATTTTGATGGAATGAGCTGGGCATTAGTTTGGCTGCTGTTATATGAAGCTGGTGTCATTGCAGGAAGGTGATGGTAACTCTGATTTCCACTCTGTGACACCTTAGAGCAATTCTTGACTTTTCTGGTTGTCTCAGCTGAGAAGATGATTGCGCAGCTGTTAGACCTGTCATCTCCTGCTGTACAGCTGTACCAGAGATACTCAGCTAATAGTGTATAAGCTCTGAGTTGGTCAGACTCTGTCCTAATACATGACACTGCCTCGCACAGGCAGCCAAACCCTTCAGTGAAAGATCAAAAAACAGTAATGACGGAAGCTGAAAATGATTTTATTTTTTTTTTTCTCCTTTGGAGAGCAATGGTACATCCTTGAGAGATTTCCTCTCCGTTCAGAGGCTACAAGACTTCCTCTGATGGAGAAGAGCAGGATGTACCTCTCAAGAGCTTCCCATGTCAGTGGCCAGAACAGTCCCTTTTACGTGATAAACGTTCCTTCACCTCTGGAGTTCTCCCAGCCTTTTGGCCCTGGGTTGGGAAGTGCTCCAGCATCAGCTAACTGGGGAGAGTGCAGGAGTGGGTATGGTGGCATTGATGCTGTAATGGAGAGAGCATCCTTGCTACCAGAGCTTGTGCCATGGGCAAAGCCAGTGAGTGTCAGGGCATTGATTGATGCATGGATAAATGACTGCCAGTATAGATTCACTCCTGGGACCCAACATCAAACTACTGTCCTCATTCAAGTCCAATCTTTCCTTGCTCTCCACCCTGTATGCTGTTCCGCTTACCATGTGAAAGTACGGCATGGAAAGTGTCTGATCACTGTTTCAAGTTTGCCTCATGAGCCAGCAGTTCTTCAGGAGCAGGGGGGGCCAGGGGCTGTGTCTTCACTGCCTGAAAATATGACTTCATTACATCACCTCCTTGCCTGACCACTCCCATATATAAAGTCTTGTTGCCACTCAGCTTTTGAAATCCTTGCTTCTGGGAACCCTTGAGGAATAAGAGGCAAGAGAGCAGGTCAGAAGTGCCTTCCTCTGGTGTTGCCAGCAAAAAGGTGAACTGCACCCAGGGAGAGCAGAGCTTTCAAAGTAGTGAGTAAACAGCATGATTTTATTGTATCGTCTTCATATTTTGGTTGGATTGGGGCATGAAACAGGGGAGTTGTTTCTTTCCCTGTGTTACATCTTTCCTGCTCTTTAGTTATGCTTTATGAAGGGTGTTTCACAAGCCTTCCAGCTCAGGTTCATGAAGTGTTTCTGTTCTATAGGGACTGCCAGGTCTCGATCTACCTCAGTGACTTTGGCTTCTCTCAAATCACTTCTATATTAATGAAAGCCATGTCACAGGTGCCAGCATCTTGATCTGTTTTGCAAATATAATTTAACTGTGTGTAACTGGGTGAGCTATTTAACCTCTGTGTGGTCTATTCAGATTGTGAAGGTACCCAGTCTACAGTCAGCTTGCTTATGGTCTTAATTCCTAATTGAGATGGAAGAATTTTGTGGAAAATATCTTTAGGGTCAAGAAACTGAGACACATTTTTCCCATGGTTTTGCATACAGTATGAGTGGATGTCAAGCAATGACAGGTTTTCTTAATAGGTAACAAGGAGGAAGGCTGGGAGTTGGGAGCCAGAAGGGTGCAGATACTGTGGGATGGTATTGGGAATTACATCCAGAATGTGGGAGTGAGGCTTCCAGCTCAGCAGTCAGAGAGAGGGCATACTGAGCTATTGAGGGCAACTGCAGTTATGTGTATAGGAACAGATTCTGCCCAGGAAAACAAATATTTAGACATCTGGGGGACCAGAAGAGTGCCTAGGAGACTGTGTTCTCTTTGCCAGAACAAAGGGCCCTCTCAGTGGACATCAAAGACCTGGTCTTTGTTATTCAAAGCTGCTCCACTGCAATCTATGTAATTTATTTGTAAAGCAAGTGAATATAAGCAGGTGGTATGATTTTATTTTTTTCTACTGAAAATGGAACTCTACTCCAAGTTCCACTGAAGTCCATGAGTGAATTCTCTTCAGTGAATGCAGACCTAAGGCCTTTTTTTAGTTTGGAACCTGAATTTTTTTCCTGCTCAGATGCTCTACAATCAGTGGTTGCTTAATATGTCAGTAACATTAAACAAACCCTCTGCAAAGGACTAAGAAAGTCTAAACTTCAGCTGTCATCTGAGTGCATGCAAAGGGCAGGCTATACTGAAGAAACCTCTGCCCTTGTGAGCGAGTATCATATTTTTGCCCTTTTGTTTTCCTCTTTCCCACACTTCAGTATTTTTCTGTTGTCCTGTCTGCCTCCTTTGCTCCCTCTTCTGTTTTCCCTTCCAGCACATTAGAGATTATTCTTTCTCTCATTATTCCACCTTTTTTCCTCCTCTTTTCCTTCATTAGCCCCCTCCCCTGTTTTGTTTCAGCAGGGTGAAGTTGAGTGAAGCCATGTCAGATTGCTGAGCTGATCTCTGGCTGCTACAAGAAAGGCAGGTCTGGTGGCAAGAACACAGTGCCCAACAGAAAGGCTTTGCAAAGATGAAAGGGCTTCATAAAGCTGATAAGTAAATGGTACAGAATAATCCTGGAAAACTGAGTTTTACATAAAATTTGGGAGTGTTGACTGAGTTTAGGTGGTGATCAACGAATTTATCAGTGAGGAAAGGTAATAAAAGAAGAGCCTTGACTAGTAACAATTTCCAGTAGGGAGGAACCAGAAAGTTTACGTTGATTATCAGACAGTTAAGTTGTAATGACCTGGTCCTTGTTCCTGTCATTGTGTACAGCTTTGATATATGGAGTTATTGTAGAAAGTCATGGACCAACTTGAACAGAAAATAGGAAATAACATCCTTTATTATCCAAATAAGAATGTGTTCTTGAAAAAATGAAATACCAGAGTAGTAAACTGCTACCTCTTCCATGCTTCCATCCTCTTTATTTGGCTAGAAGATGACATGAGTTATAAAGAAATCTCAGGAAATATCTCTTTGCTCTGACCCTTCTTATAACCTAAGCCATACGATATACACATCATTATGCCTGTCATAATCCATCTGAGTACCACATACCGCTGTCTAATTATAAGTCCATTTAAATTTATCTCCCTTGTGCATCTCAAATATTGTAAGGATCATAATGACCTCATGAGAATCAGAATCCATTGAGATCATAACTTTATTAACTTTGCCAGTTGCGTGAATCCACAATGTCAGAAAAGTACGGCTTCAAAAGGCTTTATCAAAGTTTTCCCTTTTTAAACATATCTCAGTGATCTTAGCAGGAAGCAGCCTTACACACAACTAATATGTGTTAGTGAGTACTCAGAACCTCTCTGATGCTTGGATTGCAACACTGTTCTGTTAGAAGAGAAAGATGCCCTCATGAAAATGTAGCTAATCTGCAAAATAAGGGTATCTCCTCCATTCTGATGATGTACTTATTGAAATATTAGGAAATGGAGAGCTTGGATTGTGCGATCCGCAATAAAAAGAGGTCTGAAATGGAGACTCAATTACGTGATTTATGTGGTCAGCTATTGCTGGCATCATTTCCTGAAATTCTTATGGCAAGATCAGTATGTGATGAGAGATGAAGCAAAAAGAGAAAGCACCCACTAGTGCCTTTATGCTTCCTGATTCTTTTCAATACACACAAGTTCTGTGGCAAGAGCTCTGAAGGTATTGCTCCTTCAGAGGAAGAGGCAGAGATTTCACTCTGCTGCTCATGTTTCAGTTGTACCCACTAACATTTAGAGAATGTCAGAGATGGTTACATCGTGATCATCACAATCAGAGATAGAAAGCCCGGCAGAATGTACTTTTTCCTTCTTCTTTTTCTTTGTAATGCACTTCCATGGACTATGCTATTTCTTTTTGAGGTGTAGCTCTGCTGCTTAGTCATAACAGGACAATGTATTGGATTAATGACTACACAGAGATAAGTGACTTTCCCAGACCACACACAATTGAAATGTTGTAGCTGTACCTGTGTGTAGCAAACTATTTACCTACCAGAACCAGAAGTACTACCTTCAGATTTCTTAATGTCCTCTGACCCCATCTTCAACTCTTCTCCTTGTACATAAGTGAAAGAGTAACTTGCTGGGGAATGTCCAGCTTGTTCCAACTCTGAGCTGATGAGGATATGCCACAGATGAGACTGCACTGTCCTTGAAGAAAAGCCATAGGATTTGACTTTTGGTAATGGGGCAAAGAGTAAAAGTTCTTTTCCCTGTCCTCTCACTTAGGTATGAAAGATTAAAAGTACATTTTAGTTTGTCTGGGGCAAAGAGCAAATATCTTTCCACGCAGTCTGTTTTGTTGTTGTTTTGTTTTGTTGCTCCTGTTGCAGTCTTTCCCACATCAGTGCATTAGGTACAGTGAGAGCAGCTCACTTTCTCAGCTACTAGACTGGACTATGAATGTGTACTTTAAACTGACCTCTAGGAACAGCAGGTTCCTGAGCTTTCAGAGTGTTTCCCTTGCTGCTTTCCTGATAGCTTCTATTTTGCTCAAGGTCTGTTTGACAGTAGGTGGAGGGAGCTGCCCTCTTTAGAGGGGCATTAGAAAGTTCCTTTTGAAAGATGATCCAATGCTAACTCCCTTCCAAATATCTCAAGGCTGGAATGCTTGTGTTCTATAACAAGAATTTGAATAGAAAGGAGATGTGATTTTAAGTAGAGGGGGTATGGCTTGTGTTCATGATTCACTGCAGTACAGACACTGTCCCTCTAGTGTAAGGATTCGGGGCATCAAAGGTTGGATTGGGATGGAGGAACTGGACAAGTTCGGAATTGAGACATTAAACTACTGATCCTGGTAGGTTAAAAGATAGCATCTAGCAGTGCTTACTGGCATCCAGGCAGGCTTTGCTTCATCCAGTGTTTGCAGGACAGCCTGCTGACTGAAGAACCAGCTTAGGATGCTTGGGCTTGGAGCCTTGCTGTGACCAAATTTTAGGCAGGCTATGATGTGTCTGTGCTGTGTTCTGGATGGGCAATGAACTCTTGTGTTCTAGCTGACTCTGAGGTGTCTAGCAAGACACACACAGCAGCAGGGAGATAAACTTTCATTGCTGAATAATTTGAGTACAAGGGCAGATATTGCACCTCGAATATGGGTTACTACTGGGGTTTATGCTATGCTGCTTAGTAGCAAGTGAGCTGCACTCTTTGATCTGCAACTGGAAGTTCTACAAACAGTGCAAACAGAAACAGAATTATTGCTCAAAAGCTTCAGTGAGATTTAGTGTTGAAGGGCAGGTTTCTCCATCTTTAGATGTCTGTTCTGTTATCCTCCCTGCTATGGGAATGGGTGATAGAAAAGGCAGTGCATCACCTCATTGCAGCTGGAGCATTAATCTGAACTAAAAGTGATGATAGTTTAAGGTAATGTGTAGCTGTGATTGCTGAAGAACTGATTGTTGACTTTGCATGGCAGGTAGTTGCTCCCACTTGGCAGAGGATACTTGTCACAACTAAATCTGTCAGTGTGTCTGGGTTTAAGCTGCAAAGTACAGACACTTAACCCAAATGCAAGCTACAGGGGTACCATTTGGTTGGGCAAGAGTATTGATGGTACAGGACCCTATGGAGATGGGCACTTCATGTGACCATATATTTGTTCATTTGCTTAGCCAGAATTTAAGAGATATCTCCAAGATACAGGAAGATTCATCTTTGATCATGTAGTAAAATAATCAAAACTGGTGATAGACAATATTTATGAGTGCTAAGCTATGCATATTAAAGGGTGTTGGTTCTTGACTCTTCACCTAGTCAATGATTACTTAGGCATTCCTTCCAGTGCTGTGAATTCAAGAGTAATGAGTTTCAATGGGTTAATCTCCGTAAATAGAGCTGTACAAGTATCAAATAGTACAGCAAGTTTGGAGAGCTTTTAAGGAAAGACAAGTGCTTGTTTCTAGCAATACAGGAACGTACCGGCTTGAGAAAGGGATTCACTGCTTCAGAAAGGATATTCAAAGGATATCGGTAAATAAGGACCTGTGCAAAAGGACAGAACGGACTTGGAAATACTCTTGAAAGGTAAGGGAAAGTTAGAAAGGGAGTAAATTGAACCATTGCCCTCAGCCTTGTGGTGCTGTGTGGGTTTTCTTCAGCAACAGAACATGGAACACTGTGTTTTTTTGGTACATGAGACAAAAGTTTGCATAAAGAGAATGGTAGGACCTGACTATTCCGCCTGAATAAGCCCAGTTCTAACAAACAGCTCCCAGCTTATTGGAAGAAAATAATCTGAAAACATATTTTGCAAGCAGTGGGAGAATAAAGCCTCATAGAGTTGATCTGAAGCCTTTCTACCTGTAAAGTACCTGGGTGCATCTGTAAGCCCTCAGTGCCAGGCATTATGCAGAGAATACTGAAGACTGTTAAGCTGTGCCTGAGGAGAGGGAGACAGCAGGATGTATGGGGTGTAGGCAGTGGGAAAGGGGCTGACATAGAGGTGTTGGCTGTGTAGAAAGCTTGAATTGTTGCATTTCTCTGGTGAAGCAGCAGCATAGGGTTAGTACTTGAGGACTGCTCTGTGCCCCTGCTCTGGGCAGGACCAGTGCCCGGACCTGAATTTGGAAGCCTCTGAGCTTTCTTCATGGCTTGACTGAACTCTGCTTTAGTTTCCTTATTGCTGGTGGAGATGACGACTGCATAAGACTTCAACTTTATTATCTCCTGGTGGGTGAGTTCTAAATTCTAGCCTAACACCTGTCTCATTCTGTGACCCCAAAAATGGCTTAGATTTAAAATGTTTATTTGTTTTGAATCCCAATTACTTAAGTCTTTACATGACAGTTCTCTACAGCAGTCTGTCTAAGACTTGAATCAGGAAGAATTTCCTTTGTAAGAGGAGGCAGTTGTTGATCACTTGTTTGAAGTCTCTCAAGGGCATCGTGTGGATGAAGTGGGAATAGCTATGGAAAAATGCCTGCTGCTCCCCATTGAGATCCATATCTGGCAGGAGACTCTGTTTGTCTCCATGAGAGTGGGAGAGCCAGAGTCCTGATCAGAGTCATCCCAGTGACTGCTACTGAGTAAAAGGCCTAAGGGGAAAAAGTATTTAGCACATAAACTTGTAAATTGGAATCTCAAGTGGCTTAAGTACATGTCTTATTGCAGTAACTGCTGGGCAAGGCTGCAATAGGGAGGCTGATGTGGGAAAGTCAGACCTTTATGTCTGAGTACAGAACTGAGGGTACGGGGAGGGGGGGGTGGGGGGGTGAGAACAAGCCCTTCTATCTTTGTTCTCAAAAAGATAGTGCTTAGAAGTTTGTATCTATTTCAACAGAGCCGTGGAAGAGTAGGGTTGTATGTGATGGTTAACAAAGTCACAAAACTCTCTGCCATTTGGGTTAACCCAAAGCTGTTGGTAGAAATACTGCATCTGAGCCATCCCAGTTCTGCCCAGGAATAAGTAGCCTGCACCAGCTCACTTCTACTTTGGGACTATTTGGGGAGAGGTGTGAAGATTCCATTGCAGGGAGCTCTAACCTGGCAGGCAGGAGGCAAATTTGATGTAAAAGGTGCATGTGTAATCTTCACTCCGTCCTTGTTATGGAAGGTGATTATCCTCTGGCCTTTGGATGATTATAACTTATATTAGCCTTCCACAGCCTAAGATCTGTGGACTTACGTAATGAAGGAATGCTTGGTTGGGAATGGGCAATGTAAGCTTCAAGTCTGGTGTATAATGACAAAGCAAAAAAGGCCCTGGAAGATATAAAGTTTCAGTTGGAAAAGGGCAAAAGACTCGGTTAGGCAGGGTCATTCTAAATCATACGGAACTGCTAAAAAACAGAAATATATACAAAGGTACAGTAAGGATAGCCCAGAGTAACTAATAGATATTGCTACCTTTTCTCCCTTTGTAAGGGGAAGGAATGGATAAACTCACAGAAATAGTTCTGGACAGCAGTAGTGTACTTTCTCTGTCACTTTTGTCCTAGTTTTCTTCAATGCAAGCTCTCTTGGAGCAAATAACCCCAGCTAATTAGTTGCTCAGAGGCTGATGAGTCTGGATATTCCTGCAGATGAAAGCTGAAGTTGCTGCCTACTGTTCTTAGTGGCAGGTGAGGGAAGTTAGCACAGTTATACCCAAGGATTAGAACTTTTATCTGGCTAATTAGGTGTGAGCACAGACACCTAGTGCTAAGGCTTCCCACAGGTGAACCATTAGTTATTTGTTACACCACCTTTCCGTGAGCTCCCTGTGAGAAGGAAGAGCTATGTGATGCATTGGGGATCCAGCAACAGCTTGATGGGGATCACATGTCACTTGCTGACGTCTAAATGTGGCCTGGCCCCATGGTAGGCTGCTGGGAACAGCTCTAGGAAGTAACTGTTAAAACAGATCTTATGCAAGAAAGCAGGATGTGCATACCTGATCTTGAAGTGTCAGCCCAAGTAGCTGCCTTAAGGTCTTCTGTATGCTTCAGGTTGTTCCACCTATGTGATCAGTTGTGAGCACCTTTGTTACGTTGTCATATAATAGTGGATCAATAATGGGACCTCTGCTATCAGCCATAAAAAAAAGTCACTGATGGTTGACTCTATGCAACAATAGCGTATGAAAACAGTATTTCAATTCTTGGTTATTAATACCTGTTTAAATACAGTTATGGCATTGCTATGCATTTGACTTTGGGTTCACTCCTTCTCCTTTAGTTTTCCTGTGTTTTCCCTGACCCTGGCAAGTTCCTTATCTCTGCAGCACACCCACACACATCACTGACAGAGCAGCTCAGATGCTCTGACCTCAGCCCTCAGCCTGTCCTATTGCACCAGGACTCCTTCAGCTCAAAACCTGCAGTTGTGTTTAAACAAAGTTGTGAAAATTGTGACGTCTGACTGCAGCACAGTGGGGTTGCTCAGACAGGTGTAACTCTGAGCTTGCTGTTTCCTTGCTGTTTCTGAGTGAATCTCAGCATTCACGTTATGTTTCATGGCTAGGATTGGCTAGTGGACCTTTATGACACTGGGAAATGAGCATGATGCTTTTAATAGCCTTACAGCCCCTCTCCTGGATGGCTGCTGCTGGGACTGCAATGCTAGCCAAGCTCCCAAAGAGCTGCATTTGGCAGAAGTCTGGAGGTTAAAAGCAGCTTCAGCAAACACCATAGTCATCTCAGGTGGTGGCACACTGCTGCTGCTCCCTGCAGTAAATCATAGCGGCTGCACTTCAGAGCTGGGGCTCAAAAAGAGCATTGGTGCAAAAACTCCGTGATTTGAGTAATGAGATGGGACAGATGTGGAGGGAGAGTGGATATCTGCAGGCTTCTTGCCTGTCTCCCAACTGCTGCATAGGAAACAAGAGCTGTTGGGCTCTGCTGTGTCACAGCCAGGAAGGCAGTATGGACTGCACACAGGATGGAGGATAGACTGCGTGCCCACAAAAGAGGTCGTGAAGCTTGTGGGATTTGAGCAGGAGGTTGAGGGGATTATTCTCACCTGAGTTTGCTCTCTCTGCTGCAGCAGAAGAGAATGCCAGGGGGTGGCAGCCAACTGGGAGCTGTGCCTAGGGCTCCTCTTGAGGTCAGTGCACTCACCCAGCAGCTGGGCATACAGCGCTGAGCACTTGAGAGGTGAAAGAGCAGAGGTACTATCTCAGGTCTTCCCTTCTTGGTGCTGTTGCATGATGAGGCAGCAAATCTTCACAGGTGCACAGCAGCAAGACAGGCAGCCACAGAGAACCATGGCAGTCCAAGCCAGGAGCTGATGGGTTAACATGGCAGCACTGGGCTGGGGGTCACCAGGGGCTGGAAGGACAGCCAGGATGAAACAAAGTACCTTCTGCCTAGCTGGAGTGCAGATAAAAGATCCCATGGCATTTCTTGTAAAGCCTGGAGGAGACTGCCAGTGCTGAAGCCAACAAACAAAACTGTCTTTAAACTCCAAGGCTGTGTGTGAGCTATTGTTGGGGACATAATAGCTTCTCTGTTTCCCTGCACAGCAACTGCTCTGCAAACACACCAGCAGTCTCTTTTAACAGCAGTTGAGTGCAAATCAAGTTTTGAACCTGCAAAGAGGTTTCATCCATTTACCTTTCACTGACCTTGCTTGACACTTGTTTACAGAACAGCACATACACCACACTGACACTCTGATTTGAGTTGCCTTACTTGGAAGCAGACATCTTTTGTGCTGAGACTCACAGATAAAAGGCTTGGATAGAAAATGGATATTCCATTATTTCAAATAAGCAGAATGGGAGTGAGGCTGAGAGGCAGCGCTTGCCACTCTCCTCCCTTTGAGGACTGCTTCATTTTGGCTGGCCTGGCCTGTTTCCTTCTGTTAGGTCAGCATTGGCACATTCATTGCATCCTTGCTCTGTTGCTGCTGCAAGGTGCTGCTCTGGCTAATGGAGGTTCCTCTGCTTTGGGCAGCTGCATAGCCACAGAAGCTGGGGTTGGTGGATCTGGTCTTCACTCCCAATGCCATGGATTGGATTGTCTTTGAGGAGAGCAGGTGCTTTGGTAAGGTAAAGGGTATTTTGGCTATTGCATAAGCATAGGAGTCATGGTGATAACCCAAACCTGCACTGAACTAGGGGAAGTTGGCCCCTGAAAGAGTTATGATGAATTTAGGTCTTTTTTTTGCTAGAGTAGTCCCATTAGGGGAAAGGAAATGGGTAGTTATTATTCATGAACTGTCAGTCCTAGCAATATGTCAATGATTCTCCATACCCTCAATAGCTCTTATCCTCTTGTGTGTCTGTGTGTGAGTCCCTGGAGTGCTCAGTGAAATAGACCACTCTGCAAACGGTGTGGCAGTAAGAGGTAAAGGGGAAGCTAGTAAAAGCTTTGGAGTTGTTACAGCAGTTGTCCTGCACAGAGAAACCATAACAGCAGTTCCCATAGGAAGGGTCTTGATATGAATCTGAGCATGGACATATTTGGAAGAGCCACTCCATGAGAGGTCCAGGGAAGGAGGTAGCTGTTCACTGCCTGCAGCTCAGCAGTCTGTAGAAACCCACTGACAAGCAAGGGCTGGAAAAGCAGGAAGAATATTACCCTGATGTATCTCTCAAGGCCAGAATTGGGTTCTCACCATCTCTGGTCACTCCTTTCAAAATCACCCATCCATCAGCAGAGCTTCCAGGTGCTGGGGAAAGAGGAGAAACAGTGGATGTGGAAGAAGACAGATGACAAACCTGCTCTTGTGCCTGATCACCTGCTCCCTAGCAGCTCCAAAAGCTGCAAGGTTGATAATCCTGTCTGTTCCCACAGAAAGATGAGGAAGCACTATGTGGTGACTGGGGTCCTGACTGCAGTCCTGCTGGGGCTCATCTTGTTCCTGGCACTCTTCTTTGGTCTGCGCTCTGACTCAAAGGACACACACATCTATAAGAAGGCAGCTGTGGCTACAGACGCAGGGCTGTGCTCAGTAATCGGAAGGTAAGAACTAATGCTGCTGTGACTCTTGCATAAGACAGAACTGTTCTGTTTCACTGATGCACAGATGCAACCTTGGGAGCTGCACTCAGCTCCCTGTAGAATGAGGAGGCTGTGAGTAAACCTGGGCCCTTACCATGCCCAACTGATGTTAATGCAGTCGCTCAAATATATGATAATAGACCAAGATTCCCTAGGCACAGAAACAATAGGAATGGGAGATGTTTTTCATACTCTTTTTAAATACCTTTGTTAAGCTGTTCTCCAGTTCTAGATGTACATGCTGCAGATTTCAGGCTCCTTATTCTCATGTATGATGGATATGGCTGGAATGCCAGTCTCCTCCAGGTACTTTGACACATCTTGCTGCTGTCAGGCTGGTTTGAATGTCTCTTTAATGAAGGTCGATCTGGTCTGTACCCAGACCATTACATTCTCTTCTCTATGGTAATAGAATCCCAAAGCTCTTCATGGGAAACCCATAGATTGTGTGCAGATAAATGGGCTTTACAGAAGATTTGCCCTATCTGCTCTGGTGAGGTGACTCCAGAGCTCACAGAAAGCTGAGACACTGTGGCATGTTGCCATAAGAAGCCTTCTCTTCTGCTGCACAGGGACATCCTTCAGCAAGGTGGATCTGCCGTGGATGCTGCAATTGCAGCTCTGCTCTGTGCAGGACTCATGAACGCTCACAGCATGGGCATTGGAGGAGGGCTCTTCTTTACCATCTACAACAGCACAGGTAAGCGACAGGGCTATACATATTTGAAACAGTCCTGCCCCTCAACCTAAAGCACAAGGGGTGATTTATGCTACCTGAGTTAAGGTACTGACTCTCCCAATCTCTGAGGCTGTTTCCCAATGGTTGGGCTTATTCTGCACAGACCATGACTGGGTGTTGAGTTCAGAGCTAAACATGATCTTCCTTCCTCTGTCTTTAAAGGAAATGTGGAAATCATTAATGCGAGAGAGGTGGCTCCTAAAAGAGCAACAGAGAACATGTTTGGGAACAACACACAGATGTCTCTAAAAGGTAAAGGCAAAGGCTCTTTCCAGTTCACTTTATAGTGAATCCTGGAACTGGAGAAGAAAGGAGCTTTGGGGGAGGGCTGATAAGTGTGATGAACTTCTGGGAGATGCTGGTAAAAACAGGACTGAAGCAAACTGCTGTATCACTGTGCAGTGTAGTCAGTCTATTGCAATTGCTGCTGCAGTGTGACAAAAGAAATGTTGATGTGTGTACGTGTGGGTGCTGCCATATACATATGCTCCATGCCCTCTTATTGTAGTGTGTTCAGCTCTGAAGGACTGGGAACTGCAGGCTGGTATGATGCCTTCTGTGTTCTGAGTAGCTTTGCTCTGATACAGAAAAATGACCCAAGCACTTGAGTTACCAGCAAGAGGATAGAGGTGTCAGTAATCCTGTTAGCACTGTATGCATGGGCTGAGCCAGTAATAGTATGTACGAACCCTGCTTAAAACCAAGGCCAATAGATAAGCCCTCCTCTACTGCAATGAATACTTTTCCATTTGTGATTTGTATTTTTTTTCCCTTGCTACTGAAGACTTACACATTTCTCCTCTGCTCCAGGAGGACTGTCCATTGCTGTTCCAGGAGAAATCCGTGGCTATGAACTGGCACACAAACGTCATGGCAAACTGCCATGGAGAGATTTGTTTCTGCCCAGTATCAAGTTGGCAAGAGAAGGATTCCCTATTGGGAAAGGCCTTGCAGCAGCCATGAAATCAAAACAACACGCAGTTGAAAGCAATCCTTTACTATGGTAGGTAGAGCAGTTGTGTAGAGAAAGCTGTCTGAACAGAAATGGAGCTGAAGTATGTTCTGGGATAAATCTGATGTCAGTGTTTGTCTGAAAGTCTGGCCTGTCCTCATGCTCTGAGTACCTTAATCTAATCTTACCTGTGTTTTGGGCAATTGCAGAGCATGTTCCTCTCCCTGAATATCTCATCTGCTGTCAGGGTGTGGGGTTCTGGGGCATCTCCTCCTCTGCAGTGAGCCTTCCCACTTCTGGCAATGACTATGAGCATGAAGGGTTTTAAATTCACTTCCTCTTGCAGTCTCATGGTATCTATGTCCAGCTCTACTTGAGATCATGCTTAGTCTTTTCCTGCCAGCTGCAGGTTGGTTTGTAATGCAAATTGGAGCCCGTGTTCCCTGTACTTCCATCTGGCAAGACCACAGCATCACATCCATGATCCCTGATGAGGGAGCTACTGCTAGAAAGGGACGTGCCTACTTGAAGTGCTGTGACCATTAGGGACCCAACTGCATTCTCCTGGACTCACTGGAAGCTTTGAGCCATGTAGCTTCATAGCCTGTGCTCTGAGCTGAACTGCTTGGCTTCAAGGACAGTGGTCCCTTGTGGGTGCCTTGAGGCAGTTGTTAACTTGAGGAACAGGCAGGGAGAGTGGGCTGCCTTGAGACAAAGGCTGACACTCCTTCCTGCAGGCTTCACTGAGCAAATTCTGAGAAACCACTGTTCTCTTTTATGTCCTTATGAAAGATATCAAGACCCATGGGGCATAGCTCAGGCAGCTCCTCTTGTCTCCAGGCTGACAACGTGAAGACAGATTTTACTAAATCTGTATTAGCTGCACACATGGTTTTGAACTTCTCTCACATCTGGTCTTCTTAATCTCCTTTCTCTGTCAGTGAAGTGTTCTGCAGAGATGGGAAGATCCTGAATGAGGGTGATATCATCAAGATGCCTAAACTAGCCAACACATTCCAGACTATAGCTGATGAAGGAGCAAGTGCCTTTTACACAGGAAGTCTGGCACAACAGATCATCGCTGACATCCAGGGTGCAGGTAAGAAACAGAACATCTGTCCAAAATAGCATGAGTGACCTCAGTGCTGCAGCTTTGTGTGCAGGGAGGAGCTGTGACCTGCAGAAGCCTTGGAAGCAGGTCACACTGGCTGCCTGATATTCCACCTCTGAGGTCTGTGGCAACAGGAGGCACAAAAGGAGCCTCCTTTAATGGCACTTTAATGGTTGTGTTTGAAACTCAGTCAGAAATGGACAGTATATTCTGTGTATTTCAGTACCATAAGTACATGCGTTTTGTACCATAAGCCTATGCGTTTCTGGGCACGGTATAATAGATACATGGAGCCTGACTCCACCGAGCTTCTACCTCAAACAATACGTAAACTCCTGTGAGAGTCCTGTAAACTCTCAACGTGTTTAATCTCTCACTACCACTAGATGGTGGTAGTATCCTATTCTTACTAGCTAGCATTCCCAAGCTTCCATGAATTTCACGTTCAGAGGTTATTTCCTGGCTTTATCTGTGGTGGTGAATTACTGTCTTTCCCTTTCTGATAAGAAAAAGCATTGGAAGGTACATGTTATTCTGTTGATGGAGTAGTACAAAGCATCTGCACTCAAAAGCTGCATCCTTCTCCTGTAAAGAGGGTTCTTAGAGGACATCTTGTTCCTTGACATTGCTGGTGTCCTTTATAGAAATAGATGGATCACCAGCCCTTTGGCTGCCATAAATTAGTCCAGCTTCAATATTAGGCTATCTGAGCGTCAGCTGGATCTATCAAGGAATAAATTCACCACCTGTGCAACTTTATGGATTTATCTGTGATCCTTGCTGTGATGCCTGGCAGTAGAGTATTACCTTCTCTTCCCACCAGGGATCACAAAATCAAATCCTTTTTCTGTTCTAGGGGGCATTATCACAATGGAAGACATGCGGGACTACAAGGCAATAGTAGAAAACCCTATAGAGGTCAAGCTTGGAGAGTACACCCTCTACGCACCTACTGCCCCCCTGAGTGGCCCGGTACTAGCCCTCATTTTCAACATACTGAAAGGTGAGAGTGCCACTGAGCGGTGCCATACAGGCAGCAGGAATAGAGACCCGAGTTTCAAGATGGGCCCCATCTGAAATGGTTTTATTAGTGCCCCATGGAGTATGCGTTCTCCTTTGTGTTCACAGTGGTTTGTCTTCTGTTGCCAGGATATAATTTCTCTGCTGACAGCATCAAAACTGTGGAAAAGAAAGGTCTGACTTACCACCGCATCGCGGAGGCCTTTCGCTTTGCCTATGCCAAGAGGACTTTGCTGGGAGATCCAAAGTTTGTCAACATTGAAGAGGTACCTGGCAAAAGCCTTTTCTTTCTGCAACACCCAGGCTGACTGGAACATGACACATTGGTTTTGGGTGACTAAACAGGCACTGAAATATCTCTGAATATCAAGTGGCTTAAGCTGTGAGGGATGTAAATGAAGGAAACTTTTCTGCTATTTGGAAACACAAAATCCTCAGTTGACCAGGAGCACTTGAGTTTAGTCAGGGCTAACCCTCCCTGTTTTCATAGTCTTTGGAGCCTTATTCAGTAGATGATACTCCCAGCACCCCAATAGCTCTCTAACCACAGTCCTGCCTATAGTAAGTGGATCTGCGGATGGGAAGGGGTGAGGCAGGACCCCTGCTTTTCCCAACTTCATACTTTGTGCTTTTATTTCACGAGTCTCCAAAAGCAGCAGGATCTGAGCACAGCCCAGCCTGATGGACACAAATTTGCAGCTTACCAAGCAATGACCAGAGCCTTGGTCTAGTCCTCTCAACCTGATCCCTCTTCTCTCATCTCTGAAGCAAGTGTAGCAGTGCTTGCCTACATCTTACAGCAGTGTTGAGGACAGCTTTCCATAGATCTACAGTAACGGATACTGATTAAATTCCACACAGAGGGGTACATTGTGCAGCTTCTTCCGTGACTGCTTAAAATGCTCTTTGGCACAATGTCCATCTTTCAAGAAGAAGGAAAACCCCTGCTGGAAAACTATAGCCTCACTGCTGGGATTTGCCACTCTTCTGTGGTCTGAAGTGTTGGATATCAGCCTCGTAACTACATGGCTCTTAATCTGCTGAGTAACTGCATTGGATTTCTCTGACAGGCAATCAGAAACATGACGTCTGAGTTCTTTGCGGATAGCCTCCGAAGGAAAATCACAGACAACACCTCCCATCCAATTGAATACTACGAGCCAGAATATTACACTGCAGATAGTGCCGGCACATCCCACCTCTCCATTGTGGCTGATGATGGCAGTGCTGTGTCCGCCACCAGCACCATCAACCAATAGTATGAGCTCAGATCTTGCTTCTGTGCAGGCCTCTTCCTAGTGGTGGTTCTGTGGTTGGTATAAAACATCACTGAGCAGTTGTCTCTGTAGCAGGGCAGTGATGGGTAGCACTGTTAATAGGCACTTGTACTGCTGAGCATGTAGGTTAGTTCTTATTGCTGAGACTCGTGTAGTTGGGTCAGAGCACAAGATGTCAAGTGGGGTCCTCTCCTCTGTCACATTGGGTTCACCCACCAAGGAAACATCCACTGCATCTGGATTTTCCCATAAGCGCTGTTATCGCTGCAGGCTCTGAATTCCCAGGCATCTGGAAGGAATTTGAGTTAATGCAGCTGGCCTGGAAGTGCAGTGTTTGGCCTTGGGTGCTGTCAGGAAGAGCTGTGTTCTGTACATAAGATCTGAAGCTGGGGGGGAAGAGGGGAAGAAGGGGAAGAGGGTTTTTTTGTGTCCATAGAAAATGTTTCTTGCTTGACACATCTAAGCAAAATGGCAGCTGTTCCCAATTGTGTCTGCTTTTGAGTTAAGCTGCCTCCAAAAGGAGTGCAGGACTGCCTGGCTGGGAAGGGAGTTAGTTGTATTTCCCTGCTGTGCTGTTTCTGTCTTCAGGTTCCATGCAGGGGAGCTATACCGTAGCACTCTGCGTATGCCTTTCCACTTTGGTTAGTTGTGTCTTCACAGTATGAACTGCTTCCTTCCCCACAAAGGGTGACAGAATGTCCTTTCCAACAGAAGGGAGTGGAGAGTTACTCCCAGGTTTCACATCTCGGTAATTCACCTGAAGTTCTTCCTGGTTTTGACATGTCTATACCAATTTGTTTTGTTTAGCTTTGGCTCTGATGTACTATCCAATGTGACTGGAATCCTATATAATGATGAGATGGATGACTTCAGCTCACCTCATATTATCAATGGATTTGGGATCCCTCCTTCTCCAGCAAATTTTATAGCACCAGGTAGCTTATTCTTGATATTATATCTTGCATTAGTATGCACTGTCCAGCTCTCTGTACTCCATTGGGACCTGTAGGGCAGCTCCAGGTAGACCCATTTTGTGTCCCTAACTTAAGCTCCCTCCCTGCTCCATCGTTGCTTCCTGCAGAGCCATCTCATTGCAGCTAATGTGGTCCACCTTCCTGTACCTATGCTTCTAAGGGAGGCAGGGAAGTAAAAGGACAAGAAAGAGAAGTCCCATGGTGTTGGAGAGGCAGCTGTGTGACAGACAACCCCAACTGAAACAGCACCACGGATGAAGGAACCTTCAGACCCCATGCACAGAAGACCAGGGTTAAGCTTTGTATTGCGGTAGCGAGGAGGAGATGTGTACAGGGGACACTGGGACACTCAGGGGATGAACAAAATGTGAGATGAGTTAGGAAGGTGGATATGGAAACTTTGGGCTTAGATGTGCAGTGGGAGCTGGCACTCTGTGAGTTACAGGCAGAAAACTGAGCCTCTGTTGCATCTGTGTCCCCAACAGGTAAACAGCCATTGTCCTCCATGTGCCCCTCCATTTTGGTGGATAAAACAAAAAAGATCAGGATGGTGGTCGGTGCTTCTGGAGGTGCAAAAATAACCACAGCAACAGCACTGGTATGTGATGATGTGGGGAAAGCAAAGCTGGGGGGAGGCAGTGTTTGTGGTGAAGGATTCAAGTCTCTGCCTGTGATGTGACAGTAGCCATGGCTTCCTGCTGCAAGGGGTGTTGAAACAGTGGGACCTAACTGGCCTCCAATCCCAACTCCTGCCAGAGAGACAAAGGGCCTCTCACAATTACTCCCTCCTGTGACTTTCCTTTGGTGTGTTGTTCTTATCACTTGCAAGAGATTTGTGACTTTAGTTCAGGTTTGACTTCTGGAGCTCCATGAACTCATCGCTGAGTTTAGAGCCATTCTCATTGAAGCTCCTATATTTTGGGTGAAAGTTGTGCAGAAGAGCTAAATAAGAACTTTTGCCAGGCAGGGTCCCTATGAGCTTCTGTGACAACCATTGAAAGGCCCAGTTAGACCCAAAGTGACAACAGGAGAAAGCTGTCTCCTTGTGCAAGTGCACAGCCATTCAGAGCATCACACTGGATCCTGTTTTCTCGCTAAGGTAAAAGTCTCTGCAAGTGATGTTACAAGCAGCTTCTGAAGCTCTTGATGCTAAGGTTATTTTCACTTGCCAGCAGCTTCAAGCTGTGATCTTAGCAAGCAGGTATGGGCCAGGCTTAAGGAAACCAGCTGCTCAGCAGCAAGAAGCTGTAAGTGAATGTATATACTGAGATGACTGCTGTGTGCCAAACAAGCCAGTAGTGCCTTACTCACAGCAGGATAAATCCAGCTACACTATCCTGAGGATCTGATCCTTTTCCTGTGCTCATTTTAACCATTGATGGTCTCTTTGTGTGGGAATCATCCTAAGCAAATACAACCTGACTTGCTGCAATGTACCTATGAGAGGGAGCGCTGGAAGCAGAGGGAACTACAATTTAGATCTTCCATTTACTCTAGTGAACAACCTTCAGAAATCTCTGCCTTTGTTTCTGCGAGGATCAGGTCTCTTTGAAGGCAAGGAGCTAACATTAAGGCTTTTTTGCATCTCACAGGCAATCATCAATTCCATCTGGTTTGGTTATGATGTGAAGAAAGCCGTGGAAGAGCCCAGAATTCATGATCAGTTGTTTCCCAATGTCACGGAGCTTGAGGAGCAAATAGAGAAGGTTTGTCTGACTTGAGGCTGGGGTGTTTGTGAGCTTTTTGTCTGGTGCTGGTCTCACAGTGTTGGGAAGACATGTGCATGTGGAAAATTATTATGTGTTGCCAAATGTTCCTAGGGGAGCAGTATTAAAGCTGACAGGTCAGTACTGGGCTGTTCAAGGTTACTTTGAGTCCCATGGAAGAAGAGGGACAGCTTATAGTTCTAGGACAGCTTATAGTTCTACATAATGTAAGCACTGCATGCTGGGGCACACATGGAGGACTCGGGACACAGAATCCAGTCCACCTGCAGTTACTCTCTCCTGTTGTCCTCATGCACTTCTGCATTTCAGGGTGTAGAAGAACAACTACAGATGAGAAATCACGATACCACACGAGCGACCGTCGGCATTTCAGTTGTGCAAGCCATTCTCAGAACAGATGATGGATGGGCTGCAGCCTCTGATTCCCGGAAAGGTGGCATTCCTGCAGGCTACTGACCCAGCGCAGCTCTTCATCAGGGCACTAGTGACACTGAGGTGTGTCTGGGGGAAAGATCCTTTAGGTCTGCAATTCAGGGACTTTAACAAGAAAGGGAACAATTTTGCCTGTGGTTCTGTTGACAGAGCTGGGACTTAGGTTCTCAACAATCACAACCAAAGTGCCTCGTGCCACAGCAGTGTGCTACAACATCTCTACCAGGATGTGACCTACTTGGAGAGTCTGTTCTGCCTTGAAGAGCTTGATCCCTGCCTCATCTCCATCCCATGATTGGGTATCCAGTTTTTGAAGAAGGTCAGGCTCCCCCGAGCTGCAAGAAGTGTTTCAGCTAGGAGGAATGTCCCTGTCACAGCTAGAGAAGAGACTTCTTTCTTGTTTGTATAGACAGGAGTTACAGGACCCCAAGGGTAAACTAATAGACCCGTGCCACAGGAGGAAGTTTGGCTCCAAATGGAGATAAGCTTTCACAAACTCACTACTCTTTGCTTTTTATAAAAGATGTTTTCTGCTTTTCACTTCAGCTGATCATTGGAGATGAGTGGGTAACTGGGGAAGAGGCTTCAACCTTTCTTATGTTTTTTGTTGAGAAGGTCTAAAGGAGAGATGCTACCTGTAAAACTCTGGGCACAATTAAAGCAAATAAATATGGTGTCACATTTTTCTTGCCCACATAGCTGATAATTCCAAAAGGGATGGTGAGAGTCTGCTTGAACAAAGTTCTTGTGAGATTTTGCTTGTTCATTCCTTTGATGAAGCTATGATTGAAAAAATATATAAATACCCAAAACAAGCCTGTTCTTTCCTCAGTTTGCTTCCTTCCCCATCATACTGCAGGCCTGGATTCTGAGGAAATTAAGCCTCTAAAAAGCATGCTACAGCTGGCTGTTTGAAGATAAGCTGCGATTAATCAGTCAATGAGCTCTCAGTGACCTGTATCTGATTTGGAACAGATAACAGTGTCAATGCCTGTCCATGAGTAGGTATTGGTGTTCTCTTACCAGCATGGACTGAAATGTCACGTCATAAAAACTTTGCCTAAGATCAAGAAATGAGTGTTCCCAGATGCTGTCAGGCTTTAAGGGTTGTTTATGAAATCCTGGAAACAGTGGTAATAGTAACTAATTGCATCTGTTCAGCTGGTGGAAACTTCTGTAAGAGGCACAAAGTACAGAACATACTTAAGAGAAAATGAAAGCCTCAAGGTCTAGGCATTACACACTGTCTCTTTCTCAGCAGTTGCTGGAATTGATGTGAGTCTAGCTTCAAGGCAGGAAATTATAGTGAGATAGATGATGCTTTTCATAGGGTTATGATTCTGAGGAATGTATGCGCTTATATAACTCCAACCAAAGTGAAAGTAAGGAGGTAAGTCCTCTCTCATACAACTGCTTGTGCCTTAAGTTAGGTAATAGTTTAAGGTTTAAAAACACTTTATTAAAAATATAATTTAAAGAAGACTTAGAAAATAGAGCAGCCTATGTACAGCAGTGCTGTAAAAGTCTGTGCAAGTTGACTAGTTATAACACTCTTCTGTTGGCATCAGCATCTGAGCTTCTGCAGCACTGAGGAAGTGGCAGGGTGAGAAGGAGGTATAGACTTATGCTTCACGAAATGTTTTGTTTGTCATTGAGGGATCCATGACTGCCACAGTGAGTGATCTGCATGCATTCCTTTCTGCCTTGCAAATGAAATCTGTGACAGGTTCTGAAACTGCTTAATTGGCTCAGTTTCAATGGTTAATAGCAAAGCAGTTAAATTACACTGAGTGCTGGTCTGCAGATATTATTCCCAAGGCTTTGTTGTGAGATGTAGCAGTGATAGTAGTGTACTGGAAAGGTGATACGCTGCACTGGCTGGATAATTAAGGTGTGCTTTACCCTTTGGTACATCAGAAGTGAAGGGAATCAGGAGGATCAGTTGCTATATGGCTTGGTTTTTCTGGAAGTGAGACATGATTTAGCATGGCTTAATAGCAAAGCAAGAACTGCTCACCCTGCCTTTAGCCAGTGCCATTTTGGTTGCTTTTCTGCAAGCTCCAAGCAGTTGGTCAAGCTAGAAATAACTGCAGATCTTGCTAAAGCCAGGATCCAGTCTGTCTATGTCTGGATCTAGGCAGCTTCACTCAGAACATCATTAAAATTCATCTGAAGGTCAAGATTTCAACAAAGCATTGGACGTGCTGACAAAATTTGTTGTTAAGAATATAGAGTCATTACTCACCTCGCTTTGTTTACAACAGCGCATGCAGATGGTCTGGTTTGGGTTTACTTTAATTGTCCATGCTTAAATACTTGTTCTGGTGGCTACAGAGGAAGGTTTTTTTGTTCGTGTAGTTGAAATACCAAGGGTTGCATGGGAGGTGACAATTACCATGGGGGGTGAGGAGGGTCTCTGCTAGTGCCTACCTACTTTAGCTTCGCTGTCAAAAACACTCATAACAGTACTGTCTGCATCCATAGGAAAGTAAAATTCACAGGCTTTCAGAAAATGGAAGTTGTTGCTTATTTGAGAAGTGCGTGGTGAGATGTTATTACTTGTTGTTTTAACATTAGATTCCTTTGGCCATCCTAAGCAGAGCAAGGTTAATTGCAAAGGACCTCTTGTGGCCAGATGAATGGGTTCAGGTCTCTCCTCTAGAAGCTTCCAAATAGTCATGCAGTTTCATTCTTGTCATCTTTAGGGACCACTTGAGACTAGTTGAGGTAAACAGAGAATTAGAGCATATACTCAGGCTAAGGAAGAAAAGGGTTTTGCAACTGCATCAGCACTTTTCAGCAGTCTTGGCATTTGCCTGACCAGAAGAAGCTCATGCCTACAAAATAAGTCTTCTGATTATATATATATATAAAAAATATATATATCCTTATAAAGCTTCAAAAGCAATACAGTGTTTCTTCAGCTGCTATCTTCACCTGCCTTCCCGAACAACTTACCTTCTGCAGGCACTGAGGAGGAAGAACAGGCATAGATGGGGAGAGGTGTCATCAAGGAACTAAGCTGAGGCCTCTCCCTCCCCAGAGCAGCAACTTCACATTGCTCCATAGGAGGTTTAGATTTTAAGTGACCAGTGGGGTAGGGTTGAATAAGGCTTCAGCTCATGGTATCCATTTTGTCTTCAAAGTAAAGAACATGCTTGGCAGCAAGCTAGTGCTATGGTGCACTATGATTTCATCTGCCATTCTATGAGAAAAGTAGGGCTCCTTTGGATGGCAAAACCAAGAGGTAGAACACAAAGCTTTGCTTCCTTTTCTTTTCGAACCCAACCTGGAAGCCCAAACGTAATTGTAGACATTGTAATCCTCACCCTACAGACATTTCTTATAGTTACTCAGTCACTTCACATTGCCGAGCCCCAGTAATTAGAAGCTTATCATGGCAACAGCCTGAAAGAAACCAGTTGTGTTCTTAACCAAGGCTCTCCAGCAGCAGTGGAAGATGCATGAATCTGAATCTAGTTATCTCCTGTGGTTTTGACTAGAATAGAGACGTTGTGATGGCATTTCATGCTAATATCCAGCTGATTTCCCCAGTTTCCTTTTATCAGAATAAGCAGAGATGCATTTTCCTTCCTTGGAAACTCCCTGCACAACATTCATTGAAAGTTCAACTTTCTGTTCTTTGTGTCCTCTTTTCAGCAAGCTGTTCCTAACATCCTGCAGAAGGGAGAGCAGAAAAAAATGGAGTAAATGGGGCAGGGACTTGAGGTCTTAGCATTGCCACACGTGAAAATGATGTATGTATATCAAGGTCAGGTCAAGAGTGCATGATTCAAGGCAGAATGAAGTTAGCTAGAAGCAGAATGCAGGAGAGTTACAGAGACATTCTCCTTCCCATCAGAAGGAGATGACAGGAAAATCCAGCTAAAGCTGCTCACCTCACTGAAGTGGCCCTCAAACAGGATACTGTCTTTGTTGGTATGCATGATGGGAGATGAAATGGCATGCTCCAAGTCATAACCAAACCACAGCTTGTTTATAATGGCCTGCAATGAAACAAATCCCATGCTAACTGAAGATATTGAACAAGAACCTGAACCCCACATTGTCTTCCTCAGCACTGGTGTAAACCCTGACCAAATCCTGCCAATGGGATTGTGCAAAGCTGGACTATAAGAAGTCACTCTAGCCTAAGCATCCTTTCATGGTAACCAACAGGAGATGTCCAGGTTTTGGCTTAGGGGCCATGACATTTTGGTGCTCTTCTTCCTAATAACTTCCTTAATTTGCTCTTTAATTCTTCTAGCTTCTTCCCTTTTATAAAACAATTGAGGGAGTCAGCTACCACTTGCTATAACCTCTGACCTGCAGCCATTAGAGACTTCTAAACTGAAAACAGAACAAAGCACCAAGGAGTCAAAGCCCAGGAAGAAACAAGTAGAAAAGAACAATTGGGGACTCACTATGCTGAAAGTCTGGCAACTGCTGTGGGTTTTCCTAACCTCCTCTATTCCTATTATCTCCTGGTCAAATTACAGTTCAGCAGTGCTGAACTGGTGAGGATGGACTGTTAGTAACAGGCCCTCTTTGCTGCCATCCACTTAGCAGTACTAACAGCAGCAAATGTTTGGGTTTTTTTGTTCAGTTTTTAGGCTGATTGGTGCAAGGTATTTCCGTGCAGTACCCCTTCACTCACCATAGCAGTAGCACTGATAATCCAGCCACCACCTGCCCCTCCAATCACCAGCATGTCTCCTGACTTGGAGATGAGGATAGAAGGCACCATTGCTGAGGGAGGCCTCTCTCCTAGGGCAAAGGCAGAAAGTATTATACATCCCATGTGTCTGCTAAGGGCATTAGGACACACAGATTCATTTATTTCAGCTTTGCATTCCTCATAGAGAACCAACCTGCTGCTCAAAAGGCCCAAGCTTTCCAGAAATCTAGATTGCTTGTGCTGAGACCTCACCTCACAAGAAACTGACCCTTTACAGTAGAGGCTAAATAGGAAGGACAGAGCACCATGCAAATAGTCAAGACTAGCTGAAGGTCATTCAACCCAGATAATGAACAATTAGCTGCAGTCGTGCCCTTGGAGTGCTGATGCCCTCTTTCTTGGCAAACCCAAGGCAGTTCGCATCAGGGACAGCTTATTTCACAAACCAGTGTTAAGTGGTTGCTTTAGTTCTTCTCTTCCCTACCCATTCATCATTAGCTTCTGCATTTTTTCTTTAAATCCCTGATCTCCCTTGTCAGAAACCAAAACTTCTGCATTTCCATGTAAGTGTTGATGTGAATAGACACAGATGCTACATGTCTTTATCCACTTAGTCTGAAATAAACTTGCTCTCATCTAGACTTTGAAAAGTAAAGATTGCCTACAGTTTGTAGATAGTCCCTGTTCATTTGTACGCAGCCTGATTCTCCATCTTCCATCCTTGCTTTCTATTTTGAGGTTGAAAATGCTCACCTGCTTGAATACTTGTCTTTGCTGTACAGAAATCAGCAAGTTCATTATTCAAAATGATCCCAGTCTGGTTGGAATAAATGAAGGAGCCAAACCTGCAGGGAGGAAGAAAGCATTCTTGATGTAACCAGTGTTCTTCCACTGTGGATGATAGTAGCTTAATGTGGCACCCTGCTGGGTTACCCCTGCCTTCTGCCAACCTGCAGCCACTCCAAATGAGGTTTCCAAAAGGTATTTGCTTCTGCTGGAGTCAGAAATAAGCTTTCTGTAACAAGTGCATGTGGGGATTTGCTCAACCCACAGAACCTCAGCAGAGCTCCAGCTGTTACATGTTTGTGAACTGTGGTGTTCCTTTGGGCTGATTCTCAAAGGCCTTTGCTATCACATGAAAAAAAAAAGCATTCACAAGCAAGAAATTGCCTAAATCACTGAAAACTTACGGTGTTTTGTTTTTTTCATTGATGGTAAAAAGCCTTGCACATACCCTGTAGGACTGATGTGAGGCCTATGTTAGTGAAATACCAACCCCTTGGCTACTCACGGGTAGTTGATGGTGCTGGTGGCAGACACAGCACTGCCATCTGCAGCAAGAACAGAGATGTGGCTTGTGCCTCTACTTTCGTAGTCATGGTTGTAGGCTAACTTCCATAAGTTATAATAGTCGACTGGATGGTCACCACGGGTATCTATTTTTCTTCTGACTCTCTCAACAGTCTGGTCAGATAGTATGATTTCCATAGCTGCCTGTAATCACAGCAAGGGCCCATACCATCATCATGCTTCAGCAATAAAAGCAGGGGGAATAAAGGAAAAAGAGGGGGACATTCGAAGTGTTGGCATTTGTCTTCCAAATAAACCATTTCACATGATGAACCCTGCTTTCCTGGGAGTGGCTGAACACCTGCCTGCAGTAGGAAGTTGCAATTCCTTGTTTTGCTTTACCAAGTAAACTGTCTCTATTTCAACTCATGAGTTCTTGTACTTTTATCTTTCTGGCTCTTCCCCATCTCACCTGGGTGGAGCAAACAAGTGGCTGAGTGGTGCTGAGCTGCCTGCTGGGGTTAAAGCACAAAAAGAAAAGACAAAAAAAGCATACGGAGTCCCTTGTTTCTCTTCTCTCAAGCAGTACAGAAGAAGCTGCCAGTGTCGCTGGTGTCTGTCAATACTCCTGTGCACTACAGTAGCTTACCTTGGCTTCAGAGAAGGCTGGGTCTTTCATCTCAGGCTTTAGCATATTGCCAAACTTCAAGGCCTCTGCAATGCGATGGTAGGTTTCTCCCTTTTCCTTTGGTGTCGCCATTGATGTCTCATTGAATTTATAACCTAAAGGGGAGGATGGATTCATTTGGTTAATGGACCCACTGGCCATTCATTTTTCTTGAAGAATTTTATACAATGTTTAAAGGAGCCTCCTTTCCCCATTTCACTTCATACAAGAGAATCATACAATCATTAAGGTTGGAAAAGACCTCTAAGATCATCCAAGTCCAACCATCAACCCATCAACACCACACCCACTAAACCATTTCCCTCAGTGCCACTTCTACATGTTTCTTGACTCCACCAGTTCCATGAGCAGCCTGTTCCAATACTGCAGCCACTCTTCCAGAGAAAACATTTTCCTGATCCTGAAACACTGCAAGAATGAGCCAGTTCCTCATCCTACTGCACAGCATAACCATAATGCTGCTTAGGAGCCCACTCTGGCTCATCAAGACCCTTTCTGCCAATTAATTTTCTAATGCTGTAGATCAATTCTCTTTGCAAACCTCTTACAGGACACTTTCTCTTAGCAGTTTACCTTCCAATATCTTGAGGATGAACATGAGCACAGCACCTCCCATGGGTGGTGGAGGAGAAAACACTGTGATGTTTTTGTTCAGGGTAATGTTCACAGCTGAGGATACTTCTGCTTTGTATGCCTTAAGGTCCTCCATTGAGATCACAGACCCTTCCACAGAAAACCAAAGAGACAGCTGTCATTAGCATGTTAATATGTGCTTCTAAAAGGTGCTATTGGCTGGAACCATCAGAGCCTTGGTAAGGTTTCTGAAGAGCCATTTCTGTACGCTGATTTCTTCTACCTAGAACAACAGAGTCTTCTTGTGCCCTTATCTAACACACTATCTAATACACTATGATGTCCTAGGACATCATAAAGCCTAAGGGAACTGAAAAGGCCAATATATGAGTGCTACAGGCAAATACCTGAATAGTAGCTGGCTCTCATCCCTGCTTTTGGGCCTAGGTTACAAGAATGGAGGAAAAGGTGTTCACCCTGTATCACCCCAGGTAATGAGTAAATGTCATCTGCTGGCTATCCCCAGATAACCCCTCACTGTCACCCAGTTGCTGGGAAGAAGCCTGTCTACTAGTATTAAAACATAGCTGTTACCCACCAACTTTCTTAATGTCTTCCACCAGGGCCTTTCCTATCTGTCCCTCATAAAATGCTGTAGATCCATTTTCTGCCAAAGTTTCCAGCGTCCGCTGCAGTGCTGGCCACCTGAAGGTCTTTCCTTTTGTCAAAAACCTTTCACCGTCACAAATCAATGGGCTGTTAAAGAAGAACATCCATCAGATTACAGAGTGTGCTTATTCTGTTCCCAGTGCCAGACCCTCTTTCCTACCCAGAGCTGATTTAGTTTCTATATACCATATACTTTCCAAGCCAGTGCTATAGTGCAGTGTACATGGAGAAAAGTTCTCAGCCAACTGCTACTCACAACACCAGGCACATTTTCCCATAGACAGACTATCCTCCATGGGATCTAATGGTTTGACCCCAGCTCAGACCAGTGTGGCTTCCCGAATAAGTGCCTGCTGTAGCTCCCTGCTGTCAGGGGACGATTTCCACACAGATGGAGGCAGGCTACATCCATCCAGCTCTCATGAGCAGATGTGCTTAGCAAAAAGTTTTGCTGTGCCAAGCCACTATGAACTAGAAAAAATTGCTGACAGTAAAAGATCTCCAAAACAAACATTTATGTTATTCTCTATCCATAGCAAGCACTTACTGAGCAGCAGATGCAGCAGCCTGTGCTATATGTTAGCAGAATGGTCTGAGCTGAGGGAGCAGTGTTCCTTGCACTTCAATTTAATTCGTGGGTCTTACCACAGGTTTCGTCCCACTTGGGAGAAGTTTCGGTGATTGATTATTTTGTCCATAACTGGAGAAACAACAAGTGGGTCTGAAAGGAGCTTGATGGTTGGTTCAAACAGGGATTTCCATGGCAAGCGGCCATGACGCTTATGGGCTTCTTCATACCCACGAATTTCTCCTGGTACAGCAATCCACTGGGGACCTGGAGAGCAGAACTGCAGTGTTACACCTGGTAAGTCATGGGCCTGTGGAGTACAAATCTCTGAAAGCACTCGAAGTATGGATTTGCAGAGGCGGAACATGGACCTTTAATGGCAGTTTTCATTGTTCAATTGTTTCTTCCAGTACAAAATAGGAAGGGTAGATGTGCATGATGAAAGCACAAAAAGCAATGGGCATGTTGCAGCAAAGGAGACTGCAGCTAGACATCAGAGAAAACACATTCATGCAGAGCATGAAAACACTGAAACTGGGGAGTCAAGTAAGGCTGGGAAACTCTCCATCCTCAGAGAAGATAACAATATGTGACAGGATAAGGCTCCAAACAGCCTGCTCTAGTTCTGACATTGCCCTGCTTTAAGCAGGAGTTGGAGCAGAAGCCTCCAACCAGAATCATTCGTGATTCCTTTCCAGCTTTTCTTCCAAGGGCAAGAAAAACTCCTCCAGGAACAAGGACACTCCCCAAAACAGAATGTGCTAGGGAAGGAGAATAGATACAGCAAGAAACATGGAGAGATCCAAGATGTGCTGCTGAATTAAGAGTGCCTGCTGCCAGTTGGTAAGAGCAAACTGATGCAGAGTGATTGCAAGTGATAGTGAGGTGACAAAGAGATAGCTAAGCAGATCTGAAGCTCGGCAATTTAGACCCAATCCCCAGCCAAGGTCCCCAGTTCCTCCATCCTTACTTCTGTGCACTACACACAGTCCTTACCGATGGGAAAACCAGCACAGCCAGACAACAGATTGCTAGGAACATCTCGGGGAGCTGTTTCACGGGCATTGATCACCTCGACTGTTCCTAGAAAAAGGAAGGAGAAAATGCATAACAGTCTTTTCCAAAAGGCAGGTAAACATCACACAGCAAGTCAGCTCAGCAGACTGACCAGTGCCTGCCTAGAGATTATAAAGGTGCATGGACAAGGCCAGCATCTGCATCCCAGCATCTGGGATATGTTGCTTCACATCTGATGCAGCTTCCTCTGCCAGTGAGAAGTGTCAGAGATAAAACCTGAGTGTCATTCTACTTGATTGGTCATTTTCTGAGTGACGTCAATGCAAAGTCATTTTTGTATCATATTTGTAACACCTACGTGTCAGGAAACTTGACCAAAAAAAAGAAAGTCACACACTTTTATTTCAAGTGTAGCCTAATTATTTCTCCTCCTTATCTGCTTTCTATCTGTCTTTTTCCACCACGGGCCACAGAGCTGTCTGTTGCACGAGCCCATGGTGCTACTGTACCACAAATGAGAGCCTGCATAGCAGGATAATTTGGGTAGCAGAAAAGAAGGGTTGCTGGTAGAAGGGAAAGCAGCTCTGCCAAGAGATGGAAAAAATATAAGTGCTTTGCCAAAAATTATGCTATTGCTTAAGAAATAACTGAGAATTTCCAGACTTGCAACTCCATGATACTACTTGGAATTGTTTTCAAAACTGTGATATTGTTACTGTGTCTGTCAGCATCTATAAGCTCTGGGGGGGTTTGGTAGCCAAGGCAGTTTAAAAAACATTAAAACATAAAAGCAGGAACACAGTAATGCAAGAGATTAAACCAAACAGAGAAGTACTTCCCAGCAGGCCCTGAAAATGCTGGATTCAGATTTCTGAACAGAAGATGCATCTCCTGGGGCAGCAGATTTCAGCATCACTCTGGGGATGGTCACTCTGGCCCACACCAAGTGATAGTGTGAGATACTCCCCATGGCAGCGGGTTCTGCCTGAGCTGCTGCTGCAGGACAAACCCATTAAGTCCTATCCCATGGGCTCCACCAAACCAATGACAGCCCTGGGCTGCTACCCTCATTGCCAGCACACACACTTCACTCCAATCCCAGCTGCTGCCATGGCAGTGCTTCCTCCAAGTGGCAGCTCAGATCTTGCTGTACCAGTCAGATACGTGACTTTGAAATATAATCTGGGATTGTTTTACAGGCTGAGGAGAGGCAAAGTCAGTTCATTTTAAATTCAAAGCTCCTTCCCTACCACGACACTCATGTTCTGTCTATGAACAACTGCACTCTTCAACCCTGCTCTGCATGTGGAAAGCTTTTAGGACAGCTCCTGTAATTAATGCTTTGGATTAAGAGTAAAAGTACATTTTGTGTGGTTTTGTATACAGCTTTTACATAAAAGAAATTACTCCGAAAGAACATGAAAGAATTTGAGAGTGCAGGGCTGGCTCATACCTGTGCTTGCATTATAGATTGTAAATACAACTCCACCACCCAGACCTGAACTCTGAGGGTTCATCACTGACGTGCAGATCAAACCAGCAATGGCAGCATCCACAGCTGAGCCTCCTCTTTTCAGGATGTCCCTGGAGTAGAAAGGGAAGAAAAAACCCACAAAGTTAAAATCCAGGGATGATGGAATGGAGGACTCCCATGAAAATCACAAAATCATTGAGGTAGGAAAAGATCTTCTAGTGCAGCCACCCACCTACCACCAGTACTGCCCACTAAACCATGTTCCTTAGTGCCACTCCTACACTTGAACACATCCAGGGACAGTGACTCAAAATCCTCCATGTGCAGCCCATTCCAGTGCCTGAATCAAGAAGATTCTCCTAATATCTAATCTGAAACTTCCCTGGCTCAATTTGAAGCAATTCCTTCTCATCCTGTCTGTTAATCAGGAGAAGAGACTGACTCCCACCTTGCTATAATCTCCTTTCAGGGAATTGTAAAGGGCTTTAAGACCTACTCTGAGCTGTGCTGCTTTTCCTCTGGGCAAGGAGTCATGAGGCAAAGGGAACTGCAGCTGCTCTTGACATAAAAAGGAAGGGTAGGAGCTCCCAGACATGCAGGAGGATGCTCACTGCAGAGAGGAGAGCATCTACATGCTGGAACCAAACAAATTACTTCTGACTCCCCACCTACCATTCCCAGCAAAAGGCATATGCTAGTCAACAGGCTGGAAACACTGAAGCAGAAATAATGAATAATGAAGCAAACTCCTGAGAATCACCATCTCAATTAGCACAGAATTCAAACCTTAAATCACTGTTTATGCAACTTGCCTTCCTAGGCTTCTGTAGCACAAAAATCCCCCCACCATCCTCCTTTATCCTCAAATAAAGGGAAATAAATACAAGAAAAAACCCACATCAAACAAGAAGAACAAGAATAAATAAACCACCACAAAACAATCGTTTCTACACAGGTACAGACACACCAAAAATCACAAGGGCATTAAGGCAGACCCACACTGTTGAAAGAAGAGAATTTCAGCTGGAGAAACATGTCTGAACAAACCATCCTTCAAGCACTGCCATAACAAAATCTTTCAGTGAAAATACGATGTAGGTGAAGAGGGGTCTCCTCATGCACAGTGCCAGTGGCCAGCCCTGCTATTTGCTAAGAAGGTTTCCGAGTGCTCATCTTGGGGTATTGCTTAGAAATGGCAAAGTCAGAATGATAAATAAGTGGAAGAACAGTTCATTGACTGGAGTGTAACTGCTCCCAGAGGCTGTGGCAGGAACACAGAGTGCACAGAGAGACTGCTGTTTATTTTACATCCATTGTTGTTGTTGGGACCTGACGGGGCTGGGAACAGGATGCTACCCACAGATCCACTGATAGTGGTTTTCCTTTGTTTAAGTGACCTTGGACCAGCTGCCTGCAAGGAAATTGTATATGGACAACTGGGGAGTAATGAAATCACAGGGAACCATGGGGTTTTCTGTTTGCACAGCTTTCAGCCCCCTAGCAGCAAGCTGCTCCCCAAATGTTACCGTGGAAGGGGTGACTGAGGCTCAGGATGATGCCTGCAGGAGGCCTGGGAGCATATTAGAAAGCTGGGAAAGGAGTGAAGGACCACTGACCTGGTACAATGGTCCTCCAAGCCCACGTACAAAGCCTAGTGCCAGGGAGAAACAAAGTCCTGAGATAAATCTAAGTGAAAAACAACTTTAAATGTAATGCGCTGCAATCAGATGTTAGCGAGGAAAATCAGTTACATCTGTCACTCACAGGTACAAAGCAGTGGCACTCCTACACTGCCTGTCACCCAGATTCTCTCCTGCCGCTCTTTCTGTCTCCAGAAACACTGGAGCTTGGAGAAGCCTTCCCTGGTGAGGATCCCCATCCGTTCTGTGTCACAGCTTGTTGTATGCTAGGAAAGGTGAGCAGTTGCTCCTCTAACAGGTGACAACAGTACACATATCTGTTTAATGTTTGTACACCTACGTGGCCTGCCTTCAACTTCTGGATGGTGCTAAGATCATTTGGTGTTGCCAAATACTTGTTTACGTGCAAAAACACCCTTTATCTGCTGCTAATGCAGAATGTACATACGGCAGTATGTACAAGGCACACAAACCTGAGGGTTTCTCAACAAGAGTTTATGCATGCTCCTGCCCTCCAACACTCTCAATTAAAAACAGAGTCAGAATAACACAAGATAGGATTTTGGATCAGGATTTTGGATCAGGGAAGAGAAAAGAGGTCTGATCCCAAAAGGTGCCTCTGGCTGTCAGGGTAACAGACCTCTTCCAGGAGCTGAGAGCTGTGAAACAAAATCCCTACCAAAATCAAGGAACCAATGGGAGGAGGACGTTAGTCAGCAAAGAGGATTCAGTAGCACTGCCCCAGGCAAATAAAGTGCTTGTTTATGAGCTCTGAATTACTCCATCCTGCCTTGATACCTGACAGTTCTCAGATGGATCACACCCAAGAGCTGGCTTTGTGAGCACCTCAGGAAGACAGGAAAGCCAGAGATAATCTCAATTGTTCTTGTGCCTTGTGTAGTGGGGCCCTAATTCCTGCCTGTGACTTCTTGGTGTTACCATTAATAACAGCAGCAGCAAACAAACGGACAGAAAAGCTAAGCAAGTTTTGCTTTGTCCTTGGCCACTACCCGCCATTAAAATCACTCCATGGTATAAACAAGATAACAGGAGAAAGAGAATGTTTCCAGAAGTTCCAACTATATTCCTACTGTGTGACAACTGTTCTTCACTGTCACCTCTGGCAGCAAATACCACATGTAAAGATATGAACAAACTTTTTACTCGCTCAGGGGAAGGGAGACTTTCCAGGTACCCACGATCTGAGCAGGGTCCAAGGCCCACAGCCACACTGTGCTGTCTGCAGACTGGCTGCCAGTCTCGTCAGCTTCCCAGTCTCCCTCCAACCTATTTGAAAGGCAAGAAAACTTGTTCTCTGATCCTGTTCTTGGCACATCACCCTCAGCCCCCCATGCCTGACTTGCCTGCATTCAGCCAAAACTCTGCCACTTCCCTGGAAGTGATGTCTGGGGAATTCAGGGCCATTACATCTTTCTTGACCAGCCAAACTGGAAGAGCACTCCCTGTTTGATTAGTTTGCCTTCCTTTATTTGCATCACTGCTAGGAATAATTATAACGCAATACAGTGGAGAGAAATGTAACCCTACAAGCAAAACAGTCTGGCACCTCATGAGGTTTCTCTGGAGACAACTTAGCACTACAGCTGGCAAGAGTTGATAACAATATCCTTCCTGCTACTTAGTTTCAGATTTAGGGTTCTGTCATTAACAGCGTTTCCTTAAAGTCAGGAGTAAAAACGCATTTCCCTACTGAAGAGGATGTTAACAATCAGGTCTTGTTCCAGCAGCAATGAAAGAGTGCTTCACCCACCCAGGAAGGGTGAATAATGGTACTTTCTCACATCCTCCTTGCAGCCAAATCGAGCAGCCCTGGACTGAAGTCTGCAGTTGTGCTCTGGGCTAGGAGGAGCTGATGCCATTTGAAATACACTTGAAACGCTGGGGTTTTAATGTTTTTTCTTCTTTTTTTCCTCTTTAAGACCACCTATGCCATAGGAGCTGCCTGACTAAGATTGATGAGGAGCAAAAGCAACAGCTGTTTGTGTTAAAATAAAAGTTACCCAATTTAGAACTAATGAAATACAAGATGGGAAGGCAAATCCTTTGGGATATAGAGATGTTTCAGAAATGCTGATGGGTTGTCACTGAAAAGGGTTTTCACAGCAGATCCTTTGCTTAGAACAGCTTCCCAGGAAACAAACTGTTTTCTTTCTTGCTATTAAATTCTCATCCTCCCAGTGCCTTGTCCTCAGGGGGGTCTTTGTTCCAGAGGAAGCCAGTTCCCAGGGTCTATGCTGCACTACGCTGCAGATGTGAGATCTGAGGCAGCTGCAGGGCCAGGTCAGCTCAGCTCAGCTCACCTCTCTGCAGCAAATCTCACTGCTGAGAACAAGCTCACCTCCTAAATTCCTCCCTGGCTTCCTACTGGCTCTTGTGTCTTCCATTTGGGAAACACATGGGTGAGGAGCAGTGGCTAGCAGAATTTAAACAGCACACAGGAAGGGCATATAAAGTTTTTTGCATGGTTGATGGAAAGAAAAACAAACAAAAACCTCCTCCATTGCCAGGAAGAAACAAGAGGTTCAGAACTGGATTTGAACGCTGGGTTGGGTACTGCTTGCAGCCAGGCAATCAGCTCCAGTCTTCTCATGGGTTCTTGACATAAAGACAAATTAACTCAGGTGGACTTTGGTACCACATCTTCATTCTGAAGCCTGCTCTGTCTTCTCTTTCAGCCTCCCATCCCTCCTCACTGAGGTTCATCCAGGGGCAAGTTTTTTTTGCCAGAATAGGGCCCCTGACTGTGCCTGAGAGGACAGACACTCATCAGTTGCTCAATATTTACTTTCAGTCCCCATTTTCTAGCAGTAAAACCATCTGCAGCAAGAGACTCAACCTCTTGCAGTGCAAATCAGGCGCCAATAGCTAAGAGCCAGTCTAGCACGGGACCTGCCAATAAGGATAATGATGCTGGAATCTTGCCGAGGTTGCTGGCTTTCTGCAGGGAGCCAAAGAGTTGCATAAAAATCTCAGACAATTCAACCTCACACAACCCTGAAGTATACAAACACCATGTCCAGAGATGAGAAACTGAAGCCTGAAGATAACAGCTGAGCACACATTAAGAAAAAGAAGCAAATGAGAGCTATGGCTCTGCTCCCCTCTTTCCATTTTGTAATAAGGAAATAAGAGCTATGTGGTTCCCTTGCTGAGTCTTCCTTCATAGCTGAGCAATGATGGAATGCAGAAACACAGGCATCTTGAAGTGTTTTCCCCAGCTCACCATCCCACTTACTAAAATACACTGTTGCATCTAGCACAAGAGGTTTGGTTGCTCTCATTAAGTTCACTTAAAAGCTCTGTCAAGGAAGCACAAAGATTCTGCTTTACCAGCCGCTTAAACCATCATGTAACACCTCAGGAAATTCATTACTGCTAATGACAGCTCAATGCATATTGGACAGCAGAGTATATGCTTTGGGTCATTAGTTTTCTGTTTTGTAAAGGAAATAAGACCCTTGATTAAAGAATGAAGATTGTAGGGAAGTTAGAGATTAGGCACGGAGCCCACTCTGCACTTGGAGGTTCTCTGAGCATCCCTCATCACATGGGATTCTGAGAGCACAAGGGGATTTACAGGATATTAAAAAGATGGCTGGGGGCCAGCCCAGAGCCCCAGCAAACAGGGGGACTGCAGAGTTATAGGGGAGAGCAGGGACAAAGTGGCACTACTGAATCTCCCTGTGCAGTTGCCTTTGGGGCCTGGTTGCCATTTACTCCTCTCTCACCAGGCAGGCTGATAGGTTCAATCACATCACATTGTTTTCATTTGATTATATGACTTCATCATGAAGCCTAATTAGTTTGTTTTTCCCCAATGTGCAGCGGAGGTTACTCTTTACATATGTTTCCACTAAAAGCATCAACAAGAAATAGTTTGAGGAAAGTTGTTTTCTTATTTTACTTAATTTAATACTTAAATTTCTCTAGAAAATTGTAAGTGTGCATATCTAAAGCCAGTGATGTCTTCGGTTCCGACAACACGCTTCAATTTAGCAAAGCTGCTTGCCTTGAGAGGGGAAAAAACATAAGCTTTATATTTTATATACATCTATGTATTGTATGTATGTATACATGTATGTCAAGAAGCATTATCCATCTTTGGTAGATTAATTCTCTTGGGATTTTTTGGCAATGACAGTAGAACTTAGCTTGTTCCATCCCTGAGCTGCAGGGGACAAGCACAGATTCCCCCAAAAGTCTGTTTCTCAGAGCTTTGGGTTTCAGAAAACAAGAAAGAAATGATTGTCTTGGCACTTGGTGCTCCCTAGACACAGCAAGCAAGGAGAAGCCAGTCACGTCCTGCCTCAGACATAGAGGATGTGAGTTAGGAGTGAGATGACTGAGCTGCAGAGAGGTGATCTTAAAGCCATTCAATTAACTGGCTGGGCACAGTATGGAAAGGCACTAGTGCTGTGCACAGAATGATGCTTGGCTTCACCAAAGCCAAAGTTAGGTGGCAAAAGAAGTGGAAGCTCACAAGTGGCATCAGCAGGACCTAATGTCTGAGACTGCCGGGAGAAACTGGATTTCATTGCTACTGCTGTGACAAAATTCCTGTGTGAGGCTAAAGATCTCAGCCTAGGTTAAACAAGAGACCTAACCTGGGGCATAGCATAAAAAACAAATCTCACTTATTGATGTACTCACAGCCACAATTCACCTTTGCCAGTTACTCACAAGCGCTGCCAGTTTGTCACTGCACAATCCACAACAAGTGTTCTGCAGTGACACCAACACCTGCCTCACTCCTCCAGCCAGGGTAGAGCACACAGCTTCAGCATCCACATGTGCTGCATGCAGCTTGTAAAGGTTTAAGTTCCATCCTTCCATTTTCATGCATACAAAGGTTTAAGAACTGAATTAACAGTAAGAGTTACAATTAAGAGTTAGAATATGTGCAAAAGAAGTTGTGCAAACTAAAGTCTTACGACCAGGGCAGCTGGAGGATTTTCTTTACACCTACATCTTTCCTTTCCAGCAATGTAAGCATGCCTTCCATACTTACACCATCCTGGTTGAATTTCAATTACATCCACACTTTGCTTTCCAATACTTAGTGCCTTTCATAATAGCAGATATGCCTGCTGCAGGCTTTGGTCCAGAAATACACTCCCTAAAGGCTGGGCTGTCCACCCCTCCTTATCCCATCCCACCTGCTTACCTTCCTCACCCCTGCTGAGGCCTGGCTGCAGATCCCTACTAACTCCTCTCCCTCCTTTCATAAGGAATTCCTAAGCCACTTATCCCACAGACTTACCACCATGAAGTAAGTTGATTTCTTTTTTCCATTGTTAAAAACAACATTGCATTCCCACACTATAAATATTTGCACCTCCCCATAAGCCATTTATGAGACATTAGGTAATTAAGATAAGCATCAGAGGAAGATCCCCATCTATTTTCTGAGCTGCCAGCAACCAGCACCCAAGGAGCGACACCCCTCCTTAGCCCCAGGAGCAGGGATGGGACAGAAACCCAACTTGCTCCCAGACACCACGTGTACCTCAAGCCCACAGCACACACAACACAAACTGACAAACCAAGAGGTCTGTGCACATACCGGCCAATGTTAGAGCAGGTCTCAGTGTCAGCAGCCACAGCGCCGTGCAGGTATTGCTGAGGACCACACTTGGGTTGAGTCAAGGTGACCAGGAGCACAACCACCGCTGCCAGCACCCCGAGGGTCAGCAGCACCAAGCAGCAGATCCTTCCTGTCGTCATGTCTACTCCTGCACGGCCAGGGATGCCTGGAAAGCTCTCAGTCCTCCTGTGAAGGCGCCTGCTTTGCTGTAGGGAGAAGTGGAGGATCCCGCAGTGATGGGAGGGAGGGAGGTCTCACCGAAGTGTGGGCTCTGCCTCCTGCGATCGACAATTACATTCTTTAAGACGAAAAGCTGAGACAAAGGTAACAGTGCACTTTGTCTTCCCTGCCCTGTAACATAAGAGGCAGCTTTCACTTTCTTTTATAAACTAATTTTCTGGCAAATCCTCCTTATACACCCCTTCGTCTTTTCTTTTTTTTTCCCTAAGTCTCTGATGAAAACGTTTAACACATTCATTGCTGGAACACATCAAAGCGAAATCTCCACACTGGTGTTTGGTTTCAAACATCCTTTCCCTGTCCTTCCATTCTCCCCACACACAACACTGTACAAAGCAAAGGAAGCCCACATGTCGAATCATTAGGAAAAAAAAATCACAGCACCAATCCTGCATTACACACAGGATACTTTCTTTCCACAAGGCTACTCAAAGAAATAAAAGCTAATCGCTAAAGAAATACAAAGCCGGAACTTTCATATTTACCTTACATTTTACTCCACCCATCTTAATAACTTGCTTTAAATCTTGCCACTACCCACGCCTTACATCTGTAAAAGAGCCCAACAAAGGTGCTTTAATAAAACAGCACGTTTCTGCAGCTCTATGTAACTTAAGAGTTAAAAGTACTGGGGGGTCCAGCTTGGATCACTCAGCAATCACAGCACCTGGAAAGCAAAGGGCTCTTGAATAACACAGAGCAGATTCCCAGCACAGCACTGATCAGCAGCACAGCTGGCCCCAGTTGGCTCTATTAGAGGCTCTTGGTCACACAGTTCCTCTTGCACTTAAAAAGTTAAAGAGAAAGCTTTATATCTGCCTGTAGGCTTCATGAAAGTTATTATCTGTGACTGTATCCCAGCTAAATTTTGGGGGAGGGTTAAGCTGGACAGACTTATTGCTGTATTCCTGTATATACTTATAACTTGCACCCACTAAACTGCACTTCATAGCTATGTAATGCTATTTTACGTATCATACCTCAATACATGAATTTGATACGTTAGCATGTGTTTTTTGTAGTTGTATCTTCCCATAAGTGAGAATACTCCAGGAGAAATATGTAGTATTGTTCAAGATAAACCATGGCCCCTGGGGAATCATTTCTTGGTCTCCGGGCCTCCATCTGACTTAGTAATGCCAGGTATATCTGCCAACAAGCCTCATCAGCTCTAATGTGACTCTGCATTTCACCCCACTGCAAAACATCCCTGATCTCATCAGATTTCTCAATCTCTGTATGACTTTGATATTCATTTTTTTCTTTACGCATTATTCCGTAACACCTGAAGGATCAATTACAGTGGGTAAGCCCTGTAAATAACTGAGAACCCTGGTCACCAAGAGACTCAAGTGGATTTTGCCCATTTGCTTTCATCAAATTCCATGGAGGAATTAACTGTGATCTCCAGATTTCTTTGTAATTTGCTTTTCAGCTCATCAGGTCAAACACTTGTACCTGGATATCTGGCAAATAACCCTTATGCTGCCAAGGAGGAGCCTTGGAAGTGGCAAGAAAGGGAGCAGAGAGCATAAACTCCCAGACCACTTCTGGGTGTGCAGTGATGTGGTTGGGATCCATTGCAACAGATAATTCTCATAGCAAACCCTTCACACACACAGGAATGAAGACTGAGCCTCCTTCTCTTTTTTGGTGCAGTGTTTACAGTCTTGTTGGTGCAGTTCTCAGCTTTGAGATATTACATTGCAAAGTCCGCACCAGCTATACCTAAATTAGTCTGTCAAATATACATAATTTAGTATTCACTTAATTAGAACTGCAATTATTAACAGAATCTATTAACTAATAAATAGGCACAAAACCTTTACGTTGTTCTTTGTGCTGTTTGGGGTCCCATCACATCTTTTTCCAGCTCTTCAACTGAGACTGAAAATTGCTTAATCTGAAATACAGACATTACTAAAGGTAAACACAAACACCCCAGTCACCTTATAGACAGTAATAAATCACTGAGGGGTACAGAACCTCAATTTTTAAAGGCATAGCATCACTACAGAGTGGAGGAGCCGGGAAGAAGTTCCCTTGTAGGCAGCTTAGGATCAAGGAACCACCCCCTGGGAGCACTGGGATCCATTTGCTGTAGTAGGATCCATGGCACTACAGGGCCACCATCATGAAAACAAGGCTTACTGCCTTGTCTGCAGCACAAGGGTAGGCCTGTGGAATGGGCTTTTCAAGCACTGGATTTTCTCCATGCCTCTTTTACTTCGGCACAGTTTTCCATTGGTTGAGTGAGGACAAGAACATCACTGGATAGAAAGCCTGACATTTCTGTTCAGCAGAACAACAGATATCAACCCTCAGTTTATCTGTCTTATCTCATCTTTGATAAAAAGAACTCTAAGCACACACCACACTCCAAATGTTCTCACGTTAGTGACCTGACCATCCTTCCTTGCCTTTTGCCTTTACACTTTTCAAATTACATTGCAACATACTCCAGGGGATGCCTCATTCTGCTGGCATTTGACCACAGAGCAGTGTCTGCAGTCGCTGTGCTTACCGTAACAAGAAATGCATTTTATATTTCTCAACACTAAATTAGGTTTAAATCGTTGGATAAGAATCTAGGAAGGTTTCCAAAAGCATGCAGCCAAAGCCAAATTGGATGCACTTCATACACTGTTTGTTTCCTCCTCCAGTCATGCTACAATCCAGAAACATCCCTTGCCCTTATACGATAACCAAATAACAAAAATAGAGGCAGTACTCTATGAATTTAATGATCAGATCTTCTAAGAGACCTATCAAGGGATGCAGGCCACAGATGGTGCTCATGATGCACCAGAAAGGAAAACCCTAACCTTTGCAAATGGCTTTCTTTGCACACAAGCAAATTTTCTTTACTGATGACCATGATTTGATCTCATGAAAAAGAGATACTCAGAAACTGCAAATCCTGGTACCAAAGAACTTCCCATTCATGTACTTGTGACGAGAACTAAAATATAATCTCTCCTAAATTCACCAAAACCAAACTCTGTTTCTTTTGTTATTAAAACAGTCTCTAGCATTACTCCTGTACTCATGTGTCAGCATTCAGTCTTTCCTACGACAGAGCAGCCACACTCAAGATTAGATTAAAAGTGAAATCTCCTGATGCAATATTTAACTCTTTAGTCCATTTTGGAGCAAATCCAGCGGGAAATGTTATCTTAAAGACTAAAACTCATGTGTAGAATTACTGCAGTAGCTGGAAATACTGGTGCTAGGAAACAAAAAAGAGCCTTTTGTGCATCCAAAGACACCAGGAATAAATGCTGTCTGAACTCTGTTTTGACTATATTTGGCAAAAGTACTATGGTAGCGATCACAATCGATATCTCTGGAGGATATTAACTTACTTGAAAGCATTAAACTCAATGAAAGTATTAAATAAAATGCATTGTATAATTAAATGCACATCTGCCTATGTATGACAACTTACATGGCTGCCATCATAAGCTTTATAAAGATCTCATCAAGCCAGAGCCTGTGATATTATTCCAGTTGAATTTTTCTATTATTAAATGCAACAAAGCATTGTCAAAGTCAAAAAGGAATTACTGTGATGTTACAATGAAGTCAGTAAACAGAGAATATGGCTCAAACCCACATGCCCTTTAGGGAAACATCATCTGCAGGGATGTTGTAGATGCTATACATTACATACACAATGGTCAATGACTAACAGCCCTGTTCAATCCTGAGACAGTATGTGAGTATAAATAACAAACATCTGCTCTGTTGTTGAAATTCATTTACATTTCAGAGTTAACTTAAAAAATTCCCAACTCAGTAATTTGCCTCTGTTTAGTTTTCTAGTGAATCAGATACTTGGCAAGACAGTGGAGCCAAGAATCAGACTTAAAATCAAATGAATTTGTTTAAAACTCGTGTTGGACACTAAGCTGTACAGGAGCTTCTAAGCCAGGTTCTCAGCTGGGTAAATATCAGAGGTTTGCACTGATATCAGCAGAGCTCATCTGCTCCATGGTGACTGAGGACTTAATTGTTCTCAGCAAGGTAGGAATACAGGAGAAAATTATCTGAAAGCAGAGAACAGCCAATTTTCTCTTCCCTTCTTGTCCCTTCTTCTCTCTACTTCGGCCATCATTTTTAACTGAACTTTAACGCAGTTATTTATGCTCTTTAAAAGGCCTCACTTGACACTGATGGGAAGCACTCCCATTAATCTCAACAGAGACTGACCTGCAGCCTCACAGCCTGCCCCCAGCCATTTGTCCACGAGACTTTTGCTCTCTCTTGGCCACTGTGTAGGGCAGGAAGTTCAAAGGCAGCATAACTCACTCCTCTGGCTGTCCTGACCTACGTGTCTCAGAACTGCTGAGCTGGGAGCAGAGGAGCTTACAAGTAAGAAAGGCACATTCAAGTGCTCCCAGCTATGGTCAGAGCAACAGCTGCGTACAGCTTCATTACACCACAGAAGGGGAGACTGGAAGACCTGTGAGCTTCGTGCTGGGCCAGGTTGTTGGTAACTGAGAGCAGGGCAGGCAGAAAGGAGCTGCTGTGCTCAATGGAGCTAAGCACTGATCAAGCACAGCCCCCCAGAGAAAGGAAGGAAGGAAGGGAGGAAGGGAAAGAACCCTAGGAGCAGGCTTTTCTGTGATTCCCAGGTAAATGGCAGAGCTGTGCTGAGTACAGCAAGTCTTTCCAAGTGTTTCGTCACACTGAAATCCATGAGTAAGGAATAAAGATCAGAACCAGCATCTGGATTTCATCTCCTCTACAAAATGAGCCAGAGTGCTCAATCAGAGGACAAACAATAAGAGCCAAACAGATCCCATTTTTCCTCTGGAGATGACAAGCCCCTTCAATTCCTGCAGCTGTTTCTGAGCAACAAGAGCTTACACACACAGTGTCCCCATTGGAGTTTCACACCATATCCTACATCTTACAGGAAACCATCTACCTTTCCAGCAAAGTACAACAGTGCTTGGGCTGCTTTTCATTCATGCATTTATGTGAATAGTTCTGTCCAAAGCCAGTTTCTGTTTTGCATATTCTTACCCTGCACCCACTCACACTGCAGAACAAGGGAACAGCTGAGCTGCCCGGCAGCTTGCTGCCTTCCCATCTCACCTGTGGGCCTGTATCGCTCCTAAGGAAAAGCTAAATCTAGTTTAAGTCCTTCCTAAAACAGTTCAAGTTGAACTCTGAATATACGATTACCTTTTCAGTACTGGATGCTGTTCTAGATTAAAACTCTGCCTCTCTGGGAAGTCGCACACTGGGATCTCAACAAGGGAAGGTGGGTACAGAAGGATCTTAGCTGCCTTCGTGATCTTATGTACCTCACAAGCAGAGCAAAAGAAAGACAGAGAGAAAGCAGCTCTACAAACCGCTCTACCAACAGCCTGTGCCTTGTTGTGGCACAAAGTAAGAGGGTTATTGCTGACTGTACCACTATGCTGATGGTGCCACTACTTTTCCACAGCTGCAAGGATTGCTTCCCAGTGACTCTTTTCCTTGTGCAAGAACACAACAAAGTGCTTTCCTCACCAGAAAATGGAGGAGCAACATTCAGGGTGGGAGAAATTCAGCCTTCTGAGGTTTGTTTTCTGTTCCTTTTCCTTTGGTCCTGCTCATCTTTCACTGATGTTTTCCTTAGGAAATTCCCCAGTATTCAAATCCTTTCAAGAAATGGTGTTTCCAGGCTCTTGCACAATTCCCTTTGGAGTTGCTGTATTTACCCTTAGCCACTTTCCCACACACTGATCAATGCGAATGTCTCCTTTACTCATTGAGAATTTTACACCCTTTCCTCATGGGATACACAGATATGATGGTCACAAAACTTACTCAGCTGGAACAGAGACATTGCAAAAATTCAACTGTTGCTCATGAATAAGAATGAGCAACTGCAACAGAACACCACCCTGCTTTCCCACATTCGGGACTGGAATATCAATTAATCATTGTTGATGTTAAGTATGTAATATAAAAATGCCAGAACAGAGCTGGATGAGCAATATATATTGTTATTTAAATAGAGAATAAGATGTTTTTACAATTTTATGCATATCCTTCTACATTATGTGCTGTTGAGCGCTGGACAGGATGCCACACACTGTACTTACAGAATTGCCAAGACAAGGGCTGGAAGGTGCCCCAAATCCTCTGAGCTGACAGCTACAGGTTGAGTATTCTTTCAGAGACACCAAGAGCCTAAATAGGTGTTAAGTATGGATGGAAAACGCAAAGGGTTGGAGAACAGAAATATTTACAACAGCTAAGTAATACAATTCAATGTCTGCCACGTCCTGCAAATGCTATGAGAGAGTTCTTGGGAAGTGTGACAGCACAACAGCAAGTATTAGAAAACAAAGCACTCAGCAAGGCAAAAAAACCTGAAGATTCCAGTAGTATTATAGTACTTTCCCAGATCATATGGCAGTAACTGTACCAGCACTGAGGTCGTTGTGAAAATGACAATGTAAATAACACACACAGACACACCTGGTTTGCTACAGATTGGAGGACTTTCAGCAAGGAGGCCTATTTTAATTATGATTAAACATTACATGAATGCTTTAGGAAGACAGAAAGAGGAGCTCATTGCAGACATGTCCAGGGCTTTGTGCTAGCAGCCAGAGTTGCCCTGAAACAAAATGTCAGTGGACTTGGTCCCTCAGCTTCAAAGACAGACCTCTAGAAATCAAGAAACCAAAACCAAAACCCAGCTCTAGGTGCCACAGCCTGTGACTAACTGGTTTTCTTTCTGACCTCCTCCTCTGCCTGTCCTGGCAGTTTCAAAGTCCTTTCACTTCCAATGCATGGTTCAGGCAGAGTGTTTTGGATGCTGTACTGGCTTAAGAGCCGCTCTCCCATCCAGACAGCACTAACACTTTGACAGAAACCTGCTGCTCATTTGCTCCCCTTTTACAACCTCCTGTCTTGACCTTGATCCCTTAAGCCTCAGTGAGGAGTCCACGCTGGACCTGGAATAAAGGCTTTGGGAACATGCTTGAAAAGATCAAGCAAAGAGAAACAAAGCCTTTGAAAGGGCTGCCTGTCTTGTGACAGACCCCTTAACCAACCAAGCCAGCTTTTAGGGGCCCCTTCTGAAAAACAAAACAAAGCACAGTCACAGCCCAGTGGGAGTCCTGGAATATGAACAGAAAGGAGATTTACAATAAGAAAGAAAAAGGGAGATGTGAGTAACTGCTTACTGTTATTAAGAAAAATAAGCTTTATCCATTCAACCATAACCCTGTGCCTACCTCCAGTGTTTGGCTTCTGCCTCATCAGCACATTGGCCAGTTAGGTGGAATTTCCTAATAAATAAATGCAAGAGTTCAGTGTAAACACAGAACCACCCCAAATTACAGCTCAAAAACAAAAATCTACATTTATCGTGGCCCTCTAGAAACCCAAACCAATTTCCTGTTCCAGTTCTATTTGTGCTGACACTTAGTTTAAAGGTGTTAACTGCCAACAATCACAACAGAAGCAGTGACAACCTAGCTACTGCACTGAAAGCATGTCACCAGATGGACTTCATTCCCAAAGGATTACATGTCAGACAATAATATTTAGGTCAGAATATCATTAGGAGCTACTACCCATAACAGCCAGCTTTCACATGAAATGGAAGACCATACTTGATGTGAAGTCCAAATAGCTTCGTTGGTGGTTCTTCAGCAACAAACTAAGGATTAATGGTAACTACTTGCTGCAGCTTGATTCTCAGAGGACAAGTATCTACATCTATTAAATCAAAGTAGCATCCATGATAACACGGTCAGAAGTTGGAACCAGTCTTTGCTTTCCTCCTTACTTCATGCTGATGTTTATCCATTTGCAGTCCTCCAGATATTGCTCCTATAGCATTTCTGAGGTGATTTTTACCTGGGGTGGTAATTTGGTATCTCTAATCAGCCTTACAGTGTCAGTAACATTAAAGCAACATAAAAGAAATTGAAATATTTAAAAGGTGACTGGTAACCTTGTGAATTTCTTCATGGTTGACTTAATTCAGCTGCAGCCAGAGTGCAGTCAGAGCAAAGGGGTTCGTGCCAAGGGGCTGCTTTTTCAAGACATTGCCAGGGGCTCCCTAAGGAGATATGCATAGAACCACAGCCTTACATACACTTAAGAATGAGCACCTCAGCAGTACTGCATCCTGTACAAACAGACTGCAGCATTCACACAATCTGATGTAAAACAACGAGCAATCTCTTCTGTATTCCTTGGTGTTCAGTCATTTCCTTTTACTAGAATTAACAGGAATGTCGACTTCAAATATTCTACAGATGGCACAGAATGATGTAAAACTGCCAGCAAGAGGCGAGGAATCACACAGCTACAGCTTGCCAACAATGGTGAAGCAATGTGAACGCCTAGGGGTTAAGCTAACAAGGACAGGACATAATGAAATTGGGATCACTCAGCATGCTGGAGATATGAGGAATGACTACAAATAGCTGAAAGGGAGAACGCATTTCTGGGAAACAGGGGAGAGTTTGAGAACAGAAAACAAAAGAGATGCAGGCTTGAAAATGACGTTCGTAACTTCTTTATGAAACTGTGAACCCTATGCTCCTCCTGGACCTCTATGCAATTCTAAATGTAGTTTGATAACAGGGCCCTTTATAAGGACAAATGAATTCAATCTCTATTTAGACAGCAGAGTAGCTCTAAGAAAAATGAGTGGGTACTGCAGTGGTATTGTTTTAACCTTGGATGTGCTAGGGTAAAACAGCTATGGCATGTTCTTTTGCTCTCTAGGGCTAACATCTGTAATCCTTTTAGCTCATGTGGACCACCATGGTAGGCTGTGTTATAAGGAACCTCTATGCATGATCCACCTGTGCCTCAACACATTTACAAACTAATACTCCACTTAATAGACTGGGAGATGAGAACACCTGCAGCAATACGGCTACGGGATCTTCCCCGGGATTTTGCTTGCCTGTTTAGAAAAACAGTAGTCAAGAGGAGCTCTAAGGTGACATTTGAGTGCTACAGCAATTTCCCAGTGTTCAATGTTTTTTCCTCACTATAACCTTGTGAAAGAAAGAAAGCCTTATAACCTCATTAGAGAAAGGGGAAAATGAGGCCTGGAAAGGCTAAATGACTAGTGGTAATCCAGCTGAATTTCCTGCTGTGAGACTCCTTGTCTACTTAGGCACATACAAGTTGTTCACTTGCTGTCATGCCCTTGGAGATGTCAGACGAGGAGCCAAGCATAAGGCATTAAGAGAATACTCAGGAAGAAAGCATTTTTCTTCCAGAGCAATCTTTATGCATATTGAGGCTATGTTTTGCAGGATTTCATTCTATAGTAGTTGCTGATGGGAAGTCTCCTCTTGCTTCCTAGCATGGCCTGTGCTTTTCTGTGCTCCTAACTCAAACCTGCAAGCTTTTCCTGCCCCACATCCTGCTGATGAGGGAGAGTGAGAGGAGCTACGTGGTACTTTGCTGCCTATCAGCATTAAACCACAACCATCCTTTTGACTCTCAGCATGGATGGGAGGCTTCTCTCGGAGAATACTTATCTTCCTTGGTCTTTATCTTAAAATGTCCATAAGGAAATAGTTTGGAAAACAATAACCTCTCAGTGTAGAGGTCAACCAGAGCTCTCCCACTGGTTTTTGTATACTCAGAGCCTTATCCAGCATTCACAGGAGCTTCTTACATGAATCTTAAACAATTTCTTTCTGCCTCGAGAGATCATCCTTATTTTTTCTTTTTCTATGTTCTTTTTTTAAGGTCCTGTAACAGATCCTCCTTCACAAGCTCTGTGCAGTTTCCCATTTGTGCATACTTCATTTGCTTGTCAGGCTGAAGCATCCAATTTCCAAGGCTTTCAACTGTCATCTCTTGGTCACTCACCCCAGCAATTTATGTTGATTTCTCTGGTCTTGGCAGTCAGGAACTAATAATTGCATGTTCTAAAAGCAAATGCTTCAAATGGGTAAATGACTGCAGAATCAGAAAGGATACAGATGAAGGCAGATAATTGGCAGACAGCCATTAGCAGGATAGAGGCATTCTGTTACTCAAACAGTGCTTTCAGAGGGGAAGAGTAGATTATTAAATAGACTCACCACTCGTTGAGAACAGTACTACCTGCTTTTAACTGGAAGCATAAAAATAATGGATAAAAATATACTATCAGTCACAAAACCAACAAGCTACAGCGTACTCCACCCATACTACTACTCTACTAATCCAAGGACATCTTGCCATGGTGATGGCTGTATAGGATCCTTGGGGAAACCACCTGTCAAACACACCAGAACCATCACCCATCCCTCCCATGGCTGCCATCTGAGAAGTGCGGGCACACAGTGGTGCGATGGAAATGCAGCCAAAGACGACCTTGAATATAGCACTGCCAATCAGAGAAGAAAAAGTGACTGTGCATTCAATGGCATTTTGCAGGAAAATGGTGAACTGGGAAATAGAAATGTCAGTTTGGCAAAATATAAATAGCAAGGAGAGCTCTAATGGCACACTTGAAGTCAATGCTGGGCAGCTCATGCCTATTTTGTTGCACAAAGGCCTTGCTTTGGACATATGGGGAATATCTAGAAACAAACAAAGCTGAATATTTCAACTTGAAGCATCATTTCCTTCAAAATCAACAGGAAAAGAAATGGAACAAAGTGTGTTTTTTTTCCTCCAGCCTAACCTCAGTATAAATTAAAAATCAGAATGTAGATCACTTGTCAACTAGAGTGGAGAACGGTATTTGAAAAAGAAAAGAAATTGTTACTATACTACGAAAGTATAATCTATACTATATCTATATACAGTGTAAGTTACTTCAAAGATCCCTATTCCCTGCAGAGCTGTCCTGACCTTCTTTCCACCAGCCCCTGGAGTTGATGTGTTTCAATAGGTACCCATTCTGATGGGCTCCTGTCCCCTGCTTTGGTGTCTTCTAATACCAAAGAGTTTCTGCAAATTATACTTTAAAAGAAAATGCTCTCTAATGTAACAGAATAAATACAGCATAAGCAAAAAGCCAGAGCTACATTTCTAGGGAGCCTTCAATTTCTGCCTGAGTGCCCTGTGATGTGTAGTGCATACGTGCACAACAGCCTCACCTGTCATCAGGATGGCTTTCCATAATTTGAAGAGGAATCCCACATAGAAGGTTGTATCCTTTGAGAATCATCAGTTTTCTGCAAGATCCTACTCAAATATATGTACTTTGTTAGTTGGAGAGAGAAGTTTAATACCTAATTTTATTATTATTATTAGTCTTACCTAAATAAATTAAAGGTACAACAGATTGCTCATAAAATCAGTCAGGTGTGGATATGTTGCCCTGCAGTGGTTAAATACATACTGAGAGCCTGCTTTCACTTCATTCAGAAGAGGTCAGACATAATGGATGGGTTATTTGTTTCCTTCTCAGAAAACAAAGGAAGTGTCATCTTTAGCCAACAAACTCTGACTTCAAGCCCCAGCAGGTCTGTGCACGTAAGGGAAGGGACAGTGTAATGTTCACACCTGCATGTGCTGAGCAGGTTTGGACAGAATCATTGCTTCAGCTGAACCAGAAACATTTGCACTGTTCTGAAAACACCCCTTTTCTCTTCACCTATAAGACTCCAGGCTTTGTTCCAGCTGAACTCTCATTATCCTGTAGTCTGGTTTTGCTCCCATCAGACCATGTTTCCCAATCATTTCATCTATCCTTGACATACCTGACACCCAAACAACTCTCCAACCAAGAGAACATTCTGACTGAGCTCCTTGTGGCTATGACATTCAAACCTGCCCTTACAGTAGAGGATGAAATCAGTTACATCCTGCACAAGCAACAAGGTTTGTCTCATTAATCAGAAATCTATGCTGTTCCTTTAAATCAGATTATTTCTACTTCACTAGTTTCTCTCAGATTTATTGATTAACATAATCAAGTTAAACATATGGGAGTGGACAAACACACTCATGTGTCTCCATCTGAAATATGGGAAAAAATACGTACATAATTTGCAGGTTTGTATGCTTGAAAATGCTGTATGAACAGACCTGTAAATATAGATTGACCACCATTCCATGGTCCTCCTCAGCAGCTCCCACAGTTATTTAAACGATTTAATAAACTTCTCCCATTAAACTATTGTATTCGCTTCATTGGAGGAGTGTTGTTGTCACTCATATGAAGCACCTCCAGTGTTCAGTTTCCACTTATTCTCTCAATCATTCACTTCGAATCGTTTTCCTTCTCTATCACCCAATGGGAACTCAACAGACCTCCCGTTTTCTTACCTCCTGCTCATCATACCCATAACGTTCACAGCTGAACGCAGCAACATTAAGTGACAACGGCTCGATCCCCAGCTAAAATAGCTCTTTACCCCCACCTGGAGGAGGATCCTTTCAAACAGGAGCGTTCATTTTCTGCCTGTAACCATCTACAACCACAAATGCTCCTGTATAAACGCTGCCAGTCCCAGCTGGGCTATGCATTGCATCACAGCATACACAGCTCCAGCTGTTTAAATGCACCTTTGTACGTCTTCTGCCACGTTACCAGCTTGTTGCATTGAAAATACTGGAGGTGTTTGTTAATTTTTCCCTAAGTAACAATAATGATAAAGAACATAAAGTTTTAATGGCTGTGATGAAGCATAAGGCTACACCACATTGCCTGACCTCACGCACAACCCTAAGCCAGAACATCTCCCTCAGCTATCCCTTCCCCTTGCATGAAATACAACAGAAATATCCATTTTAACCAAACTAACGTTTTTTTAGGACCAAACTTATAAACCACCCCCACCACATGTGACTCTGACATCATCACTGAGCGCCGGATGAGCGATGATGCAAACAAGCTGCGATGGCCGAGGTGCGGAGGGAGGACATGGCCGGCGTGTACCTGCAGCAACCCAGCTACTTGCTTGTGAGTGGGGCCGGGCTGGGGGCTGGGGTGCGATTATCATCCCTAATAACGGCCTGTCCGTTATCAGAGCGGTGCTGTTACTTTAGTAACGCCGACAGGAGTCGCTCCGTGGGGTTTAGTGCCGTGGCTGTGATTAGAGCTGTCCTTTATGGCACCGGGATCTGATTCTCGTTTAATTCATAACAGGCCACGCTGAAGGCGGACTGCATCAACAAACCGTTTGCACAGAGGTGCCACGATCTGGAAACGGTGATTGAGGAGTTTCCTGCTAAGGTGAGTGGCTGCGGCCTTCCCAGGAGCACAGTGCCCAGCACAGCACATGGGGTGCTCTCTGGGCTTTGTTCCTATCGCTCCTTCCAAGTGTTAGAATCATAGAGTCCTTAGAGTTGGAAGGGAGCTCTGGAGCCATCTAACCCAACTCCCCAGCAATAAACAGGGGCACCACGGCTAGATCAGGTTGCCCAGGGCTTCATCCAGCCTTACTGTGAACATCTCCAGAGATGCGGTATCAGCCACAGCACTAGGTGACATATTCCAATGCATCACTGCCCTTACTATAGAAGATTTTTTTCCTTCTGAGGATCTTGAATGAAACAGTGAGCATTTCCCAAGAGTTGAACAGACATTTCCAGTCACCAAAGGGCTGTTTCAATTGACTGTGCTTCACTTATACCTTTCAAACTCACTAACATTTACAGTGGTGTGTTGCTGATTGGTGTTGTGGCAACTCTGGTTGGAACAGAAGTCAGGTAAATTATTATTCAGCCTCCACTCAAAATAAGTAGCCAGTAGCAATCTGGAAGCAGTAATAACCGATCCTGTGCTGTTAATAGTTGACAGAAGGTATTTTTGTGTATCCTGAAGCCTGCAATAGAGATTCTTTGAGTAAGGAATCATAGATGCTCTAACTCTTGGTGTCTGTTCTCCTGGAAGGAACTACATGGCATCTTCCCCTGGTTGGTGGAGAGCATTTTTGGCAGCCTGGATGGCACCATCGTGGGCTGGAATCTTCGCTGTTTGCAAGGAAGAACAAATCCTACCGAGTATTCAGTAGCTTTGGATTTCCTAGATCCCAGGTAAGTACAGTAAAAAGTACTGTGAATAATCGGTATTTGACTTCTCTACATTAGTGCCAACATATAAAATTGCAGAAGCAAGACAAAAGAGAATGCTTACCATGTATTTTCAATACTTGTTTGTAGTGGTCCAATGATGAAATTGGTTTACAAGCTCCAAGCAGAAGAGTACAGATATGATTTCCCAGTCTCCTACCTTCCAGTGAGTAACTGAAACATTTGTAAGAAGAAAAAGTACGTGTTGCAGCTATCGGAACATTGCATGCACTTCATACATAAAGTTCAATCAAGGTCATGCTATAGCATACACATCTCATTGAATGGTTGCGGAGGAGAATTCCCAGCCATAGACAATGTAGGAGATGGTGGCTGTCAGCAGCTAGATGCTTTTTTTTCCTTGAATTGAAATACTCATTTTCTGTGAAGAAGTTGGCAGTTAACAAAAGAGGGTGTGTTTGCACAAGTAATTACTGCAATGCAGTGAAATCCCACTGAGCTGAATTTTGATATGTTCATCAGAATGCAGAAGAGTTTCAGAATCTGATTACACTCACTGTAAGCATGCTGAGTATCCCAACTGACATTCCATTACTCTCTTCCAGGGTCCTGTGAAAGCATCAATACAAGAGCAGGTCCTACCAGAATGCTCCTTATACCACAACAAAGTCCAGTTTCCCTCATCTGGTGGTTTAGGTTTGAATTTGGCTCTGAGTATCCTTTCAGCAGTTAGATATAAGTCAGAATAAGCCAAAAGGCTGGTTAAGTTTGCTGCTATTGCATTTGTTGGAAGCCATCTAGCTGCACCTGTAAAGGTTTCAGTTTAAGACAGACTTTCTCTATACATAGCAAGAGGCGTTTACATTCCTTTAACTTACTGGTTATGTTCAGTCAATTGGAAAGCAAGAAGGCAAAGCTGAATTTGCTGTTAAGCTCTGTAGCAAATTAACTTACCTATGACAAAATGGAAGCGTACAGCCAGTCATCATCCCCAGATATCTAACAGCTGTATCTGTTTTTTTTTTCTATTTGTTCCTTGACTCTGTTATTCCAGACCCATTTGAATATTACATGTTCTATTTTGCAATTAGTTTGATTACACAGAAGGTAAGTACTTTTCATAGTTCTAAATCATCTTAGTCCTTTGTAACAGTGCTCTAAGAGCCTTCTGAGGGGCTGTCCAACTGTTTTATATATGCTCCTAGAATTTGTTATTGCTTCAATTCTTTAAGGAGATGATTGATAGATGGAATACCCATCTGGTATGTACCAGTAAGCAGTCTGTCCAATGATATGTGAATGTGGAGCAGGCAATGGATTCCAAATGAGTTTTCTACCAGTAACACCTTTAATACAGACAGAATCACAGTGTTATACTGTGCTGTCTGGTAGTTTGGTTCCTCTTCCTGTTGTTACCTGCACTACAAAGCAGTATGCTCTTCTCATACTAATTACAAGTTCCCATACAACTAGTTATTTGACTTACTCTTTGCCTGTTTCAGAACTCACCTATCACACAACATATCAGCCCTTCCAACAGCGCTTATTTCATCTTAGTGGACACATATCTGAAGTGTTTCCTACCCACAGAAGGAAGCGTCCTTCCTCCACCTTCTTCAAACCCTGGGGGAGCCATCCCTTCTCCAACTCCCAGGTAATGGCTGCAGTGCCAGAGGCAGATTGTGAAAGTACTATACTTAAAGAATATGGCTTCCTGAAAATAAATCTCTTAACAGGAAGAGAACACCTCCACACTTTATCACCTCTACATACCTGTTACATAATTACAGAAATAATGTATTCACTTAAATGAAGTCTCTGATAAAAGTGAGAGTCTGAAAATTAGCTGTGCATAGAACAGAAAAGTACATGCAACAAAACCTGTGTAATAAGATCACTGCATTTTGAATCTTATCAATATTAGGAATTTCACGTTAATGTAGAAAACACAGAGCAGTAATACCCTTTATAATTGCATTTTGAATACATTTCATGGGAACGAGCAGGAAAGGGGAAAAAAACAACAATAGGAAAATGTTATTTTTGCTTTTAAAGACAGCATTACTGAATATAACAAGGGCTGTGTCGAGGTGGCTCAGTGCAGCGTGAATAATAACATGGTGGTGGATTTTTAAAATTTAAATTAAAATGACTTGTAATTACAGCATCAGAAGTGTTAAAATGTGCTATTGACTATGCAGTTTTCCTTCTTAAAGACTGTTTTTCAGTGAAGAAACCAGTGATCAAAAGCAATGATCTGTTTCCCTGTACTGAGGCCTAATTATTTCAGCATTTCTGTTCATCTCTAAAGGACTCCAGCCGTGCCTTTCACTTCCTATGGCATGCACCACACCAGCTTGCTGAAACGGCACATTGCCCATCAGCCTTCTGTGAATGCTGACCCAGCTTCCCAGGAGATATGGAGATCAGAAACGTTACTTCAAGTAGGTTGGATGCAGGGAGGAAGGGGGGGTGGGGGGCAAACCAGCACGTCTGTTGCTTCTCTGCTATCATAGAAGGGAAAGGAGAACCTGGATTTAACAGTTGTTCTGAAACAAATTCCTGTCATGTTGCTGAATTAAATTACTAATGTTTATTTAGCAGGTGCCAACAGTGCAGCAACAGCCATTTATGTTGATTAGATGATAACCTGAAACATCTCTGAAAATCTGTTTTCAAGTACAGCTTAGTTTCCGAATGACCTACCGTGGTCTTCACAAACAATCTAGTTTGTGACAAGTGCTGGATTATTTGTTCCCCTCGTTGAGAAAATCTTTGTTCTGCAGATCTTTGTTGAAATGTGGCTTCATCATTATTCCTTGGAAATGTATCAGAAAATGCAGTCCCCTCATGTCAAGGTAATAATATTTCAGTCATATACAACATCTGATGTTTGATTTATCTTGATGTAAATCTTCTGTAGAGAATTTTTTGGTGTACTGTTCTAAAGGAAGGAAAACTTAATCTGAGTGTCTACATGAGTGTCTATATGAGTGTCAAAACTGCTACTCTTCAATTATGGAAAATGTTCCAAGTGTGTCAACCGGTGTTTGGCTTCATTGAAGAGGCAGTGATGGTTTGTTTTTTAAAGGGGAATTTGTGGGATGGCCACAACGATATCAGGAATCAAAGTACTAAATGACTGGAAAGATGCCACCATAAAACGGGGTTAAATTGCACTGGGGTGAAATAACTGCAAAAATCTAGAATTGATTTCTAGCAGTAATAGCAATTCAGCATTACTGTTAACCGTGAGAAATCTCAAAGTTCTGTATTCACCTTATAGCATAAAACCAAATTCTAAAGGGAAAGATTACTAAACTGTCTTTGGGTTTTAAGTGTGTAAACCATTTTGTTATTTTGTTTTCCAAAATAGATTTTCTTCAGCATAAAATGTTGTCAGAAGCACAGTGTGGCTACAATGTTTAGAACCAGTTCTTATCCATTTAACATACTGTTTTAAGCAGACTGTGGTCGCCTGTCCAGTAAAACTATTGTATGTAATAGGGAAGCTAAGATCAAAGGTGCTATAAATGCAAAAGGTTCTTTTAATATGTTGATCTTTAGAACTGTTTCTGAGTTTAGTGGGACTTCTGTAGGAAGGGAGAAAACTATAAAAGCTATTCAAGATTCATTCTTGTTTAAAAAAGCAATGAAAGCTGATTAACAGAAATTCTACTCCTTCACTTCACCAGGCTGTAAAATAACACATATGATTTGCTGGGGAAGAGCTGCAGGGTTCTCTTTAATCTTAACACTCCAATCAAACTTCAAGCTCTTATTAATACTCAAGTATTTACTCTTGAGAACCTCAGCAGCATGGCTGTGCACCAGTGCTTTGTTTGTCTGTCTGTCAAGTCTTTGTGCATCAAGTGCTGTGCTTAAGCCAGAAGTGATGACTGCTAAACTTCTCTGCTCATCCTCTGTATTTCAGATGATCTCTAATTAAGAGAGCAACCCTTAAGACAGTAACTCTGATGGTAGATGAGGCCCAAGAGAAGCTTAAAGTTGTTGAAAAATCACCACTATGTGCTCCTCTGTGAGGTGTGTTAAGTCACAATTTGAAGCCACTGCTGCCTGATGATGCTTCTTTATGAGAAGCAATCATGGACAGGCAAAAGTAGCCTTTTTTAATGGCTGTAAAAGGGACAGGAGTTTCCTATGATATTCAAAAATGGATGAAGAACCACTGTTGTAGGACTGAGAAGAAGTTCCATTTGAGTTGGGGACAGGACTGTTGAAAGTCAACACTGCTTAAACTAAATGAGGAAGCAGAATACACAGAAATACAAGTTTTGTTTTAATCTAAAGGTTAAAGAGTTTGACCGGAAATCCAAGATCACTCTAAACCTTACTTATAAAATGATTACTAGCTATGCAAATTCACTTGATGCTGTTTAGCCTTCTGTATATTTGGGAGGAGCAATTAGGTTCTTCTATCCTGGGACCTGTTTCATCACTAGTGACTTGAAATGGTTAAACACCTGTACTGGAACATGGGGCAAGGTTCCACAGAACTTGCTCTTTCCTTGCCCAGCAGACAGATGTATTTACACTGATGGGCCAAATCAAATCCCAGATACCCCATTTTTTACTGTGCAGTGCATCAAGGACAAATAGATTGTTCTTAAAACGGATTACTCTCGTGTCATTACAAGTAGAGAGGGAATGGGAATGAGTAGTAAAGAATTTGAGAAGATATTTTCCTACTTTACTGTTTCGAATTCATCCTGGATCTGGTTCAAATCTTTGTTGTCACTGTGCATTATGTTGAGTTTCACTGCTCTCTCCATTAATTCAACTGTTTCTCTGTACTTTTACATTCTCCATTCACTTTCCTCTTATACGTTGCAGAGCCCAAGCATGCAGCATTTATTTTCCTATTCCCTTCTGCTGTGATCACAATGAACTCTTACTAAAATATTGTTGATGCTTTATGTAACACTTTCTGAGCTTCTAGTGCCAGGTGCCACAGACCCCAGCACTGCATGCAGAACACCTGTCACATGCAGACAGGCTTTTGCTATTGATGCTGCAGCACATGATGTGCTTCAGATGCTGAGGAACTTGCAGTAACAATTCTACCACTCCAAGAAGAACCAAAAGATACTAAACTGACACTAGAGAAGTCATTGAGTAAGGACTGATTAGAGACAGCAGAGGTGTGATCTGGAGAGTTAGCTTAGATGCCTAACAATAGTTGTTGAGATCTGTGTAGTGTATGTTGTTTTATGTTCATTCATTAATTTCATACGTGTGTCACTGTTTGCCACAGTATCCTGTTCACTATCACATTGTCAAAATAATAGTTCATCCAAGAAGGGAAGTGGTAGAGGCTTGCAGGAATTTCAGTGCTAAGGCAACCCACTTGAGCATATAACGTTACATTAGGCCTCTTGCTTGCTTTTGTGTGCACTTGATGTTTCCCAAACAGTAAAAGCAATGTCCTCTTCTGAGTAAATTCACAAGACCTGCAAATCTCTCAGGTGGCCTTTGAGTAGAAGGAAGGTGACTAAGGATTTCTCTGAACTGGGAACATACTGATCACACTAACACTCATCATCAAAAACAACCTCTTCCCCTTTTTTACCTGGGAGGAAGAACAGAGTATTAATTTGAGTTCCTTCCTAGGACACAAACCCTGCTTCTACAGCATTGCAGGTAAAAATGATAAAGTATTCCAACTAGTATTAAAAAAAAGCATACAGAAAAATGAACATTTATTAACTACTGGGGAAAAAACAAAACCACTATAAAGCCTTGTTGCTGTATTCACCTTCCAAAATAGGCAGTTTGGATCAGCTGTTCTTATGAACTAAGGCAGTTCCATAGCTTATTTGGGAAAAGCTCCTTATCCCGTACCACTGCTTGCTCTGAGAACTGCAAAACAGCCCACAGCCACACTCCTTTCACTCCTACTTGTATTTGCAAGTTGGTAAAGGCTCTGAAATGCTGTGGAATCATGCTACTGGTTCACAGAAAGAAGAGGATACTGTGGCTGCAGCTGTTATTGTGATATGTTGTGTGTGACTGTATTTGTGATGTTCATTTTTCCCCACACCCTTCTTCCTTGGGCTCATTCTCACTTTTTTTTTTTTTTCTCTTGCTCTCTTCTCTCCTTTTCCCCCCTCACCCCTTCCTTTTTTGTTTCTGTTGTCTCAGCTGGAGGTTCTCCACTACCGACTCAGTATCTCCAGTAAACACCACGGTAGTCCTGCCCAATCCAGCTACCAGGCCCTCCACGCATACCAAGTATTATCATCTTTTCATTTTGTTTCCTTTTTAAAAGATCTTGTTCCATCTTGCAATCCGCAAAGTGTACTAATGTTCATAAAAAAAGGTACTGCATAGTTTAATAACTTGATTGAGTACGAACTACTGAGGTATAATAAACTTCTAGTAAAAGCAGATAGTGCGAGGTACTAGCAGAGGTTATGGAGAAACCATTTAAAGTTTAGTGTGTATGAGGATAAATTGGGAACTCCATGTTTAGAATGCCTTCTTGTGATGCATTATAGGAGGACATTTGTTATCAGCTGTGCTAACAACTTCTGACATCCAAATTGTCCTCATGATTACAGACTTCTGCCTCTCAAAAACTAATGATTTGAGCAAACCCTGAATGGAAAAGTAGATCAGAATTGGCGTGGCTGTATTTCAAAATGAAAGTAGTTCATGCCTTGTTTGTTTTGGGGGCTTTTGTTTTTTTCAGCCAGTGAAATGCCAGGAAATAGGACTAAATTTGTAGCAGTAGCGTGAACTTGATTGTCCTGCTTTGCAAAATGACACAAGTGGTACACTTGCAGATTGTTCAGGAAATGTGCATGCAAGAACATTCCTGTTGGAACGGATTGCTGAACCCTTTCTCCTTACTCCAGCCCTTTATTCATTGGGTTTTTATTCTGGGAAAGAGGAGGGCTAAGCACATGCAGTATAAAGCTCTTTAGTACAGTGAAATATTTACCTAATTACAGTGTTTAAAAAAAAACCAGCATGCGTACATACATCCTGTCACCTGAAGTTTGGGGGGAAAAAAAGAAAGTTACAAAGAAAAATACCTTTAAAACAGTAATGTTCATTGTGTTGCTGATCTGGACTAGGAGAAAAATAAAAACTCCTACATGAAAAAAACTATTGTGAAGTCACGTACTGGAATGGTATGAATGCAGGTTGCAAAGGTACTTCCATGTGGAGCTTAGAATTTCTAGGAAATAGCACCTATTGGCCTATGGTGGGATACTAAATGTTTCCGATTACTTCTGGACATCTTTGACTAAACTCCTTATGACTCCATGCTTACTTAATTAGGGCTGTCAAGAACACAAGACCTTCAATAGAACTGATAACAGGTTATCTGAGGTTCCTCTACTGGTTCTTTTTCTAGAGTCATCTTTAAAGCATAGTAAAACCTCAAGAAAAACTTTTGATGTTATAGGAAATGTAAAAGAACATCTATGTTACCTCAAACATCACAGACAAAAGGACATGGACACGCACAATAGTTATATGCTTGTATGTACATACACAGCTACAGCAGTCAAGAAGCAGAAACCTTTTGCATGAAATACCAGTTAGTCCTTGTAACACTATAATGGGATGTTGCAGAGCCCAAGCATCCCCATGGGTGGCAAAGTCTTTGTTTTCAGCAATTGAACAAGCCCAAACACAGCAGCCACTGATATATTAATGAAGGAAAAAAGCAGCTTACCTTTGGAAGGCCTCAGGTGGGTGGGGGGGGGCAAGTCTCCAGCTAGAGATGCTCTCACCTTCACTGCTAACTCTTAAATGAGGGCTGGAAAGGGATGGATCCTGGCTCCACCCTTTCTGGTCACTCAGGTACATGGTATGCACCTGAGCCCCCTGCCCTGTCATCCCACCAGGTGCTCCGTCACTGGTTCAGGCCATGACTTAGCATTTCCTCTACAGTCCCCCTAGAGTTATATTCAGAAATCTTACCTCAGCATGGCTTCATTATGGCATTTTGGAAATATCCTGCAGCTACTAATGCACTTTTCCAGCATCTTCCATTAGACTTGCAGCTGTACTTTAGTTTCATGTATACTCTGCTTTCTAGAAATATGAGAGCTGTGAGACTTAGAATACAAATGGTATCTTAAAACTCACCTTCAGTAGCGGATTGAGGTTAGTTCATTACTCCTAAAGCAGATTACAGTAGCACAGGAGTTAACGCTTTGTCTCCAGACTGTGTAGCAGCCCAGCTCTGCTGTTGGGCCCAGGAGAACTAGTTCCTTTTTCACCACGTTCTCCTCCCTGCTATATCACACACTCGCTCATTTGTTAGCAATGTTACTGTGGCTCACCATCACTCCTTATGCTATTCCTGCCTGGGCTACTTCTACCTGTAACAATGCTAGAAGTAACAGGATCATGCAGGACTTGAAGCAGTCCATATTCTTAGTGTAACTCTTTCTAGCGTTATTCTTTGTTATAAGACAGATGAGTAAGGAGAACTCTAAGGAAAGTCAGCCAAGAGCATAACAAAAGAGTTGTGCTATTCACAGCAGTGAACTTATAGCCATAATGAAAGGCTGAACATTCTTATTTCAGATTCTGATAGGCTGAAATCAACACAGATTCTATTATGTTATTCACACCCATAGAGAGTGCTACCTTGAAATTCACTGCCTTGAATACTGCAGGTGCTTTTTCTTACAGTCACAGTGAACTGATGATGGCAGAAGGCTGATTCAGTTTGTCCTGGGGAGCAAATCTGTCTGAAGTTACCCAGTACCAAATTACAGTGAAAAGCCTGAAAGAAAGAGCATTTATATTTCAGTTTCTATTCTGAAAATACCAATTTTCTGAATTATCTCCTTGAGGGTTAGCATACAATGCTTACTCTCTTCCTGTCTTCTGCTTTAAATCTAGGAATCATTTAAACCCACTGAAGAGCACGTGCTGGTGGTAAGACTGCTTGTGAAACATCTGCATGCTTTCAGTAACAGCCTGAAACCAGAGCCTCTCTCCCCTTCGGCCCATTCCCACACAGCCAGCCCACTAGAAGAATTTAAAAGGTGGGTAGGTGCGTGAACTGTCTCTCTCTGGAACAAATTGTTTTTCTGCATGACAAACTGTTTTCAGCAAGATGCTGGAGTTGTTTTGATAGCTAAATTGAGGAGTGCATTACTTGAAGAACAGGGGTATGTATGTGAGAGATTATAGATAGTATTTCTCGTATTCCGCTTCAGAATGCAGTTGTCCTGCTGCTAAGCTAGTCTTGTTTTGGTACCAGTCAAAAAAAAAAAGAAAATGCTACCAGAGGATTCCAGCTAAGGTTAATGGAGAGTTTTACACATAAGTCTGAGTTTAAATTAAATAGCTGGTAGCTTAAATTGAGGAAGAAAACAAAAAGAGTTTGGGTCAGTCTCTTCTGTATTTGCTTTTCTGGAAATGGATTGGGTTATTAGTTTTAAGACTTACTGCTAGTTTATATGTTTGATGGTGTCTGAATCTGTTCACAGGGTTGTGATTCCTCGGTTTGTCCAGCAGAAACTTTATATCTTTCTGCAGCACTGCTTTGGTCACTGGCCACTGGATGCTTCTTTCAGAGCGGTACGTACTTGATTATCTGAGAATGTACTCAACAAAATTAGTGCTCAATTACTGCTGCGTAGCACCATTCTCTTGGTTGTGATTTTATTTCCTGAAGCAGAGAAGTTCTTTATATAACATGTATATTTAATGTTAAGGAAAAAGTACCAGATAGATGTATTTAAAAAAAAACACAACAAGATTAATAGGTTTTGTGACAGTGGATGCTTTTTCTGATATTGAAAGTGGTGGTTGCTTGAGAAGAGTCATTACTCTTAAAACAGATACATTCTTAGAGGTATTAATTTCTTCATTGTATCTAGTACAGTATATCATGAACAGAAGTCAAACAACATTTATGATAGAAAGATCCTGCAAATATTACCTTCTACAAGCAGGACAAGTAATAGATTGTAATTTAAAGTAATTAGGAGTTGAAAAATAAAGGATGTAACAGACAGGTGTTGCTTAATAAAGCTACAGTCAGCTATATCACATTTTTTTTTGAGGAAGACAAGCCAGAACACTTTACAGAGCCCATGGCTTCTGTGCAAGTAAGATTTTAATGTTTTTCATGTGTGGTTTTTGCTTAGGTTCTCGAGATGTGGTTAAGTTACTTACAGCCTTGGAGGTACGCTCCTGAAAAGCCACCTCAAACTGCAGAGCTGTTGCCTCGCAGCGTGCCAGAGAAATGGTAAGTAGGAAAGCAACTGTGAGTCTGAAACAAGTCTCAAGTTTATGCAATCTTGAGTACACCACAAGGATTTCAGGGAAGTATCCCCTAACATGAATGGGCTTCCTGCACAAGATCAGGAATTATTTCTTAGAACACAGCCTTTTGTTTTTAGACTATTCTTTGTGCAAATGGATAATCTTCTCAGAGTTAGTACAAAAACATTCCCTTTGTGAATTCCTAAATAACTGTTTAAATAGCTGTACTCACAAATTCTGTATTCACTCCTTACAGGGCTGCCTTCATTCAAGAAAACCTTCTTATGTATACTAAGCTGTTTGTAGGATTTTTGAACAGAACTCTTCGCACAGACTTGGTCAGTCCAAAAAATGCTCTCATGGTCTTCCGAGTAGCCAAGGTCTTTGCTCAGCCCAACCTAGCTGAAATGATCTTGAAAGGTAAATGAGTATTTTGACATCTTATGCTGTCCTGTCTCGCTCTTTCATCTCAGTAGGTGCCAACCTACCTCAGAAGTACTGAATAGATGTACTTTCCTATTTTACGTGCCATTTTACCATTCAGATATCTGCATGTCTTCACACTAGTTTGTAATAGTTGTAAAAAATCATTTTAGTATGACTACGGTCCCCATCACATTTCATTCCACAAATTTTCCCTGAAGAACGAAGAACACAACATTGGGTGTTTACAGTATTTCTTACAATGGTCTTACTTGGCTATTTAAGCTTAGGATTAGAACATCTTCTAATCCTAGCTTAAAAAAAGAAGTGGGCAGCTAGTCACATTTGTGCTTAAAGATAACAGCCTTAAGATGCTTTGCAGCTGGACTTTGTTCAGGAAAACCCGGAATATCATATAACCATCTTCACTACTCCTCTCAAACTCTAGGAGAACAGTTATTCCTGGAGCCAGAACTTGTTATTCCCCATCGTCAACACCGACTTTTTATGTCTCCCACACTTGGTGGAAGCTTCTTGTCATCGTGGCCTCCAACTATTACAGATGCCTCATTTAAGGTGAAGAGTCATGTTTACAGCCTGGAAGGACAGGACTTTCAGTACAAACAGATGTTTGGCACAGAAGTCAGGAACTTGGTAAGCAAAAGGCATCTTGTTGCATGTCTTGATTTTGACAAGTGTTCTCTTAATTCTGAGCATCCACAGTATCCATTTATGAGAAGTTAGGAGTGGAAATCTTCACTCTGCACAGCTGTAAAAACCTACTTGCTCTTTGGTAAATAAGTTAATGTAAGGGCTTGCAAGTTTTATGTTTTATCCGTGTATATTGATGCTTGAAGGTCCTGTGCAGATCATATTTACTTACTTCATTTGTTTCAGGTGTTAAAACTCGCTCAGCTGATCTGCCAGGCACAGCAGACAGCAAAATCCATATCAGACCATTCTGCAGAGACAGCGTCCAGCTATTCCTTCTTTTCATGGTTTAAGTTCACACCATCTGAGATGAACGGTTCCTACACAGGCAACGACCTTGATGAAATTGGACAAGACAGCATCAAAAAAACAGATGAATATTTGGAAAAGGCACTGGAATACTTGTGTCAAATCTTTAAGGTATGCAACACCTTTTTAATAAATTCTAGTGAGGCAGTATGAACAAGGGTCAGGATTCCTCAAATACACTTCTAGCTCTCTTAAACTTTTTGTATTCACAAGAAAACTTGTAAGTCATTTAGGCTTGTGATCATTTAGGCTTGACTTCACCTAAATACTCAAAGTACATTGCCATATAAATAGAGCTGAATTTCTAATTATCAAGCTCACTTTAACCATTTTGCTGGACTCTTCTGTAGTTTATATGAAACCTGAGTCTTAAGTACCTACTCTCATGTTTATGAAGAGACGGTGCACAGTCTAGACTTAAAAACCAGTCCCGTATCTTCTAAATGTAAGGAAGTACAAGAAACATAATAGACACCTGCAGCTCAAGATAAAGGGATGAGGTAGATATTCTCTCATTATTTAAACTTAGAACAGATAAAGGTCTGTTTTCCACATACACTGATAATAGAATTGATTGAAAAGACAGCTATTTTGGAGCTCTCCTGGAGAAGGGGAGAACACTTCTCTGGGATTTGATAAATACGGAAATCTCAAGACTTAATCTCCTTTTTATTTCTAACAGAGGTGCCTTTAAGGATTTCTTGGTACTTGTGCTGGCTATCAAAGGCATCCAGTGCTAAGGAGTTTGTGAAAGGAGAGGTAAATGAAATAGATCTTTCTTCTAAAAATGTGCTTTAACACTGTGTTATTCTTCAATAGCTGAGTGAGGCCCAGCTGAACCAAATGATGATGAAATGTGGGACAGCTCAAGATGAGAATGGAAAAAAACAGCTTCCAGACTGCACTGAAAGTGAGAATGGCCTCATTCTTACACCCCTTGGCCGGTACCAGGTGAGAGAAGAACCATTCCATACTGCTGCCCTATCTTGTTCCTAAGAAAACAAGTTGTCCTACATCACAAGAAATGCAATTTTTCTGGGACTAAGAAAGCTGCCAGCATAAAGGCATTTCACATGATACAGGGTTTCTTTTTTCATTTCCAGATGATAAATGGCTTACGTAGATTTGATGTGCAGTATCAAGGGGATACTGAACTTCAGCCCATCCGCAGTTATGAAAATGCCACTCTTGTCCGCCTCCTGTATCGTTTATCCTCAGCACTTAATGAAAGAGTAAGTACAGCACTGTCTTCCCTGCAAAATTTCTGTTCTTTATTACATATGCACATATGGTGCTTGATTTGTTCTTGCATCTCCCCTTTATTGTGGGTGTGCAGTGGTATATACTAATAATGGACGTGTGCATAAAGATTTCCTCATAGCCTGCTAGTTTGCCTCTAATTTTGCTTTCCTTATGTAAAACAATCAAAATATTTTAAATGTATCTTTATGTTTGAGCAAGGGGAATATAATTCAGAATAAATACTCTTTCAACAGGAAAAGGCAAGTCTTTTTCTTCCTACAGACATTATAGATACATCAGAAGCCCAGAGTTACATAGAATTACTTTAGTGCATTTGACACACTTAAAATTTCTTGTAACACTTTCCCTCTGTATACTCATGTACAAAGGAAGAAAACTGTAACATAAAACAATGCTTACTTTATACCATTAGTTGCAGTAAAATACTAATGTTTAAACTTTCCTTACCTCAGTTTGCTGAGCGGATGGACGTGCTTTGCTCCAGGGAAGATTTTGTTGGCAGATTTTGTCGCTACCATCTTACAAACCCTCACCTCGCACACAGAATCAGATATAGTCCTGCGCTGAAGGACAGAACAAACCAGAACTGGGGACCAAGAATCAGTCTGAGGTTTCTGGCCAGCTACAGGACTCTTGTTTCCTTGCTAATGCTTTATTTCATTGCATCCTGGTTTTACATTGGGCCAGTGGGTTGCACATTCATTATTCTATTCAGCTATTTTCTTTATGCTGTAATAATGACTTTCTTCTTTGAAGCATGGAAACCACATGAACACTAATTTCCTTCTCTCATTATACTTGTAAAAATAAATGTTCAAAGGATAACTATGCTAGGATATTCAATGAGCAAAATGTTTGAATTATCAGATATTTTTCATATCAAATTCAATTGAGTTTTTATTAACAACTATGAAGCTGTGTGGAATAGTTCATGTAAATTCTATTTTTATAAAAGCCTTCTTATGTGTTTGAGTGAACGTGACTTTTTGTTCAAGGTGGGAAGAATAAGCCATCACACTGAAAACACAAATGAAGTCATTCTTATCTACAGTGCAGTCTAGTATAGAGACACATGGGATACTTGGCTGCATGGTGCAGAACTCAAAGGGGTTCAATTAACTTACTAAGTTATCCAGACCTGTAGTTCAACTTATTCCATAGTGTAGTACAGCATGTGGAAGACTCAATCCTTCAAAACAACTTGCACACATTTAGATACCTCAAACACAGCATTCATTAAGTTTGCTCTCCAAACTAAGTTAGGGATACATCACAACCACTGCCTGCTTTGTTTCTTCAGCAAAGTAACAAAAAAAATACACGTACAAACATTTTTATTCAGTAATACAGTGTTACATGCTCGCCAGAACTGCCTATCAGGAATGCTCCAAGAAAACGGTGAGTACCTGAAGAACAGAAGTAGCACCTACATAACAGAGCCAGTTGTTTACCACAAAGTTCACTCTAGTTTGAAAACTCATATTAAAAATAATAATTTTTTTCTTGCGTGATTTGAATTTGTCTCTGTCCTCCAATATTTTTCCTTTAGAAGTAGGACTTCTTGAAGAATAACCTTGTGAGATCACCTGGCTCAAAGAGAATTAAGGGAAAGACATTTCAGAATTATAATTTAAAAATAATGCCCTGTCACTCCCTCAGCTGAATTCATGCAAAGAGACTACACTGATTTCAATACCTCTGTTTGTGCCCAACCACTTCAGTGCCAAGCAAAAGCCAGGTAAGACATTCCATCAGATAATCAATAGAGCTCATCAGTAGGACAAAAACTTGATTTAAGAAAGGTACTGAGCTGAAAGGAAATGGTTCCGGGTTTCAGTAACATTTATTTAGCAATCAGTTTGATTGCCACTCCAGTGCCCATTACAAAAAGTCAGTTTTGCCACCACTGAAATGAAAAACAAAACACAAACCACCTTCAAACTGCAATTGAAAGTCAAAACTTACTATTCACCTTGTTTATGACTGCTTTGAACATTTCATGCTGTATTTTTATGATAAATTCCTCAGCTCCTATTATCATCTCATTTCAGTTACAAGCTGATCAACTGTTTTTATATGCTATTTGTTCAAGAAATTAGAGGATCAGACTTGCATATTTTTCATTTCACAACACGTCTTGTGTATTTCTAAGAGATGGGAATCCCTGAATTTTTTCTAACATGTTTTCTGTATTCACAGTGCCCCTGATATTTGATAAAGGTCCCAAACATTAACATTAATTTATTGCCATTTGGTGCATCTTTCCAGTAATTTGGGAATAGCACTTTTATATTTAACAAGATTATATTATAAACAGTTTATGGTCACTTGCCCATCAAAACAAACAGAAGCCATGTTGATATTCAGCTATTAATTTGACATGCTTCAGGCACATGATTCATTTTCTGTTTTCCGTATTTATTTCTTAACTGAGATGCTGCAGTATGTTAGAATGCCTACGCCACACTAACCTCTTAGTCTAACACCTCATTACATCTTGTCTGTAGGAAAGCCACAAGCTCACGAGGAAAGTACTGGAAATCTGAAGGACATTTATAGTGTGCTTTGCATCTATCTCCAGGTAGACTTAAATAAATAAATTCAGAAATGTCATTAGTGTTGCAGCTGTAGATCCTAGCAATGCTTTAAAAAAAAAAAAAAAAGTAAAAAAAAAAAAGTAAAAGTAAAGAAAAAAAAACAGCTCCATCCTCACTTCTTGGATTATGGCAATTATGTATTTCAATAAACATCCAAAGTTTCTGTGATGAAAACAACTCTCTAGCAGAACTGTATTGATGTACCTGGTTCTTTTGCCCTAAGAAGCAGCCATGTAACAATACAGTTCAAAAGACGTATCTTTCCTTGCAGATGTAATCAATAATCTCTTGCCCAGGTCTTCCAATTAATTTACCATGAGGAGCATAAAGATGGTGCTGCTTGAAATGAAAAGCCATTTCACTTTCTCCTGACCCTCAAAGCATGTGAGTTTTCACTTACCCTAGAACAAAGTAACCCAGGGATGCAATAGAACTTGTATCTGAGGATCGACATGGGAAGAGTAGTATGTTAGCATCCAACACAGGAATAGTAATAAATTTATTACAATAGAAATAAACAGATAATGCATTAGTTCATGTACAAAATAGTGATAGCATTCTGCTGCCTCAGTTCGTGGTTACTAAGTACCCACACTGAAAAAAGATACTAAAACCAACAACATCACACATTTACAAAGGTCAATGCAGTTTCTTCTCACTACTGCGAGTGCAGCTGCTCTTTAAGGTTTGCTGCACAATGCAGGGAGATAGAATAGGATATAACTGGAACATCTGAAATCTGAATTTGTTTCTGCACTAAGAAAATAAGAGCAAACTAACCATGAAAACATGGGAAAATAAAACAAATTTAATTATTCATGGCAAGTGTTTTCATTGGAAATGCACAGCAATACAGCAGCTGACAACTAACTTGTGTGCTCTTTATTGCTCAAGGCACAAAATAATTGTTGCCAGATCTGCTACTGAGCTATGAGGTGTGGGTTTATTGTTGGTTTATACCTTTTTTGTCCTTTTCTCTTAAAATCGAAGCAAAAGAAAACAAAATTCACCATGTAGCTACTAAACTGCATTAACTCATCCAAGCAAGTCAGATGCCTCAGACTGACTCTATCCCATTAGTAAAGATATGGCTGCAAGCCTGCTGGATAGATCTGTGGTACTACAGCGTTAAGCTGTTGTTTCACTGCCACCTTTACACATGAATTTACTCGTAAGGGAAGTCAGTGTGCACATTAATATCTCCTCTTTCTAACTGCTGCACTTATGGAGCAAGAAAACTGTGGTCCATGCTAACCAAAACCCATTTATACAAAGTAACATTTAAAATAAGCTTGAAAATATTCTTTTTCCTTCTGTTTAGTCTTTCCCCCCACCAATATAACTATCCTGATTTGTCTCACACATTTGAGCAATACCCTAAAAGACCATAATTTATCCCATCCCTGGGCAGGGCAAAGCTAACAGACAAAAGATTCCTGCAAACACTAGGAAGTTTGCAAGCACATCCTACTTGCAGCTCTTTTTATTTCTGGGGGAGTATCAGGTCAGAAAACAAACAGTGTGAAAGGAATACTGGCACTCAGCAAACTTTGAAGTAAATTAGGGCACTCTCTCCCTGCTTCCTCTTTTACCAATGAGACTCCCTGATGGAAGTCCACAAATAATTTCTTCTCTAAGAAGACGATAAAAACTCCTAATACAGTCTCAAGAACCATATATACACATTCTGTATATTTGAAAATGCTGACAAAAGTCCACAGAGGCAGAAGATAAAAAGCATGAAATCTAGAGCTAACACCAGGTCCTCTGCTGAACCTGACACCTAGAAACAAAAAACATGTAAGGCTTCTTTCTTCTGAAGTAACCTCCCCAAAATGCCCGTGACTTCAGCAATGGTATGTGGAAAAGGCCAGCTGTTGAGACTTGATTTCTTGCTTCATGATTTAGAAAGTGACATGTTATGCAGCAGAGAGGCAGGCTTGACGAATGCTTTGTGCCCAGGTGTTTAAGAGTGCCGTGACTGAATGCTTGTCTGGAAGTTGCAATAGTTTAGAAGTCATGTATCGATACACTGACTGCAAGAAGGGATTGGCTGCTGGGAAAAAAAGAAAGAAGGAAAGAAAGAAAGAAAAGGTAGTAGTTATTATTAAAAAATTACATCAGGTGTTCACATTTCCCCAACACTACTAATAGACACATGCCCCCAAATACCACGCTAGAATCCTCGTACCATACTGTCTTGGGTTTTTTATCCACAAAGGGCTTTGATCTGGATAGTCTGCTGGAACGCTGAGCTGTAGTGGTGGGACATTTGGAAGATTCTTGTCATCTAGAAAACAAGCAGATTTTCCATCAGAATAAAGCTTTTTTTTTTTCCGTGTATGGACATTCTTTTCCTATGTAATTCAGCTTGGTTTCTAGCCTCTGAGCCCCAGGAAGGAGCCAGGGGCTATACTGTTTTAAAACATAAATGGAAATTGCATTGCTTGGAATTTCACTTATTGGAAGGACAGCCTGGCAAAGATAGATCCATCTCTTAAGCAATTCTGCACATGGCTAATCATTTCATCAGCTGGCCCTCATTAAGATTCATTATGACACCTCATTAGGTGCCTTCTGTAGTAATGCTCAAGATGAGAACAGTTCAGATTTCCCAAACAAAGGGGATGAAAAAGAATCTGCCTTGCTTGGATTCCCACCTGGAAAGTAAGATCGTAGACTGTAACCCTTTCTGCTTATTCAGCTGAGAAAGAACAAGGAAGATGCGGTCTGAATTCCTTTTTCAAACATATATAATTATCAGTCATCATTAGTACCAATTGAGAGACCCTTACAAAAATTAACTCACCATTTCTGCATCTCTACCCTAGTTGTTGGAAAAAGTACAAGTCTCAAATCAGGTATCAAGACGGTTGCTAGCAACAAGTAATTTTCTATACACTCAATGAGATTAATCCTTACAGCCTCACAATGAGTAAAGGACTGTTTGCTGTGAATGAAATTTCCAGGTGTACCCTAAAGCAGACTGTACAGAAATGTCATGATTAAGCTGTTCTGTGATGCTGATAGCTACAGACTTCATGAAGAAGTCGCAGGCTGGCAAGATTCAAGACTCAGAAAACATTTAAAAAATAAATAAACCCTCAGTTCTGAGCTCATTCCACAGTTTCTTCTTACCTAGTTTGCATATGAGATGAACTGTGCCATTATTACTGCAATGGGAGGGGTCCAGGTTCACCAGGAACTTAGGATTTAATCTTGCAACTTCCCCTTGTAACACATTTGGTATAGTCTGTCTCTCATCTTCTTCATATTTTCGTTTTCGAGAGGCGATAACTGGGGCCCTATGTAAAATAGGGTTCACAATAGAATTAAGTGAAAATGTTATGCCAACACTACATTTGCCAAACATTTTACAGGCATACAGAGAAAAAGGTACAACTCGCACCTTGTCATAAACCCATCCCCATTCTTTTAACAGTTGGAATAAAGAAGAAGTTACTTAATGATACATACGTGATTGGTGGACCATGAATGGCGGTCATAGCTGGCATAAAGGTGCGGTAAAGGGAATGGTTGAAGACTGGTGACCGGATGTTGGCCAAGACAGCATCCAAAAGTGGCTGACACAAGTACTGCTGTTTGGTGGGAGGCACTGGGGGAGGCGGTGGAGTAGGCTAAAACACAAAAGCCCCACTTTTTATCTTAATCATCACCAAAAATAAAAACATCCTGCAAAACATTACAGCAGTAACCTTTCAATGCATAAAATGCAAAGAACTCTAAAAACTGCATAAGGTAACATTAAATATGTCTGCAGCTTTCTCTTGAAATCAGCTGCAGAAGTTCATAGAAAGAATGACTGTAATATTTGCACGAAACGCAAGAATTTGAAAGCTGCATTAAAAGATGCATACAAGGTGATTTATATGAGGAGATTGTCTGTTTTTTCCTGTTTTCTTATTTTGTCCAACCTCACTTAAAATCATAACAGCATAAGCAATATAAAACACAAAAAGTTATGTAATTTGATTATATATATATATATATATATATATATGTATATATATATAAAAAATTGCTTATCTGTTGTTAAGCAAAGCTTTACATACCACAGCCATATCATTCTTCAGCTTCTCCAATGCAATTTCACATTTCTGCAGTGTCTTTAGAGGGCATCTGCAGAAGATGACAAAGTTTATCACCACAAAATGGTCACCTCAAGAGTTTCTGCTGTCTGAGCCCTGCAGGCAACTCCAATGCCAGCATGGCCAGATGCTAAGCAAAATATTCTGGAAGAGCTAGGGAACTTATATCCACTGAAAATGACAAAGTTACCGTTTTGAAGGGTCAGTCAGGATATCCAAGAGACTCTTCATTTTACTCAGGTCCTTCTTCCTATCTGAAAAAACATCAAGAGACAAACATTGGCAATAGGGACAGCTACCATACTTGCAGACAGAAATATATCATGCTGTTATAAGAGAAAATATTAGCAAACATTGAAGAAAATAGAGAGATAGATCTTTTGTCTAATACTTAAGCATACCCGTTGCATAAACCATCAGAATGTATCCCAAAAACATCAGAAGTGAAGGAAAACTGATAGGAATTTAAGGATTTTACTCACTATTCCTAGTAAAACAGTTACAATTGTGAGGAAAGAAAAAAAACAAAAAACTGTCACTCATTTTTAATCTCTGGAATAGAAACCACCATAAGAAGGTAATGTACTGTTTCTTCCATTAGAAGAGGAGAGCTGACAAGGAAATGCATGAAAATGAAACCCACCTTCATTTTTATCAATTTTATTGATCATCCTCCGCAGAGGCTCAATGTACTTTGACAGCTGTTTGAGTTTCTCCAGATACTGTTGCTCCTCTGACTGGCTAGAGCTGGCTGGACTCATGACAGAGTTTGGGTTTCCTGACAAGAAATAAAGACTTCATGTTGCACAGATGATAAAAGAATCCAGATCTGAAACGTGACAACTCTCAAACTGTAGTTCAGGTCAAATACACAAATCCACAACTTGATGCACACCACAGCTTAAGTACCTGCCCAATCCTCTAATCTTTTTGCAAAAATAACATGTTCTGTGGACAGTGCAGCAATTCCCATTTATTACTTTTTTCTTTTTTCCTGAAAAAGTCCAGAAGTTTTACACACTCATTTCATAGATTCTCATTTTGCCTCACTCTTGTACACTACACATTAAATCAGCAAACAGAACTTGCTGCAGTTTTCCTTCAGGCCATGCTTTCTAAACTGCAGAGCACACAAAACTGGTAGAAGGAGTCAGCACGTTAACTCACAGCATCAGAAACTTCTTCTTATAACTGGGACAGAGAAGAGCACCATGATGCATAACATGCCCACTATTTGCAATGCTGGCTGTTCAGCAGAGCAGTTTAATGTTTATGTCATGCCAAATAATAACTGTAACAATTCCCAGGAAATCTGTTAACAAAATATACCCCAACTCATGGTCTGTAAATATAGATCTCACATTCACCTGGAGTGTTTAAAGGACCTGGGGATGGGACACTAAAGTTCTGCGGTGTTCGTGCAGCTGCTGGGCTCTGGGATGGTTGTGGAGATGGACTGGGGAGGAAACTGCTGGGTGATGGAGCTGGACCAGAGCTGAAAAATAAGAATAAAAACAAATCTGCCAGAGACTGATAAGGAAGCATGATCAGCCTGCAAACAGATACACTGCTAGTAAGTATTGCTATAGCACTTTGGAGCTCCAGCAGTAGACTTGATAAGGACTTCTTACACATGGGGGTTCTCACAAAGCTCACATTAAAATTTATTCACTTCAATGGAAACAGCATAAGGTATGTCATATGCTTCTGAAAACCTTCAGGAGTTACAGTCCAGCTCACCTGACATTTGAGTTTGGCTGAGAATTTGGTTGGCCTGGTTGAGGAGATGGCTGTGGCTGCGGTGGTGGAGGCATTGACTGGGGTGTCTGAGCTTGCTGGACAGGAGATGGGGATGACATCATGGTAATGCTGTTCTGGCTGACCTGAAACATGCAAACAGAATAAGGTCAACAACAACAAATGGGAGTAAGCAATGGGAACCTAACTAACAGGCTTTAACTACGGAGAGAAGCATATCTTCAGCCCTACAAGAAATAAAAATGTTAGTTTCCTGTTCCTCTCCATAATGAAACAGTCCCATCTGTATCACTGTTGAGACTTTTATAGCAATACTTCCTATTAATTTTACCAGAAGTAACAATTAAAACTGCATGCAGTTTGGATAAGTGTGTAATGACTGTTTTTCATTTTCCAAAACAACATGCTGCAATTAATATGTCAGAAGTGTCACCTGAAAAACCTGTGCTTGATTCAAACTAGGATAAAGAAAAGTGGGAGGGAGGGGGAAACAGAGTTCTAACTTGAATTAACCATCATAAAAAAAAAAACAACTTTCCATTTGAATTTTGATTATAGACTTCAAAAGTCTCTGAGATTTAACTGTAGTTTCTCAACTCGTTTTCTTCATGTTGGAACAAGAAAAACAATTAAGTAAATCAAACCACCAACATGCCTTATACAGCTTTGCAAATCAGAGTGGAGAGAGAAACAGTATAAACTGAATGGCTGGGTGAAAAAAAGTGAAGCAGCTTTCTGACCTTTGAAGAAAGATGAGGTGTTCCTAAAGGACAAAAAGACAAGTAAGGAACTTTCAGAACAGCACCAAACTCTGGGTAACAATGAAGTTTATTCTGCACACTATAAAGCACTAGAGTCAGACAACGTTCAAATTAGAGTAGTCTCCCACCTGTGCTCATTTCATGGTCATTTTTCCCCTTTCATCACTCAAAACAAACCCCCTAAACACAAACCCTTTATCACAGACAGGAGTATGGTACAGTGATGCAGATATTATATGAGCACAATTGTTTAAGGCAAGTGCAGAGTTCTATGACCTTAGGCTACAAATATATTTTAAAAAAAGTATAATTAGCCTACTCAGTGACTTACAGAATACCTACGTTAACAATTAGCACCCTTATGAATTAACAGATCATTTCATCAGTATAAATGATTTTAAGCATAGCTCCCACTCATTTGTTAACTATGCACCCATTTTCAGAGGATGCTGAATGACAGAATATGCTTTCTTGGAATACCACATTACAGCTACACAAGAAAGTAAATACATTACAAGCCAAAGCAAACCTCACCTAGATGCAAATATAAAACTAATGGACTTGAGGATGCTAATTCATTATCTATGAAATCAGTTTAAAAACAAATACAGCCTGAAATACTGTTTTTACTTAAAGGGACAAAAAAAAAAATCTACAATAACTCCATCACTTTCCCAATCTCTTCCACCAAACTGAAATCCACGACAAGATTCTTTAACAGCCTGCATCTCCTCAGCAGTTAGAAAAGCATTTCTGATACTGCAAAGCCTCTCTCTCCAGCTCTCACAGGAACCAATCACCTCAACATCACATGGAAGTTAGTATGAACACTCCAAAAAACAATTCCTAACTTTTTTGTCATTCTATTTAACCTTCTAAACAGTAAGAGATACAGAACTTAGGTAGGTGTTGCACCCATTTTTTGGAGCCAGACCACAACCACTTCTAAGTGGTTTAGCACTCACTGAAAACCAGGCGTTTTTAACGTGTCTGAGGCTGGTTACATAAGATTACTTTTGAGAAGTTAAATCTTTGTGTTTTGGAAGGAAGAAGAAGGGCTGCATTAAGGTTTTTACCGAGATTTAAGCTCCTGTATCTACTTTGTGTTAAATTACAAATGCAGAAAAGCAAAGAAAAAAGTAGCATCTACTGCACACATAAGCATAAAATGAATCAGCATTGTTATCTGTTAAATAGCATTACCTCACTTCATTAAGTATATGCGTAGGCAAACAGCTTTCCTTCTTGCAACAAGTTTGCTCTCTGCTAGCTTCATTTCAGAACACTGAAGGCTAATGCCTAATATTACATAAAACTTTTTCAGTAACTGACTGAGAAGCATGCAATGCCAAACTTACTTCCTTATGATTCTTCAAAAGCAGTTCATTTGATACATAATCATTTCAGAGAGTGGAGGCAAAGAACTTCCTTCTGGAGATTTAGATCCAATGAACTCATTTAGCTCCTCATTTAACTCAAGAGTTAAACCGTGGTTAATAGATGGTCTGCATACCCTTCATTTTCAACATATATAAGGTAATGCAATTTTGCATTTGATCACTGCAGGATGAGATTTCATGCATCCAAAAGCACACTCAAGGACAGATACTGAACACCCGCTGAACACAAAGTAACTATGCAGTTACCTGAACACCACATGAAACCATAGTGTTATGAAGCTTTGGCCAGAATATATTTAGGGTTTCACATCTGAAGTTTTCACTTATTAATATCCACTAAATCAAAGTTACTCTTAGTATTTAGAGTGCATGATACTGGAAAATAAACTTAGCTATGAGGTCCACTTCCAATTAACTGGGCAAGGAACAGCACTCAGACAGGGACAGTGAGTTCCTCAGAAGCTCCCAGAAATAAGCCAGTATAATATGCAGAAACCAACAGCAAGGAAAAGGAGACTGCATCAAGGAAGTGATGGATAATAATGAGGGAGAACGGAAACACTTAATTGAAAGAAAAACCTCTAGAAAGCATTTCCACTACTGCACTTACAGTTTCAATGTTAAGCCAGTAAGCACAGCCATGCCTCCTCTGTTGCAAACTGGGTTTAAAAGTTCACCTTTAAGTTGCATTTTTGTTTGACAAAATGAAACCACTGCAGAACTCCAAAGGAGGTCAGATAAAGGTTTCAATATTCTGAGTCTGGCCAACATCCCTTGCTTTATTTTAATGTTTTGTTATTGCTGTTGTTGTTTTTCCCCTAGATTCTCTAGCTGCTGAAGATTTCTGCATCAACCATGAAGCCCATGCTAATACAGGCTGCAATAGATTTGTAGGGAGAACTTGGAAGTTTTGACACTAGAAACACAGGAGGAAGGCTGGAATTAGTACATTAACTTTTGCTTTGGTAATTAGATAAAGTACTAGATTAATCTTTCATATTTTTTTAAAAAAGTTTGCTTAGTTATTCAAGAAGTGTTGTTAATACTGACTGTAGTTAATATTTAATATCCATTCAGGATATTAAAACAAACTTCAACTAAGGAAAAAATTCACTTATAATTCACTGGCAAGTTGAAAGACCAGGAGGTAGTGTAATGCAATGCCATATCAGTAAGTATATTCTTTTGCTGAAAAAGACTAATAGAAAAAGGAACCAACAACCAAGCAACAGTAAAAAAGAAACCACTGCAGAATTAACTGAGCCTTATGATAAAAGGACAGACAAAATGTGTCAATGGAATGAAAACAAGTAGTCACAAAACACTGATACAACATCTGCTTCTATTGTTGAAAGAGATTCTTCAAGATAAAACCAAGATTGTTTTCCAAAATGAGAAGACATTCAGAACCATCTGTACAGAGTCTAAAATGACTTTTTGTACCGTAGTCAGAGGAGACAGACTCTTTAGATTCTGAGTGACTAATAACCAGATGTATGCTACAGCCATTTACTCCTACTGCAAGGCTCTAATGACATTATAATGACAGCATATCCAGCAGACAATATTGCTTAAGCATTTTACTAAACTAAGAGGTGTAAATGACAACAGCTTTAAATTTTAATTCACCTGGAACTAGAAGAATGCTAGAGATTCACACTGAATCAGAACTATCAAATTATATGGTACGGGAGACTAGCTTTTCCCAAAAGCACAGAACAATTACTCACTTGCCCATTCTACCACGTGCTTTTTACCCACTTTCATAAACAGATTTCCATTCTTCTTCTGCCTTCTTTAGTTGTTCAATTTTCTATATCATTTCCCACGGTCACTTGGAAATCAAAGCCCCTCAATAAACAGACATGACAGCAATAAAGCACTATGGCACTGAATACTAGAACCAGAGGTGAATGTAAGCCAATCTAACATTTAAGTATCTAACAGAAGCCCCCTCACATCAGTCAAAAAATGACTGTCTCGTGCAACATAAACTGCTACAACAAATTAAGCTCTTAGCAAATTCTCCTTTGATTCAAAAGCTATGCCTGTGTTTTATTTCAGTTAACATACACAGCTAGCTCCACTGAAATTATTGCACATCTTAAACCAGAAATGACACGTGTACCTTCCTGCACCATCTTTCTGATCACTGTAACTACCTTAGCAAACTTCTGATGAAAAAAAAAAGGCTGTGCCTACTAGACCTGATGCAGCAGCAGTAAGAAGCAGTTTCCAATGTTCCACACCCCCCCCAGAAAAGATTGCAAAGGAAACAAAAATGTGAAACTGAAGGAACCTTCATTAAACCTATGAGCAAAGTGCAATAGTGTTAAGTAAAACTACACTCCTAGCATTAAATTTAAAGATTAGTATGTAGGAAGACAAGATATTAGGTTCACAAACAACAGAGTTTAAAAGTGCAGTTGAACATTTTTCTACCACGGTAATACAATGCATATGTAAACCAGCACCAGTTACACAGAGTTGAGCAAACTGCAGAGTTCAGCTGAACAGAGCCTCATTTTATGACACACTTGTAAGAACTCAGTTCTCTTTCATTCTAGTTTTCCTCACTTTTGTTCCCCTAAAATGACAGGTTTTGCTTGTGAGACATGGCTGTGGGTCTTCAGAAGACCAGAACCTGCACCGGGCAAATGCAATACTCTGACCTCAAGCATCTTCCAGCAACACTTGGCTGCCCACCTGCCTACCTAAGTTCTCTCATACAAGTGGAGCCCTTCTGGTAGCTTCTCCTTCACTACTGAAGAGTGAAAAGAAGAAGGAAGAGAACAGCTCAGTTTTTCTTAGACATTGATTACATGCCAATACATACAGTTTGCTATTCAAACTGAAATGAGCTAAGTTTATTATTAATGCAAGAGGCATTTGTAAAGAGCATGAATACATGAGAACTAAGGTCCTGAACACAACTCAGCCAGTGCATTACAGTACATGGCAACACTTCTGGAGACTCTCCTAAATGCAAACTCATCACAGACAAATATTTAAACAGAAATGTAGTAGTTCTAATTTGTGACTTGAATCAACTATAAATGTTAAAAAGTTCTAAGCATTGTAAGAAAGATCTAGGCCACTTGGAAACAGTTTGATACCCCACACCCTTAGAAAACCTGCTGTTTGAAATGAAAAAGGATCCATGAAAAACCTAAACAGCCCAACATCCTAACACCACCAAGTTACTGTTCCACAGAAAGGTGAACTTCCCCTTGCTTGAAAGCAAGTTCTGTACAATCACACATCGAATGCTTTGTGCAATACCTGACACAATGTGCTTTGACTCAGTAAATACCTGTGGCATTTGCTGTCCGCCCATAGGAATGGAGCTTGGCGGTGTAGCAGACACTGCGGTGGTAGGCGGGAACCGTGGTCTTATTTGCATCCCACCTCGGGCCATAGGTGCGGTGATCATCTTTGAGGACAGAGGGACAACAGACAAAAGTAATCGCAAAACAAGAAATGCAGTGCACTGGCAGGATGAGAAGCACATGCAACCTCCAGGAATTAGGGGAAGGGGGAGCATGAAGGGCAGGTTAGTGAGCTTTTCTCTAACAGTTACCCTAACACGCTAACTTATAAATCAAACTCCTTTTTATATCCCTTCTTAGAAAGAATCTAATGAATTCTAGGTATCTTGAAAGCACTGACATGTAGGTTCAGATTTGTAGGTCAAGGATTGATAACACTACCATCTGCAGGATGAGCTTCTCCCAAATTTTGCCTGATGGCTTGAATTTCTACAATTACTGTAAATAAGTGCTCTAAGCCTGCTGACAAGAGCACTCCACATAAGCTTCTTTGCCTCTCTAACATCACAGGTCTCTGATGTACTTTCCCTCACTGTGGTCTCAGAGGATTTAGCAGTATTGCATATGCCACTTTCCACTGTCAAAGAACACAGCAGACAATTCAGGAGCCACAGCCAACAGCAGCAATCCAATGAGCTGACCTACAGTGAGCAAAATTTCAGAGCAACCTATGACTCTAACACTACAAAACAAGAAAAAGGACTTGCACTTGAAGAAGCTATTTCCTTCCTTTTTTACCATATAGAATAAGTGAAATATATCCTTGTAATTTCCAGCATTTTGACAGATACCCATTCCTCTACTACTAGGCTACACTAAGATTTTCTGTTATGAACCCACATCTGTCTCAGGCTCATTCTTGCACTATTTGATTCTTCAGTTGTACAGACTGAGCACAGCCTGAAGTATCAAGTGTGTCTTAAATGATTATGGTCAGCATTAGATCTGTATTCTAAAACAGCATTAGGAACACATTACAACATCTAGAAGTGCCTTTCAGACCCATCAATCTGCACAAACACAGATTATCTACAACTGTATAGCCTTCCACTACTTAGTATCACACCAGATATGCTGTGAGCTAAAGCGTAATAAGCATTTATGGGAAACATAGATTATTTATTAGGTAGTATACAGGTAACTTGGACAGTTTATACTTCTAGAGATCTACAGAGAAGTTATCTGGACTGCTTTTTTGTTTTCCCTCTAGTGCATACATTACCAAGGAACCTACACAGGCTCTAACTAACCTAGGACTTAAAGAAGACTCATTTCGGTAAATAATTTGGGGCATTCTTGCTTAGTGCTCCGTGTAAATGGACTGAAGCAGCCAGCAACACGTCTAGAGAGTCAGAGAATGCATGTGCTTACAACTGTTAAAAAATAAATAAAATTAAATACAACATAGCAAGACTGAAAAAGGAAAGAACTGAAAGAAAATAAGTGTCAAATTCAGCACAACTGTTAGTTCACAACAGCGCAATGCAGTCACTTTCCATCCATGCAAAGAAGGATGGTCAGAGACAGGATTTCAAAAGAGAAACAAATGAGAGTGCTTCAGACATCACACACACATGCACATGTACACACACAGCATGCAACAGCCACCACAAGCAAACACAACAACCCAGCACTGGCACAAAGCACAAGTGGATGCAACAAAGTACAGTGAAGAGCTACTTTATCAACATGAGAGCTGGTGAAGCAACAAAACCCTAACAAAAAAAGAAAACTGCTGGGGGGGGGGGGGGGGGGGAGAAAGATAAAATCCTTCCAGGCACAATCATCCCATCTCAGACCCTTGTGAATGCACACGGATCTCTGGAGTGTGTGAAATCCCAGGGATGTTTTGGTGACTCACATGTCCCACCTTGGTCCCGTTTTCACATGCCACACCACCAAAGTGTGCAGATTTAGATTACTTCCTCCAAGGTCACAGTAATTAGCAGTTTATTCATAGTTTATTTGTCTGCAAACCACTGAACACCAGCAGGACCAACTCTGAATCAAAGACTTTCAGCTACTTTATGGCTGAATTAACGTGTTGTGTACACATTTTCTTTAATGTATGCATTGGAAAGGAAGTGTGTATATGTGTATGTATACACACATGTATAAATGACACCAATTCCAGTCCTAGTGAAAGCAATTTACTTTTTCCCATTCTTCCAGCTGATTCACATTTGTGAAACCTGTCATTCTTCAATGCAATTGGGAAAGGAGATTTCAAAGACCATTTTTGTTTTATGCAAAGCAATATATCTATGACATCAGTCTATAAATGGAAGACAACCAGAAGTGTTCAGGTACTTCTGAGAAAGATTTAAATTGAAGGCAAATCCTTCTCCACAGCTGAAATGGAGATAATCTATAAGGAAGATTTTACCCCACAAAACCAGAGAGCAAAGGAATAAACTGTATCTCCCCTGTAAGATACTAAATGTGTTATTTGATAAAAATGTTGCGGTGAAATACAAAAATTAGAATCCTGAACTTGATGTTTTCTTTGCATCTAAAATCCAGGGCATCCAAATTCTTTAAATATGCAGATTCTGGTAAGAATATATAAGTCCTGTGCTACTATCACTCTACTAAAGACAGGCCAGGCCTGATTTTCAGATCATCAACAGATAATCTGCGTTCTGAGCATCTGAAGGACCTGTAGGAGAACAGGAATTTAAACTTAATTAATACTTAACTCTGGTTCACTATGGAGCTTCTCTTGGTACTTCAAGCACTTGTGTAGCACTTTGTGGTCACACTAGGACACTATTTTGCTTATCTGTGTGAGTTACACACTCAAAAGGACTGGACATCCAAGCAGGATAGCATTCACCTGAACAGTCATTATGACTTCAGAGAAGAATTTCATAGCTTAAAGTGGATCCACATTTGAATGTAGGCTGGCATTTATTTTACACAGGATAGATTATCAGAAACTTTACAGAAAAGAAATAAAACAGATTTCCAGACCAAAAGCACCTAAAGATCAAGCTTAAGTGTAACAAGCAAGTATTAGGATAGGGTATGTTTATAACAAAAGCTTCCCAGAACCAAATAAGGAAATCTAGGCAGATTAATTGTGCTGCTAATGCAAAACAGACTAAATACAAAGAAAAATCTTTTCTCAAAAGAAACTTCCCATAAATCAAAGAAAATGTAACCAGATAGTCAACATCAAAACTGTACTGCAATACTGTCCACAACCTTGAAAGAAAACACTATATACAGAAAATAGTTACACAAGTATAAGAAACCAGTTAATAATTGGACTTCACAGCAGTTTTTTCACAGTTTTGTGTACTCCATCTGTGATAACGAGCAACCCTTGAGGTTACTACATGTCTGAATAAAGCTACAATGCAGAAACAGCCGTCAACCATCTAATTACCCAAAACTTTACAAATGCACCGTGCTGTTAAGCCACTGGCATACGATTTCACTAAGTAGGGCAAGAATTAAGTTGACTCTACATAAGCACAATCCACCTGGTTAGAGGTTGGAAAAAGCACCATTAAGTTAGTAGAAAGGAAAAAACAAGTCAGTGTCTCCTTTTAGTCACCCTAAGTCTCTTGAAGCTCTCACCTGGAAATTATTCAAGAAATAAAAAAAAATGCTTTAATATGTATTTTAACTTCAGAAGAATTATTCTACATTACTGCCAATACTGCACCAATTGTACTTACCACTGCCCAGCTTTTATATCCTGTTACACTGACAAAAGCAAAAGGACCAGAAACAGAACTTAGCCACTCACATGTACATGGGCCACATGAGAGGATGATGCACAAAACATTATCCCTGATACAAGTTTATGAGATGAATGTTCAAGATCCAATTGTTATCCCTCAGCCCCTGTAAAAAACTTCTCAAGATCTTACTGAGTCTAAAACATGTCTTGTGTGATGAAGGAAAATTGGTGCAATACGTGAAATGGCAGTTATTTTTGTATTCCCAGGCATTAATCCTGGTCAGCCTCTTCTCATCTGTCTGCCTCAGCTTCTCCATATACAAAGTGGTGAGAGCTGTACTTACCCATGTCTGTAAAATGGCTCAACATGAAACACTACAGAGGCAAAACATGACAGACTATTTGACATTCTTGTGGAAAATGGAATGAGAGGATCAGCTCAAGTCACTCCCAGTTTTTCTCCCCCATGTTTCCTTCACACCAGATACACATCAAGGAACAATTACTGGGGCTACAAGTGTATTGTGGGTTAAAAAAAACAAAACAAAACAAAAAGGTTGTTAGACAATAAGCTTTCACCCAGCACTTTTTCTTTAATGTAACTCTGCACTCATGACACGTGCTAGTTTTTTCTTCGACAATTCTCATCCAGAACAAGAGCATCTATATCTACAGCCCATTTCACTCAGAAAAAGTATGGAAGATGAAATGAAGGAAGGGGGAGCATGGAAAGATTTAATTATCTATACTACTTTTTTTGCTTGGTACATGGAAATGGAAGGTGGAACACAAGTGAGTTAAGAGAGCAGGCAAAGATTCACAGTATGGAAATCAGTTTGGACAACAAAGCAGTTTCCTAGGAGAGGATAACAAAAAGAGAGGTGATACACTCCAGGAACCAACAGTCAGACTGCAGTGTGGCCACAGTAGGCCGCCCTGTTGTGCATTCCTGTGTAACTACAGGCAACAATCTTACCTACCAAGGACAGAGAGCATGCACAGAGAGTTGTCAACGAAATCCTGCCTCTGAGTCCAGGCAAAAGGAAAACAGCATTAAAGCCCATATCTCCTTTATATAGGGATGATCAATTAAACCTCATCAGAAAGCCACCAGAAACCCATCTCCATGCTCATCTTTAGCATGCACTTGCTACAGGCCTGTAATTGGAGATATTGGCTCCAGGGCCCTTACCTGTGCTGATGCTCCCATCTGAGCAGCTTGAGCCTGAGCTGCTTGCACTGCTGCTGCTGCTGCGTGCTGCTGCTGGACCAGTTGAGCTCTTACCTTGAATATAAAGAGATAGAACAACGTAAACATGTATTTGATTAGGATATGACATTTCTCTTTCAATTGTACTGACTGTACTCATGAAAAAGCTCTATTTTGAATACAAAGCTAAGATCAGCTTCACATATCTACTTCCAGACACCGTTTTTTAATTTTCCTATGAAAGTAAGTTCCCGTGCATCTAACATTTGGAACAACCTTGTCATAGGCTGTGCACCCATGCTGTGACTTCTTGCAACTTGTACTCTGCACTATAAAGTCTTCTAATGGCTATACTAGATATTCCAGCTATCTGGCAAACACACAGGCGTTGATCTCTCTCAAGAATACTATTTTAAGCACATACTAATGATCAGCATTTTAACTATTTATACATTCATTGTGACAACTCAGAGGGATGCACACAACATCAAACTACTCACAGATTAACTGGTAGGAGCTCAGAAATAGCTGACTAATGCAACAGCTTGAGAAGTTGCAACATTAACTGTATTACTCAGTTCTTAAGATTAAGTAGTAAAATGTTCACAGTAAAGCAATCATCCTCAAAGCAAGAACTACCAGTATCTTAAATTTTGGCTAAATCATCTAGACATGGCAGAAGAAGCAAAATCAGCATGCTAAAGAGCCAACACTGGCTCCAGTCCCATGCACAAGGCATCTCAAAGCACCTGCTAGTGTTCAAGAACACAGCCCTTACCTGCATTGCTTTTAACTGTTGCGGCGTGAGAGTAACAGGCATAACTTGACCAGGAATTTGTCCCGAGATTGCTTGTGCCTGAGATACCATGGGCTGGGGTTGAGGCTGGGACTGTGGTGGAAGCTGAGACTGCTGTGCCTGAGCAACCTGTTGTTGCTGTTGCTGCTGCTGCATCTGTTGTATCTGCTGTTGCATTACTTGTTGAGGTGGCTGCTGCTGTAGTTGTTGCTGTGGCATTTGTTGCTGCTGTTGCTGCTGCTGTTGCTGTTGTACCTGCATAGCCTGTGCTGCTTGCAGCTGTTGCATTTGGGCAATTCGCTGTAGTTGCTGCTGCTGCTGTTGCTGCTGCATCTGAAAAGCAGGAAAAGCCAGGATGGTAAAGCTTCCAGCAGTGCAATAGCAGCCTTATTTTTACAGAGTAAACCCACAGCAAATAGAATCCTAATATGTCAGGCTGCATTTTCAAGCCTGCATATCCAGCTCTTTTACCCATTCACTTTTCAGATATCTCAACTTACATAGTGCACATGACCTGTGGGTTTCACTATTACAAGCTTGCCTAACTGTACTAAAACAGTTTTCAAAGGCAAAGTTGAAGTCAATCAGCTTCTTCTGTAAAAATGGGCTTATAAACACTTCTTAGATGCAAAGGCTACATCAGCAATACCATTTACAAGAACTGCACAGAAGCATGACACCTGAAGTTTCCTCTTCTGTTTTTCCTCCTAAGGATGATGCATATAAATTCTCAGTACACACTTTTTAAAGTAGCAACATGAAATTCACAAGTGCTTTTAGTTCTTTCCCACATCTCCATCCTTGTAGAAAGAAACACTGTCCTGATGTTGATAAAGAGAGAGTTTTAATTCTCTATTGCTATAACAGAAGAAACCACCAAAAGCCTACACTGTAAAGTCTTTGCTCTGGGATGCAATATATCGTTGCCAATCTAAACTAAAGTCCCAAGGTGGAATTACATTAATAATGGGAGGAGCTGATAATCAGTACTCCTATACGAGCTACTCTTCACATGATTTGTAACTCATCACAAATCAATTAACATTTTAATTATTTTGTCATCACCTGCTGTTGGTTTTGCTGCTGCTGCATCTGCAGTTTCAACATGTGTTGCTGCTGCTGGACGGCTTGCAACTGCTGCTGTTGCTGCTGCTGCTGTTGGGCTGCTGCAGCTGCTGCCGCCTGCTGCTGCTGCACCTGAAACTGTTGTTGCATGGCTGATTGCTGGGCCTGGAACTGCTGCTGCTGCAAAGCTACCTGTTGCTGCTGGAATTGTTGCTGCTGCTGCTGTTGCTGCTGAGCTATCTGCTGAAGCTGAAGTTGGGCTAAAAAGGTGGTAAACTGTACTTAAAAACATGAAACCCAAACAAGACAAGAGACAGTTATGCAGTACAACTTCACAATAATCAAAGATAACTCTAAAGTATGCAGACATTCATTATGACCAGCATATAATTTTGCATCCTCAAATGGAGAAGGTACATTAACAACAGAATCAGCAACACTCCTTCCTAACTATCTCTACAGCTTGCAGCCTATACTGAGTCAGCAACCAAATCAGAGTGTAAAAACGTGCAGTTGTACATCCAGAAAATCTCCTGGAAGGACCACATTGGGATCCATGGAATTACCTGAGAAATAAGAGTTCTTAATCAAAACAAGCAGAGAGCAGAGAGGTCACTAATAGGAAGCACTGTGGCCATAAGTGTGTTCCAAAGAACAAAGTTCTGAAGTTAACACCTTGGAGGACAGAAGAAGCATTTGCTCACAGAAGATACAGATTCTCCCTCACTATGCTAAGAAATACATTTACCCCAGTAGATAGAAGTATTTGAAATCAACTCTACCAGCAGAAGATATAGCCAGAAGTATGAAATTCCTTCAGCACCTTATCCTTGTGGAAAATTTATTTACTGAAAGACCAACCCAAACATTTCGGTGACTGAAACACAACAAATACTTACTCTGCTGAGTAGCTGTTGAGACACCAGGCATACCATGAGGGGCCATTCCTGTAGTTCCAGGAGGCTGCTGCTGTCCTGGAAGACTCATTTGTTGCCCCATCGGGCCAAGGCCAGCCATCCCACTCATTGGTGCTCCTTGAGCTCGGGAAGCAATGGCCATTCCAGGCGCCCCTGCTGGGGGACCCCCTGTTAGATTCTGCAGGGCATTCATCGGATCTACAAAGAAAATAGTTGCCAATATGAAGCCAGACATGCAACTGCTGCCTCACAATTCTGTTTTTCAGGATCCACTCTCTGAACTACTGGCTTCAAACTGCAACTAGATCCAAACCCTAACTCTCACTGCAAGTCGCAAAAGGCTCTGGCAGGCTTTTACCTCTCTGTAAACAGAGTGAAGATTATTCAGAGATTTGCAAAGTTCCACACAGATTCTAAACATATCGGACAAAGGAATTCCTTAGCAACCTTTGCATGTCTATTCAAGTCAAAACAATATGCCAGCTAAGCCCCATGACAATAAATAACCTGTAACCTCAAAAACCAAGAACAGAGTTCCAACTACGGATTCGATTTACTGTGGATTCAATTAACCTCCTCCTCTTGAGGAGCAGCACTTAAACCACAGGAAGTACTTTGTAGTGCAGTTCCCTTAGTCCCCATCATAACATTTTGATTTTATACAGTGAATAAATTCAGTGTCTTTCAAGAGAATTATCACAATCTCAATCCTGGGCATAAAGAAAAGTGAAGTCAAAGAGAGAACAGCAATTCAAAAAGGCAAAACAGAATATGAGGTGCTAAAGTAGTATTGATCAGGCACAGAACACAACACACACTCTTCCATAATGATAATTATCAAACAGTTTTTAACTGTCTATTGGAGATGCTGATCAATCCCAGTCATTGCAGTTAGTCCATAGGGCGATAACAATATATACACTCATTTACTTCATTACTAGGAACATCACGTTAAGTTCCTAGTATAGCTGCTATAAAAGTTAACACAGAGGCAGAAGACACAAGAAGCTACTGTGGTACCTTGCCATCATCTAGCTAGGAAAATTCACTGCCTTCTCAGTACATAACAGACCCAGTTTTTGAATTGTTCAATTCAGAAAAGGAAAAAAAGAAGAAAAAGACCTCTTACCACTGACTGAGGCTTGAGATTTTTTGTTGTCTGAAAAGGAAAAATACATTAATTACATCTGTTAATCTCGTCACACACAGATTTGGCACTTCATATATGTGTATATATGTATACTTCTGAAAGAGAGTATAACTATTTAAAAATCGCTGTCTACTGAACTTATACCCATTTCCAAACAATTTATGCATCTATCATAGCTGTAACAGGCAGATCAGGAAGGAAGAAAAAAAAATAGAAAAGATTTTAATCTTTGTAATCAAATCATACAACACACATTAAATTATCCATATCTGAACACTACAAAAACATTGAAAAGAAAGCAAAAATACAGGAAAAATTAAATGGAAGGGGCAAAAGTAGCAATTGTCTCTCAAAGGCTCTTAAATTATGTATGGATATTGTAAAAGAAACAGTACTTAAAAATTCAGCATGTATATTACAGGGGGAAATTTTGAAGCAATTTGTGATGAGTCACATATAGAGTCGCACATCAATCCTGAAATCTACTATTACTTCCCATGCCTCTAATAAGGAACCACTGGGAAAAGAGATTACTTACGGATATCTCGAAAATGGATGATAAGCCTGGCCACAAGAGAAAGATATTCCTCCTAAAGGCAAAAGGTATTATTTTAGCACAGGATATAGAAACAGATAACCATTACTTTGTAGCCCTTCAGTATTCTCCCACAGCATAAAAAATTTTACTTTAAAAGGTCTGTGAGCTTTTCAGAGTAGTTCATTTGCAGGGACTGAACTTCGTGAGCTAAGTGGGAATGCTTTCACAGAAGGCTAATGGGACAAAAAGGCTCAAAACCACAAAATTCAATGGAAATAATGTCCATGACAGCCACGTTAATAGAATCACAATATGTGTATTTGATTGTATACCAATACATCCATTTTCCATCCATTCTCGTCCTTTTCTTAAGTACTGAACTTGCTCATGGAGTATACTTACTCACTTTAGTCCTCTGTCACACTTACATTACAAGAGCTATTTTATGCTGTTAATATTACAAAAGCAAGCAAGCCATTATATTTAAAAACTAACATCCAGAAGAAGTGCCAGAAGGAAAAACAGCCTTTGCTGTAATTCATGAGCGTGCTGCAAACTGCACAAGAGAATCTGCCACAGTGCTGAGATGACACTTGCTGGTACTTCCAAGGTCAGAGAGGCTATTAGCAGGAATAAACTCATGACATCAACAACACAAAACTTTCAACATCACAAGTTCCACCTCAAACACATCATGTTTGAAAACAGAAACAGCACCCAGTTTCTTGTAACAGAACTCCAGGAAAGAAGCTTGCACATTTGGGTAGAGTCTAGAATTGTACGTGATATCCAGATTTCCACAGAGACCACAGAACTTCTCTTTGTCTTACTCCTAACACAGCCTTTTCATTTATATCTTAGTCCCTCTCCATCACCACACTGGTTACATGGATAGTGCAACGTTGTAGATTAAAGAAACTAATATGCAATTCACTCCATAATAATTTAATCACATATATGCACAATCCCATATATGCATTAAATGCTGCTGTCTTGTCATGTCCCTTGGCCTGAAATCCACTTTATTTCACCCCTAAGATGCCAAATGATCAGCTTTCCCCCAACGTAAGAAGAACACAAATAAACCCAAAATCTTCATAACTAGGTACTGTGAGCAAAGACCAATTCTTAACGTGCACAGGATTTGCTGTTTCTGTGGCTCGTTTCAAAATTCTGACATATCAATAACTTCTGAAAACAGAGAAGTTTTACCCTTGTTTTGGCCTTCATAAACACATGGCTCTCCATATCTTTGCTGGACTTATTATGGGCAACACCAGCCTTCCTCATTGCTTCATCACTGAAAAAGAAAAAGAGAAGAAATGAGGCTGAGCATTAACTGAGGACATAAAAAATAATATTTCCTGTAGTTAGAAAGGTCTGTGCAGTAGCTTTTTACCCTCATCTTAACACAGGGTAGAAACCTTAGAAGACTGGTGAACACTGATCAAGACAGTTGTCCACAGAAGGGAGGGAACAATCAGCACAACAGCAGTGGATGAAGCAGTAAGATGAGGCCTTACTGATGGAAACTGATCATAAAAAGCTTCCCTCCAACCTTACTGTTCTCAACCATCCAGAATCACAGCCATCAGACTCCTCGTAAACTGGACCCATCTGCCCTTTGGATGGGAAATTAAAAGTGCAAGATGGAAAGGAAATAAATCTCCCACACAAATGTACTCTGTTATGGTAGAAAACAATGGGCATTAGCAGTATGTCAAAAAGAAGCAAGAAATTCCAATGTAAAAAATGCACTGAGATAAACAAAATCAGAAGTTCAGACAGGTGAACAGCCCTATTCAAATCCTACAGACATATTCAGTTTAGGAAATGTCTCATTCACTGTAAAACCTGTTCTGTTTTAAAGCAGCATAGTAGCTACAGTCTATATTCCACAAACAAGTTACCAGAAAATACTTTCACTTTGTAATTAGGAACTTAGCAACCTATTTCTCAGTACCTGCTCCTACATGAGCAACTATCCTACGCTAAATGCAAGGTAGGGAAAGCTTCAGCCAGCCCAAAATAGATTACTGTTTTCTTCCCCCTGAATTTTGACCACATTCCTTGCAGCAGAGCTGGTGTTTGTACAAGCGGTGTCCTAGCTCAGCTTCCTGAAATAACTCAGTAAACCCCTCACACAAGCGAGCAGAGCAGATGCAACAGCCCTCAAACGCAGGAGCTTCAGTTGCCACAACTCACTCTTACTGTGCAAAGCAGAAGGCTAGCACCATAGCTATTTCTTTGCAAGACAAAGCAGATCAGTCAATAAAACATCGCTACCTGCATAAGCCTCCCTCATGGTAACTTGCTCATGTGGCCTGACAGACACTACAAAATGCTCTTTATGTATAAAGGTTATTTAAAACAAAGGAGACTCTGAGCAGACTCAGAAAGGAAATCTGTTGCAGTGGAAGAAAATACATCCAGTTCTTCGATTATGCCTTCCTTTTTCCAATAGCTTCTCTTTCAAAAAGGCTTCCTTCCTCTAAGTCCACCCTACGCTCTGACTCATCATTAACTTGTTAGCCCCATTATAAAACATCTCTTGTTTTTGAGAGCACCAAGAACTGAGAAGGCAGAAAGACCAGGTTATACAAATGGATGTAAAGAAAGTAACACACAGATAATGGTCACAGCATGAAGACAGTGATCAAAGTAGTTTCAGTTCTCTTAGAACTCTTTTGCAGCAGCTCAGCCCCTAACCTGAACTGATACATGCTGCTATTCCTTCTCAGACGCCCAAACATCTGGATTCAGCATCAGCAACACACAATGCTGCTTTTGGCTATAGAGAAAAAAGCAAAGGACAATCCAGACTCTGCACAGACTTACTTCTACTTTTATCTTTCTAATTTTTCAGTGAGGAAAATCATCATCCTGGTGCACATAAAATCAACCCCTTCATAGCTCCAAAAACTCCAGAAGCCTCCCCTGCCAGGTTATGCCAACACAGTTGTTTGTGTGGCTGTGTAATGAGCAATACTAAAGAAGAATCCAGTTTAAAATTAGCCATTTTTTCAAGTTACTTTTTTTTTAAACATAGAGGATTTTCTCTATCAGGTTTGCTACGTGACAACCCAAACATCTGCACCACTGAGGCAGAAGCTTCCTAGCTCACAGCTGTGCAAAAATAAGCACTTACAAAATAATCCTTTACTTTCTACAGTCTCAGAAAGGGAGAAACACCTTGGATTTATTTACTTTTTTTACCTGATGTCTCCCCTAACAGGCCAGGCCAGCATATAAACTTATGGCTGCTATACAAACTGATTTTGTTAAATATTTCACATACAGAAGCAAAGCAAATGCTTTCTTCCCCTCATTCAGGTAACTTCACTTGATCCATCTCCTGCTTGTTTGCTCCTCAGTCTTTGCCGTCTTTCACATACTTATTTCTCTCACGCATCCTCTTTCATCTCATCTACCTGAACCATTAGCTAAAATCTACACAATCCCAAGTGTGAACACTTGCATAAAATTTCAAGCAAGGAGCTTGAACGCAGCACTTATGGACTTATGGTGTAGGGAACCTGCTTTGGCAGGGGGGTTGGACTCGATGATCTCTAGAGGTTCCTTCCAACCCCTACAATTCTGTGATTCTGTGACTGCCATACAATCTGAGTTACAATCCTCCTCTACACTCAACGTGGTTCCTTTTGCCATAGGCTACAAGCAGCCTGAGGTAGGTGCCAAACACAACCATGTACTGAGTCTACCACCACACAACCCACTTAAGATTTGTCCTTTGAGCAACACATTTAAAAATACATTAAGGGAAATCATTCTGAAAAGGCTCCCAAAGCACTGCTAAGTGTCTCTTCTGGCCTTTGCAGTGAGCAAAGGGGTGCACAAGTATTCACACTCCTGCACCATCACTGTCTCTTGGAACAACCTTGGAGCTGTTCCCCAGCCTCAGTTGTCTGAGTGCTGAGGCATTCCTGGATCCAACAAGATTCTTGTGCAACTGCTTGGGCCTGCAGTCGCACAAGAACCTAATATTAGATAGGACTTCTTAAGTCAAAAGCAGTGTTCTCTCAAGTGATGATAACCAAATGATACACACTGATCACGGGTACATTCACTAAGATACCAACTGCACACAGCACACCTGAAACGTCTCTTCATATAATGTCATTCTAAACATCTAACTATCTGCATCTATCTATATGTATCTTAACATTCAGAGTTAGGAGATCCACGCAAAACAACAATAAATTAAGACTTCCACATTCAGCAGCTATAACAAGGTACCCAAAATTAAAGTATGTGCAGTGTTCCAAATATTCAAGATCAAGTTGACAAACACCCATCACTTACATCTGCACAGTGAACTGGAAGACACACAGACACAAAGGCCTGTTATGAACATCCTTCTCACAAGATCAAAAACTTTCAGATGACTCATTTCTTCCGAATACTACATAAGCTGGAAGCTTATGGAAGAAAACAGGAACTTGCTACAAACAGAGTTCAAGTCTTTTTAGGCAATATATTGCTTCTGTTTCTTATTCAATAAACCTATATATTATCACAGAATCACAGAATGACCCGGGTTGGAAGGGACCTCAAGGATCATGTAGTTCCAACCCCCTGCCTGGCAGGGCCACCAAACATACACCTTTACTAGATCAGGTTGCCCAGGGCCCCGTCCAACCTGGTCTTGAACACCTCCAAGGATGGGGCATCCACAACCTCCCTGGGCAGCCTGTTCCAGGGCCTAACCACTCTCCTAGTAAAGAACTTCCCCCTAACATCCAACCTAAATCTTCCCTTTTTTAACTTAAAACCATTTCCCCGTGTCCTGCTATTGTCAGCCCTTTCCAAGAGTTTACTCCCACAAAGTAGAGACCATAAAACAGAGCCTCCCAAGCAGCGGCTATTCCCGAGGAAGAGGAAAGCAAAAAGGAACGAGGATTGGAGATGTGAAGCCAAACAGGGGCCGGGGCACAGGCGGCCCCGGGGCAACGGGAGGCGCTGGAGCTGCTGTGGGAGCTGCTGTGGCAGCGGCCGTATCGCGGCCTACCCGATACTACTACTCACATCTGGCTGACGAGCTTCTGCCTGAAGTTGGTGCTGCGCCAGTCGGTCTCGGGCCCGGTCACATCCATCCCCGCCCGCTTCCAGCCTCCGCCGCTCCCGCAGCTCCGCGCTCCTCGCCGCCACCGCTCCCCGACACGGCAGCCTGGAAACCGCTCGCCAGCACTTCCTGTGCGCCAAAGGCCGGAGGGAAATGAAGTCCGGCCGTTAGTTCCGCAGAATCTCTCGAGATCTGCCGCTGGGAGCGCCGGGACTTGTTGTCCCGTTCACCGTCAGCAGGAGCGGCCCGGCCGTACAGCCGTACAGCCATACAGTACAGCCGTACTGCGCAGGCGGAGCCGCCCAGCGCCGCTGCCCGGGGACGCCGCCGTGCAGGGCGGGCTGGTCAGGCGGGGGCGCCGCGGTTCCGGGGCGCATGAAGGCGGAAGCCGCGGGCGGAGGCTGCCGCCGCCGCTGCTTTGGGTAGGTGGTGGGCGGCGGAACTGGGTGTGGAGGTGGAGGGGGAGCGAGGGGGCTGGGCTCGGGATGTGGGGCTGCTTCGTCCCGGCACCGCGGGGTATGTGGGGTGAATGAACAAACCGGGGCGGTGTGTGGCTCGGGCCCGAGGGCGGCGGAAAGGGAAAGCAAAAGGAGTGTGTGCTTGAAGTGCCCTTCACCCGCTGTCACGGGTCACGAAGCGATTCCGTGAGCGGGGAGCGGCTCCAGGTAGCATCATCTGCAGGGAAAACTGCGTTGTGGTGTGCAAATATGTAAGTGATGGGGAACTGACAGCACAATAACACGGGTCCTTGAAGGAAAGAAACAAACATGGTGAGCAGTGCAATCGAATTCCTGTTTAGAACGGAAAGCAGAGCTGCAATGTGTTGGAAGTGCCCTCCGCTCTCCACCCAGTCACTGAATTGTCTTTGGCACAGAACTAATTACTTCTTTAACGTTTTTTTGTCTTCTGTGTACTTCAGGCAATTAAAAATGCATGATGTGAGTGAAGTAGTTCAACAAAGCAGCCTTGCCAACTTGCCTGGCATCTCCAGAGTCCCCCAGCACGTACCATTGGCTGATGAGCTGTGTTTTGGCATAGTAACTGTGCTGCCTGATTCTATGGGAGGTTTACAGTTCTCTGTAGACATAAACACTGAGGACAACACTTCATCCTCAGTCAGGAGAAAGCTGAAGCCTTAATGTAGGCTGCTTGGTTTGAGGATGGGCAGGTACATGCTGTCCAAACGTAGCTGTCCCTTCCTCCTCTAAACACAACAGTTCTGTCCAAACCAGAAAGTAGGAAGAGAAAAAGAATTGATGAAGCCTCCAGAGAAAGCATATTATCTAAATATGGACAGATTTCATGGAATATCTTGCCATATCTATGTTAAATGAGATGTTTTAGTCTCGGTGTGTGTAAGAAATACGTTGTAAAAGGCATCGGGAGGAGAAAAAAAACAAACATTTGCTTCTGAAAGGAATGAATATCAACATTTGTGAGACAGCATCATTTGCAGAAGCTGTTTCCCAAACTACACCTTTAGGTTTCCTCCCACACTTCAAGCATACTACTAATGCTAGAAACTGAAAATGACTCAGAAATCCAGCTCATGGGATGTGCTGGCATGTCTGCATTGGTGACTTAAAGAAGATGGCGTGTGGAGGCCTAGCAAAAATGTAACTCCCATCACTGAATGCTCAGAACTAACGCTGAGATGCCACGTGGTAGCAGGTGCTTAACCCTGTCCACACAAGATGGTATATTCACATTTCTTACACTGCAAACTAATTTACAAATGCCCATTGCAAATCGTGGTTTAGTTGGTAAATCATTCCAGTATTTGCACTCCAGTTATGCAGAACAATAGTTTGGCTTTTCAGTTTACATTGTTTGTGGCATTTCGTCTGTTTTCTCAGCTAATTGGCTCGCACCCAGCTGCCTCCCCACTCTACACGCTCCCTGACTAGTTGATTTATTTGTTCGCATGCCCTCTGCCCTGTTGAATTCTGGTACCTTGCCAGGTTCTGCCTATTCACATTTCCAACCCCTGAGAGTCAGCATAACTAGCATTTTGTTCTAGTCTTATATCTTGCTGTCTCATATCAGGCTGTCAGCTGAAGCCTGGCTTAGATCCTAATTCTTCCTACTCCTCTGGAGACATGGAGGTGTGGGAAGCCTTAGGGCATGGATATTACATTCCCTTTGATGCACAGAGTGAGGATGAGAAGGTATATCCCATAAACTACAGGTACAGAATTCAGACAGGATAAACAAGAAGTCTGATGGTCAAGCACTCAGTTTTCCATATACCACAAAAGACAGATATTCTGCACTTAACTGGACACAGCTGTCAGCATCCTGACCTGCTGTTTAAGTTTTCCTGCTTTGAGCAGCAGATTGGACTAGAGACCTCCCAAGGTTCTTTCTAGCCTGAATTATCCCACAGTTCTAAGAAAGCGTTGGACCCCCACCAGGCTTGAACCACCCGTCCATATGGCAGCAAGCTAAACAGGATTAGGATACCCGACACCAGCAAGTTCTAGTTTATTTTGGGCACAGCTGATGCAGAAGAAAATATCACAAACTGTGTGAGATACCTCCTCATACAGAGATATAACTGACAGCCAGAAGCAATTCAATACAAAAATGTCTGAGTTTCCATAGAAACTAACTTGGTTACTCCCCCTCTTGTAACCAAGCTCTCAGAACAGCCCACCACCCTCACCACACACTAGTAAGTATCACTGTCTGATCTGGATGCTAGTCATAGAATCCAGGGCTCTGTTGTACCATGCAATATCAATAACAGATTTCAACGTGCTTAATTATCAACAGTCTGTTTAAAGCACTGATCTCAGCAAAGTGTAAAGGCTTAATATACCTAAATTGACATCAGGATGTACCCAGAATACGCTCAGACCCAGCTGCTGGAAGGTGCATCCAGGTATAACACAGATTATTTTGTAGGGAAACAGGACTTTGTTCTCAGTCTCAGGAAGTTTATTCTGTAATCAGATAAATTGCCACTCCCCAGCTTGGTCTTTACTGGAACAGTACACAAACATCTTGGTGTTACAGTCCCATACCACATCTATTTTAGCATACCTTCAATTTTCGCTTTCCCCATTCTAGTTGAGCTACCCCACACCTGTACCTTGTGTTCTTAAACAGATGAAGTTTTTCAGTGAGCACAAGAGCAAGTCAGCATCCCAGTCTCTCACCATTTTTCCACTTGAACGATCAAGCTACAATGTATTCCCTTAACTCTTTCTGTCCCAATTTCAGCTTCCTCTTTCATAGGAGGTTCATGTATGGTCAAGAAGGAAAACTAGTAAATAGAAGGTTTTCTGCAGCATGCAAGAAATTGAACCAGTTTGTTCTGTTCCTTCATTCACAGCTGTACCTCTTGTGCTACACTTAGCCCTTTTATTCCTCTCTCTAAAGAGAAAACGGAGCAAAATGCAGATTTGAGATGGGGTCAGATAATGTACGGCTACAATAAAGTCCCTTATCAGTTTTAAGATTGACAGCTGCTGACAAGGCACAAGAATTCCTAGATCTATTAGCAGTGATTCCCTGCACCCAGCTGGTACACTGCACATGAAATAGCACACTTCCACTGTTTGGGCTATCAGAATTTAGGCAGTAACAAAGGCACAAAACACACTAGAGAAAAACTGCGGTTAGATCACATAGTCTGCAAAGAAAGACGTTGTTGTGCTAACACTGATACCCCTCCATAGCAACTCCAGTCTATATTTAACACAGTAGAGACATAGATAACATTATCAGATAACCAGGAGCACTGCACTTAATTCAGAAAGCCAGAATACTAACCCAATTTTCCTCCACCCTCACTCAAGCAACCACTTTCCACAATTGTACCCACCCAACCACCAGCTATTATGAAGCTGAGGACACTCAGTATATTAACTACTTGATTCCTTCTGGCCATCCCCCACTCACTGTTCAAAGGCAGGTAGGCAACAATCCACACAAATCTCTTATATGTATAAAATTAAGCTACTTCTACAATACATGCCTTTGCTAAAATCTGTTGTGCAGATGCAACATCCAGTTTAGCTGTAGCACATCACATTACTTTTCTAGCCTCACTTCCACCTACACCGACACACACTAAGGCTGTATCAAAGATCATGCTGTTTTCTCTACCCAACAGAAGTCTTAGAACTAGAAAACATTTATTACATGTACTTCTGCTTTTTGTTGCAATTATTTCACTCTTTAGAGGCTCACTTTGATACAACTCCCTAATTTGTTGAAAAGGTACATTTTTTGGAGCATTAACCACATTAAAACGCATCAACTCTGTAAATGTGGTTTGTTTGAATTTGTTCCTCATTTGGACAGTATCTCAGCCTAATTTGTTTTTGCTGCATTTGCTCTCTTAGTGACTTTCTGATCAACATCTAGTAATGTTCACTCCTTCACTTGCCTTTCTTTTAATATTATCTGTCTTGCCTCAATCTATCACTCATATTTCCCAGAGGCAAATAAAATGATACAGTAATGTTTTGTCTGCTTCAAAGGCAGTGTTATGGTTTTGCAATTTGGTTGGTGTTGGTATTCCACATCAGAACACCATGCCTCATAATGGGAGTAAAGGGGACAAGTTTTTTTTTCTGTGGGCTGCCTTAATGGGCATGTGGGGTTGCTGCCCGGCTCCCTGCGAGGAGACAACGTGGTCAGAGCTTCCTGCCTTCCACAGCTCCATCGGTGAGATTGGGGACTTGGTATTCTCTTTGTTGAAACTCTCTTGTTGTTGTTTAGTGTTATTAGGTTATTAAACTGCCATTCGTTCTCAGATCACCTTTTTTTCTCCCTTATTTTTTGTTAGACCTAATCGCAATCTCCCTTCCCCTCTTCCAAAACGCACGTGGCCGGGCCGGGCCACGCTGCACTTTGCCGTACCGTGCCGTGAGAGAAAAGGGGGGGGGGGGGGGCTTTTGTTCCTGCTGCCCCGGGTTTGTGCCCACTGTCCCAGAGTGAGCTCTAGAGAGAACTCCGTGACATTTTTGGTGGAGAATGCGGGCAAAGCTCTGGGCAATGTTTTGGGCAGTAATTAGGTGGTTTTTTTCAGCAGCCCTGTATGTAGGACTGATAGTCCCTAGGTTCCTGTGGTCCTGGCTTAAGGACTTCCTGATGTTGGGGGTAGGGGTAGATTTATTAAGCCGATGGCTGGCAGGGATAGAGATATCTGCCTGGCTCCCTTCCAGACTAACGAACATCACAGGCACTGTGCTTGAACTGGCTCACGAATGCTCTGAATTCCTTAAGTATGACTGGGGTGTCAAATGGGATACTGTGTTGTTAGTCTCTCTGATTGTAGTAGTTTATAATGTGCGGAGAGACTTGCAAAGAATAGTGCAGAGAGACTCAGGAAAAGGGCCAGAAGCATCGGGACCCCCAGTATCAGGTAATCTCACCCCTGAACACCAAAGGGACCTTGGGAAATTAATAGAACCCCTGAGTGAGTGTGGGAGATCGGGGGATCTCAGAACGAATGGCTTATGAAAAAGATAGAGAGTCTCGAGAATGAGATCCAAATCCTAAGGGGAAGGCAACAAGTTAATCCCAGCCGACCACAGGAAGCACCAGCATCAGTGTCAGTCGCCCCAGTGGAAGGCCAGAGATGGGAACGTGTGTCCTCACGTCTGGAACGGATGGAGGAAGTAGAGGAAGATCCGGGCGAGGGACCCTCCCCAAAACCACCAAGGAAGGCAACTCAGAAGACTAACAGACATGGAGAAGATAGAGACGATGAAGGCCAGAGATGGGAGCGTGTGCCCTCACGTCTGGAACGGATGGAGGAAGTAGAGGAAGATCCTGGTGAGGGACCCTCCCCAAAACCACTGAGAAAGGCAACCCAGAAGACTAACAGACACGGAGAAGATAGTGATGATGAGGGAAAAGTCACTGCTTCCTCTACTCGTAAACCTCTGAAAATTACTGAAATCCAAAGTGCGAGAAAGGAGTTTGCCCGACTCCCAGGTGAACGCCTTGTCACTTGGCTGCTCCGGTGTTGGGACAATGGGGCCTCCTGCATGTCCCTAAGCTGCGATGAGGCTCGTCAATTAGGAAACATTGCTCGAGACTCATCTATTGATAGAGGGATCTGCAGATGTCTCGATGGAGTCGCCAGTCTCTGGGAGAGGATTCTATCAGCTGTAAAGGCAACCTGTCTTCTCAAAAATGATTTGGAGCCTGTACTGGAAAAATGGAGTACAGCTGAGGAAGGTATCCAGTACCTGAGAGAAATGGCTGTGGCAGAAATGCTGTTCGATCCCACGTTTGTCCCTGGGGACCCAGAGGATTACCATGACCCAGAAAAGGTGAGCGGTACTCCGGAAATATGCAAGAAACTCATACGGTCAGCACCAGGGAAGTATTCCAGTGTACTATTAACGAACTCTAACAGGTATGATGAGCTGAATAGGAGACCTGAAATTTTTGAGCTCATCCTTTCACTGCAAAATATCGAATACTCACTACTGCCACACCGTACCACCATCGCAGCCATCTGTCAAATGGTGGATAGAATGGACCAAATGGAGAGAAGACAGGACAACATGCAGAAGAGCTGGTCTGCGGCAAGGAACCACAGTGAACCTGTGGCAGTCTCAGACGTAAACGCACACCTGTCCGAGTGAAGGACCGCAGTGAGCCTATGTCACGTGGTGCCATGTGGAACTACCTGCGTGACCATGGAGAGGATATGAAGAAGTGGCATGACGAACCCAATTTTGTACTGCGAGCACGGGTAAGAAAATTACAAAAGAGGTCAGCCACTACTGAGGTTGCCGCTACCGCTTCAGACAACCAATAGAGGGGCCCTGCCCTCAGCCAGGGGGGGGAGAGGGACAATAGAGTGTATTGGACTGTGTGGATTCGGTGGCCTGGCACATCAGAACCACAAAAATATAAAGCACTGGTGGATACCGGTGCACAGTGCACTCTGATACCCTCAGGTTTTGAAGGGACAGAACGGATACATATACATGGGGTGACTGGGGGTTCGCAGGAACTGTCTGTATTGGAGGCCGAGATAAGCCTCACTGGTAGAGACTGGCAGAAACATCGTATAGTGACTGGCCAGGGGGCTCCTTGCATACTTGGAATAGATTACCTAAGAAGGGGACATTTCAAGGACCCCAAAGGATACAGATGGGCTTTTGGAATAGGTGCTATAGAAACAGACAGTATTAAGCAGCTGTCTGATTTGCCTGGCCTATCAGAGGACCCGTCTGCTGTGGGGTTACTGCGGGTGGAAGAACAACGGGTGCCAATTGCCACGAGAACAGTACACAGACGACAGTACCGTACTAATAGGGATTCCTTGCTCCCTATCCATAAGCTCATTCAACAACTAGAAAGTCAGGGAGTAATTAGTAAGACCCATTCACCTTTCAATAGCCCCATATGGCCAGTGCACAAAGCCAGTGGAGAATGGAGGCTAACAGTGGACTATCGTGGCCTTAATGAGGTCACACCCCCATTGAGTGCTGCAGTGCCAGACATGTTGGAACTCCAGTATGAACTGGAATCGAAAGAGGCAAAATGGTATGCCACCATTGATATTGCCAATGCATTCTTCTCTGTCCCTTTGGCCACAGAGTGTAGGCCACAGTTTGCCTTTACTTGGAGGGGTGTTCAGTACACTTGGAATCGTTTGCCCCAGGGGTGGAAACACAGCCCGACCATCTGCCATGGGCTGATCCAAGCCACGTTGGAACAGGGCGGTGCTCCAGAGCACCTGCAGTATATAGATGATATTGTTGTGTGGGGTGATACAGCGACGGAGGTTTTTAAAAAAGGAGAACGGATAATCCAAATCCTCCTGTCTGCTGGTTTCGCTATTAAGCGAGACAAAGTGAAGGGCCCTGCCCAAGAAATCCAGTTTCTAGGGGTGAAATGGCAAGATGGGCGTCGCCACATCCCAACTGACGTGATCAACAAAATTACTGCAATGTCTGCGCCCACTGACAAAAAAGAGACACAGTCCTTCCTGGGAGGCTTCTGGAGGATGCACATCCCAAATTACAGCCTCATTGTGAGCCCCCTCTATCAGGTGACCCGAAAGAAGAATAGCTTCGCGTGGGGCCCTGAACAGCAGCAGGCCTTTGAGCAAATCAAGCAAGAGATAGCCCGTGCTGTGGCCCTGGGGCCAGTACGGATGGGACAGGATGTGAAGAACATCCTTTACACGGCTGCTGGGGAGAAAGGTCCCACTTGGAGCTTGTGGCAGAGAACCTCAGATGAGACCCGAGGCCGACCCCTAGGATTCTGAAGTAGAGCATACAGGGGGTCGGAAGAGGGCTACATTCCAACTGAGAAGGAGATCCTAGCCGCATATGAAGGGGTCTGGGCTGCCTCTGAGGTAATTGGCACCGAAACACAGCTTCTCCTGGCACCTCGACTTCCAGTGCTGAACTGGATGTTTAAAGGGCAGGTTCCCTCCACTCACCATGCCACAGATGCCACATGGAGTAAGTGGGTTGCACTAATCACACAGCGGGCCTGGATGGGGAACCTCAGCCGTCCAGGGATCCTAGAAGTGATTATGGACTGGCCCGAAGGTAAAAAGTTTGAAGCACCACCAGCAGAAGAGGTGTCACGCGCCAAAGAGGCTCCCCCATACAATGAACTTCTGGAAAATGAAAAGAAGTTCGCCCTGTTCACTGATGGATCGTGCCGCATTGTTGGGAAACATCGCAGATGGAAGGCTGCAGTGTGGAGCCCCACACGACAAGTCGCAGAGGCCACGGAAGGAAGAGGAGAATCGAGTCAATTTGCGGAGGTAAAGGCTGTCCAGCTGGCCCTAGACATTGCTGAGCGGGAGAAATGGCCAGTGCTTTACCTCTATACTGACTCATGGATGGTGGCCAATGCTTTGTGGGGGTGGTTGCAGCAATGGGAGCAAAACAACTGGCAGCGGAAAGGTAAACCTATTTGGGCCGCTGAACTATGGAAGAACATTGCTGCCCGAATAAAGAACATGGTCCTAAAGGTGCGTCACGTAGATGCCCACGTGCCCAAGAGTTGAGCAACAGAGGAGCAACAAAATAACCACCAGGTAGATCAAGCTGCCAGAATTGAGGTGGCTGAGATAGACCTGGATTGGCAGAATAAGGGAGAGTTATTCCTAGCTCGGTGGGCCCATGAGACCTCAGGACATCAAGGCAGAGATGGAACACATAAGTGGGCTAGAGACCGAGGGGTGGACATAACTATGGACGCTATTGCGCAGATCATCCATGATTGTGACACCTGTGCCATGATCAAACAGGCCAAGAGGATGAGACCTCTCTGGGGGGAAGGGCGATGGGAAAAGTATAAATATGGGGAGGCATGGCAGATTGATTATATCACCCTGCCAAAGACTCGTAATGGTAAGCATTATGTACTCACCATGGTGGAGGTAACCACCGGGTGGCTTGAGACATATGCGGTACCCCATGCCACTGCCAGAAACACCATATTAGGCCTAGAGACACAAATCCGACAAATCTGGGTGGCGACATGGCACCCCAGAGAGGATCAAATCAGACAATGGGACTCATTTCAAAAATTCACTGGTGAGCACTTGGGCCAAAGAACATGGCATCGAGTGGATCTATCACATCCCCTATCACGCACCAGCCGCTGGTAAGATCGAGCGCCACAATGGTTTGCTGAAAACCACGCTGAAAGCAATGGGTGGTGGAACATTTAAGAACTGGGAGAAACATCTAGCAGAAGCCACCTGGCTGGTAAACACCCGAGGATCAGCCAACTGAGACGGCCCTACACAGTCCAACTCCCTGCGTACCGTGGAGGGAGACAAGGTTCCTGTGGTGCATGTAAAGAATATGCTGGGAAAAGCGGTTTGGGTCCTTCCAGCCTCTGGAAATGGGAGGCTCCTCCGTGGAACTGTCTTTGCACAGGGACCTGGGTGCACCTGGTGGGAGATGCAGAAGGATGGGGATGTTCAGTGTGTGCCACAGGGAAATTTGATGCTGGGGGAGTGCAGCCTGTGATTCCATGTGTGTATATATATATATATATATCTGTATGTACATATGTAATGCATGTTAACTACTGTTCTGTTTATATGTTGATAAAAGTTAGGCATGATGTGATGATGTGTAATAAGGGGTGGAATGTTATGGTTTTGCAATTTGGTTGGTGTTGGTATTCCACATCAGAACACCATGCCTCATAATGGGAGTAAAGGGGACAAGTTTTTTTTTCTGTGGGCTGCCTTAATGGGCATGTGGGGTTGCTGCCCAGCTCCCTGCGAGGAGACAACGTGGTCAGAGCTTCCTGCCTTCCACAGCTCCATCGGTGAGATTGGGGACTTGGTATTCTCTTTGTTGAAACTCTCTTGTTGTTGTTTAGTGTTATTAGGTTATTAAACTGCCATTCGTTCTCAGATCACCTTTTTTTCTCCCTTATTTTTTGTTAGACCTAATCGCAATCTCCCTTCCCTTCCCCTCTTCCGAAACGCACGTGGCCGGGCCGGGCCACGCCGCACTTTGCCGTACCGTGCCGTGAGAGAAAAGGGGGGGGGGCTTTTGTTCCTGCTGCCCCGGGTTTGTGCCCACTGTCCCGGAGTGAGCTCTAGAGAGAACTCCGTGACAGGCAGTCATCCTATTTCTAGGAAAAACATCTACCTGTCATGAAAAAGAATCCATTATTCATCTCTTCAGCTGGTGATAGATAGCTTCCCTGTATAATCAACCTCAATGTGCTTCCTAGAAGGCAGTTTCATCAGTTTCTCTTCGAAGCTCATTGCCCTGGTTTTGCTGGCAAAGAGCAGACATGCATTAATATACATTTGCAATTTTTTTACATCCCACTCAGCAAGCAATGCCACCAAGTTTCCTTTTGTTTTGGACAGCATAAGGTGACTTCCTTCAGGCAGTGCAATAACTGTTTTCATATTTCTTAGTGCCATCCAGACAGCTTCTCCCTCACTGACCATGCACAGAATACCTCGCCATACTTTAGGAAATTTCTAATGCAGCATTCCCTGTCTATGGCTGGTACAATTAAACAGTGGTTTCATCTCTTCATTGTTTGGATTTGTTCTGTTTTTGCTTTTCTGACTGCTAATAACCCTTTGTGACTGTCCCTCACGCCACTAAGCTATTTCCCAGAGCCACTGGAGGAGAGGCTGCTTTAAACAGCCATGTAAGCTAAGGTATTTCCTTTTGCTAACATGTTGTTTTTTGAGTGTCTGCTCTGATAACGAGGCATAGTCCATCAGATCTAACTGCTGCAACTTCTCACATTCTTCATAGACACTGGAAAGGGTAAATTACAGGATGCTAAGAAAGGAATCATGAGATTTTGAGAGCTAACCACGGGCATGAAACAGTGACTTCCAGCCAGCTTTTCCCCCATATGCTGTAAGGACCTTCCTATAGCATCAGTGGCAGCAATATGAGATAGCTCTCTGCAGAGCCTACGCTAAAGGAAATATCCCCTCTGCAGAGACCCACAGTGAAATCAAAAGGAGTTATACAAGCTAACTTGAAGTCAGCACAATAAAGCTCACTGAAAGCCTGTAGTTTCAGATGGTATTGTATAGAATGGAACTGTGCTCAGCTAAGGAAGATAAAGCAAAAAAACAGGAGAGAATGAAGCTTTCAGATTCTATGGTAAAATAAGAAGAGAAAGACCAAAGGTCCAGTGTACATTGCAACAAAATTATTTGAGGATATTAGGCAATGTGGAATTTGGCAGAAATTGTGACAGATCTGCTGTTTGTTACAAATGTTATAGAAATGCAAGGGGAAAAAGGGGTTTGGCAATAGGTTGGGAAGTGAAACTACGTATATAACCCCACATGCAACATACTTTTGGACTGGAAAACCAGGAGTCAAAAAATTGTTAATAATGCCATGTTCTGCCAGTTTGATATGTTGATGTATCCCTGTCTACTTTTAGTATCATTCAGGATAATTTCTCTCAGGAAGAATTGTTTTTGATGGTTCCCATTTGACTGAAGAGTTGGTTTGATTTATTTACTGTGATAGATGAGTCAGACGACCATTTGTAAGCAAAAGACACAAACCTTTGCTGATTCTGTTGTCTCACAGATTTCATTCTGCTGCAGCTTTTGGCTGAGCATTTCTGTCTGGGATGGCGGAGGATCAGGAGCTGACTCAGCCACACAAAGCTCAACTCGAGTCCTCCCTTCAGCAGCGCACCAGCAACACATACCGCAGTGCAGAGCACTCTCAGGCTTTGCTCAGTGGCTTGGTATCTCTCCGAGACAGCAGCATCCTCTTTGATGTAGTTCTTGTAGTGGAAGAGAAACCTATTGAGGCTCATCGGATACTGCTAGCTGCATCTTGTGACTATTTCAGGTACGTTTTCAGTACAGCAGTAACAAGCATGTGTATGAGCATAATGCAATACTGCAACTTCCAAACCTTCTGTTAGCACACTGCTTCCAAATGTAGAATTAGATCCATAAGGTAGAGCTGAATGGGTTTCAGAATGCTACGAATGGCTGTACTCATCTCTCTGTTATGTGTCTGTAGAAATAAGGCTCCTGTTAGTGCACCATGAGCTCACTGAATTCACAGCCTTAGAGGTACTTGGAGGTATGTAAAGGGGAGCAGCTTGCTCGCTTTAATTTTGTAAACAAATAAATGTAAAGGCAGTCCGGACAAACCTGGAAGAACTGCTCTAGCTTAAAAAATCTCAAGTTCCTGTTTTTCTCTTCCCCTATTCCTACAGTATCTGCCTTCACCCACTGCCTATCCACATGCACTGTGTCTGTATTTAAATTCTTCCACTGCAAACTGCACCTTTCAGGTGGTCTCCACTGTTTTCCTGCAGAATGAGAGGTATTACTTTCTTAGGTCCTGAACATCTGTGCTTTTTGTATCCTTGGCTTAGAAAAGAGGTAATCCCAAAGAAGTGTATGACTAGTGTATGACTAGGATTTATCTTTTAGAATATTTGGATATGTTTTGGACAGCATAAGATAAGCAAACTGAATGTAGTTTCAGTGAAGTTTTTTTTTTTTACAGAGGAATGTTTGCAGGAGGACTGAGAGAGATGGAACAAGAAGAAGTTCATATTCATGGCATCTCCTACAACGCAATGTGTAAAATCTTGAATTTCATTTATACTTCTGAGCTGGAACTCAGTGTGAACAGTGTACAGGAAACCTTAGCCGCAGCCTGTCAGCTTCAGGTGAGGTGCTGGGAGGTATAATGAAAAAGAAGCAAGAAACAAAAGCAAGAATGAAAGAAACAGAAAACATGGCTGGAGGGCTAGGGAGTGAAATAGTGTGATTCCAATGAGAAGAATTCCTTTGGGATGCAGTAACCACTGGAAGGGCTGGAACAATGAACAAGTGCTTGTATGTCTGATCTGTGCTAGTGGTTTCATCACTTACAGATCATTTTGTCTAAAAGATTATTTTATGAAGCACTCGCTTTCACTGATCAGCATATGAAAGCTTCCCTAGGATAGAATACTACACTAGGATAGAATACTACACCTATGATAAAGGACAGGGCGTGCTGCTCAGAAACCACTGTGTTGCTTAAACCTGCCAAGATCTACCCCAGATTGAGTCCACAGGCACATAACCTTACCTGACCTCATCACTACCACCGTGGTTTCTGCACAAAGTGCCTTTTGCTTTCAAGGCATTTTTTTTCCTTCGATTTTCCCAGCAGCTAATTGCTGCACAGTATTTGGTACTAACCTTAAATTTTCCGGTACTTCGGTTGGCTACACACTTAGCACCAGTTTGTTAGCGGAAGGACTATTGGTCAGTTTTACTTTGCCAGTTGTCCTCCTGCTTGATACAACTTCAGATAATACTCAGAAGACAGCACTAAATGCTAATGTTCTTCTGAAATGGCTTTCCATGCTCTTGAGTGATGTGGATATTTTTGTTATAGTTACAGTCTGTGATATAGCGTGACTATAGTGCTCAGAGCACAACTGAAGGAGCTGCTGTTGCCATGTCCTTCATGCTTTCCATTTCCATAACTGCTTCTGAGGCAGCCTGCATGTCTCATGCTAACAGATGAGGCAGCCTGTTCAGTATCCCTTGTGCCCCAGAAGATGGGTGAACACTGTGATCAGACTGTGAGAAGAGCGTTTTTCTTGTCAACATTTTTTTACAGTATTTGGAAGCTTCCTGTTCAATGCTTCTGTCATCTGTATCTTGAATGTAAGGCAAGTAGTGTCTGAAATTAAAGATCTCTTTCTCTTGCAGATTCCAGAAGTCATTAAGTTCTGTTGTGATTTTCTAATGTCCTGGGTAGATGAAGAGAACATCCTCGATGTATACAAACTAGCTGACCATTATGACTTGAGACATTTGAGCGATCAGCTGGACTCCTACATTTTGAAGAACTTTGCAGCTTTCTCAAGGACACAAGCATACCGACAGCTACCCTTGCAGAAGGTCTACTCCCTTCTCAGTAGCAACCGTTTGGAAGTTAACTATGAATTTGAAGTTTACGATGGTGCACTTTTTTATCATTATTCTCCAGAGCAACTGGAGACAGATCAGGTCTCCCTGATGGAGCCCCTTAAGCTACTTGAGACAGTTCGTTTTCCTCTGATGGAACCCCACATCTTGCAAAGGCTTCATGACAAATTAAGTCCATGTCCTTTAAAAGATACAGTCGCAGATGCACTAATGTACCACAAGAATGAATGTCTTCAGCCAGTGCTCCAGAGCTCCCAGACACAGCTGAGATCAGAGTTCCAGTGTGTAGTGGGATTTGGAGGGATGCATTCTACTCCATCCGTTGTTCTCAGTGATAAAGCCAAGTATCTGAACCCCCTGTTGGGAGAGTGGAGGCACTTTACAGCTGAACTAGCCCCCAGAATGTCCAACCAGGGGATTGCTGTTCTCAATAATTTTGTATATTTAATTGGAGGAGACATCAATGTAAGTGGTTTTCGAGCAGATTCAAGGTGTTGGAGGTAAGATAAGGATAATCCTGCTATTCTCATTTCCACCCTGTTGCCCATCTCTGAGTCAGTAAGCCTTTAGCCCAGTCTGTATGCTTGCTGGCAAAAAAGATAGGAGCCTCTCACTGAAAGAAATCACAAGAAATATGGAAATTAGCATCATAGCAACAGGAAGCTTCCAGCAATCCTTATGGAACAAAGCCAAGCTGATTGGGTAGTAACAGCTGCTTATTCAGGAGTATTGCATACACAACCATTTCTTCTTTGTTGGAGGAAGTAAAGTATTAAAGGTTTGGGAAATGTTAATGAACTAGAATTCTCCAGAATCCTAGACTGTCTAGATGCTCTTGAAATGAGATTTTCCTAAAGTCCTCTGTGTAGTTCTCGTCCCAGTATGAAGGGATTTAGCTACCAGAAAGAATTTGTACATAAAATGCTGTTAATAGTTAATTATTGAGAAAATGCATGCACAGTAGCAGCGTTCCAGGGTCTTCTTCGGTTCTGTGCCAGAAAAAAATGCACTGGAGAAAGGAACAGTTCTAAATCTTGATGCCCATTACATTGCAAAAGCAGATATAAACCCTTGTGATTTTATAATGTAATCTTCTTTTCTAGTTTTAGTGGAATTGCCCTGATTTCATGCTATGCATATCTTCACTTCTCTGTCAGCTGTCACTGTAACTTCAATTTCCAGATTAGATAGATACTTTTATCTGAAAATTAATCACGAGGCTTACTTGAAACAGCACATATGTTGGGAAAAAAAAAGAATCAAAGAAGTCATGAAATGCTTATGCACCCTCTTGATGTCTTGAAGATCCAGATTCAGTCTGTGCTACTATTAGAATGTTCTGCCTTGTAGAATGGCTTTATGCTAGCAGAGATTTTGATAAATAATCTGAAGGCATTTGTAAGACAATGGAAAACCTAGGCTTTTATAGCATGATTGTATCAGCTGAAATAGGTCTCATAAAAATAGACTAAAAAAACTTTGCTAATAATAAAATGCTAACAAGGCCATATTTCACCCCACTTACAGCTGAGTTTATTTTCAACCAAAGACAGTACAAAAACCCCACATGTGTAGCGCTGTGTGTATTCCAGCAATAATTCTGTGGATTATGAATCACTTTCTTTGATCCGATTCTTTCACAAGGTATGACCCACGACACGACAAATGGTTCCAGATCCAGTCCCTACAGCAAGAGCATGCTGACCTCAGTGTTTGTGTTGTGGACAATTACATATATGCCGTCGCAGGCCGAGATTACCATGAAGACCTGAGAGAAGTGGAGAGGTATGACCCTAAAAGCAACACTTGGGAATATGTGACACCTCTGAAGAAGGAGGTAAGGAGTGCATTAGCCACACGCACTAATACAGTTCCCCAGTTCCTAATTTCATCTTTTTGGTGCTTTTCTCATGCATAGCTTTCATTTTGCCAATAATCACTTGGGAAGCAGAAGCTTCTGTATTTAAGATAAACATACCAATAAAGAATAATAACAATGTATAACTTTAATTTTGGTGTTTAATGCTTATTTTTCTTGTTTTCTTCCTGTTTTCCCTTGCACCTCTGTTGCATTAATCCTTAAAATCATTTCAAATTGAACATGTAAGTCAGGGAACTTCCCATTCCTCCTGGGATATGTAAGCCATGAGTAGTACAAGCTTCTTATCTACAGTCCTGATAAGCATGCTTCATTCCCAGTTAGAAGAAATCATCAAATACTAGGAAGGTACCATAGGATCACAGAATGGCTTAGGTTCAAGGGATCTTAAAGATCATCTAGTTCCAACACCCCCTGCCATGGGCAGGGTTGCCAACCACTAAATTAGGCACTAGATCAGTTTGCCCAGACCCCATGCAGCCTCCACAACTTCTCTGGGCAGCCTGTTCCAGTGCCTCACTACCCTCTGAGTGAGGGTACATCAGTTTCTATATACTATTTAGTTCACAGACTAACAAGTAGACAAGGGAGAGAAGTAATTATATGGATGAGTTTCTAATTAAGAAATAGTAAGGAATGACAACCCACTGTAATTTTAGAAGTTTGGAAATTCTGGGGTAATTAATTTAGAAATTCATGCTTTCAACATAATCACCTTGAAAGGAGTTGGCTATAAGAAAATAGAAAGTCCTTCCAGATGTTAATATCTGTATAACTATAACATAAATGTCACTTATTTAATGTCTATTCCATACTTTGAAACTGGGAGAAATACACAAACCTCGAACTCTTGCTTTCCCACATGGTTATGCAGGTATACGCACACGCTGGAGCAGCACTGGATGGGAAGATGTATATTACCTGTGGGAGGAGAGGAGAAGATTATTTGAAGGAGCTGCAATGTTATGATCCAAAGACTGACCGCTGGGAAGTTTTAGCAGATAGTCCAGAGAGACGTGCTTGGCATGGGATGGCTGCACTGCTGGGAAAGCTCTATGTAATTGGAGGAAGCAACAATGATTCTGGCTACAGAAGGGATGTTCACCAGGTGAGAGCATATCATACCTCTGTCTTGGAAGAGTCTGTTTCTTACAGATGCTTGCACACTGATGTCTTTCTCCTCCTATGTGCACAAATAAAACTGCTGAGCAACAGCATCAGCTCTCTTCCACTTAACTGCAGAACTTGCCATAATTTATTTTCTGCTCTCTTGAATGCATTATCTAAGCATTAAAGCTGTAGCATTTGAGATTCATGTAAATTCTAAAATATCTTTGCTGAATGACATTCAATCCCATGCATATAGCCCATAAGTAGCACATCAGCTGAGTTTCCTTTACCTTGCCTTCCCATATGCATTTTTTCCTAGGTTAAGAACTTTGGAATTAGCAGTGTACAGTCGCAGGACAGGATTTGTTAAGGATACATTGGAAAGTGCTGTGAATGGATTGGATGGCAATTGTATAATGCAATAAAATGTACAGTACCTGATGGGCAGCGATGACTGGAGAATTTTCTTGTGTCTCATTCTGACTTCTGTAACTGCTCAAGACATGAAAAAAGACCTAAAAATAAAAAAATAAAAATAAAAAGGAATCGCTTTGATAAAGCCAATGAAGGTAGCAAAATTTAACCTAGTTAAAATATACCTAAGTAGCTTGCCGTACAGCCAGGCTCTGTCACTAAGATCCAAGTTCAGTTTGGGCTAATGTATTTTTTATTTTTTACAGGTTGCCTGCTACAGGCCAAGCACTGATCAGTGGACAAATGTATGTCCGCTTCCTGCAGGACATGGAGAGCCTGGTATTGCTGTCTTAGACAACAGGATCTATGTCTTGGGAGGCAGATCCCACAACAGGGGAATCCGCATGGACTATGTCCACATTTATGATGCAGAAAGAGACTGTTGGGAGGATGGACCCCAGTTGGAGGATGATATTTCTGGGATGGCTGCCTGCGTCCTCACCTTGCCCAGGGCTATTTTAATGGATACAGAGAAATGGTTCTCAGAATGGCACACAGACCGCATGAAGTATCACCTTGACCTTCCGTCAGAAGTTATGAGCGTATCAGACTGGGAGGAATTTGATAATTCAAGTGAAGATTAAAAAAATGTAATATTTATTTTTTGCCAGTAGTTGAGGAAATTAAGTCTTGAAAGAAGAAAAAAATAATCATAAAGATTTTATATGTCTTTCTTATATCCATAAATATTTAAAAGGAATAAGTATTTAAAAGTTTGAAAAATAAGTGTTCTGCACAAAATGACATTTGCTGTCATTATCTGCTCATCTGCAAGTGTTTTGCACAAAATGTCACTACGAGTCAGTATCTTCTTACCTACCAGAAAGCAGGATTTTTAAAGTAACCACAGAACTGCCATTTCCTCCCCGATAAAGTAGGGGGATTCTTTTCCTTTGAAGGAGGCTTCTCTCAACTTTCAGCATGGACAGAGAAATAAAGAAGGCTCAGAAAGCTCAGTTTGACTGGCTTCTTTCCTTCCAGCTTTTAGTGTGAAATAGCTTTCTGAGTCTGGGGAGATTTGTTTTTCCTAGTAATTACACCTTATAGCAAGCCTAACATAGGAAGGTAAGAACTAACATCTCCCTCCTGTGCCAGGCGTCAGACAGCTTGATCATTTCTAGCCAGACTGAACATACAGAAGCAGGAACAGTAGTAAGAAATCTGAACCTCCATCTCATCTGGGCACACAGCCATCCTCATAACTGGGTTAGAGTCTGTGAACCAACACCCACTCCTGAATTTCTATACTACAGGTGCTGACAATGCAGCAGAAAGAAAATTTCTAGAAATAGCTCTTTGTACAGAATATGGCAATCTCACCATTCAGCTGTCAGACACATTTCTTCACAAACATAAATTAATTAATAAACCTTTGTCAGAACTTTTTTTTTTTTCCTTTTAACTACTGTCACAGTTTTCTTAACCATGATGTGGAATCTGAGAGATGGAGTTCAATTAGATCCCATGTTACTACATTATTATCAGTGAAGATACACCTGGTTAGGGAATGGGCCTATTTTTTATTCACTCTTTTAATATGCACTTTACAGAAGGATAAAGAGTGCAGATATGGGTTTGCTTCAGATGAGGAAGGTAAGTAATAAGCAGATAACAGGCAGTAGTGGAGATGTCACTTATCCATGACCCTATGGTAGCTGAACTAATGACAGGAAAATAACAGAATCACCACAGCTCAGAAAGAGAAGACACAGAAAAGCCTTTGTTTAGGAAGCCTAAATGATTCACTTCTGACTGTCATTTTGCCTGACAGTAGTTTAGAAACTGCTTTAAAGTCCAAGCTGTTGTGATACATGGACATTATGGGATCCCTCCGACCTGGAGGGGCAGGGACTAATGGGTGCCACCAGAAAATCATGAGAAAGAACCAGAAGCCTTTAAAAGTTCTAGCAGTAGGAGGGCTGCAGGAGGAAGGGTGAACCCAAAGTGATGCTCAGGAATCATCACATGACAAATAATCATTGGCCTACTACTTCAGAGAAGCGTTCCTCTATCACTTAGGGATATTTTGTGTAGGGGGGGGGGGAAGGATTTCAAAACAGATTTGATTGACTCCACAATGGTACAGTGGAGTCATAAAGCAGGAAACCCTATACATGAGCTTCCTCAGAAAATCCTTTTTGATAATAAACTGACTGCTACACTGCAACACAGGAGCCTGAGGTGTATTCATCTTTAGTCTACAGAGCTAATTTTAATATGTAAGAATTCAGTGCAGCTCTCACATGTAATGACAGATCTATCTCTCTGATGCTGACATCACAGAAACACTCCTCCCATACTGCAGACATTGCTGTTTCAATCTGTTGTGCCTGTACGCTGACCAAGTGATTCCAGACTCCTAGTGATACAAGCCATGTTCTAGACCCAGATGTTCCAGCTAACCCTGGCACTTAGCACACATCTACCTGCCCTGCTTGCAGTGTGCTTCACATTTTAACTAGCATGTCCTAACAGACTAGTAATCAGCAGTGTATTCCAAGGGAAAATGGTTTTTCACCTCTTTCATGATAATTAAAAATGGGATCATTCTTTGTCTGGCTTATTTTCCTATGTATTCCACTAGAGGGCATTACTTACTATTTGAAATAAGCTAGGCTTAAATTGTGCAGGGAATGCAAGATGTAGTTATTAAGACATTATTATTAATGTCATGAGGAAATTCACACTTCTATTTTTTTTTCCACCCTTTTCCTATCACTCCTCCAGAGTTTGGATACTGATCTTTCAATAATCAGGAGATCCATTTTTCTACCTCATCAGCAGATGCAATTTAGTGACTGTGTTATTTATTAAACATTGCAGTTGGGTACCGTGCAAAGCAAATCAGTACATGCATGCTTAGCATGCAGTTATGAGGAAATAACCTTTCCTTAAAACACATCATATACCTTAGGAATGTTGCATTTCTTTTTTTATTATTATTATTTTTAAGGTGCCAGTGTAATACATTCACATGACACGAATCAGTTCTATGAGCAGCTGTTCTGTACTTTGATTTGATAAAAACAAATCTCCATTTGCTTTCACTCCCAAAATTTCATCTGAGCACAATATGACAGTTAAAAGTTACCATATGCACTATCTTAATTGCATTCATTTTGCTTTAGTGAAAACACAAGCACGTTTCCTTTAGGTCAAACCATCCTAATCATTTAGCAGTGGCACAGTCTAGTCTTTTCAAGCCAACACACAGGCTAACAATAATTAAATTGCTTTGCACTAAACTTATATCTAAACCATATGAAGAGCTTTATTGTTCTTGCTCAGTGCTGTTACCCACACAAGGAAACTGCAAGAGAGATTACAGATTGATATGCTGAGGTGTGATTATTATTGATCTATTATGGCTGATACTTCAGGAACTTCATTAGTCTTCATTAGTACACCTAAACTTTGTGTTATCTCAAGGAAAACATGCTCTCATGGGGATTTTATGCTGATTCTGGGCTGGTTTTTTTTCTTCTTTTTAATTAAAAATTCTTCTAGTCTCCCAGATATGTCAGTCTTGTACCTCACAGTAAGAAGCATCACAAGGCACTGCAGAGAAATGAATGATGAACTAAGAAAACTTTACATTACTTCTGGTCTGTAAGACATGAGCCAAACAGCTCTTCCAGAACAGCATGACCACAATACCAAAGCTTTAACAGCCAATACACTAGGAAGTCCAGAAGAACAACAGCTTGGTTTCTTGATAATCTGTTTTCCTATTTCCTGCCAGCACAGAGGTAAAGCTATAGAAGCATATTCGCTAGATTTGTAATTAGTGGACTTGCATCCTGAAGTATTTTAGGCTTCCTTATTTGCACAAGTGATTGTAATCACTTCAGGTTTTGTTTCTAAGTGCTTTCACTACTGTATTTCTTTTCCAGCTGTCTACCTCCAAATGCACCATATCCTTTCCCACTTCTTCCTCATTTCAATTAGGATTGTTCATTTTGTCTTGGACGCATACCCAGTTCTTGATTTGAAAGAAATAAGGATTCTCATTCTATACCCTTGATACAAGGTTATTCCCCCTTACACAGGAGCCAGCCACATGCACCATTTATTTGGCATTCAGCACTACTGATGGGGGCTTTTGGCAAAAAGACAAAGAAGCAGCTGGGCATGGGGTAGGAGGGACAGCACTTACTCGAGGCAATATTCTGCCAGCTGAGTTTGTATTTTATGCTGATGCACTTCAAGAGATCCCTGTTTCATCAGTTGTGCTGCAGCAAATATTTGGCAGAATATTCTGAGGGCAGAAGCAAAGAGCATAAACTTATTTTTATATAATAAAAAGGTAAAGTGGAACCATTAAACAGCCCTAAAAATTCATACATCACTCGTGATGAGAGACAAGGAAGCTGCTGCCTCGTCTTACCTAATCATGGTAACAAGCTTGAATATATCACCTTTTTCTTTTAATGTAAATAGAAGATGGGGTGTTTTACCCATATAATCTCACCTAGTTCAACCACAACTATTGAAACTGAAAGGGGAATGACCTTAGAGATGCACACAGCCTGCGCAAGCATAAGTCAAAACAGGTCATTGTGGCAGTTCCTTCCAAACTGAAAACCCTCCTGTGCTCAATATCTTTTAAGGAAGGGAAGGTGGTTGTGCTGATTCCTCAGTCATCACTCAAGTCCTCTGTAGTACTGCACTGAAACTGATTTATAATCAAGTGCTATTTATTCCTGACATGTTTCAACTCTTTAGAGATATTCACGCTACTTACCATGAAATGGAGGCAAGATAATTACATATTTGACTTACTTACATTTGATTTTTATCATACTATAATTAAACTCAATAAAATACAGCATGAATTTTTATTTCCTTTTTGCATACCACATATTACTGATTCTGCTGCTAACTTGTGGCTTTTGTAATTATTTTTAAACATTATTTGGCTTGTTATTTCAAGTACTGTCTTGTTGTTTGGCCACAGACGCACAGAAAATGATTCAAACACATTCAAATGACAAACTAAAACACAACAACCTTCGTTCTCTACTGTAGCCTATTTAGCTGTGCTTAAAATGACCCTCATTGGCAGATAAAAGTACTTAAACCAGAAGGAATGGATCAGTGATACGTCTATCAGGTAAGTTTCCCTAAGAGAAAAGAAGTTTGCATGGATGTGAATTTTCAGATGGAACTATTCATCTCTAGCCCTATTGTTTTGCTTGTGTTGCTCTGCACGATTAAACAGCTGTTGTTTTCCACCCAGGCAATGGCTGTACTCAGCAGCTGGTGAAGCGATACCTGCACATGTATTCAGGGCCTAGTTTAAGATCCTTCTGTATTAGTGATGTCACAAGATTTTCCTGAATATTTTTGCTAAAACATAAGGATCTGAGATAGGCGAGCTAGCTTCCATTGTTGTTATCTGAGCTCAGAACAACCCAAACACCTCAGCTGGTACCAGCTGCCAACATAGGAAATAAAGTGAAAAGAAAACTAACTGTGCTGTGATCAAGTCTTTTAACAAACAGTGTGCGAAGGGAAGAAGGCAAAGCTGGAGTTCAGCCTGCACAGCATCCAGCTTGGGCAGGTTGTGACATCTACCCCCAATCTTGCTTCTCCACTTGAGACGTTACTTACTTCACTAGGCTTTGTTTCACACTAACAGCCTCAAAAGTAGAACAAAACAAATAAAACTGAGTGCAATCACAGATCTGACCTAAAAAGGAGTGTTTGCAAATGTCTGTAGCACGTTTGTCCTGTCCTTACCTAGGGCAGCCGGGCACACAGTGATGCCTGAAATCAGACCCACTACCACAGCTCGTGCTGCTCCTCCAGCTCACAGCAGCACCCAGCACTGCTGGGCCCTGTTCAAGCCCTTCCCGGGCCTTCTTTCGTACTCAGCCAGCACCCCAAAGGGCTTTGAACTCCTCATCTGAGAACACCACAAGAGAGGAAACTCAGAACGCGTAGGAAGCCAACACCATAAGTGCTCAGAGGAGGCAATGTGGGTGCCAACTGCATGCGGACAAGGAGCCCAGTCACAGAATCACAGAATGACCCGGGTTGGAAGGGACCTCAAGGATCATGTAGTTCCAACCCGCTGCCTGGCAGGGCCACCAAACATACACCTTTATAGATCAGGTTGCCCAGGGCCCCGTCCAACCTGGCCTTGAACACCTCCAAGGACGGGGCATCCACAACCTCCCTGTGCAGCCTGTTCCAGGGCCTAACCACTCTCCTAGTGAAGAACTTCCCCCTGACATCCAACCTAAATCTTCCCTCTTTTAACTTAAAACCATTTCCCCGTGTCCTGCTATTGTCAGCCCTTTCCAAGAGTTTACTCCCCTCCTGGGAATAAGTTCCCTTCAGGTATTGAAAGGCTGCAATGAGGAGCTGTGAGAGCCCAGGGTCTCACAAGAGGGGCCCATATAGCAGCACACCAACTCCACCGGCTCCCCTCACACCCCTCCAGCCCAGCACCAGGCGGACACTTGCGGCACAGCCCCCAGCTCCCCGTTCTCCCCTCACGCTGCCGCGGGTTGTAACGCGGCTGCGCGGGGCGGTGTCTCCGTCGGGCTCCCACCGCCCGGCGCCGCCGCCATTTTGGTGCTCGGCTCTGAGAGGGGAGGGAGCCCGTAGAAGAAAGCGGGAGCCCGGCGCTCTGCCCCTCCCGTTTCCCCTAGTCCGGCTTTAAGGCTCCGTAGCCGGATACTCCTCGCCACCTTCTCGGGCCGCTCATCTTTGCCGCTCGCCGCAGCTCCTCGCAGCTCTGCCCGGGCCTGAGAGAGGCGGGAAGGAAGGATGCTGCCCCGCACACCGCGCCGCTGAGCACATCGGGGCCCTGAGCGCCGCGTCTGGCCGGCCCCGCCCGGCCGATCCTCGGGCCTGAGCGGCACGGGGCTTCCATCTCCGCATCTCCCGTCCCCGAGTCGCCCATCCGCCGGGCTGGGCGCTTCCTCCTCGCCCCCGGCCCTGCCGCCCGCCCGTCCGGGCCTTCCCTTTCCCCGGCTCTCCTCCTGCGGGGCCTCCGGGCTCTCGGCCTTCTTCCTCCCCTCCTTCACCCTTCCCCGGCCGGAGCCATGTCTTCCGCCGCCCGGTTCGATTCGTCGGACCGCTCCAGCTGGTACGTGGGCCCGGTGTCGCGGGCGGAGGCGCAGACGCGGCTGCAGGGGCAGCGGCACGGCATGTTCCTGGTGCGGGACTCGTCCACCTGCCCGGGGGACTACGTGCTGTCGGTGTCCGAGAACTCCCGGGTGTCCCACTACATCATTAACTCCTTGCCCAACCGCCGCTTTAAGATCGGCGATCAGGAGTTCGAGCACCTGCCCGCCCTGCTGGAGTTCTACAAGATCCACTACCTGGATACCACCACCCTCATCGAGCCCGCGCCCAGGTGAGTGCTGCAGCTCTGCCACCTCGGAGCTCCGGGATCTGCATGATCGGGGTCCTTTGCTTTGGAACTCTTTCTGACAGGGATCTCGGAGATGGCTGTAGGCTGCTCGTTATCGTCAGTATAGTGCATAGGACCCATCCTTATGATGAAAACAGGCAGATGCAGAGGCTCTGGGAACATCCCTGCCACCCACTATAATTGTCTTGCAGGAGGGTGTGGTCTTGCTTTGTATCAGCCTTCTGGTATTGTCCCCTTGGTGGGAAGGCTGAGAAGCTGGCTCAGAAGTCTTCCCGTCCCTGGGAAGAAACACGGGCCTCAGAACTCAATTGCTCTTTCCTCACACCCACAGTGATTCCAACAGGTCGTGCCTTTGTGATTCCTGCTTCATCGTTCTGATTGAATTCTCATGCATAATAAAACATTGTTTCCCAGACTTCTTACCCAGAAAAGGGTAAAAGCATTTCTCTCTGTTTGGTTATGGCACTCTTTGTCTTTGTGTATGCAGGCACTAAGAAACGTTCTCTTAGGAGGATGGGAAAATGTGACTTGGCTGTGAGCTCATTCTTTGTCCTGCACACAACACTGGGCATACCTGCAGCCTGCATCACTAAACAGCTTACCAGTAACTCTAGAACATATTTATTTCATCCTCTGTGCTTGCTAGATAAAAGAAGGAGAAAAGCTATTAAAATAGTGATCCAATTAAATAATAATAATAATCAAATAGCTTCAATTCTAAACTCTGCAGCCGAAGGGGCTTCTTTCAGGTTAACAAGTTACTGGGAGGGAGGGCAAATAACTTTCAGTTTTAGAATCACAATTTAACGTTATCATAATCCAGTTCTTAATCACAATCAGTAAGTTGTCAAAAGCCAACCGTAGCATCACATTGAAAAACACAAGTGGTCAGCAGGCTCATGGAGCTGTCAGGTGGTGGGAGGAGCGTGGCAAAGTTCTGGCCTCAAGAGCTCCTAAAGCTGCTGAGAAACCTCCTAGTAGCGGTTGTGCTGTGGCTAAAGAAACGGGTAGGTGAAAAATTCCCTCCTCTTTCACAGGTGCAGAAACATTTAAGGAGCTGCACATGGCTCTGTGTGCATTTAAACTTACAGACACAGCCTGTTCTGCAGTGATGCTCTTGCTCATCTCTGTTCTTGTTAACTTGGGCAGTGTCAAACTTCTCCGAAAACAACCAACCTCATTCTTAGTCACGGACAGCAATGACTTGGCTTTCGCAACTTAAACTGAGTTGATCCCACTTGTCCTTGGAGGTGTTCAAGACCAGGTTGGACGGGGCCCTGGGCAACCTGATCTAGTAAAGGTGTATGTTTGGTGGCCCTGCCAGGCAGGGGGGTTGGAACTACATGATCCTTGAGGTCCCTTCCAACCCGGGTAATTCTGTGATTCTGTGATTCTGTTCTCTTGGTATTTCTGTCATACCTTGCTTGAAACATTTCCTGAACATCTTAGTACCACCTTATTTTCAAGGCTTTCAATGCATTCAAATGTTGTTGCTCTCAGCACACAGAGACGGATGGGACCTGGCATACTGCGAACTGACAGGCTCTCTTATAAAGCTACAAAGGCCATTGAAGTGGTTATCCACAGTATAATTCTAGTTCTAGAATTTTGGACAAAAATCACTGACGTGGTTGATGGTTTGGACTTCTGTTTATAAAAGAAACTTTGTGGTGCAAGAGGGAGAATGAGAGGTAGCACTTCCAGCTTTACTTTCTTTAAATTAATGGACTGGATTTAGAATAGGGGTGGACAGGAGTTTCTTTCAGAACTGTTACGGCTAATCCTCATTTCTCTTTAAAATCTGGCATTTTCAGTGGAACATTTCAGGTGCTTTTGCAGGCTGTTCTTCTAACTTCATGATGTGTGTATATATATAACATTTATATAAATATATATAAAACATATACATATATATATATTAGAAAGCAGTATTTGTGGTATGTTACTTTCAGCAGATGTTAGTATTTCATTTTGTATTTTATGAAGAATGTCACCTTATGCTGTTACATATTCAGATATTCAGGGAAAGGTGAGTACTCTTAAATAGAGCTGAAGCTGTGACAGTAAGATCAGGGAGCTTAATCCTGTATTTCTTTCCAGAATACAAGGGAAATGTGTTGTCTCCTAAGAACATCAGGTCTGTCTCTGTTCCTAAACAAAGGGGATGTCGGTATTAATATGGCTGCCTCTCGAATCCTGCATATGAACAGTAGCATTCTGGTACAAGGATGCTCTGCTGCCTACAGAATCAGAAAGACTGAAGAGTTTCTCATAGTCTTCCTTTTACTCTTGATCCCATTTTCCCACTGTGCTCCCTCAGGTCTGTCATTCAGGGTTACTGGATTCTTGACAGAAGTAGATGCTGAGGTTAAAGATGGAAATGCAATGAACTGGGAAGGATTATTTATCTTTCTCTAAGAACTCCTCCCCAGTCACCCAAAACCTTTTCACTTATTTTTAATATATCACAACCTCTCATATCTTAAGCCACTGAGATCTTTATTCTACCCTTACATCTTCCCAATAATTCAAATGAGAAAGTTACCCTTTACCTGGTGTTCCTAGTGTGCAGCTTGTGGCTAGTTTTGTTACTGGAAATGCAAAACAACAGCTGTTGATAATTAGAACTTTTTTAAACTTAGGTATCCAAGTCCACAAATGGGATCTGGATCAGCCCCTGCTATGTCTGCTGCCGAAGAAAACGTGGAATACGTTCGGACACTCTATGACTTTCCTGGCAATGATGCTGAGGATCTCCCATTTAAAAAGGGTGAAATACTGGTGATTGTAGAGAAGCCAGAAGAACAGTGGTGGAGTGCCAGAAACAAGGATGGTCGGATTGGGATGATTCCTGTTCCTTATGTAGAAAAGCTAGTCAGATCTTCTGTTGGGAAACATGGGAACAGAAATTCCAACAGTTACGGTATTCCAGAACCTGCCCATGCTTATGCTCAGCCTCAGACCACAAGTCCCCTTCCCACAGTAACCAGTACACCCGGAGCAGTGATCAATCCTCTGCCATCCACGCAGAATGGACCAGTCTATGCCAAAGCTATCCAAAAGAGAGTACCCTGTGCTTATGACAAGACTGCACTGGCATTAGAGGTGAGTCTTTCCCTTTGTCTTACAGCTTTCCAATGATTTTGAAAAATAAACTAAATATTGTTAGCGACAGAGCTGGTGTGGATGACTTCATGTGGAGTCTGTTTATCTGTGTCAAAGGACTGGCAAGTTCCATTATGTTCTGAAGAAAGATGTAGAAAAATTGCTTCATCTGTACCACTTCCTTTGAGAAAAGTGACTAAGCTAATTCAGAACGTAGGCTTAATGCACTGTTGTCTTGCCTATGGAACAGTGAAGTGCGCTACAAGAGCAGTAGAATACATACATCCTTCTGTGGAAATACTAGGGATGACTTTGCTTCTCCATTTAATCTTGGAGAAGGGATATTTAACTGATCATTCTGAGCTGAGAACTGAATCAGAAAGGTAAGGATTGCTGATAAACAGCTGATTTTTCTGATTCTCAACTGTAGCTTTTTGGGCATTTGTGTGCTGGAGGGGATGGACACGGTACTAAATTATAGGATTAAAGGCCACAGCGTAGCCTCTAACCTTGCATTGAGTTTAGTAAGTTCCTGTGCTTGCCAAAGTGCTTTGTATTTTCTTTTTAGGGATGTCTCAAAGCCTTTGACAGCTTTATTCTTTAAATGGTAAAGAATTCCTGTTAACAATTATAATTGGCATAAATGATGGAATGGAAGTTCTTAAAAGCATACCTAGCATTGAGGCTTACTTCTACACTTAGTTATATAAGAAGCTTGTTAACTCATCCTTCAGAAGTGTCTCACCTGGAAACTGTGCTATTGCTTACTATCCTCAGAAATGAAATTAGAATCTGGCAAAGTACCTCAAGAAACAAACGTGAGGAAACAAGCAAGGGAAGGAATGACATCTGAGCAAGCAGAACAGTGATTTAAATAATAGTTTTGAACTTTTCTTGTTGCCTTTTTCAGTTTATAAATGAAGCTGCTTCCAAAGCTGCTGCTTTTCACTAATATTCAAAAGGTTTTGTTTGTCACTTTTGGCTATTCATAAAAGTTTCTCCAAACTGCCCTCTTACACGATCTCTACAGGTGGTTACTGGCAGAGGGTTAAAAATTAAACGTATCACTGTTTTCCTTGAGTCTTACCAAAGCCAGCAGCCTGTCATTGGTGAACAGTGTGTGAAAATTAGCGCAGGAAGAAAAGTAAATTCTCTGCCAACTGCACCGTACAGAAGATTCCTGCCTAAACTATTCATGCTTCTGAAGAGAATAAGGCAAGCAGTTGATTTTATGTTAACAGTGTGTCATAAAACAACTTTAGGGAACTTACTTTACTGCAGGATAGCAGAACTGCTTGGGAGGACGGCTCTCACTAATGAATTTACTCTTATTTTGCTATTTACTGACCTAGTTAATCCTATCCTGTAACTGCCCTGATATACTGGTAACATGCATTCTCCGGCCAACATGCAGGTTGAAACTGTCATTAGAGCTTTTCCATCCATGCACAGGGAAAGTGAGCAACCTCATTTCACAGCCATGCTTTTTGTCACATGTACTATTTCTAAAGAAAGCTCCAGATTCTTGGCATAATCTTCCTTGTGTTTGCTTAACACCTGTTGCTGGCCCAACCTTCTCTGGGCTCCGCATGTTCCTTAATAATCCAAACTACTGGAGGTCACATTGTTGAAAATGACAGAGTTCACTTAGACTAGAAGTTCTGTAAGAACACAGACAGTCACCAACAGGAGGGAAAGAACAGCTTAGGGAAATATTTGAGGGAAGAAAGTTAGTTAGCAGTGTCCTTTGAAAATAATATATTGCAGCATTCAGCAGTTCATATATTGCAGTAGTCACAGTCCAGCTTGTATGTATAAAAACACCTTGGTACAGTTGTACTGATTTTGTAGTCTCATCTAAACTGATACAGCAGTCTGAAAACAGAATATCTGCTTGCTGGCTTTAGCTTTCTGTGGTCAGCACACAGACAATGCTTGAAAGAAGCAGAAAACCATCTGGAGTAAATAAAGCTGTTGCATAGTAATCTGCTCAACTTCTTTTTAAGTGGAGGGATGTCATTTCCCAGGGCTCAGTTTGAAAATGGGACAAGCTCTGCTTCCAAGTCTGATTTTTCTGTTGTATGCAATTGTTTACAAAAGCTGTCAAAATGCAAGACAAGATAAAAGAGCCACAGCCTGCTACAGAGAAGAAACTTGTTTGGTAAGGAAGGTAATTTAAGTTTCTCCCATGGAAAGATACCATTTATAAAGTGAATATTCTACTGAAAATCCTTGTTAAGATGTTTGGTAGGATGTTTAACTTTGAAACAGTTTATAAAATAGGACAGTTTAATGGCAAGCAGGTTTAAGGGTAACTGCCGTGTCCTTTTTTTTTCCCCCATAAGGATACTCATTAGGAAGCATGGCATTTGTACTTATTACTAAACACTGTGCTCAGTTCAGTTACTTACACTGGCAGTGCAGATTTAACACTTTTAAATGAAATACTGAAGTTTGCATTTTCTCACTGTAACCTTCCTGACACGTGTTGTATTTCCAAAGGTACTGGATACACACATAAAAAAGCCACACAATAAAAGCAACAGCAAAGATCTGCTTCTCTAGTTGTGTGCTTTCGCCAAGAGGCAATTTCCTTCCTTTCTGGCGCTGCAGAGGAAGGAATATGAAGGACAAGGATGCAGTGTTCTGTATTTGTTGGAACTGGGACTCTCTATTACAGGGTTACGTGCTGCTCTTCTTCAACCTCGGTTTTCCTTGAGAAAACTGGGAAGGCAGCCCTGTGCTCAGAGGTTACACAAGATATTGCTCTGAGAAGGTGATGGGTTTTATAAGAGCAGAGACTGCTGGCACTCTTCCTGTGGTACATTAATAATCTGTAGCTGCACAGCCAGCCTGATCACAGTAATACAGTGGTGAAGCCTTGTTGATGAAGCCTTGTCTTAAGACAGAACATTATGTGTAGGTTTAAGTGCCCAGCAGCCTAAGACCTGCTGCATTTTACCTTAAAGATGCAGCTTATCTGCTGGGAATTGAGTACACTCTGCTTGGATCTATGCAACAAAGTTCTTCAGCAAAGGCAGCAGACAAACCAATGGTACATAATTCCCTTAAAAACTAGAAATCTGTTTTTTGTCCCCTTATAAAACAGAGCGGAATAACTTAAGGAACCAGTAAAAAGGAAAGCAGAAGCAGCTGCCACTCTTTGGTCTGCCAGGCAACAAAACAGGAGTTTCTACTGTTATTCCCAGTGCTTCTGGGGTATTTGTCATGCACCATTCTGAGGGCAGCAGCAGCCCGGGGGCTCATATCCAGATTTGGAATATGGGATCTTAAGATTATTTTTGATATACACACGCACACACACAGAGCTTCATTATTTTTTGGTAGCAGTTCCTATAAAAGCCTTTTTTTCTCCACACCTGTGCCAGCCTTGTATGGTATTAAGCAGCTGTATCTGCGCACCCTATATCAAACATACAGATGTATTCATTTGCTAGTACAGAGTTAAGGTTTCACTGAAGTATATTGGTGAAATGAATACCTGTTCACCATACTTGCATAACTGACACCATATTTCTCCTGAGCTTGTTGCAATTAGGTTACAAGTAACTTTTTTCCTCTTTATTTTAAAAGTTGAGACAAGTAGGGCAAAATGTGCTGGTAGTAGAACTTTCTTAATTAGGAAATTAGGTTGCTGCTATCACTTAACAAGTATAGTGCTTTTCTTAGCTAAAGAAATTTTGTCTTGCTATGTTAAATATTAATATTAATCTAAGCATGAGGACGACTGTGTTTCTTAAACTGTACAAGCATAGGTCCTGTGTTTTAAAAGTTGATTGTGGAGCTTTAGTTCTGATTATTAATTGAACATGACATTGTGGAGGGATTTCTGCATCTGCTGATACGTATCAGCTTCCCAGTGTGCTACATTTGAAAAAACAGCTAACAATTACATTGAAGATAATATGCATGTTTAATCTTTGTGGCCTCCTTTTCCACCCAGGGTTTGTTCCTGTCGTGACTGCATTCAGTGCCTTACAGACTAGTGTATCTTCACACACAGATCTGTTTGCAGAGCTTATTTTCAGATGAAACTGAAAGCAATAGAGATAACCTAGATAAGTTCCTGTGCTAACGCTGTGACTTAGCATGGCTCAGGAACACTCTTCTATTGAAGCTTTGTGGTCTCCAAATTCCATGCAATCATAACATGCTTAACAGGAGACAAGCCATCATAATTTAATGAAAAACTGCTTCATTGTGGTACTGCAACCTCAACTCAGCTCTTCAAGTATAGGTATGACAACTGCCAAATTAGATCGCTTTGTTCCTAGATGATGCTGGATTCATTGTATCTTTAAGCCATCAGTGTTTCTGTGCTGCTCTGTGACCTGTTCTAACACCTCCAGAATGATCTTTCTGCAGGTCTGAATGACTGGATGCTCTGGTTTGGGCAATTCTTCTGGCACAGAGCATGAAAAATAGGGTAACAGAGGTGTACTATCAGCCTTTTGGTTTCTTCAGTCTTCCAATATCTAGAACTTCAGAGTCTCATTTTGTCCTGCCACTTGTTATTCAGCCAAACGTTGCTTCCTTTCTCTAGCTTTATATCTTTTGGGGGCAGTGTGATAGAGTAATTTTGTTGTTGGAATATCTGCAGAACATGCTAAATTATCTGACTACGTGACTCAAATGGCATGCAGGAAACCTTTTCAGTGTATGAATCAGCTTCAAACAGAGACAGGTATGGAAGAGTTTAGAGTGAATGAAGTAAGCTTTCTGACTGGCATGTTCCACAACTTGCATTTCCCCAGGGCTTTGAATTCATGCTGTAACAGGGACATAATTAAAGGATGCTATCTGAAATGCATTTTGATTTTTATCGTTGGGTGGAACCAAATGGCTGCATTTCAGAAGTATTGCGTCACCAGCTGATGCTTCCATGCAGTGATGCTGGCACACTCTACAAGTGAATTACTTATCTGAGGGGTGCTGACACTGAGGAAGTGTTATCCTTATTTACAGATAAGGGCCTACGAGCTGTTCAGAACTGCACAGGAAGTTTGTGGCAGCAGTGAGAATAGAACCAAATCTCCTGACTGTCCTGCTCCTAATCATAAGGCAGTCCTTCCAACTGGTCTGAAACATTCTCTACAAACAACTGGTCTTCCTAGTAACTTAAATAACTTTCATGGGAGATCCCACCTCAGCTGACTGTACCGTAGAGGCAAGAAAGAGAATTTACCAAATACTGTGCTTAGTGAAAATGCACAGAGGGACTACTTGACCGTATTTTTTCAGATGTTGCTAATCTAGAGGTTATTAACACAGATCCAACAATTATTTGCTCATGACATCAAGGTTCCTTCCCCAGAATCTTGTTTCAGCTTGCCATTCTGTTCAGTCTTTAAGGCAACTGCATTTTGTTTAAAGCAGAGGACATCCAGCAGTCCTTGGCGTACAGGATGATACTTTCAGACTATCTCAGCTACCATTAACAGCTGCTACAGATTTCTAACAACTCCCCCTGCCCAGCAGTCTAAAGAACTTCTTGGATTATTAATCTACACAGCAGTTTATTGAAAGATACTTACTGTTTATTATTGAAAGACACTTACTGTTTTATTTTTGCTCAACTTAAGTAATATTCCCAAGCCCATCCATGCTGTAGAAACCAGTCAAATTGAAGGATATTTCTCTAAGCCTTCTGCACAAACTTTGGATGAAACTCTACAGCATGTGAGCAGAATAAAATCAGACTCAGAACGCCAGTCTGTGTGTTTCTTTTGCCCTGTGTACTACTGATTTTTTCCCATTAATAAGATTAAAATGCTTCCAAGTGACTTGTTTCTATGGAGTGGAGCAAATGCAGTTTCCTGTTGGGTTTTGACTGACGTAGTGAAGCTTTCTGAATTTGAGTCTAAAACCTGGAACTCAAGTTTGTCCTTAAAAGTTACTTAAATCTAGCAGAGTAACACCGAGTTATTTATAGATGTTATCAGCCTTTTCCTAAAGAGGCTTTTGTTAGGTTCCTGTTTAAGTCATCGTGTTACTATATAAAGCTTTCTCTAGACTTTCCATTTAACGAGAAGTCAGACAAATTGTGCTTTTTCTCAAACACACCATCAAGACAAGCTGCAGCATTCCAAGAAGAGATGGAAACCAGCCACACTGATGCTACAGGAGCATGTAACGATCAGGCAGCGTATCACTACTTAGAGGATACACAGACTTTATCTTTTAGTTTACATACGTGAAGATGACAGTTGAAGAAAGTCCCACAATTATCACAAGAACGTATAGGAGTTCAGAGAGGATTTTCCTCCCTGGAAAGTACAACATTGTTCCACATGTGCCATCTGGAACATCTAGATGGGAAGTGGAAAAAACCTCTAAGTAGCGGTAAAAGCAGGGCAAGAGAGTGGGGTGAACATAATAATTATCTAACTCCATTCTAATATGCTTACATTTCTGAGAAATCTTCAGAGCTACACATTGCTGAGCGAGTGCCAGAGTTGAGTGTAACATCTTAAGTCTCACTTAAGGGTTAGGAATGCTTCTGAGCAGTCTTCAAATAACGCTTATTGCAGTAATGGTAACTACTTGCAGTAGGCTTTAGGAACATGTTTTGTAAAAATCAGCTTTTTTCTTTGAGTAAAGATGCAACCATCTAACTGAGAAGTTAGAATTCAAAATCCTTTGCCGAGGTCCTGAAACTACCTGTGTTAGTTCTACATGTCAGTGTTATTGAGATAATGCATATGAATTGTGATTGTTGACATACTGTGTCTAACACGTTTTTCCCTCAAGAAGATCACAGCTTGTTGCCTCTGGAGCTTATAGAAGTTGGCTGCTGATGTGAAACCCAGCTGTGTAGTGCTTGAACCTCCTTTGGGGTAGAACCTTCTCAAGTGCTTACTGTTAGCTGTAGCATGGTTCTACCTTTTGTGCCCTCGGCTATTAGCTGCTGTTGTCACTTTTCTATACTTTACTATAGTTACCACATAGATGCAATTCAGTAAACAGGAAGGGAGATGCAGTTAAGAGGGCTGCTGCAACAGGCCGCATGCTCAGCTCTTCTGAAACAGTTTAGGGGGAAATAACTATATAGTCTTCAGCACCGCCTGCTGTAGCACATTTTGCTTTATGAATTATCCTAATACAAATTAAACACAGCACCGAACAGAATAATTTACCACTTGAGCTGATGGCTTTTTCTTTTTTTGCTCGATCATAGCTCTGCTCATCTTTGGCCAAATAGGAAGAGACACAGTTGTGATAGGAAAGGCTCAACAAGTCACTGTTCCTGTTTCAAACTCTCTGATGGGAAGTGAAGGTGAAAGCAGCAAACCAAGCTAGAATTTGTGCATCTTAGACTTGGGAACACCTGTTAGGGAATGCTTTTATCTGCTTTGGAAGCACAGCAGAATTGCAGAGAACTCCACCAGTTTCTTAGACCTTGACAGCCAGAACTGGAACTCTGAGTCTGTTTACTACAGGAATCTCTTTGAAAAAGATAATTTCCCTTTGAAATAAACCTGGTAATGCTGAAAACAAGTACTGTGCTCTTTTGAATGCTTGTTGCATCTCATTACTTGTGGTAGCTTTAGTGATGTCAGTCTGTCTAAGCTAAATATATTGCAGCATGAAGAAGCTTTTTTTACAGGAAAAGGTGTGGTTCAGCAACTCATTGCAACATGTAAATATACATTCAGTTAAGCTGTCCCAAAAAGGGTGCAGATTTCCAGCAACAAAGTGTTTGTATCAGTTAAAAACAACTGCTTTCCCTTGAAAGCTAAAGGTATTTTAAGTTATTAAGTCGTATTTTTTGTTCTTGTTTACTTGATTTGTATCAAAGCTGAGATTCTCATGTGTGCTAACGGGTGTTTTTTTTAATGCTGCAGGTTGGAGATATTGTGAAGGTTACAAGGATGAATATAAACGGTCAGTGGGAAGGAGAGGTCAACGGGCGAAAAGGGCTCTTCCCATTCACACATGTCAAAATCTTTGACCCTCAAAACCCAGATGAGAACGAATGATTCCCTTGATCTGATTTACACTGCTGCTTCCCTTTCCTGGCTCTCATTAGTGTTGTTTGAGGTGGGATGATGGCTAAATGGCACATTGCTAGCATTGCCCATTTTTCCAGCTTGCTGCAGTTTGACAGTTCTTTTAATACACATTTGGAATACATACAAACTGAAGTCACTGCCTGACCTTCATACCATAGATACAGCAACCAGAATTTGGTTTCACTTTTAAAACTGTATTGGGCCTTAAGCTGGAGAAGACTGAAGCAAATAACAGACAAGCATGGGAAGAAAATCCTTCTTCTTGAAACTTCCATGGACTTGTTCTGGCCTGCTCAGTAGGAAGAGCCCTATCATAGAGCAAACATACAACTCGTCTGTTACTGTCCAACAAAAAGCAACAACAAAAATGCAATTTTAGGACTGAAGAAAACTTAGTTTTAAGAAAACCTGCCCTAAGGTAGTACACTTACAATGATGGTCTCTTAAAAGGACATTAACTGAAGCTTACGTATTCTAAGCAGTTGCATTAGAAGCTGCTCATTCTGGTTAACTCTTAAGCTTGTTGACCTTCCTGGAAGTGTGTGTTAAATACAAATAACCATTGGTTGAGTTGCATTGAAGCTGAAGCATTTATTTATAAGGAAGCTTAGGAGGGGTTCACACTTGTAACCCATTTCTGACATAAAGTATTTCTGTTGATTTTGCAAGCACTAACTGTAATAAGTGAGCGTTAAAGGGAAACACTTTGACCTGGTCTACACAGAGCCCTTCTGCAGTGTTGGAAGTAGAGCTTTACTAATGTAGTAATGCTTGTCACCCAGCTGTTATTTGGTAGGCAGATGGATCAGATTGCTACAGCATGAAGAAGTACAAAAGGAACAGGACAGAAGACATTGGTAAATACTGATAAATTCTTACTATTTAAACATAAACCTTTTATACCTGTTTCTCTATAGTCTCCCTTATTGCTCTCAAGTTTCCTGGCTATACCTGCCCCAACTTGCTGAAGGCTTTGAACACAGTACCTTTTTCTCCAGGGTATCTCCACGTTGCCATGCTCCTCTTCCATAAGTTCTTTCTTCTTTCATTTTCTTCCCCTCACATCACAAATCATTCACATACTACAACCTTTAACCTTCCAAAGGAGTTGGCTCTGGCTTATATACATATGCCCCAGACCCCTCCTACTCTCAGCTTCCTCTAGAAAGTGGTTAAATGGAGTCAGCTGCCAAAGGTTTTACACCTGATAATTAAAGTTGGTGCTGGAGGAGGCCACACAGGTGTCTCTTATCAATACAGCTTTCTCTCCCCTTTTCTGTACAAAAGCTGTACTGTTGTAATTGCACCTTTGGTAGGGAACTATATGGCTGTAGCTATGTGAGTCTTATCAACACCACGCTGGTCAAGTTCTTAACCTGTTTACAGGATATGAAAGCTTAGGGACAGTAGTATCTTCTACCTTCTTTAAACGTGTTTTCAAGGTGAACTGGAACGTATTCTTTAAATGATTTGAGCACCAATTGAACAGAATACAGCCTGGATAAAGAAAAGCATCTGCTGCAGAAAACCAGGGATATCTGACAGGAAAACAGTAGTGCCCCAATGCATTCATTTCTCAATATCTGAAGCTATCCATTGTAGCAAAAAGAGAAACCTCAGACACCCGCAGAACCTTCCTGCTTCTTATAAATGTCAGTTTGATCATTGTCTTCAGTTCCAGTGCATTTTCTTATTGATTGTGTCACTTGATCCTCATAAAAGTACATTGTTCTCACTCAGCTGAAAGTACCTTGAATGGAAGACACTGAAGAAGTGTAAGAATGGCATTTCCAACAAGAGATGTAAAATGCTGTTGTGTTTGTTTTTTTAAAGAAACTCGGTTCATCTGTTAGTTACCTTTTGTAGTATTAATCAAGTGGCTGACAGTCTAGAAGTTCTTGTAGAGCATTTTATTACCAAATTAACTGTGAAGTAGAGTAGCATTGACTGAAGTGTTTGGTGCTGTAAGAGTAATTCTTGACAATAGGCATCGACAGGTTGTCTTGCAACAAAAACCTATGCAGCTCTTAACTAAAGGAGGTCATGAATTTCTGTGCCCCGACTCCACCTGTACGTTTACTCCATGGATTGTACTACTGAAAAGTCATCTTGTGAATACAGCAACTGCACTAAGCTCGGTCTGCTGCAGAGAAACCTTACTTCAGACGTGCCCTATTTCTGGGCAGCTCTTCAGACTGGTTGTGGAATTCCTCCTTTGCATGTCCAAGTCGGTAAATAAATACTGTGAGATTTGAGATCTTGAACGTAGCTTTTAACCTGTTGTTTTATTCATGAAACTAAGCGTCCCAATCTCCTCATTGGATGAGGTGTACACCTCCAACATGTGCATTGTTTTAGGTTTAATTATGTTCTGACAGTGCAGATTTGCCTTCAAAACTATGCAAAAAAATGGTGTGTAGTGGCATCCGATGCAAAGAAAAGGATTCTTAGCTTCGTGTGAAGCAGATTGTGGGCCCCAGATGAGCAGTATTTGAGCAGTATTTCTCTGTTCCAGCAGTCGGTGATGGTAGGGATGGTTGAAACGTAGCACACTGCCCAACCTGCGCCGATGGGAACCTTTGCTTCAAATCATGGCTTTGCCATTTTGCTACAAGACAAATGTTTTCATACAGAGACTGCATCTGGTCCGTGTGTTTCTCTGAAGGACTGTCTGGCTTCTCAGTCGCTCGCTGCCGTCTGCTGCTTTCTGAAGCCTCTTCCATTTGGGCAATAACCCATCAGTGTAAATTAACACTCCTTGGGATGTGAGGTGTGTGAGCAACGCCTTCCATCTGCCACCACCCAATGGTTGGTGCTGTTGAACCAGCAGCCGTTCATTGGTGGTGCCACAGTAGCTGTCCATCATGAAGGCTCACGTGTGCGCGCACTGAAGCCGCTGAGCAGCCTGAAAGTTTCAATGCAAACTGTTTCAATCCGTGTCCGTCACTGGATAAGCGCTAATTTAATTCATGATTGTTTACAAATTGGAAAGCAGAAACAAAAGGGAATGTCCTGTCTGGGTTGAGGCTCCAAAGAGCCTGAGTGTTATTTTTGTAAAGGGAATAACAGCATTCGTTGTGCCATTTCATGTGCCTGGAATTTTTTTATATGATATTGACACCCTGGGAACGAGTGGGCTGCCTTGGTTTTCTAGTCCAGTTTTTGAGCATCTTTCTCAATCCCTGCATCTGAAAGCGAGACCTGCCTAAAGAACTGCCCTTGGGGACCAGTGAGAGCATCGTCCAGCTCCTCCTCTGCTGTTGTGTCACGTGGAAATAATGTATTTCTGGGATGAGGATCCAATGATGGCAGTGGGAAAGGTGGCCTTGTATTTGAGACAGTCTTCACTGTGTAAACTTTAAAACACAAGATGTAATTTAAAGACCATGATCTTCAGGCAATAATATTAAAGTGTAAGCTTTGAAAGTTTATTTTGGGGATCACAGCTTGGTTTTTTGGTTTTGTTTTGTTGTTTTTTTTTTTTGGTTGGTTTTTGGTTTTGTTTTTTTGGGTTTTTTTTGTGCTACAAAATTAACAGTATTAAATGAATTATATTCTTAGAATAATACGGAGTGTCTTTTCTTAAGATTAGTGCCTTTTTAATTTCTTACTCCACTCCACAGAGCTGGTCCCAACATCGAAGCCGCTGTTGTTTCCTTTCCCAGTCCCTGCTTGTACAGTCTCAATAAAAGTTGCCTCAACTTCCAGTATTCGTTGTTTTTAGTCTCACCAGTGTAATCTGTGCACATAGCAGAGCTTGTCAGGTCTGTATTATGCAGCGATGATTCACCTTGGAGCAGCTGCGCTGGGTTCTGTCCCACACTGTGTCCTCTGCCCTTATTTTAGAGAGCGATCAGCTGCTCCCCCAGCAGCTGTTGAGCCACAAGTCACAGCTCAGTGTATTAAGGTAAAGCAGTTCCAATTTCAGGTTACCCTAATAACTGAACTGTGCCAGTCACTGTGCAGACAGCTGAGCCGTCCTGCAGGACAACCAGCCTGAGGGACGGGCTGCAGTGGGGACAGAAACCACCCCAGCTGTCCCAGAGTGAGCTTCAGGCTCCAGTGTCAGACTGGAGACATCGCCTTCAAGCAGAAATTGCATCAGCTCTTAGAGCTTGAATCAGGTCAGCAAGCACTGCTCCTGCATGACCACCCTCCATGGGACAGCAGAGGATCCCAGTGCCCACCTGACACTCAGACCCACAATAAAAGCCGAGCTGCTGCTGCTGCTTGAGGTGGGGTGAGTGATGTCTCACCTCCCAGCCTCACCTGCAGCAGTGCTACCTGTGCTGTTGGAGGCGGCAGAGAATGAGCACAGTGCTCTCCTTAGATAACCTCCCCAGCACCTGCTTCATTGCAGGCGTTTGTAACCAGACCCCCCTGCACACACTGTCAGTCTCACCCGCCGCTGGCGCAGCAGACAATTGGGATCAGAGCTAAATCTGGGGTGTCTGCGGGGACCCGGCTCCTGCTTTGTACATCCCGGCTGGTCCAACAAGGGCAACTGAAAGTCAGCACCGAATAATCCTCCATCTGTAACCGTGCATTTGGTCAGGAATTTAACAACAAATGCATAAGAGAAAGAATGACTCTCAAGTGACCATCAGTGGTGCACAATGTTACCCAGTCCAACCATGCAATGAACCCACAGGGAGGCTGGGGCAGGAAGAGCTCAGATCACACTGCTGTGAAACAGCCAGGTCCTGCCATGAGACCCCCAGGATGCTTCTGATGCGAAGGGAGGATCCCTGCCAGGTCCTGCAGTGCCAGGTTACTATCCATACCTTGTTATTAAACACACATACCAAATAAATTTGCCTGTTTTTCCATCACTGTGAAGCACCCCTTATGGCCCATAGATGCCTGGACCCCAACCCCGTGGTTCTTTTAATTACATTCTATTACTTCACTAGTTTGATCTGCATAAGGAAGTAGTTCAGAGAGTCCTCATTGAGACTTTCATTTGCTGAATCTATTCCTGCAGTGTCGGATTGCCTCTTTTTTGCACTCGTCTTGTGACCAGTGATACCATTAATCAACCAACCTTGAAGAGGAACAGCTTTTCTCTTCCCATGTAATGCAGCTGACGAGCAGTGGAGATTGGCTCATTGGCACTGACTGCTGCCGAGCACTGCACGTGGGCTGGAGGCCTCCAGGGCACCCTGCCTGGCACAGCACCTGGCACAAAGGCAATGCAATTCATCTCAATGGGGCTTCTACATGTAAGAAAACGCTGTAGCCTTCAAAGACCAAATGGCTCCTGCTGCCCCAACTGCCTCCATGAGCTGCAACTGCTCCACGCTCCAGAGAAATGGCTCTAAAATTAACAGAGGTTAATTTCCTATTGCCACAATTCCCTTCTAGGAATAGCACCCAGTTGGTACATGGGACACATTGGCTTGGGGGGATCCTGCCACTGAAAGGCTGAAATTGACTCAGGTCTGGGATTCTGCTGGATGGGTCAGTGCAGGGCTGACCAACACAAGCAGTGCATTGTCACTGATGGAGTCATCCCACACCCCAGAAACAACATCAGGGGTTGGTTACTTCCAGTACTCAGCAGCAACTCCTGCCTCTATGGGGCTGCGTTACCCACATCCATCAGAACAGGCAGCGGGCACCACCCGATCAAGGTGATGGGATGAGAATGACTCTGACTGCAGCACGTTGGGTTTGTGCTGCTCAGCAATGGCAGCTTGTTACCAGTGCTGGCCTACATTTAAACATACAAAAATAAAGGCACACTGGGGAGCAGCCCGGGAGCAGAAAGCTTGCAGTCCTTGTCAGGGCAGTGAAGATACAGGACTTTCATCCATCAGGAGTGCAGGACTTGTTGCAGTGGCCTCATTTCAGCCACACGCTGCAGCCCTGAGGCAGCTACAGAAAACAGGGGAGTGGAGGAAGGAGAGAATGTACCTGGAGAAGGACGGGCAGATCAAACCCCTCCCTGCTGCCAAAAGCTCTGTGTGCTCTGCAGTCATCACCCAGAACAGAGCCTGCATCTCTGCATGACGGTCCCTGCTGGAAACATGTCGGGGCATTGCTGGGGCAGCACTTTGCAGCTCTGGGAGCCACCTCGGATCTGCTGACACCACACCCGGCTGCTGGCTGCTTTCCTGTGCCCCACCACTAACGCTGCCTGTTGACACTTGCTCACCTGGGAACGTGACACGGGGCTCAACCCAGCGAGGAATGAAGGCAGCGCTTGGGCAAAAAGGAGGGAAGGTGCCGTGTTAACCTTGAGGTGTAAGGCAGAAAGGCACCGAGTGCGGCTGCCATGGGATAACGCCGGGATCTGCTCCTCACCCCAATGGATGCGCTGCCCCAACAGCACCGGACCCGCGGTCACTGGGTGGCACTGTGCGCCCTCGGTACCGCATCGATCCCACCGCATCCTTCCCCTTAAAGCCAGCAGGGCACGCAGCTGGGACGGCCCCGAGAAGTGCTTCCCCCCTTCAGAGCTGCCAGGGAAAGTCAGCACGAAGGCAGCAGAACGGGGAAGGGGGTTCGGAAGGGGCTGAACTCGTTTGCTGAGACCTCGCTCTGTTTGGCTCCTGCAGCTTCGTGCCCCGACAGGCAGCTGGGAAAAAGGATTTCTAGGCAGAAAAATGTGTCGTGTCCCCCCCCCCCCCCCCCAACACACACACACAGATGGGAGCTAAAGAGCCTCCAAGGAGTAGAGCACCGGGAAATGAAGTAGTGGGCACCATGCTCCTCTACAGCAGAAATGGGAGAAAAGAAGGTGGTGCTGTGATCCCTGTGCCCCATCATCCCCTCACCCACAGCCTTTGGCTCCATGTCAGAGCCCTGCAGGGACAGGAGGGAGCAAACAGCTCCAGCACCGGAGCCAAACCCTGCTCAGTCCCTTCTGTTCCACCCCACAGTATGATTTCTTTGCTAGGTGCACACGAGATGCTTCTCCCCCCCTCCCCACCTTCTAATTGTCACCACATCATCTGATCCTGCCCAGCTGTCTAAAAAAGCAGCACCCTGCATTACCACAGGGACCGCTTTGTCAGCAACTGTGAACTCATCTCCATCCAGCACCGGGATGGATCGAACGGCAGTATTTTATTGCTGAAGCATAAAACATGAGGATAAACAAGCACCAAAGTGCTACTGATCATTACAACCAGATGGGAGCCCATTTACTGCCTCCAACAGCGAGGTGCCACCACTGCGCTGCCGAAACCCCATTGAAATAGGAAACCCAAGGCACCATCTGGGAGGTGCAGCTACTCGTAGCCCCGGAATTCGGTGCTGGATTGAGCTGTGTTGTCCTTCACAACCCCAGGGGCAGCCCAGGAGCCCCAATTGCTCCAGCACAGTCACTTCTGTACCTCTGTGCTTGAGTTAAACAGCCCAGCAGTGCAGCCAACCTGCCCAGCTCCATGTACAGGGAATTGGGATGGGGAGGATCACAGCCACGTTGCATTTCAACAGGACTTTTGTCAACCCACATCAGAGAATCACTGCAGGTTCTGGTCACCCCTGCACATCTCAGGGTGGATCACCCAAAGCAGCCCAGGTCTTACCTTATTTCCTCACTGTCTGCATGAGAAGCTAAGGACCGTGATGGGAAGAAGCCAGGGGTTGTTCTCTCTCTAATCAAGGCGCCCACTACAGATGATTCACATTGAGCTTCTGCCCTGAGCACAGCGAGAGCATTCCCAGTCTTGGGGGGGGGGACACACTGGAAATTGGCCTTCAGAAATAGCTCAGCCTCCATCTGGATGGAGCTTTGCACCTTTGTCTCCATCCTCCTGCAGCCCCCGGGCAGCCACAGCCGGGCATTGCACTGCGTGGGGCCGCGGGTGCACCGGTAGCTGGGGAGATGGGATGGGGAGGAGATGCAAATGGTGCAGGAGACTGCTGGAAAAGCAGAGAGACAGACGGATGTTTTTACACTTCAAAGGCAACGGGGCCCTGTGAAACCTTCAGGAATATGCACAGATCGATAGACTCCTTTTAAACCCCGAGCACATTTGCTCAAGTGTGAGGCAATTAGTCCGTGAGGATGCAGGAACATTAACAGACATACGGGCAGGATGAAGCCAAGGTAGGAAACACGGGCTGCAGCCCAAACTGGCTGCGTATGGGCAGGAGGGCCGCTGTTCTGCAGGGCACTGCCTCTACCCCATCACATCAGGAGGGTAGAAGTGTGTCTGCAGGGCTGGAGCACAGCCCTGGCACTGGGGCTCCAGGCTTGTTTCTTTTAGTGACACTACATGGTTTATCCTGCCCTTAAGGGCTGCATGGCAGGCACATCAGTATCAGCACGATGCTAAACATACCCCTATGGCTGTGGATGCCTCTGCTGCTCGGTTGCCTGTTGCTCTTACTTACAAATCTCAGCACAGCCCTGAAGAGCTGCAGCTCTTAAACCCATCCATGACACTCACTGAGCAGGGCACTGTCCTGGGCAGGAATGCTGCAGTGATACACCTGCACATACAGAGAAAAAAAAAACCAAGAGTATTACAGAAGTGTCAGAGGCAATTCAGCACCTCATAGCAAAGTGCCATAAAACTCACATGACTTGGAAAAACAAAAAAGGAACAACACTAAATCAAGCAGAGCAGCACACATGGTGCAACTGGCTGCTTTTCATGGCTGCAGGGCCTCTCGTTACCACTGCATTAAAGAACTGCTTCACACTTGGTTAAAGGTTTGTCTAAACCTGCTGCTCAGGCCCAGAGCTCCATAGTACAGCACTGGTTCTGGGCAGAGCACTCTGCACGCTGCAAGGAATGTGGGTTGTGGAGGAGAAACGCTTTCCAGTTTGCTCAGCGTTCTGCTGGCAGCCTACGAGCTCTGCTACCCGTGCCTGATTTTCACTTGCTGGCTGTAACCCCAAGAAACCACACTTGTATCTCATTACAGCTCTACAAAGCACAGCAGCCAAAGCAGCTTACCTGGAGCTGCACCTGGAGGCAATCAGCATCAGCACTGCTGCAGCTGTGGGCACAGGGTGGGCTGTGTGCTGTGTGCTGTGTGCTGGCACAGCCTTGCACAGTGGGTGATGGTTGCTGTTTGTTGTTGTTGTCAGCCAAATGCTGCACTCCCCCCTGCTAGGAGGCTCTATATGGGACCTCAATCTGGTGTTTGCTGTAAATTAAGTGGCTTTTAAGCTCTGTAATAAAAAACAAAAAACATTTGACACAAAGAATGTTGTTGTTCCTGGAAAGGGGTGGATGCTGCTTGTTTGGCTTCTCTTAAGGTGACCCAGGATATGGGTGAATGCAGGGAATGCATGATGGGGCACTCATAGAGGACCCCAATAATGGACATTCTGCAGCTCACACTGGAAGCTGCTCCTTCTGCAGGGCCCGGGGCTGCCTGAGTGCATGGGACACAGCCACACAAGGGGGGACTGCTCCACTGGGAGGATCCATGGTGTCTTTGAATGCGCACGGTGTGAGCTGTGGGGCAGCAGCATCGCAGTGCCCTCACTGAGCCTGCAGCTGCCAGCACAACGTGCCTGTCTATGGTGGGAGAATGGCAGCAAGAAAACAAAAATGCCATTGCTACCTGCACTGAAGCAGCCTCAAATAAGGCTTAAGGCTGCAAAAACCAGTAGGACAATGCAACGTAAATCGGGATCTTTATTTCCCATAGGAAAATTACCTCGATCCCATTTAGAGTCCGTTTGTCCTCATCCTTATGTAACTCCACTGCAGAAGAGGAGTAAAAATCTAGAGAAAACAATGTATTTGCTGCAAAGAATTGGTACAAGAGACTGAGTCATATCTAGCAATGCAAGCAGACAACCCGGGGCTCTCCGAATACATGGAGAGAACAAAGAACACTGAGATCAACAGCCTGTGTCATGTAAGCACTGGCCCCAGGTAACGGGATTGAAGTGGAGCCAGTAGTGTGCTTGAAAGAGATGCACAAAACCCCACAGTTTCGAGTTTATTTTATTGCTCTTAATGGCCTGCCTTCCGCATGTCTCATTTCCTTTTATTGAAGCTGTCAGAGATGCATTACATTATCTCACATGCGTGCAAAAAAACAGTATTTCAGTCAAGCTCATACAGATTTTAAACGCCACAGCTGAGGAAAACAAGACAGGGGAAGCTGCAAAGAGAGGCAGCGGCAGCAGAGAGCACACAGCACACAGCTACAGGCAACGTGTGTCAGGGCTTCAGCAAACAGCAGAGATTCAACCCCGAAACAGAGGCAGAGTGGAAGCAAAGGTACTGGGCTAATAAGCTGCGTGATTCACCAAAGGAGGGCGAGGAGTCCCGCTGAAACAGCAGGCAGTAATTAACAGCAATCCTATGTGCAAGGCTGGGGCTCACCCTGCACAACCAACCCAGCTCCACCAAGTGCTGCACTCCCAAAGCCATGCTGGGATCTGATACAGCACCTCGCTCTCCTGCTGGCACCTGGGTTTCCCTGTGCTGCCCTGTTCTCTTCAGTTGGCCATGCTCACAATCAGCCTATCAGAGAGGGAAACAAAACCCAGCTCCAAAGACAAAGAAGCAGAGCTACCAACCAGCCCTGGGGTGTTTTCTTGGCAGTGCTCATCATAGGGAACCTCAGCAACCACCTGTGTTCATTGGGCTGCTCTGCACACATCATCGCTGCAGCACAAACCCATTGGCAATAAAAATATTATTTTTAAATAAGAAATTCACTGTAGCTGAGTTTCACAAACGTGCAGGGCTACTTTTCAGAGTCATTTTAACAGCAATAAACACAGTCTGCTGTGCAGGGCTGGCACCCAGGCAGAGCAGTGTCCTGGAGTGTCAACACCAGCACGGCTATTCCTGGCAAGCACAGGCCGCCTCTGGAGACCCCTGGAGCAGCCCCAAATTCTGTGAACAATGTCCCTTCACCACCAGCAGAAAGGAGTGTTTCACTAACCTCACACCTAGGGGAGATGGGATAGGGGTTGGCAGGAGGGACACAGATACAACACAGAGCTTTGCTGCTGGTTCTCGTGCAGCAGACAAGCTCTTCCCTGCCTGCACGATGCACAGCTGCATGTACCAGTGCAGGTTTTACTGCCACATGCTCCTGGAAAAGAAGGCAAGACTTCAGTCTGACTATACTAAGTGATGAACCTGCTCAAGGGGTCACTGGAATTGCTTTTTTTTGGCTCATCCTTGCAAAAATCCTCTACAGCTCCTTGGCCTGGCTTACTGAAACTCCTCAGCCCCATCTCCTTGCACACATGTCCCAGGAAGAAGGGATTTTGGAAACTGCCAAATGCAATCCTGGACTGGGACAGAGAGAGCAGCTCTTTCACTGCTGCTCTCACAGTTCCTGTGGTTTCTTATTCCTGCTGGAGAAAAAGCACTGCAGAACACACAGATGGAGCCAGACGTGCCCTGACACAGCTGGGATTGCCAGCAGTGTAGCCGCTGCCTGTGAAATACCATGAGGGTTGTTGTGCAAGGAGACAGGAAGTGAAGGCGTCCCATGCCACCATCTGCAGCAATGTCTCTGCCTACTACAGACAAGGCTTCAAGGTTAACATCCCAGAACAAATTTGTTCTCATTTACAATTTTCTTTCAGTCTTTACACTGGGAAGGTTCCTCCCTGCTCACCAGCAGGCATAGGGGAACAGTGGGTACTGGCTCCACTCTGCCATGGTCCCGTGGGCATGTCCTGAAGCCCCTTGTGTGTTGTAATCTGTGGAGAAGGCTGAGTAGCTCATCGCCCTGTACTGGCTGTGGGGTGGCACCATCCACTGCCCAAGGCCTTGCTCGGTGCCATAAGGACTGTACATGGGTGCTCGAGCTCCAGGTTTCCCCACTGAGTCCAGAGCCATGTTCACCACTCCAGTGTAGTCCTGGGGAGGGGGCAGAGGTGGGGGCAGCGGAGGTAGGTTGGTGAAGCCCTCTGGGAGCTGTTTGGAGTCATGCTCGGGCACTGTGGCGAGATCCAAGGGGTGGCACCTGGCTCGGAAGTCGTTCAAGGCAGCGACATCGCGACTGGGGAGCTGCTGGTTGTCCCCAGCTTCGTGGAACCTGTTCCCCAAGGGCAGAGAAAGCAGCGAGTCAAACCCACCACAGCATAAAACCACTAAAAACCCACAAGGATCCCTGGGGAAAACAGTGCTAAGAGCCTGCCCTCTTCCCATGCCATTTCAAACACTGGCTTTCCATTCAAAACAAGCACACCTTACAACCTGGCTCTGTAAGAGTTTGTATCCCCTTGTGAGCACCTTGCACCCAGAAGACTTGGCCTTGGGTGGGAATTCACACTCATTCATCATGTGGAGATGCTTGCAGAAAAGCCAGGTGAGCCATCTTGTACTCCAATGGAATTACACACATATTGAAAAGGGTTCTTCACCTTCACATGTTGGCTTATGGCACATTTACTCTCTTGTGCAGATACAGCCTTACCTACATCTTTGTCTTACTGTAAAAATGGATTTTAGTCCAAGTCCTGCTGTCACTCAGAAAAATTTAGTGTCAATAGAAGGTAAAGCCACTCACTACAACTCAGGGAGGAAGGGACAATCACTGGAGTCCTCCACTCCTCCAAAGGACAGGCAAGTTCTGTGCTGCACAGAGTTGGGTAGGAAAGCATTTCAGCACAGGGAAATAAAGAGCACTACCAAGACATGAATATGCTCAGAAGCAGCAGGTTAGAAGTAAAACAGAAAGGCTTTGTTACAGAGATATCTCCACGCTGACCGAGCACCTATCACCCAAGTATGGCACCAACAGAAAAACAACCTTCTCACTCACACTGGCTGTTTTTCTTAGGAAATAGCCTATAAAAGAGGAGGTACCTCATCAATTGAAGGGTGGCTTTGTGACACGAGCACCAGGAGACAGGACTCACCGGTATGTCTGGTAGGATGGTGTAGGCACTTGCTGCTCTCTGGCTGGACCCTCCCTCTGTTCAGCTGGCACCGGCGATGCTGCAGGAAAGGGAAGGCTGCTGTTCTGCTCTGAGATCCAGAAGGGGTATCCACTGCTGACCACAACGGGGTTACTCTCTTCCTTCACATCCACATTGTCATCTTTCTCAAAATCTGACTCACAGTAGGAAAGAACAGAAAAAAAAGTGAGAATGGTGGAGAGAGAGTTGGACTCACAACGGTCTATTAACAGATGAAGTAACTGCAGGATGGGGGAAGGAAACACACCATTACCTCTATTGCAGCTACACTGCCTTAAAGGATTAGCACTTTAGTGCTTTTTTCTGCTCTTACAGTGTGGCTTTCAGTTCTGCTCCATTCCCTCAACCTAGCAAGGAACGATCAAGCTTAAAAATAACCTAACAGAAAGAGTAAAGATTATTTTTAAATGGTATCAGTTCCACTATCTGCATCACAACCCAGCTGTGCAAGCACCAGGGTTGGCACAACTGCACAGACAAGAACCAAGGCAGATGGATAGAAGAAAGTCATGGGTGATGCTGCAAAGTGGTGTCACTGTTGAAGAGAAAACATTAGGAGAGCACAGCCCTCAATCACATGCAGTCACAAAGCAAGGCTGGAGGCAGGCGTACACAGAGATGGGGAGGAGTCATTAAGAAGAAATGTGAGCAGGTTCCTGTGGACCATATGCAAAGAGATTTCATAATCCTGAGACAGACAAACTGAATGTACGTGTGGAGATTGCAGACAGAAATGTAGAGGGAAAGGCCTCACAAAGGGTTGCCAGTCATCATTTGTTGGCTCATTCTCCTATAAGCTTCCTGAATTAGGGAGTCAGCACCACTTTCCAGCTTTGCAAAGCTGTATGCAGCAGCCTTTAGGGACCCTGCCCAGACCACTCTCCCCAGTGAGGAGGCACAGCAGAGGTATGTCCCTGCCTCTTTCTTTTCCCCCGTGTGGCCTAGGCACAGTTTGTGATCAACGTGGGTTTGTCCTTGTTAAAATTACCACGTTCCTCAGAGCCAGACTCCTTTTCCTCTGGCAGCTTTCTCTTCTGGCCCTTGGCTGGACTTTGCTTCTGGGATTTGGCTCGTCCTTCCCTGGGAAAGAAACAGTGCACAGGGGTAGGTTGTAAGTTAGCATTCTACCTTGATAAGTATGCATGGGATGCAGGACAAAGACCTGGGAAGACAAAAGGTGAGATGAACCGCTCTGATGTTCTGCATGTTATACCTCCTTGCTAAGCTACATGACAGATCCAGGTCTCAAACCTGTCATACATCACATATTTCTGTAGGAAATTCTGTGTTTCCTCCCATTCCCCAAGTCTCTGTGGAGGCTGCTATGCAGCATCACTCCCATATACAAATAAACGCAATGGGCAAAGCGAAATGCTCTGCAGAGCTAGTGGCCCTATTTTGCTCAGTGGACATGGATAGAATTCAGATAAACTCATGTTATACATAAATTCAGATGAAAAAATAGCTTACCTTCGAGTGTTCTTCCCGTGCTCCCGGAAACCTTTAGCAAATGGATTGTTGTCAATCTTCAGCTTTGTGATCTTAAAATAAAGGACAAGGATTCAGTACTGGTTTGGGTCTTTATTATTTCAAGATCTTTACCTCAGTGTTTATCTCAACAGCTCTTTCAAGGGGTTGGGGGATGCCCATGGCACAGTATCTGAGCTCTCCCAGCAGTTCCTTCTATGAGTGAGTTGCAGAGAGAAGTGACTTCCCCAGGGTCAGTGGGAATTTGGGTGAGATTCATGTAACCAGAGAAATATAAAAGGTCAATACCTAATATCTGGCCTTTTGTCTGTATTTTTTACTACCTTTTGGGTTCTGTTAGTCACTGACAGTGCACTTAATATGCACAATTCATGTAATCCTTGACTAGATGTTTTCTGCTAGAACCATATTTTGCCTTTTTTTCCTTCCTTTATCAATCACAGACACCCAAGTTAATTTGCTCTGGAGGAGACACCTTCCTGTGCAAGATTTCTAAGTACAAAGTATTTAGCAATGCTTTGGACTCACACACTACCTGCTCATTCTGGTAGGCAGTAACAGAAGTGAAGACAGTCTCAGGGAAGCTGAAGACTTGGAAGATGCTCCAGCGAACACTGAAGAGGTCATCTGCCTGCACAATGTGGAAGCGAGGCTTGTAACGGTGCATGGAGTGGAGGATGATCTGGCACAGAGACAAAGGCAAAGGTTTCCATGTGCAACTACTGCTCACACACCGAGCAAAGTTTTCTGTGGAGACCCCCAGGACTTCCCTTTCAATCCAGGGATGCCTGCCTGAGGCTGGTGCCTCTACTGTGTCATCATATGTACAGCACAGGCTGCACCTTCCCTAGCAGGCAGGTAAGAGGACTGGATTGAAGAAGGAAGAGAGGGCACTTGGATATCTTTTTAATTTCTACATAAGCTAATGTTTCACACTTATCTCACTTTACATCTATCTGCAATGAATTCCAAGCAAGCGTGGCACAAAGTCCAGCAACAACCTACATGTCCATGTTGATCCAGAGTGTTGTTGGTGAGCTTCAGTTTCTGGAAAGAGACGGGTTCCTTCATCCAGTGGCTGCCAGGAGCTGGGGAATCCGGGTGGACATAGGTGCGACAAGGGAGCTGGGGCTCTGCTTTTCCAGCAACTTCCCACTGATCTTTATTCCACTGTGAAGAGAAAGATTGAAATCTAGAGCTTAAAAAAATGGCTTATTTTAAATAGCCCTAGCAACTCTGCTTCACTGTCTGATGTGGAGGATTCCTTTGAGGAATTGATCCTGACAAACAGCAGATTATCTCTTGTGAGCTATGACTGGGTTACCAAAACAGCTCCAAGTTTAGGCCTCATTTTTCCACCCTTACTCCTGGTGGCCATCAGAGAAATGTGACATTAATCATGATCAAAAGCTACTAGTTACAATGGAGATCAGTTACCTTTCCAGCTGCTCCCCAAGCAAAAGTGACAAATAGCTCCAGAGAGGCATGAAATCCACCAATTACTCCTGAACATTGTCTGAAGACTATTTATTTATCAGCCTGGCCAGTGAAGCATAAAGATAAATCTTTTTCAAACACAAATGGAATTAAAGCATAACTTTTATCATCAAAGGTGCTTACCTTGTACCTGAAGTTGTCCACAGGCACAAAATCCACCAGCATGAGGTACTTGGCATATGGGATTAAGCCAGAAACTTTGATTTTGCATTGTGGAAACATTCGTCTGAAGGAGAAATGAATGTAAGGATTTCTGTACTTAGCAAATGCTGTTTAACGACCTACTGAAGCAGCAGGTCATGTTTACTCACTGCCACACAAAGTTATGGCAGTAGTATTTGTACAGGCCAGCTACCAAACGTTTTTACTGTCTTACTGCTGTATTGATTATCCAGTCCTATGGGTTTAGGTGGAATAGGCACTAACATGGCAGCAGTCTTTAATGGCCCGACGTTGTTATTGCTTTTGTGCCTCCAGTTCCTGCAGTGCAGTAGTGGAAAACTCAAAGAAAATAAGTGGAATTTGTATGCAGCTGCTAGCTTCATACAGCTACCGCAGACCTGGAGCACAAATTAAAGCGTTTTCTAGCGTGGGCTATGCTCACCTGGGAGCACATCTTGCTTTCCATTCCAGCACTCCCTACCACCACTTTCATCTTCTGACTGCAGAAAAGCCTCAACACCTCCTTCCCTACCAAAGGGATTACTTTAGCTCCCAGCAGCTTTGACATAACACATTACTATTTCATTTCACCACAAGCTCCACAACATGACTCAGATTTTGAGTAGCCTGCTTATCATTACAAGCCATGTTTTCATCCACAAATGCAGAATCAACACCAGGTATTGACTGCTCCTATGCTGCTGCCTGTGATAGAGGCAAAGGAAGCCCTGGGCACTTCCCAGAGCAACAGCACAGCAACAGGAAGAACATCAGTGTTAAGTACCGAGATAAGAGCAGAGATTTCTCAACACATCAGCCCCCTTGGTGACCTTTTGCACTTTGCAGTCTGGATCTCCAGGTTAGCCTGAAAATGCAACTCTTGTGCCAGAGGCACAAGTCTGAGGGTCACCATGTGAAATGAGTGCTCAGAGTACTGCAAACAGATTAGAAGGGTGTGATGTGGACAGCCATCCTGGTCCCCTCACCTGCCGGATTTGGTGATGATCATCTCTGTCCCTATCTGATGAAACTTCATCCAAAGACCCATGTCCTCCAGGGTGACTGTGATGGAGCTCTGCGGGTAGGGCTCCAGGCTGGGGGAAGCAAGTGCTTCACATGGCGCTTTAATGTCTACCAGGGAGAGAAAAAACAGGAACTTCAGATGGGCAGGAGGGCACCAGCACAGAACAGCTGCTCCTGCACAGATCAGGCTCTGGGAAACAGCACCCAAGTCGGCCTTCCCAGTTCCAGTACCCAAAGCTACCAAATTCCACACACTGCTGTAACAGATGGGCTCTGGCCATATGCTCCTGCCTCACCTCACTTGTCAGCCCCAAATCACCACAGCACACAGCACTGCTTTAGCTCAGGTAGGTGAATGTTGTGATTTCACCCAGGAAAATCCCAAGTGCTGCCTCACTTGGGACACATTTACCTGTGCCACAGTAATTCTCCTAAGGAAAATCCATTATCTTCCTTCCAAGGCTATTCTTATTACTTAGAAGGCTCAAAAGGCATAATGGTTTATTCAACAGGTTTGGCTTTAGTTTGTGAGTTCTTTTGTAAAGACTTATGTGTTGTACAAACCCAGCCTAATTCTGTTGTCCTACAAGTCAGACTGGTGGGTAGCCACAATCCGCTTTTACTCCCGTTCTGGTATGAGCAGGGCTACACAAAACACTTCACCATAAGAATAAAATAAAAGCTGAAAGGATTGGGAATATTTTAAGTGTAGCAGCAGGCAAGGGGAGAAAACAACAGACAGTTGGTGGGCAGCAGAGGTGAAGAATCACTGCAGAGGACTATGAAGGGCCAGACAGGAGGCTGACAGTAAGAGGAGATAAAGGGAGGAGACAGAGCTGAATATTCCCCCCTCCCCCCCAAAAAAGAAAAGAAAAGGATGGTCTGAAGCAGACTTGGAGCTCACTGGGATGGCTGAGGGCAGTGGAAGGTGCTCCCTTCAGCAGCACACAGCTGTCAGCTTTCCTGGCCATGCATTATCAGCCACACTTGGCTATTTGTTAAAAACGAAAACTTCTCTGCCTATTAGCTTGGATTGGATTTTATTCAGAGCACATCAGAAATAAGGGATTTTATCTTTTTCTTTTTTTCACCTGGGTAATATCTTTAAGAGAACAGACACGGAAAGAAGGGAACTATTTCCAGACAAAACAGCTTCTTCCTGAAAGGGACACATGTCCACAAAAGCTACCTGATGTGATCCTACTCTATCAGGAATTAAGAAGCATTTAAACATAATTCTGTCAACCTGTAAAGGTCTTTAGGCACTTAAAAAAATACCCTTTACCCTTTTTTTCTGCTTTGATCCGACATTAATGAACTGGCTAAGAAGTGACACCTAGTCTGCTCGCTAAGATTAGCCTGTTAACATCTTCTTACTAAAGCTTCCCTCATATCCTCTTGCAACGACTTGAAAGTGCCATGAGACGATGCATTGGGTAGCTCAGTGCAGCGCATGTATCAAAAGGAGTTACAATAAAATCGGGCTGATTTCCCACAGGAGTCATCCAGTCACAAATACATGCAAACAGATTTTGATTAGCTCGATAGATGCTCACTCCTTCCCCCAAATGAATTTTACAATTAACATCTTTGTAAGCAAATTCCAACGCCATTAAATGAGCCTACAACAAGGCAGATCTCAGGGGCCCTCACTGAGAGACTTCCAAAGAAATCAGAAGAAACTAAAGCAAAAAAAAGAGCTCTATACTGAATTAAAAATCAAAGGCAGATTTAATCTGGTTTCTCCGGTGAACCTGAATGAGTGACGAGGACAAGGAGCCAGGCACACAATCAACACTGCAGCACAGACTTTAAAATGTTGCTAACGTTCTTCTTGTCACAGATTTTGTGTGCCCTGTCTGAGGCTGAGAAACAGGATATGAACAGTTTGCATACAAAGGTATGAGCTGTGCTAACAGAGGCACACAGCTGCCACCAAAGTCATGTCAATTGGCTTCAATAGGAGTCTGCAGTGATGGATTTCCATTTGCAGGATCGACTTCATATTTGCCTGGCAGAACTTGGTTGGCCTGCAGGGTGCTCTGAATTCATTCCCATTTGGTGCCCATTCAGCCAACCTCAGAGCCGTGCTCACATTCACAAAGACACTGGAATTACAGCACAAAGAGGTTTGCAATGAGGTGTCCAAGCACTGAACTGCAACTTTTAAGACCACACTTCTGATGCTTCCCCTTCTAGGTTGTTTAGTTTTTATTTTAAGGATGGTTTGAGAGAGCTTTAAACATCTTCCAAGCGTTTTAGTTCTAAGTTACTTTAAAACCAATCATTGCTATTACCATTCTTGTGGTAGCCCCACACGTAGCACATTTTAAAACATACACTTTATGAGTTTGTAAGGGAAGACATCTGCTACAATAAAGGCCAGCACCGAAAATTAAGAGATCTTCACTCAATACCACAGTGGTCTTTAAAGTTCTGATACAAATAAGAGCAGTTCATGCTTTGGTTTATGACTAGAATGGGTTGCATACATCTTATTCCTATTTAGGTGCTGGAAAGGAGAGGAAGGGAAATGAGAGATTGGGTGATGCTGAATTTGTCTCAGTGAAGAAACTATCTAGAATCCTCAGGGAAGGAACCCATACATGTATATAAAGCTATTTGATATATTAATATTGCCAACAGCCAAAGAAACTCATGTTGTCTGACCTTATAAATGCTACAAACACTTCCGCACTTTGGAGAACAACTTGTTTCCCAGAACACAAAGTTTTTTGGCTCTAACAGGACTGTGTTTCTGCTAGTGCTACGGCTTCATCTCTGAAAGGCACACAGTCCTATTTCTGCTGTGTAGGGTCATGTACCAAAAAATGACTCCATAAGAACACGAGGTAACTTCTGAAACAGCTGGAATTTTTAACACGATGAGGTACTGCACTGTTGCTTTTTAAGTCAAAATCCTCTTGATGTAGCAGTATGAATCGGTGCCCTATGGAAGATTTGATAAAAACCCCAAAACCGTGGTGAAGGTAGAAGCTATCTGAGTCACTGTACAAGTATTTTGCCCACGAAACAACACTACAGCAGCAGAGAAAAGAAGCTGAGAATACCCAGCCACCTCTCAGTGTAGGTGAACTGCACACTTGAACTACATCAGCAGACTTTTCCTTGCAACTTATTGGAAAACACAGGACTAAATCTGGGTTTCAGCTACACTGACAAACGCAGTGTCTCTGGTATGGTCCTCAGTTTCCTAGTACATATCTGTCATTGTGCCCAGTATGATCATGTCCCACAGAGAAGAGGTTAATAGCATGTTATGAGGAGGACTGATGAAGAAAAACATTAATAATACCTATAGAAACAAAAAATACCGTGTTTGGGCTTAAAAAGATGGTAGAAATTGTAGCCTATGTCTCCTTGGGGTTTTCACTTTCAAAGGGCAGACGAAACATTTTGCACCTGAACTGTTCTTAGCAATATAAGGAATATTTCCAAACCTTCTATGGCATTCAACCCAAAGAAACTTACACTACTTCACAGACAATACACAGATAATGCCTCTATCCTTCAGGGAAAGGTTATATTGTACAAGCTGATACAGATACGGGAGTTTTGGGCACAGCTGTAAGCGGACATCTACTACCCTTGCAAAGCATCTTCCAAGGCTCACAGAAAACACTCAAAACTCCAGTAATGATAACAATTATTATTATCTCTAGTCACACAATTACAAGTGCTGGTATCGCTAGAAGCACTTCCACTCTATCTGAAATTATTGTACACTTTTAGCATAGCTCTAGGACCTTTCTGCACAATACAGCATAGGAGGGAGTGCCGTACCTACCTGGTAAAACTTGCATTTTTCCATGTAATGCGGAATCTAGGAAGTCACACAGCTGAGAGAGCCACCAGAGTTCTCAATAAGGGAGCCAAAACAGTCCAGTTCAAAAGCAGGTCTGATGTCCTGAAGCAAGCAAAAGCCCTTCCATCTGAGATCCAGTGTCAAGAGTGACCGAGATGCAGATGGGTCTCCAAGCACAGCTAGCCAAGGTGAGTTCCTGTTTTATGGAGGCTAATGAGCAGGGAGGAGCTTCTCGCCAGGGCTGTCCCCTTGCAATCCTTTGATGTCCAAAGGGACAAAGAGAGGAAGGATCTGCAGCAATGGCTGGGACTAAGGGAAGAAAATCAAAGAGAATTAACATGGCTTTGACATACAGGAAACCCTACAGGGGAAATGCACCTTGATTTACTGCTAACGCACTTCTAAACAAATAGACTAAAATCACTACTGGAAAACATACCTACAAATAAATAAATGCCTAAACACCCCTTAACCAGCAAAGCAAGAATTCTGTCTGGTTATTCTAAGGATTTGGTAAAACTCTCATGTCCAGAGCGCAGAATCACTTCATGTCAGATCAGGGAAGCTGTAAGAATCAGGAAGCTGTTTCCTTCCCGAGCAATTAACAGTCTGTGGAAAACTTAAAGTTTGAGACCATCTCAAAACGGAGACACTGCAGTAATGTATGCATTCATCAAAAGATGCCTTCTCCACTAACAGAAATGCATCAGGTAAGGCTGCCTACCTAGTCAATCTCTCCATTCACAGCCTTTAACTACAGTTCATTTTCCTGTTTCACCATTTTTTACTGGCATGGCTCTCGCTGCTGCATCAGACATCCTCACAGCTTATCTTTTCAGCAGCGCCTCACCAATAAAGCTGCATGGCTTTAACAACACAGCTATGTTAACACAACCATTTTACTGGCACCAACCTCCTTCAGCTGGCACCTTCCAGAACTGGTGCAAGTGACCTAAAAATCTGAAGTGTGGATCAGGCACAGGTTTTATTTAGGCCTGCCCTTACAGAATGAAAGGCTGCACACAACCCAACCGAAGGACTGCAGTGCTTTCCCTTAATTAGTTTATTCTGCAAGTGTGACCATTAGCTTTTGTACTTACAAGTGCTTACAAGTGCTAAGAGACAGCAATCAGGCCTCCTGCCTCAGGTCACAAACCAGCCACTACACCTCGGTGAAGAGGGAGTTCCAAGCATTCATGTATAGAAACAGCTATACTAACATTTATAGGTCAAATATAGAGTTCAAAAAGAGGAGGTCAAAAGCAGGATATCAGTCTCAATGGGCCAGAGCTGGATCCTGCACAACAAATTTAGGAGTTCCTTGCTTCATGTCAAAGAGCGTCACTATAAGGCAGCAACTGATTCATGGTCTAGTTTTGCTCACAATAAGATAAACACTTTTTATTCAGCCAATGACATTATCGGGACATCTGATTTTTAGACTGACAAGCTAAGCATTCTGAATTTACAGTCAGATCCTATAGAAAAACATCCCTTCAGTTCTGCATGTAGCGCCTTTTGGAGCAGGGAACGCAACAACATGCAACGAGAACAAAGACTTTATTCAAAGGATTTTCACTACGGCTCATCATTACTTTGAATTTCAGGCATCCCAGCACTGTACAGGGAGCACAAGAAAGGCCACTGTTTATTGTGGCAAGAAAGAGCATTTACAAGAAAGAGGTTGGAGAGTTTGCTAAGTCCTGAGGAGTGTTTTATAGCTGCAGATGACCAGCAACTTTGTGGGACCACATCCTCCAAAGGCCTTGCTGACCTCCCTTCTAAAGTGAGCAACACAAAAGACCACAGGCTCTTCTTCAGCTAAATCCAAATGCAGGGTCTCAGTACCACTGAGGAGGAGGCTGTCATATAGTGGGGTAACATAACTTGTAGTTCAATTGAACACTATTACATATGTCAAAGGACAGATCGGAAGGAAAAAGATAACTGTGAATGGTATTAAGATCAAATCTCCTCTGCTCATGCTTGCAGAGTCACTATCAGACACAAATAGAACAGGATGCAGAAATGCTTTTCTGCTCTGCTACAGAAGGGAAGCCAGCATCCAACCTGCTTCCCATGTCCTGCTTTTGCAATGTTAGCATTTTAACTGCAGAAAGCAGACACAATGGCTGTAATGAGAATCTGAAAAGGGAAAATGGATCAAAAATTGGGTCAGATTCAAGATACCAGTGAGATGGATCGACATCCCACACAGTCAGAAACCACACAGCAGCAGCAGCAGCACTGGGAATTTCAGACTTCACCTGACAGGAGCGTGGGATGTATCATGACTTACTGTTCCTTCCACGAAAAGGCATCAGATGGTCTCCTGCTGCCACTTCATTTGCACACTGCCTATCAACATGTCTGGAGAACACAGGTTTCTACAAGCACTCACATCCTTTTGGCTTTTCCCAGCTGATTGATGGTGAAGGAGGAGTCATTAATTACCGATGACTAGCTATGTCCCAGCCCTTCTAGTTGCACTGGAAAGGTTTTAAGAGTGAAAAAAAGTGAATTTGTTATTATTCCTGGAGAGCATGGCTAAAGGAGTAATCTCCGTGAAATTCATTACTAGCCAAAGGGGAATTTAGCACATTACTCTCCTGTCTGTCTGTCCACAGAATGCCTTGGGCTGTTTGCTGGGAAGTCAGAGGTGAACCGTGTCTAACAATTCATTGGCAAATCGGAAGGCTGGGGGAGGAAAAGGAAGGCAGAGAGTCGACATGGGATGTGTAAGTCAGCAATGTACGCAGCTCTGCTCAAAGCTCGTCGCAAGCAGCAGGTAAAAATCCTGCTTTGCCTACCTCTAACAGGAGGCTCTGCTATGCTGAAGAGGATGAGCTACAGCAGCAGAGTGAGGGGATGAGTGATGACAAAAGCAGAAGCCAAGAGCTTTTGCTTTGCATCTCTTTGAGGAGGTGATTAGAAAGAAGCATTCCCCTCTGAATTTGTAGTATGGCAGATGTTTTCTGGCAGTTCTCCTGCATGTGAAGCTTTAACCCTTAGCACTCATTCCCCTATTTCTCCCTTCTAAACCATGAGCCCTTTGAGATGAGGTGATCTCTGCCATCTCTGGCTGGTGCTGGGAGCTCTCAAGCCACAGAAGAACAGATCATGTGTGCCAGCTGGCAGGAGGGTTTGGTTATCAGGATCTTAGTCTGCAGGTGGCTGCACCACCTCCATCCAGGCAGAATTTCTAGGACACCATTCTGCCCTAAGAACAAGATCAAGCACAAGGTGTAAAAGCTACTGTCAGGAAGTCAGTTGGACTCAGTGATCCTTATGGGCCTCTTCCAGCTTGGGATATCTACGATTCTACGTGAAGCAGTGTTGTTTGCCTGAGTTTGTACAAGCCAGAAAAAGTAACACAGGGAAGTGCTACATACATTTAAGAAATACTTCCCTCTGAAGCATGAGGGGAGCCTTACTGCCATTTAAATGCAACTCAGCAGATTCTCACCTGGTTTATATAGGCCGCAGCAACAGAGCATCTTGGCAGCTCTTTAGGAAGGACACTGCCATCTGCAGAGGATGGATAATGAGAATGTAATAAACATGTCACTAACAGGACTCAGAATCAAACAAATAGATAGCTACCTATTTCCATACTTAAAAAACAAGAAGCAGCCTTAAAATCTCCAGTTGGCTTTGGAGCCTACCAGTCTTTCCCTTAAATACAGGTTTAACCTGTACAGAGCAAATGGTCTGGCTATGCACAGGGGAAGGCTGTGGGGAAAAGCAGTGTTTATCCAGAGGAAAAAACCTGATGGAAGTCTTGCTCCGAGGCTGTGCCAGCCTGAGTGCAACTGCCTGTCCTTGTTAGTGACCGACTTCAGCTTCCACAGTACAATATCTTCTCACGGTGGCAGATGGTTTCAATGACTTTTTCCTGGTACAAATAGCCTGGTGTCTTCATGTGTGTTACACTGCAATCAGCCATTCCTACCCCAGGACCCCAGCAAGAGGCCCCATAGCAGGCTGACCTTTGTAAGGTCGAAAGCCCCATGCTGAGTCCCACACTGTATTACCCCCAGGTTTTCCCTGTGCTCACAGAAAGCCAAATCACATTTGGTAAAACAAAACAGTTGGTTGGAGAGGGCCTGTTGGTAGCAGCTGAATGCAAACTCAAAACGGGCATCTGGACACAGTGTGCTGCAGGGTGGGCTGCTCGCCCATGCTCCTGAGCAGGGATGGGAATCTCTTTTGGAAGGAAATATGTGAAAGTGGCCCATGCAAATGAAAAGTAGCGCATTAGATGTTTAACACAGGCTTTTCCTCTTGCAGGTTTGTGGATTGAGGTATCTGGCCACAAAGCTACGGTTCCTGAACTAAAAAGATGCTTTTCTGTCTCCCTCTTTATCACATCCGCCCTCCCCAGCCGTCCTGGAATATGCACCCAGCAGTTAGTTAGCATTGAGACAAGAAGGGAAATGCTTAACAGCCACTTAACACTGAAGGCTGAGTTTGGCCTCAAAGGCTGCAGTCCAGAGTCAAATGCAAAGTATATCTGTCTGGAGCTCTTTCAAGTTTTCACAGACTCCTGATGTTAGGTGCACTGCTTTCCTGTCGGCCTATTGTGCTTCCCAGACACAGCTCAACACTCTGTCCCTCTCAAATCCACAAAAAGCACTTTTTTCTGTAAGGACTTTTCAGCTCAGGGGCAGCAAGGACAGCTCTGCAGCGCAGCAAAGTGCCACCCAGCACAACAACGATGGTGCTGTGGGTTCTCTTCTGCCCCAGGGAAGACTCTGTCCTCACACACCGAGTGTCCTGCAAGGAGACATGGAGGGTGAAACTGGCTGCTCTGGGCGAACACTGTGCATCAGTATTTTTACATGGATACACATGTGCATGTAGGAAAAAGAAGAGCAGGTTTGTGCAGAGCTTGGAAACTGCTGGCAGTTCAGTTTAACACAGATTTGTTCCATCAGTTTCCTAAGAAAGTTTCCATATACTGTTTATCACAGCAAGGTTCTAATCAAAACATGAAGTCAATAAACTGTATAACTCCCTATCAAAGAGACCATCTTCAAAGAGAGACTGTTGGGAGCTCTGCGGAGCATAGCAGAGCTCAGTTCCTGCAGCATCAGTGACTAAAGAATGTTGAGAAAGATAATGAACCAGAAAGCACAAGTGAGCAGAACAATTAAAACATACGTAGCAGATTTGGATTCAAAGCATTTTTGTATCATTTTACTCAGGTAAAATGCAGTTGAACAGTCAGCATTTGTTTCCTTTTATATTTTTATCAAAAGAATTATAAGAAGTTATACAGCCACAGTTCTGTACTACTCTGCCTATATCTCACAAGAAGGGAGCTGAGCCTACAGGATGCCTAACCAAATCATGGAGACATCCTGCAAGGCAGTTTATGAAAGCTAATATAGAGTATTATGATGGGATATATATAATCTGTAGGAAAGTCTGAAGCCAGTAACAAAGAGCTGGGAATATCAAGGCAATTAAGTACAAGGTCCTTGTAGAGGATCCAAGCTGTGCTTTTTCTCACCCGAATAGTTCATCACTTGGTAACAAAACGATACTGGTGTCCACAGTGACAATATTCAGGCAATAATCACCAGTATCACCAGTAACTGTTAAACAGTTCCTGCCAGATTTCAGAGATCCCTCAAGCCTGCAATGAGACAAGGCTGTCATAAACCCACATTCATGTTCATGGCCAAACTCAGCTTCCACTTCACTGCTTTGCTGCAATCTCTATCTGCCTACATTATTCCTCCATTCTTCTCATGTTAACAAATTCCTCGTATTCTTTCTTTGCTGCAGCCATGGGCTGTGGTACAAACTTCAGGCAGGATCACAGACCCACAACTCCCTCCCCCTACTCAGCAAATTGTGAAATGTTTATGACCTGGCTCTAATGGCTCTAGAGGTGCTGAATGGCCTTTTTCCCCCTCTGAGTCTCAGCTCCTGATGGGCAGCTACAGACCAACTTTGAGCCAGTTTGGTCCGTAGTTGTGGATTTTATTGCCCAGTTTGTCTCTTCAACTCACATTTGTAAGCTCCAGAGTAGATTTTTCCCTGGGTAACACTCTGCAGCTCAAAGAACTCTGCTTGTTTTTATTACATCCTTAGTGATTAAAGGGATATTTAAACCTCACGGTGCTCCCTGCTGTGAATACAAAAGCCCAGCATCATTTTGGATAGATGTTTTTAAAAAAAAAAATTAAAAATTAGCCCTCCTATAGTGGACAACTGCTTTTAAGTTGTTAAGAACATCAGGTACTTGAATGATTTAAATACACTGTTTGCAGTTACTTGAGAGACCAAGGAACAGCCCATGGCTTTGAGCTACATGAACATTTTACAGACAAATTACATATGGAGTGAGGACAGGTGTCTAAGAACCACATTACACTGAAAATACTGAGTTTAATCTACTGAGAAACAAATGACTTACAATTATTTTCCTCTGTAGCTCGGCAGTCACGAATGCACACTAAATAGGTCCCGTTCTTACAACCACAGTCTCCGCTTTTGTGATGGGAAAAGTCTCCTTCAGTGACTGGCAGCTCACAAGCCAATCTGTGCCTGTCAAACAAATGCAGATAGAAACATAATGTAAATTCCACAGAAATATGTAAGTTCTTCTAAGAGTGCCGGGCAGTGTGCAGGAGGAAAGGAAGTCATATTTAAGAGCAAGCCTTCCTCTTCAGCACAGATTAAATAGTATCAATTATAGTCCTATTGGTTTTGCCACCCCCTTGTACTGTGCTTACAAGCTTAAGCTTTTACACAGAGCTGCTGCTGGAGTTGTTTTAATCATTATTATTATCTGCCTTCCAGACTTCTTGTCAAGAGTGGTCTTAAAACACTTCAGTGCTTGTGTCTCCTGTCTCTAGTAGCCACTGCTGATGAAGCTGCTGCTGGGAAAGCAAAAGGGTAGGTGGTTTCCACTGAAGTGAAAAGCAGAAGCAGCCCAGATCTTTGGTAGAACTGGAACTTGTAGTTAAAAAACTACTTACTGATAGATCCCTACAGCTGTGTCTACTCTCCTGGAAGCCTCTTTAGAGATACATCGTTGCCCATCTTCAATTGGGTAACCTGGGACAGCAACACATAAAATACAAGGACAAACAGAAAAGAAAACAATTGGATCAGTGGAGTAAGAGAAGTGAAAGATGAAAAGCAAAGGTAAAAAACAAATACACTGACTTCTGGGGTAATAAACAATTACATCTACCCTTCCAAACCTCACCAGCTTTCTTTTTTTTTTTGTCACTACATTTTACCATTGGAATAAATGCAAAGTTTCTTTTTAAAGGCACAATTACAGTGTGTGGCATATATTTTAGTATTATTTTCAGAAGGAATCTCCATATTTCATAAAAAAGGGATGCATGGCAGCACATGCTAGAAACAGCTGTGAAGTCACTGTGTGTCCTCAGCACTTTTCCATCAGTGTTCCAGCAGATACAGCAGGGTGACACAACACCTTGTTCCTATATGCTGTGCAGAGAGAAAGAACAAAGATCAGTGCCAAGTGCACTGACAGAATGGGATTCTGCCTGCCCTGTTGACTGCTGCCTCACCTAATTCCAGTCTGTCCTATTACAAAAGGAGATACACACTTGGGGTACCTCACATTTTTCTAAGCTTTCTCAGTAATGCATGATTTCACTGCCTTACTCTAACTGAAGCTACGGGGCTCCCTGGATGTTTGAAGGCAATCCAGTGATGTGCAATTAGAAGGCCAGACTGGATGCTCACTGTGTAGCTGTTGCTGTTAAAGTCAGCTACTGCCATGGACTGAGGTTTCAAAGACTTCCAAGGAGCAAAGTCATGGAAAATTCCACCACAGGATTTTAGATATATGTGTATATATATATATATATAAATTATGTCTAAAGTAGGAAAAATGATCAATTGTATTAATGAACACAGGCAAACTGAATGGTGCTAGAGCCCAAACTTCTGCCTGTCTCTCTCCTGCTTACACACAGTCCACACTGTGAGATGCTCCTTTGTTTCATGCAAAGCTGAAGACAGATGGATTGATAAACAAATGAAAAAAGGTGACCTTGGAAATGCGCTGTCATGGCCACAAAGATCATTTCAAGAACACCGTAATGTTCAGCCATCTCCATCTTTAAAATGTGGTAATACTAAGGAGGTTACATTATACAGATAGTTTATGTGGTTTTCTGCAGCAAATGCAAAGCTTTTGTTTCCATGAGTGAAATACATGGATGTATTTATGAAAACAGTATATAATTGAGCAGGGAATTGGCACAGCTTCATTCTGATCATCTACTGCAAAACAAACTTGTAAAACTCCATTTAATTCCTATCACCTCACTGTCACAGCCACTGCTGAGCTGGAGTGGGACTGGATGGACTGAGCATGAGAAAAGCTTGGAGCAGTTAAGTACAACACATTGACTGGAGGCTTCAGAAATGAACATGTCTGGAGGGTGTAAACACTGAGATGACAAAGGGATTAATATGCTACAAGAAGATACAATCATCATCATTAGGGATAAAAATGAAAGACGCAATTAGAATATCTGGGAAAAAAACATCAGCTGTGCAAGGGCAGCATAATTATGGAATGACTGGCAAAGCTCTCACTGTATTACTGATTTCTGCACAAATCAGTGTTATGGCAGAGAACGATTCTGTCTCGACAAGAGCAGACAAGAAGGCTCTGACATACCTGTTCATCTCTTATTCCTATGACTTTTTGTTTAAAGCACATTGCTCCCAGTAATATTAAATGAGTTCTGGGCCCATGAAGGACAGATGCTCTGCTGGCACATGAACAACAGTGCATCAGGCTGCTTTCCAGTGCATTGCAACCAGAGAGAATCGGGAAAATCTGCCCCAGAATGAAGACCCCAGAGGTGAAACACCAACTTTGTCAAATAAATGATGGCAATAACACTGATCTTTCCCCACAGAGTTTTATGCTATATATTTAGGTCTCACAGTATATATAAAACTAGATTACTACAACTGAGGTGACAAAACCTCGAGCATATTAGGTGACTCAGATGATGGACCACTTTGTCCTACCTGGCATTAAAACTGGTGGTTTTTGCTGTTGGCCAAAGCTGCAGCTGCTGTAAGGCTGGTGCCTGTTCAGCCATGTGTGGATGTGTTTCCTGAAGAACAACAGAAAAGAAGGGCTCCATAACTCCTGTTCTTAAAAAAAAAAACAACAAAAAAAACAAGAGTGGAGCAGAAAGTGTGTAGATGGGGGAGAAATGTATGGGAAAGTGAGGGTAGAATGAAAGAAGGGGAAAAATAAAAGGTAAAACAGAGGAGAAAAGAAAGCATATGTGTGCTTCACCATCAGTGTCCTCTTGCTGGGCTCAGAGGTTCTGCCATCTGCTTTTGTACCTAGCCAAGCACTTACAGAAATAAAGCCCTGTGTTTCAACACATCATATTTCACAAATGCCCAGACATTACTCCCAGGAGAGACATGCCTGCAGTCTAAATGCTGCTGAGGCTGGCAGAACAGTCCTTCTCCCTGCCTGTAGAATAAGGCTAGAGTGATGGGACAGGTGACATGTTATTGAGCCTTGGGGCTTCGTTTCCCAAGAAGTGCCTTTTGGTGACAGTGGAGATACACTAAAGCCATCAGCCATTGGTTTAGGGCTGACAAAAGATTGATCCATGGATGTAAGCACTTTCACTGCAATTCTGAAGCACCAACTTTACTAGCTGCTCTCCTCTCTGCTTTTAGAGAGCTGCTAACAGCCCTCAAGGGAGTAAAAGCACTTCAGTTTACACTAACGACATATCCACTTAGTATATCCAACTCATGCACAGTATGCGTGACTTACAGAGTCATTCTCTACATATCGACTAACTCCTGCCATGGGCAGCTCTTCCCTGCTTCCATCACATTTCTACCCCGTTACCCATGAACCATCCAGAAACAGACCATCCCCTGTGCCAAAAAGTGACCTTCTTTGAGGAATGCAACCCAGGGCTGTTCTCTTGACAAACAGCTGAAATGGATAATGCCTCCTTCTCTTCTCTTCCAGTCCTAACGTTCACAAAAGTCCCATATTCAATTATGCAATCTGCAGTCCTTTTTTTTTTTCTTTTTTTCTTTCCAGAAGCATTTCTGCTCTGTTGGGAGGGGCTGTTTCACAATGTAGGAGAGGGATGTGTCTCTCTTTGCCTGTTAAGTGGGCTCAACTTGAGACTGTCTTCCCACGTTCCAGTAGCTGAGTTCTGGGCTCTGACCAGCAGACACACAGCAAACCTGCTGACTCACTGATTGAAAGGCGACTGCAGAGGAGCAAAACTCACATAAAAAAGGGAACTGGGGAGGGAATGTTAGATTAAAGGTTCTGGTTTAACATGGACTGAATGAATTTTTTCCTTACCTGAAGAGAAATGAAAATACAGTTGCAGAAATACAGTTTCTTATTTGATTTGAAGGGGGGATCAGGAAACTGGTAATAAAGCAAATCATTAGTGTTATCTGTATGTACTGAGTGACTATGTTGGCTATAGAGTAGCCATTATCAGTAATTTTGTGAAAGAAGGGGGAAAAAACAACAACAGAACAGTTTCTGAGCAACCTTCAGGTTTAGCTATTTCTCACTTGCATTAGGTGAGGTTATGATGAGCCTACAGTGGGATCACCACAGCCATCTGACTTTGTCTCATCATTTGTTTGCAAACCTCGAAGTTAAAACAAAGCATCATTTTACCAAGGTTTTAGCCAGCAACATGACAAAGGCATCTAATCCTCTGTCTATTTCTGTTCACAGAGATGGAAGTTATGCTAATGGAAGAAGCTGGTGTGGGAGACGTCTGTTCTCCAGCAAAACCTCCCCAGGCTGAAGGATCTCAGGTTTCCTGGTGTCTGTTCTGTTCCAGCTTTTTCAGGTGATCTACTTCAGAAACTGATTTAGTCTCTCTTAATAGAGCTGTCATTTAAATATATTTGCCAATAAGAGGTCAGCTTAAATAAACCTCAAAACGTTTCCATTCTCACGGATAAATCCCTTCCATGTCAAACCAGTGTAATAGATTTTCCTCAGCAAGTAAATCAAAATTCAGCAAAAATTAAGTAGAAGCAGCAAAATCAACTCTTTCTTAAGTAAATATGTATATAACATCATATAAAATGTCAAATCTACATTGATATTTAAGAAATATTCTTGAAATAACAGCATTGCAGCAGTAACATCATCTGCTTTGGAAATGTGTCACCTTAATGTTTATATAGCCACAGGAGACCATTCAACAATGGCAGTGTGCTAATTCCATTGGCATTAACTCTCAAATTCAGTCATTGGGACTGAGGAATTCCAGAAACGTCTCTTTCATCTGAAAGAGAATAAGGCAGGACATAATGGATGGTAGTAACATACTGTTAAATGGTTACAACACACAGGAAATTTCAGATAGGGAAAGGGGAACACGGAGCAATTGGCTCTTCAAAAACTCATCATGCTCAGCTTACAGGAGAGGGAACTTGTTGGTCTTTTACTTACGCTAAGTTCTGCATTATGCACCGTGACAAAACTCAGGTGGCTTCCTCTATTGCTCTTGTTTAGCTGCAGGAATGCTTCATAGTCAACTTTCTATTCACTCAATATGGAAAGCTGTCAGGATTTCCTTGCAGGAATAACACCAGCTACTGAGAATGGGAGAAACGTGTCCAAGAAAAGGATGTTCCCAATAAAGGTGCTGTTCCAGGGATCACACGATGACAGGTATTGCTAAGTAGAACTTCCTTTTATGATCTCATTTCTGGAGTTTATATTAATGCTGCTTGCTCTCCAATGCTAATCTATACGCTGTGGCCATACAAATCAAAGGGAGAAATACTACTCCCACATTAATGCAGAACAATTTCAATATCATAGCATGTTCCTGTTCCTTCGGATTGATTTGTTACCAAAACCTCATGTTACACCGTTGTTTTTACTTACACACCCCAACACACTCTGTCCTCTTCTTCATAGGCACCCATTTTCCCACATATTTCACTGGGGCTGATTTTAATCATTACATGTTTCCATTCTTGTTTAGGCTTTGGCATTTTTCAGCAGTTAACTGTATAAACTTTTGAGTTGCCAGTACTAAGGAAGTGTATTCATTCTAAATTACCTGTTTTCAATGGAAATTCTACTTGTAGGAAAACCTCTGTAAAGCTTCTGAGTTTACAAAGTAAACTGATGGACAAACAGAAGCTGATGGTAACCCTTGCTATCTTCACTGAAATCAACAGTAATTCTATTTAAGGAAATTGCTGAATCAGACACACGTTGTAGAAGAAATATTCTCCTCTATACATACTATTTACCTCACGTTTCAGTTCAATTTTCAGTTAGCTGAAAGTGAACCCATTTAGACAGTAACATTGCCAGAGCAGTCATGTGAATTATGTGCAGCTGTTAAAGGACCTTGTGTTTGCCTCTTTAACAGCTGCCAATACACACGTCCACCGAGCTCAAACCGAGTCGGCTCACGTCCTGCAGAGGGAGAACTACAGGGCTCAGACTGGATAAGCACCTGTCAGCCCAGCTGAGTGGGGACATATCTGAAACCATGGGGGAGGCAGTGATAGACATCGAGGGATTTAAACGACCAGAGGTTGTGCTCTTTCAAGCAAAAGGCAGTGCCGAGGCATTGACATCCATCTTACCAATAAAGAGTGCTTCAACTTATTTTTGCAGCAATACTTCAATGTATAATTGCAAGCTGTTATTACATTCATGAAAGCCAGACTGAAATACCATCTTGTAGCACCACTACTTGCTGTAAGACAATGCATCGGATGCTTTGTTGTGGTCTCAGGAATGCCCATCTGCTGTTGAATGTAGGAAGTGTTCCCAGCAGTGTTATCTATTGGGAGAGTCATAGCAGCACTCTTAATTGTTTGAACTTGAACTGACTACCTGTGCATTGCGAATTGATGTTGCAAGCTCAATAACTTTCACTATGAATTTCTAAACCTTAATATTTTTCTTACCCACTCCAATCTGATGGAAATCTAACTTAAGTCTAGACATTCCTAAGCGACACAATTTCATATTCAAACTAATGCTTTCCAACATTCATACAGCACGGTGCTTTTACATGTTGATTCAATTAACTATTCTTTAAGAATACAATGAGTTCAGCTCTCAAGAGAAAATGCAAATGATCACTGCAGTAATATTGAAGGAGTAACAGAGTATACAGAAGCACATATTTAGAAGAGAAAATTACTCTGTTTAAGCATCTGGGCGTATAACTGTATCTCCAGTGTGATTTACATTAGAAGTGTTCTCTGATTCTCTTGTAAAGAACGAAGCTTTGCTGTTCATACATTATTCTTTCTAATTATTATTGAGCAACATGTGGTCAGTGCTACATTAGATAACTCACGCAATGACTATTTGTAAATTAAACTCAGCTGTAAATCATTTCTTGTGAACAGCCCTCCAAATCTGGCAAAAACCTTTAACAAGTAAAAAGAAAAGAAAGTGAATACAAAGTCAAGTTCTTAAGCTAACTGCAGTTATACATTAAGAGTAACAAGTATTCACATAGGAAACACTACGACTGAAACACTGACAAATGACCTTTCAGTTGTAGCCAGAATAATATTACTAACTAAAATAAAACTAATCTCATTCCAGTTTGGTTTCCATATGCTCCTACCACGTATACTGATTGATATTCAGTTTATTCTTTAATTTACTGTGTTTTTGAAAAGGAAGGGAGAGAAAAAATAGGCTGAGAAATAAGTGGAAGGGGGTATCAGTGACTGATCTCACAGCAAAATCTACTTTTTAACACATTTGTTGACTTAGTTTTAGACAGGCAGTTTCCTTTAATATGATGATGTGCTTAGACATTGAGAAGTATTCCTCCCACTGGGGTTATATAATTGAATGCTTTTGTACTAAGATACATATACAATCATCTAGTCGCACAGATAACTCCTGACTGTGGGCAGAAGTGCGACTTTCCTTTTCCCCACGGCAGAAGATTGTTTTTCTGATCTTGCAGTCAGTTCACAGCCCCAATTCCATCTCACTGTCCTATTTCATGCACATCTCTGCAAGATGACCACAGTAATTGATCTCAGCTCCTGACTACTTTAGAGATTGTTATACCAGATTTTTTTCAAGCTTAAAAGCTACATATTTCTTTCTTAATCCTCACATGTGCTTTTGCCCTTAATTAAGACTTTCTTTAATGAAACGAACTCAAAATGGTTTACAGAGCTGTGAGCTACACATCTATCACTTACCCTCAGGTGCAGGTCACAGTGACACAAACCCCATGCTATTGTAAAGAACCAGGTGGGATTAATCAGGATTGACAATGATAAAGCTTAAAGTACCACTTGAGCCTTTTAGCACAAGACTGTCAAGAGATATTCTTTTCTTTCTGATATGGTGCAGTGAATGTTAATGAGAAATACCCAGTAGGTTTTTTATAAGGGGAAAAAAAATAGGAGACAAATAGACTTAATATGAAAAGAAAGCACTGAGTGTATCTCTTTTCATGCCAGAGTTGTCATATTAATAACAGAGTGAGCACGTACCTTTCTGGGTGTTTTTTGCTAACTGTATTATCAGTATTATTGGTGGTGGGTTGTTTGTTTTTGCTATGATCGAGAGAATACTCTAAACTTATTATGAAGATTCTCCCTTCATCCCTTTGCTTGGAATCAGTCTCTACAAGTACCAAAAGGACATATGGGTTAGTAGAGCTGTGGAAGGCCCTTGGAAGTACCTGAGGTCAAAAACAACAATGTAATTTTGTCTCTCAGAAATGTAAAGACAGATCCTTCCTCTCTTATTCTTTCCCTGTCCTAGGGCACCCTCTAGCGCTAAGACAGCAACTAATGTAACTTCAGACCAGCACGGGACGAATGCAGGGCATGTCTATAGACACACCCTGACACCACTGGATGGCCTTCCAGCCAGGCATGCCGTGTGTCTGGCTTTTATTCACACATAGAATTTTATTAAAGATAAATCCACTCATAGGACAGAACATATTCTGGAGTTAATACACAGGAAAGTGCTTTGGCATCCATACTTACAGTGCTGTGAGGTTGCATTGGAGCCTTTGCAGGTATGGAAGCAAAGACATGGCAAACACCTCATATGACTCATATGACTGCTGTATAGACGGCTTGGGGGTAGTACAGCAAAAAATAATGCCAGCATTTGCGTTCTGTATATATGTGCTTTAAGACTGACTCTTCCTGAGGGTCAGCAGTGACCTAAAGAAATCCAGAGCGAGGCTCCCACAGAACAGTATCACAGCTGCACACAGCCACACACACGAGACTTACGTTATAAAAGACAAAAAACCCACCGTGCAGGAAGCAGGTAATAAGTACTTTTTCTTTCTCTATCTGTTCCTATGGGAAATTGTTTCCAACCACAACAACATGCAGATCTGCTCCAATTATTCTAGACAAAAATGAATTTTCAGTTGGATGATATATTTTATTTGGCAAACATTTCTATCTTTAAAGGTCTTCCGATGTTACAGCATTAACCTGTAATCGATTTTTGGTTTCACATGACAAAAACAGCTTCTTAAACTTAACACAGAACTTACCTTTATGTTTCCTTCAGGCATTAGACATTCTTTTCCCTTCAGCCTTACAGGAAAAAAACAACAAATATATATATATATATATATATATATATATATATATATATATATATATACACATATGTGTGTGTGTGTGTGTCTATACAGGAGCAGTATACTTCAGTAGCAGCTATTTATTTGTCTGGCACAATATCACAAGGACATCTTGGAACACAAAGATTTCAGATGCAGTGCTTATCCAGTAAATCCTCTAGATAGATATTGTGTTTATATTTGATCTGCAATACTGAAAAGAAGGAGTTAGAAGTCTGATCTTGCCTATGCTTGGATATCAAGCTAAAACAACTAGAATTAGACTGAAATCAAAGAAATTACCCACTAACTCATTGCAGTTTTATCATAAGGCTTCTTTTTTCCCTTGAAAATTTCACAAAACTAGACTGCCAGGCTTCAGAAGATGCTATATTAAGTGCGTATTTCTGTTCATAAAGGATTTGAAGATCTTCCTCCAAAATAACTTTTGGCAGCGTGCTTCAGACAAACATATATTATGATATGCAGTGCATATTATGATATGCAGTGCATCCAATCATCTTGGCATCTTCTCTCCAGAGTTTGGTTTCTAGGGGCTGCATCAGAAGAGGGCAGAGCAGCAGAGCAAAGGGGGAGATTATAAGAAAATAAGAAATAAGGGGAATGATTTCAAGCTCTAGGGACATTGGGAAGTTTTTCACAGAGAGAGTGGTGAAGTACTGGAAAAAGATGCCCACAGAGACTGTGGATGCCCCATCTATGGAGGTGTTCAAGGGCAGAATGGAGGGGGTTTTGATCTAGTATTTGATCCAGTGGTTGGCAACCCCACCTGTGGCAAGTGGTTTGGAACTTGATGATCCTTGAGGTCCCTTTCAATACAAGCCATTCTACTATTCAATAATCTCACATAAACAGAATGAATGGCTCCTTTAGCACAGATCAGCAATAATGTCCAGTGTGGAAGACAGCCCTGTCACATCAAACAACACATCATTTAGCCACTGGCAGAAGAACAAGATCTGAAGGAGGTGGCCTGTGCAGTCACACCAATCTCAATAACTTCCTGGGATTGACAAAAAGCCCTCCAGCTACCTGACATCATAATGGGAATAAAAGATTATAGATTTAAAAAAGAGAAAATCAGATAAAACATTTGAATAAGGATTACAAACATTTAAGAGTAGATGAGCAATGTTCAGGACTCTTAGCTGAGTTGAACAGCTTCATTTACTGTTCTAATCTTTCTTCAACAAAACATTAAACCCTTCTCAAAAAAGAAGGGCTAGAAATCAAAGACAGATCAAGATCATGCACATTAACAGGTACTGGGAGGGGGGAAAAAAAGCAAAATGTTTAGAAGAATAAAGAAAAACGATCATTTTCAATGGACAAATTCATTTACGACATTCGAATGTTCAGTCTTCATACCTCAAATCAATGCTATAAGCATGGACCTGTGAGTTTGAACATCATCACAGTGTTAGCCTTACACAGCGACAAATGTACATTAACCAGTAAAAGTACTTGAATGAAAGAGTACTATTTAGAATGAGCTATCTATATTATCTTCCATATCTCATAAAAAGCTGATTTCTATTTTTTCTATGATATCTTCTGCAACAGCAAATATAATTCCTGATTTTCAACTGCTACCTCAGGCAATTACCATTCAATGACTACACAATATGCTATACACTGTATTTACAATAACTTACAGCAAATTAATGAGCAAACAAACACTGAAAACATATTACTACTGAAAATATCCATTTGCTTTTACCATTCAGCTACTGTGATCTTCCCCGCATCATTAACACCCAGCTCACCTATCACTTGCAGTAAGTCAACAAGTCACAGGAACAACTGCTAATATGACCAAGATGGAAATGCTCACTTCCCTACAAATTGCATTTTGTTCAAAACAAACAACCCTGAGTGTGAGAATGAAGTTACAATATTTAGTTTGACAATGCTTCTTTCTATCTAGGATCCATTCATTATTCTTACAGCAATGAATAACCACTGCAAAAGCAGATTAAATGCTGGTCTGTACATCTAAGTATTCTTCCCATATTCACTATACCTTCTTCCTTACATTGTTCATCAGTATTCAAAGACATTCAGATGAAAAATAATTCAGATCACGTCTCAGAGGGATGTGAGCCCACTGCATACATTTGTGGCAGCACTGCCTGACTCGGCTCAGGGCCACACAGGACCAAATCCATCCTAAGACTTCTGGAAGTCTTCAGAAAAGGAAGAGGATTCCTCCCACCCCCTTCCTCCAATGCCCTCTTCTCCAAAAGGAAGGGAGGAGCAGAATAGTTGCCAGAACCACGGCACCTTGCCCTCTCAGATGAACAGAAGAAGCAGTAGGTACATTTCAGCTTTATTAGAAAAAAACAGAAGTTTATACAAAGCTCTGCATTTTACATAAAACCACCTCCCCCAAAACACAAAGAAATCCAACATGGCAAGCTGTATGCATTTTCTTTTTTCATATACATACATATATATATGTACACAGACACATATATATATGTGTGTGAGCATGTGTGTGTGTATATATAGTGTGACGCAGGGTTTGTTGTTTGGTTTTTTTTTTGCATGGTTTGCGTTCATTATTTTACAAAGATAATATTCAGTTAAAAAAAAAAAGGTCTTTGTTACCATTATTTTCTCATATAAATAACTGTGAGCAGTCCCTCTGCAGATAGATAAAAAACACCTTTTCATGTCATTCTGTAAAAAACAGACATTACTGAGACGGTACTGAAATCTTAATTCTTTTTCAATACCACCATAAAAATATCATCTAGCCCCCAATTCAAAATGCTTGTCCAAGGCATTAGAAGAGAAAGGACTGTAAGACAATTCTGGAAAGATCAGTTCGTTAAGCCAATATTCAGCAACCTGAATGTAATTTCTGCTGGACCTCATACATCGGTGTGAAATGAGCACAAACAGGAGGCCAAGATCTCTGTCTGCCTAGATAAGCTGGTTCTTTGCCTACTGACACCAAGACAAATTCCAGCAAAGCACACAACTGTGCCAAGCAGCTGACAGCCAGTCCGTTCACCCTTTTCACCCCACAACAGGCTTTCTTAATAAAATTAAATCCTCTACCACTTAAGCAACCTTTTTCTACTCCATTCACCTTAAAAGGAGCTAGACTAATCATGGCAAGACCAGACAGAGATTGCGCTGTTGAATTATTGGGAGAAAAACTTAACTAATGGCAAAAATGTAAAAAGGAAACTAAAAGGAAGAAAATGCTACAGAAAAGAGCTATTGGTTTGAATCCCAAGGCTCTGGTTGAAGAAGCAGAAATAGCAGAGAGATGTCAGTTGCAGCTAAAAAAAAATAATTCCTTGCGTTTACTGAAGTTAAAGGTGACAGAGTGGTCCAAATGAATTAACTGCCTGGTAAACGTTTTCCTTCCGTTAAGCACCATGATGGGGAGAATGGCAAAGATTTTGAAGGCAATACAAGTGGTAGTGGTGATAACAAAGGTAATGAATGTGAAGAACACAATGATGCAGATTAAATGGTGAGTAATGCCAACGAAGATGTTTGGACTGCCAGAGATGTTGGCAACAAGAATGGTTATATGGTTGGTGCTGATGATGGCCAGAATTCATTCATATGTCCATGTAGTCATCATCTTCATCAGTATCACTTTCCAGTGAGGACTCCTGGCTTGAGGTCTCTAAGATTTCCAAAGCTGGCTGACAAAGGCTCTCCTTCTTTACATTCGCTGCGGACTGAGCAGACAAAATAGCAGACTGATCCCAAAAAGAGAGAGAGAGAATATATTGCTGAATAGTCAGGATAAACCCATGATCACAGGGATAAAAGCCAACTGGTTGCTATTCCGTCACATTCACAAGCCCTCTTACTTCCATAAAAGATATGGCAGCCTAATGTGAAACAACATAACATTAACCAGTAGGCTTCCCCACAGTCAATATCCTAGTAGCTTTCACTAATATAAGAATTGCAATTGCTGCACTAACTGCCTCACACATTTTGATAATACTGTTTAATTCCCAAAAAAGGGATACAGACTAGGATAGCTGGGATGCCACCCATGGCCAGTATTTCAGCACTTCTTAAAAACTGAATGCTGTTAACAATAGCTAGCATGTTAGAACAAAATAGAATAGTTCTGTTGGAAGTGACATACAAAGACTACCAAGTCCAACTATCTGACTAAATCAGGGCTGACCAAGTTAGAGTATATTATTAAGGGCATTATCCAAATGCCCCCTGAGCAGTCACAGACATGGGTCTTCCACTATTTATGCTACTTCTGGTTATGAACTGGGGACAGGAACAGTTGCTCCTTCTGCATGAATATTTTATTGAGGGGCGAATTAAGATAAAAACAATAAGCCAAAATATTACTGTTTCCCTTTTATTACCTTTAATTTTTGCTTGGTCTCTTCTGAAATGCTGCCCTTTGGAGAAAGGAGGGTGGGAGTGGGTGGAGTGACAGTGATCTCAGGTGGAAATTTGGTGACAGATGAAGGTATGAAAAGCTTTGGCATGTTGGGCAGAACGCGAGTTTTTACTCGGGTGCCATCTGTCTTGTTCTGCTGACTTCCCAAAGTCTGTGAACTGGAGCTGAGTTCAGGCTTGGAACTGGAGGCTAAACAGAAAATAATAAGAAAAACATGTTAGGAAGCTATGTGGGATTTCAGATGTCAAAGAAGAGGGAGCAGTTGATTGTCAGACATATGGCCAGCTCAAAAGGTCTTTCTTCAAGTTATGCTTTAATTATGATTCAGAAACAGAAAAATAAAGCGCCTCAAGAGTCTATAATGGCAACTGGAAATCAACAGTAATTAAAAAAAAGTCTTTCTAGGCAGCAGAAAATCAGTCTATTTAAAACAAGCATTAACATGGCAGTACTGCACTGGCCCATCTAAATCTAGATTAAAGGCTTCTGCAAATAACATTCTCCCTGCTCACTGCAGATGCTATTGTCTTACCTCTGCATTCTCTAGCTGGTTCTCCATTCTGCAATGCACCAAATAAAGCTACTTAGTTTTACTTAAGTCTTTTATAAACTTCCTCCACCATAGAATTGTCTTGTTAGTCACTGAAATGTCAGCTCCTATTTCCTACCAATTCGTATTGTCAAGATTCGCCATCAATTGGCTATGTTTTCAAACAAGGCTTTTGTAGTTTCCACTGCTGTCCTCACAAATTAAGAAAAATATATAGTAATATCTGTCAACACTTCCTCATTACTCTCTTCAAATTCTGCCATAGAAAATTTTTAGGTATAATGTCAACAAAGAAGTAAGATCCTTGGTGTGCTCTAGTTACTGCACACTGCACTGATTAGCACCATCATATAATTTCTACATACTCCTCAACAATGCTTGCTTTCTTTACCATCCAAAATTGCTAACAAAGGGCTCATCTCATGAGGCATAGAAGGATCTGGCCCTTCCCTAGGCACTATCACAAAACAATACACATGCAACAAAAATCAGCAGAAGACAATGCTTTCACATTAAAAACTGAGAATTAAACATAAATTTACTGATTTTACTAATAATGATGCTTCAAGTGGTTTTTTTTGTTTAAGTTGTATGAATGAAAACACCAGAGTATCCCAAATGCATAATAATAGCAGGTGATTTTTAATACACATATTTTGGATTCGGTCTTGTTAAATCCTTCTCTTGAAGGTCTCTGGCATTGACAAGGCTACTTAAACAATGCAAAATAAAATGCTGGATCCCTGATGCTATCCTGAAAAATAAACAACATTACAGTGACTACAAAAGGATGTGAAATTGAATTGTACGTTCTCAGCAGTATACAAGAATGTAAGAACTGCCACAACAGATGAAGCTTTCCACCAAGGTCAGTGACCCATCTTCATTTGCAGACAATCCGTTCAGAGCAGAGTACCAGAAATGTTGCAGTGATCAGACAGAAGATAATCTGACTCTCACAAATAAGAAAAAAAGAGAAATACCCTGAACATGAATATCTGTGTTTATGCCTGTCTGAAAACCACAAGTTTTATGTTTCTTCAGTATAAATACCAACTCCTACTTCTCTTGGAAAGGGGGCAGAGGAGGGATAGAAGCATTAACTGTTGTAATGCTGGTTTTTATGTTAACTTGACTCAGTCTGATTATTGCAAAAAATCCTTTCCTTCTGCTAGATATTCCAATGGTGTAATCAAGTGTTGTCATACTGTCCTGTATAAGATTTCAATCAAAAGAAGAATTCTGCTTTCAAAGAAGCACAACCTACACAGCACAATAACCTAATACTGGGAGGTTTTTTATTTGGCTTTGCTGCTACGGCACTTGGTATGTGAGTCATGCACCACAGAGAATAACCATTAAGGGACTGCAAGGAACTTCTCCAGGAAGCTGTGACATAGCCAAGAATGCCTCTATACTCTGAAATACTTTACTGGAAGGCAAGTACCAGAGAAGCTCTGTAACATGCATCACAACTATCTAATCAATCAATCTCTACAGACTGAAGCACTCAAAGAAGCACTACTTTTCAGCACTGAAGCACAAAAAGCCCCTACCTTGGGTACAAACATGTCCCGAATTTGTGCTGGTCACTGATTCCACTTGCCAACAAACAGGCTCCGGTGATGGTGCAACAGTAGCCATTTTCATCTGCTGACAAAGCCGTGACTCCTGTTGCTGAAATCCAAGACCCTCCAAAGGCACTTCAAGCTCTTCTTCCTCTTTATTAATGAAAGATAATTCACAGATTAACAGACATGCTGAGCTCTTTCCTAAGCCGTAGTCCTTCTGCTGTCTAACCACCTGGTAGAAGCTGCTGTGGGGTTTTTTGGTTTTTTATTCTTCATTTCTTAACTATAAAATGACTGACTAAATACTGGGGAGCTAAGATGGCAATCACAGCTTTTTCATACTTGGTACCATCAATTCAAATTCTTAAAGAAAAAGAAGTTCTTTAAAAAGGTGAAGAAAAAATATCTGCTCTACAGCATTTTGCTACCACTGCAAGAAACAAATGCATCCTACTGACCATTAACCTTTGCAGACACAAGGGGTGAATCACTTGTCATACATTCAAAACAAAATCCATCACCCTTAATGATGAGCTATCTGTGATCGATGGGCGTCTCTGATTTGCAGTCACAGGCACAAGCTGCACTGAAGTGCAGCTCACTGCTAAGAAAGATTAATCACTATGAACATCCAGCAACAAGGCCAAATCTCTTCTTTTTTTCTTCTTTATTTATTCAGTATAAAGCTACAGAAAATGCTCAGTATTCAGTGACAGGCCAACTCAATTGGCTGAAGAAATCAGTCTAATACTCCCATCTTCTGCTACTCTGGAATATGGGATCTTTACAGCTCATTTCCTAGTGTGTACGAGCACAATCTCATCATTATGTATCAGTTGTATCTGCTTTTCTTACACACAGGGCTACATGTTGTACCTAGCAGGAGTAATTATCACTGAACTACTGTGAGCTACTAATGACAGTCCTTTCCAGGAAGGGCAGAGTGAGACAGCAGCCAGCACTTCAAGGCTATAGGTACATAAACAAGCTCTTATTCTCTCACAGAAATGAAGATATCCTTCAACAACAGAGGGATGCTCAGACAAATATGAATTACTGGACATTAACACGGGGTACGATGTACGCAGGCAGCTACAAGCAGACGCTATATATGTTCTCAGCCTAACTTCCCTAAAAATCCTCATATGTCCACATTCTGTATTAATGTAGGATTTTGTCCACAATATGTCTTTTCCTCATTGGAAAATTACTCCCTCTCTATGTGTTGAATATACCACTGCAGAGTGAAAACTGGAATTCCTGAAAGAGCTCGGTGGAAGTCAGATTGATGCAGTTTGAAAGATGCAACTTTTTAAATGTTTGGAATTTCCAGGGTTCTTAAATAATCAAAAAAGCTTACCAAAGCAGGCTGTAAATTCTTTCATTCACTCATTTTCATTGGTAAAATAAAAGAGCCCATTATCTAAACTGGTAGCTGGCAGCCAATACAAGCCTTAGGATAAATGAGTTTGCTTGTAAAGAATTCTCCTATAGTTCCCAAAAAGGAAATGGCACATACACTACAGCACAAATCACAGCAGCTTCTGTTCTGTGATGTCCCACTCTCTATCAAGCACAAAATGGAACGGTCTAGCAGAAGAACAGCTCTCATCCTCTTTCCTGCACAAAACATGGTCCTGAAAGTAGGAAAAAATAGTTGCATCTGACCAATTCAGCTTAAAAGAGCAGAGAAGGAAGCAGTAAAACAACAGGAATCTAGATTAGGAAAATCTGAACTCACTGTTTCCCTGTTTGTGAAACAGAAGAGAGCTGAAGATCATTCTATGTACGTGCCTGCTCTTTACATAAGACACACATATGATTTAACTGCATGCTGACAAGTACAAAGGAGCATATGAAGAAGGATCAGCCCTCATGTGGCCCGAAGCCAATAAACATACATCCCACTACACCACAAGCAGCTGACAACTAACGGAGTCTAAACCCAGACTGCCACACTGAAATGGCTACAAGATACTTGATGAAAAGACGGAGCATTACATCAATGTTTGAAGAAAAGCAAGATGAAAATGATGTTTTCAGATTACCCTGCAAAGCAGCTAAGACAGCAACTCTGCTTTGCTTACTCCAACAATACAGACTCAGAGTCTTAAGCATCCAGGGTAAGTACCAACAGAACCTTACTTGTTAACCAAGGAGACAAAACACCAGTTCATTTGGCAAGTACAATGCCAGACCAACTGGAGATCCTGTAGCTTTAACTATACTGCTAACTGAGAACAATTTTGTATGTACTCAACTGCTAAATTACACCGGGGACTTAATAGTTCACCATTCAGAATAAAAGCTCTGATTTGCATTATTGCTTAATGACTAAACTCTACCTCTTAGGTTGATTATAAGCTTTGCTTAATTATAAGATATATCACTGCTTAAGTTGATTTGCTGAGCTTTACTTAACTAAATTATGCCCCCTGTCAAAGCTCTTTTGAGCAGTATATTTCTAACCAGACGCTGCAAGACTGCTACAACTCTACTTTCTTATATGAGTAGCAGCTTCTCACACAAATCTCCATCTTTTACATCATGTTTGTTTCTCTTACGTTTGAAGGTATCAATTTATAGCATAGTAGTAAAACTAGATTTAATCAGAACAAAACGGTGTGTCAGCCCTTTTACATGTAGAAGTGAATGGAAATGAAAGGGCAGGAGTCTGGCACACCAAGCATGTATTTCTATTACTACACTTCTAGAAACAGCACTTGTTAATATTCTATCAGGCTGCATCTCTCAGTACATCCAGAGCCACTGCCTACTAATGAATCCTTCACTGTCAGGTGTTAAATACACACTGACTGGATTTTATCTATCCCCTGACTGGGTGATACACTTTATTCTTTTATGACTGCGCAAATCTGTTTTTGTGGTAACAGTCACTTTCATGGCATTATTTCTAAGTTAAAAATTAAGTTAATGAGGAAATATATATATAAATATATATATATATTTATATATTTATATATATATGGCCTGGCTGCTTCAAGTGCCTATAACTTGCACTACCAATACTTCAATAAAGTGCACAGACAAACAGGGCAAAAGAAAGATAATCAGGAAGCAACATGCAGCTGAATCCCCTGCTATTTGTCTGAAACAGATTTCTTGGTATTTACCATGTGGACAATGCTGCCACAGCCCCGAACACAACGTCCTACTTTTTTTCTAATAAAAAACTTTCCCCTGGGAGGGGAAGACTTCACTAACTCGTGAGCCACAAAATTCTTCACAAGTGCAACAGCACAAGCATATAACTACAGCACAACCCAAAGGTGTTCTGAAGCTCGGATTTAATCTCAGTTACGAAATCTTTTGGTAATACATACGCAGTACTTGCAGTGTTCTTGCAGGATTTCCAACATTAGCTCTACAGTCTCAGGTTAAAATAAAACCAGTCTGGGAAGATGTGATATGCACTGGTCTCCAGGCTGAAGATGGGACAGGTACCGTGCTCTGGAGATCGATTCAGCACTCTCACCTCATAACGTAACACACAAAAAAGCATATAGAAAACCCACAGATTTGCAATGCATATGAATATTTACATGGAAAAGTTCATCTCCAACCGAGCTGAATCTTAAGTATTTTTGTCAGCCTTCCCTTTCCCGATAGCTGTCTAAATACATATAAAATAGTATATGCATAGAAAGAAGGACATCATACCTCTCAACATCTCCCTGCTTTAGTGAGGAAGAAACAAGCTGAAAACAATTCAATGCAACAACCTACTCCAGCTTTCCTCTCCAACCTCTTTCCACTTGTTTCCAGGGCAACCAGTGTTTGCAGATGCCTATAGCGGGCGCTGGGTTCATGACTTCATCACAGTTAATATTCTCTCGCTGCCTCTTTAGACGGAGAATACAGTATATACATACATCCCCACACTATAAACACAGAGATTATACAACTCCCGCACCCTTTATTATAGGAAGACGACAATTTATGTCCTATTTGGACGTGTCTGTACGAAAATATTCACTCAGCAATTTGCAGATGTGGAGAAAGTTTAAAAGCAGCTGCACTGTAACAGCAAGCAGCTGCTCTGCTGTCTGGGTGCTGTGCACCTCATTGCTCAATTTCCTTCTGCTGTCAGCTACAAGTAGACATTAACATCACAGTGTTATAAAACATTTGAGCTGGATGTTCGAGAAAGCCTTTAGTCATGCTCTAAACCTGTTACATGAGGGCTGAGAGACAAGCCCAGAAAAAGTGACTGGCACCTGGAAAAATGTTGTTCCAGTTGCTGAGGGAGGTGGTGTGAAGTATTAAGGCACGGATATGTGAAAGGCTACAAGCGACTCATGGTGCATGCACAAAGCATCGTTTTGTTATGGGAAAAAGGAAGGAACTGAGCTTGGAACTCCAGAACAGAACACCAACATGATTTGAAAAGTGCATGCTTGGAGAAATGAACAGAGAAGAGCTACAAGGGCTTACACAAAGTGGATGTGCCTCCTGGCTTCACCCCTCTGCAAAGCACCTTCCCCAGCACTTCTGTGAGTCAGACAAAAAGCCTGACTATGATTTAGCAGACCTGTACCACCTTGCCCTCCATCCACTTCAAAAGAGTAACAACTGCATTCTGTGGGCCTGCAGCCACTAAGAAATACATACTTTATTTGTCCCAGTCACAAAGGATTTACTTTGTGTGTTAACAGCCACACAAGGTACATGCAGTTTTTCACAGAGCTACCACTAATTTACCACTGATTTACAAGGTGGATATTTTTATGTCGATGGAAATGCATCTTATCTGTTGCTCCCTGACTTGGTGGAGTAAATATCCTACCACACTTCCAAAGAATGGCGCTAATGTGTAAACAATTAATGTTCAATATTCCATCTGCCTCACCCTCTGGCGCGCTGGGAATTTAATACAGTTTTTTTCCCATACAGTGGCTGCAAAAGGGCATGGAAAGCTTGAATTTGCAGGAGCTCAGAGTTTCCTCATACGCTGTACTACCAAGTCAATGGAAAGACTGTGTTGGAACACAGGTCGGTTCAGCTGAACACAGTTCAGATACGAATGCTGACCCACAGAAACAAGAGCCATCATGTATCTGCCTTTGTCATGAGGTACTACACAATACACAACAGCAGGCTGTAAGGCTGCTCGCTAAGACATATAGTAAGTATACTCGATACTCATTTCCTTACACATTCACCTTCTCCATGTTAATTCCCACTTTCCTGCCATGATGTTTATTTCTAAAATAAAAAACCAAGCACACAACAACAAACAATGAAGTCATAGCTGTACAGACAACTATTTGACTTGAAATGCCAAATTCAGGAAATTACATTCCAAGCTGACACACAAAGCCATGTGTTAAAAATTAAGCATCAGAGTAATTTTGGAAGCAGAAAAGCTGTGCAACACAAGTTCTACGGCTCCCTGAAATGAAATGAATTCAAACAGTCTGGCGAACAGAAGTTCGCACTGTAATAAGATGGCATTTATAACTAGGGCTCTGTCTATTAGACAGTGGTATCAAACATACCCCACACTCCTTCCTAATGCTGAGGTCAGCTGTGACAGAACAGCACCGATGCCAGTAAAGCTTAAAATAGGTGGCTTCTGGGGAATAGCCCCCAGCTCACAGTTACTCCCAATCTCCCAGGCCCCTGCTATGGAAAAGCCATTCTGGGGCAAGCTAACAGTGCTGCCAGTGCAGTTCCTGTGTCCAGAACCACTTCCTGCTGCTCTCAAGCTTCCTAAAGATGCAGGAAATTGACAAGTGTGCTGGTAAAGATATGCTCTTTCCTTCTCTCTTTGTTAAAAGCCCAAACCAAACAAATAACGTGACAATTCTAATAAACCCTTCAATAAAAAAAAAACAGTCAGTGGGTCTAGATCAAAAAGATAACGGTTTTGTATGCAATTATATGAACTTTCAAATGGCATTATAAGAAACAGTTAATTGATAGCTGTGTTTTAGTACTGGGTTTAGCAGGAGTACATGATTTGAGAGCATCACACAGCAGTACACGTGGACAGTAAGCCACTCATCTGTGCTCTGCTCCTTGTGAACTGTATAGATTGTTACTCAACAAACGCCATAAGCCCCTTCCTCCTCTGCCATCATTTTTCACCCTTCTCTGACCTGATGGCCAATTAAGCACAATACAACTCATCAAAAGTAGCTCTTTGAATAGTTGGGTTTCATCATACTATTCAAAAAGAATTTTCCTAAAGAACTTTGTAAATGCAAAACCTTTGCAGTAGGCTTATAACTACATCTCTCTGCAGCCTCCTTGAACTCAAAACTGCCCAGCCCACGCTCTGCACTGGACTCCTTACCATCACCTCACAAGTCTGTTTGGAAGCTGTTGTTCCTGCCCTATTTGTTCTTACTGATTAACACGAGCACATACAACTAACAACAATTTGAATTTCAATTCTGCACAACGTTAGATTGAATTAACAAAATTAAACAAAACGAACAACACAAACAACCCAAAGGGTAAAGAGTAGAAATAGTCATTAAGTGCACTGATAAACTTTTCTGGAATTAATTTGTTGCAATAGCAAACTGAATCAGCATTACTTCCAAAGAGAAGAGGAGAAGGCACAGCTGGCTGGGACCGCCGGAGCACCTGGCAAAAGGGAATTAAGGAGTCATTCACAAACAGGAAAATCCCTGCTGACATTCAGCGGCCAAGTTGTTTTCAGAGCACGTCCACTGTGAAAACTAAAAAGCTTCATGAAAAGGAAGGATCCGACAGGCGGAAGTGAGAATGCCAATGCCAACACAGGAGGCAGATGCTGAAAGAGACTGGAGAGAGAATGCAGAGCTCACTGAAGGCTGCCTGGCTGATTTCTATTAGCAACCTTGCAGTCACTAACAGGTGACTTTCACTCAAGGATACTACAGAAGGCATGAGGTTACAAGTGCTTAAAGATGAGATTTTGAAAGCCTTGAAGGAATTCAGTCTGGGGAACTGAGGTAGAAAGCTGCAAACGAGGAAAACAAAGGAGGAAATCACAGAAGTCAAGATGCCTACAAGTGACACAAGAACACTGAGTCAAAGGACATCCTTACACCAGGGAAGTGCTGGGAGAGCAATGTGAAATGAAGCTCACACGAGGCCCCAGGCCTATGGTCAGTCTATGACATTTTCTGTGTTCAGCTTTTCTGAGCTACTTGCTGATATCGGCTCTGTACTCTAAAACACAGTTTTGAATTCAGCAGAAAAAACAACAGTAAAAAGACTGATCATAAATAAGAAGATTGACCATTACTACTGCAGCTCCTTTCCAATTGAAAGCCTGAATTGCATTCCACAGCTAAAATAAGGTTAAACAAAATTAAAGCAGTTTAAAATCATTTCTCACTGCAACAACAGCGCTGTTTACCCTTTCATGCAACTTTCTTTACAAGCTTGTTTCTTGAAGTCTAAAAATTCTACAGGCTGAAATACATTCCAGCCTCTACTGTCCTGTTGTGACTGCATATGAAACATCTGAAATTACAGCAAGGTTCTTGCATGGCTTATCGGCTGCATCTTCCCTGCATGCTACAGAAAGAACTGGTGGTCTTAGCTCTGAATCTCTAAGCCCAGACATCTGTATCATGAACTGCTTGGTTTTTACACTGAAACGCTTTAGTGCTTCATGAATTTAGTGCACACGGATTTAAAGGAGGGAGAGGAAAACTGCTACTCTTCTACCCTTCATTTATAAGACAGCTTCCTGAGTAGATCCTTTTAAGCAAAAGATGTAATGATTCCAAGTACAGAAACCTTCAAAAATCAATCGTGAATGTTTTCCTGTCCATCTAAGTATCATTTTTGGATAAGGACAACAAAGAAGAGAAAGTCAGGACTTTTTAGCAATTTAGAACAGTGTAACAACACAACAATGTGACACACTGGAAAAGGTTTGTTTATTCTAATTACCCTCTTTACTTCCCCCTGAAAAAACTACAGGCTGAATCAAAATACAGTTCCAGAGTCTCACATACATTGTGCCTACCTGTAGGAACCCCTCATACTGAAATTACCACTCCTGTTACTTTGATTTCATCATGCTGTATTATTCTGCCCTAGCTAGTTGTATTAGACATAAAATCCCACTAAAACATTCACAAAAGAAATGAGTGGATACTTCGCTTTTAAAGCCATTACTTTTTCTAAGTGAAGGCACAGAAAATGATAGCAACTAATACTCTGATGTGCAGTATTCTCACACAAACAAACAGAGAAGGAAGTTACAAAAATGAGACGAGAAGAAGGATGAAAACAGATTACTCTGAACAGAGCTAATGAGGGGCAGATGAAAAAGGAGTAAAACTGAATTAGAAATAATCCTTTTTAAAAGAGGTGGGAGCAAAGGCAGGAGAATTAAAAAAAGAAGAAAAGGACACAGCAGTAATTGGTATCTTTCTCAGCTAGAGAAATGACCTGTCAGGTAAGTCTGAGAGCAGAAAGCCAGATACAACACACACACTCCACATTCGAATCAGAGCTTTGCAGAGAGAGCCTCTTGATCTTCAGACACATGGTTTCAGGGTTATAATTATGGCAGCTAGCTCTTCCATCTCCCTCAACCAAGATGATGTATAGAAAGCATAAAAGAAAGAACAATGTGAAACCTTCCCCACCTTAACAAAGCCTAGGAAGCCAAAAGATTAAAATAAATGTTCTAATCACTGCAAGGTAGCCTGGGAAATTGCAGAGGAAAGCACATCAGAAATGCTCATGAGCTTTGTTTGAAAACTGAATGTGTGAGCTCTTTATTTGCACTGTCATTCCTACCGGTCTCCTTAGTAAATGCACAGTAACTGCATGATCTAGAGGATTTTTTTCCTCGTTGTCTAGGTGCAAACCTGAGTGAATCCCTGCAGAACAAGCCTGCCAAGATATCTTACAACACCATGCAACACCATTCCTTCAGCTTCATAAGAACAATAACAAATGCGGTTTACACACTGACTCAGTCATTCCCTTCCTTATCATTCCCCTTCTTCCTCTCAAGAAGATTTCTCCCTAGCTCTGTGAAAAGGGAAAATTAGATGATTATATTGCAACTCCTAATATAGGAGTTTAAATTTTCAGTATCATTCTGCAGTCAGAGACCAACAAGTCGGGAAAACTGATTTCTCTCCAGTCTGCTCTTCATTGCCAATGAGTTCAGAAGACTATGTGCATTTAAACACCAAGGCTGGTTATGTAAGGGAAAAAAATCATAAGTATATGAGTAAAAGTCACAATATGAGAATAACAAAGTATCTGAGTAGATCAGTCTGCTAATTATGAAATAATGTTACGCAGCATTGATTCCAACTAATACAGGCACTATTTCCACCATATCCTCATATGCCACTTCCCCTAGTACCTGAATGCATGTGCTTCATTCAAAATTTTATCTGGGCTCTTATTCATCTGCCTATGGCATTCGGAGTAGCTTTAAGGTTCAAGCTAGAGAGCAGATGGAGAGAGCACAAAAAGTAGCAAAAGCTTTTTCAGACAGTGTTCCTGCTAAGGATATAAAAAAAAAAATACAAGCTATAGCAGGTGCTCTGACACCTTGATATGCACAGCGTCCCACAAATACGCACAGCCGTGTCTCTGGGCACCCAAGAGAAGTCTGGGGCTAACTGGGCTAATCTTACTTCATTCCTGAAGTGCAACAATACCACCTCACACAGCGATTTTGATTACTGCTAACATCATCATCCTGCCATGATGGCATTCTCATTTAACTCTTCTCATCTACATAATCTTTATAGGACCGAGTACATAATGCCATCCTGAGCACATCACACCATCTTTCTGCATAATAAATAACATTTGCTTTGCATCTTCAATTCTTTTCTGTAGCCTAACCTTGCACATAACCATACTAGGACTATAAATATATTTCCAACCAGTCCTACCAGATACTTCTTTCCTCAAATGTGAAACATAATGGCAGTGATATACTAACTTTATGAGTCATGCAGAAGCTTGGAATTTTCACAGTATTATTTATCTCTACATAAGTGGCTGTGGTATCTATGCATTTAATTATGTTAATCAGTTACTTACAATTTAGATGTGGCTTATCTATTGTAGTCTATTTCAACTGCTATCACTTTTAAAGCATATGAGGTATTTTGGAGAAATTTATCTTTACCTCTTTGAAGAAAAACAACAAACCTTTTAATGCCAGTATAGACTTAAATTATGTATGTAAAGCATGGTTCTATTTTTAGACTGCTATTCCATGATTTCATATGCAAGTTACATTCAGTGCTCTTTACTGCATCCTAGTAAATAAAATATGTATTAATTTAATAATGCACTCCAAAACAAAATCTCTTTTATACACGTGCCCCAAAACAAAGCGTCTGTTTGTGCAGCCTTCTGAGTATGGGCCAGTGATCAGAAAATGAGACAGAATCAGAACTCAGGCACTGACTCAACATGTGGCCTTTGCAAACAAATCAGAGAAGACCAAGATGTTCCATCTCCCTGAGACTCACCACGTGCAAGATCACTCAGGCTGGGAGCAGTCTCTGCATTCTGACTCCGGAGATGTTCTGTGTCCCTGTGTGTCTCCTGGGATGGAGGCACTGAAGAAGATGCTGAGGAGGAGGAGGATGAAGAGGAAGAGGCTGGTTTGGATTTGGAATGCAGATCATTCAATCTCAGGAGATTTTCAGGAGTCACAGTGTCTGGATTCACTGGGGCAGGATGCAGTGTGGCTGGTGTCACTGGGAAGAAACTCTCTCTGTTGTCCTTCGTATGCTTTGGGGTTGTGGGTGTTTCTGCTGTGGACTGTGTAAAACAAAAGAGGACAGGTACAGACATGAGAAAATACATGCCAGTAATTCTGCACGTGCTGCCTGTTTCAGTGATGCCTGCAGGCAGCACAACTATTTGTACACAGAAAACCCTGAAGCAAATATAATTTAGCATTTATTCATATTCGAAGTTATAATGCTTTACTTAATAAATCCCTCCCAATACCATACCTCACTTAAATTCATCAGTAAATACAAATCACAAATTCTTTTTAAGAAAAATAAACTTGTTTCATTCAAAAATATGTTGTCAAACCCTTGGCCTCAATGAGCAGATCCACAATGCTGTAAGGGAACTTGCAAATTATTAAGACAAATTATTCTTTGTAGGTGATATGAGAAGAAATGGGAAAACAGAAATATGTATTTGCATGTAAAAAAAAACCTTAACAGCCCAATCCTACATTGTAAATTTCCAGTAACTGCAGAACCAAATAATGTCGGTGTCCTATTCAGAACAAAACATGGGAAAATGGTTGTCTTTATAGAAGTTAACAATGGCACCAAGAGCAACACTTTCCTCTAAAGCCAGAGCAGTGCTGTTACGTAGACTGAAGAGTGACATAAATTCACCATAGAAGGCAATAAACACACCTATAGAATGAGTATCTTCTCTATAATTTTTAGAAGTAATAAAATAAGGCATTATTGCCTGTGAGGCCACAGGATGTATTTATTTCATGTTCCTTCCAGTCTTCATTTAGTAGAGACTTATTGTACCATAGAAGATACGGTTGAGTGAAATCTCAGCTGCTTATTCTCTGCCTTATACCTTTACCTCTCATATCTCTAACAGGAATTATTTTAACCATGGTGATTACAGCATGTTTGGAATAGAAATAAAGCATCCTGTGGTCAGTTGTAGAATCACATTAAGCCCTAATGTCTTAGATTTATTACCATGACAGAAGAATCAGAAGAATTGAACCAAGAGAACAAAGTAAACATCATATGGAAAAAAAATGCTTTGAATGCTACATTCAAGTCAGTCACCATACAGGATCCAATAAGGTCTGTTCTACCTCCGAAACCAGCAAGTTCCTGATGTGTAAAGCATCAGTTCCAAAACTAAAGGTCTCATGATGCACAAATGGGATTACATAAACCTATATTAAATCTGCAGAATCTCTAAGCCAGAAGTGAGATCACTAGAGGAAATGTTCTCAGCTGTAATTTAGAGGGAAAACCCCTCACACCCATGCACTTCATTAATTCACATAATACATTACATAGAACCTGTAATTTCTGTGCTCGTATTGTATTCATTGTTTTTCCTCAGCAGAAATATATGAGGGTACAACCACTTAGTTGCTTGCTAGAAATATATCTACACCTCAAATGGCACTTCTCTAACAAACTACAACTATTATCAGAGGATATTTGGAAAATAACTCAGCAAGACTGGGACAGTGCTCGGAAGCAAAATGATTACTGACAGAAAGAACATGGCATCACGGAGTAATTCCAGCTGGAAGGGCTCTCTGAAGGATTCTCTGGTCCAACTCCCAGCAGAGCAAAATTGACTTAGCTCAGATTACTCAGGGCCTGCATCCAGCACAGTTCCATGCATCTCTGGGGATGGACATTCCATAGTCTCCTTGAGTCCCTGTTCCAGTGCTTTCCCACCTTCTCATTGAACATTTTTTTCCTATCACCTTATCCAATGTTCTTTTGCTGCAACTTGTGACTGCTGCCTCTCATCTGGCTCCCTTCTCGCTACTGTTGATAGCAATTCAAGCTCCCACCCTCCAAGAGCTTTATCCTCTCCAGGACGAAGCAAACCAGCTCTCCTGAACTTCACTGCCATAATGCCACACCATAGACCCAGGTTCAACTTCTTATCCCCCAGGACCCCAAGTCTCTTTGGGAGAGATGCTACAGGCAGTGACAGTGCACAGGGGTTGTTCTGCCTCAGGTGCAGGACTCTGAATTTCTCTTTGTTGTTGTCTCTTTTGTAGTTCCTGTCAATGTGAGCCTCTGAAGATTCTCTGCACAGCAAACACTGCTCTCCAAGCTTTTTTACTATGCCCTCTGAGATGATATAATTTGCAAGCTCCCCAAAGGCTTGACATCCCATCATGGGATTAGAAAAGATGCTACAGAACAAATCTGAAGAACACCACTGGGAAACAGCAGCTGAGCAGAAGGCTGGTGGATGCCACATCACATCCTACTAGGCACCAACAAACACTGATGAGAGGAAGGCCTTCCTGTAACTCGAAGATGATCAAGTGCACAAGGAAAAAAGTTAAAGACTCAAATAATCCTTATTGGTACACAGAGATTGAATGAATTCATATTCCCATTTCTCTCTAAATAAAGATGTCCTGTCAGGGGCAAAACAAAAAACAAATTCTATTTTTAATTAGTTCATCCAGATGAAGCTGCAGGGCTTCTTTTTCCAGAGATTTTTTCCATAGAAAATCAGCCTGCCTCATAAGGACAGTAAAATTTTAACTGCATATAAAGTCAAAACTAATATGTTTCTGTCTCAATAAAACCATGACTAAGATTCTTTCTCTGAAGTCAAAAAGTACCATCCTGTACTGAAGAGTTGCAACCATAGGTTTTTGTATTTAAGACTTTAAAAGGAGCCTTTTGGACATGACCTATAAAAGAGTTTTTTAATCTAAGAGCAAGAATTCTAGCACCTCTGATCAATAAGTGATGCTACTCACAAAACCCAGGTTAGGGAAAGATTGTTAACTAATTTTAGGACTACATTTTTACCATCATGCAGGTGACGGCATCGAGGAAAACACCAGACCTTCTAACACTGTATCTGAGAAACAAACCCAGAAAACACCATTACAGGAAGCCTTGGACTTGCTAAAAACAATTTATGTTCATGTACTTCTACTGCTACACTAGCAGTAAGGCACCATAAAGATTAGTACAGTAAGAACTGAGCAGCAATGACAACCCTCTACCAGTGCTTTTCACTGGATATTTTTCTCAGTTTCTCCTTTGCAGCACTAAAAGCACAAAAATTCTCCTTCCCTCATCCCTCCAACCCACCTGACCATGCTGAGCTCTCCCTTATCACTGCTGCATTTGAAATACAGTAGCTTGATCATGAGTTAGCTTTAGTTACCACGAAGAATCTTATGTCCACAAGGATGCTACTCACAGAACAAGTGTGTACAGCTGAAGTAAGATGAAAACTTATCTGCTTTCCTCACAACTTTCATTGTAATTACATGTTCCTCTGGTCAGGACTGGACCTTCTTCTTGGCTTTTTTGGAAACAAGTTACTGAAGTACTTCTGTTTTTGTCTCAACTACTATACTATCAAGGGGGACAGAAGAAACATCTAAGACATTAATATCCAAATGTGTCATTGGCTGTGAGAAAAACAGCCTAATACATCCAGAAATATCTGCTATCTTATTTCCTGTCCTTTTAAATATTTAGGAAAACATTTTTCATTGTGAAGTTTGTATAAAATCAAATTTCAGATGAACACTTAACATACATATTTGCTTGGATTACGATTTATACACATACAGGAGTGCAAATCAGACTCTGTATTAGCTCAAACCCTGACTATTTCTGCACATTCCTTGCAAAGAGGCCATTCAGCTTCAGGGAGCCTATGAGGAAACCTCTATCACGTTGGAAGCTAGTGTAAATAAAAATTGAGGAAAAGGGCATTAGGACAGCCTGCCCCTAGGAAAGGTAGTGGGAAAATCAAACCTTTTTTATTTTTGAAGATGTTAATGTAAAAAAAAATCCTTCCTGTAATTTCCCAGTGAAGCACTTCAGTAATGAGACAACAAAAGCTAAGGAAAAGAAATGGGCCACTAAGTTAGGAGAAAATTGTACTTTACAGACTATGTGCAACGTCATGAGCTGACAACCTGAAAAACAAATAAATCCTACAGGCACCTTATTGATAGTGCCTATGGAACAGCTCACTGCTCTGTGGCTGTGGGAAGAAGCAATGATCCAATCTTCCATAAAATGGGAAAATGACAGTCATCCCAATAGAAGTTTCCTAACAAAAGATACTGGCACTGTAACCATTACAAAATGTTTGGTGGTGGTGGCTTTTTAAATTGGTCTCATGTTGAAGTGTGGGTTCGCAGTGGGATTGAAGTCAGCATTCACTTTACTTAACAGAGCTTCCTAGTGCAGCTACGTTCAATGCTGTGCTTTAATTATTATATGTGTTCTTGCATTTGTTCCTCTCAGTCTCTCCATAGCAATATTTGAACCTATTCTCCTTTGGATGTTTTCTCCAAAGTACATCAGAACAGCAATATCCATTATATGTAATCCAGACTCCGAGGAACCTTCCATTTCCTAATATTACCATTTTATATACAGAACACAGTGAACATTATATACATCTAATTTAACTGCACTCCAGCTTAACAAAATCCTCTGTTGACACTTAACGTCCTACACAGGCAACAACATTCCAGCAATACTTCCATACACAAAATGGACCAACAGAGAAAATGATGAAAAACATGGACAAGAACTTAAAAGATAAAAAAGTGACTTTTTCCTTCTTGTTCGCTTTATGATTGCTTTCTGCAGCAGACAGAAGGAGGAGAGCTGTTAATTATATCAAGAATACACCTCCAGGATAGAGTGAGAGGGGGATGCCATGGCAACTGGCAAATGCAACAGCGAACAAATGGTCACCCTTCGGTAGAAGTGAGACTATAAGAAAAATCGTCCTTCTGCCCTCTTGACCCCCACCTCCTACTTTCCCCTCCTTCACCATCTCTGAGGCATTAACAAAGCATGGAGGTAACTCAGGAAAAACAACTTTCTCTGTAAGCAGCCTCTGACGTCTTGATGTGCAGGAAGATGAAAATTAGCAGCATGTGGGTGGAACAAAGAGGGGGGAAACACACGAGGTAGAACCAGAGATTATTATTTTCTAATTATTTAATATTTTCCTTATCTCCTTCCATTTCCAGCAGAACAATTTTACAGAAAGCTTTTGGCTGTTTCTTGAAGAGAACAGCTTGCTGTGGGTTGGTTTGTTTTTTTCCCCTGAAGCAAGAATTCAAGCAGAAAACGCTCGAGATGTTCGAGGTAGTTCACACAAGTCACTCTCTAGTTTTCCCCCTGAAGAAAAAAGCCTACAAGACTCCATCACTGCAATGCTGACAGCATTCCACAGCACAAGGGGAAAAGTCCACAGAACTGCCCGCCAGCTTTACTCACAGTAGCCAATTTTCTTCTGTTCCAAACAAGAGGTCACATTCCCTGTAAGGTCCAGCACAGGGACTGTAACATCACCATACTGACAGTCAAGAGTCAATTCCAGTACTTTGCTCTCCAGGCCACGCGTGGTTCCAGCCCCAAGCTCTATAAGCATATCTTCTACAATTCCTCACTGCTAGACTGTAGCTGAAAACGACCCACTGCCAGCACTGGCAAAAGAGGGATCCAAAACCTCTGTTATCTGTTCCAGAACTACACACGGGTAGAAGCAGCTGCACAACCACCAAGTCCTTCCTCATTAGACACTGCTTTTCCTATTACAGAAGCAGCAAAACTTTATAGAAGACTGTGCTGGCAGCCTGCCGGGAGCCTGAGGACACGTCTCATTTGCATAACCTGACTGTGCCTTTGTGTTCTAAGAAGAATTACTTGTTTTGATTCTAGTTGCAGCTTCCTTATGAAGCATCATGTTTAATTAGGTCTGACATTAAAAAGTGCTGAGGAGTTTTGACTGCAGGTTTAGAAAGGGAAACAAGAGGAAAATTCAGCCTGACACCAGTAGGTGGGAGAAGGTGGGCATAGATGTGGTACTGCTATAGAGGTAAGCAAAGCTGTGGGCCAAAGGGAGCATCTCATCTATAAGAGAAGCACAACACGAGCTGAAGGTTGGTAGCTGGAGTAGGAAAGGGGGGGGCGGGGTGAAAAATTGCTTTTCTCTTTCCCACTCCTCAGGGACAGAGCCTGTCCCAGAGCAGGGATGCTTTGGCAAGGGCTGCAGTGACTCTTAAATAACTCAGCAATGTTGAAACAGTCCCTTCTCATGACATTTAGATGATATACAACACTGTGACGAGCCAACAGAAATTTTCAGCTGCTACAACGCTATCCATCAGTAGGAATTTCTACATACAGTTCCCCATTCTCAAGGGTCACAGCACAGGACTAGAGACTTAGTGGCATTTTGGAACTTTGCCTTTGAACACTACTGTATTTTTAGATGTTGAGTCTAGATCTATGTGCAAAGCCCATGTCTGCAGTGTTTTCTATAAATTCAGTTCTCAGGACTGGTGATACGTAGCATATCACTTGGCCTGGAAGTTTCACCTGTCCCCTTCAAACTGCCCATCAGGATAGTTTTAACATGGATGGAAACTCCAACTTTAGTATTACAGCACTCAATGTTTTCAAATTCCAGGTGTGTTCTCACACTGAAATATCTCCATTTGCACTAACAGAATATGCAGCATACAGTGATGCTTTCCCCAGCTCCTGTTGCAGTAACTTTTCCACACAGGCATGTCTCGAATAGCACCACAGACATCAGTATGATACATAAAATGATGAATTTAGAATCATCAACTTCATGCAGCCAGTGGAAAGGGATATTAAAAATTCTCTAATTATCTAGAAGCTTCCTAAGTGCTTTCTGCTAGCATGTCCTGTCCTGGTCTGTAGGACCACACACTGAAGTGTAATGCTATGTCAAGGTCAACCCAGTCCGCCTCAATCTTTCATCTTCCTCAGAAAGGCCTCCAAGGTATTCAGTTTTCAGGGACCATTAATTTCCTAAGAAAATCATACTTGGCAAGGCTAAAAATATACCTCATAACTCAGCAATAGGCGACTCCTTTAGGATCTCTGCAAAACTTTTTAATAACACCTTCAGACTGAGGAAGTTCAATGAGAAAAAACAAGCATCCTTCAAAATGCTGTTTGACCATTAACTAAATTAATTTATCATGTAATCTCAGTAAATTAAATACTAATGACACAGGGACTACTGCTGGATGGCAGTTTCAGTACAGTTCATATGTGTCAATCAAAAATCTTGCTCACAGTGAACTTAAATGGAAAAGTACAAAGAGAAAAATAACTGTCAGGAATACTTATTCTCCATCCCTGCGCTGTGTGACCACACAAATATCTGTGCCAGCACAGATGGCAGCAGTGGGGCAGTCTGACAAAATGGTGTCTGACATGGAAGTGTGTCACTGAATTCCAGCATATGCAGAACAAAATGCCCACACAAAATGGACTTGGGAAAGCAAAACTGTACTTTGCTATGGGAAAACATCAATTACTCCTAAAAGTAAGAGATGGGCATCGTTAAGCTTGCATGGATGTTTAACTGAAAAGGTTCCTCACCACACTAGAGCCCAATGCAATAGCATTTTACACCTTTCTGTTGAAGGCATTATTGCCTAAGCACAAGCACAACCGTAGGCATCCTGTAAAGACATTTAGCAATACTATACATATGTTGTAGCTGTTCACAGTTAAAGGACACCGTTTTGAAACATTCTGTCCCTGACATGAGAAGAATATGCTGCTACCCTGTAAAACACCTAATGACTAAACATCTACGTTATTTTCTTTGTTGTCTTCTTTTCAACAGAATGAACATGGGAGCTTAAATGTGGCATAATGGTTTTGCACCATCATTCTCTTCTGTCATCTTTAAACCAGGGAGTCAACCTTTTATACTTCCCCACGTACTAAGCTGACTGGAGAAGAGGATGCTGGGGCCTCTTAACATTGCCTCATTCATGAAGACCACAGAGGGTTTCTGAAACAAAAGTGTCACAGTACTGCCAAGCTATTAAAAGATCTCATCACAAAAGTATAATAATCCACTTTGCAAACTCTGTTTACTGATTGCTGTACTGTTTCCTGCTTACGCCTGAAGAGGGATGTAAAAAGATTTCAACAGAGCTGCTAAATATTTAGGTTAAAAACTTTGGTCTGGAAAATCATAATTCAAGCATCTCAGAATTCAATAAGAAGTGACAACTTCCATAAAAAAATAAAAATACACTGTCTGGAACTGTAAAATACAAAAACCAGCAGAGGAAGACATAGATCAAGGTGGGTTTTGTGTTCATTTTTTGGTCTGGGATAAGGGACTGAAGAACCACAGGCCCTATAATCCTATTCAAACTCTCCTATAGCAGAGCTCTTCTCTAGCTTATGGCAGCTTTACGCATGACATCATTTGTTTACAGAAGGCAAATACTTGCCAATTTTAAATAAAACAGGATCCAGTCTGTTGAAGACAGATGTCTACAAGAGCGGCTATTCCTGTGTCTCCACACTAATTCAGTGTTATATGAGAAACAGTAGGACAGCCTCACACTGCTAACGAGATCTGCTAGAAATAGATGAAAACGAGACTGCAGTATGTGATAATCTCATTAGTTGGGACTGCTTCCTAAAAGGGAACGCTTACAAGCCTCATAGTGCATCACATTAAGAGGTATGTTTTATTTCAAGTGATTAAACATGAAATCTCATAGCCTCCAGTGCAGTTAAATACTAGCTCCGCTATTATATCTATTTCAAGATTATCTGTGTGCAGGTTTTTCACCATCCTAACATTTTGCTGCATGCATGAGGAAATGTTGACTTTGCTGGAAGAGCTGGCGTAGCATACCCAGAACCTTTACAAAGGCACAGCAAGAAATCTGGCTGATACATGAGACTTTATTATGTAGTTTTTGAAAAGGTGAATAAATCCCGAAAGCAGTTACATTAGCATTTAAAGAAGCTTATTAGGGAACTCCTTTTATTCTGAAGTCTTAAATCACAGTAAGATGACTTGTATTTTTTTTCCCAAAAACAAATTATTAAAACTAAGAGTCTGAATAGTCTGAGAAAAGATGTATTTATTAGCAAGAACAACCACCTGCTAAATACAAGACTGTGAAGGAAGAAAGATTTCCTCTGCAGCACCTCTCCTGACACTTAGGTTCATTTCTACAGTTCAACAGAAAAATGCTACTGGCCTCCTCAGGGCAAAAGCTGCAGAAAAATGTTGGTTCCTTGAAAATCTCACTGAAGAAAAGTTCCCTTTGCTCTTACATTCTCTTCTGTTTTTCTGCTAGGAGATGCACTGTCCAAATGCACATGTTAACCAGATGTGCTGTGAGGTGATTCTTACCTCAGACCTAACAACTGAGAACATTTATGGATGCTCAGGACTCAGACACATCACAGGGAAAAAAATGAGCTGGGACATCTCCTGACAAATAAAAACTCAGACCATCTCAGGTAGAAATTTAGCATGCAGGTAATCTTGTCCAGAACAAATACTACATAACAGAGCCTGCTCCGAGGGTTTGATGCTCCTCTACCCACCTCAACAAAGCCATAATAATCAGTAGAAAAATATTCAGCAAGATGAGATGAGAAAAAAAATTGCCTGGAGATTCAAGAGAAAGGTGTCTGAAAATGCAAGGTTTAGTCTCCAACAGAAGGCACGTGTACTGAAATAAAATGGAAATTAAAGAAGAGTTCTGAAAGGTTTCAGATATTTCACAGAAAACACAGCTCCCTCCACTAATGTGGTCCCAATTATCTTCAGCCAAATGCAATACAAGAAAATCAGATATTTCTAATTTCTGCAAATACTCAACCACACACTTACCTTTGCAGACAATTTAATAGAAGCATGTTTTAAGTAAGCAGAGACTTGACAGAGCTTACCTGTTTCTGGGCTGACGCTCCCATATGCACCTGGCAAAACTTGACTGCCTGCTCAAGTGCTACTTCTTCATCCACCTGAATAGAGAAACCACAATTAATGAAGTCATAATTACTTAGATCATCTATATATCCTAATAAATTCAAACAAAATGAGGATGTGGGGCATAGGGTAAGTGGGAGAAGCAGCACTTCTGCAGCAGAGAGTGATCTTAAGTTATTCAGGATTATATATATAAAGTTACTTAACTCTTCAAACTAACATTTGGGATGAACAAACTCAACACAATTGGTGTTAGAGTTCTTAACTGATTTCAGCAATTAAGGACTGGACTCCTGAATTACAAAACACAGAGCAGCATATTTTACACACACACACCTTAGCAGCACTCCTGTCAAGGCAGTAGGATCTTCAGGAGATACACATCTCCCCAACCTCTGAACAGACACAGCGTTAATTACATATGGTTGGTTTGGTGATTACTCTTACTCTGTAATTTTTATTTGTGACTTGACAGATTATTAACAGCAGCATACTCTACCTGCTTAATCAGCATGTATGTTTCAGACATGATCTTCTCAATTTTACCCAGGTCGTAGGCCATAACTTTCTGACCTTGCTGCCACACTCGATAGGCATCAAGCAGAAGCGTTTTCCCAGACTCCACATCTTCCAGTAACTTCCTCTTCCTGCTTGATCTCTGGACAGGTTCTTCTGTAGGTACTGCTTGAACTTTAGTTGCCTGCAGTTGCTGTTTTGAGCTGATGCTTAGCTCTTCCAAAGAAAGTTCTGCAGTCCGGCTCTCTGGAGCTCTCTCTTTTGAGTTCCTGCCAGACTGAAGACGGTCCGGCTCACTGCATTTACACGAAGAATCAATTTTTTCAGGGTCATTGGAATATCCATCAAAATCCATAGGCTCAACGGAACCAGGCCTAGGGAGATCTCTAATTTCCTTGGCATTTTTGTCCTCATGTTCCAATATGTCCATAGCATTGGGGATTTGTCCCTGAGTCACTTCTTTTACTCCGTTTTCAGTACTGTGTGCTACTCCATCAGACAAGACTGTTTTTTTGGGAAGGACATCTTTGCCCTCTTCAGCACTAGTTTTATTAGAAACATCTGTTGTCATCCTTCCTGAAGCAAGGTTAGAAGACTTGGAATTCTGATCTTCTGAAACCTTAATAAAAGAAATAATTCTTCTCTGTTACTATTGAATTCAGAAAGCATTTCAGCACAGCCAAGTAATGACAATGAGTACCTTTAAACTATTTACTCCAATTTCATTCTTGTTGGTTCCTGAGTATTAATTAGTCTAAGCCACAAGTATATTAATCAGTGAAAAGCAGCACAGGTTGAACCAAATGGCAATCTTCCCCTCCCCACCCCCCCTTCATTCCATGCTATGGAATCTAAAAAGATGAAATCCAAAGTTTGAGTAGCACAAATTTACAATCAAAAAATGAACCTGTTTCTTTTGGCAGCTGGAGATCAACTTCGAATTTCAGAACCTTCCTTTTGGCCATTCTTGCGTAACTTTCTTCTTGTTACTACATGAAAAATTATGCTAAACACAGCTATAACATACGGAATTTTGTACCTTTACTTTGGTAATGGTCTAAAGCTAGAAAACATCAGCACATCATCCCTTCTGTCTTGGCTTATGAACTATTCATTTATGAACTATTTTATGCAGAGATCCAGTGTCCTTGAGGGCTTTTTTTTTTCCTTAGTTTGTTAAGCCTAGACACTCCTAACTTGGAAAAGCCTTAGGAATGAGTTCTTCCTTGACTGTATTTACAATAAGAACTTTCAACTTCCAGTTATTTTAACCTGAAAGCTGATTAGTCTCTAAATGACATTTAAAAATTACATCTTTAAATGTAGCAACAGATCTGGCGCTGTCAAGGACTAGCACTTAAAAATTGGCACACACGCAACATCTAGTTGTGTGGTTTTGTTTTGCAAGAGGAATTCTACTTCATTTTGTAAGAAAAGTTGCAACAGACTCCACCTGAAAATGCTGCAGCTCTTATATTCCGTGTAATTACTATTGCTCTAAATTTAAGGGAGAGTCACACCAAACTTACTGTAATCCATTTTCAACCACTATATTTAACACTGCATTTCAAAAATAGAAACATAATGGTGCCAGAAGGAAGTTTTATATGTAATTGCATGCGATCAAAAAGCATTAGAAGTGATAGTAATGTAGCCCTTCAATCTCAGTAGATGTTAAGGAATGAACAAACTGAATCCTATGACCATCAAACACTGCCGCCTCACCTGTGTCAGATCGTTCAGTGTGTCCTCCAGCACTTTCACTGTCAGCACAAAGGCTTGCTGGGCCAGAACCTGGCGATCTGCATCACGTAAGTACTTCCTGTGCCACAGCGAAATAACACAAATGAAGCTACCTGCCAAAAACTGCAGGACTTTAACAGCAAATGCTAGGATTTATTTCATAGCAGTTCTAAACATGCTAGATGAAACACAAAATGTACTGTATGTGAATATAGTATATTGAATCATAAAACTTCACATTTTCTTCCACCTTTCCACTTCTATCCCCAAAGCCACTGAAGAAGATAAAGAAAAGATGGGGTTGGTGCCATCTACAAGTGGAGGAAAGGGGAGAAATGCAAAAGCCACGGCATAAAACAGACAACCAGGATTACAGTTTTCTGTTGTCAGGCCTTTGGAGCCCCTGAAATACGAGCTTTCTATTCAAAACTTTTTTGAAAGAGAGCACTAATCACACAAAGCTATCTTGAACTGTCAGGTGATTTTCATGCTCTGGATAAGCCGTACATGTGACACTAAGGATATCGGCAAACCCTTCCTCATTCATCATATTGGTTACTTTTGAACGTAGGCTTTTAAAGCTAAAACACTGGCGTGTCAACATTTCTTTTCCATTCACTACTAAAAAAAACCTAAAACTCTACCTCTACAGAATATACCCACTCTATGGCTTCATTTAATTTACCAAAACATGGCAACTTCACAGTATTTCACTGCTTTAGACCACTTTGAACTGCCCAATTCAGTGCGACAGGAAACTGGGATTTTTTATACATTTCAGAACAGGCTGGTTTTAATAAAAGGGCTCAAATCAAGTCAGTAATTGTCAATAATATTACTTGGTCAGAAAGCCAACATTTTTAATGAACATTTTATCTCTATACTATAACATTTTGAAAAGTGATGTTTGCTTTGTCTTTCAGGCAAAGTATATAAAAACTTATCATTAGTTCTATTTATTCATTCATTAAAGCTGGGATGCTGCACGCATTCACCAGACACACCCAGAAGATCTGTATTTGTAAGTTCCTATAACGACTGCAGTTCATCGTGGCTGGCACTGGCTGGTCCAACACATCCAATCACTTGTTTGTTAAATTCAGTCCAGACTTATAAATAACATAATATTTTTAGTACTACTTCAGGCTCGCTTAGAACAGAATTTAAGCCTTCTATGGTCCAGTTCTTCTGATACGTTAAAAGTCAAATATTTTTGGCTTCAAGTTTGCTGAACATGTGGTGACATATCCCCAGACATACTATGATCTATGCAAATTCATATGCACTCACACTTGAAAACATGTGAAGAAACCTTTACTGCTTTCAACTTAGTGCCATCAATCATTCAGCTCCATTTCTTCAGTATTTGCCAGATTAGTTTCAACACACCCCCCTAAGCAAACAACTTGGAACTACCACAATTGCTTCAATGTTTTCTTTAGCTGTTTATTTTGGTCTTCCCATTGATATATATCTGTATATAGTTCATGTTAAATGGCTTTTTTTTTCTTCTTCTTCTTAAATAAGTTTAATGCAATTAAAATTAGCTCACCCCTGAATAGGATAAGCTTTTTAAATAGCATCAGCTGCCTGTAGCACCACTGTTAGGCAGTCAGGGATTACAGGAAGGCAGGATGCCTGCGCTGTGACCTCTCTCTCCGTGGACGTGGCTCTTACACAAGAGGCCCTGAGGGGTGCAACGCACTGTTCCACCAGTGAACCCCTTCATGTGATAGCAGACCTATGGATATCTGTTAGGGCAGCTGTGTGACTGCTCTGAGTTCCAAGGGAAATGAGGAGGAGCTTTAAGCTCTATTCTGGAATCATAATCCGGAGAAATTTAACCACCATCCCACCATATTCCCAAGAAAGTCTGTCTATAGACTTAGTCCTAAAATAAGAATGTCTTCAAATAAAATAGTTATACAAAGAACAAAACGCAAGCAGCAGCAGATTAAAATGAACGTATCATACTTTCCCTGATCAGGGGTCCTCTGTAGCATAGACGAGACTTTCAGCAGGGTGTTGTAATCCTTCAGCTGTGACAGCACATTGAGCAGTAGGACTATAGAGCGGTTCATATGAGATGCAAAACTGCCCGGGCGGTCGATTTCATCCACGGGGATGCGCCAGATTCCCTGCAGAGAGAAGAACAGAGGGAAACCCTGAAGAAGAATCCAGCTGAAAAGGAGAAAAAGCTTAAAAAATGCAGCTGGTCCTTCAGCTGAATGGATTTTCATTGAGGGTCAGGGAATAAAGGACAATGCTACAGTCACTCACACACAGAGATGTCAACTTAAACCAACCAATTAATGCCGGTCATAACAAATGAGGAGTTTGTAAAAGCCTCCAAACACCTAAATATGAATGATCCCCAGAAAGAAACAAACAAATATTGGGCATCTTTCTTAAATGTTTGCAGACACAGCCACCGTAAGCCAAAAGTCAGCAACCATAAGGAAACAACTAACTTAAAATAAGCTTTCCAGGCCTGAGACCTGCAACTAGCCCAGCAACAGCAAGTCTGTATCTTCAAACAATCTATAACTAAAGGCACTGGGAGCTGAGTCACTGCCCTGATGCCAGCAGTGCTCACTGGAGAACTAACCAGCCCCATAAGAACCAGATTCCTCAGCAGTACCCACTTTCCAGGGGCAGATTCAAATCCTAATTCCATTTGTAGGATGTGGGAACGTTTGGGGGTGGCAAGGCTGGAGATGGATAGAAAATGCAATTTAATTAAGGTTAGACAGCTCAGATTTTGCAATGTCTTGTAAAGTCTAAGGTGATTTTTCTTCCTCCCAGTGTTTAATAAGGATGCTGTCAACAACTAGCAACCATATATTTAGAATGGAATTTAAGTAACCCTATGCATGTAGCTTATACTGGGACCATTCACAAAAATACTGCTGTTACAGCAGCACAAACCCTCCTCTCACTTCTCCCACTGCAACTTTTTACAATGAAAATCTTTGGGGTCTTTTGTACCACTCTGTGGCCACACAGGAACGAACAGTCTTATCGATAAGAGCACCGGACCGAAAATGACTTCTGCTTTCCAAGCCCATGCAGAGAGCAGGACATACAAATATTCATTCTTTTATCCTTGCTTAAAGGTCTTGATTTGATATTTTTAGCTTTGCTTTCATCGTGAGCAAAACTCTTCAGGCCTTAATACAATGTGAAAGCAAATAAAATGAATGCAGCAATCACAAGTGCCATCTGAACACAAAAGCAGTAGATATGTGTATGTCTGCAGTGCCCCTATGTGTTTTCAGAGATCTGCAGTTCCCACGTATGGGAACCTGGGGGACACCACACAAAAAAAAGAACCAGACAAATATCAGTGTTTTTAAATAGGACACAGTGACTTCAGCTAGATTTAGTGCAGACTGTTCTGCCAACTTTCCTTACTCTTGCTCCCTAGTGATCAGACACCCATATTTCCTCTTTGTTCCCTGAAGCTCTCTTTAAATCTCCTGAAGCTTTTTTTTCCCCCATGAAGTACCCAAACCCTCACCATGATGGACTGCCAACATCCACAGTACCCCCTATGGCAGCTGCAAAGGCATGACCTGCTCAGACAGCTCAGGAGCACTCACCTAGGAAGAGATCTCAAAGGAAACAGCGCCATAAAGCAGCACAAACTTTAAGCAGAGCCTTTTGCTTCCCCAGAACTACACAGTGATTTTGCTTTCAGGCTACAGATGAACACACACATTCTAGCACAGATATTTTTGCTTGTCTGCACATATGTAGGCTGGGTTTCTGCCAACCTCTAAAACAACCGAAGGCATCATAATGGCACCATATTGCAGCAACCCACTCAGCCAATTTAACTATACAAAACAATTTATGGTCAGCTTAGATGCACGCTGCAGGCATGGAACACAGCCAACGTGTAGGTTTCTGGTCTTTTTCAGCATTATCTCATCCTTTATTTGAGTTAGGCAGGTCACTGGGAGTGAGTTTTAGAATATCATATCTGAGATGAGATGAAATTCATTCTGCAGATCTCACCCATATATTCTGTGCATACAATCACCATCGTAAGATCATTAAGTTGGAAATATCCTTTCTTTAATTGCAAAATGAAATTTAATTGCAAAAGAAAATTCTCTGAAACAATAGATTTAGTCCAACAAAAACTTGTAGGAAGGACCAAATCTGTGCATAAAATGTTGACCTTAACCTGACAATGTTCATGTGCTAGAGAGAAACAAGACTGCTTGCTTGGCAATGCTGCTCTTCTGCCTTTCTCCAGCACCAGGTACATGAGAAAAGTTTTAATTACAACTCCCATTTTACGCTTATTCTAACATTACAACACAAAGCCTGATTTTAAAAACAAAGATGCTGACTTGTCGTGTGTTGACTTGCAGTTTTACAAATGCAGAACAGCACGGCAGAAGATTGATGTCTTGTTCCACACCTGCCCACCTCATACACAGCCTGGAACCAAAAGCACAAGGAATCCTGCTGTTGGGAGTCTGAACCACCTTCATTCCACCCACCACTATTCTATTAAGCAATATGCAGAACAATTATGCTGAAGTGAGTTTTTCAGATTCTACTTTATGAGCGATGTCGAATCCTTTTCAAGATAGCAGTTTGAGCCAGAGGAGAAATAAATGGTTTCATCCCAGCCTTTACTAAGGTTTAACTGATTCCATCAGGAATATGTTTTTCGTTGCCAAATATCAGAATCCTTCAGGAAGAAGAGTTCTGAATGTAGATGATATACTGAAGCTTCTCCTTTAAAAATGGCCCAACAGCTTTTAAAGCAAAACTTCAGAAATGCAAAGCTTGAAACCAGAATAACTGGGAGGGCAGACTGGAAGAAGTTATTCAGCTTCAATAAAGCTTTCATATAATCATTTGAAAATTCAGATTTGCTAGTGAAGTATCTCCCTTGAAAGCACACACTGGCAGGAGCACAGACCCTTCTGATAAACATCTTCAGCTCCTCTGAAGCATTTACTGCTGGCTGTCACCACACAGGACACCTTATAGAGCATCTCCAGCCCAAGCCACCGGCCGACTCTTGCAATGCAGCACAGTGCTCTGCAGTGCAGCTCTGCTGCTGGCCACCACTCTGCAGCTGAAAGGTTCTCCTCCCTTCTGCAACAGCCAGCAAGGTTGTTTACATGGAACTGGAGGAAGGACTGAGAGTCACTTCCAATAACTCCAGAAACGCCTCCCAAAAACCAAAATATCAAGCTGCTTTCCACGCCTCCCTGGCTAAACAAGCTCCCGAGGGCTGGGAGAAGTAAAGCCAATACATGCTGCTGGGAAGAATAAATCTGGGATTTTTTATAAGTGAAAATTATGAAACAACTTCCTATTGAACATTACATTAAATGTGAAGCTGAATGCTGAACTCAGCACACAACACTACCCATGACGCTTATCTGACTTTGGCTTGGAACTTACTGCACGACTTCCACAATTGATGAGGGTAAGAAGAGAAGCACGCTGTGCAGAGCTCTGTAAGCAGGAGCTAGAGCAAGAGCAGTACTTTCTAGTTCAGCCACTGAAAATAGCAAGGAAGGAAGTGCTCATTATTCCTCCACACTGTTTGCTTCAGAACTTGAAGGGAGGGGATTCCCTGGGGTTTAGGAATGCCTCTCTGCAGAGGAAGCACTGACAGCTCTCAGCAAACCCCAAACATCCCTGCAGAGGAATGCCGTGTTTCACAGTGAGCCATTTTCTAAGCAGAGGTCAAACTTCCCTCTCTCAGCACTGCACAATTTCTCCCACTGAAATGAAGTAACAGTTGTCAAACATCAGATGATCAAATTCATAGAAAACAAGTAAATACATCATGTAAGTACTGCTGCACAGTAACATCTCCCATCACTTTGGATTTAATTCTCAATTTACTACAAGGCCCCATAAGTGCAAGCTGCACCAGATACCACTACATCAGTTCCACTGCTGCTGCCTGTAGGTGACCAATGCAAAACCAAGCACTTCTCTGACCAAAACCTGTCAGTCTGAGCAACGTCCTATTAAGAAAAAGCATTTTCTAAAAGCAAATCTAATTCATATTTTTAACAACTGTTATGTAATATGACCAAACTAACAGACCAACTAGCAAAATGATCCAGAGAAGCCACCAACTCACAAAAAAAACACACCTACACAGCATCCTAAAATCTGAAGGTGAATTAAGCACAACTGCAAAACCCCTGGAAAGCTCAAACTTCCCTAAATATATATATTTTATATATTATGTTTTACTCCAGGGTTAAACACACCACACTGGAGTACTACTAGCTTCCCTGTGACATCCCTTTCCTGCTATCTAGGTCAATATCAGGCCTTGCACTTAGGAACTGAAAAGAAAGATAATATAAATTGAACAGTTTCAACACACTGAACTCTAAACATGGCTCTTCTCAGCTAAGAAAGCACGGTACAGACCCTCAATGAAGGATATCCCTGCTCCTTCCTGCAAGCATTGCTTTATTTACTGCACAACTTGTTCTGTGTTTGCTCAGCAACTCATGACTTCCTGATAGCTCTGAGTGTAACCATTAAAAGCTCCTCCCCACCTCGTTTAGCAAATTACTACACCAACTTTTCCTCACTCCATCACAGCACGCTCCCATCTTGCTTCTTATTTTACTTTGTCACCTGACCTGAGTTTTTTCTACTTAGTACAGACAATTCATTATTTTTCTCCTTCTTCATTCCTACGCAGAACGTTGTGGAACAATTCCACTTCCGTGAACAGGAACGCAGGTGAAAAAAAGATACTAAGAAATCAAAGCAGTTACATTCACAATATTATTAATAGCTGAAGGGAACTGCACCATCAAGAGAAAAACAGAGCTCCTGCCTTTGGTGAGCTAAACTGAGATGTTATACAGAGCACTCAGGGAGCATTCCCCTTGGCTGGTTTAGTCTTGTTCACACAATACAACAGCAGAATATTACAAACAGCATGTTAACCAATAAATGACATTTTAGCAGTCTAGAAAAAGTGTGAGAGATAAGTTAAAGCTACAGCAACTTCCTTTTTAAGATGTAATCCTGCTCTGCTCCGACAATTCCTCTCATTGATGGCACATTGGCTATCAGCATAACAACATGGATGCTTTCTGGAAGAACTGTGGGATCCTGCAGCATGAATTAACAGCATGAAACTGTGTCAAATGGAAAATGTTCCAATTATCATATGCTGATTAAAAAAAAATAATGCAATAATGCAAAATAATTCTCACCCCTCATTTATCTCCACAAAATCTAATGCTTGAGGTTTTCACTGTGAATTGGTGTAGCCCTACAAAAGCAAACCCAAGGTATGAGCACAAGTTGGGGACGTGACCATCTGAGAAGCAGGGGGAAGGGAGTAATTTCCTTGCTGAGTATGCAATTACCTAAAGCCAAAGTGCTTCGTTAAGGTGCTGAGTTACAAGCTCAGGTGGAATCCATCTAACAGCAGCAGGGGTACTGATGGCCTCTGCACAGCACTGCATTTGGACCTCTGCCAGGCAGAATCTCGAGGTTTTAGTTTGCTTGTTCAGGAAGCTTGAGGAGATTTCAGTGCAAAGTTTCCTGCGTACCATCTGATTGCACAATAATGTCAACAGACAGAAGCAAAAAGAAAATATCCACTCTGCTCCGTAACTGCAGTGGGAAGGAATAGAGAAGAGAGTGAGAAGGCACAGCAGGCTGCTCCCTCAACACAACCTGTTCTGAAGGTGCCATCTCATTCAAGATGAGACACAGCTGCATTGGCTCAAAGCTGTGTAACAGTGGGACTCAGACATCACCTTCTTGAAAGCCAGCTATGCAGCTATGCAACATCCGCTAATAACAAAGTCTACTCCCTGCACTGCTTCTGCAGGTCAGTGCTGTCAGCACCAGGAGTACCTTTCCCCAAAGCACTCCAAGAAACCCCGTCAGATCCTCCCTGTTAAAGCATCTCCCTCCTCTGCACAATCTCACATGCTAAAGCAAAGGTGGATTATTTAAAGAGTGATTGTTTTCTTTCCTTCTGCTGCCCACAGTAAGGAAGGTTTCTCTTCAGACAGCTGGACAGTTTCTCAAACAGGGATGCTACATATTAATAAATACTTTTGGATAAATAGCTATGTGCATTTGCTGTCTTTTCTTCAGCTTTGCTCTAGAAGTTGCTCCCTTCTACCAGCTGTAATGTAGGAATGACAGAGGCACATGCTAGCCAAGAGCTGAAATTACCACTAGAAAGGCTTCTCACTGCATCTGTGGGGTTCCCAAAGGACATAAGAGGTTTGCCAACACGATGCACAAGAGCAGAATCCATCCAAAGTCCTTGTGAGGCACATCCATCCAAAAAAAACACCACCAAGGAAGGTGTATGGCAACCCTGGAATTCTTTGTCCTACAGAACAAATAGCATTGAAATGCAAAGAATGTTTCTAGATCTTCTAATTAGCAACAAGAGAGAAAAAGATGCAGAAACTTAATGAAAGGATATTGACACCCTTGATAAGAAAGCTCTTCACTGGGATTTTGCATTTCTTTAGGCATTTTCAGGGGCCAGACAACAGAATATTTAGATTTCTTTAGCACTAGAATAAATGGTTAGCAGAGCACATTTCAACAGTGACAGGGGTTCTGACTTTGCCTAACAGGCAATCTGTTGTTTTAAGAGCATTTTCTGCTTAGGTCTTTCTTGCGTATCTGCTACAAGACTGCCTGGTAGCAGATGCAAGTGGTACCTAATGAAACAAAGCTTGGTGCAGCCTCCGCTTTAATCCCCTACAGACGTTACAAAACCCTCATTTTTCAACAGCACATGGGATTTATTCCATTTCAGAAGTCCATGACATAGACATGTACATTCTGTGATGTTATCTAGAGAAAAGGACATTCAGAGGGTGGCTCATCTGAGCCACAGGCTCTGCCCTGCGACAAGATGAGCTACACTCTGGAAACGACTTTCCTCTATGTGGAAAGAAAGCCTGGATGAGCAAGTCGTAACAGACAACAAATGTTAGGGGAGACAGACCTCAACTGGAACATGCACAGGTGGTTCTGACTGACATTACTGCCATGCTGAGCTCAAGTCACCAGTCATTCTTACCCCTAGGGGAGGTATTACAGAACCAGAAAGAGAACTGGGGCTAACACAAGGCTGGGAGAAGCCGGCAATTCCCCAGTTCCAAGCCAAGAGATGGGCAAGGATTGTGACACTATCACAGTCCTGAGAACCTGGTACGTTACATTACTGATGTTATTCTAATAACACTCCTGCCTTAAATGAGTAGGAGTAGTATAGGATAACCAAGTAGTATAGGATAACCAAGTCTGGCTAAGAAGAAAGATTAGAGACAGATGATAGAAATCAGTATTAGGAATACCCAGCAATATAACGCAGATACAGAAGAGTTACATATGGCTCCAACAGGCAGCCTTTCTGCTGCTCTGAGAGTAATAACCAGGCAATGCTCACACGGAAAAGAAAGTTAAACACTGGCCAGATGTTCAATGACACAATCTGAGGAATCTCCAAATCTACCAGGAGCAAAGCAGCTGCTACGAGCAAAAGACAACAGATCTGTCACAAGAACATCAGCTAATTGTCAAGGTGGGTGGATGTTTGCAGCAAAGGAAAAACGCTGAATCTTACCCTCCTTCCTTATAGGTCCCCTTTCCTCAAGCTGCTTAGACTGGTTCACTTCTAACATTGAGGTCATTATATAAGATGCTACAAGCAAAACAACAAGAGCTTCATAATAAACGCTACGCTAATTACTGAGACTCAGCACATTGTTAACGTTGAATTATGAGCTGTTCAGAGCTTCTTCCTTTACTGCACTGAGAGTCTCCTCGTACAGGATGTCACCTCTTCACCTACACATCCAAGTTGTAGACGTAACTGTGATGGGTTACCCAGCACCCAAAACACAGGAGACTGTTGTTTTAAGAGCGAGGTAGTCCCCATGTACAAGACTGGATGGATTCTGCTCTGACAGAAAGCATCCCTCAGCTTTTAGACCATCTTTTGTGTAATGACACACTAAAATAGCAAGATAAGAAGCACCAAAACCTGAGCCTTTGAAAAATACTTCAACACACTCATGCCATACCTAGAAAAAGTACCATTATCCACCTGTATGCTTTACAAATACATGGACAAGTTAGACTCAGCAGTCTATCAGAAGCTGGAGGGTCTCAAATTAGCTGTAGAGGAAAACACAGGCACTTCAGGTATGTCTTCTTTAGTTTCTTTAGCACCAAACCACACAAACACAAGGTAGGAGTGGAGGTCTGCACTGTTCAGGTATGAGAGTTCCCTTATCTCAGGTCATGCTGAGATTACAGAAGGTTAATAAATTCAATTGAAAAGGCTGTGAAATCATTCACTAAAGTATAAGAGAACTGTGAAGTGGAACGTAGTAAAGACTTATCAATATTTTTAATACCGCAAAAATAAACAAGTGTTATCAATGAGAAGGAAATATCAGATGTCTTACATAATTGTAGCTGAACCCAGTTATTTGTTATTAGCCATCAATCTCTAGAATGCTTGCTGGAAAGCAGCAGGAATAGCATGTTCCCAACACTGAGCAGTGTCTTGGTACGTCCACACAACCCAGAAGCACTGAGAAATACCTGCACCTTTCATTAGTGTTGAGAATAAAAGGAACAGAGAGCTCATCTGAACATTTAAACTCCTCCAATGATCCAACAGAGGTAAAATGACAGCAGAAGCCAGTTAAAAAGCCTTTTAATCTCTAATCAAAATCCCTTAAGATCTGACTAGAGTTCCCTATCCCTGTTCTTTAAATGCCAGTTTTATAAAGACACACGTTTGCAAGTACTTGACTTAGTTCACAGCTCTGCCTAAGGTTTCATAATGACACAGGAATGACAGAAGTACACATCTTGGATTTCATATTGTTTATGAGCTGAAGCTGAAGGCAGGAAGCAACTTGTTTGAAATAGGTGGTTAAAAATACTCTATGTGAGTGATTAGGAATCACAACGAGACATGTGAGGTGGTAACAGGGCGTCAGGTCTTGGGGAATGCAGACCCTTCACAACCCACTGAAGCTCTACGTGAGTTGGCAGATTTCATCCTCGCCAATTAAGCCCTTCAAATGAAGTTATTAGAAGCTGACAGGTAACTCATTTCATCATCTCTTCTCCCCCCCTACAGCAGCACTGTACAACACTTCCCTCCTCTGTCTAGCAAGTGAAGGCTCTGAGCGAGTCCCGACGGCTATAAAAGGCAAAAAATTCTCTTACTGTTCTGCACCCATAGCTAACCTCAGAATATAGCTGCTCTAACCTCACAATATAGCTTCTATTCTCATAGAGAAATCCATATAACAAAAGTGAGATTCATTAACTCAGTTATACGGTATTTTACCTTTATTTTTTAGGTTAGCATCTAACGCTGTCTTGCTTTCAGAGACTCCCTTGGCAACTCACGTGAATAGAAGTACCTTTCATATCCCATGATAGAATTGGTGGAAACGTCAGCCCCAAGCAAGCACTCGACTGGCCCTGCCAAGCACCTCAGTTAGTGCTGGCTGACCGCTGATAGCACCCGAGGAACAAATCGTGGCTGAGAGGCTGTAATTCAATTACCCTATTTACAATAATGCAAATCGCAGCACACACGGATCTTCCATATTCAACCGGCAGCGATATTCCAGCGGCTGAGCCCGGCAGAAGGCAGGGCAGAGCTCAGGGAGCTCGGCAGAAGAGAGCACAGCCTGCTGGTGTTTGATTTCAGGGATAGCATGAGCCAGCAATGATTTGTTTGAGGACAGCCAGGGTAATTACTGAGGGGGAGAAGAAAGGCCTCAGCACTCAGAGTATTTCAGACTCTGATACAGATGCTAAAAGCACACAGAAGTCATTTCACCGAAACCAATCCGAATACCTGGGGATTCGGCACGTCATCCTGAACACCCTGCAATACAAACACCCTGCAGCCTCCCCAGCTCTATGCTGCAATTCCAAGCTGCGCTCCGTGCAAAATACCTCCCGGTTCGCACCGAAATCCCCCGCTGCACAAACACACGCTGCAGCAAATTAAAAACCCAAACCACACAGCTGCCAGAGCCAACGTCGCAACGTTGCAATTAAAAGACACGCGTTCTAAAATTATAAGCACGGAACGAGACAAAGCTGACCGGTCCCAACGAACCGCTAATGCCGTGGGAATCCTCTTAAGCCTCGCTCCGCTCCGGCGCACGGAGCAGCGACGCTCGGCACATGCAGGGCGCGGGGTAAGCCCGGCTCCGTGCTGAGCGGGCAGCGGGGCGCTCAGCAAACCGACAGACCCCAACCCTCGTTCCGCACGGCGCACAGCCCCTCACCCGCGCTCTCCCCGGCCCGAACTCCTCTCGTCCGCTCCGCTCCCCATTCCCGTCCGCTTGTCCCGCACACAGCCGCACCGCCGGGGATTCCCTCCGGCCGCGGCGTTCCGCACGCCACAGGTGGCAGCGGGGCTCCGTGTGCTCCCCGCGGCTCCCGGCCCCGCACACAGCGCAGGGCACGGCCCGGCAGCCGCGCTCCCCGCGGAACACACGGAGGGAACTTTCCCTGGGCCGCCCCCTCCCCCCGCACGGGGCGGCCGCTTCCCACGGCCGCGGGGCCGCCCCCTCTCTCACCATGCCCGGCGGCGCCCCGGCCTCGCTCCGCCGAACTTCCCCGTCGGCCCCGCGGCTCCACGCCCGCTCCGCCCCGCCCGGCTCTCCCCCCCCTCCTCCGGCTCCGCTCCGCGCCGCCCCCGCACCCCCCACCTGCCCGCGGGCCGGGCCCCGCTGCGCCCGCCTCGGCGCTCGGCTCGCACTTCCTCTCGCACCGGAGGGAGGCCGACCTCTGGAAACCGCATACCTCAGATTTCCTGCTGCCGCGGTTATTTATTTATTTATTCTTCTTTTTTTTTCCTCCCCCCCCCTTCCCTTCTCCGTTCTCTGCTGTGTCTCTGCCCGTGTCTCACACCCTGCCACGACCCGCTGCTCCCCGCACCGACTGCTGCTCCATAAACCTCCCGCAGGTTTTAATCTGCTCAGTGATTCCACATTAGCTCCTTATCCCCTCTCGTGCTGCAGGCTTTTTCCCTACGTACTGTCATGTATTAGTGCAAATTAAGTGCTTGTTGTACCTGGAATTAAAAGCATCTTAAAATGCTTCGATAGCCCAGGGACTGGGTGTGCACCAGCATGGAAATCGGTCATACGAATCCCAAGCAGCTAAATGCCTTTGGGCATTTCCAGGTTTCAGACTGCCTTACGAACAAGCAAAATCTATTTAATATCACTAAATGGGATAGATAGGTTAGGTCTGATTCACTGTTGTACAGAAAGACTATTTTAGAGGTCTATTATCAACTTCAATCTAGGAAGCAAGCTGGTCTCTTAGGAGCGAAGAAGGAAAGGGTTTTCACCACAGATAATGGTCAATTCTGTCCAACTCCAAAAGTTAGCCCTTTCTAAGGGGGATGGTTCCAAACTAAAAAGAAAGGAGATTTAGATTGGATATAAGGATGGAATTGTTTGCAATGAGGGCAGTGAGGCACAGGGTGCCCAGAGAGGTGGAGGTGCCCCATCCCTGCAGACACCCACAGTCAGGGATGGGGCTGTGAGCACTGATGGAGCTGTGGGTGTCCCTGTGGGACCTTTGGGAGTCCCCTCCATGATTTCTTAAACAAGCATGGATTCAACACCGTGTTCTGGTGTCAGGGACAGCCTCAGTGGTTGGAGCACAGCACTAACATGACCTGGAGCACCAGCTCTTCCTTGCACGGCTGTGCTCCTGCTCTGCCTGCTCCAAGCTCGCTGGTGAAATGGCTGCTGCAGAAGATGGCTGGCACCATCACACACACCCACATCCCCGGTTCACACACAGCACTATGTAATATCAAAGGCCTTTTCATTAATTATTTTTTTTTTTACACAAGGCAGAATTTGGGACACGCTATTCGAGGCTTCGGGCTGATGAGGGGTGAAAGATGAGATGATATTTTTCTTAATTGCTTAATGACTTGGGAGACACTGTGCAAATGAGGGCTGCATGAACAGCTAACATCTCCTGCTTTTTATGCTTAATTTGAGTGATACAAGAATGAAACAGCGCGGCTTTATACGTTTTGGCAAGGAAAAATGGATGGGGAAACACTGGCAGAGCAATTACAGGAAACTTGAAACATGCCCAGAGTCAACAAGATGACTTAACATTTGTCCTTTGAAAAATAAATGCTCCTAATGATTACTTGCAGTTCAGCAGATAGTCTCCAAGAAGGAGCAATTGTTCGAGGTGCAATTGTTAATCTTGAACAGCCCCGTCTTAGACACACTTTTTAGTTATTTTTTTAAGGGAAAGGAGGATGGCAGAGCACAATTCGACACCATTAAAAAGTGAGCAATTTATATCGCTGTGTTTCCTTAAAAGGCTGAGGTCATCAAATGCATTTTTAAAAAGCCATATCTTTCAATCGATAGCAACCAAAGCAAGATATAAGGAATATCTCAGCTGCAATCACCCACTGGGTTGTGAACTCTAGCACATGCTTTCCAATGCCACAATGCTCTGAGCCAGACAAGCCAGAAAGGGATTTTCCACTTTTAAGCATTTTTAACTCTCGCACACTGGGATTTCTTGATTAAGTGCTCTGGGATGAATAATAAATACTCAGAAATATTCCAGACCTCTCTGCACTGCAGAGATAAGGGTGCAGGCTTTCCATGCAGGCTTTCCATGCAAACGTAATAACTGAGTATGTTAAGGTCAATATACATATATTTGAAGTTGTTTCATTTTAAGTGATGTTCTTCAGAGGACGTGCACTGTAAATCCCAGCATGAACTCTGTTTCTACATCTTCTATTTTAAAGGAAGTAGGATATTGTTTTCACTTAGAGATGGCTTTTTCCCCCCTCTCCATGCAGAGAGAAGGTAATCTCGAGCTCACACAGGCAATTAAAGTCCTGCAGGAAACAGAAAGCATTCTTCCTTCAGCAGCACTATTTGCTTCCTTTAATTCAGATGTTTTTAAATCGTCTTGCAAGCAGATAACAAGAGCTACCAGACCAGAATATTTGCCTGGAAAACCCACTCTAATCCAGAGCACTGAGTGTTATGGTAGGATGTAATTATTTTCCAGGGCAATTTCCCTTTTTTCAGCAGTGCTGGGACTGCTCTAAGGAGATCACTTCTGCAGGGAAGAGAATTATCTGCTGTTAGTGAAAACAGAGATGTATCTGCACTGAAGCTAAACCACAGGATGGGCATCAGGTAGCTGAAAGATTTTGGAGAGAGAAAAGGAGGGAGGAGAAAAAGCTGTATTTCATTTTTTTCCTTTAAAATACACCAATTTTATTATCCAAAGATGTTTTCCTGTTTATTTCCAGGTTTATGATTCTTGTTTTGGAGTCATTTTACTTTCCTTTGGATCTTAAAGAGGAATATAGACCAGCAAGTGCCAAATCTGGGCTCTCAGGGGAAGCGGGTCTACTCAAAACCTGGGCCTTTTCAATACTCACTGAGTAAGGGTAACTGAATCTTTTTTGACAGTTACTACTTTACATTTAAACTCTTGTTAAAAGGGCAAGAAGAAAGAATAAATGCGCAGGGAATAATGTGTCAGAAGGCAGCAACAACAGCAAGAGAAATCAAAAGGAGATTAAGAACAGAAAACCGCAGTGTATCATCTTGCTGTCTTCACCTTGCTGTCCACATACTTAGAGAATTCCGATTCAGACTCGTCTCCTGGTGGGCCTTTCATTTTGTTGGCTTCAGGCAGCCACTGGAGACAGCCCTCAGATGGAAGTTTTCAGGGAAAAAAAGGCACTTTGCTTTGCTTTACCTTATTGATCTGAGGACATACAGAGACAGGAAAAGTTATTCTGGCTCAATTATTCACAAGAAAGCAAGCAGAGGATTGTCAGATTTTGGAGGGAGAAGAGTGACATATTAAAAAGATGGTGACAAAGCAACCCAGCAAATGGGTGATCATGGGAATGGTTTACCTACATACAGTGGCACAGAACACACAGATTCCTAGCAGGCACTTCAGGAGCGCACTATTCACCAACTAATAATTTGCAAATAATTTTTTTCCCCTCACTTAAAAAAATCTGTTTGTTTTTCAGCATCACACCTGTCCCTTCCCCTAAAACACACACAGACGCACACACACGCAGAGTGAAATTCAGGAAGTCCTTTTGCTGTTGATCCCATTTAATCCCTGTAAGACAAGAATTTACTGCCTGCAGAAGCTCTGCTTGGTGTTGAAGACAAAGCGTTTTAGTGGCTTTAGGTGCCAGTCAAACACTAACCTGAAAGCAGTCTGGGATAGTGAACCCAATCACTGAAAGCTTTGGAAGGCTTTTTTTTGTTCTTTTTAACACTGGAGCTTCTTGGAGGAGCCCCAGGCTGAAATTAGAAGTTAATGGGTTGATGGGAGGAATACTACAATACTAAGGTATATCTCAGGTTAGATGCCACAAAAAAAAAAAAAAAAAAAGTAAAAAAAAAGGTTGCAAAATCTTTAGTTTTAAACACTGTTTGTTGGTTACCCTTTAAAAATAAAATACTTGTGTTACTGCAGCCATGACTTAGTAACAGGGCTCCTTAAAGTTAATTTCCAGACATAATCTACCTGTTTTAAAAGCTGCATTAGAAGTGAGAATTAAAAGCTGAGTTAGAAGTGAAGTCTAAGGATATCAGAACTGCCGGAGTTGCTCAACTTATTGTTCCTATCAACTCTGATACAAGAAAAGCAAAACAAAAACACACCTACTTGTCATTAATTTCTACTTTTGTCACTTTCTCATACTTCGTATCTTTATGTTTTCTTCATGTCCCACATATGACAAAGAAAATGCACTGCACTACATTCACATTGAAGCCCCATCTTCATTTTAGTATTATACCAGCCTGTAACGCATGCTTGTTTTTTAAAACCTGATTTGTGATTCTATTCATGTCTTTTAAGACTGAATCTGCTGCTCGCTGTGTTACACAAATGGAGCACAAACAAAACTTGTACTGTATATTAAGCAAGTTAAGATGGTCTCAAGGTGTCTCAGAGTTTGGGACAGCCACACATTTCTCTATAGATGAGCTGAACAGAAACTAAAACCTGACAGCACACCCATCTGTCTTCATGTTTGTCCAAATGTTTCCCACAGGAAACACTTCAGTCAGCAGCACTGGAGTAAGTGGAGCCCAGTGACCCTGAAATTCTGCATTTGATGCTTATACGATTTTTAAAACAACCAACCACCAAGCGAGAAAAACCAACATGTGCTCTTAAACTCTTAGTGCAGTCCGTCAGGGGGAACAAAGTAGGTATGTGTAAACAGAAATCATTTCAGCTGTTATAACAAGCTCATTAAATTATCTCAATCCTCTGAATACTTAGGAAAACACCATTAATTTAATGACTCACACAGTAGTTCCAGTCTGCTAAGCAGTAGATCACAGTTTAAGTGCTGCTCCACTTTGAGCATACACACAGGGAGCAGTTCTGAAGTAATAAAGTTTTAAATTGAAAATGACTTGGTAGGAATTTTCAGTTTCTGATTTTCATTCAGGCCAAGCAGCAGGCACAATTAGTCATTCATTCTGAACAACTCCGAGAAAGTGCTTCAAGTGAAAGGTTTTGTGCTACTTCTGTGCTTTGCTTCCTCTGAGCTGCTGAAAAAACAGCTCAGTAAAAGCCAAATTGATGAAGCTGTTTATTGACAGGACGCAAGTAATCAAACTGGCAGAAGGTGAAATGTGTGCAGCTGGGATGAGCAAAGTTCAGAAAGCTCCTGGAAGTGCATCGCTTCTCACCTGAGCTCTGATAGGTGCTGCCCTGCTGTACAAGACACTCAGGTGCTCAGAGGAGCAGGCTGCAGTACTGGCCACTGTGGACATCCTTACTTTCAGTCACCCTTTCAATCCCTTTTTCTTTTAACTCCTTCCAGTAGAGGGAGAAAAGTCACCTTGTTTGAGTCAGTGCTTGAGGTTTCACCTAATTGCTATCATGCAAACTCCAGGAAGTGCTCATACTATGCCAAGAAATCCAACCTCTTCCACAAGAGCCGAGGAGTCTGGAGCAGTAACACACTATACAATATTCAGCATTTTTACTCTTCTACCATTAGGAAATTTGCCAAAGATGGAGCAATATTACAAAGATAACTCCAGCTTCAGCATCTTCATCTGAGCCCCACACAGTGACACTGCAGGCACCTCCAAAATGGCTCATCCACATAACAACAATCCGTATTCTTACCTATCATCATCTGCCATCTTATCTCCTCACCTCCATTTTAACCTTTTTAGTTTTTCCAATTAAATGCTTTTAAATTAGTGGATACAACTATCCTCACAAGTCCTCACAACACACAACTGGCAGAAACATCAAGAATACAGAGTGAAGAAGCACAGTTCACCTTGTTTACATCACTCACAGCTTCACCTAAGAAAGAAGTGTTTCAGAAAAAAACCTTGAGGCTTTGATTCTAGCCATACTTACATCAAATTTCCATTCCCCAGAGTATTGCAATCAGTTTTAGAACAAAAGGAGAGGGTTTTTAAAGACAATGACGTGATGTGACTTCAGAAACACACACGCTACTTTTAACGTGCCTAGGTGAACTTTGCACATTGCGACTATGGGGACACATGAAAGCTTTCAGTCACAGCCTGTAGGTGGCTTTTGCTTTTTTCCCTTTAAGAACTTCAGTTTAAAACCAACCCCATTCAGTGGTGAAGTGTCTAAAGGTTACGCCGCCACTCGTACCTGATACACAGCTGGCAGATGGCTAAAATCAAATTATGGATTTATTCACTGCACATTTGTAAAAGGACACTCATCTCACAGTATTCTCCAGGCCAAAAAGCACCTTCCAAATGCTGTTCAGACAGGGGAAAATGGTTGCTGTTAAACTTTTTAAGATCCAGATTTAAGGCTGCTTTATGTCCTGTAACACGCTACAATCTCCACAACAATTGCTCTTCTATAAAAAATAGCTTCACTTTTTTTTACCGCTATTTGTTCTTTGTCTAAAAATATATCTACAACAACAAAAGAAGAAACTTTTCCTAGGGAAGCAATGGGGTGTGGGGGGGGAAGCTGTTTAATATCCACTGGCACAAACGACAGTTTAAAACGCCATGCTTGGATCTCCAGGGATTTAGATTTATTGGCATCTTTACTTGCTGGGCCTTGGAAGCCTGCAAAGCCAGCCAGAAAGAACAGTGTGTATATACTGGGGCAGAAAACTTTGCGAACGATGGACATTTTTCACTGATGAGTTCTGTTTTTCCAAGAGGATGGAGTGAAGAACTGTAAATAACATGTTGGGCAGAGGTTAAAAAGTTATCTAGCTTTTTATAGGCATCTTTAAGACTTCACTGCTTGCCCAGTTTCTGGTCTTAATCCAATCATTACAGATGTTTCACTCGCACAGTTAACTCCTTGCTTACCTTTGTTTTCAGAGTTGGCATTAAGAAAGAGCACACACAAGAGCAAGGAAGAGACAATGCAATCAGATTCATCTGTAGCGAACTAAAAGCATTCTTCCAGTTTAAACATTAGAAAATATGAGCAGGAGGTATATGAGAACAGTTATGTTATTATTAAAGGGGAAAAAAAAAGGGAGAACAAAGGAGACTGGCTGGTTACTGAAAGAACAGCGGCTACAAGGAAAGAAATCATGCCACCTTAGTTGTCATTAAAGGGGCAACAAACATCAGCATTCCCTGCTCTCCCTTCCCCCAGTGGAACGTATCTGTTATGCTGGATGACAAAAACAATGGAAATTACTACGGTTATTTGACTAAAACAGGTGGATTCTCTAAAAGCTCCCTTATCTATGTACAAACATTCTGTCTGCTTCAGATACAGACAATAATATCAGCAAATGTAACAAAGAGCAAGAGAAAACAGTCATTGTCTTCCACACACCCACCCCACAAATTGACTTTCAGTCACAGCTTCAGCAAAAAGCTACTGTCACCTCATTATGTATCTTAATTAACCAAATTATATGAAATCTAATTTTCACTTAAAACATTTCTAGACTCGATGGCTTAATGCAAAAATAATCTCACAGATATGAGTTGTATTTAACCAATGCAAACATACCTTCCTCCTGCCCTGCACGATGTGGGTGATACCCATCTGTGAGCATGGATGAATTCCTTTGCCTTGTGGTACACTGCAAACTACTCATGGGCTGGTGCTCAGGATGAAGCACCCACCTCTGTGCCATGGTATTGCTCCACAGAGGTGACATTTGAAGGAAGATTGAGAAAATTAACAAGAACCAAACAGGAACAATATCAAGGAACAACGGATGGGAAAACACTGATTTGGTTTCACTCTTCAGCGGTTCAGGCTTCAGCTTATGCCACAATCACAGAATAACTGCCTAATGCAGCTGATTTTGTTTACAAATTAAGTCACAGGATTATGAATCATTTGGTTCAAAGGGATTTCTGATGGGGTTATTTATTCCTGAGAAGCTTTCCACACAAATATCTCTTCACCCACAACAGAAACGGTTTCCTCACACAGCTAAAGAACAATAGCTTTGTAATGACATTAGGCAGGGATGTAGGAAAAGCAATGAAACACTTGTTAAGATTTCAGAGGCGTCAAGCTGGGCCGGCAGCACATTAGCTCCAACACATCCCCCAGTGCAGAACAGCAAGGTCTCACCTTACGGAGGGGTGCTGGGTGACCTGCACAGTCCAGGCTCACACAGCAAAGCTTCCCTGCAGCACAGGGGCTCCTAACAGCATTGCCAGGGCACTGCTGACAGTCTTCCTTCCCACCCTGTCAACCATTTCAGTGAGGAGCTGGCTCTCCTGGCAGATGAACAAAATGTGCATGTCTTGTACTGAACTTAACAGCTGAACGCCTCACAGTCAGTAAGTAGAAAGCTGACAGTAAGAACTTGCATTGAGTGAATGGCACTTGCATTAAGTAGTAAGCTCTTTGTAAGGGTCTCTGCTGGGGCCTGCACAGTGAGAACAGAGACATTTCATTGATGGAACAGGCCATCTCCTGGAAGGATTATATCTTTTCAAGTAGGTGGGGACTTAACCATCCTTTAACCAGATAGCTCTATCTGCCTACCACATTGCAAAGCACAAATACATGAGACTGATGACATCCGTTGTCATTATGCTGTCATTATTTTGTTTTATCCAGCTGCACAGAGGTCAGAGTCAATGGTGAAGGTCACCTTTTCTAGACACAATCTTGTATAATGCCAATGAAATGCTACTAACTCTGATACAGAGTTATCTCTCAGCTAGAATCAAAAGGGGTTTTTTGTTTTTTAATAAACCCTACGAATATCTTGACTCCTTTATGATTTCTGATACCTTTTAGTTGCATCAAAATGGCATCCGAAACTCTCAAAAGCAAGAAGAGCAAAGCTGAATAGCCAAGCCCTTGTGATTTCTGGGATGTCACTTGAGTTGTTGTTTTAAAACAACTTGATTTGGCATCCTCTCATTCTCATTTTCACACAAACAGAAATGCTAACAAGACCAACTTTTTTTTTTTTTTTTCATTTTAAATTACAACCAATGAGGAATCTCAGATACAGCCATTAGTTCTCATGGACCCCCAAACACAACTGAATGCCAATTCCAACCTTGCTGAGCCAGGACCTCAGCTCACACAGATCACAGTAGACTTCTCTGAGTTCTTTCCCTTTCTCCCCTCATTCAAATGGAACTATTTCTCTTAGGAGACTCATTTTCCACGCAGCAGATGTCTCGGGGCTGGGAGCACATTTGCCAACTGAAAAGGCACACACAATTGATGAGCAGAAGAGTAACCCAGATCTATCAGCAGCCAGGGACAGAAAGAAAAGCAGAGCAGCTGAAGTTATAGGAGTGATCCTAGGCTGCTGTTGCTTCTCATTTCAGGCTTTTCCAGTGCACAGTAAGAAACAAACTGAGGCTACAGTCAAGCTGTCCTTGGCCTGGGGGGGTACTTGGGATTTCTTTGGGTTAACACCAGTAGCAAACAAGCTGGATAGAACAAAAGCCTGGAATACCCAGCAGACTTTGTCTCATAATGGAGACCACCCTAGCAGGTTTCATTCAATGATACACATCCAGTTTTCTCTACCACACCACACAGCCAACAGACATTAAAATGTTGTAGCAAATGTTGCTTTTTAATTCATGTTATGGAAATCATTAATGCTGAGGTCATACTTCAGGAGCTGGGAGAAAAATAAAAGGTTTGTATCAGCTCAAAAGAAAATTCCATATACTGAGTGCCACATTCCTGACAGTTATTGGTAACGTGTCTAAGGGAAGATATAAAACCAACTGAGGCATACAGTGAAACTTCTGTGACAGAAATTCCCAGCTTCCCCTTCCAACAATGCTGATGAACCTTCCCCTATGATTTTACACTAGACTTCATCAAAGCCTTCATTTCCTATGTCTCAAATTCATCCATCTAGCTCCAGTTATACAGAGCTCCAAAACACAGTCAGTCCTTGCAGCTTGCTCTCCTTTTCACAATCATTTTCCTCTGGAAAGACTGAGCTGTAGCTTTCAGAATCTAAAACACAGCTAGGGAAGAACCAGCTACTTGAGGAAAGCAACCAAGCGTGCACTGGTTTACACCCTCTTATTACACTAGAAACCTGCAGCTCTCATCCTTCAGTTGCTTGGTGCCCAGAACTCGCATGTCTGTACACCAGAGCTCTGCTGCCAGTGCCTGCTTGCACCCAGTATGAACACACACAAGCTGAAGGGAAATCTCTGCTGTCTCAGCTTCGGGCTCCCAGTGGGTGATGCTGCCTTTATGTGACCCTGCTTATTCAGCCTGCAGAATGAAGAGCTTTGGGGATGCAGCAGAGAATAGGCAAACCACATCTCTTTCAGAATTAAAAATAGAACAATTACCCTTAACAGTTTGCAGCTTGCAAGACTTCATGCACGTGAATGTCTGCACTATATAGAATGTGTGCACGCACAGTTTTCATATATTTACTTATGTGGAGAACAGCTACCAAAATTGGAAATCAAGATCTTTATTACAGGAAAATGTGCCAGGAAGATACAACTCCTGTGTTTTAAGCCATATGGAGAAGTTAGTGAGACACTGAGCTCAGCCATCACAATGCTTCTTCCACAATCACCACCCACACACAGACTGATGAATACTCATCATCTGTGCATGAAGTTTCACTTTGTTTTATTAATGACGGCATGAAATCTGAATAAATAAAAATGTGCCCTACTATATAAAGCAATGTTATGGTGCTTTTTTGGTTTTTGTTTTTCCCCGATGAATTAATTTCTAATTTAGTTGCTATAGAAACCATTCTGGAGCTAAGTTTTCCTGTATATCTACACACACAAAGAAGAGGAAAGCTGGAGTGAACCTTGACATAGAGGTTATGGAGGAAAGTGCAAGTGGTCAAACAAAAGACTTCTACTGAAACACTGCTAAAAGTCCTCTAAGTCCAACTGCAATCATCACTGCACCAATCCGAGAGCACTGGGGCTGTTCTCTTCCATTTGAGAAGCAACAGGGTACAGTACTGCAACGAGCGTGCTCTACTTAAAACATAAAAAGACAAGCTCTGCACATCCTGGCATCTCCTAATATGTCAAATAAGAGAAAATCATGCTAAGCAAACATGTTGTTTTTGCTCATTCTAAAGACAGCAAAAATAAACTCAAAGAGATTTCAGTGGCAGCTGAGTGAGAGCTCACAAATCAGACAGCAGACTGACACACACAGTGAGATGTGCAGTCCGTCCTGCAGTAAAAGTGAACGGGAGACAGTTTGTCCTGTGTTTATTTCTTTTCATACAGTGCTCTCATAAACATTTCATAAATAATTCTACTAGGAGTATGCATGATTTATAAAACGTCGGGGAGGAGCAGGCTGGCACAGTCCCTGCTTAGCCTTCTCTTGCACATTGTTGTTTGTACTTGGAAAAACAAACCAGCTGTAACTTCAACAACCCTGGATCCCTCTGGTCAAGTGACTAATAACATTATTGCTACTGGCTCCAATAAGGTATAGAATAAGGTTTCGTTATGGTAAATTATATTCAGAAAGCCACTCAGACATTAACTTCATTCTTTTGTAGCATGAAATTCAGCTAGGGAAGCAAACAGTCACCCTACACAAAGTGTTTCTGTTGAAAATACCCCCGGGAAGGCATTCATAAGCTTAGGTTGGCCATTTAATTTCTAAGATTATGTGACTGCCTACTTGTGTAGCAGTCCTTGGAGTTCTTGCTTTATCATCTGAGTCTGTAAGTGAAGACACCAGTGGGGCCAGTGGGCTGTGCCACCATCTGGCTGTGGTGGATGACACACAAGTCTGTGTTCTGAGCACTGACCCAGATGGTGCAGCACATGTGCTTTGCTTACCCACTGCCAGCCTGGGAGCTCTGCATGGGAACTGGTTGACGTTTAACCCAGACAAGTTCAGTGCACCACCAAAAAGGTTTTTCTTTCCAAGTTATTCACAGATTTGGGTTTGTCCCACTCTGGAATGTCAGATGACATTAACAGTTTTGGTGTTTTTTTTTTTTTCATATGTACTTGTTGCCATTTCTCTCTCAGATCTGGATTTTCTCACTGTGCCATGTTTGTGTCATCTGCATTGGATTACTGCCACTAGTTCTACACAGAGCACTGCTTGAAGAGCATTCTGAAAATACAGCCGTAGAAAATGACATCACCAAAATATTTAATCATGTGAAGCTCATTATGTATATTGTATCTGTTATCAGCAAGAGTAACCTACATGCCTGGAGGCACAGAGGACTAATCAAGATGTCAGCACCAATTCACCAGGACCCCAACAAGTTGTGCTGGCCACCCCTGGTTATGCTGTTACCACAGCAGAGCCACACTAAAGAATGTGAAATGTCCCATGCCTGAAGGCAGCATTCTAAATGCAAGACTTGGGGCTGACAATTGACCACTGTCCAAGCTGAGAACATCACTGTCACTTATTTCTCCACTTTTCTAACATTGTTGCTGGTACAACAAGTCAGCCATGATCATGCAAATCTCACATGTGACTTCAAGAATGATGAATAATTTCATTAACATCTACAAGACTACTTTGTTAGCTGGGCCAGGATCAAGATACTCACAGATGTCAAGTGTTAATCACAATACAGGATTCTTAGAGAGAAAAGAGACAGATATTGATGGACAATGCCACGTAGTCATCAATCAGGCTGTGGCTGTTTGGTTCACACCCTACCAGGCTGGCAGTAATTGTTAATGAAAACTTTTTTCCAGAAATAAGGAATGACATTATTCTTTACACAGATCCAGGATATCATTTTGAACCACTGTCAATATCCCTTAGTTGTTCAGCCTAGCAGAGGGACTGTAATCAGAGGAAAGTTTGTACAGAGGTGCTAACTAATACAACATACCACAAAGATGAAGACAGATGTTCACAAGTATAAAATGGGAATAAATTTCAGATGAATCAAAATCATGCTAGGCTATAGCACCACATGGGTATGCAGAGGCAAAATTCTGTCACCGCAATCACAGGAAACCACATCATAGTCCAGAAACAAACAGAACATTTCTAGGTCCTTCCCACACACCACAAGCCACAGAACAGTTACAGAATCCTATCACAAAAGAGCACACAAAACTAGAACATGGCACAGAGAAGCCACAGATACTGAAGACAATAGCAGTATGTTGGGCCTCAATTGCAGCAGGGATTTGATAGGTAAGTGCACATAAGAGTTTTGTAAGTATGACTTCCTATGTTGCCCAGAGAAGCACAGACCACCATGGTCTAAAATATCTCACATACACAGGGACAGTCTATAAGAGAGCTCCGCTGTGCCATGTGGCCTGGAAATACTCTTTCTGAGCTATACTAGAAAAGCAGAATAAAAGGGCTCATTCCAGCTCCTGAGATTGCTGAGAGCTGAGAACTCGCACTACTTGTTCACTAAGAGAACTAAAATTCCATTAGGGTATTATGGTTGGGTCATGGTTGGACTTGATGATCTTTAAGGTCTTTTCCAACCTGAGCGATTCTATGATTTGAGAAAGAGTATAAACACAAGGATAATTACAATCAGTAGAATTATAATTTTTAGAGAGGTCTCATTCATTAAGTACGTGGTAAATGATGTGTAACAGAAGGACTGACACCTCCTGACACATTCAAGCTCATCAGAAACAAACCCTCTCACTTGTTTCCCTCCATGTGGAGAAACCACAGCAGAAACCTCTATTCTACAGTATTCTGCCTTTCTGTTCACTAATCACATGGCTCATTTAACATTCCTTTCCCAAATTTTACATTACCATCCTTTCACAAGCCTTTCAAATGAGAAACAGGTGTTAAAGTGATAGCTGAGAAAGTAAGGATATGTTTATCAACGGTATAGACTTACATTGAAGAAATTGGTCTTGTTCCTCTCACAGAAGAGGCCCTGTGCAGGCATGTGTTTCAGCTGTTGCCAGGGCACACCACTGCCCAGCAGCACATCACGGGCCCACTGCAGGTTCTGTGGAAGAAATGGAGCAGGTGAGTTGCAGGAAGGTAATGCCATCACTTGCTTTGATTTAATATCCTATGTTTTCCAGCAGCATTTGTGGATGCGTGATTTGGGGATGACATTCCCCAGGAAAGACCATCCAGCTGAGCATAGGAAAGACTACGCAGATATTTATGGACGTCAAAAACAGTTCATTCAGAGAATTGATACAGGTGTTCAGCTATAGTTGTAGTCATGAATCTAAGCTTTATACAGAAAATATCAAGAGATCATTAAGGACAGTGTCATGCTGTGGTGATCTGCTATGCATGTGATATTGACCGTTCACAGGCATGTATGTATACAGTACATAATTCGTAGGCTTTTATTGAGTATGATGACAGTGACCTAGGCAAGAGCAAAAAGATCATCCAGACAAATGGGACAATTATCTGGGACATTCACACAATCAAAACTAATAGGAATTTAAAAAAAATGTAGTTGCAGACTTTCCACTCCCCTTCTTAAATCAGCACAATCGGTTATTCCCACTAAATACGCCCAAACAGGTATTGCAACTCACTAGATTTCACAGTCTGCTCTGCTTTGTTTTTGGCTGATGAAGTTACTAGCAGTGGGTGAAGGGATCCAGGACGTAGCAGAAGGGATTTATTCCTCTTGGCACACCACTTGTCAGCCTGAACTATTGGATTTAGCTGGCTGACTCAGGGCAATTATAAAGCACTCTTTCCAGTTCAGCTGTTGCCTCCCACATCTTCATCACCCCAAGATTCAAAGGCAAGATGACTGACAGTGTAAAATAAATTGCTGAAAAAAGTTTACTGGCATTGTTAAAACGGAAAAGAAAAATCTCTTATGGTCAAGCAAATGGAAATCTGAGTCACCTCAGAGATGGTCACCCATTTAAAAACAGTGACAAAAGCCACCAAGACTGAACTTGGAAACTCTGGGAAGTGCTGCTTAACCCTGACACCATCAAGCACATATTCACTATTCACAGAGCTTTTTAGCAATAGCGATGAGCAATGTCTTGCCAAGTCCTGTCTTCTTCCCTTCCAAAGTGTGCCAACGCTCGTTTGGGAGGTAAAGACTGAACGTCACAAAGGATGAAAACTCCAAGAGAGACACCAGGTGAACTGGAAACTAAACCTTGTCTCCAAACTGGTGATCAAGTACCTTCAGAAAATTCACTTTTGCATTCCTGCACAGCTGTTCCAACAAAAGCCGGCTATGTAAAGTTTCCTATGATAACAACATAAGATAAGTACTCTCCAAAGATTAAGAGGGGTTTTGATGGGGGAAAAAGAAGCTAAATATATGTAGTTGAACAATATCGAAAGGTTTTTGAAAAAGATGGCAAAAAAGAAAGTTCTCAACTATTTAATGAATCTTTCAACAGCAAAACGTAATATTGCAAAAATGGGAGAAAACAAACTGCATACAGAAAACTTGTTTTTCTGCACAGTGTGGAGATCTGCCAATCCTCTGCTTTCCTGGCGAACCACGAATTCTGGCCATCAGTCTCCATTCTTCATACATATTCCTGGCACTGGTACGTAAATGCTGAATTTTCCAAGATGGTTATATGCGTTTTAAAACTCATCTCAGCTTTCTAAAATTTCCCAGTAACTTTGCCTGCCTCCACAGCAACTCAACCTGATCCAGTATATTAACTTTTTTGGTTGGGCTTGTCATCAGGATACCCAACACACTTCTCACTCCAATTATCGCTGCAAACACATGGATCCTTTTTATGTCTTTAATTTGTTTGGAATCAAAACTCCTACTACGGACATATTAATGTACCATTAAACCATAGATAGTCAACACTGTTCTACAAAAGGACTTAAATGAGTCGTCTAAGAGAAAGAATTCTAACCCAATCAACATATGTAGTTTGCATGTATCAGTTGGAAGTCTGGATTTTTGTTTTTTGTTGTTGTTTTAGCATTGAGTAGTTGTTTGTTAGAGAAATAATAAAAATGGATATTGAAACACAATAATGCTCCTCAAAACCAATCTCAAATGAGCAAAACTCGATTATTCTGAGTTTGAAGACAAGATAAATCTAGAAAACAACATGCATTTCATACAGAAAAAACACAACAATTCAATATGTTGATATTTATATCTGGAGTAGCAAAGAAGGAATCATCGCTGAGAAAAAAAATGGAGAAAATATTTTACAAGTAGTTCCTCAGGGAAGGACACATGCTATTTGAACCACTGAACTGAAAACTGACAGCCTTTCTTGTTAAATGTTGATAGAAAATCATTTGTCAGCAACAAATGACAGATTGCAGGAGTCTGCAGCTCCTCTTAATGATTAGTTTCATGAAAAAATTAACAACTGTCACATACAAACAGCACGAGAATGTTTTCAAAACAAGTTATCTCTGAAAAATGGTCACATTTGTCTGGATAATCACTCTACAGCCGTATGAAATATTCATCACCTTTCATCGCATTGCTAATACATGCTATTGCTCAATTTGCAGCAGTACTGGAAATGTGTTATCTACTATGAGTAAATGCTATTATTGCTTCCGTTAGCTTCCCTTCCCTACTAGACTGCACACTGGAGATTTGATATGTGAAAGCTTCAGTGGTGGGAAAGAGAAATCTGGAAGTAATGCAGTGCAGCATATGACAGAACACAAGATTCTGAAATGCGGTATTTGTGAGTTTAAACCTTAATAATGAGAATTTGTGAGAGAGCTCTGATAATTTCTACTATTCACACACATAAATAGTACACAATAAATGTATTACTTCCAATTGTTTCACATCTGCAGAATCAAAATTTTACTCTTTAAGGCACCCACTCTTACCATACGTGCATGCATACAGCTAACATATATTCGAATTAAGGAGGCATGTGTGTACATGTGCTCCTTAGAACATGGACCCAAACTGATAGTGATTTCCATGCCTGGATGCTGGAAAAACATTCACCCTACAATGATCTAAGATAGTCAGAAACCTTATCTGGGTTATGTCGTTTGTTTACATCAGTACTGAAGAATTTCTGCTTCAAAAAGCTTTTCAGTCCAGTTACTTAGTAGAAGAAACAAGTACTGTCATTTTTATTAGAACACGTTCATTTAGGTGATGTATAAAAGGTAATTCTCTGCTGAATGACAAAAAACAACTTAATTCAAAAATAATAATTAAAAAAAAAACCCCTACCACATGGTTCCAATCCAAACTAGAGAAACAAACTTATCTGATGAACTTCAACACTGCAACTTTTCAATCAGCAGAGATGATAACACAGTTTATTTACTGAGGCAATAAACACAGTCAGCAAGTCAGCTGTTCTAACAGTGCTCTGCTCACCTTGTGGGTTTTGCTGTAAGTGTACAGATAAGCCAGTCTGTAGAGGCTCTTGTAATGCTGAGGAAAGCGACTGAGACACAAGCAGAAAGAGGCAACACACTGCTCTGTCAGGAACTTCCGCTGCTCCTCAAGGTCTGCTGGAAGACCCTGAGGGAATTCAGATCCATCTCCACACGTTTCAGCTTTCTTCTTCCAGTCCCACTGCGAGGGTGGGGGGATTGCAGCTTTGGAGGGGTGGCCAGAAGCAGGCTGAGGGTCCACCAGAACTTTCTGGCCAGCAGGCTCAACAGCATGGTAAGACTCTGGGCTCTCCAGCAGCTCTTCTGATTTTCCTGTAACTGGAAAATTGAGAGAACTAAAAATGACAATGAAAATAACAAAATGGCAAACAACATGTACAAAATAACTGGCACGAACTACGACATGTGGCAATCCTTTTCTTCATTACTACATAGACATCTTTAGCAAATGCTTTCTGAAAAAAATTATGACTACTCTTGATGTTTACCAAATAAGATAACTGGGGGATGGGGTGGCAGGGATGCAAGTAAGACTTTGAATTCAATGAAATTCCACTGCAAATAAAGCAAAAAAGAACAGAAAATGAATGTGTTATCCCAGTAAATGTGTTATTCTCAACAACATGACCTAGAAGAACACAATTCCAGAATCCAATTTACTGTCAGCAGCAGCTAACCCAGCCTTGTAGATGTGCAACTGTTTTCTATTTAGTATATGTAAAACACACATAATGAATAGAATAACATACACCTATCATTTAGGTTTATTAAACCTTAATAGACCTTGACACTGAGTGGGATTTGGAGATGAGTCGGGAAGGTACTTTGCAGTTACAACATTTGTGCTAATAAATGTCAGTAGCGCAAGAATTCAACACAGTTTTCCTAACAGACAACTGACAACAGTAACACAACTAACACAGTGCAAGCCTGAAGAAGAGCCCTGGTTTTAGTCCATCACCCAAAGTTTACTGATTTAGTGGCTGTATAAGTACCATTAAAAATATAACATTAAAAAACAACACAAAAAACAGGAACTGGTGTATACTTGTTTTGATGCAAACATCACCACAAACTTCCCTGGCTTAGGTATGTGCTAAATTATTCTTCAAAACAAGAAACCAATCTATCAAAGTTAATGAGAAAAAGATGGCAGTGGGCACTTGTTCCTACAGCGATCAGGGAAGTGAATCAACGTTATCTATCCCACACTCTGGTTCCGTGAAACTGGAATAAATTAAAGCATAGCCTCATCTATCAAAAAAGCCTTAACATGCAAAGTGCCCACAACCCAGAAAAGTAGGCATAATTAATACATGCATTTTGTTTCTCTTTCCCTTAGTGAAGTGCACCCTCACCACTGCCATGTTTAACTGTGCAAATATTGGAGAGGGTGAAATTCCAGCTTCTGGACAAGGTCTAAAAAAATTCTGAAACAATTTTTCCAGTGGAATTCAAAAGACTTCATGCAGAAGTTTTATTATATGTGGAAAAGTGTGGTAGAAAGCAATTCCACTCTCCAGCAACATAAAATATCCAGTGGAATAAAACATCTAATTCCACTGCTGCTATTTTTTTAGAACTGAGTATCAAGCTGTTGCTGGGTTAGAGCAGGAAGTGCATCTATGTTTGGGGAAAAAAACTATTTTCATTGAGATTATTTTGAAAGGAGTACTCAAATTAAGAGCTTTGAAGCACTGATGTAATAGTAATTAATACTCTAAAAGAAAACAAGCAAGTCACAGGGCCACCACCACAAGAGTTTGTAATGATTTTCTGATTTGTAAGGTTTAACAGGCTTTATAAATTAGGATGATGGCCACATGAGCGAAGCATACTTATAATTTTAAGTTACACTAATATATTCAGCAATAATGCCTAGTTAGAATTCTTAGCCATAGTGCAGTATATTTCAGTGCTTCCGCACGCCAGAAGAAACATTTTAATGATAAAACACGAACTGACATTATCCATTAAGATAGGCTTACTCTTCTCCTCAGTAGATCCCAGGATCTCCTTGCTGGGCATCAGTGCATCAGAACAGGCAGTAGAAATCCTCTTCTCTGTGTAAGGCTTCCTCAGGCTGTCCTGAGAACTGGCTGGTTCATTAAACATATCCTGTGTGGAACTGGAGTCAGACAACACTGCTGCAGTGCTATCCTGACTCCTCTCTGCAAAACAGATAAAGAAGGAATGAGCTACTTCATACTTATGGAGCTGCATGTTGGTAACAGTAACGCAAAACTGCAGCCATACTGCAAACATCTTCCCAATACAATACAGGATCCTTAACAACCACCAATTCTGTTGTCTGAAAGTATTTATTTTCTTTTAACTTGTCTACTTCAACTTATCATTTTCATCTCACCTCTTTGTGTTAAGAAATCAAAATCCCAATGTTCTTTCACTAGGTATTATTTAACATTAATGTAATAGGGAGCTCCCTGCCCCATCAAATTTCACCCTAGAATATAATCCTGGAATTTTACTCAAAAGAAATGATGCTTAACAGTGACAAGCATTTAGGCTGAAAACAAACTATTTCAGTTGCTGTATCACCCTAAAATATTTTGCAGCTTTACTGTGCCATTTCCTTGAGAAGCACCCAGTAGAATTTAGACTTTGACACAGTCAGAAGTCTACTGATAAAAATGAACAACAATAATAATAATAGTTACTTGTGAAGGAGAAAAAAGCACCCAACTTGTTACCATGAGAGAGGAAAAAAAGACTTACAGGAATGATCACTGATGCCACCTATCCTGCAGGTGTTAGATGATGCTCACCAAACATTCTGAAAGGTGCTGTGACATGGCAAATAACCCATCAAAGAGCTAAGTCTAAGACAGACAGGAAAGCTCTTAGACTTCTCTTTTGACTAAGGCAACAGACAGAAGAGTAGAAATGAATTTGCCTTGACAGAAATAACTGAGTTGAATGGTGTGCTGTGGTTGCAGACAACATTATGGTGAGAACTAAGCTGCTAATCTAACAACAGAGCACAAGACAAGTCGCACAGGATCACAACTGCAGGGAACAAAATTCACACTCAGAACAAACAGGCAAGAGAAAATTTTCATGTCCAAAACCTGCCTGATAGAACCCAAGTTCTTCTACATCAAGGGTTATCAGAAAAAACCTCACGTGATTGAGATAGGAAACATCCATTTTTCTGTAATATTGTGCCAGTGTAATTCCACATCCAACACAAAATTATAGGCAATTCTCTTCAAATTTGTAGCTCCAAGCAAATTTCCAATTTCTGCTTAAGGTAGAGGGATAGCTTAGCAAAGAGACATGTTATATACGTTGCCTTGGTATTTCAACTACATTCTTATCCCTAAGTTTCTTGATATGATCAAGAAAAAGATTTAAAAAAGCAAAGGCCCTTGAGATGAGCTGACTTTTTAATACAATTGCTTCTTTTCCACCCAAACTGTGTATGATCAAGAGAGCTGTGGGCCACCTATGAATTTACATTATTGATATAAATCCCTCTTGTGGATCAGATTCTCCTTATTAGGATTCCAGCAGAATGAAACCACATTTGATTCAATTCCTCAGCTTTTCACTATAACACAAAGAAAACCTTCCCTTTCAATTAACTGCCATTAATAAAACCATAAGTTGAAAAAGAATGGTGAAAGAGTATTTGCTTCTTAATTTTTGAAGCTTTACGGTTGGATAATGATGACAGATTTTTTACAGACAAGATATAATCGGGGTGAATTGGAAAGGAATGATTCTGAGGTCAGCCAAGCTCTCCGTGACTCACTTACAGAGCCTTAATAATATTCTGTGGTACCACTGAACTCCCAGCTGGCATCAGCAAAACATTTACAGTAGCTCCCTTGATAGTTTTTAAAGGAAGTTTCTGCATCTGTAGTGAAGAGGCTGAATTACTCATTAGGGAAGAAAAAAGAAAATTGCAAACTTCCAAATTTTGCCATAAGCTTGGAGGTGAGTTCTGATGTGTGGTTTGTGACAGATGAAGCATTAGAATGTAAATCAAGAACTGCTAGACCAATAACATTGCTAGGACATTACACTAACCTCTCTGCATGAGAAGATGGACGATGATACAGCATGTTATATTTCAAATATACGTATGACAGGGAAGTTTTGCTCTAAAGGGCGTAACTAGGGGAGGATTGCCAAATGCATAGGATTGCTCTCCATAGTCCCTGAGTATAGCAGAAGAGGCAGAAGCTTTTAACTGAAGCAAGAAAGTTCCATACTTTGACTGAATCTCAAGTTTAACTGCTATTTGAAGTTTAAAAAATAGTATACAGAAGGAATTGCTGAAGGTTTTCCAGCGCAGCTGGACAAACAGCCATAGTTTGTCAGGTTACACTCAATGGGCTTTTATGTAGTTTAAAAAACAAAACAAAAGCTTTTATGATAACCTCAATGCCACAGTCCATAATGCAGAACTCGCTGCAATGGCATAGAGCAGCACTGGAATAATAATAATAATAATAAAGCATGTTTACATTCATCAGTAAAAGCTGATTGTAGCTAAGAGAGATATTCACTGAATAACGAGTGTTATTCAGCCTACATGCCAAAGGCCACTGCAGTGAAAGTATTACAGAACCACCTAGGCAGGATAAGACCCTTAAGATTACCAAGTCTATCATCAATCTGTGAGACATGAGGAGTAAGTGCTAATTCCCAGCTGCTGGAAGACAGACATTCAAGAAGAACATCATAACTTTTTAAATAATTATTGCTATTATTAAGTAAAATTTAATGCAACTGCTAAAGTAAGCCACCTGAACAGGCAGACATGCACTTCTAATGACAAAGCTCTTAGTGCTAAGTATGCCAGCTAGATAAAATCAGCTCATGGTACAAACTGACATAATTTATTCTCAAGGGAACTGAAGTATAGCTTTACCATGCCAATATAAATAAGGTACTCCATCTTTGCCCATTAATTACTATGCAGCTTTGTAACTGTGTTGCCTGTTCTCCATTCCTTGAAACCTCTTTGAAATGAGAAGAGGAAGGGACAGGACCCCCAAAGCGCTGCATGAGGGGGAAGGCAACAATCTTAAGAAGCCAATAGGGTATAACTGACAGCTTCTAAAAACTGTCTGACATATACTCAGCTATAACAAGAAGGAATCTGGAAGTGTCATAAACATCCAGCTACTCATCAAAAATCAGGAACAAGTGGCAGAGAAAGGATTTTTTGTAAAGCTATGTAGGAGGTCTGCTCCAAAAGTAATGCCTCCTGTTTTATGATGTTGGCCCACACAGTCAGAGGTGGATATTGGTGGCACAACAGTAGAGGTTGAACCTTCCCACCAATACCCCATTCCATTCTGTTGCTGTGTGATAGATGGCAGCAGAGAGACACTCTGATAGAACCAGCATCTGACATTGAAGCGTGAATGGAGCAAAGGTGTGAAATGAAATTCCTCCATGAGGAAAAACCATCCCCCACTGACACGCATTGACACTTGTGAACGTTTATGGAGAGCCAGCAGTGGATGTGAGCACAGTGAGGGGTGGGTGGTGTGTTTCAGCTGTGGTGACAGTGAGTGGTCATTTGGGTTGGTGCAGATTTTTACAAGCACAGCACACAGGCTCTTCTTACTCATCGTTGGTAAAAATGCAGTGGTAACTATGTTGAAAAAAATGTTGTGTAGTTGAGAATTTGCTCTATCAGACAGTGTTATCGTACTCTTTCTATCTCTTACAATTTCCACGGAAATCAAGAGGAGGCATTAATTTGGAGTGACCTACACATAGAAGCTGAGTTTAAAGTGAAGAAAATTTCTGCCACGCAGCAAATGGATAAATGACTGCAAATATATGTATACACACATACTTATGCAAAAATAAAGAGGATTCTTCCAAGGTTGTAGACCTACACATCGTCCCTCTTTACCTTGCTCACCTGACACCATAGCCCCCCCCTTCTTCTTTCTATGTATGTATGAACATTTTTCTTCATTGCTCTGTGGTCGGAAACATGATAAATCAGATCATTCTCATTCTTGAAACAGTTTCTACCATGACAGGAGACAACATCCAACTCTGCAAAGCCATTTGCACATTACTAAAAGCAAAAGAATTGCAAAGATTTGCATGGAAGCAGGTTAACTTCTTGAGGATAGTAAATCCTCTAAACATATAAAGGGAGCTTTATAAAATGAATCAGATGAAAGTCAATGTGTTGTCCATCTACACTAATCACTGATTGTGTTTTGGTAACTTGCAGTCCTATACTGCTGTTTTCAAATGCAATGCAACAAAACCTCATTGGTGTTCTGTTCGTTTGGTCAAATTCTTTGACAGTGCTGCACTAATCAGCAAGAGGTTCAATTGGGAAAAAAGTAAAAATGGAGCATACTGCAATAAACTGGATCTGATTCATTATTCATGGAGTCCAGTATGCAGTCCCCATGAACGTCCAGTACCATGTACCAGAATAGGATATGCATTGAAATAAAAGCTTCAGGTCTGCAAACTGTGGGAGAGATGGAATTATGAAGAGTTAGATTTTAATTTTCCAAAGTGCAATGCGGACGTTCTTTTAATGCACAGAAATATCCACCTCATCTTTGAAGCTTATTCACTTTAACATGAGAGACAGCCTATGTGCAGGAAGTTTCTCAGAGATCACCTTTGTCTCATTGGGATGTTGAGAAGCCCCGCTTACGAGAAACTGCATCTTCATAACATTTGTAGAATTACAGGACCAACATACTACGAAGGGAGGCTTCTCCCACAGCATGAAGCAAGTAGCCTTTCCCAGTGAGGTTATCATGCAGGATTTGCCAATTACTTAAAGCAAGCCGTGACAGGTAAAAGCAGGAAGAGAATGCCTGGGGAACAGAGATTTGTCAAAAGGTTAGAGGCAGCACGGGCAATATTGGTTGCAAAAGCAATCAGGCAAAGACAAACACAAAAAGGATGATTACATCTAACTACACACAACATACTACATGACATGGATAGAGACTTAAACAATAAGACATTTAAACATGGCAGCAGTAATGAGTACTGAATGCATCTTCTGCATACCGTAATAATTTGTAACTGAATACCAACACCACAACAGCAAATTACAGCAAAAAGACCACACAACAATCTCTAGCCTGCATTTGGAAACTTACTTTCTCTGATTATTGCTTTCCTAACTAATTTTTAATGTTTAGCCCATAATGTAGCAAAACAAACTGACTGAGCCTGTACTGTGATTGGTTTTTAATGAATGCACAAATTCAGCTGATAAAAATAACAACTATGAGCTTTCCTGTTCTGGTATATAACACTGGCCATGCAGCTGTATAAACATGGGGATACCCCCAGCAATGACAGCCTGGGCCCTCACTGAGTTTCTGATTTTTCTTGTTCCCCAGTTTGCTCTTGGAAAATTAAAATAAAAATCTAAGTCTCAATTATTTAATATCAAACGCATGTATTCATCAAGAGTTATAGAACAGCAACAGGCAGGGGTGACAACAGAAAAGACAGGATTAACAGAAAGAAGGAAGTTCCTGAATGGAAAGACAGGAAAGGAGAAAGGAGGCTGCCTACTTTGCACACATAACAGCAGCTGGTCAGCCACCAAATAAAAGCTGCAACTGAACAACACTTGTCTCCTTGAGGAGGATCTCTACTAGGAGCTGCCATGAGGAAAACAAAGTTCAGTTACTTCACAAGCTGTACTTACTTGTTCCTTTGTGGGTAAGAATCTGTACAATGCTCTCATTCTGTTTGTCACATATGATCAACAATATTGATACAAGAGATATTTACTCTTGCAAAAGTAAATAAGAGTATTGTGAAGCCTCAGAAAGAATAAATAGATAGGCTGACTTTAGGCCGAAGTATCCAGCCTGTGAACAGCAATATAGACAGTTTCAATTACTGTCAGAATGGTTAAAGTCTAAAAAGTAGTGAAATTATGGATAGTTTCTTGCTATTTTTAGGAACAGTACAATGGAAATGCATTCACCATTTCTTTTTCAGTGATGTGATTATATGTAAGCTGTCAAAAGCATTTTACTTCTAAAGTAAGTATTTTAACATAAGTAAAATGCAAATGAATGCAGAGAAGCAGAGTATATGTAACAATATAAAAGCAGGAGGCTTCCAAGCACTGCTCAGCCTGTTAGCTCTCCTTCCATCTGCAGCAGCCCCAAGGCAATTATTTCAGTTTCCTGGAGCCCTCCAACATGCTGTATTCAGAGTTTAGTTTTGCCAGCAACTTACAAAACACGATGAATGATGCAGTACTTCCCAATTCTACTTGTCATAAATGCACCCTGCCTTCCTAGAGATCTCCTTAACTCTGCTTCTTCCAGTAGCTGACATTTTGAATTGCTGTGACAACAGCAAAGCTAAGAGCTAGGTAGGCTAAGCAAGCAGCCCTAAGAACTGCTACACTAACAGGTGCAGATGTTCCTTAGCTTGCACCTTCAGACTTTGCTAAGCAGCCAGCTTTGCCCCCCACTGGGCAGTTAGCTTGCCAAAAGTCATAATACTTCACTTTGGGCAAATAACATACTAACAAGTATGGGAAAATTCATCTAACTTATCAGTCTCCTAGGTACGCTTCAAGTCTGCAGCACCTGAGGAGATGCAGTCTTCTTAGTCAGAACCACTTCTTATAGGGAACATGGTTCAGGAAATACTTAATATATACTATACTGAATACTAAATATTTACTCCCTTCTGTTTTTACTGTTTTAAAAAGACATCAAGAGGCTGACTTAAGAGTCTGACCAGTACACCATACATGATATCAAGAGTCTGATTAATTACTCCAGATTTACATGTAAGCATGGATAAAATGATTCTTTCTATATTAAATTCAGTGAAAGAAATGAAGGAAGTTCTGTCAGTTTCACCACAAATCTCCTGTTGAGGAAAAGAAATAAATTCACCTTGCAGAGTTTCCAGGTATGTATTTGTTTCAAAACTACACCAGTGTAAGCAAGAAGCATCCCACCCTCCAGAAATACACATCAAGTAGAAGACCTCTCCAGAGCCCTTCCACACTATGCTGTACACTGCAGATATTTTATTCTTTGAATGCTGCTATTCAAAGATCCGGATGAATAAACAAATGACCAGAAGAGTAGAGTGAAAATGAAGTTCCTAGCCCAACATAACATTCAATTACTTAAACAGTAATTTAATTTCTTCTGTATTCTACATGTTGCAATATCTTCAGTAACACTGTGATGCCATCCTACCTTCTGCTGTTCTAAGACAATTATATAACTTCATAGCTTATAAAGATGAGCTGCTAACCAGTCATTGCAAATGATAAAAATCAAAAGATGAAGTCTACTGGATAGTCATGCAAATCACTTCGTGCTGATACACAATATATTCAAAATAGTTGCCATCTGCCTCCTTCAAAAAAGAATAACGCTGTTTTACACTGTTTTGTTTTGCTTTTTTAGCAATTTGTTTTGTTTCAGCCACAGTTCATATTTTCACCTGATCAATTCACATATGCATTGAAAGAGCATCCAGTCTTCTAATGACTGAATCCACATCTTTCTTAATAAGCTCAGACAGACATTTAGCTCTGCAGAAATAAGAAAAAAAAAACACCACTGAAAACTCAGGCAGCTGCACACTCCTTCTGTCAGCTGTCCCATTTTGATTAAATGACAGGTGTTAATGGTGGCAGGTGACAACTTTGAATTTTGTATTTAAAGCTCTGACTGTACATTGATTCTATTTAAAGTACTGAATTTATCAAGCATCAATATTGCCCGTGATACCACAGACCCATCACCCTCCTTGAAATGAGCAGTTTGATCATTTCAGGTTAGACCCCCCATGATTAAAGCACCTCCCTGCGCTGCCAGTATTGAGAACAGGGACTGTACCGTCCGGCGTTGCCTGCTGACAGGGTTTTTTACATTTGACGTAATCGTGGTCAACTGGAGTGGCTGTGTAAGGTGGGGATGTCAGACCTGGACCAGAGGATGAGGGCAGGGAAGTCCCAGGGCCTGGTACTGTTCCAGCTGAAGAGTGAGAGTCTTCATCTACCATGCAAGCTTTTTCCCTGGGAGAGTAGGGAGGAGAAGAACTTGCATTAACATATCGTAAAAAATACAGAGAAAGAAAAAAGTCTGTGTTATGACATTTCCAATACATTTATCAAATCTTACTACAATTCTAAATAATAGAGTTTGATTATATGTTCTCCACCAGCGTTCAGCAATAAAACATTTCTGGTTTTTAAGATGACAAAATATGAAGACTAAATTCTCTTAACCTTCCAAATAGAAGTGTTTGCTTTTGCAATTTTGATTGTTGATTTAAAAATAAATAAATAAAACAGCTGTTTCAAAACAGATCACAAGATCCAAGTTGTTCCATTCCCATCTACACTGCACCAATTACTGAGAAGACCTTTTGACTATACACAGTGCCTGAAACTGCACATATTAGAGTTAGATCTATTCATTTGGTTTGGTTTGTATTTCCTTCAGTTTCATTCATTATTCAGCAGTTGACAAGTATGCCTTTAGATGATGTTCCGAGCAATTAGCACTCACTTTTCTGCAGCTTTTGGGGTGTTCTTCTCCTCTCCCCTGGCAAAAGGTCCCTCAGAAGCTTCTTTCATGAAGCTAACTAATATCTCTGCGTCTACTCCAGAATCTGGCTTCCCCACGAGTTTCAGAATAGATGCATGAAGTCGAAAGTACACCTAGAAAACACCCAATTGCACTTAGTCAGAGAATGCATAGCTATGCACATAACAGACTGTTCTCTGTAGCAACTGCAGGAGATGGTAAATGATGGTCAACTTGTATGTTACCTTGTCCAAATAGGACGTGTCCTTGCTTGGAAATGACAGAATCTGAAAACTTGGAACATTTTAATAAACGGAACCTACAGAATACAACAGTGAAAGCAGACAGGTCTGAAGTCACCACTGTGTATGGTCAAGATGCCTTGTTTTTACCAGACACACAGGGAAAGGCATTATCGCTACTGTTCTAATTCATGCATTAACTTGTGCTCTCATATGAGAAGCCTGTGAAACACATTCACTTGGATTTTGACCAAACCTGATTAATGCATTGTCTGCAGCAAAATGAAAACTGTCCAACAGTGACAGTTATGTACACATAAGCTGTCTTTAAGACAGGAACAGCCTGAATAATAGGCTTTACTTTATTCTCTAAATTAGTCTTGTAAACGTTGCCAGATGCAGGGCACCATTTATAATCTGTATGCTTCATAATATAAATCAATAATAACTGGTACTTTATTATTTGTAGAGAACACTGCTTTTAAGTCTCGGTATTTTACTTTCATCTTTTACCTCCAGTGCTTCCATGGCAAGCTCTGGTGGGTTATGGTAGTGAATCTTCTTTGGATATCGAGCAGCCTCCTCATGCAGGTAATGACCTGCCTGTTTGTAATGAAGCAGATAGACAACAGGAGGCTGTTTCTGTTTCTCAGCAATCTTTCCCAGCATATAGTGAATAAGCCACTCCTCTTCATCGCCATCCCCCTCACAGCGAGATGCTGATGTAAAGCACAGCTTGGCTGTTTCCAACATGCTGTCTCGGCGTTCTTCCATCTGAGATGGAATGAAGCATTGAGAAGTACATCAGTTCACTGTGGCTACAATGAAAAAACACTAAAATACACTCCTGCTCCTAAAAGTGCAAAGATGAGGAACATCCTTGGAAGCATTTTCAACCTTTTGCGTATGAGAAACACAATCCTGAAAAATACATATTTCTGAAAGGAAGATAATATTGTTCAAATGTATCTTTTAATATAATAGAGCTTCTGTTAAAAAAATGGCACTTTTTAATTCAAATAGTGCTAAATAAGCATTCTGCTTTAATTCACAACTTCAGATGTTTGGTCTGCACTCTAATTTTTATCTAATGATGTGAAACAAATTAAGAATTACCCCTGAAAATCTCTAGCAAGCTCCTTGTAGCCAAGAGGCCACAAGACAGTAAGAGCAAATCTTTAATAGAACAAAGGCATAAAGCATAATAATTTAATTTTCTGAGTAGTTTTGAAACTCTCGTGATGTTATTAACAAATAGCACTTATAAAGAAAACTGTATTGTTTGCACACATAATTATTGGGGAAAAAAAACCAACCACAACACTTGCACCCGTTTAGAATATGTGCTTACGTGGACTTTTTGTACAGAGGGTCAAATGCCATATATAAGCAGCTACAGGGAGTGCAACATTAATACAGTTGCACATGCAGCTCAGATGCAAGACCCATCAACTCTGCAGTAAATACACTGTCCTGGTAAAAAAGCATGATCCAGTGCCACTCTCTGCAGTTCAACCACTAGTAAGTTTCGTAACACAACAGCCACTCAGAAGGAATGCTTCTTTTTTGCTTTGCTCCCACATACTATATAGTATTTGTGAGTCAGAATAATTAAGTCAGTAATTTGGCTTACTAGCCCAAAAAGACAGACAAACCATTTCTCTTTGCAACTCCATCAAGGTCAGAAAGATTATCTCACAATTGCTCACTTTGGCTCAGCACTGAACTCCCTGCTAATGAATTAATAACAACTTTGTCTGTGAAAATGTATCATGCTCCCTATTTTGATATTTCGTGCAAGTAAATAGCCCCAAAGCATAGAAAACAGATGGCTTTAGACACCAGAGATGAGGTATCAGTGCAGAGTAACTCCTGATCTTTTCACTATGTTTCACCTTTTCCTGGAAACACAACATGACACAGAAAGGTAAGGTAAACATAACTCACCTTTCCCAAAGGCTGTGTAATCTTTTAATGACAATTTGAAGACTGGGCTCAAAATAATTTTACAGAGAAAGAGAAACAAAACAGCAACAAAAGACTAACAGTAACCCCAAACTCTTCAAATAGTGATTAATGCCAATTGCTTTTATGAATGAAAAAAAATCGGGATTTCCAATGTTATTAACTAAACATACAGTTTAATAGGCAGCATACAGCATGTGAGTGTTTAACTTACTGTGCCAGGAAAGACCATTCAAAAGATTTAGAAATCCCCACTACTTTAAGTTAAGTCTCACCTGCTGCACAACTTCAGGAGGGAGTTCTGATTTCCACTGCTTAAGCTGTCTAGATGCAAAAGAATGTAGGGCATAAGAAATGGTGCCGTATTCTATCCACAAGGAGAGATTAGAGCTGTCAATCTCAAGGGCTCGCTTGAAGCAATTCAAGACAGGAGTAGAGTGCTTCCAAATTGGACCATCACTTTTCAGTTCATTAGAGTTCAACTTGTCCTGAATACGACTTGCTCGAGCCAGAGCCATGCCCGCCCATGAATCAAACCTAGGCAAGCAAGAAAAGAACTTAACAACCTCCCTCACACACACTGCATTGAATGGCAAAGATGTAACAGCCAACAGCCATTAAAACATTTTGAGGAGTTGAACTGAACTGTGAACAGCTTTTATCATCACAACTATTTTCCAACATAAATATCACAAAGAACAAATTCATAGAGAGAAATTTAGATAATAAAGATTGCTTTCTGAAGTAAACATTCAGTAACCAGTCTTTCAATTACTGTATTATTGACAACTGTCAAAACTGTCTTAAGTAATTTAAACTAGAATTTTTGTCATTTACATTGGTCTACAATGAGAACTGAAACGACAGCTAACATCCAATAGGCAAGCCCTAAAATTTAATCAATTTTTAACATGGCATTGCTTAATCTCAGTGGTATTTCAGTAACTTTGATACTACTAAGAAACAGATTTAGTTTAAACATCACCATCCTTAAAGCACAGTAATTAAAAGAGATCAGAGTGCAGGGTTGTTTGTCTGAAAGAAAAACAAAGTTTCTTTTCTGTGCTTTCCCAATAGTGAAATAAATGAAAAGAATGAGTATCATGCAATAGGATTCAACAATACCAACCTGTTTGGGCAAATGCAAATGTCATGCATGTAAAATTTGATGGCCTTGGACTGTTCTTTATTCTTGAAGTGGTAGTCTGCCAGAAGGTAATACAACTCAGTCACCACTGGTGGAGAATAGTCTGCACCATCTGGGAGAGATGGCACCTGGAGATAAGTTAATGGTAAAGATTAATAAAACGTATATATTAGATGAGCTGAACTCTTGCTTCTTCCTTACAGTGAAAGTAGTCTTTCCAACACAGAACATGAAGGTATTGAATGTGAAAACGGTGAAAATATTCCACAGATTTTCAGAGCACTAAGAACATCTCACACTGACTCCTTTTAACCAATATTAAATTTCAAGACCAAAAGCTTTGGTGTCATTCTTATTTCATTTAAACACAATCATCTAAGGAAATCCAGAATTATTTAACAAATGATTCCCTTAACTATCTGAAAAATCAACACCACAGTAATTTCATCTTTTTTTAATAGCAACTCATTATACCTTGCTGCATGTTCCTTCGATATAGGCAGAAACAGTATCTAGGCTCAGCATAGGTTTGTCTGTTCGAGGAACAATTGTAGCAGTCTTCTTTAAAAGGTTGGCCAAGTCAGCAGAAACAGTACTGGTTTTGTAACTATCAAATTCTGGAAGAGTTTTAGGCTTAAAATATTCAAACATAAACAAGGCATCTTCCCACGTGAGATCCACCTGAAAAGGCACACAGATGAGAAGGGAGAAATTATCTCAAATTCCAAAAAACCAAAGTGTCTACTAAAACTGATTTTATTTGACTTTTCCAGTTATCAAACAGTAATTGTTACTCTAAAAGGAATCAAATTATGACCCCCACCGTGGCAGGGGTTTCGAACTAGGTATCTTGAAGGTTCCCTCCAACCTAAACCATTCTATGATTAAACCTCTCAACAATTAAATCACTACTAATAACTGGTGCTCACAAATACAGCACACTGCTTCACCAATTAAAGGACTAACATTCATTTGCAACTTAGTGCATGCCACTGAAAAATAAAGTCACTCTACTTGCTTAGACAAACTATTATTTTTATTAATACAGTCCTTTCCTGTTAGACCAAGTTTTTTCCTTTTATTGTTCAACTTACTCCTTACAGTAAATTTTGCTTTTGTACATGAAGCTGTACTACTAAAAGCTCCATCTTCTTTTTAACAACTTCAATGAGAATGTTTTCCAACAGAGATGTGAAAACGTAATTTGTATTTCTAATTTTATGCTCACATTTGGTAACTGTAAATTCATTTGGAAGTTTATAAGCAAAAAAATCCGTGTTTCAGGTGGAGGACTGATATCTCAATTTTTCTGTCCCTTCTTTAAGACTATAAGCCTTTCCATGTGGCACTCAGTAGTTTTTCTTCTCTCAAATTCAACTGAATCTAACGTATTTCTGATAAACAGCTAACAGATATTCCCCATCATGGATTTCACAAAAGAAGTTGTATTTTTAACAGTACCACTTTTCATAAACTGCAAGGTTGTCTGCTAATGTTTTTTCTTCTTATTAGCTGACATTTTCCTCTCTACACTTCTGAACACCAAACTTCTCCTTCTCTGTTGAAAACAGGAAAGTCGTGGCTCAATAAAAGTCAGTTTGACAGTACTTTCAAAACAGCAAATTACTGTGAGACTACACTAACGTTTCATTTCAAACATGACTCTTTGTATTCAAAGAGCCTTCCACTTTGTTTTGTAAAGAAAAGTTTATTTTCTACAATATGCAAACCACGTAAGTTTCATGAGGGGAATGTAAAAATGATAATAAATTTATACACATATATAAAATCAGATATAAAAAATCTTTCAGTATACTTTAACACCAAACAAGGCTGTATCTTCCAGCATCACAGAAAGTTTCACTGATATTAAGCAATACATAACTTACCTGCTGTACTGAATGTTCTTCTAGGTACCTTGCTTTGCTTTTTTTGCTAGGAAAACCATATAAGCAATAAAAACACTGCTCCAAAGCTGTTTCCAGTTCTTCTTTGTATGGGTGAGTATCTTCAGAAGTAGATGCTGCAAGTTCTTTTTCTAGTACCTGTACCTACAACATCACAAATATCAATGAAAACGTTATCTGAGATATGAAGCTGGTATTAAGTTACCCAGTTGTCTGGAGTTATGTAATGAAAACAGAGTTAAAAATTATCAACTTCTGCCAAACCACAAATCAAATATTCCCCATATTTCTACAAGCTAGTTGCACATAAGTAAAGTAAATGGCACTGTAACTGCAAGAAAGTGCTTTTACTATTTTCTATATTAATTCCTGAACTCTATTTTCAGTGAAGAAAATCAACTATAACTGAATGTTTTTTACTTAATTAAGATTGTTTGTTTTCCCACTACGCATCAAGTTGTTCTGGCGAATATGAACTCTGCCGCTGGTCAATGCTGTGAATAAGCCAGGCTACCACAAGAAGAAGGTTCCAATGCACAGACATCAGTGTCATCTGCACGAAATTTTGCAGTCAAAAATTGAAAACATAAGATGTTCATCCATTTGCAGTTCCTAGAAAAGATCTTACCACTTCTACAGTACTTCTGGAAGAGGTTTGTTTTGTATGGTTGGGTTTGGGGTTTTTTTGAGCCAAAACCCTGAGAAATAAGAGTACTGCATTAGAACAAGGATAATTCTTACAAGGCACTCCACTGAGATTTTGAGCATCAGCAATCACCCTCAAGTCACAGCAGTCTCCTTATTTCCACTACTTTCCCTGTAAGGATTTGTAAGCAGATTTTGAATTCTAAGAAAGTGCAGATAAGTAAGTTGAAAGGAAGATGCAAAGCCCACAGGACACTGCAACAAAAGTATGATGTTCCTACTGCTGCAAGCAAAATCACATCTAATACCCATAACAAGAATCTCGCTTGATAGGTGTTCAAAACAACCTCCTGCATTCTTATTTGGCTTTTAGCAGCACCCCAGAATAATTTTTAGTAACAGAGGAATTAACTGCGTATTAATATATTTTATTGTATATCTTCTTCACTTACATGTAATAAAATGTTTTTCAACATATACAGAAGATGACTATCAGTCTATGAAACACATTTTTATTTAGCATTCTTGAAGCTGCTGCTCTCTTCAAATAATTTGTTCACTTTGTTTTTCCCCTCTCTTTACCCTTCCAAAACCCTCGTTTCTGAATGCTGAATATCAATGCTAATTAATGCTATTTCCTATTTTAGTTTAAAAAGCGGGCAGCTCTAAGACTGAAAAATGACAATCTCATTCAATGTACTTGTACTTTTCTGTAGTTTGTCCAGGCTTACAGGGAATGCCATCAGATGGACCAGGCTGTGGATACAGGCACATGGTTCAATTTAGATTCAGCACTTTGGAGCACTGCAGCTGCACAGCACTTAAGACAAGTCTAAGTCTGGAAATAGGTTATCTATTTTCATGAAGCACAGTGCCTGAGCTAACAAGCCCAATGGACCCAAAGGCAGATCCACACACAGGCAACTCAGGTGTAACAGTATTACATTCCTAATACCAGGAAGACTGAGCAGAAAAGGCTGCAGAGATAAGCTAATAGCTCCACACTGAACCAGCCTCAGCTCCAACACTGTTCATTAGCTCCAGCCCTACTAGGGAGAGCCAACTCTGCAGAACCCCTCAGGCTCCCCACACCACCCTTCCCAGCTGTCTAAATTACTGGCCTGGCCACGCTGCTGAGACACAGAGGCAGATGGAGTCTGGCACTGAGCTGCAGTTAATAAGCTCCAGGGAGTGCCAAGAAGGGAAATGAAGAGATTCCCAAGTGGCTCTATGCAGAACTAATCACAATTTTCTCATGGCTGAAGGTAATAAGCCTCAACGAAGTCAAGTTGAATCTTGAAAGTGCCACTGAAATATCCCTATAGAGCACTGCCCACTGAACACTACAGTATTGTATTATTTGGATTCTGCCAACAGCCAGGGTAACACAGGCTGTCACTACTCTGGGCAGCAAAAAGATGACTGCAATTCAATTTCTAAGCCAAGGGAAAAAAGAAATAGCAATACAGTTAGAAATATTCTACTTCAACCATGGGGAATTTCTCAAGGAATTATCTTGGAAAGGTCAAAAGAGTGGGCAACTCCTTTCACCTAATAATGTTACTGCCCAGACACACACTGGGCACTGCTGGAACATACTAGATTTTATAACACACTCATCTGAACAACAGAGCAAAGAACAGCATTGAAACAGAGGGAGAAGGACTTAAGTAGTTCTTCATTATCATCTTTGTTTAATAGATCAGCTCTGTAAATATAAGCTGAAGTTATATTTAGCTCAAAGCACAAAAACAATAGAAGTACTACCTGTTTCAGTCTGCAGGTATAATCAAAATACCCAAATTTAGCAACAGCAGAACAGTCACAAACATCACAGCTGCAGGACCAAATGCAGGTAACACCAAACAGGCTGTGAAGGATCAACAACATTCCAGATGCCTAGCTGGGGACAGATCACATCCTACAAATTTAGTTCTCTTCACTCTTGAGTTTAGAAGAGATAAGTTTAACCGAAAAATTCAAAACTGAATTTTCATTTAGAAGACTCTCTGAAGTGTTAGATAATATTTACCTATAACAGAGAACACACAACCTTTAAGTAACACTTGGCAAATTCTGTTCTGTGAATTGAGCAACTATAAATCTAGTTAAAAACCTTTTTACAATCATTAAGATGAATGTGGAATCCCATTAGATTACACGTTTACAGATGTAACAGCACAGTTTTTTTCAGTCTGTGAATGATGTACAGTGTTATTGGATTGCTTGTCATTCTTCCTTCTTCAAATCCTAGGAGGAAAATAAAATAGTAGTGCAAGAAGCAAAGCAGGAAAAGTGGAAGACAGCAATTGTTCCTCTCAGTGAGAAGTCCAAAGAAGAAAGGGAATTATGACAGGAAGTAATCTGCTCAAGTTTATTTTCAGTTTTATACCAACACTCAGGAGTATATTCTTATTACTTGGCAGATTTTAGAGAACTGCCTTCCAAAAGGATAATTAAATTTTTTATTCTAACACCTAGGTAAGCTGCCATTTTTCTTGCGTATGCTGTTCTATGTTATTCTTTAACAAAGTTCTCACAATTAAGACTCTTGAATATCACTTTGCTTATTGAACAGAAGCAGGCGTGATTCTTAACCAGTCTTTTTGTAAAGAAATCACACTGAGATGTACTCTACAAGACTATGTACTCAGCACAATCACTTAATGGTTCTCCAGGCATGGCAGACCATTTACTAGCTTTCATTTAAGATGTCTGTATAGAACAAAAGTGGTTACTCAAAGCCAACTCCTGCCTGACAAGAAGTCCTGTTTAGAAAGGATAACAAAGGAAAGGGGAGTAGAAAAAGCAAACCTTCACTATTCAGACCTAACTGACAAAGGTTGATGTACTCTGCAGAAGAAAAGTGGATTCAGAAATGTACTTTAACATGAAGACATTACCAATGTAATAATTTAATAAAGTGTTTTAAGATGGGTGTTGGCCATATGAATTTCAAAGGGCTTTTTTTTTTTTTTTTTTCCTTTTTTTTTTTTTTTCCCCAGCCTAAGATACTCTACAACACTTACATAGAACTTGAGAAGAGCACCATCTGAGTTGCAGCACCAGGACCTTCGTCCCAAATACTCATGAGCTGTGTTCAGAAGCATGAGTGAAGAAGGCAGCATAGGAGTATCAGGATTCACTGGAAAAAAAAGAAGTTGGCAGTTATTTTAGTAGTACAGAATGGAGTTAACTTCAACTACCCAATGCTTCATCGGGTGCAAAAAAATAAGTCTCTGGGATAAGAATGTCGTGCCTGTATATCCATCCACTCCCTTCAGTCAGCAGATGAGATGACAAACTAAGTAATTTTTATTTATATTACATAGTAAGATGGAAAGAAGTTCAGCTCCAGCATGTAAAAATGAATTTTAAAAAGTTACCTCCTTCTCCCTGGTTCTGCTGCTGCTGGCAGCAAAGGGATTGAAAAGCATCTTCTTCATGCTGGATGATCCTGTGTAGGATGATCCACGGTAGAACTGAGGAGACATACGGTTCTTTGGGTTCCTCCTGGACTGCCATGCTGCAATCTATGATCTAAGAAAGAAACAGGCATCACACACACAAAAAGATACAGATTAAGACTCAGGAGTGAATCTTTAATGAACAACCCAAAGCTAATAGCACATTCTACCCTATAGGAGTAATCCTCAATTAAGTTTCAGCTTCTCACAATCAATAGGGAGAAGATGTTCTTCTCTTGCATAGTCATTTTTCCAATCAGTTCTCTCTGCTAATACCACATTCAGACTTTTCAAAGTGAATAAATGCACAGAAGAAAATATAACAGCTGGAGAGCACAGCCAATGTAAAAGATGAGTCGGAATCATTAACAGACACAATACAAATAACTTAAGTGAGTAAGAATGACTAAACCTAACAAAGTTACAAAATGCACTCAGCCAGCTAAATAAGTCTTCACATTGTCCTCATTACAGAGCATAAGAAAAGTTGCGTTCCTTTGGTTCTTTTACTATCATTCTTTAATTACACCAGGCAGCTTTGTATTTGAAGGTACCCACACTCTTACTGATTCCAGAACAGGTGAACTCAGTGCCTCTCTAACACACTGACTTGAAAATTAAAACAACAAAGACAATGTTCTTCTTTCCCTTTGTACCAGCAAAACCATAACCCAAAATATCAGTGTGAATAGATAGCAGTTTGGACAGCAGCTGCACTCATGTCTGAATGTCCACAGAACACAGTGACTCTTTTCAAGTACCAGTGAACAGGTTACCTGAATCAGGTTGGTTGTTAATCGAACAAGGCTTGATGTTATAGAAGACTCTTTCAGGATGCTGTTGTCTGATGATAATGAACTATCTATTCCTATGAGCAGCTGTGTTACCGTAGCAACCCATTCCTCTTTAGCAGAGGCTGCCGTTATATTCATCATCTGCTGAGTTGCTTCATTCAAGGCAACTTCTGAGCATTCAAAGCATTGCTTGTAATCTTTCAGCTTAAGCAAAGAGTCCTAAAGAATGTAAACATGAAAAAAAAAAAAAGATGAAGAGTATACTCTTAAAATAATTAAAATGAATACAGCAAAGGAAGGCTGTACACATCATACAGATAAGACAGTTCGTTACACTCAGTTGAAGTAAACACCTTCATATCACATTAAAGGACAACAGGATGAGTCCAGATCTTGGATGATAAATATACATGTAGAATATGAATTTCTACTTGAATAAGAGGCATGAAATATACATTTTCAAGAACATGATGCCTACATGTTTATTAAATTCTAACCATACACAGCTTATACTCTTAGGCTATCATTTAATTACTCCATAAATGTCAAAATAGCAACTACAAGGCCAGTATTACAACACCCTTCCTGATTCTTTATATTCAAGTGTAGGTAAATGAGATTGCAACAAGGCTGTTGGATTTGGCTCAGTCCAGCTAAAAAGCAGCATTAGTCTTTCTTGTGATTCTTTTTCCCCCAGACAGAAAACCTGACAGCTCTAACCCCTCCCACAACTGAGGTAATTTGTACGCATATTTTCAGTATTATGTGGATTACAGATGCAGCTGTTATACTGGATCTATCTACCAACAGTTTGTCATCCATGGAGGACAGGTACGCCACAACACGAAACCACCCATACACTACACAGCTTTTTCAAAGCTTTGGGTTCAGAATGGCTGTAAATCACCAACAAACCTGCAGGAGAAGCAGCTGTGCTGGTCTCTCTGGTATGGATGTTACAAACTCCAGATGTTTTACTCTTCCACTGAAGCATAATGTTGGGCGGAGCAGATGCACTACTGCAGCATAATCCCCTGTCTCATACAGTCGCTGGATCTCTTCCAAAGACTGGCATCTCTCCAGAGATTTTAAGTTTTTATCGATCTGCAAATATCACACATGGCACAATCCAATCTTCATTTTGTCTTCACACACAAAGGCAGTGCCCTTTCACCTCACACTTCAGCTATAAAGCTGTGTTAACTCTACAAATATGTCGAGGAATGCAAATCAGGTAGAAAACACCTACTACATAACTCTTCAGCTGTTCCACATGCTTTTCTTTACCATATAGTATGTGACTAATGTGTAACAATACACTTTTTTGCCTCAGATCCCTGAATAAGACACTTAAAAGCAAAAATACGTCCATCAGATAGACTTTAAAGTGAAGATTGCACAACCTGCATTGGAGTTGACTCTCCTAAACAGCTAAAGAAAGAATGGAAAATTAATATCCTTTCATTCAAATGTGTATGAAAATTACTATGTGGAAAACACCAGCTGCTGAAAAAAGAAACTCATTTAACCAACAGTGGAAGTTATATTCATAGAACAGAAAACAAAACAGTGGTTTAATAATCTACCACTGCACATGCAGTGCCTCTAATAGAAAAACCTTTTTATTCTGCATAAAAACAATCATAAGTTGTACAAAACCAAGAGATCTGAAAGGCATCTTCTTGAAGAAGAGATGATGGCCATAACATCATCATTAAACTCTGAACCTGTTCCTTTACTCTTGGAAAATTTCTAGGACAAAATTTCTAGGTAAGCTTTCATCACAAAAGAGCCGATTCATAGATTGGGCTTAGAGACTGGGAGGGGTGGAACAGGGAGAATACTCCTGCAAATGAATTCTTACCTCTTCTAAAGAAACCACAGAATCCACATGCAGATTAGGTAACCGTATTATGATGTTGCTGTCATCACCAGCTTTACGCCGCATTGTAGTGGCACTCTGCAGCATTTCAGTGCAAATGTCATAGTTTTCAAGTGCCTGTTCCATGTCTCCCTACAGAAGTACAGTGGGGGAGGGAAAATAGTAAAAAAAATAGAGTTATGTCTGCAAAATGTCTTTCCAAAGCACATACGAAATGTTTGGATTCAGTGTAGGCATTGCCAATGTGATTATTACACATAAAAACAAATCCAAAATAGCAAACCAAAGCAAGCAAATAAAGTATATTTTATCAGTGACTTTTGTAATAGGTAAAACTAATCAGAGAAATAGAATTCAACTTGAATTGGAAGGATTAATTTGGATTAAACTCCAACTCTTTTAAGAACACAAAAAAGTAATTAGTAGAAATAATTCTTCCAGTCATACTGATCAAAACACTGAGTCAAGAAACATCCTTGTATTCCACTAAGAGGATGCTTTTAACTGTCTTAAACTGATTTAACCCTCACACTTAAAATAAACTGAGAATAATATGACTTCTAATTGCTGAGAAAAGTTTCGTTATAACAAGAGTAGAACCAACCTGAAGCGCTAGAAAGCGAGCTTTCAGCCAATACACCCGAGTGACAAACTCCATCCAGCCCTCTTCAAATAAATCACGCTGTGAGGATGCAAACGATAACTGCAGCAGGTCTCCCAAGAAATGAATTCCAGGCAAGTCAGAACCAAACTTTCCGCTCACAGAGACAGCAGGGCAATTTCGTGGAGAAACTGTAAATCAATTATATTTTATCATAAAGTTACCAGCATCCCATGAGAAGAGTCCCACATACCAGTTATTTAAAACCTACTGATCTACTCGAAGACAAATGACACACCAGTAATAAGCACTTTTCAGATGTGTATACAGAGAATATAGAAGAGACAGCTCCAAAGAATCCAGTGAATTCCTGGAATAGTTTCTTAATTTACCTACAGTATTTTTAGAATAGAGAAAGAAGCACCTGACTCTCACCTGTAGAGTTCTTCCCTTTTGCCAGCAGCCACTGATCTAATTGCAGTTCCATGCAGGAAAGGCTCATCAACATCATATCCTGCAGAAAAAGTGTGAAGTTGGGAAAAAAGAGAGAGAGAAAAATTAAAAATAGTCATCGTTCCCATGACACTGAATATGCATTCTAGTCGTACCAGTTTATTAATGCTTGATGGATAAAGTTCAGCAGTACACTAGAAAGCACCATGGGTATCTGTCAGGCAGTTTTGTGTAGTGAAGAATATACTTTATATTCATAGAAAGAAGGGTTACAAATCCATCTGTAAAAGCCATGAACTTATGACAATTTTTAAAGGTCCAAAAGTGCACAGTATCAGAGTAGCATTCCAGAGTCTCAAAACCTCTGAATTCATCACATTTAGTATAATTTACAGATCAAGTTTAATAAACTCAGGAATTAAAGGGGAAAGACAAGCATGAGGACAGTGATTTCAATGGCATAATAATGAAGTATTGACTCTTTAAATTTTACATAACACGAAGTTATAAGACATATTTCAATTTGTTAAAAAAAAGGATGTATATACAAAAATACACAGATATACAATAGCACTAGATGTATAAAATTTGGACATCCAATACACAACAGCACTGTATTTTTGTGTGTTTTTTTTTTTTTAAATCTAAAAATCAATGGAGCACAGAGTTCTGAATTTGTTTTTTCATCTGCAACTAAGTAGAAACAATACTGATATTAAAAATAAATAAATTAATTAATTACCTTGATATGCTGATTACTTGAGTCCCTCAGTAAAGGATTGGGAAGACTTGTACTGTGCTTTCTCCAGCTAGTATAGATAGTAAGGACAACCTCAGACAAGCCAGGAGGCCACTTCACCAGGAACTTCTGGCTGATAACCTTCAGATATCTCATCATTAGCTCCAAGATACCACCATTGTTCAGGTTATCCAGCAGGAATTCATGAACATCTTGCTTTTCTAGAAAGCAAATAAAAGCAAAGCTGTGCATAACTAAGATCAAGATAAGCTGTGACCTGAAATAAGTTAGTTTTGACAGTGTTTTATGCACTTACAAAAGGGCCACAGTATCATCTTGTGCTGCAGAGGCAGAATTAAGTTACTGTGCTCTGATATGTTTAAATGGGCAACTCCATGCAACACAGTGCTTGCACACAGTAATTAACCAGTCCCCAAGACTTCAAAATCACATTACTAATTGAGATTAAAGTATAATTATGTGATATTAAAACATACCCTTTTGTATCCTTCTTCCATATATAAGACAGGGAATACAGAAAAGCATGCAAGACAGAAGAACCAAAAGGAAAAGAGAAGTTGTAATGAGATCTTTACCAGATTCCATGAATGTCGTAGAATCAAATGACATTCTATGAGGTCCAACATGTTGGAAATTCTCTTCTTTAATTTCTGACTGCACCTCATAGTTATTGAAAGGGTCCTCCTCCTCCTCTGGATCTATTTTCCTTAATCTGTGTTGAAAGGGGAATAAAAACACTATACCAACAAAATCCTCATTCTTTCCTTCACTGTTAAGTCAAACCTAAGCATTGCACATTGTACATACTTTATCAATGAAAGCACAGTAACTGAAGCGCACTCAGAGATAAAGTACTGACAAATTTTGTCGAAACCAAGACTGCCCTGTTTGTTGATCTTGCACAATTTGACACCTGCATTTTCTTCTAATCGTCTCGCCTTACAAGAAGCTTCATCATTTTTGAATTAGTTTTCAATAGGTTTTCATTAAAAACAATTTTATAACATGTATAAGATTGAAGGAGATGCATCCTTCAAAAACAAATCGGGTCTAGCAGGTTTAAGGTCCTGTACCTGGAAGGAAGGAATTTCACCAACAGCTCTTGAAAATCAACCTTCTCTTCTTTCTTACACTTTGTGTTCCGGACTCTGGCAGATCTCCTTTTTGCTGTTTCACCGCTATCTTCTGTAATTCTTCTTCGCTTCACCCCTTTCTTGGATTTATCTCCTGCAGATAGATCACCTAAAAACAGAATTGAAAAAAAAGAAAAAAGTTACTGACCTGTTAAATTATCAAACAAGAGGGAAGCCCTTTTAGGAAAATAATAAATATTAATAAAGATAAATAAAAAGATTATTTGTGGCTGAAACTATCTTACTCTAATGAAATACTGAAGATTTATCATTTTCTTTTTGAACATATCAAAACCTTAAAAACACAACTGAATATAAACTGGCTGTGGTATCTTGCATAAAAAAGCTGGTCTGAAGTAAGTAGACTTGCTGAAAACTATGCAGTTGGAAAAACATATTTAATCTTAAGCTGAGGTACCTTGCTCACCTACAGTAGCTCCTGGTTCCAATGAATTCTGGCTGTGGCTTGGAAAATTGAGTGTCACAGGAGTATAAGCTAACATAGGTTCTGGCATCGTCACCACTGCAGTAGTGCTGACAGGAGTTGGCTGAATAACACTGACAGGAGTGGAGGTAGGAGAAAGAACCAAATGCTGAACAGGTTCTCGGTATTCTGAGAGATCAATTCTCTTTCCCAGACTGGGCCGAGGAGGATCACATGTTGTGAGGTGGTGATACATGGCGAGTAAAGCTTCTCCTAAACATTTCCATCTGCACACAGAAACACAACACTATAAAAATCAACCCTTTGTGCCTTAATAGAGATGTACTTAACAACTTGAAAGTATCTTGCTATGAATAAAGATCTGCATTACGTTTTAAAATTTCCATTATATCAACAGTAAAAACATATAAAAATCTAAAGTTATTTTGAAGTTCACACACTAGTCTAAAATGAAAAATCCAATGATACAGCTGGAATGGCTACCAAATCATTCTCAAGATTCTTTATCATCAGTCTGAAATGTTAAATCAAAGACTGAAAATTGATACATTTACAATAAAATCATAAACAGACCAAACAACCTGCAGACTCAAAATGTAAAAATACTGGTCACCTTTTTGGTGCTTTTTTTTTACAAATATGTTTTGACAAAAACCAAGCTTATACAAAATAGCTGCCAGCATAATTAGCTTCAGATAAACCTGTTACAAACTAAATATGACATACGTGAGAAAGGGAATTGGCTGGATCAGCTTGAGGTCCGGTTCTTTCTCTTGCACCAGCAAAGCCTGTCTTTTCTTACGTAGCTCCAATGCTTCATCTATGATTCTTCCTGTTTCAGCTGCACTCACATTTACATTATGGATAGACATGTCACTAGAAAGTATTAAGAAACACAAATGAGGGTTTGTTTGCTTTTTTAAAGTCTTGAGAGATTTGTATTTTTCTGTAGGGTATCACAAAGCATTAAAACGAGCATTCAAATAACCCACTGTTTTGCAAACTTTACAGCATGCATATAGAAGTGTTTCACCATCAGAAACCATTGCTCAGTTAAAAATTGAAGGATAAATGGAGAGCGTCCTTCTGTTTTACAAATGGTGAGAAATGAAAGGAAAACAGAAGGTGCTGCTTTCTTTCTTGAAGAGTGATTAAAAAAAAATAATAAATGAAGTGTATGATTAAAAGAGTTGACACTCCAAATGCAGTGCAGGCTATAAGATAACATTCACCATTTGAGGAACATCCTTAAGGATTCTTTCTGGAGGAGAGGCTGCTCCTCAAAGATCTTCTCCTTCAGAACCAACCCCTTGCTGTACAGACAATCCTTCTCCAAGGCTTTGCAGATAAAGTACAAACATGCTGACAGAGAAATAAAAACGGAAAGGTCAAACTCTTCTTTCACCATTCACTATTTTCATATTATTAACTGTCTTAATTTCATATTCCTTTGCTGCAACGGGCAATGAATTCCAGCAGGCTTTTGCTCATATGGGCAATTACATAAATAAAATTAGGATCATTACAGTAGGGCAAACCTATGGGACTCAGGAAACTCAACATTTCTGCTATCTTGCAACTTTTCTGCTAAACACCATTTGAATCAGTTAATTCACTGGACATCACTCAAAGGTAAAACACTTAAACATTTTAAGATCAAAAGCAGAGATCCAACATCAAACTGATTTACAATTCTTGATAAACACCGCACAGGGCATTTATTTTCTGGGTAATTAGAGCAGATACAAATCATCATAAATTCATCATGAAGTAAAGATCTCCATCACACCCTAACCTACTATCATTTCATGATTTTTAATATGAAATTACACATGTATTGATTTTTTTCTTTACAGGTCTACTAATGTACTTACTTGGGTAATCGCTGAGTGTGTACAAGATAGTGATAAGGTTATCTAAACAAGGCCAGTGATCAGGGTTACACCTGAGACCTTCTTCAAAAGCATGACGAGCCAGCGGTAGGCGGATGAGTTTTATTGCCACACGACCGATTTTATACCACAGGTTGACATCAGTAGAGTCCAGCATTACAGCCTAGAAAGCATAACAGACAGTGTTATTCACATTTTAGACACGCATACCTGCTTGTTTACAGAGACCTTGACTGCTTTAATTTTTAACTGAGACATGACTGGCTTAGGGACTGAATGGTGGCTGTAAAATATCAGAAAGTACACAGCACTGAGTCACACATACAAATGATGTTTGCTGAAAAGAGTACATCTGTATTTTGGCAAATTGATGGAAACATTGAGGCTACACTATCCTATTTCAGCTGTGCTGTACCTCCAAATAAAACTCCATGGCTGTCTCTAGGTCATCCCGTTGTGCTGCCAGTTGTGCCAGGTTTTTATAGGTGGAATATTTTAACATCAGGCCTGGATGTTTTAGTCCTTCTTTCTCATCACCAGAAAGAACTGCCTAGAAATAGTAATATAAACACAACATGAGAATGAGGAATTAGACGAGTTAGAAAAAGCAGCAAACAACTTGCCAACTGATTACAGCAAAATTCTGAATTAGCCAGTAAGACACAAAGCAATACAAATGTAATAAAAGCAGCTTCTGGAGCTTTATTCCCTAAGGAGCACTGACCTCTCGCAGAAGACGAATCTCGAGCAGCTCATGATAAGCTTTGGCAGACTCTTCAAAGCGGTCATGCTTCTGAAGGTCCAAAGCTTTGTGGTACAAAGCAAAAGCTTCTGCTTCCTGTAGTTTAAAGATTGAAAAGATAAGAATGTAACGCAGCTTTCTTCAAAACAAAAAAAAACAACAGGTGACCAATCTATAATCTGTAACAAAAGAGGACAAAATTCCCATCAATCAGATTTATTAAGAAAATTCTGGATCTACTTACTTGTGCTTCCTTTGTCTGTGTCTTATGACTTTTGAAGGTACCTTCGTAGTCATCCTCAATTGTGGAGCTTGCATTCAGTGCAGCGATTCGAATCTAGAAGTTGAGACATTACAGGAAACGTTATGTTTATACCTTTATCTTGCAAACTGGATGTTTTTTTGTGCGTTTTGGTTTGTAACTTCATTTGGTAAACGTGGATTGCATATTCCCATCTTATAAAGTTTCTACTTAATCATAGAAATGCTGCAGACAATTTAGGCATCATTAATTGCTAATAAAAATATGGCATAACAATTTCTCCCCCCCAAGTCAGCCAACACAACAGTGCGGACTTCAAGCATCTTGCAAGCAATAGTTTCTCTAGAATGGGCATGTGCAACAGCTTCCTCAAAATGGTAAGTCTACCAATAGCTGCTCCACTGTCACTTCAAAGCCAACATTCTGATGGTGCCAATTTATTCTCAGTCCTAGGAAGAGGAGAAATCTTCAATTCTATTCTAAAAACCATCTCAAACACTGTAAATCCTTACCATGTTCATAAATATTCAATGTCCTTCTCCAGGGTTAAGAGGGAGGGATAAAAGCAAACAAGTCTGGAAAGCAAACAGGATTAGAACGTTTATTCTGACCACAAGGAAAGCATTCATAAAAAAAATATAAATAAATTATACTTTAATCAAATACCAATAAATTGTCTTACATCTTCATTAGTGCCAAGCAACAAACTGGCCTACCACAGAGGAATGATATTAGAGTGAATATTTACTACTAGCTGAATTAGACCAAGAACTTTACAGCAATTCAGCATTTTTAAGTCACTCATTGAACATCATTACAAATAAATAAATAAAAATCAGACTGCTTTCAAGACAGGGAGTCCTTGTTTATTCTGCATATGGAGACAACACATACACAGCAATATCATGATACTTCTTTCCTAAAGTATTGAACACCAGAGGTACTGGCAGAAAGTGCAGATAATTATGACATCTAAATAAACAAAGCTATACGACCCCAACCCAATTAGATATTGAAAATGAGCATTTTTATCAAGTTCAACTTACAAATACACCTATCTCCATAAACAGGCTCAAGGCTTTTCAAGAATCCACATGGTCTCCTTCAAGGCTGTACAGGAAATCAATAGGAGAGAGACTGTTAGCAGCAGGTCACTTCCTTGGCTGCAATGCCAAAGAGACTGCAAGCATAGGAAAAGCAAGGGAAAATTTAGTTCTGTTCTTTACTCAAGCATGAATCATGGAACAGATATGGATAGATGGATATAAGTTCATGTTGTAACACCTCAGAATTAAGTTTATATTTGTACAGAATACCGGCAGAAAACAGCAACATCAGTTCAGTCTAATTATTACAGGCGAGTACATCATCAAAAAGTAAAAACACCCATTAATGCCTCTTGACTAAAATCCTATCTCCCTTTTCCAACAGTAGGATAAAACATAGGTACCAACGTGAGCTGGGAGCAGTGAATTGTAACATCTATTGTGTGATTCTACTTCAACACCAGAAACAAAGGGTGTGGCTTGAGCTTCCCCAGCCTTTTATTTTTGCCCTCCTTGCTGCTATACACGCTGGACGGGATCCCACAGCGGCCTGACAGCGGGACTGAGAGGAGGGTGGGAGAGGCCGCGCCAGGTTCATCCCGCCCTCACAGCGGGGCTGGGCAGGGCCACACGGCGGCCCCTCTAAAGGGCTGCGGAGGACACAACACTCACCTGGCCGATACAGCACAGCACGGTATGATACAGCACAGCACGATACAGCACAAGGCACACGGGAAGACCGGCTCCCTCAGGCCACAAGCGGTTCCCCGGAGACGCGGCCTCACCGGCGGTCTCCACAACAACCTCCCTCAGGGCCCCGTTCCCGTCAGTAAGGCAGCTGCTCGTTGGCTGGGCTGATTTCCCTCACACAACCAATGGGACGGATGGGCGGCGCTATGGCTGAGCTGAGGGGATGGCTGAGGGCGGGAAGGGGGTGCTGTGTTGTGAGGTGATAGCTGAAGTCACAGCCAGAGCCAGCGCAGGGGATTGGAAATAAACCCAAAATACAGCCTGGCTGTTGGTATTGCAGGCAGATCCTGGCACTATAAAGAATAATTATCCTAGTCTTGAACGCATGAGCTTCATGGGAGAAAATGGTTGCTCGGAGTGAAGAACCTTCCACATAGGCTGCTGTACCACAGCACTGCACCCACATAGTGACTTCCAAAGAGACTGTGGTTTTGCAATTGACAGCCGTGCCCTTCGGTTTGCTTGGGGTTTCACCAGCCCTTGTGTAAATACACACAGAGGTGGTGCTCACTTCAAAGCTGGGCAGTGCTTACACAGGCTTCATGTTACCTTTGAGTGTGTAAATACACTGACACGGTGCCCTCAAAGAAACCAGCAGGGAGCAGACCCATCCAATGCAAGCAGAACCATCTGCATGTAGAATTCAGGCAAAAAAGGGACTTTTTATCATCACTTGGGGGGTATGTTAAGGGTATGCGTCTGTTTGATGCATCTGTTTGACTCCAACTACCAAATATAAGCAGCAAAAATGTGAGAAAAGCTTTACTGCTTCAGTTATGCTCTGTGCGCTCTAGGGTGGGTTTAAGGAAACCCTGTTAAAAGCCAATAAATGGACTCTCATCAAAAGAGGTTTTGATACATTTTATTAATCAGACAGTGAGGCTCCCCCTGGGGGGGGGGATTCTGCTAACACGGATGCTTAACACTTAACACTTAAGCTGCATAAGGAATAACCAAATTCAAGTGATAATTAGAAGGGATATTTTCAACTAGCTTGAGAGCTCAAGACATCAACAAATCTAATCAAAATTACGAAGGAATGGAGACTCTTCAGCCTTGCGTTTCATGGATCCCTCGCTCTTAAGGGCATACAATTAGGTCCTCTGTGCTTCTGTGCCTGACACCTGGCAGTCCAAAAGTGAAAGGGAAGCCAGCGCATGTTCTTGTTATCAGTGAAAGGCTGAGATAACACTTACTGTGCTTTAGTTTTAATGAAACACCGTGTACGTTCCAGTTACAAAGTGATGGAGCATACTGGTCCTACCAAAAGACTTCGGAGTGAAGTGCAACAGCAACAAGTTTTAAGGCTCTGAGCACAACAGCACACAGGCAGCGTTCTGCCTAAGTCACTTGTGGACAACTACAGCAGCCCCCCTACATAGGGTAGGGAGCTGAAAAACCAGCCACGTTTGATGGAATACTTCCAGTTCTTCTCAATCAGAACAGGAGCCACATAGAAACAGAAAGGAGGATCTTTCTGCACTACAAAGCATCAGGTAATCTGGATCTCCAGATCACTAATGGCTGAGGCACCTGCAGAGCTTCTGTGCTACAAGGAAGGCTTGAGACAAGGACTTTGAATTACTCTGATGACAACGGTACAGCTGAATGCCCCACTCTTTATATGCACAGCATCCAAAAGCAGAAGAGAATCACACAGGTGAAGGTGCAGAACTATTAGAACTGATCTAAGAGGAAACAAGGTCGATGAAGCAGGGTTGTCTTCATCACTGCTTTGTTCCAAACGGCTGCTCGAAGGGTCACAGGAAAGTCATCACTGTTCTGTTCTTGCCAATCTGCCAGGGCTCCAGCGGGAAAAAGCGAATGGCAATCCTTGATGGGAATAAGAACAAAAACACTTCACGCCGGCGGCCCATAGCTCCGGCCTATAGCTCCGGCCTATAGCTCAGGCCCATAGCTCCGGCCCATAGCTCCGGCCCATAGCTCAGGCCTATAGCTCAGGCCCATAGCTCCGGCCCATAGCCCCGGCCCATAGCTCCGGCCCATAGCTCCGGCCACGCGGCGCCCACACCGCCCCCCATTGGCCGTCGGCAGCCGAACCGGGCCGCACTCACCGCTCGGGGCCGAGGCCCAGCTCCGCCGTCAGGAAGTCGAAGAAGCGGGCGCTGTGCTGCTTGTTCTGCTCCGCCGAGCCCACCACGCCGATGGACGAGACGAGCAGCTGTGCGCAGGGCTCGGCCGAGCCCGCCAGCACCATGGGCATCCCGCTGCGCACCGTCACGTTCACCCGCTGCCGGCACACGCGCGGTCACATCACGGTGTCACGGTATCACGGTGTCCCCCCCGCCGCCCCCGACCCCGCACTCACCTCGGCCGGTTTGCCCAGGATGGTGGCGGTGGTTTCGCACAGTTTTAAGGGCAGTCCCTTTGGCAGCCGCTCAGCCGGCAGGCTGGTCTCCAGCTCCACGAACGGCATGGCCGCCTCCTGCCCGCCGCACTCACCCGCTGCCCGGCGCCTCCTCCCGCTCCGCCCGGCCCCTCGGGTTCATCGCGAGCCGCGGGCGGGGACCGGACCTTTGTGTTCCACCCCCAAGCTGCATGCGGGGCTTTGGGGGCAGGTCACCGCAAGGAATTAAAAGGCAAGCAGGGACTTACTGTTTTGTCCCATAGGAATGATTCGGGTGCCAAAGCAGGCAGGAGTGCCGCCAGGCAGTGGCTCGCATCTTCGGTCTCCTCTATGGATTAGATTTCTTGGAAGCTGAGCTACTATAAGGGGAGCACTACCTGTGCCGATTTACACCGAAAGGCATTAGGAACCAGCTAGATGAATAAGCCACCTTGCTTGAGGTAAAGCACTGTTGTGAAGACTGGCCCTGTATAACATGATTTTCTTGTTTTCCACAGTTAACGACAGACTTAATGAAAACGGATGGAGCTGCTGGCTTTGCTGGGGGAATTGTTTGGCCTTTGCTGTTGCCAGGGAGGACAATACTGGCAGGAGGAGCAGCGCATGTCGGCTGGCCAGCAGTCAGGCTGCAGATTGCTGGGAGAGTGATTGTGAAGTGAGACAGATCTGGCACGGGACGGGCGTTTGCTGTGCAGTGTAGAAGCACTGCCTATGTGGTGTTTTTCTGCATGGTATTTACTATTCTATAACAACTGTGTTTTCTGCAAGAAGTGGGGAAACCTTATTGCTACACGGCAGCGATATAGCAGGGAAGATTTTAGAACTAGCCCACTGAGAAACCCAGGAGACTGTACTGAGCTCTCTCCATCAGTGAATTATGAGTTTGTTTCTGAAACAAAGGCACTGAGGGGATTCAACCATCCTGCAAACCCTGGCCACAAGTCCACTGCCTTCCTGCAGAGAACCACTGATCCAGCATAAGGTGCCCTTAAGGATCCATTTTTCTATTTCTCATTCCTTTTTAATGTATTAAAAATCTCTTCCATTAAATTCCGAGGCCAAAATAAAACCCCAGCACCTAAAAATACATGACAAGAGACCAACATGTCAGAATGCCTTCCAAGAGAAAAGGAGCAAAAAGTATCAAAAGTCAGCAATTACAGCAGGATGATGGTCTGTCACAAACATTTTAATGATTAGTTTTGTCCTTTGGTCCTGGGGGTTGACCACAAATGACAAACTGTCCATGGCCTCTGGGCACAACCCAGAATCCCGGTGTTTTTATTACACTAAAAGCATGTTTTATTGTTTCTGTCCAGGAGCTGGCAACTCAAACACTTGCAGGAGGATGAGCTGAGATGACAACACAACATCAAGCAGTCTCCATTTTGATAAGCCTTTGGAAAATCATCCTGGTATTTTTTTCCTATTTGTAGGCATCTGTGTTTGTCATCAGCAAACACAAATCCACACTCAAAAATCCACTCTCAAAGTTCTCAAATGCTCAACCACTTCCCGTTTAAGATTTATCTCAAGTGCAGACAATATTCTCAAATAAAACATCAGCAAAAAAACCTTTGGGGGATAAGAGAAGAAAGGGAAGATGGGAATAAACCTGTGCCTATTTCTAATGCTTTCAGTCCATAAAAAGAAAGAGCCTTTAGTCAGGTCTCTTATCCTTACCAAGAACATAAAAAATGGAATTTTCTGTTACTGAAAGCTCAAGTATATAATGAGATTTTCTTTCCAGATGGGGAATCTAAAGAGCTTCCCAGGCTCTGGACTAAATCCATACATCTAGCAGTAAAACTTGAGGAAAAAAAGCCCCACCAAAACATGTCAAGTTGTATAGTACTTAACAGCAGAAACGTGAATAGCCGAGACATGTTAGTGCTGCAAAGAAAGAAGCTACTCTCAGTTACTGAGAGACATAACTCCCAAATTATTTACTAGGCAAGGACTTCAGGGTAAGGTTCAAAGGCAACAGCTAATGTGAATGGAAGTATGCAGACATACATATTCCAACAGTGTTTGCATTCTTTGCTGTTTTCAAATGGAAGGAAAAAAAAAAAACCAAACACCTAGAAATGCTTTTTTTGCTTCGTTATTATTATTCTGAGCTGCAGTACAAAACGATTTCCCACTTGAGCTACAACTAATCAGAAACAACACAACCAAGAAAGAGAGTCTTGTAGCTCCAAAACAACTCTCTGTCCTTTTATTGTGATGTGTATGTTGCTCAATGTCACAAAATCTCCCTTATTACTTCAGCTTGCACAGGGTGACTTGGTGAACTTCCATCCAAAACAATCTCTGAAGAGCGTGTCTAGATTTATTCCTCCTCTCCATTTTCTAGGAGGAATGTGGGTTGCTATTGCACTATTACCACAGGAAAAAAACACAACTGGATTGCAGTCATATTCTCTTCAAAGAAGTCACTGTGAATGCATATGTTCAGTGTATTCCATATATGATACCAACAGAGGATTTGAGTAGGCAATTACTTGTAGGCTGTGGCCACCCTCAGCTGTTTGAAGTTGCTCAGTCTTTACTACACAGAACTGCCCCAACATACACGTACTGACAGACCACGTGCCTAAGAAACCCAACTTTGAATAATGGAAAGCAGTGGTTCAAGAATTACAATGTTTTACAGTCGTAGATGAATGTGAAGAAACTTCTAACAGGATCTTAAAGGCAAACAGAACTATGGAATGTAGATGGTGGCCAAGCAATATGCTCCAGCAATGAGAAAACTGAATTAAAAAAAAATAAAGTAAAAAGTCTTCTTTTTACTTTAGTGACGACCTGTAGCTTTGTTCCATACTCACACAAAGCTGCATGCTGGGAAGGTGAGGATCAGGTACACTTTGCAGTGCTTGTCACTTAGGAAGGAGCTACGAATGTTACAAACATGAAAACAACAATCCTCATCCCAGACAGGTCTCTGATGTTCCAGTTTGCAGGCTGGCTCCAATTATTCAGGAAACGCTACTGATGTTTCCAACATTTCAGAGCGACACTAAAATACAACCCAGATGCATGCGTTAAGTGACCCATAGGGCCTCTCCCTTTCATACAAATCGAACGTTGCAGGTCTTGAAACTTCCCCAGCTCCCACCCCCAAAGATGAAGGGAAGACTTAGTGAAGTTGGGGAGGACGCCTTGCAAGACTGTGTAAGAAATACAGTGGGTTTTTTTTTTCCAGTTAGGTGTAGAGATGGAGATCATAGAATTAAAAAAAAAAAAAAAAGAAAAAGCAGGAAAAATAGTAACATAAGTTAATTCATTTCAACATCTTCATCAACACAGGTGTCAGGTGCTCTTTCAGCTGAGGATCGATCTGAATGTTGCTCAGTTCTTTGATATTCAGGATCATCTCATGGGCTTGGAAGAAAAGCTCCTTCCCCACAGCTTCCTCCACCCGCCTGCGCCACTCCATCAGCCTGGGCCTGTCTTCAAAGATGTCACAACCGACTCCAACAGGCTGCAGGAAGCCAGAGAGAGCAACAAACAGTGAGGCCAAGATGTCAAAAACGTAACTACAAGTACAGGTAGGAGAAAGGGAGGGGAGGAGCTCGTAAAGTTTTATACATTATCTCTAGAGGTCAAAAGTAAAATCAGGATAAAATAGGAAGATGTTCTGTTAGGGGACAAAAACAAAGGAGACCTGCTGCAGCCAGTTTCTTCTTTAAAAAAAAGAAAAAGGATTTTCTGAACCCACTGCTGCCTTTTATTCATTGTCTTAGTTGTGCTGAGATATGCCCTTACTCCTAACCAAGTGTTACCATATGCTGCATCCCTCCCTGCCCAGCAGCATGTTTTCACTTCATTACCATAGTCCAGCACTCACTTGCATCAGCTCCACAATGGCCACGAGATCTGCCAAGGAAATCTCGCTCCCGATGATAAAAGCCTTGTCCTGCAGAAACCTCTCCTCAAATTGCTTCAGGGAAGTGGACAGCCCCTCCATAACCTCCTGCAGCTTCTCTGATGGCAGTGGCTGCCCTGTGAAGAGGGGAATCAGCACCTGAGGAGATAATGGGCGTACATCATGGTCAACTGTCTTTTCACAGATCTACTGGTAGTCATTAAGTTGTACCTCATTACATACACATGACTGCCAGTGGTGGACACCTGCAGTCCCATCAGGTGATGGCATCAGGTCATAGTGGTGGCTGTGGTAGGGAGTGTAGCTAGCAGAGAAGCTGCCATGAGGGCAGAGCGGGTGCCATTTTTACATCACTATTTCAGAGGTGTTCCAAGAATCATTCCTTATACCGTTAGAAATGTTTCCAGCCAGAGCAATCATAAATACAGTCTTTGTCTCCAAAGATTTGCTGGCGCAGGGGGTAGTAGCCTTTCAGTGAGATTTGTGACCATCCACAGAGGTGTATAAACCATCAGAGCCACCAGTATTTCACAACTATACCACCTCTATCTATGATAGCTAAAGAAATAGTTTATTTTCAAGCAAAAAAAAAGAAAAAAAGATTGATTTCCACAAGGGTACTAGATAGACTTTCTACTTACTGCTCATATATTCAACAAATTCATGCTGTGATTGCCTAATTCAAGCCACTTTTCTTTTGCCAAGTACATTTAGAGTCTATTTCATCAGAAAATTCACGGCCAGTTCTCTTCCTAAATGTTTCCAATTAAGAATGATGGGATCTCCAGGTAAAGCCATTATGAAATGGTACCTCCTTTTCTGTATCTCAGGGCAGTTCATCTTCTCACAAAACCAGCGACTGTACCTTCTATTACACAGTGGCTTTATCAATTTCCACATTTTCAATTATTCTGACGACCTTTCTGTGTCTGAGTTATCTAATGAGCAGCAATGAGATGGATTTCTTTCTCTTGGAGCACTGCAATAACAGCCTGCAGAGACTTGAAGAAACTGGTGTTTGTAGGAAATCTGACTCATATTTGTGCTGCTCCTCTGGACTATCTTGCCAAATAATCAAATGTTAATACATCAAAATTCTAAATGAGTCCTGATATGTTTTGTTAGGCATAAACATGGGTGGACTTTACACAGGAGGAGCGAAGTTCTTATCTTCTTACTGGCAACCCTTATTTAATCTAAAATCCCCTGGTACAATCATGCCTGCAGGGCTCTACTTACACCTGGGTTTCTCTAAGGGTATCTGCATTAGCTTTCTGATGAGTTGGCTGGAATCAGTTGTCCAGCAGAATCACCTGATACTAAATGATTTTCTGCTTCAGAGTGAGTCCATTAATTTGACCACACTGAATAAAGAAATACTGCCGTTCTCCCTGTATCTCTAGTCTACTTATCCCTAAGCTCATTTCACAGGAGTGTGTAAGCATTCTGGAAGCACAAATCTCCTTCTGGATTTCCACCCTGATGGGACTACAGAGACCTGATGTGTGAAGAACACAAGCCTTTCAGTTTCCAGCAACAAAGCACACACTTGCCAAAGGAACCAAACATCTACGTACATGCTCTGCACAGCTATGAAGGGAGGGGGAGCCCTTGGAGGCAATACCCCATCTGTCATATATTTGTTCACAAATCCAGGCAACAGAAGTCTGTGGGGCTTTGAGACCTTCTGTATCAAAACGACTTTAAGAAAACAAAAAAGCAAACAAAAACAAAAACAAAAACACATAAGAAAACAAAAAACACCACAAAATGGCCAAAGCTGCTTTTGCCAAATCCTGATGTTGAGCAAAAAGAAATCTGACAGCTCCTCTCAGCTAGGGATGGCCTAGATTTGTTACTTCATTGTGACAAACTCTTTCTGATCAGTATTCACCCAGGAAAGCATCATTTTACTCTCATCTTAATACCCAGCCTCCTTACCTTGATCCACATGGTCTTAGGAGCATTAGCCCGGATATTAGTGTGATGCCATGAGAGGTATTCATCTACCTGGGCCCGTTTTTTGATGTCTGATGGGTACCAGTGGTCAGGAGTGTTGTACTTTCGACTCAGATACAGCAGAATGGCAGTGCTGCTCAGACATCAACAAGACAAAAGAAGAAGTCAGGGAACGCTGCAGAATGCTTTTACCTCAGACCACAATTACAGAAGTCCCTATCAAACATCTTTCTAAAGACTTCAAGTTGTTTATCTCCAAGTGTGGCTCATGTCCATCTGAAATAATATGGTAACTGCTTATCATAAATGTGCATATTGATATCTAACTTTTCAAGACCGAAGGAACTGAAATATCATAGTAGATCACTAATCTTTCCTATTCAGAAATGCTCATTGCCAGTTCTGAGTCATGTGGAGGGAATGACACCTCCTAAACACTGTTCATATCACTGCTATCCAAGGAGCTCTGAGGACTGAGTTCTTACCATTCTGCTAGGGTGAAGTCTCCATCCTTCAGTGCTGGTACCTTCTTCAAGAGGCTGATTTTGCCAGCCTCTTCATTATTTGATGGCCCTAAGAACATGAATGGACAAGTCAGAGGCTAGAAGATTATCTGCCAATGAATTGTAAACACCTGTAACAAACTGGGAAATCTGTGCACTCTGCTGCTTCTTTTCCTACATCATATTTTAAAATTGAAAATGAAGAGTCAATGTAAAAGCCATCTGTAGCCTGCAGTCTGCTCAGGCATGTCACACAGCAAGGAGCAGTTCATTTCTACACAGGAATTCACAGTTAGTATTGGTACTGAAAACACTAACTTGACTTGAAAACTTGTCCTATGGTTTCAGAAAGGAGCGGGGGGAAAGACTTAGGCTGAAGATAAGCACAAAGTGTGGTCTGGAATGGCTGAGTTTCCATGCAGAGCAACCCACTGAGGGCAAACAGATGCCACTCCTTCCCCTTTTTCCAACATATAACACCAAAACAAAGTCATTTTCCTCCAGTTTGCTAACATGGCTGACACTACACTCCAATGGATGAAGTCATGATGGCAAGCAATTTTAAAGCTTTGTGCCCACAGAGATCACTGCAGTGGCTAATTAATCAAAGACAACCTGGGTGGCGTATAAGACACATGGAGCAGAGTCTTCCCCTTGTTTGTCTCCAAAGAGCAGAGGAAATCAATCATTTCCAAAGAAAGCAAATGCTGTCAGCAGAGCTGATCCCTCAGCAGACATGCAGCAAAGGGCAATTCCAGATTTCTTGCTGGGATGGGAAAAACATGAATATCAGCAATATAACAGTGAGCTTGCAAAGTTACTCATTCTGCCACCGTGGCCATTCACCAGGTTCAGAGAAGCTCTGACACCTCTACTCTGCATTAATCCCAGCTACAAGCCACCAAGCAAATCTCCCCTGACAAGAAAACACAAGAGGAAGAAGCCATCCCATAAAAGAGTTCGAACTCCACAGTCACTTGGAGTGTGAAGGCATTCACAGCTGACTATCTAATCAAGTTTGTTTCTCACTGAAGGCTCTGAACTTGCGAACCAGCAGTTAAATGCCAGAGGATTGCATAAAACACCAGGAACTGGTACAAAAGCAAAGATTGAAGGGCTTTGTTTAATTTGTTTGTCTAAAATGCTTTCTATAAGGAGACATGCCAGGGTGCAAATGCTGTTCAAGTCAAACCAGAATGACCAGCAGGAGTTTTCATACAAAAATCCCTTCTATCCAAAAAGGGAAAAAGAAAAAAAAGAAGAGCTGTTAACTAACAAGGTTCTACATCCCCGAGAGCCATTTGCTGTCATACAGAAGGTGGTGGCGGTGGCTGCTTTAATGCACAGTGAGAAACAGTCTCCAAGCAATAAAAGAAGTCTTTGGACTACTAAGTTTATTTACAGCTGGCTGTGGGAGAAAGCAAGATTCCTGCACTGCAAATTACAGAACACAGCAAAGCCTCTGACTACTGTCCCAGCATTGACTTCATGTGAAATAAACCAAAGAGAGCAAACATTACTGCCCTATTCTCACTGCTAGCTGACTAGCCCCTTGCTTGATTCAAGAAGGGCTTTTAAATTCCAATACAAGTTGCTTCCCTGGAGAACAAGGCTCACATCCATCTGCTGTCTGAAGGGATTCAAAGCCACTCCTCCTGCGGACAATGTCTCTAGCTGCCTGCAGTGACAATGCCCTCAAGTTTAGCTGGGTGAGAGGTTCCATGTGCAGAGCAGAAGCAGGCAGCAGTGTACAAAAGGTCAGAATAAAGGGTTTCTTTAGAATTAGAGCCTGACCATGAGAAGTAACAAACCCATTAATTGAGAAACTTGAACATTCAAAAACACTCCTAGAAAATCAAGCCAGTTGGCAAAGCACAACAAAGGGACCTTTTGTCTATGATTTATAACACAAAAAAATCTTCATGGAAAGTTGTGTTGCTCAGGAAGGTGCCTGTGCATGTAGGGGGGCTCCAATGGCTGGAGGTCACCACACCCAGCTTGGGCAAGGTGTGTAGAGCTCAGGTGGCCCTTGGGAAAAAAAAACAGCATAAAATTGCAAGTCGGTAGCTTTGAGAAATAATGAGCAGCCAGTTCTCAGACCCAGCTGACAGTTACAAACTACTGTTTGTTTATTATCCAGGGTAGCGAGCAATTGAGAAACAGTGATATGAGAAGTAAGCAGTGGGTCAGGGCAGCCTGAATCAGATTTCAGCCTGTTTTCATACTGTATCAGTCCTAACAGCACTACAGCAGGTTTGACAGTATGTCAGCATTTGCTACAGACACTGCACATGCAGCACACAGATAGCATCAGATTTGCTTTGCTTCATACAGACAAAAAAGATCTGAGCAGGAACTTGGCAACTGACTTGCAAACTGATAAAAGCTTTGCTATGAACACTAACTCCAAGTTGCTCCAATGGGGCTGGTTTATTGCATTAACAAAGAGATCAGTGTTTGTGTTTGTAGAGTTTAATACTGTGCCTTTCCCAACAAGCAAAGCTCAACTCTTTATGTGGCCCATCTTTATGGATCCTGTGACATTCCCCTGACTTACAGCTGTTTAACATCAGTTGCATCTGGTGTAATTAGTAATAGTAATCAGTATACTCATAAGGGTATATATGCCTATATATAGATAGATATGTGTATATTTATGTGTGTGTATATATATATACACTGTGTGTATTGTTCAGCTTTGAGGAGTAACTTAAATTAGAGGAAAGACAGGCTGCACGCAGGAAGAATACCTCATATAGGGAAGATCTATTGGCAATGACAAGAGAAGAAGACATAATTCTACAAAAGAAATGGGAAAAAACATAATTCAATTGCCAGTCTCATCCCTGCCTAATAATCTCTTCAGCCAAGGATTTCCAAGTCCTATGCTTCGCCTTAGGCAACAAAAATAACAAATGATTTACTTGGAAAATTCAATATGCAAACGTTCAATAGTCTTCTTATACAGCTGGACAAGTCTGAACAGCTGAATGTTTCTAAGTACACCATCCCTGGAGCAGTCGCTGTCACTGTGACTAATTTGCTAGAAATGGCTGGAGGAACATTCCTTGGGGATCCACAAAAATAGCCACAGCGTGGCTATGGGAGAGCGCCGGGAGCTGCATGGCCCAGCCATTGTGCTTAGGAGGGCCTGCAGGGTGCATGTTTAAAGCCACACAGCACCTGGTGAGCTCGTCCTTCCCTCTATGCAAGCCAAGCAGAGCTCGCATGCTGGCAGGAGGTTCAGCTGTGTTGTGTGGCTCCCAGGCAGGATGGGACGCTGTACTGGGAGGGTACAACCATAGAAAAGTCTCCTCTGAGCTCGGCTTCCCTGCACAGCCCTGTGAGCAGGTCATCTCCCACCTCCACCAACTCCTGCATGTTGCCAGCTTCCAGATGGCTGCATCAAAGGATGCATGGTCAGTGGGTCAAGAGCGGTGATCCTGTCCATCTGCTCTGTTCTGAGACCTCACCTGCATTCAGATGATCCACAAAAATCATACATGGAACACCTCCCTGTGAGGACAGGCTGACAGAACCAGGGCTGTACAGCCTGGAGAGGAGAAGGCTCTAGGGAGAAAGGAAAGCAGCCTTCCAGTATCTAAAGGGGGTGTAAGAAATAAGGGACAGACCCTTTAGCAAGGTCTGTGTGATGGGACAAGGGGAAACTGCTTCAAACTGAAAAAAAGGGAGATTTAGGTTGGATATAAGGAAGAAGTTGTTTACAATGTGGGCAGTGATGCACTGCACAGGGAGCCCAGAGAGGTGGAGGTGCCCCATCCCTGCAGGCACCCACAGTCAGGGGATGGGGCTGTGAGCACTGATGGAGCTGTGGGTGTCCCTGACACTGCAGGCAGTGGGAACAGATGGCTTTGGGGGTCCCTTCCAACTCCAACCATTCTCCAGCGTGCTTCCTCCTGTAGTTGCTGAGTGTCCCTAAGCATTGATGCTGCCTCACTCCCCTTACAGGGAGAGCACCCTCACACCTCCATCCATCTGGAACAGACCACGGGGTCGGCTCGATTCCATCACGGTGCAATGGATCTCCCGGATAGAGCAGTGAGAGGATGCAGTGCAGCGCTGCCGACCCCCTCCATCCCGCAGGGCCCAAGGAACGCACCTACAGCCACGCACAGCCCGGCGGACATCCGAGTCCAGCCGCGGGGCTCCCAGGGGTCGCGTTACCGCCGGGCACGGCCCGTTCCCACCGCCCGGCAGCAATACGGGCAGGCCGGGGGTTGCCCCTCACCCCGGCCCGTTACTCACCTGTACGGGGTCGCTCCTCGCCGCTCGCCGCCGCCGGCTTCTTTCCCAGCACCGAGTCTGCCAAGAGCCGAGAGAGGAGCGCTGAGCGCGGGGCTCCGAACAGCGGCCGCACCGCCCGCACGGCCCGGCCTCCTCACCTTTAAACAGCTCCACGTGCTTGAACTCGAACGGGATGTTGTTGGTCCGGGCGAAGATGTAGATGGAGCGGCAGGGCTGCGACAGCAGGTCCAGGTACAGCTCCAGCCCCATCCTGCTGCTGCTGCTGCTGCTGCGGCCGGGACGCTCAGCACACGGAGCCGCCCCGTCGGGCAGGCGGGGTTCGAGCCGGGCCGGCCGTGCCCTCCCCCGGGCGGGGACGCAGCGGGCAGCCCTGAGGAGCCGAGCCCTGCGGGGCCTCCCCATAGAGCCGGCCCAGCGCTGCAGGAGGTGGTGCTACATCAGCACGGGGGGCGTGAGGCCGGGAAAGGAAACGCTGCTGGCGCCGCGTGTAGGGCCGCTTTAGGAAAGGAGCATGGAGGGGAGTGACGGCCAGGAGCAGCGCACAGCGCCGGCTGTCACATTGCTGCCCTGCCAACATGGTTCTGGCACTGCAGCTGGCTGCTCGGTGCCAGCGCTATGTGCAGCACGGGCACCACGCACAGCAGTGACCCTGCTCTCCCCTTATTTCTTACATAGGATTCATGTCAGGCTGAACTCGAGCCCTGCGGAGCCCAGCAGCGTTTCACAGCTGTGTGACTCGGGAACAGTGCTGGTGAGTACGGGCACGTCTGGGACACTGACAGTGATTGAACTGATCAAAGCAAAGTCACCCTCGGTCAGACCCAGCTCAGTGCTCTGACACCTCCTTATCAGTGCTGCTATAGAGCTCACGTAGCACACACAGACCCCATCACACACACACACCTTTGGGACCTCAGAGAGACAGATCACACACAGACCCCATCACACACAGACCCCATCACACACAGACCCCATGTCACACACAGACCCCATCACACACAGCCCCCATCACACACAGCCCCCATCACACATAGACCCCATCACACACAGACCCCATCACACACAGACCCCGTCACACACAGACCCCGTCACACACAGACCCCGTCACACACAGACCCCGTCACACACAGACCCCATCACACACAGACCCCAACACACACAGACCCCATCACACACAGACCCCATCACACACAGACCCCATCACACATAGACCCCCTGTCACACACAGACCCCATCACACACAGACCCCATCACACATAGACCCCCATCACACACACACCTTTGGGACCTCAAAGAGACAGATCTGGGGGACAGATGCTGTTTCACCCATGCAAAATGTTGGGTAAAGGTCTGTGTACCGAGCAGTGAGCTCTGCTCTGGTAAATGAAATACTCTCAGGTACTCACTGATCCCAGTGGTGAGTTTGCATAGTATTTCTTAACTACTTTGAAAATGTCTTGGGATGTGTATCTGGTTTTTTGTAGATTCCTCTGATTTTGTGTATCTCAGCATGATTTTACTCTAGAAATCACAGGCTCTCATTTATTTCCAAATAGCTCCTGGCAAGAATTGAGTCAAATGAGTCAGAATGGCATATTAAGCTGTCACAGAATGTGTAACCTCTCTCCATATTCAGCTCAAAGGGGGGAGGATGGTGAACGTTGCACTGAGGCAGGCAAAGCTCTTGCACAAGCTGTTGGGTTTGGCAGATAGGGAGGGCTGCTCTTGGGGCTTTCAGCCTTGGATCTGGAACCAGCTCAGATCAAATGACACAAATTAACCAGCTGGGGGAAGCTGAGGGACAGCAGAAAGCAAAGTACAAGGACGAGGTGCTTTATCTCCATGATAAAAACCAACAGCAAAGCAAGTCTGTAGAAAAGAGAATAAAAAGCTTTTTTACAAATATGTTAACAGTAAAGGAGGGATAAGGAGAATCCCCGTCCTTTACTGGTTGTGGCAGAGAACATGACCGCTAAGGATAAGGGAAAGGCTGAGGTTCTCGATGCCTCTTTTACATCTGTCTTTAAAAGTCAGCAAGGTTATCCTCAGGGTATTCTACTCCTTGACTTGGGAGTCTGGGATGGGGAGCAGAGTAAAACCCCCACTATTCAGATGGAAACAGAGCCCTACTACTCCATCTGGATTGTCACGAGTCCATGGGACCAGAGGGTTCTGAGAGAGCTGACAGAGGTGACTGCCAAGTTGCTTTCCACATGCACAGAGCCCAGCCTTGAGGCTCTGCAGGGAAATAACTGTCCATAAAGGCTTTGCTAACAAGCTCCATTTGAGCTCTGTCTCATTTGTCTCTCAGCTTTCATTGTCCCCAGTCTGTTTCAACCTGAACAGAAGCTGAGGAATTTATTATGTTGCTAATAGAAATTTTGCTCTCTAGAAAAAAGGGAGAAGTTGGAGGAGTCTGAAGTTACACAAACAGTGCTAAAAGAAGTAGCGAGGAGGGACCTCCTTTATGCAGAGTGAAGCCCAGGGAGCTGGATGTGGTAAGCTGCAGGTTGTAGAAGAAAGGAAGTGGTTGGCAGCGTGGCATAAACAGCCTCTTGTCTTTAGGCTCAGCACTGCAGGCAAACAGCACCTGCAGCAATTACTGGTCAGGTGGTAACAGTGCAAATAGTCTCGGGGCAAGAGTTTGGTGGGTAGAGTGCAAGAAGACAGTAAAAATTAGAGAAAACAAGTTATTTTCTGCTTGTGTCAGCTCAGAAAATGAGTTTTTTGGGCAAACTGGCTTTATTCACTGCTGACATTTAGGATATCCTGCAAGCTGGAAGACCAGAAACAGGATTGATCTGCCTGGCTTAGCTCATACCCGAGGGACGTGCACTGCAAGCTCTGGTTCATGGTGCACTTTTGAACTAGAGGGCAGCTTTACTCAGGAAACTCAAATACAGAACAGACAGATGGATTATTCCCCAAAACTCCAGGTGCAGCTGAACGGGTTTGTCAGGCTGTTTGAGCAGCTGTTTCCATCTTTTCTGAGCACTGTTGTCACTTGACTAGCATTAATGTGGTAGACACCTCACAGCCACTGCACCACGCAGCCATCACTGGGGGCAGTGTAACCACCCAGCAGACCACAGCACAGACTAACAGCTAAAACCTGTGCTAAACAAAGAGGAAAAAACAGTTCTGCAGATTGGGACTATACATAGTTCTTACCTGGAAAATGGAAGGGCAGAAACAGGAAGAGGACAAGAAAGCGTGTGAGCAGAGGCAGGGTAATGAAAGGGTTCTGTCTACAAATACAAACCGAGCTAGGACACATTGCAAGCGTAACAATTAACTTTACTGGAGAGTAAATCATGACACAAGAGTAGTGGAACATGAATTATTTCAGCATTAGCTGGATCACTTGCTAAGCACTGCACTTGTCCTGGTGCTGATCACCACACATACACACACACACCCCCAGTACAGGCCCAGCCACAGCAGCATTCAGCAGTAGGGAACCTACTTTAAATGTCAAGGCAGCTGGGGAAGGGATGGAGAACCAGTATGGCATGAGGAAAGCGACCATGTGGTCAGCAGCGGTTTTACCTAGAAAACCAGCTTTTCTCAACCATGCATGAGCTATATAGATGATGGCATATAACGGCTGTCGTTGAGGATCTTCGTTCATGGGATTCACCCCATCCTTCTCAGATCTCACTTGAAAACATGCATAGCTCTATTACTCCAAGGGTCCCTTTGCTCTGATCGGTAACGCAGCAGCCTCTAGTGGCCAGGTGCTCCCTTACCCTCCTGGGCAGGAGCAGCAGCCAAACTCTGGCTGCAGTTTAAGATGTAGTTTTCTTCCCTTTTAAGTTGCAGACAGGCTGTAATTTAAGAGCATTTTCTGGAATGCAGGGTTTTTTTGTACAATTATTAGAGGAAATATTGAAATATTACTAAAAGCCTACACAAAATAATTCACTGTAATTGGAGTGTAACGCCCTTCGTTCTAGTTGACTTGCTTTAAGAGCTGTTGCTTGAAGTGCTCCCGCAGCTCAGGTGCAATTTTATCAGCAGTCACACTCTTGGCATTCAGGATCTCCTCGTGTGCTTCCTGGAAGAGCTGCTTCCCCACGGCTTCTTCCACCCGCCTGCGCCACTCCGCCAACTTGGGCCTCTCTGCAAAGAGGTCGTAGCCAGAAGCAACAGGCTGCAAAGAGAACAACAGGACCTGAGCATCGGGCTGCACTGCCAGCAGCCAGCCAAGAGGTTTGGGAGGGCTGGGAGCAGAACGAAGCACAGATGTGCCTCCCATGTGAAGCAACAAGGAGTTCATTAGGTGGAGTTCATCACTGCTTCTTAACCTGCAGGGAGCAGTGCTGTCCCCTGGGACCTGCAGTGGAATTACAGCTGTGGCAGAGCCCTGAACTGCGTGATGTGGAACACAAGGTCCACACACACCAACGTGTCTCTTCCAAATCCCTGTGATTTCTGTGGCTCATTTTATGACACTGAATCCTGGTAGTGGGAGACAATCAAATAGATTGATTCTCCCCTAAAACAGAAGGTGACTTTATTCCTAGACAACATAGACTTCAGTACTAATGTCTAGGAAGGAATGTGAGGAGTCTCTGCTTTGCTGCTCAAAGGACAAAGCAGTGGTCAATGAGCACCTTATGTTCAGCTCCCTCAAGACAAATGCAGTTCAGCTTCCCTCCTGAATTTGTGGCCTAAGAGAGCTGTTCTTTCAATCTCTCCTTCATCCTCCTCTGTTTACTTTGTAGTTCAATTTCTTTGTTTTTTTTTTTTCCTGGAAGAAATACCAGAAAATGGAAATTTTGTCCTAACTTCTATACAGAGAAATAAATACCCCTGCAACCTCAATTCTGCTCATGGTCAAAAAGGAACAAGTTTTAATTCCACTGAAGAGTAAACTGCAGAGATGTCCTACAGAGATGGTGCTGCTGCCCACAGCCCAGCTCGTGTATCTGACAGCACTGTGACCGACACTCACCTGCATGAGCTCCACCAGGGCTACAAGGTCTGCCAAGGAGATGTCACTGCCCGCAATGAAGGGTTTGTCCTGCAGGAACTTCTCCTCAAACTGATTCAGGACAACGTTCAGCTCCTCGGTAGCACCTTCCAGTTTCTCTGGAGGCAGCGGCTGGCCTGTAAGGAGAGGTACCAGCATCTGGCAGGGAGGAAAACAGACACTGCTTTTTACATGTTTCCCTCTAAATGAAGTCCAGGTCTCAAACTGCCTTCTTTTAAGGATCCCCCAGTGTCCGTGCCCAAGAACAGCTGTTTGTCAAACAGAACAAGCTGTTGAACAGATTAATGTCAGTGACCATCCTTGCTTCCCATCTGCATCTCCTCCCTAGAAAGTCTGAAATTTCAACCATGCGAGTCTTCTCCCAAGGGAGGGCTGCATCATCTTTAAACAGCTGCATTTTGTTTTCCAGTGGGATGTTCTTTCATTCCATGAAGCTGGGCAGAGGGCACTGAGCTGTGCCTGCTGCTTGCTGTTCACACGGGGTACATTTACATTTACCAGGCATGCTGCTCGGTCTGCATCGGCAAGGAATGAGCCCCACAGACTTCAGAGCTACGACTACAGCACGAAGGATTCAGGCCAGTTGGGCAGAGATCTGTGTCTACTAACCAGCCACATCAATCCCAGGTCTAAGTTTGTTCCTGTCACCTGGATTGTATGTTCACATAGAAAGGCGCAGCACACAGAGTGCTGCCATGTCGCTCTCAGTGTCTGATGGCCTTACCTTACTAATGAACAGCTTGCTCCCCTTCCCACGAATGTGTGCTTGCTGCCATGACAGGTACTCATCAATCCTGGCCTGTTTCTGCAGGTCGGAGGGGTACCAGTGATCAGGAGTCTTGAATTTCCGGGCCAGGTACATGAGGATGGCAACGCTGCCAGAAAGCAGGACAGAGCAGAGTGATAAGCTGAGATAAAAGCACCTCGTCCTTCCTCCTTCTCCCAAATCCTGCACTGCTGTGTGAGCAGCAATAGACATTTTAGAGCACACATAAAGCACGGAATGAGTTCGTACCAACTCAGAGCTTTGCGTTGCCATGCCGTCCCGCAGCAGGTGCCTTCTAACAGATCTACGCATTGAACTACAGCCCCCAGCTGAAGGCAGCGAGTAAAGGATATAGGGGCAGGTGTCTTAGCTCAGGAACATTGCCTACACACAAGCCAGCTGCAAGCAGCAGCTCAGAGTTTTCATAGCCAATGCTGAGGTGATTATGAGAGAAAGCTTCCCTTAGAACACAGGTTTGTTCTATATACAAGTAGAAAGAGGCAAACAAGTGCCTGCAGCCCCAGCAGAGCCAGCACTATGCTGCCAGACCCCAACCATTAGGACTAACAGTCCTTCAGCAGAGGACTGAGCTTATTTGTGCCTTACCTCTCTGCTAAGGTGAAGGAACCATCCTTCAGTGCAGGCACTTTCATCAGCACGTTCACCTTCCTGAACTCCTCGGTCCTCTGCTGCCCTGAGGGAAATGAGAGATATTTTCCTTATCAGTGGTGCCCAGCTCCCATCTGGGAACAGCTGAGGAGTCCATGGGCCACACATGGACCATTTCTGGCTTTGACTGTACAGATACAGCCCTACACCGCAGGGGTAGATTCTGGCTTTGCCTTTTGATGTCAATTTACTTATTGCCTGCATACCAGAACAACCTCTTGACAAAGGTCAAAATGGTTCAGAGTCCTTTCATACCAGCGATGTTTGTCAACTCAGGGCAGTATCAGCACAAAGTTTGTGCTTGGAGGAACCTGTCAGGGCACAGACACCAAGCAGCTTTGGGGGAAGGGATCTCAGTACCACACACACAGTGGATTAACCACAGGGACAGTGAGAAAGAAAGGCATTTCTCCTTTCTTTTTTTTCCCCTGGAAAATAATAAAATTTATATTAATCTGTTTAAAGGAACCGGATTCCTATGATTCCATACAAAGCCATGGGAACTTCATTACAAACATATTAATGAGCTCTTTGTGTGAGTTTTCCTTATCATAGATCAGAGCAAATATAGAGGTGAGTTTGCTTCTAAGCCATCCTTTAGGTCTCCCCTGTAAGCAGGCAGAGAGTAAAGCTGACCGGGGCTGTTCTGTTCCTCCCAGTGCTTCGTTACCTCTGGACCCAAGCCCTGACACCTTCATTCATACCAGCCTCCTCCCAGCCCCTGGCTTCAGAGCCACACGTGCATCTCTGTATGTGCATCTAATGCCTTACTCCCTGTCGTACCCTCCTGTGTGAGTCACCTGGGGATCTTTGTGCCCCAGGAGATGCTCTGGAAAAGGCTTGTTTTCCCAGAACTTGGCAAAACCGATTTGTGAGTAATTCTCTTTCAGTTTTTCCATTCCCCTTCGTGCTCTCACTGCTCGCCTGCCAGCCTCTTGTTTGGATCAACATCTCACCACAGCCACTCATTGGCGAGAAGGGAAAGGACACTGTATGGGCTTTTACCCCAGCTGCAATCAGCTCCTATTCACATGGGTCATAAAGAGGAAAGCGGCATCAAGTGCATTCAGTGAGCAGCCAAGGCATGAAGGGGAACACCCAGACAAGAAACCACAACACCCAGAGGTTTGTTTAACAACAAGCTGGAGCCTCTTGTTTCTCTATCAATTTCAGCCTTGGAACCCTTCTCATCTTGCACTGTTTTTAAGCCCAATACATTCACTGAATTTCACAACAGAGCAATGGAAAAGCTGAAAGGCAGTTTTTACCAGCAAAGAAAAGATACAGATCTCCAGACGTCCTCTGTTGGAAACACACGATACCTCTGTGGCGGGTTCCTACCCACAGTCAGTTGGTTTTAGAACAAACAAAAGCCCTTGTTCCTTCTGCAGCCCTCAGCTCTCCGATTCTGGCTGCTGCGCTTCACCCTCCGCTGCCTTCACCACCTCAATGCTGTCCGGGTGACTTCACCCCACTGTGCCCCACTGCAACGCCCAGGGGAGGCCAACACTGCGCTGCCAGGCACCGATACCGCAACACAGAGCAACTGCAGGAGGACACTTAGAAGGGGCGAACCCCACGCTGGGTCTGTCCCCGTTGATGGCTGCACTTCCCATCTCCTTTTAGCAACTGAAGCACAGCCCGAGGAGCGCTACTTCTCGGAACAACGTCTCTTTTCCGTCCCCCATTTTCTGTTGGGGTTGGGCTGTTCTCAAAGAGCTCGCACGGGGCTCTGCAGAACCACGGCACGAGGGGGGGAACGCGGGCACCAGCACCGCCCCTAAGAACCGGAGTCTGCTTAAGGGACAGGAATCCCCCGCCCGCTGCTATCAGGGGCAGCGGCCCCTTCCCATCCCCGCTCACCCTTCATCAGCTCCACGCGCTTGAACTCGAACGGGATGTTGTTGCACCGGGCGAAGATGTAGACGGCCCGGCAGGGCTGCGACAGCAGATCCAGGTACAGCTCCAGCCCCATGATGCTGCTCCTTCGGCCCGTCCCGTCCCGCAGACGCCGGGTAGAGGCGGGGCAGCACCGCGGGGCGGACCCGCAGCTCCCGCCCCGTCCCCACCCGGCTCCGCTCAGCACCGCCGGAACCGAACCGACGGTGACGGTGCAGCCGCTCCCCACGACACACAGGGCGAAGTTCTGCCACGTGCCATTAGGACTCGGTTGGCTTCATCGCCGCCCTTAATCACTTAATGATAAGGAATGAAGGCAGGTGGTTAATGGGATGCTGTGCCCGGGCAGGTTCGCTCGTGGCAACTCGCAGCTGTTGTAGGGGGTTGTACACATCGACTCCATCACTAAGCACAACACAAGCAGCAGGAACACAGATGTGCTCTGCTTCAATCACATGTTGTTCCTGCTGACCCTGGGGGATTTCCTGACTTTCATACCTCCAAGCTTTCTAGCACCATCCCTGTTATTTTTCCTCCATCAGTGTATTACCAATGATGGTGTACGTTTACTCTGCTTTACAAAACAACAAAAGGCAGAGCTGGGTCTCTTCCTGCAGGTCTCCAAGGGCAAATGGAGGCTACAAGCACAGGGCAGTTGTAAGCCTGGCAGGGACAGCTGGAAATACCAGTGGTGAACATAAGAGTTAAGGCCTTTAAGCTCACAGCGGACAGGAGGTGTTTTAGTCTGCATTAACAGTAACACTTTGCACAGCTGCTGCCAACCCTTGTACAGAAGGGAAGGAAACAACCCAGGCAGGGAAATAACTAAAAGACAGAACAGGACAACCACAAATCCGCTGTCATCACTTTTGCATTCCAGAAACTTTAAAATAGTTTATATAATATCTTTAAAAAACATACATGTCTATTTATTTAGAAGCTGCAGTTCATTCAACCTAGAACGGCTCTTTGAACAGCATCCTGCTCCAGGCACTGCACACATTCCTCATGACACAGCTCCAAGCTGTCCCATTTCAGTGTTAAAAAAGGCACAACCCTCACATCTGGTGAGCAGCAGCTCCATCAGGCCCATGACCGAGACCTGGCCCTGGCTCTCCTGTTCACTGCTGGTAGTTTTACATATGGCAGTCGGGTAATGATGCGAAATTCTCTTCAAAAGCAATTGCATTTGCTTCTCGAAAGCCAGTAAGTTGACCCTGTTTCCTGTGTCCTTGAATGAGGCCTGTAATAGCTGACTTGAGATGAGATAAGCTTGAGGAGATGACCCCCAAGCTGAGGAACCACATCTCCTTGTCACTGTGCTGGGTATCTTCAGTGCCACGAAACACAGCCAGCTCTATTTGCATTCATTCATTCAGACTCGTTTCTGTGCTCGCTCGACCTGTTCAAAATTAAAGTTGAGAAGGTGAGTGGAAACACTCCTGCCCATGGTCATACAGAAGGGACTTTGGGCAGCAATGTAACAGTACCACGATCTGTTCTGTACCGCCCTGCCCCTTACGTTCCTTATCTGCAACTCAAAATTGTTATTTTTCAAGGACAAATATTTATCAAGTCCTCAAAGAAGGGAGCAGAACACTTGCTCAAATCATACAGCACAAAAGTATCTGTTACGGTTCCCTTGTCCACCAATGTGGCAAGTTAAATGCTATCCCATTTCTGTCCTAAAGCTCTCAATTTTCCTACTGTGTGTAAAGATCTGCAGACAATGCTTTTCTTCACACCAAAATGGATATTCCTCAGTCCAAGAGAAGGATTCTGGACACTGCTCCTTGTGCTTGTCATGACTTGCAATGAACTGTAAACTATAGCGTTGAATTTTGAATTTTCTTCCCCATTTTCTGCTGTTTTTCCCTCTTACAGTTACCTTGACTGTCCTCTCAAGTTTAGACAGAGCCTCCTCGTATTGCTGCACCAACGGCTTTAACAACCTGCCCTTGACCAAGTGCTTCTCTATGTCTGGAATGCCAGCATCCTTCAACATCTGCAGAAACCTGCGTTGCTGCACAATAAAACAGACACAGGAGAAAAAGAAGTGAGTGCCCCCCCTTCACAAGGCGCACCCTGCTGCGTCCCAGCTGGAACACGAGCACATCTGGGGATTCTCTGCCTAGTCACGGAATTAAGATTTTCCAAGTACAAAACACAGCTGATTGGAGAAGGTTAAAAAGTAACGTGAACTTTCAGCTCCTTACAGTCCTCCATCTTAACATTTCAAATGAACCTGATACCAATGTCATACCTGGATTCTGAGGACCATGCTGAAAGCTAAGCCTGCTTTTCCTGCACGAGCTGTTCTTCCAACACTGAAATCAGAACAAGGAACATCAAGTCAGTTCAGTCACGCATTAGTCACTGCCATTATCAGCTTCAGGAGCCTGGTTGAGAAACTCTCCAGATTTAGGAGAAAGTCTGGATTTTCATGTTTAACAGGGCAAAGGATGAACATTTCCAGAGTCCATTTACAGCTGCTGAGCCTCTGCAGTGTTCTGAGCATCTGGAAACCCAACTTGATGCTCTCCAGGACAATGCTTGTAGCTCCTGTAGAATACATTTATATAACAGGGTGCCCGATTTCTGTTTTAATCCCACATTGCTCTCATCATGCCATGAATTAGCTTCCGATTTAACAAGCTAGTTCTACATTAAAAGGAGTTAAGTTAAAAGGAGTTTCAGCTCTGGATTTTTCTGAGTGCATGTTGCTTATGCTAAGTGTTTCAGAGAACACCGAGCTCAAACACCTTCCTTTTGTTCCTGCTTCTCTTACCGGTGGATGTATGTCCTGATGAACTGAGGTGCGTCATAGTTTATTACACAATTCACTCCTTTAATGTCAATCCCTCGAGCAGTGGCATCTGTGCTGATTAACCTGGATTTAAACGTACATACAGTTGCTTTCAGGTAACATCTCTGCCATTACACAAGCACACACAAAACAGCTGAACACAGCACAACTACTGCTTATCTGTTAAAACTGGGTAAACTTCTGAGCTCTAAGCATTAAAGCAGCATTGGAAGTCACACAGTATAACTGGCATTAGCTGTCTGTTTCAAGTGTCACTACAGTTATATATGAAAAACTACAGAGCATTTCCAAGTTCTCAAAGCATGTAACACTGAGCCAGGCAGCTGCCAGCACAACAGAGGTTACAAACCTGTAAACCATCTGAGCCCTGTTTAAATACCCTCTTAGGTTTACACACTAGAATTAGTACATGTCCTAAGACTTACAGGAAACTCATTTAAGATACTCACAGTTGTATCTTTCCTTGTTCAAATTCCTTCATGGTCCTTTGTCTCTCATTTGGAGGTATACGAGAAGAAAATTCGGCCACAGTGATACCACCAAAAGCCTGAACAAGCAGGAACAATCTGCAGGTGGAAGGGATAGAAACCATCACTTCACTACTTAACCCTGTAACACCACTATGGCAGCCACCTGCCAAATGATCTCATGAATATACTCACCTGTGAGAAGCCTCTCTGGAATTGGTAAAGCACAACACACGGGTAAACTTCTTTGTCAGCATGAAGTGCAAGAGGAGCAATGGCTTGGAATTCAGGTCACAAGGCACATAACTTTGCTGCAGTCATCAGGGAAGAAGTTCAGAGACAAATTACTTCTCACCAAAGCTATTTTCCCTGAAACTTACTACTTGTCCATAACATACATAGGCTTGGATGTTTTGCATCTAACAGCAACAAAACCAGATCCCATAGTGCCACCCCCTATTTAGAACAAGTCACAGCAACACAGCACAAGGCAGAGGCAGGAGACCTATTTTTTTCTAGTGCTCTGACTTCCCTATGGCAAGTATCAGCATGCGCTGTCTTCTTGTCTACATACTGATCTGTACTCGCATGCCTCAAAATGCATGCTATACATATATATGTAAAATATAACTTGAGATGGACAGTTGAGAAGTGCTACATTACTACTTATCTCCACTCCCTTTTGCAAGCAAACTTAATTTGATACGAAGAGCTTAATTTTAAAGAATTCCAGTCCTGACCAAACAAACAATTAGTAATGAGAAAACAGATGAATGAAGGCAGAGCTCTGAGTAAAAAACCTCCCAAAGCCACTTTCTTTCAGCATCTCTGTCATACAAGGCACTGAAGGAAAGGTGTATTTGTTTGTAAGTTACAAACATCACTAGATACCCCAGAGTTAAACTAATCTCAAAGTCTAACTTATTCAAACACTTTTTTTTCCCAACAGCTACCAAATAGGTTACTTTTATGGATGCAAGAGAATTAATATCATACCGACAGCCCCTCAGGGAGTGTGTACTTCTCTTCAGAATCTTGTTCGGCCTCTGTTCCATCTCTGAGTGTTTTTTTCTCAGAGTAGACAGATGTGAAGAGGCGAGGCTGAAACAAGCCCAACTGCTGCAGCTTCTCTGGGTCCTGGGTCAGCGTAGCTGAAAACAGCAGTTTCTGTAAGGGTATCTGAGGGTAACAGCAGCTGAAACAAACAGCATATGGAAACTGAACTCTGAGCATAGGGCAAAGGAATTCCCCCACATGTGCTTTCAGATGATGTTATGAGGGAAGTAATTAAAGATTTTTGACACCCTTTTCCCGCTCTGGGCCCTTCTGGTAAATCTTGCTTAATAGTGGAGCTCACAGATGGAACTGGATCAGCATTCTCAACTCAACTGCCCAGCACTCATTTGTTACCTTGGCACACGTCCCTGCACCCCAGTCACCCCCACCCCAATCCCAGTCACTTCCTTCCTCCATTGATGATCTCACTTTCTGATGCACTTCTGCCATGCTGTTTGAAAAGAGCAGCTGCAAATGCAGTTCAGCATTTCCCTTCCAAGTCTGTCAGAGGACAACGCTCCTGTTTGCTGTGTGAATGATTCAGAGACCTGCAGTATTTGTGTATTCTTTTGGTGCTGCTTTAGAATAGTTAGGGAATGCCTGAAGAAGGCAATACTTAGATTTCAGTCTAAAAGACATCCCTCAATACCAGCTGTCCAGTGCCTGCTTTCACAAGCTTTGAAGAAGTAGCTGCCTCAGTTTGGCAGACATTTCTCGGAATTACCTTGCAAACAGTTCAAAGAAATGCGTTTTGCATCTTACCTCGCTGCTGTGACAGGTCCTGGTTTGGTCCTCTGAAAAAGTCTATTAGAACCAGCTTCATTTTCTGCTTGGAACGCAGCTTTGACAACCTGGTTCAGCCAATTCTGGTGCATGTCATCAATCATACGGTCAGCTTCGTCTATGATCTGAATTCACACAGACAAAAGACATTACCTGTGAAATACTACCTTGAACTTGGCAGCTTTTTTTCATTTAAGTCTATAACAGTGAGCCAGAATCCAAGAAACTTCCAGCCAACAGAAATGCTTACTTTGCCCATCTTTCCTCAAATGAAGGCAGGCATTTCTATCCTAAAACTGAATTTTGATTTCCTTTTAGATGCTCAGTGGCCAACTGGGCACTCAAACTACATACAAGTTCATTTGCGCTTCTGCAAAGACATGGTTGTATTTAAGAGAAAACTTGTCAAACGCTAATTAAGGTGGCAGCCATGTCTCTGTACAGATTCCAATACGGTGGAATTAACTTGAAACTCTGATAATTAACCCTGAAAAATAACACCTTTATTTTTTAATCAGAATAGCTTTACTCCAAGTTTGTGTCTGCAAGGGTAAGAAAGTGTCACGAGCTGGAATAGAACTTCTCATCTTAAGGCAGCTGCCTGGACAGTCTAAAGCACAGACCAAGTATATACAACAGTTCCAACAGGGAGATATTTATGCACTATGCAAGAACATAGCAAGAATTACAGACCCAAGGGAGCATACACTGAAATGGCAGGTGTGTGGACTCACCAGGAAGCGAAGCTGTGTCAGGCTGAACCCTGGGGTCTTACTGATGTGATCTGCGAGCCTCCCTGGTGTAGCCACAATAATATCAGCGAGGCTGCAATAGCCCGTCACTCTGCAAGAACAAGCAGCTCATCAGTAAGTTTCTCCCCTCACTGTAAAGCATTTAACAAAGATCCTTGGTGGCCTGAAGATTTTCCTAATGTTTTTTCACTTAAAAGTAATACAATTCAAATATCCAATTTACCGGCACACAAAAGCAATACTGGGCACTAAACCCTGCCCTCCACTGTACCACCTCAGCTTAAGCAGAAAGTAACATTCTTCATTGCAAGTCAGAAAAGAGCACATAAGAAAAGCTGCAGCAGAAACCAGTAAAAAAACAAAACCAGTCTCTATCATATAAATCCACTATCCAAAATCCTTCCCACGTGATGATGCAGTATAACAGTCTGTATTTTGACCTCTGCTTGTGGAGATTACAGTTTACAATCTCTATAAAACTTAACAAACGACCACTTAACCTACTTTTTCTGGACAAGCATTTCCTGCTCCTTCGCAAAAGATTTCTGGCCAGTAATCAATACAACCTTCAGCCCTGTCCCATCGGTGTAAATGTTGAACACTTTACTCACCTGAAAAGAAATGGACTTTGTTAGCTGCAAGAAAATCAGTGAAATTGATACTTTCCATAAAGAACAATTCCACTGACAGAGCATTCAGCCTGCTTCCATTAACAGCCAAGCAAATATTTACTGCATTAGCCCTTCTTTCAGCACAGCAAGAAAGGTGAAGAGCTGGGTACCTGTTGTGCCAGTTCCTTTGTGGGCAGAACAACCAGAGCTCGCACTTGGCAAACCACCCTATCCAGCAGAACCTATAAAAACAAAGGTTAAATGAGGCCCTGACAGCAATGGGGTGAGAAGGAGTTTCTTTAAACAAATAAGAAGAGATAGGCTTGACACATCCACCCAGAGTTTTACATTTCTGTTTTACTCCCCCACCTCCTCTCAACTCATTTTATCAGCTGTCTGTGAAAGAGCAGTGAGCACAAAAGGATTCACACAGATCCTGAAGGGCAGCTTTGAGCAAAAAAAAATAAACCAACAAAAAAACCCTGCTGATTTGCATTCACAAATTTCTGGTCTTTCTCACCTACTTTTAAATTCAAATTTTGCCTGAACAAAAGCAACCTTAATGTTTTCCGTGCAGGTATTTTGCTGGTAGTACAAACTCACCTGTACTATTGGTATGACAAAGGACAGGGTTTTACCACTGCCAGTGGGAGCTGAGACACAGATGTCTCTGGGGCGATATCCTCCCTGCCCCATCAAATACCCATTGGACGCACTCTGTAGAACAGCAGGTATCACCTCTGCCTGAACTGAACAAAAATGGAAACAAACATTATTTACACAGTTAATCGACTGTTGTCGAACGGCGGGAGAAAAGCAAATGACCACACCTGTCATTGACATATGATCAGCTATTCTCGTTTATTCCTTGGCTGCATGTACCTTTATAATACGGATAATTAGCTCATACATATTGCAAAAGTGGAGCTAATCATTGGTTCCCAATTACATACCATCCCCGAGTATCTTTGCAGCTTGTTGTTATCATCCTGAAAGTTACTCCCTTGCCGAGTTCACAAAACCATGGCTAGTTTCTCACCATCCCAGGGCATCCTGTTGATCTCACTGTCCTTGCAGGTGGCAAGGTTGCTTGATTAACTGCACCGTGTTTACGACCCTTCTCAGCTAGCTGTAAAAAACACTCCCTACATTTCCCCCGTTTTCTTTTAGGATGAAAAAGGGTTTGATTTAACGACCGATTAATCATATTTAACAAGCAGTTCAGTTCATTTGTTCAGTCAGTTCTCATGTAGTTTTATCCTGCTTCATAGCTGCTGTTCTGTGAACTTCTCATCTGGATCCATGACTGACGCTCTGTAGAATCCTTCTTACAATACTGCCTATAGAATAGCAACACTACTTAAATTAATAACATAACTATTATAACTCAATCAAGGCCTCGATTGACAATACTCTAAAAATGAAAAAGAGACAAGTCAAATACAACATAACAACATTACTATTAAATCCACTAAAAAGAACAAACATGTTTGTACTGCAACCTAAGTTTCTGCAACCTGAAAATAAATCCATGAGGGTCCCATTGTGTTAATCTGTAACTGATCAGGAAAAGTCTTCAATTTTTATATACTCTGATATATTGATTTTTAATGACCACTAAAATTTGTGCAGTAAATGCTTTTAAGATGTTCATAACCATGCTCTACCAACTGAGTTATCCGGGCTAATAATTGATTAATGATCGCACAATTTAATGGAATAGCATGTCAAATAGAACCAATTTTAGAGGACAAATGTACTAGAGTATCACTAGGGGCATTAATACTTATTGACCCTTGAGAAACAGCAAGCCATGTTGGTGGTGGATGTGACAGGTAGTGCCAGCAGGGCGTCCCCTGCTTCAAGGTGCACATTTCCTCTCTCACCCATCACAGATTCTCTCCTGCATTCAGGGTCTGAAGGATTTCTTCCAGTTGTACACCATATCTGCATGGCCAGTGCGTGATATAGAGCCCAAGTGGAACACCTGCTTGGAAAACAGAATAAACTATCAAATTTAGTTCTATTAGCGTGCACTTTTGTCTAAAATGATGCATGGTTATATTTTCAGATCCCAATTAATTGGATGTAAAAGAGGTATCCGTTCTATGATACAGGGTCATCTCTTTGCCTGGGAATCCTTTCCAGGTTTTGTCTTTGCAAATTAAGAAAAGCTAACTAATAGGCTAATAACATCATAACCAAACAGTACTAAAACATTAAAAGAGCTATTCCTGTAGATTCTAGCATTGATAAGATCAAATCCTGTTTAATACACATCTGATCTATTACTAAAATAGAAGAAGCACACAACATCCCAGCTAATGCTTTAAACTCTAAATCTTGAGACTGCATTGGTAAAACAGAAAATCACAGAATCACAGAATCACAGAATTATCAAGGTTGGAAAAGACCTAGAAGATCATCTAGTCCAACCATTACCAATACTTCCTGGCTAAATCATATTCCTCAGTCCCACATCCAAGCGTTTCTTGAACACTCCCATGGTCGGTGACTCCACCACCTCCCTGGGCAGTGCATTCCAATGCCTGACTACTCTTTCCAAAAAGTAATACTTCCTAATGTCCAGCCTGAATCTCCCCTGATGCCGCTTAAAACCATTCCCTCTAGTTCTATCACTATCACAAACTATGTCAAACTATTACTAATATTATCTATAACACAGCAAGTTACAAAGCAATACCACTAAGTAAGAAACACACAATTACAATTACTATAAAGGCTGGATGCTATTTTCTGCCTTCAGATGAGACCGAAGATATCATGCTGGAACCCACATAGGGCCAGTCCCTGTGGAAATACGAGCATATTCACGACCCCAAGTTGTCAGTGGTAGGGAACAGTCCCAAAGTCCTGTGGCCATATTCCAAACATTAACCATAGGCTGTTCCTTTAGCACTGGGGAAGCCTCAAAATGACGATCCACATAAGCTGTATCTGTATGAACACGATTCAAAAACTTCAGCACAAGCAAAACAAGCAAAATCTTACATAATATTTTCAAAAAATTCAGCACAAGCAAAACAAGCAAAACCTTGCATAATATTTCTTGTAGTGTGTCTCCCATATTCCCCCTTTTTTGTTTAAGAATAATAAGAATGGATTTCAATGTTTGATAAATGTGATCAGTGATAGCTTGTTCAGTGGGAGAATGAGCAATGGCTGTAGTATGTTTAACACACCCTTCTTGGAGGAAAGTTTGAGTGGCCTTAGAGGTATATGCAGGCCCATTATCTGTTTTTGTAGTATGTGGGATTCCCATAGCAGCATAAGCAGATAACCAGTGTTTACGGATGTCATGACTGTGTTCACCTGTATGTGCTGTGGCAAATACATAAGAAGAATGAGTATCTATTGTTACATGTGCATATTTTAGACAGCCAAATTCAGGAACGTGAGTGACATTTGTCTGACACAGTTGAAGAGGTGCTGTGCCACATGGATGTGTCCCAATTTGAGGCAAAGAGGTATCAGTCAAATTATGTAGCCGGTATTCAATCATAAACACAGCGTATTGCATAGCAGAGAGGATCATTCTTAACACAGTTTTCCAATCGTGAGGGGTCATAGCGCAACTGTCACTGTTTGCAACCAAAAGATTGTATGTAAAGGCTGACTGAACTCCGTATGTTCTCACTGACTCCCTTAGCTCCTTCACTGCCTCACACGGCAGGGATTCCAAATGGGGGACCTGATTAGGAAAGGTTTGCAACGTGTCAGCATCACCCCTTAATATTGTTTCTTTTCTGCCTTGTTCTAAGACATCACAGTACGCTGTAGGGAAATTTGTCATTCCTGCTCCAAACAAAGTATCAAGAGAAAATGCGTCCGATTCGCTTTCTGGATCTACAGGACCTGGGTCACAACGATCCTCTGGTTTCGGTCCATCCGCATCTTTAACCACATTATACATGGGCTGCACAGACGCAGCCGCGCACGACGAGGGGGGGGCGGCACGGCGAGTCGCAGAGAACGACGTGGGCGAAGCAGAGGGCGGGGAGGCCGTAGAGACCGACAACGCGGCGAGAGACTTGTGCGGGGGGGCAGGCGGCCGCTGGCTGGGAACGGCAGCTTGTATCGGAGCGCGGCCGCTGTTCTTTCTTGCGCTGGGCTGGAGGTTTCTTGACCGGCGACGGCAGGTGACGGTGTTGTGGTTGTCCGAGCTGCAGTTGTGGCACCACACACCGACAGCTTGGCAATTCCGTCGCAAATGTCCTTTAACGCCGCACCGGAAACATTTAAAAGAGGTGCTTGGGCCTGCACTGGTTACCGCAGACGCTTGTAAGGGTGCAAGAGCTGCTAACACTTGATTCTGGGAAGCCTCAGCCTGTGCCTTTAATCCTGCCCCTAGCTCTTTAATAGCCTCAACTATGAAAGCCTGAGCCCCCGTGGGCACACTCGATAATCTGTCTAACGCCTCCTCTATTGTCCAGTTACTCCTCAAAGTACTTAGAATGCCACGAGCTGTAGCATTACAATTCTGAAGTGCACAATGTTTTAGCATTATTTCCCTCATGTACTCTGGTACTCCAGCCTTCTCTATGGCTCCAGCTACCTTATCTAGAAACGCTCCAAAATCCTCATTTCTTCTCTGCTGGATTCCCATATAAGACCGCAGCCCACCTGGCACCTTGATCTTATCCATAGCCTGCCTGGCCAGATACATTGACTCCCTACATTTAGCTGGTCCTAATAAAGCCTGGGCCTCCGTCCGGATAAAAGGACCCACCCCCAAAAGTTCTTCAACGGTGACATTATACAAGGAATCTCCGGGCTGCCTAACTATCACAACGCTCTGTTGGCACATCTCTTCCCAATAAGCATTAAATAGCAATTGTTCGTGCTGCGAAAAAATCAACCTAGCTATAGCCCGACAATCAGATGGCAACAAAACCTGAGTACTCCAGATATAATCCAGTATCTGTCTCGCTGGCTCACTTTTTACTCCAAACTGACTGACCGTAGACCGCAATTGTGACAACAACTTCCAATCTAAAGCACTGACAGCAGCCTGTGTCCCACCTGCAGGATTATGCGAATACCCCCCCGGCAGCACCATGTGTTGCACCGCTTCCAACGCCCCACCGTCTCCCACCTCTAAACAAGCCCGCGCCAGCGCAGCCCAAGCCTCCCCCCGCTCCCGCGCGACGGCCTCCGCCAGGTCACTCTGTGCCCCAGGGAGCGGCTCATTGCAAAGGGGGGTCGAGGGGGCTGGCTGTAGCGCCATGGTCGATGCAGGCGGCTCGTCTGATACAGACGTGCCGGGAGACGGGGCACTCGGCTCCGCAGCCACCGGCAACGCAGGCTCGGAGGCCGGTGGCAACTTTACGGTGGACAAAGCAGGGGACACCGGGCGATCTGACCATTCATTATAATTCTTATTCCTCCCCTGCACAGCACTAGCTTGTTCTGCCGCTTCCTTTTCTGCCTGATGTAGCAACAAATCATTATAAACCACACGCCACCACTTCCCGCATTTTTTAGCTGTTTTATCCCCATCTAATATTCCCTGAAAAATTGCATCTCCAAATTTACGCCACTCAGCAAGATCATACACTAAATGCGGATTCTGAAATAACCCTTTAGCATACCCATATGCTAATAACTCGGGGAGTTCCTTTTGCAAGTCTGTCCCCTTAACCTGACACTTTCTTTTCAAAAAACAAGAAAATACCTGACACCTTTTTTTAAAAAAGCAAGAAAATAATTCATAAACCGCTTGCCTTCCCATACCTATTTGTCAGCGCGCTGTTGCAGCCTTAAAGGACGTCGGTGGCCCGTATTGGCTAGGCCCTTCTGTAAGGTCACCTAGAGCACCTGCACCTTCTTTTCCTGGCGCATGCTATCCCCGCTGCTTAAGGATCCAAACACCTTCGCCACTGCGATCCTTCCTGGTAGGCCACATCGGGGGTCACCAATTGTTGTCGAACGGCGGGAGAAAAGCAAATGACCACACCTGTCATTGACATATGATCAGCTATTCTCGTTTATTCCTTGGCTGCATGTACCTTTATAATACGGATAATTAGCTCATACATATTGCAAAAGTGGAGCTAATCATTGGTTCCCAATTACATACCATCCCCGAGTATCTTTGCAGCTTGTTGTTATCATCCTGAAAGTTACTCCCTTGCCGAGTTCACAAAACCATGGCTAGTTTCTCACCATCCCAGGGCATCCTGTTGATCTCACTGTCCTTGCAGGTGGCAAGGTTGCTTGATTAACTGCACCGTGTTTACGACCCTTCTCAGCTAGCTGTAAAAAACACTCCCTACAATCGACTAAGACTAATTTATCTAGAAAAATCTACATTTTACACAACAAACCAGTTTCCACATCTGTGCCATTGCTGCTACAGGCATAAGACAGGAAGAATTAAAACCAGCACAGATGCTGTTTTTCCCCCCAGGTCTTTTTCATTCATGAGCTTAGCACTGAGCGCAGATTTCCTTCCCCAAGAATTCAGCTATTTCTTATGCTCAGAATAGATGTTACTCTGTTAAATACTGTTTTCAGCTCCTGCCCATATTGTTGTATTCATGTTAGGTTGAAGTACACAAAATATGCATCACGGAAAATCAGCATTATCTACCAAGGAGCAAAACACTTTCCATGGGCTTTGAAGTCATTCAAGTTTGCTTCAAAAGAGAAAATGAGGACTGAAATGAACAATCCTGTAAGAACAACAGCTATAACTGCCATATGTGAACTCTCTTCTTTCCCTGCCTCACAACTAGTCCTCACAAACCAGCCACCTTGTTTTATTTACGAGGCTTAGCAGCAGGGAACTAAGTAGAAATGGAATGACAAAAGCAAGCTCTCCCTCTTTTGGCAGCTGTGAGCTATTACTTCAGAGGGAAGATTTAGGTTGGATGTTAGGGGGAAAGTTCTTTACTAGGAGAGTGGTTAGGCCCTGGAACAGGCTGCCCAGGGAGGTTGTGGATGCCCCGTCCTTGGAGGCCTTGTTCAAGGCCAGGTTGGACGGGGCCCTGGGCAACCTGATCTAGTAAAGGTGTATGTTTGGTGGCCCTGCCAGGCAGGGGGTTGGAACTACATGATCCTTGAGGTCCCTTCCAACCCGGGTCATTCTGTGACTCTGTGATTCAAAACATACATTTTGTGTAGTAGCATTTATAACTAAATGAAAGCCTTCAATTACTAGAACACATAATGTTTTGAAAATAGAAGTTAAAAACTGAATTCATTAATGCATTAAGCTTGCTTTTGTTTTATGTTTCATCTCATTGACTACACAAAATATACAGCAGCAGAGTGAAGGAAATACATGAGCAAGTTTAGAGAAAGAAGGTACCTGGAAAAAAGGACTCTATGCCATTCATCTGCAGCTTTTTCAACAGCTTGGGGTGAATTCCTGGGACATCCTTGATGGGAATTAGATTCTCTTTGATCCGTTTTTGCACTAACTTGGGTTGAGCAAGCCAGTGTGGTAAGAAGGGCTGTACCTGGGGTGAGAGAAAAAGAGCAGCAGAGTGTTTTTGCTACTGAACAGGCAAAGCCATACTCTAAACACATGCTGATATGGCACCTTTTCATTCCTAGCTGCCATCTAAATTCAGTCAATGCTGTTACCTTCTGCACGGGCTTTTTGTCATAGTCCCCCAGAACTGCCAGGCTGGAAGGTGGTGGATGTGCTTCTTCCCCCGCGGCTGCTGAGGGCAGCTCCTCCTCTGTACTTCGGTCTCCTTCACTGCTCTCTTTCTTCCTCTCTTCAGCCCCTTCATTTCCCTCATCCCTCTTCCTCCTTTTAGGGGATTTTTTAAGTTTGCTCCTGTCTTCCCGTTGTTCAGTATCTCCTTCAGATTCTAAGTAACAGCAGCACAGCGCTACAGATCACAGCGTTCCACACACAAGGCTGCAGCGCGGTGCTGCCCCCATTACCTGCCCCATGGCCCAGCTCTCCATCCTTCCTTCTCTTCACAGCGCTGCCGCCCTCTCGCTCCTTCCTCAGCCGTCCCTGCTCGGCTTCGCCCTCCAGCCCCTCTCCGCCGAGCTCCTGCTGCCTCCTCAGCTGCCGGGCCTTCGCCTGCTCGCGGAGCCGCTCCAGCAGGGCCCGAGCCCGCTCCTCCTGCGCCGTATCGTCCGCATCCTCCTCCTCCCCGATGTACCTGAAAGGGCCGAGCAGCAGCCGGTCACACACGGCCGGTCACACACGGGCCCCTAGGCCCGGCCGCAGCCCCACCTGCTGACTGCGAACAGCGCCATGTCCGTGTGAGGGGGGGCTCCAGAACAGCGGGAAGATGGCGCTGAGGGGAGGCGGAGCCAAGATGGCGGCCGGGCGGGAACTGTGATGGCGCCTGAGGGGAGCTCGAGGCACAGCACTTAAGGCGACCCAAAGACGTCTAAGGCAACAGAGAGAGCTAAGCACACCCATGGTGTGCAGTGAGGTAAAAACGGCCCTGTGTCACCGCAACACTCCTCCCACCGAGCGTAACCACTGGGTCCTACATGTGGAAACAAACGCTAACCCTCCATTTGTTTTAACAACCACATCCATCCCCAACTGGAGGCCGCACCAGACAGTTTGTTTTTAAATCTTTTATTTGTTTTCCACACGGAGAAAACAGAGGAATGATGAAGCAGCAGTACTGGGACACGCTAAGAAGGAGCCATCCGTCTGTGAGTGCACAGTGTAGCACAGGGCCGGCTGTGTGGTGGTCTCTAATGGAGCACAAGGGAGGTGTGGGAGCAGCCTCGGCACAGCAAAGAGAGCTCTATGCAAAGGTGGAACCGTTCCAACCCACGTTGGCAGCGTTTATGTCGAAGTAGTTGATGTACACCCTGCAGAAGAGGCATAGGAATACACAGGAAGCGACTGTTATTAACTAGTTTGTGTAAGCAGTGAGACAAGGTAACAGGGTAGAGGAGAGAGCATCCTGCCTCCCAGAAACTGAAGTATTTACTGGAAGCTGTTCAACGTGTGACAACCATCAGCTCATATCCCTGGAGCCTCTGGAACTGTACTTGATATCAAATACGAGCTCTTCAGTCAGGAGCATCTCAGGCACCTTTTGTGTAGCCGCATGTAGGCACTGCCTGAAGTTCTACCCCCGTGCAGGCTGCTCGTTCCTACTTGTGAGCTCCAGCTCCCTGCTGCTCCTCCCTCCTGCTTCCAGGCCCCACCATGATTAAACATCACACCCCAGCAGTGAATCAATCTGCATTATGGACTCCACTGCTTGCCAATCTCAGGTGTTCTTTCCTACAAGGCTAAATGGCTTCGTGGAGAACTTCCAAGGGAAAGATGCATGCAACAAACTTTCAAGTGGCCATGAAGAGCTCCAAGAGATTACTTTGTATGTATTCTAAGTGCCTGTTGCTAGCTTTTTGCTTCTTTAAATGATATTTCCAAAGCAGTCTCAGAGCAACAGATAGAAAGGACCACATCCCAGCCCTACCTGTCTGCAGATACGTGCAAGTGCTTTGCAATCATATCGCACAGCAGCTTGGTGTACGTCTTGTTCTGCTGCCCTCCGATTTTACCGATGCTGTAGAGGCTGCAGAGCGCGCAGGGATCCGTGGAGCCCCCGAAGGACATCATTTGATCAGGTACGATGTGCACAGCTATGTACTGCAAGAAACAGGCGGTGAATAACGCCCCGTTGTGGGTACAGCGCTAAGCATTACACAACAGCACGTTGTGCCAGGCTCAGGGCCTGCCCTCCATTGGGTTGCGGTGGGTCACAGCGACCCCCGAGCCGGGGTAGGGGGGAAGGCTGCGTTTGCACCGCGATGCTCGAATGGCGGACCCCCCCCCAATTCATTCCCCACCCGGTACCGAGATGCGGCCCCGCACACAGCGCTCCCCGCCCGCCCCTCGGCCTCACCTGCGCGGGTTTGCCGGTGGCCTTGGCCAGCTGCTGGGTGAGCTCGCCCAGCAGGCTGTCGGGCACGGCGTCCTTGCAGACGTTGGTGTGGATGGTGAACATCGGCATGGCGGCAGTGCGGGGCTGAGAGCAGAAAGGAGAGAATAGAACTACGTGCGATGGCGGGGCTTGGTGTGCGCGTGGGGCTGCACCGAGCCGGCCTTAAAGGGACCGCGCCCCGAGGGGCGGGGAGGGGGGAGGTGCCCTCATCATTGCCCAGCAACGACCAACGGGACCCTCGCTGTGCCAGGGTCTGATCGCTGTTATTACCGCTGTTATTTCCGCTCAGTGTTACGATGTCGAGCATATTCTAATCGTGCATTGCTGGCTGCACTCTGAAGTTGGGCCCTGCTGCTCCTCGTGGCTGAGGAATATGATTTAGCTGGGAAGTATTGGTAATGGTTGGACTAGATGATCTTCTAGGTCTTTTCCAACCTTGATAATTCTGTGATTCTGTGATTCTGTGATTCATACTTGCACGTGTGGGGCTCCCGCCCCACGATTCTACATAAGGGGGAAAATATCCCTGTCTGGTGCATGAGGCATTTTTTCCGGTTGAAAAATCAAGTTATCCGTGCATTATTACTATTTTTTTTTAAACTGTGTGTGTAACTTTAACACAGCGTGAGGGGAATACTTGACTTGTGAGCGTGATAATTCTTCTGTGATGTTCTTCAGTCAAACTGAAAGTGATCTCGAACTCCTCGTTTCCGTCTTCATACCGTATTTTTCTACCGGGGAAAGTAAATGAAATAAATAAATGAAGCCGAAGGAAGAGATGACACGGTGTGAGGCCATTGGGCGCCGAGAGGCAGCGTGAGCCCAGCCTGCTGTGCGCCCTGTGATGCTGTGATGCGGCGCACGTAGGCTGCGGAATGCACCCAGCACTGCATGAGCTGCTCCGAGTGACTCACGGGAAGGCAGAGAGGAATCAGGGCCAGAGCCCGCTCTGAGCTGACAGTTTCCAGGCAGGAATCAGACACATGAACTGCTAACAGAGTTTTTCTGTATCTGCTAGAAAGCTTCACCATCCGTATGGCACGTGTGAGCGCACACAGCCCTGAACACAGAGTGGAGGATGCTGTTTGAAGCGGCACAGGCTCAAATGGATCAAGCAGCTTTCTGATGATGTGCTACAGTCACACGTAGAAAGACAAAAGAAAAGGCCTTTACATTCCTTATTAGAGTGTAAAGCAAGACTGGTAACAAGCAGGGGTGGTCTCAATGATACTTTGTCTCAGAGTTACCTCAGGAACATAAGGTTCAGTGTTTGGATGCTCTGAGAACAACTCAGCAGGCATGTAGCACAGGAACATTTCCAAGATGTTGGTCAGGTTGGAGTATTTCCTGGACACTAACTGCAAAGAGCAGGGCTGGGGAAATCTCTGGTTGCACTGGTGCATGCCTGACTTCATTGCAATCAAAACCAGAGTTATTGGACTGGGGATAAGGAACCAAGAAAAAACAGAGGTGTCATTCTTGGACCTGGTGGCTCTATGAAGGTGACAGGCTGCTTTCAGGAGACGGGAACTGCCTTCTTGGCTAGAGGATTGCTGTGTCTGGGGGCTGCACAACCACTGTCTGAGAGCTGATCTGCCTAAAGAATACATACCTGCCATCCTGCCTTCCTCAGGGTTCAGCTCTGCCAGGCAGGAATGAACCACGTTTTGTATTTAGATTTGAGGTAGCACCTTGCTTCCTTGGTTGTGCTGCGCTGATTCACAGACCAGTTTCCGTATGTTATCCCCAGAATCACCTTCTTGCATGTTGAGGCTTTTAGTTAGAAACTGCTGGCTGCAAAGCAAAGCTGTGATAGGGATAAAACGGGATGTTCACAATAGTGCTTAAAATAGGGGTGATATGGGGTTGTAATTCCAAAAAAAAGAAAAAAAAAATAGAAATCAGGTGCTTTGTGATTTTTTTAATATTAGCATTGTTTTTAAAAGAGATTCAGGAAACAAATCTGTATTCAGTCTGTTTTACTTTGGAAACAAATTATATTATCTGACCTAGGGCTTGAATAATAAATATTTATATGGAAATCTTCCTTTCATAATTCACCACTGTGACATCTGGGAATGGCTCACTGTGCATCTCCCTCATTTTGAGCTGTGCTCTAATCTTCATGTCATTGCAAATTGTTCTGTGGATGAAAAGGGGAGGGCAGAGCAGTGGACATTGGGTTTTTCCACTTGCTCTCTCTGCCCGTTCTGAGTTCTGTGACACACTTGCAGCATGATTGTTTCTGCAAAGCAGCTACATGTGCAGGTAGTTACATCTAAGGTGGACCTGGGCTATAGTCCAGGGCATTTAACATCTTCAAGAATGTTAACAGAAAACAGTGTATTGCAAGTTTGGGATTAATAGGTTTAATAACCTGTGGAAAGTCATGTCAGACAAACAGCTGTAGGAGCTCACCCATCAGATGGTATTTTCAGCTGTTTGTTCAGCAGGTGACAAAGCAATTTGGAGTAGACTTTGCTCTCCTGTCTTCCCAGTGCTGCAAAAAATGTATATAGTACAAAGGTCTGTAGAGCCACTGAGGGACATCCCACGATCAGGGGAGATCTGTATTTCTAGGTACTGCTGGAAGAAAAAGTCTTATTGTCCTTTGCCACATTTGGAAAAGCTTTGAAAATCCCCAAAGATATTTGTGTACCTGAACTGTGAGGAGAATAGTTGTATGCCTATCATGTATGGTTTTGAATTTCTCCTGCGTGTACTTCTTGGCATTCTTAGACCTCATAAAGATCTTTCTGTAAGTCACAAGGATGAGATGTTTGAAGTACACCCACACTCCCATGGTGTGCCATTTGGAGAGGTGCACTGTCACAATTCTCCCATTTATTGCAGAAAGGCTTTTTTCCTAACCAAAAGGACTAGCAGCTCATAAAATAATGAAGAACAACCCCAAGTACTTGTAGATGCTTTTTACCACTTTCAAGAAAGCAAATCCTTTATCTCTTGCTCTTATTATTTTACAGCCCAGATCCTTCTATGTCTTCTATCTTCATCTTGAAGATTTTGTCCTTCCAGTCTTAGCACATCTGGAGCTTTCATGTGTTAGTATCTTAGTGTATAGATTTGAATTCTTTTTCAAGACATTCAGTGCTGTGATAAAAACCCAAACAAGGACATCATACCATTTAGGTCTTGGTTCCTACTAACTGCTCCAGTTGGGTAGAGATAACTATGGCAGAAAAATGTACCTCATGCTCTCAGATGTGAGCAACTGCCTCTGGCTGGCAGCAGGTATCCATCCCCCTTTTGTACCCAAACATGCCTGAATCCCAGGACACCCATAAAAAACACTCAAAAAGCCAGGGAGTTTGTAATGTAAGGAAACACTGCTGAAAATAGGGCAGGAGGCACACATAGATTTTGCTCCAGAGGAGTGTTCTGTAGAAATGCTCAGTGTCTGGTACAAGGTGATCTTGCAATGAGCCCTGACCATTGCAGATAATTGCAGCCATCAGCCCTGCTGTGCCCAAGGATGTACTGGAATGTGGGTTCTGGATGCTCTGCCCAAGTACATTGTAGGATGAAGAACTTCGTGATGTCATCTTTACTGGCTGTATATTTTGGGTGGGAATTTGGGTACTCCAGGGGCCTGGTGACCTGCAGTACACCCAGAACCCCTCCAAGCCTGCAGGCTCTCCCTGCCTGTGTGGGAAGAGTAAATGCCACTGTGGGCTGGCTATCACATTGCTCCAGTCCTGCATTCCAGAGAGATTTTGTACCTCACTGGCTCCTGCTGCAGAATTTCCTGCTGAAGTAAATGTGATCTGACACAGATGAGGTCTAGATCAACATTCCCCTCATTAAACAAAATACAGCTCAATCCTACTTTTGTTCTTGATAGCGGGAAAACTGGAAGAAAGTATCCATGTTAACATTAACAAGCAGCCTGCACCCTGCTGCTAATACATAGTGTCAGGTCCATGCAGTGGGGAATCCAGGGATCAGTTCCTTTGGCATCCATCTGGCTTCTGTTATTACCCACGTTTATTAGCAGCGCATCGCTGGAACTCAGCAGCAATTTACCCTCTTACTAAAACAAGCTTCCTGAGTACCAGGGGCTGTCTGGGTAATTAGTCTTGGCTGTCATTTACAGCTTGTTTGGGTGCAAGGAACATCAGACCACAGCAGAATGAAGAAGATCCCACTGAGATCCCACTTTCTCAGCCCAGCTCTCCCCAGCCAGACTCCTCATGTCTCAGGGAGCTGAGTGCCAAATGTCTGTAAGCACGTGCCTTTAAACATCTATCTCAGAAACAGGTCATTGTTAGAAAATAAATAAAACTGAAAGATTAATCTCCGTTGTTTTCTCCTTAGAGCAGTTTGAAAATGTTTTGTTTGGTTGGTTTTTTCCTAGTAAAAGTAAACCAAAAGTCCATTTGTTTAAAAATAAAATCAGGGTTTTTTCGAATGGCACCATTTCCTGTGAGAGGAAAGCTCTGCATTCCAGCTCACCCTAATCCTTTCCTTCTCTCTGCCATAACTTTGAGACTCTCTCCCTTTCCTACTGTCTCTGTTGTCACGAAGGAGCTGGCATCCCTTCCAAAAAAGAGTCTTTGTTGTTCCCTGTATATTTCTGAGTCCCATTACATGTCCCTTCCACACTGCTGCACAGACCTACTCCAGCTGCATCCCAGCCCTGGCCTCTAGCTTTATATCCAGGGGCTGTTATGCAAGAACTGCCAGCTGACGGTCACCCTCCCAAGACAGCAAGTACTTGTTTGCTGGACTGATGATTTATAAAAACACATCCACTTCACAGGAGTAGTCTTTATTTTTCTGCATGTGTTGAGGAAAAAAACCCTCACTCCATTTATGGTTTAATTTCTTTTCTGTGGAAATAAGTCTTATACAAGCCTAAAGCATTCTTCTGACTCTTCTGAGATAGCTAACTTCAGTCAAATATGGCAGATTGATTTCCTGCATGTTTAATGATATAGGCTGACTACTCTGAGTTCTGTTAGTGGCCTCAGAGAATGAGAAATGCTTTATTGGGTGTCAAACAATCTGCTCAGAAGAGACTCAGTACAATCCTTCTTCAGGTCTGCTGGCAGACAAGTCAATTTGATGAGGACATCCAGCTACATAATTGGCTTTTTTGAATATGTAACCACAAAGCATTCAGTTTCTCACTGGCCAGTGAAAGCTCAGTACCATTAACCATCCCACCACTGGCCATTACTGAAATGTCTGTCAGTTAGAACCTCCACAATGCAGGAGAAGGTGGCACCTGGAGAAGCCTTCCTCCCCTCACATGGATGCTCAAAGAGCTTCACAGGCACTAACGAGGGGCAACATCCCCATAGTACCATCATGTAGGAGGCTAAAAGCTTTTCCCAGCGCAAGTCCATGTTCAAATTGGACATGTTTGAGCTGCAAAACAATCAGAGTTGTGCTTCACAATGTCCAGCTGCAGAAACATCACTTAGGACTCTCCAGCCAGGTTCTGTATGGCGTTAGTCAGTAGCTGTCAGTGTGGAGCCCAAGCTAACAAGATATGTGGAAGCTTCTCTACTGCTTTTGAGCTCTGTGTTTTGCTGGAAGTGATACAAGAACACTGATACGATGCTGTCTTTGAGCTGACAACCACAACGCAAACCCAATGCAGAACCCTACTGGAAGCAGCAGAAGCGTACTACAGCTGTTAGTGGTCACCTGGAAAAACTTAGACTATATTTGTAATGAACTTCACAACCTGTTTTTTTCTACTGGGTACAATAATCTCTAGGCATTTGCAGCTTGCTTATGTAACAAGGGGAACATTTCCAAAACAAACTCTTTTCTGAAATCGTCTGATGTCATTCCCAGAAGCTGATGTGCTTGTCTGGAAACCAGATTCTTAGATGCTACAGAGTGTTTTATAGGAACCATTGAACCTCTTTTACATACAACAGTAACAGTTTAGCCAGCCCTTCTTCCTGCCTGGAGTTACTAAGATGTTCTCCACTGAGATTCCCATTCTGTCTCCAGAAGGAATGTATTATAGAACAATTTCACCTTCAATATTTTTTTCTATTTAGATAGCTGGAATGTTTTCTCCTATATTCCTTTGCTAAGATTTGAACCTACATTTTGTTGAATTGCCCCAAACCATGTATCTAGTTTTTCCCCTATCAGCCTGCAAGTCAATTATTTTATATTATTATTGATGCCTATTTTATCTCTCTTTGGTGACTGATGAACATTCGGTCTGCTTAATCCTTCCTAAGTGACAAAACTTCCTGTTAGAATGTTTAGATATCAGCAAGAAATAAAACCTTAACATAATGACCACCATAACAAACAGGAAAAAAAACATGGAGGATCTTGTGTTCTATTTATTTCCATTGCAGCGTTGTTTTCTGTCTTTTCCAAAGGATGCAGATTTCTCCTTTGAACATTCAGAGCTTGGTGCAGAACAACTGATCCTTAGGGAAGTTATTTTCTGTAACTGAGATTTCCTTTTTGCCAAAATTCAGCTTGTTGAACTCTGCCTTTATCTCCATGATTGACTTTCCCTTGGTCTCAGGGAGATACAGGTAGATGAAAACTGCTGATAAAGCAAGGATTCCCAAAAAGAAGAGGAAGCAGAAGGGACCGAGGTTATCCTGCAAGCAGAAATGAGAAACACTGTGAGGAAAATGAGAACCTCATTTCCACCTCTTCGCCCTTGTTTATGGGTCTGTGTCTTACTAACGGAAATTCAAAGTTTTGTTCAATACATGAACCCGAATGAGTATCACACCAGGAACTTCCACTGGCCACGTTTGATCTGCTGCTTCTCTGGGAGGCCTGGGATATTCCTGAGCAGGCTTGATGTTCAGACAGAGCTCTAAGCTTTGCATATCAATGCAATTTATTGCTATAATTTAATTCCCTGTCAGCTTTCAGAAGTAAATGAGCCTAGAGGGAGGAATCTGGTTAATGACTTACAACAATCAATGGAAAAATCATCCCGAGTACAAACAGTCCCATCCAGTTGATGCAGCCAACAATCAGAAAGGCTGATGGTCGGAATGACTGGCTGAAGATTTCAACCATGATAGTTATAGTGGCTCCAGCTGTAAAAGAAAAGCAGAACACAAGCAAGGTATACCTGTTCATTTCACAGTGCACCATGCTCCTGCTGAATTGCAGTGGCAATGCTAAGAAACATCAGGGAGAGTAGATGACCTGCTGGCAGATCACCTCTGCTGTGGGGCTGAAAGGCCTTGATTCCAGAAAGGTTCTACAGATGCTAATGTAGGACTTCTGGTTTCTCTCGTACATGCTGGAATCCTTTTGCTGATGTCAGGGCATCTATTCAGTTCCATATTGCATTGGTAGCTACTGGTAGTGGCTCTTATGGCTCCTGTAGTAATTTCTGCATGAAGTATGTTGATGGCTATAGAGCTGAACTCATTGAGTAATGAAGGGTTGTTTGCTACCTTTCACCCGGCAATGCCTAGAATCCTATTTTTGGCTGAGTATTTTTTAAAGTGTTCTGAAGTTTCATTCTTAAACCCTCTGAAGAAAGTGATAGTCTGTTTTAAATTATTAGGGTATGGGGATTGGTAAAAGGATTTGAGGTGTTTGTAACCTTTTTCTTTCTCCCACTTGTACCAATCTACCCTTTTCTCCTACTTCCCAGATTTTATCATGGGATTAGTCTGTTCTTTCCTTGCCAGTCGTGTTGCCAACCAATGTGATGCAAAATTTTCTCTCTTACTCACATGGCCCAATTCCATAGAAGACAACGAATAGGAAGATCAAGATAACACTGAAGTAATGCAGCCAGAAGAACTGGTGCTGAAAGTGAGAAACCAGGGATATCAAACTGTTAGATACATGCAAGAATGGCAGAACTCTTCTACTTCCACTGACTCCAGTTTTTGCACTTATTCAAATTCAGGCAGGACCAGAAATGTGGGTTGATGCTGTGCAAGTAACCAGAAGACTACTAGATCTTTACCTGCAGTGACAGGGTGGTGGTAAGGAGTGCTAGCACAGAACACATTAGTGTATATCCTCCCCAGAGCAGCACCTTCCTCCCAAATCGTTCTATAAGGGTGCTCTGAAAGGCAGAAAATGTGTCATAAATCTCAGTTCTCAAATGAAAAACTCCTGCCCTATACATGTGTCTTTCTCATCAGCCTTATCTGCATAATATTCAGTGATCTGAGAGACTCTTAACTCCAGATGAATTTATCAGCTTTGAAACTGTTATTTATTAGTTTCTCCTAGACTGTTTTTAGATAGTTTTCTTTATTTCGTGTTTGTATATATCAAATTGTATATGCATGTGTACACTCATCTAATCCCAGCCATCAGATGCAGCTAATACAGACGCCTGTTCCTTTGGAGCTGTGCCTCTGACCCTTGTGTTCTGCTCATACCTTCTCATTTACTGTTTAGTCATTCCAACAGAATGAGAAAACATTTTTACAGAACAAAAAAGATTCTAAAGATATAATGGAAAAGAGCTGCCTTTCATCCTTCATGTGGTTTTATAGGAACAGGAAGATGTGTCTTAGGTTATGCAAATCTACCCTGAGCCCGCTTAGAAGAAAGGAAAAGCACAGTTGACTGCATTACATTTTTCCTTCAAACTCCAGTCTCCAAAGACTTACTTACACACAATATAGAAGATAGGCATTCACACAGCCCAACTCCCAGCGACACGTACGGGATAAGATATTCTTCAAACTTGGCTGTATGGAATACTTCAAAACAATAGAAGTAGATCTGAAAAATGCAGAGAGGAAATGCACCTGTGAAGAAAAGTTTAGCAATTGTGATGCACGTCGCTTTTGATCTCTTAGTGAAGTTGGAATATTAGTATGGAAGTAAATGATAACTGTATAGTTCTGTGTTAGTAAAAGCATAGCCAACAGCTTGAGGGACTTGGTCATTCCTCCCTGCATGGTACCAAAGTCAGGAGTACTGTGTCAAATTTTGGGGTCCTCACTGCAAGAAAAACACTGAAAAACTGGATCGGGTCTGAGTACCATTGAAGGGCTTGAGGGATAAAGAGAGACTGAGGTCTTCACACTGGAGAAGAGACGGTGGGACCTGATTGCAGGTGAGAGTAGGAAAGATGGAGCCAGACTTTTCTAAGAGGTACACAGTGAAAGAATGAGAGGCAATGGACACAAGTGTCAGCAAGGGATGATTCTAACTGCACATAATACAGAGAGAATGGTTAAGCACTGCAGGGACCCAGAGAAGTCATTGAATCTCCAGGCCACCAAATGTCAGCTGGCCCAAACCCTGAACAGCTTGATCTAACTTTGAAGGTAGCTTTAGTGTGATCAGTAGGATATGGACCAGATGACTTCCAAAGGTCTCTTCCAATGGAAATTATTTTGAGAGTTTCTTAGTCTAAGCTGGTGTAAGAAATAGTAACTTGGAGGGTTTTGTAATGCTGCCTAAAGTTGTTTATTGTTCTGAGGATAAAGAGAGCACTCAACTGCATTGATTCCACAGAGCTGCAAGGTGGTCATGACAGTCATCAAAATGTAAAGCTGCCAGCGCATAGATGGATCTTTTATTAATTCAAGGACACGCAAAGTTTTGGTGCTCGTCATTGCAACCTTCTCCTTCATAATGTCATCAATTTCTGCTTGATGGTCTCCTTCCCCCCAGAGCTTCCTAATGGCTGTTGGGGAGACAGAGGGGAGTGCATTATTCTACCGGAATATCTCCATCATAAATGATTACATTAAATCCTTATTAAGTCTATCCACTGATGTAGGTGCTCGGTGTCTGGTTTGTTGTCTGCTTCTGTCATCTAGTTGATCCTGAGTCAACAGGCAGATAGAAGAATACTGTTCCTCTGTTGTCAGTATAGTGTATCTTTCTAAAGTTGAGTTGACTTAGCTGTACACGAAGTAAACATCTATGTACGTTTTATTTAATAAGTGCTGGTCTGCCCAAACCCTTTAAAGAAATAGTTACTGCCCAAATGGGACACATTAAACATGCTGTTATGCATCCATCTTTCTTTTCTGAACTGACTAAATTAGCCTAAGTGAACTCTCTGGCAGATGTTTTGCTTTAGGAATCTCAACTGCCTTAGTTAGAACTACCTCTCCTATTGCTCCATGGTACGCACTATTGTGCTGAACAGCTCTGTGCTGCTTTCTTATCTTCTACTGAAGCTGCCATTCTACAGAATCACGTGAATTAGGTGGCAAATTAGACACTCTACCTTTCCTGAAGGCTTCCTCATTACCCTTCTGGATCAGGAGGTAGGATGGTGAATCAGGGAAAAATGGAAGAGTAATCAGTTGAACCAACGCTGTCAGTCCACTAGATGCTAACAACCATGGCCACAGAGCTTCACTTCCTAAAATCTCCCTGGAAAGTGCATGTGAAACAACATTAGGAATGTTCTCCTGAGTGGTGAGGATTGCTCAATTTCCATTCAGAGGTAAGTGGAGCAATTTAATCAAAAGGTTTTTTTTTGTTTTTTTTTTTTTTCTGGCAAAAGATAAGCCTTGTGTTAGGGAAGATTAAGGAGTTTCTCAGTCATTGAGTAGATGAGATGGTAAGTATATAGAAAGATTTCTATTGCTTTTAGTGCAACACAATAGAAAAACAGTATTTACCGTAGTCCAACAACCTGTCCTGTGAGTTTTCCCAGTGTCAGAAAAACAGCAACTGTGGAGTTTGTAAATCCACGCAGCTTCTTGGGTGAAATCTCTCCTACATACTGAGGATGTATATTGAGAGAAAACCCTTTAAGATAAAACAGGAAAAGTGGCTGTTAAAACACTGCAAAAAGCTGAAATTTCTGGCCCCATCCTGTCTTCCTCTGTTTCCATTTACTCTGATATTTGGATTCAAATTTCTTGCAAAGGGATGGTGGCTTTAATTTTTATGAAGGGCCTAGTACGTTTACTTGGTTCTTTAAAATCATTACTCAAGAGTGGCAATACCTGAATAGAAGATCCTGGGACAGCAGGGGTGCTTGCTCTGCACAACATCATGGGCACATACCTGTACCAACACCATAAAGAAAGCGTCCAGCCAGAATCATCTCAAAGGATTTGGCTGTTTTACTGAAGGCCATTAAAAGTGCAGACACCAGCATGATCAGGTTGGTGATAATCTGGCACTTTTTTCTGAAACAAAGAACAATACCAAGCCATGAGAATTTAGTGTGAAGTGAGAATCTCTTTTGAATGTTTTCTCTGATAGAAAGCATGGTGGAACCATTCCTGTTGTTTAAAGAAATGTCTGAAAGAATTTTGACTTTGGATAGTCTAAGTGGTGCTTTGAAATTTCACAGTCCTTTATGTTTGAATTCATTAATGTTTATCTCAGGAACTCCTCATAAAATGTTACATTTTTTTTCCCCAGAAGTAATCTGCCTATGGCTCTTGGTTTAGTATGGATCATATTAAGGACACTCTTGGCCAGATGGATGTGACCTGAGGTATTGGGAGATGGCAAAAAGCATTTCTCAGAGGAGTGCTTCGTGCTTCAAAAAGCACTGTGTGAATCATGGGCTGATGTGCTCCCAGTCAACATGTCTCAGGATCAAGTCAAAGTCATCACAGCAATTGGTTTTGCTGTGGTGCTTGCTAGACTAGAATCCACTTGCATGCATTAAGAACTCCCAGAGATCTTCTGTTTAAAAGACTGTAATACATGATATCACACACTGAATAATCTATGGGAGAACTCATTTTTGTTTCCAGTCATGGGAGACCTCTGGGTGTGGGATTAGGCAGTGACCCACAAGAAATTTCTTGGGGGCACTTACCTGACAGGAAAGAACAGACTGGCAGGCAGGCTAAGCTGGTTTGTTAAGACCCACATGAGGGGCCTCTGGACCAGTGGATTGTGGAGCAGATCTTTAAATGGATCACACCAAGCAGATAAGTTTGCCAATTTCTCTGCAAATGAAATCAGTGGTGTTATACACAGACACTGGGAAAAGACCAGACTGGTGAGGAATCTTTTCTCCTTCCAGAGAGAAAAATAATTTTGGAATGATTTCTAGCAAAACATATTGCCAAGAATGGAGATTCCTCTCAGAGAATTTGTTTTGGTGCTGTCCTCATCTTTTACAGTGTAGTTTCAGGGAAATTTTCCAGTTCTGTCCACAGGTTCATTAGTTTAGATATCAATATTTGATGTAATGTCCTCACCCCAGAACAACTGTACGTAAGTAGAAATCTGGCTCTTTGTCATGTAAAAATGTCTTAGGCACATTGTTTTCCAGGTGTTTAGAGATGCTGCACACAGCACCTTACAGCAAAAGACTCCATTGCTTTTTGTACACAGTCAGTTTAGTCTGCAATCAGGCTGCTTTGACCAAGAAGAAAAGGGTTATTCATTCACTTTGATATTTCCCTGTGCTTGCCGTACTTGGACTAGAAGCACTTACTTCCTGTATCTGGTAGTCAGGTAGCCACAGCAGAGGCTCCCCAGGAAGCCTCCGATCCCAAAGACAGACACAATGAAGGACCACAGCAGCATGATTGTCTCTGGATGGAGGGGAGAGCCATGTCGCTCTATCCAGGTTTCATTTATAAACTTCCTGATGTGCTGAAAAGGAAAATGATTTTTGATTGGATAATGCATTTCAGATTCCTTTGTTTTATTTGGTTGCTGTACTTCAGTTATAGCTCAGACTAGATTTTTTTTTGAGATTAACTGAATACCAGATTTCTTTTGAGATTAACTTCCTGAGTAAAATAGGTTAGTTGGGATCAGATTCAAAATATTCAAATTAGTGTCAGTGGCTGATCTTTTACAATTACATCAGGAGAAAAAGAAAGGAGAAGTAAAATTACAAATCAAATTCAGACAGGTTAATGCAAGACGGCTCTCTCACTTATAGGTTCTAGCTATGAGAAGCATGTTTTATACACATGGAAGACAGTAATGGTGCTGGAAGTGTAATACTGTGACTTTGACATCTGTGTATTTGGCCATGTTTTGCCTGTAAATAGCATAAAGGAGAGGAGATTATATGCATGGCAGATTGATGAACTGGAAACTGGATTGATGAACTGGAAAGTAAGACCCCCACATCTTAAAACAGCCAGGGAAATGGCTACTTACCACAGAGGGGGAGTTAATGACAGAAATATGGAATCCATATGGGAAACTACCACCAATTCCCAGCACTAGGACCATTTGGAATAGCCCCTGGAACTGAACCTGTGAAGTGAAAAAAAGTTCTCCGTCAGCTTCACATTAATGTACTGCTTTTGTTTCTGACCTTGTTGCTGTCCTTAAGTTTAATAAAGGAATGATACTTTTAACATTTGCCTCCTTCAGAAAGGCATGGACTAAAAAGAGAAGATGATAATTTGGAATAGCCTTTGTAATTGCACTAACACAAAACTCTCCCTAACACGAAACTACCCAAACATATCTGGGGGATGTGATACTACAGATCTGTACAGAAGGCACTGTGCTCTGTGTTCTTTTCGAGACAGAAAGTAATCACAGAATCACAGCATGGCTTTGGATGGATGTTAGTTTTTATTTTGTCTTCTTGTATGAAAAAGACCTTTCCATGCTCCAAGCCCTCTTGGTGATGTTTAAATGCAGAAGTGAAGGATGGTCACAGTCCTAAAAGAGCTTATAATCTTTAAGAAATCTGGATGACATTAACCTTGCCCTTTAAATGTCAGGGACATGAGAAAAAGTGACATTTACTCACCAGGTCAGAGAAAAAGGTGGCCATCTCCGATGAAAGAGCTGATTGCTGTTGCTTACTGACTGGCACCTGCCAAAGGAACTGAAAGCTCACATTACACAATAGCAGCGTCAGTGAACTAGTCCCACGTTACTGAAGTTAAAGTTTAGTTAGAAGGTTTTTGAGTTAATTACACTTATTTCAGCTGTTGTACAAAGTTCAGAATTGTTGGATTAAATATTTCAACCAATGGTTATGTCTAGCTCAAGTAACCAAGACGGTCTCCCTTGCAAGGAGCCTGTATACATTATGAACTCTTTTGTACTCAGGCAATAGGAAACAGAGACATTGATTTTATAAAGAATTCCAATAGCCATAAATTGCTTAGTTGTCAGTAGAAATTAAGAAACACAGAGGCAGTGTTATCTGTTGGGAATTTTAGATGGCGCTTGGATAGTAATTGGCAGGACTTTTGGAAAGAGCCTAACAATTCTACAGGGACACATTGGGCTCGAGCAGCTGAATAGATAGAAGTGGATTTTTCTTTGTTGGGAAAGGAAGATTCAGCATCAGTCTAGTGACGTCCAGAGATGGAATGTTGTCTCTTACATCACAGAGAATGTTTTCAGCCTTTAACTTCATTTATTTCATGGCTAGAATGGTTTTATATGTGTTAAGCTGGTAAATGGCTTAGATAACATTTACATTTTACACTTCAGTTACAGAAGATGAAGAAATCAGACAGAAATTATTGTATGCAAATAGCCATACTAGAAAATATATCACCTGCAAAGAACATTCACAAATTCTCCAGCTGACATCTGAGATGCAGTGCCACCTGGCCATTTTCCTCAGCTTTATGTTGCTCTCATAATGAAATTGTCTGTTTTTGATGTAAGTTAAGAGTGCATGGTGGGGCTTTTTTGCTTTCTCTCCCCTCTTCTCCCCTTCCCTTCTTTTCCCTCCCATCTTCTCCTCTATTTCTCTTTCTCTTTCTTTCTGATTAGGTCTCCAGCAGCGAAAGTGTTGTTAGAACACAAGTGAGATCATCTCTTTGATGCTAGGAATCTATCTTTCTGGAAAGCCATGCAAATTTGGAATGACAAACTGTCCATCTGCCAAAGGAAAGAAATGCTGAGCTAGCTGCTAGTATCTGCCTTGCTTAGGTGGTGCTGGGGGAAAATGCAGTGTTACAATTATGCAAGACACACATATGCAAAGCTGTCCTAAACCTTCTCAAATAAGGTCTAACCATCCCAGGTTGGTTTTTAGTGTCTATGTAGCAGCACTTCTCTGATCTAGTTTGAAAGTTTTTGTATCTGCCTCAGAGTCAGTATTTGAGAAAATCCCTACACATCAGCTGATGTCTCTGTGTACATGGGGCGCTCCTGAAACTTCTGAGTGGTTCATCTCTTTGGCACCCCTGGCTCTCTGAGCTGGACTTCCACATCTTCAGGTACCTCTGAGGTATCACCAAGATACTACAGTCACACCATTTCAGATAACTGGCTGGTATGTTTAGGATGGTTTTGGCAACTTTTATTCATTCTGAGCCCAGAACATTGAGGAAGGCTTGGATTGCTAAGGCTTAAATAGCTGAGCAGAAGTGCCAGTATACCTACCCAAGATGTTATATGCTATGAATTACTGAAGATACTCCAGCTTTATATTTGAACCATACATTTTTGCTTTTTCATCCCTTGACCAGCCTGTTACCAGAATACAGCTCTCGCTCCACTGAGCACAGGCAAAGGTTGACCTGTGCTCCAAATAGCTGTTCCACTTCGTTGTCACATTAATGTTCCATAGGGCATCAGCTCAGTTCCTGTTCAAGATCGTATGGAGAAGACTTTCCTAATAACATCTAATGAATAACAGATCAGAGGAGTGGCTCACTGGAGAGTCAATCCAGCAGTGCTACATGATGACATTCTGCTTATGTTTCCAAAGATTTGGGGTATTGCTGCAACGGAATGAAGGATGTGCTCAGACTGACAAGTTAGGAAAAGATAGTTCTGTTTTGCCAAAAATTGAGATTTCTACAAGGAAATATTTGTCTCCAAGTGACTCGTAGTTTCTATTTATGTTGTTGTACATAGAATCATAGAATCTTAAAATGATTTAGTATGGAAAGGACCCTTAGGATCATTAGTTCCAACCCCATTGCTATAGGGAGGAACACCTCCCAGGAGACCAGGTTGCTCACAGCCCCATCCAGCCTGGATATATATATACATACACATATACAGAACCCTGCAAAATTTTGGGCCTTTTCTGACTCCAGAGACTCCCCATGTTTCATAGATTATCTTTTAGGGAGAGGTCTTAAGTGTTCTTCAATATGAAAGAAGTAACAAAAAATCCCAGTTATGGAATGATCTGCACACCAACAGCTTTTTCTAGTCAGCTGTTCCTGAGGGGCGTCCTACCATTTATAAAGAAAGACCTGTGGAGGCCAGAAGTATTATTAAAAGTTCATCTGCCATTTTTATTACGTTTAACATTTACAATAAAAGGTAAGCAGCAGTTAAGATGGATAACAGAATTCATGTTTTGAATAACCTCATTGAAGTTGAAGTAAATACACCAGTCAAAGCAGTATCAGAGATAAAAAGGAACATTTATTTCACTATGTACATCTAGTGTTTAGAGTTTACTTTGTATGTTGCACTCCACTGCATATTGTTATGTGTTTCACTGCCCACAAGGCAGTTTTATCCTGGAGGGGCAGCTACAGGCTTAAGGTGATGATGCTGATTGGGTGATAGCACTGAGTATCTGAAAGGATTCCCAGTGCTTCTGGTTTCTGGTGATAGGATCTGTGACTGTGTGAGCTGCATTGCCACTGAAACAAGTAAAGCTGCATAGGAATTTTTTACTAATTCTTTATTCATTTCATGAGTAAATCTGATCTTCAAATCAAATTATTGATTTTCTTTCTTTGTTTTATTTTAAATAGAATAATTCAATGCAGTCCAAAGAAAGGAGAGCATCTGATATCAAATGTTTTAAATCCAAAAGTGCTGAATTTTGACAAACAAAACTAGAATGAAAATCTGATAATGAAGAAAGCTGTGGCATTAAGTACAGGAATCTGGAAAGATGTGGTTGTTCAGTCTAAAGAAACAAAGACTTTCTGTCCTATTCTGTCATTTCTTTTTCTTTAATGTGTTGTGAATTGAGAACTAGCCAGAAATAGCAAGCCAAGAACTTTACTGTTGCTATTTCAGGGTTGTAAATACAAACTCATAGAATCATAGAGAGAGGAGCGATCATAAGTCTTCCTTTTCTGTGCGGTCAGCAGAATGTTTAGAAATTCTACATGTAGTTTCAGTGTGTATTAATTGCTCTATTATAGAAGAGATTTACACATCAGCAAGTTGAGCCAAGTTGTGCATGTGTTAGACAAGTCTATTCCGCTAATATCAGCCATCATCCCTTTTCTAAGCTGCCCAGAGCGGAGTGCTTTAGAACTGTGCTGCTTTGGCAAAAGAAAAGCCTCAAAGGTGATGGATAATGAAAGCTGATTGTCCATTTGACCAACTTGCTAGCCAGGAAACAATAAAGATATTTTCTTTCTTTCTTTTAAGAATGCTTGCCACCTCTCTACCGGCCAGTCACAGCCTGGTGCAGAAAGTGTAACCCTGCTCCATGACATGGTTTGGAGTTGCTGGAACATTCTTCTTCTTGAAGTTTAGTTTATCAAACTCTTCTGTTATTTCCACAATTGATTTCCCTTTTGTTTCTGGAAGGAACAGGTGGAAAAATATTGCTGAAGTGAAAAGTACCCCCATAAAGATGAGGAAACAGAAGTGCTTGAGTCCTTCCTGCAGGGAAGAGCAGAGTGAGAAAGAGAGCAAGATGAGCGTATTTTTTTGTTTGTCACTTTCTGGAGGTGTCTCCTTCTGATCTTCTTCCAACTCCCATGGCCAGCTCAGGAGCATGGCACACCTGGGGAGTGCCCTGGAATAAGTCACTCACCACAATGAATGGGAAGGATGTTCCGATCACAAAGACACCCACCCAGTTGAAAACTGAACTGATCACAAAGGCTGGTGGTCTGCATGACAGCTTGAAAATTTCAACCCTCGTGGAAACTGTAGCACCACCTAAAAGGAAGAAGAGGAGTAACTACTTCTCAGTGTGTTTGATCTGAAGATCTGAATCTTCAAAAAGGTGCTGCTGTTGTTGGCTGGCATTCAAGAGACTTCAGTATGTCATTGTCTACTTGTGACTACAGGGTTAGGTTAAACAAACTCACCTTTGTGAAATGCTATGTACTAAATAAAGCAATATTTCCCCAGCCATATTTGCAAGGTGACATGACTTGATCCTTTTACTTCTTTTGAATGAAGTACTCACCTGGCCCAAGCCCAAAGACAACTACAAATAAAATAATCAGACAGAGGCTGCAGTACGGCATCCAGAAATACCAGTCCTGGGAAAACACAACAAAAGAAAGAAAGAAACAATTTCTGGGTGAAAACTGTGAATTGTAGGTGAGAAAATTTTTCTGATGCTGTCAATTCAGTAAAAAATATATGGTGTGGGAGAACTGGAAGAGAAATGTGAGTTCTTTTTCCTATGGATAGAGCCCTGAGATTTTTGCTAGGTGTGCAGAGCATCAAGTTTGCTAGTGCAGAGCAGCTGTCAAGCTTAGATGCCTTCAATTAAAGGATGTCCAAATAGTACTTTTCCACCATGTCCTCCTTTCTCCTTGATCCCACATTGCTTCCCCTAGCCCTTAGAGATATGGGAAGGCCAAGTCATATCTTTCTTTGGTTTTGACAGTGTAGTAGCTATAATAATTCCTACTGAAAGGAGCTTTCCTAGATCTTAGTCAAGAAGTTATAGGACATGAGGCTTTAGGAAAAGATCTGCCTCCTATATCGGAGACACTTCATGATTGAAACAGAAATGGAAGTCTGCTGCCACCTTGCTTCAATGTTAATTTTGCAGTAGTTCCTACTGAACAGCTCTTAGATGAATACTGGTAACCCAAGAGAATTGCTTCTGAAGTTACATCCCTGACACAGTGATAAAGAACTGAACTGCTCTGCAGTCTGTGAACAAATATGCGCATTCCCAGGGAAATCTGCAGCAAAGCTGAACTTCAAATAATCTGTTTCTTAATTGTTACTTGCTTGTTAAGAGATGCATAATTAGAAAGGACAATTTTCCTATGACTGCATTTTGATCTGTGCTGACCAGTGTTCAGTGTTTGCAGCCTGATGGTATCAGGAATCAAGGCTTCCTTCTCTGCACTTTGTGCATCCCTTGCTATGGCTTTGCTTAAAGGGAGGCAGGAATGCAGAGAGTACTTGCTGAGAAAAGGATTAATCCTATGTGCAGAGGGTTGTTTGAGCACTTCTGAGCTTCACATTTCTTTCTCAGAAACATGTTCCTGCCTATGAGCAGAGGTAAGAATAGAACAGAACAGATAATGGAAAGGGAACTATCAGGAGAATAGTTTCCTAACCTGTAGGGAGACGGTCACTGTGATAGCGGCTAGCAGTGAACCCATGATGCAGTAGCCTCCTCTTAAGAGTGTCTTCCTTCCCAGTCTCTCAATGATGGAGCTCTGAGGGACAGAAATCACAGCTGGTGTCAGTGCCAGAAAAGCAAATGGTGACACATTCCCATAGGAACATGACTTGACTTACACAGACTACAGTGGCTAAGAGTTCTGCAAGTCCAATGGAGAGGGTCATATAGTAGACCATTCTTTCTTCAAAGCCAGCTGCCTGGAGGACTTCAAAAGTATAAAAATAAATCTAGAGGAGAAAAAAAATGACAAACACAAGACAGTAAGAGAAGAAAGAATATCATTTCTTACCCATGTTTGTGTGACGCTGACCTGGAAAGGAGCTGGCAACCAAGGAGCATGCAGCTCAGCTTTTGAGTAAGAGTTGTGCACTCTTTCTGGTAGCATTCACTTTATGGGCAGACAAAAACATTATAAAACATTATCAAATTAATTTATTTGATGAAAGATAAAGTTCTGTGATAAACAGATCTCCAGCTGCTGAAATTAGGTTTGCGTAGATCTCATTTAGGTGCTTTCATAAACAGCCAGTTATATCGTCACTTTTGGAGCCCATCCAAGAACAATGTTGTAGGATATACTCTTCCTTCTCAAGAAAGAAGAGTGTGGGTTATGGAATCATTAGGAAGTAAAACAGGCATCTTTTCTTTTACAGTATTTCTGCTCTGTTCAGAGATTTGATAAAGATTTCAGTTTGAACTGTGTTAGGCTCAGCTCTGTATTTCCTTCACAGGTGTTGCTGCAGTGTGAAGTAATAGGTGGAAGAATCATGCAGGAAACTGCAAAATTATCTCGTCGTCTGAAGAAGACGAGGGGGACTGCAGAAGCCGCCAGAACCGTGAGTATGCTTTAATGGCTAAAGGTAGAGTGAGCATATTGTCATCCCACCACGAGTGTCCTCGTTAGAATGCTGACACATGGGAGCAGTAACATAAAATTGTGCTGTAGATTTTGCCAAGAGAGAGTGGGCTTGTTTGTAGGAACAGATTCTAAGGCATCATAGCAGCCTCATATCTGATAAATAAGCCTAAATACAGAGGATGGTAACTCCAACAATGACCAAGACCTGGGCAAGAAGATGTCGTAAGGAGAGCCTGGCCAAATTCTGCAGGCAGCTACTGCTGTGTAAAAGGGTTGGCAGACAGCAAACAGTTGCCTGGGAAACCTGTGAAAAATGAGGGGAGCTCCTGAGAGCCATAATGTCTTCTTTAAGGTTGCTGTAAATGCTTTGAGACTTTAAGGGGGAAATGCACTCAACTGCATTGATGCCACACAGCTGAACTGAGATGGTCAGAGTAAGTATCATGTACAGCTGCCAGCGGGTAGCTGGGTCTTTCATTAGCTCCAGGACACTCAAGATCTTGATGTTTTTCATTGTTGCCTTCTCATTCATGATGTCATCAATCTCTGCTTGGTGATGGCCTTCACCCCAAAGCTGCCTTATGGCTGTAGAGGAGAAGGAGAGTGAGACCTGCCATGTTAATTTGTCTCTTTTGTTTGGTGACTGAGGAGTTTAAGTGGGTCATACATATGTCTGTCAGACCAGCATGGGCTGTGTCTGCAGTGTGAGGCAAAGATATCCTATGGTGTACTGCAGAGCCCTGTCCCCTCTTTCACAGAGGGGCTTAGTGAGGTGCACAATGACTTCCTCCCTGCCCATAGGTCCACATTAATCCCTTCCTTGTTATCTCGGGGTACAAGCTTGGTACACACAGCCAACAACATAGAATTGAGTGGTGGCTCCTTGTGGAGCCCTGCAGTGCAAACAGCCATGTGTCATTTGTTATTTATCATTTATACTGCTCAGGGCGTAACAGCTTAGTATGAAAGATTTTGTAATACAGAAGTAGTTTTGAGTTCTATGTGAAGACAACAGAAGTTTACTTAGTGGGAATTCAGAGTCATCTCAGAAATGAGCAGGGAGAAACTTTTCTCATCACTGGGAGAGAAAACTCACAAACCAACTGAAAACCAAGTAAGGAACAGGAACACAGAGCACTCAGTTACCTTTCTTGCAGCCCTCCTGGTCTCCTTTATGCATGAGGAGATATGGTGGGGATTCAGGGAAGAAGGGCAGAGTGAACAGCTGGACCATTGCAGGAATTCCACAGGAGGCCATCAGCATGGGCCAGCGGGACTGGCTGCCCAGCAGCTCCCTGGCAGGAATAAAACAAGTGTGTAGGATAAAAGTTCATTTCATTGGTTTTCAAGAAGAGAAAGAAATGAATGGAAAAGCAGCAGAAGAAGCAAAAAATAGAGCGATCCAGATATGAACTGGGTCACAAATCAGTTGTACTATACCTTTGTCCTGCAATTTGCCCTACGGCTTTTCCCAGTGACCAAAAGAAAGAGGCAGTAGAGTTTGCAAATCCACGTAGCTTCCTAGGGGAAATTTCCCCAACATACTGATGATGCAGAGGAGTAGAAAAGCCTTGAGGCGAAGAGGAAATTATGGGAGAGAAGAAGAAGACATTCAGAAACAAAGGAGATAAAACTGAATGTAAATAACTAAGCAGCACAGAATATAGCTGCCTCATGCACCGAATTGTTTCTCATACCTCAACCTAGGCATGAGATTTTTCTGTACTAGGCTTTCTAACCTTTTCTACAGAAGTGGTTCCTGTCCTCTTTGCACAGTGCAGATTCCTGATCTTAAGAACAGTACACCTAGGGGTGCTGCCTCATCATAGTGTCTCTTTTGAGTCCTAGTATGTTTTAAAGGAGAATATGCAAAAGCTGAGTAACTAAACAACGTAACTGAACAGTGAAGTAGTGTTTGATTTGCTTGTGGTTAATGTATATAATCTCAGCCCTATCCATTGTAGGTTAAAGTATACGGTGCTTCAGTGTTGGTTTGTACGTGACTTGAGAGAAGATACAAGTATTTCTTTTCAATGTACAGCAATAATTCTGGTGATTTGAAGCAGAGTTGATGTTTCCAGCTATCAGTGAAGTACTTAATAACTCAGAAATTCTGAAATCTAGAATGAGAACAAGAGTATTTTCTTTCTGTGACAGTCACAGCCCCTCTAATCTGACTTCAAAACATTTACTTCTCCGGGCTTTATATGTTGGCAAAATGGTGGAGATATGCAGTCTCCATAGCAAAAATTAAGATCTTATGATCTTATGTAAAGATCATATGTAATTTTTACTATGGGGGCTGCATATCACTGCAGATCAAAAGATCTTATGTAAATCGTGACCATGGGTGAGCGGTCCTTGAAATAATGTTCTTCAATACATCTGTATGTCAGCGATTTATAGAACTTGAATATTTGAAAAATAGACAGTAATTTCTAACTAAGTAAATTATATTAAAAAAAAAAAAAGAAGGCATTTTTGTGAATATCCAAAACTAAACAGAAAAGCAACATTTTGTGGAGGAAACAAATACAAGACATACTGACAATAGCACAAGTTGTTTTCTCTGCACATGGACTAACTGCAGGGAGTGATTTCACTGGATTGTGTCCGGCTCCTTTCACTAACTCCAAGGACTTACTGCTCTGAAGCAGTTTGAACACCATTGTAGAACATTCCCTAAATATGCTCAGAATCAAAATGAAATGGCCATGGCTTTGAACGGTCTGTTTCTCTGAAGCCATGTGAGAAAACTAGATTTAAACTATATTCCATATAATTTTGAGTACTGTCCATCAAAATTAAAGTAATACCGTATCTATTTCTCTGCTAGAAAAGTTTTCATTTGTATCAGAACATTTATGGTGGCTCTGAATATTTATGGACTCAGCAAAGCTGAAATTCATTTGGTATCTGCAAGATTACTTATAACTATCCTGCTTATTGTTGGTTGGTGTAGAATATCTTCTGACAGAGCATTGTGGAATTAAGATTTCTTTCTCTCTTAGCAGAGGGTTATCAATTTTGAATAAGGATGTAATATTTAACCTGTGGGAGGAATCACTTACCTACACTTACACCACATAGGAAGCGTCCAATGAGAATCATCTCGAAGGACTGGGACATTTTGCTGCAGCCCATGATAGATGCTGCAGTTATCATTAATACATTGTTGCACAGGAGACATTTTTTTCTGTAAATGCAAGCAAAGAAAACATTTTTGTAGATCAGGAGACAAATGGCATTTAAGCTCTGGAATACGGGAGCATAGGGTGAAATCATATTGATAGCTTTGTCAGGTTACACATGTATGGTCCAGTACAAAGTGAAGTCCTTCTACTATTGGCTCTGGACACTTTGTGTCCCTCTTACATAGAATTCTATTGTCATCCAGCTAGCTCAGGATCTGAACAGAGAGAATTCACTAGAGCCAAGGATGTCTGTTATGTGGTCAGCAGAGAAAGGCACTGCAAAAAAGGTTACTTCCAGATTCCCTGGAAGGCGTGTGTGGGCACCATGACATGACCTCCCAGCCTGTACTGTGTCCGTTCTGGGTCACACATCAAAGTTCATTTCCCAGTAAGTCAGGGAGAGTGAATCAAGGAAAAGAAGCAATGTGACACTGATGTAGCACATAGGAGCACCTCAATGCTGCTATATTTTGAGTAGCATCTCCAAGAAACACCTCTGCCTTCAGCTGGGAGCAACCTTCCCAATTGAACAAGCCTCAGTAACTGCATCTTGTGTGACAGGCTGGAAGCATAATTGGATAGCTAGTGCCACAGGACACAGGCAAGAAGCAGCAACTTGGCATCACTGCCAAGCTGCCTGTGTACAGCTGTTACTGTGCCTTTAAGTCAGTCTCACGTTTAAAAACTTTAAAAACCTCAACAGCAATTTCCTTAAATTAAGATTCAGTTTACAATTCTCATTAAACATACATACTTGCCATACTTGACAGTCAGGTATCTACTTCCTGAAGCACCCACGAGACCTCCTATACCAAGGATGGACACGATGAGAGACCACAGGAACAAGAGGTTATCCTGATGGATGGGGTAGCCATATCGCTCCAGCCAAGTTTCATTAATGAAAGCCTTAACATGCTGAGTCAGAGAAAAAAGGATAATTAACAATATCTGTGACTCCGCAGCATGTATTTTATTACATAACTTTGTTGCTTTAGCTGAAGTCTTTATTTTATATAGACTCTAGAAGTTTATACTAGCTAGTAGGCATAGAATAATAAAGTATGCTATGTTGATTCTTTGTTACTGGGAGATCATTCTTTTCTTGGTTGTTCTTGAAATCTGAGGCTCTAAGACACAGACTTGTGAAGAGGAACTGCAATTTATAAACCCTTTCTCACTTAGAACTCTTTGCTCCAAAGCCTGAAAGTAACACTTCTGCCATAAGGTGATTTCTACTAACTGATAATGTCTTCCCTTAAGTTCCAGTGTCTCAAATGGAAGTTTTACCTGTGGTCAGTGGAGAGAAGCAGTTAGAGCACTTGTTCTGTTTGACTTCCCTATGTGAAGATGGGTAAGCTCTGAGAGTGTCATATGGTATCACTGGAGTAGCCACATGGGACATCCGTCTCCCTGTAAACTTGCAGCACACCTGTCAGTGCTTTTTTTGAGGAACAGTTCTATTAACAACAAGTTGCAGATCTCTCTATTTTCTTCTGTTTTCAACAGTTTGACATGTTCTGCTTTACACAATAGCACAGTAATGGGAGTTAATCATAAGAAGAGAATATAGCAATTAAATCCTTGCTAACTATCAGGGAGGAGCATGCCAAGAAAGGGATGTGGACTTGGTGATGCCATTTACTAGTCTGCTATGTGAGCTTTCACCTACCTGATTCATGTAGGTGATTGTAGCAATTTGAAAGCCAATTTGGAATGTTCCACCAATCCCCAGGACAATGACCATTCGGAAGAGTCCCTGGTATTGTACCTGCAGAAGTAGAAGAAAATCTTAAGCATGTAGTTGCATCAGGCTGCTCCTTAATTGTGCCTCTCATTCTCCAGAAACGTCTCACTTGTATAAGGATTTTGCAGTAGGCTCTGACAGAGATGGAAGACAGACCATAAGAAGTGCAAACATCTGCAATTCTTTGAAAAAGTGTGTAGAATCACTTCCAAAGTACCTTTTGCAAATAGGAGCCTTGTTGTTTTGATAGAGACAGTGATTTTGTTTTCTTTGATGCACCGATAGCATACAAAAATATCCCAAATGTCAGTGCCCCACCACGTACTCACCAGGTCTGATAGGAAGCCAGTCATCTCTAGCTCAGGGGCTGGCTGTCCAGTGTGCTGAGCGTCTGTGTCATCACTGGCTTCTGTGTCTGTCTTATTCCTGCTGCTATGGCAGTGGGCATTTGGCTCCAGGGAGCAGGGTTAAATTTTTGCTATTCTGTCTTTGCTCACTTATATTTACTTCAGCTGGACAAAGTTAACACTGCTGGATTAAATATTTCAGGAAATAATTGCATCTGGTCCAGTCTGCAGGGGGAAAGTTTCAAAACAGGAAGTTTGTAGCTGGCCTTTGGAAAGAGAAAGGAGAGCTCAGGAGAGAAAAACCACTAAACCCAAGTAGTTTTCCAAGACCAGAACACTTTATTTCTCTGATATGAGCTGAGTAACATCCCCTATAATCTGATCAATAGGAAAAGTAACTAGCAAAATGTTTAGGTATTGGTATTTATTAAGCAGTAAAGACTTGGTATTCAGTTTCAGATTCACTGGTATAGTAAATAGCTTTTATTAGATGAAAAAAATAGGCAAATTCTCAAACACACAGCTCTTAATTGGGCTTAAGACAGATGTAGCAAATTTCAAAGCTTAATTCAGCTATTCTGACTAATGTACCATTTAGATTGTTCCAAGGAAAATAGTTCTTATGGTTATGAGGGCTCTGGCCAGGGATGGTGAGAAGGCACCAGGAGATGCTGCACCCTGGCAGAGGCTTTTGAAATAGAGCTCCTGGTCCTGAAGGCTCCATGCTGAACCAGCCAGTAGCTAAAATCCACTTCCTCATGAGAGTAATCAAAGTGAGTAAACATTCCTTATTGAAGTAGGGTGGCACAGCTGGATTCTTTCTCCCTCAGGCTTCAGCTCTGAGAATACAGACACAGAACAGCTCCAAATCCAGTGTTGCATCCACTGATCCATTGGAAAGTCACCTTTGGTTCTGAGCAGCTCCACACTGGTGAGATGAAGCCTGAACTGTGGCTCTACTTGGCTTCTTCTAGAGACCACATTTGGAAGAAAGAGGTTTGCTTGGGGCTCTTGTATGTCTGATGTCCTGTGCTATTCCTGCTTTCAGTGTCTTTTGCTTTCTCTGAGTCATGCCAGGGGACCTTCCTCTATTGCCAAGGTTTGGGCTGAGTGTGGGTGTGACAATGGGATCATGTTGGAGCCATCAGTAAATTCCTAAGCTCACCCTCAGGACTTGTACTTCTAGTTCATAAAACACAGAATGCAATTATTGACAGAGGATTTTACTGCAAATGCAGCGAGTCTAAAGAAAAGAGAATAGATGTTAATAATAAAACCTTAGTTACTTGTGTAATTGCAAGTGTTCCTATACAATGCATAGCAAAGCTGTTTTTCCTGGCTTGCAATAGCGTTTAGAATGATTTAGCATTTTTGTGTTTTCTCTTGAGCACCAATAACAGTAGCATTTTGACTGTACAAAAACAGAAGCAGCATAGCTATTAATTCATTTTTGAAATTGTTTTAAAATTGTAATGTTTCCTGCTTATTGCATACATACATGTTCTCAATTTGTATCAAAGTGTAGGGTTTTCTATGTGATTCCTACTCTCCTTGCAAAATAATTGCTGAGGATCCCAAATAGCAGCAATTCCACTAATTCACGGTAATGTTTTTCTGACATTCTTGGGTCTTCCTGGCCTTTCTGGGTTACACTTGATTTTGTAGCATAGTACCGTTTCATTTTATCAGCAATTTCAGGAGATTTTTACTGTTCCTTTCTAAAGAATAATCCAGTGAGGATGGGCTCTTGCCTTCTCCTTGTGTCCTGTGAGTGTATCACCTTTACTGCACTCTGCTGTCATCTTTTGTATTTGTGCTTCTTGATAGTTGTCCAGTACTACAGTTCTCCTAAGGGAATTAATAGCAGTTGGAAACGAGCAAACTTACAAATGACCACAACGTTCTGCCAACACTCTCCTCCTGCTCACTCCATGCTGGCTCAGGTGGTTACACTCCCACAGAACTGCTCACAGTGGTAGAAAGCAGGTTACAAGTCAGAATACCAAATGAGTAACTGTGGCTGTGATAATTGTATACCTTGTGACTCAACAAAACCACTCTGTTGTACCAGGAATGCGAAGCTGACTGACTCATTTCTACTTTCACCTAAATAACCAGGCCTGACTTCTTCTTCATCTTCTTTTTTTTCTTTTTTTCTTTTTTAATTCCACGATGAAGAAATCCTATTTACAATACATTGCCCTCCTACTCTGCTCTGAGAGGAGCCCAGTGGTTTATCCCAGGTTAGATTTGGTATTTTCAGTTTGCTATAATTCAGAACTCAAAATGAATTCTGAAAAACAAAATATCTGGAACTAAAGGAGACTTTTAGGAACAAAATATTTCATAAGTATAGTTAGTATTTCATCTATAAATTCAGCATAGCTCGTATTTTGTGTCATGACCACCTATTCGTTACTAACTTCTGTCAAGTTTTTGTGGTGATGAGAGTGGCTTCCATTCATGTAGATTCCACTTGTGTCTATGAAGGAGTATTCAAATCTTTTCCAATAACAGCAAATAAATATTTTGCCTTTGTTTCATCTTGTACTCTACAAACATCCAAGTCCTTAATGATGATACAAAAACATAGGTCTTCTACTGACCAGCTAGAAGCTGATGTCAAAGGTACGTTCCTCACAAGTACTTCCTGTAATGGAATGAAGTCTCATCCTAAAATGTAAAACAGCAAATTCTTCTGTTATTTTCATAATTGTATCCTTTCTCTCTGAAAGGAGAAGGTAGATGAAGAAGATCCCAGCAAAAACAAGGAAGCAGGAAGAATGAAGGTTTTCCTGGAAATAAATCAGAGAAAGATAAAATATTTTCTTTTGATTCTCCTTGATTCTCCTTGAATCACTGATCATGATTTCATTGACTAGAAATCTAACCACTACAATACTGATGGAAGAGTGTAAACAATTGAGTATATCACATTCAAAACATTAGTGACCAGTCATTAATATTAGAGGTTAGTTGCTTACCATGATAAACATGAAAAGCATTTCAAAACCAAGGAATCCTGTCCAGCTGAAACATCCTTCAGTCATAGCACCTGATGATCGAGGTGTCTGATTGAAGACTCCCCCCAAAGATGGACTTGGTGGCCCATATGAAGAGGACACAAGCATGAAGATGCACAGAGTATGCTGGATGATTCTATTATCAGTTTCCTAGTTTTTCTTGATTTCGTGTTTTATAATGATTCTATCATATTTGTGGGACTAAATACTCAATGTTAGTGTTAAATTTCCTGGTTTCATCATACTTGTGTAAATGAATTGAAGTCTTCAGACTTATTGAATGGAATTACACTCACTAGTCCACTTCAAAACTTGTGTAGAGCCCCATCAGTCTCCCTGTGAGAGTCAAGTACTGTGTGCCACCACTGCTTTTGAGTAAAAGATAGGCAGAATTAGTTAAAAATAATTTGTTTCTTGCAGAAGTGAGAGAAAGAGAGAGGCCTTGGCATGGGTTAAAGCAACATACAAACATTAATATTGGTGGGTTAATCATACACTATCTGGTTTATCAGTAACTGTGAGCTGTACAGCAGTAGCAAGCATTTGGGAGAATGGATCTTCTTGGGTTTTGCACATTGGTTTTGTAGAACCTGGGAGAATGAACGCTTGGAATTGAAAGATTCTTTCAGGTAAGAAGCAGTGATGGTAGCCAGCAAGACTACACTGAAAAGACTGGCTGCTTGCAGGAGGCAGTGGAGCTAAATCACAGTGAGCCTACCTGGAGCACATAAGAGAGGGAAAGATGGACTCAGGGCTCCCACCTGAACGTGGCACTGAGCTGTGCAACACAGACAAGCAGTCAGTCCTTCTGCAGTGTTCCAGCTGTGCTTCTGCTGACGCCTGTTACTGAAAAAGGACCAGCAAAGCCACAGTGACATTGATCAGTATCCCAGCAGAGGAATCTTTCTTCTCTGTGTGCTGAAGGCACATTTTCTGCATGAAGGTTTGGGAATCCCGAAAATAAGATAGGAAAAGGAGGAGAGCAAAATTAGAGAGAAGGAACTGAAAATAAATGTGGACGTTTTCATGGCAGAATACACTAATTATCTGGTGCATTGCCAATGGTGAACACTGATCCTAACTTGTATTTTTCCATTTGCCTATCTAGATAGCTTCTCAATGGCATGTCTGTGCAGCACATATCACAAGTATTACCATTTGCAATTGCATCTCATTGTGAAATCTGTGTAAACTGTGAATAGAACAGCATGGAAGGACATAATATATATGCATTCCATTTGGTCTCAAGCCATGCTTATTTTCAAATACACAATTTAGGCATTAGAAATTCCCCTTTACAACATCATTAGGAAAGCTGCAAGTTGTATGGAAGCACCGCTACAGAGGGATAAAAAGGTCATCATGGCACAAAGATAAAGAAAATATTTCATCTTGGATGCAGGCAGCACTTTGCTGGTGTTTTGGAGGTGTGGAGGCATAGGGGCAGTGCAATGAGCACTGTTTGTCTGGATGAGGAGCTACAAGATGGGGTTTAGTGGCTTGTGGTAGCGATAGTAATGGGAGGATGGTTGGACCCGATGATCTTGTAGTTCCTTTCCAACCTTGTGATTCTATGATTTACTTACCTCTTTATATTGCACTTGCAAATACATTTCCTGCACCTCTTTACTCCAAGTAAAGTAAAACTTCACACACTATTGTGGCATCCAGTCCAGCAACTTCTTCTGTATGGCAGCATGTTTGAAATGGATGCCAACCAGAAGGTAGTGTTCTGTTCAAGAATGCAGAAGGCTTAGCTGTAGGGAACAGGTCAGTTACACATGGACCAGAGACCAGAAGCTGTAGTATTAAGAGAACTGCAGTGGTATATTCATTAAAAACATGAGGTATCTAATTTATATTTTATTCCCTTAACATCACTTAGGGCTACACACAAGGGAAAGTTAACTGTGGTGGAGCAGAAGCAGATTTAGGCTTTTAAATACTGTGATATGGGAAGATCATATCAAGGACAAGCAAAACTACTACTACTGACAGGAGAGGTTCCACTGTGTAAGAAGGTTTTGTAGCATGAACACTCTTTATTTTGATACAGGGAGTGAAAACAGGTGGAATCTAAAATCTAAATGAGGTTTTAGTTGCTGGAACATGCTTTACTATCAGTTTCTTCTCTGGCAATTCCTTCAGAAGTAGGAAGTAATTTGTAATTTTTAAATAGAAAACACCCTAAGTTCAACACTGATTCAAAGTTCCAGCACAATGATAACCACTGTGAATGGTAAAGCTGTAGAAAGGCAGGACTTATGGTCCTCCTAAGCAGGAGGTGTGGTGTACTGTTTGTACCAGTGATGGAAAATGGAAAAAATTGTGGTTATATATAAAGGTAGAAGAGTTTAGGGAGGGAAGTGGTTAAATGCAGCAGCAGTCAGCGAGATTAACAGTTCCTGGAGAGCAGCAGTGGCAAAGAGTAGAACTGCACGCTGATGTGCTGATGTGATGTTGAGTGTAATGTGTCCTAATCCGATACAGAGCAAGCAGATATTTACTACCACAGCTTCTGCTTCTTGTCTTGAGCAGTTACTTATTTATAAAGTGGGCTGAATTTTCCAAGTGTCCACTCTCTCAGTACTCCTGAAAGTGTCTCACTCACTGCCTTGCTCCCAGTCCGCTGTCTCTAGCTCTCAGCACTGCCTGCATCCTTCTGACTGCATGGAGCTGACCATGTGTCAGCACTGGGGAGTGTCTGTGGGTATCAATGCCCTCCTGACACAGAACTGTTGTAGGAAGGAGGCACTGAGAAGCAAAGATAAATAAAAATAAGACTACTTGGATTAATGACAAGCTGTAGGTGTGTTGCTTTTTTGATTATGGTTTATTGAGATAAGTCCATGATAAGGTTTAGCTCTCAGTTTGATTTTTGTCAGTGGAAGTTGCTCATGGTGGCTGGTCAGAGCTTGGTGCAATATATCTTTTCTTCAGTCATGTTGTTCTCTACAGTCTGGTGCCTTTTCTTCTTGTATCTGCGTGTTTTGAATTCTTCTGTAATTTCAAAGATTGACTTCCCTTTTGTTTCTGGGACGAACAGGTAGATGAGAACTGATGAAACTACCAGGACAGCAATAAAGATGAGGAAGCAAAAAGGACCAAGAGTCATCTGGAGATAAAAATAGAGTAAGATGAGTGACTTCCCTGGCAACACTTGCCCCTGTAGATTCTTGCAAATTGTTGATTTGTCTCCAAGAAATGAGAAATACATTTATTTTATCTTTTCAGTCTATTCTTAAGGCAGCAGAGGCTGTCAGAACTCCAGATACGTGTTTTATATGAATGGTCTACAAGCGTTAGTGGTAACTAAAATTCACAGCTTTGGTCATCTACAAGAATTTCATCTTAATTCCTGTTCAGACAAGCCTAGAAAAACAGTTTAACTTCAGTGAGTCAAAGAGAAAATTTAAATCAAATTACATACAACAGCAAAGGGGAAAATCATTCCGGTGAAAGTGAGGCCAAGCCAAATGAGGATTCCACCTATTACAAATGCAGAAGACCGTGCTGAGAGGGTGAAGATTTCATTCATGACAGATGAAACGGCTCCAGCTGGGGAAAAAACCAACAACATAAGAAGCAATCAGAAACACTGCTGTGTGTTCTGTGGAGTTTGGGTTAAATGCCCTTCTCAAAGGGAATAAATTGTTGTCACTCAACAAACACTGCGCCAGTAAAGTCAGACTACCACGAGATCACATAAATCTGGGTAGCACAACCACCTCTATCAGCATTCACCTACCAGCTTCTATAGTCTATGGAGAGAGATGGACATCCCTGAAATGTAGTTTCTCTTCACCTAGGATGTATGAAATATGAAAGTGAATGGTTCTAATGGCCTGTTTCTCCCCTTTGCCTGTGGGTGCCAACTGGGTTCTGCTACCACAGCAGTTCTGTTAGGTTTTAAAGGCATCTGTAGCCTTTAGTAGCCTCTAGTCTTTCCATGGCCTGTCTGTACCCCTGTGGTCTAAGTTTTGCTGTTGCTGCTTATACCGTTATACTCACCTGGTCCTACTCCATAGGCAATGATGAATAAAAAGATAAGAATAACATTGCAGTAACGCATCCAAAGGAACCGATCCTAGACAAAGGCAGAAGGAGGGGTGAGAATGACAATTTCAGAGCTGTAGCACAGCTGATCCAAACATAATGGAGAAGAGATGCTGATGAAAAAGCCCACAATGCTGCGGAACAGATTCTCACTAGAACTACTTATGTTTCTATACTGAAAGCAGAAGAAGGCCAAAAGTAGCCTGCAATATCACACCTACAGAAGTGAGATGTACCTTGCTCTGAAAAATAAGAAATGAATTCCAAGCTAGCTATAGCATGGGGAAAAGTGTAACTGATTCAACCTAATTGTCTTTTCCAATTAGACAGTTTCAGAGAAATGTTTAAAACCTGTGAATCAGAAGATGTGTGTGAACAGAAAGGAGGCAATAGTTTGTGGGCTGAGATGAAGATTGAAATGCAGTGTAAACACTGGCAAGTCTCAAGCTGTGCCACTGGGTTCCTCTCTCCTTTCCACCACCCATCTTGGGTTAGCCAGAGAGCTGCACTGTGTGTGTGCAGCTGGATCATGTACATAAAGGCTGGAAACTGGTAGTGGTAGGAAGTACACACTGCTTCTGTCACAGGGCACAAGGGATAGCAACTGGGAAAGGTGACAACAAAGATGTTATCTAGGGTTTTTTGGGGGCAGCAAAATGACACAGGAAAGACTCAGAGAGATCAGGCAGACAGAGCTGGAGGGAAGCTATGCCTGACCGATAGTTTTACAATATATTTTTTGCTGGCTGTTTGAAAGATTAGTTAAAGAAGATGAAATACAAGACATGGCAGAGATATAGGCCTTGCAAGAGGGGCTGTAAGTTTGTGTTCAGAAGATATTCTGACCTGCTCTTTTGGACGTCAGAACTAAGGCTGACTATGTGCTGTCCTGCACAAAGATTTCTGATGCAGGTCCACCCCTAGAGAGACATTTGCTTACACTCAGTAGAAGGCTTGTTTCAAGCAACACCAGTACCAGTGCCATCAACAAATAACCACCCCACAGGAGTATCCGGCGTCCAAAACGATCAATAATGGAGCTCTGAGAAGCAAAGAAAAAACAAATATCACTGGGGGCACAGCCAAGTCTAGCTGTGAGCCTTCTAACAGTTTAGATATTCTTCTTCAATTCTCTTTACTTAAGAAAACACAAATCATGTTAGTAGCAAGTTAGTTATTTTATGGAATTCCTTCTGGTCTCTCCAATGCCATGAATTACACTTGCTGCCCAAACTCTGCAGCAGCTTTTTCATCAACACTGTAATCAATGGAAGCATGTTAAGATTCCATTCAAATAAATAATTAGATACATCAATGAATGGAAGTAAGCGTGCATCTTTAACTTTGAATGATATTTCATTTATATTTGTATGAATAAGATAAGGATTTTTATAAGAAATTATTAAGAATGGATATGGGAAGGAACATGTAAAAGATGGAAAGAAACTTGGCAGAGACATTAACAACCACTTCACATGTTTATGTGATGCCACAGGAAATATCTTAAACTCACTAAGTGGATATAAGAAAGTAAAGAAATATAGACTTAAATCACATGAGGAAGAATAGATCCAAATCAGTCTTAAAGTCCCAGCACGATCTGACTTACACAGAAGATGACGGAGATGAGCTCAGAGACTGCAACTCCTAGAGCTACATATGGGATGATGCTTTCATGGAGGTTGGCTGTCTGAAAAATTTCCGATGTGTAGAAAGTGATCTGGGAAATAAGAAGCATTGTAAAAATGAAGCATAGTCAATGGATGCGGTATGTTCTTATCCTGAATCACTTAGACCTAGATTTGTCATCACTGTGATAGCAATAGTATAATACTGGGGCTTATTGGAGGTGATGTAATAGTTTATTATGTGGCCTTATTGCAATTATTCAGAAGAAGATGCACCTTTCCCCTGTCAACAATGGACAGAAATAACTCTGCCCACATTGCCAGGCAGTGCCATAACAGAGAGCCCAGAAATGTCACAGTCCAGCAATATCACAGTAAATACAGCTTACATTGAAAGACTCACAAGGAAAGTGATAGAAATGACACCTTGGGGAATGCCTTTTACTGTACTGGGCTCAGCCACCTTATATGCACAAACAACTGAGAGGAAATATCTTAATGGATAAATCTGCATTACGAAATGGGATGAAAACTGAATGGCAATAGCTCATCTGCTACTGTAAAGGTCAAAGAAAATGAATCTGTGGACTGCAGAAATCTCCAGTGTATTTATAACCATACAGAATATTTGGAGATATAAACAGGAGAATGAAAGCAAGAATTTCTGCTGAACTGGATCTTTTGTATTCCCAGCCTGGAAGTTCCCATGAAGGTATGAAGAATACTGGTGGTGATACAACAGGGCTTGCAGAGGAAAGTGGCAAGTTGGAATTACAGTGATTTGGTTGGATATGGGCTGTACTCAACTGCACTCAGGCCACAGAGCTGTAGACTCAGTAGAAGAAGGAGCATGGTACACAGCTGTGGATGCACAGATGGTTCTTTCAGAACCTCTCGGACATTCATTATTTTGGTGCCTTTTGTTACAGCCTTTTCCTTCACCATGTCATCAAATTCTGTGCGATAATTCTCCTCTCCCCAGAGTTGCTTCATGGCTATAGAAGGGACAGAACGAAGCATATTCTTCCATCATCCAATGTACTGATCACTTACAGTTGAGTTCATGCCTCGATTCATCAGTCATTGAGAACAGAACTAGAACTGGAACCTGCTGAGACTCTCCTGGAAAATGGCTTTCAACTTTTGTACTGTATAAGGATAGATCTTAAATCATTCTGACAAATCCTCTTTTTCTTGAGCAGTATAATTCTATGCTATGATCTTTGCAATATCTTTCATTATATCTTATGAGGAAATCTGAAGCTGTCCGGTAAAAACCCAATTACCTCTATTCAGTTTGATTTCCCAGGAGTTACAGTCTAATAAATTAGGGATCAAAATTTTTTCCTTACCTTTCAGGCAACCATCCTTGTCTCCTTTTTGCAGAAAGAGATACGGAGGAGACTCAGGAAAGAAGGGCAAAAAGAGCAGTTGGATCAATGCCACAAAGCCAGAAAAGGACAATAGCACATTCCACATGTCTTCAGTTCCTAAAAGATCTCTGTGAAGGCACACAAGAGTAGGTTTATAGTCCAGTAGAATTACTTTTTATAACTAGTTTGGTATTTTCTGGATCCTAGACTGGCAAACTATATATACATATAACTGTAAAGAATAAATTGAAATAAAATATATTTAGACTAGGGAAAGGAAAAAAGCCTGGTATCTTAGTTCCACTGCAAGACTGAGATTTTTCTCATAATTTGAGGAACATCAGTGGAGCTTCAATATTCTCACAGCAGATCTCTGAACAAATACAGTAATTCTGCTTGAGGATATCAAGAACTCAGCAGAGCTCTCAGGTCTCATGGGCCTATTAAGCTTAAATATACATCTATAATTTGTTCTTATTAACTTCAGCAGAGAGACTGCACCTTCACAGATGGATTTAATCCTTCCTCGAGAAATGTCTTCTTCTCCTCAGTGACTGACAAGGGAACCTCAGTGACTGGCATGGGGCAGACATTTCCATTTTGACAGCAATAGTTAAGTGAAGAACAACCCCACCTTCTGTGTGTGTCTGTTTCTAGGACTGGATTTTCCTGCCACACAGAAGACAAATAGAAAATAGGACCAGAAGGAGCAGCACAAGTACCGTAATCCAAGAACTCTTGCTACAGCTTTTCCTAGTGCAAGAAACACAGAGGAGGTCACATTTACAAAGCCACGCAACTTCTTAGGTGAGATCTCTCCTGCATACTGAATATGGGCATTCATATATACTCCTAAAAAGAAGACAAAGGAGAACTGAAGTGATAGAAAACAAGAGTCCGTTTTTATTTCACCTGCTCCACAATAAGTACTGTGAAAATGTACTTCCTACTTAGCTAATCCATCTGATATCTTTCTCAGTAAGAGCTCTTGAAGGCAAAGGACAGCTCATCATTATAATGTCCCTGCCCAGTGAACACACTGCACTTTGCAATAGGCTTGAGCAGTCTGCTGCCTCAACATGAGGTGTGATCTTACCTTTTCCCAATCTGTTCCTTGTTCCACTGGGGTTACCGTGCATGCCTGGGTACTCCTAGCAGGAAGATTTCTGTATCCACCCCTAAGAATTCACATTAACATGGAGTAATGGGGAGTCCTACCAGCACAGATGCCCTCGAGGAAGCGCCCAATCAGGATCATCTCAAAGGACTTGGCTCTCCTACTGAAGCCAGTGTTCAGTGTGGCTATTATTAGGACCACATCATTGATGAGAAGACATTTCTTCCTACGACAGCAAACAACATGTTGGTGTGATCCACTTTTTCTTCTTCATCGTTAACTAATTTCTGCCTGTGCTTGTCATGGATCTAAGCCACAATCATTTTAAAATCCATTTCTTATTGGGCAATGATATTTGATTATGAAATGGCATGATGTTTTCCCAGGAGGGTGGGAAGGGAGAAGTTAGGCTTCTCTTTTCTATGCTAGTATTGTGTGAACACACTTTGAGACTGAAATTCCTGCAAGGCAGAGACTGATAAGGAACGGTCTTCTTTCCTTTGGGTCAGACTCCCATCCTGAACACTGCAGTTGTCACCTGAACAAGGCAAATCTGGCTTTATGGAGACCTAGATTCACTGTCCATCTTCACCTAGAGAATTTTGGCTTTGTCCTTTATGGTCACACCCAAAAAGATGGTTCTGAATGTGGTTTGACAGACTTTGCTTGTGTTTGAGGAAACTGTGACCATTAATGCTCATTTAGTCTCTGAAAGACATTTCAGAGACTGATTCTTCACTAACATCCAGCAAAAATATAGGAATTGTATGGCGAAAAACTGGTGAAAATGGAATCAGAAACAGTCGCATGTTCTCATCTGTCTAGTGCACCCTGGTATAGTTACACACGCTGAGCAGAGCTAACACTGCACCAAGAGGGGGCAGTGAAAATTCTGACAATCGTGTTAGGTGAGTGAGGTTTAATTGCTTCCTTTGTGGCAGCACTAGCAAATTGTTGGGAAATATACTTACTTTCCATATTTTGTGGTCAGGTACCCACTGCACAGACACCCTATCATTCCTCCTATGCAGTATGTAGACACAATGAGGGACCAGAATAATGTGAGAGTCTCCTGATGCAGTGCTGAACCATATCGCTCCAGCCAGGTTTCATTGATAAACTTCTGAATGTACTGGGACAGAATAAAATAATTCTTTGAGACAGTAATCACAGTGGTTCTTCTTTATGTTTGCAACTTTAAAAAAGAATAGATTAATAGTTATTATTAAAATCAAAGATATGAGGCTTTTGTTTGCAAATTAGTATCAATATTAGCCACAAATCTACTAAAATACAGATTATTGCTTGTTCACATGATGGCTGTGAGCAGCTGCTTGGTCATTAGCACTGTGAGCAATGAAGACTGATAAGGAGTAGAAGGTGTTATTGTACTGATGTTGAAAATAGCTGCTACTTCATTTTCCATAGTCCCTCCATTCAACTACAGATCACAGCAGGTATACTGCATGTTTTCCAGTTTTCTCAGCCTTTCTAACACTCAATGGAAAGCTGTCTTTGCAGTACAGCTCCTGACACTTATACTTTGTGTTTTGATACTGAACAGTAAAGGTTGGGAAGGGGCTGGGGATAGGCTCATATCGTAACATGTAAAAGGATATTTGGAGTATCTTCAAAATATAAATACAAAAAAACAAGCAAAAAACAGTTACAGAAACCAAAACCAAACCAAGCAAGCAAGCAAGCAAGCAAACAAGCAAACAAAAAACACCATTTACAGATATGATTTTATGAAAGGTTTGCTTACCGGAGAAGTATAATTGATCACAGACATCTGAAATCCACCTAAGTGTGTTCCACCAATTCCTAGCACCAAAATCATTAGAAATAGCTTCCGGTATTGAACCTGCCAAAGATGATGAAAGACATCCAAAGTTCCTGATCCCAGCATGGCCTTCAGAACCATGACTTAATTCATGGGATCTTACACCTTTCCATTTCTATGACTAAAAAGCCTTAATCACCACCACCACCATCATCATCATCATCACAAAATAAAAACAAAACAAAGAAAAACAAAAGCAGAAAAAAAAAATCCTTTCCTGAACGTGAACAGCCTGGAAAGATGCAGTCTATAATTCCTTCAGTTTTGCCAGCCACAGACTTTTAATCATAAAAATAATAGAAGTGATAGATCATAAAAATCCATGAAAGCCTTTATCATCACCTTGTGTTTGCTTTTGTACTGGCGCAACTACAACTTTCATGATTTTCTTTTTCCCTTTAATTCTCAGGCACTTTATTCACCTGTTTCTTGGGACTGATCAAGTTTGTTCTCTTAAAACTCTCATATAAAATAAGTAAATAAATAAATAAATAAATTTATATATATACGCACACACATATACACAAATATATATAAATAAATATTAATGTAAATATATATAAATATATATGTGTATATGTATATATTATCCCCATTGAAATCTGCATTTTCAGGTCTCCTACTTGAATGACTCCTATGCTGCCCTTGATGTACTCTGAATTTTAGAGCACCCGTCACAAGCATATGTGTTTTCAGACATTTGTCTGAGCAGATGAATATCCTCAGATGTCTTTGAGAGTGCATGCCAATAGAGTAGAAGGTTTTTTCTTTTTCTTCTTTTCTGTATTACTGTTTTCACTGTTTTCCTCTTTCCTGGTTTCCCAAGTCCTCCCTTAAACCTCTTTTGTATTTGCCATACACTTTCTGCACACGCTGTAGTGTCGGTATTATTGCTGAGTCAGTGTTGTCCCCAGCATGTGCTCTGTTCTTTTCTGTTATAGCAAAGGCTGCTTGATTCCCTATGCTGTAACCTTCAAACATTCTGCGTCCGTCAGTGACGGGGCTAGAAGACAAGATGTTGGATACTCACCAGCTCTGAAAGGAAACCAGCCATTTCCCCTTGAATACCTGCCTGCTCTGGGAGCCCTTGTCAGGTCTGTTGGATGAGTGATGCTTCCTATGCTTAGATTATAACAAGTTGGGATCATAGCACAGAAGTTAAATTCTAACTACATGGCTTCTAGTGAATTATGTCCTCCTCCATCACTGGCCAGGGTCTCTTCTTGCTGGTTTAATAATTCCAAGACTCAGATATGGCACGCTGATTACAACATTAGTAAATGTTTATCTTTGTATTGGGAGTGCTCCCCTTTACTTGCATTGCTAAAATGAATGTGCCTTTCTGCTTGGTAGGGATCAGGTGCTGACATCTTTCCTTTGGGGCAGCAGGTTCTCTAAGCAGGGAATTTCCTCCTCTCCACTCTACCACAAAGTTAAGCCACTTAGTAAGGCAGCTGGTACATGCTGCCTGGTTTCCTGCATGCTGTAAGACTCAATCAGTGGAAGTGATTTCAACAGCCTCCCAATGTAGGACATGAAGTATTTGAATCTGGTATGGAGGAGGAGTGTTGGTCCTTGCTAACACCGAGGTGGTTTTGCTGTTTCCAGAACTACACAGAAACCTCTCTATTTCCGATTTGCATCAGTGGACATGGCCTGGTCTGTGCCAAAACAGAGAATTCATTCTGTTCTGGTCTGGGAGTTGATTTTAAGAAGTACTCTTCATCTTGGAAAGATTATTTTGAATAAAAGACTTTCTTACTTAAGGCTTCTACATATGTTTTGTAGTACGATAAACACAGCTCCACATTTAGCAATGCACTGGTAGTACCTTGAGGGGAGGTGGGAAGGGGAAGCTGTGGCTGCCCCCTGGCCTCTCCAATCTCCTGCTGGAGGGGATGCAGATCTACCTCCATCACACCAGGACTGTACCCAGCAGAGTATCTCAGGCTGCCAGTTGCAAACAGCATTCATAGGCAGAAGCAATAGATCTGGATACATGAGCAGTAAGTCTTTACTCATGCATCTCCCAGGCTGCAGCAATGAGCAATAGGACTTTGTGGTCAGGATGGTGACTTTATGTTTATTCCTTCCATGTAGTCATAGAGTTCCTTTCTGAGCTCCTGAAAACTTTTGCTGTCCTGAAGTTTGGTGGCAGGAAGATTCAATTAGATGCCCAAACAGTGTTGCTTCCTGCCAGAGTGCACTAAAAGCTGGTTTTGAAATCATGACTGCTTTCATTTGCTGTTTTACACATTTTACTTTCCTTGTAACTTCTTTTGTATCCTTTGTCAAATTTGGATGTTGTATCTCTGTTTCCAGACATTTTTGTGCTGTACTGTCCTTTGCAGGTCCCTTTCCCTCTCAAGAGGATTCTACCAGGCTAACAGCAAATGTGACAGTCAGATGCCAGAGTACAGGCTCTGAAGAGTGAACCTGAATGAATCTGAGGGAAATGAGGACTTGTTCTTTGAGCTGAGGGTGGGAGGTTTGACTGCTGGAAGGAGAGGTCACATGGCTGGAACTTTCTGGGGGTTTAAAACACCCCGTTTGTGGCCAGATTGTGGCACCTGGTTGAACTAACTGTTCCCAGCAGAGCCTTGCTCTTCTTCCTCTCACAGTCTGTATTTCTCCCAGAATACTCATGCAGTTGTCATTTCTATCTGTCCTTTCACTTTCATTCAGTGCTTTAATATGGAAAAAGCAAGACTTTAATGTCTAGTATAGTTCCTATTCATTTCCCTACGGAAGAGGAAGGAATGAGCCTTTTCACCTAAGATTAGTGCTTATTCCAGACCTGACACACTTCTGTGATCCTAGAAATCAAATGCATACACTGCTGATTCACAAGTACTCATTTAACCTTTATTCGCCATCCATGCTAGTTTAAGGCAGCATTAATGATTAACCATGTTTCCCCTCTTACAGACAGTACGTACTAGTAGGGGGGAAGAAGGGAAAAAGTCAGGCATGGTGAACAAGATCACACTGTAGAAAGATGCATATGAGGAAATGAGTTCTTAGTCTCCTTTAGGACACAAAAACATTCCTCACTGCAAACCAGTAAGGCTGAGAAACACCAGACCAAGTTAAGATATTACTTAACACTTTCTCTTCAAAGACACAGGCAGCAGCTCCCCTAGACCTCCTGCTCCACCACGGGCCTCTCCTGGGCTGTAGAGAACTACTGTTCAGCATCTGGAGCACCTCCTGCCCTCCTTCTGCACTGACCTTGATGGCTGCAGGTCTGTTTCTGTCACATTTTCTCATTCTCCTCTCCTAACTGCTGTTGTGCAGCATTTCTACCCTTCTTAAATCTGCTGTCACAAAGGCATCATCAGTATTGCTCAGTGGCACAGCTCTGGCCAGCAGCAGGTCCCTTTTGGAGCCAGCCGACCGGCTCTCTTCTAACTTGGGGCAGCTTCTGGGCTCACAGAGGCCACCCTTGCAGCCTCCCCGCTACCAAAAGCTTGCCATGTAAAGCTAATACAGCTGTGAAGGCCACTGCTTTTGGTATTAGCTCCTGGCACTGCTATGAATATTGCTAGAGGGTGATGTGATGATCAAAAGAAACTGCCCCTCAACATTTAGATCCTTTTGCAAATTTTATTGCATTGTACAGCATCTGCAACAGCCAGCGGTGGAGGTCTCATTTCCAGAATAAAAGCTCACCCTGATCAAACAGTCCCAGAGATGGGCATTCCTCTGGCCCTGACTATTTAATCTGTTAAAGCCAAACACTGGTGTGATCGGTGGGATGTGTTTGCCAAGTTGCTGCATTTTTATTTTCATGTCAGTAAACTGCAAAGCACAACAAGCAAATGTGTTTCACACTGTATAGTAATGAATAGAAAAAGTGAGGCCCTTTCCCCATACTTTGTAGTGAGAATGTGGAGTATTTAGAGACCTAGAAAGATGAGCAAACACTCAAAAACAGGTTCAGTTCTCTAGCAGAGGCACCACTCTTTGTTTAATCAATACCAGAGATGTGGGAACTAAATCACATTGAAACTCATTGTCCCTTCTCTCTGACATGAAACAACTCCAGGCTGAAGGCATGCTCCAATATTATTGCTGATGGTGTGGGAGAACCTGCCTACTGTGGATTAGCCTACTTAAGCTTTCCTGCAGTTCTGCTTTCTTTGCTCATGCTTTCTTTCAGTAATGGTCTATCCTTGTATGTCCAAGTAGAAGAATCTCAAAAATCTCAATAATATACCTGATGATGGCTACAGATGGCAGGTTATGCTTGGATGCTTCTCTAACATAGTGTTTCCTTTACTCCTTTACACTTTGCTCCTTCAGATGTACCAATGATTTCCCTCCAAAAAGTTAAAAAAGATTCAAACCATCCTGCAGCTCACAGAAACCTGGTTGCAAGCAGCTCAAGAATGTCCTAGTTGACCCAGTGCTGCATGCTTGCTCTCATGTCTGATTGTATGAAGGGGAAACACTGTGTAGCACTTACATCTGTCCTTCCTTCCTTCCTTCCTTCCTTCCTTCCTTCCTTCCTTCCTTCCTTCCTTCCTTCCTTCCTTCCTTCCTTCCTTCCTTCCTTCCTTCCTTCCTTCCTTCCTTCCTTCCCTCCCTCTCTTTCTCTCTCTCTCTCTTTCTCTTTCTTCTCTTCCTTTCCTTTTGTGCTGAGCATTTCATCTTTTTTTATTGCAGTTGGAGAGAACCACCAAGGTCATCCTGCACACTGCACAGCAGGCCGCTACTTTTTAATATGCATTTGTACTGTCCGGGAGCGATAGAATCTCTTTTGTTTAGTGAGGTTTCTGGGTACAATAGTAATAATAAAACAGAATTTGGAGTGGAGAGTTTGTTACTAAAGTCTAGTAACAGTTGTCAGTGAGCAGTTATTCTGCTGCAGGGCGGCCTGTCCCTTCTTTACACGGTAGTTCAGGCGGTTGAACTCCTGCATGATCTGCAGCATGGTCTTTCCTTTGGTCTCTGGCACTACCAGGTAGACAAAGATAGCCATGGACAGACAGTATGCTAGGAAAATGATGAAAGAAAAACTACCAAGGCCTTCCTGTGGGAAAAGAAAGAGGGAAAATTAGTTCATAGAAATTGATCTAGATATCTTTCTCTTATGATACGGTGTTCCTGTTTTTGTATTCACTGAAACACTTGACCAAGCTGATGCTTGTTGCCACTTTTGGGCCAGCACTGAGGGGTAAGGTGAGCTAATTCTCTGCTAGTGTTGTAAGGAGGGAAGCTGTATAATAAGCAGATGTTGAATCTCACTACTGACAATTCAGAGAGCTGCTGAGCCGCATTTCAGTCACTTTTCCTTTCTTCTCCATCCTTCCCAACACAATACGTGTTAGCTCTTTCCCTCCTTGCACAGTTCTCAGGCTACATAGACTTCAGTTTCCCTGCTGATTCTCAGTGCTGGGTGAGATCTCTGGGAGAAGTACGGGTGGATCCACTTTCACATTAACCCCAAAGGAGATGTATTTATAGGGCAAGAAGGGAAAGGAAGGGAGCTCCTTGTGACATTCAGATGATTTCTGACTGTGTCAATGTTCCTGCTTCCCATTCCATGTTTTCCAGAGTTACTCTGCGTACAGTTAGCAGCATTTTATGATTTTACCACCCTTTCATTACACCCCTGGGTAAAAAGCAAGAGGCCATCCAAGCTATGGTTAATCCTGGTTGTCTATTGCACAAAGAGCTGGAAAAGGGAAGTAACCTCTGGGTTCAAGAAAAATGTAACCTGAAAATTCTAAAACACCTTGCTTTGCTTACCACAATGAAAGGGAATAACAGTCCAAGAAAGAAGAGCTGAATCCAGTTTGAAGCACCATTAAAAGCATAAGCAGCTGGTCTGTATGACTGAATAAATATTTCTGTGGGCAGGGGACATAATACTCCAGCTGAAAAAATGTTGGAGAAAAAAAGAAAAAAATAAGAAATGTTAATAGATGTTTCTGTAATTCACGCTTCATGTGGCTGTAGAAGCTGGTAGTTTTATCTGACCTCGGCATGCTTGAAATTCTGCTTGGTTCTTCAGGAAAAAGACAAGTAGAAATGCAATATGAAAGGAAGCTCTAACTCCTACCACAGTATCAAGCGATCTGGGACTGGGGACATCTACCGCTCACTGAAGAGCAAGGATTCATGCTGTATAGCAGCTATGCCTCTCCTAAAAGCTGCTGTGAGGAAGCCAAGGTATAGAAAACATTCCAGTATAAAACACCAACCTGGCCCAAGTCCAAAGCTCATGATGAAGATAAAAATGAGTGCAGCAGAACAATATGGTATCCAGGAGAAAGAATCCTATGATGGGAAACAAAAATCAAATCAGAAATAAAAATGTCATTGATCCAGCTCCATTAGAAACAGGGTCAATCTTCATTACTACATAATATCACATACATCTGTGTTCTCAACTTCCAGACACTTCACAAGGAGACAGCGTTGGCAGTGATTATACTTGTAGAAAGATATTGACTTCAATTTGCATGTATGTAGCTGGAAACAGACCACTGTTAGTATGATGACTGCTGCAACAATACTTCATCTAAAAAGTTATTTGGAGGAAGAGAAGTAGTACTGATGTCTGCCATGTAACAGATCACAAAGATGCGATGCTTGGCTCAGATGCATAAGTTAGGTCTTACCTGTAGAGCAAGTGTGACAGTGAGAAGTCCTAAGGCCAAGGCCATAGCAGTGTAGGTTTTCCATAGTAGTGCCTTCCTCCCAGCACGGTCCACGAGGAAGCCCTACAAACAGGAGCACCTGCTGTCAGTGCTCAGGATGGATCTCACAGGAGTGGGCAAGCTGCTCAGCAATGCCTTCAGCAGCCAGGCAGGGGATCTGCAGGGAGCTGGCCCTAGGAAGTACCCCCTACTTGTCCTACTGGCAAGTGAGATGGTGGTGTGTGATCAGTACAAAGTACTCCTGTTGGTTTGCTGAAGGGGGCTGATTCCTGGATCTCCATTTGCAGTAGTTTCTAAAGGTTGAAATGAAGCAGACACTGCAGCAGAATGAAATTCAGCTGAAGATCCACTTACACACAGAGCTGTGGTGAGGATCTCAGTGATCCCAACTCCCAGGGAGACATAGCGGGTTTGGGCAGGGGAGAGCCCAGCTTTTAAGAAGACATTGTATGCATAAAAGTAAACCTGGAAAAAACAGAAATGTGTGAAGTTTGCACTCATGTGATCACATGTACATTGGCTTCTGCCTTTTTTGTCAGATAATAACTAATTAGGGCTTAAATAAAGAGAAAATGTTCTTGATTTTGGCAACTACTCCTCGGTGTTTTTACGAGGTTTATTTGTGCAGATGAGCTTTTACCAGCAGCTCTGCTTCTACCTCAGTAATGAAGATATTCTTACTTTCAGCACTAGCTTTTGTCTCATGTTACAGGTTGTAATTCCATCCAGTATCCTTTCCGAAGCCTTTTAAGCCTTTGCAGTGATTCTGGTAGTCACCATTTTTCTGAATGTAAGTACTCCTAACACATAAGAAATCCCATTTTAGCACTGTGACCCTTGCTAAACCACAGTTCTCAACTTAGCTCACAAACTTCCATGGGAATGACTTATAACAAATGCTAACAACTTCCCACCTTACAGCCACTGCTCCAATTAGCATTTTACTCTTTGCAGAACGCTTCTTGCCAAGAAACTGTAAACATTGTGCAAAGCAGAGAAAAGCAGCAGACGTACCACATTGACTCCAATGAGCTGCATGCATGAGCAGACAAGAAAGAGAGTGATGAACTGCCAACGGACAGATTTGTCACGAATAAGATCGCAGACACTCTTAGATTTCTCCCCACGGATGGCTTCTTGCTCTGCAGTCATGTCATCCACTTCAGCCATGTAGTCACCATCGCCCCAGAGCTGCTTCACAGCTGCAGGGAGAGGAGGAGAAGATGACTCTGTGCCCAAGCTCACCAGCACACATGAATGCAGAGGATTGCTTCCTGCCTTAGAGTGTCCTATTAAAGCATCAGGGTCTCTGCTTGTCTGAACTTCCTAGAGATCTGGGTTCAGCTTATACCCAAATCCAATTCATTCCTATCTATTCTTACCTATAAATCTCAATCACAGCCTCACCGTTGACCAGCAGTTGTTTACAGTATTCCCATATAGGAGAGGTTTAAATTTTTATCAATCCTTCCCCAGATTCCCTCCTGCTAAAGGTACAGTTCTACAGCACACACCAAACCAGAGACAGGGAAAAACAACCCCTATGATTAAAAATAACTCTACAGCCCAAGAGTTCTCTCTCTTCACACCCAAAAGAGCCATAATGGCTGTTTCTCTCTATATGTTAGCAGCTGCCATTAGGGTCACTGAAGACCTGGAATGCTGCATCCAATCATTACACAGAGCCAGAAGGCACAGTTTCCAGGCTCTGGCTGCTAAAAGCACAAATGCTCTGTGACCTGTTTCCTTACCTTTGATGCAGCCCTCCTTGTCCTTTTTGTCAATGAGCAGGTAGCGGGGAGAGTCTGGGAAGAAGGGGAGAGTGAGCAGCTGAATGAGGGCAGGAACTGCATTTGATGCCATGAGAACGGGCCACAGAGCTTCTACACCCAGAACTTCTCTGAAACAAAAGGGTTAAGCTGTCTGTATTTTGATCTGTGTTTGCTAGGGAGCAGCATCATTCATCAGTCTCAACCATTTATATGATTTCTGTTTTCCATTTAGTTGAGAATTTGTGATGAGGCAATTTGGTCTGGCTGCACACCTCAGCACACCTGCGAACAGTTGTTGATTTACTTATCTGTAGCCATTTATTGACATGTACATAAATTTTAATAACAGAAGAAATGAAGCAGCTCTTACCTGAGACCCAGAGCAAATCCTGCAAACTTTCCCACAGCAATGGAAGTGGAAGCAGTTATGGCAATCACCCCACGCAGCTTCTGGGGGGCACATTCCCCCGCATACATGATATGGATATTCAGACCTAAACCTTCAGTGACAAATGACCATCAGACAGGGCATTACTTTTCACATGGATTGGATGTGAAGGTGAAAGTATGAGAACTTGACCTGTCATACACAATTAATTCAATTATGTTTGTGTTTTCTTACTTAGTAAAAAAATTGCACTCAGTAATCAGGCACAAGGTAAAACCTTGTGACGCTCAGCTACTGCTCTCCCAGGCTTTTAATACCACATGTAGGAATACAAATTTACCTGCACCCACTCCAGCAAATAATCTCCCAATGATGATCATTTCAAAGGACCCAGACAGCCGACTGAGTGCCATGAGAGTTGCACTCAGCAGAGCAGGGATGTTGGCAAGCAGCATGGACTTCTTCCTGGAATTAGTTTAAATCAGTATAAGCAGAAGTACTGTCCATAAGTCATTCCTGGCCAGACAGAAGTGATACAGCTTGTACAATGGTTAAAGCTGCAGTGAAGTAAATGGGAAACTGGAAAATGGTGTCTTGAACTGAAATGTTTTGGAGCTTTTGATGCCTACAGCACTTCTTGCATGTTATCTGTTGGAGCTAATATCTACCTTGAAGAATATGCTTTGTGAGGTGCTTTTTGTGAAATTCAGATGATTTCTCTGGTCTGGATTGGCTTTGGAATTTACAAGGAACAGGGTATTTTCCTTGTGATCATTGGCAGTTTTTTGCTATTCTGTTTCTTCAATGATCTTTCATACGAAGTGCCCTGGGCTGCTCACAGGATCTCTTCACAAGCAGTGAAGACACAGACATATGCCTTCACCAAGACATAATCACTTGTGCTTGCATGTATGGGTGCAAAAAAAAAACTAATGCAATCATTATTCCTACCTTCCAAATGTAACAGACAGGTATCTGACAGATATGGAGCCCAGGAGACCACCAATGGTGTAAACGGACACAATGAAGGACCACATCAAAGTAATTATCTCTTCACTGGGAGAAGATCCATATCTCTTCAGCCAGGTCTCACGTATGAAATTTTGGATGTACTTTAAATGAAAAACAGAAACCAATGGACTCAATCAACATGTTTTCTGATAACTGCACTTTTTTTTTTTCAATTTCTCTTTCCCATCTATCTGCCTTTCTGATACATTTCTGTCAGTCCCCTGGCTGAAATCCACTAAACGAGAAGGAATTTTGCCACTAACATAAGCAGAGTCCATGTTTTAGAAACACGGTGTAATAAATCATAGTAAATATCAATACTAAATATCAACAGTGAATGCCACTAAGAGAAGTGCAAGATGATCTTCTGTTCACATGCTAGAGCATGATTTGTTATGCAGTTTTCCCCTTCAGTCCCACTCGTTCCACGTTTACTTTCTGCATCCTGCCTGCTGCTTTGGATGAAGTCTAGATTTGACTTAAATTGCCTTCAGTAAGGTCAGGATTTATCTCCCATTGTGTATCATTCTGGGATCTTTCCAATCTGCTGGTGATAACTTCACAGTTTTCTCTTTCAGGATCAGGGTTCCCAGTATGGTGACACTATGACCTCAGTTTCCTTAGCACTATTTGAGCTGACAAACGCCTCTCCTTTTTCAGCTGCAGGTATCGGTGCTGACCTGAGCTCCAGAGCTCCACTCCTTCCCTGTCCTGTTTTGCCTTACAGGCGTTCACACAGAGCTGGTGTGCATAGCCAAGGACCTGGAACAAAGAACTCCAGGAACATTGTGGACAGGAGAGTTTCTTGTGAACTATCCAAGTCAATAATGGAAAAACACCTGGCTATAGATAACCCTCATCCTCCCCTTTCCCAATTCAGTGGCATCAGACAGAAGTTAGAAACAATGAAACACAAGAGCAACTGCAGCTGCACTGAGAATCAGGCAACCACAAAAAGTCAAGCTTTGTGTGCAAAAGGAAGAGATGAGTGATTAAGGATAGAGGGAGAAATGCATGAGGACACTGAAATCCATGCTGGGAGCTCAATCACTGAGCTGTCTGTGCTTACCTCGGCAGGAGAGTTGATAATGGAGATCTGCAACCCATATTGGAAAGCTCCACCAATGCCCAGGACAAAAGCCAGAAGGAAGAGATTATAGCTCATTTTCTGGCAGGAAGAAAAATCAGCAGAGAAGGCTGTTCAGACATGCCCCCAGATGTCCCGTTCTGCCCATGGGGACACTTGAAAGTAGTGTAGTAGAAGACCACAGCAGCTAAAGCACAGGACAGTAACACATTAGTAGAAAGGAGAAGCAAATCTTGTAGCTCTCTCCCAGAACAGGTTTTACACCTCAGTGCTTCTGTCGTCAGCTTTGTCAACTTAATCTGCTCAGAATCGCTAGTTGTGGGAGCATGGTACAATGTGCAAGCATCACGCACATGCTTTCCTTTTATTTATTCCTCCTCCTCCTCTTTTCCCATTTGTTATCTCTCCTAAGTGAATATTTTGCTCAGTAGCTTGGCTGAGACTACATAAATATTTGGAGTTTGGAGGGCATTCCTGGTTTCATAGTTATTCACTCTGTTTTAGAAATATCTGATAGGCTTAAGCATAACCACAGTGTAGTACTGTGCTATGTGAGTACCCCAGCCCTCCCACTCCCCTGTTACTGGGTGTCCCAGTGCTTTCTGCGCAGCAATGACGAGATGGTGCTGCACTTTTATCTCTGGAACAAATCGTATTCAAAGGCAATGCTGAGCCATAACTGGCAAACATTTACAGGCTGATTTCTAATCAGATAAATGCCATTGTTTCAATAAGCATCAAATTTATCCATGTCGCATCATTGTTGGCTTCAGAGGAATTAGTTCTGAATGCGTTTGGTATTTGGCACATTCATATATTAAATGATGACAGTCTTATCTACTTATCTTGTGCTTATCAAAGCACCAGGAGGAAGTGAGAACTGTGGTCCCTACCACTGCACACATGCTCCATGCTTACAAAAGACGCCATGTATCAGCATGAGTCTCCCCACAAGCAAAAAGAAAAAGCAGTAAATCCTGTTCTAAGTACAAAGTTTGCATCTGCAGCAAATTTCTGACTGTTATCCTGATTCTGTATCATAACATCATTACTTGTTTTTTTCTTTTCTAGTCTTCCTAATGCACCTTGGTATTTCTAACCCTTTATTGAGGAGGACGTTTTTCCATCTCCTGATCCTCCTCCATCTGTCAAATCATGTTTTGTTGCTCTGCTCTGAACTCCTTTGGTTTGTAACACATCAGGCGTTAAATATAAAAGTGCTCTTGAATCCAGTTTTCTTTGCTTTTAAAAATATTTCCTTGCAACATATCGCTATCTCTCAATTATGATTTCATGCCATTATTTTAAATGTGTTTCCTTCTGATTGATTTAACTTTCGGTACTCAATTTATGCAATGGGTCCTTTAGAATATCAGAAAGAAAAAAAAAATCTGTATTGCAAAAATTCTATTTGAGGTGAAAAAAAGGATACGTAGACCAACTTGCATGCAAAGGGAGTAATCTCAGCTTCCAGGGTAGACCTTTCCTCATGCTTTCTTTGGATGCTTTGGGAAAAGGCAGGCTATATATAGAGAAAACATGTCGTCTCATTCTCTTTCAGTGTTTACACTCCCTTTGGTTTGTCATGAAGTTCTTGCTATTTGCTTTGAAATGCTGCGTTGGTTACTGATGAATCTGTGAGTAATTTTGATGAGTTATGCATTCATGCCAGGTCAGCTGGGAAGAGAAACTCCAGCAACTGGGCTGCAGGAGACGAGTAAAGGACAGTAAAGGGGCATTAATGGAAGCCAAAGTCCAGAGACTGACAAACTAGAGCGGACTGGCTTGGACTCCCCAAAACACAGTTTGGGTAATTAGTCATCTCATTAACGGAAAAGTTCCTGACTGTTACCTTGAGCCTCAACACAGTAAAGCTGTATGAAGCCTTACTCAGAAACCTGACTAAGAGTGACTAAGCTTGTGCATTCATGCTTGAATTACGGGATCAGTCGATGCTTTAAGGCTACCGGTTCATTGCCTGAAATTCAGGTCTGTGTTCCTGTAATATGTTAAGTGCTAGGAGAGCTGAATGTCACTTTTAAATCCTGATCGTAACATAAATCAATTCAATCTTCACTTTTAGCTCTAGTTCTCAATTGACCTCTTTCTCTGGCAGTCTCCAGTGCACTTCTGTGGAAAGGCTTTTACGGGTGATTCGAACAGCTTAGGGGAAAGCATTTCAGCTGCTGAGTGGCTGCACTGGGCAGTGTCCATGATGGGATTCTGCACGTCTTCAGTTTCTGGAAGAATCCAGGCTGGGCAGCTTGGGACCGAGCTGTGCGAGACCTGAGAGGCAGGTTATGCAGAGGAGCACTCTGAGGACAGCAGCAGGAACAGTGCTTCTCTGGTATGATGGTAATCAGTCAGTCCTACAGTGCTTGGGGATTTGATTTTTAAACCACCATAAGCTTCTGAGAATCAGTTCAAGATCCATTTGTGTTCAGCGCTTCACTTCTTTAGAAAACTGACCTAAGCAATTGGTATATATTCTTTCTGTTAATGAAGGTATGTTAATTCAGTAATAAATAACTATCTTGTTAGATGCTTAAATTAAAATGAAACCAACTAGATCAATTAAAATGTAACCACTGTTTACCTTTGCTTAATCAGTCTAAAGACACCTGATTTCAGGCCATGGTTATAAAAAGAACTAATTGGAGTCAAGCTTTTCTGTTGCTCAGTCTCAGTGCTGGATTTGAATGCCTGTCACTTGGGGGCAGACTCGTGGTGTACAGCCAGCCTCCTCTGACCTGGAGGAAGCCAAGGAGTGCTGACTCAATGTAGCAGCCATACAAGCGGCCCAGATGAGGACCTCAGAACATTGCATGGTTTCTCCAAACAAGTCTCCTCGAACCTGTGCTTCTCAGTGATTTGTGCCAGGCCTCTCCCTCCACTCAGACATCTTCTCTCACCTTCTCTTCACTACCTTGTTTTCATGTCCCATCTTTTCTCTGATCCCCACCAAAGGACAAAATGTTTTGGTATCATCATGATGGTACCAGCACTTTTTGCTTTGACTGTGTACATTCATCAGGCCTCTTTCCATATGAATGAAGAGTTCCTCTGATTTTCCTGGCTTCCAGCTGTTTTCCTCCTGGTTGTCTTGTCTCAAAATCCAGTTTGTCTCAAAATCTCAGTGTTGTCCAAGAGCAGAAATAGCTGCTATTGCCAACGTGTTCATGTGAAAGACTTTTAAATAGCACCAACCACAGATGAACAAACATTTAGATTTATTTTTCCTACACTGAAAACTGTAGGTAGCGAAAGAGACAGTTCTTGCACAGACTCTGGAGAAATACATCTGCCCATGCCCAACATGACAGTAATACACTTGGGAAACATTATGTTTACATTCATGACATTCAAAAACATTGGACTTTTTAAAATTAAAATTGGTTACAAATATACAGAAAGAAACTTTACTTATTTTGTCAACATTCCTCTTCAGTGCAACCGTAGCTTCAGCAGAGCACAGGTGTAAAATGGAGGCTTAATCCCTGCATGATGCATTGGCAGTATCCAGGTGGGACCAGAGACAGAACACGGGATTGGATGGCAAGAAAACAAGCCATGAAGAAAATCAGTCCAGAGTAAATAGTCTGTAAAGTGGTGCCTGAACATCAGCTGTATAAGCCATGCAGCAAGTGCTAGAAGCTTTCTTCTTAATCTATACGTCATATGTGTTAATAGCTGAAAATAATCAACTGCTTGCTCAACAAGTAGTGGTCTATTTGAAATCATTTAATAACAGAAACAGGAGCCCTGTGACACGGTACTGAGAATTTCATCTGCTGTCTGAAAGCAGAACTTAATCGTATTAATTTTTTTTATCTGAGAGCCCAGATTTAGAAGGAGGAAAAAAAAAAAAGGCTTCTGGGGTGCAAGTTGCAGTTTGGTTTGAAAAGGAAGGCAGATTAAACTTAGAAGAAATTCAGAAGAAAGTTGCTGAAGCACTGCATGGTGGTGTTTGGTGATAATAAGGCATCAGCCTGTCACTCTTTAATATGTGTGTTACTTAGTATTAAAAACCTACGTCAGATTTTTAAACATTTGTCGCTATTTAGTAGTTGATATGTATTATAGATCTGCAGCAACACAATTGTGACAGCACAAAGTTCTGCGTAAACCAAGATCTGCGACACTGATAGGCTCTGGCAAATAACTATGGACCCTTCAGAGGGGGAGTGCATTTATCCAGAACTGCCTTTGAATTTGGGAGAGGAGGGAATCCATTCTTCATTCCCCTTTTTTCCCCTTTTGAATCGAGGCCCATCCTAAGCTCGAAGCCTCTGGGGCCAAATTTCAGATTTGAATACCTAAACACAATATCCTAAATGAACATTTAGGCATCTGGCAGCATGGCCAGAGTTTCACTGTTGGCTGGAAGCAGGCACTTCGCATTTCAACTCACAGAACCTTGCTTTTAAGCAGCAGGAAAATAACGTGTGTAGCAAGACAATAAATGGTTTATCCGGTGTTAAAAAATGCAGCTGATGAAGAGGTGGCTTACAACCTTTGTAACATCTACTGATGTCCCTGAGCAAAGCAGTCAGGTTCCTTGTCTTGCTATATTGTATTGTTGTCAGGCATTTCTCTCATATACCTGCTTGAATGTGTTTCAGTGGAACCACCATGTCACACATGATCTGCTTTTTAAGAGAAACTCTCAAGCATTTTAGCAGGAAAGCAGTCCCTGAGAACATCCCCAGGAGCTGACAGAGGACAAATCATGATAGGATTTCAGTAAAATGGTGGCTTAGGAGGAGTTGAACACATGCAGTAAATAAGTAATGTGATCCTAATGGCTGAATTTTGTATCTTGCCCTAAAGTCTTTTGAAGGTGCATTTAAGAGCAGTATATTCTCCCCAGCCCTGCTCCTCTCTCTGTGTCCCTGCAAAGAGAATATAACCGCTGCTGGATTTCCACCAGACACCATTGTCCTTCCTTCTGCTACAACGTGGTGGACCTGATCTCTTCAGGGCCTTTATAGAAACCTTCACGGCTCTGAGCTCTGAAGTTCAGTTTCCTGAACTCCTCCGAGATTTCCAGGAAGGATTTTCCTTTGGTCTCAGGAAGGAAGAACCCAATGTAGACAGCAGTGCAGATGCAAACCACAAGGAACGGGACGTAGCAGAAATGTGCTAGATATTTCTGAGGAGGAGATAAAGAACAAGATGATGTTAAAGACATTCTGTACAACAGCAAACAGGTTATTGAACCCCTTCCCTGCATGGACTAACTTCATCCAGAGAGTATTTGTGTGCTCCCCAGCAAGGAGCACAGCAGCTCTCCAGCACAGTTTGGGAGCTTTGATGTAGCAAGTAAAGTATCTCAAAATGTGTTTTTCTGGCTTTCTGTCTATACACAACTGGACAGAACGGAGATCCACAATAGGAAATAAGACAGGATTGCGTACGGTGGAGTTCTGCTCCCTTTCACTTCAGGAATCAACATAGGGAATGGTGCCAGGGTCTGGCCAAGGGGAATAAAGTTGCATCTCCAGTCCCAGCCATTCTCAGTAGAGGATGGAGCAGAACTATGGGCCATTCATGCCCACAAAGCTTTACATCAGCTTTACATTAGAAATCACCATTGCATTGCCTTGGGAACGCACCACAATGAATGGAAACGCTGTTCCAACCAGAAAGAGATTAAACCAGAGCAGAGACCCACAGATCATGTAAGCAGCTGGTCGGGACATCTGATCAAAAATCTCCGTGGGCAGAACTCCTGTTACACCAGCTGGAAAAAGAAACAGCAGGAAAGTTAATAACACTGTTGGTAACACGGCTGATGAAAACCAAGACAGCACAAGCAAAACAAATGTGAAATTTGTGAGAACAGTAAATTGTGATTCAGTAAATTATTCTCACTGGTCAACAATGCCAGAACAAGTGGTAAAAGAGATGAACTGCAGTGGGAAGTCTTAGGTTAAATATTAAGGGCTGGCCAATTATTTAGTCTCTTTCATGGTGAAATGAACTACTGGAAGAGGTTTTGTAACCCACATTATTCTCACTGTGATCTGGCTGTGAAAATTGCTCATAATTAGTTCAATCTTATGACACTGTAAAGACTGTGACAAGAAATGACTTTCAAAGCTTGCACACAACTCCAGACTCTCATGGCATCCAAAAGTTTCAGTGAAACATGTGGGGAACTGACCTGGTCCAATTCCAAAGCTCAGGATATAGGTGAAAATGCAGGCCATGCTGAGATAAGGCATCCAGCTAATCTGAGTCTGCAGCCACAGGGAAAAGCAAATGAGGGCACTTACTGCCACCACTTGACACCTCAATCACATAAAAAAGCAAAGGCCAATTGTTTAAATAATCCAGTGAAGTTTATTACCTGCTGGCTCAGAGCGACCGTGAAGACAGTGGCCCATCCTGCCATGAGGATGTATCCTCCCAGCAGCAGCGGCCTCCGGCCAGCGTAGTCTATAATCATGTTCTGCACAAAGTAACACAGCGAAAAAAAGCAAAATGTTCAACATCTCTTTAGATTCCTGCCTGCTCCCTCTTGTCCCACTGCAGCTCCTAGCTGAAAGAGAAAGGCCGCTCAGGGGAAGGGATCTGGCAGGAGCCAGCAAGATGGGTGTTCAAGGAGACAGGAACATCCCAAGTGCACCTAAACCCTGCCTGTAGCTGTGATGACATGAGGTAGAAGTTTCATTTTCTAGACTGTGCACAGTTCAGATGCACAGTGCCCATTCAGACCCTTCCAGAGAGCATTTCTCAGATAATGATAATGATGCACTGTCTTACAAAGCACAGCATTAACCCCTCTGGACACAAATGCTGAGTTTGCCTGACCGCTGTATTATAAAGTGCTTCCTTGGGATAACAGGCAATGTAAAATTTGTCATCAATGTCCTCCTCACTGTCAGCACAGCTGTGTACCAGCAGTGTTTTAAGAGCCTCACACAAGTTACAGACGTGATCAGTTCACAGCTCCCTGTGCCGATGACAACATACGGGATTTTGTCCTGAGGAATTCCAGCCTCCTGGAACACGTAAGCTGCATAAAAGTACATCTGTGGAGAGAAGAGAGAAGAGCAGTAAGGGAAGGTGTCTGAAAATACATCCACTTGCTTTTTCCTGAAGGACCGTGAAAATCAGGGCTAGATACCAAAGGGCTTTTCCTGCACATTAAGCAGGCACTGTAGCACAGACCTATCATTTGTACCCAGTTTCCTTTTTATAACATCATATTATATACTCCAATTCAACTTGTCCCACGATTCCTCCTTCACTACTTTGTTCATGCCTTCTGCAGCCAGATCAGCAGAGGCAGAACAGAACTCTGCTCCTGCTCCTGCAGGAGTGTTTAACCCAAGTGCTTGCACCCACAGCCCGTGCAGTGCTGCTGCTGATTGCTGCAGCCTCCAGCTCACCAGCTCACCGAATCGTTCCCGCAGAGCTGCATGGCACTGCTCAGCACGATGATGCTTATCAGCTGCCACCTCACTGCTTGGTTTCGGAACAGCTCCCAGGGCTTCTTCGCTCTCTGACCTTTGGCAGCAGCCTGTTCAGCCAGCATCTCCTCCAGCTCCTCTCCCAGGTCACTGCTGCCTCTGAGCTTCTTCAGTGCTACAACGACAAGGGAACCCAGGCTTTACCTTTGTTTGCCCATCTCTGCAGGCCAAACAGCTGAGCAGTAGATGATGATTGTGGGAAGCTGTAGAACAGCCTCCACAAGTGGCAAGCAGTAGCCCCTTAAAGGATTAGGGCGTAGGGACTGCAAATCCTTCCCCACTGTTTAACAAGAGAATATTTCCAGTCCATGTCATTCCAGCAGCCATGCTTCTGACTCATACCTCAAGTGGATTGATTCCCTGGGAAATGCAGGCAATTAAGATGTTCTTGGTACATGTTTCCTGGAAACTAATTCCTACTTCTTCGTGTATGGGGATTGTATGCTACAAATCTAAGCAAATCCCTTAATATGAACTGGCTGCACATTTGGTCATGAGCTCCTTAGCCAGCATTTATTTCACTTCACAGTTATAAAACATGTACGCCATTAGGAACACAGCCTGCACCTTTTGACCTTCTATTTATTAAAAAAAAAAAAAAGTACTTTTTTTAGGAAGATGACTTTAAATTATCTTAAGAGATTGTAAATATTTAAGATTTTAGTGTTGTTTAACTTGGGAGGAAGTAATCACAAATGGAATGAACGATACAGTGCTTCTCAGATGTAAAACCATGGCACCATTCTCAAGAGACTGCAGCCTAAGTCTTAGTACAAAAGCAGGTTGCAATGAAGTGTACATTAATCTGCGCTCAGAATTACTTCAGTTCACACAAATATGCAACCAACTACCACCTGACTAAGGGTACAACTACTAATGCATCTACAGACATCGGTGGCTGTCACCCTAAGCTCACCAGAGATGCAGGACTCTCTGTCTCCACGGTCAATCAAGAGGTATCTGGGGCTTTCAGGAAACCACGGCAGAACCATGAGCTGGATCAGGGCAGGCACAGCATTGCTGGCTAAAAGGAGTGGCCAGCTCTCCTCCCCTCCTAGAAGCTCCCTGGAGAGAAAGAAATAAGAAGTACCTTGCTCAGTAAGTTTTACAAGAGACCAGAATCATCTCCTGTGTGTGGGCACTGGAAAAGAAAGGGAGGAGTAAAATAAAAAAAGAAAAAAAAAAAATGAAAGGAAAAAAGAGAAGAAAAATAGATGAAGTATAAAGTGGGCTTCTAGCTTTACATTACCTGAGTCCAACAACCTGGCCCAGCACCAGTCCCAGGGCTGTAAAAGATGCAGAGGTCAAGGCCACAGCCCCTCGGAGCTTCCTTGGGGCACTCTCCGCCAGATACATGGGCTGAACATTCATGCTTACACCTGGCAAGGCAGACAAATGCTGGCCTCAGCTTGCAGGCAGAGGAGATGAGGGCAAATGCAGTCAGCTCTTCTCTTGCAGGAAATGTGATGTCTGCCCTACCTAAACTTATTTAACCCAAACCTATATTGTCACATCTGATCAGACTAGAAGATAAATTATTTTGATGTCCAAGATCATTTCTATTAAAGTATCTTCTATTTCTAATTGATACTTTTGATAACTTTCAGCCTGTTAGGTTTCTCATTCCTGCATACCTCATACCTGCATTCACACCAGTAAGGAACCTGCTGAGCATGATCATTTCAAAAGATTTTGCCATCTGGCTGAATCCTGACAAGGCCGCAGCTACGATCACAAAGACGTTGTTAACCAGCAGCGACATCTTCCTTCAGAGAGAAAAGACATGGTTGTGAGCTCAGATGTGTGCCAGGTTTGCATATTTCCCCTTGGCCTAAAAGAAGCTGCAAAGCTTCAAGTATAATCCAGCATCTCTTACCTTCCCAACACAATGGCCATAGGGCCGGCAGCAACAGCCCCTGCAAGGCCTCCCAGGGGGTACACGGACACGGTGAAGGACCACAGCAGCAATACCATGCCACTCTCCAGGGGAGCACCTGTGCGCTCCAACCATGTTTTGTTCATGAACGTCTGGATGTACTGCGAGAGAAGGACAGTGCTGCGTGACCACGGAGAGAGAGACATGTAAACGCCTCCTTCTGCATCCATTTGTCCTGTGTTCGTGCTGTTAGATCTTGGACTGCAAATGACCCCCCAGCTCATAGACGTGTTTTTAACAGAGGAATAAGGGTCTAGAACTGTAGCTGCTGAAAAGTTGTACTTGGCTTGTGTATCTGTGTAGCTGTTTTGGATAATTTAACAACATGCATCATGGGTCCAGCTTTGAATTTAAGGGCAAAAATCAATTTCATTGGATGCAGGTTAAAAAAAAATGGAATTAGATGTTCTAAAACAACTAAAAACAAGGCTTCTAAAAGAATTAATGTGACATTGGATCCTGAATAAGGGTGGTTCACGTCAGCGAAGTTCTGGACCTTGTCTATGACTTATACAGAGGCAACAACACATTCCCATCCTCAGTAATGCAGACTGTGTATTTTTGGTGTCAGGCCACCATCTGCAGCCTGAATGAGGACACTGAGGCAGCGAGTGCCTCAGGAGGAGCCTCTCAGAGCTGCAGTACTTACTAAAGTTGGAGCATTGATGATGGAGATGTTGTAACCGTACTGGAAAGTGCCTCCAATCCCAGCAGCACACACTGTCAGGATCAGGTTCTTGTTCTGAAGCTGAAGAAGATGGATGGAAAAAAGAGCTTTAGAATAAAACAGCTCAGCAGACGTTTGGCCCGTTGTGTGATGAACATTAGCACAGGCTACAAATGATGTTGTATAATGGGAAGTACAAAAGACAGAAAACAAAATGCAGAGTTTTAAAATCTATGGCTTCCAAAAGTGCAAAACTATATTAATATTCCATATTAACAATTCATTGCTTCCCACAATTTGGAACTGCTTGGAGGCAAAAGCTCGCAAGTGTCTTTTGTTCAATATTTACTGCATATGCTTACAGAAAGTCAGTGTAACAACAGCAAATACTGCCAGGGTCTGGTGTTATTGCTTCAGTTAATTCAGTTCAGTACAAAACCTGTACCCACGTGATGAATTATTCAAGAAGCATTTGGCAAAGTTTAATAACTCCTGAACGATTTCCAGCTCCCCTCTAGTACAACATTTTCTCAGGGCTATTTATGTCCAGAGCACTCTTATTCACTGGTATGCTATTTCTTCTACTCTTTTACTGCAATTCTACTTTATTTTTTTGCCCTTTCATTTTAGCTTAAAATAGACTGCCTTTCTTACGCTGCTTCACTTGCAGTACAGAGCAGACAACGTCATTCTGACTAACTTTCCCATCACACAATTGTTCCTATTCAGTCAGAATATTTTCTGCTTTTTTGGTACAATGATGTGGGTGAAATACAAGGCAGGTCATGGGTTCTGTGTCATGTTTTGTGCCTCCTTGAGGTCATTTCTTCACTGCCCATTTCTCATATAGCCATTTAATGGGGCTGCTTCATGCAGCATGATGGGAGCGGGGTGCTGGCATCAGAGAAGCCTCTTGCTTTTGGAAGGGTGTAGAACAAGCTCTCCCAGCTGCTCACTGTCAGGCTTATGAGCAAAGAACAGTCGTGTGTATTCCCCTTTCTACACACTTCTGTTTATCTTTCCTCTGTTGTGTCTGTAAATCCCAGTTTTTCTACCTGTACATGAGACGCTGTGCCTGGCAAGCAGTGCCCTGGTGGTGTCCCTGGGCTGGAAGCACTGTTTCATGTCTCAATGCCGCTCTGAGCTTGTTGGGGCACCTGGCCCTTAGCCTGACACTGCCTGCACATTGTTCCAGGTGGCCCAGGGCCAGACTCCCCACGGGGCAGCTCTGCAGGGTGACATGAAGAGCCCATGCTCGGGCTTGGCTGTCACCACCACTGCAGGTCAACTCAGGCCAGATTTTGTTTTGCTTCATGAATATGACACTGACCCAGGGAGGACTTAGATATCATAAAGCTGGGGAGCCTTGTCTGCTTCACTGTCTCAATTTCCTCTTACAGAGCCATCTACCCCCCCAAAAAAAAAAGAAAAGAAAAAAAAAAAAGAACAGTTTGCCTCATCTCCCTGTAGCTTTTAAATCCCAAATTCAATTACCCTTAGCTTTCTTCTTTCCTCAAAGCCTTTTAATGCCATTAACTTCCACAGCCTCAGACAAGACGTTCTCCAACGCAGGCACAGCAGAGTGTCCCTGCCCCGCAGCAAGAAGAGCCTGAGCTCTGTCCTGCTCCTGTTACAGGGCACGCTGCACTCACTTGCACTTTCCTTGGCTACAGCGCTTTGCTGTCTCATTGCTAAGACATGAGCCAAGGACCGTGCCCCTGCTATCCCGACCCCTGCTATTATCCCTGCTCCTCCCAGCTCCGTACAACAACACGCTTCTCTTTATTTTCAACCACAACGCCTAAAGATGAAACGTTCCTCCTGCTGATTTCCCTCTATTCATTCTAGTCTATCACCTCCAACAGCCGTGAGCAAAGGGAAAATGTTTGTTCCTCCCTTCCGGATCCACGGCACGTTTCTGAGCTCACAGCCCGGCTGCCCCGCAGGTTCCTCCCCAGCACCGAGCGACGTGCCCTCAGTCTGCCAGCTCTAACACAAGGACTGGCACGAGCTGATGAGTAATTCCACAGTAACGTGTAAGGACTTACATAGCCGTATATAGGGGGGAAAAAAGAATGATCTGTCGATAATAATAGAAAAGTTTCTCATCGTTCTTACCAATCTCTGCAGCTTGTTCATCCTCTTTGCTGGTCCTTCCTGTCTGCCAAAGCCTCTGGTGCTGTCAGCAGCGCTCCAAAGGGTTATTTAAAGAGGCACTGCCACTCGTTGGTCGATAGCAGCCGCCCGGCAGCCGGGACAGAACCGGAGCAGCGCAGCTCCGGGCACGGGGGGTCCCGGCGTCCTGAGCCAGGGAAACGCCGGCACCGCTCTGCAGCCCTACGGCAGCGGGCAGCTATTGAGACAGGGACGGATGTGACGCGAGAGCTGCCAGGGAGACGGCGGCAGATTGAAACGCCTGATAGATGGAACTAGTCTGCACTGAACACACAGCCCTGTGTCGGTTAGAGGACAACACAGCAGTGCACCAGAAATCAAAGAGGTTCCTGAATATGTTGATGAAAACTTCCAAGGTGAACAGGAACCCATGAGAAATGTGGCTATGCTGAACCTTGCCCTCACCAACAAGGAGGGGCTGGTGAGTAACGTGAAGCTCAAGGACGGTCTTGGTTGTGGTGACCATGAAATGGTGGAGTTCAAAATCTACTGGGTGTTAAAGAGGGTGCACAGCAAGCTTGGGACTTCAGGAGAGCAGACTTTGAACTCTTAGTTAGTTAGATTAGCAGGGTGATGTGGGGGAATCCCTGGAGGGAAGAGGTGCCCAAGAAAGCTGGTTGGTATTCAAGGACCATCTTCTCCAAGCCCAGAAGCAGTGCATCCCAAGAGAAAGGAAGGCAGGCAAGAATGCCTGTTATCCCAAGGAAGCACTTTATAATACAGCGGTCAGGCAAACTCAGCATTTGTGTCCAGAGGGGTTAATGCTGTGCTTTGTAAGACAGTGCATCATTATCACTATCTGAGAAATGCTCTCTGGAAGGGTCTGAATGGGCACTGTGCATCTGAACTGTGCACAGTCTAGAAAATGAAACTTCTACCTCATGTCATCACAGCTACAGGCAGGGTTTAGGTGCACTTGGGATGTTCCTGTCGCCTTGAACACCCATCTTGCTGGCTCCTGCCAGATCCCTTCCCCTGAGTGGCCTTTCTCTTTCAGCTAGGAGCTGCAATGGGACAAGAGGGAGCAGGCAGGAATCTAAACAGATGTTGAACATTTTGCTTTTTTTTGCTGTGTTACTTTGTGCAGAACATGATTATAGACTACGCTGGCCGGAGGCCGCTGCTGCTGGGAGGATACATCCTCATGGCAGGATGGGCCACCGTCTTCACGGTCGCTCTGAGCCAGCAGGTAATAAACTTCACTGGATTATTTAAACAATCAGCCTTTGCTTTTTTATGTGATTGAGGTGTCAAGTGGTGGCAAATAACAGTAAGTGCCCTCATTTGCTTTTCCCTGTGGCTGCAGACTCAGATTAGCTGGATGCCTTATCTCAGCATGGCCTGCATTTTCACCTATATCCTGAGCTTTGGAATTGGACCAGGTCAGTTCCCCACATGTTTCACTGAAACTTTTGGATGCCATTAGAGTCTGGAGTTGTGTGCAAGCTTTGAAAGTCATTTCTTGTCACAGTCTTTACAGTGTCATAAGATTGAACTAATTATGAGCAATTTTCACAGCCAGATTGCAGTGAGAAGAATGTGGGTTACAAAACCTCTTCCTGTAGTTCATTCCAACATGAAAGAGATGAAATAATTAGCCAGCCCTTAATATTTAACCTAAGACTTCTCACTGCAGTTTATCAGAAGCAGTGCATCCCAAGAGAAAGGAAGGCAGGCAAGAATGCCAGGAAGCCTCTGTGGATCAACAAGAAGCTCCTGAACTTACTGAAGTTCAAAATGAAAACCTATAGGGAGCAGAAGCAGGAACAGGTTACTTAGATACCAGGAAGAAATTCTTTACTGTGAGGGTGGTGAGACACTGGAACAAGTTGCCCAAAGCAGCTGTGGATGCCCCCTCCCTGGAAGCACTGAAGGCTGACCTGGATAGAGCTGTGAGCTACCTGGACTAGAGGGAGGTGTCCCTGCCTCTAGCAGGGGGGTGGAATCAGATGATCTTAAGGGTCCCTTCCAACCCAAATCATTCCATGATTCTGTGTACTGAGTCACCTATTACATTAGGATAACACACTTGACTTGGCAAGTGTCTTGCCAGCTGATTTACATTCTCTAACTGGGGCTGCGTGTTCATTGGCAATACAGTTCCATTAACTTTCTTTCAAATACATGACAGTTTGGGGTAATTATTCAGCTGGATCCAAAGCTGCCCACATTCCTAAGCTCTGAGGCCAGCTGGTACCAAGGAGTGTACGTGGTTTTGTACTGTGGGAGGTATCAATCAGGGAACCAACAGAGCTCCCCAGTTGTTCACAGAGGCACAGAGCTCCTCATACAATGCATTTGTGGAGTACGAAATTGAAATTCAGTTCTGTTTCAAAACCTTGGTTAACAATTAAATACCTTTATGCAGGTAGAGGCCCTCCTGTTATCTCTGAGAGGCTCCAGCCAAATTCTAATGAGTAGAACATGTTGCATTGCACAGCAATGGCGGCTTCTTCCATGACCTTTCATCTTTGTCTTCTGGCTTATCTTTCACGAGGATGGCAGCCTTGTACCCTTCCTGCACTAATCACACATCACTTCTGCAGGACAGATCTGATGGGCCCTGGGTAATGAGGCCAGCCAATGTGGGGCTGCTCATTGTTCCAGAAATGGTTCCTTGTCCCATGTGAGCTGCTGAAGATGGTGTGGCAGCAGTGACAGCAATGGCTTGCTTTTTTCTATACATTCTATACATTCTCTACATTTCAAACTATTCAGCATAGGTTCAACTGTTTTTAAACCCCTCTTTGTCCCTGGTCAGTTGTTGCTGCCGGTCCGTTCTGCACAAGATTCTCTTTCAGGACATGATAGCGCCGAGTGCTGCTTCACCTTCAGCCACTGAGCGGCAGGAGCAGCACGGGATGCTCGCTGCTGTGGCTCACTGTGCTCAGCCCTGCTGGGAGCTCCTGCAGCTCTCCGCCTTTTCCAGCAGCAGCCTCGGGGAGTGAATGGATCTTTTTCTTTGCCCTCCGTCTCACCTGTGTGCACTGCACTGTATCCCCGCTGTGCTGAATTCCTGCTGTGCCTTTAAAGATCACAACATTGCCAATGCTCAGCCTTCAGGATGAGTTCTTGTGCCATAGCTGATGTGTGTAGAGAATCTCCAGCCTGTGGCTGTCACTGGCATGAAGTGCTGTGCTGCAGCTACACAACTCCTGGAAGGAAAAGCAGCTCTCCAGCACTGCCATGAGGACTTGCTTCCTTCTTCCCTCACTGAGCTCAGCTTGTCATAGTTAGGTGAACCATGATGCCACAAGTATGGGATGACAGTTCTATCGAGAATGTGATGCCATCTCTGTGTGTGTAATGATCTGACTGCAGGAGCAGGCAGAATCCTGCTGTTAGAAGCCTCTCAGCACACCCTTTGGTCCGCCCTGCACTGGAAGGTTTCTGAATGCCAGGGGTCTCATGCCAGGTCCTTTGGGCCAGCTGCAAGCACACTGTGAGAGGAGGAGGGGTCCTGTTTCTATTAATGCAGCTTGGCTCTATAGGATGCGTTCTCCCCACATACCCTGCTCTGTAACCACAGGGCAGATCTGGAGCTGTTCCCTGGCTGAAACTGGGTTGATCTGAAGGCCAGAGAGAGCAAACTGTGGAACAAAACCTCCATCCCTAAGTGCAGGAGAGAATCCTTTGTGGTGCCATGTGGCAACAAATGGTGCTGGATGGTCCTGTCTGATGTCAGTGTCAGATTCATCCTGTTATCTTATTTAGTGCTCACTTCAGGTTGGGGTCTTTGTTAGAGATGTTCCCAGCTAACTGAGAGCCACCTGGACTAGGACACAGGCATAGTCCTGGCTCCAGTGAAAACCAGAGTGCAAATGGCCCTTCTGACAGCACACCCAGGTGTATATGCTGCATTTGTGCAGCCGAAAGTAGATCTTCTTTTATAGGAAACAAGTGTTGCCTGACAGTCTCTTAGCCAACTGGCCACAGTGGTTGTGAAATGAATCTTACAAAATGAGTGCCCTTGAATGACATTCCCCAGCGACAGCTGTGGGAGGTGACCGTGGTTCAGAGAACAGATCACAAGGCAGAACTTAACAGGAGTGATGAAGCACTGGGAAAAAATAACTGTGCTAAGAGACAGTGGTTTCCTCTCTTGATGCCTTCAATTAATGATCAGAATCTGGATTAAAAGAGAACCTTTATTTGGATATGGGACCAGACTCTGCTTGAAGAGGTTGAGGTGAGATTATCTTTCTCATGGTATGCCAGAAGAAGTTGTATCTCTGAACAAAAAGGCATAAGAATTAAAAACATAAACTTTGATTTACCACAAATCCTGTGCAACCCACTTGTCCTTGGAGGGCTGAGCAGTAAGTGCTATTTTTAGTTTCTTTCTAATAAACAAGCAAATAAAATACCAACAGCAACCAAACATCCAGTTCTTCGTGGTTCATCTAACCCTGACTTTAGCCCTCAGACTGTAGACTTTGCTGATGTGTGATAGACACAAGACTCAAGTGCCCCAGGTAGTTATGGTTACATGGCTTATCTATGGGCTGTGAGTCCGTGGAGTGGAGTTTCCAGAACTGGAGCAGAGTTGCTTCGTGTCTGCTTTGTGGGGGGCCTGGGGTCCTTGGTACCCATCATCCATACAGCAAGGATGGGGTCTGAGAGCAGAAGTTGCCTTTCCAGTGCCCTGCACCTTTCTGAACATGTTCCACATGTGATTACACTCCCACTCACACAGATGTGTGCCTTGCACAGGGCTGGCACAGCACATGCTGGGGGGCACTGGGGTGAGTGAGACCTCACAGGCAGCTCACTCAGCCTTAAGTGGTTGGTGGGCAGTGTGAGTTTGTCCTGGTATCCAAACAAAGCAGAGAACTGCCTTTCAGTACCTGAAGGGAACTTACTCCCAGGAGGGGAGTAAACTCTTCGAAAGGGCTGATAATAGCAGGACACGGGGAAATGGTTTTAAGTTAAAAGAGGGAAGATTTAGGTTGGATGTTAGGGGGAAGTTCTTCACTAGGAGAGTGGTTAGGCCCTGGAACAGGCTGCCCAGGGAGGTTGTGGATGCCCCGTCCTTGGAGGTGTTCAAGGCCAGGTTGGACGGGGCCCTGGGCAACCTGATCTAGTAAAGGTGTATGTTTGGTGGCCCTGCCAGGCAGGGGGTTGGAACTACATGATCCTTGAGGTCCCTTCCAACCCGGGTCATTCTGTGATTCTGTGATAACTGGGGCTCTGCTGCAGGATGGAGTGCTGGTCTGGGAAAGGGCTTGGGGTGAACACAGTCCTGCTGCATGCCATGCAGCTCAGCTGGAGGGATGTGCCATCTACCACCCTGCTAAATGTCATTAGATAGAGCTACAAACAGCGTGCTAGTGGCAGGAGAGAGCAGAGGGCACACCTCCAGCTGGACACTCACTGCATATAGGGCCAGGGGCTGTTTTCCTGCCCCAGCACTGCTGGTGGGGTGAGTGGTCCCATTAGAAGACCACTGCTTGTTGGGGTCTGTGCTGACCTGGTGTACCACTCCTTTCATCCCGTGACCACAGCAATTGCTGGGCTGGGCAACAGGGGAGCTGACGCCTTTAAACAGAGCATCTGTTTATTCTTGAATCAATTAGGGAGGGCAGTTAGATCTTGAACTTGTTACTGAGCCTAAAACAATTATGATAAAAACAAGTTCCAGATGGACTTGAGAGGAATTGTTTTTGTTTTCAGTAAATTAGAACAGATTCCATGTCTTCAAGTTCCTCTGGCATTTATGGACAGGAAACACGAATTACACACAATAATTTACTACAAACAAAGGAGGTGAACTCTGCAACAGCCCATTTATCTTTGCTCATGTGCCTCCTTGTGCTTAACTTGGAGCTTTCTTCTTTGTTTTTGTACTCCTTGCTATTTCGATTTGCAGAATCAAGACAGGAAGCTGCTGTGTTTCTGTTGTGGGGTTAAACTCACCTGTGAGCCCAGGCAATTATTTGCACATGCCATAAAATCCCCCATGAAGGCAGAGAACAAAATCAGAGGTAACAGTGATAGTCTGACACTGTGCCTTCACAGTGTGGATTCACAGTGATGGGTGTACGACACATATGAATTATTCCCATCCAGGGCCATTTCTTTGTGAGCTGATTTGTAGATCACAAAAGTTTATGGTACCACAGGTTTCTGTTGCTATATCTGCACGTGCAGAACTGATAACAGTGCATGGGAAAGCGTTACCTCTGGTATCAGTACACTTCAGTGACCTGAGCAAAAGCCACAGGTGGGGCTCAGGAGCACCCAGATAGACCTTTATCAGAGCCCATATAAAAGTCTGGGCATCAGACCACTGCTGGCAGCAGCTGAGCCCACATCAGCTTTGGTCTCTGGGCAGGGGAAGGACAGCAGGACCAGGCAGGAGGAAATCACCAAAGCAGCTTCTGAGCAGCGTTCCTGTTCTGGCCGTCCCTCCTACTGTCTTGCAGCTGACACAAAGAGATTGGGTTGGTTTTTTTTTTGGGTTTGAACTGGATTCTGTGGTTTTCTGGAAGGAGCCCTGTCAGCATCCCTACAGAGGTATATAATAAGTGCTGTGTGGCTGGGCTGACATGAAGTGGCGGAAGGGCATCATTCCCAAAGACTATAAATGTGACAAGGATTGTAATGCGGACTGAAGCTGCCCTGGGCGCACTGTGATGCATGAAGTCAGCTTGGCTGCTCTCAAAAGGAAGTGAGATCATGGGCAGAAAGCTGCCTGGGAACTGGTGGGGTCACAGGTTTGTCTGGTCTCTTCCCATGCTGAGAGGGGAGATTCTGGATGCATTTCATTGCTTTCCCACTTGATTCCTATATAAAGAAAGCCTCAAGCATAAGCCTGGAGTTTAGAGAAGCAGAGTTCTCAACATTTGGCTGGCAAACAAGAGAAAAGGAGGAAAATGACAAAGTGATGACATTTTTTGGCCTTTCATGTAATGTCTGATTTGCACATGGAGTAATTAGGATTGATCGTTTCAATTCTCATCTCCTTGTTGCTGGTGAGTGTGGGCTCCAGGCTGCTGACCTGCCAGCAAATGGGCTCCAAGTGTTTATCTCCAGTCTTGGTTCAAGCAAGGTAGGGGCATGAGTCACAGTGCTTGAACTCAGCTCCTGACTGTGAGAGCAGATAGGAAACCTCTAATCCTCCATCCAAATGAGCAGATATTTACCCATGTACTTCTTTCATCCTCTATTTATTTACTCTCAGTTCTTTTACTCAGTTGCAGCCACCCTTCTGCTGGGTGGAAAGCTGTGCCAGTGGGACTTTGGGGCTGAAACAGCCCCACGGATCCAAGCAACACTTGGCAGAATCCCTGCCCCCAGTCAGGAGCTCTCTGTCCCTTCTTGGCCTTTCCAGATGAGGCTTTTCTTTGACTCAGCTGCAGTTTTACCATCCCCTGGGCTCCACTCCCAGTGTCTGCAGTGCAGCTCAGGCCACCATTGCTGAGCACTGAGCACTCAGAACCCACCCCCCAGTGCCCACCTGTCTGATCTTCCCTCTCTCCCACTCTGTTACTTTAACATCACTGTCCCCTCACCTTCCAGCTGCATTTTGCCTCTTGTCAGACAGCAGTCACAGCGGATGTGGTGGAGAACGCAAGGACTGTGCTCATGATTTCAATTCCAATTCGCTGAGGGCTTAAAGAGGAGTCTCAGGAAAGCACCACAAGCTCAGGGCGGGTTTATCTGGACCTTTATCACCAGCTCATGCCATCACAGAGCGAATCACAGAACGACCCGGGTTGGAAGGGACCTCAAGGATCATGTAGTTCCAACCCCCTGCCTGCAGGGCCACCAAACATACACCTTTACTAGATCAGGTTGCCCAGGGCCCTGTTCACCTGGCACAGCCTGCTGGGATACCGGCACCTTGTGCTGCCTGCTTTGACCTCTCACAGTTCCGGGAAGCACTTCAGCGCTACAAACAGGAGATGGGATCATTACACGACCTCCTGTATCCCCACAGCCCCGTTGGTTCACGTGTCGTTCGCTGGTTGCAGTGCATTGCAGGGCGGTGCTGTGCACACACCGCGTCACTCCCACGTGGCACAAAGCCGCGTGTACACGCCGCTCTATGGGGCGGGGATTCGTTGTAGCGCTGGGGGGGCTGTTAAAGGCCCCGCGTTGAGGCCGGGCGCTGTCGCCGTGCGCCATGGCCTACCACGGCCTGGCACAGGAGTACATGGGCATGCCGGCCGTGACACGGGCGTACACCACGGCATGTGTGCTCACCACCGCCGCCGTGGTGAGCGCTGGGGGCAGCGGGGCGCTGTGCTGGGGGGGTGCGGGGGTGGCAGCTGACCTGCTTGTGTCTCTCAGCAGCTGGAGTTCATCACCCCGTTCCAGCTGTACTTCAACCCCGAGCTCATCTTCAGGAAGCTCCAGGTGAGGAGCGGCACTTATTGGCTGTGATGGCTTTGATGTGACGTGGGGTGAGCGGTCGCACTTGCTGTGGGTGCTGAACTGTGTTAACTCCATCGTGAAACAGAGTCATCTCCCATCTGGGTCGGTAATACGTGTGTGGTGTGGGGGTCCACGTGTAGGTACGGCAGCATCTGGCATCAGGCTGCTGTCTGTGTGATTGGGGGAGAGCCACCTGCCCACCCTGTTCTCTCTTCTCTTTCAGATATGGAGGCTGATCACCAACTTCCTCTTTTTTGGGCCCCTGGGATTCAGTTTCTTTTTCAACATGATATTTCTGTATCCTTTGGTCTCAGTAAGGCTGTCTGCTCACTCTTTGGCTTAGCCGTGATGCCCCGTCCCTCCATTCTTCCACACTGCCCTGTCGTACAGAACACTGGGGCTGTTCCCAGGGTGCTGGTGTTGGCCCTGCTAGTGGCCTCTGCTGTTCCCCCTGTTGGAGGATGAAGCTGCTCGTATGGTTGCTGCAGCAGATGAGTAGCAACACCACAGAGACTTTCTATTCTTCTCTGGTGCTTGTAAACCTGCTGACCACCTCCTGTACTTGCAGCTGGCTGTTCCTTTATGAGGCCTTGCTGGAGATGCAGGCAGACAGCTGTTAATTTCCTATACCCCTCCTTTCTCTCCTGCTCTCAGGTACAGGTACTGCCGCATGCTAGAAGAAGGCTCCTTCCGTGGAAGGACAGCTGACTTTGTCTTCATGTTCCTCTTTGGAGGGTTTCTCATGACAGTATCCTTTTGAGCAGGGTGAGGCCCTCTGGGCTCTTCTGAGATGCTGCAAATACCATGGGGCTCATCTGCCAGTTGTGTCCCATGCTGCTGTGTGTGGTATGTAGCTGGTTGGGGAACCCCAACACCATGGGCTGCAGGCAGAGCCTCACTGTACGTGTGGCCCTGCACTCCTTCTGCCCCATGGGCCTGGAGGGTTGGCTGGAGCCTGGCCTGAGCCCAGCCAGTGTGTGTAGAGGAGTGTAAGTAAGCCACAGGAAGAGCTTCTGGTATTAATTATATCTGTGAAGTGCTGATGCGCCTGGAGTGGGAAGTGCTGCCTAATCCCAGGGGCAGCATGGCAGGGTCTGGAAGTTCTGCCTGAAGGGAAGCCTCTTGTTCAGCTCTGTGAGGAGCCCACCAGCTGAGCCAGTGCAATGGCAGGGCTGAGGTGAAGGGCTGCTCAATAGGTGTGAATAAGTGTAAGGAAATGAAGTGGGCAATGCAGAGCTGTGAGCACAGGGAGCGGGGTGCCTGCAGGCCAGCAGTGTGCTGGGCACTGTGAGCCCATCTGTCTTTGCACCTGGCCATGTGTCCTTGCCTTAAGTTTGTCTTGCAGTAACTAAAGTAGTCTGGGTAGGAGACTTCCCAAGCACAAAAGCTCTTTGAAATGCCTTGCAGCTGCCTTAGGGCACAAGCTCTGGCAGCATGAAGGCCCTTCTCTGAAAGTCCCTTCTGATAATCACTTGATAGAGAAGGCCTAGGGCACCCTGGTCTATTTTGGTTGTAGCAGGCACCTTAAGGATCAATCGCTGTAGGTGCCATGTCTTGTTCTGGGGTGCATGGAGAGAAATAGAATGTGGAAGAGCATTGGTGCATCTCAACCAGCTCAGGAAAGATTTGGTGGCGTGGGCAGCATCTTTCATGCCAGTTAGCTGAAACTTCCCTATCTGCATACATGCTGTGCTGCCTGGAGGTGGTGTGCAAGGTAGGCTGTTTCCTTGACTCGGTAGTTCCTAGCTATTTGGTCTCTTTGCCAGCCTGTTTTTCCTAGGCCAGGCTTTCACCATCATGCTGGTGTACGTGTGGAGTCGCAGGAACCCTTACATCCGCATGAACTTCTTTGGGCTCCTCAACTTCCAGGCCCCTTTCTTGCCCTGGGTCCTGATGGGCTTCTCCCTGCTCCTGGGCAATTCCATCATTATTGATTTGCTGGGTAAGTCAGAGCTGGTGGGTAGAGGGGCACTGTGCAGTCACACACAGCTCACGTGGATCTGATGGGTGCTGTGGTGGCGTTGGGTTCATCCTGCTTAAGCCCCAGCAGGCAGAGGAGGCACAGCTGGCCCTGACCTTGGTGGCATCTCTCCCCAGGGATTGCAGTGGGTCATATCTATTATTTCTTGGAAGATGTCTTCCCCAACCAGCCTGGAGGAAAGAAGTTGCTTTTGACCCCCAGTTTCCTGTAAGTAGAGCAGATTTTCATTCTTGGGTTTACAGTGTTGCTTCCCAGCTTGGATTGCTTCCATAGCAAACAGGTGTGTGGCTCTGTGGGGTAACCTTTGGCTGTGGCTGTTAGTCTGGCTGTTAACATTGTGTTAAGCCATAGGACCCGCCTGTGAAGGGTTGGGGCCTTCTTGGAAGGCTGGGGGTTTTCTTTGTCTTCAGCTCGCTCTGTTAACCTGCCTTCTTGATGGGATACGTGTATCCCTTGCCAGGAAGATGGTATTTGACACACCTGAAGAGGATCCCAACTATAACCCCCTTCCTGAGGATCTTCCTGAAAACCAACCTGGAGACCAAGACCAGCAGCAGCGACCGCTGTAACAGGACTTTTGTGCGGCTGGATTCCTCTCTTCTGGCTGCAATTACGCTGTGCCCCAGAGATCTCACTGGAATACCACCAGTTGCCATTCTGATGTGTCATGCTTCACTGTTTGTATGGGTAACCCATCTTCCTCTTGTACTAAGTGGATCTGCAAAGCTTTGCATGTAAGAACTGATGAATCCTTATGAAGGTGTTGTAGGGAGAAGGGCTGGAGGTTGTGGTGGCTCCTCAGCTACCTGCTGGGGTTAAGTATCAAATGGGATATGAAACCAGTTGCTCATTCTCTTGCTGTTAATGGCTTGCTCTATTGCAAGTCACTTCTGGCCTCTGTACAAAGACTAATGCTCTCACAGTTGTGAGACATCTTTTGGGCTTTCAGTCAAGTAGTGCACCTTGTCATGGTGTAAGCACAGCCAAGTCTCCCAGGCAAAACCCTACCATAGTGGAATGCAGCTCAACTACTCCCTTTCCTCTGAGTCCTCCGCCCTTTTTCATTGTTGTTTCCAAAGAGTCTTTACATTAAAGTCTTTATTTTTCAGTTGTGTGTCCGTTTCTGCCAGGATCAGAAGCCCCAGCGCTCTTCAGGACTTTGCTCAAAGCTCCCAGGCTACTTGCTCAGGATTCTTTAGTTTTTATTCTCATGGCAAGGCAAAACTTAGTCCAGTTGGAAGCTTTCCTTCACTGCTTCACCCTGCAGGATGTGAAAAGGGGGTGAGGTATGGATGGAGAAAGGGAGGCCCACAAAAGGGGACATTAATTGGAAGCTTGTTTTAGTTGGTGACTGAAAGTAGCACTTGATACTAGCAATCAAGGCAGTGTGTGCATGCTGTGATTCCACTCTTGTGGAATCCACCTCAGAATCTTAGAAGTTGAACACAGGCAGCTGTACTAACTGAATCTGATCATTCCCGCTGTCTTTAGTGCTTGTGTGCTTCTACCAGACCTCCAAAATGCTTACAGTGAATCTGCAGTGTATGATAGCTCAGTTAATGGCTGTCTGTTCAGCTACGTGCTTGCAAACCACCACTAAAACTACTAGAGGTGTGAATAACCAGCAGCCAGAGAATGATACAGAAGCCCTACGGCAATAGAAGGCTGAACCACAGCCATCCCACTCAACTTCTTTGCAGGCTTCCCATGAAAACAGCCTGGTAATGGAAAGCTTTAACTGTTTTGCTGCACTTTTGTTTCTGCGTAGGGAAAGAACCATACATGCAGTGATCTTATGGATTGGTACTGGGGCTACACAGGCCCCAGCTGTGTGCTTTGTTCATGAGCAGAGCTGCTGTTGTCTTTAGGGCACGCAGAACTGCAGCTCTGGAATGCAGAAGCTGAGCTGCACTCAGTGTGGGCTGGTTATTAGATGAAACAGAAGAGCTGTGCATATGGGGTGGGAAAGCTGCTGCTCACTGTTTCCTCTCAGTCCTAATGCTCAAAGCAGCCTGTTCTCATCTTTCTGAGCTGAACTCCTGTGCTTAGCAGCCTTGCCTCTAGTTTCTTGGAGGGAGTTTCTGCATTCTCTATGGGTCTTGAGAAGCCGAACAAAGTACTTCTAAGCTTGCTACAGAAGCTCAGAACCTCCTTTTTGCAGAGCTGAATCATGAGCTGCACAGCAGTTTTGTCTGTTTTGATTGCCTTCCCAGAAGGGCTGCTTGCAGGAGATACCTGATTGTAACAAGAGGCGGCTGAAGTGTTCTTAGAAAGAACTGGAGTCCTTGAATCCACCAGGCAAAACACATTCTGCACTGTCTTACATGCAGAACTAACCTTTCAACCTCTGTCATAAGAAAAAATGGGGGGAGGAATATCACTCTGGCACAGGAGTCTGGGCTAAGACTGCAATAATATTATTGTTAAATTGCAAATTTGGGGTTTCTGTGTACTGACATCTGGAAGAAGTTCTCTCCCACCCTGGAGTCAGAACTAGTTCTGCTATTACTCAAGTCTAAACATGATAAATTAAGGCCAGCAAGTAGTTTTGACTCTGCAGGCAGTGTGGGTGGACAAGCAAGGATCGTAAAACCTACTGGCTTTATCATAAAGGTCTAAATGCAACTATCAGGCTGCCAGCAAAATCCATCCTGTCTGCAATAACTGGCAGTTCCTGGCAGTGAAAGCTCTATCAAAGAGCTGGTGGACTCAATTCTAATTAGATTTATTTTAAGGAAGCTTGACTTTTTTAATCTCACTTCAATGAATTTTCTGTTTGTTTCTTTTTAAACAGCCCAGGAAGAGACAGATTGTTTCTAGGTTTGCAAAAACCAGACACTGCAGTGCTGAGGGAATTTAGCATCTAAAGCCAAGTGCGTAGTCTTTTGTGTACTGTAACTTGGCTGCTTACGTGAGTAGATAATGACAGCAAAGCCCGCTGCTGAAGGGATGCTGCAGTCTCAGTCACTGAGTGCAGGCTTTAACTTCTGCATCACGTCAGAGACGTTATCATCTTCCAGCTGCAGTTTTCACAGAGAGGGAGAAAAAGAAAATGAACATCACCCATCAACTCTTATACCCAGAAGTGACTCAGTTGCTATAACAGGATGCAGTGTGAGATTCAATCCTTATTGAAACATACTGAACTCTGCCTTAGTAGTATGCATTCCTTTTATTTAAAAAGTTGTTCTAGTAGTGCATGTCGCACCTATACAAAAGTATTTTTACACTGTCCACACACAGGTATTATAAGGGCTCCAACGGTTGCCACAAGTCTCAGCTAGATCATGTGCTAATGCAGCATTCTTGGTACGTGGCCTCTAGGCTGAGGGAATGGGGCAGAAGTCAGCAGTACTGGGAACTGTTGGCAAGAGGCACGTGTGTCCCCTGAGGGACGGTAAGACCCCCTGCCAATCCTAGATCCATTTGGGGAGAGGAATAGGGACAACGTCTGTAGGAAGAGCACCAGTGTCACAAGAGGAAGTTTACCAGGCTGGAGCAGTGTTGGCCAAGCGTCTCATGCGCCTACGAAGAGAAAAAGGGTTATGGTGAGTGCTGTGTTACAGATATGTGAAGCCTTACTAAAAGTGATGCTTTGGGTGAGGTTACTGAGCATCTTTGGTCACTCGAGTGCTCCTGCTCACAGTGCTGTGACCCCACTTTCAGCAACCGCTTTTAGGGCAGTTTTGCTCATTCACTGAGACTGAACCAGTTGCTACTGAGAACTATTGAGATGGTGCTGGCTGGGAAGAAAAACAATTATAAATCTGTTAATCAGCAATAAAATACACCTAAGAAAGATCCAAGCCAGCGTACTTATGTTCCCACAGCACATCATCTGGAGGGATACTAGCAGTTCATTTATACTGCCAGAAGCAGCTGCAGTTTAACCAAGTAGGAGCAAGTGCTTTTGAGTGCTTGCTGAACACTGCTCAGTGGGGCTCTATGGCAAGCAGAGCTCCTCCTGCAATGACAGAAATGCTCATGTGCCGGCAAACAGGTCAACATTCATCAGGCTGGAGTGGAGACCCTGTCTGTCCCTACATCAAACAGCACTTTATCCTACACAAAGGAATCCTTCTGGCAGGAATTCACATGACAGTGCACGAAACTTCAATGCTTTTGATGAATGCCTTCCTCCAGAAACACTTCCCCCTGCACATGCAGAGAGACCAGGGGGGAAAAAATGAAACTTTGTTTCAAGCAGGATATGGCTAAAGTAGACAGTTAAATATTTGTGGAGTGAGGTGATAACAGTTTAATATCCTGAAGCAAAAAGGGCTGTGAGGTTGTTGTGGTATGCAAGTTTGAAATCCTGCCAGTTGGCACTCAGCAGAGAATAAAGAAACATCAAGGCTTTTAACTTCTGTCTTAGGGACAGGCCAGAATGAGAACTGAACCAGGGGCAGCACCTCGTATTTCTGTCCTGATCTCTGATCTTCTTCTCCATCTCAGCGTCTGTGAGGGTTTCCAGAAGAGGGCACCACTGGTCAGCATCCCCCGTGTTGCGAATGGCGATTTCCACAGTCGGCAAAGGGTTCTCACTGCAGCAGCAAGGCAGAAATCAAAGCAACGTTCGTCAGTGCTAACAGTGCACTCCTCTGGGTTACCAGCCCCGGTGCAAGAAACAAGCACAGCAGATCATTTTAAGTGTTTCAGGCTTAAGCTCTCAGTCAGCCCCAGTGGACACAGTCTGGTTCCCTGTAGTACCCTGGGCAGTTACCATCTCAAGACCAATTATTACCAACTCTACAACCACAAGAGAAAATAGACATCAAAACAACTGTGGCAGAAGTAGCTCTCTCCTATTAAGGCCATTATGTACTTGGCTGTCAGGGTTCAAATGCAGTACACACAGGCAATATTTGTATCAGTTTATGAACCTGACAGTGGAACAAGGACTTTCTCCCCACTGCCATGGCACAGGCTGTCCTTTTTGAGGACCTGCTGTTGTAACCACAGACCGTGATTAATCCCAGCACAAGCAGTGAAACACAGAGCTCTGTTACAGATCACAAGGTTGCTCCTCAGAGATCTGTCTGCCCTGAACAGCTGCATTATCACACGCATAAAAATGTTTACTCCTTCACCAGTGACTTTCCAGCAAAAGTCAACAGGAACTTACCAGGAGTAGCTTCCCAAACATCGAGGGTGGAGCTGGAAGCTCAGCATAAATACAGAGGAGCCTCAGAATGTAAATGTTTGCTTTGAATTCTCGAAAGCAGTTCAGCACAAGTGTGTCTGTGAATGTGTACGTGTGTGTGAGCGTGTGTGAGCCCTCACACAGGTGTGCATGTGGATCCCAGGGATTGGTCCCCACCAGGATCCCAGCACTGATGCTCGGCCATCTCATTCACAGCAAGGAACACTTCAGTGCCATCCACCATGGGAGCAGGCAAAGTCTGCATCAAAGCTGTTAGAAGAAAAATGAATCCAACACCTTTGGTATCTGATCCTGGGAGGAAACTTTGGTCCAATCCACCTCCAATATTGCTGATATCCACTAAAGCAACACTTGAACTCAGCCACAAAATACTGAAAATTCCAGGTGAACTGCTAGATCCTGACTTAAGCACGGTAAATGAGGTTGAGACCATGCTATCAGCAACGAGCATCCATTAGGATTAAACAGGGGCTAGAAGGCCAGCTCATGAGCATTGCTTACATGCAGTCCAACCTAGATACCACATTTCTGTAGGGCAGAAATAGAGAAAATGAAAAATCCTCCCTCATCTCCTAAACTTCATCATAGGACAATGCCCCCTCCTTTATCTGTTAAACAAGAGGTGCTGGCAGAATGACTGAAAGGCACTGTCAGCTGTGGCATTCAGTGGAGCACTGCACTGCCTCTACTGGGGCACAGCACTGCAGCCAAGAGGGAGAGGTGTTCCTCTGAAAAGAACAACCCCATAGGCATGCAGGTTTGATGTTCAATACAACGTCATTCTGGTTTTGAAGGCAGAAGTCTGGGTATAAAACTGCGTGCTGCCCTTAGAAACATCTCAGCACTGAGGCAGGAAATGTTTAGTACACCATCCCCTGAAAATCACAACTGAATCAGCTACCAGCCACTTCCAATCCTGTCCCTTCCATTGGGCTCTCAGGCTCCCCTTGTTTTGCAGAGAGAAACCAGCTGAAATAATTGCCCTGGAGTTCATCAACTGAAGGACAGTTTCAGCTCTCCCTCTGATGACTAAGAGACACATGACTTCCCAAATCTCCAACTCCTGGAGATTTTAAGGTTCTTTTGATACATCTACAGCAGAATCTTTCCTTACATCGGCGGAATAACTTTGGAGCAACCATCACTGCTGTGGTTTGGGAATTCAGGAACTACCCAACCACAAAACCCAAACATCATTAATCACAGGAAGGTTTCAAAAGTACTCCTTTGCAAAAAGAAGAGAGGGAAGAGGAGGGCATATTTGTACTGTGACAAAAAAAGCAAGTCTTAAATTAGGTGCTTTCTGCCTCTGAATGGTTCACAGCTATTGTACTTTATTTCTGTGCTTTCCTTCCTCGTTTTTAAATCACCCCCTTAAAAAATGGCAACAGCCTAAAGAAGGCCTGAAATCTACCTATTTGAGCCACCCCAAAAACAAAGCACTCTTCAGCAACCAGGGACACATATAAAGTAGATGTGTAAAGCAGCAGGGAAGAAGAAGCAGTACTAGAGGCATCATATTGCCACTGACTGCCCTCCAAGCTCCCACCCATCCTCAGCAACACATACCCACTGCTCTAGCTGTTCCACAGCACAGATCTGCAAATATCAATCTGCTGTCATGGATAGCAAGGGAGAAGTCAACTCCCTGCTCCTAGAGAAGAGTTTAACTTCCATGTGAACCACACTAGGGATTAGCTGCAAGCTTCCTTGAGCTGACCTCCACAAAACCAGCGCCAGTAGCACCTTTCTCCCACCTCTGCAATACATCACTTGCTGAACTCTCAAACTTCCTCAAGTGTCACCATGGCCTGAGGTCAAAAAACCCACCAGCACACATTAAGGAATACTTAACAGACTGCAGACTAAGCAACATATGGAGGATAACATCTGTGCAGTACATTGCCACAGAACTCTGCACAGCACAACTGGAAATAATTAATATTAGGAGGCAAGTTACAAAGCTGACTAATCAAACCTGACACTGTTGCGTTCCAGCTAAGAGAACTGCCTGTGATCAAACCAACCTCAACTTCATCCAGGGCAGAGAGCTACAGTGTCAGTCAGGCTTAGCTCAGAAGACCAAAGCTTGGCCCAGGTCAGACAGAGCTGATGAGACAGAAACGTATCCAAGGCTCATCATGTGCAGACATTAGAAGAAGGCACAAGGTTTTCTGACAGTGTTAATTAGAAAAGCCTTTCACTCTGTGGCAAAAACTGATTTCATTGATATTTGGCCCTGGGATGCACTACACCCACCACAAAAAGATCTCTGAGCAAAAGCACAAGCTGGTTGAGAGGCACCAGGATCTACAGAACAAAACACACCAGGCTCCAGATCAAAACTCTTCATTTCTTCACCAGTCAGGCAGCCAGCAACAAGGGGCTGTGCCTGAGGAAGACATGACTGCAAATGTGTCACGTACATTTAGAGTGCTATGGTTAGATCCACTACTAACATTTCTGTTATCCAGAGGACTCCATCCATTTCATACAAGCAGCACAGTGTCTCTTACAGCTCACCAGTAACACCTCACCGTCCCATGACGTGTGACTCACTTGCCACTTCAAGACAGACAACTGTCCAGAACAGTGAGAAGAAATGAAACCATGTGAGCTGCTAACCTTGCACAAGCAGTGGTCCTTAGATAATACCAGCTTAGGGGATCACCAATTGATGAAACAAAAGGATGTCCAAGAAATAAAACAGTCTTTTAAGAACTATATAGTATACAATCTATAAGAACCAATTTCAAATTAAGCTTTCTACACTGTGTCAGCAGTTCAAGATTCGTTGACGTTAACAGCCATGAAGTAAGAAAACACATCTACACCCATCCAGAAAGATGGCAGTTCTGTACCTGAAGGCGTATGTCTTCTGATGCCAGCTCAGCTGTCCCCGGATGCTGTAGGCAATAGTAGTGACAAACTCCCCACCCAGGCCAAGCTCTGAGCACAGCTTCAAGGCAAACTTCTCTGGTGAATTCTCCTTCTCTGACATGTCCCATTCAAACTGGTCTACAAGGGAGATGTTCCCTACGTGGATGTTAAGCTGGAGACAAGGGAAGAAACGAGTCATTCATTTCTCAAGGACAAAATCTAACCTGGATAAAGGATTGGAATTAGGAACTCCTTGGTTTTGAGGGAAGTCTTTGTGCTATCTCTCCCCCATAAATAAATAAACAAAAAATCCAAAAAACCAAGAACACAAAACTAGAGAAATGCAAGTATAGTTCAGCTCTCATTCTACTGCCTCCCTGTAATTTACCTTAATAATAACACGCTGGTCTGACTGATCCTCTAGGATGCTGTCAGTTGGGTATGATTCAATCTGTTGTCGGATGGCAGAGGCAATAGCAGGGACAAAGGTCAGAGGATTCAAATCCAGGTCATCACAAAGAATCTCTGAGAACATTTCTGGGGTCATCAGCTTTTCTGATACAGAACAAGAAGACATTTTTCTCAGCCACCAATGTCTGCCACTTACGGAATACACAAAATTAAGATCCCATCTAACTTTTCAGATTACAGGTATTCAGGAATTACTGCAATCCATGGAAGTGTTAGGGATCTGCTAAGAGCCATGAGAGCCGAATAGGACACATCACTGTAGAAGAGCTTAAAAGATTTTCCTATATGGGGCAAGGACTTGCTTGTTCTCTCTTCATATTTGGTAATGAATGCAACTGTATTTTTCTAGTCTCAGGAAACTCTCCCTCCTACATACCATTCATGTTCCATGTAAATGCATCTCTGAGTTTCTGTCCATCAATTTCCATATCAAGCCTGATTGGAACCAGAACCTCCGGCTGGGATGCGTTCTCATGGATGACTGCTGGGTCATGGTCATCAAAGCTAGAACAAAGAACATCAATAGGGCATGTGGAATAGAAAATGATACATCTGGCATGCATAGAAGGAAGGTGCTTTTTATTGTTACCATCCCTATACTTCAACTTTTCAATTATTAGACATAATCCTCAACACAAAGTTACAGGGCTCTGGCAGCCACCTGCCTATCAGAGCAGCCCCCTGCAGTGTGTCATGTTAGTAACTGTTTCCACTTTTCTGAAGAAGGAAGCTGTCTTACCACAGAGGGAAAGTCCTCTTCTTGTCCCTGCCCATGCGATTTCTGTTAATGGTTGTTGAGCATGGTACTGCATCCAGGTGATGAGAGCTGTTGGGCAGTGTCGGCACCCATTGGTTGTTCCTCTTTGCCTTCTGTTCTCTGCAGAATGACACTCTGTGTTAACCTGCAGGCCCCGAACACCACTGCCACTATTTTTAAACTTAGTATCATAAATTACGAGTTCCTTCCTAATGACAGTTGGACTGAGAACTCATTCCACATTATTGCCTTCAAACTCCATTTTCCGGCCCACAACTATCCACTGCATACGAATCCAGGTGTACCACCAATACATGCTTCATATTTGGATTTCCTGTCTATGTTTACAGAGGAACTGCTGAGAAATGCGACATCTCCAGCAAAAAGTATGCGCAGAGAGTGTTCTGCAGAACATCTGCTACAGTTGGAATGAAGTAACTGCAAAATGAGCTGTATCATCAAACACTAATGTTTTTCTTCCTGTAATATGTGGGCAGCAACCCAATCCTTACAATTTGAAGATCTTCACTTGACCAACATTGCAAATATCTGCTAGCACAGACTTGCAAGCACCCCCCACATGCTGCCTTGGGTTTATGTGATTTCTGCTGGGACAGGACAGTGCTTCCAGTCCACACTGACACGTTCCAGCAACTTCATTGTGCCCCTGGTCCTCACCAACACTGAGGTAGTTGAGGTACTGAGGTCACCAACACTGAGGTTACCTGAGGTAGGTGGGAGGTTCTGTGCTGATAGACACTGCCTTGTATTTCTCATCATTTCCATCCAAGATCTCTTCCACTTCAGAGGCCTTTAACAGTGTCACACTGGTGGCTAATGTTGTATATCCATGATCTGTTACCAGGAAAGATGCTAATAGTTAACATGAAAAAGCATTACATAGCATATGGCATAAACAAGCTGAACAGTGAAAAGTGGAGTCAGTGCAGGTGGGACTAGCAAAAAACACATCATTAAAATAGTAAATAGTAGATAAGCTTATAAGTAATAAGGGGGAAAAAAAAAATCCTACATTAAATAGCCCCACACTATCACATCATTTTGCTCTGCACAACTACAGTCTGCCACAATGATGTAAAATCTTTTCCACAGTCCAGAAAACTATAAATCCTCAGTGGACTTAATAGTGGAAATGGAGATATAACACTCAATGGAAAAGCGAGTGGCTGAGCAGACACATCAGATACTAATGAAAGCTAAGCCAGGGAGTACAAACTCTTAAGACCTGGAAAAAGGGAAGAACCACTGGACAGATCTTACTGAATTGCACAGACCATTAATGTTCTGAGAAAGAAAAGTTCAGCATGTGATGAGGATGCACAATGGGATGACCACAGGGAGAGATCAGAGGATGAGATGTTATTATATGCTGTAATAACGCCAAAGGTCATGGCAGAGATTATTCCTGTAGCACAGCTAAGCATAACACACAAATCAGACTTACATCTTCTTGGACTGTGAGACCGCTGATTTTCTGTTGGGAAAGAAAGAAATCAGCAACAGGTCAGCAGGATATTAGAGGAAGGAGGCTTAAGTATAGAATGAACCACGTATCTTTATTATGCCTTAGCCTGAGGAACACATGACAAGTTGCACTGCTAATGAATATAAGTTCTTAATATTAGTCTCCCATCAAAAATAATACCAAGGTGGCTGCATTCTCACTGTGGTGGTAACATCAGTAGAAACACACTGCAAATTCTGGGAGTCATAAACATATAAAGAACATGAGCATCCTTTCAATGTGTTAAGGGACAGAACCACCCCTCTTTGCTACTAGAAATCTCTTCTGGAATATGGTATTTAACTTGAGGTGTGTCTTTTGCATTGTGATAAATGCAGCCAACTCCAGGACAGCCACATTTTGCAGAACGCTGTCACAAAGCCCTAAAGGTACACAAGCTTCTGAGCCTACAGAGACAGTTCTTCAAGGCAGACATTTAGACTGGGAGCATTTCCTCATCTTCTTACCATGTGAAGATGCCACTATCTTCTTCCTTTCTTCTACTGTGGCTAATCGTCTCCAGAGCGAGGGATACCTCTTGTACAGAGAGCCCCGGAACATACGCAGGTAATTCCCCACCTATAAGAAGAAAAGCAAAGATGTGACCTGGAAACGTATTCCATTTAAAGAAACGAATTATCAAAAACTGAAACAAATTTTCAATAATGAAACAATAACAGTGACCTCATAAATAACCTCCTAAGAGGATTTTTTTTGTTGCTTTTCACAATTCACTGTATCAGGTTTGGCATCATAAAGCACAATTTTTGGCACAATACATAGCTCTTATCAGCACTTATTTCACTAGTTTGCTAAGAAACTCCAGCTCATTGACAGAAATCAGTTTTTGTTTATTTTTGGGACTTTGCTACATCAGCACAGTGTCCAGGAAGGATTTAATGGAGCTGCACACCCAGCTCTCCAGCAGCATCCCTTTCACCAGACACCGCTGGGATCACAGAATCACAGAATGACCCGGGGTTGGAAGGGACCTCAAGGATCATGTAGTTCCAACCCCCTGCCTGGCAGGGCCACCAAACATACACCTTTACTAGATCAGGTTGCCCAGGGCCCCGTCCAGCCTGGCCTTGAACACCTCCAAGGACGGGGCATCCACAACCTCCCTGGGCAGCCTGTTCCAGGGCCTAACCACTCTCCTAGTGAAGAACTTCCCCCTAACATCCAACCTAAATCTTCCCTCTTTCAACTTAAAACCATTTCCCCATGTCCTGCTATTGTCAGGACTGCTTTCCAAGAGTGGATGGCTCAGACACACACAGCGCTGCCTTGTGCTCTACTTTAAGCCCTTGGAACACGCAGGATGCGATCTGTGCCTCTCCAAACCCGCTGACCAGCAGCACAGCAGCTCTGCTCTTCTCAGCACAATGCAACACAGCAGTGCAGGCTCCAGCAGGGTTCGCTGGACAACACAATGAATTCTAGGCTCTGCGACCAGGTTTTTTAACTGCTGCTGTACTTGTAGAGTGTGTATAGTTCACAAAGGGGCTCACATTCCCTGTCACACAGGCCTTATTTTGACCTTAACATCTTTCAGACCATTTTTAATTGTAACTTTATAGCGGGGGGCTGGAAGGCGATCCCTCCTCCTCCACGTACCCTGTGTGGCACATATAGCCAGATAACCTGCAGTTATGGCTCCTTTTAACAGCACAATCCCCACAGTATCACAGCACCAAAGCCCTTCTGCTCCCACACAGCGCTGCCCACCCCACAGCCTCGCCTCGCCGCCTCCCCCCCTCCCCGGGCCGCCGCCATTGTCCGTACCTCGGAGCCGATCATATAGAATTCTCCGTCCTCCTCCAGCTGGAACTTAACGGGCTTCTGCCCGAAGGTTTTGCTCAGCGCCATCATCATCATCGCTGCGGCCCGGCGGGATCCGGCGGCGCTGAGGGAACCGGGGCGCAGCGACAACGGCAGCGCCTCGGCCTACTCCGCTGCTGCTCTGCGCATGCGCAGGGCACCGCCCCGCCCGCTCGTTCCCGCCCACCCGGCGCTGAAGTGAGTCGGGCGGCGGGTAGAAAAGAGGCGCTTTATTGGTACATCGATACGTATATACACAGTATATATAGATATAGATATAAAAAGAGTTGATACGCGTCGTACAAAAGTTGACGCCCACGGGTTTGGTTCTGTACCCGGGAGCACCGTGCGGATGGGCAGTGTCCAGCACTGGGATGGGGCAGGCTGAGGGGCTGCGGCCTCACAGCGCGGGGGGTGATGGCGGCGGGTCGGTGTTATGGGGGGGGTCCCGTTCCAAGGCCTGATGGCTTTGGGATGATAGAGCTACAACAGCCCGGCCACATTAAGGCTGCTCGTGTCTGTAAGGAATGTGGCAGATGCTTCTGTACAGGGACCAAAGCTGGGGCTGCTGCTGGAACGGGAGAGGAGCAAACTTTGTCACTTGTTGTGACACGTCTGTTGTGTCAGTCTGCGCCTGGAAGGAGCCAGGGATGGCAGCAGAGCCCTCAGTGTCTGCTGGAGGTCAGGGCTGGAAGGGAAAAGTAGGGGATGCTCCTTCATCGGAAGGAGTTGGAGGACGGTGTGCAGCTGAAGAAGTCCTGGCTGATCTGACGGGGGTAACCTTCCAGAACCTTCACCTGCACCGGGTCAAACTTCCAGTAGTCTCGGCCTCTCAGGAAATAGGCAAAACCTGTGGAGGAGAGAGGGAGGAGTAAGTGAGCCAGCCTTCACTCAGCTGTCTGCACTAGGTACTACTGAAAGCAGTTCAGCACTGCTGCCTGGGCTGAACTGCAGGCAGAGCTGCTGGGCTTGTCACTATTGGGAGTGGTAACAGCTGGGTCTGGTGGGAAGTAGCATCACCCTGAGCACGTGCCCCAGAGCAGGGCCTGTCCCTGCTGCACTGACCCAGCTCATCCTGAAAAGCAGCATCAATCTCCTGTGGGACGCCTCGCCAGTCAGCCATGGTCCGGGGGTAGATGTTGTCCACCTGGCGTGTGCGAGGGTTGAAGCGCCAGTAGTTGCCTCCACTGAAGATGTAAATCTTGTTCTTCTCTGTCCCCCATACCAGAGCTGCCTGCACGGGAGAAGCAGGGAGGCCCAGCTCTACAGTTGGTGTGGGACCAGAGACTCGTCTCTCGCCGTCATAAATCCAGTACTGAGAATCTGGTAAGGAGATGGAAAAGGGGAAACACATGTTCAGAAGTTCTTAGATGTCAGATAACTTGGCATGGAATTGCAGACTGGAGCTGGTGCCTGGGCAGAGCTCCCAGGGAAAGCTGTTCATGAATGCCCACCAAGGGAGTAAGGAATTCAGTTCTCCCCTCAGTACAACCCAGTGGTGGGACTGGGAGGATTCTTGGCAGCTGTCTCTTCTGTATCTGTGGAAGTTATAATACAAGATTTAGCTTTACATACTATGTACCAGGCTACCTTTCCTGGCCTCTCACAGGCTCACGGTTGTGGTGTTAGAGAGGCCTGTGTGCATTTGAAAGGATGTTTCTCTCTAGCTGCTCCAGTCTGATGGGGTTGCCTGTAGTTTCTGAGGATGCATTTGGGCAGTTGAATCAGACCTGAGCTTTGAGTTTGCTCTGGTTATGCTGGAAAAGGAGTAGAACCCATTGTTGGTAAAGAAATCCACAAAGCTGTAGAGTTTGACAAGACAAAGGCTGATTATTGTGGCATGTCTGTGGTGAGGTGTGGGGCTGCCAGGTGGGTTCAGAGAAGCAAAATGGGTTATGGGCTGACTCAAAGGGGGCACATGTGATGTGTGCCACATCTGTGCATTAGGTAGGGTCCAGGGATCAGCCCCTACCCTGCCAGCTTATCTGGAGTTCATACATAGTCATGCACAGGCATAAGGGGGATGTGGCTGTAGAGAGGCAAGCTACAGAACCCAATTTCTTGTTGCCAAGCTGAAATAGAGGCTGAGAACATATTTCCAGTTTAGATTAAATTGGGAAAAATTTGTAATTGCCCGATGGTATGTAATGCTTTCCCCTTATCTCATTTGAATTCACAGTGGGAGCCCGCCAGTTTTCACACTGAAGGTGTGAGGTGAGGCACTAAGCAATATGTTTATGTGGTAAAAGTGCCTGCAGAGCTGCTTGGTGTAGTTTCTGGTGCTTGGTCTCAAAGTGCGTGTCCCTGCTATTAAATACACACTTGGAAAGAGAAAATAATGGAGCTTAAACAGGAGTCCTCGCTGGTCTTAAGCTCCAGAGTTATCCAGGAGGTCTCACCCCACTGTGGTGACTGATGTTGAATCCCTGTGGTGGCTGGAGGTAGCTTGGCTCTGCACTAAGTCTCCCTTCTTTGTGGGCTCATGGTTTTGGGGTGCTAGCAAAACTCATTAACTGTGGGCAGCAATGAACCTGCCCTTTTTCTCCCATTTTCATCCCCAAGGGAGATGTTGCAGGTGTTTCTTTCCTCCTCTGCCAGCAGCATGGCCAGGGCAGAGGCTCAAAACAGTTGTGTTCCAGAGGAGGAGAATGGTGTATCTTGGCTGTGTCTAAAGTAGAAGTGACCCTTTCTACTCTCTTCCCCTCTCAATAAAAAGCTTAAACAGAGAAAGAAATAAACAGCAAGGATCTTGATTTGCTGATTGTACCCTAAGGGTTTCTCCTTGCAGGGACTTGTTGTGTCCTGAATACCCCTCTGTAAAAAAAGATTTACTTCTGAGCCGTCTGATCCCAGTCCAGCTCTTACCTTGGAAAAACCAGATATTGCCCAGAGGGTCCTCGAAGGTGGCATCGACAGAGCTTGGGATCCCCTGCCAGTGACGTGAGGCCAGAGCTGGGTAGCCGGCTTGCAGCTTTCCAGCTCGGAGCCGCCACACGTAGCGAGATGTGAAGAAGAACAGCTCTCCTCGGATGGTGGCTGCAGCATCAAAAGCTGTCTCGCAAGCATCGGGCTGCACAGCCTGCCAAAGCATGGCCTGGTCAGGGGCTGGGACCCATGAGAGCCAACCTCACCCAGGCTGGGTTCAGCTGATAAGACATCCCCATGTCCAGGATGTCGCTCTACAACTGGGCTCACTAGTGTGGGAGGAAAACAGGCAACAAACCATGTGCAAGCCTGTTGCTGGCCCCATGGTGTGGGCAGTCCCAGCAGCTGAGAACAAGCCATGGTGTTAAAGGAGACACAGACAAGCTGTTCACTTACCTTCACATTGGTGATCTCATTTGTTTCAAGGTCTGGCTGGGGCAGCTCTGCTGGCTGTGTTGGGGTTGGGTTGGGATCCAGTTTGGGTTTCCCATAGAGGTACTGGATACCTTGCTTGTCATCCTCGCTCAGGCTTAGTGGGTAGCGGAAGATGTAGAAAGGAGACATCAGTGACTTGGAGACAGTTGTGTGCTGCAGGCCCAGCACGTGGCCAAACTCATGAGCAGCCACCTGGAGGAGGTCAGTGCCTGCAGAGGGATGAGACAGGAAACACTTGTGCCTGTTTGTGTGAGATGGGCAGGCTGTACTCACAGAGCGGATACTGTATTAGGTTCGTTGCTGCTGATTGTCAGCTCCTGACAATGCACTGAGGTATGCTCTAGGAGTCTGACATGCAGCAATAGAAATCTAGCTTGCAGATTGTTCCTGGATAGCTCTATACCTTGTTTAAGTGTGTATTTTTAAGGAACCAGAGGGTATAATTAAGGGATTCACTGATTCCAGAGCACTGAGAGTGAATTCGTATGCTCAAGTATCAACCTGGGCACATTGGTAATCTGTAATTCTGTCTCCAGTGGCTTCTGTGCTCATCAGCTATCAGCAAGATGAGGGTTTTCTACATACTTATGAACTCTGCAGAAAGAAGGAAACCTGGCCTATATTGTGAGGTATGTGATGGGTGGAAAGGTTGTTTTTGTTCACCCAATCTTGCAACAGTTGTTAGCTACAGCTGTAATGTAGCAGTAGCACTTGTATCATGCCTGCTGTGACAGCTCCTGGTGTCAGTGGGGACTCCTCCGGGGATGCAGCTGGTGAGTGGTGCAGACAGCAGAGGGAGCTCACTTATTGCTTGCGTATGGACTGTGGCAAGAGGAGGGCATTTAAAGATAAGCACACAAAAATTCTTTCAATATCATGACCTGCCCTTCTTCACCAAGCTCGAGCAGTTGTATGGGAGACTGTATTTTGGGGATATGTGATCTGACAGCATCTATAGGAGTGAATGGAGAAAAGTGTATTTCAGTAAACAAAAATGTTGCTTGGCTGGCAACTGTTATTTAGCTTCCAATAGATCATAGATCCTTCTTGAAGTTGATACATTTTAGGGAAGTCTGTAAGGAAAACATTAAGCAGTAAAGCTTGTGAGCAGAGGCTGTTTGTTGACAAGTCTCAGCGTATTCCTTCACTTGCCTTCAGCCAGGAATCCTCCAGGCTGCAGCACAGGTGATGAGAAAGGCAGGGACGTGAGTCAGCTGCTCTCACTGCTCCCACTGGGATTCCCCTGCTGGCCCAGGGGAGCAGGTCACTGCTTAGCACCGAGATGGGGATCCAGCTGGAAGGGTGGAGGGGAAGGTGAGCCCTGGTCTTCCTCTGCAGGTCAGCTGCACGTAGAAGCAATGAATTTTGCAGCACTGACACAATTAATTTAACACACCTATGTCAGCTAGCAAAGCGGGATGTCTGTGTCAGTGATTTATTAGAAACCTTCAGATAGTTGTGTTTAGCTTGGCAGTCTCCTCACTCAATGCTTTCCAGTGCTGGCAGATCTGCAGCACTACTGTCAGATTCTCTGGGGAGGAGGACAGCACGTCTGCAGGAGCTGTGCTGGGTGATTCACTGTCCCTCATAGAAGGTTCTCTGCACACAGTCCTGCTCACTGCACGGCTCTGGGCTGACCCCGAGGCATCTTACCCCCTTTGCTCTGCTGTCTATATAATGAGGCTAAGGATTTTCCTGTCTTTGAGAGCTGAGGCAAAGATTAAACCGCGTTTATATCATAAAGCTCTTTTTGACATATTAAATAGCAATTAGCTGCAAGGACCTTTTATAACATTTATTTATGGAAGGCAGAGAGGGTAAAGGCCATGGAACAGGGCTGGATTCTGATGGGAACTGGCATCTGTTTTGACAGTTCTGGTTTGCCTCCAACACTGACTATGAGAGAATGTAGGAAATTCTTCAGCACAGGCAGCCCCAGCGGGAGGTGCAAAGTGGCAAAACCCACCTGTCCCTGAGTAGCAGAAAGGCTTTAGGAGCAAGATCTTGTGCTGAGGTTCTTGTATCAGGGTGGCATGGACCAAGTCAGAGATGTGACAGTCCTGTCCCTCACAGAGCCAACCTGGTGTTCACCTGACAGAGTTGGACCTGAGGGGTGGCCCATCTGAGCCCTGACACTGATGTGGACAAAATATCTGGAAAACCTCAGAGGAGTGGAGATTTAACCCAGGCTTTGTGATTGTGTCTTTGTCCCTGTGCTAGTTTTGGTGGCTCTTGCAGAAATGGATGCTTCAGGCACAGGTCCAGATGGTCCCAAGCAGTACTGTGGTATCACATGGACACTGACGCCAGGCCCCAAATGCCTGAGCAGTGAGCTACCAGCTCAGATCTATTATTAGCAAAGAAAAAATGTCTTGACTTGCAGTGGTATTGTTTATGGTCAGAGCATTCCCAGGCCACACGGGCAGAGTTGGAGCCTGGGTAGCTTCCCTTTATGGACTTGTTTAAAGGGAAAATACTCTGAGGGCATGCAGGACTGAGTCTGAGGCCTGATTGCTATGTTGTCCTTTGGAAGCCACTTGGTATGTCACCCAGTGTGTGAGCCTGTGTCTGCTCTGGGAATCCAGGCTCCTGGTGCTGGGCATAGGCTTTGCAAAAAAAGGTCCAGCAGGCTTGTAAGTAGCAGGAAGTGACAATACATCCTACAAGAATGGTGGTTGCATTTCAGTTTTACAAGGGCCCTGCTCAAAGCACAGTTAAATATTCTCTAAGTGTGCTGACAGGCACCTGGCACACCACAGTTCCCTTAATAGGTACCATACCCAGGTTGTTCCCGATGGTCCAGGTCTCATCGTAGTCAAAATGGACATCTCCTTCCCGATGCGTCTTGGGGAAGAATGCGTGTGCCAGGATCCCTCCGGGCCCATCAAAGGGCAAATTGTCACCATGCCAGTACCTGGAGGGAAACCACAGTGCACTTCAGATCAACAGCCACGTGGCTCAGGCGCTTGCTCAAGCTTGAGCCCACTCTTGGCAACTGAAGGAAACCCATGAGATGTGACTGCTTTAGGGAGCAGAGGGTGGCACAAGTGAATACACAGAACACAAATCGCATCCCTGCTTTGAGAGTCTTCACTGCTATTCTCAGTTTTGTGCAAACAGGCCACAGAGGGAAGTCTTTGCTCCTGTGCATGTTTTGCCAGCCATTAATTTCAGGCCAAGAGCCAAAATTCATTTAACCAGGAAGTTATATTTGTCTTCAGGCAGACAGTTACATTGTTCTGTCAGGGGACAGGATGGAGGACCTGAAGTTGGAACGTCAAAACAAACACTTAGGGAAACAGCCTGTGGGCAGAGAAATGTAAATATACTCAGAAAGTTAATGAGGGATTAGTAACGGTACTGTGCATGGCCAGCAAAGAACAGCTGCATTTACACTAAGCAGCCCACATCTGACAGAAAAACCAAAAACATGCCCAACTCTGAGAGCTGAAATATCAACCTCTGTGTCAGTGCCCGTGCTGTGCTGGCAGCTCAGCTGCAGGCCTGGCATCTCATACACAGAGCTGCTACTCCACCTGGGAGCAGAGTGTTGCTGCCCACCACACTCACCTCGTGAAATCAATGACAATGTCAGCCCGGCCCTCCTGAACCTCAGTGAAGGTCAGTGGTGTCACATCGCTCCAGACTTTCAGAGCCTCCTCGATGGTCCTTCTCACCTTGGTTTTTACAAGTTGCCACGGGAATCTGATAATTCTGAAAGGCAAAAGACACCAGGGGAAAAGAGCATCAGCAACTCCCTCTGAGCACCAAAGCATCTCCAATCCAGAGAAGTTCCATTCTAGCACCCTCTTCCCCCAGAATCATGTTAATGGGAACATCAATAGCAGCAGCATAAAATGGACTTTTTAAAACAAACTGTGAGTTCAGCCCACGGAATGATGGCTGTGGGGGCACAAAAGCACAGCAGGAGCGTGTGGTGGCAGAGGCACAGCTCAGCATGCACTGGGGTTTGATATGGGGAAGCAAAGGTGTGCACTGGGGTGCTGCTGTGGGCAGACTGTGTGAGTGTTTGGATGGGAGAGTGAGCAGCTGCATTTACAGGAACGTGTGTGTTGGGTGCAGTCCTGCAGGTGGTTTGGTGTGTGGCTGCCCTGCTGCTTGTACGAGCACATCACAGCATGCCACAGTCAGGGGACATAGATGGAGAGTTTTAGGGAGTGAGAAGTCATTTAATCTTACTCTCATTTCACATTTCTCTTACTTGTAGGTGAGATCAGTCTTGTCCCAGCGTCCCCCAGAAAGGACAAAGCGTTTCTGCCTGTTGCGCCCGTTCTGGCCATCCGGCAGCACCGGGAGGTCTGGCACACCACAGCGGGGCGGGTTCCAGTGTGCTGCCTGCTCATCTGCACCCATGGGGAAGCCCTTGGCAGGCACACCAGTCCCCACCAGGGATGAAAGCCAGGGACTCTGCTCTTTCCAGGTATGATGTTTTCGAGATATGTCCTGGAAGAGAAAAGCAAAGCTGTCACTTCTGTGTCTGGGGTATGAGAGGTCTTGATGAAAGGATGAACATCTAACAACAGCAGACCTGCAGAGGTGAATTCCACCTCTCCCTGGTCTCTTCCCTGGCTGCTAAGGCATGTCCTGCTTCCCACAGACATCCTCAGTTCCCTGGGTTCTTGCTCCCAGGCCAGGCCACACCTGTGAACAAAGGCTAATTCCATAGCATCTGCTAAGCCCACTTTTGGTCCACGTTTCCTTGACAGCTGGCCAGCATGAAATGCTTTTGCAAGCTGTAGATGAGAACCAGACCATCCAAACATGAAACAAATCACTTAGGAAGGGAGTAAAATCTTCCACTTTTCCCCACATCCTTTTAACTCGTATTCCCTCCTAGCCCTGATATCGGTGATGTGAACCTTTAGTCCCCAACACATGGTTGTGCTCCCTGTTCTTGTTCCTGTGGCTATAGTGAGTTAAGCAGACGCTTGGCATGGCTCAGGGGCTGCACAAGCTGGAGATAAGGATACATAATCTGGAGGATGACAGTGCTCAGTGCAGAGCAGCAGTGGCTGTTCCTACAGTCCCTGTCACTGTGTGAGTGAGAGAAAGACAGGACCGTTTCCTCTTGCCTCACTCTGCCTGTGGATCTGCTTTCAGTAAGGTCACTCCACTCTCTCACACTTAATTACAAAAGTGTGGTTCCTCTTGGAAGCATTAATCAGTGCTAATTAGCTGATTTCCATTGGTTTCCCAACTAACAGCAGGATTATGGGGCACAGGACCACCGTGATTTGTAAGTCAAGCTTAATCCCCAATCTGCTGTGAGGCATGTAGGGTGAGGGGGTGCTTGATTCCAATGTAACTGTGCTATGTGAGCTCTGGGTCCAAATGCAGCCCTTTTTGCATCATTCTGTGTAGCCAGATTTAAATGTGCTCGAGCACCAGGAGGGCTTGAGTTGTGTAATGCATCTGCTTGAGCAGGCAGGCTCCATCCCACAGGGCTCGAATCATGTTTCGGGGTCTCTTCCTTCCCTTGCAGAGAGCTCCCTTCTTTCAGGCCAGATCTCCTGCCTGCCTGGGGACTTAAGGGTCAGGCTGGCTCAATTCCAGCGCTGCCACAACGCCGTGTAATCCATGTGCTGCTGTCCCTCTGTTCCCCTACAATGAGCCCATTCATGCGGGCAGGAATGAAGTGTGAAGCCCTTGGCATTAATTCCGCTACTGGGCTTTGACTCCAACATTGCCCCGTGCCTTGGAGTGATGCATGGATGGGCACAGGAGTCAGAGAGGTTGTGCAAGGTGCAATTCAGGTGTCCAGCTCTTGATATGTCTGTTGCTACTTCACGGTGCTGGTTAGTCCTCCGTGCCAGTCAGCCAGCCGAGGGCTTGGCATCTGCCAGCCTTTGCCTTAGAAACCAGCCTCTGCATCCACCCCATCCTGGCGTCCTGCTGCACTTTCACACACCACTAACAAGTGCAAAGAAAGCCATTTTATGTCTTGCACAACAAAGCCCGCTCAACACACCAACCATTGCATGGGGAATCTATCTAATCCTTTAGTGAAAGGAGGGTGCATGAGCTGGCCGGTCCAAGGGGATGCTGCACAAGCCTGCTCCCACTGAATGCTGGAGCCCGGCCAAGTGCAAGATACCTGTTGTTCTAAGCTGAGTTCTCTAAGAGTGGCCTGGCATCCTTCCTTCCCAGGCAGTTAATGTCTGAGAAGGACAGCTGGCAGGAGGAGCTCATAAGGATTGCATCCTGGCCAATGCTTTGTTCTCAGCCCCCATGAGACCCTCTGCCAAGCATACAGTGGCAGCTGTGTCTGCTGATGCTTTTCACCAAAGCCCAGCCTGAAAGGCTCTTGGCTTCCCACAGTGCATGCATTGCTCAGGAGCACTCTGCTACCATGGGGTGATGAATGTGTCTGCATCCCCAGGGCCAGGAGGCACCAGGCAGCTGCTTCAAGACTAATGGGGAGCAGGAGCGAAGATGGATTCCAGGGAAAGCCTTCATTGTGGAGCTGGGAACTCTGTCTTGGCTATGGTAACAAGATCTACCCAAACTGCTGGAGGCCTGACAAGTGGAGGAAAAGTCAGGTGTTGGCTTTTTGCTAGGAACACTGGCATAAACCGGAGAGTATCGTCTGAGCAGAGGCAGAGGAGGAATTACATTTTTCCTTCTTGCCCTGAAGGAACCTATGTACAGGGGCTGAGGACAGGTAGATTTTGTCTCAACTGTTCAATTAACTTGAAGTTGCTGGAACAAACTCCAGCTTTCAGCCATCCAGACCCAACTTTACCTTAAGCAGGATCCTCCCTGCTCCACCTGCCTGCCTGCTGCCATGACCGAGCCTGACCAGGCTTGGGAGGGGACACCAGCAGGTCCCTTGGGTGGAAGCAGGATGTTAGACCTGCCCTGCTGTCCCTGCACTTGCTGCACCGCTGCACAAACAGTGGTAGTGCACAGAGTTTCTCTCTGCCGTCACTACACTGACATTAGCATGATGGCAGGAAAGGGCTGGAAAATGCCACTGCAGGCACAGCCAGCAAGGGGAAATGTGACGGGCAGAAACCACTTTCCAAACAATGCTCAGTAGGTGTATCAGGCTGGAGATTTCAGCCTCCTTGACTGGACACACCTCACAGCAGTCAATTCCCAAGGCTTAGATATCACATCCTGTCACTTAAGGTTGAATCCCTTCCACCCTGTACTGAAACCACCCATCTCTGGGATATGTATGGGTATTTCAGAGAGCTTCTGCTTTGTTTTCTTGAGCTCTTCATATGTGGTATGCCCTAACTGTATGCTTAGGGGTTTGCTTAGAGCTGTGCTGCTTCTGAACCAAGGACAAACCTGTGGAGAAGGGCTTAGGAAGGCAATGGCTGTAGGGTAATCATGAGGGCATCCCCACTCCTATCCAGCCGGCAGAGGGGAAAGAATTGCTGAAGACCAAAAGCAAAGGGAGGTCTCTGCAAGTCAGGAAAGAACAGCCAAATGTAGAGCTGGGTCAGAGCACAAGAGTAGCGCCTGCGGGAAAGATGGGAAACCAGATAGTGTGAGAGAGCCTGCCTCACCCTCCAGCAGTTCTCTCCTGAGGGCTGCAGAGGTCTATGCCTGCCAGCTCTCCTCAATGACAGCTGATCCCCAGCCCATGAGAACCCTCCCATGCATATGCTGCCTCTGAGCCTACAGCAGTCTGCAGCCCTTTGCACAGGATAACCCACAGTCAGGGATAGTGAGTGTACACAGGGAGAGGCAGCTTTCCACTGGGGAAGAAGCCAAGGCTTTGCGATGGAGACCGAGCAGCAAAATTTCTGCAAGTGCAGAGGGGCTGCCAGGCCTGAAACCCAGAGCAGAGAAGAGCAGAGGAACAAAGCTGTACACATAGAGGGCCATTCAGAGAAAGTACCTCTTCCTAACAGCCTTGTGACCAAAAGGCTGAGGGGGAACTGGAGGGAAAGGAGATCCCATGGGAGAGCAGAAACCACTGTGGAGGTGCTGACTGCCCACTCAGTTCCTTCCAGCCGTCTCAGTACTCAGATTCTGTGACACAACGTACATCTCTCTGGCTCCGATGGGGCCAGATGAACATCAGCCAAACTTCCCAGGAAGTGTCCCAGCCATCCCGAGGAGCCAGGAGCATCTTTAACCTCATTGTGTTGGGCAGCACTTGTCACCCAGAAAGAGAAGCAGCCAGAGCAGCACAGCTACAATGGATGTATAAAAAACCTCAAGAGCAAGGCCGCTGCCAGGTACAGACAACTCCAGTGCTCTCCTCTGACTGGGTCCATCCTCGGCTGCCCACCCTGAACTTAAACTTGTCTTCTCTGTCATGCATGTAATTACCTACATGGCTGGGCTCCTGATGACTCCTGCAGCACAGACATGAAAGGAGACCACCCCTCCCTGTCAGATGGTGGGGGCTGGACAAGCTACAGCATGAATTCCATCAGTCTTGGATATTTCCCCTGTCGCTGAGGGCTGTTTTCTGCTGTGGGATGAGTAGATGGGCTTCCTCCCCACCTCCCTGTCCCTTCTGCTGCTTTTCTATTTCTCCTTGTTTTCTTCTTCTGTTACTCAGTGTTTGGCATAGCCCTAGTATTTGCTGCCCCTTTGGCTAGTAGGATTATCCTCCTCCTATCCATGAGTCTGCATCTTGGAGCACTCCTCCCCTTAGCTCATTGTGTGGAGAAGAGCAGATACGCTTTCTCCTGTGGCTCTCATGTACAACAGTTCCAGCATGTCTTTTCTGTTTGCTGCTGGGCAGCTGTGCCCTCTCAGTGGCTCTGCACCCCTGAACAGGCTCCTGGTGATGCTCTTGCCTGACATCAGCACTGGTTTCCTCAAGCACAGAGTGAATAGTGAGCCCAGTATTTTGGCCAGCCTGCTTCTCATCCCAGCATGGATCTGCAGGGGTTGGATTGGAGCTGCACTTACAGCTGCTAGTTAGCAGTTAAACTGGGGTCACCCCATTCTGGAGTAGAGAGTGGATGCAGACCATAAGTGCAGCACTGGATGGTCACAAAGGTGTGAATGCTGTAGCTGAAAGTCCACAGCAGAAGAATTATTTTTGTGCTGCTGGTCAGAAGGCACAGATAATGGACAACATGGAAGAAATGTGTAAGCAAAGTCAACAGATCACTGGTCCTTCACCCTGAACATGGCTCTCTCTCAGCCCCTCCGAATTCTTTACTTACACCAAACAAATCTATAACAAAACTGGCTCCTCCAAGCTGGGCTGCAGCTCAGTCCTACTGCACACAGAGCAGAGGGGATGCAAAGGACAAGGCCAAACTTTGGCCAAATGAGGCCAAATGGGAGGTGCCGCAGTTCCTGGCCTTCACACAGTTGGAGGTTCCTCTCTGCTCACTCCCATACTACACAGCACCACCAAGCACGACCTCCTGGGGCCTGACAGTTTGTTTCCGGATTATTTGATGATAGTTGTTGTTGGCAATGAAAGAAGGAAAATGTTTATTTTTCCTAAGCAACACAGAACATGAAACATTATAGACTGCAAATGTTTATGCCCACAGTCAGAATGAAAAGGCTCAGGCTCTGATGTAACAGGAGAAAGCAAATGAATAAACACTGCAGGACTATTTTTGTTATCAGACACTTTAATTACATGACAGTTTGTGAGTCTGGTCCATCATTAACACCGCAGCCATGCTGCTGGTGTCACCCAAGCAACAGTTTGCCAGAAGCAGCAGTACTTACAAAGCAAACAAGCCCCAGGATGCCAGGACAGTGAAAGGTTTCAAGAGCCCTCAGGATGATGACCTAGAAATCCCCTTGAAGACAAGAAACCAATCTAGGATGAGGTACTCTCCAGCCAGAGGAGGAAGGGCTGAGATTTTTTATGTTCATTGTGCATTTACATGCAAACTGAAGTGAGTGATGAGCAACTGGTGCTCAACCCAAGGACAGCAGCCAGGACATCTCCCACTGCTACAGCCACCAGGCACAGTGGTGCCCTCTGCAGAGCTATGGGGGATATTCTGCCCTCAGGGAACACAGGCAATGATCTCCAAACCCACAAGACGAGCACTGTCCCCCTGCCTGACCCACTGGAGATGTACAGTGGGCTTTCTCCATCCAGGGCAGGCTGTACAGGGCAGTGAGTAAAAGTGAGTGTATGCTGCAGTGTGGGGTCTTCACAGAGTGCTCATCTCCCCTCTGCCCTTTTCTCCCTTTCCAGCCTGCTTTGTCAGCTGCACCCCATTTGCCACACTGCAGGGTGTGTGCGTGTTGCATGTGAAAGCACAAACACAACAGGCCCACTGGAGAATAACTGCTTACATGTGTCATGAGTCTCTCCCAGAGCAGAGGATAAACATGCCTAAAATTACCCCAGCACTCATTTCGGTATTTAAATAGCCAAACCAAACAGTGCAAATCAAACCCTTCCTGCTGGAGCTGCCTTGCCAGCTCTGCTTTCCGCCCGCAGAGCTGGGGGCTGCAGGAGAGCAGTGTAGGGATCCCAGAGCAGTGTAGGGATCCCAGAGCAGTGTAGGGATCCCAGGACTGTCGGCTTCAGGGCATCATGCAGCTCCCAGGTGACGGTGCTGGCAGCTGGGGAGGTGCCATTGCTTTTCCACAGAGAATTTCCCAGCAAACGGAGTGACTCTGAATTCCCAGGGGAGCTGAAAGCAATGCAGGAATTCAGCACGCGCCTTGCGCTGCCCAATGACTGGAGTTCTTTTGTTCTCAAGTTTTACTGTGGACACCAGACACAGCCTGTGTTTTACTCTCAGTTTTCTCTTTCTTAGGCATTAAGGTAAAAGTGAAGGAGAGCTACAAAGACTGCAGCTTCTTAAGCCCAGCCTTAAAATGAATTTTAACCCTTTGTTCCCCTCCCTTCCCAACTACGGCTGTTGTCACTTGGAGCACCCAGCAGCCCCAGTGTGGGTATGGGGCACTGACAGTGCAGCCCTCAGCCACCCCTCCTGCTGGCACAGCCTGAACAAGTCCCCATCTTCTGTCTTAAAGGAGCAAGACTCCTTTCCCAGCTCAGCCCTTTGGCTCCCTTCTCATTCATCACTCGACAGCACAAGGTGCACAGGAAGGAAAACAGCTGCAGTTTAGACATGGAGAAACATCTCTTTGTGTGGAAGGACTAAAATTAGCCAGGAGAGCATGTGATGGCATGGCAGAGCTCTCTTATGGGAGAGGGCAGAGAAATTCATGTGTAGGCCACTGACAACCACGCAGCCCTCCCTGCAGTCACTGCTCCACCCCGCAGCGTACCCCAGCAGGGCACTGGGAGTGGGATGAGGCACATTGCTGTCACCTTACTTGCTGAGTGCAACCACTGTGATGCTGGCTGTACTTGGAGGCACCAGAACACCCCTCAGGAGCCTTGAAATCAGATAAGGAACATGTACCCAAAAGGAAATCCGTTTGGGATGATCTATCTAAAAGGATGGAAAAACATCTGTCCATTGCAACACCCAAAGCAGCGCAGCCACTCTCTCTGCAAAGACTGAATGAAATGTTGATTTACGACCCCGAGCTCCACGTGGCTGATCAAACACACCAGCACAACATGTTCCTTAGCACAACAGATTTGTAGGGTCATCACGTGAAGTTAGTCCAGCCAAAAGTATGAGCACTAAGGATGCGCGGTGCTAACACGGGGTGAGGAGGAAACAGCCCCTGGGCAGCAGGCTGCCAGCTGGGGACCGGCCGAACCCCGCAGCCAGCAGATGCACGGACATGGGAAGGAGCACGAACGGTGCGAGGAGCGGACCCACGTTTGGAGGATGTGACACACACGGCTGCGTCCCCCGGGAGCCTCGCAGGTCCTTGCGGGCAGCAGGACCATCCAGCTGGGGGAACGCCCGGCGTCACCTTCCTCAGAGCACGGCTGAGCTGAGCCAAGAGCGGTGACATTTGGTTTGGAATAATACAAGCGCTTCGGGAGCCGAGGCCGCTCGGTGCCAAGTCCCAGCCCACAGCATCCTTAGCAGCCAAGTTAGAAAGCGCTCAGATGACAGAGCTGATAATAAACCCATCGGCAGACCCTGAGCTAATCCCCGCGGGCTGCTACCGGCCGTTCGCTCTGCCGCTGCTTTATGGCACAGCGGTGCAACACGCGCTAAGAAGCCAACGAGGCGCTCCCAGCACGAGCCGATCCCGGTTCCTCCTGCCGCCGCTCCCCGGCAGCCGCAGCCGCATCCCAGGTGCCGGGACCCGGCGGCCCCCGCTGCCCGCTCGCCCCTCAGCTCCGGCTTTCCCGTCTCCTCGCTCTCACGCGGCACGGCCGGCTCCGATGCCTTTAAGGCGGGGGATCGTCTCGCAAACCCTCTTTGTCCCGGTGCCCGCCCGGGGGGCCGTGCCCGTCCCCACTCACCGGCTTGTGGCGGCGGGCGGGTGCGGCGGGCGCGCAGTGCAGCAGGGCGGCGGCGAGCAGAGCGGCGGCGGGCAGCGGCGGACGGGCCATGCCGGGCGGCGAGGAGCGGCCGGGGCGGGCGGGCTCGGACATGGGGCGGGGGGGTCCCGCAGCGCCTTTTATCCCCCCGCGGCCGCCTGCCCTCCCTCCGCGCCTCCCTCCCTCCCTCCCTCCCGCCCGCCGCCGCTCCTGCCTTTTGTTCTCCCCTCGTCGGGTTACAGCCGTGCGGGCCGAGGGGATGCGGCCCGTCGGTACCGCCGGGCGGAGCCGCCCGGGAACGGGGCCGCCCCGCCGCTCCCTGACCCCCCCCGGGCTTCACGCCCCGATGGGAGGGAGAGAGCGCGGCGCCAGGAGCCGCGGCCGGACGGCACGGAGACGGCGGGGGCTGCAGCCCTGGATGGGGGCGAGAGAGGAGGAGGAGGACGAGGAAGAAGAGGAAGAGAAGGAGGTGCGGGGCTGTTCGCTGCTGCCCCTGGGCTGACAATGCTGCTCCGCCTCCGGCCGTCTGCATCTAGAGTGAGGCAGCACCTGGCTGCAAGTAACACACGCTGCAAGTAACACACGCTGCAAGCGCTTCCTTCCAGTCCCGGAGCTGGTTTCTGCTCTCACTGAGATGGTGTTCGAAGTTGGGGCTGCTCAGCGGGGCGGGCTCGGGAGGGGGCTCGAAAAGTGGTGCTGAAATCCCACAAGCGTTCACCATTCTCCGCCCCGCACGTGCTTTGTGGTGCCACAAAAGCTCTTGGAGCTGCCCCAGAGCGGGTTAGAAGAAATGTATCGGGTGTTTTGCTGTCATCTGTGACAGTTCAGAAAAGCACCGATGCCCGGGACGAGGGGAGCAAGTGGGGGGGGGGGGGGGGGGGGGCGAAGGTGCTTTCCTGTTCCCCTCCCCAGGATGAAAACCATCTCCTGCACACCTGGACCTTGCCGTGCCCATAGGGAAGATCTGATCTCTAGATTTAATGCAGGAAATGTGCCTGCACCACTGCTTTGCATTTATGGGGCTCTGTGTGCGCCTGGCCCTTCACTCACCACCCACAGGAAGGCTTTCCCTGCGCAGGATGCTTAGGAAAGGGAAGGAAGGCTAAACCTTCATTTTGGGGATGCCAAACCTCCATCCGCTCAGCCTGGAGATGCAGGCAGTGCACAGCTCCGGTTTCTATGTTCCTGTGTGGAAGAGGCCCTGCACTGTGTAGCATCCTCTCAGCAGAGTTTAACTGCAAATTGGTTCAAGAAATGTATGCAAATAAGGAGACTTTGATCTCCAGCTGCCCGTGCTGGTGCATGGGGAGTGGGTAAAGCTTCCTGACATCCCAGGCTGTATGACTTTTATTTGTGATGAATTGTTCATGTTTTACTTTATGGAAACCATATTTAGGATGTAAATACTGAGTATGATAAGCAGATGTAAGAAAAATGAGCCTGATGGTGGCCTTGCTTGGGCAGCACTGCCATGCTGAGCAAATGGAGGTGAGGCAGAAAAGTAAAAGCCCACGTAGCACTGTGTGCTGGGCAGTCCAGGGCGATGTCCTGACCTGACCCTGCACAGGTCTTATGTGTAGAGCTGTAGAGCTGCACACCTGGTCAGAGCTCCAGCCCCACTGTGGCTCCCACTGCGAGCACCAGGGTTGATAGACGCTGTCCCTTATTGGAGTGGTGGACTGGAGGTGCCCCAGAGGCCACACCTGTGGGAGCAGCCAGAGGGAAGAAGCAGGGAAACACGTTTGCAGGGCTCAGGCTGCACGCTGTGATGTGTGCGCTCCACTGCTCTGGAACATACAGCAGTTCTTACTTTCTTGCCTTGCTCTGAGTCAGACAGCTGGGTTCCAGCAAGGAAAGCTTTCCTGCCTTTGTTTTACTTTTCTTTAGGGTCTTTCATTTGAATGGCTGCTGTCTCTGGGAGCTCAGGGCCTTCAGCCCATGCCAGGGGAGTCTGTTGGTGCCCTGGGGAAGCAGGGAGAGGCGTGGGAGCAGCCTGCGAGGCAGCGACAGGCAGCTTGGCTCTTCTTTAAAAAGGGAGACTTGGGAAGGGGGTGTTCTGGGAAACACAGGCCTTACAGAGATGGGACCATGCGTGAGAACAGCCGGTTCCTGCCAAGACACTGAGCACAAAAGAAAGTGCATGGTGTGTTTGGGATTCCAGGCATTTTCCAGCAGAGCAGGGACATGTTCAGCAGCAGGAAGATGGCCCACTGAGTGGGCTGGGAGCCTGTGTGCTCACCTTTTGCTGACAGCCCTACGTGCAGCCAGCACAAACCCTTTCTGCTAACACTGCTCTGCTAGGAGCTCTCACAGTCACTGTCTGCCTGTCCAGCCCTCATCCTTACATCAGCGTGCAGCTGAATGTACAGAGGATTCTGGCATACAGGGGATACAGGGCTTCCACCCCAACTCCAGAGCACCAACAGGCTGACTCCTCTCAGTGCAAGTGCAGCCTGCTTGCTTTCCTGCAGCTCCTTGTTGGGCTGGAGCAACCTTTGGGGTTCATGACTGGGAGGTCCCACTGGTGCAGCATACCCATGCATGGATCTTCTTGCTTGACAGCTGCCTCAGTGCCTGCTGGTCTGTGAGCTGAGGCTGGGCTGCATGCTTTGTTCCTTGATGGGGCTCAGACCATGAGCTGTTGACCAGCCAGAGCTGCCAGCAGGGATGAGAATGGTGGGGATGTTTGTGAGGCGGGGTCAGCTGTGTCATGTGTATGATGAGCTCTGCAGCCTCAGAAACAGCGAGCATGGGGGATTCCCTGCCCTTTTGCTTGCAGCCAGCCTCCCCTGCTCACTTTTTCCAGCTCTCTGGGTAATCCCTGTTTAGCTGGATTTGGGGGACAGTTTGCAGGGCCATAGTGCCAGAACATCTTGTTCCTTTGGTGCTAATCATGACATGAGCCTTGCAAGGAACCACCAGCCAGTGCTAACAGTGTGCAAGATGAAGGAAACAGCAGTTGTGATTTCTCTCTGTTGAGAATAGCAAAGAGCATAACTAGCAGTCATTGGGCCATTTCAGTGTGAAACAGCAGTGAGACACTGCTGTGATACTTAGGACTGAGAGCAGGAGAGAGAAAAGGTCTGTGAGAGAAGGGAAAGGGGGAGGTGAGAGATAAACTGAATTTAAATGGATTAGGCCTGTCTGTCCAAAGTCCTTTTGTTTCCTGCTGCTTCCCTGGTGTGACTTTCACAGCTGTGTTCTGTAGGGCTGAGGGCCTCAGGATCCCTGCAAAGTCAGCAGGAGCACTGCAGCTCTGGGCAGTGCTGTGAGCAGCTGGAGGAGGGTCCTGAAGCCAGCATCCCAGGACAGAGAAACCCTCTTGGTTCCTCTGAGGTCTTTCTTTTTCCCTTGGCAGGTGATGGCCTCATGAATTGTCTCCATCACCACTGCTCCATGGGAAAGCATCACCATCAGGCAAGTCACTGCTCTCACCCTCCCATTTTCAGAGGTTCTCTTTTGCTTTGGTCCTGGTGTCATGTTTTTCCCCAGGCAGCCAAAGTGGATGTTTGTGCAGGTGCTGCTGGTAGGTGCAAACAGGGCTGGAGGGCAAATGTGGTGAACTGCCCTTGGAAACACCAGGGCTGGGGAGGATTTCCCTCTTGGACAGCCCTTGAGTTACCAGGTTCTGTTCCTCAGTGGGCAGCCCAGCAGACTTGGAATCAGAAGCAGAAAAGTAAAGTAATATCTGAAGTAAAATATGTGAACATTTCTGTTGGTTGGCGAGGCGCTTTGATTCAAAGCTCTTTTTAGTTTTTAATGAGGTGATTTGAATTGTGTGAGTTGTCCTGGATCCAAGCCATGCCTCTTGACAGTTCCAAAATAAAGTGGGCTTATTTATTTATTTTTTCCCAGATGACCAGTGACCTCAATGAGGAGAGAGTGACCACCCTCAGCAAGTTTGCTGATAACACGAAGTTGGGAGGTTTTGGCTGACACACCTGAAGGCTGTGCTGCCATTCAGAGAGACCTGGACAGGCTGGAGAGCTGGACAGTAAGAAACCGAATGAGGTTTAACAAAAGCAAGTGTAGAGTCTTGCACGTAGGGAGGAACAATTGCATGCATCAGTACAGGCTGGGGGATGAGCTGCTGGAGAGGAGCTCTGCAGAGAGGGACCTGGGTGTCCTGGTGGACGGCAGGTTGGTCATGAGCCAGCAGTGTGCCATACAACAGCCTTGGTATGAATTTCTAGAAAGTTTTGGTTGGGCCAGAAAGTTACACACGGGCCACTACTACATATTCTGCGTTTGTTTTTGACTGACTTTGATTCAAACTTCACCAGCATTAACTTTCTGGAGTTACAGCTGCCTCCAGCTCTGGGATTTGCCCCCAGCGAGCAGCTCTCTGCTCCACTGTGGTTTTGTGGGCATCAGTGGGATCCAGGCCATGGTGTTTGTTGTTAATCAGCTCCTGGTCTGTGCCAGGAGCTGTGCACAGGGCTATGGTGAGAAGCACTGCCCACAAGGTAAGCCAGGCAAGAAAAACACATCCATCTTTATGTCTTTTGGCCTGAGATGGAGTTTCATCTGCTGGCGTATTTCTGGCAGAGGCTCAGTGCATAACAAAACTCACCTCGGGAGCCAGACACCTGGGAGCCAGCTCCCATTTCTGGTGAGAGGTGTCAGCCCTGGCCAGCAATGAGCAGCATGGTGAGGATCTGGTGGTCATGGCACACACTGTATATAGGAATGCTGACCCAGCAGAGCCACCGTGGCAGCACGGATCTGCCTGCATGCACAGCTGTGTTCATCCCCAAGCAAAAGGGCAAAACCCTACACCCTGTGAGCAGCCCCCAGCCCAGGTGTAGAGCTTTAAGCCCACAGTGTGGACCCAGCAGAAACGAGCAGTCCTTGGGAGGCAGTGAGCCAGAGCAGGAGCACGGAGCAGTTGGCTGCAGCCTGCGGCTTGGTGTCTGATAAGGAGGTTGCTAGTGCTGTCTTGCAGCATATTCAGTCTGCCAGTTTTTCCGCAGTGAAACGTCCTGGTGGAACACCCCCCACCCTTGATTCTCTCTGATCCCCTCCAAAGCGGAGCTGAGATTGGAATGTCTCCTGGGATACAATTCCCTCTAGCCTAAGGGGGATTGCATTAATAAAATGCAATATGAGATGTGAAGGCACTGGGGGAGGGAGGCAGCCAGGACTGCTGGGACAAGGCTGTTATGAACATGCTGTGGGTCTGCTGGAAATGTCCCATCCTGTCCTTCCTCCCTTCCCGTCACCAGCACTGAGCTGTGGAATTCAGGGTGTGGGTTGAGGTGTTCTTCATGCACGTTTCTGCTCGGGGCAGCCAAACTCTTGGTCCCCCTCTCACTCCCTCCTCAGCAAACAGCACTGAACCAGCAGGTACCTCTCCCCCAGCACCTCCCTCCCACACAGCCTCCCTACCACTGAGACCCTCCTGCCTCTCCACATCACTCAGGCATCTCCTCAGCCTGTGCTTTTGCCTGCAGTAAGCTGAAACCAGACAAAAAGCATGCAGTGTTCCAATGGAGGAGCACAGGGATGTCCTCTGCCTTGAGCTGAGCACTGTGGTGGTGGCTGCAGCTGAAAGAGCATTTCAGCAGAAGGAACCACTGTCTTCAGTGTAGAACCAGAGTTCCCTGTGCATTTGAAGGGGCTGTCGGCCTTCCATGTGGAAAGAAGACACCATCAACTGCTTCTACAGAGGACAGAAGAGAAAAGCAAAGATACTTCCAGCAGAGAACAGATGTTGGGAGCTGCTGGGCCGGGCAGTCAGTAGGGCAGAGGAGAACAATGGGGTGATTGAAATCCATGTGATATTTTGGAGAGCTGAAACAAAGGACCTTGAGTCACAGGTGGTTGTGAACTGCTTGCGGAGTGGCTGCACCATTGCTTAGCGTCTTTCAGGCTGCCATATAGGCATTATATCACTGCTTGGGAACAGGGGGGATCTCAGGGAGGCAGCCTGTAAGTGCAGTATTCGAGTTCAAAGCAGTAGCTGTTCATGAGTTGGTGCTAACAGCCTCCTTAAAGGTCACAGATGCCTCTGCCTGAGACACGGGCCCCCACCCTCACTGCCATATTCACTTGTGTGTTGTTTTGCTCTGACTCCTCTGAGCCAGAAGCCCTCAGCAGCCACGAGCCATAAGCAGATGTAAGCAGCTCTCAGCTTGAGAAAACTGCTGGGAGCAGCTCTGGAGATGTGTGCTGTGTCTGCAGCACAGGAGAGAGAAGTGAGACCAACCAGGGAGCAGAGCAGAGCAAAGTGGCCTCTGGGCAGACATTTGGATGAGGAGGAAATGCCAAGCCCCAAGCTCATTGCTGGGACAGAGCAGGTAAAACACAGAGTGATCTTGCTCCAGGGCTGCACAGCAGTGCTATCCCCTGTGAGGGTGTGAGAGCTTGCTGCTTTAGACTCCACTGAACAGCCTGGCACATCCCATTGGGATAAAGGGCAGCAGACTGCAGCCCTTGTTACTCAGCTCCTTTAGCTAGACACAAAACAAACAGGCTGTGATTATTTTGTTGTGTGCTTACAGGATCTCTGTTACGTTGAAGGAAACACCACAGGGCTCAGGTTTGCCCTCTTGCCTTGTTCATAGCAGTAAATTCACACCGTTGTCCTCGTGATCTGAGTGTCTGCTGGGGATGTTTTGGAAGAGGTCATTTCAGTAGGACTAACTGATGATTTTTGGGACACACAAGCCCTTCTTTGACTGGGTTCAATACATTCCTCCTCTTTCCGCATCAAGGGATGAGGGGAATCCCTTCTACAAGGTAAAGTGTTCACCACTCAGCAGTTCATTTTCCCCCATGGAAAATGAATCCAGCTTCCATGCTTGGTACCTTTCTCCACAAGCAGCTCATGGGGGCATTAAATGGGACAGGTGAATGCAGACATGGACTGACACCTCTCAGAACCCATGGAAGTGGCTGAGAGAAGCTTCTTTTGATGGAGAAAATCTCTCCAAAAATGAGGAGCATGACAATATTGCCTGTGATCAGTTGTGCTCCAGCAGCCGGACCCTGGGATCTGAGTGGGAAAGATTTGTGATCTCATTAGGAAGGGCCTTAATACCAGAAGTGGACATACAGGAATGAGTTAAAAACATTCAGTTGCTTTGTGAAATATATTGAAAACTCCACTGCTCATCTGTCGAAACTTCACAGCTGTTGAGATGGCCCTCAGGGCAAACCACATCCAAGAAATGGCATGTAGATCTTGGGAACACGAGACTTGAAAGATGAAACTGTGCTCCATAGCGCTGCTTTGCTTCCCATGCAGTCACATCCAGCCATCTGCTGCTCCTCCGCTTGGACACTTCACTTCTTAATTCCTCCCTTTCCCATCTCTGATGAGAAAACATCGGCTGTGGAGCTGTGATGTGTTGTGCCACCAAGCATTGCCTCCCTCCAACAGCAAGAAATGTGCCTGTTTGCACGTGAAAGGTCTCTGAGTTACTTTTAATGGCAACAGCCCCTTGGTTTTGTTTTGTTGGTTGCAAGTTCTGTTTGCAAAAAAACTTCCCAGGATGAAAGAGATGCTCCGTGTGGACTTGGACGGCTGAACTCAACCACTCAGCACCAGCAAAATTAGGGCCAGCCAGGGCTCCAAGATACAAACACAAACAGGACATGAGAAACTGCAATACGTACTCAGTCCTAAGTGATTCATGGAGTAATTTTGAGTAACAAACACATTGGGAAGAACTGGAGGTTTGGGATCATCCACAAACATTGGCTAATTCATGTTCTTTCTCTTTGAATAGCTTGCCCGGATCCCTGAGCGCCCATCCTGTGCTGCTAACCCACATACGGTGAATGCACTGCCCAGATCTGCCCACGCACGCAGTAATTGGGGCCCTCCAAGCACAGACGTGTAGCTGGGGGGGCTCCGTGGGCATCTCCAGGTGGGGATCTCGCTGTGATGTGGGGCAGGGATGGACGGGCTGTGTGCTGTGCTGGGCAAGGCGTCCTGAGCTGTGGGTGGCACCGAGCCCCTCAGCAGCACTGCAGGATGGCCAGGAGAGCGGCCAGCCCCTGGTGGGGGAAAGGAGGATGTGTGATGGAGGCAGAGGGCTGCATTCCTTACCTGTGAAATAACCCCTTGAAATCAAATGCTCGGGGAATTCCGAGGTCTCTGCAGCAACATTTCGGCGGTGACAGTGTGAGGATTTGAGCGGGGCAGGCTCTGCAAGGGGAGATTGTTATCTGCTAATAGACACAGAGAGCAGATGGAGAAATAGACCCACTTTTTACACAGCTTGTCTTACCGATCCTGCTGCTAATTGGGGTAATACAGCCCAGCATTCAATAACATCAATAACTGCTAATACAGCCCAGTGCTGTTACTCAGAAAGGATTGGTTTGGGGTAAATTGCTCCAGAACTATTCAGAAATTAACTGCTGTCTTTCAGATTTATAGGTCTCCTATCCAAAATGAGCTGTAAGTGTAGGCAAGCCCTGACACCGGATGGTTATGTAAGGAGCTGGTGCTGCCGTCTGTGGGCTGTGCACACTGCGCCGTCTCAGACAGACACACTAAATTACCTCATTAGCACAGCGATGTAGCCGGGCTCCTCGGCGCATACCTTCCTCCCACAGCACACAACAACTTTGTGTCTAATTAACCAAATCAAAGGGTCCCGGAGACGCAGCTCACAGAGATGCCCTCAGCTTGAAGGCCAGGCGCCTTCAACGAGCCGCTGTGTGTGTGGTGGGAGACCAACCAGCCTTGATTTCCTATGGCTGGATGTCTGGCATTCCCTACACCCCCGCAGCCCTTCATCCCCCCAGCACAGCCTCTTTCTTCTCAGTCCTTTAGGATCTCTGCTCCCCCCACTGCAGCACAGGGGTGGTTGTGTTACAAACACTTCTGTCTTCCCCTCACGCTGGAAACCTGATTCTACACAAACACTTTCAGAGCAGCTCATTACAGCCCTGCATTGACTGGGCTCCTTAATTCCTGCCAGTCAGTGAACCAGCCCCAGGAACTGCTGTGTGTCTGAATGCAGCCCTGCAGTTATTACACAGCTGAGGGCTTCCCTTTCCCTGGACAACTTCAGGATCCGGGTTAGTTTGGGGCATTTCTTCCACTCACGGGGCTAAAGGAGCATCCAAAGGTGCAGCAGGAATCCAGGCCTGGCAGCAGCCACGGACCAGCACACATCACAGCTCCACATCACATCACATCACATCGCACTGCATTGCATCGCATCGCATCGCATCACATCATCACATCACATCACATCACATCACATCACATCACATCACATCACATCACATCACATCACATCCCTTCCCCATCTCCGTTTCCCTGTCCCACTCTCAGACCCCTTGTCCCCTTCCCATTCCCTTCACTCCCCCTTTCCTCCTCCCACCTCTTCCATCTCCCCTCCTGCAGTTCCCTCCCTGCCCACCAGGGGGCGCAGTGTTTCCCGAGCAGCAGCTCAGCAGCGCCCCCTGGCGGTGCGGGTGGGAGCTGCAGGCGGTGGGACTGCAGTGGGGGGGGCGGTGCGGTGGGCAGTAGTGAGCATGCGCGGGGGCCATTTATAAGGCGGCGCGCGTGGGTGGTTGGGCAGAACAGCGAGAGGATGGCGAGGGGACGGGGTGCACGGAGCGTGTCACGGGCTGCGGCACCGCCAGCACCGGCCAGGTACGGGAGGGACGGGGGGAGGCTCTGCCCGTGTCCGCCCGGCTCTATGACTCGGCTCTGACTCGGTTCTGTCCCGCAGCGCGGCCCCAGCGGCCCCGGTACCGGCGGCTCAGCCGGCTCAGCCCGGTCTGATGGCGCAGATGGCGAGCACTGCTGCGGGGGTGGCGGTGGGTTCGGCCGTGGGACACGTGGTGGGCAGCGCCATCACCGGAGCGTTCGGCGGGTCCTCAGAGCCGGCCCGAGCGGTGCAGGTACGAGACGGGACGGGGGGTCACATTGTGCCGGCCGTGGGGTCACATTGTGCCGGCCGTGGGGTCACATTGTGCCGCCCGGAGCCGCTTCTCACCCCGCCCCAACCTTAGGAGCCCCGCCAGCTGCCCCCGGTGCAGCCGCAGTCGCCGTACGGCCCGTGTCACTACGAGATAAAGCAGTTCCTGGAGTGCGCCACCAACCAGCAGGACCTGACCTTGTGCGAGGGCTTCAACGAGGCCCTGAAGCAGTGCAAGTACAGCAGCGGTGAGTGCGCTGACAGCGGGGGCGGGATGGTGGCTGGGGGGGTGTAAAGGTCACAGAGCTGCCCGCTGTGTGCACGCAGGGCAGTGTGGTTGGCAGTGGTTCTGCCCCCTGTGTTTGCCCTTCCCGTGCCCTGCAGTGCTGGAGGGAGCTGAGAAGGGCAGCGAATTGCCATTCCTGTGTTTGGGGGGTCACACAGTGTGAAGTTCCAGCTGCTCTAGTTGCCCTCAGAACTGTGCTGCTGTTACTGCACAGCTTCCCATTCCTGCTGTGTTTGTTGTTAGCTGGTTTCAGTGATTGTCTCAGGTTTAGGGTGATATACTCATGTGGGAGAACACTGACTAACTGCTGACCTTGTGCTTTCTGCCCTGCAGGTGTTTCTTCTCTCCTGTGAAGGATCTGCCCCCATAGGATGGAGCAGAGCTGCTGTAGAGCCACGTTACTGCAGGGAGTGAAGGAAGGATGGACAGGAGCTGAGCTGAGGGAACGGGCTGGGAGAGGAGCCTTGAGTGGTGCTTCAATCCTGGACTAGAAGGGAAGGAAAAGAACTACTGAGACTGTGGAAGTGAGTGCTTTATTTATCGTGGAGAAATAAAGGAGCTTAGTTGGAAGTACTACCTGTGCGTGTCCCTTATTTAACGTGAAGGCTGGAATCAAGGTAGTTTAATGTTACCCAGTTGCAGGGCAAGGTTCGTGTTTGCTTAATCCCTGCAGGCAGGAGCTGCTCTGTGTGACTGGGTGGAGGTGAGAGCAGGTGATGGCGCAGCTGGGATGGGGCTGGCAGTGCTGCAGAGCAGAGGCTGGAAGTGTTCAGGAGTGTGTTTGCACAGATAACCTCTTCCTGAAGGGCTGTTCTGATGAGCTGCAAGGTGTGACCTGCCTGGCGCTGTGACTGGGCCGCTCTTAGTGTGTTATGCAACGTTCTCAAGGTCATTAGCATTGAGTGCAGTTCAGGGCTGCTTTCTATTTACAGTCTTGGCAGCAGAATGAGTCTCACTGCTACTGCCTGCATGTGGTCTGTGGGAGATTCTGGGACTTATCTTGGATGGTTCTTGTTCTTTCTGGCCAGGCAGTGCAAGTGTAACACTTCAAACACTTGACCCTGAGTTTTCACGTGGGAATTGATCTGTGAACTGCTGACCTCCAGCTGCTGAGCACTGAGTTCTGACACAGCCTGGAGCTGTGATGAAGTGCAGATGGAGGTGCTTAAAGTTGACCCTGGGGGTTCTGTTTCTTCCTGCTTGTTGCCTGAGTTCATCTGTTACAGCCAGAACAGCCTTGTTCTGCTTTGTGAACCACCTGTGTCCTGAGCTTAGTTTCCTTAGATCAGAGTAGGAAAAATCCATGAGCTGTGTCTCTCGCTATTCCCCTTCCAAGAACTTGCCTAGGTCACAGGGGGAAGGAGGTAAATCTCAGCTGAGTCATTGTGGATGTGTTGGCCATGAACTCTCACCCAGTGTCACAACAGAGAAACTGCCAGTGCTGACCAACGTCAGCAGACAGAGCCGGGCATCCAGCTCAAATAACAGGGAGCAAAAGCTTTGGACCACGTGCTCCAGCAGTGAGTGCTTCAGGTCAGGCAAAGGCTGCCTGCCAAGTGTGGGAAGGCCAGGCACAGCAGAGAAAACAGGATGATGCAGCAGCAGTTCTGGTTCTTGTTTTGCCCACACCTTATAGGGACAGCTATGCCTTAGTGCCTACAGCATCAAATCTAGGATAAAACCAGAGAGAATTCACCTTGTTCAGTAAGCACATCTAGCAGGAAGGAATAAGCCAAGCAGGATAAGCACAGAGCAATCTGCACTGCTTGTGCAGCAGCTGCATCTTCCACTGAGTTTCCAGATGTTGCCATAAAGATGTTTCTCCAGCAGAGCTTACAGGGCACTGTACATCATCCCCTTTTCCTGTGGAGGTGCCAGGATGTGCAGGTAAAATCCCGTCCCACAGCTTAAGGCACCTGAATGGTGGGATGGTGCTGATGCTGCTACAGGCAGTGATCTGCAGAGCTGTGCTGTCACAGTGCCATGGAGGGGCAAACTGCTTTCTCCACATCTCCCCTCCTCACACAGAGGAAGGTCCTGGCAGCTGTGTAGGGTGCACATAGGGTGTATGTGTGGGCAGAGCTCTGCTCACTGCTCTATTTATCTCACTTTTCCCACGAGGAACTGTGAAACCACAGAGCAGAGCAGACTGATTATCAGTAGCCTCAGAGCTGGGCTGGGGGTGCTGCAGCTCTCACTACTGGGCTGCCCTAAAACCAGTTTGTTTTCCTGCGACCTTGGTTTCCAGATCAAACATCTGAGTGCTCACATCCGTTCTAAGTGATGCCTCGCTGTGCTGCAGGTTGCAGCTACTGCTGTACCAGGGTATGGAGGACTCATCTTTCCCTTTTGGGTGGTACAGCACAGGTCTCATGAGTTTTCCCATGAGTGACTGTGACCAGAGGGTTGTCTGGGTTCCCATGGGCTGTGTTCCGAGGCACCAGGATGGTTCCTGTCCTTGTGTTTGGCATTTCAGCTCTCATTTAGATCACAGCATTTGTCAGGAGAGTCCATGGAACAAGCAGAACAAGTACAAAGAGCGTGTTCCTGTAATTAAAAAGCTTCTTATGAAAAGGAAATTGCTCCCGTGCCCCAGCATTGGCAGCCCTGCCCTGCACCCTGTCCTGTGGCCTCAGCCTTGTGCTGGAGGCAGCTCGGTGGGAAGCTGGAGCTGATGGTGAAGCACTGTGAAGGAGCTTTGCCCCCAGGGGCCATGGTCTCCTGCTTGCAGGCGTTTTCCCCACTTCTCAATGCAGCAGGGAGGAGATGGGGGCTCCTCTTTAGCTGCGAGGCCTGGAGTGACCCCTTCCATTGAGCAGACCCCATTATGGAGCTGCCTGCAGCCTCCTGTCCCCTGGATGGGGTTTCCAGCAGTGACATGACCCCGGTGGGACAAAGCCGTGCTGCAGGACGAGGCCGGCTGGGGCTGACAGCAATTGGTGGAGCTGTTTCACACCATTCTGCGCACACACTGTGCGGGCGGAACCTCAGTGAGGTGAAAAACAAGGGGCTGCCTCCTGTCTCCGCTACCAGCAGGACATGGCACTCACCTCCTGTGTGCTGCTCACCTTCCTTACACTGCTCCTGCCCTGGGGTAAGTGCCATCTCTGTTCTCTCTCCCTGCTGGGAAGCAATGGGACTGTCTTACTTCAGCCCTTTCCCTGGTGTGGGTTCTTTGGGGTGGATGGTGCTTTGAAACCACGACTCCCTCGCACTGCTCATGATCCCGATATGCCAGGTCTCTTCAGAACCTCCTGAAAGTAAGGTTAAAAAAAAGCAATCAGCTTCTGATGTGTATTGAACAAGTTTCTGGGCACTGAACAGAGAGATGGACAGAAACACCCAGTGGCACTTCGCTGTGCAGGAGCTCGAGCGCATCCGTTAGTTGGACAAGATCTTGTGTGCTGATAGCCAAAAAGAAAGGTTGAGACAGGCCCTGGGGTGAAACGTTCCCCACTGCTTCCCATTGCTTATTCATCTCTTGAAATCTTACCTTCTCAGAACCATTACTGTCCAGGCAGCACACAGTGCTGGGTAGGAAGCTGTGCTCAGCAGTATTTCCTGTTGTTTCTGAGTGGGAATGCACAGGTTTGCAGTAGCAGGGGAGGGGTCCTGAGGCTTTAGGGACCACTGAGCATGTTAATGATGGTTCCCAGGCTTCCTGTGGCTCTGTCTGGAGATAGAGAGAGGGTTAGGGCTGGGAATTCTGGTCAGGGCATCCCTGTGCCCTGTGAGCCCCCAGAGAGATGAAGGTGGTAGAGCAGCTTTCAGGCCCCCACCAAGGGGCAGTTGCCCAGTACCTGAAGCATTCGCTATGGGGTGGAATGGGGTGAATGTGACTGTTCCCTGCCCAGGAGCAGGAATTGGAGCTCAGGACAGTTTTAAAGCTCTTACTTTCTGTTTTAGGTTCGGAGACTCTCAAGAGTCAAGTGGTTCTTGTGGCTGTAGGGGAGCCTGTGTCGATGGAGTGTTCTTTCCGCAAGGACAACAGCACTAGGAATCCCTTCTATGAGATCCTCTGGAGCCACGGGGATGAGTCGAAGAGGGTCCAGCAGTTCAGGATGACACGGTCCAACCAGTCCTGTGTGTCTGAGAGTGCAGGTCACTTCAGCAGCGTCCTGGATTTTGGAAGGAGCGTGAGCTTTCTCAACATCTCAGCGGTGCTTATGAACGACACTGGCCCTTACCTTTGCTATGTGAAGATAGGGAACAGCAGTCCAACTAAAAAGGTGATTCACCTGCTTGTTATAGGTGAGTCTGGCTCCCTTTCTTTCTTTCAGCACTGTATTTTTGCATCCCTGAGAACCTGTGGTCCTCTCTGGTCTTTGAGTGGTTTCACAACACCTCTGGGAAGCACTGGCACTGTTGGGTTGAGTTCAGTGGACAAGGGACTTGGCTGCCTCCATGAACTTCTTTTCTTTGCAGATCAACAGCCCTGGGCAGCCCCTGGCGACCTCAGCTACTCTGCACCTCAAGGCAGTGAAGTCACCTTGGACTGTGATTTCCCCACTGATCTGACTGGCAACTTCACAGAACTCTTCTGGCTGCACAAACGAGACCAGAGCCCGCCCCGACTCATAGCATGGCACCTCAGCTCCAGTTTCCAGGATGAGAATGGCAGCATTGGAAGTCGTTTCCAATGCTCATTAGATGTCAAGAATCAGCAGAGCCATCTCACCATTACTGGGTTGGAAGAGAAGGACAGTGGCTGGTACCAGTGTCAGGGAGGCCTGGGAGACCTTCCTGGCAGGCAGAGAGGGAGGGGAACCAACCTCACTGTGAAAGGTGAGTGTGTTTCCAGGGTCCTTGTGAAAATCCTTCTGTCCCTGTTGGCCTTTATGTTTCAGTCACTCCATCTAATCTAAGGGTTTAGTGCCAGGATGGGTGTGAGTCTTCCCATCGAGGACACATCTTACTGTGCAGGGTGCTTATTCACCTTGCCACCACCCTGTGCAGTTTGGATGTGCAGGTAGGGAAGAGCTGGAGCTGCATCTGCAGCACATTGACTTGTACCTGCGTGGTTGAGGGGGCTGGCTGCCCAGAGTGCAAGCTGCTGTTCCAGTGCAATGGCAAGGCTTTGCAAAGCCACAGTACATCAGTGCAAGATACACAGATATATTTAAAGCATCTACAAAACCACAGTTCATTTGTGAGGTGATGTGCCTGTTGTTGTAGATGGTTATCTGTACAAGTTGTTGATCGCTGGTGATGTGACCCTTCCAGGAACCAATTTGTACCTAATGATAATGTAGATTTTTAATGCATGCAGTTTAGTGTGCAAAGCATCTTTTATCCGGTGTAATTCAGTCACAAAGCTCAGCCTGGCCAATTAACACGGTTAGTTGATATTAAACAATAATTTGGGCTCACCGTGTCTCACCTGGGAAATACATAATGTGCAGATAAAACATGGTCCTGTGTTGAGCTGTAGGACATGCCATGTCCTGGTTGATTGGAGCAAAAAAAAAGTGGTTCATATTTCAGGAGACATTCGTAAAACTTGGGCTGGTTCCTTGTGTTCTTCCTTCTGCATCCTCATGCTGTTTGAAGCCCTGCATGACAGGATGTGCACAGCCTGCCTGCTCCCTGCTGTCAGCCTTCTTTCACAGCTTTTCTTCAATGTCTTACTTAGTTCCTGAGCTGCAGAGGTCAGAGTCTGCTGTGTTTTCACTGAGACCACAAACCCACCTGCAGGTTTGCACATCCCAGTAGATATTACAATATGAACAGCATGAGTACAAGGCTGTGTTCTCCTTTCTAGGCTCTTCGTCTGTCCTCCTGGTGTTTTTGATGAGTGCTATGTTTGCTGTGATTGCTCCGTGCTTGTATTTTCTGTGTAAGTAATACTGGGCAAGGAACACGCCTTCACCCAGACAACACCTCACAGCATCTCCGTGAGATCTTCAGCAGCACGGCCTGCTCCAATCTCTCATCTGATGTATGCTGCCCTCTGCTGACACCTCCCTGCATCCCTTGTGGTCTCAGCCAGGTGTGGGGCACAGCATCAGCTGTGACTCGTCTGGGTGGCACTACATCAGGTCCCAGCTCTCCTGTGCTGTCACCCAGAGCAGTGCGGCAGGAGGCCGAAGGCTTCTCCAAGCCCTGGTAAAATGTCTTTTGGCAGTATATGCATGATGCAGGATTCAGCCAAAGGAAATGCCTTTGGACTGTAAGGACCATTATAGTGGGGAAAGAACTGTCAGGAAAAAAACACTGTGATCTGGATCTGTGAGCAGAGACTGCTGTATAACTGACCATTTGTGCTGTTTCAGCATGGGCTGCTCTGCACAGCTGTGTATCCTCTCTGCTCTGTCTCAGACAGGTGTCGTGTCCAGCTGAGGAGACACAACACCTTGGCAGACAGACTGCATCCCCACTGCGGGCCTTCAGAGACCACAGGCAGGGAGACAACAAGCAGGGAAGCCATCTATGTCAGCCCTGGCAGCGTGCAGTACAGCGTGAGTGTGGCCCCGGGCATCACAGAGCTCTGGAGGCAGCAGGGCAAAGCCCAGGCATTGCTGATTCCCCACTGCAGTGGTACAGGAGCTGTTGGCCAGGAGCCGTGGGGATGAAACTGTGGCCATGCTCCTGCCTCGCATGCAGGACAGCAGCGGATGTGAGGCTCCTCTGCTGCCATGGGGTAACGAAGGCTGTTCTGTTTGTTCACAGTTCCTCACTTTCCCAGGAAGGAACCCTGCAGTGGAGGACGTGGGGCAAAGATGACAGCCCAGAAGGACACAGGGAGCTGTGCTTCACATGCTGTGTTCGTGGCACCATGGACAATTCTTCTCCGTTGTGTATCATGCAAAGGTCTCTAGCAAACTCCTCTCACCTTCAGTGTTTGTTTCTCCTGTTCAATTAAAAACCCTGTGTGTTCAGTTTCTGCTATACCTGGCTGTTTTGGCTGCTGGTGGAGCTGCCTTTTGGATGCTGTGCATCTGGCTTAGCTCAGACAGACTTTGCATCACCCTTTGGGGCTGTTACCACCTGCCAGACACAGCCACATCCTCCTCCCATAGAGGAAATGCTCGGCTGCTTTTTGGGGTGCAGCAATGCTTACATGGCAGCTTTTCTTGCTCAGGGAGGGAGGGAAGGAGGAGCTGTTGTCTCTGCTCTTACTGCTGTTCCCTCAAGAATGTGCAAAATTCTGGAGCAGAGAATATAGCACTGATTCTCACTGTCCTTGCCAGATCAGGGCTGCTTGGGCAGCTGTGGTGCTGCATCACTCAGTGCCTCTGGGCTCAGCTGCTGCATGGCACAAGGCAGAAGAGGTGAAGGCCTTCCAAAACAAGCCTGTATTGTTGTGACCTTGATTTTGTGATCAAATCTCCCTGTGGTTGGTGAAAACACATCAAGATGGTTGTGCTGGTTTTGTGTATGGTGGTATTTGGGTTTCCTCTGATATGTGCTGACTGTGGCAGAGCACCACAGCACTCTGTGCCCATGCTGATGAGGCTGTTTCTCTCAGTAGGGTGTTTCATAACCAGTTGGATATTTCTGTTCCTTGTGGGATGCATCCAGAAAAACCCTGCCTTGAATCCACTACCCTGCTGCAGACACACCGTACTTTGAGGTGGTCATGTTACATTGGCCTTGAGGAGCCTCAGCCATCACTTTTCACTCTTGTTTTGCACTCACTCCTCCCTGGGGAGACTGTCACAGAAAACTGGTCAAGGTCACGTAGAGGGAAGTCATTGCTTTTGTTAGACCAACTGATATAGAAGGTGAAAAAAATAGATAAGCCGTTGGCACGTGAGCCCTTGTTGAGAGCATTACAGCGTGTCACCATAGTATCTGGCTTGTGGCGCCATACCTGTCCATCTCTAGGACCACAGATGCAGTGCCAGGGCAGCCTAACAAGACAGGACCCTGTCCTAGATCTCATGGTTCCATTTTCCCTCGCAGCCAGAGCACAATCAGGGCCAGTCATGTTGGGAACTTGCAATCATCTCTCGGGCTTGGAGACGCCTTGGGAGCTGGGCAGCAGAGGCTGCTTGCACCGTGGTAGTGTTACAGACAGGAGGACCTTTGTTCTTGTTGACTGGCAGCTTTTTTGCTTTACCTGTCTGCAGTCCTTCTGCACTGGGCACCAGCTGTGCTGCAGCCCAAGCCCAAACCATGTCGCTCAGGTAGGCCGATCAGGTTTCAGTGGTGACCCCACTCTGTACCCTGTTGTTGGGGCAGGCTGCATGTGCAAAGATGTGACTGGAAGTGAAGGTGCAGATGCTGGACCCTTGCCCCATTGATTAGAGTTTTGCTGCTAAAGCTCTGTTGCAGCAAATGGAGCAATGCAGTGAACTGGAGTCCCCAGCCCCTTGTGTCATTTACATATACCTCACCAGCACCAGCAGCACACACAGCAGCCCGGGCTTGTGCAGCACTGCAGTCTGTCTCAAAACAACTTCCCTTCCTCTGCTCCTGGATCCTGCCATGGTCCTGGGCTTCATGCTTCTGCTGCTGGTGGGGACGGTAGGGTCAGGTAAGATCAGCAGCACAGCTGCATTGGGGATGATGGGCAGGACTGAGCTTTGCACAGGGGGCCATCAGCCAAGAAGGGCTGTTTGTTCCAAGCATGTAGTGAGTGGTGGGTCAGGGCAATGGGGATGCCCTATGGGGGTAGGGGAATGTTTTGGGGCTGGGGGTGTCAGGACACAGCTCCACATCAGTAACCACATCCCTGCTGTGCACAGCCTGCAGGGCCCAGCCAATGCTGACCCAGCCAGCTGCCATACGGGTGCTGCCAGGGGAGACCGCCCGGCTGTCCTGTGTCCTCAACCCCCAGTACAACATCAGCAATTTTGGCATCACCTGGTACCAGCAGCGCCCGGGGCAGGCCCTGAGCTACCTGCTGTACTACAACTCGGAGCATGACAAGCACAAGCCTGCCAGCATTCCTGACCGCTTCTCTGCTACCAAAGACCTCGCCCGCAATGCCTGCATCCTCATCATCGCAGCTGCCCAGGAGGAAGACAGCGGCCGCTATTTCTGCTCGCTGCCCCTCACCATCAACTGGCTGTAGAAACAGGGAGCAAACCCAGCTGGCTCACCCCATGCAAATACGGCACGATGCTCTCAGCAGAATGGCAGCTGTGGAACGAAGGGACAAGGCCTCCCTGCAGGCTGAGTATCTGGCATGGTTTAATGACGGTAATATATGTTATAAGTACAATAAACGTAATAAAATGTGCCCTCAGCGCTGTTTGCTCTTCATGCCTTTCACCCCCTGAGCCGCCATTTTGTGGCACCTCACGCCCTCCCGCCAGCCGCCATTTTGTGGCACCCCTCTCCACAGAACCCAGCGCTCCATCACGGCTCCCCACCACTTCCAAGGGAAAAGGACGTGTGTAATTGCACTGCTGGGCGCCTTGCACGAGCGTTGTGACACACTGCGGTACTAAGTTTGGCACAGCATTCTCACAGATCACTTACACAGCGCGAGGAGTGTGAGGAGAACAGCCCTACAACGCTTCGCCATCATGGTGACACAACGGCCGCGGCTCCACACTGCGCTTTGGCTGGACTAAGGGGGACTCTGAGATAATGTTCTTGCAGCCTTTAATTCCTCAGTCCTTTATCTTGTTAGCTGTAGTTGTCCCACTGAAACCTGGGAAGTCCTTCAGTGTTCCTGATCAACCCAGGATCAGCCACAGGGGACTATGTAGCTTTAGAAATGTGAGTACAATGAACCTTGAACTGCCCAATGCAGCTTAGCTTATATACATTGCTTCAGATATGTGTGTCTACCCTTAAGAGTGCAGCCCATGTGCTGCAGGGCACTGGTGAATGAGACAGCCATGCAGGCCATCTCTCCCTTCCTCAGAGAACACAGCTCAGCTCTCTCTGTTCATAAGGTTTTAGTTCGCTTATCAGCTGGCCAGGACAGCCTGGCACTGATGTGTCATTTGCTCTGATGGATATTCAGGCTTCCACGGTTGTGACTTATGTTTGCCAGTTAACTGAGGACGATGTGCAAGTAGAAATACCAATACGTTTCAATCTCCTTGCTGACTCCTTCTTGTTAAAGCTGAATCCAGCCACCTGGGGGTGCTGCTGCAGCGGCGTGTAAATCGGTAGCAACACTTAACTGTGAGCTTGTGAAGTTCACAACTAGGGCATAGAGAAGAAGAAACTGATTAACAGAAATTGGTTTATTAAATATATGTATATATATCCTGTGTCTAAGAACGTGGTGCTGTTGTTCCTGACTTGTGGAGCTGCAGCTAGCGGTAGCTTGGAGTTTTACCTCTTCTGTATAATGAGCATAGAATAAAAGAGTATTTTCGTGTTTCTGGATCTTATTAATTGCTTGTTAATTGAGAAGAGGACGGGAATTCAGTCTCAGTGGGCTGGAAGGGAGCTTTTGCTTCCCAGTGTGTACTGAAACCTCTCTGGATTTATCACAGCTGCTCAACGAACTCTTAACGGCACTGACTGTGGCACCTGACCTGCTGCCTCCAGCCTCTCTTCCTGGCCAGTGTACTTGTGTTGAGCTATGGGAAGCTGGTGCAGTTGTGTGGGATGAGGTAAGGCCAGCTGGATAGCCTGGGGGCTGGCCGGTGGGCTTGGTGGGAGAAGCAGGGCTGGGGAATGCTGTGAATGGCAGGTGGTGCCACTGCTGTTGTGAGGAAGAAGGTAGCTTGTGTGAATGCTTTGCAATGAAGGCTGGTGAAGTGCTCCTGCTAGCCCTAGGCTATTGCTCGTGGCTGTGGTGGTGCTTAACAGTGCTAGAGTGCAGAGAAATCGATGTGTGCAGCTGCTCTGGGATTAGCAACAGCAACTATGGCTGGTACCAGCAGAAGTCACCTGGCAGTGCCCCTGTCACTGTGATCTATCAGAACAACAACAGACCTTCAGGTACCTTTTTATACTGTTCTGGTTCCACATCTAGCTTCACAAATACATTAACCATCACTGGGGTCCAAGCCAAGGACAAGAGTGTCTATTACTGTGGTTCTGTTCTGATGCCAACAGCCCCACCAACACCACGGGACATCTGCTCACAGTCCTCCACGTCCTGGTGCAGCTTCATGAGCGTGTTAACCATTGTGGGGATTCAAGCTGAAGATGTGGCTGTCTATTACTGTAGCAGCAGGGACAGCAGAGGTAAGCCTGGTGCGGTGATATAGGAGATGTCAAAAAACATGTATGGGGGTTAAAAATGGAGGTTTTCTGCTCTTTTCTCTCACAGCTGGGCTGAATGGTGAGATGAATTCTTGTCCCCTCTGCTAAGCACTGTCTGAATGGTCTCCCTGTTGTGTGTTGTGGTGCATGAGCAGGCTGAGAAAAGGGGCATTTCTGTCTGTCCCTTTAAAGGCCCAAAGTCCCTGGCTGTGAACAGTAAGTCTGCCTAGGGCACTGAAGCTGTGGGCAGGTACTGCCAGGAGAGGAACCCAGGCCGTGATACAATACCCATGGCTCTGTGTCCCCACAGTAATGGGGCTCTGCTGCAGACCATCACTCTTTCTTAACCCCTCCTCCCTTAAACTTCCTGCAGTTCTAAGTTTTATCTCACCTCCAATTAATCACTGTCACCTTACAGCACTAGTGCTGCTGTACCTGCTCCCGCAGTAATAGACAGCCTCATCCTCGGCTTGGACCCCAGTGATGGTGAATGTACCCATGGAGCTGGATGTGAAACAGGAGAATTGTGAAGGGATGTTCGAGGGTCTGTTGGTGCTGCTATGGATCACAGTGACAGGGGCACTGCCAGGTGACTTCTGCTGGTGCCAGCTGTAATAGCCACTACCCCCAGAGCAGGTGATCCTGACAGTTTATCCTGGTTTGGCTGACACTGAGGCTGGCTGAGTCTCCCTGGAGAGGCAGGAAATAAAATGGGGCTCGGTGAGTGTCTGATGCACAGAGCCCTCAGCACATTGCAGTGGGATAATGCTTCTGAGCACACAGTCCCAAATGAAACTTCAGGACTTCCTTGTCTGCTCCTGGAGTAACAACATCTATGGCTGCTCCCAGCAGAAGACTCCTGGCAGTGCCCTTGTTGCTATGATACATAGGGTCAGCAAAAGACCCTCACACATTGCTTCATACTTTTCCTGTTCCAGGTCCTGCTCCATGCACAAATTAACTGTCATGGAGATTCAAGCCAAGGGTGAGACTTTCTGTTACTGTGGCAGTAACCTTGGTCTGCTGATATGAGGAGATGTGGAGAGGGAAAAAAAAGAAGGTAGATAAAGGGGCTAAAAATAGAGGCTTTTGCACATCTGTCTCACAGCCAAACTGGGCTGTGCAGCTGAGGCAGGTTCCTGTCCCCTCTGTGAATGGCCTCCCTCTTGTACCTTGTGCAGGAGGAGATTCTGGGGACAGAAGGCACTTCTATCTGTTTCTGCATAGTCACAACACTGTGTCAGCCACCGCCCTTCTCAGTGTTACCCCTGGCAGTTCCATCCTCCTACTTCTGGATAGAATCACAGAATGGTAGGGGTTGGAAGGGACCTCCTGAGATCACCGAGTCCAGCCCCCCCAAAACAGGTTCCCTACACCAGGTCACACAGCTCGGCATCCAGAACTGGACACAGTACTCCAGATTAGGCCTCACCAGGGCAGAGTAGAGGGGAGGATCGCCTCCCTTGACCTGCTGGCAGCGCTCTTCTGAATGCACCCCAGTATGTTGTTGGCCTTTTTGGCCACAAGGGCACACTGCTGGCTCATGGATGTAGGTGAGGTCTCTTCTGCAGTGGTGGTGTTCCTCATCCCATGGCTGCCAGGTGTAGGCTGTGTGTCAGGCAATTGCTGAGCTCCATTTTCTCTCCCTCTCCAGGTTCCCTGGTGCAGGCAGCACTGACTCAGCTGGCCTTGCTGTCAGCAAACCTGGGAGGAACAATTAGGATCACCTGCTCTGGGATTAACAGCGACTATGGCTGGTACCAGCAGAAGTCACCTGGCAGTGCCCCTGTCACTGTGATCTATCAAAACACCAAGAAACCCTCAGGTATCTCTTTGTAATTTTCTGGCTCCTCAAACATATTAACCATCACTGGGGTCCAAACCATGGATGAGGCTGTCTATTACTGTGGTGTCTGGGATAGGTGCTGCCTGCACCAGGGAACTGGGAGAGGAGGGTGGGAGAAAATGGAGTTCATTGAGTCCCTGACATACAGAGCCCTCACTAGGCAATGGGATAAGACTGCTGAGCCCACGGGCTGTCTGGTACTATGGCTGGTACCAGCAGAAGACACCTGGCAGTGCATCTGTCACTGTGATCTATGCTGACACCAACAGACCTACCAACACCATGGGACAGCTTCTCACAGTCCTCCATGTCCTGGTGCAGCTTCATGAGTACGTTAACCATTGTAGCTGTCTTTTACTGTAGCAGCAGGAACAGCAGTGATAATCCTGGTGTGGTGATACAGGGAGATGTCAAAAAACAAACAAAAAAACATATATGGGGGTTAAAAATGGAGGTTTTCTGCCCTTTTATCTCATGGCTGGGCTGTACAGCTGATATGAATTCTTGTTCCCTCTGCAAAGCACTGTCTGAATGGTCTCCCTGTTGTGTGTTGTGGTGCATAAGGAGATTCTGGGGATAGGGGGCACTTCTGTCTGTCCTTGAAAAGTTTCTGCACTGTGTCATCCCCAGCCCTGCTCCTTGTTACACTGTCCACCCTGTCCTCCTGATGCTGAAGCTACTTCTGTGCTGTGATGCTCCAGGCTGGGTTCTGATCCTCTAAAATGGCAGTGGTCTCTTCTTTGATGGTGATATTCTTCATTCACTGCTGGGCAGTGATTGCTGTGTGTGTTGGGCACTCACTAAGCCTTGTTTTCTTCTCTTTCTCCTCTCCCTCTCCAGGTTCCCTGGTGCAGGCAGCGCTGACTCAACCAGCCTCAGTGTCAGTGAACCCAGGAGAAACCGAGGATCACCTGCTCTGGGAGTAGCAGCTGGTATGGCTGGCACCTGCAGTAAGAGGCTTTGAGGCTGGAAACAGTGCAGTGCTGTGCCTTTGAAGGAACAGGCATAATGGGGCACTGGACACAGGATTGCTTAATGAAAAGGTAAAGGAAGACATTTATGCATACTTGTACAGCCTGGCAGAAGGGACTGGATTCTGTCTCAGCCCTGGCTCAACAAGGGCAGAAAGCCATGGTTTTGAATTGCAGTCTGTACATCACCCCCACATATCCCCGTATCACTGTACCAGCAGTACTGCTGCCGTCGTAGCCACCACAGTAATAGACAGCCTCGTCCTCGGCTTGGACCCCAGTGATGGTTAATGTGGCTGTGGAGCCGGATAGGGAACCGGAGAATCGTGAAGGGATGTTTGAGGGTCTGTTGGTGTTATCATAGATCAGAGTGACAGGGGCACTGCCAGGTGACTTCTGCTGGTACCAGCCATAATAGCTGCTGCTACCCCCAGAGCAGGTGATCGTGACAGTTTATCCTGGGTTCACTAACACTGAGGCTGGTTGAGTCAGTGCTGCCTGCACCAGGGAACCTGGAGAGGAGAGAGAGGAGAAAACAGAGTTTAGTGAGTGCCTGGCACACACAGCCCTTAGCATACAGTCAGTGGGACTGGGCCCCATGCTCAAAATCCCCATCTGCATGCAGACTCAAAATGACCTGCTGCAGGAGTAGTAACAACTGGTATGGCTGGTACCAGCAGAAGTCACCTGGCAGTGCCCCTGTCTCTGTGATCTATTGGAACGACAAGAGACCCTCGAACATCCCTTCACGATTCTCCGGTTCCAAATCTGGCTCCACAGCCACATTAACCATCACTGATGTCCAAGCCAGGAACAAGGCTGTCTGTTACTGTGGTGTCTAAAACAGCAGCAATGCTGGTGTAGTGACATGGGGAGATGTGGTGGTAAATTGAAGTCCAGAGCTAAAAATAATGGGTTTCCACCCTTCTCCATTATTATGACTTCTGTTGAGATCTCTTTCCCTGTGGTGGTGTTAGAAGGAGCAGGAGGAACAGGCAGGGGTCTTGTCGAGAGAGCTGGCACTAGCAGGGATAGAGGATGCCCCACATGGAAGAGAGGGACACAGTTATGTCCGCTTCTGATGAGAGGTGTTCAGAGCAGAGCAGCACATCCCAGGGTCTGAGACATCTCCTGTGCCCTGAGGTCTGAAAGGGAGTGCATTCATTGCCATGGCCAAGTGAAGGTAAGAGTAACATGCCTACTGCAGTAATTCTGCACATAGAAGAGGAAGAAGGGCAGCAAATCTTCCTACAGTTCAAGTTTTATCTCCAATTAATCATTGTTGCTATACAGCTCTAGTGCTGCTGTCCCAGCTCCCACAGTAATAGTCAGCCTCGTCCTCGGCTTGGACCCCAGTGATGGTTAATGTGTTTGTGGAGCCGGATGTGGAACCGGAGAATCGTGAAGGGATGTTCGAGGGTCTCTTGTTGCTGCTATAGATCACAGTGACAGGGGCACTGCCAGGTGACTTCTGCTGGTACCAGCCATAATAATAACTTCCAACATAGCTGCTACCCCCAGAGCAGGTGATTGTGACAGTTTCTCATGGGTTTGCTGACACTGAGGCTGGCTGAGTCAGTGCTGCCTGCGCCATGGAACTGGGAGAGCAGATAAAAGGGAGCTCAGTGTGTGACACAGCCCTTAGCACACAGCAGAGGGACTAAGCCCCAGCACTTGCTGAGCTCCATTTTCTCCAGGTTCCCTGGTGCAGGCAGTGCTGACTCCCAGCTGACACCTGGGAGAAACAGTCAGGATCACCTGCTCTGGGGGTAGTGGCTGTCTATGGCAGTTACTGTTAAGGCAACACCTGAAGAAGTTGTGTGGCAGTGCTCCTTTCTGTGTGATCTACCTGAATGCCAACAGACCCTTGAACATCCCTTTATGATTCTCTGGTTCTAACTCTGGCTCCATGTCCACGTTAACCAACACTGGGGTCCAAGCCGAGGACAAAGCTGTCTATTACTGTGGGAATGAAGACAGCAGCGGTACTGGTGCCACAGTGACACAGAGCAATGGAGGTGTGATACACAAATCTCCTGTCATTGCAGGGAATGGTTGGCACTGGCACCCACATCTGCTCCTGGATTAACAACTACTATGGCTGGTACCAGCAGAAGTCACCTGGCAGTGCCCCTGTCACTGTGATCTACCGGGACAGCAGCAGACCCTCAAACATCCCTTCACGATTCTCCGGTTCTGCATCCGGCTCCACTGCCACATTAACCATCACTGGGGTCCAAGCCGAGGACGAGGCTGACTATTACTGTGGGAGCTGGGACAGCAGCACTGATGCTGGTAGTGACAGGGGGAGATGTGAAACTGGGGTACAGCCCTAAATTTGGAAATGATGTTTTCTGCCTTTCTCCCTCAGGAACATGCTGGGCTGTGTCACTCAGGTAAGTTTCTTTCTGTATGGCCATGGCTTTGAACATCTTTCCTGTTCTACCTCAATGTATGGGAGGTTACTCTCTCAGTTACTCTGGAGAAACCATAATCTATTCCAGAGATAGCAGTGGCTATGGTTGTGGCTGGTACCTCGGTCAGTGCCTCTGTCACTATGTGGTATAGCAACAGGAAGAGAACCTCAGGCATCACTCCATGATTCTGTTTCTGTATCTGGCTTCAAGAGAATGTTGCCATTACTAAGGATGAGGCTGTCTAACGCGTGAGCTACCACAGAAGTGATGTTGGAACAGTGACATAGGAAACTGCAGCTGTGATGTCTACTTCTGCAGTGCCCTGGGACATGAAAGTGTGAACATTCAAAGTCATAACCGCAGGGAGGGAATAGGATCATGCCAACAGCCACCACTCTGCATGGCTGAAATGCAGAACCTCGGCAAATCAGTGAGTGGGGCTAGACACAGTGCATGCCAACCCTTTGTGGGGACAGCTGTAGTAAATGGAGTTCAGACATAGTGAAGTGGAGTTGAACCAGTTGGCAGGCTGTCACCAGAGGCATTCCCCAGGGCTCCCCTTTTTTTAAATGTGAAATTACAAACAATACTGCTAGGTAATCTCTGTATTGATCTGCTTGAGAGTAGGAAGGCCTTGTAGACAGATCTGGATAGGCAAAATTGATGGGCTGTGACAAACATATTGACATTCAGGCAGGATAAGTGCCAGGGCCTGCACTTAGGTCATAATAACCCAAGGCAGCAGTGTAGGCTGAAGAGATGGTTCATTGAAGAGTCTTGCCTGAACAGGCTGATGGTTCAGTTTTGTGAACATGAAGATATCTTCCAACAGGAACGTGTGGAGGACAGGGCCAAGGTGCTTTGGCCCCAGAATCACCTGCAACAAAAAATACAGCAGGGAAGGCATGAACAACCATGGCCATACAGAGGGGACAAGCATCTGCTTTAGCCCCATTAGTCTAGCCAACCAAAAGAGAACTCCCATATTACTGTGTCACTGTAGAAGCAGGAATGCTGCTGTCCTTGCTCCCATAGTAATAGACAGCCACATCCTCAGCTTGGACCCCAGTGATGGTTAATGTGGCTGTAGAGCTGGAGAATAGTGAAGGGATGACTGAGAGTGTTAGCATAGATCACAGTGACAGGGGCACTGCCAGGTGACTTCTGCTGGTACCAGCCATAAGCATTGTCAATCCCAGAGCAGGTGATCTTGACAGTTACCCCTGGGTTTTCTGGCACTGACTCTGGCTGAGTCAGTGCTGCCTGCACCAGGGAACCTGGAGAGGAAGAGAGAGGGGAGAAAATGGAGTTCAGTGAGTGCCACACATGTAACACCCAGTGCCAGAAGATGGCACTGATCACCAAGGCACTGAGACCACGCATGTCAAAGTGGTTCTTTTTCCTCTCCCATTTCTTCTTAGAGTGTCTCTAGGGCCTCCCCCCTTCCTACTCTTCTCCATCACTGAGTACGCCAGGTCTCAGGGCTTTGCTGCATTTCTGTTTCTGCAGGCACTGCCCAGGGCCCTACAGTAACACCAGGGATCAGTCACCCTGGGAATAACCATGAGTATGGCTGGTTCCAGGAGAAACCTGGTAATGGTGCTGTGTCTGTGATCCATCGTGACACCAACAGACCCTTGAACATCCCTTTACAATTCTCCAGTTCCACTCCATGGTGCCGCCACCGCCACCATAACCAGCACTGCTGTCGTAGTTCCTACAGCAACAGACAGCCTTGTCCTTAGATTGGACCCCAGTGGTAGTAAATAATATGGCTGTAGAGCCAGATTTGGAACTGGAGAATTGTTAAGGGATGTTTGAGGGTCTTTCGTTGTCCCAGTAGATCACAGTGACAGGGGCACTGCCAGGTGACTTCTGCTGGTACCAGCCATAGCTGTTGCTACTCCCAGAGCAGGTGATTGTGACAGTGACCCTGGGTTTCGCTGACACTGAATCTGGCTGAGTCAGCGCTGCCTGCACCAGGGAACCTGGAGAGGGAGAAGAGAGAATATGGGTTCCATGAGTTCCAATACAGCCCTCTCAGCAAAGCAGTGGGACAGGGTCCATGCCATCGCTAGGGTCCAAAATGAGCACAAACCAATCTACTACTGTGATGGCTTGGGAAGCAGCGCTGATGTTGGTAGAATGGCACAGGGAGATGGGGAACTGAGTTACAGACATGAGATAAAAAGTGAAGCTTTCTGCACTTACTGACTTACCGGGGTTGGGGGGTAGAGGCAGATTTCTGTCCTCTCTCCATGGCCATGATTGTAAATGCCCTTCTGTGTGTACCTAGATGTATAGGAGGTTACTCCTGCACTTAGCTGCATCATACTTGCCCTTGCAAAGGCACAGCACTATATCATCCTCAACCCTGCTCCATGTTGCTGCAGTGAGCCCCATTCTCCTGCTGCTGGAGCTGCCTCTGTGCTGGGCTCTCATCCTCCAATGTACCCACAGCTGTGGCTGGGGACCCTTGTGCTCTGATGGTGGTCTTCACAGTCTCAGTGCTGCTTGGGCAGGGCTGTGCAAAGCGGGCACTTGTTGAGCCCCATTTTCTCCCCTCTCTTCTCTCCCTCTCCAGGTTGCCTGGTGCAGGCAGCACTGACTCAGCCAGACCTGGGAGAAACTGTCAGGATTGCCTGCTCTGGGGGTAGCAATGAATATGGCTGGTACCAGCAGAAGTCACCTGGAAGTGCCCCTGTCACCGTGATCCATAGCAACAACAACAGACCCTCAAACATCCCTTCACGATTCTCTGTCTTTGTATCTACACAAACACATTAACCATCACTGGGGTCCAAGCAGAGGACGAGGCTGTCTATTTCTGTGGTGGCTACGACAGCAGCAGTAATCCTGGTATCTCTCCAGGCTCCCTGGTTCAGGCAGCACTGACTCAGCCAGACTGTATCAGCAAACCTGGGAGACACTGTCACGATCACCTGCTCTGGGGGTGGCTATGCTTATGGCTGGTACCAGCAGAAGTCACCTGGCAGTGCCCCTGTCACTGTGATCTATTACAACGACAAGAGACCCTCGAACATCCCTTCACGATTCTCCGGTTCCAAATCCGGCTCCACTGGCACATTAACCATCACTGGGGTCCAAGCCGAGGATGAGGCTACCTATTTCTGTGGGAGCTTTGACAGCAGCAGTACTGGTATAACAGTGACTCAGAGGTGATACACAAACCTCCTGTCAATGCAAGGAGAAGTTAATACTCTTAGGCGCCTCTGTTCTACAGATCCCACCTCCATCTCTGCCCTGTGCTGCAGAGCCCTGGCCTTCTTGGTCCTCATGCTGCCATGCTGTACTCTCAGCCCTGCTGGCTGCCTCTATGCCATCCTACATCCACCTTTTGTGCATCCCCTTCGTGCACAAAGTCAACAGTTCCTCGCCTGTCCCAGCTCTGAGACCACCTGTTCAGTCCCTGCTGGAGGGCCACCACCACCTTAGCGATGCATCAGTATAGCACCAGTTCTCTGTGTGTCCCTGCAGCACGTTGGTGACCCTCCCTTGGACTCTCTGCCCCAACTACATCTTCAGAGCTGCAGTGTGCTGTTCGGCAGCTTCAGCTTGCCCCATTCTCATCCCAAACCCCAGAATCCAGGCTGATGCTGGGACAAGGATGAGGACATGTGCCCACCATGGGGTGCTGCATGCAAGGCAGAGGCTAATGGGCTGTATCCACAAGAGTTTACTGGGTCAGGGAGTAGAGGGATGTGTGCAGGCATGAGACCTACAGAAGAGCTGCACTGTCCCCAGCTCAGGATGCTGAAACCAGCTGGAAGGGCACAGAAGACTCAGTGCACCTGCCTGGGGCCCTGCCCTCACTGTCCTGCAGCATGGGAGGCTGTGTGTGGTGTCCTGAACACATCCCAATGAGATGCAGAGCACTGCCTCACACCCAGCCCCTGCCTGTAGCAGCTGATGCCTTTGTCTAACTTCTAGCCTCTGTGCTAAGCTCCGATCCTCCAAAATACCCACAGTGGTGGCTGAAGCACTTCCTGCTGTGATGGAGGTGGCACATCATAAGAAAAGAGCCCAGCCCAGAACAGCTCAGTACAGAGACAGCAACCAGCAGTGGGAAGATGGGGCTTGCAGTAGCATTGTGGAGCAGGGCTGGGGACAACACAGAGCTGTGCCTGTTCAGGGAATGGTTTGATGCAACTCAGAACCCAGAGTAACCTTCCATACAGCTCGGTACGCTGAGGAAGGTATTTACAAGTGTGGCCATGCAGAGACGATATAAGTCTGCCTCAGCTTCATAGACCTGCTCAGTCATAAGACAGCAAGAGTGAAAAACCTCAACTTTTAACCCACATCAATGTGCCAGTTCTTCATCTCCCAGTGATGCTATACCAGCATCAGTGCTGCTGTCTAAGCTCCCACAGTAATAGACAGCCTCATCCTCAGCTTGGACCCCACTGATGGTTAATGTGCCAGTGGAGCCAGATTTGGAGCCAGAGAATCATGAAGGGATGTTTGAGGGTCTCTCATCATCGTAGTAGATCACAGTGACAGGGACACTGCCAGGTGACTTCTGCTGGAACCAGCCATAGCCTTCACTACTTCTGAAGCAGGTGATCCTGACAGCGTCTCCTAGGTCTGCTGACACCAAGGCTGGCTGAGTCAGTGCTGCCTGCACCAGGGAACCTGCAGAGGGACAGGAAATAGGGCTCAGCGAGCACCTGACATGCACAGCCTCCTTGTTTGAGGGTGGGATGAGGCTGCTGAACACACAGACACACATGGGACAGCAGGAAACCCACATCTGCTCCAGGATTAACAACATCCGTGGCTTGTACCATGAAGATATCTGGCAGTGCCCCTGTCCCCGGGATCCACACTAACACAGGTAGACCCACAAACATTCTCTTACAATTCCTTGGGGCCCAGTCCAGGCCCACACACATGAACCATCACATTAACTTATTAACTATCACTGTGGTCCAAGCTGAGGACAACACTGTCCATTACTGCAGTGGCAATGACAGGAGTGGTGGCCTGAAGATAGCACAGACCCCCTAGGCAATAAGGTTGCTTTCTTCCCCTCCTGCTTCCTCTCAGCCCAGCTCTAGAATCTCCCTTCCTTCCTACTGCTCTCCATCACTGTGTACACCAGGTCTCAAGGCTTCACTGCATTCCTGTTTCTGCAGGCACTGCCCAGGGCCCTGCAGCAAGGCCAGGAATTGGTCACCCTGGGAATAGCCATGAGTATGAGCCAGCTTCAGTGTCAGCAAAGCCAAGAGAAATGGCCAGGATCACCTGCTCCGGGGGTAGCAGCTATTCTGGAAGTTATTATTTGTGGCTGGTTCCAGCAGAAGTCACCTGGCAGTGCCCCTGTGTAAGGTGAAAATAATGCAAAGATGGTAATAATAAAAGAAGGGTGGTGATAAATACCCAAAGGTTATCTGTAGGAAAAACTCGCCAGTACAGAAGGATTCAGTCTGGCTGGAAAACACTGAGGCAACCTCCACAGAGGAGCAATCTTAATGAGACGCTGCCTTAGTGTTGGTCAGCCCTTAAATGAGGTCTAGGAGAGGTGGAGTCAAGCTTTACCCCTTCCAGGAGCGCAGCTAAATGACTCTCACCTGTGCTCCCACAGCTGACCTGACACTTGCCTCAGCTGATTAATCAGAGGTTCAAGCTGTGATTACCAGTTTCCCATACACCCTGTCACTCTGATCTATAGCAACAACAAAAGACCCTCAAACATCCCTACATGATTCTCTGGTTCCATATCTGGCTACACAAACACATTAACCATCACTGGGGTCCAAGCAGAGGACAAGGCTGTCTATTACTGTGGTGGCTATGACAGCAGCAGTAATCCTGGTATGGTAACACAGAGAGATGTGGAAAGAAAAAAAGTATATACAGGTGTTTAAAATGGAGGCTTCCTACCCATCTGTCTCACTGCCAAGCTGGGCTGTACAGCTGAGGCAAGTTCCTGTCCCCTCTCACAGCAAGTGCTTTGCAGTGGCCTCCCTCTTCTACACTGTGGTACAGGAGGAGGTACTGGGGACAGAAGGCACTTCTCTCTGTCCCTGCAAAGTCACAGCACTGTGTCATTCTCAGACTTGCTTCCTATTACTGCTGGCAGTCCCATCGTCCAGCTTCTGGAGAGGCATGGATGTAGGTGAGATCTCTTCTCCTGCAATGATGGTGTTCCTCATCCCATGGCTGCCAGCAATGTGTGTTTGGGGCACTCTCTGAGCTCCTTCTTTTCTCCTCTCTCCCGGTTCCCTGGTTCAGGCAGCACTGACTCAGCCAGTCTGTACCAGCAAACCCGGGAGACACTGTCACAATCACCTGCTCTGGGAGTAGCAGCTATTATGGCTGGTACCAGCAGAAGTCACCTGGCAGTGCCCCTGTCACTGTGATCTATAACGACAACCAGAGACCCTCGAACATCCCTTCACGATTCTCCGGTTCCACATCCGGCTCCACTGCCACATTAACCATCACTGGGGTCCAAGCCGAGGACGAGGCTGTCTATTACTGTGGGAGCTACGAGTACAGCAGCGGTACTGGTATAACAGTGTCTCAGAGGTGATACACAAACCCTCAGACATCCTTCCACAATTGTCCAGTCCCACAGCAGGCTACACAGGCACGTAAACTGGAGTCCAAGCCAAGGACTGTGTGTGGGAGCTGGGAACGCCGCTCCAATGCTGTATGGTGACAGTGATGATTTGTTATGTCACTTCTTTTTAATAAGACTGTTTTCTGCCCATCTTCCTTTTGGTCATGTGGAACTGTGGCTGTAGCAGTTTCCTGTTCCATCTGCATGGCCATGGCCCAGAGCACAGGAGATGTCTCAGACCCTGGGATGTGCTGCTCTGCTCTGGACACCTCTCATCAGAAGTGGCCATAGCTGCTCTTCCATATGGGGCATCCACTATACCTACTAGTGCCAGCTCTCCCAGCAAGACCCCTACCAGTGCCCTCTGCTCCTTCTAACCAGAACAGTGGGTGCTGCCCACAGAGCCACTCCTCTGGACATTCTGCCCCACATTTCCCCAACACACACTGTCCATTAAGCAGCTTGGGAATGGGAGCACCACAGAAAGAAGAGACGAGACCTCAATCACAGCCATAATGGAGACATACAGAAACCTGCCATTCTTAGTTCTATACATTACATCACTGCCATGTCTCCCTGTGTCTATATACCTACAAAGCTGTTGTCATAGGCCCCACCAGGACAGGAATATGACCGGGGCTCTGCAAAGGCAACACCACAACAGCTGTGACCCAGAGGGCAGAACTGACTGCCCTCAACAGCTCTGCCCGTGCTGGGAAATGGGCAGCAACAAGGAGGAGGGGAGAAAACCCCACAGTGCTGCCACCATAACCAGTACTGCTTTCGTAGCTCCCACAGTAATAGACAGCCTCGTCCTCGGCTTGGACCCCAGTGATGGTTAATGTGGCTGTGGAGCCGGATTGGGAACCGGAGAATCGTGTAGGGATGTTCGAGGGTCTGTTGCTGCTAGCATAGATCACAGTGACAGGGGCACTGCCAGGTGACTTCTGCTGGTACCAGCCATAGCCGTAGCTACTCCCAGAGCAGGTGATCTTGGCAGTTTATCCTGGGTTCTCTCTCAACAAGGCCAGCTGTTGAGTCAGCACTGCCTGCACCAGGGAACCTGGAGAGGAAGAGGGGAGAAAAATGGGGCTCAGTCAGCATCTGACACACACAGCCCTTCTCCTTCTCATGAGAAGACCCCGAGCACGCAGGCACACACAGAAGACTCAAACACCAACTTCTACCCCATGGTTAACAGCAACTATGAGTGGTACAAGCAGAAGACTCCTGACAATGCCGCTGGCACTTTATAATAACTCCTCAATAACCCCCCTTTCCTCTTCAGTTCCCTGGTGCAGGCAGCACTAACTCAGCCAGCCTCAGTGTCAGCAAACCTGGGAGAAGCAGTCAAGATCACCTGCTCTGGGGATAGCAGCATCTATTGTTATAGCTCATACCAGCAGAAGTCACCTGGCAGTGCCCCTGTCACTGTGATCTATAACAACAACCAGAGACCCTCGAACATCCCTTCACGATTCTCCGGTTCCAAATCCGGCTCCACAGCCACATTAACCATCACTGGGGTCCAAGCCGAGGACGAGGCTACCTATTTCTGTGGTGGCTACGACGGCAGCACTAATGCTGGTAGTGACACAGGGAGGTATGGAATTGAAGTACAGCCCTGAATTAAAAATGCGCGTTCTCTGCCTTTCTCCATCAGGAACATGCTGGGCTGGGCCATTCAGGCAGGCTCCCCTGTGCACAGCCATGACTTAGAACATCTTCCTTGTTCTGCTTCATTGTATAGAACTCTCCTGATACCTGAAACACCATAAAGATCACATGCTCCAGGGGTAGCTACATTCTACATTCAGTCTGTACCACCACCTCTTGTCCTGGTGCTGGATGCTGCTGGGAAAAAAAATAATAAACCTGTCTTTGTTCTCTTTGCACCCTCCCATCAATTTGGTGAAGGAGAGGAAAGAAAATAGGGCTCAGCAAGTGCTCAACAGGAACAGCCCTCACCAGGCTGTCAGATGAGGCACCCAGTCCCACAGGGACACATGGGGTAGCAGGACACCCACATCTGTTCTATGATTGACAACAACTATGGCTGGTACCAGCAGAAGTCACCTGGCAGTGCCCCTGTCACTGTGATCTACTCTAACAGCAATAGACCCTCGAACATCCCTTCACGATTCTCCGGTTCCCAGTCTGGCTCCACAGGCACATTAACCATCACTGGGGTCCAAGCCAAGGCTGACTATTACTGTGGGAGTGCAGACAGCAGTGGTGCTGGCCCAACAGCGAGTGACACACAGCAGTGAGGAAGTGATACACAAACCTCCTGTCGGTGCAAGAAGCAGATGGCAGTCTTTGCTTTCACTGTTTGATGATGGCACAGGTCCTCACTGCAGCCCTGCAACATGAGAGGAACATGGGAGGCTGTGCAAGGTGTCCTGAGCACATCCCAGAGAGATACACAGCACTGCCTCATGCCCATCCCCTGCCTGTAGTGGCTGATGCCTTTGTCTGACTTTGCTGGAGCTGCCTCCATGCTGGGATGCTCTGTGATGAGCTCTGATCTTCCAAAGTGTCCATGGCTGCGTCTGATGCCCCTTCCACTCTGATGGTGGTTGCACATTGCAGGTACAGAGCCAAGACCAGAACATATTAGTATGGAGGCAGCTCCAGCAGCAGAAGAACAGGATACCAGCAGCAAGGAAATGATGCTGTGCCATGGTAGGAACAGGAACCAGGAGGACCATTTCCTATGCAACAAGGTATAAAAGAGGGGGTATTCAAAAACACAGCCATGCAGAGCAGACAGAAACCTGCCTCAGCCCCACAGTCCTGTTCAGCCTTAAGTCAGCAAGTGAAGAAAACCTCCTTTTTTAACTCAAGTCTGCAACTCAGTTCTGCACCTTCCTGTCTCTATACCAGCATTGGTGCTGCTATCCTAGCCACCACAGCCTCATCTTCTGACTTTAGTGACAACTGACCACAATTGGTCTTTGGGAGTCCAAGGAAATGGCTGCACTGAGCAGTGGGAGCACTGGGATGAGAGCTTCCAGTGACTGAGGGCAGGTTCTGCATGAGTGGGCTGTATTGTGGGCAGTCCAGGGTATAAGGAGTTCAAGTCCATGGCACAGACCCATTAGCATGAGGATGTGCAGCTGCTGAGATCACACTATGGCCTGTGCCCCTCTCCTGCAAGCAGTGCTGACCTACAGCTCTGGTGCACTAGGGAGACCTGCTGTGCCCAGCTGGGGCCTTTAGGCAATGGGCCCTGCCCCACTGCTGCTGGGGCTTTTTAAGACTTGCATTAAGTCACTGCAACATCTCTCCATATCACCATAACTAGGACTGCCTTCGTAGCTCCCACAGTAATAGACAGCCTCGTCCTCGGCTTGGACCCCAGTGATGGTTAATGTGGCAGTGGAGCCGGATCGGGAACCGGAGAATCGTGTAGGGATGTTCGAGGGTCTGCCACTGCTACCATAGATCACAGTGACAGGGGCACTGCCAGGTGACTTCTGCTGGAACCAGCCATAGCTGCCACTACTCCCAGAGCAGGTGATCTTGGCAGTTTATCCTGGGTTTGCTGACACTGAGGCTGGTTGAGTCAGCACTGCCTGCACCAGGGAACCTGGAGAGGAGAGAGAATGGGCTTAACAAGTGCCTGACATACTCGTACTGTAGGCATATGGGAGTATAAGAATGAATCATGACCCATGGCATAGCCCTGCCAACACAGGGATGCACAGCTATAGGAATTGCACCATGGCTGGGAGCAACCTGTTACAGTGGGAGGTGACCCTGCCCATAGCAGGGGAGTTGGAACACAGTGGTCTTAAGATCCCTTCCAACCAAATTATTCAGTAAGAGTTTATGAAGATCACCTGCTCTGGGAGTAGCTACAACTATGGCTGGTTCCAGCAGAAGTCACCTGGCAGTGCCCCTGTCACTGTGATCTATGCTAGCAATAGCAGACCCTCGAACATCCCTTCACGATTCTCTGGTTCCTACTCTGGCTCCACGGGCACATTAACCATCACTGGGGTCCAAGCCGAGGACGAGGCTGTCTATTACTGTGGGAATGCAGACAGCAGCTATGTTGGTATCACAGTGACACAGAGCAGTGGAGAATGACACATCATCTTTCATACACCTGTAAGGTTATATGGTGATGAAAAGTAAGCAATAAGAGCAGAGCAGCACAGTCCTAAGCTACAGCAAATGAGAACGAATCCAGACACAGCAGCCAAAGATGCAAAAGCAAATAAAGAAAAATTGCTTACCTTCAGAAGGCCTCAAGTGCACAAGAATCTGTAGCAAGATACCCACACCTCCACTGCCAACCCTTAAATGAGGTCTGGGAAGGGGTGTATCCTGGTTCCACCATTTCCAGTCATTCAGGTACATTGCCTGCACCTGAGCCCCCCTGGGTTGGCCCTGCCTTCCCACCAGGTGCTCAATCACTGCTTCAGGCTGTGGCTCAGCATTTCCACTACAGCATTGCAGGGAACAGTTGTCAGTCTCCGCTGTTCCTGTGCAGGTGCCCCAGGAGACTGGAAGGCACAACTGACAGTGAGGGCTCCCACTTCTGTCCATGGTTAACAGACATTATGTTTATGATTTACAGCAGCATAAACCTTGCAGTGGCATTGTTGCTGCGATGCTGCTGTCCCAGCCACCACAGTAATAGACAGCCTCATCTTCAGCTTGGACCCCAGTGATGGTTAATGTGCCAGTGGAGCCGGATTTGGAACCGGAGAATCGTGAAGGGATGTTCGAGGGTCTGCTGCTGCTATCATAGATCACAGTGACAGGGGCACTGCCATCAGTGACAGCCCCAGTCGTTGCTGTAACCCCCAGAGCAGGTGATCTTGACAGACCCTCCCAGGTTTGCTGGCACTGAGGCGTGCTGAGTCAGCGCTGCCTGCACCAGGGAACCTGGAGAGGGAGAGGAGAGAGGGGAGGAAATGGAGCTCAGCAATTACCCAACACACACAGCCCTTCCCAGGCTGTGGGATGAGGCCCTGTGCCCACAGTCACATGTGGAATATCAAGACACTCACATCTATGATAATCTCAATCTGATTATCAACAACTATGGCTGGTTGTTATATTGTAGCATGTCACATTGCAGTGCCTGTGTCAATGTGATCTATTATGATGATGAGAGACCCTCAAACATCCCTTCACGATTCTCCGGTTCCAAATCCAGCTCCACAAACACATTAACCATCACTGGGGTCCAAGCTGAAGACGAGGCTGTCTATTACTGTGGGAATGAAGACAGCAGTGGTACTGGTGCCATAGTGACACAGAGCAATGGAGAAGGATACACGGACCTGAAATCTCAGGGAGCAGCTGGCAGCCTCTGCTGTGCCATTATTCTGGTGACATGAGTCCCAGGCATGACCCAGCACTGTGGCTATGCCAGGTGCCCTGCTCTGCCCTCCTGTAGAGCCTCAGGACTGTGCCCCCCACTCAGGGAGGGGAAGGTCCCAGCAGCCCTGTCCCTGCCCTGCGATACACACAGCCCCAGGCCCCCATCTTGCTCACCCATCTTGCCTCCCTGTGTTGCTGTTGCAGGATTGCTTCTGCTTCATGCTGGTTTCTCCCTCCTGGAGGTGGCCAAAAGCCAGACTCTGGGCAACCCTGATTCATAAATACCCAGCAGCCCTTAAGTAGGGCAGACATGGGACATGCCCTGGCACCGGGGGCATGTGCAAGTGCTCGGAAAGACCTGCAGGCATAGGTAGCAGTGGGGGCTTCTGGCTTGAGCAGCACCTGCCTGGGGTAAGGGCAGTACCCTGTGCATGAACAGTGCTGCAGGGCTCAGCTCAGCTCCTCTGACCCTGGCATCAACAGAGACCTGCCTGGCTCTGTGATCACATTAACCTTCACAGGGGCCCAAGGCAAGGCTGTTTATTACTGCTCTGGCAAAGAAAGAAGCACTGGCCATGGTCATAGTGAATTCCAGCGACAGGGAAGTGAGAGCCCAAGCTGCTGAGTTAACAGGGCTCCTCAGGTGCCTGCTGCTGCAGCTTGGAAATGGTCAAAGAGAAGCTATTGTACCTGTGTGGAACATCAGGCTGTGCTGCCTGTGAACCTGTTCTAGCACATCTCCTCTGTGCCGCTCACAGGGATACTGCTCCTGAGACCCCTGCCCCATCAGCCTCTGTGTGGGACACAGTGTTGGGCTCAAGGGCTCTGCTGTGCAGGGAGATAGCGACCTGGGGGGGAGGGAAGTCATTGAGATTGGGCTGACACCAGGGACGTGAGCCCAGGCCAAGAGATCAGCAGAGCAAGGAGGAAGAAATGCAGGTGTTAGGGATGGGGAAAGCCCCATATGGCTGGAGCTGGTGGAGCCACTGGACATCTCTACCTCCCATTCTGCTCCATGCTGGGGCAGATGCTGCAGGCTGACCAGGGCCTGCTCAGGCAGGTTGTGAAGGTCACCAGGGATGGAGACTTCACAGCTATCTGGGACACGTGTTCCAACGTTTGATCAGCCTTGCAGCAAAAGAGTGTTTTGCTCTATTGAACAGCATTCAACAAATACAATCAGTGGGCTGGAACATCTCTCCTACGAAGAAAGGCTGCGAGAGCTAGGTCTGAAGAAGAGAAGGCTCTGGGGCAACCTCCCTGTGGCCTTTTAGTGCTTAAAGGGGGCTCATGAGAATGATGGAGGGAGACTTTGTACAAGGACCTGTAGCGATATGACAATAAGAAATGGTTTAAAATGGAAAGAATATAGACCTAGGTTAGCTATAAAGAAGAAATTCTTCACTCAGAGGTAATGAAGCACTGTAACAGGTTGCCTGGAGAAGTATTGGATGCTTCCTTCCTGTCTGGGCCCAAGACTAGGCTGGATGGGCTCTGGGCAGCCTGTTTTGGTGGGAGGTGTCCATGCCTGTGGCATGGCTTGGAACTGAGTGGGCTTTGAGGTCCCTCTCAGTGCAAACCGTTCTATGTTCCTGTGGTGCCCTGTATTTCAGCCTTTGCCTGTTGACAGTGGTGCCACCGTTGGATAACTCTACTCAGCTCTGTTTCATTCCTGCCCCAAAGCAGTAATCCCATGGATAAGTGATGCTCTGAGGCCTTCACCACCCTCAGGGCTCCTGCTGACCCTGGCGGCCTCCTTTGCAGCACAAGCCCTTTGTTGGCTGTTCTGCTGCTGAGGGTCCTGCCAGACCACAGGGCCTTTTCTGCCCAGGCAATGCAACCTGCTAAACCCCAGCCTGCCCAGGGCACAGCCCCAATGTCTGAGGGGTGAAACGGGGCAGGGTCAGCACTGCAGGCAGCACTGCTCCAGAAACACTTCGATGTTGTACTGAGGGATGTGGTTTAGTGGAAAATAAGTGTAAGGTTGGACTAGAGGATCTTAGAGGTCTGTTCCAACCTTGGTGATTCTGTGATTCTATGAAGGGAGCCATGGCCTGCTCCCACCATGCCCTGCCGGTCTGTGTCTCCCCAGCACTTTGGTACCACAGCAGCTGGGCCCGCTCTGGGACCAGTGTGAGCCAGGGTGCTGCCACGTGTCCCCGCTGCAACGCCTGGCCAACCCCGCTGTGCCACAGTGCAAGGGTCGGGCCAGGAGTGGGCAGGGAGGTGTGGGGAGAGGAGCAGGACGTGGCTGGGAGCGCAGGGAGTGATTTGCATGGGAGGCGTGCTGCAGGAGGACGTGGGTATAAAAGGGCATCAAGGTCCACGGCGCAGCTCCATCGGCGAGGGGACACACCGCTGCTGGATTGCGCCATGGCCTGGGCTCCTCTCCTGCTGGCGGTGCTCGCCCACACCTCAGGTACTCGTTGCGCTCGGTCGGGGGCTTTGAGCACGGGGGTCTGTGCGTGTCGGGCAATCGCTGAGCGCCGTTTTCTCCCCTCTCTCTCCCTCTCCAGGTTCCCTGGTGCAGGCAGCGCTGACTCAAACGCCGTCCGAGTTGACAAAGACCCCCGGAGAGACCGTCACGATCACCTGCTCTGGGAGTAGCTACAGCTATGGCTGGTACCAGCAGAAGTCACCTGGCAGTGCCCCTGTCACTGTGATCTATTGGAACAACAACAGACCCTCGAACATCCCTACACGATTCTCCGGTTCCCGATCCGGCTCCACAGCCACATTAACCATCACTGGGGTCCAAGCCGAGGATGAGGCTGTCTATTACTGTGGGAGCTACGACAGCAGCAGTACTGCTGCACAGTGACACAAAGCAATGCGGAAATGATACAAAAACCTCCTGTCACTGCAAGGAGCAGCTGGTGGTTTTTATTCTTACAAGTTCCACCTTCATTCATGCCCTGTGCTGCATGGCCCAGGTCCTCCTTCACTCTCAGGCTGCACCCCAGGTCCAGCTGTCTGCCTCCCTACCATCCTGCATCCACCATTTGTAATGTCCTCTGCATGCACCAGGCCAGCAGCTCCTCATCTGCTCCTGCTCCCACTGAGACCTCCTGCCCAGTCCCTGCTGGAGGGCCACCACCACTCAACTGGTACATCGGCACAGCTCCTGTTCTCTTACATGCATCGCTCTGAGGTAAAGAGCTGGACTTCGAAGCCCCCTTCATTTACTCCCCTAAAATGAAACTGAAACCCCATAAAAGTCTCAGAAATACAAAGAAACCGTTCATCCGTAGTATATGGCATCAGCTTCAGCTACGTACTTTGCATAGGCTGTTTCAATGAGTTTGTGTCACTTGCACCAGCCACTTGCACCTAAGCCTTCCCAGAGGCAAACCAAACCTTTGAAACAGAAAGTACTTCCAACCACAAAATCTTTGATGCATCATTCATTTTCTAGTGACTCAGGAGATTCACCAGCCCTGCCTCTTCCTATAACCGTTTGAACAAACCACGGCATTTGCATATTTGTGGGTTCATTTTTAAGCCAGTGCCTTGGCTCTGGCAGCTCTTGTTGGGCATCTACATCCTCTTCACGTTTTCTTTTCCTCTCCTGAGGAGGATGTGGGCAGCAGAGACCAACAGGATAAAGCTGGGCCCAACTGGAACTGGAAGAACAATGTCAACGAGAGTAAGGCCATCAAAACAGACAGGCCTGAATTGGAGGGGCTGCACTAAAACTGTCCTGGGGAGCTGGAGGCAGTAGTGCATGGCACCAGGATCCCCTGGGGCATTTCTTGCCTGCAGGGCCTTGGTGCTCCACGTGGCTGACAAAGGGGCACGCCTGCTGTACCGGCCCCTGGAACCACCATCCTGTTGTGTCCATTCCATCACTGTCATCCGTTGTGTCCAGATCATCATCTCCCTTCTGCTTTGTCAACCAGGACACTTCCAGCCCATCACTTCCGACCCATCCCCTCATCCTGGCACCTCCACAGGACCCCTGCCATGAAGTGGGAGGTTTTTGCATTGCTCTGTATCACTGTGTGGTATATTCGGGTCCGGGACCATGTTGAACGTCCTAGGTGAGTCGCTGTCCTCGTCTCGGTCTTTCTTCCCCCATTTTGAAATTGTGATATTTTGTTGATTTTTGGTGATTTGGGGGTTTTTCTTGGACTTGGCGTCAGGCTGGGGTCTGCCTCCAGCGCAGGGACGGGCACTTGGCTCGGCAGCCTGGGCTCAGTCTTGTCCCTGCCGACCTGGAGGGCTCCAGCGTGCGCCATGGAGGACTTGGGGTTATTTTGTCAATGGAAAGATCTTAAAATTAGACTAGAAAATGTTCCTGAGGTCTGTCTCTGTCACACGAAGTTAGAAATTGTGTTTGGGTCGATAAGAAGGAAGATTTTGTCTTTGTCAAGAAATGAGTTGGGAGTTGTTAGTCCTCCCCTCTTAGTCCTAAGGACTAAGAACTTTGTCCCCAGTCTGATCTCTCACTGGGGACCCTGTTGGCTCCAGTGCCATGAGGAGACCAAGTAACACTGAGACAGTGACCTTGGGGGCTGAAATTCAGTTCTTCAGAGGTTTAAAGCACACTGTCCAGGTAAGTGCTGTTAAAAAATGAAGGTTATTCTGCTGAAAAAGCTGACAGGAGCATTTTGTAATATTTTGGTTTTTTTATATTATTTTATATATTTATATATAAAAATTGTATAATATATATATATAGATATAATTATATATATATTTAATATATATATCATATAAATATATAAATATATATAAATATATAAATATATATAAATATATGTTATATATTAAATATATAATATTTATATAATATATATAAATATATATATTATATATATATATATTATATATATAAAGAGAGAGAAAAATACATATTTTTTTGCTTTTTAGGAGAAATTGGCCAAAAAACCCAATCTGAACCAAATTATTTAGGGCATAAGTCCAAAAAAATGATGTATTTCAACAAATCCCCGGTGGAAAATCTTTAATGGGGCAGTTCTCCCCCATTTTCTGTTGTAGGTATAAATGAAAATAGAAATGTGTGTATAGACAAAGATTTGGCTGTTTGATAAGCAGTCTGAGTAAATCTTACCTTCCTCACAGCAGTTTTTAATTGTACTGTTTGTGAGACAAGTCCGAAGATGTCTTGAGGCAGAAATAGCCAGAAAATTGAGTGCTTTTTCTTTGAAATTTTAATTAAAATAAAAAAATATATAGCCTTGCAGCACAGAAGAAAAGGGATCATGGCCGCTAACCAGCGTTCTAAAGCTCTGGATCAGGTTCACCCAAATACATATGAAATTTAGTGTGTGGATATATAAAAAAATGTATATATGTATATATGTATACAAAAGGAATTGCTTATCTATTTTAAAAATGTATATATATTACAAAGACTTCTTATAGATATGTACATGAGATCTAACACGTGTATGTATATATGCAGTCTGCTGTATGCTTTATATAATTTGTATAGATATAACATGTATTATATATACAGATTATATATCTATAATGTATTTTATCTGTAGAAAGAACTACAGCATAAAATGTGTATATATATAAATACACATATATACACACACACACATATATATACATACATGTATAACATCCATGATATGGATGGGTGGATGTGTTTTGTATTACAGATGTACATGTGTATATGCACATACACACACACGTGTATCCATACATACACGTGGCCACTCTGTTTCTCTCTTGCAGGCCAGCCCAAGGTGTCCCCCACCGTCAACCTCTTCCCACCATCAAAGGATGAGCTGCAGCAGAGCAAGGCCACCCTGGTGTGCCTAATGAACGACTTCTACCCCAGGAAAGTGGACGTGCAGTGGTTGGTTGATGGAACCACCTACAAAGGCGAGACCACAGAACCTCAGCGGCAGAGCAACAACCAGTACATGGCCAGCAGCTACCTGTCTCTGTCTGAGAGCGAGTGGTCAAGACATGAGAACTACGTCTGCAAGGTCACACACGATGGCAACACTGTCACGAAGACCCTGAAGAGATCCGAGTGCTCTTAGACCCGCTGGGGGTGCGATGTGAGGACGGTGGTTCCTCACCATCCCTGCTCCTCTGGGCAACTGCCGGTGGCAGCAGCCCCAACTTCCCCCTCAGATATCCCCCACCATGCCCCCACCACCCACCTCTGCCTGTCGCCTCCTCTTGCCCCCACCCCTCCAGATGTCACATTAATAAACATGACACTGAACTAGTGCTGACTCTGCATCCACGTCTCTGTGTCCTTTTGCGTGCTGTCTGCATCTCACTGAGTGGGATTGGCCCCACTATGGGGGAGGGCTGGGGGGCACATACACACATACTGGTAATGTTGGGGGGGTCCATGGCTCAGCACTGGGGATACTGGTGTGTACCCTGACTCCACAAACACCTAAGACAGGGTGCTTCGGGGCAGTCTAAGGTCTGTGCTGGCACTGAGCACATGGCTGTGTCCGTGCTGTCCTCATCTCCCACCCACTACAGTCTGTGTGCCAGGTCCCTTGCAGGGATTTGCTTGATGTTGGGGACATGGGCATTTCTGGCTTTGTTGCTTTGAGTTCAGACACCCTGCTGTCCCCTGGCTGGGATGTCAGTGTGAATACTCCCTTGTGCCCTGTGCCTGCAGCAGACAGACCCTCCACACACCACATGCCTTGAGTGCACCCCATCCCTGTCCCAGTCCTGGTCCCTGCTCCCCAGGGAGATTTTGCAGTGACCCCTGTAGGGCAGCTCTGAGCCCAGCCCCCAGCAGCCAGCAAGCAGAACAAAGCACTGCTGTGCACAGCTTGTCTGCTGTGTGTCCCCCTTGCTGAGGAGGATCCGTCTTCGCTGAGTCCATCTGTCTTGTCCCCCTCAACCTCCACTGATGCTGCCCACCTCAACACATCTACCCATCTATTCCATCTACACTGATATCTCCATTCATCCCACCCACCCAAACACGTCCATCCATCACATCCATCACCGACACCTCCATCCAATCTGCACACTCCAACACCTTCCAACCATCCCACCTACACCACCACGCTGACCTTCTACAGCCGCTCCAACACAGCCATCCATTCTATCCACACCAGTGTCCATCCCATCTGCCCACCCTATGTCTCCATCCATCTGCTGGTGGGGTGCAGGACATAGGGCCAGCTCTGCTGTCAGGACAGAGGTTTTTGCATGGCCCCATGCCGTGCTGTTGCAGGAGGGATGCACTGAAACCTTGGCTGGCCTCTTTTTCCACAGTAGAGTTGTGATGATTTTGTAGTTTGGGGAACTTTTCTCCAGTTCAGAGAGGGGCTGGGACCCCTCAGCTCCATGGACAGGCAATATTGACACTGGGGGCAGTATCTGATGGGTGGAATCAGGCTGAATTTCATTTTCTCCCCCCAAAAACAAACTCTGGTTTTGCAGTTGAATGTGAATTTTTGCTTTCTGCTGTATGAGTTGTTCTTTCCCCCTGGATTTAGACATGGAATTAGCAGTCTTCATTCTCCCTGTGCCACGTGCAGACGCTCTGCCACACAGGGCTGTGCTGTCCTCGTGCCCCTGTGCCCAAATCGCTGCCCTCTGCCCATGCCTGCCAAGCTGAGCCCTGCAGGCTGCCGTGCTGGATTGACATGAGCCCTGAGATTGGTACAGAAATGGTGACTTTGGGGTTTTTCCTGCACTTGGGAAGCAGAAGGTTCAATGCTCAGTGATGGATTTACCAAACCGTGCCCTGAGGCAGCTGCTCATGCTGGATAAAGTTACCAGAGCGCAGGGAACCAGGGATTTCTCATGGGCCCCACTTTGAAAGCTGCAGGCTGCAAGCGAGGCTCTGCCTTCACGCTTCACACCCATGAGGATAACCTCACTCATTATTGATTAAAAGATTTTTGCTAAACCATTTCCAGAAGCAACAACCCACTGAGGAGAGGGTGCTGAATTATACATCACAGCACCACGGCCTGGCCCTCGTGGCAGGGCTGCATGGCACCCACAGTGACACTCAGTGGGACAACAGGACTTGGGCAGCCGGGTCTGGTGGTGGGGACACAGCTGAGCCCAGGATGAGCCCCTGGACAGTGCTTGGCTTTGCTAATGAGCAGCAGAAGCAGATAGAAAGCAGCCCCGGGGCTACACACCCAGCTGCAGCTCTCGCTCTGTCGTGTCCTTTGGTGAAATTTTAAACAGTCGCCTTTTTTTTTTTCCCCTTTTCTGCCATTAATTTCAGGCCAAGAGAGACCTAATTTAGTAAATGAGATTCGTCAGGATGGCTTTAATTAGCTGCAGATGGAGGCAGGCAGCGCTATCGTGGGGCCTGGATTGCACAGGGGGCTGTGCACCCTCACTGCCACAATACACCTGGGCTGGGTCCTCTCTACACTTGTGCCTCAGACCAGAGGGGTTGTTCTCTGTTCCCTACACATCGCTCCCAGTCTTGCAGCCATTGAGCCCCACCATCCCACCAGCACACAGGGCTCAGCCTGGTGACGTGGCAGCAGCAGAGCAGGCCGCATGGTACAGCTCCATCAGCACAGCTGGGGCCACACAGAGAGCTAAGTTACTGTGGGCTGCAGGCTGAAACCTGAAAGCAAGAGCTGGGGGCTCAGAATAGCCCCAGGAGCAGGCAGGGCTTGGGGTGAGGGCAAGCACCAGGCCCAGGCCACTCGGCCCTTCCAGGAAGGCACAGCGCTGTCAGGGCGCAGCACTCAGCCCCACCGTGCAGCTGTGCAGCAGGGACATCCCCGACCTAAATTTACTCCTCGGTCTCCAATCAGAAACTGAAGCTGGGGCCCACGCTGGTCAAAAAAAGGAAACGAAACAGTCTCCAGAAAGCGCTGACGTGTGAAGCAGAGCGAGTGCCGCGCAAACCAGCCGCCATGCCATGCCTCAGGTTGGGGCCAGGATGAGCTTTGCTGCTGCTTGGGCAGTAACTGGCCCCACACCGCTCCACTGCTCCATCTGTGTCTTTATCCCCATGTGCCACCCCAAACCCTAAGTTAATCCCATGCTTCCTGCCTGCTTCCAGCATCCACGGCAGCCTGGAGATGCCCAAAATACAGAGCAGGTTTCCTTGAACCTGGGAGATGAAATGGAGTTCTGGGTGTCCCCCTGCAGCAGAGCCCCAGCTGTAGGAAGCGCAGAGCCATCGTGTGCAATTAAAGAGGAATTAAATGAAATCAATAAATGTTTTAGGCGGGCTCAGCTGCCAGCACCACCTGACCGAAACAGCCCGCCTGCAAAGAGCATTTGCATGGCTGTGGCAAAACAGCAACTGCCTGTTGTGCAGCTGGGATGGTGTTATCTGGAAATGCACACAGCCCGTGAGGGGTAAACAGCTCCAAACAGAGACCCTGAACCAGTCAACAGGTTGTAAACAGGCTGAAATAAACACCTTTGTGCTGCGGGACAAATATTTATCATCTCAAATTTAGCAGGTTAATAAAACAGGACTCCCAGCAGAACTACGCACCTGCTCGGGAAGGGGAGAAAACATGTTTTCTGCTTGATGTTGGCTGTAAGAAGCCATGTTTCCTGATGCAGGTGGACCACAAAGCACTGAATACACAACGTGAGCTGAGCTTCGCCCCTGTTCAAACCCCCACCTCAGGGCTTGTGGCCTGGGGGCTTACAGGGTGCAGGGGCTGGGCAGGGGGTGGCACAGGGCTGGGTGACATGGGCTGGCACTGGGGTGTCTCAATGAGCCCTGGTGCAATCACAGTGTGCATGGAGAAGGTGTGGGGATGCAGCCAGTGGCTGCCCTGCACTGTGTGAACCCCATCCGTGGGCTTTCAGGTGGTCTTCCCATTCCTCTGCAGCCTCTGTGTGGGCTGAGCACAAGGTTTAAGCATTTCTGCCATGTTTTTTGGCATGTTTGGAGGGGCAGCGTGGGCACACGGGTACCACCACGTGCCAACAGCCCCACAGCTGAGCCTGTGCTCCCCCAGATGTGCTGACCGCAGCCATGGGGCCCAAGGGAGGCAGTTTCTCTTGCTAAGAATTCTAGCTGGGCCAAAAACACGCAGCCACGTTGGCCAAACAGCAGCTGGAGGACAGGAATAGCCACAGCAGTGGCAATGCTCTTCTTCCTCGGCACAAACAATCCAGCATGTGGCACTATGAGCACCACTGCACAGCACAGCAGCAAGCAGAGCCAGGAGCAGGAAATGCTGACACAATACACCTAAAATGGCTCCCGTCTTGTTCAACATCTTCATCAGTGACCTAGATGAGGGGACAACATCCACCATCAGCAGGTTCACTGATTGTATGAAGGCTGTGCTGCCATTCAACAGGATGTGGACAGAAAGGAGAGCTGGGCAGAGAGGAACTCGATGAGGTTCAAGTGTAGGATCCTACACCTGGGAAGGAATAACAGCACAGATCAGGTCAGGTTAGGGACTGAGCTGCTGCAAATGAAAGACCTGGGTATCCTATGGGACAGCAGAATGGCTGTGAGCCAGTGGTGTCCCCTTGTGGCCAATAAGGCCAGTGATATCCTAGGGAGCATTGCAATGAGTGTGGGCAGCAGGGCCAGGAAGGTGAGGCTGCATTTGGAGCCCTGTGCCCAGTTCTGGGCTCCTCGGTTCAGGACAGGCAGGGAACTGCTGGAGAGAGCCCAGCAGAGGGCTGCAAAGATGATGAGGGTCCTGGAGCATCACCTATGTGAGGAAAGGCTGAGGGACCTGGGACTGTTCAGCCTGGAGAAGACTGAAGGGCAGAAGGCAAGTGGATGGGGCCAGGCTCTTTACAGCAGTGCACAGCGACAGGACAAAGGGCAGCACATGGTGGGCTGGGCCCCTGCTCCAGTCTGCAGCGTGTGCATGGGAACCACTGACAGACACCGTCTGGATCACCCACACCTCTAAGCTGCCTCACAGCAGGGATTGCTCAGTCACACCGTGACCCTGTGCCCTTATTCCATAACTGATGGGGCTGGGAGCACCTCAACATCGGGCCCATCAATGAGGATTTCCTGCTCTGCCCTCGCTGTGCCCTGACATGGGGCCATACAGTGCAGACACAGCTGCAGCCTAAAATTAGCTCCTGGGGAAGGGCCCCCAGGATAGCACAGCACAGGGCTGAGATGTGCCACGTCCACATAGATGGAGCTGGGGAAGGCAACGTGTCTGTGTGTGTGTGTGTGTGTGTGTGTGTGTGTGCTGAGCACAAGGACACGCTGGGCCATGGTTTGTCTCCTCGGGGTTCACACTACGTGTCACCCGGTGCTGCCTCATCCCTCCCAGCTCCCCATGGCCACACACCAGCCAAGGGCACCGCACAGAGACACGGAGCCAGGGGCCGCACACGGGGCCAGGAGCTCACCTTTATTGCAGCCCTGACAGCCCCATGGCCGAGCACACAGCAGCGCTGACACATCCTCACCCACCCGACGGCCCCGGCTGCTTTTCACCATCACCCATAAACCAGAAGCTCCCCATCGCTACGCAGAGGGACAGCGGGGAACCCGAGCCCTAAGGGGAGGACGAGAAGGGTCCGAGCAGGGGCAGCAGGAGCAGGAGGGCGAGGGGGCAGCGGGGGCACCCAGAGCTGGTCGTGGCATCTCGGGACGAGAAGACTTTGCGGCTGTGGAGCGGTTGTGGCGGTCGGAAGTTGTTGGTCATCTTTAAGGGCGCAGCGCCCGAGGCCGGGAAGTGCACGGAGCTGACAAACGCCTGAAGCTGCGGGGAGAGGGGCGGGTGGGAGCGGGGCACACACACACAGCTACTGCCGGGCAGGAGCCCCGTGTTTCCCCCTATCGGCCGGCACAAGGCTCTGCACGCACCGCTTAGTGCCGCCTTCATCCATCCCCACATCCGAACTTCATCCATCCCCACATCCACACACCGATCCACTCCGCAACCCCTGTGTCCATCCAGCCACCCACCCACCCTCCTCTCGGTGCCTCCATCCCCACATTTCTACAGCTGGCCCCTTTGCTTTGCCTGCAAGGCGCAAGAAAACACACGGCTAATGGGGATGCTCACAGCACGGCTTTGGCCACGTGGGCCCTTCTATCCCACAGCAGCGGGGCTGAGGAATCCCATTACCTGCTCCCTGCTGATGCCCACGGGCTCCTCAAACAAGGTCCAGACGACGGCCTCGCTGCAGTCGGGGGTGGTCAGGGAGCCCTGGTAGCGGTAGTACCGGGAGAGCTGTGCGACGTGCGGCAGCAGCGTGCCAAGGCGGAAGGTGGAGGCCAGGTCCACTGCCTGCCCTGCACAGCAGGACGTGGGCACTCAGCCCCCACCCTTGGCGTGCCCCAGGGTCCCTCCCCTCCTACCCAGAGCCCCAGGGCACCTCACCAGCGTGGGAGATGTTCCTCAGTCCCCCAATGATGGTGTTGTAGTTGGAGTTTGGGGCTTCTGAGACCTGCAAAGAGTGAGCGGGCCCTGCAGCTGTGCTCAGCTAAACCCAATGCATGGCAGCACCCATCCCATGCACTTGCAGCTAACCTGGAAGAAGCAGCCCAACACAGCCAGCCCGCTTGGGTGCCCCTTGGCCTCCCCCAGGGTGCGGTACTTGGTGTTGATGTGGACAATATGCAGCTGAAGAAAAAGTATGGAGGGCACAACATGGGCACCTGGCCTCGACACCAGGACGGGAAATCAAAGGGCCTAAAGTGGTGCTAAGGAGTTTCTTGCCTACCTCCATAGGGAGCTGCTGCCCATCCACTGTGTGCTCAGAGCCATTCCTAGTTGGGCTGCCCCAATGGAAGTGCAGCTGCAGTGCACGGTATCGGCCCGGGAGGCCCCCACCACTGATGGCAATGTGCTCGTCACCAGGCTCACTCTCCAAGCTCAGCATCACTGCAATGATAGGAGTGGGACAGAGCTGGGGGCTGTGGGGCAGCACTGCAGAGCTGAGCCCTGGCTGCAGCAGAACACCCACCTGTGTGCCCATCATTCAGCAGCCGCCACTTGCCGGGTGGTGCCTGGTCATAGCCCTCAAAGACGATGTCCCCGAGGCTGCTGTCCCTCTGCAGCCAGCGCCGCTCGATGTTAACAGGAGACTGCTTGTCACCGCCACACGTGGCCTTCAGCTCCTTCCAGTGGTTGGGGCCTGCGGGGGGCACAGCCATGGGGGTCCTGCAGTGCCACCATCACCACCCCAGAGGGGACACAGAGCCAAGAGCAGCCCTGAACCCACCACAGACCCTGCCCCACCTCCATCCCTTCTCTCCCCGCTACTCCAGGAAGGTTTTACTTAGAAGCCTGTGGAGCTACAGCCCCCCCCGTGTGCTCCTCATTACCCACTGCCTTCATTAAGGGATGGTGCCCTCGGCACGTGCCTGCTCTGTGCTGCCCCAACCGCCCTCCACCAGCCCCAGCATGGTTTAATTGCTGCTGGAGCCGGGTCTGTGCTGGGCTGCGATGCTCGGAGCGCTGCCGGACACAGCTGACCTGCAGCACAGTGAGCACACACTCCTGAGGGCCATAAAGCAATTGGGCTGTAACTGCTGATTACATGCTCCCTGATCCTTAATTAACCTCTTACAAGCTATTATATGTGTGCTTCCAAAGCGCTCCCGGGCACTCAGCAGGGAGGCACTGAACGGAGCTGTGACCGTCCCCACTCACCGCACTTCGGGTCCTGTGAGTCGTAGCACCACTGCCCTGCAGGAGAGAGCCGCAATCAGGGGCTGCAGAGCCCCCTGAGCCCCCCCAATACTGCGGATCTCGGCACAGCACAGTGTGGCCGTGGGCCGAGGTGCGCCCACACCGCCCGGAGCAGCGCTACGCGGAGCCGCTTCCCTCCCACCTCGCTGCTGTCAGTGCAGGGACAGCTCGCTCTGTGCTGTGCTGGGAGCGTGGCTGCTGCCCACGGCCACGCAGCTCCACTCGTGTCCCACCAACCCGCCCAGATCCCCCCGTGGGAGCTCGGCCTCACCATCACTCCCTGCCCGCAGGGATGGTTCCACACTGACCCTGCTCTCGTTCCAGCCACAGGCCGCAGGCAGCACTATGTGCATCACCTGTACTGCTGGCTGTGCAGGTCCTCACTGCTCTGCTATGTGAGGCTGCAGCCACAGGGCTGGGAACGGGGACTGTCCCAGGGCAGTGACTTCAGGCTTTCCTTCCCATCCAGTGGGAACGGAGCCTTTTGCACAACCTCAGAGCCACAAAATGCTGCCCTCACCCAACTGTGAGCATCCCTGATGTGAGCAAGGTGGGCACACTGATCTATAGCAGTGCTGTACACCCCAGCCCCACTTGCTCTGAGGTGTCATCCTCAGCGTCATTTCCCTGGTTATAAGTACATGGGGCAGAGGGGCTGAAACCTCAATCCCAGCCACCTGAATGACCATCCACACCTCCCAGCAGGGCTGACACCTCCCTGAGCCCAGCAGCACAGCAAGGACATGGGTGTCCCATGGGGAGGGCACAGAACACACAGCTCCTGGGCTGCACCACATCTCCGAGCCCCAAGCACCACAGACATGCGTTCCCCCCAACACGTGGGAAAGGGAACACAGTGCTGGCACTGCCGTACCCCCACCCAGCACCGTGCCACTCCATCACCCCCAGCCACCTGCACCCCGTGCCCATCCCTCCGCAGCCCCAACCACGCCGGTGCAGCAGACAGGCAGCGCATCTCACCTCCCTCAGCTGCTCGGATGACAAGAGGCAAAGTGATAAAAGTTACCCCCAGCCCCAGCAGCCCCATTGCTGGCAGCCCCGCTGCAACGCCCCGTCCTCCTCTGCAGTGCGCCCAGGCGGGCGGCAGGGCTGGGGAGGGATGCAGCGCTGCCAGCCCTGGAGAAATCCTCGGCTCCAGCTTGAACAGTGCTTTTAAATATTCATCACAAGGGCTGAGTTTTTAACTCCTCGCCTGCTAGGAGGGAGCGGGAGCGCCCGGCCCCCAGCCAGCCCCTGTGTGCTGTGCCAGGCCGGGCTGGCACGTGTGGGCAGCGGGCAGCAGTGGGGGTTCCCAGCACCACGGGGCTGCTCTGAGTTGTGCAGGGCTGCACTGAGCTCTGTGGGGCTGCAGTGTGCTGCTGCTCTCCATCACTAAAGGTGTGGGTCACGGCATCCCCACTGTGCTGCCAGCCCTGAGTGGGACCATGGAAGGCTCCTGCAAGGCCATCAGAAGTGCACGTGTGACATCCTCACCTCTGGCACAGCTCTAACAGCCCCAGACCTGGGGGCTCAGGGCAGGAGCTGGGAGTGAGCAGAGTCACAGGAACCCACAGGAAGAACCCCCTTATCCCCACAACCCTTCAGCCCGGGTGGGTTTGGGGAACTGCAGCACTCCAGCCCAGCACCCATACCCAGCACAGCCCGAGTGCATGGAGCAGGGCAGCCGTTATCCCAATGGAAGAGATCTCCTCCTGCAGAGGGGAGGTAGGAAGGGGGTGAGTGCGCGGGATGGTGGCGTTGTCACATCATCCCAAAATATCCCTGCTTGCCTGAAGGCAGCAGAAGAAAGGAGGCCACGGGGCACGTTCCTCCTCTCCTCCCGCAGGTACTGACCTGGCTCAGCACTCGGAGCTGCTGCCAGGATGAGCAAAGCCCGGCACCACACAGGGCACAGAGTGGGCATCCCACCGGCATCTTGGCCACGGCGCTGCAGCTCAGCACCGCTACCATGTGCTGCATGCACAGGGCTGGGATGGACAGGGGGCTCCCTGGGGCACGTTCAGCCCCTGAGGTTCACGCTCCAGGCAGAACCCCAACATCTCCCTGCTCTGCCGGTCACCCACTGCCAGCCCTCCCTGCTGCCCTCCCGCTGGGAGCAGCCTCTAGTTTCTATAGGAACCAGAACAAACCTTCAAGGCACCGTGCTGTGCTTCCCAGCCTGCTGCTGCCATTGCTGCTGCTGCTGCGTGCTCATAGCTGCACCGTCCTCGCAGAGGGGCCGCATCCGTCTTCATGCTGGGCAGGACTGGGAGCTCCCACAGCCACACACAGGGGTGCAGGAGTCATTACAGGGGTAAAAAAAAAAGCCTTGCTGAAAAATATAAATAGCTACTGATGCTGCATCCATCGATCCGACGTGGGCACTGTGCCTCCCTGCTGGGAGGACCCGCCATGCACAGCAGTGCCAGGAGCTGCTCCTGGAAGTGAATCCAGTTGGGAACTCAGCCTGGGGACCTGGGGACTGGGATGGGACTGGAGGAGGGGAAAGGAGCCGCACAGCTCAGCTCACACAGGGATGTGTGCACGAGGGCTGTAGGCATGCAGGAAAGTGGGGAGATGGAGCCCAAACAGAGCAAACCCTGGGCAGTCCTGGCTTTGTCTGTGGTGCAGCCAGTGTCCAAATGAGCACAGCAGTACCACACAAAGGCAGCACTGTGGGCAGCAGCTGCATGTAGCCCTGGCACTGCCTGGCACCCAGAGGGGCACTGCCAGTGTTGGGAGCAGAGCGTGGCCCTGAGTGATGCGCGTTGGGCCGCCAGGAGCTCCTGCTGCAGCACCCAGACACTGATCCCCATGGGTGCGGGCACAGCCAGAGGGTGCAGCATCGTGGCTGTGCCAGGGCACCAAGAGGAGCCACACAGGGCCCTGCGGCCTCCCAGAGAGCTCTGTCTGCCTGTGATACGGGCAGTGCGAGGCACTTGCCTTCCGCTGCCCCATAGTGCAGCACTGCACAGCTCCAGGTGCAGGAGCTTTGCTCGCTCCATGCTGTGTCCCCATGGGCTGGGGCCCAGGAGCCCAGCAGCACCGCGGTGACGTTTTGTGCTGGCCGGCGTTCAGCAGTGAGCGCATCCTGCAGCCCCCAGCAGAGCTCGGGCAGCTGGGCAGCATGAGCTCAGCCCTGCTCCAGCCAGGACAGCCGGCCCCTCGCCAGCAGCCCCCGCTCTCTTCCTGGCTCTGAGCACAGCCCTGGGCTATGGTGTAAACTCTCCTTACTCCTCCAGGTAAATCAGGCTTGTGACCCCACACAGAACCCGGTGTCTGCAATCAGAGCTGCATCCCAGCAATGAAGGCAGGAAGCCTCATGCAGAGAGCCCATGAAGGCACCAGCACAGGGACACACACAGCAACTCCCTGATCCCAAGGACCGGTGCTGGCAGCACATGGGAGAGCACAGATACCCGGCCTAGGGGCGTTCACTCACTGCTAAACCTGCACAGCATCCTACAGAGCATCATGTCAGAGCATCGCACACGCCTTGTGCTGGAGGGGACCAGGCAGATCCCCAACGAGCCGGGCTCGGGCTGCCCCAGCTCCGCGGTCCGCTCCTGCCCCCTGCTGCCCCGAATCGCCGCTGGATTTCACTTCGTGGGGCCGAATAAACGCATCGATGCCAAAAAGGCAGAGACGCCGACACAGCCCCTTCGGCTTAAAGAACACCACTTGTTTGGCATTGGGATGAAACGTTTCTCACAGCACCTCGATAAAGAGAGCTCAGTGCCAATCCCGGGAAAGAAGTTAAAAGAAAAGCAGCAAAAAGAACATTGCAGGGACTGAGTGGTTCCGGGACCCCATCTCAGCTCTACTCAGTATTACAGAGTATCACCTGGAGGTGAGCCCTTCAGAGAAGCCCTTCACCCACTTTGTTTCATCTCCCCCTCCGCATCCCAGCACTGATACAGGAACAGCCTGAGGCTCAGAAGGGATGCAATCAAACATCACACAAAGCTCTGTACATCTGAGGGGCAGTTTTGCTCTCATAGCATCACCTCCCTACGGCTACAGCATCCCACCGCTCACCTGGTGCAAGAACAAGCTGCTGTGAGGCTGCAGCACAGTCACACAGATGGCACCACGGCTGTGCCCACCATGAAGGAGCAGCAAAGAGCTCAGTATGGCAGCACCGTATTCAGCAACGAGGGGACGATGAGGAATGGCTCTGACAGAGGCCACAACTGGACATGAAGCCCCGGCACCTGGCAGAGCTGATGGCAGCCAGGGACATGCAGAGAGATGGGCCCTTTGCTCATCATATGCTGATACGGGAGTGGAACCTTATCCACAGGGAGATCTGGGATGCACCAGGAGATAAAAACCATTGGAAAGTGAGCAGTGGGAGATCAAAGCATAAGGTAATGGCAAAGATCTCATCAATCTAATGAAAAAGAGAGAAAGAAGTGGCTTCTGAGCCAAAAGAGAAGCAGGGAAGGCTGAGAACTACAGGCAGAACATGACTCTGAGGCTCCTATGAAGCAGACCCACATTTGGAACAACTACAGCCAGGAGCCGCCGTGACGTCACGGATTGAACCAGTTTATTGCAAAGAAATTCACCACAGAATAAAAAGTAAAATAAAAAAAAAACCAAACACAGAACAGATTCCCGCAGCGTTATGAGACGTGTGAGGTAAGGTATCTGTCCACCTCCACCACAGAACACAGCTTCAGAGCCTAAACCAAGCTCAAAAGGCCTTTTGTTATTGCGCTAGGATACTACGGAGGATGAATGCCCCCATCCAGCTCCGAAAGGAATTAGAAGCTTTCCAGTTTGCATTGCTAACAAAGTGTTCCCAGGAGCAGACTGCAGTAGCACAGACCTTGCACCCAGCTGTAGAGCATCACCCCAGGAGCAGATTGTGCCCAGTGCTCTGCTGAGAGCAGCACCAAGCACACCGACAACAGCGGGGATATATACAGAGATACGGCCATCCAGAAACACACACACACACACTCATACCTATAAAACTAAAGAAAAATCAGTACATACAATGTATAAAACGTATGAATGTGCTCAAAAACGCACAAAACCCGCTTTATTTTCATACTTCAGAAATGCTCGATCGTTTGTACGCACGGTTCTCACTACTGCCGTCCATCTGCTTCATCAGACCAGGACTGGAACTCACAGGAGATGGTTACAGGTCCCACGGGCTGCAGCTCTCCTCCCATTCCATGCAGGAGCAGGAGGAAGGATTCCTGCCATACATCCACTGCAACTGGCATTTGCTCTCCCAATGATGGGGGGCTGCAAGCGTCCGAATGTTGAGACACCGGATAGGAGCTCATCGTGTAACACAGTTTTCTGTGCAAAAGGAGTTTGAACTGTCAAGACCAATCCTCAAGTACAGTATAAGCCTATAGGCAAGACACAGAATAGAAAGTAGCAGCATATTCAATAGGGAAAAAGTCAGCTGCAATGGGAAACCACAACAGTGGGTTAGGATTTGTCATACAAGTACGATTTCTCATCATTACTAGAAAAATAATTCACATATACACCCCCGTGCAGTGTTTACTTCCTGCCCCTCTAGGCTTGGACCCTTCATAAGGTAATAGGAGAACACTCACAAGGGGCATTCTTTACAAGTTCCTTACAATTCATCTCATCTGCTGACTGCTACAGCAAGCCAAGGAGAGGCAGAGGCAAGAGCAGAACGGATGGGAGGGTAAATTACTTGTGCACTGATATCCTACTGCAATTTAAAATCACCTGTCCAGATGATTTTGCACTCGCTGTCAAAACCAACAGTGCTCAACTGCAGGTTCAGTGAGGGAGTGAATTAACCTCGTTTTGCAATGTAGAAATTAGCTGGAAGAGTTAACCTGAGGGGAAAACTGAAGATCAGATATCAGAGTGAAGTAAACTGCTTTATCGATTTCACTAACCACATCATAACCCCTCGTGGGACCTGGATAAACAGTTTGAGGTGTGGGAGGGAAGAAAGAGGAGAGTAGGGTTGGCATTTATAGGATTAGGGTAAGAAACAAGTGTCCAATTAGAATTAAACATTATGTAGAGTGCATGTCAATCAGTGTTTTTAAATGGTATTTGTAGTAACTGTAAAGAAAGAAGTGGAAGGGATGGAGCACGCTTACATGCTAATTACAGCAATTAATGCAAGCAATAAGAAAAGCAAGAACAATGGTCTGTTATCCAGGCCAGTCTTGCGCCACTCTTCACCTTCATGGAGTTAAAGATTAAGTGTTTTTCTTTGTAGTTTATGGGATTGTAGTGAACAGGGGATTCATACAGTGAAGGCAGAGCACATCACTCAAAGTTACCTGCTCCCTGTCTCTTCCCTAAGTACTACCTGATGTACACAAGGATTCTGCTGAAGGGAAACCAGCATTATACAGACCAAATCTCCTTTATGGGCCAGAAATGTACCAGACAACACGAGACTTTGCAGCTAACAACAAGTAATTGTCATTGCAAATCCTGGTTTTCTTAGTACTCTTCCATTAAAATGTAAAGTTGTGTACGGCGTAGACCATTTATCCTCCAGTCCCTGCGGTGTTCTGAAGCAGTGAGGCTGATCAGAACACACAAAGGTCTGCAACTCTCACTCAGTGGGATGAGTTTTAGCTCCTCCATGTTCCTGCTCTGTAAAACAGAAACCTGCTGTTCCCTTCCTCTGCCGTTCAGCCTCCTCTGTATTTTCCGAGTGTAGCAATGAAGCAAGAGAGAAAGCACCCGACTGAGCAATGACAGCCCCCACCCTCCGCTTCCATGGTCTGTTTCCTGGGTCCAGTGGTATCCAGCCAAATCCAAGCAGCTTTTTCTGACGTAGATTTCATTTCCTCTCAGTTTAAGAAACAAAACAAAACAAAACCTCTACCCATACTTTTCCTCTCCTTAGAAGTCAAAGGAATTCTCTGCATTCTTTTCCTCAGCCAATGGAAAAAGAAAACAAACAAAGGGTAGTTATACAATCCATATTTACAGGACAAACCGATTAGTGAACAAATAACAACAGCCAAAAAACGAGAGGCACAATCCTAACCTAGAACATAAAAGCAGTGTTCAAAAACAAAGTGGAGATTCCTTCTGAAGTTCCAACCATGGATTAGTGTTTGTCTGTGCAAACAGTTGCTAAAACTATTTCTGACTGGCAGTCAGCTGATTCCTTTATACAATGGTATTGAGAGAACAGTGGCTGTGCCGGCTGCCTGTAAGAGTTTCTGCCGGTGTGTTTTCATTTAGCGGTGTGTCTGGAGGGACAAGAAAGGTGCTGCTGTCAGCAGAGTCTTCCAGCTCCACTGGAGAAGGACCAACTGAGGGAGGAAGGGACCCCTCTGTGAGCTGTGGGGATACATCACAGTTTCCTATTGACGGAGGACCGCTTTGCACAGTCTGAGACAGAACTCCATCTGGAAAGGAAGAAGAAAAGCAGAATCAGAAGGTGAAGTGTATCATTCCACATCACCAAATACATTTACTCTCTGTGTTTCTGTAAGCTCTGAGTTTTCCCCGGCTTTGTGTTAACCCACAGATATGACACTGCAAAGGAGGAGAATTATGTCGTGAAAATAAAGCAGTGATATATAAATAAGACTGATTAGTGCGAGTATCTAACTGATCTCCTGAGATATGCTGCTATAAAATCCCAGAGTGGAATGACTCCAGTATGCTAATATCACAGCTGCAAAACTGAAAAGCAGCGGGTGAATCATTAAAAAGTGGTATTTTTGGTCTTTTTTTTTTTTGGCTGTGGGTGGGGGCGAGTGGGGAGTAGGGAAAAGGATGGATGTATTTTGTTCAAAATTTCCTGTACTCGGCATTTGTTCTGTTCCTCATACCCGTCTGTACAGACCTATCTCCAAAAGAGCAGAGAAGGTATCGGCGTGATGGAAACTACATCACCCACCAACTTAAGAATTTAAGACTAGTAAGATCTAAGAGCTATGCTGCTTGAAGCATGGATCCCACTTCTAACTTAGGTGATCCACATTTCCCAGGGAAAACAAACAAAGAAGCTGAACGATGCTTTTAACTCATATCTCTTCCATCGTAGAAATAGGACACAGTATTGTAAGATACTTTCCCACCACCATTACTAAAATGTATTATTACAGATTGGGAAAAAACAAAATCACCTACCCTCTAACCAAAACTTAAAAAGAAAAGAGAAGTTACTGCCCACATACCTGGAGTGGAACAAAGGATGCTGTCTGGATTGACAGAAGCCTCATATGGAGGAGGTGGGTCATCTGGATGCTGAATGTCTGGATACTTGTAAGCAGTATAGGGTGGTGGTGGATCATGGAAGTGAAATGCCCCACCTTCCCCGTCATCTGAAAGATGTAGTGGAGTAAGGCCAGTTCCAAAACCATCTGGACCATAATCAAAACCAGGCATTCTGCGGCCCAAGTTGAAGTGGTGCACTATTTCAAGAGAAGAAAAAGAAAGGAGTTGATAACTGTGTTCTCTTTTTCAAGTTAAGACATATCAACACCTTTTCCATTTTTCACAGCCAAGGAACTCGTGCCTCCTGAAGACCTAGAAAGCCTAAATAACCCATGTGGGTCAGCTCACTGCAGCTGCACTACAAGGCCCAAGGCCACCTGCTCCCAGCCTGTCTGTCCTGCACCACAGGTACACCTGAATCTAAACTCTTCTAATTAAAGAGATTGTTCACACACAGAAGATCCTTCAGATTTGGCCTGCATATAAACTGAATTAAACTGAAGATAAACTGAATTTAATTGAATATAAATTCTTCCATTATTGGCTAAAAAGTTACTCCAATGTGAAAAACCTGCAAAGACACACACATGCAGGCAAAGACAAGCCAGACCACGACATTTCTCATTTCCACATATAAGCTTAATAGTAACCACTGGGTGCAATGTAAGCATTGCTTTTTCTTTAAATGAGGAGTAGTAAAAAACTGTACAAGCCACGATGCACTCAGGCAGCCAGTAAACAGCTCCATTCATTTGGGTACTGTGTTGGCCAGTATTTATAACCAGACTTCCACTGATTTTCTCCACACTGACTTCTATCTCCTCCAGTCTTTTCATGCTGAAGCAACTTCCCACTATGCACACATACAGACCAAGGCCCGTTACCAACACAGGGCACTTACAATTTGCTCCAATCAAAGACTCTATGCGCTCTCTCCGCCTCTGGCGCAACCGGTGGACCATGAAGAGCAGCAGAGAGAGGATGAGGAAGGATGAGATGCAGCTCACTATCAGGCGCATTCCACCAGCCATTGAGTCAAACAGACTGTTCCCATCTGTTACATAAAATATGCAAAAAAAAGACTGTGACTTATGTTCAGGACTCATTCTTCTTGATGTTCTTTTTGTCAGTAACAGAGAGCAATGCAGAGCAGAGATTCATTAGCCTGATTTAACACTTCTCCACACCTCAAAAATGGGAAAAAAAAAAAAGATGAATCATTAGGTGATTTATTATCTACATCTAAATACATTACTCAACAAAATGCTGAAGGCTTCAAATATCTGAAAAAGGAAAAACCAAGAGATCAACAGTGCTTTGTGCATCACCTTGTCCCCATGGTGTGGCTGATGGTCTTGTACTAAAGAAAACAGCAACCCTGGAAGTCAGGGGAAAGGCCCGAGAACTGGCACAACTACACTGCACTTCTACATTGCTTCAGAGCACTTAAACTTCTGTCTTTCATCAAACAAGATCTCTGAACATTTTCATTATCACCAAGATGTAGTCATTCAAATTGCATTTGCTGTAGGTAGCATGCTTATCAAAATTAAATGATAGGAACTAAAAATACCTTCAGCAGATGAATCAACACGAAAGCAATCTTTCAGAAACTCAAGAGATTAAAATGAACAGGAATTAGATACTGTCCTAAAATCACACAAAACAAGTGACAGGACACAAAACAGATCCACAAACTTATACCCTCACTACACAATTTCACACTGCAAAAGCTGCTGATAGCAAACTATCACTGATCTCTAACTGCCAGGCATGGGAGAGATTTTACAGTTCAACTAATCACATTCAAGTAGCCCTCAAGTACACAAGCACTCTACACAAAGACAATAGACAAAAATGACTGCACTGGGCTCTAGGCACAGTTTCCTGCTAAGGAGCTCAGAATGAGGAGCACAACAAGGCTGGATGTGGCTCAGCAGCTGCACACCCAGCCACTGGGATTATACAGGAACAGGACCTGCAGCAGGGATGAGCTCTGTCCCGTCACTGCAGGGCCAGGTCCCAGTCCCCTTCCTTCCTTGCATCCAGCACAGCTGCAGGAGCTCTCTCTACAATACTTCTCTTTCTACCTACAGCAGCAAAGCTCTACCAAAGATTGTTTAAAGAAGAACACCAAAACCCTCACAAAACCTGTAAATACTGATTTGTTACAAACGCTAGCAATAGAAAAATCCACCATATTTACACACTGTTAGAAGTACAAGGTTTAATAGTTTGTTATTTATCACCTGACACATTCTTGGCCCCTGGTATCTCACTTAATAGCACACGACATGTGAAACACCAACACAACACTCTCTCAGACCTGGCTGCGCCACACAGAAACCTCTACATGTAGAATTTTTTAGCAGCTCCCACTGTCAGGGCTTCAGGTGATGCCATCACACACCAGCAGCAACCAATCAACACACCACCCTGAACAGCACAGACCTGAAGCTGATCCTCCTCCATTACATGGCAATGCTGACCTTGTGATCACCAGAAGTTAGTTCCAACAGCTGCCTTACATAAAATGACTTTGGTAAAACATACATGCAGTGAAGCGTGATGCAGTTTTTTGGCTACAAAGCCTGGCACTGCCTCTTCAAGCCAACTGAAACTGCAAATCCTGCACCTTCAGGGGAGTCCAGGCCTCTTCTATACTGCTCACAGCCTCTGACAGCTCCTACCCCTCAACCTGTTTGGCTGGATAAGCTAATGTCAGATGAAGTCCTAGATTAAAATAAAAGTAGAGACAAGACCCAGTTCACAGAGAACAAGACAAGTCATCACTGAGATTTTCAACCTACATACACAGAAATAGATTATTGCATGAAGGCTGTCTCACACTCAGGACAGCAGCAGCATCCAGTAACTGTACCAGTTTAGTCCTAGAGAAGCTTCTGCACCAGCAGTTCCTGCAAATACTTTGCTTCTTTTAATACTGATTCACAAGTGAAAGTTCCAGGTTTGTACAAACAAGAGCCTCACATCCAAGAAGAGGCAATGGACTTCAATTTCAGCATTAGTACACACAAGATTTTCCTGCACTATTTCTCTCCAACTAAATGAGAAGCATCTTTCAAGATAGTACAGCTGGGATTACTCAGCTTACTCCTACCACTGAAATATTCCCCTACTACCAAGTACTTGAATAACATTCTTTATCCACTTGTAATCGTCACTCACCCACTCACACAACAAGAGCTGATTACCTGCCAACTCAACAGCAAGATTTATTTCCCCCCAGTCTCTCCTTGGGTGAATAATTCACTTACTGTTGATTAGTAAAACAGCTTTCTTTCCTTTGTAACAAAGCTTAGGGAAGATATATGTAAGAACTGGACAAAGACACATACATGCTGACTAAAGAAAGTAATTCATTAATTTTTGTCAGCTGGAATAGTCCTTTATAAACACTGAGAAAGAAAACTGGAATGCTTAATTTCAAAATTCCAGTCTTTATCATTAGTTGAAGTAAGTTTATTATGGAGGAAGTCAGAGAACTGCTTGATGATGCTGCTCTCAAAAATGGAGTTACTAAAAAAAAAATAAACCAACAAAAAACCCAACAGCAGAGCATAATGAAACAGTCTTATTTAGCATCAGCATAGGAAGAACTTAGGGATCAGAAAGGATGTGGCAAAATACACTCTTTAAATCAGTATTCATGAAATAATTAGGACCCAAAGCACAAGCAGAGATTAAAGAACACGGCATGAGGTTATCCCAGGTCATCTTATCCTGATGCTTTGCTGACACTGATCCTGAGGACAGAGAAAAAAAGTGAAGACAATCTTAATTCTGCTGATAAGAGTAGGAGGAGGACTAGTGTTTTTTCCCCACTCTTTCCTCAACCAACTTGGAACACTAGTTAGGAACACCTGTTAAACTCAGCCTTCAGAATGGATGTAAATGACAGCAAGGAGGGGCCAGCTGGCCTTTTATCATCAACTTGTGCAGATTAGACAAAGACAAGAACAAATGTGAATTTGGATGCCAATAAGCACTCCTTTTTTGTAATGATTGAAACAGAGGTTTGTGATGGGAAGACCTGACCTGTGTTTTCCACGATGGAAGGATATGAACAACAGTTTATTAACGGACTCAGATAAGAAAAGGACCCGGAAATGATAGCGGCTGAGGTTGGAAGGGGTCTCTGGGAATTATCCTTCCCAAGCTCCTGCTCAAGCAGCCTGAGTTGGAGCAGGCTGCTCATGACTGTGTCCATTAGGACTTTGAATGCCCCCCCACGTGATGACTCCACAACCAATCCATTCCAAGGTCTGACTACCTTCACAGTAAGTAGTAAATAAGATCAATTCCTTTTTGCAAGTTCCTTTTCACAAAAGTAACACCCCAAAACCTACACCCCCAAAGGGCAACTGACAAAGCAGCCTTCCTAAGACTTTACTGATCCAGAACAAGAAGCTGCAGTGAGATGCCAAATCCAATAAGTAAGGTTGCATGTCCTCATGATTAACATTATTTATAGACTATGTTGCCTATGTGAACCCTGCATTCAAACTTCCACATGTATAAATAGTTGTGTCTGGAAAAGGACAATTAATACCCAAAAGAAAGGTCTTTTCCTTTCATGACAGCTAAATATCTTGAACAACCGAGAAGCTCCACTAGAAATCCATACTACTGTCAACCTCCATGGAGAAGACGAGCTCCTCCTGAAATAAGTATCAAGGATGACTAATTATTTTCTAGCAAGAGAGTGAAGTTTTTCATATCCTATGATTTGGGATTTTTCATCAGATGGGGATGGCACCCAGTACTGTGGAGGCATTGGAAGGATGCATAATTTCAAGCTATACCCAAAGGCAACCAAGATGAGCAGGAATTTCACTTGATAAAACCACAGCGAAGCCTTACCTGGGTCTAAACATGTGAATTTGCAGCACTCTTTAGGATCTTTGCGATACTGCTGACATCCCTGCGGCCGCTCACACAAAGCAGCCACACACATTTCTGGTTCACCATTATGACATGTGCAGCTCAAGCAGGGATCATCCCCTTTTGGAGTGAAATAGTAGCCTTCGTCAACAATGTTGTCCTTGATATCAACACACGTCTGGCCTAGAACAGAAATGCACATCAATACCCACAACAACACATGTCTGGCCTAGAAAAGAAACGCACATCAATACCCAAGTGTCTGTGAGCCTGCCAGAGGTCCAGCTTGATCTATTACAAAACATGACTTGTAAATGCAAGCAGATCATCAGTTAAAAGCCAAACTTTGGCATTAAAACAACTTTTGAAAGAGTGGGGAAGATAAATGGATTGTCTGGAGATGTGCGGGGATGATTTACTGCTCAAAATTGACAAAGTGAATGTTAATGGAATTGACACGCCTTCAGGTGTCCTCTTTAGGACACAGAGAAAAGCAAGCAGTCTGAGAAGGACAAGCTTCAATGTCATGTCTCCTGCAACTCCCTCCCAGCCTCCTGGTACCTAAATCAGCTGAATCTTCTCTGGACCAAATCTGCAGGACACTCAACAGATCAGGCCTAAAAAGGGAGCCAAGCAAAATTAACTCCCCTGCCTTAGCTGCATCATCATCCCTGCACAGCAAGGCAGCGAGTGGGCTTTAGCCCACTGTCCATTCCTCCACAGACAGAGGTACCAAAACCAGAGAGAAGCAACACAGACTGCCCTGGGATCCTATGGCCTGAAGCAACTGAAGTTGCCTTATTAAAAAATAAAACCATAATTACGTGTTTATTCATTTTTAGGTGATGCTGATAATTTAAGAGCGATATCTACTAATAAAACAAACCCATATCCTAGCTGCTTATCAGTAACTTTTTAATGAAAAACTACACCATGGCTGACAATCACCCATTATGATGCCCCTATTTAAAGTAAAATCTTACTTTTTTTTTTTTTCCTCCTTTTTAATTTACTGGGCAAAAGCCAGAAAAGATAACAAAGAGATTTCTCCACATTTGTTATATGCGTATTTAAGCACACAAGACAGTTAACACTGAACAAAAAACAACTTACTCCTTTTGCAGAGGAATGACGATTTCTCATAGCAGTTTTCAGCATACCAGCTGTGTAAACCATGGTGCCGAAGGGTAGGAAAATGGAAACACTGAAGCTGGGCACAAAGAACGTTTTCATTTTCAGACATAGCCGTACCAAAGATAGGGTCAGGGGGTAAAAATACTTCCGAAGAGCCTAGAACAAGATGCATTGGTATAAGCAGCCTGGGGGTAAGCAAAGCTTCAGAAAAGCTTTGTAATGTCACTCATATCATGCACACCAACACTTGACAGGGCTAATGTCCTCAGCTTTAGCTTCCATTAGCAGCACTCCTCTGGGGGAAGGCAAAGAGTGGGGAAGGAAGGGGTGACTCACACAGAAGAGGCTGCTGTTTTCAAAGAGCCATGCAATTTTGCCATTATTCAGTGGTAGGAGTGATATTCTGTTATCTCTACTAATGCATCCCTCCAAATTCTCATGGTGTTTGCCTGCCAGTTTGGATCTTCTAAGGGGAAACTGAGCAGGGACCAGTACACCTAAAGGTTTGCACAAATGCTTGTGGAGCAAGAACCCACACCAACCTTGTACCCATAACACATGCTGCTCATTCAGAGTGCAGGGCTGAACAGAGCTAAACAAAGAACACAGCTGTGATGCTGCTGCACGGAGGTATGTGCTGTCTAGTCCTTCCAACTCATGCAACTGTTAAAAGACTGCACTGTGATGTGTTCAAAAGAGCGGGGATTTAGCATGAAGTTATTTCTCCCACACCAGGGCATGAGAAATGTTGTAAGGGCACTGTACAACTTTAAAAATTTGGCTTCTGACCAGTGTCTTACTGTTACATTAACTGGTTACTTACTGCTAAATCTAATTGGTATTCAAAGTTGTGGAGATACAATCATGAGCATTAGTCTATGTGATAGGTCTTCAGAAGCCTCCTTTCCAAACCCATGTGCTTAAACATTGACTTCAGCTCCTGCAGTTGTTCAATTAGGCAGTTATGTCATGTGATGGTCTTTTCCAACATTTAGCCAGATGACTTTTAATGCAATTAGGCTCCTCCATTATTTCTGGGGGGTTTAAGTTCTCTATTTCCCAAGACTGGATTAAAATTTTCAAGCTGCGGAACCCTAAATCGCTTTTGAAACAGATACTAGGAATTCACTGCCTTACTAAAGGTCCAAATAAAAGGAACATAAGTAAAACCTTTCAGAAGCTACTGAACACTAATATGTGCTTTACTTCATATAGGTATTATTTTAGTATATAAATGACTAAATGACACTGAGAAGGTTTAAATTTATATAATGCATCAAGTTAAATACAACTTATATCGTGATTTTCTGTAGTGTCCCCCTGGTCATAAACACTCTGTCAGTAGATGGCAGTGCAGTCAACGTTCTGAAGAGCAAAGGAAGGTCCTTTTGAAGAGAAGCAGTTTTTTTCCTAGGAGTTCATAGGCAAAGCCGACCTGTATAAGCAGTTTTGCCCAGACTAGGAATCACTAACCCTTTAGAGAAAAAGCTGGAACCTCCCCTTGCCATCCCTCTGATGTTGAGAGGCATCTTTATGTGCTTTTCTTGAAGGAACTAACAAAAACGTTCCTGCCTGCACGAGAAGGAGCAGTTTCCTCTGAATATGCAATCAAATCCTTTTAGGTAAATGACAAAAGAAATCAATACTTTTGTGCACAGCAGAACAGTGAAATGGCATCATCAATGGAGAGCTATGCAGGGTTCAGCCACTCCTCATGCATCAAAAGTAGTATTTTTCAACATCCAACAGCTTTCCAGAATTCTGCTCATAATTATGTACCCATACATAACAGACAGTTATTATTGCAGATTTTCAATTAGCAGAAGTTATATATGAGAAGAAAACTACTCTGATCAGTCTTCAAATGGAGTTCTCAATGCCGATGCTTCAAATACTGTTTTTTCACTTTCCATTTTCCAGGACTTATACCAGCACAGCAATTGGACATTCAGTTCTGCACACAGGAGTTCATATAACGACAATGAGATAAACTAATCACTTAACTGAATTAATTAAAAATAAAAGGTATAAAAACATATTTCCCTTTGCAGCAGAGGGGACTGCTTCTTTTGCAACTGAAAAAGCTCAGCCAGTATTAAACACTTCTGTTTCTTACTGTAAAGCAAAGCAGTTCCCCTGCAGCACTTTAACGCCATCAGTGAAAGAAATTACTTTGTTCCTGTAGAAAATATCCATGTTTTAAGATAGCTCCCATTAACCATTCAGCTCAGTAATAATTGTAGAGGCCTACCTTTGTAAGCTACTTCCCAGTGACCTTCTAGAGAGTGATTTCGGTTGGTGATCACATATTGATATCCAACCCAGAACCTACAAAAAAATTAAATTCTATTCTAAAGATACGAGCCAAAAAACATACTGAGAAATTAAAAAACACTGCACAGAACCTAATGATACCTTCATAATTAAAAAATAACTTGGAAAACATCCTGATGATCTTTTCCTTAAAATCTGAGCTGATAAGTTTGCAAAGAGATAACACTGAATAAAGGCATGTGATAGTTTTCCATGTTCACAAATAGTTTATGATGCCTTCAATTTCCATGCATAAGCAACATGTTATTCTGTCGTTATGACAGCACTGCAGTATTTTGAACCCAAAAACGCTCACAAGCAAAAATATATATAAGTAAATGGTTTGCTGTGAAATAACAGCATAAAATATCCCAAGTCACCAAAGCACGGTCCTTACAACTCAGAACGGCATTTTATGCCATTTTATGCCATTCTCAACTCAAACCTGTAGTCTTTGTCAGAAATATGGATACTTAATAAAAACAAAAACTGTGTTGAAAACTTTAAAGAATTATTATTTCTGTACAATGCAGTGCAGCAGTAAATCAATGTAAAATTCATCTTCCCTGTGGTAGTTCAAGATTACTAATAAGGTGCTGAGACAGCCTGAAAAAAGACTATGGTGAATTGTAGCCTATTAATTTACTAATGCTATTTAAAACACAAAACCCGGAGATGTCCACTGCCACCTCTCAGCATGCTCTTGCAGGGTTATTAACCTGAAATCAGTGCTACCATTAGATTTGCTAGACAAACCTAACTACCAGTAATTATACCCCACAGAAACCATTCTCACGTGAGTTCTCTGCTCCCTTCTTCACACTCACCTACGTTGGTCCTTCCTGACAAATGTCTTTTCTTCCAAGTCCCACTCCTGTGCCAGGATAAACCTTAGCTCCTGGTCTGCAGTGAAGGTGGCAAGGGATCCGTTCACCCGCTGACATGTCTGCACGGCGTCCCAGTAGTTCTCCCCATTTAAATAGACTCTGTAACAGCTGGCTGTGCCCTCGTAGTGATGCCACCCTGTTGGGCACTTCCCTAGGAAACATGAAGAATAGAAGGGAAAGCATTCCCCCCAAATTAGGATCTTCAAGGTAATACATCCTAATCAGTTTATGACAATACAATGTGTAATCAGTTGCATGTGTTTACCCAACATACTGCCCATACTTTACCTCACCAGTAGGAGATGCACGCACTACAGATCATGGGAGACTTCCTTTACTAATGCTTTTCATATAGGTATTTCTCATAAATGGACTGAAAAATTCCTAGTGATGTTTCATTGCACAGCCACAGCCTTTAAATTCTTTAATTAAGATTTATGGTCTACTAAGGAAGCTTTTCCCTGAACAGCTTTACAAATCCAATCAGTTTGATCAATCCGAGTCAAAACAAGCAGCAAGGAGCAGGAAGCATAAGCCCGAAGTAGCTAACTTGATGACTGCATCTTTCTATTAGGTGGTTTAGCAACAAGCCCAGGTTGCCTTGAAGTTTTCAGCCTTCTTTTAAGGAACAGTCTCAGTAGAATTCACCTAATCCAGCTCAGTCTACCACTGAAGATGATGGGGGTTCTGGGGCAATGGTTGTTTGCCTTGGAAAACTGTCACTGCAAAGTGGGTCTTTGCAAATCAAGAAAGTGATGCTATGAACTGCTGCCTCTGATTTCTCTCAATTCCCTCACAAGGGAATATGCAAGCAAAGCCTTAAGGCATTTGTAGATGAGACAGACCCATAGGCTTTTATAGCTGGCATTCTTGGAGGTGATGGTTAACTAATAAAATCACAGAAGCAAGCTGATGAAATTTAAAACAGACATGAAATATGATATTAGTACTTGCATTTGCAGTATTAATATTGCATGACACCTAAGTAAGGTACTTTAAATTCACAAACTGTTTCATGTTTATTGCAAGCTTAAGGACTCCCTTCAGAAACAGTGATCTTCATCATCAAATCATGACACACATTTAGATTTGAATCCCTTTAAGTGTCCTTCCTCAGTCTCCATTTCTATTTAAGAAGCAGTGGGATTAAGATCTACTGCTCATGCCACTGGGATGGAACTGAATGCAATATCAATCAAACTGCAGAAAGTTTCAGATATTGCTGTATCAGTTTCTAAATTGCTTTATTGTTCTCCACAGATGTGACTAACAAGTTAGCTACTGGAATCCACAACATATCAAAATACCTATTTTAAAAAGCTTCTCCTCTCCTTCCCCCATCCTAAAAAACATCAACACAGAGATGAGTTTTTACTTTTTGACTTCTCCAGAATCCTGCCATGCCTTCTTCTCTGCCTGTTCCCTTCTTAGCCTGCTCCACCCATTCCTCCAAAGCTAATCAATGCTTTCTCACTCCCAAATCACTGGATGATCCATGGAACACAAAGAGAACAAAATAAGAGAAAGCAGCAAGAAAGACTTAGGATATTTGGAGCCTGAAGAGATTCGGAGACATCAGTTGCTATGAGCTCTCATTAGCCAGGATGACAGTCGCAAAATATTTCTAAGTATTTAGATAAGGCCAGTACCAAGATGCAGACAGCAACGCTAGCAGTGATGCACGAAAGAGGGCAAGATGTTATTGGAGTGTTGTTTTGGAAGATTCCCAACTGATACATAGAAGTTAGACAGAGAAATCTATTCAGGCACCACACTCTTCCTTGACAGACCTTCTCTTCAGAGATGCAAGTGAAGAATTTCCTCAAGTTCCTCTCTTCCTCAAGGATACTATTCCTCCTAAAAAGGTTATGAAACTCACAACATCTGAGATGCATTTAGTTTATCTAAAAATATCGCCAAAATGACTTCAATCAAAAGCAATTGATTTTGGCTTCCTGTTGCACAAAAACCAAACTACAGAGGAAGCCGAGTATTCTGCATCTACCAGTCTGCTGTATGAACCATGCATCATAACAGCATATATATAAATGAAATGTACAAAACCCTTCAAAAGTACTGAACATGAACTAAAATTGGTCAAATTTCTATGCAAGAGAAAACCTATTAATTTTCTTTTAAGAAAAATTAGTCTGAGTTGTTAAACTAATTAACAAAAAGATGGGCCAGATTTCCCAGGCTGCAACTTACTGCTAAATCGGACAGGCTGTGCCACATTGACGGTGTGGAAGCGGGTCGTCTCCCCTCCTCTCCCTCGATTATGCCTGGAGTCCACATTCTCCTTCCCGTGGTACGTGCGCTGGTCTCCTGTCAATCCTAGGGACAAGAAGGAACAGTCAGTACCAGTGAAATGTGGAACACAAAGCAGAGCTGATTTTACTAAGCTTTCTCTGGGTTTTAATTCAAGACAAATTTTAATTCAAGACGTGATAAATAATAGGTAGGTAAGCAAAGATGATAGATCTCTGTACTAACAGCCTGGCCATTTCACAACTGAGATACAGCTGAAAAGAACCACCACTACATTACATGAGTCCTGCAAATATAAGTATTTTGGCATATTTTCAACAACTGCAGTTTTGCACAGATCTTCACACCGGTCCTTTTGGTTGCTGCAGCAAATGCACTATTCCCAGTGCATTTTGTCTCCTCCCGTTTGCAGAACTCCCCCCTCTCCAGCTGCACACTCAAAGACACAGACAGCTTTTTCAATCTATTTTCCAACATATTCTCTTGAGATCTAGGACAAAATTAACATCAGGAAAGGACATCTCAGCCAGAAGAACAAGGTGTTTTATTCCTTCTCAACCTTCTAAAGCAAACGTTTGCTCATTATTTCTGAAACAAAAAGTGAATAGGCCCTAAGCTGGGTGTCAGGGCTTGTGAAAGGGCGCATGAGACAAATGGACTCAGGAGCTCAGCAAAACACAATGCAAGCTGTAATTCCACAAAGGGGACCGGGGCATTCCAGGAGCAAATGAGCAAATGGGTGAAGTGCTGTCACTGCCTCTGCTAGCAAAATTAACGAGTCCATAGGTGGTACAGCTGGAAGGGTCAGGGGAGAAGCCTTTGAGATCGAGATGAACACAAGGTTTAATGTGGAAATGAGGAATTAACCTGAAAACAGATAAATGAAGAATCTGAGAATGTAAGCACTGAAACACCTAATGCTACCAGCTGCTATCTGAGCTAACAGAACAAAGAGCTGTGCGGATGTATTCCTTATAAAAAGAATCAGCTTACTTCCTTTTAAAGCTGATTAGCTCTACGTACCCATCTATGGTTCCAAATAAAAAGCAGCAACATGGACTTATTTAACAGGCTTATCTGTTTGAAATATGTTAAAAACTACACAAATCAAACTTTCTCCTTTCAAAACTTTGAATTGCAAGAGATCCACAGCAACTTGCTGTTAATTTAAACACAGTTGGAGGCTGCTTGTTGTGTTACCCAGGGGACAGACCTTGAGAAGATCCACCATCAGACAATGTACTCCTTGGGACAAACTGCTGATGAGAGCCTAGGAAGAGCAGAGTAGCTCTGCAATCATCTGGCACCAGCACACTGAGTTTTCCCCCATGTTAATGGGATAAGCAAGGGATATTTGATTATCACGTTACCCAAGGAATTACATGTCCACGGAGATCACCCGTTAAGAAATGGCTGCGTGTAATGAACTCACATGGCCTTACAGGAATAAAGTTGTAATCCCAATACTCAATATTAGAACATGCTATTTATCACAGGAAAGGAATTAGTGCCAAGAAATTCAGTCAGCATACACTTCAAAGGGCACAAAATGGTAAAGTAATTCAACAATGTGGACGGCTGATTATTTTTATTAAAGGCCAATCTATTTTTAGTTTTAGGATTGGACTGCTGTTAATCCCAGTGTAAATACTGCTGCTGAAACATTATGATCTTCAAAGTGATACTAAGACATTAAAAAAGCGAATCTTTAATTAACATTATTTTTAAAGTCTTAAGATAATTAACGTAGATTGCTGTATCGACGATGAACCGAGCTTAGCATGGGAAGCCCTATTTTCCCATGGCATTAAATGGTAACATGTAAAGCAAAAGAACCAAACACATGAAGCATTAGTCCCCTTTCTGAAGTGCAAGCAGATGCAACACCATATGGCTGACCCTTCACAGCTAAACAGAACGCCCACAAGTACTTAACAATTTAACTCCGCCAGGAATAAAAGAGGAGTTCACAGGTTTTAATATGCAAGATTAAGAAAGGGTTACTTCGGTTAACAACTTAAGCTGACACAATTTATGGCAGATGCCTTGAAAAATAGCTCCACACCTCACACAAAGTGAGCTCAACCAAACATCAGCCAAGAAGGAGACCATGGCTTCTAATGCTTGCTAATACAATGTGCCCATACCAGCAGCCCTGGCACTGAAACAAGGCAGAGCTCTGGGGGCACACAGCACCACAAGTCCTCCTTCATGCCCAGCGCTGTCAGTTGCTTAATAATTTGGAGCTCTTCAAATATAAAATTGCTCCTATTTGACCTGAATTTCCTGTCTCTGAGAAAAGCAAGATGACAAGTTTTTCCAGGGCAATAAAGAAACACCACGCTAACAAGCCTGCAAATTACTCAGCTGTCTTGAAAAGCAGTTGCAGATTCAGATGGCAAAGGTGTAATTGGACCAGTTTGCTATTGCGCTGTTGCAATACACAACAGAATCATTTTCTGTGTGCTCTGCTGTTCCTGTTCCCTTTATTAAAAATATTGATATCTTTAGAAGGAATAGTGCCACGAGCTAAGCTTTCAGATAACAGCCTAAGACAGTAGGCCAGCCTATGTTTCATCAGCGTCTGAAAAAGAAAACAAGCATTTTTAGTGCTTTTGTGCAGAGTTAATATTCTGAAAGCTATTAATTTAGGACAGATGAGCTACCTTCCAAATCCTTCCTTTTCTAGATACTAAAGAAACACACAAGAGATAGCAGCAATAGCAGTATCTTCCCTAGCCAAGACAACAGCTTTATGTTTTGGCTATTCCAGAAAAGGGATTTGCACAGTAGTAAGTGGACAAGGACAAAAATGGGTTCAGGGGAAGACTCATGAGCCAGTTTCTCTTTTTCTCTCGCAAAGCACTGCATGTGGGACAGGAACATCCTCCAAAGTGCTTCCAAATGGATCCAGCCATGATTAGCATTCATGCAGCTCCTTCCAATTTACAAACAGTCGCTAATTCACTCTAGCATGTTTACGGGCTGAGTAATACACCATCAGGAAAGTTGCTCAACATGTCTGATTACATGACTGTTTTCAGCTGTTTCAAACTTGAAGCTACCTATTTAGAAGGAAAGCTTGCCATGCTGGATGGCTCCTACCACATTTTATGGTGGCAAACTGATTCAGATCTGAATCAATACCACTCACAGTTTTTCAGAACAAAAGGATTTAGAAGAGCGAAGTATTTTGCTTATACTCTACCTTTTAACTGAACAAGACTTAGCACTTCTGACTGCCAAACACAGCCCTGAGAACTCACAGAGAAAGCTCTATCTCATGCACACAAGTTTTGTTATTCCTCTTCAGAGCAGGGGAACACAGAAGGTCAAATGCCACCAGGTTATGTCAAAAACAAATAGGGGATGGTCCATTATTCCAAGTTGTCCAATTTTCCACATACATCCACAGAGGTTGCCCTATAACATTTACCCACAGGAGCTTCCTTAGGTGCAGTGAGGGATGAACATGCCCTCCAGCAGCAGGGAACACTCCTCTTCTACACCTCTCTGTGTCTCTATCCCTCAGACCATGTGAAAAGATACAAAAAGCCAAGCAGCACAGAAGGAACGTGTGCTGAGAACACACAAAAGTGAGCTGACAGGAGCTGAGCCAGGACCAGGCTGGAACAGAGGCATGCCAGGCAGCGCTGCAGGGGGGAGCAAACACAGTGCTCAATGGCAAACACCACTCAGGGGAGCTGGAAGGGAAGCTGCAAGCAATCATACAGACCCAAGACTGCTTTGTACAGAAAAAAGAGCAGACAAGAGACTGACTGTCAGGAGCCTCTGAACTATTAAAAGAAGTATGTGTAGGGTCAGGACTCATGCAGGGGCGAATCCTGGGATTTGGGAAGCTGCACTGTTTCCCAGAGTTCCTGTGCCACAGCAAACAAGTCACTCCAGCCAAGCACTTCATGAAGACAGATGTACCATTAAGACAGGTCTGGTCTGCAGCTACAATTAAATTCTACACACTTGAAGCAAAGGGCATGCTGCCTAGGCACTGGGCACTCAGGAAGACAGACTTCTAACATTTCCTTTTGGACTCTCAAAACACTAGACCTGGAATCTTTGCATTTCCATCACGAACAGGGAATTCCAGCACATCATTCCATTCACAGTACATAAAAATGAAATATGAAAAGTACCTTGGTTGCTAGGCCTCAAACTTTCTCTCCAGTATATTACCTACAGAACCTTTAGGAAGCTTTTAGTTCAATCTGGTAATCCAAGAGGTGACGGAGCTTCAGGATTAAATCCAATTTCACATCTAAAGACTTGGAAACGTAGTTCAGATGTCCACAGGTCTGGCAGCTCCACCCTTTGCTTTATCAGTTGTGCCCAGCTGGGAAATAGATGAAATAACCCAGCATCCTGCTGTACTGAGCACCAGTCAAACCCATGGAGTGCCCTGACAGCAAGGAGCTCAAACACCACAAGGGAAAGGAAAAATGAAGCATCCTGGAGGAGACAGCACGGCTTCAGAAAAGGCATGCAATTGATCAGGGACTATTTGTCATTATTTAGCTTTTTTAAAAGGTAGGTGGGTAAAGGAGATGTACTAAGAAGCACATCAATGCCAACAATGTAAAGATCTCAGTACAGAGCAGTTCATTATACATGAACTAACACTTCAATTAAGGAAGGAAATGAAAGACTAACCAACGGAAATGCTTTTCCCAATATATCATTAAGCAAAGAAGCACAGGGTTGGAATACTTTTGGAAGGAGTGTTGAAGCTTCCTGGCCATGAGGTAAACTGAAAGTCAGGTAATAATTTGTGGAAGAAAATACACTGTATGAGTTACCTCAGCTGGAAACATCCTCCTTCCGCTAAAACTTTTGGCTGTGTATTTTGCATACATGTGGTCTGACCAAAAAAAAAGTCATTTAATATACTTATTCAGATTGTCTATAAATGAACATCTTACCTCCTCGTGTTCTGGAGAAGATGTTAAAAGGAATGATCCTAACAAAGAAGTATTAGGGTTTGGGATGTCTCCAGTACTTAAGACAACGCACAATCATCGAACAATTTTATTACTGGATCATTCTCTGAATTCAGTAGGAGATTCATTACTAACATGAAAGAAAAAATGTGAATAGTGCCAAATAACTTTCAATGGCCTTATATTAAATCACTGCAAATAGCAAAATGACAAAGTAGTCATTGAAACACACCCTCATCACAGCCACAAAAATCTAACTCACCACCAATGATGTTTCCTGAGTTGCTCACGTTGAAGGGTGCCATTAGCAGCCCAAAGGCTGAAAGTGAAAAGCTCTGCAATCAGGCTCAGAGCCCTTCCTTGCAAACTTTCTCTTAATGCTTCAGAGAGATTTCATCCCTTTTAATTTGAAGATGTTTTAATTCTCCAAGTTTCACAAGCCCAAGTGGTTTCACTAACTTGTTCTTTTAGTGTTTGGTCTGCCTTTATTGAAATTAAGGACCTTAATTACTAAGGATTTAAATTTAGCTGAATCATCTCACAATTACTCATTTGAATCGACAGGTATTTTCTAAATTTAAAGCTGCATCATCTCTTGTTAATTCAATGGCCTAAGAAGAAAGTTATCACTCCTGAGTATGATACTGTGCTACTACTATTAGTTGCTTTAGTTTCCCAATCAATGTCTCAGCAGTCGGTCTGTCCTGTGACTGCTCATTTTCCCCAGCCTAAGAAATACATGCTCTTCCAAGCTTAACTGGGCCTCAGCAGCATTACTTAAATTCATTTTGTCCTTCATATTCCAACACACCATTCACATGCACAGCAGCACACACACCAGTCCCTACTCTTGGCAGTTCACGTAGCATATGCCCTTCGATGCCCATTTCAGCTCACAATGCTATCCCACTACGTTTCTGTCACAGGTATAATAGAGTTTTATGACCTACACCAGTAGTTCCCGTTTCTCTGGTTTGCTGGCTGCCTCCTTGCATTACTGTGCAAATATCTCAGTTCTTGCCACACCCAGCTTGCTGGCTCCTTTAACTTCGTACAGCCTTTTCCACCAATTACTTATCCAGTTAATCTTTTCATCAAGTGGAGCACTTTCCTTCTCCATGCTTTCTATCACCTGCCCCCCTAATACTCTCTATGTCAGTTGCTCTCCTCCTCGAGTCTTTGGACTCAAGTTCCTTTCCTTGAGTCTTTGAACTCAACTTGGCTGCTAGGGTAAAAGGAAACAAGGGCCTGTCCTCTTCGTTATCTTTACTGATGACCTGGATGAGGGCATTGAGTGCACCCTCAGTAAGTCTCTGTGTCAGGCCAGACAGTTCAATGAGACCTACACCCCAACCAAAGGCTGAGTCCATCCTTCGAGCAATTGCACTTCTATCACATCCTCGCCCTAGCCTTGCACCAAAACACTCTTCAAAGATCCATCAATGAGTCGTCATGTTCCCACTGCAAACATCATGCAACAGCTTAAGATTGTTGACTGATACAAACCATCATTTTGAACTAAAGGGATATTTCAGTATCAGTGCTTTTTGAGTAAATCCAAACATTAACGCGACTTTCTAACCAAGCTATTAACCTTCATTGACCTCCAGAACTTGTAGATCCCCAGCTCTTCATAGTTGATCAAAAATAGCGAAGGAGGAGGAAGAATAACAGCACAACTATAAAAGCATCTGCCTTTAAGGACATCCACATCCTGAATAACAGCCTTAAACAGAAGCTGCATTAATGACATGGCTTAATTTTCAGAAACTAGGAAGTTCCTCTCTACACTCCCTGCAAACATACCGCTCACAGAAAGCAAGCAAAAACTTCCTTTAAAAAAAAAATAAAATAAAAAGGCACTGAGCATATTCTTTTAATTATCTGTGAGCAACACAGTGGGGAGAAGGCTAACAAGTGTGCAGCTTCAAACACAGAGTGTTACATTTACTATTTCCACTTAAAAAACCACAACTATTTAGAACAGCTTGTTCCTGTAAAATACCGATGTTACTATTTGGTAGCACCTCTGCAACTAAAATAGCTTAGAACTCAGAATGATGACAGACAGACTGAATGCTGTGATATGAATGTGATTCTCTGCCATGCAAATTAAGTACCTCAAAGGCAAAGAGCTCCATAGAACAGTTGTTGAACACAGGTTTGCCATGCTGTAGAGGGAAGAGTTATGAACTGTGCCACAGGTAAATTCTAAGCTACGTTATCAGATTCCTGCATTACTGTTGTCACAAAATAAATAAATAAGATAGGTCCTTTCACTTTTAAGATACATAGAAAAAAAATCACATTGACCACTGTGTAAAGAACAAAAATGAGAATGCTCGTATTTGTGATTCTATGTTCACTTACATTATTATTATTTTCTTTAATAACAAAACTAAAGGCAGCTCTCTATCTGGCAGCTTCAGCAGAGAACAGTTGCTGGCAGTAGGCTCCTGAGAACATACATGAGCTCATAAAGAGTAAATACAACAGTTTGTTTGGCAGATCAAAGTTCTCCACTTAAGCATATGAAGTGTAATTGGAACAGGTAGCAATAAAATAAGCTCTTTACCTAGTCCAGCAGTGACACTAAGTACAGTCTGAGTGATGCACTCACACAACCCAAACTGTAATTCAGAACTTAACCTCAGGCTTACATGTCATTTCAGTTTAACTGCAACATGATTTTTCCCTGTGAAGAAAGTCTCTTTTTCAGACTTGGAACCTTCCTTGGTGCCAGCACACCTACAGGCTGTCAGCACCAAAGTATGACACAGCCAACTGAAAGAAATGTTTTAGAGTAAGCCACACAAAAAAACAAGGTAGTGTTGGGATGAGCAGCCTTACCTGGACAGTCAACTTCATCGCTCTCGTCCTCACAGGTGGGCCATCCATCGCACTGCCAGGTGGAAGGGATGCACTGGATGGTACCACTCCGACACGCAAACTGCCCTGGGGTGCAGCGGAGCTCTGCAAAAGAAGAAAGGTGTGGTTTGTTTCAAACGTAACATATTCTTCTTCTAAGTCTAAATCTACATAAATTGGTCACTGTGTCATGTATTGCTGAAGTGTAATGGGCTGAAGCTCTGGATAACTCGGTCTGCTAAATGCTGCCTAGCTTCTGATTACTTCCATATTTTCAACTGGATGTTTGCAGCTCTAATAGACAGGAGGGCCTGCTTCCAGGGCTTGTGAAACAATTCTAACACACAGCATTGTATAACTTTCCTAATTAAAAATAGACATAAGATCTATCTGGCAGATTTCTGGTTTGTGCAGTCACAGACACTTCAGTTCAGCCCTATGAAACACAGAGCTCTGATCTACCAATTGCTTCTGCCTCACCCACAAAGAACATGGATATCACTGAGAGGTAAGCTTTCAACTTATGAAATACTAACAAGAATACAAGTTGATCATGTTAGAAGAAAATATTCAGTTAAGTTTCTAAAATAGATTTTCAAGACAATTAACCTCAGTGTGTCTCATTTCTGCTCCTTTCACATACCTGCAGATAAGCTGGTGTCTCTAACACAAGGAAGGGAAATCTGCAGTTGCAAAGCCTTCCCAAGCCCAGGCCAGATTGAGAAGTGAGAGCAGTGGGACCCCAAAGCATTCAAGGGCAGTGTTCCCCACTTGCATCATATGGGGCACTAAGATATCTTGCTCACTTCTCTGACAACTGAGGTGTAACAAAAATACACTATGGCAGCTTTTAAGTGCTGCCATTACACAACAAATTCACAACACAATTTCCTCTCCAATCATTACATACACCAGGACCCACCCAGACACACACAAACGTCCAACCCAATTTAAAGCCATATCACAAAAGTATTTGTAAAACAATTTCCGTAACACTGAACTTGTTTTCACTTTCTAGCTTAAGCTCTATTGTAGAATTCACACCTATCAGCACATCCTTCAAAAGAAACTGTCACTATCTGCAAACATGCAATGCCTGCTGCAACAACAGCACTGTCATCGTTCTGTCAGTCCTAATTAGCATTATAAGAAGTATGATTTTTCAAAGCTTTTTTATGCATATATACCAATTCCATCTATCAAATGCCAGAACCTAATAACTCAGCTTAAATTTGTGTCCCTCAGTATCTTTCAGGAATATCTCACCTTCACTGCTCCATCACAGCACATCCTTCTGCACTGGTATAAGATACTGACAGCTCTCCTAGAGCACATCCTCTTAATACCTCATCCACTTGGAACACAGTCAGCTCACAAAATCACTGACAGCTCCAGCAGCCTCCCAGCAGCACAGCTCAATCACAGAATCATAGAGTGGCTTAAGTGGGAAGGGAACATAAAGCCCACCCAGTTCTAACCCCCCTCAGCTCTGGCTGCCCAGGTCCCATCCATGGCCTCAGGCACCTCCAGGGATGGGGCATCCCCAGCCTCTCCATGCAGGCCCCATCTCCCCAAGTGAAAAGCTTCCCCTGACATCTAATCTAAATCTCAAACTCCTCCAGTTTAAAATTGTTCCCCCTTATACTATCACTAGGATGACAACTTGTTTTCCCACATTTGTGCAGCATCAGCACGGAATGTCAGGTTTCTTAAAGTTCATTTATGACCACTCTAAGCAATGAGCCTCTGATAGATGTTTTCCCATACATGCTTTCTGCCCAGCTGCAGATCTCCGTTACACTACTTCTAAAGAGCACTTCTGGTCTCTGCACAGATCCATACATGCCACCAGTGCTCTAAGTACAATTATACAAAGCTGGGTCAGGTAAATAATGACACTGTCCTGAAATCACAGGCATTAAAATATGCCACCTACATGCCATAATGTTGCTTCCTGTGTTACAGACACTCCTCTATGAACAATGTGTATACATGGGGTGTACAAACATGTTTATGAAGGCAGGGCCCAGTGCAAAATGAGAAGCTCTGTGTTCTGAAAACACTGTCAATATCACGTCCTGCGCTCCTAGCCCTGAGCCCACATCTCCCTGCATTATTCAAGCACCCAATTCACTGTGAGGTCTCTGAAAGAGCTTCCTCTAAATTGCTTTGCTTCCTTGAATATGTTGCCTGCTGTGGTTCAACACAAACAAGATGCAGTCACTGAGGAAATCCAACCACCTCTCACATTTACCACATGGGCTCATCTCCAGCTGGACCCACCTGGCACCTCCTTGGCCACCAATTCCAAAAGCTCTTTAAGCTGCCTAATATTTTCTCCAAGTTAGTGAGCAACAAAATCATCAGGACTTTTAATAATACAAAAATCCCAGTTTCCCATGGGAAGCAATTTTCAAGGTGGCTGTTTATGCTTCTACAGAAAACTTTTCTTCCTGCAAAGATGTTCCCAATTCCGTCCCAAATTCCAGCACAGCTGCACAGGTTTTATGCAGTGAGCACCTTTTCTCCATTATAAAACAATGCAGGAAGTCCTCCCAGGTCCAATTATCCCATTTAATCTGAATAACTGAGAATGTTTTCCTTCTGGGGCCTGAGCATAGGCAAGTCCTGGTGCATGGCTCCTGCAGCACACTGCCCTGTGCCCTGTGCTAACTGCAGCTTGTGTTTTCTGCTTCAAGTCTTCCAGGGGTGCATTTGGACAAGCACATCTTGTATTTTCACTTTAAATAGAACTAATTTCTTACTCATCTCTCCCCTTTTCCATGCAGAAAGCACAAGGACAACCAGTTACTCATCAGAAGTGTTTAACTGAAGGTAAGGCTGAGAGGATCTAAATTCAGAACCCACATTTACTTTTCAACATAGTAAATCTCATTGAGAGCTTCCAATATCAAATCAAGACCGTAACAGCCACAAGAAACAAGCTGATGATTCAATACAAGTTCACCTTGCTAGTTCACATTTCTGAATGAATTCGATGAGGTCGCTTTGAACCAGCAAACTTCAGATCAAATTGGATGGCATCTGTCCACATTCATTTCAAACTGTGCCAGCTACAGCTACAGCTTGTAATGAACACCTCCTGGAAAGCATTACACGAGCGCACTGAAGCTTTCAGAATCTAAATTCCAACCAAGACACTGATGTCCAAAGGATCCACTGAAAAAGGGAATACCTGAAAACAGAATCTCCAAGCCAGAAACGTGCTACTGACACACTCCCTCACTTTTAAGCCATGTATTTCTAATGAGGACCCAACACCCATGAGTGGTGCAGGAACCCACAGCCTTGGCAGCTCCCAGCTGAAGAGGTGAGCACATGTATGAATCAATACAGCAGGGCTGCTATTGCTCTGAACCAAAGTCCAAAAACGTACTACTCATTTCAGGAGAAAGCTCTGACACAAAGATTAAACTCTGACTGCAGTCACTGATGACGTGGGACTGAGTTCTGGTTGCTAGGACTTAATTTCTCATTAATTTACAAGTTCATCAGCCAGTGAAGTCTGATACATTAAGAAACTCTTTTGGCAGCCAACGCTATAGATGGAAGCCAGCTTTTAGTGTTTACACTGCTAGCATTTGAATCTGTTTCATTCTGAAGACAAAGAAGTGCCACTCTTCATCTCCTATGCTAATTGTTCTTGTCTGCTGTGATTCATTTGTATGGAAATTAAAATCTGATTAAACACACAAAGCCAGCGTTTAATGTTATTTCTATTGTAAACTATTACTGTAACCAAAAAGACAAGCTCACATACAAAGTCATGTACTTGAAACTGTAATGAACAATGGAAGCTGTGTGTACTTCATGTACGCTGCTTATTTTGCTCGGGTTTCTCAAGACTGGACCTGGCAGATCCTCTGCCATAACATTTGTTTACAGACTGAAGGAAAACAACACTGCTTCCTGCTTTCTCAATGTCAGAGCTGCTCGTTGCATCAATCCAGATGAATCAACCTGCAGGAAAATATTCTGAAGAGGCAATTACTGTTATTGAAAGCTGATTAAGCAGTTAGGACAACACTAGCTACAAGTACTTGGGCCAGGAGCTCTTCTTATTCAGATTTTCTTCAACTTGTCCAACAGGTCTTACTTATATTTTATGAGAGCAAATCTACGTGCTTTAAATCTGTACCTACACGTTCCACTATCATTTCAGACACATTTAAGAACAAATATATTAAAATTGAAAATGCTTTTTTTTTCTTATGACTGATTCTGAGTATCCTGATCCACACTAAGCTTTGTGAGTACAATTAGTTCATGGCACCTCCCATCAGAGCCCAGTACAACCAGTACCTGTCAGCTCCAGCACCTCAACATCAGAGATCCCAAAGCTCCTTGTTCCTACTAAGTGGTATTGTAAGTTGCAATAAATAAATAATACACATTACAGGCATTCCAATTCTCTGCATGACCTCAGCATGTAGTATCGTGAAGTAATTAAAACTGTGACAGCGCTCCAGCTGAAAACTGTAAATTCTAATGAATAACTAATGAACATTCTGTATTACTCAGGGTTCTGTCACACTGAGTTATGCTAAATGACCCTAAAAATCCATCACAGGATTTCACATTGCATTCAGGAACGTTAACAGCCCACTTCCCCTCATCCCCTCCAGACCCATCGATGTTATACCTACACCTGCGTGAGCTTGGAACTGACCCAGTTTCCTCCTGCTCACAAGTGTTGTTCACTCCGATTCATTGTCTGCTCTTTGTCTGCAGGGTAGATTCAATGCCAGTAAGGATTAAAAGAAAAAAAGCACACAAAGCAACACGACCTTAGGCAGTGCAAGAGACCCGGCACTCAGCCAATGCAACATCGGAACGTCTTGAGTGGGAACCCTGGCCGTGATTCCCAAGACTGAGAAAATACAGACTTTGTGTTTTATCACTGTGGACACTTATTCCTAATACTGACACAGAAAGGGGGAAAAAAAAAACGTAATTCTCAATTCCTCAGTACTGCTAAAGCCCAACAGAAAATGAAGCTTGCTACTTGAACTTTGCTAAAAGACTTGTGAATTATGCAATGCAGCACTACAGACTGAAAACTGCTTTATTTTCCTAACAGTGAGGATAGCAGCTAAGGCTTGCTTTTTATTTTTTCTTATTTTGCCCAAGAAACTGTTATATTTTGATAATAAGCAGATCAGCAGAAGGGAAGAGCAAGATACAGCTCTGGCACAAAGAATCACTCGCTACAAAGCTGAAACCACAGGGCCTCAAGAACCTTAAATATGGTCCAGAATTAAAGCCTATGTTTCCATTACACTAACAACCTCTTTCAGGACTTCAGCTGTTTTGTGAAGACTTAATGTTTAGTACAACAGCACCAAGCCACCTATGCCAGTGCAGCACCAAAGCCTGCTCGCACACCTTCCATTTTCCATCCAGCTGGGGTAATTCTGTGCTCTAACTTCCACAGGGCCTTGGCCTGCTGCTCCACCAGCCTGTGTTTGTTGGAATACACCTAAGAAGAGATGCAGGGCAGCTAAGGATACCCAAGCACTGTGTGCTGTCGCCTGGGTGGGAGCTGCCTACCAGAGCTACCCACTCAGAGAAATAAGAGTTTATACCATAGAGGAACGGAAAACTTCAATCCACAGTTCTACATGAACAACATGAGTATTTTCTTTAGATCAAGTTTCAACAAGAAGAGCATTCAGATGAAATGTGATAAGAGCAATTCAAGAACTATCGGAGCAATCAAGGCTAATTTGTAACCACCCTTAAACTGAAAGTAGGAACTGCCAGATTGCAAAGATACAAGGAAGCAATGCCATTGATTTCCAACAAGACAACACATGTTCCCACCTTGAGGGAAAAACAAAACAAAACAAAAGCTAATAGGTCAGTTTGTCCCAGTACAGGATTCATATCCCCAAACTTTCAGCAATCCAAACAAATGCAAAGGAAACACATCATTTCAGGTCAAGCAATAAGGATTCCTTGCTGCAATAACCTTTAATGTCAAGCAAGCTGGTAATAAAATCTTACCTATGAAGACAGGCATTTTTAATGACGCTGCTCTCCAAAAACTAACCCCATTTATTCATTTTAAACCAAGAGAACAGGCTCTTTGCAGAGCCTTCAAAGTTATGGCCTCAATCACCAAGGGAAATCAGGAGATTCTATATACACACGAGCACTGTTCAAATGCAACTCACTACAAAAACCTCTGGCTCTTCTCTGCTTTGTTTCTCTCTGCACGCCCTGCACAGGACTTGATGCAGGAGCGTCTAGAACGCTTAAAAGCAAAAATTTGATACACAGAAACATTCTGAGCTCAGATACTGAGAACACATTCTATCCTTTGCAAAGTAGCTGCTGCAGTAGCTGTCATGCACCGTGGCAAATGGTCGTGCTTTGAATAACATTCCATGGCTCCAGCAGAGCCCAGCATGGCAGGAATGCAGCCTGTCTTGGTCACCACCGCATCTGTCCACACCATGTGTGATGCCACATTCTCCCATTCTGCAATAAAACTGGGCAAGCGTTTCTTATATCAAAACATGAGGTTTAATTACCCACATCCCACCTGACTGGGCTCAGGAAGCCACAGATGGGCACTGATACAGCACAGCATCCTTGCACAGCTTCTCTCCAGGCTACTGCCAGAACTGGGGGGTGCTTCTGGTTAGGTCTGCACTTGGATGTCACTGCTGTAAGACTGCTGGGTTTGTTTTTGTCTTTGTTCCTTTATCAAATAAAACATGTTACTCTTAATTCAGAAGGAATCCTTTTAATTTAAACCGCTAATGAAGGTGAGCACAGACAAAGCAAATCCATACACACAAGTCCTGCAGGACAATCTACTGTGTTATTCAGAATCCCTCCCCAGCACTGGAGCAGAAGCAAAGCTCCACATCCCCATCCATCACTCACCTTCCCTCTCCAATTCTATTATAACAGGACCAAAAAACCTCAGCAAGCTGAAGGACAAAAAAGCAGGGAACATCCTAAGCATAGTCAGATATTCTCGTAACTCACCCACATTTCCATGCGCTAGTCAATAAATACAGTGGAAACCAAATATAATGCTTAGATCAACCGAATTTAATTTTAATTAACTAGGAAGCTGGATGCTATTTTGTTTAGCTTTACTTAATGAGGCAACTACCAATTCCTATTAAGCTTTCAAAAATTTGTATTTCTCTATAATTTAAATGGTGGGCATCAAACACTGACTGTAACTTCCTCAGCAGCTCCATGTAATGAATACCATTAAAACATCATTCATCAAATACAGAATGACAGGACTGACCCTTTAGTGCAAAGCTGAAATTAAAAGTTTCACGGGAAACCACAACATGGGGAATGCAGATTCAAGTCTCATCCCAACTCACATATTTAAGTCACACAATTGCTGGAGTTGTGCTGCAGCTCATCAATGCCAGCTGAAGGAGATGAGAGTTCTCATCAACCCTCAATGAGTTCTCCACCAACCACACAGTGAATGCAGTGCATGGCTTTGTGCCTGCCATGCACAGACATTCCAGGATACACAAACCCACCCAGGGCAGCCGACAGCCCCATGGTAGTGCCAGGCACCAACCCACACTTGGCACCGAGGAAGAATTGCTGGCCCTGGCATCAGAACAGTCCTGGAAACTGGCAAACAGTTCCCTATAACTGCAGCGTATGGGAAACACATGCACAATACTGTACTTGGGCAGGAATCATATGCTGCAGCTGCAAAACAAGCAACCACCCTGCCAGCCAGCATTACCTAAGGATGCTGTGTTTGGAGGCTCTGCCACAAGAACCACAAGAAGCTTTCCTCTGGGAGCTGCCTGTGTTCCCCTGCTTCTGTTGGAGCCAGGAAAGTGGGCTGCCCAATTTCTCACACCTTCCAGGCTGGTTTGCCAGCGTTCACTGGGGGATTTTACCTCTTTCACTCTCAGTATCTGAAGTTCTGAACTCTTCGAACCAGCTGTGTCGATCCCCAGCTCTTAAAAAGGTCTGAGGGCCCTCCCACAACCACTGAGCCTGCAGCAGCACTTCTCCACGCCTTGCTCTGCTCCTGAACCCACTGCGGGGACACAGAAGTCACGTCTATCAGAGTCCCCTTCTGCTCTACTGCTTCCAAGCCATGCACACAAAGCGCTGTCTGCCTGCAGGCCCCTTGCTCCTCCTTACTGCTCAGGCACAGCTAGCAGCAAGCCTACACGCACCCCAAAGTTTGCTTTACAATTAGGGCTGACCAATTTCACAGCATCACAGCTGCTGTTCGTACTTTCAGCCTTGCCCCCTCACTGACAGCAGCTGCAAGGAAGAGCTTGTAAATCCAACAACCTCACTTACAGCTCAGAACAGCAACAAACAGCAGAGCAGCAAGACACCAGGAAAAGAGAATAGTAATATACAGCAGGAGGAGGAATAAAACAACAACTGGTAGACAGAAAAATAAGAGGCTGAGAAAGGGGCAGGCCTGTGTGCAGCAGCGCTGATAGAGGAGGTGCAATGAAAACCTTCTGCCTTGCACCAAGCCCTTGCACGGGAGCTCAGCTGAATGCAAACACGGGGACTGCAGCTAGCAGCAACATGGAAGCGAACAAACATTACTCACTGCAGCTTTCTCCAATGTAAAGACAGGGAACAAAAAGCAAAATCAGAGCTTCCAGTTGCGAGATGATGCAATCTCTTTAGGAAAGAGGAACTCTGTGCCTTGGCCACATTTTATGACTGATCTATTTGGGTCTTCAACTGAACCAAATAATACAACAGAATTAATCAAAAGCAAACAAATTCAATCCCAGCATATAAGTTTTACTGGGGGTCTTTTCAGACTCCTAATTAAGGAGCTCTGTTTAGGGTCCACACCTTTAGATCAACAAGAAGGAGCTGGAAGCACAAACACCAGCCTCAAGGCCCCAGCACTGCTCCTGGACTCCTCCTCCTTAGCAAGATGTGGAGACTCCAAGCCAAAGCTGTGGGTGTTCGATCAGACACCTCCCAATGGCCTAACACTGCCAATCAGATCAGCTGCACACAATTTTTAGGACCCAAACTCAGGTATAACAGAATTAGTTCCTCTAGTTAGCTCTGAGGTGGAGGAAAAAGCTCCAAGAACTCAATTGGCTTTTAGCTGCCTGGTAAATGCTGTAACAAGAAAGCCCAATGACCTACATTGACAAGCCTCTGTACTGAAGCACTATTACAAAATCCAATAGAAAGCCTGACCATGTTTAAGTGTTTTCCATTAGCAAGCAGCAGTATCTTGTTAAATATGAAAACATGCCATTGTCTTCAGCAATGTTCTTACTTAATCCACTAAACAACATCCTCCAGTGTGTCGTGCTGATCATTTCAGACTGTTTAAGTTCCCAGTGTTACATAAGGGCCCCAAACCTTTGCTTTGCACTTGTGTAATGGGATGTTGACAGAAACAGGAACTTTCTACACATCCTCAAACTGTACAGCAAAACCAAATTCCTGGTTTCCATCTCCGATGCTTTTTAGACAATTGAAAGAAACGCATGAGCCATGCATAAACCCCCATTTAGTTCCAGTCCAGTGTGACCCTGTTAAAACATTGCTGAAATATTTCTTCACGTAAAAACAACAGCTCTCAGCCGGCGAGCTCGATAACCTGAAGCAGATGTTGTGAGGCGTCCTAAAAAAGACATGAAGCTCAACCCCAACATGGCAAATAGCTCAAAAGCCAAGTGTGTGATCACTGGATACGGCCCATTTAGTGCATGTTTCAAAGAAATATTCAGGTAGCCATTCCCTGTACACCCCACATGGCTGCAAAGTTCTGACACACTGATCTCCAGCTCACACGAGTAGCTTCCAAACTTCAGGAGAAATGCTCTACTAAGAAAATAAAAATAAAATAATAAAAAAGGAAATTTCAATAATGCATTAAGGAGGGAGCTTTTCACACAGAGGGTGGTGATGCATTGGAACAGGTTGCCTAAGGAGGCTGTGGATGCCCCATCCCTTGGAGGCATTCAAGGCTGGACATGGCTCTGGGCAGCCTGGTCTGGTTGTTGGCAACCCTGCCCATGGCAATGGGGTTGAAACTACAGGATCTTTGAGGTCCTTTTCAACTCAGGCCATAATACAATTAAAAGGAAGCTACTGCTCAAAATAAGTAGTTTATGGTCAAAAAGGGAGGAAAAGAGAGAAATTTTGGGACAAATTCGAGCTGAGGTATATATGAGGCAAAAAAATGATCATTAAAAGCCCAGTGGCTAAGAAGAATGTAGCTGCCAATGGTACCTTCAGGAATCCACATCTCCACAGCCAGGGCTGATGTCATGGACGCACCCGAGGTTGTTAGTGATGGTAGCTGTGTAAAGCAGACTTGTGTAATCAACACAGAAAAATTGGCAAAACAAAGAGAAAAGGAAATAGAAATGTTACTCTCCCAGTCTACTAAAAACTATCTCACCCTAAATGCAGAAAAAAAATAAGTCCATGTAAAATCACTGTCTTTCAGCTTGCCTGAAAAGATACTACAGTTGAGGAGGCTTAAAAGAAGGTTTTATTTATCTGAAGAGCACAGCAAGAACACGGATACAAAGCTAGTGTCAAATTAACATGGAAGTACAAAGAGGAGCCTGATTCACTGGGACTGAATTGTGAAGGGACTACACATTCATCTCAGAGTACATAAAGCCTCACATCACTCTGCAGCACTCATTTGATAGCTCCAAGTGCAGATTTAAGTTAAGCAAGCTGCAGGCATCCTTTGTAAACCAGGAAGACGGTTGCTACAATACACAGGTTTAAAGAAGCAGAAAGAAAAACAAACACAACCAGGAAAATAAACTCTAAGTCCAAATGCTATTATAACCCCCCTCTGAGGAAACACATGCACCTGCCCACAAGAGACAAGGGACGCTTCATTGCCATTCTCCTTGTTTAAAATGGGAAATTCAGTTCTACGCACAGTCTGCACACACATGAACGTGATCTGATCTCCCATTCACACATTTCATCTCAGGATAAGCCCCTACGATATTTAAGTTACTCAACAGATGACCTGTCGGAGACAGTATGTGAAGGAAATTAAAAGCAAACCTTGGCAAAGGAAGCGAGGGCACACAGCAGCCCCTGAGCTGCAGGCTCCCCATAGGACACAGGAAGCCATCACCATGGACAGCTCTGGCTGTGGGTAAACAGGATGGGCGTCCCAAAAAGAGCCCCTCGAACAGCACCCAACTCCAGATGCCATCCTGCACAAGGCTGGTTATGCCACAAGGAGGTGAGCTAAGGCTCCTACCTTACGTGTGGTTCCACATGTAACCATGCACATGCATACACATGGTTCAAGCTACGCACGTGGAGCTAGAGCTTCCAAAACCAGCACTGTACAACCTGAGATGATGACAGCTGGGGGATGTTTGCAAACAAAGTATTTCCAGCTAGGAGACCACAGATCTTTAAAGTCGATACATTAGTGCAATAGTGAAACACTCAAGACAAAACCTTGTCTTTTACCACCAAGCACTGGGTGCTAACAAGAATCTGATACCATACAACAGTAACACCTGCTCTGACACTGTATGAGAAGTACCATTTTCCAACTTCTAAAAGGCAGCAATGCTCAATTCCACGCCAGAGACAGAGACACAAACCTCTGCTGAGTGCTTCCATAGCACCCAGTGTCAGCCATAAGGGAAGGTGCCTGTCACAGAGCTGACATTGCATCCTGACCAACAGAAAGGTCTTTAGCTGCAATAACACCAGCCAGGCTAGCAGCTTCTCTTTCTTTTTTTTTTTTTCCTGGCTACTTAAGTGCATGTCATAAGCCCTAACATCCACACTGCCCTGCCAAAGAAACGAGATAAAACAAAGCAAGTCACACACACAGCGGTTTCAACATCCAAGTTTGTTATTTCAGTCTGACTACCAACACTGACCCAATTGTGCTTCAGCTGCACCGAGAACTTGCTTGAACACAGTTCACTACCAGTGTCATGTTTTATTAGTTTGGGTCATCAGAGTTATTTTTAAGGGCAATAACGAGGGGATTTCAAAGCTATGAGAGGAATGCCGTCATTCTCACCATCATTCTGATAAAGGGTGAGCAACACCCAGGGGAAGCTCAAAGTGCCACAGAAAACAGCTTCCAAACCTGAGGAGCCAGCCTCACATTGGGGTTATGGATACCCTGTAGCTCCACCGCTTCCCTGCACGAAGCAAACACACAGAACCGGGGACACAACGTGGTAAGAACTGAGATGCAACAGGGCTTTTCCCTCTTTGGATGATCACTCTGAGAGGCAGTTCGGAGCTCTCCGCATGCGGTTCCGTGTCACCAAACGCACAGGGGGCTGAGCTGGGGCTCAGGCAGGACAGCAGCACCTGACACCCGGGCACTCCTCTCATTGCAGGGTTACATGCATTTACAGCCAGGCTTTCAAAGCTGCGCCTCAGCCACCTGCGGGGCCCCGCTCCCCTCGCAGTGCAGCCCGGAGGTGTGGGTGGGCCCGGCCCTGCAGCACTACAGCCCTACAGTACAACAGCCCTACAGCACTACAACACTACAACCCTAAAGCCCTACAGCCCCGCAGCACTACAGACCCACAGCACTACAACCCTACAGCCCCACAACACTACAGCACAACAGCCCCACAGCTCTGCAACACTACAGCCCTACAGCCCCACAACACTACAGCACAACAGCCCCACAGCAATACAGCACTACAGCCCTACAGCACTACAGTCCTACAGCACTACAGCCTCACAGCTCTATAGCAATACAGCACCAAAGCCCTACAGCCCCACAGCACTACAGCTCTACAGCCCTAAAGCCCTACATCCCTACAGCACTATAGCCCTACAGCACCACAGCCCTACAGCACTACAACACTACATCCCTACAGCCCCACAGCCCTACAGCCAGGCGCAGCCCAGGCCCTAGGAGCGTTGCAGGCCCCGTTCCCGTGCCCCCCTCCGCCCGTACCTGGCCGCAGCGGCTCGGTGATGCTCAGCACCAGGAGGAAGAGGAGCAGGAAGGTTCCGCTGTCCGCTTTGGGCACCATTTATCCTCCGTTCATCCTCCCCCGGCTCAGCGCCACAAACCCGCGGGGAGCGAAGAGCGGGGCGACGCTTGGCGGGAGGAGGAGGAGGAGGAGGAGGCGGAGGGACCTCGACGCCGCCGGTCGATCCCGTCCGCACCGAGCTCTTCCCCGCCCCGTCCGCCGCCGCCCCCGGGCGGGATCCAGCGGCCCTGGCTGCGGCGGCGGCTGCGGGGGTCAGAGCGGGGCTGTGTCGGCTCCACGCTGCGGGCCGCTCGCCTGGATCCGGCGACGCACAAGATGGCGGCCGCGCCTCCCCGCCGCCTTCCCTCGCGTAGCCACGCCCCCCTCCCACCGGGGCGGCCATCGACCAATCAGCGGCGAGATGGGCGGGGCCTGGAGCGGGTCGGGGCTGGTGCCCGAGGATGGGGCTTTGATCGGGGGTGATGGGGGGGTTTATTTCCTAATAATTCATGAAACGGGGATGAAATCAATTGTGCGAGAGCTGAGGGTTCATTAAAACACTCAACTCGATGTTTTCCACGTGTAGGTTCTAAGGTCACCAATAAGAGGCTTTAAGTGGCCCTGCTGCCACCACAGCCCCCTCCTGCTGCCCCCTCCTACTGCCCCCAGCCCTATTATTATTATAATTATAATTATAATAAATTATAAATCTATACTTTTATAAATTATTTTATAAATTATAAATTTATAATTTTATAATTGTAAAATTATATTTATTGTTTATGTTATATTATTATTTATAATAATATTAAAATTATATTGTATGTATAAATTTATATATAAATTATATTGTGTATATAATATAATATATAATATATATAAATATATAAAAATATATATATAAAATATAAATTATATTGTATGTATAAAAATTATATTATTATTTATTATTATATAAAATATAATATTATAATTATAATTTTATAATTATAATCAGGAATTAATAATTAACACGAACACATTCTGCAGCAGGGCCATGGCTGCAGGCAGAGCAACGCAGAGCGGAGCCTTTAGCACAGCCCAGCACTTGCACAGATGTGAGCACCTCAAAGGGACCAGCAGATTGTGGAAACATTGTGAAAGAAATATATTTGAACTAAAAGCTTCAGAGCTGCTTACCCAGGTTGGTCCTTAGGGAATATCACTGAAAACACGGGCACACATCAGTAAATAGACGTTCTTTATTTTCATCCATCAGTGTCTGAGAATAGGTTACTTGTTTCTTCTTTTTGCCTGAAGAAAAAAAAACCTGAGCACTTGGTTACATCCAAACTAAAAAGAAAAAAAAGCAAAACCTATTCATTATTCCATCCACTCACAAACCCCAGCGACGCTGTATCGCTCAATTCATTCTCACAAGTTGTGCTATAAAAGTCACTCGGAAAGGTCACAGCCAGGGACAGGTGCTGTGGAAGTGGCAGTGGAAACCACGCAGGAGGAAGCTCTCCTCCAAAGCAAACAGGGCACTAAACAGCCTCAGCCCTCTAGAAATCCGCAGGCACTGCTCAAAGAGCTGCATAATTATTTCCATGGATATTCCCTGCACAGAATGTCATGCGATCACGGCGAAGATCCGGACTGCCAAGTGTTCCCCAGGCTGCCCTGTGCCCAGGCGTGGTGCAGTGTACTCAGCTGGTTGTGCCTTCCTGCAGCAGGGCTCAGCTCACACTCATAGATCAGCTTGTACTGCAATAACCACAACTCAGAATGGTTAAAACTGCTCTTCAGCAGAGCCAAAAGTTTCAAAGAAAGGGGGTTTGGGAGGAATGACAACCAAAAGTCCCAGTCTGGAGATCAGGATGTTCATCAGCATGACATTGGTGGGCTGTGCAGGATAGTCCCTATCCACTGCATTGTTCTCATCATTAAGGCTTTGAAGCCATACCCTTGAGAACTGAAGAATTACGTTTGAAAAAGCAGAAACCAACATAAAGCAAAAAGCCCCAGAGACTGATTATACAGGGAAGCAATCAGCACACATCACCATCCTCCCATCAGTTCTGAAGGAGTGATGTGAGCTTTTCTGGAGTACAGCAGAAGCTGGCAGTCAAAATGCAACTTACTCAATGAGAGTTTAGTAAAATAACAGCTGCCAAGCCCACAGGAAGCAGCCAATCATCAGAGCCATAAAATAGAGAAGCTGAAATAAAACCGAGGAAAGAAAGTTAAGAGAAAGCACCAAGGAAATAGAAACAAACAGTAATTGAATGCAGCCACTGTGAAAGCAATAGACAAACAAGCAGCATCCCTTGCTCCCCAGCACCTTTAGGAGTTCCTTCATGTAGTACTTAACCCTGTGTGCCTCTTGAGATACAAATGTGAACAATTAAACGGCTTCAGAAAGGTTTCAAAACACTCTGCTGCAATAACAAACTCAGATACACGGTTGTGCTTGAACATAAAGCCAAGCAGCATAAATTGAGCATTGGTCCATTCAATGAAAGTATTTTGAAAACTCATTATAACCAGCAAGAAATGCTTAGATTTCCATCTATTGGGTAAAGAAGGAAACCTTCAGCATTAGAAATTCATAGAATCATTAAGGTTGGTACCACTAATCTTAGTCCACATCAACCCATCACCACCACCAAACCACGTCCCTTAAATTCAGTTGCTTAGGAAAATTTACTAATAGTTTAATGCCTTCACGAAGACCTTTCTTGTGAACATCATCATGAACGATTCCTTCTCCATTATAGCTTGTAGGGGAAAAAAAAAAATAATCTAAAACTGGCAAACTGAAGAGGAAGACACCCCTAAAATATCACTGAAATAAATCACTGAGCACCACACTAAAAGTCTCCCATGGCAGTTAAATTAACCTGCTGCAACTGGTTAAAAGCAATGTAGCCATAAAAATAGTTGACAACAGAATGCCTGAGGAATTCCTGGACTGATTTCTCCCTAAGGAAACAGATGGAACGTTTGCACTACCTATCAAGCATCAAAACATCTGAGATCTTTGAGGTATCAGGAGGGAAACTGCACATCTGTATGGAGCTGGGGGTACAGGGAGACTTCCTGAACCACCTCGAGATGGCAGAAGCTGTGAAAGAGAACTTTGCTCATGTTAAGTTCCAGCAGTTGGCTTCTGCCACCAAGCATTGCCATGACTTATACTTAGATAACAGGGACCTGAAATATGGGAATAACCTTCCCAATGAACATTTAAACATCAAGATGTCAGACTTGACTTTTCCAAACTCTCAGGATGAAAATGGAAGATTTTCAGCAAAACCTTCTGTGGGCACATGTAGTCCCCAAAGGGCTGCAGGACATTGTGACCCCAGGATTCCTGACATCTGGAGCCTGCGTGTCATTCTGTATACAATGGTCTATGTGTTAATGCCCTTTATAGATTCTAATATCAGCAAAATTATGTGTACTGAGAAATAATACAAGATTGACTTCCCTGCATCAAAATACATCGCCAAGGAGTGTGAGGACCTCGTTTTCTACATGCTTCAGCCTGACACATCTCAGGGGTTGTCTGTGAATGAAGCTTTTAGATACTTATGGTTCCAGACTCCAAAGTCCAAAATCCCTGCCCTCTCTGTCCACTTCACAAGAGGGTGAGTGTTCCCAAAGTCTGCAGAGGAATAGCCTGAACATGACCAGCAAGCCAAACTTCCTTCTGCAGGATGGAAAGGTAGGGAGAAGGAAATGACATTCTGTTAAAAATTGGTCCAGCTTGTGAAACTGCTGGTTTTCAGCTTCAGCTACTCCAAACCCTTTCAGAAATAGTCATCTTTTGCTTTACAAAGTTCATCTGCTGAGCTGAATGAACAACCATCTCTGATGTGGTTTGCAAGAACCAAGAGTTATGATCAAAAGCACAAAGGAAAGCTTTCTTTTGGGTCACAGTGCTGCTCACACTGAAGCTTCTGTTACACCAGCTGCAGAACATAAGTAAAATTGCAGGTTACTATTAAGTGTGGATTGATGTCTGGAACTGGCAGCATCCTTTTTTCCACAACACAATACTTCTCTTGACAAGTCCACCACACACTGGGAAGCACCAGTTTACAATCCACTTGCATTAAAGAGACGTCCCCTAAAACTCTGAGTGACATCTCATACATATGTGGGTTAGGGGTCCGGAGCATCTCCTGTATGAGGAAAGGCTGAGACTCTTCAGTCTGGAGATGAGAAGGCTGAGAGGGGATCTCATAGCTGTTTATATAAATACCTAAAGTATGGGAGTCAAGTAGATGGGGGTAGACTCTTTTCAGTTGTGTGCAGCAATAGAACAAGGTGAAAAGGGGAGACACTGAAACGTAGGAAATTCCACATAAACATAAGGAAGAATTTCTATACTGTCAGTGACAGAGCACTAGAACAGTCTGCTCAGAGAAGTGGTAGAGACTCCCTCTCTAGAGATACTCAAGTCTCACTAGGACATGTCCCTGTGCAATCCACTGTAGGGAAACTGCTTTAGCTGGGGGTTTGTACTCTATGATGTCTAGAGGTCCCTTCCAACCCCTACAGTTCTGTGACTCTTTGATATCCTCTCTTCTGCAAAGCATGAGACCAAAAAAGTTTGACAAGGAAGAGTAAAATTCAGTTCAACCTTTTAGGAAGGCTTAACATATTTTATAAATAGACATATTTTTATAGAAATGTATTTAAATGCATGACCATCTGAAAAAAGAGATTTTAAAATTTATCACTGCTTTAGCTAACAGTCCAGACTTTTCTTTGTCATTGCAGGAAGCATCCTTATGGTACAGCAGCCCTGGGTAACATATCCATGCAGTTCAAAGGAAAGTTATACCACAGCAAGAGACACTTGTCTTCCATAAAGCACATCACAAGCTATTTCAGCTACATAGTCTAGGTCTGGTCCCAGATCTAATAACTGCTGGCTTCCACTCTGTCAGCTGAATCTAGATACCTCTTACTACTGATAGTTCAAAGCATCCATGTTGCAGACAGCTGAGCATGTGCTGTTCACTATTGCCTTGCTGATGACAAGAATATTTAGAAGAAATCAGATGCCTTCCTTCTTTTAGGAAGCTGTAGTAAATTGTCTGTGATTGATGTAGTATCTTGAGATACTGGTGTCCGAGATACTGTCCTAGACTGTGGGGTGGTTGTGGGTGTTTGGGGCCCATTTGCTGGTGTCTTGTAACCAGGAGTTCCTGTGTGGGCTGGAGAAGGAGTATAGCTGGCTCGCAGGGCTTTGTCGGTGTATTTACTCGTAGTCCTGTTGACTAGCCGTTGCAAAGCTGGCGACATTGCTGGGCTTAGTCCTTTTGGAGTGAGGCTGGAATAGAAAAGAGGGTTTTAAACACAAAAATTTTACTGTAAAATTTTTTATCAGGAATCCTATCATCAATGCTTCCATGGGAGGACTAGGCGTCCACTTCTGCCACTGACCTGATTCAGGTGCACTACTTGAGTAGCACAGGGCAGAGCAGTAATGCTCACAAGAGATAGTACAAAGAACAGCCACCATGCACCTTCGCTTGGTAAGCAAGTTTTTTTAATGACTAAAAATATTTAGCTTAACTGCATCTCTTCCTGCTTCCAGCACTTTCCCGATTCCTCCCTTTTTGCACATATTGATTTAAATCTCATCAGAAAATACCCATCCCCCAATTCCTCCATCACAATAGAAATCTCACCTGGCCAAGTTTTCTGTGACTTTCCGAAGTGCCTCCTGCTTCTTTGCTCGGTTTTTAGCTGCCACTTCATTGGCCATTTTGAGTCCTAGCCTCTCACGACGTCCAGGCTCCAGGATCTATAAACACATCACACACTTTACTTGTCAAAGCACTAGGTATGAGCGCTGTATAAATGAAACAAAGCACTTCCATGGTTCGATTGCAGCTGACAACAATCTAAACTGGGGAGGAGTGGGATCAGCCCACTCTTCTGCTACATAAAAGCAAGAGAGGACACAGAGAGATTTTCAACTTGCCTTTGCAAGTAACAAATATGGTAGAACCAGTTCAGTCAAGGAAGCAGCCATTACATCTGGCATTTCCTCCTGCTGTCTCTCATAGACAAACAATGTCACCTGTGTCTTGCCTAGCCTGGCCCATGGCCAGCCAACTCTCAGGCAAATAAAGGCATTGCTAAACAGCAGAGAAACCAGACAACAACTTCGAAGTCCAACAAAACAGAGGCACAGAAAATTACACTTAAACTAAGAATCTAAGACAACTCATGTTCAATGATAGCAGCAGGAAACAGGCTGCACAGAGGGCCAAGTGCCATTAACAAAGTCAGAGTACCTTTTCAGCCTTTAAGCGATACAGCTGCCTCAGACTTGGGAAATATTATTTCTACCCATTCCTACGTTAAAATCAAGGAAACCAGGCATCCCTTCAGCTTTCTCCAAAAGCTTTGTTTAGGCCTATCATCAAACTTCAAGTCTCACTGTCTCCAACTGTGTACTGCACCTCAGATAACTGCACTAAGTAACTTTTATGTGGAGCCATGTCCATCTCCACCCTCCAAGCAGAACGCAGACTATTAGTCTCAAGGACTGGGAACGCAGCCCAGAGATGTGTCACACATCCCGCAGCAATGTTAATCTATTAGTTACTCGTCTTTCCCTTCTTAGTCCATGCTCCCCCACCCCCAAAGAACAACATGTTGACTCCTATGAAATACCTTGAAGGCTGGTCCAGGTGTGCGATCCACATATGGTGTTTCTGATCCATCTAGACGTAAAGGGGTGGTTTCTATTTCACCCCATGTCATAAAAGGAGACTCATTCACACCTGAAAACAAATTTAAAAAGTCATATTCATGCGAGATATTTAACTATTTGGTCAGCACAAAAAAAGAACCACAAAACTCACCCACAGAGAATCATATGCAGCAAACTCAAGACACAAATGAGCCCTCCTACTGCAGAGGAAATCACAGCCCATGTTGAAAAGTAACATGTTGTTTCCATTACAAAGACATGACCTTAAACACCAGGTACTGCTCACGGCTGCGTCATCCTCCAGCTTACAAAGCCCAACCTGATCCTCCCATGTGTTTATTTTTCCATTTGGGATGCTTTTACTTAGTCAAACTTTCATTTTCTAATTCTATACTACCAGTTTTCCCCTTTGATAATATATTAAAATTCTTTCAATATATGAAACTATTTAAAAGCAAGGAAATGATAGAGGACGTCAGATATGGAATAACCAAATGTCTGTGTCACACAATGACTACACCCTGCCTAACAGCTACAACTGCAGAACAGATCCTAAGATTAAGTCACTGGCTAGAAAATCTGTCTGTCCAGTGTTTGGAAAATGCATTTTCACTGAAGAAAAGAGGTGCGTTCCATATGCCACCTACAGGCTTCTCAGAGGAAAAGCCTCACTACATTCACATTTTAAGAGTGATAAAAAAAAAAGACAGAGAAAACCATGCTGGTGAGGAACGGCTACAGATTCGGATACCACATCTGAACTAGAAGAAAAATAGTCAGGGTGTTCTAACTGAAAACATCCTGAAGCCAATACATCTGAACAAAGTGAAATTGTAACACACAAGCAGATTCAGATGAAAGGAGGAAAACAATAGAAAAACCTCTTACCAGGGGCAGGAGAGGGAGTAGCCACAAATCCATATCCATTCACTTTTGGAGACTCCTGGGGTATCAGCTCTTTCCCGTCTGGCCCTACTTTCCCCTGTTTGTACTGAAACAACAAAGACACTGTCATTCATCATCTTCTAGAGAAAGATGCCAGACATCTGTATCCAGCATACACGTCATCAACAATTCTGTTGTTTTAAAGGCTTTTGATCAGAAGCAACAAAATTTACTAACCTGAGCATTGAGGGCTGCTGCTTGCTGGAGCTGTGATTTGCTCACGGCTTGGCTAAATGGATCCTTCACAAAACGAGTGTTCCGATGGACAACTTCCCTGGGCTTCTTAAATGTGTTCTCCTCATCAGGTACACCTTGAAATGCAGAAAGTCTTTGTGAAAGGGCTCAGCTACAACACGATACAGCTTTCTATAGCAATCAAGAGATCAATAAACCAAAGCAGTGCCCTTTGACCAGAAGCAACAAATGACTGAAGATAATAAGTGCTTATGAATAAGATGAAACAAACCAGAAATACTTATGGCTCCTGCAAACAAATGCTTGTGTAATATATTCAGTAATCACGTTTATTAACAGAACATGATCCAGCTTTGCAGTCAGAGGCAATGAAGCAAAATCTCAAGAATGGTGCAGAATGGGTGGAGAAGACTCTAACAGCTGCACACCTCTGAGCTCCACAGAAGAAACAGTGCAGTAACACCAATAAGAGCTGTCCTGTCAGAAGGGGAATAAACACTGTTTGGAGTCAACCCACCTAGACAGATGACTCTCCTGAGAGACTTGCATGCCTTACCTGTTGGGTAATACATGAGGGTGTTTCTAGCTGTGTACTCCCAGGTCTCCAGTCCAGCTTTCACGTTCTCCAGAGCTTGCTGCTCTGCTGAAGGAAGTGCCAGGTTTTCATTTCGCCTCTGAAAGGACAAGAGAAAAAAAAATAGGACTGAATATGTACTCCTGCAATCTTTTCATTTAGCATATACCACTTGGAAGAGCTGAATCACCAGCCCAGCTACAAGTCCTCATAAACTTAGCACCTGCAAAACATGAGCTCCCTCCCTCTGGCAACTGGCACTTGAGAAACCATCCTGTGCCCATAGGTGAGCTTACAAAACTCTGTATGAGCTCTTGTATAAAATCAAGTGAGCACTACAGACTTCATTTCTCACCAAGGTTACGCATATCACTTTGTTACACCTTGTGACAACTCTCACAATGATTCAAACAGTCATTGCTTTTCTCCATCTACTAATCAAAATTAAATGGAATGCTTCATTGTGGAAAAAAAAGGGAATAGCAAGATCTATCACATATCTCATACAAAGGCAGTCTACAAGACTAAAGTGAGATGTCTTGAAAGAATCTTTCTACCATTCTAGCCTTACAGAAAATGTATTAACTGATACAAACAGTGAGAAAAGAGCAGAAGATTTTTTTATACTATTAATCAGAGTGTTTTCAAACTTTTCCATAAGAATACAGACATGGAAGCATTTGGCAGAGTCTGAAAACAGATGGTAAGAAAATATACCATTGAATTAAACAGAAAAGAAATACAGTAAAATGGCATTTCCCTGTTGTGTCATTTTGGAAGTGCAGAGAAACACTTGAGCCTTTTCCCTACCTGAGCATACTCCTCTTCCGCACTGTACAGCCAAGCATGCTTGACTTTCTCCTTCTCTTTGGCCACTTCCATGATCTGCTCAAATGAAGCATTATCTTCACTCGTGTGTTTTGCTAAGAAACTGTCCAGATTGGGAAGAGCATCTTTATCATCTTTTTCTGCTTCTCCTAACAAGAAGAGGGAAGAAAATTGACAAAAGTTAATACCTCCCTTTCTGTAAGAGACCTATACACAAGTCTTAGTTCCTTCTGTGAGCTATCCCTCTACTGACCCATTAATAATTAAACCTAGTGGGGGAAAAAAATTAGCGTAACCTGCAAAATGGTACAACAATAAATTTTTTAGGAAACATAACCAACTTTCAAAGAAATGCTTTCATGGCATTTATAGCTATTCATGTTAAAGGGAAAATGCACAAGTTCCAGACGGTAGCAGACATTTTTAGCATGCCACGTGAGTATCTAAGCCTCTGCTACCTTTGCTTATTGATCCCAATTTCAAGTGACAAGGGGAAAATTTACTGTTTCCAAAAAAATTCAATGTATCAGGAACTTATAGTGCCTTAAAGAGATCTATAACTGAGAATTCACACAATTTCAGACTGATCACTTTCACTTATTAGGAGGTTATAAGAAACTGCTTAAACATTGACTAAATACCCCAAATCTTCACCTTCCCAGGAGACAGAGTTCACAAGCATATTTTCATGCTGCTGAGAAATTTAGTGACAGAAACATTATTCTCCTACCTTCCTCTGCAGCTCGGGTTCCAGCTCTGGATTTATTCCCCAGAGGGAGACCACCTGGATGCACTTCTGGGGTTTCAAACGTGGCTGGAGTCACATCTGTGGTAAAAGGAAAAAGGTTTGCATGGTTACCAGAGCACAGAACTGAACATTTGCCATGAAATTCTGTAACACAGTATAGGTCATATACCAAACATGAATCATAGAAATCAAATCATGAGAAAAACAAATTCATTAAAAAGTTGTGTAAAAACTATAAAACATTACTTTCATTATGGTGCCATCAACAAACAACATCTCTCATCTAAGACATTTTCACAAGAGGGGTTGTATTTGCTGCAGCAATGTGAGCTTAACAACCATAACACAGCTCAGTGGGGCAACCGCTGGATGGGAGGAAAAGAATTCACTGTGTGACAAGTGCTACAAGAAAGCTGCTTAGCTAAACTGCCCAGCAAGAGCTCAGCTAAGCACTGGCCTTCAGCATAAAAAACACCCAAACCTGAAGTGAAAACAAACACATCACTGAGCATCTGATGTTTGCTGCATTAACTCTGGACTGTCGTGAGCCTTCTGTGCCTTCCACCCCAAAAACTGCAATGATGACTTAGAACACAGCCTAAAGCTTCTGATATTACAATGCTGCAAGGTATTGCACGTGATTTTCACTAATAAACAGGAGCTTGACAAAATACATCTGAGGCACCATTACCACATTGCTTCTCTCTCTCCAGAAGGAATTATTGGATGCTATCAAAGAGAAGTACTGCATCAGTCATCAGATAGTGACTACTGCCCAGTCTGCCATACTAATTCCCATGCAATTCCCAATGCAGTAAGAGTAGTAACATTAAATACAAAGCTTTTTACCTTAAAAAACAAAAAAACAACACAAATAAAAAGCTGAAGTTCCTCTTGCATTGTCCATAGTATAAAAAATAACTAAGCACAAGGTGTTGGGGCTTTTTGGAGGGTAGAAATGGTCTATAATATCAGTTTAAACATTAAAACAGCCACGGTGAGCTGGTTCTTACACGGCACAGGTGTGTCCCGCGATGATTTGCCCACAGAGGAACCGAATTTAATGGCGATTTGCCTCATTTTCTCCAAGTCCCCATTCTCCTCAGCTTCCAGATACTCCTTTTGTGCCCGTAACTTTTCCACGTCAGGAAAGAAATCGCGCTGAATAATATTCTCTAAACTCTGCAAATAGAAAATGACAAGGACGGGTCAGGAGCCCTCAATGCGCCACAGCCCTTCGGGACACACAGGGCCGCGTCCCGGGCCCACAGCCCACCTCAATATAGGCATCCTCATCCAGGATCTTCTTCGGACGCTTCGCAGCCGGTCTGACGGCCTCCCTGCTCCTGACCACGGCACCGGCCTCGGTGGCAACGGGCACTAAAGCTCCAGGGGAAGAAGCAGGAACAGCCGCCATGACACCCTGATCCTCCTCAGCCTCCGTTGCAGGAGGTGACGTCATAATAACGCGACGCGGTGAGTTGGAGCGCCCCTTCCGGGAGAGGAGCGGGGAATGGCGGTTAGCGCGCCCCCTTGCGGCGGGGAGGAGCGGAGTGGGGGACAGCACAGCGGGGGGGGTTAGGGCGAGCCCCGCCTGCGTCCATATTCAATCCCTCATCCCACTCTGAATCCCCCATCCCACTCTGAATCCCCCATCCCACTCTCTGAACCGCAGAAGCCCCAGCCCCCTCTGCTCCCCCCCTCAGGGCTGTTAGCAGCTCTCCTTTGGTGGCTCCGTGCTGCCCTGCAGGACCAGCGCCGAGGCAGACGCTCTCTTCTGATGCCTCCACTTGGCTCGACGGTTCTTAAACCAGACCTGGAGAGTGTAAAAGGAGAAAAGAACGTTATGTCTTTTATGAATGTTATATGTCTGTGTTATGTTGGCTGGGTAGGTGTACCCTTGGGCTGTGCAGAGCAGCAATAGGATACCATAGGACCATAGGAAGACCTGGTAGGACATCAAAGATCATCTAGTTCCAACCCACCAGCTGCAGGCAGGGCTGCCACCATTAAATCAGGCTGCCCACAGCCCCATCCAGCCTGGCCTTGAACACCTCCAGTGATGGGGGTATCCACAACCACTCTGGGCAGCCTTTGCCTGGGCCTCACTGCTTTCTCAGTGACAAAAATCCCCCTGACATCTCATCTACATGTTATCAAATACCCAAAATACCAAGAATGTTTTTTTACAATGAGACTATGGACTGTGGGTCTACAGCTCCCCAGAAAGACAGTCCCGTGCCCCAGTTTGTGTTCTCTTGGAGTGAGAAGTGGGGAGAAGCTTCTCCCATCACCTCACCTCCACCCTCTCCTCCTTCAGGTGGATGCGGTTGGCCAAATGCTCCCTGGTGATGACGTCCGGGTATTGATTCTGGTGGAAAAGTGTTTCCAGGGCCTGCAGCTGCTCCTCGGTGAATATGGTGCGATGGCGACGTGTCCGACGCTGGATGTGCTGGAAGTTCTGCAGCTCCCTGGGGCTGCCCTGGGGGCTCTTGCAGCCTCTGACAGCCGAGTGGAGCAGTCGCATGGGCCAAGGGAAGCGGCTGTCTGTAAGGAGTGGGACAGTCAGCTCCATGCAGCTGAAATACAGTGGCATCAAGCGCTGTCTGCATCCGCACTCATTGTGTGGATGGAGTGCAGCTTGTATGGGTGAAAGAGCTTTCAGGATGCTTTTGAACCACAGATTAAGGCTTTCTATTTTTTTCTTTTATTTTCTTTTGTTAAATGCATCCATTTTGCTAGATGGAGTAAAAAAAACTCCCACCTTTCCCTGAAAGGACAAGCGAGGTTCCCAAGAGCAGGTGGTGCAAAGGAGCACTGTCAGCATAACCATGGGGCCCATACTGTGCAGAGCTCCCACCCTGAAGTGCCACCCTGTGCGCTTTACCATAATCCAGCCATGCTCGGTAACAAGGAGCACCTGCTGATTTAACACCCTGGTGAAGGTGCCAGCTCTCAGAATCCCTGCTAACAGCAGACCCAGCAGCTCCTCACTAGAGCACTGTCACCCAGCACACAAACTTTACCACACAGAACCCCAGTCACTCACCCAGCCAACCTGGAGGGTCCTGCAGAGGTCGTGTGCCCGTATGGGAGCAGCAGCAGCAGCTACAAGCCACAGCTTCCAGCTCTTCCTCCTCTTCCTCCTCCTCCTCCTGCAGGGCAATGCCCTCCAGCTCACACAGCCCCTTAGGAGCACAGTCCAGGATGCTCCGGAGGCAGAGTGGGACCAGAACCTGAGGGGTCCTCTCTGCTGGGCTGGCGAGGATGTTCTCAATGCTGAACGAGCACTGCACAGCTGTCCTGCCTGAGTTGGCATTCAGTGTGGGCTCTGCAGACATCCTTGGCTGGGCCAGTGGTGGTAGAAGCTCACACTGAGCAGGGTCTGCTCTCTGCAGGGTCTGGCAGTGTTATGGAGCCCTGAAAGCAGAGCAGTGAGGCTGCCCAGAATCCCTGCCTTGCCCCAGAGCTTCAAGTGATGGTCATTCTGGCAGCAGAGTTTTTATTTTATACACACACGCACTTTTCCTCCCTCTAACCTGGCTGCTTTATGCCTAAAGCCACCCTATATATAGAGAGAGACATATAATCCCTTTGGAAAGAAAACCATAAACCCCCTTGTGAATAAAATAAATTCTAACTAATCTTGGCGGCTTTGTGAAGGGTTAGTGTGGATCTAAGATTTAGCTAATCCCACAAAAATGACTCAAGAAGGAAATCTGATTTCTCCATCTCAGGTGTAGATTTGAGGTGGTTATGATCTCCATTGTGCTGGAGCCTCGGGTGCAGGGCAGGGGGAGGACAGCCATCCCCAGCACAGAAATGGACTGGAGGATTAACTCCTTACAAGAAGCAAATTATCCCTTTCTCTGGCCAAATGAAAGCTTTCCCATCAAAAGAGAGCTGTCATATCATACAATATGAGAGAGAAGAGAGCTCAGCTTAATAAGAAGTTATTTATAATGAGAGCACAGCCTTTGCCTGCACCAGAACTCTCTGCAAAAGTTGACTTATTTTCTGCAGAAAGCAGAGAAATTGTATTGCCCTCTTTCTTCTTTCCTGCACCTCCACTGCCATAATCAGAACAGTGATACTGATGTTTTACATCTAGCACACTCTCTGTAGGGATTCAGGTTCCTTAATAAATGAGATGATGGTCTCTCACAGCATGTTGGTGGTACAGTTGAGTGGCACATCTCTGTGGGACTTGGTACCCAGGAGTGAACACTGTCTGGGAATCACCATGGAAGGGATGGGTGCATGCACTGAGCCTAACAAGATGAGCAGCCTGGGGACACAGCCTTGAAGGAGAGGCCTGAGCTCAGGTTGCTTAAACCCGAGGTTTCTTGCCCTCAGAGCTGTGCAAACCAAGGTCAAAAGTAAGATGCAGGAAACCCACCTGGTGAATGGTTCTGCTCAGTGAGTGTGGGCAGGGCGGTGTGGTGCCATTGACACAGGAGTGAGAGCTGTGAACCTCCCGCACATCAAATATCAGTAGTTTTTCTTCCATCTCTCTATAGCTTCTCCTTTGGCTGTTGAATCTGTAACATAAATTAGAACCATTCAATACAAAGGGAAAAGTCCATTGTATCCTGCTGCTGATGGCCCCCTGCTCCCAGCCCTGGCATGAGGACAGTGTGGGGCCAGGTCCTGTTTCCTAAACCAGGCTCATTCTGCTCTCAGCTGCACTAATCGTATGGCTGAAGCAGTTTAATCCCCATTCCCCATCCTTCACAAAGGGCCTTTCCCCGCTCCCTGCCCATCCCTGCCTCCCCCCACACTCACGCAGCCTATTAGTGCCTCTGCTGATTGCTTTTTTTTTCCCATTTCTGCCGTACCTTTCAGTTCAGAAAATGGACCCGTAATGCTTCTTTTATCAAAGAATTACGGGATTTAGGATCCAGATCTTACAAAGGAGACTTTTGATACCTGCTGTAATCAATCCTGATCTGCAGACACCTCTCTGCTCCCTGTTACTGGAGGCGAATAAAGGAAGGGATTACCAATGTTGTGTTTACGGCGATAGGATCGCTGGGGCCATTTCGTATTAGAAAAAAAGGAAAGGAAAATAAAACAAGAAGGAAAAAGATGCAGACAAGGGAGGACAATATAGATATAGATAAGAAGAAAAGAAACAGGCTCTTATCATTTCCTTATTGCTTAAGGAGATTCCAAAGCCATTATAGAAGATTAGCAAATAAATAAATAAATAAATAAAAGGTTAATCTGCTTTAGCCGTTCGCTTGTCAAAAGTGAATTTATAGGGTTTGAAATGGGTGAAACGGGACAACCCCCCCCCTCGCTCTATGCAGGCGGGGGTTGCAGTTTGAGCGCTCACCGCTATGGGGCGCTGCGGTGCGTGTCCGCCTGTCCGCCATGGGTGCGGAGCGGGAGGCTCGGGCCTGCGCTGCGTTGTATGCGGGGCGGTGCGGGACGAACCCCGCCGTGCTGCGCTGTGTGCGATGCCTGCAGCAGTTCATGGGGTGAGTGGGGCCGGGTGGATGGGGTGAGGGTTGGGGTATGGAGCTACGGGGGGAAGGGAGGCATCAAGGTGCTCCCATGCTACATCAGAACGCTGCACCCCACGTTGTCCCCATCCCATTGCAGGAGCACAGCCAAGCGGTGCCGGGATAAGCAGCTGGAGGATGCTGTGCAGCTGGTACAGACACTGAGCGAGGAGCTGAAGGTGCTGGGTGAGATGGAGGTGCGGCCGCTGCTGCGCTGTGTCCTGGCCTTCCAGCTGGAGGCTGCAGGCAGCTCCAGTGCCTTCCAGAAGCTGGAACAGGTTTGTAATGCTCCCCTATAAGTGATCCTTGTGCTGCTGCTGGAGCTAAGGGGGGTCTCTCAGCAGATTGTGACCCAGCTGGCTGTGGGTAAGGAGGTTTTGCTGGAGCAGGAGGTGGGCGCGCTGCTGGCCGGGCTGGCATCGCATGGAGAGGTGAGAACAGCTGGCATGGAGGTGCCACCATGCCCTGAGTCCCCTGCCTTTGGGGGCATAATGGAAGGGAGCTGGTTACGGGAGCTTTGGAAGAGATTTTCCCCCATATGTACATTGTGTGGGGTGTGAAGGGTGCCTCTCTCTGCCCCCCAGGTGCTGTCCCCTGAGGACCTTCAAGCAGGTCAGTTGCTACTCTTTGACCCCTTCCCCATCCCTGGGAGGGTCAGAGATGACACTGTCCCCCTGCCTGCAGTGTGCATGTTCATAGAGAAGAGCAGACTGGGCCGGCACCACTGGCAGCAGAACATGGCCTTGCTGCTGCAGCGCCTGGCTCACACCCTGGGCTACGTGTTGCAGGGACAACCAGCACCAAGTGGCACCTGGGGCTGCCTGGCTGTCAAGGTTGGAGCCTGAATTGCGGAACCACGCGTGGTCTTTGGAGGTGTGCAGTGCTGGAGGCCATCCTCACCATCCTTTCCATTCCTCCAGGCCTGCCTCCAGCTCTTCCAAACGCTGCCAAAGGATGTAGCCCCACTGGTGTGGAGTGCAGCAGCAAAGAATGAAGCCCTGCAGCGCATCCTGGGGCTGCTGCTGGAGGCAGTGGCAGGGAAGGTATGTGCAGTCCTGCTACTGTATCGGCAGCACTGCCCTCCAATGCTGCTTTTCATGTCCCCAGTGGAACATTACAGCATCAGAAGGATGCTCTGTAGTTGCCCACATAATGCATAGAGGCTAGAGATGTGCATTTGTTTCCTGTATCCAGGCCCTGAACAAGGATGTGCGACTGCTGGTAGGCACAGCGCTCAGCATGCTGCTGAACACAGCCCCACAGCCTGAGAGCGGGGCCAGCGCTGCACTCACCCTCTTCCAGCTCATGAACAGAGGTGTGTGCTACGCCAGCACTGGGAAGAGCCTCACCAAAGGAACTGAAAGGGGACAGGACGCTCACCGTCAGTCAGAGTTCTGCTGCTGTGTCTACTCTCAGGGGCCACCAAGTGGATGGATAGTGGGGTTTGGGTCTCTGTCCCATTTAACGCAGCCATTTCCCAGCAGGTGCAGGGGAGCTGAGAGTTGGGGAGCTGACAGTGAAGGCTCACAGCATCCCAGAGTCAGATGGGCTGGAGAGGCTGGCGCTGAGCAGGGGGCTGCTGACATGCTGCCACTCAGACATCCTCTGCTTCCAGCTGGAGGGCAGCACCTGCCAGGTAGGAGGGCTTACTCCAGGGTCAGAGCCCCTCACCCAGCAGTAAGAGTCTGGGGTAAAGTCATTCCTAACATAGCATCTGCTCTGCATCACACGGCAAAAGCTGAGCTGCTCTCCCAGACCTGAGGGCTGCTGGGCAGGCACAGAAAGCTCACATGGATACCAAATTCTCTCCTGATCTGTACTGAGGTTTTTTTCTCCCTGGAAGTCCCCATCTCTCTGCTTGCTGACCACTGTGCTCCTGCAGGCCTGCTTGCTGCTGGACGTGCTCTTCCCCACTGTGTGCACCCTGAGCAAGGAGCAGAAGGACTGCCACTACCACTGCTTCCAAGGTAGGAGACAAACCTGCTGGTGGGGCTGTCAGTGCTGCTCCTGCCCACAGAATGCCTTCCTTCATGGGCTGCTTTGTTTCTGTGTGGACTGATGGCTCCCTGAGCCCCACAGACCAGCTGGGCTCAGCACTGGGGCTGTCTGCTTTCAGTCCTGCTGCTGTGGCTGCAGCGTGTCCAGGAGAACCTGCCTGAGCTCTGGCACCTGCGGGGCAGCCGCCTCCTGGCTGAGGATGCCAAGCTGCTGCAGGAGCTCACCCAGCTGTTATGGGACAACGCCGAGGCCCCGGTAAGGCTGCAGGTGGCACCCCCAACACTGTTGCAATGAGATGACTCATCTCTTGCAATTCCCATCTCCCTAACCCATGGTTGCCATCTAGAAGTCCATGGCCACAGGGTCTCTTCTAAAGCAGGAATTAAGGAAGGGGAACCATACCAACCTCAGTTTATATCCTCCTGCAGGTGGAGGGTGTATCCGAGATCATCCAGAGCTCCTTCAAACTCCTGCTGGAGATCTACCACCTGGAGTGCCAACACTTTGAGGACCAGGAGAGACCCCTCTATCAACAGATGCTGCAGAGGGCAGTCTCAATGCCGTGGCAGATCAAGGCCAGATACGTGCCCCTGTGTGCCATTGTCCCCTATGTGGGCAGCCAGCAGGTAGGGGATGGCAAGCTTGCATCCCTGTTGGTGGTGCAGTGAGTGGAGCTGACTCATTGGGTGCTCATGGCCTTTCCCACAGGTGCTGGATGCCTGTCCCATGCTGCCACAACAACTCCTGAGCTGTCTGGCCACCAACCACCTGTGCCCCATGGCCACCGAGCTGTACAGGGCCCTGGTGCGGCAGCAGTGCTCCCAGGGGCAGGGTGATGTGCAGGCTGAGCTCTGGGCACAGCGCTGGTTGCCACTCCTCAGCCAGGCGCTCCGCTCACCCCTGCCCATCCTGCACAGCAACGCTGCCAACCACCTCCTGCCCTGGACGCTGCGGCAGCTCCCGGCTGCTGGCACGCTGCTGGCCGCCCAGTTCGATGGTGCAGACACAGCCGCACTGCGAGCCTGGGTGTCACTGCTGAGGGTGCAGAGGAGCACATGTGGGGTCATAGCGCTGCAGGCTGAGGAGGTAGCACGGCTGCGGTCCTGCCTGAGTGCCCGTGAGGATGGAGTGCGGCTGGCAGCACTGGGACTGTTGTGCAGCAGCCCCGGGCACAGCTTGGCAGGCATCGAGGAGCAGCTGCTGCGGGAGTTCCTGCCCCTCAACCTCAACTGTCACAGCTCTGCCTTTCGGCAGCTGCTGCAGGCAGCCCTCAAGAAGGTGCTGGGACGGCTGCGGGACGGTGCGCTGGCACGGCTGCGGGGGAAGGACCCCAGGGAGCTGAGGAGCAAGGGAGTGGGACAGCCGGCACAGGCTGTAGGTGAGCGGCCACCATAGTACTTACACACAGCCCCGGGGGCATGGCAGGCAGGTGGCTATGGTGCTGGGTTCTCCCTTTGCAGACTTTGTGGAGTGGCTGCTGCAGCTTTGTATGTCCTCACTCACCCCCTGGGCCAACTACCAGAGGAAGAAGACGGCTCTGCTCCTGCTGACTGCCATTCTGGAGACCTGCACAGACACCTGGAGCCCTGAGAGGAAGAAAGGGCAGCCCCCGCGTGAGTAGGGACACCCACACCAGACCATCCCTGTGCTCTCGGGCTGCTCCTCTGCCCTGTTCCACCATCTTCATCCCCATCCCTGCAGGGACCATGGCCACCCTGTTGGGCCACGCCAGGCAGAGCAGCTGCTGGGACTTCTTTTCCCAGCCCAACCTGCTGGCACTGCTGGGCTGCCTGCAGGACAGCACTAATGAGGTGGGTGCCACCTGCTGCCCTACTCCCCCCACTCACATCTCCATTCTCACCTCTCCTCCTCCTCCGGCAGATCAGGGACATGGCCTCGGAGCTGCTCATCCGCTACTTCCCTGCAGCGTTCCCTGAGACCCTCAGCCCAGCACTGCTCCAGCTGGCCCACGATGCCCTCAGCAGCCCCCGCGTGCAGGAGGCTGAAGTCGGAGCAGTGCTTATGAAGACAATCCTGCAGAAGTATGAACGTGGGACGGGCAGTGACAGGGCAACCCCTGGCAGCCCAAGGGGTTGCTTTGGCTCTGGGACAGCCCTGCAGCAGTGGAGCAAGTTAGGGCTGGGGCCTGCACACCATGAGCACACACCTCTTGCTCCAGGTCAGACAGCAGCACCCTGAAGCTCCTGGCCCTGGAGGCCAGCACAGCCCAGACGCTGACAAACCGCAGCCTGTTCTTCACTCAGCACCTGCTGCGGGTACTGCAGGCCCAGCTTGCCACAGCTCAGCAGAACCTGCTGCAGGCAGCAGCTGTAGCACCAATGCATGGTACGTACCTGTGTGCTGGAGGAGCTCTGTGTTCACTCTCCAGCCATACATGCTGTTTTGGGAAGCCCAGATTGCCCCAGGCCCTGCTGTAACATGGGATGGGTGTCGTTCAGGTGTGCTTGCAGCCCTGCGGAGGTGCCTGCTACAAGTGCCTGAGGTGGTCACCTGCATGCAAACAGCAGAGACAGCACAGGGCTGGCAGGAGCTGCTCAGCAGCCTAGTGGGCACTGCAAGGGACATCACCTCCCTGCTGCTGGGGGCTCTGCAGAGCCAGCAGGGGCCAGAAGCTGAACAGCAAGGTGAGCAAGTCCCTGTAGGGAGCTACCCACACTTCTGTTACAGCTGCCTTGGACTCAGTTGTGAGCTCCAGCAGTCCATACTGCCAGGAGCAACCTTTCACAAGGCTCAGATGAAGTTTCCTTTTGCAGTGGCCGCTCCGTCATTTGCAGACATGGGGAATGCAATTGGCTCACTCATTATGCTGGGGAAGGGCCAACAGGAGGATGAGGACTCAGTTCTGCTGTCAGAGGAGCACAGTCTGATCCTGACCTGCTGTTGGGTGTCAGTGAAGGTAGGAGCATCTCCCCATGGCATAGCCCAGGTGCTGGGCATCCACTCTCACTGAGGAAGGGGGCTGAGGAGCACTGTGCTTACCTGGAGGTTACTGTAGCTTTTGCCTCTTACCCAGGAAGTGAAACAGAAAACACAGAGACTACAGCTCTCCATCTCTAAAAGTAACCTTTCCTCCCTGCTCTTATATAGCTCAGCTGCTTTCCCAGCACTGATAGTCCCCAGCTGGGCAGGAGCTGCATTGGCCCTACTCACAGCCCTGCAGCTGTGTTGGGCTGCACTGACAGCACCCATCACAGCCTCTTACCTAAAGCCTGCCCAGCAGTGAGCTGGAAAAAGAACATTTCTGCTGAGCAAGGCTTGCAGCAGGCTGAGAAAATGCTGCAAATGCTGGGTGCTCAAAAGCATCTTGGTGGTGATGGGCTGAGCAGTAGCGGTCCTTACTGGGCAGCCCTGCCACAGCAGGTGTGGATAGGACAGCAACATTGGGCAGCTCTGCTGCCTCCTCCACACTCTGTCTCTCCCCAGGAAGTTGGGCTGCTGCTGGGAGGCCTGGCTGAGCTGCTGCTGTCATCCCCTGGTGCAGAGCACCTCCTGCCACTTGCCAGCCTGCAGACAGCTGCAGCAGTCTTCCAAGAGATCCTGCTGCGGTGCAGGCACTGGGTAAGTGCATGGCCTGCTTGTGGTGAGCTTGGCCTCTCTCCCACCCTTATGGATCCATCCTGCAGCCCTGGGTGCTGTGGGAGGGTGGAGAGCAGGGAGTCCTGACACCACTCTGCCCTAGGGAGCAGTGGAGGGCTGCAGCATGGGCTTCACCAAGTTCTGTGCTGCTTTGCTGAACCACCCCAGCATGGAGCTGCAGGCAATCCCACAGACCATATTGGACCAGGTACTGTGCCTGTTCTTGCTTGTGTTCCACTCATCTCCAGCTTCCATATCCTCCAGCCCTGGGGGAAGCACCAGCAGGAGATGCTGCAGAGTGCTGTTAGCAGCTGGGAGGCTGCAGGCTCCACCAGGCAAGTTTCCACCGGTCTGGATGGGCTTTGTTTCTCAGGGGTTAGAAGCACTGAGCGGACCCCGGAGCAGCTCGATAACACGCCGTGCTGCTGGCTTCCCCATGCTCTTCCTCTGCATTGTCAGTGGGGAAAACCCAGCCCAGGCACGTCCACTCCTCACCCGCTGTATCCAGATGCTGCTGGACCTGGCCACCGTGGCCCTGCCGCAGGACTGGGACCAAACCCTTGACCTCCCACAGGTGACTGCAGTGCACACTGATCCCTTTGCCGTTAAAGCCAATTTGGGAATGGGGTGGTCTACACAGAGCCCCTCAAAGGGATCTGTCTGCATTGGGTACTGTAGCATGAGGCTGTTAGTGCCTGGTGCTGAGCTCTGCACACTCTCTTCAGGTGTGTGCCCTGCACGTGCTGCAGACATTGGTGCGTGGTGCAGGGCTGGGCACTGCGCTGCTGCAATATGCCACACCAATGGTGGCCCTGACACTGCGGGGACTGAGCTCACCATGCTGGGCCATGAGGAATGCGGCCATCCAGCTCTTCAGTAAGTAACCCCAACCCTGCTCCATGCCCACTGTCCTTGCTAGCAACAACACTGGCACCATAGGTCAATCCCTGCAGCAGTGCCCATGGGGGAATAGCAACCAGAACTGCACCCCACAACCACAGCATGGGGACATATCCCCATCCCTTCTTTTGGGTGGATCCCAGTGCTGGAACATGGCATTACCCTTCAGGGATGTTTGATGTGCCCACTCCCCGCAGGTGCTCTCACCACACGGCTGCTGGGCCAGAAGCAGAGCTGCATTGAGGGTTGCCTTGTGGAGGGGCTGAGCCTGCCCGCGTTCCTGGGGCAGCACCCACAGCTGGGTGCCGTGCTGCTGGCCGAGCTGCAGGCAGCCAGGCCAGGGGGGCCTCACCTGCATCCCGCATTGCACGCTGTCCTCACACTGCTGGCACAGCTGCAGCCTGGCCCCAATGATCCCAGCAGGTAAGGCAGAGTGCTGGCAGTAGATACTCTCTCCTCAGCATGTCACCACACTGTTTCCTTTTTACCCCGTAGCCCCTCCACTCACTTCCTGGAGCCACTGCTGGAGCTGGCCGGGAGCCCCATCTATGCCATACGAGCTATGGCTGCCAAAGCACTGATTCCTGTTGTCCCACCACCCCAACGACCAGCTCTGCTCCTGCACCTTGCCCAGCAGCTTCCTGCACCTGGGGGAGTCCACTCACACAACGCTCTGCATGGGCGCCTGCTGCAGATGCAGGCACTGCTGGCCCCCAACCCAGGCACTGATGGGTGAGTAATCCTGTGTTGCCCCATGGTTGTGGTGTCTCTATCTGGGCTCCATGGTGAGGATGTGTGTCCCCACAGGCTGCCTGCTGAGGCCTTGCACCCCGTGGCCCTGCAGCTGGAGGCCCAGGGCTGGCTGCTCAGCCCTGCCCAGCGCTGCCCTCTTGTCTGTGCCGCCTTCCTCCAGGTGCTCACCCTCCTGCCCGCATCCCTCAGCCCCAGCTTCACACAGAGCATCTGGGATGCTGTCAGTTCTGAGCTGGGCAGCCTCATGCTGGGCAGGGAGCCGGGCTGTGCTGAGCTGCAGGTACTTCTCTTGTTCCCTGCTGTGAAGCTTAGGGCATGGCAGATGGAAGCCCATCCTTGTGCCCAGGAGCAGAGCACTGGGAGGAGATCTGTGTTTCTTCCAGGTGGGTGCAGCCATCCTCCACCAGACCATGGCCCGCTTTGCTTGCAGCGAAGCAGCCCGACTGGCTGACAGCAAGAGAATCCACACTGTCTGCTCGCTTCTGCAACATCCACACCCTGATTTCCACCTTGCTGTGCTGAGCTGGGTGGCCGATGGGAAGAGAGCAGAATGTGGGGAGCTGGAAAGGGCCCTTCGTCTGACAGTGCTGGTACGGTGGAGCTCAAAATCACAGATCCAAAGTGGGACACTAATGCACGGTGGCCCCCCCTTGTCCCTCATTGACCTCTTGGGAGGAGGCACAGCTCCAGTGCATCCTCAGGTGCTGCTCAGGACAGTGTTTCTGAGGGCTTTGCTGATGTGGGGTACTGACCTTGTCCATTCTTTCCCATTGTTGACCAGGAGAACTTACAGTCAGTGCTGCAAGACAGAGGGAACAAGGAGTTCCTCAGATTGTACCTTGAGGCTTTGATGCATCTTTGCAGAAACTGCCCAGCTTGGTCCCAGGGAGTTTCCCAGAAGCTCCAGGGCTCTGCCTTAGCATGTGTGGAAATGCTGCTCCTCATGATGGAGACAGAGCGCCCTGGCCCGGAGCTCCTCTCCCAGGCACTATGTGCTGCCAGCCTGCTGCTCACCGTGGGGTAGGGCTGTGGGATCAGAGCCCTGGGCTTTGTGCCTGGATCCTGTGACCTCCAGGTGGTCCATAATCCAGGAGCTGTGCCTGACCTCTTCCTCTGCCCCACACAGGTTCAGGGATGAGGATTCCCTGCTGGTGCAGCGGTGGTGCACAGTGCTGGAGACATGTGGCCGACCCCTGGCAGACGAGGTGCTGCGGCTGGCAGCTGCGTGCTCCCTGCAGACAGCAGGCACTGAGGTTCTGCGGCGATGCCGGGGGGCTTCTTGCCCCTGGCTTGTCCCTATGGCACTGCGGTAGGTCCTGAGTAGCTCTAGGTGTGCTCCCTCCCACACAGCACCCACTGGGCATGTGGCAATGCTTTCCTTCCCCTGCAGGGTGATAAACATGAGTATTCACCTCCTGCAAGATGAGGACCCCGATGTACGGCACGAAGCTGCAGGCTTTGCAAGCCTTGTGCAGCATGGCCTGGGGCAGCCAGGAGGAGATGGCTGCATCTTCGTGCAGGGCAATGTGGGGCTGCTGAGCCTCCTGCAGCTCCTCCTGGATGAGTTTGGGCATCACCCCGAGACCTTTGGCTCGCTGCTGCAGCACCTACCCCAGCCTGACCTCAGGGCCATTGTAGAGGACCTGGAGGCTGACACGTGAGTGCAGCCCTCTGTAAGGGTTGGGAAGGCGGGGAGCATTGGGTGTTAAGAGGTTTTATGTGCCCATTTCTCCCCTGCAGCCCCCCCAGCCTGTACAAGGAGGATGAGCCCAATGTGTTTGTGGAGCCAGCTGCCCTGGCACAGCAGCTGCTGCCCTTCCTGCTGCAGCTTGTGGAGAAGGCTCCCAGCTCTGCCCTGCACTGGCTGCAGGCTGCAGGCCCTGGTACGCTGCAGGACCTGCACTACTGCCAGCAGCGATGGAGCCATGGTATGGTGGCAGCCCTGGGCTGGGAAACCCATGGTCCCAAGGAGCCTGGTGCTCACTGTACCTTTGCTTGTTCTCCTTGCAGAACCTGCTACGCGCTGCTGGATGAAGGAGCTGGGCTGTGCCGTGCTGCGTGCTGCCCTGGCTGTGCTGCTGGTGAGGGCACAGCTGGTGGCCCATGTGCTCCGGGTGCTGGGTGAGGAGCATGGAGCTGTGCTGGGGTTGGGCTGTAGTGCCCAGGAGCTGGAGCAGGAGCTGGCACTGGTGCAGGGGCTGTTGGCACAGCACGGGCTGGGCCCTGCTCCCCAACAGAGCACTGCACCGGTGGAGCAGGGAGAAGCACATGGGGATGGTTGATGGCTGTGGGCACAGAGCGGTGTCACCGAGCCCTGCCGTGGGTCGGGTCCTGGTTCTGGTGGCCACGACCTGACGTTTTTTGGGTGCTCCGGGTGCGGCGGTGGAACTCAGGGGTAGCAGGATCCACCCGTTCCCTTTGTGCCTGGATGCAGCATCACCAGCAACAGGCAGGGCACAGCGGCAGCTCTCCGACCCATCGGTACATCACCCGTACCGGTGTTTTAGCTGCGTTTTGTGCCCAGCCCGGGTTTCTATCCCAAATAAAGACCCTCACAACAGCTGCGCCGTGGAAGCCTCTCACTGCCGGAGCTTGCGGGCTCAGCGCGTCCGTCCGGCCTCCGCGGGGCTCCCGCTGCTCCGCCCCGGTACCGGCCCCGCCCCGGCGCGGAACAGGACGCGGCACATCCGCTTCCCTCGGCGGTCCGGAGCGGAGGAAGGTGAGCGCCGGGGGCGGCGGACTCGGGAGCACTGGGAGGGGGGGGGACCCTCGGTGCCTGTCCCCGCTGCAGGGCGGTATGAGCGCGGCTAAGCCCAAGCGCATCAAGTTCTCGGACGAGGAGAAATTCCTCATCCTGGAGGAGTTCAGCCTCCGCAAGGACATCCTCATCCCCAAGAGCGGCCGATACCGCAACACGCAGGACCGGCAGCGCGCGTGGGAGGAGATCGCGGCCGCCGTCAACGCGCTGAGCCCGGTGGTGCGGCGCACGGCCGAGGAGATCCGCAAGAAGTGGCACAACATGGTGCTGGACGCGCGCCGGGAGCTGGCAGCCGACAAGCACCCGCTGCTCCGACAGCGGCCCCAGGAGCGGCTCCTCCATCACATCTTCGCCCTCTTCAACAAGCCCGGCCCAACGCCCGCCCCGTCCTTCGGGCTGCCCGCGGCCGCCCCCGAGCTGCTGCCGCACGGCCCCGCTCCGCACCGCTTCCCCGGCTCCGAGGAGAGGCCGCTGCCCGGCGCGGAGAGCAGGCTGCAGCCAACCCACGGACCGGCCGCCCCAGCGCAGGGCGCAGCCCTCGGTCCTCCGCCTGGCAACCCCGAGCCGCCCCGCGTCAAGTGCCCGCTGAGCCCCGCGCTGGGGTGGCCGTGCCTCGAGGCCATGGCCAGCCCCGCATCGTTGGGAACGGGCAGCCCTGGGCCCCCAGAGCCCCCGCATGATAACGGTGAGCAGCCCCCAGTCTGTACTGGGGCTCCCAATCCCAACACCGGAGTGAGGTTCTGTATCCACTCCATGCAGTGATGCTGCAGCAGTTTGGTGATAGCTCCCCTTTTGCCCTCACCACCAGAACCCATCCCCACTCCTCTCCCAGCCTTAACACTTTCCCTTGCTCCGTGCAGGTGGCACAGCAGCCTCGGAGCTGTCAGAAAAGCAGAGGCAGCTGCACACCGAGATCCTGGAGCTGCAGAAGGAGACTCTGCAGCTGCAGAAGGAGAAGATCGTGCTGGAAAAGGAGAAGCTCCTCCTGGAAATCCTGAAGCTGCGCAGGGAGTTGGGCACATGAGGGGCTGTGGGGCAATGTTGGGAGCTCTGTGCTGCTCCTCCTGGGGATATCGAACATTTTGGGGCTCACACAGGGACTGCTGGGTGCTGAATAAAGTGGGCAACGTGGGGTGTGGGCATGGTGCTGTATGGCAGAGGTGGAGGCCCTGGGTGAAGTCACCAGAGGGTGGCTTGGGGGGACAAGCAGGCACCGGTGGCAGGGATGTTGGTGCCATATGCTCATAGAATTGTTAAGGTTTGAGAAGACCCCTCTGACCATTGATCCCAACCATTGATCCATCACCATTGTGCCCAATAAACCATGTCCCCAAGTGTCACATCTCCATGTTTCTTGAACACCTCCATGCATGGTGACACCATCACTTCCCAACCTGTTCCAATGAACAGAGAAGGATTTTTCCTAATACCCAGCCTGAGTGCACTCAGCCCCAAACAACCACAGCCATGCCCTTGCTTTCTGTGCCAGCTTTAATTGCTCTCCTCACACCACACCAAGCAGCCGAGATTCCCTTAAAGGAGCTGGGCTCTGCTCACCTACACAAAGATGAATGCTGGGGGGGGACAGGCACAGCCCTCCTGCAGAGCCTCCCGCACCCATGAGCCCTGGCACCCTGCTATGGAGGTGGCCACCCAAAACGTCCTGTAAGGAAAACCCAGCAAATGTTGTTCTTCTGTAAAAAAACATAGACGCTAAATTATCAGTTTTAATAGGGAGGAGGATGGAATGTCTCTCAGGAGTGCCCTTAGGGGACATTGCATCACCCAAAGGCTATTATCCCCCCCCATAATTGCCTACCTGGCTCCTTGCACCCCGTATCCATCACACCGGGGATGCCCATGGACTGTGTCCCCCCAGCACTCAACACACACCTGCCTGTCCCGCTGTAGCCGGCGGCTCCAGGGCTGCCCACGACAGGCAGCTGCCACCTGCGTCAGGCGGAAAAAGCTGCAGGAGATGGGGAGGTGGGAACTGGTTTGGGGAAAAATAACCTCGGTTGGAGTTAAGGGAGATGCTGCAGTGTTTTCTTTATAGGAGCTTACAGGGGATGGGGAGGGGAATGGGGTTGGGGACAGGGTGTGCAAAGGGCTCATGGCCCCATACTTACCTAGGTGGCTCCTCTGACCGCTGCATCCCAGTTCTGCGCCAGGGATCCCTGATGTCTGGGCTGAAGGAATCGGGGAGCAGTTTGGCCACCCCTGGCACAGAGCAGCAATGGTGTGAGGTGGTGACAGCCACTACAGTGCAGGGCTGGGAGGGGGTCCTGCGTTACCTTTGGCAGCCCCACAGGCCGGGTCATCCCCCAGGCATCCACGGCGCTGCTTGAGGTCAGGGCAGGGCTCCCCTCCATGTCGGGGGGGCACAGTGACCTGGCGGCTGCGATCTTTGCTGCCCACCCCACATGGGGAGCTGCAGCTGCTCCAGGGTCCCCAGGGCCCCACTGCACAGCCCACTGCTGAGAACAGAGAAAAGAGAGTCAGTAATGTAGAAGAAAAATGAACAGGAGCAGGGGAGAATCTGCACAGCAGGGAGAAGGGGGACCCCCATGGCTCAGCCCCACAGCATTGTGTGCTGCTTCTGGAGCCCTTTATTGTCAGGCTCTGCATCGAGCTGAGCTGGGACTTCACTAATCTCTATGGAGATTATGGAGCGCTGACAGGGCCCATTGTCCAGCGCAGCCCCTGACCCTGTGCAGTGGTGGCAGGCTCGTGGCTCAGCCCTTGGTACCCACGTCCCAGAAATCAGCCCTGGAGCTCACAGTGACAGCACTGCTGCTGTCATGTCCAGCTGCAGAACACACTGTGGGATCCTTCACTGAACAGAGCAAAACTGGGATGATGCTTGAGATATGCCCACCTACAGGCACAGCTCATCACCTCCCAGAGGAACCTCTAATGAGAGCAGCAAAACCCCACCGGCACGAATGGCCCCACCGCCCTCCCCCTGCCCCACAGCTCACCGGCACGGCGGCACGCAGCCTGGTAGTCGTGGCAGCAGTCCCCTGTCCGCTCACAGTACGAGTCGCAGTAGCAGCGAGTGCGGCGGACACCGGTGGCCCAGCAGGAGTTGTTCCTGCCTGGGCAGCAGCGATGCCGACAGCCACCCAGCACGTAGCCGGCAGCCAGCAGCCACCCCCCACACAGCAGCAGCCCCTGCATGCTGTTGCAGTGCTCGGCTGTCCCCTGGTTGGGGGGTGGGAGGGGGGGACGGGCTGCACCGCCCCCTTGCCTGGACGTGGGGATCAAGTGCCTTTTGTTCTGCCCCGGTGCCTGGCTGTACACACATCCCCATCACAACCACCTTGCTGAGCTGAGCTGGGTGACCAGTGGAAAGGGAGCAAGGTGCGAGGAGCTGGACAAGCCCTTCTAGCTGATGCTACTGGTAAGGCGAGGCACCAAGTGGGGCGTTATTGTACTATATTTCCTCTCGTCCCCTTGGGAGGAAGCACAGCTCCATTGCAGCTTGTTGGAGTGTGTCCAGAGGAGGGTCACAAAACTGACCCAGGGGATGGAACATCTCCCCTACCAGGAGAGGCTGAGAGAAGGGAAAGCTGAGTACGGACACGGGGAAGTAGTGCCGCTCCGGTGTGTGCAGTACCGCCTTCCATCAGCAGGGAGCCGAGGGGCTGCTGTGACGGGGGTTAAGGCTGCAATTCTAGTGCAAACAAAACTGCACGTTTCAATAGGAACAACGGCACTGCTCGGCTACCTTGACCCCCACATCGCCCTTCTGGTATCGCACACGCAGCAGGTCTTCATTAATCCCGATGAACATCCTTACAAAGTCCATAAAAGAACTGTTCCCAAGCCTTCAAGCAGCACAAAGAGCTTCTTCCGATCTCTTGTCCTCTCTCTCGTACCTGGCGTTCATGTTGGCACACACTGGGCAGCACACATGCTTTCCCCGTGTCACCTTCTGAACAAACCTGGACTGTCTGCATCTATTCTTTATGGCTTTTCTTACTGATAACCGTCTTCACTGCCTCCAGTGAAACTAAGACATAATGCCCTGTGCCATTGACTCCATGCTCCTGAACTTCGGAGCAGAAGGGCTTGGAAAATAAGCACATATTTCCTCCTAAGTAACAAACTAACACATAAGAATTACACTGACTACCTCCCCAGCTCCCTTCACCATTTCCTCAAGGAGAGATGACCTCTGAAAAGCAGCATTTCCTTCGCTTTGTTTTGCTCCAGTAGTTTACAACAAACCTTTGAACAGTGAGAATCCCTATCATTTATGGACACGTGTTTCTATAAAAGGCTTTTCTCCTCCTGACACAAAGGCTGTAACAAGCAGCTGTCCTGAATCACCCACACAAAACATGAAACCTGTTGGTGCAGGTGTTGCTTTATCCATTCTCTTCTCCCTCGCTGCCCTTTGGAGTACAGGTGAGTGACTTTCAGATGTTTTTCTGCTTTACTTCTGACAGGATCAGGTGTTCTAGGAGAGAATTAAGGACCCATATATTATCTCAGGATGGAGGCCAGCAAAACAGACAGAAATGGTGGTATAATATATCTTTACCTACTTTTCATTCTCTTGCTCTCTCCACCCTACAAAAAGCAAATAACCCCCTGTTACCTTCACCCCTACCAAAACTCAGAGACATTTTCTTCTCCTTTTGACAGAAAATACCATACTTTAAGCTATGACCATAATTCTTTCTTCCTCTCCTGGTCTCATTCATACATTGTCGATGACCTTTGGGAAGAATATCAATCTGTTGAATTTTGGAATGCAGTTGATTTCTCCTCCCTAATCTGCTACTGACAGCCCTTCTGTACTTCCACAGGCAGGAAATCCCTCCTGCCTTAGTCCCATGTATGTGGTTAATGCTGTCGTGGATCCAACCAGTATTGAGGATAAACCCCTGCTCCAAAGAGGCAAATACAGATACCACACTCACAGTGTCAGTTCAGCAAGCCACACAGTCTTACATAGTCTGTAACTGTGTTAGTAACCCTCCCCTAATTGTATGTTTATCACTGGTCTCAGTTTTGCTGCATTCACAGACAAATTTGGAATTTCTGATACTTACTGAGGTCATCTCAATTTTATGTGGCATTACTGACATAGTTAACAATGTTGGTCTTGCAAGATTCAGCTATCAAAAGATCCCACTCCACTGTGTTCCAAATTATCAATGCAGCTTGTCCATCTCACTCACATCCCTCTTCACTCTGAAATCCAGCCACTTCTCTCTCAACTTTTTACTACTTTATTTGTTGTATTCAGCAGCTGTTTATGTCACGTCCAATAATAACTTACAGTCTACTCAGCTCTCAGCCAAGGCCTGGTCATCTGTCCACCCACCTAGTTATATTAACAGCTATGTTATTAAGGTTAAATTCAAATAAAATGCACAGCAGGAAGAAATCTCAGCTTCCCATAATCTCCTACTGGATCACACTTTGTCACTGATGTTAGTTTCTCATTCATCCAAGAGCACTGGCCTGTTATCACTGATTCCTGTTATCATTGATAAGGAAGAAGCTGTTTACACTGAGGGCAGTGAGGCACTGCACAGGGTGCCCAGAGAGGAGATGGTTCCCCATCCCTGCAGACACCCACGGTCAGGGGATGGGGCTGTGAGCACTGATGGAGCTGTGGGTGTCCCTGAGCACTGCAGACAGTGGGAACAGAAGGACTTTGGGGGTCCCTTCCAACTCCAACCATTCTATGGCTCTGTGATGATTCTATGATAGTCCTAGAAGTAACTATTATTAGTGATACTACCTAGATTATGGGGAGCAGGCTGTTCTTGAGATTTATCTTTCTATTAGATATAAAAATACCCATAGAATTGCTCAAACTATATATAGACGCCTTTTTCTAAACAAAATGGGCTAACACTGACGCACAGGTGATTGCTGCCTTCATCTGGCATAAACATCCTACCTCATTTATTTACAGCAGCTCTTTAGATGTTGTTTCAGATGCTGCTGTTTCAGAGAAGAGCTTGATGACGTTCCTGACAATGTGCTGTTTGTTTGTTTTTCCTCTTTGATTTGTTCTTTAACAAGGAGCTCAAGACTCTTGCTCGAGCCAGTGTGGGAAGCTGCTTGGTACCTGCTCATGCCAGGAGACTTGCCAGTCCTTGGGGACTTGCTGTCCTGACTATAATGAATTCTGCCTTCAGATTTCTCCGTACTCAGGATCTCTGATGGGAGGCAAAGATTTTTTGATAGAAAATACAGCTTTTAATACTTCTGTGTTACTGTGCAGGTGAGCCATGACTTCACGTTCCTCTTCCAAAGGGAAGTATCCTTTCTGATCTTGCTTTCTAACAATAGGCAATTGTCTCAAATCAAGACTTGTCAGAATGGAAAAAAGTTATCTAAATCCTGAAACTTGCAAAGGTTCTGCCAACCTTTACCCTCAAAGATATATTTTGTCTGCATTTCTAGGCAGGATGACTTCCTGCAGGTTGAGTTACTGCGTGATACAAATAGTTCTTGTTTCCTCACAACATCACAACTGTGACTTCTAAAAAAGGGTTTCCTTTCTGAATGTTTTGTTACTAGAGCAAGAGGGAATGGCTTTGAACTATCAGAGGGGAGACTGAGGTTGGATGTGAGGAAGCAATTCCTCACTCAGAGCGCAGTGAGACCCTGGCAGTGCTGCCCAGAGCTGTGGGTGTGAGTCAGATTTTAGTGTCCTTCCAATCTGCATAGCAACATTTGAGGAGATCTGAGTTTTTCTAACAGCTGTGTACTTGGAATTAAGTGAACTGTTGCTTTATCAGAGCCAACACAAGTTTCAGTTTAGATGAGCAAAGAAACTACTTCTTGGCAGACCCCAAACTCCCAGCTCTACTTGGAATAGCTCTGCAATCCCCATACCTCAATCCTTAAGAGTCATGGATAGGCTTCTACTAGGGATGCCAGGCAAGAGCCCTATTTGGAAGCAGATGGTTAATTTACAAGCAATGAGCTCTGAGTTTGTTACTAATTTATCTTGTCCCTCCTGTAATTAAATTGTAAATCTAAGGCTTGCAACTCGCTTTGTATTTGTGCAGCGCGCAGCAGAATCCCTGCTGCAGTGATAAGTACAAAGTACACACGAGTTTTTCCAGTTGATTTTCACTGATACAAGCAAAACAGCCATGAGACTTGGAATGACCTGCACATGACAATGGCTCACAGAGTGAAACACAACTGAGACACTCAATTTTCCTGCTCTCAACTATGGCTCTGAGAAATGTTTTTGATATCAACAGATTCAAGCAGCAAGTCATAACCAGTGGCTACGTTGATAAGGATGGAAAAGCCCACTGCCTCTCCCCATTGCTGTATGAAACTGGTTTCATCCCCTTTGAAGTTTCTACAGATGGCGGGCTGACATTTCCATACTCTGGAACTTGGTTATCAGGTTACTTACCTCAGTCTGTGATATCACCCTTCTTTCTGTATTCTTGCTTCACAAAAACAAGATGATATAAGCTTTGCCCACTTTCTTAACGGGCTATTTGGCCTCAAAGAAAGACATTCCCTTCATGGTAATTCCTATTTTGAGAGATGAAGTTTTGCTGTGACTGAGTTCTGCCGTTATTCAGGAGCAGCATTAAGTCACAAAAATCCTTGCTCAGAAGTGGAGTTGACCATAAGTGTTTCCTTTTTGGTAGGCATTTATATTGGAAAAGAGCTGTACCTTGCTGTTGTATCCCCAGGACTACACACATCACTAGGGGTTGTATCCTCTCATCTCCAGTTTTCTCTTTTTCTATCATGCATCCTGTTAGAAAACACACACAGAGGAAATACAGCTAAATCTTGCATACTGTAACTGCAGCATTTCATAGCTATGTGAGACAAAAACATCATTCATTAATTATTATTTTGTCATTAAATTCGACATTTTAGGTTTTTCTTGTGTTCTGTAATGCAGTACATCACAGCAAGGTTTCAGATGGAGAAAGATGCACACTGGTCAATGAGACAAAATGGCAGTACTATGGCACTCCTGGCACAGATGGAAGCTTAACTCTGACCTGGACACAACAGGCACTTGCAGCGTCCCATATCAACATAGAAGTCTGGGGGTACCAGGAAACAGGTAAAGTGACTCTCCTCCTACCTGTGCACAGCAGCCACCATTGTAGTGTTTGCACAGAGCTCTATATATCATGCATTCACTTTCACTGAAGCTGCAGGAAGAGATCTGCAAGCACAGATAAGTCACACTTGTAATGGCAGCTTTGCTCTTCAGTTCCACATGGGTGGAGGCATCTAATTTCAGTCGTGTTGTCAGTTAACTCTTCTTTCACAGCATCTAAATGGATTTTCTTCCTCTATATGACAGGTGACAGTTACTCAGAAAACTGGCTTGCTGAATGGAAATATCTTTATACTTTGGCAAGAGAAGCTCCCAATACAGGGACATTTTCTTTCATTCCTGTACCTGCTGAAGCAAATTACAACACTTGGGACTTTGGAATTTTGAGAATTACCCCAAGCACCTATTCTGATGGGCAAAGGCAAGTACATCATGACATTCATTTATCACAGGTACCCCATTATTACTTGTGATCAAATTGCCTTCTCCTTTGACACTTACAACCAGGACTTGGGCTCTGCTTCTCATGCAAAACATTTAGCAAATACAACTATAACGTCTACCTTTCAGGCATAGAACACATCTAAAGATAAGTATGTGATCATTTAGTTACTTACAGTCATCATCACAGCATAAAACTTAATCACCTACACAGTATTTAGGATATCTAAAAGGAGATAAAAGCACTCATTGCTCATCTTAGAAGTTTTCTTTATCTTCTTTCTAATGAGAATAGTTTCTCTGAGGCTCAGCGTTGGCTTTTTGGTGTAGACTTATAGTGCAAGCACTCTTCCAGCACAAGCCATAGCCAGAACATGAGTGTGATACCAGCACTATTCAGTCACAAGGCACAAGATTAAAACATAGCACTGTTTGTACATTCATTTCTAAATGAAAGAAGTGGCCTTCTCTATCAAAAAAACAACTTGCAAGGTGTAAAATACTTCAATACTTCATAATGGTTGATGCCCAAACTTTGCTTTTCAGCTACCAGATCTGATTTTTGGCTTTCTTTTTTATTTTCCCAGCAACACTCCATCTATCTGGAGCCCAGCACACGCATTGGCCTGGCACCTTGGAGAAGACTTCAGAAATGAGCCAGCTGCATGGGCTACTGCAAAGTGTATCGAATGGGACAGGAAGGAAGAAAAGCTTCCGAACTTCATGGAGGAAATTATAGATTGCCCTTGCACCTTGGCACAGGCAAGAGCTGATACTGGCAGGTTCCATGTAAGTTATTAATCTATCACTTTGGCCTTCTGCAGTTCCAAGTTGAAGTTGAGGGACTGCTATACTCTTCCCTGCAGCCTTGTTCTCTGCTCCATAACCTTCCCTGATACCAAGGTCAAGTTAACAGGCCAAAAAGTTCCTCCTTCCAAGCCTTCTTGTAGACGGGTGTCACGTTAGCAAGTCTTTGTTTAGATTTTACACGGACCTCAGGGGACAAGTGGTTGGGAGAGAACATGAAAACAGGAAGGATGAAAGAAAACTCCCTTAAGCATGAGCACTGATCTTTTTCAGACAGATTACGGCTGTGACATTGAAGAGGGAAGTGTATGTACATACCACCCCGGTGCTGTGCACTGCGTAAGGGCAATTCAAGCCAGGTAAAGAACAATATCTGAAGCCACATCTTTTTAATGACTTGTTTCACCTCACAGAAATCTTAGCATCAGAGAAGTCAGAAAGGCCTCTGGAGCCTTGGCAATCAGGTTTAAAGTAATCAGTGTTTCTCTCTTGCTCCCTTATTACTCCTCATTGCTGAGGTGAAGTTAATACCTTAGTCTTACTAGACAATTACTTGCACAGTGCCTGATCTCAAGGTACATAAACAAGCAATAATGTCTAAAAGCAGTTTGATTAGACTTAATTATGCCTTTTTTGTAATGGCTGTTGGTTGTACTTGTTCTCTCAGAATAACACTAGCAGTGCTATGCATGGGTGGCCTTAAGGCCTGCAGAGCTTCCCTACAGCCTTGGTTAAAGCCCCCTCCCACCCAAGCCCTGATCTGATCTATTTCATGAGAGCAGAAACAAAAATATTTACTAATAAGCATCTTTTGTGGATGTCAGAGAGCTTGGTAACCAACACATCTATTCACATCCATATAAAGGCAACCATTAAACATAAACAGACTTCCCAGAGCTGAATGATGACTTTCCTCTTCCTACATTTCTCAACCAGCCCCCAGTACGGAGCAGGACAGCAGTGCTGCTATGACTCCACCGGGACCCAAATCCTCACACAAGACTCCACAGGAGGCAGCACACCTGATCGAGGCCACGACTGGGGAGCACCACCCTTCCTGAAGCCTCCACGTATACCTGCCTTTTCCCACTGGCTGTATGATGTTATCAGCTTCTATTACTGTTGCCTGTGGTCTGATAATTGTCACTTCTATATGAAAAACAGGCCCTCTAGTGACTGCAGGACGTATCGCCCACCCCGAGCTGGTAAGAGCTTCAGAATTCCATTTTGGAGTACAGAATTTCCATATAGTTTTGGCTTTTAGACATTTGCGTGTGCATTAATGTCAGCTGACAAATACTGAGAGCACAATGTCCTCTAGAAAATTACAATGACAGGTTTCAATTCATCTGCCAGTGGCAAAATGTTCTTTAACCGCCCTACAAAACTTTTGGCTTGAGCATCCTATTAACTCCTGGAATCTGAGATGACATTTAGCCAGAGATTTTGGCTTCTTAATGGACTGTGGGCTTTTCTTGTTCTTATTCCTAATTTTTCTTTCCAAAATAGCGTCTGCTTTTGGAGATCCTCACTTCCTCACATTTGATGGTCTGAACTTCACTTTCAAAGGACAAGGGGAATACACATTGGTAGAATCCGACCTCACAGCCCTAAGGGTGCAAGGGAGGACCCAGCAGGCACGCTTTCCCAATGGTAAGTTGATAAGAGAGAAAGCAGGGATGATAAAAAACAGCTTCTGAGGTTGCTTGATTCACTGTTTACAGTATTTACCCTATCTTCTCTAGTCCTCTTTTTCTCTCCCCCTGCCTGTTTATGGCTAATGTCTCTCTGGGCTGTTTTCCCCTTCACAGGCTGACAAACACCTCACACTGATGTTATTATCAGTAGAAACAATCCCTTTTCTCAAAGTAATTGTGCATGTTCTGGCATTCTGCTACTTCATCATACACAGACATTTTATATATCTAGTTGCTGTGTGTTCTCTGTTTGGTTTGTTAATGCTGTTTCATTGTCTGTATAATTACCACCTTCCTAACAGAGTTTATTTGATGAAAGGCATCTTGAGGAGTTGCTTTTTTGTGTCTTTTTCTGAAGGGACTCAGGCTCAGGTGACAGGCCTGTCTGCAGTGGCCATGCAGGAGAACAACTCTGATGTGATTGAAGTACGCTACTCAGAGAATCTGAACCTGGAGGTCCTGTTGAATCAGAAGGTGGTCAACTTCTCTGAGCAAAGTTGGATGGACCTGAAAGGTTAGTTACAAATATGTTATAGATATCAGCCTTGAAAACAGCCGTGGAAGACCAGCATCTCCTCCTCTCCCAGAAAATCCAAGTACCACAAATGACAGCCTTTACCAACACTTGGTGCCATCCTGAGCTTTTGTGTATTTGTAGACAAATAGTAAGAGAGGGAAATTCTGAAAATGGTACCGAGATCTTTGACTTCAGTGCCTGCTTCATTCATGTCATCTTTCACTGTCTTGCAGAGCAATGATTTCCCTTCTCATCCCATTGAGGATGAAGAGAATTACTCCTCCTTGCTGAGGAAGAGAATTAGTCCTTACTCCTCATCCATGTGCTTTATGTGATTAGCTATTTTGTCCTCATTTTCTTATCATTTTAGGCCTCTTCCTTCATTCTACGGCTGATCAGAAAATTACAGTGATGTTCTCTTCTGGGTCGGGAGTAGAGCTAAGAGGAAGTGGAGGATTTCTGACCCTAACAGTTCTGCTCCCAGAAAGGTTTATGAATCACACACAGGGTCTCTTTGGGGTGATGAATGGTAATACAGAGGATGAGTTTACCTTCAAGAATAAAACAATCATGTCAGTTCATGCAAGTCCCCAGCAGCTGTTTGAGTTTGGAGCTAATTGTAAGTGATTCTTTTGGTTGTCTATTATTACATTTTCTTTACAAATTCAAAGCTGCTTGTGATCTAAAGACCAGAAAATTGTCTGTGCTGAGCAGCCTATTCAGAGTGAGAGATAGAGGCTTTACCGCTTGATTTAGTAGGTAACATGCCTAGAAAAATGGATAAAGACAATCATGATAAACCCTCTTTGTTTTTATCAAATTTTACCAGCATTCATATTTTTAATTAATTGATCAAACATTAAACTTAGTGCAAGGTTAGAATGCTGCATGCAAAAAGGAAAACAATCTTGAACTGGAAGGAGGATGTATAAGATAGGACAACATAGACATCTTATAGCTCTGGCTGCACTTCTCTATACAATTACTTGGCAGAAGGTTGCGTAGGTCTGTAGGCAATGCTACAAATGAATCTCTCTTTCACTTTGTCTCCCAAGGGGCTGTTGAAAATGGAACTTCTCTCTTTACTTATGACACAGAGACCTTACTGAACGATTATTTTTACGGGGAAAAGCACAATGCCTCCTTTCTGCCAGTGTTCTATCCTTATGAAGACCCTGCTGATCCCTTGGTGGAAGAAATGGTCTCACTCTGTGACTCAGACCCATTCTGCAGATTCGATGTCCTGACAACAAGAAGCCTTCAAGTGGGAAACTTCACAAGACACTCTCATCAGAATCACAAGCAGCTGGTAGAAAGTCTCAAGCCAGGTGAGACAGCATTAAATAAAGCTTCCCTTTCTGCAAGCATCTAAATAGTTATGGACATCTGAGGAGGCTTTACTCAACAGTAAATTCAGTTAGCCTAGAAATTGTCTCTCATTGAGTTGCCATGCAAATGCCATTTGAATCACTGTGACTGAGATTCACTAGTCCAAACCCAATATAACCAGATATTTCTCTTTTACTAGTGATTTCTTGTGGCCGGCTGGATCACCCAACTAATGGAAGGAAGGATGGAACTAACTACCTGCTGGGCTCAGCTATCCATTTCACCTGCAACCAGGGCTATGAACTCATTGGATCAAAAGAAAGAATCTGTCAAGAGACAGGAGCCTGGTCTGGGGACTCACCCTATTGTACCTTAAGATCAGGTCTGTTTTCTTTTAAGCATTACAAATTATCACCAGAAATCACTACCATGAATAATGTGGGGCAATCTCAGTACACAATGATGGCACTTGACAAAAGCAACCTCCCTTTTTGGGAAGATATCAGACACGGGACCCCTGCACATCTAGAAAGACTAATATTTATATTTAAATAAGAGGGTGGGGATTGGTTTATTTCTGTCTTTCTTCTGAGTATATGCCTTTTCCCAGGGCCTAAAGCTATATTTCAAACTCAGACTAAGCATGTTAACAGTATTCTGGGCTGCACTAGGCAAAGTATTGCCAGATGGTGTGAGAGCTGCAGTGCTGGGCTCTCCAGTACAAGAGATGTACTGCAGAGTTCTGCAAAGAGCTATGAAGATGATGGAGGGATGGAAGTCACCCTCCTATGAGGAGGGGCAGAAAGAGATAGAACTCCTCAGCCTCGATGAGAGAAGACTTGGGGGGTCCCATCAATATCTACAAATATGTGAAGGAAAGGTGTAAAGAGGGTGGAACCAGGCAGTGCCAGGACAAGAGGCAGTGGGAACAAACTGGATCATGGGAGGTTCCCTCTAAGCATCAGGAAACTTATTTGCTGCAGTAATGACTGAGTGCTAGAGCAGGTTGCCCAGAAAGTACCATTGAGTCTCCATCATTGGAGATATCCAAAAGCTATCTGGATAAAGTGCTGACCAATCGGCTCTAGGTGATCCTACCCAAGTGGGGTGGTTGAATAAGATAACCTCTAGATGCCCCTTCCAACAAACAGCTTCTGATAACAGTGGGCAGACATTACACCTTTGTCTCTTGCCAAGCTTCCCCTTCAATGCTTGTTGAAGGCTTCTGCTCCTTGGTTCCAAAGGATAACTATGTTATCTCAGCACAGAAGCTATTAGTCTATAGCAGTAGAAAAATACCTAAAATAAACAGCAAATAATTATTACCCCTATTATGTCACTGCTATAAGCTTATCAATTAACCTGGAATTTTTGGATTTTACTGCCGTTAGGCTGTCTCAACAGTTTACAGAAAACAACCTACCATCTTCAGACAGTTTGAACTTGGATTTGTTCTTCTGCCATGTATTCTGCAAGCATCCTCAAGATGGCAATGTTTCAAAGCACCAGAGCGATGCAAGGCGACACGGCACTCCAAAGCACTTTCTGTGTTATTAATTCCTGAAATCACTCAAATCCGGCCACTTTCTCCATTCCAAGCACCTTCCAAAAAACATGGAAAGTGCAGAACACATCAGCAGTGAATTCTTGTCCAATACATTTCGTCATTCACAGTAATAATAGGTCATTTGTCATTTGATTGAGAAGAATGAGATCTTTACAAAGTAAAGCCAGAACAGTGGCAGAATATTTTGCCAAGTTGAAAGCTAAGATCATTTTTCCATTGCTGCTGTCAGCTGCATGCTTGCTGGATAGGAGCCAGACAGTCTCAGTAAGCAAACCGGACACTTACATTTACAGAACTAGGGAGCAAAAAGCCAGCCCTAAGAGATCAGAAGGAAAACGTTAAACAGAAGTTATCTGCATTCAGAATAATGGAGACATGCCATAGTCTCGTGGCTAAGCACAGGGCAAGAGGGAATTGTTTCAAACAAAAAGAGGGGAGATGTAGGCTGGATATAAGGAGGAAGTTGCTCACACTGAGGGCAGTGAGGCACTGCACAGGGTGCCCAGAGAGGTGGAGGTGCCCCATCCTTCTAGCACTTCTATGGCATGGACATCCGCTTGCTTTTCACTAAATCCATTTTAATCTCCAGTCTAATACAGTTGAAATCCAGCACTGATTTTCCTTGTGCCAATTCTGGATTCAGCACAGTTGTAGAAGATGTCTTCACAGCATTACACACTGTTGTCAGTCATGCTGGTTTTCTTTACTGTTTCTCTTTTTACACAGCAACAAGCTGCTCTTTTGCCAGCACCCATTTCATTAAGCTCTGTGACAGAGGGCCATCTTCATAGCAGGAAAATGTTAGCAAAATTAATGGCCAGTGCTTCCAAACTTCTGGGAGCCTGAATGAGTCACCACTGTCCAAGCAGTGTGGTTTGTGATTGGATTTTTACTTCCACCATTAACTATTAAAACACTTATTTTAATGATGACCTCTTCCATGCTGACCAAGAACTCAGGACCCAGCTGCCTGTTATTGCCAGCTTCCAAAGGTGATGCTTCTCAATGCTGTGCTCATTGCAGTGCTGCAGCCTTCTGGCACATTGGATTCAAAGCCTGTACTACAAATCATCAGGGGGGTTTAGTTACTAGCATGCTCTCCTCCCCCTAAAAAAACACCTAGAAAATTTACAATGAAGGTGTGAGGACTCAAAACTGGATAGGAAGAGAGACAAACAGAAGTAGTATAGGACAGTTACTTTGCAAAATCCATTTCTGTACTTCAGAAACAAATCATGCTTTCAGGCCTGTGTGTTGTTACTTCTGAGTTTTGCTTCCTTGAATTAAGGTTTCCATGGATATCCTCTGCTAATAATTACTTCTGCTATGCTTCTAATTACAATCCCACTGCAAGGCTTGCCAGTACCTCAGCAACCTCTCTTCATAGAATATCTCATGGAGGGAGAAAAAGAAATAAACCATCCAGAAAAAGAAGAAAGGAGAAGGGTAAAACCAGGAGTAAAATGTGATTGAAAACTGTAACATCTTCACAATACATATTCACATGTATATTGTTTGTGATAAACAATTTGGTGGTGTTAAGTACAATCCGTTTTTGTCCCTTTTGTTTTCAAACTCTTTGTTTTTAGCTTTCCCTTTCCAAGCTGTGTGCAAATGCAATCCTTTTGGGAAAGGCTGACAGAAAACCCATTAATTCTGTGTACTTTTTCTCAGATGAGGATGGAATTGCTGTTATTTCCAGGAGAACTGCTTCAAAACATCCTAAAATCATGAAAAACAACCTAAGATTTTAAATCAAAAACAAAGATTTCACTTCAGAGACAAACCATCACCAAGTCAAACTATCCAGGCAGGAGGCTCTCATCGCTTGACAGAGAAGGGGTACCTGCCTGAGGTGTCTGTAGGTCAGACAAAAGCTTTTGGGCTTTGAAGAGGAATTGCTGAATGAAGACAAATTGTAAAGCTACCAGACTGGGAAAAGGATGGAAAACCCATCATTTATTGGGACTGGAAGTTGCACAGAAATATTGCAGATGGATGAAGTCAGTCGCATTTTAGCCATCAACACACTCTGTGTTATTGCAGCTTTCACAGCCACCTGCCCTAACTGGGAAGTTATGTGAATTACGTGCTCACCCACAATGAGCAGCAAAACATTTATTCTATATATACAAATTAAAACCCTGTAATGATTATGTTCAAACATATTGATACAAGAAGAATCTTCCTGTTACATTATTTCCTGCTTTTGTTTCAGACATCAAACAAGTAATTCTTCTTGCCTGTATATTTGGAGTTGTGGGTCTCGCTGTTGTGACGCGTCTAATTCTCCTATATAGAAAGGAGAGGTAAGAATTCAAATGAGCTAAAAACAAGAAAGAACCTGATAAAGAAACAGCAAGTGTTGTGCCCTTCGAAGCCATTTCCATCAATGGCAAAGAAATCCTATCAAACAGAAATGCACTCACTGTATGAACTATTGCATTGTAAAGGAAATCTCCACAACACGTTGTGTTGCTAGTTAATTCCTTCAGACTTTAATTCTTTGCTTTAAAAGTCTGCACATAATTCACTCTGTTGGCCAGTTTAACAAAACAAAACATTTTTGGCCCTATAATCTTACAACAGATTCGTATCTTCAGAGACTTTTGAAGCAGAACGCACTATGACACCTATGTTTGTCACTGAAAATGCAGCTCATTGATCCTCTGCTCAGTCATTAACTGCATCTATCAGCATGCCACAGTGAATACTAAGCTTTGCCCCTCACCTTTGAGGTCACATAAGCATCATTTTCTATACTCCATATGAGAACTGTCATAACCCAAATATCTTTTCTGCCCTTTCTGTACAAAAATAATGGATACTCAACACATGGAGATACCATTAGCAATTGATGGTTTTTGCTTATATATGCACACACACACAAATACACAAAAGACACCTCCTATATTTATCAAATCTTACATGTTCCAGGTTCTATGACAAATGATTGATATAAAGCACCACTATTACAGCCATATATGCTAATCCTGATCTCCAAACACTATTTGTATTTAAGTTCCTTCCTCCTTTAGCAAACAAACACGAAACCAAGTGAGGTTACATTTTCAGGCTTTCTCCTGCTGCATTTTCAGCTGAGAAAAGTGAGCTGTGTTTCTCAGTTAATCACATCATGCTGAGAGCAGAGATTTAGGGGAGAAGAATCCCAATACTACAAAGAATTATGCAGTAACATGATGGCAACCATTGTAACAGTCATCTCTTGCACTTATCTTTAACTTTAATACTTTCTGTCTTTTCTTCACAAGACACAGAGCCAAGCAGAAGCTTGTTTCAAAGGAGCCAGCAACATCCCAACAAGAAAGAGCAAAGCTTCCAGATCAGCTTTCGATGAAACACAGAGAAAGCATAGCAGAGGAATAAATGGTCCACAGCAACAAAGACAAAAACAACAGTTCCACATAGTATGTTACCATTTAATTTTTGCTTCCAATATAATGACTGTTCAATCACATGGGAAATACTAACAAGCTTTGTGGGATTGTATAACAGCAGATTCATCCTACTAAGTATCATAAGGAATAGATACTGCTTCTGAAAGCAGCAGACTCAAAGTTACATGTATTGGTTTCTTCTACAAGTCATATTTCAGACAACAGAACCAAAGTTTTGACAAAATCAGAAGAGTTTGTGGTTTCTCTGTACTTCTCTTCCTCTCACCTTTTACTTCTAAGTTGGTAAAATGAAAATAGACCCAGCCTACAATACTAACCATTATCAGAGAAACACGCACCTTCTCTGGGGCCATTTGCAGCTGATATAGATATGAAGTCTGCTCTGAAAGTAACACCTCCTTTGTCATGATGCTGGTAGTACAAGGCGAACTTTGGTAATGTAATGGAAAGCGCAGAAATGACAGCAAAACAACAAAGTCCTATGCTGCAGAAAGCAAGGAGCTGCTCAAATTGCAACAGCCATAAGCACAAAAACAAAGGAAAGAAGCTGCTTACCTTTAGAAGGCCTCAGGTGTTTAGGGATCTTCAGCAAAACATCCTCACCTCCACCACCAACCCTTAAATGAGATAAGGGAAGGGGTGGAGCCAGGACCCAGGTCACTGAGGTACATTGTACATTGCATGCACCTGAGCTCCCTGGGTTGGCCCTGCCTTCCCACCAGGTGCTCCATCACTGCTTCAGGCTGTGGCTCAGCATTTCTGCTACAGCCTTCCCACCAGCTTCCCATTCCATTCTGTTGCAGTGGAGGGGCAATCTGACAAATGACATCTGATATGACAACTCATATGAAGCAAAAGTATGGAAATGAAATTCTCCATAGGGAAGAAATGGCCCCACTAATTCATCAACTCTTGGTGAACATTCATGGAGACCCAGCAGTGGATGTGAGCACAGTAAGGAGTGGGTGGTGTGTTTCAGCTGTGGTGACAGTGATGCAAAAGACATCTTACCCACCATCTTTTTCCTTATGGTCACCGGCACACAGACTGCTTACCAACTATTAACACCATGTTAATTACGAAAATCACACAACCAATTCAGTGTATCTCCCAAAGTCTGGTCTCCCAACACTCCTTGGCAAAACCACCTTTGCTCACTTCACACTCTGCTTTCTTTACCAACCACTCACGCACACAGTTGGTCTATGTGTATGCACCAGTTGGGTAATTTGCTTTCACTTTGCTTGGTCTTTTTTTTCTGAGCTCTTTTATTCTTTTTATTTTCTACCAGGATACTTATTTTTTCTCTCTGTTAGACAGAATCACTTGTATTTCAATTTACTGTATCCAAGATCACCCATTTGCATTGTGCAATTTTCTGCTTGTGGTTTGTGGCTGCTGTTCGCAAATAACACCAATGGCAATAACAACAGTAGCTAATAAGTAATGAATCATTTCATACTACTTAATACATGGCCTGAGAGGCTCCTTTCAACTTGTGCTGTTCCCAAATCTGTACATTTTGTCCTTGCCTGTTGACACAGCCACAATTTCCCAGCAGTTTATGAATGAAAGACCCTAGAAAAGTAGAGTCAAAGAGCTGCAAGAGTTAGTAATTCCTCCACTATCAACAGGGGTTTCACGATGCACAACTGGCTTCCCAAACCCTTTGGGATATAGGCTGGACGCACAATAAATTAGCAAAAATGCCCCTTTGAGTATGTATTAGATGACATGGCATATACGAATCCAGTGTGTAAGTATCTTCATTTTTCCCCTGCTTTTTATATACCTCACAACAGCCAAAAGAGATTTCAGCACGTTTTTTACTGTATGGTTATGTACAATGGGAGCTTTCTGTATACAAAGAATTAGGTGTATCATAGTGTGTATTGATGTAACAGAGAAAGCACAGAAACTGTGTTTCGTGGCTGATACATTCAGAGTAGTAAAATGGGTCTCTCCTTTGTAGGTGTTTGAAGGTATCATTACATAGCAGAAGTATGAAGAAGCTGTAAGGGCAAGATGCAATGACAGGGGCTTCAAACTAAAAGAAGGGAGATTGAGGTTGGATGAGAGGAAGCAATTCTTCACTCAGAGGGCAGTGAGACCCTGGCAGTGCTGCCCTGAGCTGTGGGTGCCCCATCCCTGGAGGTGCCTGAGGCCATGGATGGGCCCTGGGCAGCCTGAGCTGGGGGCAGCCAGCACATGGCAGGGGTGGGGCTGGGGGGGTCTCTGTGATCCCCTCCAACCTCGGCCATTCTGTCATTCTCTGATTTGTGTTAGACAAAACAAGTCTAACTTTTCCCTCATCGCTTTCTGTTTGTTTGCTTGGTTCTTTTTTTGCTGTTGGTGTTTGCTTTCTGTTATTTACTTTATAGCTAAGAAATGCTGGCTCTGCTAAAATGCCTCACGACTCAGCGAAGAAACCTTTGCAGAAGTCTAGACTATGGCCTCATTATGTATACCCTTAAGAAATAGCTTTCCTGCCCACATGGAGGTAGAAAAGGAAGAAAAGGAAAGCCACCTGCACTTGTATTCACCATTTTTCAAATAGAGACAGTGAACTCATCCCCTCAGTTCTGTGCTCTGTCAGTAGCTGTGTATTTGCCTCTGTGTATGCTACGTTAACATAGACTCACTGAATGGCTGGAGTTGGAAGGGACCCCTGCAGGCCGTCTGGTCCCACTGTCTGCAGTTCCATCAGTGCTCACAGCTCCGTCTCTTGACCTATCTCCCCCGTTCTATTTAGAGACCATTTCCCCTTGTCCTATCACACAGAACCTGCTGAAGGCTCTGTCCCTTCATTCTTACAGCCCCTTAGACACTGACTCTCTCAGCCTCTCCTCGGAGGGGAGGTGTTCCATCCCTTGCTTCAGTTTTGTGGCCCTCCTCTGCATGTGTCTATGCACTGGAGAAGTCCGTGTGCTCGTCTCTGTGTCTACGTCCGTACTTATGTGTTTGAAGCTGAGTACTTGTGTATGCCTCCGGCTGAGTCCCTGCATCTCCCCGCACACCCTCCGGCCCGCGAAGGGCTGTATAGAGCCATAGCGCAAAGATTACAGCGGTCTTCTCCCCGCCCTCCCCTAAGGGAAGAAAAGATGCTCCGCATCTGCGCGCTCCGTTCTGCTGGCAGGCAGCCCCCGGGACCGCCAGGCTGGCACGGCCTCGGGGCTGCGGGGCTCCGCGGGGAAGGCAGAGGGACACGGGGGGGATGCCGAGAGCTCGGCGCTGCCTGCGGGGCTCTTTGGTTCCGTGACTGATCCGTGCGGGGTTCGCCCCGAGGAGCGCTCCGCGGAGCCCCGTCTGCGGGCGGCACGACCCGAACCCGTCGGTGTCAAACGTAAAAGCGGTTCCTCTCCGCGGTTCGGCGCCGCAGCGGGGAGCAGCAGGTTGGGATGTTGGTTTCTATCCTTTCCTGTCACATGGCTGGTAATAGGATCCCTCATCTGCCACTCGGCACCTCGCTGGGGCGCACTTACAGGACACATGCTGTAGGGCCTCCGCTTTCCGCACATCGCGCTGCTCCCGGCCGCCCGCGACCACCTCCGCTCCGGAACGCGGTGCGGCCCGGCGGCCCCGGCCCATGGAGCCGCCCCCTCTCGCCGCCGTCGTGGCCATATCGGGACTGGCGCTGAGCTGCTGCCGAGAGCCCGGTCTGTCCGGTGAGTGAGTGAGTGAGTGACACCCGGCGGGGACGCGGGGGGAGCCGGGCTGAGCGGACGGAGCCGCTCGCGGATCTTCTGGAGGGGATTGAGAGGCGACAGAGCCGCAGTTTGTACCCGAGCTCAGCGGACCCGAGGCTGGCACCGAGCTCTGCCGCCCGGCAGCACCGAGCTCTGCTGCGATCAGCCAGCCCGGGGCAGCGCGCTGGAGCTCGATGATCTTTATGGTCCCCTCCAGCCGAAGTCGTTCTGTGATTCTGTGGTCGGGTTCGCGATAACATCCCTTCCTTATCGCCAGCTCCGTGCGCGGTGCCAGGTCCGGAGCGGCTGATCAGGACGGTCCGAGATACACGGTCCTTCTGGATGTGCTCAATAGCTGAATCTTCCTTATTCTGCTCGATACAGGATTTGCACTGCTTCCTCCAGCTATGAATAGACGCTTATCTTCACATTATGTAGATACACCTAGAATCATAGAATGGTTGGAATTGGAAGGGACCCCCAAAGACCATCTGTTCCCACTGCCTGCAGTGCTCAGGGACACCCACAGCTCCATCAGTGCTCACAGCCCCGTCCCCTGACCGTGACTGTCTGCAGGGATAGGGAACCACCACCTCTCTGGGCACCCTGTGCCTCACTGCCCTCAGTGTGAACAACTTATTTATACCCAACCTAAACTTCCCCTCTTTTAGTTTGAAACCATTTCCCCACATCCTATCAATCCTACCATGTCTGATTATCAGACCCAGTACCATCAGGCTGTGTTTGATGCACTCTTGGTCATCTTTTCTTTATTGAAGAGTGTAATCTTTTTTCCAAACACAACTGTAGACGGAACACGCTGTGTAAGCAGCCAAGTTTCACAGCAGCTGCATGTGAGCATGTGGAGGATATATCCCTATAGGAGTGTTTGGTTCCTAGGCAGTGTAGAGACCTCTGTGCACATCCATGCTCTGACTGCATACACCCACAGCCACAATAACCCAATATTACAGTGAGTAAATATGTAGCAAAGATGATGGATCTAGGAAGCACAGCCACCTACCTTCCAGTCTGTATTAATTCAGTCACTGAGATCTGCAGTACTCAAAGCTCAGTCATACCATATTTCTCAGGAATTGAGGGGGGGAGTGGTGAATAGGTTCCCTATTGAAAGAATACATTGCCTAATTAAAGGGTTTTCTGAATTTGGTGCTTTTTGTGTTACAAAGAAACTGAGAAGTCTCTGAAATGTCACTTTCATTGAAGAAATGTTTTATATACGCAGTGCAATAGGCTGTCTTTTCTAGTTTCTATACTTATAGCCTTTTAATTTCCCACTCAGAAGTGTGTTTGATTTCCCCGCTTCCTTTCTCTGTTATCTTTCTGTTCAGCAGTAGTGGATCTCTATGCCTGTGGTTTCCTTCCTTATCGCTGTTGTTTCACCCATCTCTTTGTGTAAAGCAGCTCTGCTTTGTGTTCCTTCAGCAGCCATCATGCAAATCATCCAGCAAGCAGTTCTAAGCAGGCCGAGATAGTCACCCTAGGCACTTTGGGAGATCGTGCTCATACATGCACAGAGCCTAACTCAAAATCCGGAGTTATGAATGGATTTTGGTAGGGTGGAGCCAACGGAGTGGGAAGGAGGCTGGGATTACACGCTGCCAGCTGCTCATTTTGTCATATCACACCACAGCGGTTGTGCAATTGAGCACTCCCTCCATCTGCACAGTGGCTGAGGCCCACGCTGGTAAAATTTCCGGAGGGATTCGGTCTGCCACACTTGACAGTGGAACAACAGATTTAAAAGTTCACAAAGAAAACAAATGGGTGTATTAAGGAGCAGAAATTCCTCTGGGGCTACATCATGCATTCTTAGTTCCAGTGATAAAGAATCCCAGGACAAGTGTGGTGGTGGAACTGTACCTCTGTCTGCTCCCAGGCTGTGCCAATGGATGCTGAGGATGAGGTTTGACTCAGTGTCATTGGGGCCGCTCTATGTTCCGGACCAACATGAAATGTGACTGTTCTGGAGCAGCTGAGGACCTGTAAAGATGATGTGTGTGTGCCTGTGTGGGATGAGGGATTTTTAAGCTACATACAGAATGTGTCTATACTGCATAGGGGAAACCTTCTGCTCCAGTGCCCTCATGGCATCACAGCAGCCTTTCACTGGCCTTATCCTCCCCAAAATCATTTATTTTCCATCATAACATATTACGGAATAAGGTTTTTTTCCTGACCAATCCTATGAAAATACGCAAATGAACATTTGGTTCAATCAATAAAACTGCATCTTCAAAGAAAACCATTGCGCTACTAAAAATATTTTTAATAATGACCACAGAAGCCATATTTGTCTCTTTGATCTCCTGGAGCTTCTTCTGGTTTTAATCAGCATTCCCACATGCAGAATTGTGGCAGCCTATGATAATAGAATCTCTATTCGCTTATCCATAGGGAAACAAAAACGCTCTCATCTGAGGAAGGTAATTGGGTGCTGTGCCCCTTCCATCCGTGGGCCTCCGTCGCTGCTGGGGTGTCTTGGCATCAGTTAAGTGGTTTCTGTCCTTTCCTCTGTGCCTTACTCTCTCATTGAAGTGTTTCTGCTGTCTAATTATACCCTTTCAATCAAATTAGAGACTGCAGCATCTGGTTAGTGCCTGTAACTGTTGCCATCTGCACCTAGATACAGGGCTTGCGTTTAAGGAGGAGTGCTGCGATTACAGGCTGCAGCAAAGGCAAGGAGAGTAGTTTTGGTAGAATGGAAATCACCTGAAGCTCTTCTTAAAGCACTATTAAAATGTGTGCACCAAGCAGCTGAGACACAGTCCTTATTGGACTCAGCCCACGCTCTTATCCACACACATTTTGGGAGCCTTTCCTTATTGCTTCAGCCTTACAGAACATTTAAAGTTCTGGCTGTTGTGCTCCTGCCGCCAAACATCATATTTCAATGTCAGCCGTTTTCATTTAGCTTTGTTGATTCTTTTATCTGTATATCCTTAAAAGAAAATGCTGCTTCTTGTGGGGATGTTGCTGGTCAGATCTCTCCTGTTCTCCCTACCCAGAGCAAACAAATAGATAAGCAACTTCATCATTATTATTTTTGTTCTGTGAAATAGGAGTGAGTTTGTTACTCTGAATTTTCAGTCTCCCACAAAGCTGTGTATGCACCCCAGGCACACAAGAGCACTCTTACACCATCCTGAATCTCTGTCTCTTTGGTCTCCAGTTGGCGCATCTCTGAGAAATGATGGATTTTGAGGAATGCTCAGGGGACTTAACGTCAGATCAGAGAGTCACAAATAGCTTAGGATGGAGGGGACCAACCCTGGCCATGGGTTGGCTGCCCCCCACCAGCTCAGGCTGCCCAGGGCCCCGTCCATGGCCTTGGAGAGGAAGGATGTTTGAGAATAGCTGTTTTCTTTGCTTTTCCTCTCATTTGTGCAGAGGAGACTGCAGAGGAAATAAAGATGTTTGTATTATTTCCATCACTCATCTTTTGGCACAGAACGAGTATTTCTCAGATAACTGGACTTGCCATCAAGGACTTCAGAGCTGCAAACCAACACACGGGTGTCCATGTTAGAAAATCATTGGAAGCCAGTACACACTCTGTACCTTCAGTGTTTTATCATTGGTGCTTCACTCAGGATAGCAGTCGGGCTGTTACATTTTGCACTACCTTAATTTTTCAAATGATCTCCGAGCGGTGCCCATGTGGAGTGCAGGCAGCCATGCAGTCCCACAGTAACAAAGGCAGAAATGATCATTGTAAGGTCCCTACATTGAAGAAGAAACTGAGACAGATGGAAAAAATTTCTACTACAGCTGCTGTTTGATCTTCCAAATGTTGATCTGGCTCTAATAAAACTAATTGTGAACCTGTATCTCACACAGAACGCTTGCTCACAGTGGACAACCATCCCAGTTTGTTCTCTGCTTTTTGCTTTCTGGTATTTTCCACTTGGTAGGTACTTCTGTAGGCTCAGCAATCACTTAAAGGAAGAGTTGTTTTACTGCCATGGTTCTGACTCTGATTACTGCTATTTGCAGGCATCCCCCCAAAGCAGTAGATGCAGCAGAGCCAGTAGGAGGTTAGTGGAGGGAAGTCATGGTGAACAAAGACAAAGGTACTGAGTGTGCTGAGGGTCCTGCAGTGCTGCTGGGAATTCTATAGGGAACCCTACAAAGTGTAACTCAGTAGATCCCAAGGCAGAAGAAAGTAGGGCTGAGATTCTTTGTATTGAATGACAATGCTTACTTGAGACGTTTGTACTTCAGTGCTGTAGCAAAATAAACGTTATTAATCACTGAGCATTTTTAGCCATTATCCAAATGAAAATTTCCTACTAGGTTGCCTCTTAAAAAAAAGAAGAAAAAAAAGTATTTCATTTGATCACAGCTGCTATATTTCATCATTCAAAATAAAGCTTTGCTGTCTCTTTTCTTCTGGAATAATCAGTGTTTTTCCATGGTATCTCACTCCCTCCTCTAACAAAACTAATGAAGCAGTGGAGCTTCACCATAACCCAGGTGATACATGTCCCCCTAATCATAGAATCACAGAATGGCCTGAGTTGCAAAGGCTCACAGTGCTCATCCAGTTTCAACCCCCTGCAATGTGCAGGGTCACCAGCCACCAGAACAGGCTGCCCAGAGTCACATCCAGCCTGGCCTTGAATGCCTGCAGGGATGGGGAATCCACAGCCTCCTTGGGCAACCTGTTCCAGTGCATCACCACCCCCTGGGTGAAAAGAATGCCTCAGCCCCACACAGGAACAACGCAGGTATTGTTGCAGCCACCTATTATTACCTTCAGAGCAGAACACTGTAGCTAAGGGGAACAAAGAGAGATCCGGCTGCTCCTTCCACACCACATCCTCAAAGTACTAAAAAAGAAGAAAGGCTGAAGATGAAAACGAAAGGCGGTTGCTGCTGCAAGCTAAAGCACGGGCCAGTCTTAGCAGATCCTGCAGTGGGCCGATGTTAACTTCTGTTCAGTCTGTGTGCCAGATCGCATTCAGGTACTGTAGCATTCCTTACATTGCTGGGGAGATGTTAGGACACATTGCTTCGATTTGGAACTGAAAAGCAAGAAGAGCCGTAGCACTAAACTGACAAAGAGCACCTTTTCTGGCCATGTTTATCCCTCCTCACAACTGCTTTGTTGTATCATACATCATTGTGTCCATCCAGTTTATGTTTTCCTCCTCTCTCCTATCAAGTTCTGCTGTTTATTTTGCTGTGACAGGAAAGTTGTGGCGTTCATTCCAAAGCAGGAGAAGCGCTAAAGGACAGTGGCAGCGCCTGTGACTCACAGTGTCTTTTTTCGTATGTTTACACAAATGTTTGTGGTGACTGAAATACTGGAAATTCAGATCCGTGTTTTCAAGGAAATGCACGTAGCCCACCCGCCCGGCTAACGAGGCTGGGTTCATTAAAGTGAGGAGAAGTGTTAATCTGAAGCTTGTTTTTTGCTCGATCAGATAACTTTCTCGTCAGGAGCACCGCGCCAGGGCCAGGTGCAGAGCTCTCCCTTTCCTTCGGGGCACTGGAGTAGAATATCTCTGCAGCTGTTCTATGAGAATGAATGCTATCAGATAAAAAGAGAGAATGCTGTCAGATAACATGGAATGCTGCCCAGCCTGCAGTTAGGGACAGACGTTTGTGACTTCCCCCCCAGTAACACTACCCAGCACATGGATGTGCTTACAGCCACCTAAAACAGGATAACATTTTAATTGTATCACAGAAAATTGTGTTTTAATACTATTTTTAAATAAATTCATGGATGATAAGCGTTATCAAATAGGATTGACTATATGTTCTTTTTGGACAGGTTGCCCAAGGAGGTTGTGGATGCCCCATCCCTGTAGGCATTCAAGGCCAGGCTGGATGTGGCTCTGGGCAGCCTGGTCCGGTGGTTGGTGACCCTGCACAAAGCAGAGCATTGGAACTAGATGACCTTTGAGGTCCTTTTCAACCCAGGCCATTCTATGATTCTTTATGGTGATTGTTTCTGGAAGATGAGATCGGAGTAGGTGTACCTCTTTGTTGTAGAGGAGTTGGACTATAGGTGAGCTGTAAATGTCCCTTCCAACTCAAGCTGTGATGATTCTGTGAGAACTACACAATGGCTGATGTTGGAAGGGATCTCTGGAGGTCATCTTGTTCATCCCCTCACCTCAAGCAGGATCACGTGAAGCAGCTTATTAAGGACCATATTCAGAAGTATTTTGAATATCTCCAAGGAGAGAGAATCCATCACCTCTCCAGTAGACTTAGATCAGTTACCTTCATAGGGCATCTTTTAATTAAAGAATTTTTCTGAATCAGGATATGAATGTTTGCAAGATTCATATCTACAAAATCTTTCATTTTGCAAGGTACAGATGTTCTCAAATGAAGTTAATTTGGAATGAGATCTGGGCAGTGTGCTGTTAAGTAGCGTACTGATAACATCAAGTACTGTCATGTTTGGAAAATCAGCAAGTTACAAATTCAACCCAATTAGTAAAACACAGAGAAAGCAGTAAAAAGTGTGATTTCTTTTTTTCATTCAGAATATGTACTTGATTGTATTAATCACGTTTCAGTCCTAACCACGGTGTTTTATAAAGTATTGAGTAAAAATCATAGAACCATGGAATGGTTTGAATTGGAAGGGACTCCCAAAGGCCGTCTGGTCCTACAGGGACACCCACAGCTCCATCAGTGCTCACAGCCCCATCCCCTGACCGTGGGTGTCTGCAGGGATGGGGCACCTCCATCTCTCTGGGCACCTTGTGCAGTGCCTCACTGCCCTCAGTGTGAACTTCTTCCTTATATCCTGTCTAAATCTCCCCTCTTTAAATAGTGAAATCATAATCCTTTTAATAGGTTTTTGGCTCTGTGAGAAAATTTAGAGTGCCAACAGCGTCCTCAGTTGCCTATACAATGGAGGAAATCTGTTAGTGAAAGGAAACTGGAGCATCGAGAATGGGAGAGAGGGCAAAGGAAGAACAAGTAAACACCAGATCTACATATATTCTCTCTTTCCATTTCCATTTCTTCCCAGAATGTTACACAGCAAATGGGGCTGATTACCGTGGCACTCAGAACCAGACCTCCCAGCATGCAGGGAAGCCTTGTCTCTTTTGGAATGAGACCTTCGAGCACCCTTATAATACTTTGAAATATCCCAATGGGGAAGGAGGGCTTGGTGAGCATAACTACTGCAGGTAAGGACTATCTCATTGCTACCAACATTGCCTCGATGCAATTTAAAGTAGTTGGCACAAATTAGAAGCACGTCAGAACCATGAGTATCTACAGGCCCTGTTTTATCCTGCAATCAGAGCGCTGAATCTTTGGCTCAGCACACAAGTACCATTTGTAGAATAATAGAGAAGTTCTGTCTGAGGCATCACAGCACGCTTCACGTGTGCTGTAACTACAGTGATTTGAACATCTTGTCCACTTCTGTTGTTTTCTTGGCCTGTAAGTTCAATAGGTTAAATATTAGAGCAAAAATAGCATGGAACCCAGGTTCACTAAGATTTATTTTTACATGCTATTTGAAGATAACTGATTTTTCACTCTCTTTCTCTTTTTTTTTCCCCCCCAGGAACCCTGATGGAGATGTCAGCCCATGGTGCTACATTGCAGAGCACGAGGATGGAATATATTGGAAATATTGTGAGATTCCATCCTGCCGAAGTAAGAGAACCATGTAATTAGTTCAGGCCTGTGTCTCTGCCGAGCGGAGGTTGGCAGTTATACAGCAGTGGGTAGTGATTTTCCAACAGAAACTAGGACAAGGCCAATCAGCTTATTTTCATTTGCAAACTAAGCAATATTTGAAACGGATCTCTGGAGTTAATGACAAGGTTGCTGTGTAGTTGTTCCTCCATCGCTGCTCTCATCATCTCCTCTCAGAATTACTGGCTTACGTTATTTATATTAAAATAGAAGATGGAGAAGCACTCAAAACATATGAAGTACTTCTAGTTTTCTAGATCTGATGAAATACACCGTTAGCTTAATACAGTCTAGAGAAAAATGGATAGGAAGTGATTAATTAGGTTTTCAGAAAGTTGTTTATGTCTCCATCACTTGGAGTTCATTTGTTAAATGGGTAGCATTAGTTTGGTGTGAATAGCACACACCTATGGAATTTCTAGGAAGAAACAGGGGCAGTAGAAGTGGACAGAGGGAAAAGATGAATAATTCAGACAGCTCAGAAGTTATTCATCTGAACATTCCTTCCAGCATCTGATATTACCGATACTGCTTAACTTATCCAAAATGCATTTCTTCTTTCATGGTTCGTGTCAGTACGCTCCCAAATTTTCACTCCTGAATGCTCCAGGATAAATTCTGAAGAATCACATTTTAAACATATTACTCAATATTAACACCCATAATTAATCATTCTATTAAGTTATTAAGATGTATTTATCTCCTAACTTCTGTGCAAGCGTTCTCTATGTCCAAGAGACTGCTTCTGCATACATTGTAAAGTATCAGAGCAGTTGTACCGATGTCAGCTTACTTCTGATTGTAGGAAGTACCTTTCAGAAGGACACCTACAATTAATATATTTGTCTGGGTCCCAAATTAAAGAGTTTGCATTTTCTTTAAAGACAGACTTTAAGCGAAGTCTGGATGTGTCACCAGCAAAGCAGATTCTCTCCACTTCATTTGTTCTATGCAAGGAATCCTTGTAAAACAAATCTCACTCGCTTTCTCTATGATGGGGGGATGAGGATTTATATTTGGACGCTTACTTGCACAGATAATCCAGATTTATATTTACAGAATACCCTTTTGACCAGTAGCAGCTGTTTTGAGCATTGCACTGAAACTGGATACTAGAAAAAGGAATTATAGCAACAAACTGCACACTACAAGTCCATCCAAGTCTTAATGCAAACTTCATGGTTTATGACGTTGTGTAATTAAAAAAAACACACACTTACTCCTTACCTTATTGTCTGCTTTCAGTAAGCACAATGATAAAGCTCAGCCCCATCAAAACTAACAAACCCGTGAACTTCATAATACAAAACTGAGTTTTGCGGTGGAGTAAGAGAGCAATTTTGTAAAGAAAACTCATTTCAATGTTTTGGGGAGTTAAAAAATTGCGTCCTGTAAGCAACCTTTCCATAATTATGTCTGCTACTAGAAAAGACACGTATGACTTAGTTAAAAACCATACCCACATCACGCCAATATAACACCAACAGCACGAAACTTCTCTGTTCCCTAGAGAGATTTGCATACAGTGATTCACTGCAGCTACAATTGAGAGTCTGTGATCTTATCACACCTCTTATTCACATGTACTTAAAACAGAATGCTTAATTCAGAAACACATTCTGCACTTGTAAACACGCTGCATAGAGTTTAGTGATGGTAGGTGAGAATGGCTGCCATAGTGCAAAGGACAGTGGTGGTCCCAGTAGGGTGGTCCCAATGGGTAGTGTCCCACTAGGAGCTTGGTCTTTCTTTTTTTCCCTTTCCTTTTCTTGGTGTCTTGCATGCTGGTTTGGTTATAAACAAGTAAAAAGGGAAAAGGCAGCTTTGAAAGGTCAGAGGAATTAATCTGCCACAGAAATATTCGTATTATCCATATGTATATATAATACATACACATAGGACTGTGGGATACCCTGGGTTGGAGGAGTCCTTGGGACATCATCGAGTCCAACCTGCTGCCCAAAGCAGAATCAGATAACGCTGTTATGTTTATATCAGCTTTGCTGATTAACCTTCAGTAGCAACACAGCAGTGTCTCAGGTTTAGGACCAGCCCATCAGAAGCCATAGGAAGAAGGGGTGCAGCAATATCACGTATGTGTGGTAGTCAAAACTTTCTGATTCAGGTCATTTAATCATTTGATGTGGCCCTACCCAAGTACTTCTACCTCTCTGCGGAGCACGTAGCCATGAGGTTATATATTTTGTTGATTTAATATCAAAAGAGATTTTCTTGGAAATTGCTGCCCAGTCTTGGGTTAGACTCCATGAACAACTGCGTTATTCCAAACCACGTGGCAGATTTTGTTTGTTAGATATGAGAAAGCTGAAAGCTCAATGGGACGCGAAGGAAACCAATTGGCTTTAGGATTTTACCCAGCTGCTGTGCTTTATTTAGTTACAAAGTACAGAGTTTTCAAATGGTTGAGTCTGGTTTCTTTGCATGGCAGACGCTGAAGGACTAATCTTCTGGAGACATGGCTGACGGTTCTCACCAATAAAGCTATTAAGTAGATATATATATATTAATATGTGGTTTTAGAAATCCCAGGTCCTCTAGGAGAAGGAGCTGGACTGGTGGCGAGGAACTGTTTTCTGGGCAGTGAAATAATGGGCTTTAGAGAAAACTGAGCTCTCTGAGAATTATCTGTCCAGATGTACCCAGCTGGGTGGGGTTGTAAATGGGAATTTCCAAAGGTATGTTAAATCAGGCTGTAACTTGAATTCACAGTACTTAGAAGCTTGTTGCTGCGAGGCATATCCAAGCCATAAATCCATGCAAGCGTTTACTGTTGAAAGTACATCATTCTTAGGAAAGAAAATTATTTTATCGACAATATTTGAAGTAACATGATCTAAGAATTAAAAAGAAAAAGCAACACATACTTGAATTTGATTCTTCCCAACTTTGTTCTTTTCTTTGCTCTTCTTTCTGGTACCACAGTCATCCTCAAATGCAGCTCACTGAGAGCTATTCCAAAAGAATGGGGAAAAGATCATCTGTGTTAGAATGGGACAAATAGAAGTTGTGAATGTAGGGAACTGTTTCAGGGGGTCGCACACGTAGGTAGGTAGAAGGAAATTCACCAACAGGATTTCACAAACACAACACAGAACTGCTTTCAGGGCTGCTGTTACAGGATGGCTCAGTTCAGAAAGCATCACTGCACTCCTCTTGAATGCACACGGGAGGACAGAAACACAGAGGCACTCACTAAAACAAAGGGAAACAAAGCAAAATATAAACCAAAACTGCGATGATTTTTGGAGGTTCCTACCGACTAAATTCTTCCATTTATTTCCATCTCTGTAATTCTTTTCTATTTCACTCCAAGTGTGAGAGCAGACATGACAATTAGACAAGGGATAATTTTATGCCCTTTGCACAGAAGCATATCCATATCCCACGCTGTTTCTCTAGAAGTCATGGCTAAATTCCAGTGATTAGATGAAAAGCCCAGAAACAAAACAAAACAACTCATGCACTGAAGAAAAAAAAAATCTCTCTTTATGACCACCCATAGTGATCAGTGAGCCCTGAAACACTGATAGGACAAAGGGAAACAGTTTCAAATTAAAGAAATGGAGAGTTAAATTGGATATAAAGAAGATTTTACACTAAGTATGATGAGGCACTGCACAGGGTACCCAGAGAGGTGGAGGTGCCCCATCCCTGCAGACAGCCACGGTCAGGGGATGGGGCTGTGAGCACTGATGGAGCTGTGGGTGTCCCTGAACACTGCAGGCAGTGGGACAGATGGCTGCAGAGTATTGCAGGTATATTGCTAAGAGGCTGTGATGCTGTTTCATCACCTGTTATTTATTCCCAGGAGAGTTTGGAAAACATGATGTAGAGTAATATTTTTCATGGTGTAAAACCAATACTCAGTGACATGGCTGATGGGCATGGTGGGGCTGGGTTGGACGTGGTGGTCTTAGATGTCTTCTCCAACCTTAATGTTTCTATGACTGTTGTCTGTTATTCTTGCCAGTGCCAGGGAATCTGGGCTGTTACAAGGATCATGGAGAGCCACCAACTTTGACTGGCACCAGTGAGACCTCCAATAAACTCACTATCCAGGCATGCATCAGTTCCTGCCGAAGTCAACAATTTAAGGTGATTTCTTTGAAATACATCTACAGATTGTTTTGAAAGACTAAACCATGGGTGTCCGACCTTTTGGCATGCTTGGGCTGCACTGAGTGAAGAGGAATTGCCTTGGGCTGCATATGTGCTACTCTAGCTGCCCTCTGTTCCATCTTTCTTGCTAGTTTTAAGCAGGATCCTAACAGCTCAGCTTGTGGTGGGACCTCTGACCGCAGACTAATCACCCTTCTCCCAAGCACAGGCGTTCTGCTGCCAGCTTGCTTGTTCCCACAACCTCCTGCTGTTGCACCTTTAAACATGACCCCTCCCTTCCTTATGCATCTTTGTTGTCAAAGTTTGCAGGCATGGAATCAGGTTATGCCTGTTTCTGTGGAAATAACCCTGACTACTGGAGATACGGGGAGGCAGCCAGTACGGAATGCAACAGTGTTTGCTTTGGAGACCATACTCAGCCTTGTGGTGGGGATGGCAGAGTCATTCTTTTTGACAGTAAGTATTGAAACAGGCTGAGTTTTTCTCAAAGGAGAGGCCTCAAACGCTGAGCAAATTAGGGGAAAGGGCTTAAAGGCAATGAGAACTGCTGCTCAGAAAAGCACCTAAATTCAGTAGAACACGAAGCTGCTTTCCACTTCAGCTTAGAATTCCCATCCGTGAAATAGCTCTTCAAAGAAGCAGTGCCTGCTCAAGGGACTGACTCATGCTCCAGGGATTGTCTCTTACTTCTCCAGAGCTGGTGCTAACTCTGCTCTCACAAACACTCTGTTTTTCCTAATTAAGCCAGACAAGACGTGCTATAACCCAGTTACACAATGCAAAGCAACAGAGAAGAACTGGTCTGGGGAAGGGTGTACAGCAAAGGTACAAACCAGTTATTCTGCTGTCACCGATTTCATAATTCCTAATACATGGAAATCTTCCTTCCCACTACTTGATGGCCACTGGGGGTCCCTTCCAACTCAAGCCATTCTTTGAACCTATTACACTACACTGTTTTCAAATGCTCCCCCACTGGAGCGTTATATTGCTTTCCATATTGCACTAGCATGCAGATTCATACTGTTATATCCACTGTTTCCTTCTGCTCTTGGCCTCATGAATTAATGACAAGTAGAAGCATCCTCTGTGGCATTTCTTCTTTGAAATGACTGAGGGCTCAGCCAGCTGTTAACCTGAGCACCTGCAATGCCTTTTCTGGTGAGCAGAAAAAAGAAGTCATTCTGGTAACTGCCACCTGTTTGGTTTTGCTGATTAGCAACACCTGCTCATCTCATTCCTCTTCCCTTCATTCAAGGTCACTGACTTCTAATCTACAGATTATGTCATACCCCCAGAATCTCACTCCTGATACCTGCTGGCTTCTTGAACTCATCAGTTCCAAGTCCTTTCTACACACAACACTCTCTTATCCTTTTTCTGCCTCTTCCCCATCTACAGAGTCCCGTGGGCTTCATTGTAACATCCAAATGTGGAGGAGAGATGGGGACAATAAAGATGCAATGGCAGGCATTGAAGAGTTCTGTTTCCTTACCCTAAACTTCTTACACACGCACCCATTTGTAACATTCAGACCCGCAACACAGAACTCTTCCAGTTCAGCATAGAACTGGAAGGGGAAGGCTGCCTAGACTGCTGTGTGTGCCCCATCCCTGGAGGCATTCCAGGTTGGATGGGGCCCTGGTCAGCCTGAGCTGGTGTGGGGCAGCCAGCCCACAGCAGAGATTGAAGCTGGGAGAGCTTTAAGGTCCCCTCCAACCTAAAAGCTATTCTGATTCTCTTATTCCATTTCCATTCCATACAGGCAGCTGCAGTACTTTGTGGAGCACTAACCACTAGCATTCATATCACCTATTTGAAGAACACCTTGCATTTCAGTTGTTACAAACAGCACAGCCAACTGTGGCAACACCTATAAGCCATTTGCAAAGAGCAAATGATACCCCACTGTCCAGTTTCAATTCTAGCAATACAGTCTATTCAAACAATTCAATCTACTCAACTACATCACCAGCTGTTAGCACGGAGTGAGTGCCAAACACAGATTCTCTGTGGGCCTTTGTACCTCAGTGGGATCTTTCACATTCTTTAAATTCTCCTTCTTTCATGCACTTTCAGTCCCTCTGTGGGGTCCCTTATAGTGCAGCACTGGTGTGAGGTTTGCTGCTATGACGAGGCCGTGCTGCAGAAAAAAAGGAGAAGTGTTTTCACTTTATTTTCTGGCAGACATGCTCTACTTCTTCTCATTCCCCCAGCTTGCTTTTAATTTGCATTTATTAAAGGCCTTGCTCAGAGCCCTGCGAAACACTTCAAAATGTGTATTTACTTTCTCCAAGGACTCCATTACAGTGCTTTAAGCTTTCAGAGAGAAAACCTCTATGGGGGAGTGATCATTCTGATTCAAACAGTTCTGCCTGAAATATACTATTTAATATTGAATATTCAATATATATATCTATGTATATAGAAATACAAACACATGCACCATTCGTGTTGGAAGGGACCTATAAAGGTCATCTGGTCCCACTGCCTGCAGTGCACAGGGACACTCACAGCTCAATCAGTGCTCGCAGCCCTGACCCCTGACCATGGGTGTCTGCAAGGACTTCTTATATATGCATATATGTGTATATGCATCAAGTCAGTTGGCTGGCATCAAAGTTCTTCTCTATATTCACTGTTGAATAGGTTTGCACTATGACTCTTAGCACTCATTAAGGAATATTAAAAGTGTCACTGGGCACATATTTGTACTGAACTTAAAGGACCATATCATAGCAAGTAATCTAATAGATTTGCATTAGACTTTATAATAGGCGCATATTCAAGTTACTTAGTGACAATAAGGTTGATCAGTATTTGGAGATTAGGAGAAAGGATGCTTAGAAGGCACATATAAATGTTCAAAGGGATTGTTAATGAACTGAAGCATCATTCACATGAGGGCATTATTTAGCTCTAAGAAAAGAAGTCTCGGGGTTGGGTTGGGTTAATAATGCGGATAAATATCTGATGTGAAGGTGTAAAGATAAAGCCAAACTCTTCATTGTGATACTTCTGTGTCAGAGGAAGAGGCCAGAAGGAACATATCCCAAGCAAATGCCATGTAATATATTGTTCCCAGTGTTGTGGGAGCTACACAACCTGAGGAAGAGAGACATTGGTGGAGCAATGCCCTGATACATAAGACCCACCTGAGTGCATGCCCTGAAATTTGTGCATTCAGGTTCCACAGAGCAGGAAAGCTGTGTGTGATGGATGTATGGCCTGCACTGGTTTCTCTTAATTTCTTTTCCCTCTCCTCTTTGTTTCACAGCCCTTATTGGTGCCTGTGGAGGGAATTACACTTCTGCTACAGCTGTGATCTATTCCCCAGATTTTCCTGACACATATGGCACAGGCAAAGTTTGTTACTGGACCATACAAGTCCCAGGAGCATCTCAAATCCTCTTCAGCTTTGTCCTCTTTGAAATCAAAGATGCTACAGACATGGTGGAATTGCTGGACGGTTATACCTATCACGTTCTAGCTCGTTTTAATGGGAAGAATCGGCCTCCCCACACCTTCAACATCTCCCTGGATTTTGTCATCCTGTACTTTTTTTCAGATGAAATCAACCAAGCCCAGGGATTCGCCATCAGATACAGAGGTAAGAGGTCAGCCTTGTTCTTTGTGCATTTCGGTGTGTCATTAAAGCGGTGTGCCTTTGGTTCACCTGAGCTCTTTCCAATGCTGCGCTCCACTTATCTAGAAAGTCATCAGGAGAAAATACTGCAGAGCCCTTCAGTCCCACTGCTCTGACAGCACTGGAAACAAAAACTCTTCACCCCTTCTGGGTGAAGCTTAAGTCTGACACCAGATAGAAATGTGCTCCTTGCAGTTCCCTAAATGAACCAGAGTGAAACACATTGCTGTAAAGTACAAAGTAAAGCCCAATTGCATTTGTTAAGAAGTCGCTGGTGCAATCACACTGTTGTATTTTCAGCTGTGAAGGACAACGTGCATCAAAACAAGATTGTAGTGAATCAGACTCTTTCAGAGAAGAGAAATGAACACTCAAATTTCAGCATCAACACAGCTCGGTCATCAAAGATACTTTACGTCATCACGACCAGTCCAAGCCATCCCAGCAGCTCCATGCCTGGTAATGTCATCTCCAGTTAAAATGAGATTCATTTGCTTTGCTTTATTACTTTGTAGAAGTAGAAAATCAAATGGGAAGTCAGAGCACTTCAGTAACCTTGGAGGTGGCAAAAGGTGCTGAAATAAAAGAGCATACATTGATAGGGTCTCGACTTAGCTTGGATACTGCATGCAGCTCATATATCCCAATGCAGAAAAGCTACTGCAGTTCTACAAAGAGGGTTATAGACACAGATGGAGCAGGTGAATGGGCAGGGGAGGCACCACTGAGATGTGCCACATGTCTGGAACTTGCTTTTATGGCATCTTTGCATTTGAATTTCAAATAAATCTCCTCTCTTCCCTTTTCTTTTTCCCTTTTTGCCCCTTTCTTTCTTCCTTTCTCTCTCTCTTTCTTTTTTCATTCTTCTTCTCACTTTCTTTTCTTTCTTTTCCATTTCTCTTTCTTTTTCCATCTCCGCCTTTCATTTTTCTTTTCCAGAGTGGACAATATACAGCCTCACAGCGCTGCTCATCCTAAGTGTTACAGCCATATTGGCCAAGATATTTCTCCACGTTGCCATGAAGTAAGTATAGAGCAGAGCTGTCCCTTGTGAACTGACATCTCAGCTCTGTACCAGTTGCAGCACACTTCACTTCTTTGCCTCCTGATACTTTCATATTGATCGGATTCAAAATCAAGTTATTTGATACATATTTATATCCTCAACAGTACACTAAGTACCTATATGCAATATATACATAATATGGGTGTGTATATATAGAACCATAAAATGGTTTGAGTTGGAAGGGACCCCCAAAGCCATCTGCAGTGCTCAGGGACACCCACAGCTCCATCAGTGCTCACAGCCCCATCCCCTGACAGAGGGTGTCTGCAGGGATGGGGCACCTCCACCTCTCTGTGTGACCTGTGCCTCACCACCCATATTAATATTGACTTTCTTTTTATTTTTTTTAAGCATTTTCAATATATAATTAAGATCACAAACGTAAGAATGTATATTATGACATGACACAGAGTATAACTTTTAACCCAATTACAAAATGGATTTTATCACTATCTTTCTATACCATCATTTGGTCAATAAACAACCAACCAACCCTTCAGATCCTGATATAGCTGCACAGTACGCAGGGGGAAAAGTGTCATAGACATAGTGGAACTTGTCAGCATTACCAGTACAAAAATTACATTAACACACTAATAGTAGCAGCTTCCCTTGTACCTTAGCACTGATCATGAGGTAACGCTTGTTTCCTAGATCCCATCAGATCCCACCTGCAAACGAAATAGAGGATTCCAGTGAAGTTACTGCTGCTGGAGAGATCTGGAGTATATTCTATCGGCCATCCACATCAATATCCATCTTCAAGAAACAGCTGCGAAGTCAACAAGACGATTGCAATCCACTGGTGGGAAACTGAGGTGTCTTTTATTTTACAGGGGCCAATCTTCTTAAAATCCAGGTGATTTGGGAATAACTTGGTTTTTTTCCTCCCACTCTCATGCTTGTCTTCCAAAAAGTCAATTCCCAAAGTCCTTGGCGTGACTTTGTCTGTCTGCTGTTCTCTTTTTTATACTGGTGGCAATGGATTTTAGTGATGCAATCGTTTCCAGATATCTGGAGCTCATCAAATCTGCAGCGTTGTCAATTACCGCGAGAAGAAAGCGTTCCCCTGCCCGTGAAATTAAAACAGAGCCACATTTTTAAGACTAATGCCCTTAATTGCCAAAGAACTAAAACATCAGTGGGGATTTGATCTGCAGAATAACTTCGCTTTGATTGCAACAAGCAGCATTAACTATTTTTTCCTCTTTGGTAGAAGACGTGTCCACCTACAGTGCTGACTTCTCATCCCACCGCTGGGGATCAGCAGTGAGTGTGTCAGCCTCAGCAAGTCCAGCCCTGCGAGATACTTAGGAAAATAAAGGCAGTACAGATCAGATAAGTTGCTGGGAACAGCTGGCATTCATGAGCAGCTCCTTCAACTATGTCAGGGAGAAGTCAATGAGAGCCATTAAAGTACAGTAAGTCTGGTTAGGACAAAGGGTGTAAATATGAGTTTAAATATACTGATGCTCAATAACATGAGTGTGCAGACACTATTCAGTGTGTCTGCAAAAGGTAACAGAGACAAGCGAGAAAACTGTCACTGAGTTTACATTCAGCATTTGCCCTTTTGTTGTCGACACCAAAAGCTTCTCCCTTCACGAGGACTGTAGATTTCATTGAAAGAAACAGGGCATTTAAAAATCAAACAGTGACACGCTGTGCCTTGCTGCTCCGAAAGTAATGCCTCCTGTTTCACGGCATTGGCGCAATTGATGTCAGTGGTAGACGTTGGTGCTACAGCTGTAGAGATTGAAGCTTCCCACCAGTATCCCATTCCATTGCTGTGTGATGGATGGCAGCAGGGGGGCACTCTGACAGGATGGTGTCTGATGTGAAAGTGTGTATAAAACAAAGATATATCAATGAATTCTGCCATGCAGAAAAAAATGGCCCCATCGACATTCATAGAACATTCATGGAGACCCAGCAGTGGATGTGAGCACAGTGAGGGGTGGGTGGTGTTTCAGCACAGCAACAGTGGGTCACTTCTGCTGGCGCAGGCTTTTATGTGCACGGCATGCAGACTCTTGCTCATCATTGGTGAAAATGCATAGTTAATAGTGGTGACTATGTTGAAAAATGGTGCTTTATAGCTGAGAATTTCCTCTGTCGAATAGTGCTATCGTGCTCTTTGTATCTGCTGTAGTTTGTATGGAAATAAATAGGAGGCATTACTTTCAGAGCAACCTACATAGATCTAGACTTTGCCTGAACTGAGTTAATTCCAGCTCCATTTATGTACCACAGATGAGTGCCAGACAGCTGAACAACTGCACAATAAGTGCTTAATAGAAACAGAACTTCCCTAAGCCAGCAATTATGGAATTGTTTATATCAAAAGTGGGATATCGTGGAAGCAGCTTGTACTTTCTTGCATAAGCTGCTGGAAAGGTTACAGGAAAAGTTAATCACAGCATTGCCAACCAGTAAGACAGCAAGAATTGGAAAGTATGTTGGTTCTCTCTTATGTGTCATCATGTCGGACTAAAAAACATGGGACTATTTCAGACTTAACAAGACATTGAAAACTGCCTTCACAACAGTCAGTGCTTATGAAGACCTGTAGCAAAACCAGTTTGCTTTCTATCTGTGCTTAGTCTGGTTCACTAATGGAAAACAAAGAGAGAGTCAGAATAAAATCAGATCCCAAAGAGTTATGCTATGAGCACAGCGTGAGGAAGCTTTGCCTTCTTGTCTTACCAGGAATTCTCCAGCAGCCCAACCTATGCAGTCAAAGGAAAATTCATAAAGCACATAATTAATGCCAATAACTTGAAAGAACACCCAGCGACCGATTCCTACTTACTGCAAAAGTAAGGGCAAAAGTAATTTTTACATCTCTTCACGCTTCAGTGGTTTGGTTGTATGTGGCCAATGTAATTGGCACACATTTAAATGGCACTTTATCATGTTTGCTATAAGGGTTTAGGAGGAGAAGAAAAGCCTGACATGCACAACTGTTATAATCCCACATGATTCAGCACACACAAATGCCTCTGTGACACTGACAGCTGCCCTGAATATCACGTTAGCATTTGCAGCATTGACTTAAACAAATAGAAAACAACTGCAGAACAGGAATTGATTCGGACCTTTACCTGGATGGCCTTCTGAGCTCTTACCCAGCAGTTCCCTCAGTAGGTTGGACAGGCTGCAAATATGGCATGGGCTGCAGCCTCCAATGCCTTGACAACAAAACCATCACGAGGAGCCATCTCACACACATTCCAGCCCCTGTCCTGGTGCCTTCCTTGCTGTGTTGTGCTGCTATGGTTGGCTACGTGGTGATGCAATACACTGTTAAAAATTACCTTTGCTTTTTCTTCCTGAGGTTAGGGTAGAGTAGGATAGGATAGGATAGCATAGCGTGGGGTAGGATAGGAAGGAATGATCAAATGGAATAATAGAACAGCAGAATAGAATAGCTCAGTTAGAAGGAACCTGCCAAAGACCATCAAGTCTCCATGGCAGACCAATAGTTAAAGCATGTTGCTAAAGGCACTGAGCAAATACTCCTTGAGCACTGACAGGCACAGCGTTGCCCTCCCCTTTCAAGAACTTTCACATCATTTTTATATCGCAGAGACCAGAACCATATACAGTATCCAAGGTAAGGCCACACTATGGCTAAACATAGGAGAATCACCTCTTCTGACAGGCTGGCTGCGCTATGTTTAATGCACCCCAGAATGTAATTTGCCCTCTTGGCTGCTACCATGGCTATGGGGAGAAGCCATAGGACAAAGGGTGCACCAGGAATAGGAGCACTTTGCTGGTACCTCACCATTTTATGAAGCTGCCTCCTAAATATGTGCAAAAAGTTATGGGTGCCCCATCCCTGGATGCATGGTGAGATGGGGCCCTGGGTAGCCTGATGTGGTGGGGGGCAGCCAGCCCAAGGATGGGGGTTGGAGCTCAATGATCTCTAAGGTCCCCTCCAACCTCAGCCATTCTATGCAGCACGTTGGTGACATCAGTCCAGAGAACATGGCGGCCAGCAGGAGGGGTGGCCTTCCCAATTGAAAATCTACTTTTAAAACAGTTTGTTGACTAAATGATTTTGTATGTACTTTTGTCTTAATATTTTTTACGTTGGAGAGAAAATAGAGACTATAATTTAAAAACAAACAAAAAAAAAGTGTGATGTCATAGTAATATATTTCTATGTGTATAGACAATTATTTAATACAGGATATTCTGCTTGTATCTTGCTAACGTTTCATAGGAAGATGTTAGTTTACACTCCAAAAAATAAATTTTCTACACATTGTAATCATGGGGAAAAAAACAATTGGAATTTATTGGTACGTAGGATAGAAGAGCATTAAGAGTAACTCAGCCTCTCAGTTTGGTAGCAGTGATGAAACAAGTGCTTCAGATGCCCTTTCTTCCTTGGAATCTCATGTCTAGCTTGTAATTGTATTTGGTTGTTCATCCAGTTCTGCTAATTAATGTGCATATACTCTTGGGACCATTCTAACATCCAACATCTTCAGCTATTTTATCATTTAAACATTAACATCATCTGACTCAGGGCTTTATAACGCTGCTCATCCAGACAACCCAATAGCAATGGACTCTGTAGCCCAGGATCCCCTGGAAATGGTATAAATATGAGATTTTTACTGGAAAATGAAGCAGCAACCCGAATGCATCCAGGCCAACACACCAGCAGGTATTGGCTGCCGCTGAGTGAGCATGGCAAGCTGTTCCAGTTTCCCCTTCTGCTCACTGAGCCTCCTCAGCCATTGCAAAAGACTGCTAAAGATTTTCTAGTGAACCATTTTACCAGATGGAAGGGTCTAAAGCAAAAGCACAACTCTCACCAAATACCCAATCCAACCAGCCCAACTCGTTCTTAATAGCTTACAGAAACGTATTTCATAACCCTCTGATGAAATACGCTTTAACGAGAGTTTCACCTGAATATTATCCTAGATATTTCTGAGTAAACTTACTATTCTGCTAACTCGAGAGTGAAAAGTGGAGCCCTATTCCTACAGTACCACCCCCAATCCATACATGTAATGCAGCTCCCAGCTTTACTGAGTGCTTGTGCTTTTTAGGATGAAATTTTGCATTCCAAATCTCAGTCTCAAAGACAATTTACTGTAAATCCAGAGGATATCCCACAAACTACATCAGACTGACAAGAAAAGAACAAATCCTGCTTGCAGTGACTCACCGCTGAAATATGTGCTGCGTCTATATGTGGTCATCCCGCATGCAGCAAATGGCTGTAAGTAACAATTATAAAAAATTAAACACAGTAAATTGCTGCGGAAGGAGCACAGTTTGTGTTGCTGAAGCGCAGAAGAGCGTTGCACAGCAGAGACAGAAGCCCAAGAAAACTCTCATTTTCCTTCAGAAACACCGTTGCCACACAGACACTGATCTCTTACACAGAGGGGATCACAGTGCTCTACTTTCTTGCCATCCAGGCTACAAGACTCCTTTTAAGCATGTTTATTCTGGGAGAATTTACCTTATTTTTCCTAAGCAACAGCTTCATTCCCATGAGAGAAATGTATTCTTTACTCTGAATGAGACCCTTTCATATTAAGTAAGTCGCAGAAGCGCGAGGCTTCCCTTTCCCATCAAAGATCTGGTTTCGGGTCTATTATATCCCAGACAAAGAGCTGGGCAGGCTGGCTCCAGCTGTAAGAACGCAGCTACCTTCAAAAGACACCTTCATTGCACAAGGAACCCATTAGAACTGAGTGCTGTGTTCTGCACTAACAGCTGTGCAAAACATAAGCAACCAATGCTATCTACTATCCCTCTTAGAACTCAGCAAACACACTCCAAATTGCTACAGCCTAAATAAGACCACGTGCCAGAAACACCAAGCATCAGCATCGTGTACAATCTCATTAAGAAGTAACGCTCTTCTCCTGGGTGAATTCTGGGGTGACTGAATTACAGTGCACTGGAACAGGCCTAGATGAGAGGGGGAAGAACCCTAACCCTAATCCAAAGTATTACCAGGTGGAAACCTTGGTGAGGTGGAAGCAACCAAAGGAGAATAGAATTTGTCTGTATGACTGCATGGAGAACATGTAACATATAGAAGCAAACTATTTCAACAACAGCATATATATATGTGCACGTACACGCACAGAGATCATTATCCACTAGCAATCATATCCAAGCCATTTTCCTCTATGCCTTAATAAATGCCTTTGATCATATTATGCCCTCTGTCGACACGATGAGAGCAGCACAACGCTGATTTTAACTGCAGTGGAACCAGTGATTTCATGATCCAGAATATGAACTTGGGTGTAGCTTACTGCGTTCAACATGACCTCCCATTTGTTGAGTCCATTCACACCATGATGGCTCAGGCCTCCAAGCAGTCTTAGTTCAGTACAATTAGACTATTTTTATCTGAATTTAAGACACAAATAAGTTTCCTTGCTACAGGAAACATGCAGGTTCCAAAGAGAAATGAGGATGCCTTCCAGCAGGTGTCTTCCAGCTGCCACATAATTTGAATGAGAGAGACTTGTATGACCCCCTTACAAGCCTTCATTCTATGCAGAGGTCCAAGAACTGCCCTGGGGGTTATGGACTACCACCATGCAGTGTCGAGCTTCATTGCATCTCCTTCCCTGTTTCCCACAGCAGAGCACTTAGTGCACCAAAGCATGCTGTCGAAAAGATGGGGCTATCTCAATCATCCTCTTTTCCTTCTGGCCCTACACCTTTGCCCTCCCTTCCTTTGTAACCTCTGACATCTAACTTCCACCTCCTCAACAGGGAGACCTGCCAGCTGTGAGCAGGGACCTCAAACAACAGGCACTGAGACTGCTGGGAACACAATTAGGAAGGAGCTAAAATCAAGCCTTACACTGAGCATAACGCCCAGTACAAAACTGATTTGCTTTGGCACTTACCTGAGAGCTGAATGGTCCTGGGACCATTACAGGTTGTTTCCAAAGAGGACAAAAAAACCCCAACACATATAAAAGAAAACTTCTGCATTTTGTAATCACAGAAGTTGTTGTTCAGATCTGTACGTGTGTGTGTGCATATATGTGTCTACCTGTTGTTTAACAAATGGAAAGCACTGTTACAAACAGCTCACATAGGACTTCACTTGGAGAAGCACAGCTGTGTTCTTCCCCTCCAAATAAGGACGACTTCCACACATGTATGCAATAAAACTGTATTTTTTGCGTGGTTTTGCCTTTTTTTTTCTTTTTAATACAGACATTTGTACACTTTCTTACAAAACTGCAGGTAACTACAACTTCTCTTAAATCATTTTTGGTCGGCAAGTACTGTAAAATCTTTGTGTGCAATTATCATGTATTTACAGGGCCTCGTGTTAGTGATTTTCAATGATTATTACAATAATGTCACACACTCTCAACATAAAACATGGCTTAAGATAAATATATTAGTAAATAAATATTCTGAGAACATATTTCCATAAATGAAATGTGCTGCTATACATATACAGAATATATACAGGATGCTTTTCTAGCTTTTAAAACATTAAAAAAAATGGTAATGAAGGAGAAAGAGCCCTTTGACCATATTACAAATCTTTACAGCAAATTTTATACAAAACAATTTTAAGTGCTATAAGATCATTAAAAAACAAAACAAAAAACAAAACACAACATCTTTAAATAGTGCCTCATGAGCCAAACACAATGACAACTGTTCATGGAAGTAGTAGAAAGGTATTTTGTTATAAAAACCACCTATCACGGCAGCTGACCTGTATCTGCACAGACATACTGAGGATGAACCACACGTTGGCTGTGAAGCCAATCACAGAAACCAAATATAGGATATCTCTGTAAGGCCTGCAGGGACTGTGGTAGTGGCAGAGATCCCCACAACATGTGAAGGAGGCTGGTACAGGAACACCATGAGCCAGAACATTCAAATACCTTTTGTAGAACCGTGCTTTGCCATAAGGTGCTGTGCAGTTATGGAGCACAGCACATCTCAGGCGGCCTCACAGTGCCTCGTGAAACACCAAACAAGGTAAAATCCAGGTGGCATACCATGACATGTGCAATGTTTGAGTGGAGGAAGGAGAAAGGTAAGACTTCTAAATAAAGCCTCATAGAGTTGCTTCTCCTAACACATACCACTTACTGCAGTCATTCAGAGAATGAATAAGTTTTCCATAAACTTTATACGCAGGAAATATGTTTACTGTAAATTTTGTTTCAGTTTTCTACCCAGGTATTGGCTTGTGTCAATTCTCTGAACAGCTGGATTGGGGCGTTTGTTCATTTGGAGGGATCTGATGGGAATTCCTTCCAGCAGAATTGGGTTTTTTTCCTAATTTATCGAGTACAGAAAGGAAAAGTAAACAAAGCAACCTAATCTGTTGTTTCTTGGTTGTTTGCATTTCATTAAATATTTCCTTTGGGACTATACAGAAAAGAAGTTACCTTTTCTGGTACTCACAATCAGCCCAGTGCTGCCATGGACATCATGGCTGAAAACGTAACAACAACTCTTTTTCATGTCTTTTAAATACCTTCAAAGCATGCTGAACTTCAGACCAATCTTTGCAGAAGGCTGGCAGTGTGGGCATTAACAAAGTAGTTTCCCTTTAGGAGAATTCCTGCTGTGAATACACCAGGCAGGATGACACTGTGTCCTCAGGCACATGCAGCATGACAGGCAATTAAACCATGCTATGGTAGCCTCTTACTCAGAAGCCGCTGTTTCCACAGGAAACAATTGCTATCAGAAGTGACGACAGACATTATCCTATGATAACGAATGTCCCCACTAGTACAAGAACAAGAACAAAAGTATGTGCCCAGGCTAATGGAGTACAGAAAACTCTCTGTACACAAGACGAAAATGAAGCACAACTGGCTGGGCCCAAGAAACCTTTAAAACAGATCAATCTATGGAAGCTTACATCAACCACAGCAACAAAGGAAACAATGACTAAACCAAGTCCTCATTTTCCTGCATGTGCAATGGGTGACAAGCACTGCTTCCCTTAGGCACGCTTGCAGGCTATAAGGGAACAAGACAGATTCTGACCTATTTCCAACATGAGCCAGGCAAGCGACAAGCCCCCTGCAAACCCTATTGTCCTGCGTATGCCAGCATTTCCCACAGCCATGAGGGGGGCTACAAGTGCCTATAAAACTTCCTATGGAAGCTGAGATTCACTATCTACAAAGGTTTCACCCTTTCTAAACACTTTCTTCTACCACCTGTTTGGAGGAAGGGTCCCCCACTCAACATTCTTCACCAGTCAGAAGATACAATGAGGTCCATGTTTTAGCAGGAGATGGGAATATGAACAACCCAAGCTAACAGTATCCCTACCCCCCAATCTGTTAAAACTAATCATGATGGCTGGAGATTCTTCCTAGCCAAATCATCAGAGCAGCATAAAAGGCGGGGAGGGGAGAGGAAGAAAGAGACAGTCTAATCCTTTACCTCTCTCAAAATCACACATATAACTTGCTGGCTACTAGGATTTGCTACCAGGATTAATTGATATCTGAACATCCATTCAGCAGCTGTATCCCTCTGGACTACTTTATTTCAAGGTGCTATCTGGTTTCTAAGGCAGGTGTAGCCCTGAGCTTATCAAAGGCTGGACTCCTTCAAGTAGGAGGTAACAGCGTCTACACATAGCCTGGCTTATTTAACACACCGTGTTACCTCTCAGCAGGAGCTGACACGGTCACTTCTAAAAAGAAAATATAAATAACATTTTGTCATTAATATAGAAACGGCAGTAGAGCTCAGAATGCTCCACACCATGTCCCACATGGGCTTTGCACACCAATGGAGGCCTGAAGGCTTCAGGCAAAAGGGAGAAAGAGGATAATCAAGCTGATGTGGACATAGAGGAAGTGGGGGAGGGACTTCTCCACATTACCACTTTTGTGTGTTTGTCAAAGCTTAACAAATTGAAGTCCGTGTGAGTTTGGAGTCTGTGATAAGCTCCACTTCTCCACCTGGTGTCATCTGAACAAATCTAGTCACCAGCCTGGTTTCTCTCCAAGGGGTGAGATCCAGCACCTGAATGACAAAGAGAAAAGTTCTGGTTAAAACTAAAGAACGCTGCATCTTGACTCCTGTGCCCATTTGGGTCCCACCAGTACAAGAAACACTGATTGACTGGAGCACGTTCAGCACAGAGCCAAGGTGCTCCAAGAGCTAGAGCACTTGCCCTGTGACAAGAGGGTGAGGAAGTAGGGCTTGTTTGTAATTCCAGTTCTATGACTGTCATGGAAATGGAACTGGGGTCTTAGGAGTGATGCACGGAGGACAAGAAGTAACAGGCTTTCACTGAGACATGAAACGTTCAGATTGGATATAGAAAGAAACTTTTCTCTATGAGAACAGTCAGCCACTGGAACAGGGGACAGAGAGGTTGTGCACTCTGTCTATGTCCTTTCGAGGTTGTCAAGGAGATTGTTAAGATCTGAATGCATAAACTGAGTCTAATCTGAGAAACCGAATGATGTGGTGCCATCTCAGAGCTGACTTTGCTTTGAGCAGGGAGTTGGACTAGATAATGTCTTGAGAACCATCCCAGCCTAGGATGTTTCTGTTAACTCATTTAAGCCAGGCAGGTTTTTTTCCCCTTGTGCAAGTCAATGGCAGATATTTTCTCACATATTCTCCTACAGCAGTTCCAAGTTTTCCACTCCTATTTTTCAGCTCCATGTTGTCAGTCCCCTCCTGCTATTCTGGCCTTGCCTACTCTGGTACTATCCATTCAAACATGTCAAAGCTCCCAGACTGGCACAGTGTCCCTGGCTCTGGGGACCTGGTACTAGCAGTAACCACAGAGTATGAGAATGAAAGCTCTTAACTATCATCTTCTATTCCTCTAGCTGAGGAATGAGCATACGTAATGAAACAATAACATGGCTGCAGGAAATATTAATTGATTAACTGCTCTTATGCAAAAATTACAGTAAGCATTAAGGCTGCGCATGCCCGAGAAACTGGGATCTTGCATTTCATATGCTACAACTAAAAGGTAGGGAGTAACCAAAAGAAGCAAACTGATTACCTGTGACTTGCGTGGTCGCTGTCAACTTCTGGGAGTGTGGAGTGGAACTAGGAAAGAGCATTCTGGTTTCCTCTTCCTGAGAGCAGTTTTGACGTAGGAAAGATGTTGCCTCATAGCACACCTCCCTCTCGTCCTGTACCTCTCCTATACCTTGGCAGTGCAGGTAAGTATCTAGCTCAGATGTTCCATCCCAGGAACTACAGCCACCTGTGCGGGTCCCTTGGCACTCTGTAGGTAGAATTAACTCACAGTCTCTGTCTTCAGGAATGATGGGAATGCGTTGACCCAGATCGTGTACACCCTTATAACAGCTTGGCAAGGTGTCATCGGGAAGCGTGTACTGCACATTCACTGCATAGTCTTCTGTATAGCAGCCACCACCTCCACTGCCACTGTTGCTACTACAGGCTACCTGCTTCTCTTCATAGAAGCAGCATGGCAACCCTTCGTATTTTACCCTATCTGTCCTATGCAAGTGGTCTGATTTAATACTGTACAAGCCCTGGGTGTTCCCTGACTGTGGTTCTATCCCTGGGCCACACGCCCCCCACAGCGGAGAGCTGAGGAAGAGTGCACTACAGTCAGCTGTCCCGTTTCTAGGCTCCAGGGCAGAGTGCTGGAGTTCAAAGCAGCACGCGCATGCTTGCTCCATAAGCGGCCCTGTTATCTCTGGATTCTTCCAGTTCATTTTAACATCCAAGGCAGCACCAGGAGTGGCCTCAGGTCCTCCCTCTGAGGTAGTGCCATTTGGATCCCTGTGCTCTAGTGAGGAATTACTGCTATAGTTCATATCCATGCTGCAATTAGACAGTTGGTCCCCTGAGGAAGAAGCTGGCACAGGCCGGCAGTCAGCACTCACCAGACTGTGACTGTGAGCTGGAAGCTCATCCTGATGGGGGTCCTCCAAGAGAACAATTGCACCCTTGTTTGTACCACCAGCCTCACCCACTCGGCAAGGGCTTTTACTGCGGTAGATGTATGGGTCATAGTCACTGCTCAAAGAGCTGCGGAAGGTGGAGCAACTCCCATAAACACCTTGGTTGCTGACCTCGGTGCAATCAACCATGGAATCGCTAGAGGAGCAGTGGCACTGACCAGAACTGCTGCTGCTGCTGTCACTCCCAGGGCAGTCAGCTAAATATCCACTGCATACCGAACGATGACCATGATAGCAGCTAAAGCTGGAGGTACTGCCACTCTCCAAGCGAGATGAGGGCACTACGTGTACCACAGGAGGGAAAAGCACACTGCTACCAGGCTGAAAGGCACGGGAAGGACCCTTTGAGGAAATGCCAGTTGAAGGCTGTCCATCTTGCTCAGGGTAACTAAGGCCTTGGAAGTAGTAGTGCTGATACATGGTCTCATATTGGGAAAAGCACGCTGCTTTAGAAAAGTTTCGTCCTCCAAACTTGGGTCGTCTGAAGTTGTGAGCTGGAGAATAAGCCCTATGTTCCAGGCTACAGTGGTGTGTGTTTAAAGCATGGTCTAAATGAATAGGCTGATAACTTCGGATATAGGCTGCAGATTGGGCTTGGTAGAGGCTCTGTTCACCATGTCGCTCAACTGTAAGTACTGTGATGGGATTTCCATGAGGGTCCATGCTTGTCCGTGTAGGATATGCTGTTATCTGGTTTGCTCTGTGCACTCGGCCTGGGTAATGGACAGGCAGAATCACCCTCTGCTGCCGGCTGCGTGCTGAGTTGATGGATTCCAGGCAGACTGGGCCTGTGTTTCCCTTCTTCTGTTCTGAAGGAGAGAAATAAGAGTGAAGAAGCAGGAGTATAGTCGGCATTTCTAGGGTTGCATTACAATAGAACTATGGGCTTTAAGACACCAACATACAGGCCAAATTTCTGTTTCATACTGTGGAGCCTGAAGTCCAAAATATACAGTACAGCTGAGAATCCCCACCTCATTTGCAGCACTTACCAATGATGTTATGGCGGCAGTGAGGGCAGGTGTGATGCTGCAGTAACCAAGGATCCACACATTTCTTGTGAAATCGGTGAGTGCAGGGAATGACACGCAGCTCCTAAAGGAACACATGGAGGGACATAAAAAGTACTGAAGCCTAATGAGTAAATCCTCACACCTTAATCCTAACTTCATTGCAAGTAGCCAGCATTTTCAAGGGTGCTTTTACTGTGCCCTGTACCTTAACACTTTGGGCAAACCCATACTAAAGTATTAATCTCCAACACGTGAAACTTACTTAGATAAAAGTCAATGGAGTCCATTTAAAAATGTCTTTAATTTTTATATGGAAGTTTAAAGCTTTGATTATTGATTGCCTCTGTCTTAAGGGGCCTATTTTCTACTTCATCCTTTCATTGCTTCCTCTGAGTAGACCTACATCAGAGAAGGCAAGCGCTGATATCAACACAGAAATGGTAACCAGGAGGCCAAAACTGGTTCCTGAACCTTGTGGAACTCCCTTCCTTCTCTGGTCTCCCATCAATGCAGCCTGAGGGAGGGATCAACCTGCAAAGTGAGACCTCCTCAGCTCTCTTTTTGCAGTGTGGTGAACAGCTCTTGAGATTTACATTGGTAACTGCAGAATGCAGTTGAGGCTGAGCTGGCTGCTCGATGCAATCTGTCCAGCAAGTGGCACAACATCAATACGTGATGTATGTCATAGGGCTGAAATAAGTCAGCTACATTCTCAGCCCATGTTGAAGAAACTCTCTATCCTTTACCTCTCCATCAATGTACTTCTCCAAGCAGATGGCACAGTCAGAGGTCGAGCTGCTACTGAGTGTATCCAAAGCACCGCAGCTACCTTCCCGGTGTCCTTTGCTTTTGGACTTAAACTTCCTGGTCTCCATTTTTTCCAGAGCTTGCACTGCAAGCCTGTTCATGGAATTCTAGAACATAAGAAGAAGACAAAAGGCAACACTGTTGCATAAGGGACTGTAGTGTAATAGCAGAGAAAACAACACCGTATCAAATTAATGTACCTTATCAAATCACAGCAGGCTCAAACTAATGCACAATGCTTTGCATTCCTTATGCATGTGTACCCATGTAGTGAGCAGTATAAAATACAAACTGCAGGGTCCATTAGCTTCTATTTGCTTTCTCTTTCATGCTTGATAGAAAAAAAATACCTCATCTAGAATTATCCCATGTCAATATTTTTTTACTTCACAACCTTTTCCAATTAAGAATCAAAGGATATTATTCTACTGAAAGAGAGCTGTTATTTCTTTTAAATCACTGTATTTTCTCCAGAATACATCCACAGAAGTTTGGACTTCTTTTGGAGCACCTCTGAACAAACAGAAATACTCTTCCTTCCCAAAGGCTAAATGCTTCATTCAATACTCAGTGCTTGAATTTAACTGAAGAGACACCAAAGGTCAATGTAAATTTCTTTTAAAGACATTGTTACATCCTTCCAAAAGCCTACACCTATGGATAAAAACCTTTCCCCATAGATGGCTGTTCTAAATCAGCATACTGTATTCCTAAAGGTTGCAACTTCCAGGACAAAGGAAAAGAAAGTTTTCATTTCATTTCAATTCAGCATTCAATAAACATACCATTACTGCTCTTACCTGACTACGTCGTTGTTTCAGTTTGATCTTGACAAGAAGAATGAGGCAAACAAGAGACACAACCACAAAGAAGGCCAGGAAAATTCCCATATCAAAGTACTCGGTGGGTTGCTTAAAAATTAGAACAACAACATTATTTTTCCTATCTTCCTATCAGAGTCAAATCTACCGTTCCTTTCCCTTTCCTACTTTCTCAGCGGTCACATATAAACACAGAAAATGGTAAGTCATCACACTCTGCTCATTAACAAGGATTCTATGGGACAAACCTGAGGTACATTTGTTACTGCAAGTGAATGAAATGGACAGAGTGCCGACCATGACATGTCAGATTTTACATTAAAGTTACAAATATCAGGTACAAAATAACCATGTTTAAAATACCCCCCAAGACATTAATTAACACAGGGCAGGCTGTCTTACAAATCTGAACTGCTATGTGCATGCAGTAACTACAGCATGTAACTAAGAAAAAGGAAAGCCTCTACTATGTAAAACTGTTAACCATTTATAAATTTTAAAGAATATATATTGGAGACATCAGGACCCACACTGTGGATTCTACACTTAAACATAGCTACGTGTCCACAGTAAAGTTCATCAGTTTACTTGGGTCAACAGAATTTCGCATCTGTTAATTCTTATGGAGAGCATCAAAACATCTTTGTGCTCTGCAGTTAGCAAGCACTGCACAGAGTAACAGCAGTGCAATGTTTAGATGAAGTTTCTTAAAGTCTCACCCGTGGGGGGCGATGCTGAATCCTTGCTCGTGCCACTTTCTGCTTGTTAACTATGTTCATTAGCTTGACAGCATCAGCACCCTTCACATACACCACTGGTCTCTTCAGGGGGTCTTCTAAGCCCTGGTTCAGCTAGAAAAAACAACAAACCTGCTCAGAAGGCACATTTCAGCACAAGTACTTCTCCTCTTCTGGAGAATAGAAAGAAGAATAAATGAACATGAAAGCAAAACCGATTCGAGCACCAGTTGTTCTTCCCTACTACAAACCTAAGTGTTCACTTCAGTCCATTGGCTGAGAATCAAAATGCATGGCACACAAATGCCCAGAACTGCATGAGAAGGCAGTCAGTCAAGTACCTCTTATGGTTAGTGTATTAAAATAGGTCTTGTCATTCATCTTCTGGCTGTGAGCATTTGCATAAGCTGCTGTCTGTCCTGTAATAGAGCCTACACTGCCAGCTGCTGCACAAACCACTTTCCATTTTATTTGTTCATGCAAATACTCAATAATCAACTAATTTTCCAATTACAGTGGCTAGCTGCACCCAGTCAATTAGCAACAGTCCAGGAAGGAGGGCTGTTGGTAGATGGAAGACACAAGGAAGCAACAACTCAGCTTTGCATGTTCAGAGACAGATGAACAGCTGAGAGTAATTGGAAGCTGCAATACCAAGAAAAGACTGGAAACAAGATGGATAACATCCCTGTGAGATAACTTGTGAAAAAATACCAAAGGTGCTTGCAAAATTAAGTCTGCAGCCTTGATGCTCACGCAGACCACAGCTCTCAAAGCACCCACTGCAGAGTCCACATTCCTCAATCCAACAGATGCTCATTTCATAAGTAAAACCAGTTTTTTAAATGTAAACACAGATAATGTCTCTCTCTTTCCCCAGGAAATCCAGGCTGCACTTGAAAATATTCTGCTTCACTTGTTTCTGCTGTAGCTCTCTTTAGACAGAAGAAAACTAAACCAAATGCAGACTGTTTTCATGCTTGTTAAGCTTATTTTATCTGCTCAGTTAACTCGAAATTGCTTGGCAGGATCTTAAGCTTCTCACAGAAATATTGCCTCACCCATCTAAAGGGAGAAGATGGAACTTATACAGTGATCCCCAGGAAAAAAAAAGAAAAATTCTCCTGGTCCATATAATACTTAGGCCAAAATTCAACAGCTGTGAATAAGAAAAAACAGTTATACTTTTTTTTGGTAGGAATTTGTTTGAACAAAGTTTGAAGTCCATTTTGCAATCACAAAAATAACAGCTGCTCAACAATGCTGTTGATTACAAGCTGGGCACGGCCAAACTCCTCATATTTAGTGCTGGGCAGAAACCTCATTGCCTCAAGGCCATGAATATTTGCCTCGATACCTTCTCAAAAATGCAGCACCAGTATTGGATTCAAGATTCCAGCAAAGGCTAGAAGAAAAATTTAATTCACACATCCCTCTCATTCTATCATTCTCAGCATCTCCATTGCTTCTTGCAAGCAGGAAAACCACAGCACCACATTAGTCAGGATCTGCATGTCTTAAGGTTGCTGTGCTCAGAGGCCTGCTGGCCCTGTGCTGCTGCTTCTGCAGTTCTAAAGGAGTCCAACAGAGGGTGTAATAAAACTAAGCTCCCTCCTTCATACCTGATCAATGGCATCCGGGTTTTCAGAAACATCAAAGATGACCGCTGTTGCTCCTCGCTGCACTGCTCTTTTTGCCTGCAATAAGAAAGACAGAATCCTCAGACTTATCCCAGAAGATCACAGACACCTCCAAAATTACTCCCTTTCTTCATTCCAGGACAACGGTCGTAACACTGTTAGATTCTGTGTAGAATGATTCAATGACAGAGTCATTGCAAACACAAGTTACTGAACCAACATGGAACGCACTTAAACTCCACTGTAGCTTCTGAAATCTCTACCTTTTCCCACAAACTCCTTCTTCAACAAGCTTTAAAATGAATTCAGATGTGATTTAGACCCTTCAAAGATTTTAAATACAGTATTTCTATTTTCCCCCCCCTCCATATCACTTGGAAGCACAAACAAAAACAGCCTCCTCTGTCATTTGGGATGGAGATACAAGTTCACTAGAATAGAAAATAAAGGCAGACCAGGTTCTTTATGATCTGTAAGTGTTCTTGGCTTGACAAGCTCTTGGTATCAATCTGTGTGTACAAAGTGCCTGATTTTCTGAGTCCTCACAGAACATTGCTCTTTCTGGCCACTGGAGGTCAGAACTGCTGCATATAACATTTCAGCATCTGTTTAAACGTGAAGCTTTTAATCTAATAGCATCCAAAGCTAGAGTTACCAACAGTGAGGAAAAAAAAAATAGAGAAAAAAACAACCCAAAAGACATTAGAGCATATTAAAACTCTCTGGGATACATAAAAGAGTACTTTAACCATCTAGATTAAGATAGTTATCTGTTTCTGCCACCATGCCTCTCTACATTTCACTCAAGCGATGCTCAGTGGCTCCATAGAGCAATCATTGCCAGGAGCTTCTCAAATCTGCTTCTATCTTTTCTGGATGCAGACTGTAAACCATTATTTCTCCACTATTTCCTCCAGCATCACAGTTTAAAAACAAGAGGACGCCAGCTCTGCAGAGAGAGTGTCAAAACCCAAACTTAAGATACAGAGGAAGCATCCAAAAGTTGTGGATTATGAAACATCACACAGTGCTTTAACACAGAATGAGAGGACCTTAAAGATGACCCAGCCCCAGTCCCCTGGATGCCCTCCACCAGCTCAGTGTGCTCAGAGTCCTATCCAATCTGGCCTTCAATACCTCCAGGGATGGGGCACCCACAGCTCTGGACAGCAGTGCCAGGGTCTCACCACCCACTCAGTACAGAATTTCTCCTTAACATTCAACCCTCATTCTCCCCTGTTTTACTTTAAAACCCTTTGACCACGTCCTATGACTATCAGACCCTATAAAAAGTCCTTAGTAAATAAGACAACTGCCGGTTAGAACAAAACTGTAAATTTGAGCATCTTCAGGTAATTTTCTTTGTTCTACTTTTCTACTGCATTTTTATTTTCAAACTAACAAAGCCCACCAGACAGCACATGAGGGAAACCAACACCCAGACGGAGTCTCTTTCTCAGAGCAGCAGGTATTTGTCCTCTTTGAAGTCAGCACACCTGGCTAATCGCTAGTAGCTGTTGGGGAGGAAAAGTTAAAAGGAATTTAGTACACATTCTCCACTGAAGAGATGTGGCCCTGAGGTGAAAACTCATCCCTGCTTCCCAAAGAGGCATCTTTTACAAACATGCAGCACATATAGAACTGTTCGGGGTATTTAGGCTGTACTTTCAGAATGGTCAGCCAAAAAGCGAGGCACTTTGATCTCTGAAAATATTCTTATAAAGGATTTGGAGGTCGGTTCAGAAAAGTCTTTCATTTGCAAACACACCAAATGAGCAGTTTACGGCACAGCAACTCGTTAAGTTCCCAATTTTTTACTTTATATTGCAAAATGGAATGTGAAAGAACAAGGGAGAATAGGTTTAAAAAAGGGAGGGGAGACTGGGGTTATTGATGTTCAGAGGAGGTTTTTTACTCAGAGGGTGGTGAGGTGATGGAGCAGGCTGCACAAAGTAGTTGTGGGTGTCCCATCCCTGGAGATAGCCAAGGCTATGGATGGATCCTGGGCAGCCTGAGCATGGGGATGGAGCTGGGTGATCTTTAAGGTCCCCTCCAACCTCAGGCATCCTATGTTAGAAATTAAAAGTATCAACTGGGTTCAAAATCTGTGCTGGGGACATTCTTTCCCATGTCTCAATATTAAGCAGTATAATAGAACTGGAAACAATCCCAAGTGATACAACTTGAAGCATTTTCTATAAGGCTACTCAACAGTAGTATTATTCCTATCAGGAGGGCTTCCCTTATCATTCTACCTGAGTCTTTGTCCCTGCCTGCACTTACACATAGCAAGTTTTATTTAATCTCACTAACACCTGAACACTGAAAATTAATAATGATATGTCACAGGATTATTTTGATTTTTTGGTACCATGACAGATTGAAACTGGAATTGAGTTGGAAGGGATCTTTAAAGGACATCTTGATCCCTCCCCCCTGCAATGAAGAGGGACACCCACAGCTCCATCAGAGCCCTCCCTGTCCCCTGATGCTGGCTGTCTTTCAGATGGATGAGTTATGGGGCATCCACCACATCTCTGGGCAGCCTGTGCCTGGTGGTTCAGGAGGTGGGAGACGGGACAGCAATGACCTTCCCACCATAAGTGAAGCACAGGTTCAGGACCACCTGAGGAAACTGAACATCCACGAGTCTATGGGTGCCAAAGAGATACACCCCAGAGCCCTGAGGTTACTGGCTGCATTTCATTTTCCCACCCCATCCCAGCAAGTAGCACACAGCGCTGCCCGCTCCAGTGCTCTGCGGCTCCAGCTCCGCCGCTTGGCGGCAGCCCGGCCTGACCTTCCAGGTTTCGCTGGCAAGAGATCAGAGAGCAGCCACAAACACACCACACAGCCTGCCGCTCCCCCTTCCTCCTCCTCCTCCTCCTCTCCTAAAACTCGTTTTTAAAACCACAGCGCTCTGTTGAGAAGCAAACGAGTGTGAGCAGGCTGAGGCCTGAGCACAGCCGCTTCTGTCATCTGCTCTTCTCCTTCCCATAGGTTGGAGGGGACAAACTTGGGGCCCACCGTGCACCCATAGCCCCAAAAACCTCAGGGCTGGGCTGCAGGGACATCCTGCCTTCCTCTGTCCCCAAACTTGTGGGGTAATTAAAGCTGAAATGTCTTTGAAAATGCCCTATCTGCTCCCCAGCAATCAGGACAGCTCAAAATAATGCAGTCAATACAAGTCCCAATTAAAATGATCCTGGTCTATAACAGGCACATGACTTTTTCATATAAGGCTACTCAACCCTTTAAAGACTACTCCATAAACACATTTGTTTCTGAGCAAAGTATCCAAAACCCAGATCAAAAAGACACACACCATTTGGGAGAGAAGGAGGGATAGAAGCGGTACTGACATCTGCTTCACCTTCACAACACCAAGGTCAAACATAGATTTCCTCAACTCAACCTCCATGCAATTAGCAGAAAGCAGTAAAGATGCCAGGCATCTTTATCTGAGATGATTTCTCTTCAGTGGTTTAAAATAAATGACATTTGTGCATCACAGTGTTCTTCCTCTTTTGCAAGAAACAATAATAAAAAAAACCAAAACCCACACAAAAAATCCATCAACGAGATAATGGTACCTTCAGTAATTTAAATAGTTATTCTTTGTTCATAGTGACAGTCACCTCACAGTTCTTCTTTACATTCAGAGTTCAAAAGCCTAAACTATAGAACAGTGGACTCTGACCTGTTTGCTTGACAAGGCCACCACATAGAAGCGCCACCATCTTAACTTTCACTCTTTCTAAAGAGTGCTCCCACATCCTCCAGGTGAGACACTGCACAGGGTGCACAGAGAGGTGGAGGTGCCCCATCCCTGCAGACACCCACGGTCAGGGGATGGGGCTGTGAGCACTGATGGAGCTGTGGGTGTCCCTGAGCACTGCAGGCAGTGGGAACATATGGCCTTTGGGGGTCCCTCCAACCCCAGCCATTCTGTAAGTAGCTCTTTACACAAAAGAGACAAGCCATCCAGCGTCATATTTGACAAGCACAACTTTCTTTCACTGTCTGAAATACATGGGGATGAAGCAGGTTCTTGGTGCGTTGCTTAAAAGGGAGGCTCTCTTCCAATATGAGCCGTAACCCAGCCCCAGCTTTGTGCAAACAAGCCAGAGAGAAGACAGAAGCACAGTCAGTGCTCTCAGCGGATGCAGATAACAGACTGGTCATGCAGAAGCACAATTAGAGGGGAGGAACAAATCTTTAAAGCTGTGTGAAGGGCAAAAGAACAGGAAGAAGTCCATGCACAGCATGATAACATTGTGGTTATACAGGTGAAGGAAAACACCTGATGAGGCACGATACGTATGTTTAAAGTTTATCTAAGCGATCTGGAGAACAAAGGTAGCAAAGGATGTGTAGAGAATTTCTGCTCTGAAAACTTTGCAGCAGTGTATTATGATGATCACACCAGCAAATACTGTAAGCAGTACTTCAACACAGAACCAGTGATCTGTTTGGGTTGGAAAGGACCTCGAAGATCATCCAGTTCCAACCCACTGCCATGGGCAGACACTTCCCACCAGATCAGGTTGTCCAAAGCCCCATCCAGCCCAGCCTTGGAAGAGGCATCCACAGCAGCTGGGCAGCCTGTCCCAGAGCATCATCTTTATTAGAAGAACTTTGTCCTAATATCCAATCTAAATCCATATAGGTTAAAGCTCTTATCCCTTGTCCTGTCACTACAGTCCCTCATAAAGAGTCTCTCTAGCTTTGGTCACAACGAGGTCTCCCTGGAGCCTTCTCTTTTGTCACAGCAGAGGTAATCCAGCCCTCTGATCTGTGCTAACTTTGTCTCATACACTGATTTTACCTATATACAGATATAGAATCCATTTCAACTAATATTTTCTATATTGGTTTCAAGTGCTGTGACTTTTTCCCCTGAAAACACATACAAAAAAATCACCTTAGAGCTGCATAAATACCTCTACTCATCTCGATTAAAGAATTAAAGTAACTAATAGAATTTCATTGGCAACAATCCTGTTTAAGATTTGTATTTTCCAATCTTCACAGCAGTTTCTACTGGATTATTTTGCTTTTTGTGTGTGTGACGCAGTACGCAACAGGTTAAAAATGCTTGAAGCTTATTTCAGTTAATCATAAACCAGGCACTGAACAATCAAGGTGGTTGAGTATTCCTTTCTGAAAGTCGAGAAAGAAAACAAGCTGTTAAAATCTACTGTGTTTTGTGCATTAGGGTAACGTGAATAGGCTGAAAATAAAACGTCCAACATGGAAGACAAAGACCTAGGGGCTCTATTAAAAGAAAGTCAGTTCTGCATTAGAATTTACTCAAACACAAGGCAAACTCCCCTCCCACCCCATAATTGAATGCTGGATATAAGTGATTCTAAAACTAAAAACAAAGCCTACAGACACAACTTGCTGCTAGTACATCAGCCTCACAAATATTCTTACATTAACAACTATGTCTTACTAGATGAGCCTCTACAGACTCAACTGCATGAACTTGGTTCTAAAACTCAGTACACTGTAAATACAAACTATTAGGGATAGCTATGCTATGTACTATGTGAAGGAGTTCATTTATTCTCTCAGACTAGACAATGGCTTAGGTAGTAACTACAGTACAAATGCCAGTAAGCTGCTTTTAGAAAACTCCCTAACTGTCCCATCTATTGCCCAGTATGTGCTATTAGCTGGGCCTTATTGCACAGCTGTATCAAGTATGAATGGGACTTTTTTCTTTTCCTTCTTGTCCTAAAAGGCATCTTTATTTTGGGGAGGGGGCAGTAAATATGATAATGCTTGCTCTAAGTGAATAGAGTCATTAAGAGAATTGGTTTATACATCCTCATTCAGCTGATAACTGAGCCAGCCTAACCAAACCTGCACTTCTGTCAGCTTTCGAGGTTTTTCCCCCCTTCTTCTCTCTATGAACTAAGATTTATTGAGCTTGAGGCATATCTTCCACTTTAACCCAGCCCATCGAACCAAGAATTCCATGTCAGAACTCTCCAGATTGTGGACTCAGTAGTCATTGATCTGCCAAAAGAGTGGGATTACACAAGCTGCATGAGGTTGAACCCTTTTGTAGCTGATTCTATCATCAGCTGTCTTCGGTCCTCTGAAGGATTCAGCCAGCCTCTCACACAGTGTACTGGTAACATGCAATCAACACTCAGTAGCAATCCATTTGCCTGTGCCATGACTCCAGGGAACATTATTTTTGATGAGAAGGTCCGGTCTCTTGATTTATTCCTCTGGAGTGGTCAAAGATGCCAGCAATTTTGACTGCAAGAGATGCTAGTTTTCATCTTGCAGCTTAAAGAACTCTATCACAAAGCGAGCAGGAGACATGAATTGCATGCCCCATTGTACAGACAGAAGCTACAAGCATAATGAAAAAGCAGAGACTAGAAAACATAGAAATAACATTTGATTTCAATGATAGGAACGGCATCACTTAAAACTAGATAATAAGACCCATTTTACTTGAGAAGCATAGAACATCAGCCACAGGCAAAGAAGGATATTCTGCCATAACAGACTGCTGCGCTCTGCTTATCACTGCCAATCTTGCACAGCATTATGTCAAACATACTTTGTAATTACAACAAACTCCCAAATCTCTTCTTCCTCTCAGAGCTACAGAGACCATAGACTAATAACATCTGCACAATGCAGGTCATCCCTTGCATCCCTCCTACAGTGTCAGGCCCTGACATTCACCAAAAGCACCTTGCCCCTTGAGTTACAACTGCAGTTAGAAAGCCAGGCCACTGGAAGGAGAAAAGGAGGAAAAGTTACAAATTAACCAACTGATGCCTCGGCTCTGTTAATGTACAATTCCTCAGTAACTCCAGAAACAGCGAGTTCAGCAAAGCACAAGCAGGATGACATTTCAAACCTTGTCTTCAAGTGAGGAAACAGGAGCTTTCAGATTTCTGTCTCAAAGCAAAAGCAGCCAGTATCAGAACAAGACAGTAAAGCCCCAAAGCATCGCACTAACATAAAGATTCTTCCTGCCTGTAATCCTTCATTTAGCACCTCTGCCACTTTGAGATTGGTTTTATAATCTAAGTATCCTATGGATAATGCGGCATTATGATAATTGCTTTATTAAAGAAGCAATACTGGAAGTTCAAAACTATATAACTATATTTAAAAATACTATCGCTATTAAATACGTGATGTATTTCAGGTTCGAAAAGACAACCATATACTCATATGCTACGTAATCACATCTGGCATAGGGTAGGGACTGTTATGACTGATAGAGCTGTGGGTGCCCCTGTGCACTGCAGGCAGTGGGACCAGACAGCCTTTGGGGATCCCTTCCATACCATTCTGATTCTATGATTCCAATGTGATCCATAGATCCATACTACTCAGTGCTAAGAAGCTCTCAGTTAAAACTAAGGAAGGAAAACAAACAAGTAAGAGCCTTTCCTATAAGCGGTTAGGGAGAAATACTGCCATTGGTTCATAGTCTAGACAGAGTGAAAAAAAACACACACACACACACCCCACATGAAAAGGGTATTCATTTAATCCTGAATACAGCCAAGCCTACTGGTTGGAAACCTTTTGTGATACACTGCATTTAAGGGACTCCATTCTGCAAATCCTGTCTTCTGCTACTACAGTCCAAGTGCAGGCCAACCCTCCTTGCTATGAGAGGTCACAGTTGCAGGGAGAAGGGTGAGCACTGGAAAAGAACATTGGAGGAACGGAAGGTCTTGAACTGTGTAACAGGGGCTCAGCAAGAAGCATTCATGACAACTAACCAACTAATGAATGGTTATTCAGAAATCTTGTTACATTTTATAACCCTTCAGGGCATGAGAATTCCTACAGACAAGCAACCTCCAAAGCGTTAATAGTCACAAGATGTGTTCATTTTTGAAACTGTGTAGTAACATAAAATAACTTTTATTATCTACAATGCAAAGATACGGCAAACTAAAACTGAAATCATGCAGTAAAGCACAGAATCATTTATCAAGAAAAGTTCATGTAAATTTTGAAGACTATTAGGCAAATATTCGTACAATCACCTCAGCTTTCTGTCTCCCAAACCTGCCTTCATATACTCAACATCTGCACACATCTCTAACTCACTTGAAGCCAACATTCTGGGGTGTGAGTAATGGTCCTTGTGTTCCATGCCACATTTATGAAGATCAGAGCACTTGCATAACTACAGTCATGTTGATATGAGCTGTCAGAACTCGCACTTGGAACAAGTGAAAGTCCCAGTCAGGTCTCATTCAAGTGACTTGAATGTCACTTGAACACAAAGTCATGGACACAAAAAATGATAAATAAATGACTTTTATTCTATTAACTGCCATCTAGGAACAAAAACACTCATTATCTCATTCACCTCTACAGCTTCTAGACTATTTCCCTCTGTTTTGTTTATTATCTTAACTGTCTACTTCATTTGATCTCTTCCTAACCACAGAGACTGAAGTGTGCTCTAATAGAGCACCAACTTAAAATTAGAAGTCAGAATGTACACACAACAAAAGGAAAAACTGAGTATTATATCTCAAACTCAGAGTGGTTTTTTTTCTTATCACAAAGTTCTTGAAATCCTTAATTCCTGAAGGAATTCAATCCAGTCTCAGTCAACTCAACAGGGAAATCCAATCTTCCTAAGAAACATGCTTTATTTTAAGGTGGAAAGTTCTTCTCAGTGAAACAATTTGGAGTTGTGGCTCCTGACTTACAGCTTTAGATAAATATTTAAGTATCTTAGGAAGGAGTTTAAAATTTCAAACAGAATTAGCTCAGGTGAAATTATGTCAAGAATAGAGAACAGGCCTAAGACATTTGCAGTAGCCTATCAAAGATATGCTGACACCTACAGCAACCAGAATTTGAAAGGCAGAAGAGCTTTGTGCTCATCAGTACCATACTGCTATCCTCTAACTGGAAGGCAAGACGAGGTAGAATATGACTATAGATTACCAGAAGTGTTGTAAAGAAATGAAAGCAAGTGTAAGTGCAAAAAACTATGAGTCTCTTAGGTCAATTTGGGTTATGTATCTGTCTTCAATAGATAGGAATGAAAAGTCAGTATCTTCTGCTTAGTGCTATTGTCTTGTTTGGCCTCATCCTCAAGTAGCCGACTTTCATTCACAGGCTGAGTTCTACCATAAGCAGAGATAACACAACCATGTGAGGTGGTAAAACAGTAGATCCAAAACTCAGAGAGAAGCAGCTGTGCTCTTTGTATTACTACACAGTCACAGTCTGTGCAAGTATGACCAGACAGATCTCATGGAAGCCAAGGTGAACTGTTAAGCAGCAGAAGTATTTTCACTGCTACATCTATTAGTGTCAAAATGCTACAGAACATTCCCCTGGAGCTTCTATCACCTCTGTCAGGGAAGAGAATCTGCATCCCCCAGTACAGAATAAGCATGCAACACCCAGTATGGGACTCCAGCCCCTGAAAGAACAAAGGCTTGTAAAACTCCCTTGGTGTCCAGTAGAATACTGATGGTTCTTCAGTGAGGTCTTCAAACTTGAGCCTTCTTCCTCAGAAAGAATCAGCCTGGGTAATAAGCTCAGTAGTAGAAGGATGAATGGCCCACCCCAGTACTATGGCTTATGTAGCAACCTTTCATGGGTTGGCTAAAAAAAGATTATATGGACTGTCTTTTAGATAGTGGTTCCTGGTTTAGGATTAGATTAGTTTCAAGGTCTCAAACTGTGGTGGGCCCTTGTTGTTAGTTTGTTACTTCTTTCAAAAAAAAAAAAAAAAAAAAAGAAGAAAAAAAGAATAAAAAAGGTAGAGGATTCTTATTACAAAGGGAAACTGGAAACTTCTCTCTACACAAGCAGCGACATGGCTGTATTGCTGAGGCCTCAGGGTAAGGATTAAAGAAAAACAAAATAGAAACCCTTCCATCTCTAATTAGGGTCTTCATTTGCCAAAGAGCCATTCCACAGCGGGAGGAATTACATTCAGGCCGTTGCTTGGATAACGTCTCCCAGCAGGTTGGCTCCTCAGAGCAGCCTACTCTGAGCCAACAATTTCTGGTTACTTGGAGGCAAGCAGCCTGCATATTGTTTTAACTGGCCTGGCTTTTGCAGCCAGTTTTGCTGAAAAACAATCTTCTATTCAGAATGCAGAGATAAAAGCTTCACTCGGTTTGAATTTGTCCCCAGTTTCTTTCTCCCTTTCTTTTTTTAAACATGGGAATTATAGGTTCTGGAGTTTGCATTATTTCTCTTGTAGACATCAGTATTTTTCTCCCTCTGGCCACTTGATTCTTTGCCAGTGAAGGCTGCTGTCTGGAGTCCAGCCATTCATCAGCCCCTACCTCATCATTAACACTGTGGTGCTGGCGGTCACAGCCCATTGCTGGCGACAGGAAATCCTAACTTGCAAGAGGTTAACCACAGCCCATAAACAGCCAGGCTGGCTCATTAGTCCCATACAGTCAGCTGAAGGGTCCAGACCCTCTGGGAGTTTCAACACTGTTCATGGACTCAAGCATCTATGCATTCCATGCCCATAGCAAAACGGCTTCACTTCCTTCTCCCTTAAAAAGCTTCCTACTTCCATCCTCTGGCTAAGGTCTGTCTTTTTTTCCCTATCCAAAGCCAACCAAGTCATTTGAGTACTTGGAAAAACTGAATGTCTGGGCTTACTAATTAAAACACTGATAAGCCACAACTGAGACAGATGCAGTAGAATACACATAAGCTTTTGATGTTTCTAATAGATTTAGTTTCATACCCACCATGAGCACATCTAGGGCAATAGCTATGCAGAAGTTGATAACACGTACCTAATAGTCTAAAGAACTCATTTCACAAATACACCCAGTTCTAACCTCCAAGAAATAACCTACCAGAACTGCAAATGGCTTTAGTGCTCCCTACGTTGACCAAAATGTCCTTTTCATACTTAATTTTTGAGCATGCAGTATGAATTGATACTCTTAAATTGTCACATTGTTCAAACAGTCACCTCTATAAAATATCCACCTAGCAATCATGGAGACATGCTTAGAGCAGAAAAAATAGTTTCTGGAAAGTTATCTCAGAAACAGAACATGAAGCACATTTTGTTATATCAACCTTTCCTCTTTCTCCCCTTTCAATCTTGTGAAAACTTCTGCCAAACATCTCCTATATATATGTAATTTCTTTATTACCACTGCTCATTACATCTGCTCATCTTTTAACCTGAGCATTGGAGTCCCACTGATCTGGTTACATACCCCAGTTCTCCAATTTCTCACAAAGCCTCCTGTCTCTTATGGACTGAAATTAGGCACTCATTCATCTATGAAGTCCTACAGAATTCCATTCCCTGCCTCCATGCCTGCTCCCTATTTCCTTCACTTTCCAAGTCATTTATCCGATTCTGCTTGTCAGACATTTGTGCTCATCTCTGCTCCAACATATCTGCACCTGAACGATCATTCACTACTTTAAGCTCTATTTCTGTAGTTCTTCCAATGAATGGGCAACTGTGTGTTTCTCATTATTCCATAGGCAGATTCTGCATGTAAATTAGCACAAAGTCTCTCCCAATGTTTGAGAGGCTCACAAAGTGCATAGAATCACGAGGGTCCAAGTACTCAAGACTTAAAACATTTACATGTTACTATTATTTTTGTTATTCCTTAGTCTTTACTTATTCATTACTCAGCCTGAATTTCCATTAATTTCACTGAGAGTTCTGACTGAGCAAAGACTCCAGTAACACATGTTGTGCAACAACAGCTGCTTCTTTAGCTGAAGATAAAAGCAGCTGTGTTCCAGTTGGTTGGAAAGGAGCAAGGATGGTGGTGAGGACTGCTGAGGACTCAACTCTAAAAGTGGATGCTTATGTGAAGTAATCAATCCAACAATAGCAAACCTAAGGAGTGCCCAGAGGGGGGAAGCATCAGAGGCAGCCTTTCTTCGTGAATAGCTGTTGCTTTTCATAACAATGCACAGTGAACATGAAAAGGAAGTTAGTAAAATAATGTAATAACATTACTGGCTAATGGAAACAGCCACCCCACAGAACCAAAGACTGACAGATCTACTTCATAACTGCGTGACCTGTCCCAGCCCTTGTTTGCCCACTGCTCAGTGTGAGCCCCTCTTTGGCTTTGGCCCAACTATTCTTTCTCTCTGCATCTTCCACCATATGATCCATATACAGCATAAAACTCCCCACTGTCTCAAAAACTTCATTGCCTCACTTGTCAGTTCTACCCATTCTCAACCTTTCCCCATCTTCCTCAAAACCACTGCTGAAATTAAGGTGCAAACTAAGCACAGAGGAGGCAGTTTAAAGAGTGGAAAAATGAGAAACTCGTGAGCTCAAGACTTCAGCTGTACTGATGAGACTGCTGCTCCATGCAGAGTCCCCATTTTTGCTTCTACACATTTCTCCACACTCTGCTGCCAAACACGCCTACATGCAATATTTTTTTCCTTTTTCTTTCCAATTCAAATTCCATTTTTAGTCTGTTAAAATAGGCTTGGAGTTAAGAATGTGGTCTGTGGAGGATGGAAGGAAAGGCAAGGAGAGAGTAACAAATGCCCTGAGCTTTTGTTAAGTGTGTTTTGCTTTAAAGTGATTTTTTTTCTTATTCAAACACACATTTGTCCCTATCGGGAAGATTTAAGAGGATTACTTCTATATCTGCCACTATGAAAAGTTCAGGTCTTCCTGAATAAAGATATTACCCTTTCTTCTGACCTTATCTGCACGATTTTGTTAGAATGCCAGAGATCTTTATGTCTAGGTGCTGTTGAGGTCTCATCACACTGCCAGCACAGGAGAAGAAACAAGGTCAGAAGATGAATGACACCAAAATTATTTGCACAAATAGCAGCATTGCTTCAAATACAATTACAGAAAATGCTCTGTGGTTGTTTAAAATGGATGTTAATCTTTCAGGTGCCCTGAGTATTATAAGCAGGTTGCTGTAAAAGTAATGCCTCCTATTTTTTTTTTTTCCCATGGAAACAATAGACAAATAGTACAATAGAACTACTTGATCAAGCAAATTCTCAACTACAAAACACTATTTTTCAACACAGTCACCACCATTAGCTGTGTGTTTTCACCAGCAATGAACATGAACCTGCATGTCTCACTTGCAAGCATCTGTATGGCTGTCTGGAACATGGCTGTCTTCCACACTGCTGTTGCCAGAGCTAATATTATACAGAAGCAAAATATAAGCTTAGATAATCCCTGTAATTCTAATTTACATGTAACTGTATGCTTAATTTAGGCTATGAATATCAATGGACAAGTTAATTTATTTAATTTGCCTTCCTTCGTTTCATTGGCTCCAAATGAAAAGGATCAAAGCCACATTTTAAAGAATGTGAAGATATTCATTTCTAAAGGATTAGCAGTATGACATAATTCAAAGTTCTTCTTACAAGAAAACTAAAAACTATTTGAATCTTCCTTTTTTTTTTTTTTTTTTTTTGGAAATGAATTTGTAGGAGAAAGTAACTTAGCAAAACTCCTAATAGAGTATATGTGGTAGAGTTACTCTATGCTCTTAGAACACAACCCACTCTATCCAAAGATTGCCTTATCTGAGAAGAGACTCATTCAGTTTGGATTCACACAGGTCATGGTTCACACAACAGAAAAGCAGGATGGAAAGAAATTAAACTGACTGCACTTCTCAGGCCTGATTTTCCACAGCTAACTGTTACTGCTGCAAAAAAAGGTTGGTTTTCAGAAGGATGCTTCTTTGGAGGCATTTTGACAGGTTGTAAGGAAGGACGTGTATCAGCTGATTACTTGCTCATCCAGGTATGTTGATTTAACCAGCACATGTTAGAGCATTTTTAACTCCCATAAGAACACAACTAGCAAATGCATTGCAGAGTTTTCCCTTCTCCCTCCAGGACTTACACCAAAGCTTCACTAAGGAACATCATTGTTAGGACAGGGAACTAATCAGGACTGCACCTCAACACCAGCATGCACGCTCCCAGACTTATTGCAGGACTGTCTGAGCTCACAGCGAGGGTTACAATATTCTCGGATAGAAGTATTGCACAAGTTAAATAAAGCCAGGCAATTAGTTTATGTACAAAATGAGAACAAAACTCACACAGGCCCACTTGCTACAGTTTCTCAAGCTTTAGATTGCTCTTTATTCAAGAACTGAGCAGCACAGCCCTGTGATTTCACATTAGATTACCTTACAAGAATCTACCTACAAATTTAAACTAACTACTGGACAAAAAACTGGTTAGGAGTCGCAATTAGATGGCTTAACGCAGACTGAACTCATGAAGATTTTGGCCCAACCTAAGGAGTGCATTCATAATCATGATGTGGCAAAAGGAGATTCTTCTGATTGTTTGTATCAGTACATTTGTAAATAACCTCTTAAAACAGAGATGAGTGAATGGACTTTAGGGGAACTGTCAGGAATTTCCTTCTATTACAGATCCCTTTGATCTGAAGAAAACAGGAAGCTGTAGTAGTGGGGACATCCTCTCTTTGTTAGCTTCTACTCAGATGCACATCCTCAATTACACATATCCTATTAATATAGAGGAGTCCCTTCAGAAGACCCTGGAAGAGAAATAAGAAACAAAATCCCTCCTTGGGGACCTCCAAGCCTGCAGAAGGGGGAAGGAGTGCTACTTTTCAGCAAGTCTACCCTATTTTCCTACTGCCTACACTGTACTGATACAAAGAAGCAGTGGCACTGCTAGGTTGTATTTTAGCTTCTTTGCCAAAAGTAACAGGGAGGGAGAGATAGTGGGACTGCACATCAGCCTATACAGGACACAGGTAGTGTCACCCCAGCACAAAGGACACAAATACATAACAGGTAGTTTGTAGGCAATGCTGCTTTTCCCTTCCTCGGGAGTAAAGCTACACCACTGGAGCACATGTGCAAGGCAGGCAGAGGGGAAGGAGTCCCATTGTGCTGTCTGCAGAGAAGACAGGAATTCTAGGAGGGGAAAGGTTCCCTTTGAAGCACATGGCACGAAGAGCTTCCCAGTGACCATGGCAACAGGCTCAGTGGGTTCCCAGCCTGAGAACCAGTTACTACAGCCATGCCTGAAAAACAAAAAAGTCTGAAAGAAGGAAAGAGAGGGGGAGGTGGGGTCGGGTGGGGGAGAGGGACTTGGAGCAGAATTAGCCTGGCAGAAACTGAGCGGCTCCCTGGTAGGCAAATCCAGCCAATAATGCTTGCTGGGTTCACGGGGTTTCCTTTTCATTTCCAATGCTTTCTTCTTCCTCTGTCACTCCCCTCCCAGCCCTATTCAGGAGCTCATGAGATCAGTAAAACCCAGGCCTTTGCTTCGCCTGCATGCAGCATTGCCTCAAACAGGGCTGCACTGTGATCAAAGGCAGCGCTAAATCATGGCTGCCACACACACCTCTTCCCCCATCAGAGCCCAGTTTTCACAGGCACTCTAGCAGAAGATAATTTCCACCCCCCCCCCCTCAAAAAAAAAAACCTCTTGTGCTTTCATTACAACACACACATCTGACAAAGAAGGATGAACAATTCAAAAATCTGTACGGAAATGTACAGAATTTAGTGTGTCCATCTACCAAACCCATTTAGCAAGATGGATAAACTAAAGCAAAGCTACTAAGAAACACAAGCCGGGGTCTTACTAACAACCACCACAATTAAAGAAAGTCAACAATAGGAACTGCATCTTTGTATCAGACTTGTGTACCATGGAATTTAGCACTGCAGACAGCTTTCAAGTATTTGCTACATTCTACTTCACAGCACCCCAAGCTTCCCAGGGGATCTTATATCAGTTTTGCTTTTACTACTCAGCATAAATTTATCACTTGTTCTTTCATATATGAATGCATTTTACCACACAAACACATGCAACACCCTCTTTACTTCTACTACCAGATTGCTCAGTACAAAGGTGCACCAGTATTAGTGATACAAGTTTGAATCTGCTCCCCTAAAATAGGCTGGAATTTCACTGAAACAAAAACAGTATTCCAAGTTAGTTCCAAGTTAGATGAAAAAAGGTTGTGCTACACTGAAATTCAACTCAGTACAATCACTTCTTAGGAGAGATGTTTGTACCATTAGCTAAACCTGCAGTACATTTTAGACATGCAGACAGTTTCCCATTTGAAATGTATTTCTCCTAGAAGTTTACTTTAGAAATATATGAAACAAGTTTTACCTTAAAAAAAATGTCAACTCAGGATTATCTTCTGTCTGTTGTACATTCACTGTTCACCTTAAATTACCAATATCACCCTACCCCAAAACTGAGCCAGATTCTAGGCTGAACCCCACAGACTGTATCTGCTTTCCTTCAAGCACTTCCAATTACTCCAGACTTCAAACACCAAAATATAATGTAGCCTTAGTCCTCAAAAATTCTAACCTGAGAAAAAAAGAGACAGCTTACTACTTTCCTTTTTAAGGTATCTGATAGCAGCAATGCTGTCTGCCTGACTTTACCCCATAAAACAAAGAGCAACAATTTTAAAGCAATTTAAATTCCAGAGGCCCAAAGATTCCAAATGGAGATTACAGAGATGAAAATTTGCATTTCTCCGATTGAGATACTAAGATTCACTTCTTGGTAGCAATACCTGTCCTCAATTAGAGCAAAAACAGTCTCCTGAAGGGTTGGGTTGAGGATTCCCCTTCCCAGAAAAAGAACGAAATTAGTATGGCCTTCTGAGAAAACTGTACTCAAGAACAAGCAGTAAGCAGCTTTTTACTACTTATGATAATATTTGATAACAAGCTTTATTTGATTGAGCCAGCATCATGCTGGTCATTCACTCTGCTTCTACTCAAATACCACTACTGCCAGCTTGCAGGGCTTCATTAGGTACCCATACAGCACAAAAAGGGACATACGTGCTCATTTTGCCATCACCACCTCTTAAATGAGAGAGGGCATTACTTTCTCCTGAGGCATGCAATGCAAAAACAGGCAAAATAGGAATACTTCATGCACTACTAGAGATCTCATTCTACACTATGTTCATTTTTCTCATTAAGAAATTAACCCTCCCAAGGAATAGTTAAAGGCAGTATTTTTCCCAAACTATTCAATCCACATAGCCCCTTACCTTTCCTAAAACAGTGAGACATGGCTTTGGTTCCAGCTCAGGCTGTTCCAGCTTCACCACTCCTACCCAGCCATATTCATACAGGTCTTCCTCATCATTGCTATTACACAGTCCAAGTGGATGCATCTGAAACAGAATCAGTAAGAAACCATCAGGAAAAGAGTGTAATTCAGAAAACACACACAGACTGCTTTTGAATACCTTAGTTTATAACAAATCTTTATTGAAGTACACCAGAGACACCAACATAAGGCTGCAATTATGAAGAACGCCATATGTTTCTGAAGCATGCTATCAGTTCAAGATCTTAGAATGTCATGTGAGGTCACCATCACCTTGCATGTATCTTTCATCTTGCAAGTGACTCAATGCAAGGACAGCTTGTAGGGTTGTGATTCTGTGAATAACTCAAGAAATTACTATGAAATACAGGAAACACAATGGTAGCACAACACAGAGATTTTCCTATCACTCATTTTTCAGGATTCATCATCAGTATATCTGTATTCAGAGAAAAGACGAGTCTGAGCAATACTAGGCAGAGAGAGCAGAATCTTCTGTCCAACTCCCAGCTCTCCCTACCTCTATATTTTGTTCTGAGTTGCAATGAGCTGCCTGCATTCTCACACAGATGATTTCAACTTACTCTACTTAAAAAGCTTGAGACAGGAACCTTGAAGTCAGCACCCGATGGGAAAACTGCTCAGTATTGACAGAAAGCAAGAAAAGAATCAAGTAGTAGGAGAGCTCTCTCCAATATTGCCAGGGTACACATTCCAACATAACCAGGCCTATGAGAATCTTTAAGGTCAACAGAAAACTTTAATCCATATTAAAGTCTAACAAAACAGAACTGCTCCTGTATCAGTCACGCTCTGAAACCATAACCCAGAACCTAACCCTAACCCCAAAGGTTCCTACTTTAACATCCTTGAAATGCACTTTGGCACTTTCCATGTGTCTGAAAGGGCAGAAGCAAAAGCACTCCTCAGAGGTGCTTTTCTCCAAGGTTACGGTATCTGTATACATTGCTGGGGGTTTAAAATAACTTCAAAAAGGGCCGCACCAATTTTAAGTGGGTTACTGTTACAGAGCAGACAAACAGCAAACTGACAGCAAAGGAGGAACATTTTATGCTGTAACTCAATCACCTCAAAGCAGTCCTGATGATTACAAGACAGCTTTCACCCTTTGTCCTTTTTTCCTGAGTGCCAGGGTGAAACATTATAGTGTTACAAGCCTCCTTAAGAGCAGCTCCAAATCTTTCCACATGCTGCCATGAGATTAGCCTTTCCTGGCCATACAAAAATACTGTCTACCCACTTTAGTCCAGAAATCATCTTGGAAGGACAAGAACAGAAAATTCCTTCTGCAGCCACTTTCCTCTAGAATACTCTTTCCATAACAGCTTCCAAGCTGTGAGCAGACCTTCAGATTGCAGTCACAAAACACATTCTGCACAGTTACACCTCTGAAAGTCAGGACAAGTCCAAAGAGGTTAAAAGAGCCTCACCACCTCTTTTTACAAAACTGGGGCTTCCTTCCCTTTTAGAAGATAGAATGACAATACTGTATGACATCTCTTCTCCAGCAGGAATAGCCCAGACTCCTGAGAACAGACTTCCTGGCTAAAGGCAAAAAGCCACAGATTGCACATAAGTGGACTCTAGCTTCACATCACAGAATCGTTTGAGTTGGAAGGGATTATCTAGTCCAACTCCCCTGCAATGAACAGAGACACCCACAGCTCCATCAGGTGCTCAGAGCCCCATCCAGCCTGACCTTCGGTGCCTCCAGGGATGGGCATCCACCATCTCTCTGGGTAACCTGCTCACCCCCTAAAGAAATAGCAAAAAATACCTCCAAAAAGGCACTCTTCTCTTTCTGATTTACCACCCACCATATTCACTTTCTCTATGGTTCTGTAGGATAGAACAGCAGGTCTCTTTCTCCTGTTGCATGGAAATAAATTGGTTGATACCTTCCAAGAAGTCAGGAAGGTTAATTGCTCCAATAGCATAGCTTTGCAAACCTGCTTTCCAATCAGAAGGAAAAAAAGGAGCAGGCTACCAACCCATCCAGAGGAGCTACTTCAGGAAGTATAAACTGTCATTTACTGATCACCATATTGCATTCTGAAATGCCTTAATGAACACCACCAGTCCCTGCTCTTTGAGCCTTGTTCAAAGAACTTGGTTTCCAAAGAAGCTTCTGAAGCCCCCTTGTGCAAGAACATAAAAAACAGAATCCCAGGAGTGTCTGTGAATAAAGAGGTGGAAAAAAGGAAGCAGACAGATCTAAGGCTATCCATACAGTTGTGTTCACCCTGAGGGGAAGAGAGTTTCAAATTCTTGTCCAGATCCATTAACTGTGCCTACTTAGAACATTCATTTACTTGAACTGTAGCAAGGTTGTGTTATGAACTAACAGTCTACTTAATAGATGAAAGCTGAGTTTGTTTGCTATCCAGAACAGCTGTCAGAAAATCTTCCTTCAGCATGGTAGTGATGGCTGCTACTGCCATTGATGTCTATGGACAAACAGAACTGAGCATGTAGACTCCACAGCACAGCCCAAACCAGGCACAGAGTTTTTTCAACCTTGTACATTCTAACAGGACATAGAGGATTGAATCAGGGAGAACAGGGAAATGTATAAACCACCACACACTGGCAAAGTAATCTTGCACATAAGAAACCTCAAACCCAAATGCAAAATCTAGTATAAGCAGTAAGCAAAACTAATAGGGTGCCTCAGGCACAGTGCGGGCAAATATAGAGGACTTACAAGGCTACAAACTCGCAAGCATTCTGTTGCATCACAGTGGAATCTCACCAGAATAATTAACAAAACAAATTACATTATGCCAGCAGTGCTCCCTTCAGGAAAGGACAACCGACATCGTCAAAAACACTGTCCTGTTCAATTAAAAGCATGTGACCAAACTATTCCTGGACTATTTGCTCCAGCAAATCTGAAGACTTACAGGACCAGCACAACCCTGTGTAACCACAAACACATTGAGGGAACTCATATTAAAGTACTCAGTCAGCATTTTAAAATCAAGCAGCATGACAAAGTCAATGTTAGATTGTACAATTTACCCACTTACTAATCTTATGACCAGAGCTTGGGAGTGCGATTCCTGACCTCAACCTCTAGTAGTAATTTTTTTCCTCCTCTGGGTTCCTTGTGTTTCAGTAACTCCTCTCATCTGATTGCTTTCATCTGTTCACATTACTCTTTTTAATGCATATTATTTAAACTTCCACTCAAATCATATTCTCCATCAATCTCGTCCTAATCTCACAATAAATTACTAATAGCAACCTGATCACCTTCCTCAAGTCTCAGTCTCTAGCTCACCTGCCAGCAGAGGATCCTTGGTCTCCCCATTTCAAAAACCTCTTTTTTTGCCTGACATTTTTACAGTGCTCCACAAAAACTGCTGTTCTGTTTCTGTAGGGAATGTACTTAAATACATCAAATCACTGACTCCCATTTTACCTACTGCAACCTTCTTCTCTTTGAAGGCCCCTACAGTAACTCCTCTGCCTTACACTCTTAGAGTTGTCCTTACAATCCATCACTTTGAGCAATCAATTCCACTCAGGAATTTCTTGGCATAAAATCCTGTCCATCTTCACATCACAGTCCATTACATTTCACTTACATTTCATACTGAGACTTTAACATGTAGAAGCAAAAGAAGCTTCCCCCCCAATTCACTGTAATTAAGGACCCCAGAGAGCCTTAACAAAGAAAAAGGTACACTCACCATGCAAAGATCATGACTGACTGCAACCCAAGACTTTAAGTCCACATAGTACACCATGACCATGAGCACTACCTTACCAAACATAATGAAGAACTCAATAAGTTCACTTCTATAAATCCCACAAGCCACAAAAGCTTTCTTTCTGCCTCCTCCCCAATTTGGGCAAAAACTACTGAAATATTGCTATATTGTATGCATGCCTTCACTGAGCAGTTGGGTAGCCTTAGATATGACCTCTGTTCCCATCTCAAAAGGCTTCTTGAGATATAGCAGTACAGAAACAAACAAGAAACATACAAAGTTAAAAACATGATCTCTGGGTCACAGTAACATCAGATCAGCTGATGGAGAAAAGGGCAAAAAAAGCTCATTTGATCTTTATTTTCAGTATGAATACAGACTAAAAGCAGGGCCTCACAATCCATCTGACTTCCAATTAAATTAAACCAAGCTAAACAAGGAATTCTTCACTCAAATTACGCATTTATTCTTCCAGCTGTTTTGCTAGTTTGGTTTTGGTCTCCCTCCAAAAAAACCTGCCAATGTCTCCTGTGCTTAATTCTCTTCCAGCAATCAGGTGTTTCATCTCCTGACAAGCAAGGGAAGAGATAAAGCATAGGTTATCTTCATTCATTTCCATTTCTTTAGCATTCAGGGAGCTTCCCACACTGGTAACCATATCTGTTCTTTTAAGGCTCTTCTGACATAACAGTATACATCAAAATGCAAAATAAAAGTATTTTCTCTTTAAAAATAAAAAGCATTTCATAACTCACGTATAATGAATTCTCATAGTTTTGTAATCAGAAATGGCACCTCTGCAGGGACTGGGAGAGGGCCTGGCATGACTTTGAGCACACACCTCCCATCCTCCAGGCAGCTACCATCCCTCCAAACATACAGAGGGAATTTACTCAAAGTGAGAATTTACCAGGACAAGATCCCTCCCTTTATCATTCTCTCACATACAAAAGAGGAGAGGATTCTCCCCTGCACTACTCCTGCTGGGGTAGGATAGAACAGACAGAGACAATATGGCAGAACAGGTAGAAACATATGAAGTGGGCTTTCTCTGAGCTCCTACAACACATTCTGGAGGCATTATAAAAACAACACTGGAAAAAAAGACATCCTTTTCATCTCTACTGGAAGACAAGGTACCTTTTGCCTCTTAAAATGGTGGGTAAGCATCTCCTCATCATATCTTCTCAGAGTCCCAGAGAGATCTCAACTGAAACAGCTGAGCTGCAGACATCTTCCTTTGAACTGTTTAAGACGAAGCCAAGGGCTTGCGGGCTGGGGCCAAAATATGACAAAGACTAAGGAATCTTCCCACTTTGAAGTCTAAAGAGCTAATAGGACACCAGAGAGCAAGGCTAAATGAGAACACCTAACCAAAAAGTCAGATCCAAGGAGGATCCAAGGTGTCTCTGGGTCACAGACCTGTTTCACTTCAGACATCTGCTCTGTCTGGTTTCCTAAGTGAAATCCAGGCCACAGTACAGCAAGTCTTCATATTTGCTCTTCACCGCTACAGAACTCTAAGACATTGAACAAAAAATATAGTGGACAAGCAAGAAAGACAGCAATAAAACCAAGTAATTGTTTTATATGTGGGAGGAAATGACTAGTGATTTCAAATACCTGTAGTAAAAAAGCAAATTCAAAGAAATATTCTGCATAAACATCTATAATTGAGCTGAACTGAGACTTGAATTCCCTACTGCTTTAGGATCTGAAACAACTGATATACCATAGCTTTCCCACCTGGAGCATGCTTGGCACAGGCTCAGCTCCCTCCACGTGGGTTCACATTCCTTCACCAGACAGGCTTTTGAAATAGTATGTATGAAGGCTTTTGAAATAGTATGTATGAGGTTTTGCATGTGTATGCTGATAGTAAGTAGTAGGAGCAACACAGATCTGCTATTGAATGGGGCTGGCACAAAGCAGTAACAAAACAAACAACAAATAGGCCTAGCTGTCATTGCAACATGATTCTCTATTACCTTCCAGGCATCACAGATACCGTCACAGATGACTGGACAAGTGTGAATGCTACACTTACCTGCAGTAAGGTAAAAAGGAACATACGAGAAGCTACAGAGCAGTCAGTCTCACTTCAGAGCCCGAGAAAATTATGGAATATCCTTATAGATGGTACTTGTAGGTACATGATGGATAAGATGGTGACTAAAAAAGCCTGCTTGGATTTACCGAAGATAAAAACCACAACTATCTCAATACCTCTTACAATAAATCAACTTGAACCATGGATGAAAAGAGCAGTGTATGCAACCTACCTTGATTTTAGCAAACTGTTTTACATTGTTCTCCTTCACCATCCCTGCAACAAGCTGCTAAAGTACAAACTAAACAGATGGGCCAAAAAATGGTGGAAAATGAGTTAAATTGGCTCATAGTCTTCAGTTGCTCAAAGGTGACTAATGGTTTAAATTGAAGGGGCAGCTACTCAAAACTTGAGCTCCTTAGGAGTCACTATTAGGTCTGGTACTACTCAGTACCCTCATTAACAACAACTGAGGCAGCATCTGGAACACAAGGTAAGAGGGTGCATTCTCTGTATGTATATAGCCAGCAGATACACAATTCTGACCATTCCACTCTATTTGGCACTTTTAAGATGACACCTGGTATGTATGTCCAGTTTTGGTTCAAGAAGGTCCATTGAGAGGTCATCAAGATGATAAATGGGTTGGAGAACTTGGCACATTAAAAGAGTTGAAGGAATTCCACTGTCCATATTAGAGAAGGCTCAGGAAGCTCTGTCTTACAGGTAGCAGTAGAGATGGAGGTAATCTTTTCACAAGGGCACATGATGACCAGACAAGAAGAAACAGGCACAAAAATGCTTCAGGGAAAATTATTTTTGTATGAAAACAATTCTTCACTGTAAGAACAAGCAAACATTGGAACAGGCTGACAGAGAATTGGTGGAATATTCCTTACCAGAAACATTCAAGATTCAGCTTGACAAGGCCCTGGATAATCTAGGCTAAAGATGTGCATTCAATGCAAAGCTGAATCAGATTATCTCCAGAAACCTCTTTGAGCACAGCCTCTTTAAAATCATACTTTGAGTCCACTCTCTTGTCCTTCAAATTAAGGGAAAAATCATTTACAAAAGCTACAGAGTTGTTCTGTGACTTCAGTGAGCTTCTGTCTGATACCTGAAACAATTCAACATACATATCCCATTAAACAACTGTTCAATGGACAAGGTTGTCATTACGTAAGAGTTTGATTGTATTAAAGTAACTTACTATGCTACCAGACTGAACAAAGAGCCACAAATAGAAAACTCAGTGTATAGTTTCCAATTCTCTGCAAATCTTCAACCCCAATTTACTGGCAACAGGAAGAAGTGCATAAAGAATCATAAAACCAACAGGGGGGTGAGTATGAAAGTTTTAAATAATAAATAAATCTTCAACAATAATTAAATCACAAATGAAGGGAAAGACAGGGAAGCTTGGAGAACTGAACCACCACTATTTGGCACCAACAACTCCTTCCCAGCTAGCCAGTGTTAGGTATTTTCAGACCATATACTGAATTGTTAACTAACTGTGCAACTCTGTATAGGAAGCTACATGTAGAAAGCTACATGTATTACAGGTGGGGAAGGTTGGCTTATTCACACTATTGATAGGCACAGCCTTTTTAACAAGGCAAAAGCAAGATGACAAAAGCAAGATGACTTCCTTATCCTGTGCTCACAAATCATAGCTGTACAGAGGAACATTCAGCCTTCAGCACAAGTTTAAAGTTTAGCTGGTAAAATGGTTTCTTTTTTTACTTTCAGATGCTTTTTTATTTGTTTGCTTTTTGTTTTGAGGGAGAACATCCTGCCAAAACCCAAATCACCACAAAACGTAACATTATAGGACCTGAACATTCCAGCAGTGCGTTTTTCTTGGCTATCAGTTGTGACCATGTGGTTCGACCCAGTGGTTAGCATTGAGCCCACAAGTGGGTTCCACCAAGCTTTCTCTATAGAAGAGCATCAAACATTCCTGAAATCCTCTCACAGTCCACTTTACTCCAGGAAGTAAAGCCAAGGGAGATGATGAGAAATCCAGTCTGTGCTGTTATTAAATGTTAAAACAGAGATAAGCAGTTGAAAGCACCCACCGTGCACAACAGCTCAGTAAAATTCTACAACAAACAGGCTGGTATCATACACACAGCCCAACAGACCTTGTGATCACTAGTGGTAAATTCTAAACAGCAGCCAAAGAATTAGGGACCAAGACAAGACACTGACCTAATTGGTCAGCACACAACACCTGAACCTAGAAAGCAACACCATACCTTTGATACAGGGACACCAAGCCTGTGACTAACAGACCATGCAAAGTATATGGGAGCAACTAACCTGTTCCACTGCTCAGCTTCAAATTCCTTAGGAAAGAAAGAAATATGCTAGCAAAAAGACATACCTAGCAGTAGCAGCATGTTCTCAAACATTGTCCTGCCAGGGTTGCTCAGTGTCAGAGACACAACAGATACACACAGCCCATGCACAGATATGTAATAACAGCACATATGCATTTGCCTGTGCAGTAAATCTAGTGTAGCTGAGCATTTTACTGCAAGAAAGCAGCTAGACAACAAATATCCCAAACACCTTGTGAGGGAAGCCTACAGACTGTCCTAACAGAAACCTGGACTTGCATTCCTTCAGAGGGTCTCAAATGCATAATTCTAAGAAGAGATGCAAGTATTTGAGACAAATCTGAGGGTAGATTACTTCTATCAAGAATGTAAGTGCTTTGATTACACCACATTTTCCTACAACAGTACCAACAGAGCTAACAGGGAACAAAGTCATGATTACAGTATGGTTTTCCCCCTTTCAGTGTGCAGAGAGATGCTGGCAAAAGATACAGGCACAATGCCACTGAAGACGGAAAAAGTAGTAAAATCAGAAGTAAAACAGTATCTTCATAGATCATTTTGGCAAGAGAATGCTGCCAGTAGGTACAAAGGAAAATAGAGTTCTGGAACTACACAGAACACAGCAATCCTCAAAAAATAAACTAAGAACTTTTAAACAGAGTCATAATTGGCTGGGAAAAAGTAGTAGTTCATGAGACGTAAGGTAATCCATTTGTTCACAGCACTCAGTGGGGACTCAAAACTGCCAGTATCAGATTAGTTTCATTTAATCACTTAAGTTTAATTTGAAGGCCTCATATGGAGCTTCAAGTATTTTGAAAGCAAATTTTCCTCACAAAAACAGAGTGGTATGAAGAGGTCCAGACTAACACTGCACAACAGAACGGGGTCTATCTGTTCAATCCCAGAGATTATTCAGTGTCTGGAAAGAATGAATGTCACTATACAGCAGAGAAGAAACAACAACATACAGTTTGTCAGAACTGTTCATATGAAGAATCCTGAAAAAAAACTTCCAGATACTTGAATAAGGCAGGTTAATGAGTGCTTATGGGACACATACAAAACAATTTGATCTAAAGAAGCTAATGGTTTTATTCATGAGAGACTTTCAACTCATGTATGGACTGGAAGGGTAACTAGAACAAAAGCTTGTGCTGTTTCACTAGTTGATAATTGCACAACAATTATTTCAGGCAGCACAAGACTCACTTTTCTCCTTCCTTTTCTAGTCTGCTTGTGTGACCAGAGCAGCTAGAGTTGATTGGTCAGGAAGTCCTGTCTTAATATCAAGCCTGCTGGTTAGTTTTATCTCGTTCCAGTCAAAAAAAAAAAGATTAGTTTGTTAAATTCCAACATTAATTAGCCATTCATCTGCATATTTGTGCACCCTACACAGAAATAAAATCCTTCTGCATATCATCCATTTCCCGGTCAAAGCACTTGGAAGACTTGCAAACATCACAGTTTCTTACTATACACTTGGCACAGACACACCAAGCTGGTGCTGCCTACTACCCGAAGTCCAGGTACACCAGCAGCTCCTTGAACAAAAAGAACAAGGTTTAAGCTTGCAACCTGAACAAAAGTAGGCCACGCATAAGAATAAGCAAATTAGATTAAGGTAGAAGGTTCAAAAAAGATACATCAGTATTTATTTCCTTGAGAAGCAGCAGAGGGAATACAATCATCCCTGCACTTGCCTTATTAAATCTCACATCCAGGGAATAATCTGTTTCCTTTATTACTTTACATCTTTGATTACTATTCCCAATTGAGGTGAAAGGAGGCTTGGTTTCCTGAAGAGATAACAGTATTAGGGCATCCACTTAAGAAGTATTCCAGGTAAGGATGAACTAGTCACATGTAGAGATCAAAGACACTCCCTCCAACATCCTGCCCTGATTTTAGGTGCTATGCTGCATTCAGGCACTCACACTGCATTCATAGGCACACCTAGTAATATTCATTTTCACTGCTGCATAACGTCCTGCAACATACATCATTCCTGACTTTACTCATCAACATTTGATGGGAGATGCCACTTCTTCCACTCCAGTGAAGGATTTAGTTAGTATTTAGCAATGTTTAGTTGTTTGCACTTCCAAAAGTTGACACAGTCTGAAATACAGCACAGCCAGAGCTCCGGTCTCTTTCCATTTTGGACCATAACCTTCATTAACAAGGTGATATATTTGCATGGTCACAGAGAAAGCATTCACTGGGGCCAGAGGGAGAGAAGCACAGAACACATAGACACAGAAAGGCTGCTTTACAATTAAGAACAATTGTCCTTAAAAATGGGATGTGTGAGTAAAGAAGCTAATAGGAATAGATTCTTACAAAAAGAATGCACTATCCTCATCATAAAACCAAACTCCCTTTGTCATATATACAAATACCAAACAGGATCCACATGTTTCTGCTAGAAGCTTCTTTCTGTATGCAAGGCAAATTTTAGCCATATACAGAGGTAAAAGCCACAAAGGAAAAGTTGAGAATGCAGAAAGAAAAGAGGCTTAAAACGCACAACACCCCATCCCATCCCCCACCCCTCATGCCAACCTCTCATCTATAATCCAACACATGAGAGACAACAGGCAAACAGCAAGAGGTCATCTTCAAAGGGCTGGTTGCCAAGGGAGGCCAGTGGAAAGAGTGCAGGCATGTCCCCATCAAAGTCCAGCAGCTGCAAGAGAGCCACAGAGGTGCAACTTCCCCTGGGGCTGCAATGAAATTCAGAGATGGAGGACAGCACTGGAGCTGCTCTAGCTAGAAATATCAAATAGGTAGCTTTGCACTCTGCAACAGGGGAAGCACAAAAGAGCTGTGATGTCTGTGTCCTACTATCCACCCTGTTTTGCATTTTAGATAGCTGAAATGCTGTTTAGGCTCATCAGGACACATAACAGCAGCAGAAGGGAGAAGCAGGGAGACAGCAATGCATAGGATGGACTTCCAATTCAAAATTAAGACTTTGACACACTGATTAGAAGTGAATGAGGTGAAGTTACAGCAGAGGATGTGTAGCCAGCTGCAGTTTCATTACTTCTCACAGAAAATAAGAACATTACTTTCAGTTTGAGCTTGGAACAGTGTCCCACAGTAAAAAACTACCTTCAAATATTAGCCAAAGCATGTATCACACCAGATACAAAGTAATCCCGCAGTATTTACCTCCCAGTTCATTCCTAGAATCCTCCTCAAAACACAGATGGGAAACAGAAAATACTTGCTAAAGAAGAACCAACAATACACATTTTAGAGCAGCATGAAGTTTCAGTTGGCACCAACAAACAGTGGCTTGAGTGAAAATGCAAATGGCAGAGTTGCATGTTCTGAACAAATACTCTGGTGTCTGATACAAAGGTCAAAGGAAATTGGGGTTTTAGTATTTAAGTTCTTGATTACCACCTTGATTAAAGTCAGTCTGGAAGAAGCACCCAGGAAGCAAAAAGATTAGACCTGCACTTCTGTTAGTCAACGTGGAAAAAGGTTCTTAAAACCAAAACACAACAGTTAACCCCCTACAGATGCACCCTCTTTGGTCAACACATGAGTTAAGCTTCAGATCACATTTTTCAAACTGAAAAAGACCTTCAAGATTACCAAGCACAACCATCAACCTGTCCTCTCACTGAACCACATCCCTTAATGCCACATCCATACCCTCCTCAAATAACTCCATGCATGGGACTTCACCACCTCCCTGGGCCACCTTCACAGTGAGGAAAGAACACACAAAAGCTCTTTCAAGATCTTATGCCCATACAACCTGTAAGTAAAATAAGTTCCTTCGGCCTGTTTATTCCTCTAGATATAAAGCTTTTTGCACTACATCCACTGACAAGTCTTCCCTCACTCCTCCTGCTATAAATGACCACCAAGGACTCTTCAGATCCTGTCTACTGCAGATCCTCATCACCACTGGACACCCCATTCCATTGCCTCACTGCTCTCAGGATAAAGACTTCCTTACATTCAATTTATCCTCTTTTAGTTTGAAACCATTGCATCTAGCTTTAAATACATTTTAGTCAGATCCAGTGCCATTACTGATACCACTCTGACCTGTTTAAAATGGAAGTAGAGATGAAGTAAAAGCCTCTGATGCAATTACCTGAGAGGAGGCCCAGGTGTACGCAAAGGAATAGAATTGCCTTTGCTCCACGATAGGAAGAACAGATAGGCCTACTCATTGGATCTAATCCTAACAGAAGACAGAGGTAACTGGATTTCTGCCCCAGATAAGTCATTTCCCTGTGAGACTACATAGAAAAAAATACTCCTTTTTTCTACTTACTTTACCATTCACAGTAGAGGGAAAACAAGTCCCTGCACAGAAAGAAATGGAATACTTAGGAAGGGGGGGGAAGGGAAAAAAGTTGCACCCAGCAATATGGCACATAAACATGGCACAAAGAGTTGTTCTGAAAACAGCTTCCAGATTAATAGTACTATTTTCCTGTAAAAGAAAATACCTGCTGCCACTGGTTTCTCCAATCCAGATAAAATAATGAATAACTGCACTGTTTTCAGAGCCTATTACATAAGAACTTAGAGAACACTGAGACCTTCTATGTCACCACATGGGAAGGAGCATTTCAGTTTACTGGAAGAAAAATGCCCTTCTTAAGAACAGCCACCTGATGGCAGCCTGTGGCTTCAGTCCTGTTATTCCAAGTGGCGATGGGCAACCATTTTGAATGAGATTAGCTCTATGTTAAACCACTTCTGAAGGACATTCCATAGCAGGGAGCAAGGAAGAATAACTTTGGTATAAGCTATTCTTAATTCTAATGTAGCAAATTGCTGAAATAGTCACTGCAAACATCGCCATTTAACTACTCATGAAACTTTCCCCTTTCAACCTCAATTTGATCCATTCTGCAGATCAAACAACCAAACTAGCTGCAATTTTCCTTCTTTCCCCACCTCTTGCTACATTCCTTCTCCCAGTGGCCATTAATGTAGGGACTAATCTCTTTCAGACTACCCCTTCATTTCCTCTCTTCCACACAGACTTCTTTTAAAAGCAACTCCTGTAGCACTGGCATACAGCCCACTCTAACAAGTCCAGTAGAACTTATTGGACTGTGTTTAGTGCTGTGTATCTACTGTTGGCACTCCTCAACACTGAGGGGGAAAAACAATGGTGTAAACTCTGCTCCAGTCACGCAGCACTGTGGGGTGAATGAGTCCTGGCTGTAGGATGTTTCCCTCACACATCACAAAAACTGGACAGTATGTAGTGAATGAGGTAAGTTACCGTGAGAAAACACAATGGTGTGGTTAAAGCAGCTGAATGCTACCCAAGAGACTGGATTGCTTCCTCTGTCACAGAGTTCCTATGCAAGCTTGGGGAAGTTATAAAAGCAGCCATGGAGGGTGTGCCCAAATAGCCAACCAGCAGAGCATCCTACCTCCAACAATGACCAATTCCTTCAGTCTAGGGAAAAAAAGGTAGAATCGATGCTTCTAATTAAGGCTACCAATGACTAAAAGATTTCCAGTACTAAGACCTCACCAAGAGCATTGGGTTTGATACTAAGCAACACATTTGTGTTCCATAATTTTGCCTAGTTTATTTTAGACAACACTCGTGCTTTAATTTTCAACACCATCCTACAGTAACACAACTTGCCACGTCAGAATTATCCATGATTTTGTTAAAGCCAAGGCTGCTTCATGAATTTCACTCATTAGACTCTGGAAATCCCCACATACTGTAAGGAATAGGCAATAATTGTTCTTTAGTCACCATCTCTACAGACTATATAAAGTCTTACCTCGTGCCATAAGGTGTGATTTGCCAGCTTTTTAAGTTAAGAAGTCTTCCACTCCAATTTTAGGATGCACTGACTTGAACTGCGTGCAACATGCAGACACTTGGAGGCTGAAGTACTCATGACATGGTTTCACTCTGCTCCTCTTACCTAATGATTCCAACACTATCACAACATTTTACTCTAGAACTAAATTAATGTAGTACATGACTTCAAACCCATACCTCAATGCCAGAATAGGCTTCAATTTCAGGCCCAGGAGCTATGAGGTTTTTCTAGTGTTAAGGCACGAGCCCTTTACTCCCACCATTCTTGTTAGCTCACTACAAGCATTCAGCTTGCTATTACACACACTCAGACTAAGAAAGGCTTCCTGTGCAAGATCACATCATCTTTCAATAAATAAACTTTCTAAACTAGCTTGCTGTGCTGGAACTTAACATTGTGCACTGTGGATACATATATGCTACTACTTGGCTCATAACTCCACTTTCTACACTGCCAATCCAGAAGAAAAAGGCAAAGACTTCCACAACATTTAATACTGCTCATGTCAGCCTTTAAGGATGTGTTTCATCATCAGCCTTAAGTAATATGCTTTAAAGTACATGCATGGAAGGAGAGCTGTTGGAAAGAAATCCTCCCTTCTCGTAGCCTCTGATCACCGCTACATGAGGTGCCATTAAGTTACCTCCCATAGTATTTTTTTGGACATGCACAGATCTGTTTAGACAGAAACAGGACAACCAGTGACAGAATGCAATCTGCAATCAAACAAAATGAAGCGTATCTGTGAATACAGAAGTTTAGCACATTTTCCTCTCACATCAATTCATTATTCCAGCTTTTTTTAAACAAAGGAAGTATAAATGATCAGACTCCGCAGCTGACAGCAGTACAGCTCAGCTCCTACATAAACTCCCTCAAGTGGAAGCCTGAGTAAAACCTGTTGAAGATCAAACTCATCTGCTCACTATCATCAGCAGCTTCCTGTTCATTCACAAATACAGGAATGGTTACAATAGGGCAATGGAGACAAAAGATAGCTTCACAGGGAATGGCTCACAGAGGAAGATTTTACATCAGCCTAATACTCCTTTGTTCAAAGAGCTCTGAACATTAATAGCAGCTAAAGATGATGCAGCTGCTGCACAGAATTAGAAAGACAGAAAGACCAGTGACTTCCTGGCAACACGTTTTCATCCATAGCTCAAAAAAGGAAACCTATGAAACTTAGCCTGGCCAGTAAGAATGAGACAATTGTGGAAATTTACTCTTCTTCCTTCACGTTAGTGAGCAATTTAACTATGTGCCAACTAAGCTGCTGTTCTAGGCCTCCTGCACTGCAGTGCACCAACTCAGACTCATTTACTCTTCAAAATTAAGCACGATATCATAGAATGAAATAGTTGAAAAGGCTCTCAAAACAGGATCTTGCTGTCACAAAGTCAGATAAGCAATCCATTAAACAGCAAAGCGGGGAAAGAAGGTGGATGAAATAGCCATGTAGTACTTGTATGTATTAACTGATGCTGATAGGAAGTCCTAAGGCACAAGCTAGTAGAGCCTGGAAGCATGTGCTGCAGAACTCTCCCCATGTGCTTCCTTTAATCTTATATTCCTTCTTAAGCATCCACAACTAGATTCTGCCTGAGAAAGTCACTGGAGCAGATTAATTTTTAGTCTAACTTGGTATGGCAGTTGTGTTAATTCACGTGGCTGCATGAATCAAAAGGCCACAGATACTGCTGAAAGAAGTGGGAGACCAAACTCAGTAGAGCACACAGGAATGGCTTCAGGAGCACATAGGAATCAGCTTACATATTGTATTTTCATCCTAGTGCTCTCTAAAAGCAAAACCATAATGGTTGTTTCCTGCATTTTCTCTTACAGGTAGAAAAACATCTCTTTTACCAACTGTTCTCTATTACAACAGACCAGATCACCACAGTCTCTTAACATTACAGAATGTTCCAAGTTGGAGATGACCCACAAGGATGGAGTCCAACCCCCTGCTCCACACAGTACTGCCCAAACCCTACATTTGAGGGTACTGTCCCAATGTTTCTTGAGCTCTGGCAGTTCAGGGCTGTGCCCACCACCCTCTGGAGCAGACACTTACCCTAACCCCCATCTGACCCAACTCCATGCCATCCCTTTGAACCCTGTCACAGATGAGGCCTCTCCTCAGCCTCCTCTGCTCCATGAGGAACCAAAGGACCACAGCCACATCCACTTGCCCTCCAGACCCCTCACTATCTTTGTTGTCCTCTTTGGATGTTCTCTGAAGTCTTAAACCCTTCTTACATTGTGGCACCCAAAACTGCACACAGTACTCAAGGTGAGGCTGCACCAGCATAGAGCAAGAAATCTCACTGGGATTCCCCAGAAGGAAATGCATATACATTTTTAAGTGGATGCATGAGTTCCTAGAAAGTCACAGCAGCTGCTACAATTCCCATCCCAGAATTTCTCTCAAGCCTCTCTGTATCGTGAGGGGAAGTGCCTGCAGCATGAAGAAAAGTGCATGTCAGAGCCCATCTCAGAGCTTTAAGAGATATACAGAAGATACACAGATTTCCTGGTGCCTGAAGGTTTGGTAACTGGAAACCAAAAGTCTATTTCAATTGTATTGAAGTTCCTTTGCTAGCATCAAGTATCAAACAGACATCTGTGGAAGAGCATAGAAGTGAAGGTTCAAGGGAAAGAGGGGAAGAAGTTTTGATATCAGCCAGCAGAATGGAGAGCCTTCCATATGAAACAACACTAGGAACACCACTATCATCTCAGATGCTTCACAATAAAGAGGATGCAAGACTGTAAGCCAGGACTTGTTATTAAGATAGTAAACTAATTTAGCAGACTATAAATATAGCTTTGACCCTAGAAAGAAGCATTAACACCAACAGCCCTTCTTTCCACCATGGTAGACTTTTGGACTTGCAGTGCCACAATTTTGGGCACTAATCTGAATTATGCTGTAAATAATCTCATGGCCACAGGGGAAGGAAAGCTGGAGGTTTTGCCAGCTAGAAATAATCACTGTGGTTTCCAGCATCTTGCAATCAGTTTTTGGACTAAGATATTACCATTGGATCTTCCTTCTAAAACAATCAGTATGCAAAACAATGTAGAATGGTGAAATAAGTTTTCAGTTTCAGAATTTTAACAGCTCTCCAGAGACTAATGAGAGCAGCTCTCTTTCCCATGGGACACATTCAAGCAGTTCACATACACTTGAAGTCTACACCAAGAGCAGACACATGCATGGAGGCCTTACTCACAATCCAAGCAGGTGAGTTCATTTTGCCTGAGTTTCAAACATTTACCAAAAAAAGAACCAAAACCAATGCAGCTACACCACCTAAATTAAGTTATGTTTCTGATAATACAGTCTTTGTATCATGCCCACATGGCCACCAAGTTTTTGCATATCAGACTGCACTAGCTCATCATCCACTGTACTCTGTACAAATATCTCTGGGTGGAAAAACTACCCTACCATGCTCTAGGTCACAAGTCCACAAAATTCCCTTTGTAAAATCATTTTCTACCCTTCACCTTTACAACCAGAATGGAAGTTCAGAAACAGCCGCAGACACAGCGTATAATGAGAATTGGAGTTTGTAGAGGAGAAAATGGGAAACCTCATTCCATCCCTACATACCTGTTCCAGTGAAGTCACACCTCTCCTTCCTCCTTTCAACATAAACAAAGGGGGAAGCAAATTTTCTTCCTTACTCATACTTTGTGCCTGAACAAGCCTGTGCTGCTTGACATGGAACCAGGCTTATCACCTCCCCTGATTCCACCTTGCCTGTACTCTTCTCCAAACAAACCCAGAAGTGTTTTAATAGGAATTTGAGAGAAAACAAGATAGTTTTCATTCTAATAACGATGGCAGTCTGAACACAAGCATTCCTTCTGTTGCCATTCTCCTACTTGATCCCACATGGACACCACAAAGTGGGAGAATACCACATGCAGAAGCTGAGCACAATAAAAAGTAAAGCTGTGAGTTTGCAGTTATTTCTAAAAGCTTGGACTCTGCTACCCATGGAAAGCTTCTAAAACACTCAGGTATCCGTGCCCTACATCTGTGGCACACGCTTCACCTCTCTAAACAAACAAGGACCGTCTTTGTGTCTTTGTTTAAATTTGAAGGAAAAAAAAAGCACAACACAACCTGTCTCACAGGCTGTGATTACATCAGCAAGAGCTTTCTCATTCTCTATCAATCCTGCCTTACTCAGGCTTTGAAGAGCCTCTGTGTGCTGCTGCCATGCGCTTTGATCTTTCTATTTTATGCCCCAGGGCCAGCACTGATAATATCTGCTTTGCCTGCACAGTTTTGGGCAATGCAGGAGCACCCATTCCTGCCCAAGAGCAGCTTTGTTACCACACTGAAACAGCATGTGCACCCCTGTGGCCCAGAGAGGCAGACAAAAAACACACATCAATGCATGTGTGCCACTGTAACAATATTTGGACAGTTTTCCTATAGTTAGAAAGAAGAATGCGACAATTTTGCATTAGTCTTTCAGTCACACACTGCAAAGTCACTACACCAGCTGTGCATTCTTGCTTCTCTAGACTCCATTTAATTAAAAGAATATTAATAATGTGAAGATTGACCAACTTCTCCCTTGTAATAAATAAGTAGGAGCCATCCTTGAAAAATGGAAGCATCCCAATTGGCACAAATCAACAACACAGTAAATGGAATGGAGGTTTTAATTCTTGTCTACGCATTGCCAGCTAAGACCCACACAGTCAACACAAAAGAATCTAGGCAAATCCTCATTCCAACCAGGGATTTACATATGGCATTGGTCTGATAAAACTGAATATCCCCAAAATCCTGTTCTAGGACCATTTATGTTCACTTCTGCCATAGCACTGACTCTTACATTCCCAGAAAATAAACATGTTCAGCATTTGTCAGTGATGATTCTGAGTGACAGCTTTGGGATGATGCCAGATTCCAAGGAGAGAACCCTTCATATAACTCAAAAGAGTAGAATAGCTTGACAAATATTCAGCTACTCAATTCTTGATGCTTTTTGCATTCAGAAAAAGAGGCAGACAGGAAACTAAAGAGTATCAGGAAACAAAAACAGTGATGCTAATAACAGCCAACTGTCAGACCCTTATGAGTAAATAATAAGGGATGGGATTAAGGGCAGTTGAGAAATCCAAGTAGAAATTCAGAGATGTAACATGGAGCTCAATCACCCGCCCAGCAGGAACAGATCCAAAACATCATCATGATGGTAAGCAATGCGTTCACACAGCTTACAAATTCACTTACATGATGGGCAGGGAATAGTTAATGAAATTCAGATAGGAAGTCAATGTAAAGCAACTTCCCAATTTGCCCCTCCTGCCTCTCCCCAAAAATGCTCAAAGATGCACCAAAGAATTCCCCTCCATTCCTGAAGCAGGCTAACATTTCATAAACTGCTGATTTAGAACTAATGAAAACAAAGCCCTTTCCTGAAGTGAAAAAAGCAGACTGAAGGTTTCCCAACACAGAACAAAGTCAGGCATTATAATGTCACCTTCTTATTAGTTGGTGGGTAAACTGCTCTTAATCACCTTTATTGGCAGCAATCACTGAAGGAAGTTTGTTTTCCACAGTTTAATATAGTGGTGTCAATTCTCTCTGATTCAAACCTTCTCCAAAAGAAGCATACAAATATTTTCCATAACCAGTTACCAGTGTGCCAAGTATTACCCTAAAAAACCAGAGTCACCACATTTTGCCTGGTTTCACTGTTGGCAAGTGCACCAGAGTCATCTCGCATCAGGTTTCATCTATGAAAACATTTGCTTTGAACCATATCAGGCAGTTTGATTCAAAGTTATGTAGTACACTGTATGCAACAGAAGGCTTCCTAATGTACAGTGCTCCTCAGAAGCACAGTGACCTCTATCCAGCCTGGTTGCAGAACTTTCACCATCCCAACAGAAGTTCCCCTGCTGAAGCGGGTTCATGTCTCAAACGTGGCACTAGGAATGAGATTTTGCAGGTTTAAGCTGGAAGCTCTTCCTTGCACATACATTACACAAAGGAGTTGGACCTCCTTCCCACCACTCAGTGGAGGTGAATCTTTCTCACCACAAACAGCAGCAGTTTGTATTTCACTACCAGATCAAGTCTCAGGCAGCCAAGGAGCATTCAACAGGGGCCCTGTATTTCTCCCATCTTTATGAGAAAGGATATTTTTTAATCTATAGTTCTTGCAACCTGTTCCAATCCAAGAATTTTCCAACAATAGCACTTAAAGAGCTTCAAAAATAAAGTCTTCCCACCAAGACTGTAAAGGGAAAAGAGAAAGCAGCCCTGACCTTCCCTGCCATCTCACACAGCAGTTGCAGGCACAGCTGCCTATTGCAGCTAAGCCCACTACAAACTGCTCGCTGCAACCCCATTCCAGGTTTTACCCTTAGCCGCTCCTCCCAGTACTTCAAAGGAAAAGTATTTTTGTACAGCCCAGCAAGGAGTGTAAACTGCCCAGCTGCTTCCAAAAGCAAGATGATTTAACCCTTCAGTAACCAGTAAGCCACACACTCCCTAGAGGATGTGTAAAGAAGAGGGAAAAAAAGGCATCAGGAGTCTAGAAATTAAATGTGTTAGATTAACAACTTAAATGAAAAGTGAGATACCAGTAGTTATCTTCTCATTTTTCCTCTTTCTTGCTTTGATGGGGAAAAGTAGACAAAGTTATTTTTAAAGTTTATGATAGTTATACAGATTGTTTCTGTAACAAATCAGAATTCAGCTTAAATGGCTGCAAGACACCATTACTCCCAATCACATAAACAATCAGATATAAATACCCCAAATACCCTCTCAAATAGGACCCTCCAAGGACCCAACATTCAGTACTTTGGTACAAATATCAGCAGATGAAGATACCCCTTGGCCTCCCACTCGTTCTCACAGTGGCGAGAAGCAGAAGGGTGCACTTTCGTTACAAAGAAATCACAAACAACTGAAAGTATTAAAGCTGCCTGGATGCCTTTATGGTGGGAGGCAACTGGAAATATAGGAGGACACTGGATGATCCCATCTTCTAATAAGAGGAGCATCAGTAAAATGTTTTGCATTTGAGGTTGCTTCCGAAGTCTGAGTTCCTAAGCTTTGCAATTACTTCCCTACTACATGGAACATGTAACAGTTGTCCCACACTGCTCTACTTCTCATGTGCCCTTAAATTTTGATTTTGTTTCATGACTGTGGACCATCTTGGCCTTCACATAACAGCACTTGGAACTACTCTTCCATCCACATACAGACCCAGAGAGATGCTCATCTTTATGAGAATAGGTGATGGGTAAACTGGTCTCAAACAAACCACTTCACTCTGTATGACACTAGCGTATACGTTAAGGAATCTGCAAAACCTATTAGGACTTACAAGATCCAAACCTGTCTTTGGTTAAGAAACAGAGGTTGTCTACTACATACAAAAATTCCAGCTTATGATGAGGACATCCACACCACTTGTCCTGTTACATTTTTATTCTACACACTGTTTTTTGTTCCTGACCTCAGTTGACATGAATATCTATACAATGTCACAGGCAAACCAAAGCACAGCTTTTCTCATAGCTGTGTTGTGATAAATGAGTTCATTTGGACTGTACTGAATACCTATACAGTAGGCAAACCTTTCCTCTGAAGGTGACATGAGCATCCCATGCTGTAGCACAAGCCCTACTGGTGTACAGTGGGACTGCACTACCTCCAGCGATGAGATGGAGTAGTGATCAGCACACAGTATTTGTTTCTCATCACCCAGATGCAATGCTGTTAGTAGGAGTTAACAGAAGCAGAGATGATTGCCAGGGGACACTGAACAATGTTTCCACCCTTCTGGCTTCCCAAGAGGAACACTGAGCACAGGCACCTCTGTAACTCCACAACTTAACAGATGAATCAGTGTAAAAAGAAACAAACAAGAATGGAAAGTCTGAAAACAGACAGCTTCTAATCAGTTTGTCAAAGTCCCTTCAACTCATTTTTATTGCCATGTTCTACAGAGGTAAATATGTGATGCAGCCATTTTTCAGCCTTTCTCCTTTGCACTGTGGAGTGTGCCTGCAAGTGAGACACTGCCACTCTTGTTCTTCACAAAGGTATAGAATTACAGAGTTCCTGCCAGAAACATCCCCTTCCTTCATAGGTATGGCTTTGTATTCCAGGTTTGCACTCACTAGCTGGCAACAGAGCAGTTTATTTTACTGTACTCTTTTTCCCTGTTTCATGGTTGGACATACTTCAATTTAAATCAACTGAAATGCTACAGTCCAAGTGGATTCTATATACAACACAACAGCATTCACTGCTATACATATTACATATATACACACATATATGTATATACACATATACTATAATATATATGTAATATATGTGTGTATGTATATACTATAAGGTCTTTCAGAAGGTACTGGACAAATTCAAGGGGAAAAGGACCATGAAGAGTTATTAAATTCCTGAACTACAACCCCAATACAAAGACTCAAGTCTAGCACTTGATATAGAGCAAAGTCACAGCTCCATCATTCTTGTGCAGAGAACTGAAGTAGAGGAGGAAATGGGAAGACAGCCCTTCAAAGTTTCCACCTGTCCAGCAAGAAAGGAGTCTCATGCTGAGTTCTTAAGAATAAGGAAATACAATGACAATACAAAGTCTATCATAAACATGCTAGCCCTCAAACTTCAGCCATGCATATATCAGTTTAAATTCCTGAAGCCAAAGCAGTATTATTTAACTGCCGATTCTGTATTTTTTATCATTATATTAATCACTCACACTAAGGTACAGAGGGACACATAAGCATAAGAACTGCAAATCCATTTATGACAAGTGAGGGTTATAAACTTAGAAGTTTGTAAGATGTCCTCTTTACTCGACTGTAGGTTGGAAAGTTACATGTCAGGTAATTCTATACAAATATGAAATTGGCTAAAGAGCATTCCTAGTATTTGGGGGCTAAGACAGATACAGAAGAGCATCAGTCACAGGAAATGTGGATGTCACACAGTAATGTCTGAGGCTGAACGCCAAACACAGCACTGAAGGCAGATTCTCACATTCCAAGCTTTACCAGAGCTGATCCAACAATTAAGACAGAATCAAAACTATTTGACAGGTTAACAAGAGATCACCATTACCTGGAAGCAGTATGAAGTTCACACTGACAGCTTATATGAATGGATAAGTTACTATGGGGGCAAATGAAAGAAGTCAAACCTCATGTTGCAAGACAGGCAATAAAATTAAAGTCCACTGTAACTCTGTGGCATACATTTGGATCTGCTTTATTTCAGCTCTAACTCCTTGTCAGACTCTTTGGTTTGACTTTAAACCTTTAAGAAGAGCACCAAACTAATTTTCCAAAGCAGTACTAATTAGTTTTAATAAATGTAAGATAACTTAATGTGAAAAAAGTAAACAAATACCAACTCCAATCTCTGAATCCAACCTGTATGTGAAATATTGAAACACTGCAAATATTCCATCTATGAACTAATCATGAAGGATAACTGTAATTATTTTGCAGGCATCATGTACAGGGCTGCCAAGAGCATCAAGGTTCCAGAACTCCTTAGCATTTCCCATCAGTGTCCTTTTAGACCTCCTCCTCCACAAAGGACCAGAGATAAGGCACCATGCTAAAAACACCATTAGGAAGCATTATAGGCAGGAAATTTCTCCTCTCCTCGATTCTCACTATACACTTATGTCCAGATAAAAATGAAGGCAAATAGCTTGTATCAGGTACACCCTGCTCAAGATTAGATCCATTAGATCTCCTTTCAAAACAAACCAGAGCTTCTTCCACTGAATGCAAAGATCAACTATATGAAGAATTCTGAACTACAGGTTTATCATCTTCTCTTTTCTTCCTGTTTCCTACTCTACTGGAAATGGGAAACACTTGCAAATACCTTTATAGAGACCCACAAGTTTAAAATGAAGCATAAGATAACTGATTCCTTGAAGCTGCTCCCCAAATGTACTGTTGTCTGCCCTAATACACCTTGTATCCAGAATTTAAGTTCAAGCTTAGATCTGCTCAAATAGACAGACTGCCCTATACTGAAACACCCATGTGTGCTGAAAAATCATGAACAGAAATAAACCATTTATGCTGCCTACTCACTCACAGAGGGAAACAATACAGACTGCCATCATACAGAAACAAATCATCTCAGATCGTGTGCACAAATTTGATGAACATCTGATGCTCCAAAAGAAGACTGGCAGAAACACACTATTTATTCACCCTGCAAAGATGGGCACTGCATCAGAACATCCCCTCACGTATCATAGCATCCACTAATCTATAATTATTACTGCACATCAGGACTCTTATGGTTTTGTTTTCTATTTAAGTTAAGGCAAACACATCTACCACAGGTCCATACTAGAAAGCCCTCCAACATGGGCTATTTTCCTTTATATAGTTCACTTTTAAGTGTATTTTAAAAGCAGATTATTCAAATAGTCCAAATTTCCATCTTCTCCGGTTCTCCCATACCAGTGCAGATGGCCAGACAAGTCATCTGGAGAGATTTCATTTTGATTTATTAATGTAAGCTTTATTTTCACACCATGTCACAATCAGAAGAAACTTAAGGCTGCAATACTCCCACAATCCAAACAGACAGAGTAACACACACATATGGGCAGAATCTTTATTTCTGAAGTCATGTTCTCAGCTCAGATGACAGGATTCAGCTCTGCATTCTGCTCTCATGTCAGGTTCACTGTTCATCACCTAAACATGCTAATTTTTGCCTTTCTAAAAGGGTTATTAAGATAGGTTTGAGGACACAGTGTTTGCAGACCTGCACAGAAGCTGATTAGAAACAATGCATTCAAATTCAGAGAGCTTTTCCAGAGCACTAACAGCTCCATCTCTTACCTGATGTTAACTTAGAGTACCAAACAAGACTTAGAAGAAGCCAAGGCACAGCTCTGCTGCAGAAATCCACATCTGATTTCTTCTTCTCCATATACTAATCACTATTACAAACCTGTCATCTCATTTTCCTCAGCACTCTATGCCACTCAGTTTTATCAGTTTCTATTCCTTTTCAAACCTTACCCATCAAGAGCTGGATGTTCTGCTGTGTTAGGTGTTGGCGTTCAGGACAGAACAGAGGCAGTTCACTGATGGCATAATTCAGGGCTGCAAGCACAGATGGAACTGCGGGTATCCCTGTGCACTTCAGGGAGTGAGACCAGTTGGCCTTCAGGAATCCCTTCCAACTCAAGCCATTCTATGATTCCTTTAAATAGGCAGCACACACTCACCCATAACAAAGCAAAGCATGGGTTTAGTTTTGACCCAATCTGTTCATCTTCCACTAATTCCCCTAGCTCACCATCATTCCCCAGCTTCTGCAAGGAAAAAAGCAGAAGAAGAGCCTGCACTTGTTTTTAACAACATCTACATTTATGCAAATGTGATTGAGAGATTTTTCCCAATTATTACATTCTTCTAGCAATGCCCTCATTTTGCCTATGCAAATAAAACATACTCCCCCCCCTCCCCCCAAAAACAGAGTTTGCAGTGTTTTATACAAACTACAAAAGTTATGAATTCACATGCAGGTTATCTTTCAAGCCAAGAAATGTTACTCCATGCTGAGAAATGGAAAACTACATTTGGGCATGACTACATTTGAGAGTGACAAGGTATGGGAACAGGTTGTCCTGAGCATTTGTGGATATCCCATCTCTGGAGGTGCTCAAGGCCTTGGGGGTCAGCATGGTCTAGTGGGAGTTGTCCTTTCCCATGGCAGGTGGGTTGGATCATCAGCATCCTCCTAACCATTTTATGATTCTACTATTCTAATTTAACTAATTTAAGGACACAAAATAATTTGATTTGCAAAAATTGTCTTAGCAATAGGACTGAATTCAATACATGCTGCCATCTTCTACTTCCTCCCAGCAGAAAAGCACAGTGAGATCAATACAGTGTCTGCAAAGCTAGCTTACGATTGTTTGACAACAGTATGGTCTCCACCATCAGTCACAACCCATAGCATTTCAAAACATAATAATTCTGGGTCTCCACAGAGCAACAACATACTTTAGAGCTGGCATAATTATTTCTGAAATGCTACTCAAATAGGCATTGCTATTCTTTCTTCACATAGGGGGTAAAAGAGCATCATAGAACAGTTGGAGTTGGAAGGGACCCCCAAAGCCATCTGTTCCCACTGCCTGCAGTGCTCAGGGACACCCACAGCTCCATCAGTGCTCACAGCCCCATCCCCTGACTGTGGGTGTCTGCAGGGATGGGGCACCTCCACCTCTCCGGGCACCCTGTGCAGCACCTCACTGCCCTCAGTGTAAAAACTTGTTATGCCTAATCTCCCCTCTTCTAGTTTGATTTAATTTATATACTCATTTGTTTGTCCCTAAGGCAACACATCAGAAAACAGCAAGTATCTGATAGCCTGTTGACCTGCACAAGGGAATCATGCAAAAATAAAACTACAAATGAATAATCATACTAAATATGAACAGCTTAAGCAGAGCAGATCAAATGCAAGGGGGTCAAGCACTTGATACAGTCTTGCTTTAAAAGCAGTTCAAATTTTAATGTATTTAAGTTACAGAAAAAAAGCTTCCTATACACAAACATGCTTTTCAAACAATTTTTCTCTAATCACAGGAGATGCTCAATATCCTTCATCACATGGAAGTAACCCCCTCCAAAGTTGAAAAATTTTCCAAAGTCCATTCCTTCTCTAAACATAGGTTGAGCAACATTTGTCAAGTGCAGCACATGCTGTTTAGCTCACTTAAAAGAGTACAACCATCCGAGTAACCTGAGAAGACTATAAAGCTGTAGACTCAATGGCTCAGCCACAATGGCTCCAGCCACTGCCTGCATATGTGTTTATCAATGACTTCAGTCCATAAAACATCACTGAAAAATATATTCACTGGGGAAGCAGAGCTGGAAACTGGAGAAACAGTTGAACAGTAAAAACACAGTTCTCATTTGTGCTATAACTAAGCATGGATGCTGACAAGATCAAGATCTCTGCTACAAGCTCTGTAATAATCCTTCCCTGTCAGAACTTCTTTACCATGAAAGCTGCACCTTGAAACATCGTGGTCACATTCACAACACTCCTCAACAGAACACTTCATTGGCATAAGGGTTTATTTAAGTCCATCCAGCCCTTGAACACTTGATTATGATCTCAAATCACTGGAAAAGGGCAGGAAAGAAGCAAGGAAAAGCAGACTTAAACACAGAATCCCATTCCTTATCCTACCCTTTGTATCATGGGATATCATGTGTCAGAAGCCCTAAGAGCATCGAGCCCTTTCAGCAGCTTCTCCTTGGTCTTGATGACTTCAGGCAGCATTGCTCAGCCACAAGGACGAAGCAGCAGCCCCTGAACAAGGGTGAGGAGATCTGTCTCAGCAACAGAACACTAACAGTGAGAAAACGTTTGACTAACTGCAGCATGTCACACAGGTGCCACACACACATTCCATTTTTGTTCCCTTGGAATTCTGTAATTCCTTTTGACTCAATAATCTCATATGCTAGAGGCAAGAGGGAAGCTCACTAAGGTATAACCTCACATCAGTATCAGCTTTCTATTACAGCTTCACCAAGTTTCCACAAAAACCAAACTAAAACTGATACACAATCTTCAGATAAACCCTTTTCAGAGACAAAACCGTTGAATGTTTTAATACTACCAAAACTCTGTCTCAAAAGGATGCTGCAATATATATATACATACATATATAAAATGAAGTCGGTTACATCAACACAAGCACCAAAATTGTATTTCAGCAGCCACACAATTTAGATGATTTCACATCAGCTTTAGCAGAACGTAAAACACCAGCTTCTCAAAGACACAGTTTTCTTCCCATTCTAATCAGCTTCTCTTGAAACCATGCTAATTTTTCATAGCTTTAGATTCCAAAAGCAGACTTTTGTTTTTTCTTCTATAATAAGCAGTACCAGGATTGTCTTCCAGCAAAGTTCTGTTTGTTGGTATATTTTAGTAGCTCCACATTAAGTCACAGGTCCCTATTCCCCTGCAGAATTACCCTAATAAAATAAGCATTACTCTGAGCCAACTACTTGCATCAAATAGGCACAAATACAGTGGGGCTAATCAATCAGTTCTCCTGCGGTCACTCCCTGTCACTATTTAGCTATGCAGACAGTGACATAATTGAAATCAATTGCTGAACTAGAATAGGCTGTACCAAAGCATCTACAGCAGGAATGTCTATATTCACAAACATTTTCCAGTGTGGGACATGCATGAAACATTACGATTACTGAGAGCCTGACTTTTTACATGAGAAATCTACTGCTTGGATAACTGAGCTCCCAATTAAGCACAATGGAAAAAGTTACAATTACACAGCCATATGACACGAAACATACAGAACCCTGCAAAACAAACCCAACACAAACAACAAAGCAGAGCAAACTAGAGAGATCTGCCTCAACTGTTGGCATCCACATGGAAAACTCTAGGAAATAAAACACTACTGTTTTGCTTTCCCTTCCAACTCAGGATACTCTATAATTCTGTGATTCTATTCTACGACTCCATGCCCCAGTTGACCATGATAAAGCTTTCTCTGGGAGGAGGAAGAATGATAAAGCAGTCCAGAAGAGATCCACAACAGAAAGCTGAGAAGATAAAGTAGAAAGAACAGAAACATAGTAGGAAAAAAATAGGAGGAAAGTAGTTTACTGAAATAGCCTGAGAAACACTTTCATATGACATGGACACTTCCTCTTCTGGCACAATCAAGGGAAAGATTCCAACCACAATCATGCCTTTCTAAGATACCAAAACTACTGAAAGTGGCAAAAAACTCCACATCACTGTTTTTGGAAGGGCCTACAGTGCCAGCTCTGACAGAGCCCACCTCCTGGTGCTGGGAGGGTTCCAGGGCAGAGATGGCATGACTGGTAAGCTGCCCAGGCAAAGAAAGGTGTAAAGAAGGAAGCATAACTCTTAGCTGATAGTTGACCCACTGAGCACTCTTACATCAGGATTTCCGCCCGAGTATGAACTGAGTTCCACATAAGCAAAACCATCTGAGTGGAATAGTTCTTCAAAAAAAGAAAATTCCACCTAAAACTTTTCTTTCCCCCCATAATTTCTGATCAGCTCCCACTGAGAGCTTAACCTCAAATTTTCAGTTCCTCTTTAAGCCACAAAGTGACTTGAAAGCTCTCACTCTCCTTATTTCTGTTGGAGTAGGTCCAGAGGGCCATGAAGATGATCAAAGGGCTGGAGCACCTCTCCTGGGCAGAAAGGCTGAGGGAGTTGGGCTGCTCAGCCTGCAGAAGAAAAGGCTCCAGGGAAACCTCACAGCAGCCTTCCAGTACTTAAAGGGAGCTCATAAGCACAAGGGGAGCAACTTTTTACTCAGCCAGATAGTGAAAGGACGAGGGAGTGGCTTTAAACTAAAGAAGGGGAAACAGAGGTTGGATGTCTGGAAGAAATTCTTCACTCAGAGGACAGACGGTGACACCCTGGCAGTGCTGCCCAGAGCTGTGGGTGCCCCAGGCAGTGGATGGGCCCCCGGGGGCAGGCAGGGGTGAGAGATCTGTATGCTCCTCTCCAACCTCAGCCATTCTACCTACAATTCTCTGGGACGTGAGTGTCTTCCTGAGAGGGCCCTCTGACTTGAACCCATCTCAGATCCGAGACCCTGGAGACAAGAGAGCTGTCAGATGATAGGAACATGTTGCATGCTAACCACACTTTGCTTAAGTTCAATTTCACCATATCAGACTCTTCCACAATGCTGCTAGCTGTATTTGGGATGAAATAAGGAGCTAAGGCGCAGTAACCAGACTACTCCCCAAACTGCAGAAACCAGAAGGGAAATCAAGCAGCTCCTCCCCCACTTAAACTGTATTTTTGTAACACAAAACCTCTCAGACAACTGCAAATCCAAAAGGGACCCAAGAGTAAACAGAGAGAATCAAAGTTTGTTGTATGAGGAGGAACTTCTGCTCCAGTTAAAAAGAACATATACTGCAGTGATCTGAAGCTTCCTATAAATATTCGAGCACATCAAAGCCGGTCCTGTTAAATTAAAAATGCTGTCACACAGATAGGAACTAGCCTCTAGCACTGCCAGCTTCAACATGTGAGCCTCTGATCTGAGAAGCAGAGGCTCAGCTCTTCAAGAAATTTTATTCACCATAAGAAAAAAAAAGTAAACCAGCAGTTGAGTTTAATAAGGATATTAAATACCTTATGAGTGAGCTAATTAGAGCTTAACTCTTTCAGGACACCTCAGACCTGACAAGGATAGGAGCTTCTTCCAATTTTGCTTGCACAGTTGGGATGTCCCTCTAGGCTTCAGGCACACTTTTATCCAAGATGTGGGAAAAGGAACCACTTGCACAGTTTTTAAAACAGATTTTTTCCTAGCTTCATCCTTGTGCAACTTCAATTTAATCATACCACATACACCACAGACACACGAGCAAAGATATTGGCTGACTGCTCCACATCAGAGATCTGTGCTTAATGTTGAAGCTGTCTGAAAGACTTCAAGACTTCTGAATCTTCCCATTGTTGTCTGAAGATGACAAGAGGGATAGATGAAAGGAAACCCCTATCTTTAACTCCTTTTATTTAGGGAGACAGCTCCCAGAGGCAACTGAACATACACAAAATACACATGGTTGAGAAGTTGATCCCAGTGTGCCACAGCAGTCCTGTCATTTCACTACAGAAATCTCTGTAAACTCCCAATATCAAAACATACAGATACACTGGAAAGAGAACCATGGTGGGGAAGGAGGAGCTCTGGCAATACAGCTTTCACAAATAGCAGAAGACAGGCAAGATCACACCTTGAGAATTTTGTGTGTTAGCTACTCCACAATGTCTTTTCAATGTAGTTCAAGGATGAAAAGATATTATCTTCAAAACAGGCAGAACACTGCCAACTAGCAGACTGGGGATACCTTGCCTCTGAGTGAAAACAGCTCTCTAACCCTTGGCTCCTATTAAGTACTGAACTCACCAGCACTGCCTGGCTCCACTTTACAAGTTCACCTCAGCCTTGCTACACACCACACAGGATGCCTGCCAGCTTGGCACCCATCAGGTGTTCATCTCCCCTTCATCAGAGTATGAAAGGCAGAAGAAAGCAGAAAGCAGATGCTAAGCAAATACAAAGCAAGTAAGAGGGTAAGCTGGACCCTTGTAAAATGCAACACTAGGATGCAAGCCTATATTGTTTTCATGCTACAGCACACACACCATCTAAGGGCCTTAGACACTCCGCTAAGAGAACTGCCCATCAGTCTTTAAAAAAAGGCAGCATTGCTACACTGAGCATCCTAACCTCCATCCTTACCCCCAAAGGCAGCAAAGAGAAGTAAAACTCCAGTGGAGAAGGAACAGAGCACCGCTCTGCATAACTGGCACATTATACGTATATTTTATCTAGGACTTACAGATTCCATTACTATTATAGTAAGACCTATCAGGGCTGAATTGAAGCTGCCACCGTGTAGCCAGGCTCAAATAAGAGAAGTCTATATGTCCTCAAGGACAGTCTGTGCAGAAAATAAGTCACAGCCTTTAAAATAGATTCTTCCCCACTAACTACAGACTTCCAAGAGAACTGACCCACTCGTGTATAAAAAGGAACAGAACAGTTCCTATAGCTCCAAGTCGCTCCTCCAAATGCATGCTCTGCTTTGTTTAAGGTTGGAAGTTTTCAGTTCCAATGGTGAATTTGTTGAAGAGTTGGATTAGCAACTCCTCTGTGCTGGGGGGGAGGCAGAGTGAGAAATAGGGAAGGATTTCTCCCACCCAAAATTACTACTCCTTTTTCTTTGTTTTACAGCAGTTAAGCATCAAAAGGCTCAAATTAGGAAAACAGATGTTGGCAGAAACTATGCAAACTAGGGTCTTTCCTGAATTAAAAGCAATTCTGTTTTTTCAAACACTACAATCAGAAACATTTGAAAGTTGCTTACCAAGCACACGCAATAAATTCACAGCAGGAGGCACATACTTGCAACATTCGTGCCTGTACAGCTAATTAAACAGTTGCACTCCAACCATGACTGCTGACTCTCAAATATGTCCCTTAGTTCCTCACCTCCTCACTGAGGCTTCAGCTTGCTCAGTTAATGATGATGATGCAAAATAAAACAGCTGAAGCTCCAGAAAACAAACAGAAAGATTAAGCTGCCAGCAGCATTAGAAAACAATGAAAATCTTTACATCAGTGTACAGAGCAACATGTGTCTGGGAAGCCTAGAGAGTCTGCATATATTAAGCTGCATATTTAAGGGCGTACTTGTGTCTGGAACATAACAGGCACCTAATCAACCTTTGTAAACTGGTTTTTCATCTTAAAGCCAAATGCAACAACAGAAGTCTTTTAAAGAAGCATGAAAAGGAAATAAAGAATGATAGCAGCTCATCACCATGAAGAGACACTCCAAGGCACTACAACCCTTTTTTCCTGAGCACTGCTACTCAATCCCAACATAAACATAGCTCTGCCAGTGGTGTGAGTGCAGTAAAGTACAAATTTTGATGGTCTCTACTGGATATAAAACAAAAGCGATCACTTTCCTGGTCATGTCTGGTTCAAGTATCAAATAATCAAGAACTCCATTTCTTTTTAATCTCATGTTGTTGTAGCAATTTCAAAATATGTCTTTGTCTAAAAAAAAACCAATCTCTTCTTCCTTCACCAAACTTCTTTAATGTGAAAGGCTCTCCCTTCAAGTCAGGAAGCACAAGAAACAAGGCCAGACACTCTCATTCATTCTATCTCCATATGCAGGCGCAACCACCTCTGATCTGACCACACTTGCATAGTAAAGTATAGATGTCCAAAAGAAGAGATAGTATGTTCAAGTTAAATATTAACACTTCCTAAACGGAACACTTTTAATGTATTAAGTATTAATGCAAATACATGCACCGCATCCATAGCTGGGTAAAGAACTCTTACACAGGGGACATAAGAGATCACTGCCTCCAGATGTCACCTCCCCCTTAACCAAGAAGATGCCGGCCTCTTGAAAGCATTCACACTTTGAAAAACTATGCTTGTGAAAGCTATTTTGGTCCAGAAGGGCCTCACTTTGAAACACCAAAACAAGGACTGGAAGACTGTAATAAAAAAAAGGGAGCATTTTTAAATACATTCTCCACCACAAGATGTTATAAACTGGAAGAAAATTACTACTTATGCTAATCAATGGTTTTATACATTCACTCAAGACTTTCCTATAAGGTCTGTTTAGAGTAAAGCTGCCTACACCTACATTTCATTCTTATCAAGTTCTGCCACACCAAATCACGACCTCTACCTACTTCAACCAGATTCATTTTGGAAGCCTTTCATGAACAAAGCGATTAAAACAAAGTTACCCCATCCCATAATCACACCCACCAATGGTGTGCTCAGAGTGAGCGTGTGCCAGTCCTATCCATGGGGCACAGCTGGCCACAAGCACTAGTAACACAGCAAAGCAGACTGTAATTATATCTAAACCATTACAGTCACATAGATCCAGCCTTAACATAAATACAAGTAAATGAAAAACTTCTCCAAACAGCTCCAAGTTTAACAATTTTTGAGTCTCTCTCAAGTGACAGCCTCAGCCTTGAGTGCTGTCATGGCTCTGTTAGGAGTCCATCCAGCATTGCTTACAGACAATACTACAGACATTGAGTTTCCTCTTGAAACAGCAATTCCTCATTGAAGTTTGTACCCCTGTAGTAACATCTAGAAACATGCATCTACTGTTGCCTTAGATCCATTTAGAGGATTCACACAGGTGCCTTCATGCTCCAAGACCTCATGCAGGCCTACGGCTTTTAACTTATCAGCCCCTCAAACTCTGCATTAATTTTGGTTTTATACCATGTTCATCATCTTCACAAGAGATGACAGACATAGGAAGTGATTAAATGAAAGGAGAACAACGTGCTCACAGAAAGTTTAAGAAGCCCAGTATCCTGTTCCAGAACCATCTCTGCCCTCCCTCCCCCCAGGGATGGGACACCCACAGCTCTGGGCAACCTGTGCTTCCAGTGCCAGCCCAGAGACATCTTGGATATTAATATACTGAATATGTGATAAAAGTGAAAGATCCTTATTTATAATACTGTGTTCAGAAGCCCAAAATAACAGCCAACCTCCTACAAATTGACATAACTAGACTGGAGCTCAGCAGGTTAAGACAAAAGTATAAGACATAGGCAAAACACTTTGATGAGCTGCCTTCCTACACATGCTCCCAACACCTGTAGCTACTCATTCCATTAGCAGAAAAAATCCCTCCCTCTCACAGCACAGAACGTATCAGGTAGCAGTAGAACATGGCACTCAGACAGACCTCTCACATAAGAGAAAGCAAACAGCTTCCAGATCTCCCTTCTGTGTATCAGAATGGACCCACACAATAAATGCTCAACAACCTTCCCCCCATCCCATTCTGAGCACCCACAGGGTGCCATATTTCAGCATCTCCCCAGCACCCAAACATTGCACTCCAAAAACACAACACCAACACAGACCAAAGACAGGTACCAGGAATTCAGTTCTACCAGAGAAATATCACCCCTATGTCCTTCACATCATTACTGGATGTCTAGGCACTGTATTTAAGGTATGGGAAATGACAGAAAACCAATCACAGGTGTCTTCATTGTTTAAGAGAGTAACCAGCAAAGAAAACATCCAAAATGGTGACTCAATGCTACAAATAATTCCACTTCCTGAGTTTGAATGGCCTTCAGGCACAAGAAGAAACTCAACCTGCCTGCTCACAAAGCAACAGCATCAAATAAAATACAAAATTCTCTACTCTCAAGGGACACAAACGTTCCCTTGACTCAGTCTCCTCTGATTACTGCCAGACATCTACATATCCACACAGTTATTTCCAGTTGCTGCTTTCAGCTCCCTTAGAAACTCTGCCAGTACTTCAGAGCACAAAGCCTACCTGACAATTTAGCTATTTTTGCTTTGTGAGAAAACAGAGGAAAGATTCAAAGTTCCTCAAGTAAATAAGGGGTGGGAGGCAGACTGAAGGAGGGCACACGTTCACATGGTGCTGCAATCCAACTCCAAGCTTCCCCATCTTCTGAGATGGCAGGAAGATGAAAACATGGGCAAGGGCATCGCTACAAGAAACAGCTGCAAGAATATTAAGTGTTCAAATTCTGCTTTCCTCCTGGAGCTTTAAATGAGCAAAATAGAAAACTCAATGCACTTGTTGTCCCCACAGCATTACCTTTTGAGCACAGAAGGGATACACAACTGGAGATTATTACTTAAGCCGCATGTCACTCCTGTTCATTGGCTACATAGAGTTCATGCTGAAGCTTCCAAGCAGAAACAAAACCACCAAAACCTAAACTTCCATCACACAAACAAAACTAAGAACAGTATTCCAAAACCCTTCCCCATGATGTTCCTCTTAAAAATAGCACATATTGGTGCTCAGGTCACAAAAAAGCAAAATCACTTCCAACAGATTCTTAGTGACACTGGGCAAACTGTGCATCACATATAGGTCAACAGTCTGATATAGAAAGAAGATCCAAACTCACCCATCTCATGAAGAAGCTCTCTGGCCATACAGAACTCCATCCTCAGAAGTAACCCAAGCCCAGGAAACACTCTGCCCTTGGTAGCTGGCCCTTATATGAGCCCAGGGAGGCTCCACCCTGGGCCCGCCCCTTCTGCTCACCATGGAGCACAGGTGAAAACAATGTGCCTGTGCTCCCTGGGCCAGCTGCATCTCTACACCATCCCTTCATCACCACTTCAAGCTCTGACCTAACAGTTCCCCTACAACTGGCAACCCAGATCAGGCTGCCCATGGCCACATTCAGCCTGGCTTTGGGCACCTCCAAGTGGAAACGGTTTCAACCTTAAAGATAGGAGATTTGGATTGGATATGAGGAAAAAGTTTGTGCAATGAAGGAAGTGAGGCATCACACAGGGTGCCCAGAGAGGTGGAGGTGCCCCATCCCTGCAGACACCCACAGTCAGAGGATGGGGCTGTGAGCACTGATGGAGCTGTGGGTGTCCCTGAGCACTGCAGGCAGTGGGAACAGATGGCCTTTGGGGGTCCCTTCCAGCTCAAACAACTCTGTCATTCTAAGAGGCTTGCCCAGTACAAATAGAATTAAGGTAATTCCTCTCTAAGCAAAAGAGACACTGCTACTCACATCAGTGATGCTGCCCTAGCACTATGGTCATGTAGTACCTACTTCAACACAGGACTACATTTGAGCTTTCACTCCGAGTGCTCCAAGAAGCTTCAACCAGAAGTAGCTTGTTGGACATCATCTGTTTTAATGCAAAAATTTCATTGCAGTGGTTTCAACAAAGTCTTGTTTTCCCAATTGCTCTCCAAGAGTGAGACTCCCTAACACTAAGTGTTTGATTTCCAGTCTCAGCCATCGTAGCACCAGGACACAGCCCCAGGATCACACTGTATTCCAGCATCAACGGGGCAGTCAGGCCTTCGGGCAGCACGAGGGCAGCTGACACAGCAACCCGGGGATAAGTTTGCTGAACACAAACTGTGGCCACATTAAAGAACACATAGGAACATTGCATCTCTTTGAAGAGTTACTCTTGTAGACACTTTGACCCTAAGAAGACAATGTAACAGCGTACCACTGCTGGATAGGAATCTGAGCAATAACCAGATGGAGAGTGAATGGATGACCTATCAAAAGCTGAAAGTTCTCTGTTTCTTAAGTTGTTTTTTTTTTGTTGTTATTGTTGTTCGGAAACTTTCAACACTAATGAGTAATTGATGATATTAACATAAACAAAAGTAAGTCTTTGTATAGTCCCAAAACCACAGTCCCTTTGATTCATTCTCTACTGTGTGGCTGATTTTCAGGAATTTCTAATATTTCACTTTAATGAAATAGGCATTTTAATTCTGAAAGTTGCTGTGCGTGCTGACAAAGTGACTGGGGCCAAGAGAAGCTCATTGAACTGATGGAAGCACCACTGGCTGAAGTGCTGGTAGGGTCATCGGCTGCAAAATCCCTTGCTAAATTTCACAGTGATCTTTAAATGGTGACCCAAACCAATACATTCCTATGGGTTCCTAAATACACAGCCTTGGTGAAAAGCCACAGCAAGAAAACCATCATCACAGAATGGTTTGATTGGAAGGGACCCCTGAGGGCATCCAGTCCCACTGCCTGCATTGCACAGGGACACTCACAGCTCCATCAGGTGCTCAGAGCCCCAAGAATGCCACCAATGAACAGCATCTGTTCCGTCCTTAATACTAACGCAGCAACACATCAGGCTCTTGATTTCCCCATAGACACACGGCGTTGAGTGAAACATAAATGATTTGACAATGGACCAAAAGGACAGAGAATGTCAGTATCAGTTTCAGCTCCTTCAAGCATTACCTTTTAAACAATGTCAAAAACATAAATTAATTGTTCCATCCCTTTTTTCCTCTGGAAGAATAAACAAGAATGCTCCCCAGCAGCCTGTCCTCACAACTCTTTTGCCTGCAAGTGAATTTTTACGAGAAAGCCTCCCAGCAGAAACTCTGAAAGAACATGCAAAAAAACTGGTATTCTTTAGTTTAAAAGAGGGGAAAAAAAGTCTTATTTTGAGCATCTCTTTTTGTGGCTTTAGAGCTTTATTAGTTGTTTTTAGAGCTTATGGGGCACTAGAATTTTCTTTGAACACGTATATGGAGATGGAGACACTTTTTAGGAGGGTCAGTTGTGATGGCACAAAGGGAAATGGTTCCTAATGAAAAGATGGGAGATTTAGACTGGATATAAGGAAGAAGTTGTTCACACTGAGGGCAGTGATGCACTCCACAGGGTGCCCAGAGAGGTGCAGCCCCATCCCTGCAGACACCCACGGTCAGGGGACCGGGCTGAGAGCACTGATGGAGCTGTGGGTGTCCCTGAGCACTGCAGGCATTGGGAACAGATGGTTTTGGGGGTCCCTTCCAACTCTAACCATTCTATGATATACAAATGTATATACATAGGTACGTATGTGTGCATACACAAAACTCAAGCCAACAAACGCCACAACTGTTAGAGAAATAAGGGTTGCTATTGGCAGCTGCTTAACAATCAAACTTATTAAAACACCATTTAAGTCATTTTTCTTTACTTAGCCGAAGGGGAAAAAAAAAATAAAGTCAACAATTACCAGTGACTACAAAGAAATTAGATAAGCACTTCAAGACTTTCAAACAAAGTAAAGAGTAGCTGCATTCAGATAAAAACCCGACTTATTTCTCCGATGAGAAATCAACAGGAACTTCAATAAGGAGACGAGATCCGGGCTCAGCATTAACAGGTAGAGGCTGAACGCAGCGCCAGACCTGCAGGGGGAACCGACGGGAGGAGCAGCGCGGCGCCTCGTGCGCTCGGATGTGCACGGCAGGCGCTGCTCCGACGGCGGCTCCGGACCGGGCGGCCCCGCACCATCCCCGCCCCCCCCGGCTGCCGTCGCCGCTCCCGGCGCGGCCTCGCACCGCGTGCTGTCAGCCGGGACTGGCCGCACGTTGCGGGCCGTGCAGTGCGGGGCGCCCCGCGGCCTTTGTGCGCGCATCTGTCACCGCGGAGCCCCGTAACCTCAGGCCTCGCGCCGCACGTGGGGCCCGGCCCGGCCCGGCGCGGGCTTTGTGCCGCCAGGTGACGGCGGACGGCGCCGCGGAGCCATCTTGGGGCCGGCACCCCCCCCCCCCCTTCTTTTCCCTTCCCCTTTTTCCCCTCCTTCCCCTCCCCGTGGCGCTCACCTGCACGATCTCGCCCTCGGCGCTCAGCGTGGCCCCCGCGCGGGAGAAGCGGCCCTGCAGCCCCGTGGTGTAGGTGGTGTAATCGCCGCTGGGGCTGGACTCGAACAGCACCACCTCCACGAACGCCGTCTCCTTACCCAGCGCCGCTCCCGGAGCCGCGGCCAGCAGCAGCCCGAGCAGCAGAGGCGGCGGAACGGCCGGCCCCGAGCCGACCCCGCAGCCCCTCATCGCTCGCCGGGGGGGAGCCGCGCTCCGCCGCCTCGCATCGCTCCCGAGCGGCTCCAGCTCCGGGGCCGGGCTCCCGGGCGGCTCAGCGCCCCATGGCAGCCGCCCTCCCGCCGCGCCTCGCCCCGCTCCTCGCCGCCACCGCCGGCCCCGCGCTCCCCGTCCCTCGGCCCGGCTGCTCCCCGCCCCGCCGAGCCGCTTCCCTTTCATCTGCTCCACGTGACGGCCAACACGGGGTTATCTCCGCCCTCCGCGCGGCTCTGACCCGCTCCGTCCCTCCCTCTCGCACACACACACACACACACACACACATACACACACACACACACACACACGCACACACATACACACACACACACACACGCACACACACCGGTTCGGCCCAGCCCGGCCCACTGGGCCCCGCCGCTGCCGGGAAGGCCGTGGCGGTTGGCGGCCTCCCACGCGGGCCGGGCCTTGCGGGGTCGGGGCGTGACTGCGGCCTCGGCGCTTTGTGGCGCCCGGCCGGGCCCTGCGTGATGCCGGGGCTGTCGGCCCCGTCGCGAGGTGGCGGAGGTTGGCAGCGGTGCCGGTCCCTGGGGATGCCCCGGAGAGTCCCCCGGGCACGACGGCTTCGCTGCTGCTGCTGCTGGTGCGTGTCTTGCACCAGCCGTGGGCCTTTGTAACACACGTACACATGGCACCGATTCTCCCTGCAGGAGAGACGCCGCTTTTCTGCATATATGTGTGGCGTTAGTCCAACATTTGCTGTTTCCCTGGCATTGCCAGAGATCCAGCGCATTCCTCAGCTGTGTGTAGGGCAGGAATCATTGAATGGCTGAGGTTGGAGGGGAGCTTACAGACCCCCCACCCCTGCCGTGTGCTGGCTGCCCCCAGCTCAGGCTGCCCAGGGCCCATCCATGGCCTCGGGCACCTCCAGGGATGGGGCACCCACAAAAAACGCAGCTGGGAGAGGATCACTGCAATGCTGGGGCCTGGTCACAACAGATAACAATAACAAACAGATGTGGTCAATATGATCTTTAGAATATTATGAAATCATGTTCCAGTAGAATGCTATGAATGACCATCTAGTGCACTGCATAAAAGCATCTTTCCTGCAAACTGCATCCCCTTGGGTTTTCTTTATCTGCGTATCAATGGCTGGTATTTGGGTAACACACAGTTTGCTACATCATGACCAACACGAAGAGGTTAAACAAGGAGAACTCTGCAAGTCTCCTCCCAGAGCCTTGCAATCTGTAGCAAAAAGTGAGATGGATGCAGGGGTAATTGTTACTATGATGAGCGGGTTGCTGTTACCTCCTCTGTGGATTAGGCCAATGATCTGCAGACCTTCAGTCTTCTCATTCCTTCAGGAGATTAGAAGAGGATCTGCATGCTCTGTGTCCTTCCACTCTTCTTCCCTCTAATGAGTACAGGCCCATAAAATGAAGAAATAGAGAAATGAAGCCTATGGTTTATGCCACCCCACAGATGTCTCATTTTTCTCACCCCTTCACCTCTTTCAAAAAGTTCCTTCCCAAAGCCTTAAGCAGGGTACTGTATCCCACGGAACATATTTGGGATACTTCAGTTCTCCAGCACCGTCATTATGGTCTTCCTGTGTGCCAACTTCCCTATGCCAAAGGGTAGATCTGTGCCTGGGGCCTTTCCTATAGCCTGGGATCTTCTGGCTTTGCTGGTGAAAGGAAGAAGAAGAGAACAGGAAGCCATCAGCTGCTGAAGGACAACCTCCTAATCCCCCAAACTGCTGCTTCCTGCATCAAAACTGGACTTGATTAATCATGGTTTTGAGATCAAGTCACCATTAAGAGCATTAAGGTTTTTGTAACCTCTTCCTGGCATTCATCTGACCCATTTATGGCACTGTAACATTTCACGGACCTCTCTTCTATTTTCTTTTCTTTTTATTTGAGTTGGTTCTGATTTCCAATAACTGGAAGGTTTTTAAGCTCTGTGTGTCAGGTTTGAGATCCTTTCTTTTTCCTCATGCCACCAGAATCAGGTTCTTCCCATGAATGTCCTATTAATAAATGTAAACAGATAAGTCATAAGCTGTAGGTCAAGGCATCCTTAAGACTTCAGTAGGCATCTGTGAACACTAGAGATATATTGTTTCCTTCCCCCCCCCCTTCTATTTCATCTTTAAAAATCACACAAATACTGCAGCACTGAGAGATTAGTGAGATTTCAGATTTAAATATCCAAATACAAAAACGGGGTGTATTTAGATTGAATAGCTCAAAATAAATCTTGGAACCTGTCTGCTTGTACGGAGAAAATCTTCTGTTACCTGGGTACACTTTTGCCTTCATGGGAGGATCTCACTGTAGATAAATTAATTATGAAGTGCAGTGAAAATTGATAGATAAATAGACAGGATAGATAGATAGATAGATAGATAGATAGATAGATAGATAGATAGATAGATAGAACTCCTGCTTCTGTTTATAATTAAACAGACTTCCAAACTATCCATAGCTGTGGTTTTCAGGCACAGCAACACTGCCTTTGCTGTAGCCCCACAGTCACATAGTGAGGAGTGACATGAGGCACTGAGTCTCAGGTCACAAAGTTCCCCCAACTTGGGCAGAAATCCAAGCAGGAGATTGCAGGAAAAGAATGGACTGTCTAACACTAAAGCAATCAAATATTTCTAACTGGCTTTCTTCCCAGCTAGCAGCATTATGGCTCCCAGTTCAGTTTGCCATAATACTTCAGTTATGTTTCCTTTTTTTTTCCCCCCACATAGCAAACTGAGGCCTGGGATCTGACACACAGAAGTCTCAAGCATTTATAACTGCAGCTGAGGTCAATAAGAGCTTTGATTTGAGCATAATGAAATGAGATATAATGCCAAATGGTCTGAAAAAGAATGCCCTGAGAAGAGGGCAACCAACACCAGTGGATGCTTTTGACACTAAACTTCCTACATCTCATTTCCCATGCAAACAATTAGGTATTATAGAACCCTCCTCCCACACTGACTGAAAACAATGTCAGTGAAATGCCCACATACCCCTGTGCTGAATGTTAGAGAAAAACTCAAGACTGAGAACGGGGCTGGAATGCTGTGTAGGAAATGCAGCTCTGCATATCATGCAAGAGGAAAACCCAGCACCGAGCAGTCCTCACACTGTGACCACCCTTCTCACTACTGAACCGGGCAGGAATCCTTCTTCCTTGGTCTTGCTGCCTCTACACTTGAAAACACACTTGGCTGGGGATGTCTGAAATCTGCCTTCTGCCAAATCTGTGCAGCCAACCGCACATACAGCAAACGGGAGAACCCCTTCTAGAGCCTCTTTTAGCCTCATTTCATAATGAAATTAAACATACGCTATCTGCCTGCCAGCCCCGACACTCTCCTGAACACATCAGCTAATTTTAACAAAGCTTAAGGGCAGAACAGAGGTCTTAAGACTGTACATTCTTGCAAATGTTGTGAAAATCAGAGGCTGCTGCCTCTGGGTACTGCAGCAGCACTCACCAGGGTGTGTTGGAGACACTGGAAGCAAACGTGCCTAACAAACCATCCCTCTTCAATTCCACTGTCCAAAGAAGAGTCTGTTATTGATTTTACACTTTTTAGACAAAATAATCAATCTCAAAGTGCATCTCGTTTAATTAACACTAAGCTTGTATAACTATATTTGCATTTTAAGGGGCTGTGACTAGGAAAGGACATAAGTAAATGTGAGTGCATGTAAACAGAACTGCATCCCTCGCTGGGGGGGCAGGGGGTGGTGCTCAGCTGTTACACATTCTGCACCACAGTAGCCAGAGAAAAAAATATGTGTGCAGCAGCAGATTGGCCACAGCATATGTTGTCTTTTGCTTGATAGGGATGTTTAAGGAATGTGAAACGTAGGGAAGGGGAAAAGTCAGGTTGTGCAGCAGGCAGGCGATGAGGGCAGGGCCCCAGGGATATTAAGAGCAAATATATTGAAAGCAAAGGAAAACGTGGCCTTTTCTAAAGAAATGAAGAAGTTCATCCATGAGTGTGGATTAAAAGTTTACTTTGGTTACCGTGAGTTCTGAATTTCCATCTGATTCTTCCAGTATCAGCCAGACCTTGTGTAGGGCATGGTTCAGTCATTCACTTTGCAAAGAAAACAGACAATACATACAATGGATCTGCTCAGATACGTGATGTAAGAAAAAGATGGCTCTTACTCCTTTGATTTATAATTCAAAGGGAGCTGGTAACGCCAAATAACGCAGCACAGCACATTTCAATGGGAAATCCAGTTACAACGGAGACGGCGACCTGTCACTGCAGAAACCAGTGGCTGTCTCCCCCCACTGGTGAGCGATGACCTTTACGTTTTGGGGCTGCAAGTCGAGAGTATTTGCGGGTAATACTGAACCCATATAGAAGGTATGAGATTGGTTTTCCCATTAACTACCCGGTATACGTCAGGGAGGGGAGAGGAGAGGAGAGGAGAGGAGAGGAGAGGAGAGGAGAGGAGAGGAGAGGAGAGGAGAGGAGAGGAGAGGAGAGGAGAGGAGAGGAGAGGAGAGGAGAGGAGAGGAGAGGAGAGGAGAGGAGAGGAGAGGAGAGGAGAGGAGAGGAGAGGAGAGGAGAGGAGAGGAGAGGAGAGGAGAGGAGAGGAGAGGAGAGGAGAGGAGACTCGTTGACTTAACATCTTCCTCCTACACTGCAGATATTCATTTAGTATTTAGTTTGGAATTCTGGGCTGTTCTGACTCTCAAATGTAAGAAGCAGTTGGTGTTTCAGAGGGTCCCCCCGTGTATATTAAACAACATCATAGATGAATTTGGGACATACCATCATAACGCTACGCAGCATGGTGACATCTACCTTAGCTCAAAACGGCTATCAGAAGCAATTGAACACCACCAGCAGCGGATAGAGCTTCTGATGACCAGAGAGGCATCCTGGACTCTTAAATGAGCGAGAAGGTTGTTTTTCGTTGTAGTAATCCTTAAACGAAACTCCTGACCCCTCTCTCCCATCACATCGCCCCCGGCCGTGGCTGCACCGCAGCAGAGCAGCCAGCAGATGTCCTCCCGTACCCGAGGAGCGGCTCTGCCCGCCGGCGAACATCGCAAGAAGGTGAGACAGGAGCCAGGATTTCTCCAGAGACATTGATTCCGATTAAAGATGTCTCCACGGCCTTTCAATTTATGCACTCAGATGTCACGGCAAACTCCTGTCTGATGCACAGAACAAGCTGACATGAGAGTTGCAAGACAGGACAGATATACACTGTGTAGTGACCCTTCAGGGCCTGCATCAACATACAGGCACAGCAGCACCTTGAAGCAAAGAAAGGGAAAAGAGCACTAAGAAGCAAACTAAGAATCATAGAATAGACTCACAGAATGGAATGGAAGGAACCCCAAAGGTCATCTGGTTGTGCACAGGGACACCCACAGCTCCACCAATGCTCACAGCCCCGTCCCCAACAAAACAAGAGAGCTGTCAGGATGCTCAGAGCCTCTGAATTTGTAGGGGAATCTCAAAGCCCAGGGAGTGAAGCCTAAAGAATAGCAGAAGCTGTTTCCTTTCAGAACCAGGCATTGCCCAGTGCTGGGCTTTACCAGTAGGAGGCAGCCATCAGGTTTTACTGAGTGCAGTTGTTTACCTCCGGGAGCATTTTCCAAGAAGAGGCTCCAGTTCTGATTCAGGATGTGCAAACAGGAGAATTTACTGTAACAGGAGCTTTTTAGGCGTATGAGATTTCAACAGTTGGCTGCTCTCCTCAGAGCTCACTCAGCACATCAAATATTTACTGAGAATTCAGAACACAAGCTACCAGCTCAATGGGACAGCGGGGCGACAAGTTCCCTCTGTCTTGTATTGCCCAAACTCATTCTGCAGCATTCCCCTAAAGCTGCACTCATAGTTTCCATCTCAAGCGAGTGCTCTACTTTTTCCTTTGACTTGTAACAACCACCACAAATGTATAATTACACATCCATGTATATTGGTGGACACAATTCCTCTCAAGCAATAGTGCTTCTAGAGAGCACCCACAGCACACAGTTCTGTCCTTTTCTTGGGCCAAGAGCTTAATCAAATCTGCAAAGATGTTAAAATGAGGCATCTTCCATTAACAGTGCTACCAGCACCCCAGCAAACATAGGCATAGGGCTGAAGTCCTCCCTGCACAGCAGACAACAAACTCAGCAGCAGGTCAGCAGTCTCCTTTAGAAACACAGTGCTGATTTTTCACCTGAAGATGGAGAGGAACCATATCTTGAGAGATACACTCTCCATCTCAGCATGTTGATGAAACGTACGAATAACTAAAATGAACAGAAAGATAATTACAGACATTTCAAGTTCGGAATAACCTTGCTTTAGGCTGCAGAACAGTTTCCTTTCTCTTTAATCAGCTACTGATACAGATCTGGGAATATGCCAGCTGTTGACATGAGCTGGAGGCCCTAGGCCACTTTCCAAGTGTTTCTAGACACACGCTGGGCAAACACGCTCTTTCTCAGACTATGTCTATTAATTAAATTACCTTTCCTCTGCACACTCTCATTTTCTTTACCTCCCCTGTGCCCCCTTTTTTTTCCACGTGCAGATAACATTCGACTCGTATTTCTTTCCCTATCTGATGTTACACAAGGGGGAAGCCTCTCCACCTTTGTTAAACACAACTATTTCCTTTGCTAGGTCGGCCACCTGGAACACACCACATAAAAGCTGTTGGCAGGAACTGATGTTGTTTCTGGCAGGACAACCAACAGGATCCTCATTGGCACATCCTCACATCGTGCTGATGAACTACACATCTAAAGAGAGGCAGTGAGAAACAAGGGGCAGAGCCCTTCACACAGAATGACCTGGGTTGGAAGGGACCTCAAGGATCATGTAGTTCCAACCCCCTGCCTGGCAGGGCCACCAAACATACACCTTTACTAGATCAGGTTGCCCAGGGCCCCGTCCAACCTGGCCTTGAACACCTCCAAGGACAGGGCATCCACAACCTCCCTGGGCAGCCTGTTCCAGGGCCTAACCACTCTCCTAGTGAAGAACTTCCCCCTAACATCCAACCTAAATCTTCCCTCTTTTAACTTCAAACCATTTCCCCGTGTCCTGCTATTGTCAGCTCTTTCAAAGCATTTACTCCCCTCCTGGCAGTAAGTTCCCTTCAGGTACTGAAAGGCTGCAGTGAGGTCACCCCGCAACCTTCTCTTCTCCAGGCTGAACAAACCCAACTCCCTCAGCCTGTCCTCACAGGGGAGCTGCTCCAGCCCCTGATCCTGATTCCTGTCCCTCCTCTGGACCCTTTCCTAAATCTCCATGTCTTTAAGATCCCTTAGCGGGATCTGTGCGATGGAGGAAGGGGAAATGGTTTCAAACTAAAAGAAGGGAGGTTTAATTGGGATGTAAGGAAGAAGTTGTTCACTCTGAGGGCAGTGAGGAGATGCACTGGGTGCACTGAGAGGCGGAGGGGGCTTCAGAGATAGCCCAGCTTTACTGTGTGCTGTGTGTTGTGTGCTGCCTGCCCCAGCTCAGGCTGCCCAGGGCTCATCCATGGCCTCATGCACCTCCATGGACCCACAGCTCTGGGTGAAATCAAGTCTGAGCTCAATCCCAGCTTCATTCCCCTCCCCTTTCCCAATGGCAGGGCGGCCATGACACCCCGCCACGTACCAACCCCTCCACACAATCTGATGCAATCCGCCTCAGCCTTGCTCCCTCCTGCAGCCAATCACAGCCCGCGATGTGCCGTACGTCACTCCCTCTCGACCAATCAGAGAGAGACACGACTGTAAAAAATCGGGCGGGGCCGCCGTGCCCTCCACACGACGGCGGCGGCTGGGACGGGTCGGTGTGTCCGTGTGTCCGTTATGGCGGCGCTGCGCGGAGCCCCGCGGCTGCTCCTTGTCCCGGGCGATGCGGCCGAACCCGCTCCAGGCCGCCGTCTGTCCGTCGTGCTGCCCGCAGGGGCCCCTCCAGGCCCCACGGAAGCTCCGCCGCCGGCCCGCAAACGGCAGCGCCTCACCCACCTGAGCCCTGAGGAGAAGGCCCTGCGCAGGTGAGGGGATGTGATGTGGGGCGGCCTTGGGCCCAGTAGGGCGGGCTGCGGGGCCTCCAGCAGTGAATGCACCGTGCCCGTATTGTGCCCCACAGGAAACTAAAGAACCGAGTGGCGGCTCAGAGCGCACGGGATAGGAAGAAAGCGAGGATGACGGAACTGGAGCAGCAGGTGGTGGAGCTGGAGGAGGAGGTGAGCGCCGGGCCGGGCTGTGCGGGGAGACTGAGGGATGAGGGCTGACATCGAGCTGATCTCCACAGAACCAGCGGTTATTGAGGGAGAACCAACGGCTGAGGGAGCAGACCGGCAGCCTGGCCATGGAGAACCAGGAGCTTCGCTGCCGCCTGGGGTTGGACGCTTTGAAGACAGAGCCGGAGTGTGAGACTATGGTGAGTGCACGCTGAGGGGCAGAGTCCGGCTGTGCCGCTCCCTGAGGTCACTTTGGGGCCGCTGTGTGCAGTGAGTATCCCGGCAGTGCGTGGGTGTTGCTCTCATATAGGAATATAGGCTGCCCAGGGAGGTTGTGGATGCCCCGTCCTTGGAGGTGTTCAAGGCCAGGTTGGACGGGGCCCTGGGCAACCTGATCTAGTAAAGGTGTATGTTTGGTGGCCCTGCCGGGCAGGGGGGTTGGAACTACATGATCCTTGAGGTCCCTTCCAACCCGGGTCATTCTGTGATATCAAATGGTTGAAGTTGGGGGGGTTCGTGAAGATCACCCAGTCTCACCTCTGCCGTGGACTGGTGGCCCTTCCTGGCTCAGGCTGCCTTGAGCTCATCCGTGTCCTTGGGCCCCTCCAGGAATGGGGCACTCACAGCCTGTCTGTGCTCTGGGGTGGGGAGGAAGAAAGAGCTGTTACAGTCACTTATGCGTGTCTCAAAAGAACAGGGAAAGTGGTGAGGTACCAGGTTGTCATTATAACACTAGTGAGTAAGGTGGATTTCCAGGCGTGGGGAGGCTTGAGCTGACACAAAAGCAGTCTTGCCTCATCAGATATTGTACAGTAAGTAGAGAATCTAATGGTGGAGTTGTTTGCAGAAGTGTGTGGTCTTGAGGGTGCTGTCCTGCCTGCCAGAACACTTGTGACTGATGGGGCTTTTTTCCTCGTACAGGATGTGAAGGAATCCAAGGTGGATGACATCAGGTTGGTGACCGGGTCCGCTGAGTCCGCAGCACTCAGACTACGTGTTCCTCTGCAGCAGGTACAGGCCCAGCTGTCACCATTTCTGACAACCTCCACATGGATTCTGATGGCTGTGACTCTTCAGATTCTGAGGTGAGCATCTGCTCCTGTCCTAAAGAGTCTAAAGACTTCAGAACTTTTTAATATGTCTCTTATTTTCAGTAGCTTGTTTATTAAGCTTTGGAGTGCCCTACTTGTGACTTAAGGTCCAGTGGGTACCCCATGTGTTCAGGAGGTGTTGATGCAACTTCAAGCTCAGTTTCTGTCATCTTAATGTTGCCTGGACAGTCTAATAGCTTAAACAGCAGAAGCATGCATACTGTAATTTTACTCTTATTGAAAACAGGCTTGGGTATTGATGACTACACTTGGAACTACACTTGGAGCTTCAAGACAACCAGTTGTGAATTGCTTCCTATCCTGAAGACTGTGGAAGCTTACGTACTTTTAGGTTATGGGCAGATTTGCTCATGCTTGGTTCTTGTCCTTGCTCTATAGAGCCAGTAGGTACTGTGGTGTTGGCATGTGAAGGGTCTGAGGTACTGAGGATCTGTTAATGTGCTGTCAATGTGGAGTTTGGTAATCAATAGCATTAAGAAAGTTAATGAATGTTCTGATCAGTGACCACCTTACCAGTATCAATAACTGACAGTTGCTCTTGGTAAAGCTGCAGTTGTGTGGTGATGTTAGCTTATCTTTCAGGTAGAGGTGGACTTATGCCACAATAAATGTGTTGTTACAGTAGTAGGCTGTCTTTCTAAAACAGTATTTTATTCTGCAGTCTGATCTCCTGTTCGGCTTTCTGGACAGTCTGGACCCAGAAATATTTCTCAAATGTGCTGATTCAGAATCATCCAGCCTGGAAAAGCTGGAGGAAGAGATGTGTGGAAGAACAAATTCCATACCGACCTCCCCCTCTCCCTCTCTGGGGTCCCCATCAGCTAAGCTGGAAGCCATTAATGAACTCATAAGGTTTGATCACGTGTACACAAAACCCTTAATACTGGAGTTTCCTGTTAAAGTGCGCAACGAAACCAATATGCTTGTGAAAATTGAGGGAGTGTCTCTCTCTCCACCTGAAGACGAAGCAATTGCTGAGGTCCCAGTGTCTGTGAAAGAGGAACCTGTAGACAGCTTAATGCCTGAGCTGGGTATCTCTCATCTGCTTCCCTGTCACCATAGCTTTGCAGCCTCAAGCTCTCTGCTGGATGCTGGTAGTGACTCTGGATATGAAGGATCCCTGTCACCCTTCAGTGACATGCCCTCTCCTCTTGATGCTGACCATACTTGGGAGGATAGCTTTGCCAATGAACTTTTTCCTCAGCTGATCAGTGTCTAACTTGGTAGTGTTAACTGTCCCTGGTTACCTCCTGGCAGGGTAACATGATATAAATATACACCCCTTTTCAGTGGGTGGAAAGGGGTGGAATTGAAACTAGATGATCATTGTGGTCCTTTTCAACCCAGGCCATTCTATGATTCTATTCGGAGAAGTGCTGCTTGTTTCTTCCTATAAGTGCTGGTAGATGTAGTGATGGCCATTCATTTTTACTGGTGAAAAAAGGGGGGAAAAAAGGTTGTTTTTTTATCCCCCACTGCTCCCATTCAACGTTCTCTTAAGAGAGAAGAAACTTAATTTCTCAATAACTTGGCAATTTGGACTGAACCTGAAAATCAAAGTACTCTTAACACTGAAAGCTTTATTGGGATATCTGTTTAGACAGCTGGATTACAACCGAAGTCTGTGCATTTTACAGATACACTGTATAAATGCCTGTTTTCTGTTGGCTACGTAGAGTTGCTCTCTCTGTTTTTATTTAACTATGTTGATGCAATTAAAGTGCAATGCAGCTCACTTCTTGCCTTGTTTGTCAGTGAAGGGGGGGAAGGGGAATATCTGGGCCTCTGCAAGCTTTGAGTTCTGTGTTTCTGGGGAGTGAGTCCTTGTGCCCTTCTGTCCCTCAGGCTGTACATGTGCCTGTACCTGCTTTTCTGATTGATCTCTGGAGGGTTAGAGCTGTGCTGACTTATGGTGCTTCAGCAGTTGCAGCAGTGATAGTGAGTATGCATGGGATGAACTGTAAAGGTTGGGTAAAATGAAGTAAAGGGGGTAATCCTCAGTGCTTGCTGGTAAAAAACAGCTTTAACTGCTACTGCAGAACACTCCAGGTGTGACCGACCAATTAAAGTAGCAACACTGCCACCCAGTGACGTGGACATAGATTGCTTTCAGTGTATTATTTCCACTTACCTCAAAGATGGAAACACAGCTCAGAGAGCAACAATCGTTAGGTCTTGAAGAACCTGGTGTCTCCTGATTGCATTTGGAAATGGACTGTTTAAATTTACACCCAGAATTTGTACAGCAGCCAGAAGTGCAGTGAGTACTATTTATGCCCTTTTGTTCCCTCTTTTCATCTTTAATGTTGTAGATGTTTCACAGTGTGGCTTATCAAAGCTTACTGTCAGTGTGGGTTCTGATACAAGTTGGTGTTATTTACTGCACACATTTCATGTAAGGTATCTGGGAGCTTCATAGAGCTCAGGACTTTTGCTAGCACTAACATCTACCGGATGCGAGGCTAGTGAGCTTATATCTGGTATACCTGGTTAACACACTGCTCTTATACAGTCTGTAGTATTAAGGATGAATTGCACCATCTAAAAATACTTTAGAAAATTTATTGAAAAACTCACATACAAATGGTGATTTGGCCCCAAGAGAAGACAGACCAGAATCAGATCTTCCATATTTCAAAATAAAACTCTCCTAATACTGCATTGTGTTTCCTCTCTTCCTTGCAAACAGAATTAATAAAGTCTCTTAAGGAAGGCAACAACAAACCACTCTTACAAATACAGAAGTGTGGAAACAGCTGGTAGTTTGTCCTCACCAATTACAGGAGTATGATTTTGCTCAGTCCTTCCAGGTAATTGGTTCCTACTTTACCCATGCTCTCACTTGAAGCACTTCAGAAGCACTTCAGCCTTGTTCTCTCCTAACAGCTTAAATAAGTTAAACACATTTTAAAGTAACCCTAAACCAAAGCAAATGCACTGGATGCAGCTCTTCCCCATCTCATGGTCTTTGTCAATAGATGGTTCTTTCAGATGGCAGAATAGCAGAAGTCAATATTAATGAACAATTTTTCATTCAGTGTTTTGAGTAGGGAGGAAACTAGATTTAACATTTTGGCCTCTCAGTTTTCTGTACCCTCTGCCAAAATGTAAGTGTTGCTGAGATGGTTTCATCGCAGTTTTGGATTTGTTACCCTCCTTTTTCCATTAATTCAGCATCAGAGCTATCAGTTAAATCAATCCCAATCTTGAGCTTCCACTACAATCCTGCAACCTTAAAAACAGATATTTAGAGGCACCTCGTTTTCTACCCGCAATGACTACAGCCTGCCCTGAACTGCGTTACTTCATACTCATGCCATGTAGCAGCAGGTCAAAGGCTGTACAATTTAAGCAAGTTCAACAGTATAATAATACATAAAAAATGTTACACGTTACATGCAAGAGATTTGTAACAGACTCTGAAATAGATTTAAGAGCAAGAAAAAGCTGCACACGCTCTCCGAAGCCCCAGAACGGTACTTAGATCCCAGTTTTCAGCATAATACCTATTGAAATGTTGGAATGTTTTTAGTGAAGCTCTGAAATATTTTAGCCAGAGACAGCAAATGTCAGAACACCTTCAACAATTAGAGCAAGATATACATAGGAGTTAACTAACGGGGATAACTTTCAAAGGAAGCTGCTGTTCTAAGCCAAAGATGAATGACTGCAAAAACAGAAGTTTGATTTTAAACTGGCAACTATGAGTTATTTAAGCATTTAACAAACCCACACAGATTATCAATTAGCTGTGCACAGGATGAATATGTTTTCTTACACAGGCAGCTGTGTTACTGAGGTCAGTGTACTCGCTCCTTCACGTGAACAGGATGTCAAATACAGACTGGAGACAGAATCTATGGCTTGGGAAGGAATTTTTCCACAAGAAAAGCCTCAGTTTGGGTTTGTCTGGAAAAGACCAAGGACTTGAGAGCAAAGATGACATTCTCTGCCTTGTTTGAGTGTAATAGTATTAGTGTGCATGGAAAAAACCTACGAGCTATAGTGCACTGATTCCTTAACACCCTACAGAATTATTTTGGCATATAAACTATGTGGCATCATGTTAATGGCATGTTCTAACTTAGCCCATAAATCTAGGTTTCCTCATACAAACATCTTCACTATCAGTGTCAGCGGTCTCAAAGTCGGGGACTTAATTACCTTGTTGTTCAGCATTTGACCCCCGTCACCCCAGAAAATCAGCTCCCTCTTACCTGATCTACGTACCACCTTGAGCAGAATTAAAGGATATTTCTTATTTAATCAAGTTGCGCTGTCTTGAACTGACTTGCCAGCTCAAAGCTTATAAAAATCACGTCACGATGTCAAACGTGCATCAGTTGGCTTGGGAACCACTTCTCTCTAGACTTTGTGCCACTTGGGGAGGAAGAGCATTAAAAACCCCACATTTATGAGACCATAAGCCAGAGAGGACTATAGTTAATAGATACCTTCCTAGTTAGTAGCCAGTTTTACTTCCCACAATGCAAAAGGGTTCTGCTCAGTCATAACATTCCTTCTTTGCCACACTGCAGAACGTATCATTGCAGTATTGGAGTTTCCATCAAGTAAGATGAAACAGCAATCATGTGAAGAGCTGTATTTCTACAGGGGTGACTTTATGTCTCTGACTAGACTCAGGAGCATGTCTCGCTTTCAATACCATCCTCTAATGTGAATAAAAGTAACTGACCAAGCATAGCATATGCACCAGTCTAAATGGCTCAGTAAGTGAAAAGCGTGGCTTAAGCCACCATAACATTCAGTTAATTGGATTTTAAACCTTTCCGAGGGCATTAGGAGGATATTTCATCATTAACAAAGATGGAAAGCTGCTTCCTTGTTCCAAAGGCCTCTGGGTTGCCTTCTCAGCAAAAACGAGAATATTTAACAGACCAGAATAGTATTTTTATAACATTTCCCAAAGTTGTCTCTGGCCAGCCCATGTTCTTAAATCGCTACTAGGAGAACAAAAAAACAACCAAACTTCAGATTCACACAAACCAGAAGGAAAGAAGGAATAAAAATAACAACAACAACCAAAAAAAAAAGCCCATCACAAGGTCACCACTTTCAGTCTACAACTTGGCATCTACAGCTCCATTTCTTCTTCTACACATCCAGAGATTCCCACGCTGGCATATGGATCTGGAGACATGGCAGTCTGTTGTGATTGGGGGAATGTTTCAGTCTGTGGGTCAAAAGCAGCTCTTGGTGTTGACTCTTTAGCTTGACACCCTTCAGTGCTCTGCTGTCTGAAGTTCTTAACAGAAACAGGCTTCAGTTTATCTGTGAGAAATTCAGGAAGTGGTTTCCAAAGCACCAGCTCCATAGAAGGACGGCTCCTAGAAGGGACGGAGTGTCAGTTAGTTTAAAGTTCTGCAATCACATCTGCTAAATGTAGAAGATCAGCGAGAATCTTCTTCCACTGTGTGAGCCTGGAACTATATTCCAGGATGGAACCATATTCCAGGATGGAACCACATTCCAGGATGCACATCCCAACTTTTTGCCTATTCAATTTTCTTTAACTAGTTCCATTACATGGAGTTCTAACCCTCTGTTCCTTCTGTTCCACCAAACTCAATGAGCATTGTTGGTCACACTTGAGGACCTTCTTTGGGGAACCCACATACATAAAAACGAGGACATAACCGTTTATTCAAAGTATTTCACTCTGTACAGATCAGGTACAGAACAGACAGCTTGATGGCTGCTGCAGTTAAACACTTCATTCTGTTTTACATTAGGATAGTTCTTCCTGTTTTTGACCAGGTGAGTGGTCTGTTACACAACGCTGGCTGCATCATGCACTAATTAAGGACATCTCCACAAACACGAGACTGTGTCTCTCATTTCATTTCAGTGTTAGCTACATAGCACCAGGATTTCCTCCAGAACTTACATAGACTCTATTATTTTCTTTGTCAGGACTTCACCAAAATCCCTCTTCATCCCTTTTTTAAGGGTATCTGACAGGATAAGAGTGGGCAGATTGCTAACATTTCCATCAGCATGAACTTCCTCATCTTCATCAATTATCCTAGGAATGGAGGGGGAAGAGGGAAATAAACACTATTGAGCATAACTTTTAACAGGCACATCCACTGCAGACTACAGCTGTAACCACATGCACTGTACAGTGCAGATATCTGGCCTAGGCTGGGGTACCAGAAGCAGCGGGGCCATGTTCACGTGAGTCTCTCTTGGGCCAATATACCCTAAGAACGACTGCAACCATAGAAGCCACTCGAGCGGCTTCTGGTACCTGAGCTAGCTTTGTTTGTATCACAATGACACCAAGAAAACATAAACCACATTCACTTCTGGTCACAGCATATAATTCAGTCCTATGACAACAGTGAGTTTGTTACCCAACAACTTTGGCTGCTCAGTTCCCCATCTGTTAATTTTGAGAACGAATGAAAAGCTACTGAATTTCTTTCTTAATCTTGAAAGACTTCGCATCAATCTTTGTAATCTTTCACACCATACTTTGTAATGCAGGTAGAGCCAAATGAAGATAAATGACTGCTCTTATTTACCCATGGAAAAACACACCCTTTCATGCATCGTATGTTAAGTACTCATCTAAAAAAAAAGGGTTTTATAATGTATATGACTTGTTTGCTTCTCTAACTCTGCAGCAGTCACTGTAGAGTATTTTGGAATGCCAGTTCAGCTGCAGTCAATTGTTATGTACATATGACATCCCCCAAAGTCCTTGAAAGATAAGAATGCGCAGTACATCTATTACATGACTGTAGAGGACTGACAAGAGCCACCCCATTTCCCACTCCCAAGCCACCTGATAGTTAACAAGATGAACTTCAGGTTTAAATATGTGGAAAGAGATCTCTGATTCACGCTATTCTTTACACTCACAAATTCATACCTATCTCGAGCATTTTGAAGCATTAATCATAGAACAAGTTGTGATTTGCTGGGGAGAAAAAAAAGCTGAGCTCAATTCTGAATAGATAAGTTAAAAACGTGAGCTCTGGATACATGCAAAAGAAACTTGAGACCCAGTATAGTGATGTAGTATAGTGATGATTTTGAGGAGACTGACACTTATTCAGCATCTCTTGTTCTTGCATCCTCAATTATCACCATTATCAACCACAACACTCACAAAACCATCGGCAGCTTACATAGAGCTTACACAGAAGGTTCATCCCAGACTCAGCAGTGTGGTAATACTTGTAAATGCTGGTTTTACCCCTTAATACCCACCAAAACAAGGTAAAGCTTAACAAAGCCAGTCCAGTCAATCCCTACATTTACCTGTCCTCAATTTCCTGAAGCTTCCTGCGAGCAACCTCGCATTGCTGCTCCCCCATTGTCTGCTCCATCTCTTCACAGGGGATTTCTAACATGGCACTTTCAGGCTGGCTGCCACCATATTGACTTGTTGCTACCTCCCCAGCTGCCTGCTGACCTGCACAGAGAATCCACTCTTCGGTGCTGGGATTCAAAGGGGAGTTTTTGGCTCCTGTCAGTCTCTTCTTCTTCACGGGACAACTAGGAAACAAAACAAGTTTACAATTGACCAAAGAGAAACCTGGTTTTCTACAGGACGGCGTGTTAATGTCACGTACACTTCACTCAGCTTGACAAACTGCAGGAAGGAAACCTCTACAAAGTAATACACCAACATTGCTCTTATTAAAACGTGGGGACCCCATGCAAGAAAGTCAGTACTGTGCAATTAATGAAGAAACCCCAATGGGTTTGGGCTTCTGTGCAACCTGGGGGAAGAATTCCACATTGAAACAATGGAAGAAGTTCCCTTCCTGTGCATTTTGTAGATAAGATGCACTCAAATACTGATATAAAACACAAATTCAATTTACCCTTCTGACTCTTCTTCGAGCTTGTGCTTCTTTCCACATCGAACAGAGACACTGCAAAACAGAGAGCAATAGTTACTGCCTGGTACTAAGTTCAACCTCAGTACATCATCTCATGGCAACACGCTCAAATTAAATGTAACCAAACAGCAAAATCTGACAGAACTGTGCAAGTCTTCACATAAAAACCAACTGTGTTCACATATTTCAAATAGCAATTTGATTTTTAAAAGGCATCAGAGCTTTGAGAACTTATCAGAAGGCTGGGCAGCCTGAGCTGGGGGCAGCCAGCGCACGGCAGGGGTGGGATCCTGAGCTCTGCTCCAACCTCAGCCATTCCGTGAATCTATCATCAAGAATCAGTAAATTCGCTCACATTTCTTCAGTTTCTGGAGGCTTCTTCATCCCTCAGCAACAAATTCAAGGCAGCAAAGCCAGCAATGCGATGCTAACGAGCAGATAGCACAGTACAGGCACAAAACAAACCACGACCGCCCCGGTAACCCGTGTAGGCCGCCCCGCACTCACCGGCTGTGGTTCTGCTGCGGGTTCGGCGCTGGCGTGAAGGATCCCACGGGGGGCACGGCCACGGCTTCGTTGTAACTCCCGAGCGCGGCCAACGAGGCGATATCGAACCCAGCGGGCGGACACACTCCGATAGAGCCGTATCCTCCGTCGTTCCCGTTCCCCACCATCTGCGCGCAGCCCACGGCGTCCCCGGGCAGGACGGGGCGGTCAGGAGCCGCGGCCTGAGGGAACTCCAGCCCGGGACCCGCGGGGATGCCCTGACAGGACCTGCCCAGCGCCGCCATCCGTCCCGCCGGGCCGAACCGGGCCAGAGCCCCGCAGCCTTCCAGGCCTTTCGCCCCGCTCGGAGCAGGCGGCACAGCCCGCTGGGACCTGTAGTTCTGCGGCCACCGCGGAGTGCGACGGGAGATGTAGTGCAGGGCGGGCGGTGCTATCGCAGCTATGGCTGAACGCGGCGCTGATCCAGCCCTGCCCGCATGGAGGCCCGATCCCGGTCCGCCCCCCCGGGCTGATCCCCTTGGGGCGGACCGCAGCCCGATCCCGGTCAGCTGAGGGCAGGAATGGCTGCGGAGCGGCAGGTAACGGGGCGAGTTGGGAGCCGGGCTGTGGAGCTGGCGGGTGCTGTGATGTGTGTTTGTGTGTTTTTGTGTGTGTTTGTGTGTGTTTGTGTGTGTTTGTGTGTGTTTGTGTGCTGTGCTCTGAGCGCTGCTGCCAAACCTGTCACTGGGAGCTGGCAGCGTCGTGCTGGGAGATTTTGTTGTCAGCTGCTGCGGCTTCGTGAGGTTTTATCAGCGTTGGGCTTCAGGGCAGCGCTGCCCTGAGCTGTGGGTGCCCCATCCCTGAGGTGCCCGAGGCCATGGATGGGCGCTGGGCAGCCTGAGCTGGGGGCAGCCAGCACACGGCAGGGGTGGGGGATGCTGAGCTCCACTCCAACCTCAGCCATCCTGAGTTCCATCTTCAGAAGGGTTCAGAAGGATCCAGGACACGGGGAAATGGTTTTAAGTTGAAAGAGGGAAGATTTAGGTTGGATGTTAGGGGGAAGTTCTTCACTAGGAGAGTGGTTCGGCCCTGGAACAGGCTGCCCAGGGAGGTTGTGGATGCCCCGTCCTTGGAGGTGTTCAAGACCAGGTTGGACGGGGCCCTGGGCAACCTGATCTAGTAAAGGTGTATGTTTGGTGGCCCTGCCAGGCAGGGGGGTTGGAACTACATGATCCTTGAGGTCCCTTCCAACCCGGGTCATTCTGTGATTCTGTGTGACTCTGTGATCCCACAGGCTGGAGGTGGAGCACAAACACCTGTGTTTTCCTGCAATAATAACTCAATTTCTTTGGCACCTTTTATCCCTGTAGTGTAGTTTACTAATTTTTGCAAAGGAAATCTAATTCAGCCCATGCTGTGAATGGAGTCCCAGCCCCTGCTGAGTGCACCCAGCAAGGTAAGCGGAGCGATGTGGCTCTGTGAAACTCCCTGCTTGTTCGTGGTTAATTAGTTGGAATGCTCCTTAACCATCACGAGTTCAAGAACTCGTGAAAGACACGAGGCTGTTGTCAGTGGCATAAGAAATCCGGGCCCAAACCGCAATGCATGTGACACAGCATATGAGGGGAATGGGCAGGAAGAAGAATGGAGGTGTCATAGCAAAACAAAGTGTAGATGGTTCGGGTCAGTGACTCTGGGCTCTTTTCCTGACCCCCTGCAGTGTTTTCATGATGTTTAGCTCTCGCTCTGGAACCAGAGGCTCAAAAAAGGCCTGGGGTGAAGGAATGGGCCTGGAGAGCATCATAGTGGATGTTATATGCATGTGCAGGGGTTGCTGACCTCTGGTGAGCTGCATGATCAGTAAATCCATCTGGTACATCCAGTGTAATCAAACAGGGAGCAGAAGGTATCGTAACAGTGTGTCCTGTAACCATTCAGAGCTTAGGTGCCCTGTTAGGGCTTTGTGTTAGTAATGGGGCAGGTACATTGTGAGTCCTGATTGGAGAGAGGAGTTCATCATATATTATAATATACAAGAATTCTGACCCAGCTGCTTGGCAGATGAGGAGTGTGAGGTGCGGTAAAGGAAGGCCTTGTGCAGAGAAGTGGGTCAGTAGGGAACCAGATCTCTGTGCTGCTCTTATGGCTGTACTGCTGCTGCTGCATTGCTGTAGCTGTTGCTCGGGATTATGCTGTTTCTTTGTTCCCTCTAAGAGTGCTTTGATGGCTGTGGTTCTGTTATGTAGGTTAAAACCATGGCTTTAACAGGCATAGGGAATAATTGCCAGGGTTGTCTTGACTTTGGACTGTTTTAGACTTGAAGTTATGCATGAAACTTCATTTTATTGCTGGAAGAAGTGAGGCAGAGGGCACATGGCACCATCTGATGGGATGGTGTACCACAGTTATACCTCATGGAAGCAGGATGGAGGTGGTTACAGGGTATGTAACCCATGAGGCACATAAGGTGTGTGGATGGTACTTGGTTAATGGGAAGATCTGGGTGTACAACGCCTGTATTTGGCACATGTTGTTTTTGTCTTCCTGCCTCTTCACTACAGCCCTTATTGGTTACTCTTCATTCATCGCCTTGGCTGTCATTTAGTCGAATAGTTTTTATCCTCAGGAAACCATAAGGCATCTAATGGAAATGTTACTCGGATTTTATCCCTGTTAGGTCCTAAAATTCTGTATAAAGAGTTGAGGCCATGAGCAGCTGGTGCAGAACATGTTCCCACAGTTCAGTAGATGGCATCAGTTGTGCCGTGGTTTGTGTATCCTATGGTTTATCTATAAGTTTGTCATGTTTGTGTCCTTGGAAAACACTACAACTGTGGCCAACATCAGTGTGAAATGCTTCTCCTACAACAGATGTTTGAGATCTTAGGTTGTTTTGTAACCAAGTCGCTTTCATGGTCCATAAAGTCCGTGATTATCTCACTGATTTTTCTCCTAGGTGTTACACACATGTGAGTTCAAGGTCCTGCCTGTGTTCATTCCTAACCCTCTTGTTCCCTAGTTTCCCAGCTGGACCTTGTTTCTGGCTGTTTGCTCGGTGGGAATTGGAGGCACCTTTCAATATGGATATAACGTTTCCATTATCAATGCCCCCACTCAGGTAAAGTATTCTGCCTTGTGCTAATTCAGCTGTCCCGTGTAACTGCTTTAGAATAATTAACACAATAAAACAAAGAACATCTTCCAGTCAGCCAGGAACGCTGCATCTTCTATTGCATCTATGTGCTGTGTCAGAGAACATCCTGCTTGTTAGAGTGGGATTTCAGGATTGACTCCTAATTGCTGTAGGGCTGGATGGAATGCTGTACCGACACCATTCTTTCTCTCCTGCAGCACATACACAAGTTCTTAAATGAAACCTGGGCCAGTCGTTATCACGTGGAACTCGATCCCAACCTGCTGACTTTTCTTTGGTCTGTTATTGCTTCTATCTTTACACTCGGTGGCCTGTGTGGAGCCCTGATTGGAGGCAGCATGGCAATTCAGCTGGGCAGGTGAGTTACAGGGACAGGCACAGACAGAGCACGTTTTCTTTTGCTACTTTCTTCCTAGGAGTACTTCCAAGAGTATGGCAGTGCTGTGTGAAAATACCCTTCCCATAAGTGTCCATCTTTGCCCTGTATTAATAGTAAGGATGTGCCATGTGATATGTAATATTTCATTAACATTCCATATAAACACAGTGTGAATGAACAAAGCTGCGTTCCTACCTCGCCATGGCTGTTTTTAGATGTGAGTGAAGAGTTGTATCAGATTCCCAATGAGCAACTTGTCCCTCCTGTCCAAAGCCCATTTGTATCACCAAAAAATAAAGTGCTTGTTTAAAAAGTGTTATTGATTATTCTTTATCTTCCCCCCCTTCAGGAAAGGAGCTCTTCTGATGAATAACGTTATAGCCATCCTGGCTGCCATTTTAATGGGGATCAGTTTTCCAACAGGATTGTTTGAGTTGCTGATTGTTGGAAGGTTTTTGATTGGTATAAATTCAGGTAAGGGATTTCCTGTCCCTGCTTTCAGTAAGCTGTGGTGTACGATGGCTTAACGTTACTGGTGAACCTTTAGATGTTACAATACAATAGATATTACTATATATGCTGCTTTGTAGATTAGATCTGAAAGACGTTCAGTTGTTTAATTTGGACTCTGAAGGCAGATGAATTCACAGGAAAAGTCCCATTTCCTACGTGTTTCAGTTCAGTGCTGCATTTCAAAGCAAAACCTGGAAACTGAAAAGTCTCAAGTCCTGTAGGCAGTGATTGAGCACCTGGTGGGAAGGCAGGGCCAACCCTGGGGAGCTCAGGTGCATGCAATGTACATGAGTAATCAGATGGGGTGGAATCAGGATCTTCCTCTTCCCAGCCTTCATTCAAAGTGGAGGTGAGGGTATTTCTTGCTGGAGATCCTTGCCTACCTGAGGCCTTCCAAAGGTAAGCAGCTCTTCATTTCTGTGTATGTTGCATTTGGGCTTGTGCTCGTTTGCTGCAGCCAAAGACTTTGCTGCCCTGCTATTGTCATGGTATTTTCCATCTCATTATGGTGTTACGCCTGTTTGTAACAGCGTGAAGAACCATGGCTTTGGTATGGTTGTAGTTATCTAGAATAAGGTAATATTTCATTAATGACATTGTTGTTCAATAATCAGAGTCTGGTAAAGGAACGGGTGTTCTTGAGCACAGAAATCCAAGTGCTGAATATCATATGATATACGAAGAGCTGCCACGATACAGTTTGTTTGTAGGAAAATGTTTCTCCTTTGACTTGCAGGTGTTGGGTTCTGTGTGCAGCCTTTGTACCTTGGGGAGGTTGCCCCAAAGCATCTCCGAGGAGGCATGGCCATGGGGAGCTCCATCTTTCTGACCGGGGGCATTCTGACAGGACAGATAATTGGTTTGAGGTTAGTAATACATGTTCTTTTTCTACCTTGTATTACTTCCATGTAAGGAATTGCATTTCCCTGCAGCTTCCTGAAGGATCCTCACTGTAGGATTTCTGAATCAACTTATACAGAAGGTGTAACAGAAAAAACTATTTCTGCCACTTTATTCTTAAAACTCCAAATTGTCTGTGCTATTTATCTGCACAGTTTACATACATCAAACAGAACAGCACTGGTAAATGGGCACAGTTATGCCAAGTTCATGCTTTTGCTGGAGACAGTGGGTTATAACTAAATGCACGTGGCAGGACTTGAGGGGAGGGCCTCTGAAGTTCTTTATGGTGGCACTACCGCTGTTCTTGTCCCTTGTGAGAACTGCGCTGATTACTTTAGGTTCGAAGTGCTACAAAATAAATTAGAATGTAAACATAGACTGCCTAATCTGAGTCAGTACTTAAAATAAAAATACTTTCTATTGGGTAAGTTTATATTGCCCATCATTCCTCATCCTGTTGATTCTAAGGGCTCCAATTTTAGCAATTCCTTTCAATGTAAATACTCCTCATTAGATCAGCTCTGAATGGGAGGTGGGGTCAGGTGAGCTTCTGCTTTCCTTTCAGAGGCAAATGATTATATCACTCTCGAAAGCAGTTGGGAGTTTCAGCTTTAACCTTGAGGTGAAGTTCTTTGCTTTTGCATTCCTGTATTGTTAGAAAACACTGCTACAGCAAATCTGAAGCTAATTCTTGGAGTCAACACAGCACTAAGCAGCAAGAAAGCAGCACTGCTTGTTTCTTCCTGACTGAAACCTGATTTTAGAGTGGGTGGGAAATGCTTTGCAAACCTCTTTCTGTTGAGGTTCACATGATGCAGGTAACAGGTCACAAGAAGCACTTATTGAAGGGCAAACATCTTGCTTTCTCCCCACATCTCTCCCAGGGAAATATTAGGTGCAGAAGCATATTGGCCTCTTTTGCTATCCAGCAGCTGTGTTCCAGCAGTTGCCCAACTTTTGTTCCTGCCTTGGTTTCCCGAAAGTCCCAGATATCTTCTTATTGATAGAGGTGATGAGCTGAGCTGTGCCAAAGGTAACTCACAGTGGTTCTTTCTCTGCATCCTCAGAAGGTTATGATGAGCACGTTGGGTTCCAGATTTCACTTTTCTCTTTATCAGCACAATGTAGTTACATGGCCTTTGGTCTTGCATCCAAATGACTTCAGGTAATATTTTGCTTTAGAAGAATTAATTGTTTTCTTCCCTGCCGTCCACTAAAAGCATCCCAGTGGCAAAATTAAAGACGTGGGTGTAACAAAAGATGTGATGTTTGTCTGGAATTTAAGCAGAAGTCTATAAACTGCTTTGAATGTCCTCCAGTGAAAAGGCTGTTCAGCAGTTCGTGGTCCATATATAAAACAGCTCCAAACAGTTTGCCTGGAGAATGTTTCAGGGTCAGATATTTAACTTAAATAAAAGGAATGCATCTAAAATCTGATCCACCATGGCAAAACACACGTAAAGAGGATACCCTTCGTTCTAGAAAACCAGTGTAGTGGAAATGGTCAGTCATGGCCTGAAGCAATGATGGAGCACCTGGTGGGAAGGCAGGGCCAGCCCAGGGGAGCTCAGGTGTATGCAATGCACCTGGGTGACCAGAAGGGTTGAAACAAGGATTCCCAGCCCTTGTTTCCCAACCCTTCCCAGCCCTCATTTAAGAGTTGGCAGTGAAGGTGAGGGCATCTCTTACTGGGGATCCCTGCCTACCTGAGCCCTTCCAAAGGTAAGCAGCTCTTTTATTTCATTTTTGTATCCATGGCTGCTGCCTCTGGGCTTGTTCTATTTGCTGCAGCCAGAGACTTTGCCACCCTGCTATTGTCATCCCATCACAGCCAGCAAGCAAAAAGTCATGAAGCAAATTGGTGTTTTCCTTCTTAAAGTAGAAAACATTTGTATTTTAGCAAAGGTTGTGGGTCCTTGTGGAAAGAGATGAGTTTCCAGAAACTGTGGAATTGGTTAAACTGAGTGCTGTGTTCTGTTTTTAGCTTTGAAGCGACTTCACGGTTCTTCACAGTATCAAAGGGAGATGGAAGACATCCAGCGGGAATGCTTCGCCTTAGATGGGGAGAAACCCAAGAAGCCCTGGCAGCTCTTCACTGATCGTGCCGTGCGATGGCAGCTCATTACTGTTGTTGTGATGACTATGGGCCAGCAGCTCAGTGGGATAAATGCTGTAAGTCACAATATAGAATAGATTCGGATGTATGATTTGTCTCTCGCTGACCGTTTACCTACTGGAAATGCCTAATTCTGCTTTTTTTCCCCCCCTTCTGTTGTAGATTTATTTCTATGCAACCTATGTTTTTGAGCAAGCTGGGATCTCAGCTGACAAAATCCCCTATGTGACTCTTGGCACTGGCACTTGTGAATGCCTGACAGCGCTCACCTGTGTATGCAGCAATTCCTTCTGCCTTCTAGTACAGACAGTAACAATTTAATGTTGGTAAATACAAGCTCAGTATGGTAACAAAACATTCCTTGTCCACAGGGTTTACTTATAGACCGCGTGGGAAGAAGATACCTCATCCTTGGGGGATACCTCCTTATGACCCTCTGGAGTGTTGTTCTGACGTTCTCTCTGACTTACCAGGTGTACAGTAGGACTCATTTTTATGTGATGTTACTAAAAGGGAGTGTGACTCTGTGATGCTCAAAGCTGGAAGGTGGGAGCTGTGCTGCATTGAACAGCACTATAGAAAATGTCAAGATGCATCTATAGTAATTCTAGTGCTGCTTTACTGCACCGCTGGATTTTATGTACACATAAACAACACAGTGAGGAAAATCTGTTTACTCTGAGCTCTCCAAGACAATTATGTAACTCACAGGATCATTCTGAAGTGCCAAAATAAGCACTGACAAAATGTTGAACTAATAATAGTAATTTTCCATGCTGATGCTGTTTTTGCCTCAGAGGACTGATGATAAATCTTGACAGAAGTATTGGAAGACATTTGGTAAGATCTGAGATTGCAATATTGACTTTCACTGAAGCAGTCCTGTTAAATATAGGGGTCTTAAGCATCTGTGAATGACTGTTGGTCGTACTTGAAATAAAATAGCTGAGGAACGTGTAACTTGAGCCCAAATTTTAAACTAGATTATTGAAATATGAACTAAAGCTTTTCATTCCCTTCTGTTCCAGGAACTGCACTCCTGGGTGCCTTATGTGAGCATGATGTCCGTATTTGCCTTCATACTGAGCTTTGGGCTGGGACCAGGTATCACCCATTAAAGGATGTTTTAAAATGCTCAGCTGTGTCTTGGAGGGTGTAAGGAGGAAAGTGAGCGACTCTGCTGTGTAAACCAGTATTTACTGAAGGCTGCTGAGGCTCTTATTAACGAATGCAAGTCATACAGTCTCATCAGAATGAATAGCATCAACAACCTGAAACTGAGGGTTGGGCTGTGTTCTTGTCATGGCCAGCTGTGTGCCAGGTGGGGCTCTTAGTTCTGGCAAGTCATAGAAGCAGCAAGATAAAACCCGTTACACCTTTAAAGGGACCTTTGGTGCCTGAGCAGTGCTATGGAAACAGGCCCACTTGAGAAGAATGCTCACGATGTGGGCAGAGATTGACAAACGTGCCATTAAAAATGACAGCTTTGTGCCATTGGAAGCACTTTGTGAACAGCCATGTGCCACAATCACCTGTTGTCTCAAATGTGCTCCCCCAGGTGGCATAACCAACACGCTGATGGCTGAGATCTTCGTGCAGTCCTCGCGTCCTGCTGCCTGCATGATTGGAGGGGCTGTTAGCTGGATTAGTTTCTTCACCATTGGAATGCTTTTCCCTTTCATAGTGGTAAGTTGGCATACTTTGTTTTTTCCAGATTGCTTCACCTCCCACTGAACTCTTCTCTAAGGTTCCATCCAACTGCTTAGTGGGAGAAAGTGAGACTTCCACACTGTGTGCACACAAACCCTCAACTAAGTGTAACCAATACACCATTTTGTTACTGTTTGTTAAGACCTAAACAATCTTGAAGTAAAAAGGAACAGGAATGAATGAGGGGGTTCAGATGGTGGGGTCTGTGTTGTTTGGGAGCCCACTGAGCTTCAGGCCATCAGGTTATCATGCAAAACAATACGGGCTCTTTGTTTTCTGAAGCCCACCATTGCACTTGAAGCATGTTGCAATCATAGATGCTGTTTATCTGCAGAGAGGCCTGAAGCAGTACTGCTTTGTGGTGTTCCTACTGGAGTGCTCCTCGGTTGCTGCTTTCATCTTCCTCGTCATTCCTGAGACAAAAAACAAATCTTTTCTGGAGATCGAGAAGGAATTTCACAAACTGAACTTTGGAAGAAGAAGCAAAGAAAAGGAAACAGAACTTAATGAAAGAAGCCAACTCCATGATGAGTATTAAAAGAAGTATTTTCCCAGCTGTAACAGAATGAACTTAATGAGAATTACAAATGCTGTCCTATGAATTAGCACTGTAATGCTGTGAACAAGTAGTTTATTGCTTCTTCCTGCTGAGTTGAAGCTTAAGTAAAGGCAAGTAAATCTTCATGATCTGCTGTTATGACTGCTGGTAGAATGTATGATACAGAAGGCCCAGCAGCTGCCTTTGGACAGGCACTGTACTGTACTTCAGGAGCTCTTTTAGTTCTAAGCTCCTTCCTCAGATCCAAGCATCTGTTAGTGCTTTACAGAAGAATACATGGCTCATAGACTGAGGTGTTCAACCCAAACACGATCCAACCCACTGCAAAGCTGCTGTTTATGATCTGCTACTGAGAACATTAATTTTGTCTGCAGTTGCTGTTTCTTAATATCAGTAATCTCAGTATAAGGTTTAAGAACATCAGATCCCTATTAGTCCTCCTGCACAGACACGGGCAGTCCATCTCAAGGCAGTATGACACTGATGTGATTTATCTTAATCAGGTTATCTTAAGTGATAATGAGGTTTATTAGAAAGCTTTGGTTCCTAGAATAGTAGTAATAAAGCAGTTATTGGTGTTTGAGTTGCGTGTTTTGTGCTTCGTGTCTTAATACTTCAAACTGTCCAACAGGGCTTTAAATCTTCTGCTCATTTCTGAAGGATGTTTCCTGGCCCATTGAAATCACCATCTCCAAAAGCACAAAGGAGCAGCAAGGACTGATGATGATGATAATGACAATAAGAAAATCAAAATCATTTCACTTTTAAAGATGTTCCCAAGGCAGCTGGGTAGGATGCCCAGACCAGGAGCTGAGGCAGAGCTGGCTGAGCTTTCCCTTTGATCTCCAATGTTGTGCCCAGTGCTTTTCCTCAACAGAAAGGAAACTCTATGGACGTTAGTAGTAAAAACTCATAACTGCACACTGTGAGCACCTCTCTGATAGTTTCCACACCCAGAACTCCATGAGGACGGTAACCTCAGACACAAGATGCAGCTTTTCCTGGCTGCTTTGTTTTCCTTCTCTGAGAGTTAAAGCTTGTACCAGAGGTGTAAGAGGCAAACACCACTTGTCTGTGTTTGGTGCAAGTCAACAGTTTAATAAAAGTTACATTAATTCTTAATAGTAAAGGAGATGCTATCAGGAAGGGATCTTCTTGTTCTTTAGTTTGTCCTCCAGGTTTGCAAAGTACTTCATTTTAGCAAGAAGCTTCTTAGCTTCCTGAAGGTCATCTACAAAGAAATTAAAACAAAGAGGATTATTTAAGAGGAGGGCACAACTGTCATTTTCAAGGTGTATCTGAAGGTTTCCTTGCCAGCAGCTATTTAATAAAACAATTACCTCTTTCAAAAGCTGCAGTCACCTCTTTGGTCAGTTCTTCTTGTCTGTCTGTAAAACAAATTATCTTATTCAGCTTTTGCTTCATATTTGTATCTAATACAGCTGTGCTCAGTCTGTGGTGTGGTCTTTTGGAAGATAACAGCTCCTTGTGTTAGCACTGCCAGCCTTTTTCCTTATCCTTCCAGCAGTGTTTCTTTATTGACACAGCTCTACAGCCAGCAGTACCTATACACACACACACACACACACACACCAGTGGCTGCTCACTTCCCAGCAGCTCAACTTGCTTTGATCTCCAGCGCTGCACCCAGGGTTCTTCCTCAATATAAACCCCACACGTTTTAGTAGACAATACAGGGATGTAAAATTCACTCGGTACAAAACCGCAGCCCACCTTTAATTAACGTTTCTATCTCCCCAAGGATCTCGTCGTTCTGAGGCTCTGCTAATTTCTCATTGATTTCCATGATTTCCATGAGAAACTCCTTATCCTCATCGCAGTCCGTCTCCTGTGCCGGCTCCACACCGCGCAGCTCCAGCTGGGGGAAAACAAAACAGCTATTTGGAAACGTGAATATGGGCTCTTTGAGTGTGAGCACTGAGCGGCTGCGGGGCCCTAAGATGGGTGTGTGGATCTGCCCATCCCAGCACTCACCAGGTAGAGGCCGCGGCTCAGGGGGTGCAGCAATGTCTGGTAGGCCTTGTTGATGAGGGAAGAGTGCTGCTCCGAGTAGTGCTGCTCCTTCTGCCAAAGAGTAATGAGTCAATAAGCAGCGCACAGAGCGGTGACCCTGCAGACACCCATGGTCAGGGGACGGGGCTGTGAGCGCTGATGGAGCTGTGGGTGCCCCTGAGCACTGCAGGCAGTGGGAACAGATGCCCTCGGGGGTCCCGTACGACTCCCCGGAGCTCAGCGGTCCCGGAGCTCGGAGCCGACACAGCGCGTCTCCCATAGGGCAGCGGTCGGTCACTCACCGCCGGGCTCTGTCCGAAGCGGTCGGGGTGCAGCGCTCGCTGGAGGCTCCGGAACCGCCGCTGCAGCCGCTGCGTGTCGATGCGGAAGGAGCGATCACTGCGGGCGACACGAGGCGGCGTGAGCAGCTCGGCCCGCTCCGCTCGAGTCCGCCCCGCCGGCACTCACCACTCCATCAGGCGGAACAGGTCGGGACGAGGCTCCGGCGGCTGCAGGGCCCGGCAGCGGGGACAGAAGTGCGGGACAACATCGAGGCCGGACAACGCGACGCCGCAGCTCCAGCACCGCGGGGACGGGACGGAGCCGGGCCCGACGCACCGCGGCCGCGGGGCCAACTCGGACACACGCAGCGCCCGCCGCGCCCGGCCCAGCTGCACCCGCAGCGCCGCCTGCATCGCCCGCACTACGGCTCCTCCCGGCACCGCGCCGCCATTGGCCGCTGTATGAGCGCGGCGCCTGCGCTGTGCGGTGCGACGGGCGGGGCGAGCTGTGAGCGTGGGGCCGGAGCGGAGTCAGTGCGGGCGGTGGGTGCTCCCGCCATGTCCAGAGAGACACGGAGCGATGTGCAGCACTCACAGGGCACGCAGCCATCGCAGGGCGGAACCAGCTCCTCCTCCAGCGCCTCGCAGGGCGCCAGTCAGTCCTCGTCCAGCTCCGGCACGCTCAGCTCTCTGGACACGGTGCCCACGCAGGAGCTGCCCTCCATCCCCGAGGACCCGGAACCCGACGAGCTCGTTCCCCAGCCGTGGGGTCGGCTCTTCGCGCTCGGAAAAGGTTTCAGCAATTGGGGTACGTCACCGCCGGCCCCGCCGCCTGTCCGTGCGCCTCCTGGCTGTGTCGGGCCGGGGATGCACCGTGCCGTTCCATTCTGTCCCATTCCATTCCGTGCCGTTCCATTCTGTCCCATTCCATTCCGTGCCGTTCCATTCTGTCCCATTCCATTCCGTGCCGTTCCATTCCGTGCCGTTCCATTCTGTGCCGTCCCATTCTGTCCCATTCCATTCTGTGCCGTTCCATTCTGTCCCATTCCATTCTGTCCCATTCCATTCCGTGCCGTTCCATTCTGTGCCGTTCCATTCTGTGCCGTTCCATTCTGTGCCGTTCCATTCTGTCCCATTCCATTCTGTGCCGTTCCATTCTGTGCCGTTCCATTCTGTCCCATTCCATTCTGTCCCGTTCCATTCTGTGCCATTCCATTCTGTCCCATTCCATTCTGTTCCGTTCCGTGCCGTCCCACTGAGCTCCCGGCTGTTCTGCTCGGAGTCCGTGTCTTCTCCACTGCCTGTCTGTGTCTGTCCGCCCCGTAGCTTGGTTTGGTTCGGTTTGTTTCTGCATTGTGTGAATATATCGCTGAAGGTGAATGGGAAATGACGCTGTTATACAATGGAATTGCTGATGTATGTAGTGAAATTACAGGGTCATGGAATGGCTGAGGTTGGAGGGGAGCTCAGGGATCCCCCACCCCTGCCATGTGCTGCTGCACCCAGCTCGGGCTGCCCACCTTCCTCAATGACTTTTTGGTAGCATATGGTGTTTCATTGGAATCAGGAGAAGTAAATGCTGATGTCTTTGTTATCATGCTTTACTATAATGTGTGGCATCGTTCTGCAGGGCAGTAGTTAATAACTGCCTCAATGCTGTGTTCTCTCTCCCATGCTCTGCAGACTGTGTCAATGACGAGTACTGGTTTGGAAGAGACAAAAGCTGTGATTACAGTTTTTCTAAGCTCGGATTATCTGAGACTGGGTTTTACCAGAACTACAGCAAGAAGCACTTCCGAATATTCAGGGTAGGTGCTAAGAAGGTTGTTTCTTTCTCTGTGTATGGCCATAATTGAGAATGGTGAACCTTTGCTGGGATCTTATTGAACACAAGGTTTGCCATGTCCAGCCCGACTTATTTAACCAGGCACTGAGTGATGTTCCCTCTCCATGTTTATGAAGTACTCCATTGAGCCAACACTGCTGTCGTCCTTTTCTTCCCCATTGCTCTCTTTCTGATTTCTTTTTCTTCCCTGTTAGGAAACAGGACCAAAAAACTCCCACGTTGCCTACATTGAAGACCACAGCGCAAATGGAACGTTCATTAACAGAGAGCTCATTGGGAAGGGGAAGAGGCTGCCGCTGACTCATAACTCGGAAATCGCACTATGTATTCAGACTAACAAGGGTAAAATACACCGCGATGCATGCGGGCTCTTTGGGTGTCGTCAACCAGGAGGTTCTGTGTGCTGTGATCTGGATCTTGTTTGGTGAATACCATGTGGCTGCAGTAATAAGAACAGCCCTAAGTTTATCGCTGTGTTTGGCACATACCCAAGGTCTCACTTCTCAGGAATGAGATTTCCTGCCTAAAGCATCATTGCAGCATCAGCTGATGGGGTTTTTGTTTCTTCTTCTTGCTTTCCTATTTCCGTGCTGTTTCCAGCAGGCAGCATTTGCTCAGTTGTGTTGTTGACTGTTAACAGCTTGGGAAGTGTTATATAACCATTTTGAAGTAACAGGAGGATGCTCTCCACCCATCTCCCAGTGTTTGTCTTTTCTGACCTCACGGTGGATGACCAGCTGGTGTTTCCTAGAGAGCTCCGAGAGAAGTACATCATGTCCAAGACGTTGGGAAGGTAAGAATCCTTCTATCAGAAGCAGCACCTTTCATTTTGTTACTGCTTTCGGTACCTTGTGCTACCTGAGCACACTGTGCTGGGCTTTAATGAAGATGAAACACAAATGAGAAGTGGTCTCATTATCTATTACTTGGAATATCCAGAATCATAGGAGGGTTATCAGAGATACTTTAAAGCAATTGGTGGTGATTTCTGAATTAATTGCTCAAGATCTGAAACTATCTTACAACTACGTTTCTATTTACTTTACACGCAAGAATGTTTAAGTACGTTTGTAATTGGTTGAAATTGGGGTCTGACACCATTTGGTGCTTAAATACTATCGAATATTGTCTGAGATAGTTTTGTCCATCTGTTATATTGAGAGAGCTGGAAAGCTGCAGCCTCTAATTGCACGTAGTCTTAATGAGGTGAGAGCCTCCTGTTCACGTCAGCACGCTTCTTAGGCCGAGTTGGGAAGGTATCTGTAAGCATTAACACAGCTGTGCTTTCATGCTAGCGGTGCCTGTGGAGAAGTCAAACTGGCATTTGAGAAGAGCACTTGTAATAAAGTTGCAGTAAAGATCATCAACAAGCGGAAGTTTATGGCCAGTGGTGTTAGAGAGGCAGTAAGTACCTTTGCTTCTGTCTTTTGACCATCTTGCAGCTGTTCTCAGATACGGGCAGCCTTTATCTCTTACTCTCCAGTCCTCTCCAATTAAAGGGGGTTTTCTGACTTGATGTTTTCTATGTGTGATTTCTCGATGGCATTTGATATTACAGAGTATATATAACTGTGTAGCAAATGCTTGCTTTTATTCTTTGACCAAACTCTGTTAGGACTGATGCCTTATATACAAATAAGGGGGAGTGGGGAAGTCTCATGGGGTGTCATCTCCTAAAAAACATCAGAAAGTTACATTACAGGGAGGTCTGACCAGAGGCCTATAAGCTCAGCTAATTGTGTTGTATGTTCATCATAAGACTTGGTATGGTACAAAGCCTGCTGGGGAGGGCTTTCCATGTGCCTGCTTTCATAGCTGCTGGAGAAAGAGGAGCCATGGCTGGAACCTAACAGATATTCAAACAACTTCTGATCGATCAGTGCTATTTTATGTAAAGATACAGGATGAACTGTGAAGAAAAAATACAAATAGAGGTTGAAGGTGATTGAGAAAGGAGATACAGATTCTGCAGCTGTGGGTTCACTGAAGGTAAAACAGGTTAGACTAACCTTGTTAATTCTGCAGGATTATATGCAAGCTCAGTGAATGCTTCTCTAATTTCCAGTTGTACAGGTTCAGAGGAGGAAAATGCAGATGTTTTCAGATCAATCTGTTTAATTTCTCTAGCACAATGAAGAGTAATAGTGAGTAGCATTTAACTTCAGGGGTAGCTTATGTGGGAAACATCTTGAAGAGAGGCAGTTTGAAGGGCAGTGCTGATATCTGCTGGTCGAGATGAATTGTTTAAGTTGGATCTTAATTTCTGAAGTGTCTTATCCTAAAATATTGCTGTGTGACTCCATGTGGTATTTCATTCTTTTCACAGAGCCCAGCTTTTAACATCAACACAGAAATAGAGATTTTGAAGAAAATAGATCACGTGAGTGTCCCTGTACATTTATATTCATTTTGCTGTGTACTGCTTTGCTGACTTAGCATAATAATGATCGATTTTACCTGTGTAGAGAATGATGCATATAATTATTGCAGCCTAAATAAGTCTATTGAGGACGTTTCAGATTATTGTATCTTTGCTGATAGGAGGTTTTGAAGTCTTGAATAACTCAGATGTAAATTTGGGAAGGCACTTTGCAGAGGAGGTTCCAACCTCAACCATCACTGTGGGAGAAATCTCTCCTTGATGCAGCTTTGTACAGACTGCCAGATAACCAACATTAGACTCCACCAGCAGGTTTTTGAGTTGGATCCTTATCCCTCCAGCTCCCCTTCACCCAAAGGCTTTTATTCTCCTTCTGTTAAGTAGAAAGCTTGCACAGATTAATGGGCTCTTGGATATCAGGAAAATATTAGGGTTGTAGAGACTGATGACTGGAAAAAGGGTGACTGCTGAGCTGTAGGGGTGGCAAGAATTCAGTGTGTTTTGTACAGGGGGTGAAGTATAGGGGAGAAGACAACAGGCTGAATTCAAGTATTTGCCAAAGCCTGTTGGTTATGTAAGTGCTAATTTAGCTGCCATGGGGAAATGATACCAAAATAGGAAATTCAAGATGGTACGCGGTCGGTAACATTAGTTTTTACAAGTGATTCAACTTTTCAGTGTGTCCATCTGTGTTTCCTCTTTATTAGCCTTGCTTAATCAAGATCAAAAACTTCTTTGAAGCGGAGGATTACTACATTGTTTTGGAACTGTAAGTAACTGCTTTGAAAGTAAAGGCATTAAATGGCTTTCATAGCTATAAAGGATGTAAATAGTTCTGAATTCTGTTGTATGTGTGTTTTCTTCTTTTCCTTTTGCTGGCTTCAAGCGCTGTCTGAAGCCTCTGAAAAATCAGGAGCTGGGATAATCAGGGCAGTGATCACTTCTACACATTGAAGGCAATGAGTGCCTTGAGTAGACACCCACTGTGCTGATGTTGTGGGTTGGCTCTGCTTTGATTTTGAGCTGATAAGAGGATGTAAATCAGAAATCTTATAACTTCTTCCAGTGAAGACTTGAGAAGATTAGGCCTTAAGTCAGCAATGCCTGAGCAGTGTTCAGGGCATTGCTCATTCATATTCAGAATTGAAATATATTTTGGAGGCAAAAGAAATAATTTTGGTCTTGGTTTTGTGTAATGAGATGAAACTTTTGGAAGTAATATATTGACTCATTACCTACATCTGTTTTAGGATGGAAGGAGGAGAATTGTATGACAGAGTGTCAAGGCCAATCAAGATGAAAGAAGCTACCTGCAAGTTGTACTTTTATCAGATGCTGCTGGCTGTGAAGGTATATATAGTCATGAATTCTATCAAGGAATACACAGTGATGCATTTGCATGTCAATTAGATGATATTTTTTTTGTCCTTTGTCACTTCTGAAACATTCAGGTAATCAGTGCAGTGCTATTAACAAGTAATTTTAACAAGATTCTGTATTTCAATACAGCCAAATAGCATCCAAACTCTTATTCTTCAAAAAACAACCACCAGAGATTGAGGCAGTAATATAGACTGTGCTCACTAAGGCAGGATTATCACATGAGGCTTCCAGTAGTGTGTGAGCAAAGAGTTATCAGTACAGTAGCCTTCAAACAAATGGTGCTTAAGTGCTGTACTGTGCGTCCTGATGGAGCATTTTGGTCTTTGCAAACTGAAGTGTGGGCTTCTTTGGCTTTAAAAAAGGTCATGAGCTGTGTAGCTTTAAATGCATACACATCTCTTGAATAGCAATTTCAGTTGTCCTGACACTGCTATTTGAAAAACTGGAAATCTTAAAGAAGGATAATTGTCTGCTTTTCTTCATTTACAAATATATGTGTCTATCCAGTATCTTCATGACAATGGAATCATACACCGCGACCTGAAGCCAGAGAATGTGCTGCTTTCATCCTGTGAAGAGACGTGTCTGATAAAGGCAAGGAAACATACGTTTTTACTGTTCATGTAGAGATTTGGGAGTACTCCTTTCTGTGCTTCTCAGTATTGAGTTAAACATAGCATACACACACAGAATAGAGTTACTCATACAAGCTATGAAGTAACCTTTGAGGCTTTTCATGTGTTCACTTTAGTGGACTTTAGTTCTACCCATACATTTCTGTGAGATGACTGAGAAACTTTATTGTTTAACATGAAATTGAGTACAACTTTAAATGGGGAGACATCTTTAAAAATGAAATCTGTGATTGTGAATTTCAGAAAGCATTTTCCCCAATATCCAGGCTGTATGATGACAGCTATATGTGTTTTTTTCAGAGAGCATTAAGTAGATGTGCATGTCAAAATGATATGTTCAAGTATGCAAAAATACCTTTATTCTGAGGTTGCCCGTTCACGTCCAAATTTGAGAATACTTCGTGCTAGTTTGAAGTCTGACCCTCTGTCATATTTCTCCCTACTCATATTCTCCTCAATTGCTGCTTACTGACTTTAATAATGTTTGAGGTATATTCTGTTCATAGTCTTGTACTGGAACTGTGCCTTGGAAAGAAGAGACTTAATGTTACCTCCTATTGTGTACTGACGATATGGTATGTTCTAGTACAATCAGTCCTAATATGTAATGTGGTGTTACAATTTTTACATACAAGATTACAGATTTTGGACAATCCAAGATTCTTGGAGAAACTTCTCTTATGAAAACATTATGTGGTACTCCCACGTATCTTGCTCCTGAGGTTCTAAATTCACTTGGGACCGCTGGATACAGCCGAGCTGTGGACTGCTGGAGTTTAGGAGTTATTCTTTTTGTATGGTAAGATACTGCTTAGATGCCTTGGGCTTTCACTGAGATACGTGGCTCAAGATGTGGCAACTTCAGTATATTTAGTAGGAAGTGAAAGTGTGTTTAAAAATGTATATGTGTAAAATGACACTGTGCGACAAAACCTTTGTTGTTTGTTTTCTTCTCTTATATAGCTTGTGTGGATATCCACCATTTAGTGAGCAAAATACTCAGCTATCTCTGAAAGACCAAATCACTCGTGGGGAATACACATTCATCTCAAAAGAATGGAAACACGTATCCAACACGGGTATGACTCCTTTATATAGATAGCAGAACGTCTAGATCTTTTCTTTTGTTGTAGTTTCTGTTTTCTTTTAACTTCTTCTCAGTTTCCATTTCTGTGGTACACTGCATGTTGATATGGTTGCATTTTTTAAGTAGCTGATTGCTTAACTCTTATTATCTTATTATTATTAGCTCTGGATCTTGTGAAGAAGCTGCTGGTAGTGGATCCAAGCAAACGTTTTACGATAGAGGAAGCCTTAGAGCATCCCTGGCTTCAGGTAGGAATTGAGTCTATGAAGTACAGCCAAGCTGGGTTGTTCTGGGATCCTGATCCCTATTTGTAGGGAAGTAAGAAGTGAGGAGCATACTGTATGTCTGCAAATTGATCATTTATTTTGCTGGCATTGTGAATGACATATGGGGAAAAAAGAGCCATCAGATCCCAATCTGTAGAATGACATTAGCCCTGATGCTAATAGTCACAACTTTCCTGTTGAACAGCTTAAAACCAGAGGGAATGTTTTGAAGAGATCACTGCTATGAGCAAGATGACCATGCAGTACCTAGTTCTGTGCCAAGGATTTCCTTGCAGTGTACAGAGCAAACCTGCTTCTTTGCTGTCCCAACAAATGCTTTCTCTGCAGCACGGAGATTCTCATTTTTTCCTGTTCTCCTTATTTTAAATTCTTGCAAAGGCCCCAGCTATTCTTTATTGTTCTTGTTTTCTTGGCCACTGGCCCTGACAAGTCTTTGTTAGCTCTTACCCCCTCCCATGGCATGTATGTTTTCTCAGTTTTCTCAGTTCCATGTTCTTTTTCTACTGTTGTTGCTACTATTCCTAGTCTTGTAGCCTTGCTTGATGCTGTTTGGTGCCTTTTCCTACCATAAATTCCTCATTGCTTATTGTTTACATCAAATTAGACTTCTCCTTTGTCTGCCTTTGACAACGGAGATTCATGAGTACACCATAGGTACTCCACCTTGTCATGTGTGCACTGCAGGTAAGTTTTATCCTTCCAAATCATATAGTTCTGACAGAAAAAGGAATTATTTATTCCTGACTTCTCCAAAGTAACCACACTATGCTTAATTTTATGTCTGTTCAATTTTCTCTTTATTACTTCATCTAGCTGTAGATGTCCCGTTCATTACAAGGGAGTTGGACTGTGATCTCTGTAGCTTAACTAACTCGTAGAACTGTATCTCCTGTGACTTCGTATGCCATCTGCATAGGCTGAAGCAATGGAGAATCACTCACATCAGCAGCTGGTAGATACCGAGACAGAATATTCAGTTGGATAATTGTTTGTAGGCCAGTAACTTGTCTTAATTATACTGCTAGGCATCTAGAAATACTTTCCATGCTTCCTGGCTTTTACTGCTCTAGTTTTGCACATAATTTCTGCAGTGGGTTAATTGGCTGTAGCTTCTTATATTTTGATTATAATGCTGAGTAGGGTAAGTTATTGACAAACCATGATATACTGATTTTAAGAATCACTGAATATGCATTGTGGGAAAGAGTAAGTATATGACAGCGATTTACACAGGCTGAGGCTGAGATCTGTCAGTATGTGAAATGAAGCTGTTAGCGCCTTGATTATATATACTCTTTAGGGGCAGCTCTTACTGCTATGTTTGATTTTGAAGACAGGACAAGAAGTTTTATAAAGCGTGTTACCTGCAAACCTGAATGTCATCTAGCATTCAGGTGTCACTCTTTAAGCTGTTTCTCTTCATGGGCTGTTATTAAAAATGTCAGTTTTTTATAGGTGATATACTGCCTGCTTTGAGAGGTCAACATACAGTATGTTCAGTTCTAAATATCACAAACTTTGACTACTACCACCAGTAAAGCTTCTTGAGTCTTACGATCACAAGGAGTGAGAAGGAGCTACTAGCTCCCCACTCCCTCTTGTGTTGTTCTGTAAGTATTACCTCCAAAGTCTAGTATGAAAACACCCACAAGATGCATACTTAATGTGTACAGCATGTCAGCCCCCTCTAGCGATCCAGTGTCCACTAGAGAATGTTTCAGTTATTGTAAGCACACACGTTCTCCAAACAAAATGTAAATTTTACAGCTCAACTAAAAAAATATATAAAATAAAAACTGATGTTATGTAATTGGAAAACGTGACACTGGAAAAAAGACGAGTCCAAATTCTATTTAAAATAAATTGTATGTTCACATTGAAGCCTCTGTAGTGCTAAAGAACATATTTAAACCAAAAAAGGAGATACTGCAGTACTCTGTAGCTTAGAATAAGAACCCATTTCCCCTGCCTTCCACCCAAAAAAGGGTTACAATTTTTGGAGCCCACAGGAGTCATAGACAGCCCTTACTTCTCTTGTACCTCTGCCAGTGAATCTCTCATTCACTTTTTTCTGAGTTTCCCAATCTTTGCTGTGATGATAGAACGAAGTTATTACAGAACTTGTTATATTCAGGTAGTTGTTAAGAATAAATGTCTGTTTTTGGTTCTAGATCAGTTGTTCAGCTGGTGAACCTACAGTCACTGTTCAAATCTCAGCCAAAGGAAATGATCTAAGTTAAAATCACTATGAGCAGCATACTTCAGGTAGTCCCAGGAAAGGTTTCAGGACCTGATTTCAACTTTGGAAGTCTGATTTAGGGTTTGCAGGTAATCCATAGTAACCCATTCTAATAGAATTCCTGCAGAAGTTGCTGAAACTAGAGAATTAGGTTTTATTTTCAGAAGAGGAAGTATACTGTGTTAACTAAATGCCTTTTGCACGTGGAATTCCTTTTTCCCTGAGGTTGCCTGGTGTAGACCAAGGGCACCTCAGTCCCCGGCAGCTGAACCAGAATGAATCTGTGTGCTGTCTTTTTCTCTTGAAACACGTCTGGCTTTCTGTTAAACAGTAGGTTTTTCTAACTAATGGTCTGTGCTTTCCTACCTCATGCTGCCCTTTCCTCTACTAATGCTCCTACAGCCAGGCTACTTTATGCAGAAGCGTGACTAATAACATCCCTATGTCCACTTCTTTCCATTAGTAGCAGCTTCTGGCTTATCACTTCTGGTAGAGAATAAACTATATTATCCAGTAAACTTATTATGGTAGGGAACAGTGTAGCAATATGAATGGCCTATGGATAATAAATATTTGTTAACAATCATTTGGGTTTTTAAAAGTGAAACCTTCCATTGACAACCTCTAATATGCTCTGTGGATATAGGGTAGAGGTAATGGTGGGGTATTTTAAAAGTAAAAGTTGTTACTGTCATTTTAATATAGATGTTTTAGCTGGTTCTTCTCTACTTAGTGTATACAATAGATTGTTTAGGAGGAGGATGGTGGGTTGGAGATGTGATTAAAAACTACGTGTTGAGATAATGCTAAGCTGGTGGAAATGAAAATATTGTTAGAAATGTAAGACTATAAGCAAAATACTTGTTTTTCAAGAGCGAGGAACTTGATTTTGATTAAAGCAAAGTGCCAAGTCCTGATGAGGCCTCTCCTGATGAAACTGACCAGTGAATTATCTGCACAAGCTCCTAGCCCTGTATGTTTTGCTGTTTCAGTATTGTTATACTTCATTGTATGGTATTCTCATTTCAGCTTTTGCTTGACTGGTATTAGATAAGTAAGAATAAAGTCCGTGGGGAATAAAGCCGATGTTTCAAAGGACCAACGTCCTGATGATGTGTAACCTACTTGCTGCAAAAATAGTGTCTCCTAATTCCTTTTCTCAGTTGTGTTGTGTTAAGGATAAATTCACCACTTCCTTCACTGGGCCTGGTGTTGGAAACCTTAGAGAAGGAATTGTGACACTGTGCAGTGTTTTACAGCTCCCTGGAGCAGTCATTTCAGATCCTTTCTCCTAGCAATACATGCTTTATTTTTCTAACGGTGAGGAGAAGAGTTATATCCCTTTCTCTTTTATTTGTTCCACAATTGCTGGTCCACCTTAAACATTCCTCATAATAATTAAGGCTGATGGTTTGTTTTGTTTTGTTTTAACAGGATGAGGATATGAAAAATACATTTCAACAACTACTTGCTCAGACAGGTGCCACTATGAATCCACCACAAACATCAAAAATGGTATGAATGGTGGATTATGTGAAGATTAATACTTGGTGCCTATGCTAGATTTGAAAGTAAACCATAATAAGAACACGTAATCCTGATAATTTAATATAGAAGTGTACATTATGCCTTTATGTAGCAGTCTATTAATTCTTTCCTGCATTCTTGGTAGAAGAAGTTTACTTTTGTGCTTTGGCAAGATACTTTGAATGTAAAGAAACTGTCTCGTAGGCTTTAAAGGACTACCCATATATTCAAAGTTCTGTACGTGAACATGTCTGTTTGGATGGATTTTTATAATGTAAATGAATGTTTAATATTCAAAGGCAAATTCTGATGGCAGTGGAACTTAGTGGTATTGGTGATATTAATTACTAGACAGCAATTAGCATTGTTTTAAACAGCAGTCAAAGCAGGGAGCAACTGAGACAGAAAACGGAATAAGGGCAGTGTCTTACATGAGAAGGATCACTTACCATTAGATCACTGGAGAGAAACGCTCGTTAGTCATGCTGCTGTTTCAGTTACAGGAGGGAGACTTTATCCAACATCTGTAATTCTGTAGTAGACAAAACAGTCAAGCTCTGTCTTACCTGATTAATGTAGCCATCCTGCTGCATCTTTCTTTTAGCCGATTGCTATGAGAAAACGTCTCCATGAAAACGAGGATGAATCTGTCCCTTCGAAGCGTGTGGCTCCTTCTACGTCATTTCAGAAAATGAGGTGAAAAAGGGGACTTTTTTTGTTAATTATTGCTTTATTTTATGGAAAGCAGAATTTTTATTTTTGAAAATCCTATTGATGGAATAACGTTTGAAGATGCAATTGATTAAATAAAAACGACTTTGTAAGAATGAAGTAACTGCTGTGTATGCATGGGAATTTACATCAATAGTCATTCTGTAGTTCATCCATCTGTTTGATTCAAGAGGAATGTCAGATGTTTCTTCTTGAATGAAGATACAAAAAACCTTGAGGCTAATTTCATTCCCATCTACACTTCTGTGCTCTTCTGTTCCAGTTTCTAACTTAGGCTTAAAGGTATTGCTTAGTCTTCCCACCATAGCATTACCTGGCACAAAATGATATCTGTAACCTCCTCATGAAACCTAGAAATAGAAATCCACTATGAGGAGGGCTATGGTTAGAATAATTGTAATCCTTAAGATGCCTGTACTTGCTAACTGTTCTCTTCTTGAAAAGTGTGCACTGTTTTTATTTACCTTAGGATGGACTGAATAAGAAACGTGGTAACCATCTTCCTTACATCATTGGATAAGCTCCTGTAAGAGAAGAACAAGGAATTAAACTGTGGAACAATTTAAAATGTTCTTGTCTGTTAAGTGGAAAAGTTTTTGGACTGTACGCCAATTGCTAGAGGATATGAATTTAATTATTTAGTAAGAGGGAGCGATTTAATAACTTTGGCCTAAAATCACGCATGTTATGATTAGAGGCATTTACTGTAAATGGATTAGGAGAGAATAAAACCTAATCCATTACAAAACAAAGCACTGTCAAGTATAAATTAAGATAAGACACAAGGCAAGTTTTTCCCCTTTGTGCTTGTTGCAGACAGAGATCATATGCGTTATGAGATACTTGCATCTATCATTGTGAATGGTGAGGAGGCAGTAATCGCATAAACACTTTGCATGCTCATTTCATGAGGGCCTGCAGCAGAAGTGGTGTCACAGCCTGATACAGTGATGGAGCACCTGGCAGGAAGGCAGGGCCAACCCAGGGGAGTTCAGGTGCATGCAATGTACCTTCAGTAACTGGAAGGGGTGGAACCAGGATTCAACCCTTCTCAGACCTCATTTAAGGGTTGGCAGTGGAGGTGTGGGTATCTTGCAGGAGAACCCTGCCTACCTGAATTTTTCCCAAGGTAAGAAACTTTTTTTCCCTTGTTTTTGTGTCTTTGGTTGCTGCATTTGGGATCATTTTCATTTCTATAGCCTGGGGTTGTGCTACTTTGCTATTACTGCTGTGCTTTCCATTGTATTATAGTATTACAAGGCCACAAAAAAATGATCCAAGGAATGGAACACCTGCCCTGTAAGAACAGGCCAAGAGAAGAGAAGGCTGGGGAAGGAGCTGAGGATGAGCATTCAGTATCTAAAGCAGCTGTAAGAAAGAAGGAACTGACCCTTTAGAATACATTCTGATAGGACAAGGGGAAATGGTTTCAAACTAAAAGAGAGGAGATTTAGATTGGATATAAGGAAGAAGTTTTACACTAAGGGCACTGCAGATAGTGGGTACGGATGGCCTTCAGTGGTTCCTTCCAGCTCCAACCATTCAATTTCTTTCAACTTGCAGAGCCTGCAGCATTTGGAAGTCTCTGGGTTGGGTGCTGGTTCCATAAGTGTTAGGTGCTGGTTCCATAAGTCTGTTGAGTGCATGTTCCTGTGCTTGGTGAGAACAGTGTCGTGGTTCGCAGGTAACTGTCCCTGAATCCTCAACAGGTGTGCTGTGGAATACCACTCATCCTAAAGCATTGCTGAGGCTTCTGCTGCCTTTAGGAGATGGGTTTTCTGCCTTCACGGCAGTACAGCGACTTTCGGTCTATGTTTTTTGTGAGGATGGAGCTCGGGGTTATGCACATGGTGGCTGTGGGCAGGCCGCCCGCTTACCTTCAGCTCCGGCGGGACGGAGCGGTACCGGAGCTCCGGCCGGGAGCGGGGCAGGACGTCCGGCCTCGTTGCCGTCGGGCGGGGGGCGGCCGGGGTCCGAGCGGAGCCCAGCCCCGGGGGCGGGGCCGGGGGGCAGTGCGGTTTCCTCAGAGCCGGGGCCCGGAACGTGGCGCCGTGGGCCGGGCGGGAGGAGCGGGATCGGTCCGGCGAGGGGCGGCGGCGGCGACGGCGGCAGCCCCCAGAGGAGGCGGCGGAGGAGGAGGAGGGGCCGGAGCGCGATGGAGCAACAGGCGGCGCCGCCCGCCCCGCCGGGGGCCGCAGCGGGGGGCAGGGGGAGGCGGCGGCGGGAGCGGGACGCGGAGCCTCCACGGGTGAGTGGCGGCGGGGCGGCCCCAGGGCCGGGCGGGAAGAGAACCGGCCGTTCGAGCTCACGGGGGGCGGCGGGAGAAGTTACGGAGCGCGGGCGGGCCGAGTCCTCAGGCCGGATCCCGCGGGGGGAGCGCAGGCCCCGCGGAGGTGAGGAGCGGGGCAGGGCGGGGCGGATCCCCGGGCGGGCCGCGGACGTGCCGAGGGAGATGCGGGAACCACCGCGGGGCTCTATCGGGGCGGGCCGATTTTCTTCACGGGACTTTGTGAGGGACTGAGAGCGGCCCCTGCCCTGCCCCGCTGTGCGGTGCCTGCGCTGCTTCTCACGTGCGGACCGTTATTTCTCTGTGCGTGGTTTTGCTCGTAGCTCGTTGGAGCGTCCTTCTGTGTGGAGGAGAGCACGAGTAGCAGCGTGACGTACGTAGCACCGTGGGCTCCAGGATGAGCAAAAAGCGAATCTATTTTGTTAAAAGTGTGAAATATCTTTTTGGTGTGTCAGACACGTTCCTGTAGCACGGTGGGTCATAGAATCATAGAATGGTTTGAGTTGGAAGGGACCCTTGAAGGCCCACAGGGACACCCACAGCTCCATCAGTGCTCACAGCCCCATCCCTGACTGTGGGTGTCTGCAGGGATGGGGCACCTCCACCTCTCTGTGCATCACTGCCCTCGGTGTAAGAACTTTGTTATGTGCAGTCTGATCTCACCTTTTAGTTTGCAACTATTTCCCTATCACACAGACCACACAGATATAGAGACACACTCATCTCCCTTATTCTTCTGCCCGCACTACTTTGGATGCAGTTCATGATACACTTGGCTTTCTGGGCTGTGAGGGTGCTTTGCTGGCACACATCAGCTGCCATCCACTATTAGTACCACCACGTCCTTTTCAGCGGGGCTGTGCTTCACTGTTACATCCCTCAGCTTGTACTGATGGTAGGGTTTGCCATAACCCAGGTGCAGGCTGTGCACTTGGATTTGCAAACATCATGAGGTTCACCTGGGCTTACTGCTTAGACTGTCTAGATCTCTCTGGATTGCAACCTGTCCCTCGTGTGTGTTGGCCACACCACACAGCTTGGTGTCATCCAGAAGCTTGATCCTACTGGTGTCATCAATGAAGGTGTTTAAGAGCACTGGAGCCTGTTCTGACCCCTGAGGGACACTGCTTGTCTCTGATCTCCATCCGAACATTGAACCATTAACCACTGCTCTCTGGGCACAATCTCACAACCGCTTCCTCATTCATTCAACAGCTTATCCATCAAACTAGTTTGATGTCTTAGCAACATCAACAGCCAGTGTTTCTGGTTGTCCCCAGTAAGCTGAGAGCTGGTGTGTCTGAGTTTCTATGGCAAGTTGTCCTTCTTCTTCTTCGTTAGGAGCAGTTCACGTTTGCCCTTGGATGTCTTTCACTTCTAGTGGAGATATTACACCATCTTAGGTGACGCCGTCCCTTTTGTGCTTTCTTCTGAAGCTGAGCAGGTGTTAATGAAATCTTTTATAGCTGCTTTGAAAATTGCTTTTTCATAAATGTAGCTTAAATATTGAAAAGCTTGTAGGTTTGAAAATCGCTTTATTTCTTTAGTCTGCCGTAAAGGCACAGATGTGTGCTTTGTGAGAAGTTATACTTGTGTACCTGATTGTGAGAGCATCATTTAAGGTTGTTACGGCTCATACTCTGTGCTGTCTAAGCCTCAGTGTTCTAGAGATGAAATCCATTACTGTAACAGTATCGATCTGTGCATATACTAGTGCTCTGTATATCAGTCATGCCTTGTTTTCTGTCTTCTTACAGTATTTTGGCATCTTAACCCTCTTGACTGAAGCTAAAAACCTCTTGTTTGTCTCTTGTGTGTTCTTTCTTCCTTGCCTAGATACCAGTTATTCCCATTCCTTCTGAGCAGGTCTTTAAAGGTGGGGGGATGCTGTAATGATACTGAAGGTGAAGCAGCTACCTGCCTGTTCAGTTTAGTTTTTAGTAGACTTTTCTCTTACAGTAATGGTAAATCTGTTCAGTAGTAATAGTGTCTGGGTCCCCATCTGTGGCTCTGAGCACATGCAGGAATGGGGCACCCACAGCTCTGGGCTGCCTGTGTCAAGGCCTCAGTGCTCTCATGATGATGAATTTCCTCCTAATTTCTCATCTAAATCTCCTCTCTCTTTAGTTTAAAGCCATTTTCCCTTGTCCTGGCACATCAGACTATGTAAAAAGTCACTTTCCATGTCGTTTATGAGCTCCAGGTCCCTCTGGATGACGTCTCTCCCTTCCATCCTATCGGCTGTACCACTCAACTTGGTGCCATCTGCAAACTTTCTGTTGGTGCACCTGGTCTCATTGTCAATGTCATTGATAGAGATGGTAGGGTGCTGGTCCAAAGGCAGAGCCATGGAGACACCACTTGTACTGCATCCGCCTGGACATGGAGTTGCTCACCACAACCTTCTGCTGTGGCCGTCCAACCAATTCCTAACCCGCATCAGGGGCCTCTCAGAGGTGCCTTACTTTTATGTGACATTCATCAGCCTTCCTTTGTCAACTCATGCAAACTGTCTTCTCTTTAGGTCTCATGTTAAAGGTTATACAGTCTTTATCCTGTCCCGTCCTTGCAGCTTCTCAGCTCGTGGTAAACTGACCACATGATGAAGTTTGTGGTGATGTACACTTACAAATGTGAGTTATTGCACTGATTGGTGTAAAGAGAAGTGTTCTGCTCAGATCCTTGTGCTACTGCTGCAAGTAGAGAGTTCTCCTGCTTGTACCTGAACTTGGTTGAAGAGCAGATAAGTGTGTGGGTGCCTTTGAAGATGAGCTACATATGGGGCTAATATTCACAGGTGCGGAAATTTGCTTTTTATGGTGTTATACTTAATAATAAATAAATACAAGGTTCAAGCTACATACTATCCAGAATACTATATAAGGGGCAACTGCACAAATGAAAGGAAGAAAGTTGGGTTAGTTCTGCTGTATGGGGAAGAAATGGAATGGAGATTTGGGGTGAATAGGGTGGATATTAGGAAAAATATTTTCATGATGATAATCATGAACCAATTGAATGGAATTGCCCAAGGCAAGTATGGAATCACCTTGAGTAGAAACAGTTTGGACAAACACCTGTCAGAAAAGTTTGATTAGGAAGGAAAAGGTCATAAGGAAGGTATCGCTGGTTTCAAATGTAATGCTTTTGTTGTTATTGTTTGACTTGGGGAAAAAAAAAGACAGACTATTTTTGATGCTTAAGCCAGAATGCCAATTTGCAGTTTGCTTCCCCTTCCACCTAAAAATATGACACAGCTGACTCTGGTAATGTATTTAAGCCCTGTGATTGTGTTGTGGTAACAACATGTGATACTCTTAACCTTTTTCTGTCTGCTGAACTGAAAATGGATAATACCGGTTTCAATTGTAGCAGTGTCTGATCCTTTCATGACTGTTTCCAGGCACGTTATGTTTCTGTATGTACGTGTTGCCAAGTACAGTTACTGCATAATTTACAGGGGTCTTTTTGTCAGAGTTGTACAGAGGTATCGCTGCTGAGTTTTTTAGGCTCTTTGAGAGATGGTAGGGAATACATGACAAAACCAGTTATTGGCTGCTAATGACTGGTTGAGGAAAATAAGGAATGTTGAAAACGAAGCGTGGAATCAACAGAACTAGAACTTTACATCTTTAGAGTTTTTAATTTAAAAGCCTTAAGCCCATTTTTCCTTATTTTTTGCTTGAATTCAGCAGTTCAGGAAGTGGCTCTGCAGCCAACAGGCTGTTGATAATATAAACTGTGTGCCCTGCTAATTTGTGTGAGTATGCCTAGACTCATTCTTCTCTTCTGATTTATGAGCAATTTGCAGCCTGCATTTGTACTGGTTTGTGAGCTGCTGTGCCAGTGTCAGTTCTTTGGTTTTAGTAGAATTTATACATTCTTCTACTGTCTGTGCGTACACTTGCTTCTCTGTGATCTATTGGACTTTGGATATACCAGCATCATCTCATCGTTCATGCCTGCTATGCATTCTGGTTATCTTCTTTACCTTGGGACTGTGGTGGACATTGTAGAATCCAGTAATGTAGGTGAACAGAAAATGCTGGTGAATATATAGACTTCAGAATACTAAACCAGACAGCTTATGCCTGAAACAAGCAGTGTCTGGAAGATAACATTGATACAGAACATGATGCTTTCTAAAGCTCTTTATTGTTGCTTATGTACCAAGAAAATATTAAGTAATTTTTTAAGAATGTGATTCTGAATTTAGAATTTATTATACATTAATGCTGATGGCTTCAATTTCTGCTATGGGGTCTCATATTTTGATGTTTTTCTTCTGTTTGTTTTTTCTTTTGTTACCATTCTTATAATTAGTGTGGAATTATCATTCTCATTAGTGTGGAATTCCTCCTTTCCCCCGCAGATTTCTTTCTTTGGATCAAAAACTGTTGGAAGAAGAAGTCCTGACAGCCCCATGTTGAGCAAAGCTGAATTTGTTGAGAAAGTTCGACAGAGCAACCAGGCTTGCCACGATGGGGACTTCCATACAGCGATTGTGTTGTACAACGAGGCCCTGGGAGTTGATCCTCAGAACTGCATTCTGTACAGTAACAGGTCAGCAGCCTACATGAAAATCCAGCAGTACGACAAGGCCCTGGATGATGCCATCAAAGCAAGACTTCTAAATCCTAAGTGGCCAAAGGTAGGAAAGTCTATTACTCTATCAAGAGGAACTCCATCAGGATTATTTCTCACACTAATAGCGTAGAAACTGCAAATATTTCTGGGTTAGCAGCTGCTTTTACTAAAAGCTCTAGATGATAATCTTTTTGAGTTCAGAAGTTGTTTAACTTGAATTTCCTGCTGGATATTAAACTTTTTTTGTGTGAGGTGTAATACTGTCTTACTACTTTAAACCAGCATCATTTCTGAGATGTGAAGACCAGTCATCTTTTAACAGTTAGCTAAAAGTTGCATCGAGGAGCATTTTGTTGCAATGTAGCATGGAGGTCATTAGTAATAATGGAGCAATAAAATCTTTACAGCAGTGTTCAAAGAGGTTTTGTGTATGTGATGGATAAACGTTTTAATAAATGTGCACCTTGGCATACTTGGCAAGGTCTGATCTGACTATGCAAGGAAACGTTTTGTAAGGAGTAGATGGTGTTGATTACCTGTTCCTTCCGGGATTGTTTCCCACAGGCTGATTTTGATTGCTTCAGTGACTCTGGCTGTTGTCTAGCTCAGGGCCTGCCCTCTACATGCTAATCATCTTAATAGAATGTACTCCAGATTGCATTTTCCTGTCTGTTGCTCACGTAGACTTACCAGTCACTTTAGTTAATGATGCAATTTAAGACCAGATTTATCATCTAGCTTCCTCTCCTCTATTGTTAATATAATGGTATCCTTTCTAGTTAGAACTGTTCCTAGATAAATGTGTATGGTTTGAGGATTCAGTCCTGTGAAAGCTTCTTTTTCTGCAGCTCTGGAGACATCACCTTACTAACTGCGGTACGTGTCTGCCTCAGAAGGAATGACAGGGTTTGCAACGTATGAACATGCTTAAAGACAAAGGAGAAATGTTATCTTTTCATCAGTACAATCTATTCACAGCATCACTTTTGTCTCAGCCTTTGGTCATGGACATGCTGTGACAGCTTGTCTGCTAGGCAGGGCTTCCTGCGGTGGTTCCCTTACCAGCAGAGAGAGGATCCAGCAGGGACTTTAATTTGATGGATACTTCTGAAGGAGAAGAGACTGACATGCCTCCCCCCCCCCCCAGTCTTTTGCTCAAAATTGGATATCTCATTTATGGAATATATGAAGTCTGAAGTGTAGTTTTACACCAGAAAACTGCTTTAAAAGTGTTACCGAAAGTGTTTCCTAAAGCTCTGCCTGCTCACAGTCACAAAAAGAAGAATGTGGCCCAGGGAAAGAGCTTCAGACCTGAAATACTGTGTCTGTTGGTGAGAGTTTCCTGTTTAAAGAATATTCATTGTAATTCTGTTTCCATACAATACCAGTAAGGACAAGGGAGGTGTCTAGAAAGATCAGGTGAATGTTGTGTTAGAAGTGCACCCCTGCTCATGCTGAAACCCACAGCTATCAGCTAAACTCTGCTAATTTCTGAGGCTGATACCTGGGACAGGGCGGTTCTGTCTGCTTGCAGCACAGCAGCTGCAGCAGTTGTCTTAGCATTACTAACAGTCAGTGCAAAATATAAACACTGAGGAACTGTGATTACCCCTGTGAGATGATGCTTTGTCTGCTGGAATCCTGCATCTCTCTGAAATGAATTATATTTTACAGATATTTTAATGCGTGGGGTTTGGGGTTTTTTTGTGCATTTCTCTGGAACCGCTGCTAAAGCAGAGGGATTTGATGTTTGTGGTAGCTGGAGCTCTTGGGCAACTCTCCTTCCGTTATAGAAAAGTCACAGAGGAGTCTTTGTTTCTTTTTTTATTTAGTTAAAGAACAGAAATACGAATGAGCTTTCTGGCTGAAATAGAAAACAACTTTTGGTCAGATGAAGCAGAGGTGATGTTGTGTGCTCCTGGTTCCCGAGTTGTTTGCTGGTTTGGCTTTTGGATTTTTGTTTGTTTTTTGTTTTTCTTTTTAATCCGTCTTCCTATTTTACTGGTAAATAAATGGGGTGGCTTCCCTTTCTTCCACGTACAGCTCCTCTCCTCTGAGATTGCTTTGTGAAATGCCACTCTTCTGTGTTTTGGTGGTAACAGAAGGAATGCTAGGTAACACTGGTGTGCTTCCTCAACTGTTTCTGATTACTGAGAGCTGTTCTTACCCAGCTGAAGTGCTTTGGAAGTCACAGCAGAGATGAGAGATCCTGGGAAGGAGGCAGTTAAATCTGTGTGGTATGTTTTCCTCATTTAAACACAGTTTGTTTTAAGCCATGTGTTTGTGTTTTTATTACACAATTCTCAGATTAAAAAAAAAAAAAGGGAAAATGTACTTTGAGGATTTATTAACTACTCTGATGTCTTTTGAGCACAGAAATTTCAGGTTGGATTGGATATAGAAATAGAAAATAGATGATGGTGCTTGTGAGGTTCTTGGAGATCTTGGTGCAGGGTTGGTAGCCACACTCGCTTGATGGTGGTGTCTCTTAGTAGCTGGACTTCTTGGGCACAGCTTGTCAGTGGGAAGCAGCAGGAGGGCACTGTCTGAAGCTGAAAAATTTTGTTGCATGTTTCAATATCAAAAGCTCCTTTATAATTGTTTTAAAAATCTATTTGGATGTACCTGGGAGAGTTTGAAGTTTACACACCTAAAACCCCAATCCATATTGCTGATTAGCCAGAAGAGGGAGCTTAACAGATCTGGCTTGTAATTTCTTTGGAAAATCCTGAGTTTGAAATACTGAACTTTTTACTTAGGCAGCAGAAAAATGAATGATTTTTGAAACCAGGTATTCTGAGATTAAAGTTACTAGATGTGTGCTTCTTTATCATCCTTTATCTTGATATAGGTTTTGTTATGTAAAAATATATTGATTTATTTTTGTCACCAGCATCCGCAGAGCTCATGGGGGAATATCACAGCTGAGATCTTGCATGTGTTTGGAATAAATGTATTCCCGCTCTGTAATCAAGCCAGTGCATTAAGCTGATCCATACTTCAGAGGATGGTAAACAAAACCAAAAAGTATTATGAACTAAAGCTGTGAAATGAGACGGCACAGAAAGCAGGAAGGTGTTTGTTCTTGCTTTCAAACACAGTTATGCATCACTCTGGATTTTCATACAGCTTTTATTTCTATTCAGGGCCCTGAGTTAATTCAAGCTTTGGTGCTTCCCCACTTCCAGTCCTCCCAAGGTATTATTTGTGAGGTCATGGCAATAGGAATTGGTTTAGAATACTGTGAAGTCTGGGCAGTGTTTCTCTAATGCGACATAACTTTGCTTCCTGTTGTTCTGCACCATTGGGACACCCTGTGCTGTATGCCCAGATGAGCTCTTAGAGGTATATACTCCCATTACAATCATCTTCTTCTGAACTTAATAGAAAATAAGAGGCTGTATTACAAAAAGCTGTGCCTGAAAGTCTTTCTTTTAACAGAGCTCGCCTCCCCTACCCTTTAAATAAGTCTTCTAAACATTAGTTGTTTATTAATAAGCAAGTATATTTATACAAATACATCTGCTTATCTACTGCAACTCTAAACCAAACATGGGTAATGAGTATATGATTACAGTAAGAAATACTCTGCAACAGATCAGAGTGACTTAGTGTGGGTCTCATTAGGTGGCTGTGCTGTGTTTTTTCCACCACCACGTGAAACTAACGTTTGCAGGGTTTGTTTGGCAGGATGGCTCATCAGTTCTGCTATTCAAAATATTTTGTGTAACTGTCATTGAGAAGTTCAAAGATAAAAGGGTGTTTCAGGAATTAAATTATATTTTGGGAATACCCTACAGGCAAATCAGATCAGGCTCATTTAGCTCTTTTGATTTCCTGCCAAGCAGTTCTCTTTGTTTTGCTGTTGATCTGGCTCCTAGCAAAGTTCTATTCAGTTGTGCAGGCTTGCGTGGCTGTGAAGAGAATCCTTGGCATAGTGAGCAAAAATGAGGGATACGTTCTACAAATGACGTCTGAACAGTCTCTTGGTTCTTGCTGATGTTTTGGATGTTAGGTTTTGTTTGGTTTTTGTCCTCAAATTACTGGAAAAATATACTGTGGCTTAAATGGTTTAAATTTGGGTCTAATTCTATGTTAAAGTGTAGGTTTCAGTAACTGTTGCAAACTCATGCCTCAGATATGGAGAAATAGCTGGTCTCAGTGTGATGAGCTCATGGCTGGAAGCAGCCTTCCCAGCAGGGGAATAAAGCATCTACCTAAGGAACTACAGCTTGAGGGCAGAGCTGATAATCCCTTTGACTTTGAGGAGAAACAGGTCCTTTCAGAAGTGGAAATAAAATATGATTTGTTAGATTTGAATGTATTTGGCTACAAGGGTGTTCATAACCATAATGTTCAGGCAGGAACTACAAAGAGGAATGTTTTCAGCACTCTAAGGGTTATCTTGATTCTGTTTCTTTGTGTGAGTAGAGGTGTGCCAACTGAATGGTTTATAGTGCTGTGCTGTTTGATGCCCTAGATGCTGGTGTTTGAGTGCTGCTGTTCCATGATGGGTTGTTTAATGAGAGGGGGCTGAGTTAGCTAACAGGTCTGATAAACCAAGTATTAGCAATGGTCTGCGATGATATGCAGCTACTAAAGCAGCAGGCTGGGTCAGAATGTTGTTCCTCCAAACTGGCATTTTTTCCATGTCATACCGTTTTTGAGTTGCTACAGCTTTTAGAGAATGGGTGAGAACTCTGAAGACTTTAACTGATGCAAAAGGAGTGCTCCACACATGTATAAACTAAAAGTAACTAGAATGAATGACTCCCATTTTACATCAGTGCAAGTTTCTCTTACTGATCTTTGTCCATTTCTTTTGCTTTGTTTAAAAACATGCAGATGATGAAGAAATCTGAAAGGCAGAACAGAGAGGGGAGAGGATTTTGAGCCATGAGGCCTTTGGGTATGAAATGCCAGGAGGGTTTTAGAAGTTGTCGTGTAACTGTGAGGGAATTCAGTGAAATAGCTTGCATGGGTATTAATTCACTCCAGCTGTTAATCGTGTGATCAGACCTGTTAAGAAAGCGAAGGGACGTTTGCTCATCCTCTTGTACTTCTAACTGCTTGTATATCTTTAGAAACTTACCCACATGTGCTGTAGTAATCCATAACAACCTAAAATTTTCTCCAAGAATTGCAAGTAAAATGCCCATCCTCCCTTGTGTGTAGAACTTCTAAGAAAAGAATGTGACTTGACCACATAATGTTTCTCATGAATAGGCCTCTTGTTTTTAATTTGATGAGCAAGGAACTTTCCAGTCCTGTTCTCCTGCTTACAATCTGTCCTTAATTTACAGAAAGATGCATTCCAGTTTTTCAAGCATAAAACTGTTGAGCAGATTTTTTTTGGCTTTAGTAGTACTCGATGTGTTACGTTATCCTGAGACTTGTGCGTTTGTTGCTGTCTTTCTGTGTCACAGAATCACAGCAGAGTTGAAGCTGGAAGGGGCCCCAGAAGGTCATCTAGCCCTACCCCTACTGCTTGAAGGCAGGTCCAGCTACAGCAAGTTGTCCAGGACGTTGCCCACTTGGGTTCTGAGTATCTCTAAGGATGGTGTCTCTGCAGCTTGTCTTTTCCAGTATTTGACCAGCTTCACACACCAAAAAAATGGTCTTAAAAAGAGTTTCTCATGTTGAAGTTTGTACCCTTTGCATCTAGTCTGTTTGCTGGGAGCCATTGAGAAAAGCCCAGTTCCGTTTCCTTATTGTTGGGTGCTCATATACATTAGTAAGGTTCAGTCTTCTACTGTGCCTTCTCTAGGTTTAACAACAGAATCACCTCTGCTTGCATGACCATGAAGCCTGTCCCTCAATCATCTTTGAGGCCTTTTTACTAGTTGTGGTTCTGTTTGTCTCTCTTTCTTTCTTATACCCAGAATTGGTCGCAGCATTCTGCATATGTTCTTTTCTCATATACTTTATATAGATTTACTTGTTAGGTTTATTTGTTGTAGTTGCTGTATGCAGTGCCTTCTTCCCATCCTTTTCCTTTTTGAGCAATCCATTTTTTTGCTAATTACATTAAAGCATTTGTACTTGTGGGTTTGTTGTTTTTAACTTTATGTCCTTGTTGGGATGTATGTCCAAATTGATCGAGCATGGCTTTTATTGTTACTATCAACTTTCAGTTATCTCAACTTTCTTCTCTCCTATTCCTCCCATTCTTAGTGCTGCTTTTCGATGATCCTCTTGAATATAATGGCAAGTTTGTGTGCCTCTTTTAATAGGGTGTGTGTATATATAATATATAATTAAAATATATATAAATTTTTTTTTTTTTTTTTGCATTTTATATAGCATTTAATGTTCTCCCTGTCTGTTGGGTAGGCAGGGTAGTTCTTTGCCTCTTTACTTCCAATTGGTAAAATACGAATTGTGTTGTGTTGTTTAGTCAACCTTGTGGTAGAGCCAGCCCTGTTGCATCCACATAGTGTGCTGGCATGGGTCTGAATCAGCTTTAGATCACATCAATGTGGCTGTATTGCGAGGAGCTGCAATGAACAAAGCACACATGAGAGGGCACTCCTTGCATGTGTAGTAATGCCTCTAGAATCTCACATTTTTGGACATTTCTAAGATACATTTGTTTTCTAGGGTGTATGCTATTCATAATGCTGTTTATTTTTCCTTGCCTTAGATCTGGATGTGGCCAGTATGCACATCCTGGTAAACTGGGCTTCCTGAAGTTGTGACATGTGACAGTAATGCATGTGGTGTGGAAGGGGATCACCTGTGTCTTATGCATGCATTTTAAAATGGTTTTCTTTAAGATTTACATTAGGTGTACACACTTATTTTTCTTTGTGATGTCCCTAGGCCCTCTTATTATAATTTATTGCTACTTTTTACTGTATTTATGTTATTTCCTACTGTGATTAATCAAGTCACAGAAAGCTGCACCTCAGATTTTTATTTATTCTTTTTCCAGCAGTGGATAAATGTGTTTTGCAGGCTACCATCCTACATTTATAGCAGCTCTCTGGATTTGTGATGCAGCTGTGACCATCAGAAAGGATTTAAGCAGCACTAGGAAGTCTCATTTAGATACTGTGGATTAAAAGGGCTGCAGTGTGACTTCTTACTTTTTAAGAACTGCTGGTAGGTGGCTTTCTGGCAGTAAAGAACAGGAGGGTGCTCAGTCTGGGTATAGACATATAGATATAATAGACAATAATAGACAAGAATACCCTTGAAAACCTGCATTTCTTGTTTGGGTTTACAGTCTGATTGCATCATGGCATGTCTTGAAGTTGTTGAGTCCTCATCACAGATCTGCTACCCCAACCACTCTGAGGAAATTAAATGACATGGAGAATTTGGGGAAAGAAGTAGCCAAGGAAGAAACCTAAAAATTGAGAAAGCAGGAAATCATCTTGACTGATGAGTCAGAAGAAAGCACTAAGTATATATACAGTGTGTACAGTGTGGCTCTCTGAGCCAAGATCAAGAAAACCCAAATAATTGGCAATGGGGCTTGCTGAGAACTACTTAACAACTGAAGGCATTGTGTGGTCTAATGATTTTGACTTATTGGCCTTTCAGCACACCCGGGTTTTGTTCAGGAAACTATTCCTGCTGTCTTGCTTCCCTATAGCTAAGTACGGTGTACTGTGTTTGTGATAATGTAAAGGTAGGGAAGGCAGCACAGGCATAACTGCTGCATTAAGCTTAGGCACTGCCTGACTCAAAAGCACATTGATGGTTCAGATGAATTAGGGAAGAAATTTTCATCTCAATTCTTATTATTTCTGTAAATACATTTTTATTATTATTATTTTTTCTGCCACTCAAAATTACTGCTTCCTTCCAACCCCGAGAGAACTTAAGTCCTTAGTGTGAACTTCTATACAAAGCTGGTCATGTCTTCCTCTGGCCACAAATGTCTTTGTGCATGTTTTCTCCTTTGCTTCAAAGGGCAGATGATAAAGCCCCTTCTGCTTTATGGTACAGCAGAAATAAATTATTAAGCATTTGGTTATTATCCACCAGTAGAGAATTTACCTCTGAAGTCAGATAAGTAAATAAACAAAATTGAGCAATACTGTGCTTTCTGTCATATAGTTAATGTATATTCTGGTTTGGTTTTGCTGTCTGGATTTGTTAGTTTTGGAGTCTTGTCTTCTTTCCCTTCACTTCTGAATGCCAAATTTGCCTCCTGAAGTCAACTGAATCTCTCTAGAAGTTACGAGAGAACTACTATAATACCCTAAATATGAAATACAAGATTTGAAAGCTGTGCAGAACAGTTATTTTTATAATTTCTTATGGCTTTTCCAGAAGTTGGCGTTGTTATGCAGATTCCTGTATTGCTTCTCTCATTCTAAAGCTGTTGTCTTGGGTCCAGCTTAAAAATAATAGAGAACCTGAATGTTGTTGTGTAACAAAATGTAAAAGAAATCCTTTTTGTTCGTGTTCCAGTATATTAAAACATCCTCATCACACTGAGTGTGTGATGGAATTTCTTATGCTTGAGCATTAGGCGTAAGTAAGAGTCATGGTTAATGTACTTGATGGGCCTGTAAAATTTATTATATTTTTTGTTTGGTATAGCTAATAAAGCCAAGTAATCCTGGATGCTAACAGAATGTTCTTTGAAACCTTTGTTAAATGAACCTCATCTCATATGGGAGATGGAAAGGAACCTTCCTGAAACATTGCATTAAATAATTCATAATCTTCCATCATTCAGAGTGAAAAAGGAGATTTCCTTATTTTGCCGTGGGTTATGCAGCTTCTGTTTTAGTCACTGCTGTCTGTTTGCAGGCTTTTTTCCTTCACAAACAAAATGCAAAAAACAATGGCAGAAGGGAAACGTGGAGTATTATAGAAGAGATTTAGGCAATGTAATTTTTCTTTAAACCCATGTGCTTACAAGCATTAAACACATATCCAGGTTGTCTGTTGGTGCTTTTTTGCAAAAGGGGAGGGTAAAGGATGCTTGTTGTCTGCTCTTTGCTCTGTGTTTTTGGTTCCTTTCAACTGGCAGCAATGAAAAAGTCTTCAGACATGTCATCTGTATATCTGAGGAGTCAGTAGTTGTGTATGGGGTATTTTGTTGTTTCAGACTCTTACTTGCTTCATTTCCCATAATCCTTCAGCCAAATTGCTTTCTGTTGACTCATTTCTATGTTCATTTGAAATGCACATCTAGTTTTGGAGAAGGAATGGCATATACATTGTGTTGCAAGTTTGTTGTTAATCCTAGTGTTGTTCGAGTACAGTCTTGGGCTGATCTGTGCTGTGTTCCATTGGAGTACAGACCTTGTGGTCAATGTTACTGTAAGTAATGGGAACTAACTTTATTAATCTGTGTTATTCTTTTACCTCTTATTCTGTTGCATATTCCAATAATTTTGTTCATGCACATTTCAGCTGAACTTAATATATCTGCAGTGAGTGTTTATAGCCATATCATTTTGCTTAAAATTGTTGCTTGGCATTAAGTGCCCAATATGTTCTGAATACCTTTTGTTGCTGACCTTGCTTGTGCTCCCTCTGATGTGTAGCTCAACTTTTGCTGTATCTTTCTGTCTTAAAATGAGGTTGTAAAACAAAGTAGAAGACAAACACAATGGGTTTTGCTTTCATAGTGCATGCAGAGCTTGTCTGCTTCAAAAGCAGTCCTTCATGATTATTCTAACTGAAGACAGTAGGCCTTTCTGTGATCACAGCAAAACTAGGCAGATCACTGAGAGGTACTTTTAAAATCCTGCTGAGAACATGGGAAGTATGACTGCCAATGCTAACATCAGTTTGATCTAAGCTCCTCTTACAGGATTCATTTTGTCATCTTTTATTTTTATTCTCTTTAGAAAAGAATAAATACTGGTAATAACAAGAGCAGCTTTTTAAGGAGAACTGTTGAGGGTGGTCAGCGGAGGATGGAATAAGCCTGCTTTTGTCTCTTTGAATCTGCTGTTTCCTTTGGATAAAGCTGATAGATGATGAATGTCAGCTCTTCTGTATGAAGTGCCGTGTGGGATTAGGATGAAGGTCTGTGTAATGGAATTGGAGTACAACATTTAAATGATGCCTGCTATGAGGTGTTGAAGGAAACAGGATGTGCTGGGTGAGCCTTTCCCTGGCAAGCATTTCTTCCTGGACACTGTCAAAGAGATTCAAGGACCTTCTGACCTGAAGGTTTCATTTGGACTGTTGTGTTTTTGCTATCAATGATGGACTTCTCTTCAAGAAGTTAATAATCTGTGAGTCCATTTGTTCCATGGAACCATAAGAGTTTAATATTTTTTTCTAAGTGTTGTATGGGGGGGAAAAAAAAAACCCTTGAATTTGGTGTTGTTGCTGTTATCATGGTGACTACCTTCAGATGGTGTTTTGCTGGACAGCTCCCCTGTGAATTGAATGGTGTATCAGCAGGGTTCTGCCTGCATCACTCACTGGACTTCTGCAATGCTTCAGAACAGCAATTCTGGACAATTTCTCTTCCTCTTTCATTTTTTCTGTAGATAGATATTTAGGGCTTGGAAAACAGAGAACTAACTGTGTTTGGTCAGTGAATGCTTAGTGAGCTTTGAAGAGAAAGCTTGCCATAACCTGAAGTTGTTAGTGATGAAATTTGGTTATGAAAAATCAAGGACATCTTAAAACACTGGCATTGCTACTCGCATTTTATGGATGGAGAGACAGAGATTTGCTGTAGGCCATCCAGCTGGCTTCTGGCAGGCCTGAGAATAGGATCTAAAACTCATTAGTCTCACTGTGTACTCAGCCTGTGAATTTCTAAAATCAGATGGTGTATTCACGCCAAGATTTCAGATGGCTTCAACTGGCCATTTGCAGCATGGAATTTGTATTTCAAGGCTGTGAAATAATGAGCTTGAAAACAATGGGAAATTAGCTCTGTATGTTTTAACTTTCCTGCATTGCAGGTTTCTAGGGCTTAGAATCAGTCAGCTTTTAACAAAAAGTAAAATTTGAAATGAAGTGTAAATGTGTGCCTTAAACACTGCTGTACCTTGTAGAAAACAGTTCTATTCAAGGTAAGAGTAATAAAAAATAGAATAACATCTAATTTTCTGGCAACTAGAATAGAAAACATGAAGGATATCGTTGTTCCTTCATGTTGTCTCAAGGCAGTTTGTAAATGTAACCTTTAGTGTTCTTCAGCTCGCACACAACAATGCACATAAGCTTCTTGAGCGTCTTCAATTTTTCATTACTTGGGCATCCTTTTTTAGCCCTTGATAGCTCTCCAGTACTGAGCCATACTGCCCTTGGAAGCTTGTGTTGCTAATTGCAATTTGCCTGAATGGCATTTTCCCTGAATCCTCTCCCTTGCCTTTGGAGATGTGTGTTGGCTCTGACTGGTTCACGTCTTTGCTCGGAAGGTACAGCAGTACTTTGACTCCAGAGGGTTGGGATGTGCCACATGCTGGTGTTTATTTTGTGTTGATATGTGTCGCTGTTACCTTTGTTACCAGTGCATTCAAGGAAATTACATTTTAGCGTGAGTGCAGCAGATATGAAATGCATGCAACTGTGTTTCAGGGAGTAAATTTTTCATGATCATAGCACAGGAGTACTAAATAAAATATGTCAGCTGCTTGGATTTGGTTGCGGTACAGAAATGTGCCTGGAAATAATGGGTTCTGTGACTGTTCTGAAATAAAGGATGGCTATAGCACTGAACCTCAGACGGCAGAAAAATTTGTGCGCTTAATCACAGAAGGAAATGCTTGGTATGGCAGTGTACGATCATTAAGAGTTTGGAAAGCTGTAACAAGGCAGAAAACGCAGCAGAAAAATGAATGTGAATGAGAGGAGTACGTATAGTAAATATAGCTTTGTAGAGATCTAAATTAACTTTCTGATGTATAACAAAGAAATCAGCTGTCTGTATGATTCCATTCACTTCCGTGCTTGTTCTGCTTTGTCTCACACCTGAGGTGCTTTCAGGAATGGTACTGATTCTGAAGTCTGGCTGTGGAGGAGCAGTAAGAATTGGAGCTATTAGTTAATGATCCAAAGCAGCAAGCCAGCTTTGGCTCAGACGCATCCATTGTCTCTTACACTCCTACACAGTTTCTCCTCCGGAATGTTTCTCTTTTTGTTCCTCCTGTCTCATCACATAAACTAGAGCCATCAAAAAAAGCACCAAAAAAACAACAGACCACCTCTCTGAAGTGCCAACAATAAAAATTGCTCTTCAGAATGCTCAAAGCTATTAATTAAAATGATTAATCATTTCTGGATATTTAAAAGCATTTGTGTATGTGATGCTTATGGTGTTGGTTTTGGTGCTTAATAAAATAGGAAAATTGAAAATTTGTATCAAATAACTATCTGCATTGAACCAATTAAAAATTCACTGTAACTTCTGTGAATTCATGTTCTATAGAATCATACCATAGAACAGAAAGTAACTTGTGTATAGCAGGTTACAAATGTGCATTCTATTGACCTGAGAAAGGAAGGCAGTTTTTCTAGTAAGGCAAGTCCAGTGGGCTTGTTGATCTACGGACTGAGGCCTGTGTAGGGACTTGGGTACTTGTTCTGTTCAAGTTTTTGCATATATATACACTAGAAGAACATGTTTATGTTTTGCCTCAGGTGCCTAAGAGAAAACATACATATGGCTATGGAATCCAGAAACCCCAGTGATCCATGCGGTAATTTTGCTACCTAGTTCTTTGTCCTTTGTGAACACCTCAGTTCTTCAGTGTCTGAGTGAAGCCCCAGCTGCTCCCGCTGGGTGGAGAGCAAATCACAAGTGGGGCCATTGTATCTCTTCCACTGTATCTCTTAGGCCCTGGCTCTTCTTCCATGAGACACTCTAGAAGTGAACTGGCTGCACACCTGAAATGTTGTTTAGCCTGCACTGTCAGTCCAAGACTGTGTTTGAGGAGCCCACTGTGTAGGTGAGGTACTCAGGGCTGTGTGGGAACTTAAATCTTCTATCTTTTAATCAGGTGGCAATGATAAGAATGGAAAATCACACACTCTTTGCAATCAGGAAGCACAAACGCTTTATCGCAGGCATTATGCAGGAACCAGATGCAACAAATTGTTAATCTTGGAGTATTTCCCAACAGCCAAAACATTTGAACAATATCTAACAGGTTTTTATTTTACTTGCAAACAATTGCAGGATATGAATATTTCTCTAGTGACTGGAGAAAGCTAAATTGAAGTTAAGAAGTTGAGAAAATACCCCAAACAATTGGCTTTTAAAACCAAAGCTCCCTCCCAGTCTCTTTCCCTGACAGAATTTGCCTTATTTTTTTTAATCCTCCCCCCAGTTCCACCCAAAATAATAATAAAAATAACTGAACTATTTGCTTTTTAGATGTGTTACAAACTGAAGGATCTCAGGATGGAGCTGGTGGGGTTTGCAGCTCTGGGGGAGATGCTGAGAAGCCTCAGTAAGGTGTAGGAGTAGTTTTCAATAATAAAAAGTGGTATAGGTAGGCCTCTATCAGAAATAACCATGTGGGAACTATTTATGCTCCTGCAGTGCCTTTACTGCATGCATAACACGTTTAATAGCAAAGAGGCCTCTACTACATATTGCAGGCATTTTAAAAACTCGAAACCATTGGAAGACAATTAGGAAATTTCTGTTATTTACACCACTGCAAAACCCAGTTCTCTGTGCACTTCTCGTCTATACTACATGCTTACTGTAACATACAGTTCAAAAAGCAAATGTAGATACTTCGCTTCTGCATGAAGAGCTCAATGGTTGGAGCAAGTTATTCTGCCTAAGATCTGGAAGAGATTCTAGCATCAAAATGCTTTAATTTTCTTGCTTGACTGGGGACATTGGCTGAGATCTCTGCATTCAATATACTGGCTGTTGTGATGGAAGAGTGTATGGATGGTTTATTCCGGTGTCCATTAGTTTAGTTTGAGATTTGCTCTGGATAACAAAAACCCCTTGGCTACTGGTCAGGCTTGTCATGTCATTTCTGTAAAGCCATCTGTAGGTTCTCTTAGGCTGCTTGTTTGTTGTCTGGCTATCAGTAAATGGGTTTGATTTGACCCAACTGATCTGGAACCCTCTGACTCGACAGTGCTCTTAAATGAGTTCTTTGTCTGTTCTGCTTCAGACTTGTTGGCATTAACTGTGTTTTTATAGTTCACCTTGTTAAGTGAATTGTGATGTAACTATCAGTATGTAAATTAAAGGAGTTATTACAATTAGCTGATGCCTGATGCAGCAATTGGTGTTTGGTAGCCTTTTACTTAGGCTGGAAGTAGGAAAAGAATTGTATTTTTGTTTAGAAAAAGCCTTTTGACTTGAAATCATCAAATGCCTTCAGTTTTCTACTAGATTTTCTGGAACATTAGACTGGTATCTGGAAACACTTTGGTGGCCAACAAAGGAGATTTCAACAGAATCACTGTATCTAGAAATGCAAGGAGTATCTTGGGAAAGATGGATTTATGGACCGCTGTTGCTTTGAGCCAGCTTGCTTATTAATTTGTGATACAGCTAGGTCCTAACTATTGTTGTGTTTCTGTGGGTAACCTCTGGGTGACCCCCGACTGATGAGTTGGCTGTGTTGCACGTTAAAACTATTTTGCATGAGAGGAAATCTGAATTCTTTGTTTTGAAACTTGAGTTTGTTGCAATTTTTTCTCCAGTTTTTGAATAGCTTTAGAACTGGCAATTAAGCCATTCCACTTGTGTGGAATCAGACCTGAAAGCTGTGTTTTTCATCTCTGTTAGACGTGAAAGGTACAGCAGTAGAGCAGAGGTGGTCAGTAGTGCCTTTGTTGCTACCTTGGCAGCCCTGCGTCCCACAGGGAGTAAAGTCCCTGTTAACATCCCTTGCTTGAGCATTGGAAACGCTACAGTGTCCTACCTTTGTAGTACATGAGAACTTGACATTCAGGCAAGTGACCTCTGGCTTCTTATTGTCCTTTGGTCTCACCTTTACGTTAGCTTTGTTCACGTGCTTTATTAGAACCAATACCATAGTTTTCTCAATTACCTACAGCTGCTGTCTTCTTTTCACAACAGATTAGACCACGAGGACTGTTGCTTTCTATATATCAGTCTGAGAGCTCTGACAGACTTGAAAGGCCAAACTCATTTCCTTGATCTAGTGATGGGATTTCTCCTCCTCCTCCTTTGACTGAGGTCAGGGCTCATGCATGGTCTGTTTCTGACATAGGAAATAAGTGCCTTAGGGACAAGGCAGCATCCTAATGGTTTGTGCTTGTCTTTAAACGTAACGGAAATGCTGCTGGAAATGAAGTATGAAAACAGGTATTTTCCTGTGTAAGGTGCTGCTCCCCTAGCAAAGTAATTACCTTCTCTGTTTCTGGTTGTGATGAACTGTTTACCTTGACCTATGTTGTAGCTAAAAAATAAAACATAATAACTGAGGTAGTGACTGAATATCAGTGCAGTGATTACCTTTCACGTCCTGTGTGATAAATACAGTGTTTTTTCCATACACGTGAATTATGTGGTGGGACATGCTTGCTAACCTGGGATGTTGTAGGAGCCTGTAGGTGTAATCGGGTTCCACTATTAATTTTCTAAATTCAGAGGTGAGAGGATCATCAAGGAACATGATGATTAATCTTCCAAATGCATTTTAGGAGGTCTCAAAAATTTTGTTGCTGGGGTCTGGATGAGTGTTTTGGGAAATATTGCTTAGTGTGCTTGCTTTGATTCGTAAGCATCTTGATGTCAGAGCTGAGGGATGAGATGGGCAGACTCACTCTGCAGCAGTTCTTGTCTTCAGGGCTCCTGACTTCACAGGTATGTATGTATATCTTGGCCTTGTGGGGGCCTCTGATGTTGGAATGTCTTCTTCTTTTCTTTAAAAGGGTTTGAGAGATTTATGTATGAGCGAACACAGACATTTTCAGAGAACAGAATTATTTTTCTTATTTGCTCTATGAGGTAAATACATTTAGGTGGGCTCTCGCTTCTGAGACAGTGCACTGAGTATTGCTGCAAGAGAAGCTATCTGTCTTATCTTCAGAGAACAATGAATCTGTACTGCATGGCCTGCTGTTACCCATAGCAGTGAAGATCAGCCATGGCTTTATGGAGAAAACGCAGATTTTCAAGTCTTCAGGTGGATGAAGAGTTAAAAACACACTGTGAGTAAAAGGAAAAGCATGTTGCGTTCACAGAAATTATGGCCTTCTGCAAAGAGAAAATGTTTACAGGCAGGATATAATAAATTCAAGTTAGAAATGATTAGAAAGTGTAGATGGGAGATAGAATGGGTATGAGTAGGAGAGAACACCGCAACCAGTAAGGCATTAAATATGATTTTGCAAGGGGAAAACCTTTGGGGTGGAAAGTCCAGTCCATTTTCCCTATGGGGATTCTGGGGCTCTGTTTTGGTGGTCTGTACAGTAGAGGCTGAGCTTGGCAAACTGAAGAGTGCATGATGTCATTGGATGCATAACATATGCACTGAGAGCTAGTAAATGCTGTTCACACTGCGGTGCACTGCCAGATGTGTGTGCTGGAATGCACTTTGAGAAATGGAAAAGCCATCTTTATAAAGATACCAAGAGATGAAGTAAGAATGTCCTGTACAGAGCCTGGTTGAAGCTGCAGCGCCTGCCAAGTGCAGCCGCACTGCTGAGTTTTCCCTCCTGAGCTCTGGGTTTTGCTGCTGGGAGCAGTCTGTGCAGAGGGCCTTATTCAGCATTACTCTGTAGTTCGGAGATGAGCTCTGAGAAGCTCCTGTTCTATCCAGAAAACATATTTGGAATCTGCTGCTATGAGCTGATCTGCAGCAGGTGAGCATCAGGGTACCTACTCATTGCTGTTTCCACCTTTTTTTACTCTGTTCTGAATGGGTACAACAGCTTCTGGTGTGGCTGCTGCTGTGTTCCTAAGGCACTCATCTTGCTACAGATTAAGGCGCCTCCAGGGACTATCTGAGTCTCTTACCCAGCAGCGCTTCACATGCAATAAGAGCAGAGGTAGCTTTACATTTTTCTGTACTGCTGAGTGAAAATAAATGTCCCACTAAATGCTGAGGTCAACTCTTTGTCTAAATCACAGCATTTTATCTGGTTGTTGGTATACAGTGGTAAATTTCGCTTTACTTCTTCTTCCCTTTGCTCTGAGAGATTAAAGTGAGGAGGGAAGCTGCTGGAAGGCAGTGAAAGAGAACGCCTACAGACAAGCAGGAGCTTCTTATCCCAATGGGACAAGCAAAGTACATTTCAAGCTTAGATTTTTTTCTTTTTAGTATATTTGTGTTATTTTTTGATGTTTACAGATGACTTTTTCAGGCTAAAATGATAATTACTAACTGACTGTGATGTAATCTTTCTGCTTTCTGCGTGAGAGTACAAACAACGGGTACCCTGTAATAGTTGCACAGGTAGATGGCAACTGTGGAGTCTGTGGAACTGTGCTATTTCTAAAGGGCCTCGTTATGGTGTCCTCTGATCCTCTGTTCCTCAGAGGAATGTTGAATCTGTATCTTGCTGGGAGATTTGCATTCCATACTTTGAGTAGAAGTCATGGTAACTAAGGAGGCAAGTTGAGATCTCTGCAACTTTAAAGTGGAACAGCACAGTCCTGGGAATAGCACTGTGCTCAGACAGACCCAGCCGTACTCCCAGACTTCAGACTCCAACTTATAAACTTTAACAAGTGTTATTAGGAAGGTGTCTTCTTTCTCATGCACAAGACAAGTAGTTTGTTGTGTTCTTCATTCTACAGAACAGAGATCTATCAGAGGTATGTCTCTAGACTGATGGGACTCATTTTGCTTGTTCCATTGGAAGGATTGGGACCAATTTAATTAAACGTCTGGTTTAGTAAGTCATGCTGTCAGATTTAGGGAACAACTTGTGTAATCTGGGATGTGGTTCCTGTAGCAGCTCAGCAGTCAGGGCACTTGTATTTTTATTTAGACTGCAGTGATTTAGAACAATTTATTATAAAACTTATTTAGTTTTGGGAATTTCAAGTCTTGCTTACTCGGCCCAAGTCTTTATACAATTTCACAACTGCACAATGAATTAGAAGGGGTTTTTTAATTGGAGGTTAATAATAAGATGTGAGCTTATTGGCAGCTCTTTATGTGGGTGATGGTACTCCCAGTGTTGGGTTGCAAAAGGGAAGGCTGGATGGCATTCCAGGTGGTTTGTGAAAGTGAGCTGTGCTCTCACGTAGAACAGAGAGAATATTAGCTAGCTAATTTCTTCTCTCTTTTGTCTTTCATCCTTCGTCTTTTGCCTTAATGTAGAGCACACACACAAGACAACACATGCGGAATTGGAATTTGTGATCTGTAGTTTTCTCCACCTTTCTTGGATCTTAACAGTTAGTGAAGCTTTTAGTTCATTCTTTCCCTTTCTTGGATTTACTTGTACTGGTCAGGTAATTCCTTCTCATATGTGGTCCTTTAGAATTTCATATCCAGTAAGTGCTGTCAGAGCTCTTGCCTGTCCAAGTTACTTCCCATGATCTTTTCTCCATGTATAATCCCCTTCTTTTAAGTGTGTTTTCTGTGCTGCATCTCAGTTATCAGTAACTTGCTGTCAGAGCGCTCATAAAGTGCAATAGGAGAGCAATCGTGAAGCTGCCTTACATGAAGAATAAAATATGGCTGTTATCATCCTCTTCATAGTGGGATTTATAGTGTAAGACTAAAATGGTTTGTTCTGCAGCCATGTTGTGTTCATACACAAGCTGGGTTTACTTTTTATTCTAATCCTTACCTCTGTTTTAGTACCCGACTTGCTCTGTAGTTGGTTCTGCAATAGAATGTAAAGGTACAGTTCTGCACTAGCAGAATTCTTGGTGCTAACATGCTGATGAACTAATTTACATGTCTAGGAAATCAATTTTTCAAAACTAACCATTCATTTACATCTCATGATGACTTTGTTCAGCAGTTGTTTGTCGCAAACAAAGCCTTGGTTTATCTGCATGCTAATGCTGAAGTTGTATGAGCCTGGAATGGTGAGTCATTTAAACAGTTACTTTTATCTAATGATGTGATTATGAGAATCTAAGGAAGCTGTCTATGAAAGTCAACACTTAATGGGCTCACTAAAAGCTAACACTGGAAGGAAATGTGGCCATGTTTCCCATCCCTGATGTGCTGCTTTTAGAACAAAAAATTCTTTAGTTAGGCCCAGTTTTATGAAGCCTGGGAGTATAAACTATATATATATAGATAAATATATGGAGTTTTCTATGTATTGATTTTTGATGTCCAGACTTACTTTAAAATTCAGCCCATAAACTTAGCAAATACAAGAAATTATCGATCCTTTCAAGTCTAGTGACTAAGCTGTACTTGTAGTGGTGTGATTTGAAAAGACCGCATCCAACCATTGATCTGTATTACAATGAGCACTATATTTATCATGGTACAAACTCTGTGGTTTGTTTTAACATAAAGATTAAAAGGAAAGTTTCAGGTTGGCTGAATATCTGAGGAAACTGGTAATGTATTATATAGATTTAGACTCACAGGTCACTGGTTTGGAACTGTGTGTTAGTGGAAAAATTGCTAGTTGCTTGGTGGAATGGAGTTGCTCGTCTGTTTGTACGATGCTTGCATGAGTCTGACTTCATTTTAGTTGGCTTTAAGGAGCTCTGGCTGATAGTCAAAGCAGAGGGTGTATGTGAGATGGGTTGTGGGGCCTGAACTCTGAGTTCTGCCATGGCCATGAGGGCCTTCGTTCTGATACCCCTCAAAGTCTTGTGCTCTCCAGTGCTGGATGCTTGAAAACCAGATGTTAAGTCACCCAGCTATGTTCATATGCGTTTTTAGGCTGGAGCTGTCTTTAGCTGACCTAGTTATTCTTCAGGGCTCTCACAGCTTATGGTGAGAAATGTTTCAAGTCAGGTTCTGAACAGAGGTGTGATGTAGGAGGGTGCTGGCCTGTCCACTATGAAACAAAACCAACTGCATCTTGCCCTGCTCACTGAGTATTCCAGTTCTGATTTGAGTGAGCTTTTCTATGCCTATGGCTCGGAGTGATGAAGTGCACTGGACTGTGTACATCCACTCATCTGATAGGAGCACTCCTGTAAAGAACGGGTCCTGTGAGCATTGGAGTGCACCACTCCCCATAGGATTTGACATCTGCACATTGTTTGCCCCTTGTGGACAGATCCGGGCTGACAGTGGTGCCAGTAATGAGGGCAATATAAGTTAAACCTCTATCTGCATGTGCTTCTCCAGCAGCACAAATCTGAGGTGTAGACCCTCAGAGTGTGCAGTCCTTGCTGTGATGATTCCAGTGATGCTTTACATCACGTCACTGTTGTTTCATGCTTTAAGGATGGTTATCTCAGCCATGGCATTGGAAGTCGTTCTTCACATTAACGGTAGCCTAAAGAAATAGCTGCCCTTTGATCATCCTTCTGAAGATTTATCTGAATTTTTTTTTCTGAGAGCTTGTTGGCTGCGTATCTGCAGACACTTTGTCATTGTATAGAAGTTTATTCCTTCCTTTCTCATGGTGCTGTTAACAGAGTAAAGGGCTGCTGTAGAGCTCCAGCATACTGTGGCTTGGTGAAAAGATGATACTGAATATGGATGAATTGTCACATTTCTTATTCATGAATTCCCAACTGAAAATGTGAACAGACACAAACGAAATTCCTCTTCCATATTTTACACGAAAGTTCAGCAGTAGAACTGTCTATCATTGTAAATCATAGGAGAGGACTCCTTAGAGAGCTGTAAGTGCTGTTTCTGACTGCTGCAGGATTTTTTTGGTGAAAATCTCAGGGCTCAGAGCAGAATAGGTGTTATAACATATTGCCGTTTCCACTGCATAAGAAGTGAATTTTAGAATTGACAAAACAGACCCTTTGCAATACAATAGCTTTATTGTGTAGCCTTTCCAGAGGAAAATGAAAAAGAATTTTTAAATTAAACATTGCATTTCTGTAAGGTTCTGTGGCCCGAGAAGCGGGACAAGCACAGTGTGCAGTGTGACAAAGCTCTGTTACTGCCCCAGAAAAGGTATTAATCAAAGCAGTTTGTGTTGCATTTGTTCATTTAGGTGATTAACCAATAATTAGACAATATTTGACATACATAGTTATGAGATGGATTATTTAATGAACTGGTGGGCTCTGTCTGCATCATCCTTTCCCTTGATGGCAAACTCTTTCCACCAGCAAAGGAGGCCCACAGGCTCATTCTCTTTCAGTTTCCTTGGTCTTTCCCTGCTCTCATGGTGTGTGAGCACTGCACAGTCTCTGGGATTACATGCTGCCACTTTGGCTCATTTCTTTAATTTCATTTTTCCATTATTGTTTTCAGGTGTGTAGAACACAGCTTTGGGAGCAGTGCCTGTGTAAGCGTGTTGATTTAGAATTGTAATTGGAAGTTTTCACATTTGGATCAGTGTTAGGTGTTGGATGGCTGTTGTAATCTTCTGTTTTATTGGTGGATCTATGCTTTCCCAGTGCTGGTGTGTCTCTAAAGTTACTACAGCCATCTGCTTTGCTGTTGGGTGTTTCTACACAAACATGGGATCTCCCCAGTAGGTGCCAGAGCAACTCAGAGTGAGAGTGGGAAGATGGTATCTTAATTGAAAAGGGCTTCATTCAGTCTCGCAGCTGCTGAATGCAAAAAGGCAGGCAAAACAAGGCAAACACCATTTATTGCAGTGTGTTTCTAGCCACTCTAGTTTGAATTTAAAACATAAAGAGCAGCTTCTTGTAGTGAGTCGGATGAAAAGTGTCTGGAACAATAAAAATGCGGAGTCCCAGTACAGAGTAACTAATGAAAGCCTGCTCAGACAGAGCCCAAAGAGTCAAGATGCTTCAACAGCCATGGAGATCTTCTCCTGCCTTGTCCACTCTGAAACAGTAATGCAGATCTGACCAGAAGCCCCATGTGTGAGGACAGGCTGTACTTGAGAAGCCTTTTGTTCAGCTTACCAGTGGTGCTAAAGAAACAGCTTATTTCCTTGACTTCAGGTTCTTGTGACCAGCCTCGTTCTTCTCTCAGGTGTTTGTTTTTTGTGTCCTGTATTCAAACCCCTTGCAATCCCCACAGCGTGCAGCCAGAAGTGGCTCTGGGACATGGAGGTGTCAGGGAAACAGCAAACTGAAGTCAGCAAGGGGTACACAGGAATCTCAGTTTTAAGGATGATGGTGTAGTCTGGGCTTCCTGGATCTTGTCCTTTAGAAAGAATCTGAATGCTACAACTTTAGTTAGGAAATGTACTTTGATATTGACTGCTCATCTAGGAGTAATGGCAGTGACTCAGCGTGAATCTGCTCCAGTTACCAGGTGTTGGGACTTACAAGGCCATCGTTCCCTAGTTTCTATTTGTACCTTCTGAGTATGCCCAAATAGTAGTACTGTCCTTCTGTTGTCCCTTCCTGGCTATGGAGCATTGTGGATCTTTAGAAGTGCTATTCCAGAAGAATGGGGAAGTGCTTCTTGTACAGTTGCTTTTACCACTAGTAAATAATAAATAACGTGTCATGTAAAATAAAGCAAAGTTTTTCAAACTCAAGCTGCATCCTGTTGGAATCTGCAGAAATCTCCTTGAGAAGGAGGCTGATGAAGATGCCAAGCTCTCTAAATGCAACAGGTGTTGCAGGTGATTGCAGGACATTGTAGTAGCCGCAGTCCTTGCAGAGACAGGTGGATCAGGTGTCTGACTGTCGTGATGTGAAGCAAGCAGTCGATAGCTACCAGTGCTTTATTTCATTCTGAATTTCTCACTTGGGACAGCAGATGGTGATGAAAGTCAGCAAGGGAAAATATGGAGAAGGGCGCATAGCAAGGAGGATCTGTTGTGGTGAATCTTTTACCCCCTGTATTACTTTGACCCACATCTTGATTAAATTACACTAGTCTCCATGGCAGCAGTAGTTGTGCTTGCTATGGAAAGAGGTAAGTGGGAGCCCTAATGAGAAGCAGGTCCCAAACATGTTTTCTTTTCTGCTCGTAATCACACAGTGACCCAGCTGAAGCCAGTAACAGTCACAATTAGCAGCTAGAAAGCAACCATCTTCCTTGGTAAGACAGTGAAAATTTAGAATGTATTCCCAAGGAGCTGTAGAAACATATTATCTAAGTGTTATGTTGTGCCTGTAAAGTAATTACATGGTATCCTCCTGGAAGAGCACGTATCTCTTTGGATGAAAACAGCCTCTGGCCACAAAATCTCTTCCTGTGACTGAGCCCTTCATGCCAGGCTGTGCTTCTGAAGATCACAGCGCCGTATCATGTGAGTTAGTATTATTTTTTCTATGTTTTGTTGCTATTTGTCCTTTGTACAGAATGGTTTTTCTGTTAATGTTAGGCTTGCTCTTTTAGGGCGAAATTCTTCCTGGTTCTTCATGTGGAAACCTGTAAATTATTTTTGTTTTCTGTATGTATCACCTTTGTTGAAGTTTTAGTCACTGCATTTGCTGTGCTTGCCTGGGATGGTGCTTATTTTCTCTGTGGCAGGTTGGATAGTGCTTTGTGTCAGGTTTGTGACCAACCAGTGATGACAACACAGCGGTGTTGCAAGTGAATCATGGCTGCGCAGCATCAAGGCCCTCTCTGTTTCTCTGCTGTGTGATAATGCTTGTTTCCTTGCAACATCTCTATCTATTATGTATAGTTGTGCATACATAAGTGCCTAAATTCGTAGCTGAGATGCTAGAGAGCCTCCTGCTATGCAGTGAAAGGACAGATGATGAAATGGCAGTGTGCTGTTGTCTTTCTTTGCAGTACAGGGCATGGAGTGGAGCTCTTGTCATGAATCCCAAAGGGTGGTTAGGGTGTGTATCACCGTTTCTTTCACACCAGAGGGAATGGATGGAGTCGTACCTCAGGACTTGGACTATTAATTAAGAGAATGGCCTAATCTTAGGGCAGAAGCCCTAAATAAGGTAGAAGTGCTTTTTATTCCCTGTGACCAGCATGCAGAGCATCTGTGCAGCGGTCCATTCCTTGCAGGTTCTAGATCAGGTATCAGCACTTGGGAGCAATCCTATATCACAAGATTACCCTTAACATTGTATTAACCTGTCTGATCACTGCATGGAGCTAATGAATGGCTTGTATTTAAGGACAGGCAGCTCCTGCCCTCAGCTGGTGTGGCAGTTCCATTTCTTTCCATTGCCCCTCCAGCCTTGAGAATCACATTGCTGGTTACAAATGCTGTAGGCTTTCTCCTTATCTTCAGTTCATTTCAGTTCTGCGTTGCTTTAAATGAGATCATACTACTGCTCTCTAATTAGTGTTAAGCAACTAATTTTTCTCAGCTTCCTTTCTGTCAGCAGTGGAATTTTCCAGATAAGCATATTCTTATATTTCAAAGCCCTGTCCTTTTTTTTTCCAGCCTGGATTATAGCCTTACGAGAAGAGTTTTTTCTGCTTGGCTAAACAAAGTATTTTCCAAAGCGATTTTCAGTCTTTTGAAGAGTGTCAGCTGCTGAGACGCAAACCCTACTAACCTAATAATGAAGATGATCCATGCTACTGCTGCGTGGCATACAACAATCAATCTTTATTATCAGGAGAGCGGAGCCAAATGCTACAGGCCAGTAGCAAAATGCAACGGGAACAAATGTAGATGGAGCAGAATATGAAAAGCTGATTTGTGAGAACTTTGTGGGAGCTGGGATTGCTTTCGTATCCTATTGTGTTCTTGCCCTGTGCTGTTCACCCTCTGCTACTTGAACTGTGATAATGCTGGTTGGCACCGGCCCCATTAGTTCAACTTCTTATGTATTGCTCTCTTATATAAAGAAAGCAATGGCAGACTGAGCACAAAGCACCTCTAGGTGGGAAATAGCAGATGAAGCTGTTCCTCTAACCCCTTACGTACCTGGTGAATGCTGCCTGATTGAGCTGCTTGCTGAACTGTAGACTGTCACAGTACATTGAAATCTCATGTGCTTATAACAGAGTGTATATATACACAGCTTTCTTCTCCTAAGGATGCTGAATAGCTTAGAAGAGGAACAGGTGTTGGTACAGTGGACTGGACTGGGCTCAGTTCTGAAGGTACCAGGAAACCAGGGAAGGGGAGAAAAGACAGCACTGGTCTGCATAGGTGTTTTGTTTAGTGGCTTTGTGCTAACCGGGTGGAATGCTCTTATGCTTGAATATCAGAAGGGGTCGAATGTGGTTATTCATTGCTGCTGTATATTTGGAAGACTCTGCTGTTAACCCATAGGTATGGATTGTTTGCTAGGAGTTTGTAGTACTGTTTCTGTATGAGTTAAGATTGGGAGTCCGCCTGCTCTGTCCCTTCTGGGGCAGATGTGCTGACACTGCTCCTGCTTTCTGTCCTGGTAATTATCTGTACTCAGAAGTCTCACCAGCCTCCTGTTGGTGCTGTCAAAACAGCACTTTTTGCAATCTGCCCGTGAATTAAATTAAGCTTCTTTCTGACAGCATCACGGCAGATGACATTGTCTGCTTCTGGGCACTTATTCCCTTTACTCAGATACCTCCTGTTCCGTTTACGGCGCTGCCCGTAGCTGCCGATGTAATGTACGGGATGGGATGATGGGCATTACGCGCAGTGGGAGCCGTGCCGTACCCCTCGTTGCGTGGCCGTGGGCCTCGAGGCCCGGGCGCCGCCCGCTGCGTTCCTGCGGGGCCGGGGCGGAGCTCGGGGCCGGGGGCGGAGCGCGTGGAGCCGCCTCCGTGTTCGCGGCGGAGCGGTGGGCGGCTCCGGGCCGGGCCGGGCTCTCGCCCCACACGCGGCGCAGCGCTGGGCGGCCGCGCGACGCGCCCGGGGCTCTGCGGGGCCGCGGGCGTCAGCGGTGCCGGCGGGGCTGGGCCCGCTCCTATGGCCCGCACTGCGCGGGCGGCTGCTCTCCCGCGGGCCTGGCGGCGGGGCCGGGCAGCATGAGCGGGAGCTGCGGCCCCGCTGCGCTCGTCGCCGGCACCCGAGCGCGACCTTGATGCTCCCTGTCCCTGCTCTACAAATATGATGAAATGGCAGCCCCGGAAGAAGGTGAGTGCTGAGGCGGCTCCGTGGGCAGAGCCCCGCGGCGATCCCGGCCCCTTCCCTTTCCTTCCCCGTCCCATCCGCTCTTTTCCCCCTCGGCGCTGCCCCGTCCGCCCGCTCCGCTTCTGTCCCGTCGGCCCCGCCCCGCTCCGTGCTGTCCCCGCTCCCCGCACCGCCTCGTGCCAGCGGAGCTGGGACCGCGGGGCCGTAAATCTCCTTTTCGGGCTGTTTCCTAATATGGCTGCTTTTTTGGAGCAGAGTTCGTAGGGCTCGGTCAGCGGCCGTGGCACATCGCGAGCAGCGCCGTGCGGAGGGTCTCGCTGTGTGCGCGCTGCGTTCGCGATGCGCTGCGACCGCTCGGCGGCTCCCGGACTCGGCGCGGAGCGGCTTTGAGGCGCACTTGGCACCGCTTTTTATTGACATTCTTTTAAGGGAAAACCTAGCGAAGTGAATGTGCGGTGCCGCCCCTCCTCAGCTCTGACCCCTGCTCCTGGCAGCTGTGTGCTATTAAATATTTTCTATGTGTTTTTTTTTTTTTGTTGTTGTTCTTTTTTTTTTTTTTTCCTCTTGGAAAAACCTGCTCGAACCAGCAGGATTCCTTCTTTCTTTGAAGCACGATGTGTGATACTGTGTTTTACATCAGGGAAGAAAATAGAAATCATATGTGAAATGCATGAGAGCATCCCTGGTGTTAGTGCTGGGCACTGGAAGAAGTGGTGCATCCTGAGCAGTGCCTCACCTCCATCCCACTGCCACGGAGCTTTGTTCTTTGGTTTGTTTCTAGCAGACAATTTCTTGTAGCCAGAGAGAGGAGTTCTTGTTGCGAGTCATTGTGTCTTCAGCAGGATAAATAGATTAAGGGTGAGCTCCGCTGGGGCTCCAGTGCTATTTCTGAGCCTCTCTGTATCTTCCTTCAAATTAGTTTTAAGATGTCCACAAGCTATAGATTTTAACGTGTCTGTTTTTACTGTTTTCAACTGAATGTGCACTCGCTCTGTGGTTATGGCTATGGAAACCCCCCCAGGCCATAGTTACAGCAGTATCGGCTGAACCGCTGCAGTATTTGTCTTGGCTGCTGGCTGGGCTCCTCGACTCTGGAAGATTCCGTTTCGGGTGTCAGGATTCACTCTGCAGCGTTGGCTCACTGAGTGCTGAAGTCACTGTGTCAGATGGGACTTTTTTTCCTCCCTGTTGTTGGTGTCCGCATGAATTGGATTTGGGGCAGCCCGGTTTGATCAGTGCGGAGTTCTCAGCTGATAGCTCAGATCCATCCCAGCTACCGAGCATCTTATTAGTCCGACAGCAAAAGAATTCCTTCTCCTGCTGTAATGTGACGGAAACTTTGTTCGTGTTGGCATAGGTTCTGTTTTCAGGCAGTGCTGTACCAATAAAATCTCAGCAGAGATGGAGTTCTTGTCAGTGCTGCCAGCAGCCTCACGTGAGCGCAGCCGGGGTTTCTGCTGGCCCGGCCTTTGTAGTGCTGCAGTCATGTGCTGGACGGAGCAAATTCAGGAAAATGACTCATGCAAACCACTCAGCAACAGCACTGCTGTTCCATTTGTTAATAGGGACATCGATGCTGTTCTTACAAAATGAGAAAGCAGGTTTGGGAGCTGCTGTTTCTGCAGCCGTTGGTCATGTGTGGCTGCTGGTCCCTTCTGCCCAGTGACTTCAGGAGGCTGTTTTTGTCCTGCTGGAGTATCCAAGCAGCAGAGCTGTCAGTGTACAAGCTGTGTGTGCTGCTGTACTGAACCAGGACTTTGATTTATTAGATTTACACTCACATTCTTTTGCTTTACCCTGATTATTTTTCTTCTTTTTTCTCTATAAAGTGTTTAAGGTGCTTTGTTCATTGAAGAGTTTTTGTGGTTACAGTCATTAAAACATGCTTCACTGGGGTTGTGTCCAATTTACTCATCCTGTGTAAAGCTGAACTCCTTTGTTTGGTGGTATCCACAGACAGCTGTCAGCTATGGTGCATAGGATGTGCTGGTGCCTTCAGCTGACAGGTGAGGGTGCTGTGTGCTGCCCTGCAGTGCTGAGCCCTCTGCTCCCCATGCAGGGTGCTGTCCCCAGGGCTGACCCCTTTGCACACCCCATCCACTGGGCTTTGCAGAAATCATTTGCTGCTCAGTTAGGACTGAATGGGACAAAGCTGAAATCACTGACTGACCACCTCAGGTGTGAGCTTTGTGAACAAGCCAATACATTGTCAATAGCAGCGTAGCAATCAACAGCCTACCCCTTTGTTACTGATCTGTGGGATAATACATATCTGTGCTATTTGCTTCCACCTTGGATCTGTAGTGTTGTATAATATAAGTGCTACACTGGGGTTTTAAATACATGCCTAAGAATGCAGCAGCATACTGTGTTTTTGGCCACTGACCCTTTTAAACAGCTTTAAACAGTGTTGATAGGATCCATAAGCTCACACTTTGTTTTTGAGCTTTCCTTTTAGACTGCCCTTGCACACAAGTGGCTCTGTCTGTCCACTATCTGCCTTAGCCTGGCCATACACATCCACCTCTGCCTGATGGGGAGGAGCTCTTTACTCCTTGTGTACCCCAATCTCTATTTGTTTCTCTAGAAACAGCAAAATCTCTTATTCTTGTCAGTATTTCCTTTTTTTCTTTCAGTTTTGAAGGAAGAAGCATTAGGAAGAAGGCAGGAAGGTCTGCTCTCAGCCCTATCTGAGCTGTAGGAGGGTAGAGGAAAGTGAACCAGGCTCCTCTTCTATGTGGCATGTAGGCAATTAAGCAGTGGATAACAGTTAAAAGACTGGAGATTCTGATTAGGTACAATGGAAGAACTTGGGGAGGACCCTAACCCTGCATGCTGCAGTGAGGAGTGGGTAGGAGACAGTCGGTCAGTGCTCAGACCTGCTTGCAAAGTGTCTCTCATTGCCAAGCCCAGCAGAGAAACCTGTGCAGTCCTGGTCAGCTTTGCCTCACTCCTTGTACTTTACGATGGGGCGTGATGCTCAGTTTGTAACTGTAAGGCATTTCAGGTTGGATATTAGGAAAAATCTCCTAGAGAGTGTTTGGGTGCTGCACTGGGAGGTGATGGGGTCACCACCCCTGCAGGTGTTCAAGGGCTGTGGAGATGTGGCACCAAGGGTTGTGCAGTGCTGGTGGTAGGTGGGCTGGATGATCTTAGAGGCCTTTGTCAACCTTAATGGTTGTATGATTATCTGTTTGTGTTGTTTTTTTAGTATTGGATAGCATTTCTGTCTTTCCTTAAAAGCCTTTGTCTCATAGATGTAATCAAATGGTGTGATGCCTGTTTGGTTCTGCAGACACTTCCCATAGTGTGAATAGAACAGCATAGAGATGAAGCTGTGAGGAGACAGCCCCACAAAACATCATTTCCTCCTTTGCTATCCATTTGGCTTTTTTCATCTTTAGCGCTTGTGTTTCAGAATCATCCAGATCATTGGCTTTCACCTATCTTGCTCCGTTCTGAGCTGTAGTGTTATAGGATAAGGAATGAAGAACAAATGGGGATGTTTTATGGCAAGATGTGGAGAGGCAGTGGCAGTCCAGCATGCTGTGTTCCTGCTGTTGGTGATATGTGCAGTCATACATGTTCACTTCTGAAAAGCAGTGAATTACTGACCCTGTAGGTTTTCCTTGCACACAGGAGCAAACACAAAGATCAGTTTCTTGAAACCTCTGTGTTTTGTTTCAGTTAATAGCAGTTTTTAGGAATACTGCAGCACTGTGTTGCCCTATAAGAATGCATGTGAGAATGCCGTATACAAACCTTTGAATTAACCAGTAGAAAATAGTTCTGTTGGATAATGCTGCCTTAGAGCTTGATTTTCCTTTGATATAGCTTATGAGAGTGGTTTATTCTTCTCCGTGTACTCTTCTGAAAGTCCATATCTCTTAGGTTTTCATAATGTGATTTTAGGTCATTGGAGATCAACAATTTATTCTTATTATCAGAGATCGATCTGTATTCTGACAGAGCAGGACTGTGGGTTAATGGGTGCAATGACAACAAGCAATTCACCACGAAACAATTCCTCCTGTATTTCCTAAATAGAGCATTTGATAGGAACACCCTTTTATAAGGGCTGTACTGAAGAGTTTCAGAGTACGAGATAATTACTTGTAATTATGGAAATTTCTGCAAGGGAAATTGTCTTAATTTGTTCCCGTTAAGGAATGGAATTGCTCTAGATGCAGCATTTGAATCCTTTTAGGAGATTAATGCAGTCTCCCTACATTACCCTCAGTAGTCCCGGTAACCTGCTGGTACATCTAAAATCACCCTTTTAATCCTGCTCATCCATTTGAATTTCTGTGAAAACTTAGTTTCTTTTAGAGGGAGAAGTCATTAAGATGCAGAAACTGGGTCTATCTTTAACTGTACTGTGACCTTCTAAGAAGCAGCATGTTTCTGGCCATAGGCTCAGCACAAAGTGACCACAGTTCTGCAGAGAGAGCTCCTCCCTCAGGTAGATACTGATGTGTCCTTTAAAAGAGGAGAAGAGTCTGAAGCAGGATCCTGGGTCTGCTGGGCTTCAGCAGGTAGGGCTGTGTCTGTGCCATAGGAATTCAGGCTTGACTTAGATCTCGTTGGGGTTCAGTACTGGGGTTGTAGCTGCCCTGGAGATGCTGCCAAGGTCTCAGGGAAGGCTCTGTACCTGGGGATGCAGTGTTGTATCCAGACCAGCTGCTTGCATTGCTGTAAGCCACAGAGCTAGGGATAGCAATGCAGAAACCACTTGTGTTTGGTGCAGTAGTGACCAGTATAGATTTGGGCTGCCTTCATGCAGGCAGTGGAGGGTCTTTGCTTCTCTTCCGTAAAAGAGCAGATCTAGTGCAGAGATGCTCCGTGTAGCTGTCCTGGATCTTGCTTGGATGGAGAGCTGTATTGGCTTCACCTTGAGTGTGCAACTTGCTTGGAGAGGGCAGGTCCTTTAGCCTGGGTTCTGTGATGTAAGGGTGGGTGAGCAATCCTTAGAGATAACCCAGCTGTGCTGGGGCTTCTCTGAAAGCTCTGCTGATACAAGACCTGAATAAAATCAAGTAGTACGAGGAGCTGGCTGTGGGAATCTGCCTCCTTCTCAAATTAATTCTGATGCTATGTATTCATAGAAGAGCATGCCAAAACACATTGTGTACTAAACTGCCATCAGAGCAATAAAACAGCAGTCTGATCTCATGGTAAGCTAAGCAATTTTTCTTTCTTTTTTACCTTGTCATTCAGTTATTCTCAGCTTCTACCCTGCCAGGAGACGAATATCAGCTGAACATCAGCTTGTGTACCTTGCAACCCAGGACCAGAAGGGAAGGCAATTACAATGTTAATTCTTCCAAATATCTGTGTTTCTATGGTCATCTTGCTGTCTTGTGACTTCCTCCAGCAAACACTAGTAGTGCAGAATAGCCACACACCTCCCATCGAGATGACGGCAAGGAGCTGGCAGTTCTGCCTTCTCTTAAAACGGAATTACACCTAGCCAGCCATGAACTAACCTCCATAAAACATTCTACTATTTTTACTCTTAAGTGGCAGGAAGAAGGGACTTAGGAGGCTGATACATAAAATATCCAGCTGTGTTATTCATGTTAATTAGGACTTTGCAGACTGTTAGGAGTTGGCACCATCCCATTTTCCATTTAAATGTTAATCTGTTATGGTTGGAGAGCTTTTTCCTGAATTTTTGTGTTGTGAATCTTAGAACTTCCTCAGATGGAGACCCGTACCTGGTGCGTCTGCATAGTGAAACCCCACTGCCAGGCTGCCAAAATGTGAAGCACGTACCATAGCATCCTCACTCCCAGACTTGCTGCATTCTTGGCACGTCCCTGGTACCTTTCTGCCTGTGGGAGTTCTGGTTTCCTAATTACACCTGTGAAGTACTGAGAGACTATAAAGCCAGGAGTTCTGGCATAGCAGGGAATTTCTTAGCCCCAAGTACTACCATTGTTAAATGATGTTACAGTGGCAGGACTTTGAAAAGTAACAGACATTGGAAATACCGCTTCCATTGTTGCCATGTTATCATCCCAGTGAGCTTTGGATGGTCAGAGTCCCGAGCTCGGCCAGCCCGGCCTTCTCATAGCAGACAGTTCTGTGTTGAGAAAAGCAGTTTTCCTTTAAAATTCAGCCTTTTCTTTTACTGCTTTGCAAAATAAATGCCCACTGTTGGAACCAGCAGTTACTGAATTAGGTTAGACACTCCTATGCCCTCTCATCATTGGCTTCTGGAGCTGCACAGAGCTCTTGCTATAATGTGGTTGCTATTGTAGCTGACATTTGTAAAAATAAAGAAAGAGAGATTTGTCATTATGCTCAACATTTCAATGTCAATTCTATCGAATCTGGTCTATTTATTCAAAAGAATCACTGAAGAATTGTGTTACAGGAAATTCCTCACTATCTCCAATTTCCTTTGGACGTCAGTAACAAATTGTATTATCAGAGAGGTTTTTATTCTCCTAGGGAGGCTTTTAGATAGTACCCAAGGAGATGGGAGAACAAAAAAAATGTGGCTGGAATTTTGTTTGTTTATAGATATTTATAGATGTTGATGGTATCCCCCAAGCCTTCTCTCATCCAAACTGAGGAGTTCCAGCTCTTTCAGCTTTTCCTGGTGGGAGAGAGGCTTCCGTCCCTCTTTGTGGTCCTTTGTAGGTCTCTATAGTTCATCTGTTGTGCTGGGGCAAGTCTGGGCTCCCCAGTACTGTAGCTGTGGCCTCTGCAGTGCTGAAAAGAGGAGCAGCCAGCTTTGTTCCCTTTCTGGCAGCACTGCCAGGATCATAAGAATGCGAATGTCGATTGCAAACAATAGCATTGCCTCTAGGTAGTGCCTGAAGGGATACCACTTCTGCTTATGTCATAAATAAAGCCATGAAAGCCTCAGTACTACCCAGTGATGGCACAAAATGATGTTGTACTGAGTACACAATACATCAGAGAAACGTACCCAGCTATGAATGCCTTGTGGAGGGGAACTCTAGGCTGTGGAACCCTACAATACGTTAATGCTTATGCACTCATCAACAGTCATGGAGAGAACACATGCAGAGCGTCTTGAGTGCACGGAAAGGCAGAAGGTGCTTTATTCAAAGGATGGAAGGAGGCAGCATTGAGGCTGGCAGTCCATGCAAACCCCTGATACTGGAATCCCTGTCAGCAGATCTGCTGCTTTCAGAAGGTTTGGGGCTGAACTTTGTTGTAGAAGGAGCTGAGAAAAGGTTTGGAAGTAACATTGAACTTCTGTCTGGGATGTCTGAGATCGGATCGTTGCAGGAAGGAAGCAAATGTCTTTTCAGGAAGTGAAACAGCTCCTGCAGCCAAGCATTCCCATCCAGCTCCTGTTTCCTTCAGTATGCCAGCAGTTATTAGCAGCACAATAAAGAATAGAATTTGCAGGTTGTATGAAAGGCAGATTGAGCTGTAGGGTATTTTGCACTTATTAAGAAATGTGCTTGAATGTGAGCCAAACGTTGTCATTTCCCTTTTCATCTATTAAAAAGATACATTAACACTGTCAATCAGCAAGCTTCAGAGGTTAGGCAAATACAGTCAGCATCTGCCAATAAAATCTAAGATTTAACACATCTCAGTATCAAAGTCACATTAGAGGGAGAAAATCGCTGTACAGGCACGAGCCCCAGCTGTGCTTCAGCTTTGACTGTGAATGAGTACCTGATATTTTGAAACGTGGAATGTTTCCATTGTTAAAAACCGAGTGTGACCCCTCCTGCAGCGGTTGGGAAGGAAGCCTAGCGCTTGCTTGTCGTGCCTTCTTTCTGTTGTAATGAATGTTATTAACGCCAGCTATTAGAACGAGCGAAATCTTTCAGCATTAGGTCACTGTGTCGCGCATCTTACTGCAGCTGGTTGTGTGACGATGTGGGTTGTTGGTTGTTTCTTTTAAATACAGATGTCTTTTTTTAATATGTTTTCCTTAATTCCGTGTTGCGTGTAGCTGGCAGGAATTAAAAGCGTTTTGTGGGGCCTGCGTGTTGTTTTCCTCACTAACCAGCAGTGTTCTCTGAGCAGCCCAACCTAAAACTCATTGGAGCTTCTGGAGAAACTCCTATCATCTTCAGTAGCCGATGCCCTAGTGATGTTATACCGGCACTGCCGGACAACATCAGTGTTAAATCATGTTCTGTTTCTGACAACAGCTTAAGCTTAGGGCCTTGTCCTGTTTTGCCTTCACTGTCTTTTAGGAAGAGAATGGAGGTTTTTATTTTGGATTTTATGTATTTGTGTTTTTTATTTTAAGTAGACACTTAGGGAAATCCAGGGTCAATAGAAAGTGAGGGTTTTCTTGTTCGACTTTGCTCTTTAAAAAGCAGAAGTCTCATGAGTTTTATGGTAATTAAAACTCTGCAGTTTAGAGGCTTAAAAGAGATCACTCGCGTTTTGTTACAGAGCAGTGACTGAGCTTGGGGAGGAAAACAGTCTGACAATTAGAGTTCAGAGGATGAAGGCTCTGGGACAAGAAGGGAGTGAATGATGATGTCGGTTCATTTCAAAGGTGTTACTGTTTGATCCATTGTGCTGTTCAGACTCCGATCTGATGCTGAGGAAATAGACAATGTTTAATTCACTTGAAAAAGCAACAAGTTACTCTTCTTTGTCTGCCAGTTCACTTGTTACTGCATCAAGAATAGGAAGCTCTTGCACCGTTATTTTTATGTGGGAGTATTTTGTGAAGCCAGTGATCTCCATACTGATACATTGATGCAAATTTCCTACCCACTAATTAAGAGCTGGAGTAATTGTGGTTGTATCGGTGGTGCTGAATGTTCACTGTGAGTGGGGATAAGCTGGCTCAGGAGATGGTGAGGAGCTGTGCTCTTCTGAGGGTGTTCCTGCTCTGGTTCTGAAGCCGGATTGTTTCATTTGTCCTGCTTGGAGGATGGGCATCATCTTCTGAAATAAATGTTTTCCAGCACTGAGTTACAAGCACTTCGGCTGTTTTAAATGTAAATGGTGTAGGATTATGTACTTGTTATAACTTCCTAATTCCGCCTACCTCAGCACTTTCTTGGCGGTTAATTGCATCATGGCTTAGAGAAGCGTTCCACAAATTGCTGGAAGCTTCCTTTGGTGCTTCCTTTGGTTACATAGCAATCCCAGCACTCTGGGATCATTAGTAAGGAGGCTCTTAGTGGCCCACAGCCTTGTTCCTTTATGTCCCCTGTGCTGAAGGTTTGTTGTTCTGTAGCACAGAAGTGTGCAGTGGTTTGAGGGAACAGGCTGTGCTTTGCTGGGTATGGAGAGCTGTATTCCCAACCATCAGTGCAAACACCCAGTCTGAAAGGCTGACAGACACTGCTGTGATGGGCACTGAGGGAGCGAATGTGACTGGGCCAGATTGTCATCTGCTCCCCAGCGAAGTGGAAGAGCTCTCCCTGGGAAGCTAATGATGGCAGCTGCATCAAACTGACGTGGTAGAGGAGCCAGCTGGTGCTGGGGACAGCCGTGTGCTTCATTAGTCGGGTGACTAATAAGCAGTTTTTGTAAGCAGAGATCTAGTAAATGATGCTTAAGTAAAGAAGGAAGGCGTGGTAATCCTGCTTGAAAAGGCAGTCTTCCTTACAGTTCCTCTATAGAACAGTCTAATGCTGCAGTCTAACTAGAAATTAGCTTTTCTGTTTCTTCTTCAAGGCACAGGAGGATTGGCAGAGGAGGAATGCTTTTGGGGACCCCCTGTTACAGATCAAGAGTCTTGGCAGCAAAGGTACATATGATCTGTTTCACCTGAGACAAGATCTTGATGCTGACATGGCTGTAACTTGCTGCTTGCAACTGTGTTTAAGTTTGAGACCCCCAGTGCAGGCTGGACCCCGTCATCTTATTTTCTCTATTTCCAGTGTCCAAACCATGGAAACATTGGCAACTGCTGTGCCTTCTACATAGTTCTTTTTGTAAGAAGCTTGGCTGTCCTTCTCAAAAGTTGGTTGCAGAATCAGTTGCAGATGCTACCTTGTCAGGACTGACAGCTCTTTAGCTTGCTTTCACATTATTTCTTCCTATTCCAGTTCTGCTGTTAGGAAAACCATCTGTGATAAGTCTCCAAGTAAGTACTTAAAGTTCCTCGTTGGTTCTGTGGCTTTAAAAGCAGGAAATGATAAACACTGAATGTTAAGGGTTACTGCAGCCCGGCGAGTTGCTCTGTGTAGTAGGTTGGCTGATGTGAATAATGCTTCAGAGGAACATTGGATGGAAGGATGCAGATGGGCCGCGTGTCTCTGTCCGCTGGAGAAGGCAGGTCTCCTGGGGCATCATTAAAATTCTTTCCAATTATTATCACAATATGCAGCAAATCTTTACGTGTGATAGTTGAATGGCAGGCGTATACACAGAGTGGGCTGATTGAATTTAGATTTGTGACTAAAACTTCATGAAAAGTTGTTACAATACACGCACAAAGTGGAATCTGCCACTCCAGGTGCTGATTTATTATTCTTTTGCCCAATTTTGGTGGCTTTTTGCCTGATTTAGTTGCCTCTTAATAGCTCAGATTTTCCTCCAAGGTCCTGCTCACCGCAGTGGTTGTGGTCATTCTGTTGCTGTGATGGTCTGTGGACTCCCCCCTTATTTAGAGAGGAGGTGCATGGCTTCTGATGTGGCAGCACAGCTGCAGTTCAGGTAGTCTTCATGCAGAGCCTTTGGCAGCAAGAATTAGTCTGCTGTTTGCTTAAAGCATCTAACGACTCGAGGCATAAAAGATTGATTAACTGCCAGGTACAGCGTTTACTTCTTAAATAGGTGAATGGATTTTCTATTTTTAATCTTATTGCATTAATCATCTTAACATTGACTGATTAGTGTTTTTGTTCCAATAAACAGCTAAAATTAGGCTTCACTCCATAATAGATACGTGTGTTACCTATGTTAATCTGCATTCTTCATGCCGACTTCTGTTTCACTGTAGCATGAATGGCCCTAGATCTTGCAGATACCTTCAGGCCACTGTTAGCAGAAATGCCTTGTGCCATTTGTACAACATGCCATAACAGTAATAGTCTTATTATCAAGCTCTACCCTGGTTGTTATCTGGGTTTTGGATTTGATTGTTATCAAAGGAAGACAGGGGGGTGTCCCTGCTCCCTGTGTTTGCTGCTGTTTGACTCACCACGTTGAGCTGAATCCATCTGAAGGATTCAGATTCTGCTGGAACCCAAGGATTTAGCTGCCTGATACTGATTGTCATTGAAAAATGATGTTCTCTTTGAAGGGGCATCAAATCCTTTGAAGGGTGCAGCCTACACTTCTTGGCAGTTTGGAGGCAGGCAGCACTGAAGCTGTTGACTTGTGCAGAAGGTCATTTAGAGCCACCATCAAACCACTTGTCCCTGAGCCACCTGAACCTGCTAAGAAATCCTTGCCCTGGGTCTTCTGACTGCAGCCCTGCAACTGGCTTTTCTGCACCGGGTCCTCAGCTGACCAGAGTGTTGTGAGGCATTGAGTCTCAGTGGCAAGCTTTGTTATGGACCGAATTGGACAGAGCTTTTCATTTCTATTTATCTCCAGTCTCTCATTTAGACACAAAGCGGAGTGAGCCAGACTTGCTGCAGCTGGAATGCTTGTTGTTTAGTCTCCCGGCCCTGCCATCATCAGACCCATAATTTCTCAGGCAGCAGTTTCATTGCAGTCTTGGCTGCCATGGAGACGCATCACCAGCGGCCATTAAAGCAGTGCTGAGATGGCGGCTCCTGCTGCTGTGATTCCGATCGTTCTGCTTCTGTCAGCACTTCTGTGCTCCGATTCCTGCTTTGAAGAATTCTATCTCCTCTGAGCTCGTAGTGCAGTGTTTGTGCCCTTCTGGGCATACAGCTTATTGATGCACTGCTCTGCGGCCCAACAGAAGCTTGCTCCCTCTTCCTTCCATCCCTTTTAATCACTGAAATGCAGCAGTGTGAGATGTTTCCACCATCTGGCTTTTGCATCAGGCTTCTGGCTCTCACGTGCAGTGTGCCAGGGCAGGAGGTCAGTGTTCTGCCCCAGGAGTGGTGGTGTGTGCAGGAGGTGGAGATATAAGGGGTGACTGGAGGGATTGGGGTCATTTTGGGATGAGTTGGGACTCAGCGTGATCCCTCTGTGTACAGTGGGAAGTTGTGTAAAGCAGAGCCCGTGGGTTATGTTGAAGGCACTTTCCTGTGGTACTGATAAGGAGAGAATTCAGGTTTTGCTGTAGTTTAAGTGGATATGGAGCCAGCACTTACAGCATTTCAATCAATGAGAGATTAATGTAGCGCAGCTAGAAGAACTCTTAAGCCAGAGGAGGAATACGGAGCAAAGCTGGAATCCTTTGTCTGATGGCTTTGTGTTTTCACGTGTTTTGTACCAGCGCAGCTTTGGTGTTCCTGTGTGATCTGGGAACTTGTTAAGCTGCCAGACACCCGGCATGATGTGGCCTGCTGGGAGCTGTCTGCTTGGACACAGCCCTGAGCAGCTCCGGAGATGCTGACTTCCCTGCAGACTGTACTTTCGTGGTAACCAAACATGTACTGTTAGTCCTCCTGCAGGATGTTCCACTTCAGTGATGTTTTCTGTGCCAAAAGGGCCGGTACAGATGTTTGTGGAGCTGTACGTTCATTAGGTCAGTGAACCAGATGCAGACTTTGTGCATTTCTATGACCTGGATCGCTTCCCTGTGAGATGGGTGGCAGAAAAACCTTGCTGTTCAACTCTTCATTCCATTAAAGCATGCTTGCCTTTCCTGCAAACATGCTGTGATGCCTCTCAGTTTGTTGGTTATTGTACATTTAAATTAGCCTTGGGGAAAAAGCATTCCATCTCCTAGGAGTCCTGCTGACCTTTTCCAATTGGGCAGCCTGGCACTGAAATGAGGAGAGTCTCGTGCCCTTCTCTCCCTCTTTGTAGCCCAGTGACAGTGTGTGGTGTCCCCAAACACCTGCAGGTTTCTGCCAGATCTTTCCTTATCCTGAGATTCACTGCATCAGGATTAACTTCTGCCGGTTAATGGTCTCGAGCCTTTTGAGTATGACCACCTCTTTGAAGCCATCAGTGCTTATGTGCTGCTTCTTTGTTCTGTTCTCAGTTTTTTGTGCCAAAGAGAAACAAAAGCAGCCATGACTTCATCTGGTTCTGTTCCTTAATGAATTTCATTCCTGTTTAGCTGTGCACTTTGTCTGGTATTATTCCTCCTTCTTATTTCCACCCTGTCTGATACAGCCTTTTGGTGATGGCAGCAAAGTTCAGGACTGGCCAGGGCAGCTGGGAGCTGCGTGTCCTGCCTGCTGTTCTGTGGCAGGTCAAGAGAAGAGGCAGAAGCTGGAGCATCGCTGCAGTGTGTTTGTAATAAAAACGTGTGAAAGTAGCATATGGAACACAAATTTGTTCTTAATTTGTACTAGGGAGTTGTCTGCAGATCTTCTGTCTCAGGGGCTGTAGTGGGAGAAATTAAAAACAAAACAAACAAAAATAACCCCAAAACCCCCCAAACTGGTATATTTGATGCACCTCTCCTGGGCACAAAGGCTGAGGGAGCTGGGCTGCTCAGCCTGGAAAAGAGAAGGGTCTGGGGAGAGCTCACTGCTGCTTCCAGCACTTGCAGGGTGCTTACAAATAGGAGGGGGAGTGATTTTTAACATGGTCTGATAGTGACAGGACATGGGAGGGGGGCTTTAAAGTAAAGGAGAGGAGATTGTGGTTGGATGTGAGGAAGGTGCTGCCCAGAGCTGTGGGTGCCCCCATCCCTGGAGGTGCCCGAGGCCATGGATGGGCCCTGGGCAGCCTGAGCTGGGGGCAGCCAGCACACGGCAGGGGTGGGGATGGGGGGTCTGTAAACTCCCCTCCAACCTCAGCTGTGAATTTGTGATACTGGAAAACAAAAAAGGAATATTAAACCGTGAAGGTATGTTTTTGTTACGTGTGCTTCCTGTGCGCTCTGTCAAGCTCAACATACAGAAGCTGATTGTAGAAGACAAGCACCAGTCTTCCTTCTGCTTCAGCTGTCCCAACTTGCTGTACACTAACACAAGTTTTCTGTCAGCTACCCTATTTAAATAGATAGTGAAATAAAGAAAAGTTTGGTTTTAACTCAATTAACACCAAGCCTGTGAATATGGAAACTCTTCAGAGCTGTCCTTGAGCTACTGCATCAGTCGGGCATTGGTGGCCCCCTGAGGCTCTCCTGCTGACAGCACTCTTTGGTTTCCACTATTGTGCAAAAATGAGTGGAAATATTAATAGCATCATCTCCATTCTGGGCTGCCAGGTGCGTTATCAGGATAGGATGAGCAGGGCTTGTATTACTTGCCGCTGAAATGCTGCAAGTCGATGGTTTCCATTTCTATTGTGTTTTCTTTCTGCTGCTGGTATCTGGTGTTCAGGAGACAATTCCGTCTTTGTGTCGGTGTCATGGTTTAATGCGTGGCTGCTGGTGACAGCAGTGCGTGTGGAGCTTGTGAAGTCTCTGCGAATGAGTTTGCTCGCATCTGCGTGAACAACCGAAGCCAAAGGCTCTCCTTTCTGAGGATTAGAATCACATCATTACTGGAGGGAGTTCAGAGAAGAGTGAAAAAAGTGATTAGGGGCCTGGAGGGACTGATGTATGAGGAAAGATCAAAGCAGCTAAATTTGTATCATTTGGATAACTGACAGCAGACGAGGAACATGAAAGTCTGAGATTATTGAGTGTGTATTAACAGGGATAGGTTGGGGAGAGCTTATTTAGGCTTGGGATGCTGTGGGGGGAATGGGAATACATTAGCGAGGGGGAAGCAGCCATTGGAGTTGGGGCAGTATTCAAACAATGAGGGTAATGAATTGTCTCTTGCTCTAAAGAGTTTTTTAAAGCTTGTTGTTTTAAGCTACTGCTTTTTGTTTTACCGACAAACAGAAATGAAATGCTTCAGGTAGAGGTAGAAGCGTAACCCTGAGATTGGCAGGAGAATCGCTGTTGGGCTGTGTGTTCCTTTGGCCTCAGGGGCCTTTGGGTTAGGTGGGACTCACCGAGCAGAGCAGCAGGGACACGATGAGAAGCAGCCCTTTCCATGGCCCTCCCGTCAGGATTAACATAATCAGGCTGATAGGGGTCATCTGTCTGTACCATTTGTTCTTCTGCAGTTATCTGGGATTTCAAAAAATAAGTACTGCACAGGGTCAGTAGCCGTGTCACTTTGATGCAGAGGTTTGGACTGCAGCCTAGATAGGAAAGTGGGATCTAGGACTTTCTGAATAAGCAATTGCATGCTGTTTTCCAAGACTCTGCTTTAAAAATACTCCCTTCTGCCAAGCATCCTGTTCTCTTGCATCTCGTGGCAGTTAGATTCTTACTTCTCATGTAGTCTCATAAGATACTATAGAAATAATGTTCTGTCCACCTTTGTGCTAGTTCTCAATCCTGCTTTTTTTCTTTAGCCTTTATTTTTCTGGGTACTTTCCAATTGCATCAGCTGAGCGTCGCCGACACACACCCAACTGTGGCTGCAGAGAGCAGGTTGTGAACCCTTCTTTTGGCTCACAGTTATGGTGAAGTACTGTGGAGTGTACCTTGGGGAGGCAAGTTGCCTTTCCTTGGAGGAGCTGTGCAGTTCAATGACTTGCCATTTAAGCTGCTCTTTTCATGCAAACAACTAACAGCTTGTGTTTCTGTGCTAACAGAGTGTATTTCTAATGTAACCAACAGCACTGAAGAGAACTGAATGCTGAGCATCCCTATGAGCTGAATCGAGTCCTTTCACTGAGGTGATTTCATGTAGGTTCTCCTGTTACAGAAATGAGATTCGCCTCATTATAGTGTCGGGCTAAGCCCTGCTTCATGTTCTGTCCCACGATCAGCAGGTTGTCTCCAGAAGCAGAGCTGAGTTGTGCTGCAGTAGTGACTCATTTGGAAGGAATAGCTCTTGGTAGTTAGAGGCAGCGTGAAGCCACGTCTGATGCAGGCAGCAGGTGGGCTGTTCAGTGTCTAATTGCCTCTGGGAGACCAGAGCCGGCAAAGCCCTTCTGGTTAATCTGTGATGCATGAAGTACAGGCCTTCCTATGAGAGCAAGAGGGATTTTCAGAGGAGAGTTGGCTTTGAATGACTGAGTTGAATGACTAAGGGATGGCAGAGTCCCTGCTTAGTGCTTCTAAAGGTATTTGAAAGAAAGGTGATGGTTGTCCCTGTGGATCACACGGTGCTGGACTGAAGGTTGGTTATGATGAAGTGTATGACAATAAAAAGAGATGCATGTATGTTGGAGTTCTATGGGGCTGGCAGGCTGACTGCTGTGTGGGTTTGAACAGCATTTGTGCAGAACTGTACCCACTGTTGTCTTGCAGCGTACAGCACTGCTGTGCCTTTTTGCTACCTTCATAAACCTATACTCAGTTCACAGGCAGGAGGAGCACCAGGAGCAATGAGGTAAATGGTGCAGCTCTGCTGATGGCACACTCTCATCACCTCTCTGACCCATTGGAAGGTACAGTTTTTGGTGTCTTCTCACCCCTGGTGCATACATGTGTCTGATGTGAAGGGAGCACGTAGCAGGTTGTGTAAGGAGTGCCTGAGAGTCGACATATGCATGTAGGGTGTGTATTTAATAGGGAAAATGCATTCCCTTGCTATTGTGTATTTCAGAATAGAGGCTTATTGATTCAGGTGCTTGAAACGGTGATGCTTTCAAGATGAATTTCCTTTGGGAGTAGTAGTGTGAAAGGGTAAAGGGGAAATGATTAAAATTTAAACCTTGAGGCGCTGTTGAATTACGTTGTCATTTTTTAAAATGAGACTGTATGGCTGAAGGAGGAAACATTTTGGTCAACTCCAGTCTGTTTTTAACTACTACATCCCCGTTTAGGGTAGATAAGTGATAAGAGGCTGTGGAGTTTAATGTCCTGTATGGCACAAAAATGGCTGCTGTGTCTGTTGTGTATAGAGGAGATGCTCTCATTGAGGACATGGTGGCTGTCGGCTGCTTCTACCCTGGATCACTGTGCCAAATCTCCGGTTGCTTTTCAAACACACAGTCACAAATTGATGTGTCAGCAGAATTGTTTGATAGCTTCTTCTCTCAGCTTTCCATCCCCCAAAGAAAATTCTATTGTGTGAGAAGTCATACTGACCAAAAAGAACAGGCTTTTGCTGACCCTGAGCATGCAGTATACACATGGATACACAGCTGTTGGGTCAGGGAACGTGCAGAGATGATCCTGACTTCTTACTGAACATGGGAAACTGTCACTGTTTCTGTCCATCAGCTTCTTGTTGTTTGTGTGTGCCACGTGCATACAGACACAGTAGCCTGGAATTTCCTGTGTGACGGAGGAGGAGACCAACAAATATTTGTATTTATAATGCTACAAAGAGACATCCTGTTTTGTTACATGTTTGTCTTCGGTTCCACAGTCCTTGCTGGATGAGAGAGAGCACTGTACCTAAATCAGAGTCTGAAAAGTAAAAGGGACTATTAAGGTCAGGTGCAGAGAACTGAAATCAGGGAGTATACAAAACCTGAAGGCTGCTGAGACCAACGGGCCTTGGCATAAGAAGAAATGGCAGAATTTATTTGTAGTGTGTTTTCTTTTTATTGTTTTATTTCTTCTAATTGGCTGGAAGAAAGCAATGTGTTGATAATAGGAAAAGAGATGGTGTATACAAGGGGTGACTGGGTACTGATTGCCTGTACACCTTCACTTTTGTCATAGAATCATATAACGATCAGGGTTGAAAAGTACCATAATGCTCATCTAATTTCAACCCCCTGCTGTGTGTGTGCACGGTCGCCAACCAGCAGCCCAGGCTGCCCAGAGCCACATCCAGCCTGGCCTTGAATGCCTGCAGGGATGGGGCATCCGCAGCCTCCTTGGGCAACCTGTTCCAGTGTGTCAGCACCCCCTGGGTGAAAAACTTCCTACTAAGATCCAACCTAAACCTTCCCTGTCTCAGCTTTAAAACCATTCCCCCTTGTCCTAAGAAATGAGGAAAACCTCCTTGGTAGCATTAGTAATTGTTAGGTCCTCAGCAGGAGTTGTGACACATCATCTAAGGAGCTGTTATCCTTCTCCCTTGGTTGTCAGTGGAGGGGCCGAAGGTGCACAGCTTGGCAGGAAGATTCATGGCTCTTGTGTGACAGCAGAGTAGTACAAATTCTCTTCAGTTATTTTGCTTGTTCAGAGTGTTTCAGTGCTTTCATGCATTTTGCTCTGTTTCTGTGCCAAGATTTTTGACCTGTAGAACAGAGCTTTGAGAAGTTAATGCGTATCTGGGCTGAGAGATACCAGCTCGTTCACAGCTCCATCCACTTTTCATAGTCTTGATTCCAACGGGAGCAAAAAGAGTACAAAATACATTTTTAAAACACGTTGATGCTTAGTCACCCTGTCTCTTTCATGTTTAACTTAGCTTTTCCCTTCATCTAGTTCCTGGGTACGTAGCAGGAGCCAAAAAGTCACTTTAAGTCGTATTATATGATTGTCTTTTTTGCCTGTGTGGCTGTTAAAGTGGAAGGAGCCTGGCTGAGATGTATAACCTGTGACTGTATTCACTGTGAAGTGTAACTTTGGAAGTAAATCTCTGCAAGGGGATTGAGTTACTGTGACTTCTCGTGCGGTATAAACAGTGTTCCTTTAAATTTACATCAAGCAGGGCTGCCATTGCTTACCAATCTAATGGAAGCTATGGTAATTGCTTTTGTAGGTTCCATTTATAGATCAGACTTCTATGACTAAATTTAATTACTTACAGCTGAACTCAGTCAAAGTAGTCAGCTCAAAATAACCTCTGCCGTGCTGCGGTGGAAGCAGCCTGCTCACAGAAAAAGGTATTTCCCAATTGTTCTGTATTTCAAATAAGAGTTCTCTCTTTTGTGTATTGATGGTACAGTTAACTGAAGAATATACCTCTGTGGAATCCTCCCAGCTAACGCTATGAACCACAATGACAGGCTGCGCTCTCCCGTGACTGATGATAAGGAATGCGGTATGGAGCTGGTTACCCCAGGGAATATATGACATTATGTAAGTTCACAGTGCTCATGAAAGACATTTTCCTTTTTGGATGCTTAGCAAGGTTCAGCTACCAAAAGCAAAGAGCCCGTCTCATAGACAAGTGACAGTGAAGTCCCAGGTGTGTTCAGTGAGGAAGAAAGAAGGGAGCATCCGGTCATCGTCACTGATTTCATTTTTTACCTTTCTCTCTTTTTCATATAAATGGTAGAGATGTTTCTTTAATAAAACTAACAGAAAACATCGATTATCATCAAAGCCAAGTGTGCTCTGTATTAAATGTATTATTTCTTCAAATAATCAGATGCTTCACAAAATTAATGTAAGCACAAGTGGAAAGGGGCATTCATCAGCGAGTGCTTGTCCTTCCTGTGGGAATGCTGCAGCTCACAGCTCTGCTGCAGGGACACTGCCCTTTCTTCCCAGAGAGGTGCTCAGGGGAATAGCTCAGCTAGGAAGGATTCTTCTGTCATTTAAAGGATGAACTGGGAGGTAATTACTTATGTCACCAGGTCAGTCAGTATTGATGTGGGCTGCGTCAGCTCTGTTAGATGTGGATCAGTCTTTGGTGGTTGAGAATTGATTTAAATCCTGCCAGCTTTGCAGTGTTTGGTGTGTAGCTGCCTGTGAATTTCTATTATCGACAGCAGATTTCCAGGGCAGTCTGAGTTGTGCTGTTTGGTCCTGTTGTACATTTGGCAACCCTAATCCTCTTCTCTCCCATCTTCAGAAGCACCTTGCTTCTTCCTTCTCATTTTTCATCTTATTTCTCCTCTTTTTTTCCTCTCCTTATTTTTCCCTTTTTTTCCCCCTTTCTACTACTTGCAGGGTCCAGCGCTCATCATTACATCTGATAAATCCCAAGAGGTATCCAGGGCAACAAAATTAGTCTGAGTTGATTCATGTATAGGATGAAAAGCAAAAGACCAGTAACTAATTTATAGAGCTCAAATCTTCCATCATACTTTTTTCAGTATCCTATGCTCCAAGAACTTAGGATTCTCAAAGGTAGTGATGAAAGTTATTTAATTAAGCATGAGGTCTGTATCCTGAATAAAGGCTTTGTTTGCAGAAAAGCCATTACTGGAAATACATGGTACTAAAATGCAAGCAAGTCATGCTTTTAGCTCACAGGACTGTGCTTAGGCTGTAGGCTTTGGTTTAATGCCTCAGTGTTTTGAGGATTTTATGAATATTCTCAGAAATAAGAGCAGAGATCAAAGGTGTTGTGATGCAGTGAGGACATGGGTGAGTACTGTGTGTATAGGAGAAGGTATTGTGGGGCTTTCCTGCAAGCCAGCTCCCTTAATGATCAGATGAGGAAGGTGGGCTGACTCCTGCAATTAGCCGGCTCTTCAGAGCTGCCATGTGTAGTGCTGTAAGGGTAAGGTGAAGTCAGCTGATGTATTGTGTTTGATCTCGTGATCTGCCACAATCCATTTAAAATTGTCTCAGCACTTAAAAAGTAGGATCGAAATGGAGAAATGTGGAGAGCTTGTAGAGCCTTAAGTTGTTAAGCTTTAATATCTTTGAGAATAAACAAAGTAACAACAAAAGGCACGTTTAAAGGGATTAGATAGGATTTTTGAGAGAAAGCAATTGATTTAGGGACACGTGCTCCTTTATTTGAGGCAGGATAATGCCTTCTGGCTGGGTTGTGCTGCAAGAAAAGGTTAAGTGTATTTTTTGTAGAGTCATTAAGGCTGGGAAAGGCCTCAAAGACCACGCAGTCCAACTGTCCACCCAGCTCCAATACTGCTCACTCACCACATCCCAAAGCACTACAGCCGCCCTCTCCTTAAACACCCCCAGGGACTGTGACCCCACCACTCCCTGGGCAGCTTGTGCCGGTGCCTGACTGTGTTTCTGAGAAGACATTCTTCCTAATATCCAAGCTGAGATATTTTGAAGATGTTCTGTGTGGTTTGTCCCTTAGTGTCTAAATTCTGTACTTGTATACAAGGATGAAAGGTACTAACAGGGAGTTCACAGAGCAGCAAAGCTGGCTATGTTCAGGCAACAGTCCAAAGCTGTGGTGATGCTTAGTGATGGAATCTGCACATATGTATTGTTAGATGCATAAATGAGAGGGGAAAGGGGAAGAGTGTGACGGAGCTGGAGGGGAAGAGATGAATTATTAAGTGCAGAATTATTAAACTGGTGAAATGTGGGTGAAAACAGGCTTGGGATGGCTCCTCTGTATGAGGAATTGTACAGCTTATTAAAGCATGACCATAGCTGATTTGGGGTTTACCTGTTGCAGCCCCCTGCGGTATGACACCTGCTGCAGAGTCTGTCCAAATAGCCTTTGAATAACAAAGCAGAGAAGTGCAAGGCAGTTGAAATGAAGCAGATGCGTAGCAGGGAAATAATTTAAAATGTACTGCTTTCATGCTATCTCTTGACCCTTTCAGGGCAGTTCAATAAAATCTGGTAGTTTCTATAGCAACTACTAAATTACTTGGTGCTTCAGAGGTCTGGGATAAAGGAGGCGAATCAATGTAAGGAAACTCAGGGTCGGTGTTTCTCCCCTTTGTGTTACAAGAGTAATGATCTGGCAGAACTCACTACGTGTGACGCTCATCCTGAAGAATTTTTCCCACGTTCACCTTAGCCAAACAGATTTATATATTTAGTATTTCCACAGGCTGGATTTTCCTCCCGTCCCCATCGTTGGCTTTGTCCTCCTTGGCAGGCGGTGCTGACTGAGCACAGTAGGGGTGACTGCAGGCTGGGAGGCAGCACAACTGCACCCATGTGGGCAGAGGAAACTATACCTGCTGGTGTTGCCAGAAGTGACTGCCAGTAGAAGTTTGGTGGAGGAATGGTGGTCAGGAAAAGTCCTTTTAGTGCTCAGAGAGAAGTGGCTGAGCTGCAGCTCTGTGTGGTTCAGAGCATCCCTCCAAACATCTGGGTGCTCTGTCTTAATGTGCTCCTCAACTTAGTTGATTTGGCCTTCCTAAAGGATAACAGCATATTCTACTGTCAATTAAGAAACAAGTCACGACTGTTTCATAGATCCACGTATGCTGGTTGCATTCTTGACCAGGAAGTTTTAGTTCAGCCACTGTCTGGTCATTCAGAAGTGATTATATTCTCTAAGGCACACTGGACTTGAGAAAATGGAGACTCGTTTGATGCCGAAGTTGACTTTTTGGTGTTGTTTAGTTGGGGGCCTTTCAAGAGCTGCCCATTGCTGAGCTGAGATTCCTGGCTCCTTCCTGCAGTGCTGCTCATTTGCTTTGTGCATGCTTGCTGTGCTGTGTGCCAGGCTAAAGGTTGTACGTGCCTTTTTAGAACTGAAATGAAAAAGGCATGAAGTGACTTGGTGATGTGAACGGAGATGGTAGAGCTCGTGAGGAAGAGGATTAGAAACGCTTGGCTGATATTCTTTGAAAGGCGGACTCTCAGGGAATGTCCTCTGCACTGTGTCATGAGATTGCTTCTAGTACTCACCCCTCACTGCTGAATAGTTCAAATCTGTCTGCAACAAGCAGGAGCAGAATCAGAGCTGAGATGAGGAAAGTATGCATCATCTTCTGATTGCGCTTACCCTGTTCCTAACCTGACTGCTAACTGAACTAAACCACACTATGCTGAGGCTTGGCTGCTCCTGGGCAGTTAATTCTGCAGAATCCTTGTCTCCCACTTTCCTGTCTTCAAGAGAGATGGAACCATTGTGTGTCTGAGCTGAAGCTAACAAGCTGGACTGGACACCAGGATTCATTAATAACTGTTCTTCACTCAGTTCAAATGTCTCGTATCAGACTTGGGAGCAGAAACAGAAATCCTCATACAGAGTTTGAGATTCAAAGAGAACCCAATGGTCTGCTACAAACATTAAAATAAAAAATCAGGCAATTGTCTTCCCCTGCCTGTGGCTTAGAAATACCGACGTGTGGAGCAATAAACTATCCACGGCATCGGCTCCGTGGCCAACGTAAGAATTCCACACAAAGGGACTGCATTAAACATGTGTGTTTCATTTGCTTTGTGTCAGAAATATTTGTTGCTAAAACCAGTCCAGGTGAGTGACTGTGGTTTTTGAAGGAACTGCAGTTACCTTCTGTCGTAATGCTGAAAGGGAAATAGAAAGCTTACTTTCACCGGAGCTTTTCTCCCTTGGATTTTCCATGTAACTAAGAACAAAATCACTTGTCTTTTTATTATAGCTGAACCTTGCCAGAGTAGCTAGTCTTTTCGGTGACTTCATTACTTTTCCTACATAGTTGCATGATTTTAACCATATGAAAAACTGCAAGATTCAGTATTCAGCTTAGGTAAACATCTCTGTAAGTGGGCAGTATCCTCAAACGTCTGCTGATGTTACTAAGCAATCTGCAGACAAGGAGACCTTCGTTTTCCAGCCTATTCTGGGATGGCAAGGTAATGTGGATGTTAAAGACATGAGCACGGTCGGGGTGTCAGAGTTTAAAGCTGAAATCACAAAGTAGCACTGTTTTGTTGGATGGGAGATGGCCCAATCTAGCTCCAAATTGGTGGCGTGCAAGTTATTGTCTCTGTCTTCCAGCTGTATTAATTTTTGCTAAATCCTTTTTAATCTCAATTTACTTCATTAAATCATAGAGTAGTTTGGAAAGTAACCTTAAAGATCACCCATTTCCACCCCCCTGCCATAGGCGTTTGTGCCTTTTATTAGATCAGGTTGCTCAGAATCCCATCAGCCTGACCCTGGAAACTCCAATGTGGAGAAATATCTGCATTTCCACAACAATCTTAGGTGGTTTTCAGAATGAATGCAGTCAAAGAGAAGGTGAAAATGGGTTGATCTACCAAGAATTGAAGAGAAGGAGGCAAGACATGGAGCAGTTTTAGAGACAGTAAAACCAAAAGGGTCTGATCTTCTGGGCAAGAGGAAGAGCACGTGCAGACTTCTGGATTTTGGTCATCTTCAGTAGTCTCAGCACACATCATTGCATGCTGTTAGTTTTATTAGCTGCCTAACTGCTGGCTGAAGATCTACTGTCTTGACTGTGAATCTAGATCACCTATGTCAATAAGATCTGCATTTGCTGACAGAGACCTTTGAGATGTCCCTGACTGTCTTTGCAGTGAATGCCAAGCCTTGTGCAGTGGGCTGACCAGATGCTTTAATGTCTCATTTCTGGTTTTTGTTGTGAGTTTTCAGTATTATCCACCTAAACTTGCTCAGACTGCCAGTCTGCAACATGGAGAAATGCTGAAGAGGAGGGGTGGTCATTTAGGCTGCTGCTCAGATGAGTAATTCAAAGTGAGGTAATGAAACTGCGTGCTGAATTGTTTGGGTGGATGTTGTTTTCTTTAGGACATGGTTTTTATTTTTCCCCGTTCCTTCTTTGCACTGCTTTTCATTTGTTTTTCTTTTTGAGAATACAAATAGTAGCACATGTTTGTATATACCCGAGTTCTGCTAAGTTTCTCAACACATTAAATGTTGTTAGGATTGTGTGCAGATGTACACTTGAAGATACATCTCAAATGTTCATGCAGTATAAATCATAGTTCAGACATGAAATTAAATGAATAATGTTAGAAACAATCCTGCCACTGCACCAGACTTAACCAAGAAACACCTTACAGGTGCCATGTAATCAATTTATTCTAATATTATATTGCCAGTCATGCTGTGCTGGGATTGGTGTTAGAGCTGAGCAGCACGAAAGGTGGCTTAACTTTTCTTTTGTAACTCTTCAAACAAGTTGTATAGCCAGAAACAGAGCAAAACATTGTCCCTGCTGAGCTGCAGGGGAATTCTCGGTGGTGCTGTACTCATCTCTGTGTCTGCCAACCTGAAACACTGTGCTGTATTTGTGCATTCGTGGATTGCTTGCTGTTTGTCTAGAGCACTTCCCTCTAGCTTGGGCTGGTTCTTACTGTTGGATAAGATGGAAGAGCTGCAGGCAGTAAAGGTAAAAAGATGGTTTGCATGTGCTGTTGTTATGGGTTTGAGATGCTCTCTGAAGAGGAGGCTCTAGGTTGCAGATTGTGTTTCCAGAGCAAGCCTGGAGTAAGCAGGAAAGGAGCAATGCTGCTATGTGGAAAGCTGTGCTGTTGATTTTTGTGCTAACCAAAGTAAGCGAAAATTGGATTCAGTTACTGATGGTTATATTTAGCTACAAGGTATGGTGTGTAGCTTGTGGTAGCAATGGTAATGGGAGGGTGGTTGGACTGGATGATCTTGTAGGTCCTTTCCAACCTTGTGATTCTGTGATTCTGTTTAGACCCTGTGGGAAAGTGATTTGTGCACCATCTCCCACTGAAGGAAGTGGAAGCATAAATTCATAACAGAAATTAAAGCTCCTTTGGTAAAGTAAGGCGTGATATTTTACCTGCCCCCCATTGCTGCTTGTCCCTGTGGACTAGATGGGACCTAGAGGAAATTTCCACTGTCAAGGAATTTTTTTTGTTAGAGTTGCTTTGGAAATGGGAAGAATATGAAGAATCTGTGCTGCAGAAACAATGGATTTGTTAGATCTTTTCCTGTTAATTTGGGGTGGTTCAGGTGCCAGCTGAGTGTACTGACTTGGGAGGAAAATTGTCTCAGTGCAGCTTTAACTGTGAAAGCAGGAGTTGAATGCATATGGACTGCAAGCAGTATTTATACATGTGCTGCATGTGTTCTGAATTAAAGCACATTCTTCCCTCTCCCCACATTCCTGAAATCCCACAGCAGAGATTTGTCCCGTATTTCTCTCTAAAATTTGGCTGTAAAGCAGTTACAATGGGAGAGGAGAGATTCAACCTGGTGCCTGGCCCCAAGAAGCCATAGTGACTGTTCCCGTGTTTTGCTCCTTTTCTTCAGTCCATGAGCATTGTATTCATCAGATGTTGGCTTTGCTCACCCGGAGGCTGTGGGGAGCAGCCCCCCATGGGGTGGTTGGTGCATCCCACGTGGAAGCGTTCTGCAGGCTCAACACAGGCTGGTGAAATGCATCGGAGATTATTCGTGCTATTTTCAGTGTCATCTGCTGATCTGGCAAATTGAGGGAGCATTGTGGTTTGCCTTTTCTGTTCAGACAGTTGGTTGTCCAGGGCTTGAAGCTGACGTGAACAGAAAGGTGTTTTGAATTTCCTCCCATGTGTACAATGAGAGTCTTTGTCTAAGACAGATTTATTATTTTTTTCAAGTTTTTCCATGTTAATTTGACAGTTGTTCTCTGCTCCAAACTCTTGTGATACCATTCCAGTTTTGTTCTTCCATCTCCATTACCCAGTCGCAAGTCAGCCAGCAGCTGCTTAGGAAAGTGAGTCACTCTCAGAGCTCGAGGTTTGATGACAAAATGACCACATAAATTCTAGTGAGGCGGGTTGGGCACAGAGCAGGCAGTGCTGTGGTATTGCCTGCAGCCTCTGCAAGGACCACCTACAGAAAGTGAGGGGTTGGGCAGAGCAAAGAGGATGAAAGGTGGAGCTGCAGGAGCCCATGGTGCCCCCAAAGGAGCCTGTCTGGCTCCCACACGAGACTTGCAGGGCACACAGCATTCATCCTGAGCATCATGAACTGCACGAGTAAGATGGGTTGCCCAGCCTTGGTGATGAAAGCCTTGATAGTCTTTGCCACCACACTTGCTGTGGGCAGCGTGGATCACTTCTGTATGTTGTCTTCAGTTCGTTGTGTTCTTAAAGGCATTGCCCTGCTTCAGAGACGTATTTAGGGTTCCTGGTTTTCTAACTGTGACCTTAGATGGCCATGTGGCAGCGTGCTCAGATGTGCCAGCTGATGGCCCAGTTCTAACTGTTGAAGAGTATTTATTATCAGCACCATATCCTGTCCAGCCGAAAGAATAAATAGGCTGCTTTTAGAGAAATACTTGTACCCTGGTACTAAATCTTCTTCCAGAAAGATGAGCTCATGCTACAGACTTACACGAGACCGTGGTAAGATGGGACCGAACTCCTGCAGCTTTTTCTCTCTAATTCTTGTAAGCGTTGCATAGGTGACACGCTAAGGAGCTGAATGATTTATTGCCATAGGTTCTGCAGAGAAAAGTGGTACGAGCCCAAAGGGTTGTACCAGAGTCTGCTCCAGCTGCCAGTACGGAATGAAAGTCTACGTCCCTGGTCTGAACAATTACAATATATTTTGATCCTTATCTGGTAAGAAAAGCACTGGATTATCTGGGTTACGCTGACTGGAATTGCTTTTGTTTAGCAGAATTTTGGGACATGTAGGAGAAAAGAAATTCCATTCATACTCACAAATGTCATTTCTTGTTACTGTATTTTTATTGTTACTGTTTGTTTTCTGTTAACTATGAGGTGGTTACTGTTGCTCTGCCTAGAACAGCTTTTGTGTTCAGAACCCTCTTAATGTCAGTCATTTTAGTGATTGCATTTGCATTCTGATCCCATTTCAGATTGCACCTGTGAATTTGTTATCCGGGTTCAGTGACATTTGATGAGATGAGAATCAAAAGGCTCACAGGCATGTCTGTATTTACAAAACTGGAGGGTCAGATTAGGAAGGTCTTCTTTCATGTTCTCTTCTTGTTAATAAACTTTTCTTAAAGCCAAAGGAGGAAAAAAAGCCCACAAAAAAATTATACTCTTACCATGAAAGTATGACGTGTTCTGTTCAGCATGGGGCAAAGAGGCAGCTCTGAAACAATGCAAAGGGAGAGTCCCATCTGAAGGAGGAGGTTAAGTTCTCTGTGGGCCCTGAGCTGGATCTCTGTAACTTCAGGTCTCTGATGTTCTGTATGTTGGCTTGCTGTTTGAGCAGCCTTCATTATGGGGCCAGTTTACTGCATGGCTTTGAAACATCAGCTGCCAAATACATTCTGCAAGTTAATGAGAATGATTTATTTTTGTTTCCAGAGTATTGGGAGTGTTTTCAATATTATTATGGATAGAAAGTGCTAATTATTCCCTCCTTGTCCTCTTTCCCAGACTATCTCCACTTGGCTGTATGAAGTGTGTGTATTGTCTGAGCTGCTGGTAGTTGCCCAGCTGACTAAAAAATGTCCATAAGAGGCGGCGATACGGCCTGGCTTTCCCAAACAGAAGGTCAATAGACGTATTCACTTTCTCTTCCATTAACAATCTCCCTTGCTTAGTATCAGTGACTTGATAAGATCAGCTCTTTGCTAAAGCTGCCTTTTACCTTTTAATCCTCTTCCCTTCCCCGCAGGCTCCTGCTGGTTGTGCCTTCCTCTCTCACTGTTCACCAACAGATGTGCGACACCAAGTGTGGGCTCACCGTGCAGTGCCATCCCCTGGCACAGCAATGAGTCTGTAGGTGAAGAGTCATGGTGGCACCAAGCACCAGAGATAGCAGCTGTGTTTGAGAGGATGAACCCAGTGCCAAATTTCAGCCAAGAGCAGAACTTTGGCTATGTTTGAGTTACTCTACAGGCTTCCAGATTATCCTTGCAGGTGTCCCAGAAAGACAGGTACAGAGAGAAATGTTTAGATTTGGTTTCACCTTACCATAGATCAGAGTGAGTAATTTTAGTGTTGAAATATAGGCCACTGAAGGAGATTACCTATAATGTTAGTTTTCCTGTTAGTCCAGTGATGTCCTTGCTGATCCAGCGTGAAGGGGAAGGAAAGAAGAGAAATTTTAACTTTGTTATGTGTTATTCACATTCCTTTTCTGCCTGCCTGTCTGAATGTGAAAGTGGAGCACTGTGTGTTAATATATGGGACCCAAGAAGGAACATGCATGAAATATAGATTGTCCTTCCTGTTCTCAGCTGGTCTTTGTGTGTGTATCTGGATGTTTGTTTGCATTCAGACTGAAGATAACAGCACTGTTAGGTGCTTATCTTAGGAGGCTGTAGAAAGATGTCAGTTATTGGTGCATGCTTTATTAATTGTGAAAGCGCGTGAACAGTTATTGGTTCTGCTGCTCCTTTCTTTATCCAGGCTGTCTGCAGTAAAGTGAAAGAAAAATCTCAAGGATTTCCAAGTAGAATTGCCGAAACAAAGAAATTCTGTGCTATTTGGATAATGTAATTCATGGGTTCATGCATTAAGTTTTAAGCCTGGCTTTCTAAAAGATCTGAGGTTTATGGGATTACTCTGCTAGTCCTATTAGAATTGTTTCTTAATTTGCTGACCGATTAAAAGGCATGTTGAGAAGTCAATCTGCTTTGTTACCGTTTGTTGGTTTTTGTAACTGTTTTGTCAGCTTTGTTAGGATTGAGTAAATATGAGCTCCTCTTGTAAAAGCACAAAGTAATTGTTACCTATTTTGTGGAGGCAGGGATGTGCAGGGAGGGAGGGAACTGGAAACACAGTGAGGCAGCCATGGGGAGGATCTGTTTCCCAAAATGATCTTAGAAGTGGGGAGCAACTGGGCAACCAACCCTTAGCAGGAAGCCATCGCATGGGCTGAAGAGCTCTTGTGTTCTGTGGGGTGGTTGGGTCTGTACCCTGTTCCTCAGACCTCTTGGGTTGGGCAGTGAGGTTCTTCTGCTTCTGTCAAGGTTTTTTGGTGCAATCGGTCTGGTGCTACTTAAACAAAATGTGTCTCTACCAGGAAATCTCATTATAAAAGAGGTGGTTAACATACAAACTACTAAATTTAAAACCTTCCAGTGAGGAAATATAAGCTGTCCATGGGACTGTAATTCTTTCCATCTACCTGTAATCTGTTAGCATCAAATCTGCAGGAGCCCTTGGCCTGCCTGGAAGCACACAGGTAACTGTGGATTTCATTGTATCATCCTAGTAACAGGAGCTGGAGAAGGGAGACTTCTAGGTAGTATTGGATGTTGCATCTTTATGCTGAAGTAGTGATGCACCTGAGCTAAGAGCCTGGAAGGAGAAGTCCTGGCTGATAACTGCTTAAAATACTCTGTACCCATCTGTACATGGAGACTGGGACTGTGCTGTAGGAGGTATGAGATACAGTGTGACCTGGGGCATACGGAGGATATTTAAATCTGAACAGGAGCTCTAATACAATTTACAAATGCATAGTATGCCTCCCATGTCTAACTATGTAAACCAGTATTTTTAGCAGTAATCATCGCTCCTGTGTGTTACTGTCATCTCCATCTTTGTTTTAGTGTGTCACATTTGTTCTGCTGGCCATGCAGCAGGTCTGTGAAAGAGAGAATTGAGGGTAATTGAATTTGCATACTCAGAACTCATTGCAAACGTCCATGAGCTTTGAATCGTTAACATAATATATTCAAATATAATATAGCTGTCAAAAGAAAATGTGAAAGCCCTTCTCTTCTAGAAAGGTGAGAGGCTACGAACAACCTGAGCACTCATGCAAGTTTTGCAAGCTGTAGCACTGATCTGTAATTGAACTTAATTTGTGTATTCTATAGGAAACGAGCATTAATTTGCTTAGTTATCTTTTTGTTTAGTGCCTTTAGATTGACATTGGCTCGTGGACCTGCATTTTCATGCAGTTCTGTTAGGCCGTGATGGTCCTTCTGCATAGATACCTCTAGCAGCTCTCAGTCTTCTCTTTGTGTTTCCTGGTTGTGAAGTGGTTTTGAAGCTCTGCAGCAGTACATCAGCAGCAGACCTCAATACAGCTGTTCATAAAGCAGAGTTTGTTATCCAGTGCTGTGGCTATTTGAGTTGTCAGGAAAGGACCGGTGCCATTTACCCTTTGAAATAAGTAGATTAGTTTGTGAGGTGCGATCTGATGTAACAGTGCAGGGAGTGGGATAAATGTCTCTGTATCATGTTGAGGATGCAGGGAGCCGCAGTCAGAAAGCACCTGCCGCTGTTTGTCCTGTCCGTAGCTAAACATCATCCTCTTGTTGCTTTAATCTTCTTGAAAGGAATCAATCAGCTTTTCTCACCCGGGATCTCTGGTAAATTAATATGATTTTTAGCGTAGAGCAAACACTTGTGATCGTCACATAGTCTGATTAGATTGGTGAAGGGTGGGAAGGTTCTGTCTGTGTCAGGGCTGTTAAGCTGCGTGGTGTCTCATTCCTTCAGCTGCAGCCCTGGCTCCCTGCCCTTCCTTTCCCTTTCCTCTTCCAGAGGGTGATTCTCTCCGTTTCCTGTTAGCAGATTTCTTCCCTTGATACGTTATCTACATTCCAATGCTAAAATAACTTGTGAATGCTTCTTTTGGAGAGGAAATAGACGCTGTGAATGCTGCTTATTTATTTTGTTAAAGGACTCTCGGGAGCACGGTGTGTGCAGAGGGTTCTGCATAAGCTGGAAACTGGAAGAGAGAGGAGCGAAGGTTTTTTTTTGCAGGAGCAAAATTGGCCAAGATGTTCATGTGATTAAGATTAATAGGCTCTTCTTTGGGGGGGGGGCTCTTGTTTGTATTCACACACAAACAGTGTTCTGGGCTGAACTGACATTCTGCTTTGTGTTTCTGATGTGCCACCTATACAGGTAGGATGCATTATGAGAGAAGAGGTGACAGGCTTCTGTCTTTTTGTAAAGCACGAGATGTGCGGCTCGCCTACATGCAAGATGAAGCTCCCTTGCTGGCTGCTGTGTATTTGTGCCCTCATCCCTGATAATTGGATTAGGCAGGCATATTTGTCTTGGGTCTGTGAAACCAGCCTTGTTGGCCTGAAAGGCCCCCATCAGAGACATGCTGCATCAACCTGCCTCTGTGATGAAGCAGTATAGAAAGTAATTAAATGATAATTCTGGGGAAAAAAGGACTTAAGAGCGTACACCATGATTGAGGTGACAGCGTGCTTTGCTTGGAGAGCTCATGATGATGGCTGCTGCACATTTATTACTTCTTTGTATTTTCTTTGATTTAAAGCATAATGCTAGTAATCTAATTAACATTGAATTGGTTTCCAGTACAGTAGCTTGTTTGGTTCAATAAGAACACATTTATACTAAAGGTTAATGAAAAGAATTTTACTTTCATTGAATTCATTAAAAATGGTTCTACAATCAACGCTCGCTAATGGAAAAAGGATTAAATATTCATGTCTATAAATTTCTCTTGTCGTTTCTGATTTTCCTTGATCTCTGCCTCCATGGGTTGGATCCTGAATGTGTCTGCAAGCTCTAATGAAATAGCAGTTTGGATATTAGTTGAAGATTTATTCTGTTTAAGTAAGAAGACCTTTATGTGTATGTATTGAATGTACAGGTTTCTAGTGCAGATGGGGACGGATAATACTTCCAGTACTTGCAAGGCTCTTACAGTCAGGAAGGGAGTGACTTTTTACATGGTCTGATAGTGATATGAAATAGGGGAGTGACTTTAAACTAAAAGAGGGGAGATTGAGGTTGGATGTGAGGAAGCAATTCTTCACTCAGAGGGCAGTGAGGCCCTGGCAGTGCTGCCCAGAGCTGTGGGTGCCCCATCCCTGGAGGTGCCTGAGGCCATGGATGGGCCCTGGGCAGCCTGAGCTGGGGGCAGCCAGCACATGGCAGGGGTGGGGCTGGGGGGTCTGTAAGCTCCCCTCCAACCTCAGCCATTCTGTGATTATCCAGGAGTGCAATACTGAGAGCCAATCTTAAGGAGTAGTTCTTAAGGCACTTTTTAATGTAGTGTAACCTTTTGTTTTCTGATGTGTATCATAAACATGAAGTACTGACTCCCCATTAGCATTTCAGAGGTCTCACAAAGGCTGAGGTAGTCACATGTGATGGGAATAAATAACCAAGCTGTGATTTTTCTGACTGTAGGTACCATGACCAAAGATACCTTAATGTGGTTGCGTAGCCCAGTGTACTCCAATGTGAGCTGGCCAACACGTGGCATACTTTAGACTTGTACCAATTAAATGATTGCCATTTCTTCCCTCTGTTTTTGCAGGCATACTTCCGACAGGGCGTGGCCCTTCAGTACCTGGGACGCCATGCAGATGCACTGGCAGCGTTTGCATCGGGGCTGGCACAGGATCCCAAAAGCCTGCAGCTTCTGGTTGGCATGGTGGAGGCTGCCATGAAGTCTCCCATGCGAGGTAAGTGCAGATGGAGAGATATGTGCTCCTGTGGCCCAGACTTTGTTTTCACTTGAAACAGTTTCCCACAATGCTCTAATGCTTGGCCATTGGGTACACAGAGAGTCTTAAATGCTTAGGGCCAGAGTTTGCCCAGAAGAGCATTCAAGCAGCTTTTCCACAGTAATAACGCTTTTCAAAACACAATGTTCCAGAAGGCAAAAATCTGTTCTGCCCGTTCACTTGTATTTGGGAAGAACACTGACATAACGTGGAGCTTGAGGTGGTATTAGCTGTAGACTGTTTTGTTTCCCTTTCATAATTGTCCCCATTTCAGAGGGAAGTGGGAGTATCCTCTTTATTCCATTGCTCTGTTTCTTTTGCAAGCTCTTTGTTGTTGTGTTCTAACTGTATTTCCTGAGGGGAAGCATGACAATTCCCATCCTCAGCAGTGCATCCCCAGGGCTTGGGGGTCAAGAAGTGCTGAAATGAAAAAATATTCCCCTTAGTGTTTCATTTTTTTTTACAGTTTTTTTTTTTTTTCCATCCTTTAAAATGAATTCATTTAGTATTTTCCATCCTGCGTAGCAGTTAATGTGTGAAGCTAATTTCATTTGGTACCCAAAGGTACCGTGGCTGCTGCTTAGAATGCAGGTGACACAGTATTTCTGTCTAAGCATCTCCAGATTTAACTGGGTGATCTTACTGTCCCGTCATAGTGCAGCTGTATATCTATATTGCTGCTCCCTACTGTGCTTCTTGGTGTTGATGCTTGCCAGTTGTTATCTTCCCACTGAGTATTTTGGCAGATTTTAAATTAGCTCTGCTTATAAAGTATTAGTTTTAATTTGAGTGTGTATGTATGCTGTACTCCTGTAATGAATATTCAGGATCTTGGTCTCACTGGGCTAAGCGTTCTGTGTGCAAGCACGTATTTGTTACGTTTCATTCTGGCCCCCTTTACAAGAGCTTGCTGCCTTGGAGGGACACCTGTTCAGGTGTTATGGGGTAAAACCTGTTGCTTGTAATTTGAACTCACTGGATGATTGATTATTTGGAGCTATGGTGAGGCTGGTGTGAGTGGTATCTTCCTGAGGAATAAGAAGAGCAGCTGTGAAGGCAAGAGTTATAAGCACTAGTGATGTGCTAAAGATTATTAAATGCAGGCCCTCAGGGATTCAGGAAACATAGGCTCACAGCAGGTAGAGGAAGCTCGAACTCCCTTCCACAGTCGGTGATCAGAGTTGCTTCATCTTTTACCCGATTGTGTCTTTTCCTTCATCATTCACTGCAAGAGATGTAGTGGCCTCCATGTCTGCCCTTCCATTACCATGCTTAATCTCCCTGTCCCGCTTGACTTCAGAGTAGCCAGCAGCTCTTCCCTCTCTCTCCCTATTTTTGCCTGCATTACCTAGCTAGAATCATAAGCTCAGGAGCTGAATTCGTACCTGCTCTTGCAGTGTCATGGCTGTTAACTGAGCCCTATCAGTAATAGTTAATTTTGTGTCCTGGTGGGACGTTACAGGATTTCTGTCCTCTTATGTCTGCATTTAATCCTAGAATCTGGATTGCATCCATTGCAATCTTCAGGCAAGTGTTAAGTATCTGTTGTTTTTTTATATGCATAGTGAATGTGGAGAGGCAGAGCAGATGAAAACAGGAAGCAAATGGCTTCCTGAACCTGCTGTGGTAATGTTGATTCAGGTGAGATCATCTAATCCAGAAATCTTAATTAGTCATAAATGTTGAGAATTGAACTCAGTGTGATCAGGTGGGGTGTAGCACAGCACATATAAAAGGAGTCCTGTCACACTGGTGTCCTTCCTGAAATGTACAGCCAGGATGTTCTGTCACCTGACTAATAAAAATAAATTAGACCCGTTATCACTAGTCTGTCAGGTGTGGTGCTGTTGTTCTGCAGATGTACCTTTGGTTCCTGCCTTGAGCAAGCAGAGCAGCTTCTTCATGCAGTTTTGGTCACGTCTGTTGGTGCATGTCATGTGCTGTGGTATCTGAACAAGCACACATTTTTTTAAATGTTCAGCTGAAGGGGCAGGGACTGCAATGCTTCAATACTCTGCTGTCAGCCCATTTCCAATCTGCTATGAAACTGCAGGTGTTCTCTGTATTCTTTCTGCCATTAGACCAGCCTTCATATTGTAGAATGAGACTGATAGGAGTTCTTGTGCTGTCTTCCTGAAGTGCTTTCTGCAGGAAAAGCACCAACATGCTTGTTGATCTGACCTGTCCCATTGTGCTTGTATTGGGTATTACATGATCTGTTTGAGCTCTGAATTCCTGTAATAAATTTTGGTTTGATTTGGGCAGTTTGGCTCTTAATTTATTGTGTCATTTGATTACCAGAAAGGAGGATGAAGTGTTAGGCTGATTTCTGGATGCAAATAACTTAGTTTGTTGAGTAACTCTTCTTCCATTCTTGTATATTAGAGTCCCTGGAGCCAACCTATCAACAGTTGCAGAAGATGAAGCTGGACAAGAGCCCCTTTGTTGTGGTGTCTGTGATTGGCCAGGAACTTCTGACTGCGGGCCATCATGGGGCCTCTGTGGTTGTACTGGAAGCTGCCCTGAAGATTGGCACTTGCAGCCTAAAGCTGCGGGGATCGGTGTTCTCTGCACTGAGCAGTGCTTACTGGTCCCTTGGGAACACAGAGAAAAGCACCGGATACATGCAGCAAGACTTGGACGTAGCCAAGACTTTAGGTAGAGTTCTCATCTCATTCATTCGAGTGCTGGATTGGTGCAGATGAAACAAATCAATAGCTGTATGAACAACCAGCATCTCTGTATAACACTCAGGTTTCTATGGTGTATCACTAGCTGCTAAATCAAATGTAAAATTTCTGAGTGCGCAGAGTACAGCTCGTGCAGCCTCCATGTGTGAAGATGTTGATGATCAGTGAACATGATAAGGTTTTACAGGGTTCTCTACTGTCTTGTGTATGGGGATAGATCTTACCTTCTGAGGAGAAGTGCTCAAAACCTTAAATAAGTCTTAAGTGAAGCAGTCTTTTATTTTCATTCCCCAAAATTAGATAGAAAAATGCAGCCAGGCTGAGTTTGTGAGGCTCAGAAGGCAGCAATAGATCAATAGATGTGCTTTGTTTCTGAGCTGAGCTGCAGAAATGCTTTCTGGAGAAAACTGGCATACTCTTTACATCTCTTAAGCCCAAACCACTCACTTGTTTCCACAAAGAGATTGCTAATGTTGAACAAAGAATAAACATGGAAGAATGGGAGCTGCCAGGTGTTGGGCCAAAGAGGAAATCCACATAATTCTAAAAATAGATTGAGGGTTATTGGAGAAGTTTTTGAAGGTCAGGGAGAAGAGGATGAGGCTTGGCTGCATAGTAAAAATGAGGATGAATTTGTTCTGATCTTGGCTTTCACATTGGAGATTCACTACACAGGGTGATCTGGTGTTTCTGATGGATTCTTCTGGTGACTCTTTGTTAGCTAACCTTACTTTTGTTTGCATTTGACTCAGGTGACCAGACGGGAGAATGCCGAGCTCATGGGAATCTGGGCTCCGCATTCTTCTCCAAAGGAAATTATCGGGAGGCCCTTACTAACCACAGACATCAGCTGGTGCTCGCCATGAAACTCAAGGACAGAGAGGTAGGAAGATTATGAAATGGACCATACTCTGAATCAGGGCTGTATGATTATCTAAAAAAGATGCAATCCTGTCTGGAAGCCTTGTCTGTCTGCTACAAAACTTTTAATCTCTGTAATTCCCTTTCCTAGCCTCTCACTTGCCTTTTTTTTAATGGAAATGCTGTGTTCTGTTAGATATGGTATGTATGTTCAGGTGGCATGAGGATTGGTTGGCACTTGACTGTTCCTCCCTTGACTAGTCGGGGGTTTATCTACGTGATTGAGCAAGTCTCTCTCCCTGCCCACTGCCCACAGTCTGCAGGTAAAGACTTGCTGAGTAGGCATCAATACAACATCTCTGCTGTCGAGCACTGGCTGTCATCAGCTCTCACTTTCCATGAGGTGTATATGCTACTGATTTGAGCTCTGTTAGGGTGCATCTTGTGTTGTGTCTTTTCCAGGCAAGTAATGAGCTGGGTCTCTGCCCTGAAAATTCATAGTCTGCTTAAAATGTGGTTTGTTTAAAAAGTACTGAAAAGAAAAATAATCCACGCAAACCTTGAAATACAGCATTGTGTGAAGTGTAGGTGTTGTTTGGACTGAATCTGATTTGTCTTTACCGTTTACCATTCAGCTCTCCAAGTTTTATGTCGGGCTTCCTGCCAGTCCAGAGAAGCATGGACTGAAGAGTCTGTCCCAAGAGATTTCCACTGAAGGGTCACTATAAGGACAGAGCCATAATTTTAGTGCAGATTACAGAAACAAGAGATTTCTTTTCCTCCTCCAGTGGATTCCCCTCTGCTGTGAGTGGGAAAGCAGCGAGCGTGTAGGTTGCATGGTAGATGAGTGGCTGGAAGCAGTAGGGCAGGTGTGAATGCTCACTACATGTGAGTGGTTTTGGGGAGACAGAAAACTGGGGAGCAGGTTTTCCATTGAAGACCTATTGAAAAAATCAATTTCAAGTAGTTCAGTGCTTTGCTGAAGTTTTCTTTTACCATTTAAACTGCAATTAAACTTTGTCATGCTGCATCTTTCTGTAGTTTCTGAAAGGACTGACTGGGGGTGGGACCTGTTAGGCATTTTTGTGGTTATTCTACCAGCTGGAGAACCTCATGAATCACTCCTGATCTCCCTATTTCTGTTCATACAAGACAGAGAAGCTGTTGCTCATCATTGTTTTTCTTGGTTAGCAGTCCCTGTTCTTGCTAAGAGTTGTATCTGTGTAGCTGTTCCTACTCAGCGGTGTTTCTCAAAGCAGCAGATACCCCTCCCCCAGTGTTGGGGAGGGGGCTGAGGAAGGAAATTGCAGGAAGCTGCCGGGAATTGGTGAGAGCACAGCAGCCTGACTGCACTGAGCCCCTGAAGTGGCCCAGGGAAGCACGTGCTGATCTGTTCCGCTGACTTGAGGCTGCTGATCTAAACAGATCCCAACAGTCGATCTGGGAGGAATCCAGATAATGAAGTCTAATCATGATAGTTCTTAGTTTATAAACTGACACATCTGGGTACGTAATTAACAGTTATTGACAACAAATGACTGCTTGGTTTAGAAAGAAAGCTGAGCTTCTTGGATTTCCTGTAAGGATGTAACCACAGGAAATTAATTTGGCGCTTTCTTATGACATCATTTTGACCACAGAGCTTCCTCTGAACAGAAAGCTGTTTTTCTTGGCCTCCTTTGCAGACATTTTTATAATGCAAATACTATAAAGTTGCAGTAGTGCTGATGTGAATTCCACCAGAAGGGAATTTGGTGTGCAACTGAAATGAGGTAATTGTTTTACCTCAGATTGTCCAGAGAATTGGCTTAAAAGGTAAAAAAATGCTCCTTTGTATGTAAGACTGCTGTCCTCAGAGGGGAGCGTTGGGTTCTGGGGCTGCTGAAGCAAATGGCTGTACCAGAGGCTTCTGCTGGGTCAAGTAACCCATAAACTCAGGAGGAATTTGCAGAGGGTCTGGCTGTAATGTTCAGGTGTCTTCTCTTCCACACAAGCCTTCAGAAAGGCAGCTTTGTCACCTGAGTGGGGAATCATCTCAGCTGCTCGGATGGACTGAAGATTTAGCTTTCTTTCTCCCTTTAACAAGCACAACTCCTTTAACAAGCAGATGTCATCCCAAGCACAATACCTGTGTCCAGATATGTCATCCTCTCTTTACAGCTGCAATGAGGAGGAAAAGTTCAGGCTGGCTTCTGACACTTGGAATGAGGGCAAGAATTAAATTTAAAAAAAGAGTGGAACTCATAGGTTGAGATAAAACTATTTACTAAGATAAAGAAAAGGGAAAGGATAGGTAAATTGTGTAAAGTTTGACCACACTTTCCTAAAGGTGCACAGCTCGTTAGAGCACTGATGGCCATCAGGGCCATAGCACTTTGTTTGCGCATGTTAGGGAGCACATCTTTGGGCATTAGCTCCAATGAAGACCTACCTAGTTGGTGTGCTGTGATGGAAATGCAACACTGTTGGGCTGGTGGGTATAGGCTTTTCTTTTTCTTGTTCAATGTTATAGTTAAACCATTTCTATCCTGAAATACTGACATGCAGTCCAATGCAGGGGTTCAAACTTATAAAAACAAGGACAAAAAGATGAGCTCTCTTAGCCAGCTCTCTGTTATGGAATGGAATGCTGACTTTGTTTCCTTGCTGCTAGAACATGCATGGGTAAAGAGATAAAGCTGTATCCTACAGCAGCAATGGTCTTACATTCCTGTGACATATTTCATATTTTGTATTATAAAAATGTCAGTGCACATTGTCTGTTCATTAATGTGCCAAAGAAAGTACATAGTGGCAGATTGGGCTGTTGCCCTTTTTTCCAGTTTTTACACAGCACGCATGAAAGGGCAGGGAGTTTTACACTGAGAGATACCCTAAACCAGCAGCCAAGGTAGTCTTTGTGTGGGAGGAAGAGTGACAGATTGTATTAAGAGGGAAGACCGGGGTTATGCTGTTTTAGCTCATCGTCTTTACATGTCACAGAAGCTGGCTGCGAGGAGCATAAGAAGCTTGAAGGCTGGGAGGTTTTCCTCAGAGACAGCTAAAGCCTGCAGTTATATTTGTACAGTACTTCTATCAGAAGAGTTATTTTTCTGCGCCAAAGGAGATGCAATAGGGAAAGACTTGAAGCTGAATGTATTTAGGCTAGAAATCAGATCAAAAGTTGTAATGGTGAAGGTAATCAGATGTTGGCAGACTTTGTATTGCTTGGAGACATTAAGTCAGAACTAGTTGTCTGTTCAGTGTGCACTTGCACAGAACAAAGCTGTGACCTTATTAAAGAAACCACTGTAAAATGTTGTAGTCTAAGCTATCTGGAAGCTGCAATGAGGTCACCTCTGCTCTATGGGTACCAAGTTAGAAATCACTGAAGATTAAATATCCAGGACAGGTTTCACCTGTGACAGTATGGCGAAGTACCAATAACTGATGATAGCTCCATTTAAAACAAGGAGTAAAACAAACTCCTGATGCTTCCTGGGGAGATTGTGGGCAGAACATTGGATTCAGTAATTGTTTTAAAGTCCAGGTAGAAGATAAACTGTAATCAATTCCCATGTCATTGTATAAAATGTTCTATATGTTTGGCAGGATGGAGCAGGGTTGCAGAGCAAGGTAATTAATTAATTAATTAAGCTATTATTTAGTTTGACTTAGGGTTGACTTGACATTAAACTTCGAATGGTCATCTCCCAGGAAAACACAGGTGGTACATTTAATCTCCTAGACCGTCTGTTACCTAATCAATGCAAGATTGTTAGAGATGAGGAGGAGTGTTACAGGGTCATTTGTCATTTTAGCACCTAAAGATGCAAGAGAAGCCATGCCCTTCAAATCACACATTACAGAAGTAGATTCCTTCTTCGGACTCATTAAACTCCTTCCTTAGCAGTGGGCATTGGGATGTGCTGGTGGTGAGTACTCAGTCTGACCATACAGGTGTTGTTTTCACACAGAATTTAGACTTGTGCAGTTGTCTGCTTCCCTGCAAAGGCAGAAGGAAGCTCAGAGTTCATTTCACTACCTTGTGGTAAAGCAATCTGTAATGCCCTGCCACTGTAATGCCCTGTTGGTATTTATAAGATAGCTAATGCATGTTAGTTATCTTGTGGTACAAATCTGGCCATTTTTAGTAACAGAGATGCAGCTTCTTGTGCCTCTGCTGTATTTGTGAAGTAAATAATTTGTTTTAAACACTGAGTAACATGATCATGTACAAGTCATCATGTAATCCATACAGCATGTGTTGATGCTGCACCATGAGCTATGATTTAGACAAAGAGAATGTAACTGATTAGAGGGAAATTTGCTGGCTTTTGCTGTCTGTGTCAGCTGCTGTCCCAAGGTCACTGTTCTTCTTCATCTCTAGGTGGTAACACATATGCAGAGTTTTCTTGCATTGCCAAATTACAAGTTACTTGCTCCTACATGGTTGAGTTGGAGCCAGCCATGGTTGGTCTCTCAGGATGGGTTGCAGCAGCTCTTTCTAATGACAATCCCTGTATTCACTCCAAGTAATTTGTTGTGGAAAACTACTGCTTCAGAAGATTTTTGAAGCTGTGAAAACAGATAAGCAACAACTAATGGGGAAAGGGAGCTGTGGGTCCAGGTGTTTGTGCTGAGCTGTAGAGCTCTGCCTCAGCCTCCATGGTCATGCCCTTGTGCTGTATGTGAGCTCTGCCCTGCAGAGGCCACCGACACCACAAAGTCTCCACAGTGTGATGGCTCCATTCTCTCTTGGGCAGTCAGACGCCTTCTATTACAGCCCTGCATTTAAAAATAGCAGAGCAATGAGGCAAAATCATAAAGTAACCATAATAAAATTAATACTTGTGTGAAAGTGCATCGCCAGCGCTGAGCTTTTGGGAAGTGCAGCGTTGCCAGCAAGCTGCTGGGTGCTGGCAGCTCATGTGCGGTGTGTTCTGAGCTGAGCAGGCCATTCAGGAAAGAGGTTTTTGAAGGTTTCCCCCATTCCCCTCTGATGAGGGCAGCTGTTTCTGGAAGGGCTGCCCTCCTGTCACCAGCCACGTGCTTCCATGGCTGTTTCTAAATGGTGTGGAATTGTGGGGACCCTGCAGTCTGCTGGAAGGGAGCAGCGTGAGTGCTGTGAAGGTTTATGTGATCTTAAGAACTGAAGAGCGAGAGAGATTGTGTTGGAAGTCAAACTGTTGGGCTGTGGTTCTCGCTGCAGAAGCTGTTTGCTTTGTAGTGTGCCTCAGAACAGCATAAAACATCAATGAATCATTGCTTGAGAAACCTTGGATTGCTTCGACATTTAAAAAGTGCATTAATACACACAGCTATGGCTGTGCAGCCATCTCCAGAAAGCATTCGTTGCCCTGAGGGGATTTGTGCCCTTCAGAGCAATCCTTTTTGTCCATCTGTTACTGACAGAACCTTTCAAATTAAGTGCTTCCAATTCACTGGAAGGAGTTCTTAAAATACTACTTTTCTTCGAGAGAATATCTGAAGATGTTGAGCAGCGTGTGGTGGGATGCCCAGTTTTATCCTTTGCTGATCTTGTTTGAGTGTTCCCAAACAGTCTGAAAAAGGAAACAAGGAGGTGATTCCTAATTCACCGAGAGCACTGCTGTGGAGCTGGCAGAGATGAGAGCCCTTTGCTGGCATTGGAGAATTGTTATGATAGAAGGCTGTCAGCAATTACAGGCTGCCGTGCAACAGGGAAGTGTTAAGCTCTGGAGGAGGAGAGTTACTGAAAGACGATTGATGTGACAGACATCGTCTGCCTGCATTCAGTTGGGAATGTGTAGATTGTGCAACTGTCTGAACATCCTTTGTGTGCAGCCCAGCTGCTGGTGGTTAGGTAGGTTTGAAATTGTAGTAGCTTTTCCCAGTCCCCTTTAAAGCGTGTCCGAGCCAGCAATGAAACTCAGCATAAAGCTCCCTACATTTTGTAAACTACAGCTACTTACTGTCAGGCTGTGAGAGTCAAAGATCAGATTTCACTTTCTTATTTCCAGAAGGAGGTGGAGTAGAAAAGATAGATCATTTCTTTCTACTGAAATCTGTGAAGTATGTAAAGCCAGGATTTTCTGCCTCTTCCTAAAGGGAGCAAAATGTTTTCCAGGTGTCTTTCCTGTCATGCTCTGTCTGTAGAAGCCACATCTTTACTAAATAGTAAAGCTGCAAGTATTTAATCTTTTGTCTGAACAATATGTGTGTGTTATGGCACAGAGCAGAAGGATGGCTGCATTTTTTTCATGTTCTTTTCTCATCATTTTAGATGTATGTGCTCTGCTGAGTTAGATAAGGAAGAAGACTGGAACACGGTGTGAGTAACAAATGACATAACTGTCCGTAGGAGAAACTGTCTTCATTCTTCCAGAAGTACAGATGTGGGAGCTCCTGTGGCTGTGTGCCTTGCCCACAGTGTTCTCTAAGCTACTTTGCACTGGGAAGGTCGTGCAAAGGCTGTGTCATAAACTGGTCAACTTTGCTGCTGTGAGCTCAAGAGTTCCAACAAATATGTCAGGGTGTATCAGCTCTGTCTCACGTATGAGCAAGGTGTGCTTGCCCCAGCAGGACTTCTTTCTGATGGAGTGATGTGAGAGCTTGCCTGAGGTGTGGGATGCCTCTCCAGCTGCCTGTCCACGTACCTTCTTGCACCAGGATGGTTTCTGTACTGGCAGCCACAGGGAGGGCAGCTGGCAGAGGTGAAGTTGTGTGCTTGTGCTTCAGTTGCAGGGGTCCTGTGCTTGCAGTTGTGCTGTATGTTTGAATGGAAGCATGGATCTGTGCAACTGTTACTCTCTAGAGTAAAGATCACAGAGCATGTCAGTGTTGGGTGAGCTCATCAGAACATGTGTGGCTGATTAGTCCTGGGGCCAGGTTCTCCTGCTGGTTGCCTTGTCAAGAGCACAGAGTCATTCTGCAGGTGTGTAGACATCCTCCAGCTTTGCACTGCTGCAGCTTGACACTGAGATGGAGCTGGAGCACAGCTCGTGCTTGGTAGTAAGCACAGCTTTTCCTTGCTGTCGTGATGCTGCTTTACCTCTCCGGCTGGGCTGTGGGCAGCTGGCACTTCCCAGCACATGACTGCTGTGCCACATCCTTTTGATGTCTGTGAGATCCTTTTCCTCCTGCCCTGCTGTTACCCCAGTCTGTCACTGCAGCTTTCCCTGGAGCAAGCTGAGCAGCTTCACAGGGAGTTGGTTTTCCAGCTGTGGAACAATGTCCTTGGTCCTGTTGCGGAGATGCTTGTCTACCAAGAGAGGAAGTTGTGTTGTGTTTTTGGAGCATGCAGAGGTCTGATTTTCCCTTCAGGGCTGGCACATCTGGCATCCTGGTACATGCCAGGCCCCAAGAGATATCTGTGGCTGCTGAGGATATACGTGTTTGGCAATAACTGTCCACAGTGGGTGATGGGGGTCATTTTCTGACTTAATGCTGGTAACAGCTTCCAGGCCTGTACCCAGAAAGGCTGCCTAGCTAGCATATAGCATGCAGAAGAGCACTGGTTTCCATACACATTCATTTCTGGGTGACTTGCAGCTGATTCAGATTGCTCTAATAGCTACCTGGCACTTGTGTCTATAGCTGTGTGCTGTAGTGAACTGCTGCCAAAATTGTCTTGTTATGCATGCTACATCTGATATTTATGTGGAACAAAAGGTTATAATTCACTAAAAAGGGGCTGTGGGGAAATAAAGCAGAAACATTGTCCTTCCGTGTCCAGAATGGGATGATGAACCTGCCTGTCCCTTACCTGTGCTGGCAGGAGAGAAATTGCACAGAGGGTGGTAGAAGGCTGTTTGTCATTACTGATTTAATCCCCGCAATTGCATCGGAACTGTCTGTCTTCTGTTGCATGGCAGCGCACCATACTGTACCTTCTGTTAGCTTGGCATGGTTCAGGCCACCCTGGAATGCTCGAAGATAGCAGCTAATGGCAGACAGACTGGAGTCCCATAGCCTATCTTTCCTGCAGGTATTGTGGTGGGCTGGGTTATTCCTACCCTATTCCACTTTCCATGCACAGCCTGTGGTTAACGTGATGGAAACATTGCCAAGGCATGCCGTTTTCCTCACACCTGTTGAGATTTTTTAAGGGAATATGAGAAATTGTGCAGCGAGGCGAACACTTTCTTGGTGGGCTGACATGTGCTTGCAAATCTCACTTGTGAATTCTGTAGCACGTCCTTGGGAAAACAGACAGCACACCCGGACTGTCCATGCTGCATGGTGCAGCAGAATCTTTCCTGTCCACCTGTTCTTTCTAAGCAGTATCTTAACTACTGCCAGGAGAACCCTTCTGTTTTCCCTTCTGCTCATGTCTGCTCATTAGTCACTTGGGCGCAGACCAGTGGGCTGGGTGCAACTCCTATTCCACACAGCATTTAGCTTGGAATGGGTTATCATTCATAGCACGAGTCCTTTTCCATTGAAATCCGGTAGCTTTCAGCTGCTCTATAAGACAGTTTCCCTTAGGGCCAGTGTTTTTTTCTTTCTCATTAAAAATCCTGAAGGGTTCATCACTTTGTTGCACAGTGTCTCTGCCCTGTGGTGTTCACGTTGGACACAGCCATGTAAATGGTGGTCTGTCCCTGGCAAACTTTTTAGTAAGGATGAATCTGAAAACCTTGTCATTGCAGTTATTGTTTGGTAACAGTCTGGAAAATGAGAACAGGATATAAATACCTCACAAAGGAAACCTAGAAAGAGTCATCAGGCTAAAGCAAGTTGTCAGGTATGAAAACATTGAGTAGGATGTCAGAAATGGGTGGAGGTGACAGTAGGAAAATTCGTGGTTGATGGCAGAGCTGTGCAAAAAAAACAACCAGCAGAGAAGGTACTTAAGCATTCCTTTGCTTCTCTATCTTCTGTCTCATTTTCCCTTCTGCAGTGAAGCCACTGCTTCAAAGTAATTTATTACATAGTTGTCTGCCACAGAGAAGTGAGTTATCTGCTGCCTGTAGCAGCGTGGACAGGGAAGGCTGAGTTGATAATATACTTTGTTCCTTTTAGTTTTATCACATCTGACTGGAGTTCCAGAAGTAAGGAACAGGCTGAGATGGGCTTTGCTAATTGATAATCTCTATTAATAATTAATGTAGGCACTGCTCCTAAGAGTGTTGGAATTGCAAGTTTAGGGTTGTGACCATTGCTACTGAAACTGACATTTTGCAAGAGGTAAATGTTGGATGTATGTATTGCAGAGGTGGGAACGTTACAATAATGTCTGCCTATTTTTTGTTTAAAAAACAAACAGGAGAAGCGCCTTATCATAAAGGCCAAGCATTAAGAAAAGGAATGAGTGACTGTGGCATATCCATATACATAAACATTTTCACTGCATGGGATTACTTGTTAGCTCTTGTTTCTCCATTATGCCTTCCATCTTTCTCTGGGGTCTTTTAAGGGATCTTCTGAGCCCTGAATGTACTTTCAAGAAATTGAAACAAGCTGTTTTTCGATTCAACCTCTGCGTGAGAAGCAGCTTTCCAAATCCCATGACACTTTACACAGGATTTACAAACAACAGAATGGTTGGTTGGGCTGCTAACCACTCAAGCAAAAGACTGTTCCCACTCCCTGCTGTCCAGAGAGCTACAAGACCAGCATTGGTTCCTGGGAAGTCAGTGCAAAATTGTCTGCAGTTCATGTCCTTGCAATTCATGAATTGGATTTTTGCAAAAAGAAAGGACCACGTTTTCTTTCAGTGTTACATCTGAGCCCTCTCTGAAACCTTCTTGCTGATCTCAAGCTGGTTTTAATATGCATTTTTGTTAGTAGTGAGGAAAAAGCTACCTGAGCAGGTATCAGACTGGCAAGTCCTCCACTGTTCAGTCCCAGCACTGCTATTGGAAGTGGTACAGCCCAGATGCGTGCCTGGCTTCCTGATGGGCAGCCAAGGGGTGAAGGAGCCAGCAGGACTTCCAGGACCAGCTAGAAGGCTGAGCTGCAGGAGAGTGGGGCTCTGCAATGCATCCCAGTACACCTGCCTGATGATTAGTGCATGCAGACTCACTGTGACTTAAGTGGTGATGTTTCTATGGTTGATTTTTGTTTGTTTGTTTTAAATGTGTTATGTAAGATAAATGTCCTTTGCACAAGGCAGAGCTGAGCAGATGGGGGCAGGGCTGGCTGCTAAGGGTCTAAAGAGCCAGTAGAGTGAGGTGGGAGTGGGGCAGATTGGTTCTCCAGATTTCCTAACAGGACAGCAGCTTTATTTTTACCCCTGCTGCCCTTGAAGTCTCAGGTTCCACATATGCTGTGATTTTCAGCTTAATGAGAACTTGTGAGAGATTGGACTCAGTCTGCAGAATGATTATATGTCTTCCTGAATACATTTTACAGCATTGTTAATTCACTCAAGTTCAGTTTTTTTCTGGTGCAGATGTTTGGCTCTGTTGAGCGTGTACAGAATCACAGGCATGTTCTTTTTCCAGTTCCTGTTGTTCCCTTATATTCTTCTACTTCAAACAGCTGCTCTTTGAGAGGCATTATTTAACTACTGGGACTCAGAATCTGACTTGTGATGTAGGTATGGGTACCAGTCTTGAAACCCTCAAGTGCAGTGCTTGCCTTTGCCCGGCTGTTTGCAGCCTCTTGTTGCAGCTGGCAGCCCTGCTTTGTTAGGAATCTGGGGTGAATTCCCACGTACCCTGGAGGACAGCTTCTTACAGGATGGCTTTCTCACTCCATGTCAGAACCAGATTCTTTGCTGCAACAAGGAAGACTCGAGTACCAGCTGTTGGGAAAATGCTTCCCATATGAGTTCATCTGAGGGCACTGGTGTTACATTACATCTTAGACTGAAAAACTTGCCTAGGTGAGAGGGTGAGTTCAGTGATGTGAGCAGCACGGTGCTCGAGTACTGAGCAGTTGGATTTGTGTAACAAAACATAAACTAATTGCCTTTCTCTTGTGTTGTTTCATTTTTTAGAAGGTCAGCTTGACAAGGTTCACAAGGTTTGTCCAGTTCAAATGTGCTGGTATTAAGCAGAATGAGGGGAAATCTGACCGGAGCAGGAAATTTGGGAATGTACTCAAAGCCATGTGCTTTGTTTTGTCTCATTTTCAGACTCCAAAGGGAAATGTAATACTTCCTGAGGATCTCCTTTAAATGTCCCTACTTGACCCTCACTGTACATGCATTTTAGCTGAGAGAAAGTCAGCTTTCTAGTTTCATTTGCCTCTCATGGAGTGTGAAAAACCAAGCATTCTTCTGTGGCCAGTACCCTGGTTATAGTAAAAGAAATGGTGTGGGATCCTCGTGTAAGGTGTGCATCTCAGAGAGATCCATGCTGCTGGGGTTTTCAGAAGACTGATCTCAGCCATAGCTTTTCTATATTGAGTTTCTCTCTAAAACAATATCCAACTTTGCGAGCAGGAGTCATTGGTCCCTGCTCATGAAGGATTGCTTTGCAAAGGGCAAGGTTTCCTTGGAGGCTCCTGTGCAGGAAGAGGAGCATGCAGGGTCAGCTGCATGTCTCATGTCTGAGTGATTTCATCCAGTGATGGCAGAGATGCTAAGACTTTGCTTTTGGCATCTATTGTAGAAATAGGTGAGAGGGACTGCTGTTTTTTCCTCTGTGGTGCTGTTACTTGCTAGGAAGTCTGGATTCTACAGCACTGCTTCTGCTTATTGCTGATCTTCGCTGCAGTGCTTGCATTTGCAGTTATGGGGAATGAAATAGATTTTTAGACTCTGTGAAAATTGTGGTTTCCATGTGAAAAGACTGAAACCTTCTACAAATAAATTGATCTTGACGGAGCTATTGATTGCAGTTTCTTTTTGTTTTGTTTTCAGGAAATAACTACCACAGCAAAGATGTTCCTTTCTGTGTACAGATAGTGTACAGGAGGAGAATATTACCTGCTGCTTCCTCCTTGTTTTCAAAAGCTGCACAGAGAAGGCAGAATTGCTTCTGACACATAGGCCTTTGCCTTTGAAGGAGGAGGGGATGGGCGGCTTTGAATGTTGTGGGTATGGGTACAAATATCAGCTGTCCCCAGGGGGCTGCCTGTGGAAGTTTGCTCAGTTCTGAGTAATTGATAGAAGGAGCTTAATAGTAGTGGGGGATAAAATGCAGTTTACAGCCACTGGAGCATTTTGTTATGTCCCAGACTTCCTGTTAGGTTACTGTCCTGCCTGTGTGCACTGCAGTCAGCCAGTCTGTATTTATAAAACAAACAGAACGAGTGTTCTTACATCCTTACACAGTGTTATGTTACCATTAGCCAACCTTAGTGCATCCTACACAGAAAACATTTTTATTAGGTGTCATCTTCATGTCCACACTAGATCAGTGCACACCCATTTCTGTCCCTCAGCTGGGTATGGTCCTGTTGTCTCTTTGGCGTGTCTTAATGCCTCTCTGCTTCATGATCCAGCCTGGCTTGTCAGGGATGATGTAAAGAGGAAAAATGGGAATGGATTAAAGCTTCATGTCCCTGCAGGCTGTTATTAGCTGCGAACAGAGGTGTATGTTCACGTTCCTGTGCTTTTAAACTCCAGGGGTCAGCAGTTGCCTTTTCAGCCAAACTGGGCCCCTGGAGCCCCTGCCATAACAGGTGAGCTGGTGGGTGCTGTGGTTGGGCTCTCAGTGCACAACATTTCTTTCTCTTCTGCTGCTTTGAAAGTTCAGTATCTGATCAGTGCTGTTTGGTGTCTCTTTTGGGGGGCTAGGGCTACCAGGCAGAACATCTTTACGTTGCTCATTTTAGGATTATTATACAGCATTCGTGTTTAAGGAGGCTGCGCAATTAATCAAAGAATTGTTTAAATGTAACATAACTGGGACATGATCATTTTTTGGCATGGGTGAAATATCTCAGAAACACACCTCGCAGTCACCGGAGCCTTATTAGTTATCATTCTGTGATGCACATCTGCTTAACATCAGATTCTTTACCTTATTCAGCTGAAAAACCCAACTTTTGCTCCCAGGAAAAAGAGAGCAATTTGAAACCCTTTTCTGAACTCCCTTCTGTGCCTCAGCTCAGTGGCAGAAGAATCTGCTTTCTATTAAAGTGATAAATTGCATAATTGAAGGTGTAAGCATCCCCCACTGTAAAATTTGTCTTTGTCAGATATACAAAGCATTGATTTTCTTTGTTTGCTGATGCAGAACCCCACTGGTATGAAGCTGTAGTCTCCCTTTGCTCTGCCACCAAGCAGCAATCCTTATTAGCACAGCTAGAGCATGCTGTACATGCACCCCTAATGCCAACCTGCTTCTCCCACTGCTGTGTTCTGATGCTTATGCCAGCACCTCTGGGAATATCTCTACCCCACTGGCCAGCGTGTGAGCCACTTAGAGTTCCCAGTGGATGCTGTTATGTAGATCATTTTATTAAGTATGCAATGATGAATTCATCTTCCTGAGTTGTATTACTAACCCCCTGAAGTGTTAGTCGTTGGTGTCCTCCAGCAGATGTAATCAACAGATTGCTCCCAAGCACTGCTTTAATGTTGAGCTCTGCAGTCATTTCACTGATCACCCCCGAGAGCACACGAGCACTGATATCTGTCTTGCTGGAGGAGGGATGCTGCAGCCAGCCCACGGGAAGCAAAAGGTGACAGACTGCTCATGCAGGGTGGGGTTGCTGAAGGGGTGCCTCCCTTGGAACACTCAGGTCAGCTAAAGGCCACAGAATAAAGCATTGGGAGGAATGCTGCATTGGAGGGCAGAGGCAGCCTTCATGTGTCTGTGTGCATGAGCGATTCCTTCCCGTGTGTGGTATGAGAAGTCCCTGCATCTGGCGAGTTTCTCTTCTGCACAGAAAGCCTGAGATCTGCAGCTCTGCATGGATGCATTTTCCCTAGCTGTAAGACATGAACATCATCTGAACCTCTGTTTAGATGGCCCTGAGCCATGGCCCATCTTGTTCGGCAATCTCCATGTGTAAATGTCCTTTTTTTGTTGTTGTTTTAATTTAGCAGCACCAGTAGAGAACAGTTTGACTCTTTGTATATCCAGAAGAAGCATTTCTGTTCATTTCCCTGTTGCACCAAGTGCTCCTGGTGGTGTCTGCCTGTCTGCCAGAGTTAATTGGGGTTGCTGGGTCAGTTCTCCCTGAGGTTGCGTTGTGCTGGGATTTAGCTGCGCCCTGAGTAGCCCAGCAGTTTGCTCTGTGCACTGAGGAGTGTGTTCCTCACCAGCAAAAAGTCAGGGGAACCCTGTGCACCTCGAGGCCTGTGCAGGGCTTTGTGCAATGTCTTGGTTTTGGAGAAAAAAAATATCAGTGTTTTGAATGCCGGCAGCTCTTCTGTTATAATTAAGCTGCCTGAAAGGGTGCCTCTGGGAAAACAGATGCAGCTTGGCTGTTTGTGAGCTGGCCAAGAGGGAGCTTCCCTATGGTGTTGTATCTCCTGACTTAGATGCTGTGTTTAATAGCTAATCTGTCACCTCGGGTTCTTGTATGAGAAAAGATGAACCCCTGTTAATTTGAATCAGCATGTTGTGTTTACAGCTCCTCGGTCTGGAAACACACTGCTCTATTGATGCTGCTGGGAGTGCTTAGCCAAAGATAGAAAGAGAGTGAGACTGTCTCTTGATTGGCAGCACCAGTTAATTTCATCTTAAATTGTAAGGACAGTGTCCTGAGGTGCTGTACCTACATCTCAGGTGGAAGGGTGGACTGAGGCTTTCCTGTGCTCACATGCTGGGACAAGGTGAGAGTGGTCTCTGTGCAGTCCCACCTTGACTATTCCTTTCTGAAAGTGTTTGAAAAGATGGCTGTTGTGGAACTGGGTCACAGCAGCAGCTGGGTAGCAAAGTAAATGGATATGCTGGGGACCACAGAGCAATCAGGGTCAGGGCTTTGGAGTGAGCAGCCGTGCTGAGGTAGCAAATAGGCACTGAGCAGCAGGAATGTGTCCGTGCTCTTAACTTCTTGCCCTGCTGTCAGCCCTGTGTACGTGCAGGCAAGCCTGTGTCCTGCTAGGTGCAGTGAACAACGGTCTGTTTCTCAAATAATTTGTCTTGTTGGATACAGCTGTTTCTCAGTGGTAAGAAGTCAGGTTTCCAAATAGCTGCATTTATTTAAGGTATTCCCAGAGGACAAGGGCTCCAGCTGCTGAAGTCCTGTTGTCTGTGCAGCAATCCCAAGGTTGTTGGGGCTGAGTAACAAGCAGTGCTGTGAAGGACCCTGTTTTACTGCACAGTAAAGGCTGTTCTTGGGTGCATGGTGTGATTGGCCAAACAGATGTGAAGATGTTAGCGAGTGTCTGCTGGCCTACTGGTTTTGCGTGATGAGCAACAAAGGCCTTGTCTCTGCTGAGAGCTGGCTGCAGATGTGCAAGTTTCCTGCAGCTGAATTCAGGGGCTGTTCAGTCTGAAAAGAGGAGAGCAGGGAGTCCTGTGGGCTCAGCACGCCTTGTGGTTCTTCCATGTCGCACATCCTGCTGCTGATCTCTGTGCACGGTGCTCATTGTACCAACCTGCGAGGAGTTTGTCATGCTGATATGATCTCACTGTGTGCAGGGGGAGCAGGGCAAGTGTTTGTCTGCTCTCGCTTTCTCTGTTTCTTTCAGGGGTCTCTGCATCTTCGCAGTGCTGCCCTTCCCCTTTGCCCAGATATGCACACGCATGGTGTATTTCAGAGAAAAGAGAGAATCTCAGCACTGCTCTTTCTCCATTACTGCTGCCTCCACCTGAGCTTCCCTGATGCACGTAGAACTGCAGAGAACAGATTTCCAGCTGGTAGTCACAAGTTTTCTTCAGAATGGCCCTTTGTGGCTGATTTCTGGGACCGAGGCCATCAGACTTGTTTTTATGAAGACTTGTACTTACTTCTTCTCTTTTATCCCTGCAGGCAGCATCCGCAGCACTGAGCAGTCTGGGCCATGTGTACACAGCCATCGGGGACTACCCAAACGCACTGGCGAGCCACAAGCAGTGTGTCCTCCTTGCAAAGCAATCCAAAGATGAGCTGTCTGAGGCACGGGAGCTGGGCAACATGGGAGCAGTGTACATTGCAATGGGGGATTTTGAAAATGCGGTGCAGTGCCATGAACAACATCTTAAGATCGCCAAGGAGCTGGGGAATAAGAGAGAGGAAGCCCGAGCCTACAGCAACCTGGGCAGTGCTTACCACTACCGGAGGAACTTCGACAAAGCCATGTCCTACCACAACTATGTGCTGGAGTTGGCCCAAGAGCTGGCTGAGAAAGCCATTGAGATGCGAGCTTATGCCGGCTTGGGCCATGCAGCTAGATGTATGCAGGACCTGGAGAGGGCTAAGCAGTATCATGAGGAGCAGTTACACATCGCCGAGAGCCTGCAGGACCGAGCTGCTGAAGGCAGAGCCTCGTCCAATTTAGGTAAGGCCCTGACGTGGAGCAGAGTTGGTCATGGAATGCAGTGACTGTTAGAGCTGCTGCCAGCACCCAGGAGGCTCTGTGTGCTATCTTCTTAATTATACCAACTCCACCAGAGTATCTTCATAAAATAAACAGGCACTTGGCAGATTGTGTGCCGATGTAACATGTCCCACGTTAAATTATTCAGCTGCTCAGGAGGCACCAGAAAGCACAAGGTCATGACAGAAGGCAATTGAGAAGGTACAGTGCTTTTGAAGAGCTATTGAAGTGTCAGAAAGAAACATAAATTTTGCACTAAGGCAAGAAGCAATGTGCTTTATTTTCCAGCCATTACTTTCGGAGCTCGTCAGCTTGCTACATTCTGTCTTGGGAGACACGTGGATCAAATCCTAAGTTTGTGTTCAGAATGTACACATTAAAATAACAGAGTGTAGAATAATATGCTCTTCTAAGGACAGACATCAGTATCTTACTGGCAGGCTGAGGAGGGTTGAATCAAAGTGAAGTCCATTCCTCCTCTTTCACAGTGCCAGATGTGGAAGCGAACAAAGATGTGTTTGCGTCTCTGGCTGTGAGACGTGGGAGTCTGTGCTGCTGTCGTTACAGCTGTTGCTGGGATGAGTTCTGGCTGCACAGCTCAGTTGGGTGTTTGTGGCTGTGGGGAGTGGCAGAACAGGGCTGCTGTGGGTATAACAAAACACGTGTTTGCTGGCAGCCCCTTTATCTCAGCTTTTGGAGGCCTCCCCATGCTGTAAATTAGCTCCTGTTTCTTCCTGGCAGTTGGCACTTGGTTCGTTTGTAGATGCTAATTGTACTCTGATGTTATCAGCAGCAGGTAATTGAAAAGGGCTTGATGAATTACTTAATTTCTCATAATAGCTGACTCTTTGAGAGCTGAATGAAGAAGATAAGGTGAACTGTAGAAAATGCATCAGCCCTAGCTTTCTGATTACTGTTGCACATCAACTTCTTAACACAAATTAGGGAAAATGTGTGAGACACAATAGGTTTGAGGCACAGGTACCTGTGAGGTGTTTAGCCTTATAGAGCCCTGAGCACTGCTGGTGTTTCTGTTAGTGGGACAGAGCAGGCAGGAGGCCTGGGCTGGATAAAGCTTTGCATCTGGATTCCCCTAATTTCTGGGCAAGGGCTTTGCCAAATGCAAAGTAGGTGCTTTTGCCAAACACAAACCACACCCCCCATCTCTGCTGCCATTATGGGGTTGGTCCTAAGCAGATGTGGAGTCACAGCTGTGTTCTGCTATGAGCTGCTCAGAATGGGAATGGGCCTGTTCTGAACAGCAAACCTCCCAAGTTCAGAAGGGATTTCGTGTGTCTCCTCTCCAAGCGCAGCTTTCTGGAGAATTGCCACAGTTCCTTCTAAGCAAATCCAGAAAATTAAGGGAATGAGGTCTTGGAAAATGGAAGCAGTCTCTTGGTTTTGGTTTTCCTCCCTATGTCTGTTTGGTGAACGGTCTTGGGCTGCCTGAGCTGTCTCCCATCTTTGTAAGCCTGTTGCCATCTGCAGACTACATCCATCACTAGAGGAAAGAGCTTCATTCAGGTTCAGTGATGTTCCTTCAGCTACATCCATGCTCAGTGTAGTCCGGTTTTGTTACTCAGCACCATGAAAAATAAATTCACAGGTACAGAAATGGTGAGAGGAAGTGGGTTCAGCAGTTCAACACCAGTGCTGATAACACAATAGTGGTTTTGCTTTATCCCAGAACAAAACTAAGTGCTACCACAGAAGGAAGCAACTTGCTCTTGTTCCTTCATTCTCTTGCTGTGCTGCTGGATTGAAACCAGTGAAGTCGGGACTAGAAAGTTCATCTTAGTGTGATTATTGTTCTTACAGTAGCTTTGGATTTAGCAATAGTTTCAGCACACAATTCCAGAAAATTTTGTTTAAAATATATATATATTTTTGGTGCAGCAGAGAATGTTTTTCTTGTTTGGATTTAGGCCTAAATATAACATTAGGTTGGTATGCTGACTCAGCCGCTCTCCACTTTGTATTAAAATAGTTTTCCTAGCTCCTGAGTACAGGATCTCACGTTTCAGCTGTTATTTGCCTATTTTTTTATGTCCTCTCTATCGGAGTTAAGTTGCGCTGCATAAAGAAAGCACGCAGTTCTTGTAGAGAAAGTCTGTGTCTGTTGTTGAAATGCATCCAGTACCAATTAAAAAGTCGAGTCTTAATTGTCTTCTTCATCTAATGCACATGCAAAACAAAGCCTCATCAAAACAACCACTCTGACAGGCAAAAAAAATAAGTATCTAAATGTGTGTTTCCAAGCCAGAATGTAGAGTTGGCCTCTTTGCTGAAGCAACAGAATTTTCTGTTTGTATTTCACTGATTTAGATGGAAAGCTCTCTTAAGTGCACTATCTAATGCTGAGCGGGTAGGACCCAGAATATAACATAGCCCAGCTGCTGCAGTGCTCTGTGGGGAGATGTAATGCACTCTGTGACTCGGTAAGCAGAAGGTAATGGACTGAGGGCGAGTCACAAGTTATCAAGCCCTTCACAACAAGGAGATCTGGAGTTTAACCAGAAGTCTGAGATTGTCAACCTTTGCAAAGCAGATGGTGTTTCCGAATGCCAGGGCTCCGTGCAGAGAGCTGGCTTTTCAGCTTTTGCAGCACTTAACAGTCCTGTTGTGATGCAGAGAGGGCACTTCAGATTGTTAATAAAACACCGTGTAAAGTCTGTCCCCAGGTGCTTAACATCTATTTGCACTTATGAGTGAACTTCAGTGCCTCTCTTTCATGTCCTTGCTGCTCAGTGCTGGATGGCCTGCCTGTATTAAGGTATTAAGGGGCGGTGTGCCTCATTTTATCTCTAGGACCTTACTTTTTTTGTAAGTAAAGGAGATTATAGAAAATTTGGTCTAGTTGAGCTAATAATCATTTCAAATCCTCAAGCACTCTGTAGGAGAAAGTAGAAGTGTTTTCTTCTCCATCTTGGAAATAAAGAGGCTCTCTCTTTATTGGAGAGTCACTCTCCCAGAGAAGCAGCCAAAGCTCTGAGTTACCAGGGGAATTGAAAAGAAGTGGGAGATGCATCCCGGGGTGTTGAATTCAATCTCCTGTTATCACACAGACCATGTAATACTAGTACCACCATCCATGAACAAAGCAAGTTCAGCACTTATGGTCAAAGACAGGAATTGCGTTTGTCTTTCTTTACTGGAAGTGCAACAATTCACCTGGTAGTTTCTCCTCTTGTTTCTAAGTGATGATTCCTTACCCTTGTAGTAGAAATTCTTGCTGTTCTTCAAGTTCATGTCTTTGCATATCTTACTGTTGAATTTCATTACCCCATTCTTGTTACTGTCATGCACAGCATTCCTGTTGTTCCCAGTGTGAGCAGTGCTTCTTCTCTGGGTTTCAGTGCATTTCACTGTAGCTTATACATCCTTTGGGCCCAAAGCACTGCTCAAAAAGTTTCATAAAGTTTGTATTCTTCTCTGCTTTCTACCTCTTAAATAAGAAGTATCTCATCATAGGGTGGGTTACCTGGACCAGCACTGTGCCGGCCACAGGCTGCCAGAAGCCAAGCTGTAAAGCAGCTCTGGTGATGCAAGCTGCTGCAGAAGGGTTACCATGATGTAGTGTTTTTATTGAACCTGTTTTTGTTATCTTTCAGGAATCATTCACCAGATGAAAGGTGACTATGACACTGCTCTGCGGCTGCACAAAACACATCTGTCTATAGCCCAGGAGCTCAGTGATTATGCAGCCCAGGGCCGGGCCTATGGTAACATGGGCAATGCTTATAATGCTCTGGGTGTGTATGACCAGGCTGTCAAGTACCATCGGCAGGAGCTGCAGATCTCTATGGAAGTCAACGATCGGGCCTCTCAAGCATCTACACATGGGAACTTGGCAGTTGCTTATCAAGCACTGGGTGCCCACGATCGTGCCCTGCAACACTACCAAAACCATCTCAACATTGCCCGGGAGCTGCGAGACATCCAGAGTGAAGCACGAGCCCTCAGCAATTTGGGCAACTTCCACTGCTCACGAGGAGAATATGTGCAGGCAGCCCCTTACTATGAGCAGTACCTGCGTCTGTCCCCAGAGCTGCAGGACATGGAAGGGGAGGGAAAGGTTTGCCATAATCTTGGTTATGCCCATTACTGCCTCGGGAACTACGAAGAGGCTGTTAAGTACTATGAGCAGGACCTTGCGTTAGCAAAGGATCTCCACGACAAGCTGAGCCAAGCCAAAGCGTATTGCAACTTGGGCCTGGCCTTCAAAGCCTTGATGGACTTCAACAAAGCAGAGGAGTGTCAGAAGTACCTGTTGTCCCTGGCCCAGTCTCTGAACAATTCCCAGGCCAAATTCCGAGCTCTGGGGAACTTGGGGGATATTTTTGTCTGTAAAAAAGACGTAAACGGTGCAATAAAATTTTATGAACAACAGTTGAGCTTAGCCCATCATGTTAAAGACAGGAGACTGGAAGCCAGTGCCTATGCAGCCCTGGGCTCTGCATACAGAATGATACAGAAGTGTGACAAGGCTTTAGGTTACCATACACAGGAGCTGGAGGTGTACCAGGAACTGGGAGATATGCCAGGAGAATGCAGAGCACACGGTCACCTTGCTGCAGTGTACATGTCACTTGGGAAGTACACCATGGCCTTCAAGTGCTACGAAGAGCAACTGGAGCTTGGGCAGAAGTTGAAGGACCCCAGCATAGAAGCCCAAGTCTATGGCAACATGGGCATTACCAAGATGAACATGAACGTCATGGAGGAAGCTATTGGCTACTTTGAGCAGCAGCTGGCCATGCTGCAGCAGCTCAGTGGAAATGAATCTGTGTTAGATCGGGGCCGAGCGTATGGGAACCTGGGGGATTGTTACGAAGCTCTGGGGGATTTTGAGGAAGCGATAAAGTATTATGAACAGTACCTGTCTGTCGCACAAAGCTTGAACCGCATGCAAGATCAGGCAAAGGCCTACCGAGGTCTGGGCAACGGGCACAGGTGAGGATTGCTGCATGTTCTAACAACAGGCGGTGGAATTAAGTGCTTTAGTGTACCCAGAAAGGCATCTCTGTGTCAGGGAAGTGTGGGTGCACCAGAGGAGGAGAGGATGAGCTGCATCTAAAATGAGAGCAGGCAGACTATGGGTGCATGCCAGCATGGGACAAGGGGTGGGGAAGAGTGTGTGTAATTAGGGAGAGTTTGGGAATGCACAGGTGGGAACGGGAATAGGCCTGAGAGTGAGGAAATGGGAGATGCAGGCTGTGGGGCTGAAGTGTGCGTGCAGACAGGGGTGAAAAGAGAAGCCTGGCCAGCAGGTGAGGGCTGTGTAAGTGTGGCAGAGGGCAGGAGAGGCTGGTGTCTAGGTGAGTACAAACGGCTGCACTGTGTTATCAGAGGGATGTGTTTGTGTGGCCATTGTATACGTGCATAGGGATATGGCGTAGGACCAGGTAACAAGGTCCTCTGGATGCTGGGAAGGAAATGTTTTGGTCAGTGCTGCTGGCTCAGATAATGGGGCTGAGGTTGCTCAGTCCTTTGAACAAGAGGTTTGCAGGGTAGCGGAGGAAGGATGTTGATTCAAAAGTGCTGGGCACGACTCCTGAGGGAGAAACATTTGTCTCTACCTGAAAAATGTGAGATGACCTTGAGAGGAAATGACAAAGTATTCTAGTTCAAGAAAATATTGGCAAAATAAATGCTGTTTTCTTCCTTTTTAGAGCTATGGGAAGTTTGCAGCAGGCTCTGGTGTGCTTTGAGAAGAGGCTTGTGGTGGCACATGAACTAGGGGAGGCATTTAACAAAGCCCAGGCCTATGGTGAGCTGGGGAGCCTGCACAGCCAGCTGGGGAACTACGAGCAAGCCATCTCATGCCTGGAACGCCAGCTGAACATTGCTCGTGAGATGAAGGACCGTGCTCTGGAGAGTGATGCTGCCTGCGGTCTTGGTGGGGTTTACCAACAGATGGGAGAGTACGACACAGCCCTGCAGTATCACCAGCTGGACCTGCAGATTGCAGAAGAGACCAACAACCCTACTTGCCAAGGCCGAGCCTATGGGAACTTGGGCCTGACGTATGAGTCCTTGGGCACCTATGAAAGGGCAGTAGTGTATCAGGAGCAGCATCTCAGCATTGCAGCACAAATGAACGATCTCGTAGCCAAGACTGTGTCCTACAGCAGTCTGGGGAGGACACATCATGCCTTGCAGAACTACTCTCAGGCTGTGATGTACCTGCAGGAAGGTAAGAGGCTGAATTGTCCAACACACCATTTTGTGGTAGATAAGTGGGAGTAAGAGGAACACCTTGAAGATGGTGAAGAGAAATGAGGCGCTATCAATGTGGCACTAAGAGGATGTTTGACAGTGACCTTCAATGCAAGAGCTATTACAGATATCCATAATTACTGTTGAGCCTTCTGTTGAATAGGTGCCCCAGTAGGTTGTTCTGGATAGCACACCATGTCAGGCAGAGCCTTCCGTTCATCTCTGAGCTTGAATTCCAAGCATGCCTAGTGAGTGTCTTGATATATGTGTGTCTGTCTGCTCCATCTCCTGGTGTGATGTGAATTCCTGAAAAAACTAGAAATAATGGTTGCTGCTGAGCTGTGTGGATGTGGCCAGGGCTTCCCATCTCCAGTCTGTGGGAAATGTTAGGTGTATGAGAGGAGGCATCCTTGCTAACAGCTGAGCCCGTGGAGGTGAGAGACTTGGAGAATGATAGAAGGGAGCAGACAAGAAGGTGCTACTGGAAGTGAAACAAGCACCAAGTTGCTTACACCAGGATCCTGCCCTCCTCCAAGCCGTATGGAGCCTGTCACGAGGCTAGGAAAGCTGCTGGGAAACAAGCAAGAGTTGTGGCAAGAGGCCTCTTCTCTGGCAACATTTGGTAGCATAATGTGATTTTGATTAAGTGACTGTTAAGGTTTAAGTCAGATTTCCTGGTAGGAGCGTAGTGAGTGTGTATTAGGGCACTTAGCTTTAACTTCACCTGGGGTTGGGTCTCGGTCCATGGAAATGACTGCCCTGCTTAGGCACGTCTTGTGCTGGTGTTGACTGGAGTGTGAACAGCTGCTGCGCAGCACTTCCACAGCTGACATCTCACTGCTCTGCATTGCTGCTGTCTGCCTGCCTTGGGCACCATGGAGCCATAGGGCTAACCTGAGCCAGCAGTCCCCAGCAGCAGAGGCAGGAGAAATACTCCACCTGGCTGCCAAAGTGACTTCTCCCCTGAGGCTCCCTCTCACTCTGACTCCTTTTCAGGACTGAGGCTGGCAGAGCAGCTGGGACGCAGAGAAGATGAGGCCAAAATCCGCCATGGCCTTGGCCTCTCCCTCTGGGCAAGCGGGAACCTGGAGGAGTCTCAGCACCAGGTATTCTGTGGTCTGCCCTGTGCTTGCAGGCTTTTGTCCTCTGAGCTCGGTGGGTCACTTCTGTCCCTGGGGGTGGAACTGTCTGGTGCATCCTGGGGCAAGGTGTGCCGTGCACTCAGTACTCTCAGGCCCCTGTGCCTTCATCGCAGGTTACCTGCCCTCTGCTAGGGATGCTGACCCCCTGAGAGGCTGCCTGGGGGTGTGGTGGCCTTGGATCTTGCTCTCCCACAGGTGCTGTCTGTTGTATCTGTCAGGGTGTCACCGTGGCTGTTTTCCCTCCCAGCTCTACCGGGCCTCGGCGCTGTTTGAAACCATCCGCCATGAGGTGCAGCTGAGCACAGATTACAAGCTGTCACTCTTTGACCTGCAGACATCTTCCTACCAGGCCCTGCAGAGAGTACTTGTCAGCCTTGGTAAGAGATACCATCCAATGAACTCCAGTCTCATGCAGAGCTGGACTAAAGGTGCAGGGAGGCAGATCATAATCCAGCCTTCACTTATCATCTGTCTGATGCAGCACAGCACTGCGTTTATTTGCCAGGACAAGAAAAGGTGTTTCCTGCTTTGGATTTCAGGCACCTATGGTTTCTCTTCCATGCTTTCTCCATTCATTCTCTTTTTCTCGGATTAATTTCCCCATATATCGTGTTAGCTTTTGCAACCAAGATGATCTGTGGGACTGCATACCAGCGTAGTGACTACTCCTTCCAGAAATAAGTGCTGCTATATGTTTCTGCAGGTTTTTGTTCTGATTGAGGTAGCAGCTGTTTCTGTACCATGTGTTGCAAACCATGTTGATATCGCATTTGAGAGATAACTTTGTCTTTTCAGGTCACCACGATGAAGCTTTGGCAGTAGCAGAGAGGGGACGAACAAGGGCATTTGCAGACCTGCTTGTGGAGCGCCAGACTGGGCAGCAGGACTCTGATCCCTATTCTCCAGTGACCATTGACCAGGTCTTGGAGACAGTGAATAGCCAGAGAGGACTTGTTCTCTACTACTCACTAGCTGCAGGTTACCTGTACAGCTGGCTGCTGGCTCCTGGGGCAGGTAAGGTGCTTTTTGAAGACGAGAGCCTATGAACAAACCTTATAAAAAACTGTACCATTTGGAGCTAGGAATGAATGTGGTCCCACAGATTCTAGAACCGAGGGGCTGGAAACAGTGGCATAACTACAGCAATAATGACGTGGAAGTGCTTACTCAGGATTTTGACATTGACCTGGGAATGGAAATGTTTCAGATGTTTAATATTTCCATTTTCCTATCCCAGTCTGGATGTTTTTCCCACCTGGCAATGCAGAGCAGTAATGAGATTCCAAATCTGTTGGCTCTGTGAGAATCTTCTATGCGTAAGAACTCCTACTTTAATTATATTCCCGTGCTTTAGCCTTTCAAAAGCTTTTGACATTTATCCACTGAAGTGAATTGCAGCAAACAGAAGGGTGTCCCCGCTTCCTGATACGCCATTGAACTGCCTGATCCTCTGAATTCCACTTCAATAAATGTGGAAATGCTTATCACGGAGAAGCAAGGAGGATTAATTTGAAGAGGGTTGCTTTTTTTGCAGGCAGCTGGTTTTCATTATCTAATAAAGTGATTACTAAATTTTTGTGAGCTCTTTCTGGATATAATTTAATAATTGCAGCCTTTTAGCAGAACAAAGCTAAAGAGATAAAAAACTTTATTTAGATTGCATCAAAAATGCTTTGGGAAGGTAAGCAGACATTTATACATGACTGATTTCAGATGGAATGGCAGTGATTGGAAAACACTTCTCTTGGGGGTGTTTTGCAGTATTGCCTTTGTAGGTTTAGGATGATGTCATCCTGCTATGCCCCCAGTCACTAACTGGCCCTTTAGTTCCATATTTTGCTGAATAAAATGCCAGTAATTGTATAGTGTTGAAATCAAGCAGTATCTACATGTATCAGAAGTATACCAGCACCACAGCTGGTTTTCTCCTTGCCCAACTGATCCTGTAGAAGGGCAGCTGCACTCTCCAGTGCATGGATTTGTGGCTACTGTATTGAACACACTGTCAGGTGTAAGGGAGGAGAAGGACAGCAATGCTTTGAACTCCATCATGCAGGTTTCCTCCTGAACAGTTTTGCTGTTTCAGTAGTGATTCCGCCCCTAATCTTATTAGTACTGGCAGAAAGTGGCAGCCCAGGATCCTCTTATCCCACTGAAACTGTGTCCTTAGAGCCTCTTCACTAATTCTCTTTTCTTACAGAAGGAGCTGCTTTAGCATTGTTCCCCCACTCTTGCTAATTGATCTTTGCTGTCAATGCAAACAGGGCATCCAGAGCCTCCTTTCACTGTTGATCACAGTCTGTGGTACTGTAGAATTAATTGAATCAAGAAAATTATGCCTGTCTAAGGGGAAGAAGGCTTTATCTGGAGTAGTAGCTGAATTCTTACCAAAACAGCCATTGTTCTTTGTATTATTATTCACTGTGAAATGTTAACTTATAATATTCTACTATATTTTAACCTGCCTTTTCCTTTCTTTGTGTATAGCATACTTTTCTGCATAAAAGTGAGGGGAAAAGCCTTTGTGTGACTGCTGTAGTAATAATATTTTTGCTCAGAATTTGAGCCTGGTGTGTTAAATATATGTAATGAGAGACTACTAGAAGGCATTTTTCAAGGACAGCTATTGAAATGTGACTTGGGCTGGTAGATGCATCCATGAAAGATCTATTTTATAATTTATGTAAGATTGCTGCAAAAGCAAATGCATTCTGAATACAGCATAAAAGCACTCCTCTGCCTTTGTGCCTTTGAGCTATCATCTGCAAAGTACAAAGCTAGATCTTAAAAACCAAGTTGGAATACAGGAGGGCTGGAAATGCTCTGTGGAGACGCAGTACAGAGTGCTTTGCCCCAGTGGTGCTGCAAATGGAAAGTGTTGAAGACTGTGCCACTTTCCTGGACAGCTGCTGGCTGTGCTTCTCTTTCCCTGCAGAAATCATCTCACAATTCCTGTTCCTTGCAGGTATTCTGAAATTCCACGAGTATTATCTGGGTGACAGCTTGACAGAAAATGCCGGGGACTTCCATGAAGCCAACAGCATGACCCTGCAAACAGTAACAAATTCTGCACTGGAACAGTACATCTCGAGTGTGCGGGAGGCTCTGGGGGTGGATTCCTACTATACCCGGTAAGCTGGATATGGCGTTTAAAGCCCTGATTCTTGCTCTCTCAGCAGGAGGCACTTTGTATCATTCTCAGCTAATGGACTGAGAAGTGAGAACTGAGTGCTGCAGTAGGGGTGAATTTGTGTTACAGTGGCAACAAAATTCCATGTATCAGCCTTCTTAAAAACATTAGGTGCTCATTTTTCCTCACCTTACATTGGAAATTTGCTCAGGAAACTGCCGATCTCTTGCTACACCAATCACTTGTGGGTTTCTGCAGCCCTTTGTTACCACTCAAATTCACTTAATCTCATGAGAACTAATTTGTACTGTCCCCAAGTCTTCACACAGTGACAGAAGAAAGACAACCCAAATCTTTGTGACACCAGAACAGTAGAGCCTGGCAGTCTGCACTCCATGCCATTTTCTTGAGGGATACAAATGGCAGAATGCAAGCAGATTTATGGCTGTATTTGCCTTGGATAAGTGGCAGAGGAGAAGGAAATTAAACCAATCCCCAAAACAGAGAAACCTAAAATAAACCATGCATCAATATCCCAGACAAGAATGGGAAGCTGATTGGTATGAGAAAGACAGAAAAGATGTCTGAATTGAGATGGACAACATGTATCTAGAAGAAAACGTATCTGAACCATTTTCTCTGCTTGGTTGCCTTGTTCTCCAAGGAGGGAGGAAATGTCAAAGTGATCTGTGTGGTTTATGTAGCTCTGCAGCTAGGAGATGGATAAAGGAGTTTTGTTCCTTTGTGTTTAGCTGCACAGTGATTTTCTCATCCTTTCTGTTTGTTCTAGTGCTGTGTGTAAATGTTTTTGTGACCACAGCACTGACTATCCCAAAGTGATGATACAAGACACAAAATTATTTGAAAAAGTATATTCTACTATTCCGAAAGCTTCTGGAGAATGTGTTTTTTTGCTTCTGTCTCTCTGAGTGCAATGTTGGAGTCTGGAAGATATTGCCATTGGGGAAGGATAAGCTGTAGTGATTCAGTAAAAGGAGGGTTTCAAGGATGCAGAATTGTGCTCATGTGGACCTTTGTGTTACTGAGATACAGACAGTATTTATAATGCAGAGTTTGAACATGAGCAGGTGAGCTGCTGCTGTTGTTAGCAAAATGGTGGCTCTGGCACAGGGATCTGTCGGGTTAAAGTTAAGCTCTGACCCTCTCTGGCCTCAGCGCAGTGTGAGGTTGCTGTTTTCTGAAGTCATGCAGCAACCTCACAAGGGAATTGTTAGGGTTGTGTCAGCTGAGTTCTGTAAACAAGACCAACTGCTGAGATGGATTTGTGGACAACTCCTAGTATTGAGACAGTCTGAAACCAGAAGCAGTATTAACTGCCCGTATTCATACCCTTATTGTAGGTACTGTTGCAGCATGGTGGCATGTCTTCCCATTTTTTGCTCCTGGAAAGGAAGGGATGCAGTCATGGTATGAGTCATCAGGATTTTGCTCTGGTGGTTTTAGGTTCTACAGTGCAGCCTTGGCTTTGTGCTGAAAAGCGTTCATCACTGCTGGTCTAATTACGCTGACAAGTAACACATACCTGCAAAAAATGAAGTGCGAGGAAGTTTGATGCTTGCTTGAACTTGTGCTGGGACAGATGTCTTTCTCTTCTAGGAGAGCTTGTGGCCAGCTCTCTTGGGTTCATGAACTCAAGATTTTTGCTTCTTTTAAGAGCTCAAAACATTCACTGTAATACCTAAAACCGTGCCAGGACTCAAGACTGTGCATGCCTGCAGCTGGAAGAACATCATGCAGGACACAGCTGTTGACAGCCTATTCTTCCTCTCCATTTTCTTTCTTCCCTCCTCTGGCTGTTGTTCAGCTGCCCAATGCCAGTGCTCAACTGATTGGCTTTTGTCAGGGCTTGTTCGCTCAGGTTATGAGATAATATTGACCTGGAAGTATATTTACAAGATATCCCATGGTCCGTACAGCAACAAATGGAGTTGCCTGTGCTGAGTTGTACCTTAATTTGATTTATGTGCTTATTATTGGAAAACATGTCGTTGCAGAAAGGCTGCAATATGTCAGGAACCCACTGAAAGGAAAGAGATGTGAGATGCAGGACAGCTTTAACAGGCAGGAAAGCAGGTTTAGCTGAAGTGTACAAATTCCAAGGCTGGCAATGCACCAGATGATGTGCAATTTATTTATTTAATTAAAGGAAGGAGTTGTTAAAAACATATGTACAGTAGTGTGTTTGCTTTCTGTCTTTACAAAGAAAAACCTGCTATCACTGTTTTTGACAGAGACGGTAATTTAGGTGTTAACATCAGGAAATGCAGAGTTTAGAAGTTTTGCTCTCTGTTGCTGCTGTCTTAGTTGTCACCATGGAGTCTTTATTTCTTTTATTTTATTCTATTTTGTTTGTTTCTTTCCCTGTTTGTATAATAGGAGCATCAACACAGCTGTCTTTTGTATATTGAGCTTTGCCAGTGTAGGGAACAAGCAGAACTTGGAGTTGTTGTGGAAAGGATGCAGTAACGCATGTTCTTAGGCAATTCAAGGGCCAAATTTGACGTTTCCTGCAAACCTCAGCTTTTCTATATTGTTCTGTAACTTCAGAAATCATTTCCCATTGCTGGGCATGGGGGTTTGCATCCTGTATTTCTACCACTGTATATAATCCAGGGACAATTTGACTTTAGTGTCTGGTTGAGGTTGCCTGAAATCCATTTTCTCTCAAACTGGCTGAGCATTTGTCACAATACTGTTGTTCTTTCCTGCACCAGTGACTCCTTCACCGTGCTGTTCCCTCTGCAGAGCATGTGCTAGCAGTGAGACTGAGAGTGAAGCTGGAGATATCATGGACCAGCAGTTTGAGGAGATGAATAACAAGCTGAACTCAATGACTGATCCAACTGGCTTCCTGAGGATGGTCAGCAGGAACAACCTCTTGAACAGGTGAGAATGTAGCAGTGCATTTGGAGATCAGCAAGGAGAATGAGATGCCTTGGTGTGACCTCAGAGTGCAGCTGATGACACTGGTGGTCTTGCTTATTCCTCTATGCTTCAAGGACAAGAAACAGCATACCCTCGTGACTGAAGTAACCATTCATATGAATATGTCTTCACAGTACTGATTCTTGTGGAACATTAAGTATCTATCTTGTAAATAATGTCCACATCTTAGGATGTGCAGTGGTCACTTTCTCTCCTGAGCAGAGGCATTTCCCTTCAGTCTTTTCTCTTCTTCATTTGGTGTGGATTTCTCCCTTTCTCAGGGAGCCCTGTGTCTCACTCCTGATGGGATTGAGAATGCCTTGTGCTGCACGTTTGTCCAGCCTGGGATGGTCACTTGGAAGATCACCAGGCACTCCACACATAGGTGACCTGTTGAGTCTTGGTTCTGTTCTACAGGCTCAAGTCTTACCTGTGACGGATAGAGAAGTCCTGCTAGCCCCTGGAAAGTAATGGATTCCTATTGCTTCCTTCTCTAAAAATAGACATTTTCAATAGAAAGGAGGTAGAACAGCAAGTGAAAGCATCATTGTGCTTTCTTCTGAGATAGAGTGCCACCCGCAGAGACCTTACACAGGACTGTGTATTTCAGTTAGGAACCAAATAGCTTGGTTTGGAAGAGCAGGGAGTGGCATCTTCATTACATTTCCAGGTAATAGTGATAGCTTAAGGTAACAGCCAGCGAGGGCTTGTCAGCAGTTGTTAACTGGCATCTCTGTCGTGAGGGGCAGCCATTTCTAATTTTCTCATCTCCTGGACAAGTTCTATTTCTGACCGGCTGAACACCTGCAGAGGAACTTTGTTTTTGTCCCTTCTGTCTGAGAACTGTGGAACAATTGAGCTCTTTTCTTATACACTTCTTGTGGAAGTACTTGTTTCTGTGGGTTATAACTGTACTAATTAGCACTAGCTGTGCAGTCTCCACTCATTTTCTACCTCTTACAGTGTGCTCAGGTTTCAGTCTTTCACAACGCTGCTGTTAAGGGCAAGCATTCAAAATAAAAATTGAAAACAGAAAATTTCCAGTGTCACCACTCCCATAATGGAGAGATGCTACATGATGCAACCCAGGGTTTCTGGCTAGGTCTGTGCTCCAGCATGGATTATATGAGCACAGGGTACCCCAGGCCTTTCTCAGCTGGAAAAGAAAAAAGCAATCAGCCTGCAGTGCGGTGAGCAGACACTGGAGCCTGTGAGCTGTAGTAACAACATCACATGAAACTGGGAGCTTCTTGTTGCTGCCAACGACTGGCCTGCTTTTCTTCCCACAATCTATGTATGTATCTGTTCATGCTGCTGCAGTGGTAGTGAGCTATCAGTACTTCCTAGTTCAGTGTCAGACAGACCCTCCAGGGGTATGCATGCCCCACCGATGATGAAGGTCTGCGTAGAAGAGAGGTTAAGAGAAATGAAGGGAACAGGCTGCATTTCTGTGCCCTGACTTTTAGAGCTTTGATGAGAAACAGTGAGCTCTCTGAGTCAGCAACAGAATTGAATAGCTAGCAAAGTATAAACTGTGATCTTCCAGCTTCAGTCTCCTGTTCCCTTCTGTTGTGTAATTGTTTTTCTGCCAGCTAATGCTGCCATGAGGTCATGCAGCTGGAGGTCAGTGCTGAGTGAATTGTTGCTGCTGTAGTGCTTCAGATGGTGGTAAGTAACACTGTGGTTCACAAACAGTGCTTGAAGGTATGGGCTCTGTTTGCCTTGGCTTCTGTGCTGCAGGGCACAAAGAGGAGTAGGGCCTGCTTGGAGCCAAGAGTAAGAGTTTGCCTTTCCCACTGCCAAGGCAGGCCTTGCATTCCTTATGTGGGGCCTGAATGCAGTGCTCACATGTTTTGGATCCTCAAGGGAGTTTTCATGGCATGAGGCCAGTGTGAGTTCTTTCACGCACAGGAATTGCACGTGCTGTTAAGGACCCATGTCAAAATGAGGCCCTAAGAGATGCTGGAACTCTTTGGAGCCATCCAGACTCCATTTCTGGTGATGAGCAGGTGGCTGAAAGAAACCCTTTGGTTTGGGTGAGTGCCTTCTGGCTGCTGTCATCGAGTAACCTGGTGATTCTGGCTATTAAGTAGAAAGTAATATGATTTTTTTTTGTTATTATTTTGGCAACTCTGCTTAGAAAAGAAAGAATAGTTGGGTTTGGCAGTTTAAGTTAAGGAACTTCTGAGAAAAAGTGGACTTCAGAGGAGATAGGGGCACTGCAGGGATCTCAGTGTCTGCCTGAGCTGCTGATGCCACTGATAGAGCACTGATGTGCAGCAGCTGCTGGGTGTTAGAGACAACGGTGGCTGCTTGAAAGCATCCACATAGAGCTCATATCTGAATGTTTTTGGAGCTTCCCACTGCTTGGTATCATGGCTGTGTCAAGATGCTGAATTTGGATGTGGTGTTGCATCTCTCAGAAAGGGCTTTTTGAGACAGGCTTGCCAGGTCTGGATGTCCGTTTGTCCCAAGGCCGACAGGTCTGCAGCAGTTAAGTCTTATATTCAAGCCTCCTGAATGTCTCTACAAGGTCATGAGTGGTATTTATCTCGACCAGAGCCCTAACAAGTGCCAAGACAAGAGCAGGCCTTTGCTGACTGCAGTACAAGCTGCTGCCTCCAGCCTTAGTGCAGCCACATTCACTCTCTACAATCAGAGCCAGTTCCTCAGAGGCTTGCAGGTCAAATTAGGCTGAGCTCAAGGCTTGTGTGATGAGGGTTTTCTCTTCCATTCTCTGAGATCCTCAAGGGATCACTGCTTTGTTCCTGTGTCTCCAAGATAAAGGGAGGAAGCAGCATTAACACTGACATGCAGGCATTCCTGAGCCCCAGTTTGTTGTTTGCTCTGCTTGCTGCAAATCACCATTGCCTTGTACAAGGGGTTGTAAATAAGCAGCACTGTGCAGTCTGTGCAGACTCCGAATGAGACATATTTATTGTTCCAGATATCAGGGGAGGGAACACAGCAAGAACAAGGTAGAAGTGCTCAGCCCTGTGTCTGTGCAGCATCCCAGAAGCCAGTGCTGGGGAGGAGTGTTTGCCTGAAAAATTCCAGTCTCTTTCATTACATTGAAATCACTGGGATGTGGACCCTGTACAGGTCCCTGGAGGGCTGCTCATTTGTACTCTTTTGGGAGGAAAGGGAGAGAGGGCTCCAGATTCAGTCTGCCTGCTGCAAAAGATGTCTGTCAGCCTCCTACTATGGTTTTTCTCACTCTCCTTTGTGTACACACACAAAGGATGTGAAAGATTTATGACACTCCTTTGGTTTTCTTTTAATAAAAAGTCCTGTTTGAGTGGTGAAGGGATAAATCCGGATGTTCTTGGCTGTGCAAATAAGGTGAAGGGGGCTTTACTCATTAGAGCAATCAAGCTCCTATCCTCTGCAATAAATTAGTCTGTGAAAATGGCTTAACATGGAAGACAAGGCTGTGAGTGCCACCTGCTGGCACATGGCTGCACCCTGGGAAGGATGGAGCTGTTGGGCTTGGACCAGGGCTCTTCTTGCTGGCTGGTTCCTGGATAAGCAGCAGAATATCCCTGACATTCCCTGCTGCTATATCAGATGGAATATAGTGGAGGAATGTGCCGTAAGCACAGGGATCAGGGCACTGGGGATGCACAGAATCCACAGCATCAGACAATCACAGAATCAGTGAGACTGGAAGGGAACTCTGGAGATCATTCGGTCCAACCTCCAGGTTGGTATAACACAGTTTTTATTTCCTGATCAAATTCTAAAGCCTGTGCTTGATATTCTGGATACACCGGTGCTCTACAAAGTGTGCTCAGCTCAGTCAGCTCTGCAGAGGGATTTAGAGGGGAGAACACAGTGCTGCAAGAGGTAAAACTGAGGAACAGAGACAAGGGGAGTTGTTCAAGGAGAGCAGTTGCCGCTCAGGGACTGGTGTGCATTGGTTGGTGGGTGGGAAGCACTTGTGTTGTGCATCGCTTGATTTGTAAATATACGTATATATAAAAACACAATTAGTATTTTTTCTTCCTTTCCTGTCTTAATAAATAGTTTTTATCTCAACTTGAGATCTACTTAGCTTTTTTTCCAGTTCTCTCCCCTATCCCACTGGAGTAGAGCAATGAGTGAATAGCTGTGTGGTGCTTTGCTGCCTGCTGGGTTAAACCACAGCATGCTTAATGTGCTGATGAGGTGTGAGGGGTTAGTTGTGAGTCCGGGAAGCTGTAGCTGCTTTCCTGTCATATATGTTGGCAAAAGCACATGGCACTGGAAAGTATCTGAAAGCTGGAACAGCGCTGTGCTTCTCGGAGACTAGGAAGGGAAGGAGGCTTTCTTTGTGCAGCAGCATCAGAGCATGTTTGAGGCTGGGGTTACAAAGAATATCAGATGCTTTTGGCCCCATGGGGACACTGAGGCCCTTGTGGGTGGCCTTTTATGCCAGGGATATTGTTTTTGTTACTGGACAGCCCCACTGGTGACTCCGGTTGCACTTCAGGCCTTGTAGTACTATTACTGTAAAACATCTCATTTCCCTCCCTTCCTCTTTTTTAAAGGCCCACCTGTTAAAACTTTCTGGAAAATTATCCTTTTCATATAACGTGGTTGTTTGTGGCACCATTCCAAGGATAACCTTTCTGGGGAGCTCAGCTGCTGGATTAGACAGACCAGATCAGGGCAACTTCATTTCCTCCTTGGGGCCATAACTTTTTGTGCCCGCACCATCTCAGGCTCCTTAGAGTTCTGGTGTTTGGTGGTGCCTGGCAGCCAGGTAGAGGTGCCTGGGGAACTTGTGATGTTGCTGTCATTGTGCATTGTGGTGTGAACCTGAATGGGAGAATAAAACCATGGTGTGAAGCATCTCACAGTGCTCAGTCCTCTGCTTGGACAGACTGGGACTGGCTCTTTGTCAGCGTTCTGAAGTCAGTGCAACCTACAGTGGAACTCAGTTCTTTGAAACTAACCTCTCACTTGCCTTTATCCCACAGGAGCAGTCAGAGCATGACCAGTCTGTTCAGCAGCACCGTGTCCCCTGTTAAGGATGGAACATCTTCTCTTCCAAGGAGGCAGGCTTCCTTCACCAAACCCCCACTGCGAGCGCTCTACGACTTACTGATAGGACCCATGGAAGGAGTAAGCTTCTAGATATAGAGATTTGCTTACAGAAACTCCCTGTCACTTGGGAAAGCTGAAATGGCCAGCCTGGGGGGTTGTTTTGAGGCATGATGCCTTAAGCTTGGTCTTCCCATGTGAGACTGAATGTAGTGGGAGAGGAAAACCAAGGACCACTTCCAGTTAGCTGCCAAAGTGTAATACTTTTGATGAAGGAAGTGTGTCCCTGATTGCTAATCCTAATTAGCAAACTTGGCAGACTCACTGAGGAACAAATAGATCAGGAAGAGTGAAAAACTGTTATAAGTATGGGGAAAAAAGCACCCATGGAAACTGAAACTTCTGCTAGGTGTGTGTCACTTCGGCTCAGATTCTCTGATTCTGTTGCCAACAGAATTGGAACAGTAGGTAAAATGGAGTATTTATTTTAAAAAATACATATTAAAAAGCAAACAAACATTTCTGGAAGACAATAACTCCTTGGTAGGAAGCTGCTGCTTGTCAGCTTGGGCTCTGCAAAACGTGGCAAGGCTGGATGGGGGCTGGTGGATTTAGCTGCAGAGCACGCGTCCTGGTTCAGCACAGACAGCCAGTGCTGGGCAAGCATCCCTTGGGGCTGCTGGTGTTGTAAACAGCGTGTCAGGCTGGAGCAGACATGGTTCACAGGATGGCTCCTGAGGCTGCTGTGTGTCAGGGATGGCCCTGCATCCTTGTCTCCAGTCTGTGAGCAGGACAAGCTCCAGAGCTGTAAAGGGGAAAGGAGGAACAGCAAGAGGTCAATGACTGTTCTTAATTCCTTTAAAATGAAGTTTTTCTCATCCTTCAGCAATTTTGTTCCCCCTTCAAAAGCCAAAAAGCCATTGAAAGCACCTCACGGTCTCGCTTCAGCTTCCTACTGTTTGACACTCTCTATTGTAGCTGACGTGTTTTTTGGCATTTCTGACTCACTCCCAACTCCCTTTGGAGGAAACCACCAGATTGAAACTTCTGTTTCTTAATGATGTTCATTCATCTTTGCTGCTGCTTGAGAGCTGAAGCTTGAGACCAATTGCAAATTCCCGTTATTCACTCATTGGTGGTGAGATGGGGTCAGTGTATCGCAAGTTAATCCTCAGCTATCAGTGTATCATGGTGCAGTCTGGAAGTTTGCTCCAGATAGACCGTGAGCAAAGTGGAGGAAGGAATTGTGTTAGCACCAGGGTGCATAGTGATACAAGTAGCAAAATTCACCCTCAAACTGCACAATAGTCATTTATTTTCTGTTGGATGGTGATTATCCAGTGTGTGCACTTCAGGATTTTCTGATGTTGCTCATGCATGCCACGTTTTAAAAGTTTGTGTTTCCATTTGTGGTAGTAGTTTACTGCTGATGGCAAAGTAAAGATTATTCTGTTTTCTCTTAAATGGGGGCTGAGCTGAAATAACTTTGCTTTAAAGCTGGGATTTCAAACGGATTAACATCTGATAAATAGCAGAATAGTGTTAGAACATGAGTGATATTTCTTCCAAAAAGAACCTAACTGGATCCACAGAGGTTTTGTGGAGTTATTATTCATGAAATGCTGCTTGTTTGAAACTATCCTTCTGTTCTGTTGAAGCCCCTGAATTTCCAGATCAGAAGCACCTGAGTAGCTGTTTTTCTGATGTCAAAACAGATAGTTGGTGCATCTGATGGAGATTAAATCATTTAAAGTTAAAATTCTCATAAGAACGACAGTTCTACATGTTAGATCCTTGTCTTCATCCTGCAGTGCACTTTGCAAAGTGGTCTCATCTCTGGGAACAAGGAGCAGCCTAGAGGGGAACAGAGCAGCACAGGCTGAACTGATTAGCTCCGAAGTTGTGTCAGAAGGAGGACCGACTCTCAGCCAAGCCTGGGCTGAAGCTTTCATCTTCAAAGCAATAATTTATTTACCAGGACTAAATAATGCTGCTGTTCTGCCTTTAAAGTGTACAATTGCCTAGAAACGTAATGACAGTTTGCGTCAAAGTCCTCAAGACGTCTTTGGACCATACTAATTCTATGTCTTTGCTTTTCAGGGCTTGATGCATTCCAGTGGGCCCGTTGGCCGTCACCGCCAGCTGATCTTGGTTCTGGAGGGAGAACTGTACCTCATTCCTTTTGCTCTCCTGAAGGGCAGTTCCTCCAATGAGTACCTCTATGAGCGCTTCAGCCTCATTGCAGTACCATCCATCCAGTCGCTGAATCCCAGCTCCAAGGTCTGGCACTGCGTTTTAAAACCTCCCTCTCACAGAACCTCTCCCCTGAGGTGTAAGTTCCTATGCATGCAGGAATAGCAGCAGCTCTGTCCTATACAATAGAAATGGCAAATGTGCCTCCTTCGTGCGGCACTCCCAGGGCAGACGAGCATGTCGAGCACCCCAGGTGCAAAGTATTCTAGTATAGTTTCTGCTGCACAAAATCACGACACCAGACATGCCAGGAAGGACAAGAGGAATTGGATATCCTCCCTTGAAGGGCAGCATATCTTGGGTTGTGAGCAAACCACGTAAATGTAGGTGTTTGTGATACACATTCAGCTTCCTTGGTGAATTAACTGCCTTATCACATACCAAGTTACATTTCCCTGCTTCTCAGCTCTCTGTGTGGGGAAGGACATTGATGTCTCATGACAGTGAAGCCATAAGTCAAGGCCAGTACCACTGGCAAATCTCACCAAAATATCTTCATGCTGATGTGTGGCAAACACTGTCAGCTTTTCTAAGGCCTGTGTCTCCAGGGAGAATATTTTAAGTTGCATCTCTTGCTGAGCAGTGTTAACATTGCGTGTCTTGCCTTGTACTGGGTTAAACGCAGTCACTGGAACAGCAGAAGGGTCTGAATATCTTCTTTGTTACTGATGTGGAGAGTAAGGGTTTCTGGTCACTGTCAGGCCCCAGTAATCAGTTGCACACAGCACGATGCTGTTGGCAGTGGACATGCTGATTCTTGAAATACAGATGCTAGAAACCAGGTAGTAAATGTTTACCAATAATCCTCCCTTAAAATGGGAAGCTGGGATCTTCTTTATACATTCAGCTCTCCTATAGCCCTCCAGGATGACCTGGGCTAAGTATATTTCTTTCTATTTTAATCTATTCATTAACCCAGGAAGTGGGGATAGAAATCTTGACTGTCCTAAAGCGGAGATACTCTTTGGAATATTTAAATGGAAAAAAACTAATGAAATACAGAGCTTTTTTAATAATTACAACATCCAAGCTTCTATTTAGAACCAAGGAGACAGATTGCTTTACTGGCAACACCTCAACAGACAGATCTCTGAACCCCATTTTTGCTTTCTTTTTCTCTTTATATAGTCCCATGGGAAGAAGAATACTTCTGTTTACTCCAGTTCTACCTCAATGGCAGCTGTCATAGGAAATCCCAAGCTCCCTTCAGCAGTTATGGATAGGTGGCTGTGGGGACCTATGCCCTCTGCAGAAGAGGAAGCGTTTATGGTATCAGAGTTACTTGGCTGCCAACCCTTAGTTGGCAGTGCAGCAACAAAAGAGAGAGTCATGAGTGCCCTCACTCAGGCAGAGTGTGTCCATTTTGCAACCCACGTCTCCTGGAAGCTTGCTGCTTTGGTCCTGACACCCAACACTGACAGCAATCCAGCCAGCAGCAAGAGTTCATTTGGGAACCCCTACACAATTCCAGAATCCCTTCGCATGCAGGATGATGCCAGTGATGTGGAGAGCATCTCAGACTGTCCTCCTCTCCAGGAGTTTCTGCTGACTGCAGCTGATGTCCTGGATCTGCGGCTTCCTGTAAAATTAGTGGTTCTTGGCTCTTACCAAGAATCCAACAGCAAAGTCACTGCTGATGGAGTCATTGGCTTGACAAGAGCATTCCTAGCTGCTGGGGCTCAGTGTGTCCTAGTGTCCCTCTGGCCTGTTCCAGTGGCTGCTTCCAAAATGTTTGTACACGCCTTCTATTCCTCCCTCTTAAATGGGATGAAAGCCAGTGCAGCTCTTGGTGAAGCTATGAAGACTGTACAGAGCAGCAAGCAGTTCTCCCATCCATCCAACTGGGCAGGTAGGAGGAATCTGTCTTTTGATAATCTGTGATTTTTAGAAAGGGCTTTTATGCCAGAGAGTTTGAATTGAGTAAGAATTGGTGATAGCAGGTAGCTGGGAGCAGCATGTTCCCTGTACTCACACAGAACTCAGCCCGTGTTTCAGGCCCTAATTCTGAGCATGGCTGAATGTCAGTGTCAGGTAGAAACATTGGTATTTCACTGTTCAGTAAGCAGGCTGTGGATTTGATATAATGTAAAGCAATTGCAAGATGAAGTGTGTTTCATCACAATTGTTCCATAACTACAAAGAAATAATGTGCAATACAATCACTCATTCAGTATGTGTGTGAGATCTGTAGGGGCACATTTAACTGAAAGACGGTGTTATTCCATTTGTTTGAGCAGGAAACCAGTATTGATTTAATAGAGGATGACGAGTAAGAAGCATTGAGGAGCTTTCTGGAGGTTCATTCTGTAGAACTGGGCAGTGAGTGGTCAGTAATAATGCAGGGTGCAATAAACCATTACATGTCACTAGTCTGAGCAGGCAGAAGTTACCTGCTCCTGTTTTGCACGTTTTCATTAACAAATAGAGGTTCTCAGTCTGTCTCACTTTGATCTCAGTCTGACTCTTCTGAACCCTGCAGGCTTCATGCTTATTGGGAGTGATATGAAGCTGAACAGCCCCTCTTCACTGGTAGGACAGGCCCTGACTGAGATTCTGCAGCATCCTGAAAGGGCACGGGATGCCCTGCGTGTCCTGCTCCATCTGGTAAGGGAAGCAATACTGCAGCACCCAGCAGGCATGGGAGGGGGGCTTGCAGTCTGTCATAGTGAGATGAGTCTTTGAATGAAGAATGGGAGGAGAAACACCCTGATGTGTAATAGCTCACACTTGGATATGAACCTTCAACCCTTCTTTCATACCATAAGTTGGTATCTTGCTAAATCAGTCAGTGTAAAAAGAATGGGACACCTGAAGGAGACTCCAGAGTGGATATGAAGTCCTCTGTTGTGTTGTGACAAGAATCCTTCCCAGTCCCATCTGGTTTGTGTAAGCTGTTGAATTGGGTCTGTGCTTTAAAAATGAGATTATCATTGAGGTTAATTGTTTTGACAAGGAAAATCACTATGGAGATTGCAAGAAAGCAGTCATGGGAGTGCAGAGCTAGTGCCTGAGGTCTGTGGGCAGACTTGGAGATGAGAGGCATTTCTGTTCCCACATGTGCCAGTCGCCTGCTGTGGGGAGCGCCAGGATGGAGGCCAAGGTGTCAGATGATGAGGATACTTTCTTATTACTTGTAGTGCTTTTTTGTCTTTTTTTCTTTCCAGTATGTCTTCTGTAGTCCCACAGGAATGTGGAGTATCCATGAGATGATGGAAACTCAGGAACATTGCTAGTCATTCCACTTACTGGGTTTTGTGGCCACTTTCCTCTTGTTACTCTTTACCATGTAGCTCTGCATGCTCTTGCCTGGTAATGAACAGTGTACTTAAGAGACTGGAACCTGAGAGTGAGTCATCTGGAGCAGACAGATGCCACTGCCCGTCTATTGGAAATGGTCGTGATCAGGCTGGTTCTTAGTTCCTGTGGCATTCATTTACCCAGTGTCCCAGAGCACAGTGGTACTTGTCACAGTGATTTTAAATCTGTGGGTGCTGAGTTACTGGTGCCTCTGTTTTCAAGGGCACTTAGTTTTCTATGTGTGACAGGTTCATCACCAGTCTAGCTGTCCCTCAGTGTGTTGTTCCTGCCTCTTTACTGTGTAAAACAACGTGGTTAGTAAAAATCATTTCTATAGTGAGCTAATGTTGTATTTTCCTCACAGGTGGAGAAATCATTGCAGCGAATCCAGAATGGGCAGCACAATTCCATGTACACTTCCCAGCAAAGCGTGGAGAATAAAGTTGGAGGTATTCCAGGCTGGCAGGCACTGCTCACAGCAGTGGGGTTTCGCTTGGACCCTCCAGCCAGCGGCCTGCCAGCAGCAGTGTTCTTCCCCACCTCTGACCCCGGTGAACGACTGCAGCAGTGCAGCAGCACCATACAGTCCCTCCTAGGTAAGAAGCTGACCAGCTGCAGGCTCTTTTCTCTTATGACCTAGCAGACGTCTGCCTTTTCCTGCCTTTCTTTGGTGTAAGCCTGTAGAATGGTACTGCTGGTCTAGGTTTCTACAATAATGAAACAGAATAGAGTTTCTGGAAGTAAACGTTAACTGAAACTGTTATAGATGGGAATCATTTACTCCCAGGTCCAGAATCTGAGCAGTCTGATATCTCTTCCTTTTTTCTATAATCAGATGCATGGCTGGAAAAAAAAATATTTTCTGGAAATTGCTGCTGTTTCCAGAATGATTCAGATGGGGAGAGAGGTTCTAGGAATTAGCTGAGGTTCTTTTCCGTTCAGGTTGCTGCATTCCTTGTGGAAAATAAACAGGTATTGAACAATCTGTTTCTGCTGGTGTTTTCCAGGTTTGCCTAACCCTGCACTTCAGGCACTTTGTAAACTTATCACAGCTTCAGAAACAGGAGAACAGCTCATCAACAGGGTAAGTTGGAGGTTTTTCTCCAGTACCAGTTTCCAAATGGTTCATTCCAGGTCAGTAAATTCAGAAGTGCGCAGAGTGGGTTTATGCTGTAGTTTTATCAGCCTCAGAGACTGAAATTCTGTATTTCCCTCTTTGTGTGAATGAAAGTATGTGTCCAGAAAAGAAAAAAGTAGGCGTATGACTGGGCTGCATGGCCTTGGGTCTCAGCTCAGGGACAGAAGTGAAAACATAATATACATACTACAGTGTGGGAGAAGCAAAACGTGGAAAATAAGTGGTAGAAGCACTAATAGTTTCTTTGGCCTATCCAAACTAAGTATCTGCATCCTATCCAGGGCTTGTGTTGGCTGATTTTGTACACTGTAGTTACCAATAACCCAGACAGTACCAGGCTTTGGTCGATGCTAGGGGTCTTAGAACTTACTGAGCCAATATTTTTCTGGTTTGAGTGCTCATAGCTCTGCTGCAAGAGTTCACCTAATGTAAGAGAAATGTAATGCCACCCTGTGGCCAAGGCACTCCCCCATACCTCCACCCTCCCCACCTCCTTCACACTCTTCCCTCTTCCCTGTCTTTGTATCATGCCTAGAAGAACCTAACCTCACTCTGTGCCACCTGCCTGGCTAGCTTTCCCTTGTGTGTTTCTTACTGTCCCAATTGCTCCTCTAATGAGTTTTATCTTGTGATCATTTACTTGCTTGAGTAAATGAATACACTACACATCGTGAACAGGTGAACAGAATACTTTATTTCACCCCTTCCCCATGCAGAGATATTATAGGGAAAGTAGCTGGGATTACCTCCGTGTGGTTTTGTAGTGCTCCCATTCACACTGTGGTGTCGAGTCTGTCCACACAAAATGCAAAATAACAGCTCCAGCTTTGCAGTTATCCATTAAGAAGTTGCTTTGTGGGTCAGTTAGCCTATGTCTGCTTCAAGGAAATAGTTTCTTGTCAGAAGTTACAGTAGCACAAGGAATATTTCTAATGGCTTATCCTTCGTGGTATTTTGTTTTCTTGCCTTGGCTCATTTATTAGTGCCCGAGACTTCTGTTGTCAAGTATCAGGGTTATTTCTTCCTCCTTACCACCAGAGGGAGGCTTGCTGTAAGTGGGATGTGATGAGGACAACATTCCAGGTCTGAATGTTTGACTGTTCATGAGATTACTTCACAGTTGTCTTCTTGCCTCAGACAGTTAAACCACTCAGGGGAGAATATTCAGGCTGGCAGGAATATTGAATTGCTTCTGCATATTTTCTTGAGTAGCCCAAACCATAGGCAGAATTTCCTTTTGCAAGAGCCTACCTAGTTATAAGATCAGGATTTTCCAGCTGAACTCTCTCAAATTCTGCTGTTATTTGCTGTTCTTGCCTCCTCCTTCTCAGCAGTTCAGTTGGTGAACAGCAAAGGCGCAGCCTGTCCCAAAGGAGAAAAGACTTTAAACAGAACTGGAGCATGAATACTGTCAGCTCAGTCGATAGGTGTTGCTTTTATCTCTTTCCAGTAAGGGTGATTGGAGTTGTAAGGGAGCAGGTGCTCTTGCTGTTAGTGAAGCAGTGAGGTGGGCAGTCTGATCTCTTGCTCTGGATGGCAAGTGTTGATTTTTAGTACAAGCTGGAAGGCAGGAGCCACAAAAGTACCAACTCTGATGCTGCTACATTTACAAGGAATATATAGGTGTTGATTACTGTTTTACATGCCAATAACGTATACCAGATAAAAGAAGAGATGGGCTTTATGTTCAGCCTTCTGCCAGAATGTGGGTTGGTCTGGTTATCTGCCTGCCTTCTGTCTGAGCTGATTGCAATTTGCTGGGCATTCCCAGGTTCCAGCTGCCTCTTCCTACACTGCTGGGCTCCTGATTCACAGCTCAAGCCATTTCCATTGCTCCCTTCTTTCTCAGAATAGAGCATCCTGCAGTCAGGATGCTGGTTTGCATGTGGATGTGTCGCTACACTTCAGCGCTTCCTGTCGCAGGCATTTTGTAGCACAGAGTAACCTGTGTTCTTTTCTCCTCTCTTTTCCTTCCTTGTTATCTGCTGCCTGAAGGCTGTTAAAAATGTGGTGGGAATGGTGAGTATATTACATGCACAGAGGAATGATGCTGCTGTGCAGGATTAATGCCATTTCCCTGAGCTGCAGGGTACCACCTTCACCCTGCTTTCAGGCCTTGAATTTGATTAATGTGGAAAAAGACTGTGTAAGCTGTTGTGGGTTGGTAGACATGGGTGGTCCTGAGGTTAGCTGGTCCCCAGTTAATGACTTTCCATCCTTCCAGCTCCAGATTTGTTTTTGGGGTAGATGAGGCCCTGGCACCTTAATTTGGGTCAGATCTTCATAAATACATTTTTTTTTCTCAATTTTGTTACTCCTGTCCCTTGGGCAGTGTTGAGTAAATTCACTTCTGGGAAGCCATGGAGATATTAGGAAAGTCTTCCATAGCTTCTTGTGACTTGTTTTGTGCCCAGTTAAATGCTGAGAATGAGTTTTCTGGGCTTCATTTAAGGAGTATCACTCAGTTGTGGTACGGGCATTAGCAAATGTCTGTGAGCTGCCCCTTTGCTTTCACTTCCCCTGTGTTCCTGCTGTGCTTCCTCCTTACTCAATTTCCACTGACTACACCCCCAGCCTTCCCCCTTGTTCTGTCCCTTGACGTGCTGCTGTTCAAGTGTGTCTATAATTGCTGTCCCTGGACTGTTCTCTCTGCTCAGATCTTCCATCTCACTGTTCTGTTAAGAGCAGCAGCTGAGTGTAAGAGTGTCTCGGTGAGGGGCTGTCGGCAGTGCGTTTCCTTAGGTGTGACTGTCAGAAAAGCAGTGATTTGATTTGTGAGGAATGGATAATGTTTGCTTTATTTTCAGCTACATCAAGTCCTGGTTCAACTTCAGGCAGGCGAGAAGGAACAGGATTTCTCCTCTGCACCAATCCAGGTTTCTATCAGTGTCCAACTCTGGAGGCTTCCTGGCTGTCATGAGTTCCTGGCGGCTCTAGGTAGGAAACACTTCTTTCCTTATCTTTCTGAAGCTACTGCTGGTGTCTCATATAGCGGCTTGAAGCAGCGTGAGCCTCACAGCTGTAGATTTGTTTGTCTGGGTTCTCTTTGGACTCTTGAGTTCAACAGATGGTGGATTTCAGGGTTTACAGCAAATTGGTGCTGTTTTAATTTCAGAATCTGGTTCTCCTTTGTTCATAATGCATACTTGCTTCTGACTTCCTACCTGAAGAGAATCAGTCATTCTTTTTGCTGGGCAACCTGTCCAATAGGCCAGGATGATGATAGTATGTACCAGGATCTTCTGACTTGGACCAGCAAAGGCTTTTGGGAAGGGCAATGGAGGATAATCAGTAAAATATGTATTGCAAGTAAAGAGATGTTGTTCCAGGGCATTGCAGAATTTAATGTCTCTTTGTTCTATGTGTGTTACAAACAACATGATGCTTGTTTAGAGCATAGGATCTTTTTACGAGTTGTGACTTTTTACTCCTTATTCTGCTACAGGTTTTGACCTTTGTGAAGTGGGACAAGAGGAGGTGATTCTGAAAACTGGGAAGCAAGCTAATAGGAGGACCATGCACTTTGCTCTACAGTCCTTGCTGGCACTTTTTGGTAAAGCTACTTAGTGTGGTTTTTGCTCATATGCTGTCTGATGATTTGATCAGTATGACTTACATTGAAATCTCACACTCGTTCCTTTGGCTGACATCACACATTCGTCATCCTACATGCATCAGAGGCCATGCATCATTTAACAAGTGCAGCAGGCATTTTTTTAATGTTAAAAGCAACATTCAGATCTGCCTGAAGACAAAGTTAGGAGTAAACGGGAGCAGCTGGAATATTTTGGGATGTAAAATCCTAATCAATTGGTGAATTCCCAAAGTTTTCCCTTAGGATGTTTGGTCTGAGGTCCTTGTCCATGCATTTCCTGACCTGTGCTCATTGTTTTTCTCACCTAAGTAATAGATTTTTTGGTTTGTTGTTGTTGTGTTTGTTGGCTTTTTAAAGTACTGTAGTGCATGTTTTATAGCATTTTTCTCATAGTTCTGATAAAAACATTGCCTGGTTTAGTTTACTATTTCTTTGTATCTAAGGGCACATTTGTACTGTTTTTAATTTCTTTTTTAGATTCTACAGAGCTGCCTAAGCGCCTTAGCCTGGACAGTTCCTCATCACTTGAGTCTCTGGCTTCTGCTCAGTCTATTTCCAACCCTGTACCACAGTACCAAAACCCACCGTTCTCTCCTACTTGTCCAGATGGCATCGCATCAGATGCCATTTCTGTGTATAGCCTGAGCTCCATTGCCTCTTCCATGAGTTTTGTTTCCAAGCCAGAGAGCGTGCTGGATGGTGTGGGACACAGAGGGCGCCAGGACTATGAGAGGCCCAAGAACATCTATCCACATAGGTCTGCAGTGCAGAGCCAGTTGTCTCCGCAAACCAGCGTGGTAGCCAGCAAAGTAGAAGAAGAATATGAAGGCTTTTCTATAATCAGCAATGAACCTTTGGCCAGTTACCAGGAAAACATAAAAACAAGATTTTCCCCTGATCACAAACAGGCCAAAGCTGGTCAAACTGGTGGTGTTAAAGAGCCCGTCAATTCCAAAGGGAGCATAAGCACTCCAAATTCTCCTGTTAAAATGACTCTTATTCCCAGCCCAAACTCACCATTCCAAAAAGTTGGTAAACTTGCAAGTTCTGATACTGGGGAATCTGACCAGTCTAGTACTGAGACCGACAGCACTGTCAAATCCCAAGAAGACAGTAATCCAAAGCTTGATCCTCAAGAGTTGGCCCAAAAAATCCTGGAGGAAACTCAGAGTCACCTCATTGCTGTTGAACGTCTTCAGAGAAGCAGCAGTCAAATAAGTAAGAGCAAAAATTCAGATGATGCGGTTTCCACACCAGCAGGTATGTCTGCATTCAAATCATCAGAGACCAGTGCGTTCAGCAGGCCAATCAGCTCGAGTCAGAAAAATCAGTCTTCACCTCTTGCAATTAAACCAAAGCCTCCAACAAGGAGTTCATCCCTTCAGAAAGTGAGTTCTGGCTATAATAGCCCCACAGCATCGGAGATGTCAAACAAAGATGGCACGGGCCAGTACAGTGGGCAGCCATCTCCAAGTTGTGATTCACATGGGTCCTTAACTGAGCAGCCACACTTTAAGCTCAAGTACCCCAGCTCTCCTTACAGTGCTCATATTTCTAAATCACCTAGAAATATCTCCCCAAGCTCAGGGCATCAGTCTCCTGCTGGCAGCACTCCATCACCAGCTCTTTCTTACTCATCCACCGGCTCCGCTCGCTCTAGTCCAGCCGATGCTCCAGACATAGACAAACTAAAAATGGCTGCCATTGATGAAAAAGTGCAAGCAATTCACAACTTAAAGATGTTCTGGCAGAACAGCCCCCAGCACTCCAGTGGCCCAATAAAGATTCTCCGAGGAGCACCCGGTACAATGACTTCTAAGAAAGATGTCCTCAGCTTGCTAAATTTATCTCCACGGCACAGCAAAGAAGAAAATGCAGAAAAGCTGGAACTGAAGGACCTTTCTATTGAGCAACACCTCGCTTCTCCACAAAAGAACCCTCCGAATGGACACAGACACCCTGAAACTACAAATGCAGTGACATCAGCTCACCCTCCACCTTCCAGTAGCACTGCGGGGACTGTACGCCCCATGAGGCTCCCATCTGGGAACGGTTATAAATTCTTGTCACCAGGAAGATTTTTTCCTTCCTCCAAATGTTGAAATGTCTTGAGTAACAACTGATGACTTCAAGTCTGGTTAAAGTATTTGCTTCTGCCCACTTGCCTTTATTGATACAGAACCACAGAATATTATCTAAGAAGCCATGGTCGTACCTTTGTCAATACACAGAAATGTGACAGATTGGCCCTTGCTGTTCCTGTGTAGGAACATGGGCCTCACGCAGATGGGTTTTAGTTTCTGTTACCAGGTCTTTGGCCAGACTTGCTTCACAGGTTCTATGTAGCATTCTGTTTTTGCTGCAGCCAGTCCAGCGTATCTCTTTCTGTTCATAAAATGCTAGATTTTAAGCCACCACATTGTATTTTTTATCCTCACAGGAGGTTTTACAGCTGGCTTTTTATACAGAAATTATACATATCAGGGATTGGAGAGAGATGAGAGGAGGCAGAACTTCCATGAAGCATGCACGGGTTTCTGCCTGCAGCAGTGCAAGCCATTTCTCTGGTTGGTTGAAAGGCTGGCAGAGAGGAGGAGATAACACACCTCTAGGTATCTCCAGTAAGTGCTTAGCAAAACACAAGTTGCTGACTATGCAACTCCATAGCAGTTCTCTTTTCATTGATAAATACAAAGACAAGAGGAGAGAGATGCCCCTTTCTAAAACCTGCATCCCAGGTAACTGTGTCTGGAGAGAAACCTCTCAGGTGACTTTCTGCTGGTTGATCTGCTCCCCAAGAATGTTTTGGGTATAATGGAGAAAGGTGAGCCTCAGCGTGAGGTGGTGAGTCTGTGCCAGAGAGGTGAGCTCTGTGTTTATCGATGCTCTGATCTTTCCGGCACACAATGTTACCATGGTGAAATCTTTGACTTGGTAAGTATTGGGGCAGTACAGATGTCTTCTGTCTGCTGAGTGTGTAAAGAAAAGGGTTACAGACACTGAGGCTCATAAAGTTGTTTTGTAGTTCCACATTGGCAGGAATGTGACATCAGTGTATGTGGTTTAGAAGTTACCCAGCCAAGTAAATCCTTCTCTGACCCTACTAAGTGTTTACTAGTAGCTTAAAATGGGCACATCTGCAGGACCTTTCCCTGCTGTGGAAACAAGTTTCTTCAGAAGCAAGTTCACCGGTATCCAGAGGCAGGATATGTTTGTGTCATTGTGCGGTCAGGACACACGCATGAGGGAACGTGCAGACCAGCTGTATGCAGAACCTGTGCACCTTCTGATCTGTGGAGAAAAGAGAGCACCCCAGGGGTGATGTGGGAAAGACAGGAAGCTTTCCTAGGCTAGATGGCATTTAGGTGCTGTCAATCAAGTTGGAGGCTATTCTGTTTTTTAAGTGGCCATTAAATATAGTGATGTAATCAGAATCAAAGTGATAATTTACATGCACTGATAACTGTGGGCATGAACTCAGCCACACCGTGCACTTAGATCCAAGCAGAGTATTTCACAGGCCGCGTGCTATGAAGTCGGAGCACTGGATCACCAAGGCTTTTGGTTTCTATTATGCACTCCCAACATTTGTCAAGTGACTGAAGGCTCATCACTTCACCTCTCTGTGCCTCATCTTCCCTGTCTATCTACATGGGGATAGTAATATTTACTTACCTACCTCACGGAGGTGTTGTGAGGCTTATTAATTAGGCCCTGAGTTTTAGAGGGATCTTAAGCCGACTTTCAGTCTTGCAGCTGACTACCTGAATGGTGAGTGCAGACAGATCTCCAACCTGGTTAGGGGATCATTGTTGATGCAGGTAATTGTTGCACTTATATCACGTCTGGATGCTCTTCTTGGAAATGTGGACCTGAGTATTTGTGACCTTGGGGGGATCTTGGGAGGAAAGAGTGATAGCAGGACAGAGGATTCAATTCTGATACCATGATGTAAAATGACTTAGGTTCTACTTAATCATGGCGCACGTCTGAAATGCTTGCTATGAGTATATTCTGGAAGCCACTGATGTTAGGAGAATAATTTCCTTTTTGCTATTGCGAGAGATTAACACAAGCTCTAAGGGCAAAGAACATCAGACTGTGTAGTTGCAGTCAGCTAACGAGAGATGGATGGTCACAAAGGTTTCAGTGCAAGAAAGACAAAAAGAGTAGTTCTTCATTTACTCGTATTATGCAATGTAGCAAAAGAAAAAACAAAGTTGACTAAATCCATTCAGGTTGTGCGATTCAAGTTACTTGTCTGTATACTGCATCTTTCTGAGATGGTGTGGTGCTAGATAACTGTCTTTCCATCACTAGGTGGGGTACATTGGAATAGAGGGCCAAAAGGAGTCAGTACAGCACTGACACGTCAGGTCGATGGTGACTGCTGATGTGCAGCTTGCCATGGTCACACAACTGCTGAGGGACTCGGTGTGACTTGCTCTGTTTCTGACCAGCATAACTTAAAACGACATCCCAGGAACACCCAGGATGGAAGTGGGCAGCTTTTTATGTATAGCAACAGCAAATACTCCCTGTAGTGCTGCATTACATGCTGAAAATAAGCCTCTTTACTGTAGTTTACATCCGTAGCTAAAGGCTCTTTATTCTGTGGAAATTCTATATTGTCATTTTGGTACAACCCTTTTTCATGCTGCCAGTAGGTTTCATACTGGCTTAAGGTTTTCAGAAAGAAGTAACTCGGGGTGGGAGGGTGATGGTGCTTCTGTTTGTGGTTTATTTTCTAAGGGGAGGGTTGTGTTAGAAGCAGGGAGGGGTCAGATGTTCAATATATGGGAAATTGGTGTTGTATAAATACGGAAGTTGGGTGTCACTAGAACAAGTCTCTGAGAAGTTGATTTCCATGGACTTGGCACAGGGCACTTCCATTGGCTTCATGAGAGCCGTCAACATGCATGCTTGCTTATGTCCGGGAGACACTTCACACACCTTGTGCCTCACTCCTCCACCCCCAACTGAGAAACAACCCCTTTGTGAGGGAAAAAAAACAGTTTTATCAGGTTTGCCCAATACGTGGAGAAATTCAGGAAATGAAAATAACATGATATTCTCTGTTTGATATTAGAGTTCCTTCTGTGGCGTTTAAATGCATTTGTCGTTGTTGTATTTGTGCATGGTACAAGTGACAACACTGCTTAATACAGTGAGCAATAAGAGTTCGGTATTACCCACTTTCACACTAAACCTGCCACGTGCAACGATTCCCTGGGGCCATGGAATGTATTTCAGTTTGGTTTTATCCCATGTGTTTTACTGTGAGATACTTGATGGCAGATATTTTCTTGGCTATCTGTGGCTGAAACTAAAGGGGAACAGTGAACAATCTCACGGAACAAAATCCCGTTTTGTTGGTTAGCCTGAACCCTGGCCTGCTACTGGTTGTCCTTTTTAGTCATACCCTATTGAAGTAAAGCAAAAAAACGATTGAAAGGTGCTATAGCTTGGCCAAGACTGGTGTACACAGCTTCCTCTCGTTAGGTCAAACTCGTTCTGTGACCATCTCTTTCACGTTGCAGAACAGATCCATGTGCACAGCGAATCCCATAGCAAACACTGGTAGCTTCAGGCTGGGTGGTAATAATGGATCTGAGCAGTTCTGGGTTCGTTGCATTGCCGTGCAACCCAGAAAGGATTCAGATGTGTATGGAAAGCTTCAACCCTCGGCTGCAGGACTCAACAGAAGAGCATTGGAATGGGACAAAAAGAGAAAGAAAGAGCATTGGAATGGGAACTCAGCAAAGACTCTTCAAGCACTCGCTCTCCACATTATGCAGTGTTATATACGGACATTTTTGTAAATTAAAACCCCCCGTTTCCAGACAAGCATTAAACTTTTTTATATTCTGAAATTTACCCATGTAAAAAGATTTTTTTTTTTTCATATTTTTTATTGAAATTGCCGAGGCGTTTGGGCCTAATTCCTTTGTGATTTCGGTGTCTATTAAAGCATGAGTTCTCTCAGCTCTCTGGTCTCTTGCTCTAGGGCAGCACTGGTAACAAACAAGGGCAGCCAGGACAAGGGTCCTCAACTCTTGCTGTGCAAATCAAGGGATCTTATTGGTTCTTAGCTTTGCAAACCATGACTGCAAATTGCTTTTGCTTTTCCAGTAGGTGTTGGGAGCGCGCTCTGATTGGCTGCCTGCTGCTGAGCCACGTGCCCTCGGATTGCCACGCATCGCGCCTGCGTACACCGCCATGAGCCGGAAGTAGCACAGCACGGCTCGATGCGATTGGCCGCCCAGCTCACAAGGGGGGCGGGACTTCCTCCGGAAGTGCTCTGTGTGGAATAGGCCAGGCCGCCGCCGGTCGCGCGTGCGCAGTGCGGGGCGGTGCGGGAAGATGGTGCTGATCAAGGAGTTGTAAGTGCGGGCGGGATGAGGAGGGAGCGGCACCGAGCGGGATGGGAGAGAGACACGGGAACCGGGAACCGACAGCGGCCCTCAGCGCTGGGCAGGGCCGGGCCGGGCCCATCGGGTGGGGCTGATGTGCTTTGGGCCTAGCTCGGATCGGCCGCGCCGGAAGCGTCCGGCCCAACCCAGCGCTGGGCCGAGAAGGGTCGGAACAGTCGGGTCGGGCGGTCACGGGTTCGAATCCCCTGTGGTGTAAGTGGGAGAAGTGCCGCTGTGATACGGGAGGAGCGAATCGGGGGGGTGGGCTCCGTGAGCTCTAAGGGCCCCTACAACCTGCACGACACTGTGAGACTGTGTGAGACTGTGATAGAGCGGGGATGGGGCGCAGGGAGCGGCCATGGAGCGGGGCGGGCAGTGAGAGGGGCCGGATAGAGCCAATGCCGCACGGGGCGCGGCTCCGTTCGGTGCTGTGGGTATTGTATTGTGAACTGTGGGTGTTGTGGGCTGTGTGTGTTGTGAGCTGTGGGTATAGTGAGCTGTGTGTGTTGTGTATTATGAGCTGTGTGTGTTGTGAGCTGTGTGTATTATTATGAGCTCTGTGTGTTGTGAGCTGTGTGTGTTATGCACTGTGTGAGCTCTGTGTGCTGTGAGTTCTGAGCTCACTAAAAGCTTTGAGGCGGGTCTGGTCTCAGAGGCGTTTGTTTTATTTCCCGTTTCTCTCGGAAGGTTTTTAATGGTTGGAAATGAAAGTAGTTCAGTGCCTGGAACACGGGGATCTGTGCTGACAGGGGGAAAGAAGTTGTGTTGGAATCGTGAGACGAAGCACGGGATGGAGGGACCTGAGGGCAGCCAGCGGCATCCGCTGCCACCTCAATGGGTGTCACCGCTCTTTAAATGACTCATAACGGCTGTAATTGCTAACGTTCCTTTGTAGGCTCTGAGGGCCCGTGTGTGTTGTGCTGTACATTGCATTAGTAGGGCTCCTTGTCCTAAAAAAAGCTGGTACCTCTGAGTTACAGCAGAGCTGGAAGTGGAGCTGAGATTTCCTTCTGATGTTCCCACCCACATCCCCCTTCCTGATACATCTGCCTTCTCCACATAGCTTGTATCCCATATAGCTCTACTGTCATACAGTGCATTTGAATAGAAAGCCTGAATTAAATCATGCTGATGCTTCCTTCTTGACTGAGTTTATTACAGCTCATGTCTGTTGCTGAAACCTAATAGTTAATTGTATTGATTTTTCTCTTTTTCCTCTTTCAGCCGAGTGGTTTTGCCGTGTTCGGTACAAGAGGTATGTCCTCATCTCACCTGTTTTGGTGCTGGGGGGAGGGATGGGAAGATGCCGCCGTGTTCTTTAAGTCTGACTGCCCTGGATCCAAATGTTTCCTGCTCTGTGCAGCTCAGCTGTGCATAAGGTGCTGTGTGTGAGCCACCAGTCAGGCAGAGCTAACCTGTTGCACATCAGTGAGTTTCAAGGGAGGCAGATGCCTGCAGGCCTGCAGTGTTTAGTTGTTTCTGAGCCACTCCATGGCTTACGAGCAAGAGAAGAACATTGTGCAGCTGTGCCCTGCAGTAGAATTTTCCTGCTGATCGAGGCATTCAGTGACCCCAAAGCTTTTCCTGAAGACAAAGGTAGGAACAGTCTTCTGAGATCTGAAGGCAGCTGTTTGAATGGTCCTGTGAGGGTGGTACCTAATTAGTTAAAAGTATTAATCTGGGAGAGCTACTGGAATTCAATCATTTCCAAATCTTGTTAACAGAAAAAAATTGTATTACTTTTATTTAATTAAGAAGAATTTCTGTGCTTTGCTTTTAATATGGGACAAATGAAGGGTAATGGATGCAGTGTGCCATAACATTGTGTTGTGCTGAGGTGAAGGAGGAGGTGCATAGAGGTGTGTTTTGCCCCATAGCCACGTTGTCATAAATGCTTCTTTTATTTTTCTTCCCTAATTTCATCGTGCTCCTAATCCCAGTTCTACACAATGACCATTTTGTCTGACTTAACTATTGAAATGTCACTTTTCTTAACATTCCAGTATCAAGTTGGTCAGCTTTATTCGGTGGCAGAAGCCAGCAAAAATGAAACAGGAGGCGGTGAAGGAATTCAAGTCTTAATAAACGAGCCTTATGAAAAAGACGATGAGAAGGGGCAGTATACTCACAAAATCTATCACTTAAAGAGGTGAGGAAAACAGATATTGGTCGGGACCAGCTCTGTTAATGTCCTTGCAGTTACCTTCAGCAAAGTTCTCTTAGCTGTTCTGTGTTCAGTTATGCTGCTGGAGTTCCTGCATAGCTTAGTGTTAGTACCTTAGGTATCACCCTTACGGTGCTTGGGTAGAACGTGCCTTTTATTTTGACATGGAAGAAATCAGTTGGCAAAAAAAAAAAAAAAAGTCATATCAATCTTTGTTTTTCACAGCAAAGTTCCTGGTTTCGTAAGAATGATTGCTCCAGAAGGCTCCCTGGTGTTCCATGAGAAGGCCTGGAATGCATATCCTTACTGTAGAACAAGTAGGTAACGGCTTGTGTCTTGTGCTGTCAGTGTTTAGGGATGGTCTGAAATGGTTTAGGAGAAGAGTGGCTGCCATCAAGTAGAAAGTACATGTTGTATTTTAACATTATGTTTCTGAGATCTCCTGTTCTGAAGAGGTCTACTTACGAAAAGCAGCCTTAAGAGTGTGATGTCTTTAGTGCAACACTAACACCTCACTCTTTGAGTGTAGAACAGAAGCTGTTAGAAACAGCTGTATTTTCTATACATCCTTATAGTCTGTTTGAATGAGGTGACTGCTTTATTGAAATATTCCTAATTGTGGCAGCTCTGTTCTCTTGTACTTATTGAATAGTTGAAAGCACTATTATAGTAAGCTTCCTAATTTAAGGCTGGTAAGTTGTGTTCTGCTGCAGCGTGCTGAGCGCGTACACCAAAATCTCTTGGACTAATCTTGAATGTTTCTTAACACTTTGATGTAGTCATTGTATGTAAGGCTTTTCATACAATCATATCTGATAACGCTTTTGTTTCTTTTTCAATTCCATCCTGCGTGTTTCCAATGACCAGTTGTGACGGTGAGTGTTTGAATTGCTATCAGTGCTGCGGTGGATTGCTCTGAACTGTGGGTACCTGTACCTTGTGTGGGTTCCTGGCACAGGACAACGTGTTACTTTGTCACTACTTGGCTCTAATTGGGGAGAACTGTAATTTGGCAAAGAAATGCTCTCGTTTTTTACATTATCTCTTGTATCTTTGCTTACTGCTACAGCTCTGTAACGTCTGTCTTGTTAAGGCATGCCAAGAACAGGAGGCTAAGTCAGCTTTTTCTATAGTCTCGAATGTGGGAAGAGCAGTGAAATAATCAGTCCCTGAAATCTCTTTTTCTGTAATGTGAAATTCTGCCTCAGTTAAAATGGGTTCGCTGAGAAGTGGGCTGGACCATTTTAGCTGGGCTGTTGGGGTTTTTGCTGTTTAAAACGTTTGGTAAGGAGATCAGCAAGCCTTAATTCTCCCATGTATCCATTTTGGTGATCTGTTTGAGGAAGCTTGTAAGTTTAACATTAAATTCCCCTGTCTGCTTGCATGCAGACTTGATTTAGATCCTCACCCTGAGGGTACAGCATAAGGTGCTGCAAACACATTGCTGAATTGTTGGCTTCTTTCCCTGTGATGTGTGTGCTCACTGATGTCTGCTTTCCTAGTTCTGAAGTTAGAAGTGATCTGTGCTAGGCTTTAGACATACTGTTTGCTAGTAACTAGACCTTGGCGGTCATAACTGTGCTATACGTTAACATCTGCTCTTTGTTAGCTGTCACCTCAACCTCTTGGAGTGGTATCATTAACAAAACTATATTTGTATAGAATTTTGCCGTCTTTGCTGCAGTATTCATTTATATGCTGTGAATGTAGAAGTAAAGAATTTCAGAGCTGAGGAAGGGGGATACTGAGTGACTGCACTCTTACTTCTATTTGTGTGCACCAAGCTGGGCTTACCAGTAGTACTGCTTTCAATGTAGTACTTGGTGCTGTAGCTGAATTCTTGCCCTTTGAATCATTAAGATTGGAAGAGACCTCCAAGATCACTCAGTGCAGCCGCCCCATTCCCACCAGTGCTGCCCACTTCTAGGCAGGTTCTTGAACCTTTTTTGTGCAGAAGGGGCTGTTTTCTTTTTATAGTTTAAATAGAATGTCTGCTAGTCAAGACTTAGCTTTATTGCTTTATGCAAACGTGCATTTACACATATGTAAAATATACCTATGCTGTCTAACTAGAAGTTAAGCTGGGTGAGCATAACGAAACTCATGTTTTTGTTTTAATTCTTACAGAATGAATACATGAAAGATGACTTCTTCATAAAGATTGAGACCTGGCACAAACCCGATCTGGGGACGTCAGAGAATGTGAGTTGCGATTTGGATACGTCACATTAGTAATATTTTCCTAGTGCTTTCAGCCAAATAAAGTCTTCCATATCCAGTAATGGTGGATAATCACTGTATAACGTTCAAAGTCCAACCAGTTATTTACATAAAACGCGTTAATCACATCCGTCTGCAGTGGTTGGGGGTTTTCATCTGCAGAGCTACAAAAACAAGAGGAATTGTCATTATTTTGTTAATGTTGAGGTCAGTGCAGGTGCCTGATTCTCACTGGTTTATTTTTGTATGTTTCTGTGGGATTATTTATTGAAGCTCAGTCTCTATGTTTTCTGGACTAGAGGTTTTCTTTTCCTCCATTGGTGGTTCATTCAGTTCACGGGTCTCTTCAGGAGACCTCTTTCTATACAGTGACAAATGCACTTACAGAGCATTCAGAAGGGAATGATGGTCATTATATTCTTGGTGTTTTGGTATATTGTTTCATCCCTAAAGAAGGGATGCACTGCAGAGAAGGAGGGTATTTCTTGGGCAGCTCTGCCATACGGACAACAGGTGTGAAGTTATAAAGGCATGCTCAGATCAGCTTCATATCCCATGCATTCATCTGAGGCATACTAAAGGCAGGCCTCTTCTTTAGAGAACTGACTTGATCTAGTCAGGTTATTGGGACCTGCTGTATTTGCACTTTGGTACCTGTAAATATTTCTTTCTTGAAAAGATCGTCCATTTTGGGTGATGTTTCTAATTTAAGCTTGATTTCATTAGCTCTGATGAATGTGAAGATCACAGCTTGATTTTAAATCCTGGTCTCATGGATGCACAGGAACTGAAAGCTTCATGCTGGTTTAAAATTGTTTAGTGAATTAAAAGATAATTCCCTTGTAGGAAAGCAGAGGAAGAAAGCACAGATCTTAAGAACACAGGCTAACTTTATGAAGACCAGAAAAAAGAGATGAACTGCATAAGGTCTGCAGCTTTGTCAGGTGATGGCATCAAAACCATTCCTTTTTCTTTTGCAGGTGCACAATTTAGATCCAAACACGTGGAAGAGTGTTGAAGTCGTCCATATCGACATTGCAGATAGAACTCAAGTAGAACCAGGAGTGAGTAAATGAATGGGCTGATGTTGGGGTATGGTCGTAACGTGCTGCTCATTCTGTCAGTGCTTTCTGTTTGTTGTGAATGAGCTGGAAGTGGTGTGGATTTTATCCAACAGATAAAATGATCTGAATTGAACAATTCTTCCCTGTGTTTTGTGTTTAGGAATCGTGTTTATGATTTTAAACTGTTGAGTTTGTCTCTTAGTTACACAATGAAAACATGAAAGTCAGTGGACTGCTGGCACAGCTGTAGTTTTTATTTCCAACTGTAGATAAAGTAATTGATTAGATGGAGCAGGCATCTGTGTGCTCATCTTAATGTCTTAATGTGTGAAGCCAAGAGCAAGAACCTACCCCAGCTGTCCTGCATGAGACAGAGCAATATTTCCACCAAGCTCCTGTTGTGCTTCTGCTGCTACTTTTTGATTAGAAATTCCATTTCCTCCCACCCCCATCCTTCACTGTGGTTCAGTCAATCTCAAGTGGAACCATCAGGCTTTGCCACTGAAAACTGGACTTCAGCTTTAAACTTCTTTTGTCAGAACAATTTGCAAGAAATTAAGTTCTCACCTCTTCTTAAAGCTGTGAGAATGCTCTGATTCCTCTTTATTGATTGCTTTGGTGAACATAAGCATCCTGGATGCACACAGAAATCTCTCTTTAGGAGACTGTGATCCTTTTCCTGAGTGTTTGAAGTTGAATATCTTGATATAGGAAGGAAAAAATTAGGAGAGATTTTATCAGCTATGGCACATGGTTCAGTGCAGTTGTATGCCACAGAGGAGTGTGTAGAGTGGTGGAGAAGAGAGGGTGGCAAAGTTTAGTGCTAGGAACACACGCTTTCATCTTCTCTTTTCAATTGTGCTTTGCACAGAAAAGATGTTGATGCCTTAAATCTGGTAGTGTTTAATTTCACTGAAATAAATACCCAAATTGATACATTCAGCATTATCTGCCACAGTGGGACATTGCTTATAGGACAGCATTTCAGTCTGTGACAGTTCCCATTCTCTTCCTCTGAATTGCCAGTGTGTTTTGTTAACCAACTCACTGTGTGTGATTGATCTGAGTAAGAAGGTAGGATATATTGATTTTACATGCTGGTTTACACTACTTTAGAGGGCACCTTCACTGTAAAGTGCTTGTCCCAATTACTCGCTTACTCCAACACTGGCCTGTTTGTGTTCACGTGATAATTTTGTGTTGGTTTTGTGCAAGCAGCTGTTCTTGAAACTATTTAATTGTTGTTTTCCAAAACTAAATACCTGGATATTTTACACTGTGGGGAGAGGACTCCTTTGCAGGGAAGTAAAGGAAGGAGGGAAGAGGACACAGTGGTATGTGAATGGGAAAGGCATGTTTCATAAACTATTTCTATTGCTAACATAAGTGTATAACCTGCACTGCTGCTTAACTGATGTTTAACGGGTGTGTGAAAATACACCCTTTGGAGAACCTCCCTCCCTGTAAACCACATTAAACATGTCTTGCCTATTTTAATGCAGCGAGGAATTGTTTTGCTGCCCCTTGTTCTTTCAGGCATTCCTTATGACCTTAAAACTGACCTGGCAGGTGAATGTATGTTATGCATTCCCTGTTCCATGCCTGGAACTGTGGCAGACAACTACAATGCTGTCATCTGTCAGAATGCTTTTGGTCACAGTACATGTAAATAAAGGGTTGTGCTTATTATTAATTTTCCTTGATCTTACCTGTTTACTCTGTAGTACTGTTAGGGAGCAGCACTGCTTATGCTCTATGCCCTCTTGCAGTGCTGTGTGCCGTGGCCTGCCTTTATGTTTCAGTTTCCTTTGTACTGTAGACTGACAGATGGTGGTATGCTAAAAGAAGCTGTACTTTTGGCTTAGGACCAAGATCCATCTAACCCAGTATCCTGTTAGTGGCCAGTAACGGTTACATGTGGAAGGATAAGGCACTTGGGAAGCTTAGAATACAAAAAGCTAAAAGGTGCATATCTGTGAAAAGATCAGTTTGTGTTTAAAGGACTTCCAGAACCCGTGGATACATCTGGTCCTTTGGTAGGAACTTCCATTCCCACAAACACATCTAGTCCATTTTGAAGCTGTTTACGATGCTGACCTTCATATTACTGTGAGTTCTGTGCACTGTTGGTTGGTACAGAGACAGCAGCACACACCTGCCTCATTCAGTTCATTTTGTATGGGGAAAACAGAATTCCCTTTTTATACTTTCTGCAGAATTCTTATGGATTTTGACTGTGCTTCCATTGTTCCCCCCACCTCCTCTCCATCACATCCCTCTCAGGTCTGCTGGCTCTTCATCCATCTTCACATGGAAACCATTTCATATGTGAAAGTCTTTGAAACTATTTTAAGTACGTTGTCCTTGCTTTTTTTTCCCCTTCCTCTTTTGAATATTTGATCTACAGAGCACCAGAACTATAAATGTGGAATGGTTTAATACAGAGTCTCAGGTCACCTCTTAGGTTTCTATGTTCTCTTCCTTTTGTAGTGGGTCCTAACTCCGTTTTTGGCCATAGCAAAGTGCTTTTAGGTTCAGGTTCACAGTAGAACCCATCATTGCATAGGTATCCTTGGGACTGACTTCCACCACCTGATTCAGATTAACGTTTCCATTTCATCCCTTAGACATTCCATTTTGTGGATTGCTGACTTTGAATATCACGTCACTGTTTTGTTGGATGAACTTTTATCTGCATTTAGGTCCTACAAGGAGTTCCCCATGGGCTGGCACCCTTCTTACACCACTTATTTGCCCCCTTTCTTCAACAACTCACTGTTGGCCAGCAGAGAAGTCTCCTTGACCCAGACTGGTAGTCTCTTCTGTTGTGAAAGTCTGCACTTTCTGGCCTTTGTTTTATTTATGTGTTTATTTTTTATCAGAAAGAACCCAATTGTGCTCCTATGGATAACAGTATGACGGAAGGAAGCAAGCTGCAGGTTTTAAAATATAATTTTCGTAAAAGTTTGGATAAATAAACTCAAGATGTGCCCTTGCATTCAGTGATTGAACCTTGGCCAAAGCATTGTGGTGTGACAATTACTTCAGTTTCAGAACTGCAATCAGCATAAATACAAAAAGCAGTGCGTTTCTTAAAGGTACTAATGACATGCATATGCTAACTTATGCTTGTCTAAGTATGTACAGAAATAATTTGGCCAACATCTGTGGCTTTCTTCAGGTATGGATTTAACCCTGGCCTCTTAATCGTCTCCAGCGTACAATCAAAGTCGCTTTATGTGGTTTGTATATAAAAATCACTTCCCGGGAGAATAAGGCTTTTTAAAGAGTAAGCAGAATTGAACACTCAGTGAACATCACAGGAGTCTACGTTTTTGGAAACAATTTGTATGAAACTGGAGCGTAGTGAAAACAAAGAAATTGAAGTCAGATTTATGGCTTGTTTCTGTACAGTGAAGAAGTTGTTAGATGTCTTCTTCTAAGTCGTACTGGGTCATTTTATTGCATGAAACAATGTTCTGAAAGTACAATTTCGTACAGGGCAGCTGGAGTATTTAAAGCATGCAGTAAGAGCAAGAGATATGGGATGTCTGTGCAGTGGTAGGGGGGTTGGAGCTTGATGATCCTTGGGGTCCCTTTCAACCCAATCCATTCAATGATTCTGTGATCCCCCTGGCTTTGCAGTTTCAGTAAGTATAATAACATACAGGCAACGTTCTTTTGTAGTCTGTAAAAGAATTCTCAGAGTTTCTTGAGTGAAAGAACTGTTTTTTTCTGAAAGCAAAGCGGATCTGTCCCAGTTTGGACTTAATTTGTGATGTGATAGGTGTTATAAAGTTCATTATTAGCAGTCATAAAGTCATAAAGTCAGAAGCATAGTATTGTGTGTTGTATTGGTAATAGTCTTGGTACGTCTTGTCTGCATCGTACACCTCTTAGTTTATCTAAGAAATAAATAAGAAAGTTTATTTTGAAGAAGTAAGGGAGTGCTCAGACAACTTAAATGTGGTCTGTGGGGCTTCAGGCTTGTTTCATTTTGGTGCTCAGGTGAGGCAGGTGTGTGAGCAATGGGCTGCTGCTGGTGGTCACTGGATGAGAAGGAAGAGAGGAGCCACCACCTGATGATGTTTTTCCCACTACCCTGATGTATCCTGGAATAACTTTTAGCCTTATTGAGGGTTTGTAGCAATTATTACTTTATTGGTCGTGATTCAGTCTTTAAATCAAAGTCCCTATTGCAGTTTGTTGCATTCATGCGTGCTGAATTGCGGGTTTAAGCAGGAAGTACATCTGAAACAACATCTATCTGTTCCTTCAAAAAGGATTTTTACTTCTCTGTGTTCTTACTCAGCTGCATCACGCTTGCCTGACTTGTTTTCAGGAGAGCTTCGGGGCTTTTTAGCTGTAATATTTCTTCCAACTGCTGCCTGTTTTTCTTCCTAAGAAGGACTTGTTGCTGTCAGGAGTTAAGCACTTGCTGCACAGATATTTTCCTTAAACTTTGCAAAGAACTGTTGTTTATTTGTACTCTGGCTCCAGTCCAGTCGACTTGCTTGCATGCTGGTAGGGCTTGTGTGTTGTGAGGAATTCCTACAGTGCTCTCTTGTCCTTCAAGGCTTCAGTCTAACAGGACTTGGTGTGATTCTTGAAAGGTCTTCTCTATATAATCTCTAACAACGTTACCGTGACTCATCTCTTTTCTTTGAATTTTTGTTTTCACCCTTACTTTTTACTTGCAGATAGTATTTATTTCCTTGTTACAGGTAATGCCACAGGAGTGGGAGAGTAGCTTAGAATCATACGATGGTTTGAGTTGGAAGGGACCCCTGTAGGGCATCTGGTCCCACTGCCTGCAGTGCTTGGGGGCACCCACAGCTCTGTCAGTGCTCTCAGCCACCCAGTTGCTCAGGGCCACATTGCACTGAGTAAATGGGACAGCCCTGCTTCGGGGCCCCACGTATTCAAGCGTGTATGTTTTAACTTTTAATGTGTTCATTTAATATCTTTCTCCTTGTTGACTGTGGTGAGGTTTATGCTGTTGGTCCCTCATGCCCTCAAATGCAGTGTGGGAGTGTGGGCTCTCCCTTGGAAGACTCAGACACTTGCACGAGGAAACGGGGCTGCATTTACTGCTGTACCTATGACAGATTAAAACACAGCAGCTCTTGTGTTTAATGATTCTGTTTAATACATCACCATCCCAAACCAAGCTGCAGCGCTTCCACAAGGAATTAGTAAACAAACATAGGAAATTGTTGATGTGTTGCAATTGTTTATGCCTTTTTTTGGTATCTTCTGTTCTGGTGTTTGAGTGGGGCTGTTGATGGGCAGTCATAACCAGTATTTTAGAACAGGAAATGTATTTATGTAACCCTAAATATATTTCTTACTGGTGATTTACCTGTAAAGGAAAGCTCCTTTGGTGTTTTTTTCTTTCCAGACAGGGATTGTTTAAATAATATCTATATTTAGACATAAGGTGAAGCTGTGGACCTGAGGATTGGAGCAGATTGCAGCTGTCTTCACTCACAGTGTCTGGAAATCACTAATGGGATGAGAAGTCTGCAGCTGGTGGCAAGCAGTGTGGCTGTGCCCCTGTGCTCACCTTGTTGGCTCCTAAAGGAGCCGGAGTGCTAACGAGGCCAGCAGGCTCATGCCCTGTGCTGTGCTGTGCTTGCAGCTGTAATTGGGCTTTAGGGCTCTGTTCTGTATGCCACGCATGTTGTACGTGAGGGAATATTGTTCATTTTGATGCTCGTAAAAAGGACGTGCCTTATTCCAGTAAAATCAGAAATGAATGGGGCTTTCCTAAATCACAAACGTTGCTATCATTCTGGGCTGGACCTGCATACACGTGTTGCTGGATTGTCAATGTTAACATGCATTGCTTGTGCTGAATCCTCAAATTACTCCTGTGTGGTGGATAAAGAATTCTCTTAGTACCTGCGGGAGTGCCCTGCTAAAGCTGCCTGGCTATTATTCGGGCTCATTGTATAAATATATTGTTTCAATTTAGAGGGAAGAATAGAAGAAAATGCTGTTTTGTGGTCGCGATGAAAATATATCCACTAACAGCACGGTTGAAGGTCTTCTGAATGGTGCTTCTAGGAAAGCCGATCCATTTATATATATAAAGTGATCTGAACATCTATTAATGCTTTCTAAATCCATTAACTGGTGGGTCATGTGGGGCCTTCAGTGCATCTGACAGCCAAAACACTGAGTTTGTGCAATAGCTGCTGGATCGCATGCGCAGCAAAATCATCTGGTGAACTCAAGTACTGGAGTTCTACATGAAGAAAGGGGAAATGGAACTGCTGTGGGGCTGAGGAGGATTCTGTTGTGTAAGTTGTTGTTCCCAGCCTTTCCCATACCGAGGTAGTATTAATGGAGATGCCAACAGAATGGGGGAAAAACGAGACCCTTTGGAATAGTGGGAAGGGGCAACACTTCTGCACAGTTAATTAGTCACTAATTACCACAGAGTGCAAGTGGGGGCAGGAATAAAAGTGGAGAGGAAAACCCAGTTAAATGCTGCAGTGTAAATGAAGAGTTTCTATGAAACCAGTGAACAAATGAAGCACGTGAGGAGCCAGCTTCTTGTTCCTTGGATTGCTGGATCTGCCTGTGGGCTGTGTGCATCCTTCCATGCAGCATCTGTTACTGGCCACTGAGACAGGATATTAGATTAGATGGATTCCTATGTGACCCAGCCTGGTAAGCCCTACCCCATGGTGTGCCAGTGCCAGGGTTATCTCATGTCTGCAACTGCTGTTGGTGCAGAGCAGTTTTGCTGGGTGTAGTAGTTTTCTTAGGCACGTGTTTCCCATACATCCTGTAAACCATTTTGTCCTGGGTACGAGGCCTGGGGGTTTCTAACCTGTCCTAATTCCCAAATAAATGTCTCTCTGAAATAATCATTTCCATACCCCTCATCAGTAAAAGGGAACTATTCTATACACTGTGAGCATTTCTCATCTCAGCTCTATTGCTGATGGCTTTGTATGCTGTGTATGACTGACCTGGTAAGAAGTGATGCCTGTTCTGTAATGCAGTGCCAGAGGAGCTGCTGCCTTGTGCTCACTCTATGCCTTGGCCAGCAGTGTGCCTTGCAGGCTGAGGTCAACAAGGTCCTGACTTCTTGAATTATCTCGCTCATGCCTTCTTCACTTTCTGCTCTGATTGATGGCTCAGAAGTGGACATGTGTTGTGGTTTGGGAAAACGTCAGCATTCTGATTTCAGTGTTATTCCTTTCCCTACCCAAAACAGTTTGTGAACCTGAAAGGATAGTGCCTATGGCACACAGTGCCCAGCACAGGGAAATTGGGATTGAGGAGAGGGTCTGGGGTGTTGTTCTGCTGTAAGTACATCAGGAGCACCACTGGTGATGGGCAGCAAGCAAGCAGCTGTGATGGAGTTTTTCACTCCAATTTAAACCAGACTAAAAACCTGTTCCACTGACTGCTCCCAGCTACCGGGTGGATCAGTTTGGATGCCATGAGCAGGAGTTTTGTTGTGGCTGTTTCTTTCTGACTCTCAGGGTTGTTTGTTTTTATATTATAGGACTACAAAGCTGATGAAGACCCTGCGTTATTCCAGTCAGTTAAGACTAAGAGAGGACCTCTGGGGCCAAACTGGAAGGTAATAAGAACTGACTTTGCAGCCATATAAAGTGTCATCAGCAAAGAAAAAAACAGTTTGCCTGTTCCCTAGAGACCAGCATTAGTGGTGTTAGTGATAGAACAGAGGGCATACATTTAATGTTTCTGTTCTTATGCATTCAGTTAAAGTTCCGGATGTGTTAGTAAACAAAGTTAGTGTCTGCTGCTTGTTCAGTGTCACTACTAAATCAAAGCAGTGCGAATTAAATTGGGTGGATGTTATCTGTACTCAGGGCTGACCTGTTAATAAATACGCTATGATGAATTGCATGCTGGTTCCAGACACTGAGTTTTCCTCCTTTTACAGCTGTTTGTAAAAAAAACAAACAAGTAATTCCCCTCTGTCCTTGGATCACACAGCCCCCACATGGGCCTTTCCCATACAAGCCTTGCACTCTTTCCCTCTGGAGGAAGGAGCCAAAAACTCAGGCAGAATACAGACCTGTGTTCTTCCCATAGTGCTCCTTGTTATTCACATGCAGAGGTTTGGGTTAAGTTGCTTCCCTATCTCCCCCTTAATTTTCCTCTTTTACAAGGCTTGGAGTAACCTAACATGCTGTGAAGCAAAAATAGGACGCGTTTACTTCTGATACGTAAATTTGGCTGCATGAATTGTAGGAAAAACAGTGTCTGTGATGTTACGGGTGCTTCCAACCTGTATGGAAGTAGAAACCATGGTAAGAAAGTAGGAATTAGAGGCAGTGGTGGAGAATGTCCCCTGCATTTCCTTGCAGTTAATTCTGCTGGGGATCCTTCTCCCCAGAGTCCTGCAGCTCGAGCTGCCTGCTCACCGTCTCTGAAGTGGAGCTTTTATTGCCTTATGGACACCTGTTGCCCACTGATGGGAGGTGCTTCCCTATCTCTAGCAACAGCCAGGAAGTCTGTAATTCACTCAAAAATGAATATGCAGATTATGCCACGCAGCTAGAAATCATGTCTATGTATGAGTAAGAGCATACCCTTCTGCCTTCATCTCCAGGAAGGTAAGGGAGAGAGGAATAGGGGAGAGCATGCCACGATTTGATTCCTTTCTGTAGTATATGGACAAAGCAGAGCCAGATTAAATGTGTTTTATGAGAAGTTCAGGGGTGACAATGTGATATTTATGACCTGCATTTTTTTCTGGTGTGTTTTCTGCTGAGAAAATTGATACAGCCCAGCTTATAATTGCTTTCGGGTAATAGCCCCAGAAGTATAAAATAATTTGGCACTAGCTGTTGTAAGTAAGCTTCATTGTCCTCATAGGAAGTATATTGCAGTGGAAGTGATGGAATCAATGCTAAAACTTAAAATATATATTTGCAGCATTAATGGAATTGTCTTATAGATATATAAGGTAGCTGTAGACGTAACTCAGTTGTTTGTTAATCCCTGTTATTCCTACTTAAGATTAGTGCAGTCATTTACTAAGACGTAGAGTAATATTAAATGCATTTCACTGAGATCAGTTCTAAACAAGAACCTTTCCAATTATCCCTAAACAGAAGGAGCTGGCAACTGATGAAGAGTGCCCTAAAATGTGTGCTTACAAGTTGGTGACGATTAAATTTAAATGGTGGGGCCTGCAGAACAAAGTGGAAAACCTTATACAGAAGGTAAGTGCTTCATGTTCAGAGTAAATAACTACAATTGCTGTGCTGGTGTGTGGCAGGATACAGGCCTACTATGGAATGTTTTCTTATCTTCTTAAAGCAAGAAAAAAGGATATTTACCAACTTCCATCGCCAGCTGTTCTGTTGGATTGACAAATGGATCGATCTGACTATGGAAGACATCAGGAGGATGGAGGATGAGACTCAAAAGGAGCTGGAAGCGGTGAGTGCGCCTTCCGGCTGCTGTTTGTGTGCTGTCTGTAGTGAAGCCATTTAGCGTTTGGGAACTCAAGCATATTACGTTTTATCTGCTCCCTTGTGTGCATTTGGGCAATTGCTGATGAGCATTTTAGCCCCTCTAGTGGTTCTCCTGTGTAGACCCATGCACTTCTGCATGCTCTGCTGTGGCAGGCTGTAAAAGGTAAACGTTTCTGATGTCACTAAATCTGGGATGCCTGCATTGCCCATCTCTTTATCTGTGCTCTCACGCTCATTGCACAAAATCACCTTTCAGTATTTATTTTTTACCACTTGTCAGAGCCGTCATTGATTCCTTATTGTTTTGCTTTGGTTCATTTTAATCATTAGACCTGGTTACTTTTCCTCTTGAAGCACGTTGTGCAATGTTCATGTACAGATCACATAACAGCAGCAGCGCTCATCCTCGTTAGCTCTGCAAAACTGAGAATCTTACTTGCAAAAAGGAAGCCAGCAAAATTAACAGGCTTATCAATACACATCCTTGAGTGGCTGTGAGGATCAGGTATATATAGTTAATCCATCTTTGAACTGATGTCTGAAAGGAAATCCATCTTTTGGCTACATTCAGTATGCTTTCTTTTAAGTGGTAGAGGAGCATCGTAGACAGAGCCAGAAGCCTTCTCCAGTCTGTTCCCAGAGTGTGGCCCTTACACGAGCCTTTCGCACTTTTTAGTCCTCCAGTTTGAGGAGTCCATTCCATTCCCTTCCTATTTTGCTCGTTACTTTATGTCCAAAACCTGTTCACCTTGTTTCTTTCTTTCTTTCCATTGTCTTGATGCTGTCAAGACACGATGTACCTTCAGCTATCACTTGTTTTTTTTGTATGGTTTTCAGCTGCTGCCCATATTTAAACAGACTGTCTCATGGTTTTGGCTCACTGTTGACAGTGGTTTTGGAAGTGCTTTTTGTGGTGTGAGCTTAGCACGTCTTTTCTTTTAGAATCAAAACTAGCTGTAATTCTTCTGTTCCCACTTTGTGTTTGATTTTTATCAACAGTGTGGAAATTTGGGGATTTGGAAGAGGTGTTTTTTTTGCTATTGGTGCTAATAGGTCGGTGATGTGAGGTGGTAAAACCACCTTTTCTCTTCATGTAGCTGGAGGGATAGTCTGCCCTGGCAGCTCCTGCTGTAGATTCTGGGAAAAATGAGTCCACCCACTGCACTCTCTCATTGGCACCAGGGTATTTCTGACTATGGAAAGGTGTTCTCTCAGTTCCCACAGATTTCCTATCCTTGTTTTTAAATGTCAAACCTACTTACTTCCTGTTTCTTGTCATGCAAAGCGGTGCAGCTAGTTTGTTTCAGGTAGCTCGCCATGTATGAGCTCATCTTCAAGATCTGAAGCGCATTGCTTTATGAAAAGTCACATTTTCACACTGCTAACACAGCTTTTCTCTGTGTGTTGTGAAATGTGAGAGCAATGGGCACCTTCTGCTGAAATGCTTTGCATTTTCCTAACTATTTAAATAGAAGGTTGTTTAAATAGGTGGCCTGGGCTACTGGGAAATGTAGAGTGTCTTATATATTGACTAGAGTGTCTTCATGCTTCCTTCCCTGCAGAGAAATGGCTTTGACACTGCTGTGTTATGCAGTGTGACAGTGCTTAAGCAGAGACAAGCACAAAAAGCAAGCGTGGTGACATTGGAAGCATTGCATTTCCCCAGGATACATTGCTTTCTTTCACTGTTCCCTCCCTCTCCAACACCCTTTCTTAGTTCTACTTTCAGTTGCTCTTTCCCTTTAGATTCTGTGGATGTTTCAGTTTTGTTGGTCCCCTTCTTCATCTTAAGTCACTATTTAATGTCAGGATCTCAGCTTTTGTTACTTTTTGTTGCTCCGTGACTCCTCACCTGTGTTCCTCCAGAGTTTCTCAGTGCCAGCCCATCTTTCTCATCTATTTTTTTTCTATCACGTAGTGGTTTATGCATCTGACTCCTGGAGGTGAGGAGCACCTGTGGCTCATTACATACACATCAGCTTATCACTGCATAGTAGGAGAACATAGGAGAGCATCTGACCCTGCCAAAGCACTGTGGTACACCTTGTGTCCTTAAGCATTTCCAACAGGGTGGCTCTGAGGCATCATGGGCTGATAAAAATCTAAGGAGCATCATTTACAGCTGCTGTGTGGTTCCCAGGCATCCCTAACCCCAACAAACCTGCTCTGTGTACCCAGCCTCCCAAAGCCTTCAGCTGAGGCTGGTTTTGGTTTTGGTCCTGGCCAGGGGAAGTGGCCTTGGCCATGTCGATTGTGACTTCTCTCTTACTAACCAACAGCATGAGAGGTTCTTTACGTGGTAGCTCACAGTTTTATTTTACGTTTAGATGCGTAAGAAGGGTTCCGTTCGAGGCACATTGGCTGCTGACGTCTAGAGGAGTTCTCTGTAGGTTCTGAGGCAAATCAAGCTGTGTAAGTCAACTGCTGGATGGAAAAGGAGACTGATATATGTATGGGAATTGCTGGCAGAACGATACCAGATAATGCTCCTGGGCCTTGAGCTCCTTCCTGTTTGAGAACCTTGATGTGATCAACAGCTGGAGGAGACGTTTTATGTCCAGGGGACATGAGAGACCTTCTGTGCACACAACCACTGTAAAAACAGCCACAGGTGCTTGGTCTGTTGGCAGAACGCCTTACACCCCGGCCATAGAACCTGCATGACCCGTTGTCATCACTGTGCTGGCTCTGAGCTCTGAAGCCTGCAAATAATTTCCCAGGCACATCCTGCAGGAGTGTATCCTGTGATACGTGGACTTAATCCACGTTACTGAGGGAAACTTTGGCCTGTCACCTTTAAAGCACATTAACTTCTTAAAATCCAGTTCCACGTGGACACTTACAAATACTAAACTGCATAGAAATGGCTACTGCAGAAAGCAGCATTTCCTGACATTGGCAAAGTTCTGAGTATTTGTGTCTATTCATGCTGGTATTTCCCGTTGTGACTGCTCAAGTGCCACAGGTGCCATCCCAGTGGCAGCAGCAGCTATAAAGTCTGTTGTTCTGTGTGAGGGCCCTGGGACACCTTGCATTGCTTTGCTCTGAATTGCTCGGTCTTGGTGATGCTGTGTCTGCCCTGCCCTGTCGTAATTGGATGTTAATTAAATTACCTGTTTGGCACTTGATGTTTCAAGGAGCTTTTAATGCTTATCTGTGTGTTTTCTTTCTCCGCAGTTACGTAATCAAGGCCAAGTCAGAGGAACAAGTGCTGCCAATGATGAATGATGATGGATTTAACCGTCACATGCAGTGTTGCATTACAAACGTGTGTGTGGATGCATGATTATTTGTATATAATTATATATACGCACATGCATACTGAAGGGGGTTGTTACAGTGTCTCCAGGGTACCACTATACCTGTCCTCGGCAAAGATGCAAAGGAAACTGCTTTCATTCTGTATACCTGAAGCAAATAAAAATCAACTGAGTAGAGTCATTTAAAGGTTGAATTAACGGCAGAATTCTATTAACTGGTATGTTTCATGAATGTCAATACTGGACCAATTTATGCCCTATTTTTTCCACCCTCCCCTCCCCATTCTGAGTCACTCTGCTACACCTTGGCCCCGTCCCATTGTAAAGAGATGGATTCAAATAAGTTAACTTCAATTTTGTGTCTTCCCTGTGTGGATAATTTTTGCAATAGGAACAATGAATGTATTTATAGCTATTTATTTCCGGGTGGTCGTTATCCTCTAGTCAAATCCGAACGAAGTCGCTCACAGTGGAAATTGGAAGATTTAAGTTTGACCCAACCCTTACCCACCTGTCACAAAGCAAAAACAAAAAGGGTTTTATTGGACTTTTGTACATTGAGACGCAAATGGGTTTTTTTCTTCATTAAAATTGGCAAGATTAAGGAAAAACGGCTTGTGATTTCTAAACTGTTTGCGGTTTGAAACTCTCCAGAAGCAGCTTTCTAGAGCTTAGAAGATGCATCAAGTACCTCTTCGCCACGCTGTGCCAGCAGAGGCAGAGACCTCCTCTAACCTAATGTTGATAATGAAAGTGCTGTTTTCCAGAGGTTCACTTTGGAAGTTATGCAAATTGTCTTGATTTCACACACATCACACAATGGAATATAACGGTGATTTTTTTAGCTCTTTTCATGTTGAAAATACACTTTAAAAAAAAGAAATGTTTATACTTTCAGGTATGATGAAAGTTTAAATTGTAGCATCTTAACATGTTTCTCTGATGTTTGTCCGTAGATACTCAAGAAGCAGTGTAATAAATAAAGACAGCTGTCGATAGCTCTCACATAGGAAAACACCTTCAGCGCTTGTTCAGATATGGAGGTAGAGCATCTCATCGACATGTATTACCAGAATGCTCGCTAGATCAGAAACCAACTGTTTTAGAAACACTAGTTAGGTAAAGTTCTATTGCTGCCTGATTTCCTCCCCGTACCCCCAGTAACCTTGGTAGGACAAGCCTTGCTTAAGCTTCCATCTTTATAATATCACTTTATAATATCGCTTCCATCTTTATAATATCATTTCCATTCTGTTTTGAACCATTTTTTTTACTTACTCTGCTTACTGAAGGAGCAATCCTATTTTTCCTCCGTGTCAGTGACAAAATCTGCCTGAACTTGAAGCCAGGTGAGCACACCTTCTGCTGCCGGGGTTGGGCAGCTCTCTTGGGTGCTTTCATCCTCTGTGCTGCAAAGCGTGGGGGGTTCTTTGCTTTCCTTCTCTGGATGAACAGTTCAATGGATATTTGTGACAGCAGGAGGTTGGTTTTGTAAATAGATGTACGTGCACACACTGAACAGCTCTGCTGCGGGGAGGGCTGTTGCAAGCCTGGAAACTGAAGGGCTCCTTTCTCTTTCCAGTGGTAGAATACAAGTCTTGCTATCACGTATGGGACTCATAACACAAACAGAGGGAAAGGGGCCCTACAAGTTCAGAAATATGGAATTAGTTGTGAAAATCCGAGAGAATCTTGTAGTGAATGTAAAACATTTAGTTTACTTTGGCAGACTTTGGTGTGACCTACAGCGAAACTCAATGACATTTCAATAAATTTGATGATAAAATGCTCTGTCTCTTGTCTTAGGTATTAGCAGTTGTGGTTTGCTCGTGAGCTGGTGCTTAGCTATATTGGGCAGTGTAGGAAGGTGGGAGTCATCTATGGATGCACTGCAGTGTTGTGAGCTCAAATGTGTGCTTGAACGTTAGCAGCAGTGAGGGAAGTGCTGGGTCAGATGTTTGCTTTGGGGTTCTGAGCAAAGTAACTCCCAGCTGGAACCTTGTGGTTGTTTGGAGCATGGAGAAGCTGGTTTTCTTCCTCTGTGCGTTATGAGTGTCTGTTTCAATGTGCCAGGCTAAGCATTTTGCAGACACTTCCATGTGATCTGAGCAGTGCTGTGGTTGTGGCTGTCTTCCTGTGTTACAGGTGCTGCTAATCCTGTATCCATCCCTGCAAGGAAAGGATGGTCCCGCTGTGCAGACAGAATCACCTTCAGCGTAAAAACTTCTTATATCCAATCTCATTCTCCCCTCTTTGAAGCCATTTCCCCTTGTCCTATAGCAGCAGATACATGCATTGTGGCTGAGCCCTGTATACCAGGCAGGCTGTGCCAACAGGGAAGCAGCTCTGTCTCTGGGTGTGTTTCTACTGCTGAGGTTGTTTCTTCTGCTGCTGTAAATCAAAACTTGTACGGCTCCTTTTTGTCAATGCAAAATTGAATTCTCTCATTTTTCTTTTTTTTTTCCTGTTGTTTTTTTTGTTGTTTTGTTTTTGCTGCTCAGCTTGTTGAAGTTCCAGATGGCAAACCAACGTGAAGCAGCGGAAGTACAACATGGTTTCGTTCTAATGGGTATGTAAACATGATATTTATTCACTGCAGTAGACTGCTGTGAACCATATTCTGCAGTAACCTTTCAAACCCATCACTTGGCTGCATGTTAAGAGCATGGTCTGAATGGACTAGCGAGGACTGCGTGTGTTTCGCTGGGAGCAACAGGGAAGCACAGAAGCTTTTTGCTGATACAACATTATGAAAGTGGGATGTATGAAGATAATGTGCTGCTGGGTGAAGGTATTGCTGTTTTTCTTGTGATTTACCCCCATGTTTTTGACTGACTTACACTGATGAAGGCGGCATGCCATGCTTTGTGCTGTGATTTTCCCTCTTTGTGTGTATTTGTGTTGGGAGGTGGAGCAGGCGGCACTTGGACTGCTCTGATTTTAAGGCTGCACCATAAACTTTTATCACAATAGAAATGTAAATAGCATTCAGTCAGTTAAAGTGTCTTCTCTTGAGCAGCCAGGAGATGCCAGTGAGTTACTCAAGCCCTTTCAGCCATGGATTTTATAAAACAAATATCACCTGGGGACTTCAGCTGTTCTGAATGGTCAGAGCTGACACTGAACCATGGCCCTTATCATAGGATCATAGAATGGCCTGGGTTGAAAAGGACCACAGTGATCATTTTAATTTCAACCCCCTGCTGTGTGCAGGGCCACCAACCAGCAGCCCAGGCTGCCCAGAGCCACATCCAGCCTGGCCTTGAATGCCTGCAGGGATGGGGCATCCACAGCCTCCTTGGGCAACCTGTTCCAGTGCGTCACCACCCTCGGGGTGAAAAACTTCCTCCTAAGATCCAACATAAACCTCCCCTGTCTCAGTTTAAGACCATCCTTCCTTGTCCTATCACTATCCTTGTGAACAGCCGTTCCTCCTCCTGTTTATACACTCCATACACAATGAGGTCCTGGGAATTTTGCTGAGTGAGGAAAAGCAACAGCACCTTTACACAGTCCTCAGATTCAAAGCATGCCTTATCTGTAACGACTTTACTACGCAGTGTTTGTGTTGGGCAATTAGCTGCAGCAGCATTTACTCTCACTTTCCATTAATTGGTAGGTAACAGCATCTCCCAAAGTTAATGTTAGCTCGAGCAAATGATGATCGATTGTGAAGGTTCGAGCCATCCTGTTGATCATTCAAGTATTCCTATGCTGGTAGTGACAATGTCCCAGGGTAATCTATGCCCTGGGATCATCCCCTGACCTTTAGTGTCCCCAGGGATGGGACACCACCACCCCTGACAAGGAATGCCACGACTGGGGGGTGCAGCCGTCCCCATCTGCAGCGCAATGAGGAGAACCAAACTCTGCCAATAAGTGAAGTCCCTGAAAAAGCCCGGAAGCAAAATGGTTTATAATTAAAACCTGACAGCAACGAGTTCATAAAGAAGTAAACGAAGAGGCGGGTTCTCTGTAAATGATGATCTAAAAAGTGTTCTGGGTTCTGAGACCTCATTTTGAATGTATTCATTAAATAATATTTGAATCATTTAACAGTTTGAACTCTGCTGCGCTGTTAATATCTTCGGGGGATATTTTTTTTTCCCCGGTAACAAAGAGGTCTTTGTTCCCCTTCTGTGCTCGGGCTGCGCCTTGGATATGAGTGGGAAACCCGATAGCCTGACATTGCTCGAAGTCTGGGAGCACAATGTGAGTCGTCTGCAGCCGGGATTAAATCGGCCCTTTTGTCCATGTGATCCCGGAGCTCCTGTGGGATGGCAGGAGATGTTTAACCCCTTGTGCTGGTGATGGGCAGCCCGGTTTGTGCCACCTGTACCCAGAGGGGCTGTGGGACAGAAGGGACAAATGCTGTAGCAGGGTTTGTGTTGATAGGACAATGGGAAATGGTTTCAGACTCAAAGAGGGGAGATTTGGGATGGATATAAGGAGGTGTTTTTTACACTGAGGGCAGTGAGGCACCGCACAGGGTGCACAGAGAGGTGGAGATGCCCCATCCCTGCAGACACCCACGGTCAGGGGATGGGGCTGTGAGCACTGATGGAGCTATGGGTGTCCCTGAGCACTGCAGGCAGTGGGAACTGATGGCTCTGGGGGTCCCTTCCAACTCCAACCAAGTGGCAGAGGAGAAGAACTTGCAGACAAACAGCACCCGATGTGTGTATGTAAAGGAAAGCACCAAGGTGAGCGCTCTGTGAACCGAATGCTCAGGGAAAATTAAGTCATCAGGACTTCATGAAATAGCCTCTGCTTTTTGCCTTTCACAATAGTTCGGTTTATAAGATGATGAAAAATGAATTAACTGCAGTGGTTTTCTGGCATCACCCACGGTGAGCCCGACTTTCCAGATGCTCAGAGCTCATTCCTGCTCCACCACGCTGCCATAAATCCCACCTGCTTCGGGTTTAAGAAAACAGCAGAACAAAGTCAATCATACAAACTCCACCATGAAAATACCGAGGAGAGTTAAATAGTGATTATCCATATAGAGAGGTGCTATTTTTTATTGATGTCTCACCGAGTTACTTTAGGAAATATAAAACCCTTACGGTTCCTGCAGACTAACTAATCCTTTGGGGTGTTTATGTGAGCTAATTCCTTGGGTTTGGGGTTTATTTTTCAACACAATCAGATGTGTAGAATCACAGAGCCATAGAATGGATGGAGTTGGAAGGGACCCCCAAAGCCGGCTGTTCCCACTGCCTGCAGTGCTCAGGGACACCCACAGCTCCATCAGTGCTCCAGCTGAAAATGTATCATCAGTTCTAACATCTATCCCTCAGCCGTGCCTTTCAGCAGTCACACCAATACACCTGAAGGCTGATCTCAACCAAACGCTGCCTTATAGAGCTGAGGTGTGAGTGGCACAGAAAAGCGAGCCGTGCCTCCGCTAGATGGAACAGCTTAAAAGACCTCTCGCTAACAGCAAGCTGAAGTTTTCCAGCATATGGGCTTGTTTTGTACAGTTATGTGTGGTTTTGCCTTCGATTCTCCGTGGTAATGAGCCCACACAGTTGATTGCTGCAGGGAGAGAGAGAGAGAAAAAAAAAATGGTCCTGAATAGGTTTGCTGAATAATTATGAACTGAGCTGAACTCTTACATTTGCTTACTAATTGTATGCTCCGCGATGTTTTATGTATGATGCATTCATTTGGTTAAAAAGGGGATTTTTTCCCCCCCTTTTTTTTGCTGAGCAGCCACTTTTCTCACTGCAAGTCGGACTGGCACCGTGGAAAGGGCTGAATTCAGGGCTGATGAATTGATGGCGTTCGAATTGTTCCATTTTTTTTTTGTTGTTGTGTTTTTTTTTTCCCCCCTCAATCAAACCCGCTATTTGGTTTGCAGAGCTTGCAATATGAAACCCCAAATCACGCCATTGTCTTGAAAGTCGAAATCAATGAATCCTCTCCACTTCGGATTTGGCAGCAGCGACGGCTATTGTGAATTTAGAAAAGAATCCCCTGCAGCTACCGCTGTTTCAATAACGCCTTTCCCTCCTTCCCCCCGTGATGGCCAAAACCCAAAGACCGAAAGTAAAAACGCTGTTTGTAAGATAGATTTCTTCCTGCTTGCTGCAATATAGGAGAGGTTTCCCCATTACGGTGCTGTGGCTGCATTACAGCCTCAAGGCTCTGCTGTTGGTCATAGACAGGAGCTCAAGGTGCTGGAACACTTGGGGTGTTCAGCCCATGGAATGAGGGAGTCTCCATCCCATATATGTGTGTGTTCTCCTTTGCAGCTCTACTGACAGACAGCGCTTCTTCCACCTGAGGAACAAATGGATGCAGCATCTACCTGCAAGTAACAGGGTGAGCTGTTTTCATCGCATTAAATCTCTTTGCCAAAGGATTTGGTCTCTTACGTGTAAGCTGATGTGCGTGAATTGTTGCAGGATGAGCCCTTGAGGCAACAGAACTGGAGTTGGAGCAGAGCTGTGATGGTACATTGGCCTGAGGTCGCATGGCAGCGGTGGGAGCTCTGGGCAGTGGGAACGCAGCGCTGGTAGCAGTGAGTTCACTCCTTCCACAGCCACACCATGCAGCGCTCATCACACCATGGTGCAGAGCCCAGGCTGTGGCTGTGTCTAACCGTGATCACAAAGCTGAGATAAAAAGGGTCAGCAACAAATGGAATCCAATGTGATCACAGCAGCAATTAGCATCCAGTGCTACTCCTGACAGGTACATCATCCAGTGGGCAACCTCGGTGGGAAATTCCTTTGTGCCACCCTGGCACAAACACACTGACAGTGGCTCTGTGCATTGGTGCTGTTGTCATTGACAGTGCTCTCCGTGCTCTGCTGCATTTCAGGTTTTCATAGACCCACAGAATGGTTTGAGTTGGAAGGAGCCCTGAAGTCCAGCTGGTCCCAGCAGCGCACAGAGACACCCACAGCTCCACCAGTGCTCAGAGCCCCCTCCAGCTCAATCCCAGACTTTTCCCCTTTACTTAAAAAGAAAACAAAAGAACAAATGCCCTATTTAAGTTAAACACCTCCGCGGCCACAGAAAGATTCATCAGTGGACATTTCTATTAACATTACGAATTACAACAGTGCGCCCCGTCTGCCCTAAAGGCAGAGCAGGAACCGCTCCCACCCCATCCCTGGAGCCCCGCACCGCGCCCCGACGGCTCCGCTCCGCCATCCCGGAGCGCTGCGACGCGAGGCCGCCAGGGGGAGCTGCGGCCGTTCGCAAGACGAGCTCCGACGGAGCGCACGGAGCCGCAGAGGAACGAGACGGAGCGGGCAGCGGTCGCCGGAGCAGCGGCCGTAGAGCCCCGGGGAGCGGGGGTGGTGGTGGTCGGGGTGGGGTCAGGCCCTGGGGGAGCATCAGGACAACGGGATCCGAACCGCTCCGCTTTGTCAGCGCCCTCCCCGCCGCGCACGGAACTTCGCTTCTCCCCTTTGTGCCGCCGCCGACCCCCAACACCCCCCGTCCCTCCGCTAAGTAATAATTTCCACGTCCGATCCCATTTCTTCTCCCGTTGTGAAATCTCCCGGCCATCAGCGAGGAGGATAGTTCACATGAAAACTAATTACACAAAATCAATATTTAATCACAGCCCGGCATCCTGATCCTGCAGAAAAAAATCCCTTTAAAACTCCGCTGCCACACACCAATAGTGCCGGGCCGCTTATTTATAGAGCTCTTATTTATAGATCTCTCTCTCCCTCTCTCTTTTTGCTTTTTCTTTTTTTCCTTTTGCTGCGAGTCATTTCATTTTCTTCTTATTATTATTTTCTCTTCGCTACGAACAAGTGAGAGCTGCGAGATCTGCAGGTGCCGCTTCCTTCCCCGTTGTCCCCCGGATCCCAGCGCTGTTCTCACCCCGGGGGCGCCGAGCTCGGACCGCTCCGCTCCCGCTGCCCCGTCCCGGGCCGTGCCGCCTCTCCCTATATCAGCCGTTACCGGGAGGGCTCCGACCGCGCACGGCCGGATCGGAGGCACCTCCCAGGCTCGGGGTGCCCGAATCTCTCCGCTCCGCTCGGCGCCCCGACGGCCGGGACGGGCGGGCGATACCCCGGGCTGCTCCCCCCCCAATTCCCCCCTGTTGTCACCGAGGGGCGCGGAGCCGGCGCGGCGGATCCACCTTAACGGCGAGCCCCGCCCCGGGCCGCGCGGCGCTCATTGGCGCAGCCCCGATGGCTGAAATTCATCGCTGAAATGCAAAACTTGTTGCTGCTCCGCCAGCGCCGGCTGAGAGCTGGGAGCGCGCGCGAGGGGAGCGCGGCGGAGCCCTCCGAGCGCCCGCACGAAGCGCCCGCCCCGGCCCCGGCCCCGCCGCCGCCCCCGGAGCCCCCGCAGGTCCGGCGGACGGCGATGAGGCGCGCGGCTCCCGGGCGCCGGTGGAGCCTATGAGCGGCGGCGCGGCGCCCCGTCGGCTCCCGGGCAGCGCAGCGCCGGGCGGCAGCGAGCGGAGAGGCGCGGGGTGAGGCGCGGGGCCGGGGCGCGGAGCGATGTGAACCGGGGCGGCTGGGGGGGGGCGGGCAGCGGGGGCGGCCATGAGCTTCTGAGCCCAGCGGGGATGTTCGGGCTGGAGCAGTTCGAGCCGCAGATGAGCAGCCGGAGCGGCGGGCAGGGGGAGCGCGGCTTCGGGCAGCCCGGACTGAGCATGAGCGCGCACTTCAAGGCTCCGGCCTTCGGCGGAGGCGGCCCGGCGGCCGCGGTGGACCCGGCCCTGGGCGCGCTGGGCGAGCCGCCCCTCCTCGGCATGAACATGAGCCTGCCCGGCGACGGCTACGGCTTCCCGGGCCGCGGCCCCGCCGAGCTGCACGGAGCCGGGATGCAGCCGCCCGTGCACGGCTTCTTCGGCGGGCAGCAGCCGCACGGCGGCCACGGCGGCGCTCACCACCCGCACCAGCACCAGCACCAACACCAGCACCAGCCGCACTTCGGCGGCAACTTCGGGCCCGACCCCGGCGCGTCCTGCGTGCACGGCGGCCGCCTCCTGGGCTACAACGGCGCGCTGGGCGGGCAGACGGCGTTCGCCGACGGCTACGAGCACATGGCCGAGAGCCAGGGAGCAGAGGGCTTCGGACAGCAACGCGCCGGGAACCTGCCCGACTTCCAGCAGCACAGCGCCGGCGCCTCCGGACACGCCGTGCCGGCGCCTTGCCTGCCCCTCGACCAGTCCCCCAACCGCGCCGCCTCTTTCCACGGGCTCCCGGCGGCCGGTTCGTCCGAGCCCCACGGCCTGGAGCAGCGGCGGCTCCCCGCGCAGGACTCGCTGGAATACAATTACCCCGGCGACGGCCCCGCCGCGCACTTCGAGCTGCCGGTCTTCTCGCCGTCGGAGCCCGAGGGGCAGCTGCCGCACTACGGAGGCGGGCGGCAGGTGCCGGCGGGCGGCGGCTTCGCGGGGACGGCGCTGCCCCGGGCTCCGGGCATGGCCGTGGCCAAGGCGCAGCCCCCTCCTCCACCGCCGCAACAGCAGCAGCAGCAACAGCAGCACGGCGTGTTCTTCGAGCGCTTCGGGGGAGCGCGGAAGATGCCCGGCAGCCTGGAGCCGGGGCCCGGCGGCCGGCACCCGCTGATGCAGCAGCAGCAGCCGCAGCAGCCGCCGGGTTTGCTGGCCAGACAGAACTCCTGCCCGCCGGCCATCCCTAGGCAACAGCAAACGGAAGCCAACGCTCCCAACCCCAACTTGCAGGACAATGGGCCGATAATGCAGAACCAGCACGCACAGTTTGAATACCCTATTCACAGACTGGAGAACAGGAATATGCATCCCTACGCCGACCCCGTGTTTAATATGCAGCACCCTCCTCCGCAACAGCCACCAAATCAAAGACTGCAGCACTTCGATGCCCCCTACGTGAGCGTCGCCAAGCGGCCGCGTTTCGACTTCCCGGGCAACCCCGGCGTCGAGCGCTGCGCCTCGTGGGCCGGCGGGATGCACGGCCCGGCCGTGGAGAGTCACCTGTCCCCGACCGCCTACCCGGGGCTGCCGGGCGACTTCACCCCGCCGGCTCCCGACGCCTTCGGGGGGCCGCTCCCGCACGGCGGCCCCGATCACCCGGCTCTATCGCAGCGCCAGAACGCGGCCCTGGTGATGAAGCAGATGGCATCTCGCAGCCAGCAGCGCCTGCGGCCGCCCAGCCTGCAGCAGCTGGGGCACCACGGCGACGTGGGTCCGCCCGGCTCCCTGCCGCCACCCGCCTTCGAACGCGAGGCCGCCGCCGCAGCTCGAGGCTTCGACGCCCCGGCTCCGCACCTGGCGCCCGACGGCACGTGGTTCGCGGGGCCGCCGCCGCCGCCCGGGGAGCTGCTGCCGCGGCGCATGGCCGGGCCGGGGCTGCCGGCCGAACCGGCTCCCCACGAGCTGGGCCTGCAGCCGGGCGGCGCGGCCGTGCTGTTCCGACCGGGAACCGGAGCGCTGGGGCTGCAGGAGCCGCTGCGGATGGCGGGCGAAGGTCCGGCGCAGGCTCTGCCCTCGCCCGGCGTCCACCCGCCCTTCGCTCCCTCCGTGGGCGGCCTCTCCCAGCTGCAGTCCCCGGGTGGCGGCGTGGCCCTTCCCAGCGCCCCGTCCGAGCGCCGCGGCCCCGCCGACTTCGCTGCCCAGCCCGGTTTCCCCTTCGGGGCGGCGGCGCGGCAGCCCCCATCACACGGGAACGCGCCCGCTCTGAGCGCCTCGCCCGGTGCGTACCCGCCGCCCCCCACCGAGTTCCCCCCGCCGCCGCCGCCGCGACCCGCAGCCAGCAAACTGGGCGCTCTGTCGCTGGGCTCGTTCAGCAAACCGGCCGGCAAGGACAACGTCTTCGGGCAGAGCTGCCTGGCCGCCCTGTCCACCGCCTGCCAGAACATGATCGCCAGCCTGGGAGCCCCCAACCTCAACGTCACCTTCAATAAGAAGAGCCCGGCCGAGGCCAAGCGCAAGCTGAGCCAGGCCGAGCCCGACCCGCCGCCGCCCGCCGCCCCGGACTATTTCCCGGCGGGGCCGACGGCGGGTGGGGGCGCGGGTAAGGCCGCTCCGCTGCTGCCCGCCGAGAGCAGCCTGTCGCCCGGCTTCGCGCTGGAGCCGGCGGCCGGAGGCGAGGGGAAGGCGGGCGGAGGGCGGGGGCGGGGCCGGCGGAAACGGGACAGCGGGCACGTCAGCCCCGGCACCTTCTTCGAGAAGTTCTCGGCCGCGGAGGGCGGCGGGGCGGGCGTCAGCCCGGGGCAACCGGCGCCTCCGGCCGCGGGGGGTCCGACGGGAGCATCGGGAGCGGAGCGCGGCGGGGGCACGCCCCACGATAAGCCCCTGACATCGCCCTCCTGGGGCAAAGGCGGCGAGCTGCTGCTGGGCGAGCAGCCCGACCTCATGTCCTCGCTGGACAGCGGCATCCAGAGCGTGACCAAGTCGGACGGCAGCTCCCCGCACGTGGACTTTGCCGACGAGGTCAGCACCAGCTACGGCAACGAAGACGAGGTGTCCTCCAGCTCCGACAACGCCGGCCCCAAGTCCACGCGCAGCCCGCTGCTGGGCGGCTCGCCCAAACTGCCCCGCGGGGAGCACGCCCTGCTCAACGGACAGAAGCCCCTGGCCCTCGGCCTCCTCAATACATCTACCTCGACCCCCGACAGCTACGGGCTCAGCAGCACGGCGGGCGCGCACCCCGGCACGCCGGGCATGGAGCAGGTGCGGACCCCAACCAGCACCTCGACCCAGGACGAGATCCACCCCCTGGAGATCCTGCAGGCGCAGATCCAGCTCCAGCGGCAGCAGTTCAGCATCTCGGAAGACCAACCCTTGGGGCTGAAGAGCAAAAAGGGCGAGTGCGCGGGGCAGAATGGGGACAGTGACCTGAGCGGGTGTTGCTCAGAGGGTGTCAAGAACACCATGAGCACCATCGACCTGGACTCCCTGATGGCGGAGCACAACTCCACCTGGTACCTGCCTGGCGAGAAGGCCCTGATGGAGGGGCAGGAGGAGGACAAGCCCATGGCACCGTGGGAGAAGCCCAAGCCCACAAACCCCAGCAAAGAAGGTATCTGCTGTCCCGCGCGTGTCCTGGCCCACGGGGATGGGGGGGACTATGGGCTGCTGTTTGGGTTACTGGGCACGTACCAACCTCACCCTGCCCCACAGCTCGGTGGGGCCGCAGTGCTGGGGGCAAAGCAGCCATGGCCCAGCGGGGCCCTGGGTCGTGGTTCTGAGCTTAGTGGCCACCTGCAGAGTGCTGAGGTGTGGGGGCTCAGCCAGGCACTGGGGGGGGCTCAGGGGCTCCTCGCTGCTGTGCTTTGCAGCCGCTTCCTCTTAACTGTTCGATCTGCCCAAGCCATGGGAACATGCATTTGTTAGTGATCCCGCTTCACTTTCAGGTATTTTCATGCACGTGCTCTGAGCCGACTAGCAGGGAGATGCTTTTGGCCTTTATTTCTTTAGGAGGAAGGAAATTGAAGTTGGGGTTCTGGGTCCGCTGGTGTAAAACTTGCTTAGCTGGCAAATGTTTCATTTTGGCATTCAGTGTCATTTTTTGATCCATCCCCGTGCCCAGAGGGCACCGTAATTCTCCAAGCTCTGAAAAATAAGATTTCAACGGAGAAGTCCCTGTGATAAAGGCTGGTTAAGATAAAGGCGATTATGGATTCAATTGGTTTCTATTCTGTCGTCTCACGGCCGTATTTGAGAGCCGCCTGCCCGCCGTGGGGATGTTACAATAGGCACATGTGTGTGAGGGCGCACAGGCAGTTGTGAGATGTGCCACAATTACACGTGTGTGATTTATATGCTAGAAATGCATTATTTCAGCCCAGGAAAGTTGCTGTTGTGGCACGACGGCGTAGTTTGGAGTTGTTTTTGTTAGGCTAAGTCTTACAGATTGACTTTGTGCTCGGTGATCTCAATAAGAAAGGCACTGAGAAATGAGATGGAGCTCAGGTGCTTTGGGCACCATCAGTTCCCCACTCCCAGTTCTGGTCGGTGCTCCAGCTTAGGCTTCCTGAAGCGTGAATCCTCGCCCCCACTGTTTGTCTCTTTGTTCATGGTTAATGCCCAGCTCAGGAGACTCTCATTTGAAGCGGGAGTGTTTAGCATGCACAGCAGACTGTAGGAAGCCCATCAGCATTCTCCGTGCTTCACTCAGGCAAGGACATAAATTGGTTTGTTTGGGGCCTTTCTTTTCCATTTTTAAATGGAGTTGCACACAGCATCCTTCCTGGCCCCTTCTCTTTTATTGTTTCTTGTACACAACATCTCGATCTGACTGGATCAATAGCTAGTTAGCACAAATCACAGCTCCTGTCAGTTCCACCTTGGCAGACTCGGCACACAGACGCGCTCGCCCTCCCTCCGTCATCCATCCCCTCACACACACACACACATACAGCCATGAACACACCTTGTGCTTAAGAACAGATTGCCAAAGGAGAATTTATCCCATTCACCCTAATTCCATAGATATACATATATAAAACAACAAAACAGCAGCAAACAGTCTGCACGTTTATTGAAAGTGCAGTTTGGCTTAACATTCGGTGTGTTTTTGTGTGTGTGTGTGTGGTGGTGTGGAGTGTTGCCTTCTTTCACAGCACTCCTACGTGCACTCGGATCACCACTATTCTTAGTAACATCTTGAGCAATACGTCCCTGGTCGCGATAAGCACAGCGCTGCTGTTGGAACAGCTCATCACTCAGAAGGAAACCATTCCATCAGGGCTCCTAAATAAGGACGGGTTTGGGTATTCCAGAGGCAGAAAGCAGCCGGTTCTTACAGCAGTGATCACAGGCACTGTTTGGTTTCACCCTTTGGTTGTTGCAAGGTTCAAATGGCAAAACTCAGGGGCAGCAGCAGAGAATTTTTTGTAACTGTTATCCTCTGGTATACAGTTCCTTGTGCTAACACACAATGTAGCAGGGGAGCAAAAATGTTCTTGGCATGAATGTGATGGTGAAATCTGCGTTGGTTCTTAGGTGCAGGGATAGGGGGAGGTGGACTGCAGTGCTGGGCTCTGCTGTGAGTGTATGGGGGGGGAGGACGAAGGCTTTGGTTCCACCGTTGCTCTCCCAGGGCTCTTTGTGATTGAGAAGCTCCCTAAAACTCAGCAACACCAGGAGCACAAGCGGGTTATACCTGGATTTCTGGGGGTGACAACTTGTTGGAGTTGTTTTCATGGCTGTTTGCATTCCTTGTGATTCAACTCTTTTTTTAATACTCATGCCCGTAGTGAAATAATTAGCTAATTATCTGGCAGCCTGTGCGAGTTGTGAGATTTAAAGGTAGATGAGGACAGGTAATGGTATTTTAGACCACAGTTCACACGCACTTGTGTCATTTAGTAACAACCTTTAGTCAGGAATTCTCTCTGACTCGTAGTTTCTTGTACCACCAGCTCTTTGGTGAGGGCCGATCGCTCCTTCCCCTGTCTGTAACATCACGCTCTGCTCTGCCGTGCAGCTACAGCAGGGAGAGAAACATCACAGTGCTCAGCCTGGAGAGCTCCCGTTGACTTCAATAGCGTGGCTGTAGCTGACGAAGAGCAACTCGATCCAATTCACGTGAAAACCAGCTCTAGTTTAGCAGCTTTTTGCTTTGCTTGGTTTCACTGAAGCACAGCGATTTCCCTTCAGTGAGGTGTTGATTGCTATTCTCTTCAGGATCCCATTCACTGAGTTCTACTGGGCTCTTGCTTTTCATTTTTAATTGACGTTTGGAAGGTCCCGTGTTGCCTGTGCCAGGTGAGGACATCCACGTGTAACCCACAGCTGTGTAGGCACTGATAGCAAAAATCAGAGCGCAGTGCTATAGCTCCGCAGCCGTCGTGCTGTGCTGGGCGCAGCAATGCTTTGTGCTTCATCCTTCAGTCGCTGTTCATATTTCATCATAACGCCCAACCTGTCATTTGTGGGAACCAGGAGGGTACAACTCTTGGTGCAGCAGTGGGTGATGCGTGTAAGTTACTACCAAGCATATTCACAAAGGACAAATTCGGTCCCGCTGAGGCGTTGGGAGCCTTTGTTTTCTTTCTTCTCCTGGTGTGTGCTTTTGTTGTCAGCTCTGCTAAATTTGGAGGGGTTTTTCTGTGGGGATGAGGTTTGTTTGCTGAGGCTGAGTGTGTTAGATACGTTGTGGGGTGTTTCACGTGCTGAAATAGCGTGTGGAGCAGTGTATGGTTGTAAGGATTGCTGGAAGTGAGTTCATTGACGGCACTTGGCGGTGATGAATGTGTGTTTCCTGATGCTGCTTTGTTTGCCTGAAAGAGAAGGGGAGAGTTTGCAATATTACTATAGCTGCTATAATGCAGTATTTAATCCATGTATGTGTGGATTTGTTGGCATTTCAGTGCCTCCCGTGGCTGCTCCATTTGCCTTTCCATCCACAGACCCGCGGCTGTGTCAGAATTAACGCTCATCAGCAGCGTGCTCTGCACCTTTGTACTTTCTTTTAACAAAGTCTGCTGTCTTATAAAGACAAATTCATTTGTGGGATAACAGGGGTGTGTGAATGGCAAAATATCTGTATGTGGCTGTGTGAAATCTTATCACTAGGCAAACCGCTGTATGTTTTAAGTCTCTCACGTCACATAAATTTGTATTAAAAGTGGCAGAGTATCCACAGAAAATGTGGAGCTCAACAGTGAATCTTCAGGTGGCCCAACTTGTCTGCTGCTTTTCATACAAGATTTCCCCAAACTGAGCAGCTTAATGGCTCGTTCCTTGAGCATGCTTAGGAATAGTGACCGTTCACATTGTGCTTTGTGGGATTCGGCCCATTTCAGTTACCAGGAAGCCCCGCATGGCACTGTCTGTCCCTGTGCTTTTTTGTTCCACATTAAAAATCCAAGCCCCCAAAAGCAGCTAAGTTTCATCTGTAAACGTATGCCTATATTTTGGGGGGCATATTTAAGGCTGAGGTGGGTATTCTGAAGCACAGCATTCCTGGTTTTGTTTGTTGGAGGGGTGTTTTTAAGAGGGAGCTCCTGTTGGTGAGGTGTGTGCTTTGCTTCTGCACTTCTCCCTATGACTTTTGGGGTGGAGATACCCTATGGCAATTATGAAGAAGGCTGTTTGGTCCTCCAGGAATTAAGGTCCACCCTGGCTTTCCCCATCTTGGATTTTTCAGCTTTTAACATGTAAAGCAGGTTTTTCTCTATTTGGCACATAGTGATAAGACAACTGGCTTATTGAAAAAATACCCTTATTCATTGCTTTTCCTTTGCAAAACTTCTCTTTTGGTTGACGCCATTAAAGCAGCACTGATTATTAAGGCATTACTAATTACTGGGGGCCCTTTTAACGCAAAGGCTTTTTCTTTTTTTTTGCTATGAATTTATTACATTTTATGGATGATGTGCCGATGTTTCAGAGCCACATTCCGGGGATCTCACTCCCCAGGATGCACGTGTGTGTGTGTTGGTCACTTGTAGCTCCTAAAGGTGCTCCCTGTCTGTGTGCTCAGCTTGTGCTGAGTGTCTGTCGTTGCATAAGCCTAGTGCGTTTGGCTTTAATTTTATCAAACCTATCTGTGCTTGCTTAGTATTTGAGCTTAAAAACTCAGTGCGTGACACTGCACCATCCAGATTTTTATTAGCTTTTGAGGTTTGTCTGAAGGAGCTTTTTCACTTTGGGAAGCTGCAATCTGGTTGTGTTGAAGTGCTGCCTCGATAGGTTTCTGTATTACAATAAATACAGTTTATTTGAGAGCACGCATGGAATCAACACACATGTGAGCTGTGAGCTCTGCTGGTCCTTTACAGAACATTGTATTGGAGACTGTGTGCAGCCCAACCTCTGGGATCTCTCTTTTTGGAGCCTTTAAAAGCAGGATGAGAACACTGAGGCGCTGCCTTTTCTTCTCTTAACTCTCTTAGCTTCAGTTCTGGGCCTTCAGCACTTGGTGTTCTCCATCATAGAGAAGCTTTTAATCAGAGAGCGGTTGTGAGAGCATGGGTGTTTTTTGGTTTTTTTTTTGGTGTAACAAAATATACATTTGTAAAGTTAAGTCTGCTTCTCATTAATTTGGCGAATTAGTATTCGCCAAATATTAGAGAGCATTTGTATTGCTAATAGAAAGATCATCCCGAGGCTGAGGAAGAGCAGTTAATTGAAAAAGCGGCCATTTGGAAAGGGAGGAAAAATCTTCATCCCCTCATTAAGTTGGTTTAAGATCGAGGATTTTAATCTGTGATGTGAAGCAGATACTTAGAAAAATGGGGGTGGCCACATCCTTCCTCCCCTCATCGCTCTCCCAAAATGCAGTTTAAAAAGCAATGGCACAACCATTTATTATTATTTTCCTTTGAGATACCCTGAAACCATTTTGCTATGAAGATGTGAATGGATCTGTTCACATAGGAAATGGAGGCTGGGCTGGGGTTATTTGCTGGTCAGGATTTGAGCATCTCTTCCCTAGGAAAACCTTTCCATTTTATCTTCCTCTCCCCTTTTCCGATCACCTTCCTCCACTGTGACATTTTGAAGCCTTTTGCTGAGCGCAGTCACAGAGGCACAGGGTGACAATGGGTGGAAGACAGCACGAAACCAGGGATGCAAATGCAGCCCCACGAGGGTCTGTCCCCTGGGAGCTCCTCTCTGTCACCCAGTGCTGGAGGTGACGCTCTGATTGTCTGCGTGGTTACAGCAGGCTGAGTGCTGTGAGTGCTGCCGGCCCTTGGCTAGATGGCACAGTTGGTCAAGTCATTATGCTTATGGATGCTTGGGTTTGCATTCCATTTAGATCGTGGTGGAGTCTGTATTAAGGTCCCACTCTCTAGCTCTCTTCTCCTGGAAAAAAAGACAGCAGTTGCGGCGCTTTGAACAGAGCGTGTGAGTGCAATAAGCTGGATGCATTCCTCTACCCGAGCAACAGAAAAAGAAACCGAAGCGATGGGGAAATATTTATCACCTCCTCCACAAATCCAGGGGAAGAAGAATCGTGGCTGTGTTCTTTTGCTTCTCTCTTCTTGGACAGGGGAAGGAGCAGACCGTCCCCCAGGCAGTGCATACCCACGTTGGTTCAGCTATTGGCACTTTAACACTGGTATGGCCCCTCTGTTCTTGTGATGTGAGCTCCAGGTCCTGATGCAATGCTGCCACAAGCAGGGCATCCCTCACGTCTCCAGGGCACCTGGGTAACTTCTTGCATTTAATGCTGTAGGTGTTTTAAGTCTGACTCGTTTGCGTTGGTAGATTTTATTCACTCCACAATGTAACACTGGAAAAGTTTTGTATTTTTATTTTTGCCCAGTTTGAAGAATAGCCCAAATTTCAGGCCAAGAGCCGTTTTAAAAGCATGATAATAATAATAGAAATGTGCCTATTGTTTGTATTCCACCCCCACCCCCCCGCAGGGAATTCCACTGTAATCACAATGAAAATTACCCCAATCTATGAGACAATAATTCTGATACATTTCAAAAATAGTATTATCATATAAAGTGCACAACAGCTGTTATTTTACGGTGGAACAGATTTTATTGTCGCTGGGTATTGGGTCAAACACTTGTAACACATCCTTGATTTGAACAAATCAGAAGCATTGAGTGCGTTTTTGAAGATAAAATCGGAGTGATTTTTCTTTTCTGCTTGTTGTTGGATGCTGTAGTTCCCTTCTCTACCTCTAAATGTAAGCACATGCCTTTCTTTGTACGCTGTACCCATTCCCAGCTGTTCTCTGTACAAGCCCTTGCTTTTAGAGGCAGAGCAAAAATGAGGACTGTTTCAATCACAATTAAAATGTCACGTTATCTAGTTTGAGATAGGGGCACAAGCAAAGAAAAGAGCCTATCGGGTGACTTCTGCCTCCTTGTTCTTTTTTAGTGCTTTTAGTCAGTAGGATGTTTTGTGCCATCTTTTCCTTATTATTTGTGGTATCTGCCTGCGAAATGGGTTTGAATTCAGATGGCTCTGAAGTGGTGCAGGGGAGCCCGGGTAGCTGTCAGAAGGAAAGCTACAGCAGTAAGCTCAGCTTTTTGCTTTAAACTCTGTGCATGCACAGTAGGACTCTATATGAGACGATAAAGCAGTCTGCTCTGTGAATGTACCACGTTTCTGAAATTACTTGAACTGAGGTACGTACGAGAAATGAAGGGATTAATTTGCTTTTGGGTACAGCACTGCTCCGGGCTGCAGGGCAGCTGTGGGCTCTGAGCTCCCTGACAAGGGCTGCCTTGCTGCTGCTACAGCGCTGTGAGTCTCAGTTGTATGAGCTGACTAACGTTGCTTTTTTTTTGTGTTGTTTTTTTTTTCCTCCTTTAACAAATCAATGAAGTCTTACTCAAATAATTACCCAAACCCTTTTATATTTTTGAGTAATATTTTTTTTCTAGGCCACTTTGTGTGATTCTCAAATATGTGTTATAGAACAGAAGAGATTAAATCTCATCCTCGAATCAGACAAATATGAACTCCAGGAGCTGGGAAAACATACAGTTGGAGAGACTGTGATATAATTAAGTTTTTATGTCTACCTATTAAGTGTAATGAAGGGTTGGTTGCTGGCCTTAAATTTGGAAAGCGCTTTACTGTAAAGCTTAAAAAAGGAGTAGGTTCCTGTAATTACAGCATTGTAGTAAGAAGTGAGGCGAGGTAAAGGGAACAAAAACTATTCATTGTCCGATAGTCTTTACATTGCTGCTGCACTTACAGCTATCTGTTCCGAAGAATAAAATGATTTGTTGTACTGATTTTCAGGAATAAGCTAAAGAAGTCAGCACAGGAAAAGAAGAGGTGAAGAGTATTAAATGAGCGGCGCTCAGAAAATGCACTGATTTAACTTCTTTTGTGAGCCCTGATTTGGAGAGTGGTTGTTTGTGTATGAAATACAAAGCCATCATGCTGTCTTGTTTGGTTTCTGAGCTTCAGACATTTGATTCGAAAATCTAGAATTTGGAAAACTTTATATTTTCTATCCTCCCTTAATTGTATCAGGTGGAGTAAACCTCACCAGGTGTGGTCCGGGCAGCTCTGAGTCTGCTTTCACTTTGCCTTGAGCTCATTGCCTTCAGCTGATGGCAGCGCAGCAGGAAAACCTGGATCCCCGTGTGTTGATGGTTGGGAATGATTGCTTAGATTATATCTAGTTTCAGGTTGTATGGAACTCTCAGTAGTGAGAAATGAGCGTTTGTTTTTGATGATGGGATGTTTCTTTTAATTGTATGTACTACTAACTGTTGTTATAGCTCCCAATATTCCCGTGCAGTCATTCAGTGAAAGCACAAAACCACTTTATATATGTCTGGGATTGACTGCATTGAAGAGGAGCTGGTTTTGCTTCATACACAGAAGAGGGAAAAGACCAAACCTTTTCTTTTCCATTAGAAAAAAAACCCAACCCACATCCTTTTTTCCTCTCGTTGGCAAAAATTTGGCTTACGTCACATTTTTTGGAGGCTTTTTCCCCTCTGTTCTTGCTCCCAACCTACAGGACATACTTCATTCTCCTTTTGCCCTCCTTTTGTGGAGCTTCTCTCAGAACCTCCTTTTTGGGGGGCTGTGCTTTAATCATTTCTAAAGATGGCTCCCGCTTTCCACAGTGGTGTGGCCCAAATAGAAATGTGAAAAGTTTCCATTACTGAGCTGTAAAAGAATACCGTAAATGGATTATGCAGAGAAAACCATTTAGATAAAAATGCAATTTTCCCTTTCACACACACTGCTAAGAATTAATAGCACATTCTTTCTAAATGGGTACTTCTGTATTATATTTTCACCTTAATGAAATTCTTTCCAAAACAGGAGTGTTTCATTTAAAATTTTAGAGCAAAATTGATCTGTCTTTAATCCTCAGTGCTTCCCCCCACCCCTCCTGATGAAAAGGTCTTTGCAGGCCACCTTGGAACCTTCTGGAATATACCTGGTGGGTTTGAGGTGTGTGCTTCAGACAGTGTCACAGTTTGCCTTGCTGTCCCTTCTGTAGGATGTGTGCTTTGGGGCATCTCTTGCCCACATCCCCATTTTGCATTCCCAACATGTTGCTCAGTGAGATGTTTGCAAGAAGCGGAGCTGCCCCACCGTGCTGTGCCTCAGCAATCCAGGCTGGAGATCCTGCAGCGTGGGGGAGTAACACAGAGCTAATTTTGGGAGGCAGGAGTTTCTTTCCATCTGCGGTGTTGGTATTTCTGATGCTTTCTTTTTTAGAGCAATTATATCACAAGCAGGACCCAATGCGTCGCTGTCACCGACTCTGGCTTCGTGCAGTCATGGGTCATTAGCTTGTATGTGTGAAAGCCAAGGTATTTTTTCTTCCTTCTGGCAGCTTTTCCTTTGATTAGAAGGAATAGCTCTGTGATGTGTGTGAGTAATGGCGATTCTCCCATTGATACAGGTGTGTGTGCAACACGCGTGCGTGTTTGCGTTACATCAGTCTTTCCAGCAAATATACAATAATATTATAAACAGCAAGTTGCAAGCAATAGCAAATCAAGGCATGCGATCAAGCTTTTTAACTGTTTCCTTTTAATAAAAGGGTTCTGATGGTGAGAACAAAACTCTGTGGTAGGCACAGGGCAAACACTCTTGAAGACGATCTTAAGCACGTGACTTAGGTGAGCCTGCTATCTACAAAGCCAAAGTATTCATGTCCCATCACCATGTATGTGCATTTGGGGACTTTTTGTCTTTTTCAGTGCTTTATAGGAAGGAAGTTTGTGTTTGCTGCGGGGGCAAAGGAAGTTCTCACTCCTTCTCCTTTGCATTCGTTGAAACTTGTTCTTTGCCATCCAAAGAAGCACCGTGGGTTGCTCTTTCTCTAGTTACTGTTTCATGCATCGTGTTCACACAGAAACAAACTGCATCCATAGGTTCTTCCTGCTCCCAGTGGTGTGCAAACTTCTGGGAGATGGATCACAACATTCTTCAGTTCGTTATTCAAAATGTGTTCTCAGGCTTCCCCAGCAAATAGTGACTGGTTTGCACACTTCAACTTGGAAGCCTTTGTGATTTTCAGTGCGTGTCGGTGTGTTACCGATGTGATTTAGCACTGTTTTGTTTCCTTTCTGGCTTTCTCCTAACTAACACTGTGCTTAGTATGAGTTCTGGTTTGGAAAGGCGTATTTTTAGTCTTCTGATAATCTTCCGATCAAAGAAGAGAAAAATACTACAGTCCTTATTTTGGGTCTTACATTACAGCTCTCTCTTCAGTCACCAAATTTCCCTCTTTGTGATTCACTGTTTGTGAATCACAGCAGTTCAGCCAGCATTGCACATCGTGGCTCTTACAGCCAAATATGCCATTCCCTGGAAGCAAAACTTTCAAACACTGAAAGATTTCGGTGTAGCTGTTTGTGATGTGTGACTTTTGTACTGGCAGAGCGTTGGCTCTGAGTGTCTGTGTAAAAGGAAATGCTAAAAAGGCCACGAAAGTGATCACACAAAGTGGCTCTTGCTGAGAAATACTGTTGAATGGTCAGTGTGCTTTCTCATTTCTGATAGTCAAAGTGTGTGGAGTGTATAGTATTACACTGAGCTTTATTTCTTGTTATTGCACAGAAGTGCTCTGGATTCCGGATGGATTCTGAAGCCCTGTTTTGCTGCAGGGCAGAACCACATGCAAATGCAGAGGTCCCGGTTATCTGCACTGCAGCACTATCTCAGCCCCTGCTCCCGAGGTGCAAAAAAATAGTGTTAAACCTGAGTGGTGTTGTGCAGCCATCTTATTGTTAGCAACTTGGTGTCTTAGGAGGAAAATGAAATGGAACTGGCCAAGCTGTGAGCTGCGCTGAGGCTGTTGGCTGGTCGTGGTGCCCTAGGAGTAACGTGTCTGTCATCAGAAGGGTTTGCTGCCCTTTGGTGAATGATTAACCATTTATAGAATGCTGCTCCATCCCACTCCATACGTAAGTATGAATTTCTTACGCATCACTTTTTTTTCTTTCTTTTTTTTCTTTCTTTTTTTAATTTCTTTTTTGATACTAATGACACCTGGCAGGCACGCTGATACTAAGTTATGCATTTAAGCATTGGTTGTTACAAAAAAAATCTTGCTGGCCATTGTTTCAATTAAAATATATATATATAAATACCCTTCTCATCTTCAAAGTCGCTGCTGTTACAGTTGTTTTCTCTTTGAATGTCAGCATTCTGTCTTTGATTATATACAGGATTGTCTCTTGTCATTTCATAACCATTTTTGTGCATGTGGATACATGGAGACGTTTTGCAGTTCGTCGCAGCTCCTTCCCAGTCCTGGTGCTTCTTTAAGGAAGCAACGTTGTGTTTAAGAATATAGATAGTCAACAAGAAAATAACAGGTTTTGATTTGATATTTTCCTGGGATTATTTTTTTTCTTGTTAAGCCCTATGGAATATAGAACTTCCTTTCAGAATTAGAATGTGCGCTTTGGAAATAACCCTTTCTCCCACTTCTCACTTAAGATCGTATCCAAAATCATTCCTTCAGAATTTTCTCCTTCTTTCCTTTTGCTGCTTTGGCAATTTACAGCACACATAAAAAGAATCAAGAGCTGTAATTTCACCACCTGTTTATTCAGCTTCTGGAAAGTTTTTTTGGGGGGAAAAAAAGAGAGAACAAAAAATGGGTTTAAAAATACAAGCGGTGATTACTGTGTTACTAAATGAATGTGGAACACAACAGTTTTCCATTTTCTGAACTGCTCTTCTCTGAAGACAGGCAAGCCTCAGAAAAGTCATGTTGGAGAATTAAACAGGAGGAGGATAGGAGGTTAAAAAGGCACTAACATTCATCTTTATGGTTATTGGGAAGCAGGAAAAAGAGGAAAGGCTGAATGCTGACGGCCAGCTTGTAAAGAATACATGTGAAAACGACAGCCCGTTTGGAAGCAGGAGGAGGTCGGTGCTGTGCTGGGAGCGCCGTGCGGCTCCACGTTCAGCATCGCTGCCCCGCTGTGTGCTGGGCTGGGAGGATGCAGCGCGGGAGTGCTGGAGGCACGGCTCCAACTGCTCTGCTCCAGCGAGCTAAGAGTGGGTTGCTTGCTTTGCTTGCTTAGTTTCAAGGTGTCTGTCTGGCCTCAGGGCTGAGCGCGTTGCTGCTAGACGCTGCCTGCCCTGCTCCCCATGGATAGAATCAAAGGGCAGGGGCTTGCTGAGATGGTGGCTCTCCAGAAGGGCCTCCCAGAGCAAAACGAAGGCATGCAGACAGGAGATGGGGTCCTGTGTTTTGGCTGTGCATGGGTAAAATTATGGTCTGTGTGCGTGTGAATGTTCTTCCACTGTGGAGTGGTGTTGGTGCTGCTACGGTAATGGGAAAACAGAGCAACGAGGGGGTTGTGGGGCTGCACCAACACAGAACAGATCCCTCCTTTAGAAGGTGGTTTTGCTCTTGATGGCCAACCCAAAGCCCGGGTGGCTGCGGGCCTCTCTGCTATCCTTCCGTGCACGCTCACAGCAGGGTGTTGTAAAAATGCATTGCTTAATGTGTGTATTGCTTCAGAGGGTTAAATACAACTAATTCAAAAGCTAACCTCTCCGTTCAGGTTTGCCAGTTTTGTTTCATTAGATAGAATTCTTTGCAGTGGAGTTTGTAAATCCTAGCTGTGTTTTTGAACGGGCGCTTTGTTCCCTTGTGTTCTGTAAGAAAAGGCCTAAAAAGGACTCACTGTATCTTTAAACGTGTGGATCCTCAAACCTCCCTAGGAAGGGGAAGGGGGAAGGGACCCTTTCAGGATTAATTAAACAGAGATGTCTTGCCGTATACTTCAGGGTTTTACTGATAAATGCCAGCCCCTCACCCAGGTCTGGTGGCTGTTATTATTTAATCACAGCTATTAAAAGAAATCCGAGAAATCTCTCCTTTCTCCTCCTCCCGCATTCCATTTATCTGTCCTCCCAACCTGTTTGTTTGTGTATGGTTAAGTTTTCTGTGCCAGTGAGAAGCAGAGTGGAAATGTCAGGGGTCAGGCTGCAGGCAGGCAGGGGAGCAGTCAGCCCGGCTTCAGCTGCAGTCTTTGACTTTCTGAGAAATCTGAGATATGTTCCAGGCAAGATTAACTCTTTCCAGCACAGCTGCCTTGCTGCTGCTGGCCTGAGGAATATGGATCAAGATGGGCACGTTAAGAAATTGGGTTCGGTTTCTGTCATGCATATGTCCTCGTAGTCTAATTGGTGATGGGTGCTACTGCTTTCATTTCATTCACCCTCTTATCTAAGACGAGCAGGCTTAAAATTTCATCTGTCTTGGCAGCTGTGCATCTGGAAGATGTGGCTGCATGGATACAACCTCTGGGAAGGATGGAGGATGGAATAATTTATTGCAGTGCTGCTATGGGTACCTATTTCTCAGCCCATTTTCCAGGAAACAAAGCATTCATCCACGAGGGCACAATGCTTCTGTTTGGAGACACGTTTTTGGTTAGCAGCATGGCTTGGAGCTTGCCACTCAAAAGATGTCTAAAACACAATCTGAATGTTCCTACCTTCAGAATAACCAGTTCTGACATTGGCCGATTAACCTAGTGTCTCACATGCTTTAAGATGCGTGTAGTGCAGGGTGTTAAACACACAGCAGCCCTGGCTTTTGGCGAAGCCGAATAAGGGTTTTGGTGGTGTGACTCATGTGGCACCACCTGCATCTCACCCTGCCCGTGCAAATGGAACGTGTGAGTCAGCTGTGGGGTGGAGATTATTTGTTGCCTTATGGTAGTGAACTGGGGTGCTTAAAATCTTGCCTGCTTCAACAGAGCGGCAAAGTACAAGCAGTGCCCTTCTTGAGGTAGCTGTAAAGACTGGAGGTAGCAATGCCTTCATTTTTGGCTTTATTTTTGTAGCAAGGTGTTTCTTTGGAGCTTGCCTATGTTGAAGCAGTGGGCCTCCCTGCAGCAAGCAGGATGTGCGGGGGGTGTGATGTAGGAGCACTCAGCCCGGTGTGAGCAAAATCCTCTCACAAAGGGATCTCGGTCTTGCTGCTTTGCTTCTGATCTTATGAGGGTGTTTCTGAGCAGACCGTGTGCCTGGGAAGGTTGTTTGCTGTTATCTAATTAGCACGCACCCAGGTGATGATTCTGTGCAACTTAACTACTTTTTATAGGGGTAAACAGTTGTCCACAGCAAATTCCCCTGTTTTAGCTTACGTGAGTTGAGTAATGCTATCATTTGTGTCTGGAAGAATGAGGCCATTTGTGTTAGCGTTCCTCTCTGGCTGGTTCCTGCCATGCCTGGAGCACACCAGGCTGAGGGATGTGTCTGTTGTCTCCTTCACTGCTTGTGCTACGCCTCTGCAAGTCCGCAGCTCAGCAAGTATGGGTGAAGGAGTCACTGCTTTCTCTATGTGTGCTTATAGAGGAGCATTCCGTGCTGGTATCACTTTGTGCTATTTGCATATTGTATCTGCTTTAAATTTATCTTCCTCTGCCACTCCTTTGTTAACTCAGTTGCAAAGTGCTGCTTGGCTGAGCCTTCAGCAGAGAGTGTGACTGAGTCTGGAGGGTTTTGTTCTGGGCACTGGGTGAGCAAGGGAAACCTGGAGCTCCCTTCTGGTGGGACAGCTGTGCTTTTGTGGTGTATGTAAAAGGAAGGGCTCTGCAGTTAGTATCATCTTCCTAACATCAGGGTATCTGTTTATCGCTGTGATAATAGAAGATTAGCCCCCATAAGAGGTCTTGAAATAAATTTCAGGGATTGTGTATAATGTAAAGGAACTGTTGTATAGGCCTGAGCCACTGATTGAACACCTGGGGAAAGGACCCAGCCAGCTCTGGGAGTACAGGTGAAGGCAATTTAGCTGTGTGAACAGAAGGAGTGGAGCTTTGCTGCACCTCTCTTAGACCTCATTGAAGGGCTGACTGCCCCTGGGGAAGGTTCTCTTTATGGAGGTTCCTCCTTGGCGAAGCTTTCCCCTGTGAGCCTGGAATCTCCTGATACAGGTGAGCAATCTTCTTCCCTTTCTTTATAGCACCTTTCTATGGTGCCAGTTCTTCTGTCATCATATCCAGGTTAACAGAAGTTTTAACAAATAGCTGCAGATGCATATGGGACAGAAATGAGCTGTAATTTGTCATCTGCTAATCCTATACAGACTCGCCATCATTGTGAGGTATGCATCTTGCTTTAGTGTGTCAGCACTTGTGTGGTTTGGTGCTGCTCTGTCCTGTCCCTTGTCCCTGCTTTTCCTGTACAGTCACTAAGTGGAAGTTGGCGTTTCTAGAGTTCTTGTCCCTGATTGCTCTGAAGCAGAGCCTGCACAGCTGCTGGCATGGAGTGCAAAGTTAATTGTCTGTCATCGTTTCATTTTCCAGTGATATTGAAATTGTTGTGCTTCATAAATCACACGAGCATGTAGCTAGAAAGGAAATATGGGCCCATACTTTTAGCTTTAGGTTTGGAGATGAGACCCCATCAGCACTGTGTTGTACTGGCCCATTCCGTTGTGTTACAGACCTTTGAAACTTTAGAGTTAATTTTCAGTTGAAAAGCAGTGAAAGTCTGTCTGTACGTGACTTTGTTCCTCCAACAGCTATTTGCTCCTGATTTGCTGCTATTCTGAGAATTTCATGAAGACTTTTCATGGTGATGTGACAACTGGAAGAAAAAGATGAGCTCATCCTAATAGTAGCATTTAGAGACTTACCTAAGTAAGCCAGGTTTCTTTGTGTTGTGTTGTTTTAAGATGTATTTCCCTCAGTGCTTTTCCTCCTTCCCATGGCTGCATTTCTTCTATCTGATGATGTATTTTATTGTTCTTCCTCGAGATAAATTTAACTTTAAAACATGCTGTTCAACCAGGCCCTGGTGCTCAGTCAGATGCGTGACCTCCAGCTGAATCAATGTACGTTTCTGCTGTTTTGTGGGATGTTTCTGAATGCACCAAATCTATTATTTGGCAACAACATTTCCATCTCTTTTTGCAGCCAAAATCAAATTTGGGGTATACCAGAACTTGAGATTTTCCTATTGCAGAAAGGACCCAGCAAGCACTTAACAGTGCGTTTTGCAATGACAGCATCAGGTATTAGTCTGATTTACCTAAATGTTTTCCTGCAGAGATTTTGGCCGTTGTTGAACAAATTCAAGTTTTCTGAAGTCTGCTTTTGTTTTTCCTCTTAGGCTTTTTAGAAATTGTTCACAGATTACTAGAAATTAGCAAATCACGATTGGAAAAGCATTGGTTTTTAGGGTGGTACTTCTATGCCTTCTGTGTTCATTGGGGTGGACTAAGGAGTGTTCATCTCTAGCATGGCTCTCACCAGGCTCTTAGGATGAGACCCAGGCTTTGTTTCTTAGGTTTCTGATCTTTTTCTTTGGAAGCTGCTTGAACTCCTTTTGATTTCAGTGAAGCCATTTCCCAAGGTCTCCTCATATAAGCCACTACTTCCAAGACCAATAAACTGCAATTGGAGGTATCCTAAAGGGCAATGAGATGTATTTCAGGGTAATGCTCTAAACGAATTAAATGAAATAGCTAAAGATCCTGGATGCTGTTTATTCTACCTTACTGTAAGCTTTTGGTAAACTGCAGCTGTATTTTCACAAATATTCTTGAGCTCATGTGGCTTAACCCAGGGTGTTAATGTACGTTATCACCACTTCTTGGTGTGCAAGAGCCTCAGATGTGTGAGACCCCTGGGAGTGATTGACTTTGCCTGTGGCAGTTTTGTATTATGGGCTCTCGTAATTGTGAATTATAGATACGGCAGAAGCACTTGCAGGAGATGCAGGCAGAACTGGGGAGAAGATGGGAGGAACTGATGGATGAACTTTCAGCAGCCGGGAGGGCTTGAGGTGTTCCTGCCCTGGCAGCTAAGCTGGATGCAGATGTGACTTTGGGATATGAGGCTGCTGCTCCTATTGATTTCTTTGGGAACAAGATGACTACATAAGTAACAGGCTTCAACCAAACGTATCCAAACCTTCTCCTCATGAGAGACTGATAATGTTTCAGAGACAAATTCTTTTTATTCCACTAGGCTAACAAGTACTCATTTAATTTGCATCCTGAAACTAAACGACCACAAACAAAGTTCTTTGAAGGGAATCTTCTTCTTTCATTCTGTTTTCATTTGAGGAAAACAGAGATTTCCATGTTATAATTTGCGGGGCTGAAAAATCCTACTTAGTGTTGTCGTTTCTATTTTTTTTCTCAGCAATTATGTAGACTCTTGCACAAATCTGATGAGGGAAAGCTGGAATTTACATGTTTCTTCCTCTGTTTCACTCTCTGCGTAATCACCATCTATTCATTGCCTTTACAAACTCCATTAATACACTCACTTTCCTTGCTAGTGCGAGTGGGTGTTTTAATGCTATTTTTGTGGGCCTGTTCTGTGTGTTGAAACTCCCATTGGTCTGAAGGTGATGTTACCACTTTGGAGCTGTATGTCCTCAAGAAGAAATGAGCTACAGCAAAGCTTACTATAGCGGTAGGGCTGGTTTAGAATGAGTTGGCTGTTTGAGTAAATATTGCTCATTTAGTTATCATCCTCTGGTTAAGATTCGTATCAGTGGTGGTGGCGCAGCCAGCAGACCCAACTCCAAGCTATTTCTTGTCAATCAACGTGCTTTGTGAAGTGCCATCGTAATGGGGTAAAGCAACTTACAGATCAATAAAACCTGATTTCCATCCATAGGCTGGGTCAGCACCTGGTGAGAGTTCAGAGCATTTCTGTGACTGATGGTGAGCCCCCCCCAGAGCTTTGGCTGCTGATGGCCAGTTGTGCTGTGCAGGGCCAGGGGTATAAGTCACCATTCATCCACTCACTTCCTTATTAAATGCCAAGGTGGCCATTTAAAGCAGAACATTTGGGTAGAGTGTATTTCAGTTCGGGTCTATCCTGAAATAATACTAAACAACATCTAGGCGTTGGGTTTAGTTACATGAATGCACACCGAACAGTTCCAACTGACCTCAGTGTGGGTAGAAAATTCCACTTTGAAATTGATTATTTAAAAAAGCCATTTTATTCGCTCCTGTGTTCTGACTCTGAAGAGGTGGATTTCATGTGGTCTGGCGTTGTGCGTAAAGCTGCCGCGTGATAATTTGCGTACACGTGAAGCACATTTGAAAGTACTGGATGCAAGATCCAACGTTTCCTTGCTCGTCATGGATGTGTGGGTTGTTATCTTTGGTGAAAATAGGTTCAGAGCATTTAGTTAGTGCGAGTGAGTGATGTACGCCAACAGTAGAGAAAACATGGGATCAGTCAGCCAATATTCACTCCTACTATGGAGTTCTCCTCTTCATGTTGCATATGGGATGTAGAGGTGGAGAGAGACGTGGCTGAAAAAGCTGCTGTCCTTAGGAGCATTCAGAGAAGCTGTTCATAATCTGTTTTCCTGATACTGGGTCTGAGTGTAAACGTGATGGGCAGGAGGGAGGTTTTAAGCCATTGAGTCCTTACTGAGCTGAACAGAGGTGCAAGGTGTGGTTGCCTTTCCTGACAGCTATCATTGAGAAGTGTGTACAAGTTTCCGTTTCATTGCTGAACCTATTTGGTCCCAGTGCAGAGTATGGAGCCATGTCACTGATGGTTGCTGGACACTTGGGAAGACATGACTTTACTGAAAGTTTGCTTGCCAAAAGGAGGTGAAGAATGCACTGGTACCTGTCAGGTATTCGCCCAGATAAGCCTTGGAGCTCATAGAAGTCTCTTCTGAATGGCAGTCTTTCCTGACCAACAAGTGTTTTATTGGCTTAGAGAAGAGAATCTGCATTCTCACAAATGCACTTTGTTAATGCATACCACCTCAAAATGAGTCACAAAGAAATAAAGCCTCTGCTGGCATTTCAAACTGGGAAGGAAGGATAGGGTGACTTTCTGCTTTGTCATCAGTTCAGGCCATGGTAAATAATCCAGAACTCCCAGTGGATTCACTGGCCTCCACATGGTAGCATAGAAACGTCAGGAGAGCTGAATCAGCTGCAATGGGACATGTTGCAATTTCATGACTTCCACTTGTTTTATCTTGGAACTGCCTATAAACGGTTTGACTGCTGGTGGCAGTTGGTTTGCATTGCTTTTTTTAGCTTCTCATACCATGCAGGGCTGAGGACAGCACGGCATTGGTGGCAGTGCTGGGAGGTGGACCAGTTGTTCAGAAGCCTTGCAGTTGGATTAGCGTAGGCCACAGGTGAAAGTTGGGCTGTCACAGCTCAGCTTTCACTTGCTGCTACATAGCAGTGGTCTGTCTGCTCTGGGGAAGGCAGGACGAGCCTTGCAGAAAGCAGTACTACAACACTGTAGCCTCCTGATGGGGTTTGGCTTGCAAGAATGGCTTTTTATTACATGTGAGCTAAAATCCTCTTCAGCAGCCTCTCCAAAATGGGAGGCAGTCAGAACTTAACTTCCCTGTGTGGTTTGCTTGTGTTGCAGTGAAGCCGGCATGATAATGAATGTGTTAAAGTGAAAAGAGGAACTGGTGGCAGCCAAAAGAGAGGAAGGATATCAGTTAAAAACAGTGAACTGTACCCCTGTCCCTCCTTCCCACCCATGCCATACAACAGGGAACAGAAGCTGGTATTATCCCAAGGTATATTACACATTATCTCCAGAACTTCTGGCTTCCCCATGCTTGATACGGAGCTTGTATTTCTTCTCAGAGAGCCATATAGTTGGAGATAACTAATATAATAATAGTTTCCAGATAAATAATTAGGTGTAGACAGTTTCATACTCTCCTGTAAAACCATGGACAGAGTGTTGCTCTCCTACAGGGATGTTCTGTTTCCCCCCCTTCCTCCTGGGTAGAGAACACACATGTTTTTTGAACTGTGATGTCTTTCTCCTCGTTCATACATCATTTGTTCTCAGTCATGTTACATACAAAATGAGTGTTTCCATTTCCACTGTTTGGGTTAGTATTTTTTCTACTTAGTGGTGTTTTACCAGTTCTTTCCAGGCACCTGCATATGTCTACAATCAGAGTGTCTTTAAGTGGTATCCATCCCCAGCTGGGTGTTGTAGCTTCGGGGGAGGAAGCTGCAGTTTGACTACAGCCCTACAGCCATCAGGGAGAGAAGTAACAGCAAACTCTTCCTTAATGCAGCCGTGGATTTGGGTTGCCGCCATGTTGTAGTATGCTCATCCTTCCATTGGTGAAAATCTGTGTGTGAAAGGAAGCTAGGGCAGAAAACAGACCAATATGTATTCACAGCAGGTACTCTGTGTCTCCTGTTATCTAAATTCTGTGCAAGCAGCGAGCCCTGATACAGCTCCATGCCAGCTCTGAGACCACTTAAAGCAAAATAAACATCTTTGCAGCATGGTCTGATACATGCTCCCTTTAGAGTCGCAGGCACCTCCAATTAATCATGCTGCCTATGCAGGAAGAGGCTTTAAGAATCAGAGAGCATCGCTAGACTTGATGGTCTGATGGAGAGGTGGGCAGCGACTCTACATTAAGGGTAAGTGGGCTGTGCTCCCAGCCGAGTGAGCAGTGGCAGCCACCCCTTGCCTTGCCTCTCCTGCTCGATGAGCAATGTCTTGTCTATATGCTGCAAAATCACAAGCTTTAACAAGCAAAGCTCTTGGTTCTGGCTTGCAGGATGTATTGTTGCTGTGGGGCAGCGCTTCGAGCTGTGCACACGTTTTTTGACTAAACAGCCTTCCCTCCTTTGTGAGAAAAGGCTTTTATATTATAGCTCAGCTGGCAGATCCCTGCCATAAATCTACGGGCTGACCAAGCCAAATGACTTCTTGAAATGTTAATGAATGAGATGTGACTGGTACTCTGGAGTTGGAGTGTCTGTGCATAGAATTCCTGGTCAGCAGAGGGGAATCACCTGCTCCCTGTTTCAAGTGTGGTCCTCATTAAGTGTCGTTGGCCCCAGCTGTGCATCTTAATAACCTTGTGTGCTTTTGGTTTTTGCTTTAATTCTGGTTATCTTGAGGAGCATTGTATCTTTAAACGTTTTATGGGTTTCAAAAATGGCACCAATTACACAAAATAAGTGAAGGGCTAAAATCAGAGTAAGAAGATTTCAGTCATAGGGCAAGTTAGGCTTTCCATTGAGTGCCAGCAGAGTGCCTGGGTGCTGCACAGAGCCCAGAGCCAATCTCTGCCCCAAGAAATGGGAGGTTAGAATAGACAGATCTGACCCAGCACTGGGCTGTGGGGTGCCAGAGGGGGAGGGAGCTGAGCTGTGCAGCCTTTATGGAGACTCATTTGTGTTGGTGAACAAATGCACTGCGAGCTCAAAAAAATACCTTTGTCTAAGATTTAGTCCGTTCTGTGTTGGAGGGGGAGGAGATGGTTCGTTTGTTTATAAACAGAAAGGAAATGGTTGTGTTTAAAAATATCATTTCAGGAGTGAATTAATCTGTGGAGACTCGGTCCACTGTGCAGAGACATGAAATGTTTTCAGACCTTATTTTTCTTGAAAACTGAAAAAGATGATTCTGTAGTGTGTACAGATGCAGAGCTATGTGCCTGAACCAATATGTCAAACTGTCATGTGGGAGATTTGGTGAAAAACATCTTGTCCTAGGGGAATAATTTTAAACACTATATGTAGGTTTGCTGCCTCATAAGAGATCATTACTCAAATCTATTCCCTCTTATGGTAGCTTGGCCTCTGCTTAACGGGCTCAGAGTGAACAGAAGCCCATTAATGCATCCTTTAAGAGCGGTTATCGGGTGGTAGAGGGGAAGCTGATCTCCGATTGGGGAATATAGTGTTTTTGGCCAAACCATCTGATTTAGCCTTAACTAGATGAGTGGCAATCCAGAAGCTTTACGCCTGGCTGCTCATTGAGGGCGGCGGCGGCCGGGCCCATGCTGCGCTGGGCGGCTGGGACTGTGGGCAGCGCCGAGCCGCGGCTGAGGCTTTGTCAGAGCTGGTGAGGATGTGTAAGGGACAAGCCCTACGGCACGTGGCCGTTCCAGGGATCTTCACCTCCTGTTTGTCACTTTAATCTCGCAGCGACGCTGAAATGTAGAATGGAACCCATTGCAAACCAGACCTTTACCAGACTGTAATTGCACACTCTTGCTCCCTGCTTGTCAGTGTCTCTTGTTTCTTTTGTTGTTGTTGGCTTTGGCAAAAATTAGAGAAATGACAGGAGCGGCACCTGAAGAGTAGCATCACTCCTGTTGCCTGTGTAGCATCTGCAGTTGCCTTGGCTACTGGCCATACCTTCCTCGAGTAATCTCATCTCTCATGAGATGATGCGTGTAATGCATTCTAGCATTGTAGGTGAACTCGCTCTTAATGGGATTAGCTTACCTAAGTCAGGACACATCTGAGGTTGTAGTGTTTGGTGGGGTTGTCACAGTTAAGGGGATGTGTTGATGTTTAAAAAATGCAGATGAAGATGCTACCTGATGGAAGAGACGCTGGGAGCAGCTTAACGTGGGCTAAGGAGGGAGTGAGAAGGAATGGAAGTATGTATACATGATGTCTTCAAGACTGAGAAGTGTCAGGATCTAATCTCAGTAAAGGGAAATGTGTTATTCCTGTGCTGGCACGAAAAACCTGTCTGCAGTGTTTCCATTGAATTTTTTTTGGTTAAGAACTGCTTGTCTTCACTGTATCTTCACTAACAGTGCATGTGACAGCAGCAGCGTTCCATCGTGTGTCCATTACCATTCCTTCATTAATACTCAGTAAACAAACAAACAGCAACCTTTTCTTTTCTGAATGCATGCCTGCCTTTGCAAAATAGAGCAGGACGAAAGAGCAGCTTTCTAAATGTGCAAGGTCGTAGTGCGAGGGTAGAGGGGCACAGGGGAAGGCTGGGTGAGAGTCTTTTTACAGTGCTGTGTTTCTGTTTGTTTGTTTTAGGGCTTAAAGACTGAGATGTGTTTGTGTGGGCAAAGCCTGTTTGAAAGCTTGTACAGCTTCTGCCCAAAAGCGAGCTTAATATTAAGTCGAAACTTTTAAAGGCACTTAGGAATGTGAAACTGTCTGTGCATGCTTGTGCCTCTGTAAAGCATAGGAGCGTGGTGTCTCTGTTGTAACTGGTTGATGCAGTTCTTACACTTGATTTTGTGTGGTGTAACAGATAAATCCCACAAAACTATTCAGGGAATACTTAGGTATATTTACCTACATCCTACAGTTTGAACTGCAGTAAACCAATTTGTTACAACACTGGCAGAAAGCAGTTGTTTAAGGGGTGTGAAAGTGACCAAGGTTAATTAAGTTCAATGTTCAAATGAATGCTTGCAAGTATTTTTTGCCATAGTCACCTGACTCTTCCAGATGTTGTAGCTGGGTCTTGGAAATGCCTGTGTGCAAGCTGAGCTAATAATATTAATCAAACCTCGTGTTAACTTTCAGGTCAGTCAGTGATCATTGCAGGAATTTTCTCTGCTGTGAGCAATTTTGCACAGTGGGCTGGGATACATGGCCGTGGGGGTTCTTTTCCTTTTTAATTTCCTCTGAAATACAGAGCATGGGTTGTTGCTATGCACAGGGTAATGGGGAGGATGGAGTATTATAATCAAGATAAAAGGAAGCAATTGTTTCCAGTGCTAGAAGTTTAAGCTCAATACTTGCAGTGACTGGATGTAGGACTGCTGTAGCTCTTTTCCATTGCTCTGGGTGACAGCGAGTGCCATCCCAGGGTGGTGAATGGGTGCAGCTGGGTAGGTTTTGCTCCTCTATGGACTGAGGGAGCTGCCAACCACAAGGACATGGAGGGAAATGCTCTAGAAGAGTATGGCTGTGGGCAGAGAAGTTTAATAGTAAGAATAAATGGAACAAGGAGGTAATTTATGGTGGTGGATTTAACAGCCACCATTGCGTAAAGGAATCATGGAAGGGTGGCTCTCACTACAAGAGCATTGCTTTCAATAATAACGCTTGCAGCTTTCTACTCATAGTTGCTAATAGGGGTAGTTGTGCAAATTGTTTAAACGTAATTTGTTTAAAAATTCCTTGCTTTCAATTAGGTGCACTTGATGACTGACAGTAATTCATCTGAAACTTGCAACTGCGAGGCAGTGAAGTGATGACACCATCTTGCTTTATCCAACTAATTTTAACCTGCTGAGCCCCATTGGTCTCAGCTAACAGCACCCCTCAGGAGTGTGTGCACCTCATTAAGTGGGTGCTGTGATGTTGCTGGTTTGAATGAGGCAGAGAGGCAGTGAGGAAAGCTGGTAAAACAGATCTGCTGGGAGAACGCAGTGTTTTGGATGAGCATCAGGCAGTTCTTGTGCTTAAGAACATGGTGATCAGGTAGATCAGAGCAACTTTCATTTATTAATGCAAAGGGTTTCTTCAGAAAAGCATCTCAGCTTTGCCAAGAAAGAAATGTTGGAAAGAAATAATCTGGTTTGATTGTTTTACACCTCGTTGGCTTTGAGGCTTCATGCAAGCCCTCATTGTCTTCCTTTTTGTATTTTCTGTGCTCTTAGCAATAGACCAAGACAATGTGAGCCCTTACACAGTGATGCTGAGCTAGGTGCTGTGTGGGGGACCATGGCAATATATTTGATTGATCTACAAGTAAACAAGTGTATACGTTATTCCTTGTGTGCTTTTGGTATAAGAGCTGCCTTGTTTGGTTATTGACTGAGAAGCTGGTGCTCTCTGGGTGCTGGTGGTGACCAGGTGATGCACAGTGCCTGCTTTGGGGATGTGCTTTCTCTGCCATTGCAGTTGATGTCCCTGTGCTTTCAGCTGAAGGGCTGGTCTCTTGCATCCTACAGTAAATGCTCGTTGCTAAACCACCGCAGATATCCTTGGGCCTCCTGTGACAGCAGTTTGCAAGTAGCACTCTTTCCTCTTTTTCTGCAGCAGAGGAAGAAAGCTGCTGTCACAAAGACTAATCTCAAGGCGCTGGCTTTTCCTGTACTGAGACCAGCATGTCCTGTATGTTCAGAGAGACCTAAGAATAAAAAAAAAAAGACTGAGTATTGTGCATTGCAAGGGATCTGAACAACTACAAATGAGAAGGACGTTTCCCTTTCTCAATTCCCCACAGTATTTGTTTAGGGTGGTTTGTTTTGTTTCTCTTTGCTGTGCATTTTCTCCGAAGTGGCATCACAATCACAGCCTGGGATTCGCTCATCTCTGTTAACAACATACCAAGGAGTCCTCGCCCTGCACAGGGCTGCCTTGCCTGCAGGATGTGAGCGCACCAGCTCTGCAGCAGTGTGTCAGTGGTGTGTGAAGGGCCATGGCTGGAGCACAGCCCCGGGGAGCTGGGGATGTTGTTGTTCTGTAGAGAGGCAGCATCAGGCAGTGTGGGGAAGGGTGGGGAGGTCTGGGGTGTGTGAGGAGGATGTGGGGAGCAGGTAAGAGCAGAAGTTGGTGTGTGAGCAAAGGATGCGCTGAGGCAGCCTTTGGGATCTGTGTGTTTGGTTATTGCATGGGGAGCTGCTCGTGCTCCGGCTCTGCTGGTTGGTACAGTGCATTTATCAAAACTGACGAAGTCCAAAGCCAACTCCAGGACACAGAGCCTTAAAAACACCTCTGAGCTGCTGCTTTTTGTTACAGCAGTAATTGAGAATGTTGTACAGAAATGTGAACCCTGAATACTGCTGTGCTGAGCTGAGGTGTGTAACACAGCTTTATAGTTCGTTTCTCTGTGTGGTGCTGTGATACAGTTTTGAATAAGAGCATTTCTGACATCCTGTAATTGAGTACCTAAAGCAATTTCCAGTTGAAATCAGGGACTTCCAGACTAGTTTAAGATTATCTTCTAAGGGTGAATGTGATATTGGTACAATGGAGCTGTGGGGTTTCTGTCCAGTATCTGGTGCAGCAGTGGGTGAAGTGGAACAGCCACAGCTCACCCCGTGTGTGCACTGAAGCCACGCTGCTTAGGTCTGGGGAGCTCTGGAAGGGCAATGTGAAGAAAAGTCTTAATGAGATTAAACATTCACAGGCATTTGTTGGCATGTGTGCTGTGTTTCAGCATCATCTTTACCCCGGCCGTATTCTCTGGCTCTATCAGAGCAGAACTGTGGGGTCTGTTCATGTTGCTCTTCATCCCCTGGGTGAATGTGAATGCAATGGTGAAACAGAGAAAATGCAGACTTCCTGTCAGGACGCTGTCTCTGGCCCCGACTCGGGCTGTTGCTCTGTTTACTGGCAGCCTTTGCTCCCACAGAAGTCTCCCTGGCAGGGGCTGCTGGCATGGCTCAGACACCCCCACAGCAGCCGAGGTGCTCCTGGGACTGTTATCTCTAAGAGCATTTTCTTTTGCCATCACACTAGTGTGTCCTGGAAGGAGGGAACAGGCTGCTCTGTGCCACCCAGCCACCAGCAATCATGGTGTGTCCAGCTTGGAGGGCTGTGGGAGGGACCCCATGGAAGGTTGCACAGGGAAACATACAGGTTTTACAAGGCTGAAATCTGGGGTATTTTGTTTTGCGTGTGATGATGTGACTAAGAGCAGTGGAGGAGAAATCAAGAATAGATGGATTTCAGTGATGGAGAGGGTGCTGTCATGGTATCCCACTAAGAGAGGTGAACAGGATATCCCGTTCTATAGCAGATGGCAGTGAACAACTCGGGGTGCTGGGATCTGGTGGGCGACACTGGGGTGTGCAATAGAACCTGCATATCTAGCTGTGCAAGTCCAGAACATTTGGACACGCTGAATGCTTGCTTTAAGTGGTGCATGCAATAGAGAGAGTCGGGCAAGGAATTCCACAGGGATGCGGTGTGGGGGGGGCAGGGAGCGGGGCCATCCTGCTTGCCTTGGGATGCTGTCACTGTGTTCTGTGACCAACTGCGTGGTTCTCATAACACTCTCTCTTTGTGAACCCTTTTCTAGCCCACGACCTTCCCCCGAGCAAGACGTCGGCTGCGGCGCAGACTGGCAGCCACTTGCAGTGCCTCTCGGTGCACTGCACGGACGACGTGGGCGATGCGAAGGGCCGGACTGCGGTGCCGACATGGAGGTCCCTGCACTCGGACATCTCCAACAGATTTGGGACTTTTGTGGCTGCCCTGACTTGAACAAAAGAAATTATTATTATTATTATTATTTTTGTTTTCCTCTTTTTAATTTCAAAGGGCCGCTACTGCGAGGTGGACTATTTTTCTAGGTTGGTACCTGCTTAGTGGCATATGGACTGGAAAGGGTTAATTTAAAGTAAACCTCAACTTTTTTTTAATCTTCTGCCACAGTATGTTACCAGTGTTAACCCTTCTGCAGTTAGCACACTTTTGCTTAAGATTTTCCTGCTAGACCACTTTTTTTCCCCCCATTATTCTGTAATCTTGGCATACATTTATAGATGAAGCCTTTTCCTTTTTCATCTCAGCGTATGTCCAAGTCACGTATGTCATAATAAGACAAAGATGCTACTCCTCCTCCTCCTCCTTTCCTTCTTCATTGCTTTCTTTTTTTTGTTGTTGTTTTTCTCTTTTGTTTTGCTTTGCTCAGTGCTTATTACGATGGTTAATCCTGAAGAACAGCAGTTCAGGAATAAATGCCGGTTAAATGAATTTGTCATCATTATGTTATGTATTGACACCCAGCTTTTGCCAGTCACTTGCATACCAAACGATTAATGTTCTCTTGAACATGCAGGCAGCGATCCTTTCCTCAGAAAATGAAGGTTTGTTATGAATAACTCTCAGCCTTGCACCTCCCTCCCTCATTTGCTCCCCATCTCTCTTTGAGGTGAGGACAGGGTTTGTTTGTTTGCCTTTGTGAAACACAGATACGGAGCTCTGTCATGACCGGGCTGGTTCAGGCATGGCCTGGGAAGGTACACAGATGGTTCCCTAAATAGCTCTAACAGGAAGTTTACCTAATAACGAATAGTCATTATCTCCTCTACCAAACACCCAGGTTGCTGCAGCGTTTTCTTCCTCTGCCTCTTTGAGAAGCAAGGGGTGCACCAGCTCCCAGGCGTACTGCGTTCCTGGTGCTGTTCCCAGAGCTGTCATTTTATTTTATAACTGCTGGAGAAAAAACCAATCCCCCAAAGGTACTGAGCCCCTTCTGTGTTGCTCATAGCTTGCAGAGCAGTATCCTGGCCCAATGAGTGTGCTCTGCTGTGGGGCTGGGCTGCAGCGTTGCCCTCTGGGCCCAGCATCCAGCTGGTGTTCCTAAAGCCACTGCAAGGCTGCACTGCAGCACAGCTCCCATTCTTTCCCCATTTTAGCTGAAGGAAGATGCTGTTGATCAGAGGTGTGATGCTCTTGTCTGTTGGAGCCACCCTAGCTCCCGTGGCAGCTATCCCAGTGTGGTCGCAGTGGGTGGATGGTTGGAGACAGCCTACATCAAGGGCTGTGTGCCCAAGGTCAGCACTTCCTGATCTGCCAGGACAGGGAGACCCCAGGTTAGACCCTTCCAAACTTAGGTTGGGCTCCATTTTTTGCCATGCATGTGAAGAACGCTGTTATTAGATGAACACAATAAAAGGAAAACCACGCTTTCCTGGTCTCGGTAGATAATACTCATTGGAGAAGAAAGCTGGAAGCAAACCAGATAAAAACACAAATGACACGATGATCTGACACTCCTGTGGCTTTACGTAACTCTGTCTATTATTTGTGTATCCTCTGTTTACAGGGAGTGTGAGCAGTCCCACCCTTGCTCAGGCCAGCCTGGCTTCCTCTGCTCCCCAAAGCCCGGTAGCATCGCTGGGCAGTTACGTTTTTGCTATGAAATAAGAGTCAGCCTCTCTAGGGTTATTTATTGCTTCTCTCATGAATTCACAAAACGTGTCCCTTCTCAAGGGATGGAATTTGAAGACTGCTTTGTATTTTTTGATGATTGTGCCGGGCCTTTAATTATTTTGAAGTCTGGCTCTCAGTAGACATCAATGGGGAGGGAATTCTGCCTACAATGCTAATGGCTACAGCACTGTCTGAAACTCTCACTCTTGATCATATACGGCTTCAAAACGATTCACAGTGTTTTAGAAGGCAGGATTTCTTGTTGTTTGAATGTGCTCTAATTAACCATGCATGGATTGATTTCCCATTATGGTTGTGGTCAGTGACTTTACTTTCGGAAAGAAAATGGAGGGTTTGGGTCCTTGATTTTTAACATTACTTTTCACTGAAGCAGGAGCTGTCACTAGGGTGAGGATTTTTGCCTATCCTGAAGCAATTGACTGGAGCCACCTCACACGCACTTGGTTTGGAACCAAAAGATGTCATGTTTTGTGCCTTTTGTAGGTGTGTGCTACTGAAAGTTTGGAGCCTTTCCCTGGACCTGCAATAAAATGCCTCCATATATATGATATCCGTTATCATTGGCCACTCTGGAAGATGTTTCTTTGCCTGTGATTTGTTAATTCTCAGTTCACCAAAATACATGTTTAACTTTAAATGCAGTCTAGCAAATCACTTAAGGATATGCTGAACTAAGTGGGACTTCTCTATCCAGTGAAGCGTGGGGTGAGTGCTTTGGTGGATTAGGGCCTCAGTTCTCATCTTTTCATTTCAGCTTATACTTGTTCAAGCTAGGTGTGTCTTGGAGTAAACCCAGCAAAGCACATGCCTGGACATATGATACTGTCTTTCAGCACTTACAGCTGAAAATTTAGGAAGAGTTCATGGTCTGATGGCATTCCTGTACCATCGCTCAGGCCTGATGGTTTGCTTCTTTGTTTTTAGTTTTTCCTGCTGCATTCAGGAGAACAGGTTTTTCAGGCTTCCTCAGGTCAGGGATGCACACCCTGTGCTACCAGGAAGAGACCTTTCATTGAATGCTGCATAAAATGCTTCAAATCTCTTTTTAAAGAGAAATCCTCCTGTAAGTAGAAATGCATTGATTCCATTGATCTTCAGCATCCTTCCTTTCTGTTTGGCTCTCTGCAGCTCTGTTTCTATCCTGGAGTTGTTCTCATTCCTTGGGGATGTATTTTTTCCACTTGGTTGTAGGAATACAAATTGGAAACAAGCCCATAAAAACAGCAGAATTCTGAGGGCTTTAAATTATAAGAGATGAGGAGAGGATGGGATCTCTGCACTGGGGCTGTTCCATTAGCCTGCTGGGGCTGTGCAATGGAAGCAGCAGGCAAATAGGATTTGCAGGTAGCGAGGAGTTAGAAGGAGTGATCAGCCTTCCTCTGGGCCTTACTGTCCGTATTGCTTTGCTAAGTAATATGGTTACACGCAATCCTATTGCTAACCTTCTGTATGTTCAGTCTTGCTAAACTGAAGGGATGTTACTGACAGAGCAAAAGGAGGAGGTGGCGGCTCAGCTGGGGTAGATGTGAGCAATGCCAGTGATGATATGCACTCCTATGGTTTTCTTCTTGCCAAAGATCAGATCAGAATCGGTACATATGCTGACCAGGATGAGGATAGATAACTTCATGCCCGTAGCCTGGTGTGTTTGGTACAGACAGCACATGCTGGAGCTTTGACACAAAGCTTGTTTTGCCTGTGGTAATTTTACTGTTCTCATTTTCACCGTTAATTTGACACTGAATGCACTCTTTTTTTTAATGAACATATAGAAAATATCAGCATAGCTCAAAGAATGGTCTCATGTTTAAGAGGGCTGCTCTGAAATGAATGCCTCCAGTTTGATGATGTTGGCCCATGCCATCACAGGTGGAAGTTGGTATGGCAGCGGAGGTTGGACCTTCCACCAATATATCCTGTTAGTTCTGCTGCTGTGTGACAGATGGCAGCAGAGGGGCAGACTGACAAATGACGTCTGACACGAAAATGCATATGAAGCAAAGCTGTGGAATGGAATTCCTCCATGTGGAAAAAATGGCCCCCATCGACTCTTGTTGGACGTTTATGGCCATGGTATCTGTTGTAGTTTCCATGGGAATAAATAGGAGGTGTTACTTTCAGAGCAGCCTTTGTATTCTGAAAAGCCTTTTCTGCACAGACCTGTGCTGTAGGAACTGCTTGAGTTGGGAGATTGGCAGCTGTCATCTAGTTCTTGGTCTTGGGTTCTCTATTTCCTCCTGGCCCTGTCTGCTGATCCTATTTGGTGTATGTTAAATCTGTACTTAAAGCGTGGTAGCAAACTGAGAAATACATCTGCTGCATTTTAATAGCGAGGAGTAATGTCTTTTGTCCCCCCCAAAAAAGGGACGGAATAGGCCTTATTTATTAAATACTCCCACGGATTTTCTCCAGACTATTTTCATGGGGTTAATAGGTTCTCTGCTAGTCTAGTTCAGTTATTAGAGCCTCAGCGGTGGAGGGCTTAAGCTCATTATTTAGTTATGGGGAATTTCATCAAAAAAGTGTGTTTGGGTGGGATGGAATGAACATAGAAGCCATTGGGGCCATTCTGATGGCCCTTTCTTGGGTACTGCTTTCAGACGTGGTCATTCTAAGGCTGGTTGGCCCTTTCAGTGCAGGAGATCAGCCTGATTGCTTCCAGGCACCACCAGCAAGGCCAAATGTTGACATGTTCCTTAAAGAAGGAAGGCATGACATGACCACAGGTCATGGGAGGCTGAAGAGCGGCATGTTGGCTCCACTTATAGGAAGGAGGGAGGAGGTGAGTGGGGAAAACAGACAAAAACCCCAGAATTGGTACATTTGGATTATGTTTTTTTTTTTTAAGCTGCAGTGTGAGGTTGTCTGAAATGCTACATTCACAGCTGTTCGATGGATGGTGTATAAGAGCATAACCCATTTTTATAGAATTGTTTCTCCTTTATTGCTTAAGGCTAATGGAGGAAATAGTCTAATTTTGTCTTAGAAATTCTCTATTAAAATTGTTGGTTTGAGTCCATCCGCTCATAGATTCTGACTGATGAAACTGCAGGCTGTGATTTCCGGCAGTTATAACTTTATCACTATTCACTACCCAAGAATATTACAGCTTTAAAACAGCCTTAAGCAAAAGGATGGGATTTCTTTATACCGAATTCGGTTCATGGAAAAGAAAAAAATCAAATGAAATCAAAACACTGGTAATCCGTACTGCATAGCAAACTCTTCTGAAAGATGTTATTGCACATGTAAAATAAGGAAACTTGACTCTGCTGTGTGTTAGGCAATCCTGTACTCTTTTTTTTCCCCCCTTTTTTTGTTTTCTTTTTGTTTTACTTTGGGATTCTTGTTCAATTCATTTCTTCAATGCTTGGTTGGAAGACTGTGACAACAGCTCATGAAATTGAGTGTTATTTTTGTTTTTCTTTTATTTTTTAAATATGTAAAGTGCAGTCTTCTGTATTCATGCATATTGTACATATCTGTATATGTTTTACTGAGCAACTAAATAACAATAAATATGATGTTAATGGTGGCTATTGTATATGTCATGCCATGTTCTTTAATTTTTGCAGCGAGTCCTGTTGTCCCTTAGGATATGAAGGATGGAAATGATGCTGTTCACATGTAGGTAAACCCTGGGCCTTGTGATGGTTGGGACAAATCTTGGCAGGATGTGGGAGATCCCCTCTAACAGTTGGCTTCCCTCAGTGCTACGTCTTCACGCAGAGCCAGGTTACTGCACCAAGGTGAAGTTTTCTTAGAGTCAGAATGGTCTGGGTTGGAAGGGACCATTGAGATCATCCAGTTCCAACCCCCTGCTGTAGGCAGGGATATCTCCCACTAGAATCATAGAATTACCCAGGCTGGAAAAGACCATAAACAGTTTGCTCACAGCCCGATCCAGCCTGGCCTAGTACCTGCAAGGAAGGAGCATCCCTTGTCCAATTGTTTGCTAGGCTTTCCTGACTCTGTTTCTGCATGTATTGAAGCTTCTTCCTTCCCTGTGTCAACCAGGAGCTGAATCCTTAACAGAACTTCTCCAGGCAAGATTTTAAGTTCTGTGAGTAAAAAGTAAACATGCTACAGCTCTAACTGAGAGTCTAAAAATCCCTTTGTCTCTCAGTTATTCAAATCTCAGACTCTTAATCCTTTCATATTCCTGTGAGTTTTTCAAAGAATCCTTCAGGATTCTGTCAGGAAAAATGTCTTATGAGAAAGCTGTAACCTGGGCAGCCGGGCAATGCCAGAACACGTTTCTGAACCGAGGAAACAGCCTTGCTTATCTTTCATGCTCAGAGGAAGCAGAAGAGATGTTCGGCTTCATCTGGTTGTTTTTTCCGTTCTAACGTCGCATTCAGTGTGAGCTGAGGTGCAGAAAGCTGTGCAGTGTTGCATTTTGCTGTGTGATGGAACGATGAGCTGATGCATCTCCCGGAGCCCATGTGCAGATCCCGTGCCTTCTCAGCAGTGCTGTATGCTGAATGAGGGGTCTGCTAACGCACACGTAATGCATCGAAATGCAAACAGTGTGCACCAGCTGTATTCCATACGATCCCTCTGTGCTCTTTTGCGATGCTGAGAGCACAAATGGAAAACTAAAAGAAACTTCTGAGACCCTTTTCAAGTCAGTTAGGGGTGGAAGCTTCACGTTCAAACCATGCTCTTTGTGTTCTTGAAGGGACAGAGCAACGTGTGAAAGAGAGGTGGAAGCTATTCCACAGCTTTTTGGTGTGGTGTCCTTTGGTGTGGTTGGAGTCCCCGTGCATAGACCAGGTGCGTGGCTTTGGTCACAGGGAGCTTTTACTCCACACCCCTGGCTTCTTCCCAGTCCTTCTCTTCTGGAATAGACATTTCCATGATGGTTACTCCACTCTGCTCAGATGGTTGCATTTATCTCTTGTATTCTGTTACTGCCGGGTTCATGTGGTCCCTTGCCCACACAGTGGCTGTTTGTGATGCTGAGGACTGGAGGAACTCACTGTGTGTTAATGGATGAGCACAAACTGGCTGCTCCCCAATTCCTGCGCCCAGTGCTGCCCATACACCTTGGCAGCTTGTGCTGTGACCTTTGTGGATGCTACTGAGGTTTTTGCTTCTCCCCAGTGCTTGCCTTGGTGCTGAGATGAGGTCCTCCTCTCCATCAGCATTAGGCAGAGACTTCTGCTTGTTCAGTACAGAAAGGCAAGTATTTGCTTTGGAGGGTGTTCACAGTCTGTGCTCCCCAAGTTGTTCCTTATGCTGAGAGCTGAAGTCTGGCTGCAGTGTGTCTCCTTTCCCAAGACATTTAACTGATTTAATTATGTCCTTTGAGTTACTTTCTGCATGAGGCTTTGGGATTCTTGTCACGGAGGAAACCCCATAAATATGCATTGTATGTTCTGCAGTCAGGGATCTGTCCGGAGCGCAGCTGGATCCAGTATGTTGCGATCCCCCACCCCTCTGTCACCTGCAGGCTGAGGGGCTGGGGATGGGAGGGGGCTGTTGTGGCCATAAGGGACTGAAAGGCATCAGCTGAAGGAGCTCTTGTGTGTAAATGTTGGTGGCTTTGAGCACACACATCTGATCTGGAGTGGATGCAATGTGGGGATGTGCATTTCGATCCTCTTTAGTGAGGAGCTGGTGCAGGATTATGCTGTGTTCCCTAATTGCTCTGACCAAACTGGAAACTGAGAAATTGCTGGGGGTGTCTCAGCATTTCAGTTTAGCACCAAAACCCATATTGCTCGCCACCAACCCCAGCCTCTGTCTGCTGGGAGTGGGATCATAGGCACCACTGGGCTGCGTTGGGTGCAGCTGTGGTTCATGGGTGTCACCACCTTTGAAACCAGCTCAGGGATACACATGCTCTGGCCAACTGCGTCCTATCAGTAGCAAATGTTACTGATTCACAGACATACATCCCTGGAGGTGCCCAAGGCCCTGGGCAGCCTGAACTGGTGGGGGCACCCAACCTATTATGACAGGGGTTGGAGCTGGGTGGGCTTTAAGGTCCAATCCAACCTCAGCAGCTCTGATTCTATGAAGCTGTTGAATTGGTAGTCTGTGTTTAATGTTGATATAGGCTGGATTTCGGATGACAATGTTAACACATTAATTTCAGCCTCCCTGAAGGATACTGAAAATGGTGTTAGGAGGGCCCATGTCCTGGAGCCCTGGAGGGTTTGTTGCCCATTGGAGTTAACTGGCAGCAGTGCTGAGCTTCGGAGGTGGGAATTTCTCTCCATTTCTTTTTATTCTCTGTGAAATGCCCCTCTCCCCCTTCCCCCTTTCTTCCCCTCACCCCTTTTCTCTTTATAAAGCTGGAATTCATCCAGACTCTGCTCTGGGCTTGCAAGAAAACTTTACTGTGTAAATTTGCTCTTTGTGTTGGGAGCCCTTTGTTTAAACAGCATTGTGAGCTTGCTGGGGAGGGATGGAAAGAGGGGGAGCCGGGAGGAAGAATTTGAAAAGCCCTGACCCCTGATGAATAAAATCCAGCACATTAACACATTCTTCAATAAATTCATGATTGCAGATAAGGTGGGAGTCCCCAGGGCCGGGCTTTTCATTAACCCCCTGCTGGCTAACCCAAACAGACCGCGGGTTTTGTTAGCCACCAGGACAAGCAGAGCCCTTTTGTGGTGGAGGGGCCGAGCGTGCGTGGGGAGATCTCCTATAGGAAACCAGGTTACAAAATGGGACTCTATTTCAGAACAAACTCCTTTTGGTTAGTTTGATGAGATTACAGAAGGGAAAAGGCTTTAACAAGGGGCTTATTGAAGCTAAGTAACTGTTCTGAATACAGTGAGGACCAGGGCAGAAAACATATGATTCTTGGTAAATAGGAGCTCCTACAGTACGGCTGGGTGCACTGCGGGTGTGGGGGACCTGGGAATGGCTGCATGCACTGTGCAGAGCCGACCACATCTCATGCGTGCATCAGGATTGAAACCCAGCTCGTCCTTCTGGTGTGTGATGGGAAGGTGTGCTTAGAAATGCTTTGCTTTGAGGAGAGATGTCTCCCATAGGCCTCTCTCTGCCATGGGGAAGGTCCTCTGGATCGTTTATTGGAACGTTTGTGCTTTGAAAGGGTTTGAATTTGGTGTTGTTCCTACAGCTCAGTGTGCCATGCAACTTGGAAGCCAACAGCACTGTGAGCACACGCAGCAGGGGCTGCCCTTCCGCCTGCTTTAAACTATTTAAACGTTCACAGTTAATAGAGAGGCCCATACCATAATTGTAATTAAACCAGATGATTTCAGTGCAGGAGCCCCCAGGTCCCTCTCACACTGCAGTGGGATCAGCCCTGCCTGGTAGCGTGGTGACCCTGCAGTGTGCCAACAGCCTCTGAAATGTGTTTGCTTTGTGCACCCCATGCACCTTATTGGTGCTGTGCTCAGAAGGAAGAGCAGCCTGCTGTGCTGAGGGGTGACTGCTGATCCCGTGCATTGTAATGTTTTACCATTGCTCCATTTAGCTGGAAGAGGAAGCAGTCTAAAATCCTGCTCGTGTCCTTTGGGTGGGTGGGAGCAGTGGGCTCTGACCCCACGGGTCACTGCCTTGTAGCAGGAGCTCGGTGTGACCCTGGGGCAGCACAGGTAACCTCTGGCCTGACAGCTTGGGCATCTCATCTCAATCCGAGCTGCTCAGCAGTGTCCTTTCTCTCTGTGATTTACAGAGTAAGGACCAGGCTGGGGGCCGTGAGGGGCTGGCTTGTGCCTGCAGTGCTTTGAAGGATGTTTGTGTTCGGTGGGCTGATGCGTATCGAATGCAAGCCAGCTCCCACTGCCGGCTCTGCCAGCCCCATGGTGCTGCCCTTTGATGGATAGAGCCTCCCCTCCCCGAATTTCTGATTTCACACTGATGCGCAAACATTCTTTGGCAACTTGAGCCCATTGTATTACAGCGGTTAAATTCCTTAAGCATGTGTCCCTGAGAACGCAGTGGTGATATTTATTGCAGAAGTATCAATGTGGTAGCAACGCTGTGGGTATCTGGCCATGGCTGTGGCTGCACAATCCCAAAAGACTTTGAGATAGGAACAAAACACCTTCGGGCTGCAGATTGGCCACGCAACAAGCAGCACAGGGCCAAGGAATTGCTGCAGGTCCCTGAGTGTTCCGATGGCCGTCTGTGCCTGCAGCACCACTCCCAGCTGCACAGCCATATGTGCCAGTGAGGAGTCCTTGTGCCCTGTGTGTGCAACAAAGCAACACTTGCATGGCCCAGAGGCACTCTGATGTCCTGCTTGCAGCGAGCTGTAAGGCTTGGCTTCTGGACCTGAGAATGCCCTCTGGGTCCAGCAGCAGCCTGGGGAAGAAAGATCCCAGGAAAGGAAGCAGCTTTGGCAAATGCAGGGATTTAATTGTTCTTTGCTAAGTGGGAGAGCTGGAGCAGGGCAGCATTGCTGGGATCTGTAACAATTCTGTGTCTGATCCGCAAGCCTTTGCTTCAAAAACTGCGTGATGTAGTCACTTGTGAGTTAAGATCTAGTTTCAAATGTCTGAAGTTATTATTGATGCTTGAAAAGGTTACATCTGCAACTCATTTTCTATGTCATTGACGTTCTTTTCTGACAAATAATTTCAGAAATATGCAGCAAAATGTTTTGGCCTACAAATGCTGCAGCTCACCAAGTGTGCAGACCACATCTTTACACATTTTGTAAGAAGAAACTTAACTCCTCATGTGCTCTCACTACTCTGCGTGCCTCGGCACTAAGTGCAGGCTGCCAGCAGCTCTCCTGCACAGCCCATCCTCATTGATGCTGGGAGGCACAGGGGTCCCAACTTCACTGATGGCCAGAGCCCAGCATCCTATAGCCTGTGGCAATGGTACACTGAGCTGGCACATCCCTCATGGCATGATGAAAACCCAAGGGAATAAAACAGGTAGGTGATATGTCACCTCTTTTGTTCGAAAGCAACTTGTTTTGGGAAAGGAGTACTCTTGGGTGGCAGTTCTCAAAAGCTTTGTTAGCTTCCAGGCTTCACGGTGTAGGTGTTGCCTTGAATAGTTTTGGGCATCATGGAAGGAAGAAAGCATGCTGCCTCAATGCAGAGCCTAAAGGAGATGTGGGGTGCAAGATGCTCCATAGGACTAGCCTGCTGCTGAGGGGCCCAGCAGAGCAGAGCCCACCCATGCTCTGTGCATGGTCCCAGCACCCACTTGTGCTCCATGCATGGTTGTAGCATGCTGCTTGTGGCCGTATCTGCCTGCCCTGCTGCAGGGATCAACGGAGCACTCCTGGCAGCCCTACAGCTGTAGAGGGAAGTGCTTTCCCTGGGTTTTGCAGCTGCTGTCACAACGTGGTAATGATTTCAGGGAGACATAATCCAGATTGTTTGAATGAGAAAGCAGCAAGTGACCTTGGCTTTCTGGTTAATGCCCAGGTGTATGAAGGGGAAATAATAGAGAGTTGCCTCCTAGGAATCATCATCAAAGCCAAGCATCATTCAGGTAATTTGCTTTGGAAAGAGGAACTTGTCTTTTTATTTACCAAGTGCTGCTGATGTCCAAGATAACATTTATATCAGATGGAAGCTTTTAAAGTACCATTCAGACAGGGCTGCTGACCTCCTTCAGGTCTTATTAAATGCTATGCGTTTGGCACACTCTCTTCTGTGATCTAAATTACCAGCCTGGCTGAGAAAGGTGCTGCCATGAGCACTGCTGAGGTTAGATGTCATTCGAGCATCCCTGCTTGATGTGCATGTGCAGGCAGTGCTCAGCAGGAACGTGGCTATTGGGATGAAAGCTGTAGCTTAACCTATGGGCGGTTTGAAATCACCGCATTGTAGAGCGGTATCCAGAGTGAAGATGGGACTCGGCAGGAACGCTTCCCTTTCCCCAGCTTGCCTTTGTTGTCGCTGCTTTGGTGAATATTAAGAGGGGTTGCTGACCCTTGCAAGCCTGCGACCCCTGTATCTGAAAGGCTGGTGGAACAGAGCTTCTTCTCAACCTCACCGAGCCACTCTTTCACCGCCACCCGCCTTTCTTTGCCAGCATGATGCTATGGAAATGCAAGCGATGGAAATGCCCCTGAGAGCCGCCACCCTCAGTGCAGATTTGGTCCCCACTCCCACGTGTATCTGGGGGCTGGCAGGCAGTCTGCCTTGCATCCTGCATAGGACCCGCTGGGGCTGATAAGGAGGGCTGAAGAGTGCAGAGGGAGCTTATCTGGGAGGAATGTGGGAGGTGCACAAATGAAGGCTGCACGTTGATGTAAGGAAATTGCGTGTGTGAGCCTGCAGTGACTCACCTAAATGCCTTGCCTGCACAGCGTTACTGTGTGCCATTGCACTCTGCAGGCGCAGCTGCCTGTCCATCATTTGCCATCTCAATGCCTGGCTCTTGCATCATGAGGACAGTACTTAGAATAGCATTGTTAATTTCGGAGAAGGAAAAGCAGGGGATCACATTTGCACTTTACCACGTCTTCCTGGGGAGCAAGAGCAGGAACTCTTGTTCTTGTTCCCTTATTGAAGCCATTTTTTGGGGCTAGAACTTATTGTTTTAGATCAACCTCTTAGAAGGAGCAGAAGAACAAGCTGTAATGCCACGGTGCTGACTGTGCTGGGCTAAGCTGGTGGGGTGGATCTGGGGCAAAACAAAGAAGAAACTGAGCTTTGAACTTTGACTTGCTTGGAAATTAGGAACAATTTCTTCTCCCAAAGAGCATTCAGGCACTGGAGCAGGCTGCCCAGGGAGCTGTTAGGGTCACTGTCCCTGGAGGTGTTAAAGGAACATGGAGATGTGGCACTGCGGGATATGGATAGCGGGCATGATGGGGTTGGAATTAGTGATTTTAGAGGGTTTTCTTTTTGGTTTTTTTTCCAGCCTTAATGATTCTATGATTCTCTGACTTTCTTTTCCCTCATATTTTGTGCCTGCCATCTGTGCCACCTTGCAGTGCTTAAGGAAGGAGAACAGAGAGCAGGATTTTAACTCAAGTGACAGTATTTTGCTCTCATATGTGGTACAGTGATGGCTCGTTCCAGACTTTCAAACTGCAGAGACGTAGCAACCTTCTAGTTGATTGCCCATGACTCATTCCTGAGAAGGCATCTCTGCTCTGCACAGAAAATAACTACTCTGGTTCAGCCTTCTGAAACGAACCAGGAACTTCCCACGTGGAAAGCAGGTCAGTGCAAGTATGAAAAGGTGGGACTGAGTGTGTTGCTCCAAATTAGACCTGATATCTTGTGTCAGAGCCAGCCTGTCCTGCTCTGCCCCTCCACCTCCATCACCGTCTCCATAAATGAAGGAGCAATGTGCGAGTCTGGCTCACCTCCTCCTCAACAGCCACTGAAATCTTAGATGTTACTGATACGGCCCTTCAGAACCACTGCAGAACCCTATGCTTTAATGCTTAATTATTTCTTTTAATGTTTTATGAGGAGGTGCCCAGTGAGGCAATGCAACAACTTTAAGAACTGGGCATCTTTTGGTTGACACAGCCAATGTGAGCCCCTGAAGTCCTTTTTCATGGTACCGAGAGAACATAATGCAAAGGTAGATTGTAATGTAAGGAGGGTAAGTCCTGCTGGCCTCAGCATACAAGCTTTACTGTGCTCAGCAGGGCCAGGATGTTTGTTCTGGTGCTGTGCTGTGCTGTGGGGACATCCTCTGCCCATCACTCGTGTATCCATAAACCAGTGGTTTCCAAGATCTCTAGCAGATGAACAGCCAGCACTTCCTTGCAGGAGGGTGTGACCTTTCCAATTTGCAGGCATGTGTGTTGGAGGAAGGGAATTAATTAAAGTGACTTGATAGATTTCTTGCTTGGATGTAATACGAACTGTATCCTCGGAGTGAGAGGATTCGTGATCTGCTGGTGGGCTGTGCTCAGAATCACAGTTCATTTCCCTCTGTTGTCGAAGGTCTAAATGAGCTTTCTGGCTGTAATGAGATCGATGTGCACAAGGCTCTGATAGAGCTAATCACAACGAGCCTTCTCCCACCAGAGCAAATGGTGTGAAACTGAGCAGTGAATTTGGGGCCACCACAGCTTGTAGCCCAAAGCACCATCTGCCCCTGTGGGTGCTGCTGAACCCCAGAGGGCCATGGGGCAGGGGAGGTGTGTGATGAGGAATGTGGATATTTTTGCCCTTGGTTTCAAATTGAACTTTTCTGGAACAGATTGTCTAGAGCTGTGGGTGGAACTGTGCACCTGGAGGTGCCCAAGGCCATGGATGGGCCCTGGGCAGCCTGAGCCAGGGGGCAGACAGCACATGGCAGAGGTGGGACTGGGGGGGCTTTAATGTCCTCTCTAAGCTCAGCCATTGTATGATTTACTTTTCAGAACTAATAGCAGCATTTCCCTGGTATTCTCAGGATACCTGCGCTCTGTGCTTGAAAGTGAGGTTTTCTGTTATATTTTCCTCAATCAGATAATGGAAAATGCTGTTTCTACCTCAGGTCAGCTCAGCGCTCGTGGGAAGATCATTAATTCCAAGCTATAACCACAGCTAAAAAATATATTGCTCCTTAGACCTCCGCTTCATTGCCCAAATAACAAATGGCAACGCAGAGGCGTGCAGCAGGGTGACTGTGCCGAGGTGGGATGCAAACCTGCTTGCTCAGCTGGGTTCCAGCAGCAGCAGCAGAGCTGTGGGAACGCAGCCTGTGGTCTAACAGAACCGACACAACCTTACCACCTCTTCCTTAATCAGATGCTTTACTTGAAGTTGTTTCCTTGGCTGCTTTCATGCTGTCCCCTCCTTGGCTCTGCTGCAGCAACACGGAGCGTGGGGGCACAGCACTCTGCGTGTATGGATTTGGATTCTGGTCAGCGTGATTTGCATTTGTAATGGCGAGATCGATAGAGCCTTTTTGTAAATTGGTGATGGGAAGCATAATGAGCGCTGTTAGGGATTTAGTTAATGGTGTTGGTTAAGAATCCTAAATAACCTAATTTGTGATGTGGCTTTGAACTGCAGTTTTGGCTCTATCAGCTGGAGGCAGCAACCTAGATGGTGTCATTTGGTTATAGATGGAAATAAGGATCTGTTGTAATAGGACAAGAGGAAATGGTTTCAAACTAAAAGAGGAGACATTTAGATTGGATACAAGGAAGAAGTTGTTCACACTGAGGGCAGTGAGGCACAGGGTGCCCAGAGAGGTGGAGGTGCCCCATCCCTGCAGGCACCCACAGTCAGGGGATGGGGCTGTGAGCACTGATGGAGCTGTGGGTGTCCCTGAGCATTGAAGGCAGTGGGAACAGATGGCTCTGGGGGTCTCTTTCAACCTCAACCATTCAGTGATTTGGAGCCTTCAAGCAATGAACAGAAATCTTTCGTTTATGTTGTGCTTGCTGTAAACAGTGCTTTTGGTTGGTGCTGGCCCCGTAGCAAGCAATGTTTCCAGGAGGCCTTGGGGTGCTTGTGCAGTGCAAAGCATAGTCCAGGCTGCATGAATTGCAACTGCAAGTGAGCAGGGAGCAGTGAGGCTGGCCAGCGGGTGGAAGGACGTTGTGTGGCAGGCTGCCTATGGATCATGCGTGCAGCCCGCAATTGTTGAAAATTAGCTTCCTAGCATTGCTGGATTAGGAAATATTTGTGGCTTACTTCAATGATTATGCAGTAAGTCACTTGAACTGAACTTTAACATATGTAAAGACAGAGCTAGGAAAGACCCTGCAGTGCTTGTGGACTCCTGAAGTGTCTCCATGCTGGGACTATTTCCGAGTCCCCATTGCTGCCCATGGAGCTGGTGCCCCATGGGGATCTCCTCCTCCTCTCACTCTCTGCCGTGCCAGGCTTGGGGCTGTGAAGGTGTCAAACTGGGACATGCAGGGACCAGAGTCTGTGCCCTCCCTTTGAGCACCCTGAGGTTCCTTCCATGTAAGCACTGTGCTGCTGTTTTGGATATGAGAAGGAAAGCCAGAGTGTGCTGCTCCTCTTGCTGGGAGGCACCTGCCTGCCTGGGCTGTGGGGTGAGCAGCAGTGGTGCCAGCACAGCAGCCCCATACTTCTGCCTGCTTGGTGACTCTGTGTCCAGCTCAGTACGTGGCTCAGCTTCTGGGCCTGCAGCTGTCTCCTGCCGTGTCTCACAGTTTATTGGTGCCACGGCTCAGCTCTGCTTCCCCATAGGGGGAGGGCAGCGCAGTGGTGGGCCTTTGCCCATCTCTCACCCATTCTTTTGAAGCACGGTGGGGGGCAGCCCTCGTTGCCTCCATGCAGCCGCCTGCTGGGGCTGGATGTGACATCTGGCTGGTGCTGCGAGGCCACCAGGACTGCCGAGCTCTTTCTCTGCAGCTCATTCTCCTGGGGTACAAATTCCAACTCTTACAGTGCTTAATAAACTGTGTAACAATGGCTTAAAAGAAGTCAGGGAACACAGTGGCATCCCAGGGAGGTGGCAGAGAGTTGGAGGAGGAGAACCTGCAAGATGAGAGGGCACAGGAGCTGCCTGCAAGAAATGGAGCTGGCTTCAGGGTCTCTGAGCCAGGTGCCACTATCCTGTTATCTGCTCATTGCGAACTGATCACGTTTAGCAGAGCTCTTGATGCCAGCAGTTCATAATCCTGGAGTAGGCAGGGAAGCAGAACCTGGGGTTTTGATTTATTTGCATGCTGCAAACCAGAGGGAAGGAATGTATTTGTGTGTGTGTTCTGGCTGAAGCAGGATAGGGACATTGGGGAATAAATAATGTGATGACACCAGGACTTATACGCTTGTTCAGCTGCATTGATTGCATTCAAAGGGTCTCACAGTTCTATCGATCTGGGTCTTTCTTCTACCTGCAGAGCTGGGGGAGCAGGAGGGCCAGTCCCTAAGGCGTGAGTGCCTGTATGATGTTATAGCCTGGCATCGTGCTGCTTTACAAACAGCTGTTCAGCAGCTCAAGGGTATTTGCTCAGGTGCCAGTGCAGGGGAAGTGTATCCCCAAAGGGCCGTGCAGTTAATCCTTGCTAGCTGCCCGTTATGGATGGGAGAGCAAGAACCTCCATATCTGTTTATATACTTTAATTACTCCATTGTAAACAAGCCAATGCACAGGCTGAACTAGCAATAAATAATAAAAAACACCCACACCCCCAGCCTGGCCTTTTCCACCAGCTCCTCTCCTACTGCAGCACCGTGCCCCTACAATGAGACAGGCTGTGATCCCAGCACTCCCCGACCCTCCTGGCTGACCATGGGCTCTGCAAGCCAACCTTGTTAAAATGAATCACATTTGGCATATCTCCCCGTGGTGCCTCTCCCCATAAAAGTGGTCCCAGCTCGCACACTCTATTTTTTGTTTTGTTTCTGGATGTGACAATTTTCTCTATACAAAACCCTCTTTTGTCATTTTGAAGAAGAGATTATGGGGGGGGGGGGAGGAACAAGAGCCCGCCTTTTTTATTTCCATCTTGTGCTTTCTCATGGCTCCACAGACGGCATTGTTCGTGGCCAAGGAACAATGAAATTTTTCTGTTCCCATATCTGATGTGATTAAAGGAGCTGCGGAGCAGAAGTTACACTGAAGATTATAATGAACAGAGGAGACTTTGCTACTCGATGAGAAGCACAAGGGAAGATTCCGGCTCTGGACTCGCTTCCTATAAAGGAAATCCCCCTTTTTTTGCTGATCTGCAAAGCAGTCTGAGGTTGTTCCCTTGAAGGAGGCTGTAAGTGGGCAAAGTGCCTTTCTCCTGCCCAGGAGAGCTCTGTGTTGGCCTGGAAGCATGGTGGGACATGCTGGGATGTGATGGGAAGAGTGCGTGAAAGTCCTATTTTGTGCCTTAGAAAAAAAGAAAGGAAAAAAAAAAAAAAGCAACACATGAGGAGCTATGGCTCCTTTAGGAGGATGAGGAAGTTGCATGTAAAGCTTTTCAATGGGGCACAGAGCCTGGGCTACATGCAGGGAGCTCTGCCCCAGGGGTGCTGCCATGGGGTCTGCCAGACTGCTGGGTGCCTGCAGTTGCTCTGCAGGGGATGGCTCCACTTCCCCCCCCTCCCTGAGCTCCAGCTGCAGCCTCCATTCTGTCTGCTGTGGGACGTGGGCCTTCACATCCTCTCTCTCCATTTTCCTGCTGTTTGCTTTATCACGTCTTTTGTTCTTGATATGTAAAATGGCACTTTGTAGACCCCCCCCCCCCTCCCCCAGAGCATTTGGGGCATGCTGGATTGTTGGACTTGCTTTTGTTTCAGTGCTCAAAGCTGTGAAAGAAGAGCTGCTCAGGTCTTCCTTCAGTAACTGGTGTCCTTCCATGGAATTAGTCATCCTGGTGCTGGCAGGAGAAGGACATGCTTGGTATTGCGGTTGTGTTCTGCAGGGAGCAGCACTCTGTTTGCTCTATGCATTTGCTTTCCCTCCTTACAACTGCTCTGTGGGCTCTTGCACCAAGACCAGAAGGTTCATAAATCATCAGCTGGCTGTGCAATCATCATCTAGTACTGTGCAACCAGAACAGGAGGGGTTCTGTCCCGAGGGCCATGGGCTCAGTGTAGGTGGAGAGGGACACGCTGGGCTGCAGCACGTGAAGGCATTACTGCAATGATGAGACACAGCTGTGCTGAGCTCTGCCTGGTTCTCACATGGTAGAAAGGCTGCACCGGCTGCAGCACTGGGGCAGTGTGTTCACCCTGGAAGGAGAAAGAAAACTATCCTAAACTACTACTACTAATAATAATAATAATGTGGCAAGGTCTTTCTGCAATGCACTGGGCTTTGCAGTGTCATGGGAGGGGTTAATCCAGGCGGGAGATGAGGAGGGCTGGCACTGCTGAGCAGTACTGTGAGCTGTGATGCAGCTGAGAGTTGTACAAGGAGGGAAAAGAGCTTTGCTATCCACAAGGTGAGGTAGGAAAACAATGAATCAAAGACATAGGTATTTCATAAAGCATTTGGCAGGAGGCAGCCCTTGGATTACTAGAAATAATGTGATATATTAGCCCTTGATTTGGCAGACTCTGCCTTATACTAAAGAGGAGGAGAGTGTAAATTGTGATGATTTGTGTAGAGTTTCTGACATTATCTTGGCAAAAAAAGGGCCATCTCTACAGATAAATGCACATGATCAAAATCGTGCATGTGAATTTTTATGTGCTCTCTTCTTCCATCATTGGAAGAGTCCTGGATGGACATAGGAGACCTATATTGAAGGAGGTTTTGCAATGAATTCCACTCATGCTCTCAGGGGGAAGGTCCCTGCGTGGTCATACCCACGGTTCCCATTACCAAACTCCTTGTGTCTGATCCTTAAGGAAATTATTCTGCCAGGACCAATCCCTCAGGGTCTGAATGGCCCCAGCCCAGGGCTCATGGGTGGGAGGGGAGCTCTGCCCAACAGCGCAAAGACAGCAGACCTGGGGAGGCTGAGATGTGCAGAGCAGCACTGGGGCTTCCAGGTTCATGCTGGCGTTGCGGGGAGCATAAGCTGTGGGGCAGCATCACCCTGCTGGGTGCCTGGCTCAGGTACTGGGCTGCCCACTGTAAGGTGTCTGTCAAGGAGGAAAAACAGATCCTCAGCCTCCACCTTACTGACTTAGAGCTTCAGCTGGCTGAGTGAAAATGAGTGAGAACATTTGTGCTCCCTTTTTTTTTCCCTGCTGATAAACGTGTGTTTTTTTTTCCTTCCCCCTACTGTTGTTGCTTAATGCTTGCTCTGCATACAAATGCACACCACTCCTTTCACCCACCCATCAGAAATCCTGGCAGGCTCCTGGGCAGGGTTCTGGGATGGACTGTTAAAGTCATCACTCCAAAATCAGCCTGCTTCATATTTGGGCCTCTGAGTCAAGAGGTTTCAATTTACACATCTGATGTTAAATTCCAGTTTGTGGTGCCACAGGGCTCCATGTCCTGTGTTCTATCTGCTCAACTCAGGCTCCGCTTTGGGTGCTTCCAGCTTCATGTAACCCAGCAAAATCAACAGTTGAATATCAGATGACTGAGTAATTTCTATGGCACAGGTACTGACAGTGGGAATTCAGCCTTTAAATTATGATAATAAATTTTCCCTGCATGCCACTGCTTGGGGTGGGCTGATGATTTCATTGGGCAGAGTAGAGTTGCTCAGCTGATTAATCAGGGAAAGAAACCTGCTGTCAGGTGCAGCACAGCATCCACACACCTGGCAATGCTGGTCCTGGTGCATGTCTGCAGTGCCTGGGTAGAGAGCATGGATGCAGTAAGGTAAGAGATCTGAATTCCTATGTCCAGAGGTGAGTCAGCTCTCTGGTGCTGCTCTGAGTGATAAAGTCTTTAAACAGTTTATAATCTGGAATTATTGAAGGGTGAACACATGCCTATTGCTTCCTGTTCCTGTACTAGAAAAGAACAGCTTTGTCCATTGTGTTCTCTGCTGAGCTCACGCGTGCCTTTGTGTGAATGAGGAAATACAGAGAGTACTGTGGGCTGAGGTTCAGGTGGGGAAGTGTGATGCTTGGACCTGATCTCAGCCCAGGGCTGTTGAGGGAGTGCTCAGCACCTCACCTCTAGGAGTGGCCTTGGTGCTGCTTGCTATTCTGAGCTGATTTTGGTGTGACCTGAGATGGGGAACAAAGAGAGGTGTGCTATGTGTGGGCTTTATGGGCTACCTCATCCCTGACTCAGATATGCAGGAAGAAAAAGCAGCAGCTGGGGAGCAGGAGATCATCTCGTGCCCAGCCAGGCTGTGCTCAGCTGGGGGAACTGCAGGCACCAGGTGTGGATGGCATCAGTGCCATTGTCCTGTTCACATGAGCATCACACCAGGGTTCCTTCTGGGCTGAAAAACACAGGTAGGCCATAAGCTGCTGAACCATGGGAGGGGTTTATGAGCCAGACATGCAAGAATAGTTGAAAGTTAGAGAAAATGTATTTATTACAACACTTTTCATGGGCAAGTTATCATTTTGTCAAACTTTATTAGAGAAAGTAATTAATGGGCTGTAAAAGGTGCTAGTGCGTAGCCAGTAAAAGACCTAGTCCTGTGCAAATTGGCAGTTCATAGATTTATGGTTCCTTCTTTCCCCATTTATTAATATGGAGAATGCACGTGAAGCGTGTTATATAGATGGGCTGGTGAGCCATTGTGTCTGTGGGTGGGAGCCGTGCTCCTGGGGTCCAGCAGTGAGGGCAAGGCAGGGGTCCCTCCTATCCTGTGTCCCCCAGGGGCAGGGGAAGGTGTGTGCCCCCAACTGTAGCATGTGCTGTCTGGGGACATGAGGCAGCACCTGGCACTGCATCATGTGTGGGGTGCAAGAGCAGAGAGCTGAATGCTGGGCTGCACACAACTTCTTGTTATGGGATTGTATGTCTGTGCTCCTCGTTTTGAGAGTGTAGGGTTACTTGGCAGCTTGTTCCGTTTAATTATGCTGGAGGAAAAGGAATCGATCATTCAAAGTGAAGTTCTGGTAAAGCAGCTTCAGGGACTTCACAATCAGTTGTGAGCATCAAAACCAGAAGATTCCCTTCTTCCCCTGTTCCTGCCATGTGCTCGTTGGCATTGCATCCTGGCTGTACCCGGTGCTGCCCTCGCAGCAACACAGCTCTCATTTCTTTGGAACCTCTCAGGTAACCCAACTCAAAGCCCCGAATTCTTGCAAAGTTCACTTACGGTTTGGTAGCACCGGTACCTGATAAACCCCATGGGTGCAGAGGGTTCATGTATGGGAGCACCCCTGCAGAAGACAGATAGGGCAGCCTGGTGTCAGGGACTCTTGGGACAGAGGGCAGCAGCTGCCAACCCTGCTCCTTGCTGCCAGCCCTGCAGAGGCTCGTGGGATCACACTGTGCGTGGCTGTTTCTATTCTGTGCTCTTGGCCGTGGTACAGCTCCATCTGCCCCTTCAGCATGGGGACCTTTCCTTCCAGGATGGCCGAGTGCTGCCCTGGCCAGAGGTCCCTCTCTCCTTGGCCTGGTCTGCTCCTGTCCCAGCACAGCATGTGGTGTCTTGTTTTCTCCCGGGGATTACGTTAATACCATTGATTGGTTTGTTTTAAATAGTGCTGGCTGCTAGGTCACTATTAGTGGATGCTGATGCATAATTTATTGATAGCAGTATCGGCTGCCTGGTAGAGGGGCATTGACTTCCACCTGTTAACCCTTCACCTGCCCACATGACCTCTTGTCATTACTGCAGTCTCATGATGCCCAGCTTTTTCCATGCTGCAGAGGGTGATTTATTTTCCACAAGCCCCTTTTTTTTACCTCCTTTGGTAGAGGAGACAGGCAGGTCTGTGTTACTGACTTCCTTAACAGCCAGGAAAAGAGTGTGTGGTTAAGTGGGTGGGATGGAAGCAGAGCACATGTTAGTACCCGTGGCTGGCACTGGTTGCTTCTGTCCTCATGTCCCTGCTTTGCAGAGTGCTCCCCATGTCCCATCTGACCTGCTTTGACGCTTGTGGGTTTACTTACAGAGACGCACTTGGAAAAGTAGCTTTGTCTGTTGTGAACCTTGGCTCGGGGATTGAGCTTTTGCTGCTTCCCTCTAGAGAGCTGAGCCCAGCTGTTCTGCTACTGAGGGATGCTGCCAGTCAGCGTGCAGTGGGGTTAGAGCCTCTGCTCCAGCCTGGAGCTGGCAGTTTGCAGGAAACCTATTGGCACAGGTCAGGCTGCTGGCAGAGAGCAGTGCTGCATCAGGAAGCTGTTGGCCAGGGCCAGGGAGAGCCTGATGTTTAAAAGATCAGAAACATGAAACCAGAACTAGCCAGTGAAAACAAGGGATTTTGCTCAGGCTCCACAATTGCTGCCTGCTGCTCTGCTTCTGCTATTATCACACTTCCTACAGTGCCAGGAGCTAATCCAGGCTTCCCTCTGTGCTGGACTCTCATCTGCGTGGAGCTGCAGAGCCTGCAACCAGCGTGCCACTTGCTGGCCAGTCCCTTGCTCTGCGTACCAGACCTGGTGCCACTGGTGAGCTGGTGTGTGCCATGGCTCCAGTGTGGCACAGCACGCAGCTGTGGCACAGCAGGCAGCAGACCTGGGTGTTTGCCTACTGGCCCTAAGTCACAGTGGCTCTGTGGTCATGGGAGAGCAGCACCTCTGCAGATGTGGCTTACAAGAAGCAGTGTGGGAGGTGAGGCAGGCACACATCTGAAATCCCAAGTTTTCTGGGACTTGATGTCTCCTACCAAGAATCCATAGTCCTCAAACCTTACTTTCAAATCAGACAAACAGCCTATATGGAATTAAATGGGTTATTGGAGGAGAACCATCAGGGATGAATCTCCTTCATTTCTTAGAAGTCATTTCCTACCCTAACACACAGCACTGTGTCCTGTTGCTGTCTTTGTCTATGCCAGGGAGAACCTACCCAATTTCCAAAGAGGAGGAATGAGCCTGCAGCATCAGCCCCCTGGAATGGGAGCAGCTCTGGTGACACGGTGCACCTGGGTGCAAGAGAGGATCCTCACCTGCTTTGGTGATGTGTATCTTACCTGGTTAATGTCCCTTGCAAACTGAGCCAGGTCTCTCTGCTTTAGACAAGCAGGGTGTTTATTTGTGAGACTGTTGTGAAAGAGAGTGTTTGAGCCCTTCTAAGACCAAGCACAGACTGTGGGGTGCTGGCTGCTGCTTTATGGGGGTGCCTTTCCATTCAAATCAGTTTCGTGCCTTCTTCTACCATCTGTGCTGTGCTTAAAGCCCCTCTGAATGGGTGCTCGTGTCCTGGCAGAGCCCAGGATGTGTCTTACAGCCAAATGCCATGGTTTTTCACTTGTCTGTAGAGGCGAGGAAGCAGTTGACTACTTTCCCTGCAAGCTATGGTCAAATGTCTTTTATCTGCTATTATCCTGGTTTTCTTTGCAGTGCTTACATTCATGCAGATCCTCATTTCTATGTCCCTTGCTTCTGCTGCCAGCATGGCAAAAGTCTTACAGGCACCTCTCCAAGCACGTCCTTGTCTTGTGTTGATCAATAGGCTGCTGGGTGTGCTGTTAGCTGTAGCTGTGCTGCTGTCAGTAGGACCCACCCATGCCCACCCTCTGCAATGGAGGGAAGGCAACCAGATGTTCCTTGTGGGCTCAGGAGACAGGAACAGGGAAACAAAGCTTGGCCAGCATTCATGTTTCATACTGCTGGTGTGCTTTACTGGGCCAAGGAATGCTGCTCAAGCACAGTGTAATTAAGGGCCTTACAGCACTATTGTGCTAGGACTTTGCTAAACAGGCCCAGAGCAATCCTCTTGTGAGTTCAGCAGGAACCGTACGCATGTCTCCTACACCAGACTTTGGCTTTAGGTGGGGATTTGTGTGTTGATGAGATGTTGGGGTATGGCTGCATGGATGTGAGCTTCCTCCAAAGACCCTTGGCACCCTGGTCAGCCAGGCAAAACACTCCAAGGAAGGCTGTTCTCATGGTTTCTGGTGCTCCCAGCTAGGAGGAGGGAAGGAGGACGTGAAAACGAGTGGCCTTTAACATCACTTGGATCTGAACTGTGGAAAAAACACTTGCAGGTCTTTGTGCCCTAAACCCAAACTGGTTTTTGTTGTCTTTTCTGTAGGTTCTAAACATTTTGGAGAAGTAAGGAGGGAGAAATCAATGAAGTCAGGTGGCAGTTTTACAACTGGAAAGATGTGAAGTAAGTCTCTTTCAATGGCAGAGCAGCAGGTGGCCATTGCTCCTGGTGTGCATCTCCATGAGGCAATAAAGCTCTGCGGAACAGCAGTGGAGGGAGCATCATGCAGAGGGCTGGGCAGGGCATTAACCCCTTGCCTGGCTGGTTTTCCTGGCCCCATTCCCAGCTTGTGAAAGGAAGATTTACGTTTATTTTGTTTTTCAAATTGTTCCCATTCTTCGGGAAAGTTCATTTTATGCCCTTCCAAGGTTTTGATGGGGGGTTTTTCCTTCGTGCTGGCTCAGGCTCCCTTCTGTGCCCAGCTGGGAGCGTGCCTGGGGCAGCAGCACTGTTCTGTGCAGGGCTGTGGGGTGGGCTCTCCCATCTGTAGGGCTTCAGTCCATGGCGTTTGTGTGGCTGGTCTGGGGACGTGCAAACTGCAAAGGACTGTGCTGGGCTGGGTTTGCTGCGAGCTGCCACAGGCCCCTTCTTTGTGTCCATTCAGGGCTTCCTTTGGAGGCACTCAGGAGGGAGCGTGCTTTGGGTTTTCATCTGTCCCCACTTAAACCTCCGGGCTGGCGTTCAGGCTCGGTGTCAGGCTGGGGACTCCTTTAGCACACGGTGTTTGTTCTCAGCAGAGCCTCGAGCAGCTGTTTTCCTTGGACGTGTTCCCTAGATCAAGAGTTAGCACATGCTTGCCATGAGATCTATTTGGTAAGTGGGCTGAGAATGGAGATTATCTTGAACTAGTTTGGCTTGCATCTGAGGAGCAGGACAGGCTCGGGTTAGTATTTGTATGATATTTTGGAGCTGGAGACTGCTGTTAGGCTCATCTGAACAACTCCAGTTCAGATGGTTGTGACGTGAACATAGACATGCACATGTCTAGTTGCTGCTGTCCGTGTGTGGGTGACCTCTGTACAGTGGACAGGGAGGAGAAACTAAAGAAATTCAGTCGTTCATTAAAGTGGGAAAATGAGTCAGCCTCTGATGAGTACTCAGATCCTTATACACAGAGCTGCCTCACTCATCCTGGAGGAACAAACTTCTATGCCCAGCTCTTCTGCAAGCTCTTGCCTTACTCCCAAAGCTCATCGTTATGAAGTTCTTTGAATCTCCTGAACAGAATGGAAGCTCTGGGGGAATGGTTTGATCACGTCGCAGTGTGGGTGTCTTCTATTGTAGAACTCTGTTTTACCTTCCTCTAAAGATCACATGGGGTGATTTAACCTGATGTTCTGGGTTAAGCAGGAAGAATAGCATTTGTCAAAATTATTCGAAGTCGTATGCCATCACTGATCCATCACCTGCACTGGTTCCTGGGCTTGGGATGCAGCATCCATGCTGATCATGGCTCTGCTTGCTCCATGTCTTTGTCCCCTGGAAGCACAGCTGCAGATTGCTGGGCATGCTCCTCATCTGCCTGCAGAGAAAATCCAGCTGCAGCAATTGTGAGAAGAGATTTGTGCACACACGGCTCTTGGTGCATTCACCCTCTCCAGCATTAAGGATTGGGCATCCCATGCAGCACTGCATGGCCTGGGATCTGTGGGTGCGTGCAGCAGTCAGCACTCCAGCAGGGAGATAACGTGGGAATGGATACGTGCTGTCCTTACCATGTGCTACTCGTATGGAAGAATAATCCATAAATCAAGATATTACAAGGTTATTTAGCAATTCTTCAACTGTTATACACGTGTCAACAACAAATAAAAGGAGCTTTTGATAGCATTAGTCCATGTGCCAGGAAATCCTCCTGGTTCCTTCCCTTACCTAGGGAAAGGGAGACCTCGGGCTATTTGGATTAGCACACTGTGCTGCGATGCTCCTGCACAGGCAGCGCGTTCCTGCGAAGCACTGCCAAGAATTTGCTTGTCACAGAGATGTGTAATGCGATTGCACTGGAAAATACATGCAAATGTTTTGCTTCAGCTTTTATATTTTTTTTCTTTTTTTTTTTTTTTTGCCTTTTTAATTTTTTAGTTTTTTTTTTCTAGAGGGGAAGAGATCTTGATTAAACAGTAATTAAGAGTGTTTTGGACAACACAAGGCAGCCTCTCTCCCAGGTGCTTAATAAGTGCCAAGTCTGTTGAGTAAAATGTTTACTTAGCATAGTGATAGGAGGCAGTTATTGCCATGCCTAGCAGAACAACAGCTTTATGTATGGGTAACCCTGGGCAGCTCTATGGCAGAGGAGCTCTGTGCCTCCACTGCCCTATGTCCTAAGCTACATCAGGGAGCCAAGAAGTGGGCAGAGCCTCTGTGTGGCTCCAGGGCACAGCAGTGGTGGCCCAGCCCTGGGTGGGCAATGCTTCTTGGGGGGGTAGGCACTGGGCAAAGGGTTTTGTGCAGCACTGGGGCTGAAGGATAGAGGAAGCAGCTCGTCTTAGAGTGCTGGTATTTTATTTTATTTATTTTTTTTTTTTAAAAAAAAAGATGCATTGATAGATTTTTGGATGATGCTCCAGCAAAAAAAATAAATAAAATAAAATAGAAAAAAATCAATGTCCCAGTGATTGTACCAGGAAGGGCAGTCGATTGGTGAAAAAGCTGCAGCAGGCATATTGGGAAATGGATTTTTTCTGCCCTCCAGACATTAGCTTGAAATTCTTTGAAACGAGGAGAAAACAATCTGTGTCAGAAATGAAAAATTAAGGAGGTTAATGTGATGCTTTTTCCACTTTGAATTTTCTCTGAATTTCAGGATGTCCTTGGATGCTGGTGGGAGCAGAGTGAACTTCACCAGTCCTGCCCTGCTGTCTGTGAGCTGTCCTGCGTCCCCATCACTGGTGGGACAGACACACGGACACAGGGATGGACACGCAGACACATGGACATGTGAATGGACACAGGGAAAGACAAACAGACGCACAGCTGCCAGGTGTGTGTTGGGGAGGCGGTGCCCAGGGAGGTGTCTCACCCATTGTGCAAGACCATCCTTGTCAGTGTTTGCTGGGGGCAGGCTGGGGTGAGGGATGTGTTTCTGGTGAGCTGGCTGCAAGGTGTTGCAATCAGTGGATGTCTTTTGAGATCGGCTGCTTGATCGAGGTCATTTGCTCAACAGTGTTAACGAGCAATAATTTCTAAGGGGGGGATCAGTGTGAAGTATTTGGGCAGGGGGCTGCTTCCTGTGCCTCGTACATCCCTGCCTTTCCGTAAGGACAATATATACAGGCATGCACATCTGCACACACACATTCTCTGTGCCTCCTCCCATGGTGGCAGCTCAGCTGCAGGCGCTGCTGGGAACGGTGCTCCAAGAGCACAGGGTGGGAAATTTTGTGCCGTTGTTTTTTTCTGCCTCGGGTAATTGTCTGTGCTTCAGCCTTTCTAAACAAAATGTCTCTGTGGGGACCACTTTTCCCAGTCCCTTGGGTGGTCTTTTTATGCAGGTTTTTATCCACTCTGTGGTAGGCTACAGGCAGCTCTCCAGAGAGCTGGAAAAACCTCTGCCTGCTTTACCCTATTGCAGAGGGGAAAAAATGAACACCCAAAGCCTTGGTTGTAAGAAATTTGTACATGATCTAGGAGCAGGCCCTGCAGCACATGCTGACAGCTCACCACATCCTGCCTGGCTGGCACCAGGGCTCTGTTTTGCTGGCTGTGCATTACCTGTTGGCTGACGATGTTTACTTCAAATGCATTTTTCATTTGGAATTACTGCACAGGGTGCATTGTGAATCAAGCGGGCAGCAGCACACGAGGCCAACTCGCTGCCATTCCTTCTCTGAACCTCGGCCTTGCTGTGCTTGCACAGTCAGAAGTTGGGGTGTAACAAAGTTAGTGGGTTTGTGACTTTTATAGCATGGTGTTTCACTGTGTTATTGTGGCTGATTGGTGCAGATTGGTACAGCATCTAAAACTGAAATGGTTTTGAAAGGGAAATAGGCAAGTTCTTGGAAGCATAGTTAATCCGTGGTTATTGATGGTGATGGTTTGGCTCTGTAAATCTCTCAGTAGGTAACTGCAAGGCAGGATCTTCCTATCCTGGGAATCTCCTTGGTCCACATCTTTCCTGTAGGTGTGGTGGTGGCTGGACAACCTTCTGCCTGCCCCAGAGCAGAGGCTGGGCCAGGAGTGAGGAGCAGAGATACCTTACCTGGTGCGGCCGAGCCACCCAGGTGTGAGATAGGGCACATTATGTTTATAACATGGATCTAATTACGAGAAGATGTGTGTTTCCTCATCTTCACTGTCATTATTTATTGCATCAACTAGGCAGAAGAGACAGTGGCCACTTGTTCCATCTGCGTGAATCCATCATTCGATTCATTTCTTTTTATTTCAGCTTTGCAGAAGTGAGGAGGAAAATCAGTGGAGTTAACTGTGAGGTAGCAGGGAATAGCGAAGGACATATGGGTATGTAAGGGAAGCAGATGGCCTATCTGACTAAACCACATCATATAAGTTTATGAGTCAGGCAGGTGCTCTTTCCTGCTGTTTTATAGTGATGTCTTAAGGATTTCCCTTTTGATATACGAGGGCAAATTGTCAGCCGAGCCCTTCTCTATCAGAGGCTAATCCAAAAGTAAATCACTCTAAAGCAGCAGGAGAGAGGTCTTGCAAGGCACCCACTATAGAGATATTCTTTTGTTATAAATCATCAGAGTCATGTTCTTAAGAGATTATGCTGGAAAAAGCAAACAATATAAAAAGGTCAAATACAAATAGTAAAAATGAAATAGTTTGTTGCCTTGTTCTGTCTGCTCATGGAGGAGAGACCACTCGGCCGCAAGAGGCACTGCTCTATGGGCTGAATGAGCTGCTGGGTTGGGATGCAGGGCTGGGCTGCATGGACTGTCCCATCACACCTTGAATTTTCAGAACACAAAGGTGTGCTCTTAGCCCAGAACGTTATTTATAAAGCAAAGAGAATGGAAGAGATGGAGAGCCTACCTTGGAAATATTTCTCAGAAATAACCTAGTGGATCTGAATTAATTTTTCAAATCGATACGTTGTCAGCCTGATGTATTTGCCATGAAAAATTGGGGTCTGATCAGTTAACCCTTGGCAAATTTATAAGTGGCTAAACCTGAGGCATTTAGTTAGATGTCTCAGACAGCCCTATTAATGAACCGGGGTGGCGCAGGCACTGCATGCAGCTCTGGCTGGGATGGGCTCAGGTGGTGTGGGTTGGAAGCAAGAGAACGCTCCTGAGAGCTTCCTTTTTCCTTTTAGAAGAAACAAACCCAAAAAGCCTCCTAGGAAACGAGATGCAGAAGGTCAAGTTAACGAAGCAAGACTGCACTGCTGAGCACTAAAAAGTTAAAATATGCAAAACTTAACCTCAGGTGCACAACTCTGACTCTGCCCCCTTGTGCATATTCATTAAAATACAGTCTCTAATTACATGTCGTAAGCTGTCTGAGCTGCGTGTGTCCTTAAGTGCAGAAGTGAGGATTGTGCTCTGCTGTACATGTAGTACTGGTGGTTGTCAGCACGAGGCCGAGGCTGGTGGATCCAACACTGCTGCTGCTCCAGCATGACTCATGATGTGCCTGACCACGCAGCCACACACTGCTCTGCCCTTCTGGTAAGCCCATAGATTAGATCTGACTTCTGCACCGCCAGTGTGCTGGTACCTATTGATAGAGATGCTGCTTGCACCCATCTAACACACACAGGCACTCATTTTCCTCATTTTGATTTGCTATAAACCTGTGTTGTGGGCAAATTTCAAAGGGAATTCCATGGATGTAAGTAGGGATGGTGGAGGGCTGTACCCCATCACTGGCCTGCTTACAAGGGATTTTTTTCTGTATCCATACAAAACATAGATAATGACTGAGTGAACAATCAGTGCTAATTGCTCATAGCTGTAGAGCTTTGTTAGTGTGCATTGGTTGGGTTTTATCCTCATGTGTCTCCTTCATCTGTCCCTGTAGAAGGCTAATATATTACAGCTCCAGTAGTTCCATAGTTCCATAAGCTCAGGAGCTTACTGGTGTTACAAAGAGGCTTCTCTTTGGGCAAGTTAGAAGTAAGTTATTATGGCTTCCACTACACAGAGAGCTGCATTGAAACTAGGAACAGGAGCATTGGTGCTTTCCTTGCAAGACTGCCTGAATAAGGCCTTGCTCAGAGCAGATTGCTGTGTTTGCTTCTCTGGTCCTTCTGGGACCAGCAATAAAAGGGTTAATGGTGCTGGCATCTTGGTTTTTTAGTTGGGCCTCTTCCTGGTTGACTTCAAACTGTGTGCTAGTTACAGCCAATTGCATGGACTCCAATTAAGGAGAGAGTGGGTGATTCAGCCATTTCTGAGGACAGCTTTTAGATGTCTAATTCTAATTAGTTGAGAGGAACATCACCAGACACATGAAGTGTTGGCTCTTCAATGATAAGAAGTGAGCAGGTTCTGGGTTCTGTCTTCAGGGCTGCTAAGCTGCCACGTGTCCTGCATCAGCCCATATCCAGGGTGCTTTTGAAACCAACGCGTAGTGAAGGAATACAGTGAAAACTTGGATGCTGGTGTATGGGGTGGAAGAAGTGCAGCAATGCAAGCTGTGTTAGCTCCAGGATCACTGATTGAGATGTTAACTTTTAGAAAGTGTAATCAAATATCTGTCTGAAAAAAGGGTGTAAAAGATCCAAATTTCCCCTTATTTTGTTATTTTGAAACCCTTCTCAAGGTCTGCATCACTCCTGTCAGCCTCTTATTGGCATCTGACCCATCATACACTGCATGTCTCTTGAGACCCATAGCAGTGCCTTCTCCGCTACCTGCTGCTGAGCTGAGCACTGAACCTCCGTGTCTTTGCTGGGGAACACCTGAGCTCCAGCAGTGTTTTAGAGCAGGAAGAGATCAGATAGATGAAACACACATTGTTGACACACAAAGTCAACACTCCTAGGAAAGAGTTAATAGCGGTCTGTCCGCAGATGTCCTGATGGAGTGAAGGCAAGCAATGATATTTTATATCATTTTGATATCCGGTCTAAATTAGGCCTGAGGGAAAGACTGTGGCCTATTTAACCCAGCATCTGTCAGTTATCATTATTTTCAGCCAACTTTAGTAGTTTCAAGTACACAATTTATATTTGGGGGGAGGAGAGGAAATGAGGCTCATAGGAGCTGGGTTTGGCTACTGTCTTTCTTGCTGGAAGAGTTTGCAGCAGCCCTTTTGAAGTTGTTGCATGAAAGAAGAAATGAGGAATAACAGTGTGGCTGAAACGGGCCTACAGTCACTGAGAGCAGCATGGACAATAGCACAAGGAAGGGCATTAGAAGTTGTTTTCAGTTGTTAGTCTAGATCAGAACTGCAGTATTTGGTTAATAGTGTTGCAAGAAAAAGGGAGTGGGCTGGCAATGGGATACAACTGTGAAAAAGGCCAACGTGCACTTGGGTGGGGAGTTCTCAGTAAGGATGCAGCTATGCTAATACCAGCCCAGGAGATGAGGAAGCCCACAGGCAGGCTCCCAGCCCCCAGGTGGTTGGTTCTCAGTGCCCACCCGGTGTGCAGATGTCAGGTTCCTGGAGCAGAGCAGAGCCAGGTGAGTCACTGCTATGTGCTGCTGCCTGCCTGGCTGCAGGGGGAGGGAGTGCTCAGGGTAGGAGCCTGATTGTAATTACCTGGAGCTTCTCTTGGTGGTTACCAGCAAACAGCATATTTCTATCATGTTTTAGAGTGGCTGCTTGATTATTAATCTGCGTGTGAAGCGTGTAGCACATTGCAAAGGGGATTCCTTCCTGCCTCGTGCAGATGCTGCAGGCTGTGGTCAGGCAGCTGAGCTGTCTTTGTACCTGCTGCCATTGGAACCCAGGCAGAAACCCTGAGCTTCTGATCAGTAATGCAATTTTCTTTTCTTTCTCACACTTCCTTGTGGAGTGAGGGAACTTAAGAGCCTACCAATGTCATAAATCCTCAGCCAAGTTGTGGGCATCTTGCTTGGGTGCAGGAAGCACAGATTTAGTGGCTATGGAGAAGCTCAAACCTTCTCCTTACAGCAGCTTCTCCCCACGTGCTGTGCTGTAGGCACCTGGTTTGTGACACGTTGGGATGTACCCAGTGGGTTTTGTTGAAATGGAGACTAGAATTTGAAACCTATGGTACAGCAGCACCTTTCTGTGCTTTCACTTTTTGTAGCAGCTCAAAGTAGAAATTATAAATCGCTGGTGAATGCAGCGCTGCCTTCTGTAATGGAGACTGGAATTTACAGATGACGTCAAGCTGCTGCTCGCCCTTCCAGTGATTCTGTTAGAAAAATGACTCGAAATTCTCTAGGAATTGAAGCATTTTCCTTTGTCTGTCAAGAAGGAGCCCCAAAGTCTTGTGCCTGGGAGATGGCACGTATTTGGGTATACAAGGTGATATGTTTGCAAAGTACTGATAGGTAGAAACTCGGTGAAGTAGCAGTTGGGATCAGGAACTTCAGGAAATAGTATCAGTAAATGAGAGTACTTGGCAAGTAGGGAAAGGTTTGTGTTTTATTCCAGGTAGAGTGGAGCCTGGGAGAAGGACGAACCTTTTCAGGGACTGGACAGTGTGAGCAGCACAGAACTGTTTGAGTCAGAAGGGACCCCTATAGGGCGTCTGGTCCCACTGCCTGCAGTGCACAGGGACAACCTCAGCTCTGTCACTGTGGGCTGCGAGCGCATCCTGCGTGGTGCTCATGGCACGTCCTGCAGCCAGGCCAGGCTGGGAGCGGTTGGCAGCAGCAGGTTGGCTGTTCCAGCATGCACAACAGCTCTGGGGTTTCGAGGTGTGCCTGACCCTTCTTATGCAATCTGCTAAAATGCCACGTTGTGTAACGCTGTTGTATAAGCAGGGTGCAGGCAGGCTGCAGGATTTCGGCATCCAGGCGGTGCTTTCTGCTGAGCGCTCCCTTCCCTGCAGCACAGAGGGAATCAGTCCCAGGGACTTCCCATCTGCCTCACCATACACCGGCATGCTGCTGGGCACCAGGACACGCTGCTGGGCACCAGGACACGCTGCTGGGCACCAGGACACGCTGCTGGCTCTCTGTGTTGTTTTTTTTTCTGTTTGGAAAGACCGTCAGTGATACCAGCTACCATCTGGAGGCTTTGCGTCAAGATGATGGGTGCTGTTAGGGGCAGATGATGACTTTCCATGTGCCACTGACCCAACTCTTCCTCCCCGCATGCAGGTTGGCAGTTGAGTTGTCTCTGCTGCCTGCCAGTGCCTTACCAGAGGCCTGGGGTGCAGGTCTGGCCCTGCTTTGAGGATGGCTGCAGCACAGAGGTGTTGTCTGGGGGCTCCTTTAAAAATCCAGGAAAGGAGCAGGGACAATTGTCCAGAGCTTGATGGCAGTAAGTGTGCCTGCTAGCAGCTCCCGTGTGGTTTATGCCTTGGGTTATACATCCCTCAACCCCTTTGGGCTGCATGACCTGCCACTGATGTGGCGGTGCAGGGCTACAGATGATCAGGGTGTTTAGTTGTACTAAAAGCATTTCTGCTTACAGAGGCCTCATGCTTTATTTATGCACTTTCTTTGCAGAGACCTGTTGTAATATATAAACACATTCTGTCCAGCACACGGCAGTAAACAACCCAATGACCTGAGATCACACCTCTGTTCCTTGCAGTCTCAGACCTGGCAGCTGGAGCTACATGTGCCTTGAGAGAGGCAGAGGGGACTTGCAGGAGGGTAGGAAATGAGTAATGGTGACTCATCAGTGCTGGGGGAAGGTGGTGGGTGCTGGGGGGCTGCGGTGGTGGTGGCTGTGAGACCTGTTCCTTGGTGCACATCACTGACTGGGGGGGGCTGGGGCTGGTTGGCACAAGCAGCTGATTCCTGCTCCTGCATTTAGCATCGTCTTCCCAGGAGAGGAGCTGATACGGGAATCGTGGTCCTTTGCGAGATGTGCTTCAGCTAGTGAGCGTGCATGCTAATGGGGAACGACTTTGCTGGAGTTTCCTCACTCCCTGCCCTCATGCTTCCAGCCAACATCACCATGGGCACCACGCTACCTTTACAAAGCTGAATCGCAGAGAGAATGCCAGGTCTTCCACAGCACAGGCATCTCAAAGGGGTGCTTGAAATGAGCTCAGAGGGGAAATGTATCCAACTGCCTCTAATCACACTCCAGTGACAATGGCACGATTTGGAACATGGCAAACAGGCTTTGAATGTCAGTGCATTGTTCATAGTGAGATATGTGTCATGTTGCATTAGCTCAGGCCGACAGCTACCAGTGGGAAAATATTTCTGCGAGTTCTTCGGAGTGCCCCCACCTCCTACAGGCAGCGACTTGTGCTGTTGTGGTGGCAGCAGAACTGCCTGGCCACGCTGGGAAGCAAAGAGACCATCTGGTGCTGTGCACGCAGAGTCAGCTGAGTGCTGTGTCCGAAGGGCAGGCGTGCCTTGTTGTGGTTGTGTACTCTGGCTGCTTAGGAGATGAAGCCTGGTTTTATTTCTTGGTAACTTTTGCTCAGGAGGCAGAGTGATGGGGTGAGCTGTGCCCAGATGGAAGATGGCAGCTGGCAGTACTGGGAGCAGGGGAAGCCCTCTTGTTGCTGTCTGCGACAGCGAGCCACGGAAGCCAGAAGCTTGGAGCATGCTTTGGTGAGTGCGCGGTGCAGCGCAGAGCTCAGCCAGCCTTGTGAGTGCGAGTAGCTCCAAGGCACCATGCGGCAGTGTGAGGGTGGAGCAAGCACAAGGTCCTGCACTGCAAGAAGTCAACAGCTGTCTCATGTGAAGGCTGCAGTGCTCTGCACAGAGCCCGCTTTGCAGGGCTGAAAAGCCTTTTGGAGATGTCCTGTACGCCCCTTCTCTAGAAGTGAGTTTCCAGCTCTCCTTTCCCAGAGGCAGAGCTTGGCTGGGCGGCTCACTGTACAGCCTGTGTGCCATGCGGTGCTCGCAGCTCCTGCCTGCTCCCATTACTTTGTTATTCCAGCATCAGCTTTTCTGAGTGCTTCTCTATTTTCTTCCAATGTCAAGAAGGTGAGGGGGTCAAACGCTAATGCAGTATTTCTTTCCTTTCATAAAATGTACCTAGCAGATGAGGAGTGTCAACACCGATTTGTTTTTCAAGTGTTTCTGCAGGATTATTTTCTTGTTAAAAGTGACAAGGAGGTGCAGAACTGTTGGCCTTTAGCCAGAGATGTCATCTCGTCTTCGCAGAGGTGAGCGGGCACAAGATGACAGAGCACTATTTTTTTTGTGGGAAAGATGAAAAGCCGATCCCAGTTTAATCATTTCCTTGAAAAGCAAAAGGTGAACACGCTCCCCATCTTTTTCCAGTTCTCTGTAATGAGAGGCTGGAGAGAGGAGCTGGCAATTAAGCCGTAGTTAGTGCAAGACGGTTCCCTGATACGTATTGTTGCAGACTTGCTTTCAGTACTGATGTAACTGGCCTGAGCGTGGCTCTCCATCTGTAGCCTTTTCATATTCCATTGCGTCTCCTGTCAGCCAAATCTGACGGTGCCTTCAGCAAAAGGAAGGTACTCCTGTCGCAGCCACAGCACAGAGCAGCTGGGGAGACCTGTCCTGGCTCCTGTACTCCCAGCCCAGCTGAGGAAGGGACCTTGTACCCAGTGCTGCTGGTGGGAGCCTTGGCATGCAGTGCACGTCCTGCACTGGGCAGCAAGGAGCCATTAAACGCTGCGCTCCAGTCTTTCACTGCCGATGTTTTCTGGCAGTTAAGGAGACTAATAAATGACTCGCCACTTGACGTAATCATTAAAGGGTCTCTGATGCCATTAAAATCCTCTCCTCTCCCGCCTCCTCTGGGGCCTTGAGTGACCCTCCAGGAGAGGGAACGTTGCTGATTAACGATGCCTTCTGCTGGGTCGCTGGTGGGATGGAGGCACAGGAATGGGGATGGAGCGCATCTGAAGAGCTGGTGGTGCGGGAGCATTGATGTCCAAGAACTCTGCAATTGAGCAGTTGTGATGGCAATAAGAGAGCAGCAATACACTGACAGCGCATCATTGAGGCACAGGTGAGTGGTGGACTCATATCACTGGAAGATGTTTGCTCCTTTTCTTTCAATTCTCCCATTCTTTTCAGATGGTTGGGTATGTCGGGCTTGCTTCAGTTTGGTCAGGCTAAGGCAAAGAAATGCAGTTTGAAAATGATTTCCACCGCAATACTTTTGCTCACAGTCTGTATTTTTTCTTCTAGCAAAGAGCTGCCAGAGCCTCGCAGCCATGTCGTGCCTCTGCAGCAGGGTGATGAGAATAACCTCACATGGCAGAGCTTGGTGCTCCTGTCATAGCTTTGTGCAGGTTTCCCAAGCCCTGCAATAAGGGTGTTAAGGTTTCTAGCTCCTCTTTTCCCTGCAGAACTTGTGTTCCTTGAGGCAGGAGAAGCAGATCCTCCTAAGCCCAACTGTACCTGCATGGGAATGCTGCCCCACAATGCTGCTTCTAAAACCTGATCCTTTACAGTGTAAATAATAATCATAATAAAACTTCTTAGCTTTTCACATGGGGGAAAGAAAAACAACATTGGAAAAATGAATAAATTGGAGCCAGCATCTGAAGTGATCCTTGCAGGGAGATGTCAGCCAGCAAAAGCAGACAGAGCAGGGTGGAAGTGGGGGGGATCGGGGTATTCTTCTGTCATTGCTCCAAGTTCAGAAACCCAAAAAGTTTGGAGGAAGTTGTAGTTAGAGAAGTAATAAAAAGGCAACTGACTGGCATGGAAGCAACATCAGTGGAATTAATGTGTGTAAAGAACAAAGAGAGCAAGACTCAGGCTGTGCAAGAGAGACTCTTTGGTGGGGGAGGTCAGGGTGCTTCCGTCTGTGCTGGTGGAAAGGTGAGCAGAAAAGCAGCAGAGATGAGTCTGGCCTTGTCCAGAGATAAATTAGCAGAAGTAAGTAATCTAGATCCAGCTTCCCATGAGTTCTGGCTTTGCTAACAGTGATATCATACCTCGCTTCTCACAGCTTCTGTGATCTCAGAGCAAAGTATTAAATAATAAGAATAATGAAAAAATCAAGATAATTCTTTTGTTTGGACAAAAAGGAAAAGAAAAAAACAACAACCCCTAAAAAACCCCACCCCAAAACCCCTAAGAGCCCTGAAGTGACCTTTTATTCTAAGTGAAGGAACAGGCATGCTGATGGCTTTTTCAGATACGGAGGCTCTCAGCAAAGCAACCCAAGCTCCAGACAGCACTCCTCTATGGGACTGCAGCCGGCAACGCACACTTGGCCCTATTGTCTGTGGGCTTGTATGGACTAGTCGGTGGGAAATGAGGCATTTCCTTTTTGCAGCTTGCTCACATGGAGTGCAGGAGGTCAGATCCTGCTCTACCTTACGCCTCAGCATTGTGCTATGGCTTCTGCCTGCTTTACACCAGTGTGAGTGGGATCAGACTCTGCGCTCAGGTGTCAGAGAGATTTGACCTTCTGGGTCTTTTGGGGCATCGTAAGTTAAATGTCCTGATTAGCCTGCACTGTAAATCCAACGTTTTAATTCTTTCCATATGTAAGATCCAGTCTAATAAGCCAAGGTTTAAGACCATGCAATCTATTTGGAATAACCATATGGATTAGGAGTCAGACTGTGCTTTTCTTCTTCTTGCATTTATACTAATGTAGAGACATTTGCTAATGTGCATGTAGCTCATGCTGGTATCCATTTTTGAAAAATATTACACCAAATGGCTTGCATTAAAATGTTTGAGAAGCAGTAAAACTGTGAAAGTTTCTTTCCCTCGCTCGCAGAGAGACGCACAACTGTGAAATGAGGCGTCTGCAGGCAGCGCCGTGCCTGGCTCTCCCCACAGCTTTATCTGCAGGGCTGGTGGAGCTCAGCGTTGATGATGAGGCTCACAGGCATCCTCAGGTGGCTGGTTACCCAGAGCCCATCCTCACAGCTGCTCCCTATGCCTTGCTTGTATAGGGTGGCCATTGTCCCTGGGAGGTCCCAGCTGTCCTGCTCTGCCTGTGCCCTGCTCTTGTGTGATGTATGTGGAGCACAGAGCTCACTAGCTTGCTGCTAGCTCTTGCTTTCCCACTCAGCATTCCGTTTCCTGAGCAGTGTTTCTACCTCTCATCTGTGTTTCACCCCTTGCTTCTACTTTTTGTTAATGAAATGGTTGTTTTGTTATGTTCCTGCAGCTGGCAGTATGAGGGCACTGTGCAAGAGGATACACTGAGACATCCAGATGAGCATCGCCAGACTGAGGAAGAGCTCTCAGGTGTGTTGCTGGCTTTGTTAGCTGTTTGTTGGCTTTGCTTCTGTTCTGAACAAGGGCAGCCTTGGCTCCTGCAGAATCAGGGAGCAGTGATGTGGGGGGAGCACCTTCCCCCAGGGGTCCCAGGGGAGGACACACTGATGCTGAAACAAGAAGAGCCCTCCCTTAGCCCTCAGTCCTCTGCTGGAGCTGCATGCCCAGTGACCAACGCCAGATAACTTCCCTTCTCCTCAAGGTATTTCTTGTAAAGATGCATTTCAACTAAAGAAGGAAGCTGAGTTACTTTTCCCAGGGTAGCAAAAGCATCTGGGCTGGGATTATAAAGCAGTCAGCTTGTTATGGAAGCCAGAGTCAGGACCTGGGGTCTGAACGAGCGTTGGAAAGCATTTCCAAGTGGGAGTTGCACTCTGCCATCCGTCATTTGTTCAGACGGAGAAGAGGGAGTCAGTGTGAGACATGGCAACTTCTTCCTCCCTGTCTCCAGCATTAATCTAAATGCCAAAAAGCAGACCTTGTGGAATGCACCAGCATTATTGAAAGCACTAGCCTCTAATTCCATATGGCATGAAAATATCCCCCAGGTAGTGTTTAACAGACACCCAGCACTGTCTCACAGCTTGTAGGTTAATGCAGCCAGCTTGGCTGTTTATTCATGCCGGTATTAGGCCATATTGAGGAGCCGTTGTGTTAGGCTGCCTAAGGTGACAAGAGAGCCCAGGGAGAGAAGAGCGCGGCGGAGACGATCCAAACGCTGTGCTGGAAATTGTTTATTGAAAGGAAAGGATCATATTACACTCAATTTTTGCTGAGTTTATCTTGGTTTTTATCAGATTACACGCGGGATAACTCATCAATATTGTGATCCTGCTGACATGTAAGTGAGCCGCTGCATAATTCATGGCTGCTGCAGAGCTCCGGCAATAGGAGGCACATATTTAATTAGGCACTTCACCATTTCACTCTTTTGGAGCAGCTCTGGGACTGAGCCCATGGTGGCGGATGCTGCAGCACCTGGGCACTCTGCAGCAGAGGGGCTGTGCTGCACCTGGCTCCTCCCCAGCGGGCACGTTTTCAACAGGTTCCTTGCAGCAACAGTGCTGAGTTCAGAGCAGAGCCCCAAGTCATTAAATAACACTGTAATAGGCAGAAAGTGCAAAGAAAACTCAGTAATAGCCTGTTAATTTTTTAATGCCTTTATTGAGTAAGAGACAAAGTAACTAATTCCCTTCCCTGCGCTGAACAGTTCAATGAATGAGCTGTACAAAGTTTGGAGCAGGTCAGGATACCAGAGCTCTGATTCCTCTGCTTTGTATTGGAGTACAGGCAATTTTTGCAATGCTTTCCTCCCCTGGGCAATAAAGGAATATTATGTCCTCTGTCTTCCTCACTGCTGATTGCTATCTGCCCTCATGAGGCTGTATTTCAGTGCTCCAGAAAGCATTTGTTATATTTGTAAAGCGGGTTGATCTATATCATAGAATCCTATCATAGAATGGCTTAGGTTGGAGGAGACCTTAGTGGTTTCTCGGCCCCAACCTCCTCCTGTGGGCTCCTGCCCAGGGCCCCATCCATGGCCTTGGGCACCTCTAGGCATGGGACATCCCCCACCTCTGTGGACTGTCCTGCTTACAGCCAGTCATTCAGTCTATTTGCCTGTTCTGTGGTGTTGTCAGCAAGAGTGAAACTCCAAAAAGTTTTGGTTCTGCTTCCACAGATCCTGAAAGGTTCCTGTGGATCAAGGTCTGGTGAATGGAGGAAGAGGAAATAGGGGCGTTACCTTCTGCATGATGTACAGCTGATGGGACGGGCATATTTTGACCTACTCTGCAATGTTGTTGATTAAGGTATCATTGGCCGTGTGCTGGTTCATCAGCAGATGGGGCATCTTAAAATTGTCCATATTGCATGCAGTGTTGCGGTGGGAACTGGTTTGATCTCAACACCTTCCTGTAGCAATGATGCTGAATTACACATCCAAGGCTGTGTGTGTGCCTTCCCTTCTTTCACAGGCTATTCAAAAATGGATCAGGGATAGTGAGATTTTTTCCCCCCCCATTTTTGTGGTGCTCTCCTCCATTAATTTCCTGGTTGTAGTACATTACTCATGGATAATTAAGAGTGAGCTATTAATACAACATTTAATATTCAAGTGCAGTGAAGAGGAGAGAACAATAAGTCAAAGAATCATATACCGCAAGACATTTTGGTTTGGTGATGAAATTTTTTTGCTGGCTTTGGCTATCAGAGCATAGTGCTGCTTCCATTTAAGTATGGTCCTGAGAACTTCATTTATTGATAGAATACAAATAGGACACTAAATCAGGGGAAGTGAATTTGAATTGCTGGCCATATATACAATTACAAATGAAATTGGCTACTTCTATCTAGTGTATCTTAAGTTAGGAGAATTATGTTAGAGATGGCTAAAGAGAGCTTAGAGTGTCTTAAAATTAATGAGATTGAAGTCTGTCTAGGAGAAGAAATTAATGCTAAAATGCAGCTCTAGCATTAGAGACTGCTTTAAAGAAGTGCTCATGCTTTGCTCAGATGGAGAAATGCTGGGCTTGTAGGCTGTGCACCAGTGTCAAATAAATGTTTCAGCCTTTAGTGCATTCTCTTGCCCCATCATCTCCATACAGTGAGGATGAGTTCATTGCCTGGAATAGAGAGGAGGGGGAGGCTTGAAGCCCAACTCTTAGTGCATGGCTGGGAGCAGTGCCCATGACAAAGCACAGCGTGCAGTTTAACAACCTCTCCAGGTTCTGATGTTTGCTCCTGTGATGCAGTGGTTTTGATTGCTGTGTCTGCAGGGTTGTGCTTTTCAAGGTAGGCTTTCAGGCTGCTACTTCTTCATTGTGTTGCTTTTCTGCTTGTGCCACAGATACAGGGGTGTGCTTTCGAGATGAGGATGTCCACCTCATCTCCTGGGTGGGAGATAGTGGCCAGCTCTAGAGGAGATGAGGCGAGCAATGCAATGCAATGCAAGACAATGCAACCCTAACTCTAACCCTAACATGCAACCAGGAAGGTAGGAGCCTCAGCACAGCTGTGTCCTGCCTTGTGCAGCCCCAGCTGGGTGAGAGCAATGCTGGGGCTGTGGTGGGAGGTGGCTCTCCAGGCTGTGCTCTGGGTACATAAGGGTGTCAACAAGTCAAGCACGTGTAAAGGTTGCCATTTACAAGCAAGTAATTGTATGAGTTAGAATGTTGCCAGCTGTGACACAGCGCAGGATGTTGTTGTTTGTATCCAGTCCATTTGCACACTGTGAGAACATGAGTCCATGCCTTTGGACAGAGCCATGATGCTGCTGCCTGCCAGCAAGCAGCAGCTCTTTTGTGGTGCCTGGTTCAGCTGCATCACCAGGCCAGATGTTTCCCTTTGGCATAAGGGGTTTGCAACAAGAAGAGAGTGGTTCTTCTGGCTCTTGTATGTAGAGTTCCCATCCAATTTTGCATATAGGAATGCCCCAGCGTGGGGTGTCTAATGGCGAGGACAGACGCACCCAATCGTACCCACTTACATGTGCAAACACCACACGTATGTAAACACTCACACGTTTTTTTGTTTGATGAGCTGAATAATTGGTTGTTTACAGATCCGAAAGGGTAAGTGTGCTTCTGACCTTTCTGCAGGAGGGTTGTTTATAGTTAATAATGATGCTGCTAACTACACCCGTTCTGTTAATGGGGCTGTTCTCTCCTACGGGCAACCTCTGTGCTCGCTGAATCCTAAATACTAGGTCCCTAATCTCTGTAAGGCTTAAAAAAGAAAGGATCCCGACCATTCTGAAATGGGGGATGTAATTAAGCATAGGCACTATATTGATTCCCAATTAAGCAGCAACAAAACAAATTATTTGCTGGTATAATAAAAATGTTGTCAGAGTGTGTTGACAGTATTTAGGCAGAAAGCTTTCCCCAGTCCATTGTGTACACACATTTATATGTGTCATACAAATAGCTGCATTTGTCAGGAGAGCCGCCCACTGTAAAATTGTGTTTGCATCTTTGGGAATGAGGCTGTGTGGAGCAGCACTGCTTTGCTGTAGTTTCTCCATTTCTTGAGGCTGAAGCAATGTGAGCGCGTGTGCGAAGCTGAGAGCAGGAATCTGGGGGAGGGGAAGGGCTTCAGCAAACATTTCCTTACCAAAACAGCCCTGACCTTTGCAGTACTGGAGCTGTCTGATACAACAGGCTGAACCTTTCCAGACAAGAGCTCCAACCTGAAATGCTTCAGAGCAGAATTGATGGCTGCCGCTTTGGCCCCAGTGTTTACATCCAGTGCTCGCTTGGCCGCTGATGCGAGGGAAGGAGAGGGGCTCATTTTGGTCATGAATGAGAGGGTCTGCTTTGCCGTGCTGGGGACTGAATGCTCTTAATTGAAGCTGAGCAAGGAGTGTGTTTGCTGTTCCTACAGCGCATCACTGGCGGCATGGGGAGCCACTCTGAACGGGAGGAGATGCTGCTGTTTGTGTGTCCTGTGGTGAATAAAATTAATCAACTCTTTATGTCTGAATGACAGCCCAGGGACTGTACTTGTGCTGTAGCTCGGTGTGGAGTGGCTTCATCCCAGTGCAGGTCCTCTGGGGCCTGGAGCTTTCGATTCATTAGTTGTCAGGCTTGTAGGTGGATTCTGCATTAGGCCTTTAATTTAGTGTATTGCCATGGGCTACTGACCACATGACACTCCTCAAATGTGAGCAAATCTAACGAGGATCCGGGACTGCTCTTTAATTTGGTGAGAATAACAGAGTGAATAGGGGCCCAGAGACTGTTAATCATAAAGCAAAACTAGTTGAAACCAGGTCAGTTGGTGCTGATTTTCAGTGTAGTGTGGATGGAGAAGTCGGTGATGGAGTTGAAGCCGTGGCTTTGGAATGTGGCCCCAGTACCAGGCTAAGCCCTTGCCCCTGATACTGGGGACACTGGTGGGTGGTGTCCCCTCCTATGGGAAGCACTGTCAGCCCCAGCCACCAGCAGGAACACACCGTTGTTCCCGTGCCCTGTTGTCTTACCTTGCTTGCTCCTCATGCTAAGCACCATCCAGTCCCTATGGTTAGATTTGTTTCGTACAATAAACAAAATCACGCTGTTCTCCTGCTGGCTGTTCCTGGATGAGGTGTTACTCCCCTCTGCATGAATCACACGGATTTATTGCCTTATACTGGAGTGGTGCCTGAGCTCGGCTGGTTTCTTTAAATCTTTTTTGGAGAAGGGTGAGCTTCGGGAGAGGGGGCACAGAAATCCTCTGTAGTAATTCCTGTTGACTGCAGTGACCAGTGAGGCAGAACTGATCAACTGCAGGCTTCCCTGCTGCTGAACTCTGCCAACAAAGTGCTTACATCTGCTTTTACGCTAATGGGAACTTTATGGACTGGTTTCCCCCCACAAGGAGCGAATTCCAGCAAGGTCAAAATCCAGAAAGTTGCCACTTGACACCAGCAGTGAAGCCCTGAGCCAGTTGGAGGAGACAAGGTTGCACAGAGGATCTTCTGGGGGTATGAGAGCTAACTTTATCACATGCAACTGATAGGCTGGAGCCCTCCCAAATGCTCTTGCTGCCATCCTGCTCCTGGGCTGCACGGCCCCTGGTTTAGTCCCTGTGACTGCTGTGTGGAGCAGAGGACTTTCTGTGGCCCGATTTGGGAGCAGCGGGCTCTGCAGTAACCTGCCAGCCACCAGCCCTGCAGGGCTTTGCCTGTGTGGGCATTCCCAAGAGCACATTATGGAACACACATGGGAAAAGCTGCCCCAAGCCCAAGGATACTTGGCAAAATGGATAAGCAGTGATACAGTATAGGGAGGCTTTGGGTGCAAAGCTGTTGGCAGCTCTGACTTTGGGGTGCTGCTTGCACAAGCTGTGATGCTGGGAGGCTTGCTGTGGATGTAGACCTCCTAGGTCCAATTTGCACATTGTATCTTGGAGCAGGAGCTCACAGGAGGATGGCACAGGGGCAGCTGGCAGGCAGCCTGCCTGTTATCTATGCACAAAGCCACGGATGTTTGTGCTGTGGGTGTGTTGGATACCAAAAATGTGCAATGATTGCTTTAAGAGTATGTATCTTTTTGAACTTAATGAATGACCGTTAAGCATTAATGTTTATTAAGGTGATGAATACTTTAATTTGTGTGGAAGAGAGTTTACAGAAACGTAACTTGCATCTACATGAGAGTCACCGTTCATTTTTCAGGGAATATAATCAGTCCAGACAAGGCGTGCTGAGTTGTGGCCTGCAGAATGTGATAGATTATGGACGGTCTCTGATTAGCTGTCTCTTTTTTAATCTAACGTCGCAGAGGCCTAATTGCTTTGACTTTGACTGAAGAGGAGATGGTTCCCTTAGTGGTGCCCGTGGAGCTGTGCCCTGGGCATGGCTTCTCCTGTACCAGGATGTGCACCCCAGGGTGCTCACCCAGGCCTTGCTGTGGTTCTGTGCTACATGGGGTGCAGGTCTCATCATTCCTAAACCCACAGCATTAGGAGCAGGGTGAGCTGAGCCTCAGCCATGCATTGTCCCCCCTCTCCTCCCACTGCACTCTGCAGTGACGGCTGCTTTCCAACAACGGGAGAGGCGATTTCAGAGCAGGCAGCAGTGAATGAATTCTGTTTTTCTCAAGCATTTAGTGTTGCTTTCAGTTTGCTTTGATGATGCCTTCTCACAACTAGTGTAAACAGACTGCGCAACAGGGAGCACTCACATGTGTACAAGAAGCTGCACATGAAAGGCAGAGGCATCTTGAAAGCCATAATAACGCTCTGAGTGCCAGTTAAAGGATTTGTCACTAAGAGCACTTTACAGATAGAAAGAACTTATTAACTAGTGTGACTAACAGCTTGCAAGGTTTAATTGATGTGTGTTTGCTGTCCTTTTATATCTCTCCCCCTTGTCTTCCTCTTGGCACTGGCTCCAGCAGCAGCCTCTGAGCTTGCTGAAGAGTTACCAGCATGAAAGCCAGGGCCGTGCCCTGCTTGCTTGGTTGGGCTGGGGCTGCTCTGATCCCTGGAGCTGCTCCACACCATCCTGTTCCCAGCCGGGAGCCGAGGCCAGGCTTATTTTCTTGCTTCGGGTTCTGTTATTCCTCCCTAAGTGACGCTGAGTTTTTGAAGATAAAGCTTTTCAATGCATGAATAGTATGGATAATTAATGTTTCTGCCAGACAGACCACTCATCTCAAGATTGATTGACTATTAAGGTCATAACGCAGCAGCCACCCACACGCAGCAAACAGTCTAATGTTAGACTTCAGCTTAAGCTGAGAGTTGGTCAGCTGTCCACGGTCACAGTGGGGGCTTCCAGTCATCTGTCAGTGAGTGATTGATTGATGTGGACACCTTCCAATCTTATTCTGATTATTCTCAGCAGCTTGCCTGGTGGCCATTTTTCAGGAGTTGGCAGCATTCAGACCTCCAAGACTCAATGCAGTGACTGCGTGGGGGTTAACCCCTTCCTTTGATCTGAAATGTCTTTGTTACGGGCAGGGATGGCAGCACATGAGGGAGGGGCTGTGTTTATGAGCCCTGCTTACAGAGAACACTGGGAAGCTCCCTGCGACCTCATGCAAGAGCCATGCTTTGACTTTCAGACATTTCTAATTAACTTGGCTTTAGTAAAGCTGCAAACAGAAGATCTGCAGCAAATCCATCTGGAATAGAGCAGATGCAGTGCTTTGTATCCCCACCCCTTATCGGGCTGTGTTCTGTGGGTAGCTTAATGTGCCACGGAATAAACTGTGGCAACACCCTGGCAAATTCTAGTAGCTCAGGTGGGAGTGAGTTTGGTCTTCAAAGAGGGGGAAAAATGTGTATGTAATTGTTCTGGTATGAGAAAGAGCTCTGCTCATAAGGATAGCTCCTGGTTCCGTGCTATGAGCCCACTGGGAGAAAGCCTGGGTGCCTTCAATATGTGCTCATGAGGATGACTTAAATACAGCTGTAATATTTTGTGTATATGTTGTATATATGCACACACATGTCATTTGGAAAGTGAAATTGCAATTATGTGTGCTCTATAGTGTATGTTTACAACATATAAGCATATTGTAGAAGGGGTTGGGGTTTTTTTTGATAGCAGGAATGTAATGGAGATTTCCATTTTCTTCTACATTTTCCAGTGGTTTTTAGTTTAACTGTTTTTGAGGGTGCTGCCACCTGGTTTGTTCGTCTTCCCCTTCCCTTCCCATCCTTGGCTTTAACATTCATAACGTACCCTAAGAATCCTGCCATGGGGAAACATCAAGAGCCCTTTCTCTTCCAAGAGTTATATCTTTATGTAACTCAAGTGCACCATTGCATTTTTATGGCACAATCTAAATGCTGTAACTTAGCAGAGCTAGCTATTGCGCACGACAAGAGAGCTGTGCTGGGTGCTGGTGCATTGGCATGCATTCATCAGGATCCCAGCACAGCCTTGAGGCCCTTTGTGGGCCACAGCAACTGGCTGCACTCTGGTGTTTCTTGTGATGGAAGATGCTGCTCTGGGATGATGGTCCAGAGCCCTTGGATGCCAGCATCTCTGCAGACACAGACTTTGAAGCCCCACCAAGCTGCTGTTAGCCAAGCTTCCATAACTCCTGTTGAGTTTTGCTAACCCGCTCTTCTCTCCATCCATTACAGGTTGCAATTCAACCAAGAGCCACATGGACACCCTCCCAGCTGGCATCCCCAGGCAGCACCATGCTGCCCTTGGTGCTGGCTGCCTCCTGGACTCCAAGGACCAGCTCCTGGCTCACAGCTGGGCAGGCTCCCACTCAGAGCTGCTGCATCGGGTAGGCTCGCTGGCAGCAGCACTCACCTGCACCTAAGTGAGAGCACGAGGCCCAGATGCCTGCTAGACCTGGTTGGCCCTGGCAGGAGGCAGGATGGATGAGTGTCAGCCTTTGTCTGCAGGCAGGTGCATTGTGGTCACACTGATGGAGAGAGTGAGGAAGGGTGTGTACAGGTTTGGAGGGAGTATAGCGAGGGTGTGTTCCACACTGAGTGTGCTGATTCAGTTGCATAAATGCTGCCAGACTGCTGCTTTCACAGAGATTCCCTCCCTGAGGTGTTGTCTGGAGAGAGGGTGCACAGTGTAGGGTGATGGAGAAGCTGACCATCCCTTCCTGAGGTCAGGACTCTCTCCTTATCCAGCAGTGGTGCAGATGGAGTGGCAGCAGCAGCAACATTCTCCCTGGAAGTGGGTTCATTTTGTCACATAGAAATGTGTTGTCTTTCTTTCTGGGGCCTGCCAGGGGTCACCCCTGCTTGGTGCAGCGCATGATCTCATGCATTTTCTGTAAAAGCTCTCTGCTATCATCAGCATTAACAGCTGGGAGATGCAAAGTGCTCTGGGTTTGCCACGAAGTGTAGTGCAAGTGTGGGAGCTGATGAATCTGTTCCCCAAGGGAGAGACTGTAGAGCTGCTCATTTACCTTTGTTAGGCAGCAAACAGATTGTCTGGGCACAGCCATACCGTGGTGAAGAGTTGAAGGGCCCCAGCAGTGCCTGCTGACAGCTCCAGCTCAACAGGGGGGTGGATCCAAACCATGGATCCAGAGCAGTGCTTGTGGTGCAATCCCTGGGATGCGCTCTTGACGCATGGAATGAACCCTGCCATGCAATGGCTTGCCAAGGTATCTCCTGCAACTCATTACCCAAAGGAGAGGTACCACATACTTATGTATGTGGTCCTGTCTGATCTGTAAGATGCCACCGCAATCATTATGACTTTTTTTTTCTCTTGTTTTTTTTGCTCAGAATGTGTGAACATGCTCAATTCAAGGCTAAGCTTTCCATTAAGTCACATAAGTCTGACAAAGAGTTTAAATGAGCACGGAAAGTAAACGGTCACCAGCCTTAACCAAAAAGCCTGAGGCCATGCAGATTCTCCTCCCAGTCCGTGCAGATCAGCTCCCAGTGGTGCTGGGTTGGTGGGTGCAGGTCTGGTAGCATCGTGGTTGTCCTTGGAGCCCATCTCGTGCTGCTCCCATTGCCATTCCTTGTGAATGCTCTGCGTTTGCCAGAGGGCTGCAAATGAGAGGGCTGCCGCGTGGTGTTTCATCACATCCACACATCTTGGTGTCCCCACGGTGTGAGCTTGGCTGGTGTGGCCTTGGGGCTCCTCCTGAGGCAGCGCAGGTCTAAAAACACTGATGAAAAGCTGATTAATCCTTGTAAGCGAGCAGTGATAGCTTCTCTCCAGAACTGAAGAGATTACCACTGATTTGTCATCCTGATTGTTTCAAAGAGAGGTGCAATTAGTTGCTCTAATTTAGCTTCGCTGCTGCTCGCTGAGTGGCATGACAACTGAGATGTAATCAGGAGCTCCGCACACAACGCAGCCACCGATGGGTGCAGCTGTGCCTGCCACCATTTCGCACACCAAGGGTGGGCCCAAAATGGTGGAGCACTGTGTGCTCGTACCCCTCCAACTGCATTGGGCCAAGTGTGTGTGCTCTACTCTGAGACCTGCAGGGCTTCCTATGGAGTAGGCTCCAAGCCACGGGGTTGTGGCTGAGTGCCCTGGAAGATACTTTGCCTGGTGCAATAAAATTAATACTAGCTATAGGAGAAGGTGCGTGTTTTGCTCAAGGCCCTTTCTGAGAGCACTTGTTGGTTTGGAAGAGGAGCTGAGATGCCAAGGGAACCTTGGGCACCCCATGGGCTGGCACTCCCACTCTAGGCAGAGGGGAGGGAATGCAGTAGTTCTATGTCCGTTCCCAGCAAAACAAAAGAATTCAAACTGAGCAAAATAATAAAGATGATGCTCTAAAAACAAAGTGGCTGTTTCTTGGTTTGAAACTGTCTTTTTTTCCCCTTCCCTCTCCCTGAGAAGGAGGCATTTTGTTTGCAGAGAGAGCTGGCCATGCTCACCAACACATGGCTGTGTGCGGGCCCTGGCCAAGCCTGGTGCAGCTGCTGGACTCGTGTTCCCCGTGTCACCCCAAGGTCGTGCATCGCCCCAGCTCCTCCACTTGGCTGTCAGCTGTTGTGCACCACAGGGCAGGCCGCGCTGTCCCTCCTTTCCCCAGTAGAGGTGACACCTTGAGGGGACATGGTGGCAGCTCCTGCCCTGTGCTGTGCCCAGATCCCGGTGCCAGGTGCGCCAAGCTACACAAGTGCCAGCAATGGGGACATGTTCTTGTTATCTTCCCCGGCCCAGTCAAGGTTGGCCCTTTTGACCTGCCTGAGGGGACACACTGGCACGGAGATCACGAGGACATTTAAAAGTGTTCCTGCTCCCCTCTGCTAAATATAAGCCCCAGTAGGAAGCCTACCTCTCACTGGTTTTATGTTTCTTGCCTCTGCCTCTGTGCTCCCTGTGCCTGGCAGCAGGCCCAGCTGTCTCAAAGCCTAAGATGAAAATACCCTTGCAAATCCCACTCATAAAAATACCTGCTGTATTCCCAAAACATGCCTGAGATAGCTTCCAGAGAGGATGGGGAGCTAAAATAAGATGCATGAGCTCAGAGCCCCATTTTCCACTGGCCCCGGCGCTCCTGTGGCTGCAGCACACGGAGCTATGGACTGAAATGGAAGTGCTGCAGCACAAGGTGGCTGTTAGCTGCAACTGTGTGGGCAGCATGAGTGCTGCTGCCTCCAGGATCCTCCTGTGCACGGAGGGGAGCATGTGGGGTGCTGGCTGTGGGGTGCTGACTATGGTGTTTTACTATCAGGGCATTTTGGGGAACTGCATAGTGCTGCTCCAAGCTCTTGTGAGATTCTTATTCCCTAAGGAAAACCTCTGAGCAACAGAGCACAGAGGGAGAGAACCCTCCTGGGCTCGGTGCAGGACATGGGCAGTACAGGGCAGGGTGTGGGGTCGTGCAGCCCTGCTCCCCTGCCATAACATTATTGCTGGGTGCCTCTGGGATGCTCTGCGTTATTTGGCAGGGCAAATGCTTTCCTATCTCTTTGGACAATTACTTTCTGAATCTCATTTAACACCGGGATGGATGGCAATATTCAAAGTTAACCACTCCACTTGCATTGCCTTATATGTCAGCAAGTGCTACTTAATGATCTGTGAATGGAGGGAATGCTGGGAATGGGACGGGCTGCGAGTGAAATATCTATCCGGAGTCTATAAATAATGCAGCCTCTTTTACGCTTTGCACGGTTTGGAGCTTCATGGGAGGAGCATCTCCCTGCTCTGACTGGAAGAGCCTGCAAGTGATTTGGGAATGAAACAAAGGCGATGAAATGCAAGGAGAGGAACCATTCCGTTTCTGAAATACCTCGTATATGTGCATCTGCCCCTGTGACCAGCTCCTTGGCCCACAAACACCAAGGCACGTCCCTGATACAGCCAAGCACTGAGTGACCATGAAAGCACCCGAAGGAGCCCAAGGATGGCAGCTCTGAGGCTCCCAGTGCAGAGGGAATATCTGGTCAGGAACGGGTCAAATGGGTTCAGTTAATTACGGGATACATTTCTCCCATAAACAAATATTCTGTCATTGCTCTGCATCTCTTCCATAATGTACTGTGCACGGCACTTGAGATGACATCTGTGTAATTAATAACTGCAGAGCAGGGAACGAGATGGTGGTGCACCAGAGCCACAATGATTGGGAGCTCTCAGCCCGGTGTTATCTGCTGCTGAGCAGGTGGAGCAGCCGCGGTGTGGGGCTCACTGCTGGGCCATGCCTGGCTTTTATTTTTAACACCCTGCTCCCAGGCGGTGACAAGGCTTCGCTAAGTGAGGTAATAGCCAATTGATTTTGTTCCGTTTTGCAGCGGGCAGTAATAAATCACACGGCTTGTCAGGGGGTGTTTCATGTTTTCAGTGAGAGTGTGCCAGCAATTAACCATCAGAAAGCTCTTGTGGCTCTGCTCTTGAGGACGTGGCTGCGGCCTGAAACTCAGGAATGCGAGGCCCTTCACCACCAACACAGAGAGGCCGTGGTGGAGATTTACGGGGAGGGGGGGGTTATTTCCAGGCTCTGCGGAGGACAGAGTGTTCATTGATGGATGAGCTGCAGCAGCACCGCCCTGCAGAGAGGGGGCACGGGAAGGTCCCAGTCCCCAACCCTGGCTCTTTATGTAGGGATGTGGTGGGATATGTCAGGGGCTTAATGCAGGGATAGGGGATGTGGGTGTTTGGCAGCTGCTGGGGCAGGAATCCCCTCTCCAATCAACTGCCTTGAGTGCTGCAGCCCTATTGTGCTGGCATGGCCCTGTGTGCTGCACTGGATGTGGAGCAGAGAGAGCAGGACAAAGACTGCAACCCAAAGTCCACCTTCATGTCGGCTCTGCTTTACCCAGTGCTCTGAATAAGGTCCATCTGCCTGGGTGCCAACAGTGGCAGTGGGCACTGCTGGCAGTTGCTGCACACTGGCACAGCGCTGCAATGCAGTGCTCTGGTGTGGTGCTTCAACCTGGTGCTGAGCTGGGGTCTGTGCTTCAGGCACCAGATAGCACAGCTGCAGCCCAGCTAAGAGATGAGCACAATTACAGCCCCATCTCAGGGCACTGATGCCACACAGTTCAGGCTGCAGAGCTCACCTTCCTGCTGCGCCCTCGCTATATTCCAGTGAGTGATGCTGGGGCCATCACCATCCTGCCTGGGTCCTCAGCCTGGACTGAGGAATGCACGGATAGTGGTGGGCAGTTGGGAAAGAAGGGTCTTTGCAGCTTGCTCCCTTCCCCCCAAACTCTGTCTTGATGATTCCCAGATGGTAGTCGCTCTGCTTTTATTTCCCCTAACCTTTGTTGCTCTAGAAAGGCAGAGCACAGAATCAGAGATAGAGGACGGGGTGAGGGCAGCGGTGGGGAGGGTCGGGACCCAGGGGAATAATGCTGATTTCAAAGCCGGGCCTTTCATTGCTTCATTTGCATTTGGAAATAAGGAGTGACTGCTTTGCATTCAGGGCTGGAAGGCAGCCAGGCCCGGGAGGGAATAAATGGGAGCAAGTGGTCAATTGATCCCCAATCAGAATGAGGAAATTATCTGTAGGGTTACCGCTCTCCTGCTTTGTGTCATGGGGCACTTTGGCTATAAAAGAGCCCTTTCCCGAAGGTTGCTGGCTTCCCACATCAGCCCAGGTCCTCCCGTAACTTTCCAGCACTACCAGGGCTGACAACAATGAGCTGAAGCTGCTTGTGCCACTTCAAAGCCTGAATAAAACAGGAACTTTTGAAAGGATGTTGCTTAGCTCACCTTGATCTCCTCTGCTATCCCACTGGGTGCTGCCACCGTGCGCGTCCTCCAGCTGCCTGTTATGTGCAATTACTTTTATTTTCAGGGGCTTGAGATATAATAAATAAGTTAATATTTTATTTGGCAATGATGCCTTTACTCTTCTTGAAGTAAATGGAAGAGTGATGTTAAGAGGAGAAAATTAATTCCTCAAGTTTTTTGTCCCCTAACTCCCACCAGCACCTCCACTCAAGTCACTGTGCAGCCTCATGCTCTGTGATTCTGTCCTGTAGGGGCATAGGACCATATGTGCATGGCACTGCCCCGTGTGGGCCCCCTGTCTTGCTCAGCTGGCAGTGCCCCAGCCATGACCGGGCTGCTTGCCCAGTGAGACCAGTTTCCCCATTGGCACCGGCTGCTTCCACTCTGTGGCTCTGCGGGAGGTGCCGTCCTGCTGGTCCCGGCACCCCGCAGCGCTGCGAGGAAAAGAGCTGGATGTTTTCATGGAAAAAAAAAAACAGCTGAAATTTCATGGGTTGGCTATGGGTTAAAATTCCAGATTTGACGCTTTTGTCACGGAGCTTTGGCCAGCAAAAAGCCGTGGAGAGATCCCAGCGAGTGCCAGTGAGTGCCGCGCTGTGCCCGCTCCTACCAGGGCTGCACTCATGTCACAGGGGTTGTTCCATATCCCTGGGGCTGCTGTGCCAGGAGCAAACCTGTACCCCATGGGGTCTCCTGGTTCCCCACAGGAGTGGTGCAGTGGTGCTGTGCAAAGCTAAGGGGGGGCTCCCTAGGAATGCACTCGTGGATGGGAAAGGCAGTCCTCCCTCCCAGAAAGCTCCCAACATTTTTGTGATTTCATGGGAACTTTAGGAAAGCAGGATGCCTTGCTCACAGCCTGGAGGACAGGAGAACGGTTCACAGGGTTTGATGGGAGAGCAGCATTTCATGGGCCCCTGGACATGCCATGAGCCAGGTACTGAGCTTGGAGAGGCGCCTGGCTGCAGGGAGGACATGTGGCTCATGGTGAAGGTGCTGCACATGTTGGAGGGGACATCCTGATAGAGTGGTGTGGGAGCCCAAAAGCAAACAGGTGGCAAAGGACAGATGAAGCCGTTTTGATGGCTGGCAATGCTGGATGTGAAGGCACTATGATACAGCCTGATCACATGCCTGCCTGTTACACCTTCTATGCTTTTGTTTTTCTTTTATACCCACTTCCAGTTTCCTTTTTTCCACCTTTGCTTTCATCTTTCAGCAGCCCAAGTGTCATCTTTGCTCTGTGATTAATACAAGCTGTGACCTGCAGCCCGGAGCATCACATTGCTGGGGGCTGCACAGGAGCCAGCAGCAGGTAACGCACCATCTCCTGCTGCAGAAGCCCATTCTCTTGCAGGCTTCGGGGTGGAAAAAATTCCGTCTCCACTTGGACTCCATTTGTTGCCACAGTGTGAGACTGATTAGGGGTGACACAGCTCACATGAAGCCAGGTAATGCCTCATGCGGCAGCAAGTGACCCAGAAACATCCTGGAAAAGTGCAGCGAAGGAAATCGCTGCTCACAGTAAGTCAGGATAGCATCTCAGATGAGAGCCAGCAGTGTCCCAAGCTGATGTCTGGAGCTGCCCTGAGCCCACTGCCCTCAGCCGGCAGCTCAGGGTGAGGATGGCTCTGCAAACATTTGCCACGCAGCTCGGAGGAGCTGCTGAAAAGCAGCACTTGCAATGCTTTGAGATACGGCTGTGAATCATCGCTGCACATGTCTTGTTGCTATAAAAAGCAACTGAGGACAGATTTGAAATTGTCAGCGTCTTTTTTTTTTTTTTTTTTTTTTTGCCTGGATAAAATCAAAGATGTTTCCAATCTCCGCTGTCTGCTCTAGAAAAGACCGGACCTGGATGCTTTATCTCTGAACAATGCAGTGTAAAATGAGGGCACTGTGTAAACTGTAGGAGGGAAAGCGTGGCTGCAAGAACTGCACATCTCTGCTCTTCTTTGCTTCCTGTAACTGCTGCACTGACACCAACGCACTGTGTGCTTTTCCTCTGCTTTCCTACCTGCTTTTCTCACATGAACTTGGGCTCCTGCAGCATAAGCTGCTGTGCAGGACTCTGCTAATGAAAACTTGTGTGGAGCGTATCCGGAGATGGGCAGAGGAGCTGTGAGGGTTCTGGAGCACAGCCTGAGGACTCACATTGTGCCAGGGGAGGTTCAAGTTGGGCATTGGGGTGAATTTCTTCTCCATACGAGCAGTCAGGCACCGGCACAGACTGCCCAGAGAGTGGGGAGGGTCACTGTTCCTCGAGGTCTTTAAGGAAAGGGTGTGTGTAGCATTTAGGGACACAGTCTAGTGGGCAATATTGGCAGTAGGTGGATGGTTGGACTGGGTGATCTTAGAAGTCTTTTTTCAACCTTAATGATCCAGATTCCAGCAAACAAGAAGCAGGACCTGAGCTGTTCAACAAGTCTGGGCTGGAAGCCTATTAGATAGCACACGGACAGTGTTTAAAGTCAAAATCAATACCGGCTCTTCGGAACACATGGAGAGTTCTTCTCAGGTTGGTGCTCCATTTAAAACGATAACAAAAAGGAACATTTAACTCTCGGAAGTGCTTCTTTCCTTCATTCCTTTATTTCTCGCCGGTGCTGCGCTGAGCACAAACACGCGGCTCTAAAACGCTCCGAGCGAGGGCTGCAGCCTCAGCTCCTGCTACAGATTCCGTGGGACATATCAACATCTTCCCATTAGGAAGTGATGACAAACCAGTCCATTTGGGGTGATTAATTGACATCTTAAATTAATCACGAGCACTCGTCTTAATGCCGTGACTCAAGATATTAACTGTTCTACCAGTCGCATGAGAAAGAACAGAGACCATTACAAAGCGCATTTGTCAAGCAGTCACTTACACAGCCATTGTGGTGGCTGAAAAAAGGTCAAGTGACTTTGTTATTGTTAAGTAGAGTGCAGACTGAAACTCCTAATTCCTTACTATGTGTTTAATGTGCCAGTTAAGTAGTGGTAATTGGCAGCAGCTGTGCCCTGGAACCAATGGTTTCTTACTGGAGGAGGAAGCCCTAATGTGCTAAATGGGGCAGGAGCGCTTTTAGGAGGGAGGGTTCAGAAGGCAGGAGCTGGAGAAGGGGCAGTAACCCCAAAGGAGCTGCAGGGGCTGCGGACAGGAGGCGGCAGCGGACTCGGTAGCAGCAGGTAAGTAAGCGATTCTATGCTAATTTGAAAGTCAGTGGATAAATCATAAGCGTAACGGGTGTGGAAATGAATATAACGGTGATAATGGAGGTAGTTGTGCTTGTGTTGTTGGTGTTCCTGTGTAGAGATGGGGTCAGTGTTGTTTGCTGTCTGCCCTGCCGCTGGTTGGAGGTGCTCCGGCAGCATCTTGCATCATGTGCTTGGTGCAGGAACCTGCGTTGCTGTTTGGGATCTATAATGGGATGAGGCCTCGGTGGGCAGAGGGTGAAGCGGTCCTGGAGTGGTTTGTGCATCAGTTTGGTCTTTTCTGTTGTTGGTAGAAGTTGTTCTGGTGGCAGTTTTGTGCAGCCTGGGTGCTTGATGGGGTTGTCGGTGAGCATGGAGGTTCTGTTCTCCAGCCTCACATGAGCCTCTTGCTGCACAGGTGCTTGGTGTGACCACGTGTATGGTATTACTGCAGAAGAGGAGCTGCTCTGCAGGCGTGGTTGTGCTCATGGGCCTGCTGCTTGCCCTGGACTGACCGACTTTGAATCCTCACCTGCTGTGAGGGGGCTGCCAGCTACTGCTGGGCTATGCTGGCTCACCTTTGTGGTTGCATAAAGCTTTCGGCCTTGTTTCCAAGCCTACAAAGTTTGCATAGCTTTGAATAAACAACGGTTGTTGAGGTGTGAGTGGGGTGCGAGCAAAACCTTTCCACTTGCCTCCCGGGACTCTGCAGCTTCCTGCTCCCAGCCCCAGGAGCAGAGATGAACAGCAGAGATAAGCGGTGGGCTGGGGACGTTGTGCAAGCTGTGTGTATCTGAGCTGTTCCTGCTTGTTAAGGCGTAGGCAGGGACGGTTCTGGCTGTATCCGAGCTGCCCTGGGCTCAGACCTTGAACAAACCTGGTCCTCATAATGGGGGATCTGGGGGGGAAGGAAAGGCTTTCCAGGGGAACTGCGGTGAGTTGAAGTCCTTGAAGGCCTTTGCTGAGGGTCCTAAAGTGTTATGGTGTTATCATTAATAAAGACAGCATTTAAAGTGAAGTAACTGACAGGCACAATAGAGCAGCAGCCACTTTAATATTCTTCGTTTCGTTCGGTGCTTACGATCCCTGTCAGTCTCTGGTGAGGAACAAGGAGAATTTATGATGAAAAATCAAAGATGTTCATGAAAATCAAGGATGGGATCAGTGGGCTGACGGATGAATGGCACACGAGTGCCTGTTGCCACCAAGGCGCTCCTGGGCAGGGGACGGGAAGGAGCTCCCTGCTCAGAACTGTGCTGCTCCCCCATCTCACTCTGCCTTTGTTCTCAGCACACGGCTGTGTCTGGGGACTCTACATCGTGCACAGCCCCTTGAGTTGAAGAGACCCCCCCCGAAGGGCATCTGGTCCCGCTGCCTGCAATGCACAAGGACGCTCACAGCCCCGTCCCCTGACCTTGGGTATCTGCAGGGATGGGGCTCCTCCACCCTTCAAACAAAGGTGTTCCTTGGCCACGTTTGGAAGATTTCTTTGGCGAACTCCAGCAGTGGCACCGTGTGCTGCTCACCGGGGTCGGGCTGTGAGCTCGCAGCTAATGAGCAGACCCGCAAAGTTCATCAATAATGGATCTGGTGGCGGCAGCTGATTGCTGGCTCGCAGCGGGTGGGAGCGGGGTGCTAAATCAGCTTGATTGATTGTTGACCACTCCGGTTTTTCCAGCGGTAATTTAAAGCAATTAAAATGCCTCCCTCCGAAATTAACAAGGTAAATAATGCCCCTGCGGAGCTGCTCACGATAGGGGGTCTGTCCGGGGGGGTGGGGTGGGGAGGGGACACATCCAGACCTGGGACAAAGACCCCACCGGGGCTGTGAGCCTTGAGGCTCTGCACATGGTGTAGCACTGCCTGCATCCCGGCCTCTCTTTTTGGTAGGGATTGTGCCCAGCCCTTCTGCTGCAGCTCCCGTGTGTTAATTGCACAGTCTATCAATCCTTCAGCTGCGGTGGTATGAATAGAGGCTACTTCACCCATGAAGGGTGATTATCTTTTATGAGTGTGAAAGATCTATAACTGTCGAGGTGAGGTGGGTAGGAAGTGAAGAGAGAAAGGGTGTCACTGCTATGGGTCAGGCAGTTTGGTGGACAGAAAGGGCTTGCTTTGGTTACAAAGTGGACTTTTCAGCCTAAGTTGCAGCAATGGAGGTGAGATGAAGATACATTTGCAATTACCAAATCTTTTGCCAAGGTTTTCTTTTTTTGGTGAGTGGTGCAACCCAGAGACCCTCAGAGCTGCTGCTGGATGTGTGCAGGGCTGGCAGAGCTGTGTGTGCAGCTGCCAACAATTATTGGCAAGGGTGAAATACAGGAAAAGTGAAGTTTCATCAAAAGTCTCTGATGAGCACCTTGAGAACTTGCTGAGAGTGGCAGCTACTACTGTATGTGTGTATATTATATCTCTTATGTGGTCTGCTCCAGAAGTAATGCCTCTTGTTTTATGATATTGCTCTGTGATGGCAGAGGCAAATGGTGGTTGGACCTTCCCACCGATATCCCTTTCCATTCTGTTGCTGTGTGACAGATGGCAGCAGAGGGGCACTCTGACAGGATGGTGTCTGATGTGGGAGTGTGTGTAAAGCAAAGGTGTGGAATGGAATTCCTCCATGCAGGAAAAAAATATGGCCCCCATTGACATTCATTGATGCTTGGTCAGTGTTTACGGAGACCAGCAGTGGATGTGAGCATGGTGAGAGGGATGGGTGATGTGTTTCAGCAGTGATCACAGTGGTCACCTCCACTGGTGTAGGTTTTGTGAGTACGGCATGCAGGCTCTTGTTCATAGCTGGCAAAAGATGCACTGCTGATGGTGTTTATGTTGAAAAGGCATTTTATAGCTGAGAATATGATCTATCAAGCAGTTGCTCTGCTCATTCTGCCTCTTATATGGAGATATATAGGAGGCATTACTTTCAGAACAACCTATGTAGTTGCAGCCTGTGACAAATCCTCTTCACTCAGTGTGTCTCAGGGACACCAGAAGATTGGACACCCCTGAGGCTCTGTGGCTTAAGAGGGGCTGCCAGCTGATCCCTTCAGAACGATTCCCATAGCTTTCCTTTCCCCAGGCTCCATGCCCAGCTTCCCCTGCAGACCCCCCATGCACATTGGGGGCCAGTGGGATGCTTATGCTATGGGGCCAGTGCTGCTGCTGGGTCACGCTACTGTGTGCTGCCTGTCAGAATCCGCACTTGGACCAGGGTGGGAAATGTCTGGTCTATTTCATGTCAAAGGCTTTGTTTATCTCAGCTCTTTGACAATATTTATGCGAATGCATGATTAGTTTGTAAACTAGCAAACACCTCCTTAGCCAAACACTCCTGCCTGGCTTTCAAGGACTGTGAGCAGCCGTGCACTTCAGCATGCACCTCTCCTGCTGTGGGCTGTTAATTGCAGTGATTTGTAAGTGTTTGAGTTCCTCGACAGAAGCGCAGCTCTCTCCTTCTGAACACCGGGAATGTCACTGATCTCTGCTGTGCAGGGGATGGGTTTTGTCACAGCTTTGCTTTGCAGGGGTTACTTTGAAGGCTTTGGAAGTTATTTGAGGCTCTGTCTCTCTGAGGTCTCCAGTATATCTCATTTATCTGTAAGAGTCACAGCTGTAAAGTAAATCCTCTGTCCGACGGAAGAGAGGTTTGATGTAATGCTGTTTATTTGGAGTAATCTATGGAAAGCCAAAGCATGTTGTATTTTAAGAGCAATATGGTGAATTTGAGATGTACTGTCCCATCTGCTTGAGCTCAGATCCTGAATTAAAGGGAAGGAAGCATAATTTGTCAGGCTTTTGCATAACTGCTATGTTGCCATTAAAAGAATATGATCTTACAAAAGAGGTAGGATGCGAAATCCAACAGAGTAATTAAGCTACTCATCTAATTGAAAGTTCAATGATTTATTGAGCCATAAACCCCAATTCTTTCCACTTACTGACCAGGACCTGCCATGTATGCATCGCCTGATGGGTTCTCATTTCCAGCTGGGCAATATGCTCCTTAAAATCAGTGTTAAAATGTCACCAAGGAAGGCATCCTTCATAGTGGGCAAGTGATTAGCCCTGCGTGAAGCATACAGCCCATTCCCACTGCTTCTGGGAGCATTGTGAGCTGTGGCCCTACCAGGCAGCCCTGTGGGAGTGCTGCTGCCAGAAGACATTTCCAGCTAAGAAATAGAATCTCAGAACTGTTTGAGTTGGATGGGACCCTTGAAAACCATATGGTCCTGCTGCTTGCAGTGCACAGGGACACCCATAGCTCCATCAGTGCTCATAGCCCCCATTCCTGACCTTGGGTATCCCTAGGGATGAGGCACCACCTCTCTGGGGTGTTTCTGGCTCAGGGGATTCCGGAGCCGGTTGTAGATGTGCCTGGGACTGTTGTGCTGGGTGCTGTTTGCCTGGAGGGGTGGATGCAGAAGGTTGTGCTCTGTTATGCAGACTCACCTACAGGTGTCAGAATCCCAACAGAGCTGGCCCAATGAATGGGAGGAAATGAAAACATAAGAAAACTGAAGCAGAGCATCTTGTGATGGCAGTATTTGTCTCTTAGGCAGACATGTGGGCTGTGAGTTGCAGGAGTTTGGTGTTCTGCCTTGATCATGAGTAGAATGAATGTACGAAACCTCATGACATCTTCAGCCTCTGGTTAATGCAGTGTTTCTGGAAGGCTTCTCTTTCTATTCCTTTTTCCTATCAATTAGGAATTTCTTAGCCCATCTTTTTCTTTCTTAACCTGTACCAATTGCCTTAATTGACTTCCGCCTTAATTGGTCACAAATCATTTGCACAGAGCTCTTGTAATTCTTTGCAATCCATCAGCCCAGGCTTCCTGTGGGTCCACAGCTGAGTGGGTGCCAGCCATGTCCTGGGGAGAGTGGAGGTGACCTTCGGGGTAGGGATGGAGTGGGGAGCAGTGGTGGGAAGTGACGCCTCCAAACCAAGATGAATGCTTCTCTGCAAGAAGAATTGGCCTGAGGAGCTCAATAGAGGGCAAGCTGTTAAGACCAAAAGCCTGTGTCACGTTGGGGAGGAGGTGTTGTGATGTAGGGGTACCTCCTGGCACTTCGTTGAATCCATGCTCCCAACCACCTGGTTGGTCTCTGATTAGTGCTGCGTTGGTGGCAGAGCTCAGCACTGGCATTGCTGCTTCCCCAGTTATTGAAGTCACACCTGGAGCCCAACATCTTTAAATAACAGTGAGAAGATAATGCAACATATGACAGAATAAGGCGTGAAATCCTGATGCGAGCTGTAAGTCAAAGAAAAAAGGTTGTTCAACACCACTCCCTTTGATGTACTTGTGGGGTGTGTAATTAGCTGTAACCAAATTATTATTTGATCTTCTATGTAGAAAATCTCAATTTGTTTTTGTATGTGTACTTAAGATTATACTTACAGCGCTCCTCTGTGTGAGTCACTTTGCTGCAAGCTGCAGCGGACCTCCTGGAGCACTCTGACACACCTGGCCCTTCCCATGTGCAAATGGGAGGATGCTCTGCTGTATTGGTGGTATGCAAAGTTCTGAGTGGGGAAGCTCTGCTTCTGCTGTTGTGTTCCCAGTGAGACATATTCTGACTGGGAAGAACTGCGTCTCCAATGCACCCGTTGGTGTTTGTGCAACCAGCTGCAGGAGAGATACTTGTATGAAATGAGGTGAACTGAACCCAGCTTGTTCTCTGAGCCTGGGCTCTTCTCGTTCCCAGTATTGTTGGCTTCTCTACTGTTTTCTCATTTATCCCATTCCTGCAGCAACTCCTGAGCTGTCCGTACCCTGTAGGCAGAACCGAGTCACTGTAAGGGAGTTCACAGCAGGATGAGAAGTGTTTGATGCTTTCCATCTTGTGGAGCCCTCTGCCTCCAGCAGCACTGATGCTCCTTGTTGCAGATTGCTGCCAGTGCATCCAGCTCCCTTGGAAAATGCTTTGAACAGGATTCAGGAAGGAGCTCCCTGATTAGAGGAGCAGTCAGAACTTGTTTCTCTTGCACCCAGCAGCCTCATGCCAAAGCATGGATGACCTCTGAAGGAGAGGGTGGACAGTCCCTATGGTCATGGGGATAAACAAATACAGCTGGGAATGCTAGGAGCAGCGTTGCAGCCCTGTTGCTATGAGTTGGTGGTTAGTCGAAAAACAGAGTGATGGTCTCTTGAAAGGCAAAATGTGGAATGCTGGAGTGACACCCCCTCCCCAGGATGTTCTAGAGCTGCTGCTGGGCTTGGTGTGGTGGCACATCCTTCAGGGGACTCGATTAGCAGAGGTGGCTGTGGGCTTTGTGTAGGGTGCCATGACCCCCACTAACAGCTGCGTATTACATCCTGCTACCTCCTTTCCAAAGCAGAGGAGGAAAGCCCAGCGCCTTCCTATTTGCAAGACAATTACTGCATGTGCTCTTAAAGCTTTCCTGCTTCAGCAGCACTTTAAATCCATGAGATAATCAAAGTTTGACTTGGCTGGGTTACAAGGGCCATTTCCTCTCTGATTAGCCCTGTTTTCACTCACCTTCCTTTCATTTCCATCCATATCTCTGGTCATGGGAGTCTCCCTCTGAGACTTTTCTGTAGGCAGCTTGGGGAAATGTGGACGGAGCACAGAGCTTGAGCAATAATCAGTATTTATTGTCACCATCCTGCTATGCATTTGGAAGGTTTCAAAGCATTGCCACTTATCCCTTGGTGCAGTGGGGAGTGCTCTCCAGGATCACTCCCTGGGGCTCATGGATTAAAACTACTCTGGTTTAAAGGAAGGAGCGCAATGATTTAGGAGTTGAGGAGAGCCTCCAACTGCTGATGAAGTGCTGAATTCTCCCTTGCTGATACCCTTGAAGGAGGCTGGGATGGGTTGGGATAGTGGCAGACATGTACCTGGGATGCCAGCTCCTTCCTTGTCTGCTGCACCAATGGCCCTGCTTGCAGAAGGGGAGCTTGGATAGAGTTGCTGTCTGCACAGGGGTTGTGTCTCACTGTAGGACATTATGGCTCCAGCCGATGCTGGAGATAGTGTGTGGATTGCTTGCTCCCCATTCCTGCTGCTGATGGGCAGCCAAGGAGATTCATGGTGCTGATTCAAGTGTTTAGGAGGGGAAGAACCCTTGTTCTCATCCTGTCATGGAAACTGCATGGAAATCCCCCCAGAACTGAATGCACTAAGTCACCTGGGTGAGAACCAAATAGGGTGAGGGGTAGGGATGAGCCTTGACTATATGGCAAGCAAGGGGGCTGAGGCCTTGGGGGCAGTAGGATGGTAGATGCTACTGATGGTATCAGGGCCTGTAAGAAAGAACTAGTGCTAAGGCAAGGCCTGACCTGATCTTGTGCCCAGTGCTTTAAATGAGAAAGGAGCAAACCTACTTGCTGGTGTGGGAAACCTTGGCCAGCTTCCTTGTTTAGTTTTCCCACAGCCCTGTGCTTCCTGCTTGCCCTGGCTTTGGAAGTACTGAGATAGCATCGGCTTGGCTGTGCTGATGGGATTTGGTCCGGGGTGGGAGCAGGATGTGCTCAGCATCCCCCAGAGCTCCCGTGGGGCTGGGATCCCTGTGAGGATGGGAGGAGTTGGGGAGGTTGGGGCTGATCTGTGGCCCCATATCTCAGTGAGGGTCAGATAGATATGGGCCTGAAAGGCACAGGGTACCTGGGGGTGGGGAGGGAGGGTGGTTGCTGCTCTGCATGCAGGAGTTCATTTTCCAGATGATGCACCGTGTCCTCTGGGGGGGAGGGAGTGTGAGTGCCTCCGGCTGATGGAGATTACTGGAGGGGAAAAGGGTGGACTCTGGGTCTGGCTCTTCCTCCCCCTCCCTAGGTCACCGGCTGTAAATTGGCGCAGCCTTTCTGGGCATAAGGAAAAATACCAGTAGCCTGCCAAGCAAAACAATAGGTCTTTCCAGTGTTGAGCCATGTCCAGACAGTCTGGGCCGGTGTCCAGCTCCGGGTTGGCTCTTGCTGAAGCCTCCCTTTGCTTAGTGCTTTAATAGGAGGGAAAGGAGAAGCAGTGAAGAGTAATGAAATGGAGGAATGTCTGTGACATTTTTCTAAAAAGGAAAAATGTGGAGTTTCCAGTCAAACCGAAAGACTTATTGGGTTCGCTGGGAGGCTAAGTCCAGCTCCTCAGGACAAACTGCTAGATAAGGAAAACAATTTAGTCCCAAGTAATATTCACTTCAGGATGGTGTGAGCTCTGCCAGAAACTGTTTTGACTGCTCTGCTTTCATTGATTTTTATGCTTTTTTTTTTCCCTTTCCAGTTCTCCAGCAAACCTGGCCCTGATGGCCCCTTCAGGGAGAGCTGGGAAGGGCTCTGTGCCCAGAGCTGCTGGTGGCCCCATAGGCAGGTGATGTTGCCCCAGACACCAGCCCAGCCTGGTGATGCAGGGGTACATAACATGAAGGGAGATGGTCCGACCCTGGGTTTGAGCCCTGCTCCCACCAACCCAATCTGGCAATAGGAAGGCATGGCTTGCGCTGAGATGTCTGTGGCAAGGCTGTTTCTTCTTTTGTTGTTGCTTTAGTTGGCGCTTCTTTCTTGCCAACGCTTGTATGTGCATATCATTTTCTTGCTGGCTAATGGACATGCATTAGAAACACTCTGCGAACAAGATGTGGGTGTAGGTAAGAGGCAGCACACTGTGCGGCAGTGTGATCCCCTGATAGCCTCTGTCCCTATCACCAGGCAGGCACTGAAGACTCTGATTACTCCATCCACCTCACTTCTTCCCTCATTAGCGCTGGTTCTGTTAGAAAACAGCATGAGAAGTTGTGCCTGTACCCCAGGAGGACTGAATTCTCCATAAAATCTGGCTGCTTGGGGCTCTGCCCCAACTGCCCCCAACCTCAAGTGATTTGGGATCCACTTCTCTGCTTCTTGCAGTTGTCCCTTCCTGGCTTAGGTCACCGGGTGGGTTTGTTCAGTGGAGCTCCCCAGTATGCGACTGAACTTGGGAAACTATTTCTCTGTAAGCCTGTTTGTGTGTGATTGATTCACAAGTTGTCAGGATGGTGAAGTTCTCGGTGTTTCCAGAGCATGGGCTGTATACATTAGTAGAACATCTGCCTTCTTCAGTGCAGGGAAGTGCTCTCTGTGCCTTCCATCCATGCTCCTCAGATGGAGGATGGGATACCTGCAGTTGGGCCCCACCTTGCCCAGAGGTGTCTCAGTGTTGCAGCATCAGAGCATGGTGAATCCACAGCTCCCATCTGCTGGAGGGCCAGGGATGAAGATATAAGCGTGACAATGCTCCCTCTGAGGGCAATTACTCTCAACAGGCAACAGCTATAGCACAGATTCTGGCACCTCAGCCCCTGCTCTTCCTCCCCAGGTTGCTCAGAGAGTTTGTCTGCGGCAGAGCTGAACTCCCTTGTTGGAAGCCCGTGTAGCCTCAGTGATAGCTACAGGGATCTCATCAAGCAGGAATTTCTTGGCAGGGGATAGGACCTGTCTGCCATATGGTTTCCATGTTCGGAGCAGAAGGTGATCTGTGGAAGTGGAAGGGGGTGGGGTGGGGTGGGGGGAGAAAGGGACTTCTGTGGTTGATTTTCACTTGAGACTAATTGTTTGGTGCAGCTCTGGGGAGGGACTGGGGACAGCGCTGACCCTCAGTGTGCTGAAGCCTCCCCGGGCGTCTCACACCGGAGCTCTTTTGTGGAGTATTTTTATCATCAGGAGACCTTTATGTTTTGACAGCTCAGATATCTGCTTGAAGGGTTAGACAATAAAAAAGCAAAACCGGCCAGAGCGCAGAATGCACAAATACTTGTCACATCCTGCCCTGCTGCACGAGGAGCTCGCACGCTGACAGCACATCATATGAGGTGGGGGTTGGCTGGTTCATGGAGGGGAATGGTCTTCTTGGGGCTGCCTGCCTTTGAGAAACTTGTTTTTTTTTCCCTTCTCCCCCCAGAATGTGAAATTTGGGTAAAGCCAGCTTTGTAGCATCCTATTCTCCAGCCTGAAGGCATGGAGTGCAGTTTGCAAAGACTGTTATTAGAGGGTGTTGGGTACCCTCTCACCTTTCTCTTAAGAGTAGTGATAATCCATTAAGGCATGGTCCTGGGGGTGTGACAATGCTTCCTAAGAGGACTATCTAAATAGGTGAAAAAATCCGATCTGCCCTCCTGAAGTGTTGCAGTGAAATACCCCTTGGCTGAAGACGTGAACTGGGACTGAAGCTCTTATAATGCTCTCAGGGTGCTGGAGGTATGAGAAGTGCTCGGTTTAGAATCATAGGGCTGTTTGAGTTGAAGGGACCCTCAAAGGCTGTCTGTTCTCACTGCCTGCAGTGCTCAGGAACACCCACAGCTCCATCAGTGCTCACAGCCCCGTCCCCTGACCATGGGTGTCCCCAGGGATGGGGCACCTCCACCTCTCTGGGCACTTTGTGCTGCTGCCTCGTCTGCCCTTACTGTAAGAAATCAAAATAGTCTTCCTTGTATTCAATCAGAATCTAATTTCTCTTAGTTTTAAACTGAGAAAGTGCCATGAGCGTCAGCACAGAGAGCAGCTTTGTTTCCCGGGAGGGGCAGTGGGTGCTGCACTTGGAGGAGGATGCAGCTCCTCAGCAGTGCATGGAGGCAGGGCCATGGGGTGCTGGGGGAGCACGGGGCACCAGCTGGCAGTGAGGGCCTGAGCTCAGCAACGTGTTCCTCTGCCCAAGTTCAAATTCACTCTGCTCTGGGAGGGCCTGGTCTGCACTCTGCAGCTTCCAACTGGCAGCAACAAAGACATATAACTGTCTGAGCAGATGCAGAAGAAAAGTCTCTCTGTCCTGAGAGACAAAGACATTCGCTCCTCCTCAACAAATATTTAGGCCGTGGCTGTTGCCAGAAGCATCGCAAGCATCCAGGACACGTTTGCAGCAGTGCTCTGCCCCACGGTGTCCTCGGGCAGCTCAGAGCCTTGGGGTGGCTGCCTTGCTTCTATCCCAACAGCAACACTGCTGATCAGAAATACTGCAGGACAGCCAAATAAACTGCAGTCGGCGCGTTTGAATTCTTTTGACGTCTTTGTAGCTTCTCTGTTTAGAAAGAGGGGGGGAGAAAAAGGCACAGAGTGTTTTAATACACGAAATGTAACATCAAAACAGTAAAAAGTAGATCAGAATGTTCTGTCTTGAGGTTCAAACAATGCCCTGGAAGTTTCCAACTCTTTCCTGTTTGTCTCACCGGCCTCCTTTGCGCAGATCTTTGGTTGGGTTTTCCTGCTCGTGGGCATCGATCTGGGTTCGCTTAGCAAAAGAATTACATATATATTCTCTATCCAAAAAGTTTTTCCTTCATGTGCTCTGGCAAAGTGGAAACATTCTCGCAGCTTCCATCAGATCCCTGCGGCCCATGTTGGGGGCCGGTTGGGAGGGAGGCACCCGCTGGGCTGCTCTCATTAGGCAGCCTTGGGTTGCTGCCAGCTCCACGGCAGTAGTTCATGACGGAGACCCAGAACCTCTCCTGACTCGGGGTCAGGCTGAAGCCAAGCTCCCTCCTCCTGCTCTCGTTCTGGCAGGCAGATTCCATCACTGCGCAAATATTTTGGCAATCGGCGATAATGGGAAAGGAAATGCAGAGAAGTCCAGTCTGTGTGGAATTCTCTAAACGAGGACGCTCCAAGAAAAGCAAGCTGGCGCGTGGTGGGCTCCGGGCCCTCCCAGCCCCAGGAACAATGGCTTTTTCCCTTATCGTCTGGTGGAGAGCCTTGCCTCTCGCTCCCTGGTGTTTATTACCTAGGAAATGCAGCAGTGTGTGTGATTTGTAACAACGGGCTGCTCTTTATGGAAGTGTTTTATGCTCTAAGTGGTTACAGCAGTGTGGGATGGTGTGTGTATTTTGGTATCTATAAACAAAGCAGCTCAAGAATGCCTTGATACCAAAGGTTGTTTTTGGCTTTTGATCAAATTCTTAATGTCTAGGGGGGTTTTTCTTCTTCTTCTTTTTTTTTTTTTCTTTGCAATGCTTTTCTTTTCCTTCTTCCCTGGAAAAGGAGATCAGTTGGTGAAATGAGCAAAATAAAAGAAAACAAAATGATATGACTTCTCACTCCTTCCATTCTTTGGAGTAAAGAGGGGTAATCTTGGGGTCTTTGCAAGCCACGTGCTGGGCAGCTTGAGGAGCAAGGGGAGCTTCTTTGAGTGTGGATCTTGTGACCCTGGTGAGTGTGGGGGTTGTGCCCCCATGCAGTACCACTGTCACTTTATGGGGAGAGCCCAAGTCCACCCCAGAGACCCGGGGTGTCCCCAGCACTTGTATTCTATCTTGATGCCTGTGGAGCTATGAGACAGTAATGCTCTTTTCCTGGCTTGAGGAGCTGGATTCCTGCATTTTGTGCTATTTTGGTATTCATTTCAGTTTTTATCATTTTAAGGTTCATGCGTTTCTAATTGTTATGAATACCATGCGAAAATTAATAGCTCTATGGTTGGTTTATTGCGTTTAGTAAAATTATGTGAGCGCGATGTTTGCCAAGAAAAGACGCAGCGGAGACTTTAATCACGTAAAGATGATAATTTAGTTGTTACACTTGTTGGAATTACGGGATTAATTCCTTAAAAGTTTGTAAACTGGAGGAGAAATGCAAAGTGTGAATGTAGTTCTACAGACTGATGGGTGGGCAGTCATGGCTTGGGGACAAGTGGCACTACACTGCTGTATCGCTGCGGGATGTGCATGGGGAATGTCATCACTCAGTGTCCTGCAAAGAGCTTGAAGTTTCCATGCACCATCCTGTGTATAGGTGTCATTTCACACTTGCTGGAGGAAAATCCAGCCCTAAGCTCAGCATTGATTCTGCGGAGCGTTTTGTAGCTGATTGTTGGGAAAGAGAAATGTTAAAAGAAGTCTTGTTTACTAGAGATGATGATGTGGCAAAATAACCCAACAGCCAGTTCTCAGGAGTTTATGACAAAGATCATGAATATGTTTTATAAATGTGCAGCAATTTGAGTGGACTCAATTCTGGCTGAATTTAAATAATATGGCTTTGTGCAGCAAAGCCTAAATCAAATGCCTATAATTTATGCTGAAATGTACTACAGGATGCATTTATTCACAAGTATGTGCTGATTGTAGCATTGTGCTTGATTTACGGCATTTTACTTTTTTTCATATGAAAATCCTTACCAAAAATAATATTTAGTGTCTCCTTATATTTACCAAGTCCCAGCAGCTTTCTAGGCACGGTAGTGAAGGGCTGCTTATCGCACTCCTTGGAGTGGAATTGGATGTGGGCTGTGGCAGAGGGCTGGCCCTGTGCTGGGGATGCCCACCCACTGTTGGGTAGGATGCCCATCCTTTGTTCCTTGCCTTGCTGGCATTTGGACAGAGGGTCCTGGCAGTGTGCTGTAGTGTGGGGCTCTGGCATTTGGTGCTGAATGGAGAGGCTGAGGCCTGCAGTCATCAGTTCTATGTCCTTCCAGTGGCTCTGAGCTCAAGGGATTCATATCTGTGAGCTCTTTTCCAACATGCTAGTGGGCTGAGTTGCTACTGCTTCTTGCATCTTTGCCAGTTTCCTATACACCAGACTACTCTGTGATGCCTGTGGTTTCCACTGTGTGACTGTAGGACCCCTGCCAGGTCTCATGGCAGGACTAGGAGACCCTCATGCCCCATCCACCTTTCTTGTTCAGTGTCTGGGTGCTGCTCAGGAGTCAGAATGAGGCTGGAATGGACAGTGAGTGACAAGCAGGTGTTTCCCAACTTGAGAGATCGTGTGTTCCTTGAGTTCCTTCAGCTGCCTTTGTGCATATGCAGTCTTTTAATTGTGTGACAATACCCCTGGGCACAATTAAGCTAGGAATCTCCATTGGTCATCACTTCTAAGGTGAATATTGGCCCCTGAGCACCCTTTTCTATGTGCTGCTTTTGGGAAGGCACAGAAGAGGCTATTAAAGGCAAGTGAATGGAAAGGTTTGGGTAACCTTCCTGGGCTTGTAGGATTACTAAGACAAAGTGTCCTATCTCCTGCTCTGCTAGAAAAAATAGTAATTCAGAGGCTAAGGGAAAGTTGTATTTAAAGCATTCGAAATCCCCAAATAAATCACTTCATCTCATAATAGGTCCCAAACCATCCCGGGATTGCGTACATCCATTAGGAGAGAGCAAAGATCCAGCCCAACTTTCTGGGTTAAATTCAGTTGTGCTGAAAGTTTATCAGTGATTTATTCTGCGGAGTGACTCCATTTGTAATTCTCCTTCCTGAAAGTTTCAGCACCATTGTTTTTAATGATAAGAAGTTGTTGTAGCAACCTCTGTCCCCAAACACTTGGAAATTCTTGTTTAAATAAACATACAACTTGCAAGCAACATGCAGCTTCAATGTGTATCTTATTAAGAACTGGCAGGACTGGAGGCTCCCAGCTTTCTTGCCAATGTTTGGAATACAGTAGCGTTTTTACTCTATAGTAATAAATTTCTGTGGAATGGAAGGCCATAATATTTGCCGTTTTTAGGGAAAACTCTGCCTAGTTGGGTGGAGAGATGGAAAATATTCCTAATAGATAGGAGCCCAAACAAGGCAGGTAAATACTTGGGTTGTTAACATTGCGTCTTGTCCCACGTGGGGCTCAGGCACTCACCCTTGTTTTGGAGGAGGGAAGGAGGCATTGCACAGTGTTTCCAAGAGAGGCCTCGTGCTGAGGCATCCCAACAGTGACTGACTTGAAACCGGCTTAAAAGCAGACTGGGAATTTGCCCTCCTGAGCCCATGTCCTGCTGGCTCTTGTGCTGCCTGCAGAGCTCTGTGGCTGAGCTCAGGCTGCCTGTAGGTAGGAGTTTTCTAATTAGTTCCCTTATAATTAAAGGGTTCTAATGTTACAATGTGAAAATTGGCTGGCAAGTCTGACTGCTGTTATCCAGAGTTTGCAGAATTCAACTCCGAATTCTGGAACAACTTCTTCATTAATAATTTTGATTTTCCGGGAGTTACACAGAAATGCTGTCGATTAATGGAAGTGTGACGTGTTCTCATTTCAGGTTATCCCTAATTAAGCAGTAATTTCAGGTGGTCCGCCCTCTGTGGGGGCTGCAGCTCCTGGCTGTGGGGAGCCCTGTGTTGTCTGTGCTGGGGCTGCAGCCAGGGCTAAGGTGGGTGTTGTTTTGTAGGTCCAGTGCTGCAGTGGTTTGCCCAACATCCCTTATTCTCTGTGCTGCTGAGGCTGCTCGTTAGCGGGCTGAGACATTACCTGCTTCATTCATAACTCAGGGAGAGTTCAAGTGGGCAGGAAGCTGGCCTTCTGCCTGGGAGAATTTGTCACAAGATTAGAGAATTAATGAGAAAATACAATATATTAAAGAACGAGAGATTTTGCTAACCTCTTACCTTGTCTTAGCCTTAATTGCCTTTAAAAATCATAAGATGCAATGAATTACCATTGATTTTTCTCAATACCTTTTATTTCTGCAGAAGCCAGATGAACCGTGGTGAGAGGTGATGGTTGAAAGAGAATGGGAAGATCAGTGGGGTGGGCTGGGATCACAGCGTTATGCCCAGGGGTCCCTGCTGGGCTGTAGCATTGGTGGCATCATTGGCAGGCGCTGCTGTTGGGGTCATGGGGATTGGATCATCATTGATGATCTCTAGAGGTCCCTTTCAATTCTGTGATGCTGGAACAGAGCTCTGTGATCACCAAGTCCAACCCATTTCCACTTTCCCTTCTAGGAAGGTGTAGCTACGTCGCCCCCATACCCAATTCACCAGTAGGTGGATGGAGATGAATGGTGGCGGCCCTGGGAAGTACCAGGGGACTTGTGCTGCTGGTGCAATATTGCAATAGTAACATCATCCCTTTTGAGGATGGACCTTTCTGGAGACAGACAGCATACGAACTCGAGCATTTCTGAAGAGCAGGATGAAATCCTCCCTGGACTGTTAACAATAACTGTGCGTTCTCTTAGGTGCAGTGAGAACATTCCAGTGGAGCAGAACTTGTGCCAGAGTTTGCAAATCATGAGGGTGAGCTGCACTGCGGGAGGTTCATCAGCTGGCAGTTAGAAAGAAAAAGCATTAAAATAAAGCTACTGTGATTGTAACCCAAAGCTCCTTTTCCTCTGAGGGTTTGTCTGGTTGGTACATGACAAAGCCATAGTGGTAATGGGGCAGGAGTGTGATGCTGGGTGGAGGTCTGCTGCCAACATGTTGTGGGGCTGTGGGTAGTGCAGTGGGAGCTGAGGAAAGGCGCTGAGCTGATGTGTAGATGCGGATGATGAGAGATGTTGCTTGAAGCTTAGACAGAAGTCCTCTGTACAGGCATGGGATTTGTATCAGGGACTGACACAGAAAAGCCCTCAGGTCTGATCTCCTGCTGAACACAGGCCAGGTGAGTGTGAGGATCCCTGTGGCCTTAAATGTATGATCTGTTATCAGAAAACACCTGGCAGCCTGACTGGCATCACTAGGAAGAAATGGGGGGCAGCAGCGGTTCTGAGATGAAGCTCTACTCCCACTGCTGTGCACAGGGGTAGCCCCAGGCAAAGAGTAACCTCAGTGTGCTAACCTCTCACAGAGGCACATGCTCTGCCCTGAATGTGGCTTTGTGAGCACCAAACAGAGCAGGGTAAGCTTGCAGTTCCAGTCCCAGCCAGTGTGAAATGGTGGCTGCCTGTATAGGGGCTTCTGGATGGGGAGAGCCCATGGCAGTGTGCTTGGAGACTTCCCTGTGGGACCAGTGGGGTGGCCAGCAACACCCCCAGAGTCCCCTTGCTTGCTATGCTGTGTGCCTCCCCACAGCAAGCTGCCTTTCCTGCTAGGTATTCATGGCTGCTGCTGGAAAGCCTCAGTCATAATGGGATCATTTTCCTGCAAGCTGTTCAGAAGACATCACCCAGCCAGTCATATTTCTGTGCAGCATCTGTCAGGCTTCTGCACTCCAGCAAGCTTCAGACAGGACCATTTATAGTTTCAATAATGCTTTGTTCAAAGACAGGTTATGATAACTTCCATCTCTCTGTTTTGCAGATATGATGTAATTTGAACATGCCTATGGAAGTTTGAATGAAGGAATTGTCTTGTGTATATGATGAATATTCTAATTGAGAATAATATTCAATAAAGGCCAAGACAGGTGCTTTCTCCTTCTTGGGATTCCTAATTGCTGATGTGTGACCAGAATTTGTATGTCCTCTTAAACATCTTCCCAGTGGTTTCCTGGATTTATTACTGTTCCATACTACTGAACATTTGCATAAAAAGAATTTAAATTACCCTTTGCATTGGTATTTGATGTAAGGCAGATCTTGCTGCCACATGCAAATTCTGTGTACAAGGAAGGCACCAGTCAGTGGGCAACTTGCATTTTACTTTGGCTTCCAGGGGTCTAGAGTTGTCTTGATGTGGTGGTACTGTCAGTACCTTTCTGGCTTGCTTGGCTAGTTAGATGGCTACGGAAATCCATGGTCACCAGGGACAAATGGAAGTGTTTTAGCATGGGAAAAGGGTTTTGGACCTTCATAAGGAGATTTAGAGCCCTGGCTAAATGGTGCTGTCTGCCTTAGGTGCAGCAGGAGAGGCAGGACCCCATCTGGACTTCCATCCTGTGAGGTGTTAACCCTGAAACCTGTGTCCTACAAGCACTTATCTCAGGTGGAAAACTGCAACTCACATTAGTGTAGCCTGGATATTGCCCTTGACTTCTGTGGCTTTTTGTCTCCTTCTGTTAGTCCCTGTTCTTAGGGAAATGTCACTGTGAAAGGGACAGCAGGGAGGGTCAGACATCACCTCCCCTCCTGCTGGTGGTGGTCAACCAGGCAGCCCCAGCACACTGACTGTGTTGCTGCTTGGCTGAGCTGTATAACTGCATGGGGTCTGAGCTGCTTGTTCTCCTGGTGTCTTGGCCTCCTCTTTCCCCACCCTCTGGGCTTCTCTCATTTTTCTGGCTGTTTTCCTCATTTGTGAGCCTCTGTTTAGTAGTTTTTCTCCACACTCTCCCAGCTCGCCCAGCAGTTCTGCTGACTGTGCAGGAGAGGTCCACCACCAGACCACCTGGGTAACAGGAAACACTCTCATGCACTGGATTAACTGAAAACTTATACTTAGTTCCCCCTTGACTTCTCCATTTCTATCTCCTGCTGTGCTTTTGGGCCTTCAGTCCTAGCAGCTGTCATCCCACTGTCACTTGAAAGAGACTGGAGGTGAGCTGGGAGCACTGTGAGCCATGGAGTGTGGCTTCCTCTAGAAAGCCTGGGATGTGCATTCAGGTGCTTATCCCACTCCAGTGTGTGTGCTGCTCTGTCATTGTACTGGAGCTGCAGGAATGAACCCCTTTTTCTATATAGCAGAGCAGTGTTGGGAATCACCTTTGTGTCTGCACTGTGGGGCTGCTTGCGCTGCTTTGGAATCCTGCCCTCTCTGAGCAGCAGCTGCAGGAGTCTGCAGGGATTAGGTACCACCAGCTCTCTGGGCAACCCATGCCAATGCCTCATTGCTGTCCATGTAAAAACTTATTCCTTATATCCAATCTAAATCTCCTCTCCTTTAGTTTGAAGCCATTTTCCCCTTATCCTGTCACAACAGACCCTGCTAAATTGTCTGTCCCTTCCTCCTTACAGTCCCTTTAGATACTGAAAGGCTGATCTTAGCTTTCCTTGGAGGCTTCTCTCCATGCTTCACAGCCCCATCTCTCAGCCTATTCTAACAGTGGAGGAGTTCCATCCCTTGGAACATTTCTGTGGCTCTCCCTCTGGCTGCACCCTAGGTTCTTATAACCCAGGTGTAATTCTGGTACCCTGCCCCAATGTGGAAAAATGAGCAGGGAATGGGGATCCAGCAAGCAAGACCATGAGTGTGGCACTTGGGGTCATCAATGGAACCCAACAGCTTTATTTTATGATGAGGAAAAGCATCTGTATGTGAAACCCTGCTCTCCACTTGTCCTTGCTGAGCACCTGGCCTACAGGACTGAGCTGGGGCGTGTGCCTGGCTGCAGCCCCAGAGATAAGTTAATGAGTGGTAATTAAAGCATCTGAAGGAAGGAGTAGGATTTCTTGATGGTGTATGCACTAAAAAGAGGTGAAGCCTGGCTCAAACCAACCACAATGTGCTGCTGTCCTGCCAGAAGTGTGAGGACCGGGGGTGCCAAGCAGCTCGGTGAGAGGAGATGGCCCTCTTTCCCATTCATGTATTTTGTATTATAAAATGACTGTGGTTGTCATAGCAACATAAAGGGAGCAGATCTCATTACCGAGGCCTGGCCACATTATTTTCTCCAAGGAATTTCTTCTTTTCATTATTTTTCTCCAAAGGTCAGTTATCCTCTGAGGCAGGGCGGGAGATTCTGCGAAAGGTGAAGCATATTCATGGCAGAATTCCCCTGGTGGAATTTACAATCATTTTGCTTTTTTTTCCTTTCCCTTTTTTTTCCTTATACTTGTAGAAAGATTTCTTTTAGTGTAACATTTTCTTTTAACCCTTTCCGTGTGCCGCCTGCTTTGCGCTGCACTTCAAACCAGCAGGTGACTGCGAGGCTTTGAGTAGGCCCGCGTTGATGCTTGGTCAACGTTTATGGAGACCCAATGTTGGATGTGAGCAAAGTGAGGGGCTGGGTGGGTTCAGCTGTGTTGACAGTGGTTGTGGTTCATCTCCACTGGTGCAGGTTTTGAGGGGTTCATCATGTAGGCTGTTGTTCATCGCTGGTGCAGATGCAGAGCTAACGGTGTTGTCTATGTTGAAAAATAGCGTGGCTTTAGAGGCCTATCTGGCTACAGAAGTCTTACACAAGTAGTTAAGTTTCATATCCTGCTGTTGTTTGAAATTTGATTGACCATGGGGAAGCTAAAGAGTCCTAATATAGCACTGAAAGACCACAGAAATGTCTTTTCTTCGTTTAGTGTGCCTTTGCCAAACAGGAAGCACCAGGGTCTTACAGCTGCAGGGAATTGCTCTTCTGCGAGGTGGGAAGGAGCTGGGCAGTTCTGCTCTATGGGGGGGATGCTGGGGCATCGTACAACCGACCCACTCCAAAGGGCTCTTTTAAAAATTAATGAATGCTAATGAATCCCCTTAGCTGTAAAAATAATTATGCCCGGCCATTTTACAGCACTTTTCATCAACAGTGCTGATAGTAATTTAGCATATATGTCAATATTGTGTGCAGCAGAGGCAAAGCCATTACCACGGCTGGTGCAAGTAGATTTGTGGGGACTTCGATTTAGATGTCCATTTTCTGTAAATCACATTTTGCATTGGAAATGAGTGTTTGCCTATGCAAATGAATAGGCATCTAAGTGGCCGAGCGCCTGCTACAATCTACTTTGCATGTTCACTTACGGTAATTGAGCTTGTTGAGCAGCATCATGCGAGTTTGTGTGCAGTGAACACGGCTTGCTCTTTATGATGGCGGAGGAAACCCAGCTGAAGCAAAATGTGCCTTGATTTCCAAATGGTTTAGGAAGCTTTAGGTGCCATTAAAAAGATGAGCAGAGAGCCATGCGATGTGGCAGTGAGCTCTTCTCCCAGTGCACGAGAGCACAATGCCATGCAAAGCTGGGGTTGGTGATGAGCACACGCATCCCGTTGCACATCGTGACAAAGGGGTTGATCTGCCAGGTGATGCTGCTGTGTGGTGTTTCACATCAGATTCATCACGGGCTGAGCTGCTACTTAATTTTAATTGCATGCTGCAGCAGGTAGATGGTGTCATATCACATGCACTTCAGAGAGAAGAGAGCGCTTGGAATATATTATGAACACAGGTTATTATTGGCCTTTTAACTGTGCATTTAGTGGTGGTAGATGTAATGCTTTTAGCTTGCACTCCTGTTTATTAATTAATAAAGGGCCCTGATCTCGCATTACTTATGTCCTCCTGTGCCTTTTGCTTTAGAGGCTGCTCTCATTGGAAACCATAAGCAGTCCAAATGCTCTGCAAGCAGCCCGCCTGCAGCTGTGACCTCCCTTCAGGTGTATGTAGCCCAGCTGTCCCAAAGTCCTGCTGCTGGGGCCTGGGGTTCTGGGTCCTCCCCCATGGGGAGGGGTGCTGTTGGCATCCCTTCAGCAGCACACCTCTTCCACCTTAGCTTTGCTTGGACTTGGCCTGAGCGCATGGGGACAGGCCAGCACCAGGGGTGCATCCTTCTCCTGGGGGTCAGAAAACCACTGCTGAAGGTATGCTGGGGCTGCCAGATCTGCCTCATTTGGTTGCTTACGTGTGGATCCAACCCAGCGGATTAGCATTCCTCCGAGGTGCAGCGAACATTAAGCAGATGTATCAATAGTCAGAATATTTCTCTCTCTCTTTTTTTTACATAGATGTTGAAGGTTTGTTTTCATTAAGTATTCTGGAAACGTTGCTCTTTGTGCCTGACTATTTGGGTTATGGAGCATGCTGCAAGCTCTGAAATTTGCTTTTTTTATTTAAGTTTTTTCCTGACTTGAAAGGCTGGTTTTTATAACAGGTCAATTTCAGACCATTTGATATTGATATATGAAGATCCTCAGGGATTATTGTAATGCATTTTTCATCCTGCTGTGATAGTATCATATAAGGAAAATGGGACTGACTGTTAAGTACAAATTGAAAAAGACATGGTCATTTAAGATAACTCCTTATCTGTATACAAGGAAATGGTATCAGGGAAATAGACCACCAGTTGACAGAAATAAATTTTGCCTCGGGCTCCTCCTTCTCTCCCACAGCTGCTCAGGCTCTCCTGCCCGCTCCTTGATTCAATTACACCGCAGCCACTTCTTGGTGCCACGTGGGTGCTGTGTGGTGCCACGTCCCACCAGGGCACCTGTGGGGCTGTGATAACTGTAGGATGAGCCCACGCAGAGGGCACCTCTGAACTGATGTGCTCACATCTGTATGCGCCGGAGCGAGCGGAGGAACTCAGCGGTTTCTTTAGTCAAGTGAGAGCTGTTTGTTTTTATAGCCCTTATAAAAAAAGATAGGAAACAAACTCAATAAGCCAAGTCACACTTGATCCGGTCATATTTTGTTTTATTCCTGGCATTTTATCTCAATGCGCTCTATTTTAATAAGCTTTAAATTAGCAGTTGGGGCCGTGGGTCGCTGCCTGCTGCTGTGTGCTGGAGCATCCTCCTTACAGAGAGCTGTGAAATGCATTTGAATTTATGATCATTCTGGAGCCTGAACAGGAAAAGTGGTTTTTTGTTGTTGTTGATGTTTCTTTTTTAACAGATCCTGTGAGGTAATCACAGCGTGGTGACATATGCTGCTGTTCCCTATACAGCTCAGTACTGAAGTGTGCCTCTCCTCCTCGGTGATTATTGTATCACGTTTGGGCTCTGAGCGTTGTGACCATTAGTAGAATGAGGGTGATTACAATTTGGCATAAGGCACCGTAGTCAGAAGCCAATGTTTAGAGACAGTGGTATAAGAGAAGTCTCATAATTGGAGCTGCAGGGGGCTCGTTTGCCAGAGTGTCTGCAGCTGGCACCGAGTCCCTCTTGGAGCAGCACCTAGTGGAGCTGCACTTTGGCCCTCACCTTGCTTCGTGCTGAGCCTGTGATTGAAGTATGACCACTCAGCCCTGCCCCAGCTCCTGAGCAGCAGCAGTGCATCCTGCCTTCCTGTCCATGCCCACACAGCAGAGTTCTAATGCTATCTGCTCATTGCAGGCACTGCTGCTTGTGCTCACAATGGGTCTGGGTGAGAATCTCTCCAGCACTGACTTTAGGGCAGTCACACAGTGAATCCCTGTGCTGCTGCATGGAGTTCCTGCCTGACCTCCCAGGACTTTAGGACATTACGCCTCCTTCTCTTGGATTCCCCTTTGTGTTACCCTGAGGCAGTCAGCTTCTATTGCATTTTGTGATAATCTTCTTTTTACTGTTTCCTTGTTGAACTTGTGTTTCCACGTTCTGCTTCCCAGAGGTTCCTTCCAACTCCTATAACTGTTGTTTTGTGATTCCGTGACAGCCCCTCAGCACTATGGCTTCTTGTCTGAGGCACAGCAAGCACTGTGAGCTGGTACCATGTGAGGGCAGTTGAGATGGAAATACTGATAGCACAAAGGATCAGGGCACATCAAGGCATCCTGACAGCTGGGAAAGCCCTTAGAAAATTCCAGCCAAACAGGGGTTTGTAGCAGTGGACCAGGAACCACTTCTGCCTCCCAATAGCTGTGGATGCCAGGGCTTCCCCTAGCCCAGGAGATGCCATCTGTGCTGGGAAGCTGAGGTCACCCACTGTGACCTGTGGTGCCTGGGCAGAGGCTGCATGCTGGTGGCAGCTGTGTTCCCACTGCTTGTGTGCCATAGAGGGCATGGGGTGCTCTGGGTGGAGTCACCTGTGCTGTCCCGTGTCCCTGTGCCGTAACCCAAACATCAGCCTGAAACAGAAGTGTTTGCAAGGGAACAGCCTGCCTCCTTCTTTGGGGGCTGCTTAAGACTGTGCAAGGAGATAAGCAAATTATATGGCCTTAAATATCAGTGGAATCTGTGATTCTCAGGACAGCCATCAAGGCAAGGCTAACAAGGGCACTTTAAACACCGAGCCAGGCATTTCTGCTGCAGAGATCCTTGTCTCAGGCCTTCCCCTGGGAGAGGAGCAGCCAGCAGGTTTGTTAAAGAACAGTGGAGTTTGTTGGCTCTTTAGGTTTATTTTACTTTTATTTAAAAGAAAAAGTTTTTCAACATGTTGTTTTTCTGCTATTGCTGAGAAAATTGAATATTTTGTCCCTGCTTGGCCCCCCAGCTCAGCAAGTGCTATGGTGGGAATGGTTCTGTGTAGGGCACAGGCTGTGGGATGGGGGTAGCGGGGGGACATGGGGATGGCAGCAGCTGCACCTCTCCCCAGTGCACTGGGGCACAGGGGGGACACACTGAGATGGGTCTATTGATTTATCAGCTGTTCCTCCAGGCTGGCAGGAAGGATAATCCTCATTAACGCACCCATTATTGCTGCTGCTCCTCGGGAAAGAGTTCTGATTTAATTCTGGCTGATGAAAAGAAAAGTGCTTTTGAATTAGTAATGTTTATCTAACATGGAAAACTCCAGGTCACCTGAGAGAGTTCAGGAGAGATGTCTTGTGTTTGGAAGAAGGAGGTAAAATTGTTTTCCCAGCTGCTGTGAGGCAGGAGCAGGCCCATTGCAAAGGGAAGGGTCCTGCTGTAACCCTACTCATCTTTGGGCTCCAGCAGAGGGTTCTGCAGCTGGAGGCAGGCCCACAGCCTGGCTGAACAGGGAGAAAGGTGAAGGATGAACCTTGCTCCCAGACAGCTGCAAATCCAAGGGAAAACAGTCTCTGAGTACTTTAGTTAAACCTGTAATTAAGAGATCACCGCTTGCTATGAAATCTGCACTTCATCTGGAGTCTCCAGATCAGAGTGTTTTCCTCGGCAGAGACAAAAGCAGGACACATCCTACTGACATGTGCATGTTTACACCTGATCTTTCTAATTCCTGTGTGCTGTGAGGTGACACTGACCAGACACAGGCAGTCAGGCAGTGTTTGTTGGCTCAGCTGTGGGTGCTGCATTTCTTTTCTCCCCCCAGCAGGACTGGAAGTCTTTGCGCCTAATCAACTGCAGCTCTATGTTTATGGAGCAAAGCATTAGCAGCAGGTAACAGAGCACTGCAAATAGGGGTTGCGTGTGCCAGCGAGCTTTGGTAAACCTATTGGGCTCACTGCTGGCAGACTGGCTGGTGTTCTGTGTGGGTACAGGGTGGCATGAGGCTGTGAGCTTCTTGGGGACCTGGCATACTGACAGTTGGCATAGCAAGAGCTGTAGAGCTGGCATCCCAAAGGGCATGGATCTGGAATCCCAGTGGATATAGAGTTGGCATCCTGAGGGGTGTCTGATGGGCATGGTGCTGGTTGATGTGTATGGAGTTTGCATCCTAAAAGGGTATGGAGCTGGCATCCTTAGGGGCATAGAGTCGTGCCCTAAGCTTGCTGTGCCTGTTTGCCCAACCAGGTTCTGTAGCAAAAAGCAGACAGCTCTCCCCTGCTCCCCACTGCAGGACTGATGGAGCTCCGGGTGATTTTCAGAGGGCTGAAGGATATTCTCTCCAGCAGACTCATCAATACTTTTAATTAGCTTTTTTTCCCCTGCTTCCATTCCTTTCATAGATATCAGGCTCTTAACAGATTTGAGTATGTTTTGAACTGCCATACTCAATGCCATTTAAATCACTTCTCAAGGGCACTGGGCCAGGGATGTGCAGTGGCAGTTTAAAAGGATTAGAGGCCTTTGTTTTTTCACAAGTGGTTCAATTTACAAAAGATCAGGGTTCAAGACCTGCACACTATAAAGTGACTTAAAGCCATGAAATCTATTTCTCACTAATTCTAGATTACTCTCTACTTAGGAGCCCAGGGTGCCGAAAATGGTGGTTTTTGTTAAAATGATATGAAATCCTAATGCAAGTCCTTTTAACTGCTGTTGCACAGTACACAGTGTCATGCAAATTCTGGACCTATGCGAGCAATTATGTCGCAATGAACATGATCATTTTGATTAAACCAACACAAGCTTTCAAAGATTTGATTTAAACTAGATAAGCGTAAAACTTTGTCATTTAGCTTCTCCTCTTGGGCATACGCACAATGCGTTAAACACCCCACGTATCTCTTTTGTAAGGCCTGAGCATTAATTGCCCGCTGCTCATTCAAGCAAAGCCCCCTTTGAGGTAAATGGGATTTCGTCTGAATAAAGACTGCAGAATTGGACCTCTTGTCTGTCGGGGAGAGATAGGAGACCTATTGGTATCTGAGGATCTCCTGCTCGAAGGAAGAGGGACTTTGTGGTTAAAAAAGTTTTATCTTACTCAGCATCTCCTCGCGATTTGAAATGGAAGGAGCCCAGTTGGCCCGGGCGGTCATGAATAAAGAACAGTGGGAGAAAGTGGGTCAGCCTGGCAAGAAGGTAGAAGCTGCCCCACTGTTGTTCTCGCAGCCATTAGCTTCACAAGAGAATCCTTTTTCTCACTGGACGACTGTACTTTTATTTTTTTTTTTTTCTAAAGCAGTATCCCTCTGACAACCGCAAAGGAATACGGCATCTGCAAATGAATGGTGCCTGCGAAGAGACAACACGAAATTTTTAAAAAGCATGGTAATAAACGCTATTCAAAAAAAACACAATCTCTGAAAAACACGGCCTATTGAAATGACAAGCCGAAAATCATTTGCTAAGCACTGAAATGGCCCCTTTTGTCACCCCAATCCTTCTGTTGACAGTTACCTTTCAATCCTACAATTGTGCAGTAAGTACTGATTTTTATTCAATGTTCTATTCACCCTGCGTATTAATGAAAAGGAGGGAAAAAAAACTTGTAAGAATAGCCTTTAATAGGCTGATAGACAAGGCTCCCCTATTCTCCCGCTAGAGCTCCTCTTATCAGCTTCTCACAGTATTGCTTGCTCGCTCAATTCTTTCCCTTTTCTAAACTTTGCTCACCCATCTGGGCTTTTTCTCAACTGAGATGGAAACATTTTTATTTCCAAAGTCTCCCTGACCTTTTCTTCTCCCCAAGACGGAGCGTTAGGCAAAGCAGCAGCCCCAACCGAGGCTTTTTCTGTAGGCTCAGAGCACAGCGAGCTCTTGGCCCACCAGCAGCGGGTGCCCACCTGCACAGGGCTGGTTGGGGGTCACTGCTCTCACTTGGTCTTGCAGGTTGTTGTCCTCAATGTGCTGCCATTCTTGGCCCAAATCTGTGATTTCCATGTCGTTATTGCAGTTAGAAGGTGTAAAATGAAGGATGCTGCCTTTGCCAGAGTGTATCTAACCATAATTCTTAACAACGTTGCAGATATGGCAATGGTTGGCTTTGCTCAAACCTAGCAATTGTACTTCTTGCAATTAGAACTCAACTTTGTGTCATTGAATCATGGAATTGTGAATGGCTGAGGATGGAGGGGGGCCTTAAAGACCCATTTCCAAGCCCCTGCCGTGAGCTGGTTGCCCTCCACTAGATGAGCCTGTCTATGGCCCATCCATGTCATTAGGCACCTCCAGGGCCTCCATGTCCCTGATGGCAGAATCATTCAGCTGGCGTAGGGCTGGTTCTGTGGTCACCACCACTGTGACAGGAGCTTGCATGGTGTGATAACCCTTAGGGTGAGCCCATGGGGCTCTGAGGGCCACCACATCCACAGAGCAGTGGGGCTGTGTGACACAGGGCTGTATGACTTGGCTGTGCCACACTGCAGTGAATGTGGGGCTCAGTCCTGAGCCCCTCTGTCCCCCTTTGGCTCATAGCTGTATGCTGCTTGCAGTCCCACTGCTGGGCCATGGTGCATTGCTGCTGCTGTGTCCCAGCTGTGCCGCATCCCCTTGCTCTGGGGGGAGAGAAGCCTCCTCCTTCCTCGCATTCCCCTCTCATGCAGTTTTTCTTTCCAGTAGGGAAATTCAGCACATAACTATCCGGGATTGCAAAAATGTAAACAATCTGTGTTACATGTCTTCAAATTACAGCCCTGCTGCTCTACACATGTGCAGCTAATAGAAGCCCTCTGTAACATGGGGCTGGGTCCAGGCGAGTGCCAGCTCCTGCCCACTGCTATGGGGTCCTCGTGCTTCTCTCTCATGGCCAAGGCTGAGCCACCTGACAAATGTTAAATAGAAGTCTACTTAGAGGTTGTTTGAATAGAGGAAATTGTTTTACATTGTGATGCAATATTTCCACACCGGGGTCTCATTTATGCAGCATATTAAAGTCAACACACTGCACATCTATCTCCATAAGGAGCCAGGCCCATTATCCCCAGTTACTTTTAAGCAGTCTTTTGCTTAGTTCTGATGTGCCTGCCAGTGCCATATATCACAGGGAACGCAGTTCTTTAAACTGCAGCTCATGATTGATAGTTTAACCTTTTTCTCGGAGGTTAATTCGATATATGCTGGTGTAAACTATAAACCAAAGCTCCAGCCTGTTGGGAGGAGGTAATCTACATGGCACTCTATGAGATTTCAGGTGCTGCAGTAATTACACCATCTCCTCCTCCTGCCCGTGCCCCTTCTGCTGCCTGCAGGCCTGTGTGATGCTCAGAGCCCTGCTCTGGGTGCCACCCGTGGTCCTGCACTGCTGCTGGGAGCTCCTTAGCTTAGGCAGATTTTGGTATGGCCAAGATTGTGCTTGCTGCTCTAGGCCACCCCAGTGCCCTGGGCTGGCAACCAACTCCTTTGCCACAGCTTCAGCTTCTCTTTGTTTCTTTATTTTGTCTTCTTCTGCTCCATGCGGTGCTTTCCCCCCTTAGCCAGCAGGCAGGGATCTAGCAGGGATGTGCTGCCTGTCCATCTCTCTTTATGGCTTGTCAATAGAGCCCGTGGTAGAGAAACATGTTATGGGGATATGGACGTGACACCTGTGGGTGCTGCACCCCAGCACATGGCTGGGGTGATGCGCAGCAAAGGGTGAGGGATGGCCATCAGGGAGGACCATCCAGGGGGCTGCAGTCTGCCTTCAGGGCTGTGGGAATCCCTCTGGCTTTGTGAGTTTGGGGGAAGGAGAAGAGCTGAGCAAGAGGGGTCAGGGGACAGCTGCAACTTGTGGGATAGGGGAGGACTGTGCTCCAGGCAGAGCGCCAGGATTTGTGTTTGCAGTTTTTCATACAGCTGGTCTGCCTGCAGCATCTCCACAAAGAGGAGGGGGGGAAACCATCAGTGCCCGAGCAGCCTGACCACAGAGTATCAGGGTCTGCAGATGGCAGCTCTTCCTTTGGCTTCATGTGTCTTTGGGACTGTGTCCCCAAAGGGTCATTATTTCTGTAGGAAACAACTATTTCTACTCAAGATCAATAAGAAATAGGGGAGTGGAAGGGGGAAGGAAGAATTTTAAAGGCTTGGTTTCATTTAATCTTTTTTCTTTGCAGGACGCTCCCTTTGGTAACAATAGGAATTAGATTACTGCCAGAGCAGACTCCTTAATTAGACCCCACAAAACGAACAGTAACGTGTCTCTGGGCTGAAATTCTCCCTTTCTGGAGCTTGCAGAAAGGAGGGAGTTTCTAACTCATAATTGCATCTGAATGCAAATGGCTGTGCCAATGTGAATATATTAAAAGCAGCAGCGTCAGCAATCACTGTGGAAAAAAAAATACATACAAATGAGGCACTAGCTTATTGCTCCATTTGGATGCTGTGAAATGGCACCTTATTGTGTTATTATAAGATTTCTTGCTTAGTTAACAGAAAACGCTTACAATTAAGTCTGAACTCATTTAGTGCTCAGACTAATTCACATTAGAGAAGGGATGTGACCCCGGCTCTGGTTGCCTTTTGCTGTGCTTGAAGGTGGTGGGTTTTGTGGGTCAGGGGCAGCTTTCTGTCCTGAGCCCCATCCTGGTGTGCTCAGCCCTATGGCTGGCATCTGAGCTGTGGTTGGATGCTTTAGATACTGATGGGGGAAGGAGAGAAGCGGTGTGAGGCTGTGATGGCAACAGCACTCCTTTGCTCTGACACCGCCGATGGAAGCCTCCGCCGGCCACGGAAGTATAAACACTTCTCTTGTACAAACAGTAATTGTAGAAAGAGGCCTGTGGATAAATTATTATCGTGACCCTCATTCTGGCGTGAAAAACTTTCACTGGCTGCTGAGCAAAAAGTCAAAATTTGCATTTAAATAGAAAACGTTCGGCACTGTGTGACACCCGGGGACCTGTGCTGCTGGGGTCCCTGGGATGTGGTGAGAACACAGTGGGTGGTGGCACAACTGTGCCAGGCAGCAGAGCTGAGGGCTGCTGGCTCTGGTGAGATGGGCTGCACTCTTAATTGCACCCCTGCTCAGCCTGGCCAAGGGCAGCAGTCGATGCTGACTGCCCCCAACTGCCCTTCTGGGTTGGGGTCACACGTGCAAGGTCAGTGTATGGTGAGATGTTGGGATGCTGCTCCAGGGCAGGACCTGTGCTCCTGGAGAGCTGCCTTCCAGCCCTGCGGTCAGATTGTGGTGACTCAGAGGATTTTATTGATGCCCACAAGGCAGGCTAAGGCACTGGCTGGGGTTTTGGAGCAGAGTAAAGCCGCTGGAGCTGGCAGAGCTTCTGCTTCACATGGGGTTTATGGTTGGAAGAAGGATTTGGATGGAAGCCCAGAGTGGAACTATGCATCCAGGGCAGGCTGCACACAGGAGCTGGGGTTCTGCTGGACCCCCATCTCCTCCTGTGCAGCCTGGAGAGGGCACCCAGCTGCTGCCTGTGTGGCTCTGGCTGGAGCTGCTGGGAGCTGAGCCCACACCGTGTGTGAACAGCTCGTGCCGAGGGATGCACTGCTGACACACTCAGCCGGCAGCTGGCCAAGGCAGCAGGGGCCGTGCACCAGAGAAGTGCAAAGCATTTTAGGAGTATATAAATGAATTAAGGCCCTTTTAAAGGTTAACAAGGTCCACTCTGTCTGTCATTAAAGTAACTTCGTGCATTTAAATTTTAAGAGTCAAACCAATTAGCAATAAAAATGTTGTATGAACTGCATTTTATTGGATTCCGGTCAAGTCAGAATTGGTTAAATGTATGATGTCTAGTAGATTTTTCTGCTTTTTCTCTTGGTTTTGAACACAACCCGTTCTTCCCATGCCCAGTGGAAGCCAATGGTGCCCATAGAGGGGCACTGCTGCAGGGACTCTTCCAATGTTCCTTCCCACCTCATGGCTGAGAGGGCAGTAAAGGAAAATCATCTGCACAAGGGACCCAAAAAGCTGATACAGCAAGTTCCAGGCCTCAGTAAAAATTACAGGATTACAGCACATCTTGTGCCAGTAATAAGTACCATGTGAATCGGGATGTCTGCATAATTGCTGGCTGTTGGATGGCCAAGCAGCCATTGGAGCGTACTGCAAAAGAATCTGTTCAGAGGAGATGTAGATGGTACCTGATTAGTTAAATTGCCAGCACCTGCTCTTTATGTATTTATTTATTTTTATTGCAAACATAAACATGAAGAGTTTCAAACAGTTTTGAGAAGTGCTGGATACATCTGGTATTTTCCAGTTCGGGGTTGATAACCTCTGGTAGTGAGAGGGCAGTGCTGTGCTGTGTGTGTTGGAGCAAGACTCCAACTGGGGTTGTTTAATTTCTGGAGATGCCAAGGAGAGAGTTTGTGCAGGAGAGACCTGTGGGGACTTTCTGCAGGGAGCAGTGGAAGGGACACGTGAAGAAGGGAGCAATGTGATGCCCTGATCAGAGGTTCCAGCAGTGCTTTCAGCCCCCAGAGCCCCACAGTTAGCAGACAGCGCAGGACCCCACAGATAATCAACATTAGCATTGCATGAGTATCAAACTTCCAGTGGGCTGAAAGAGCCTGAATGCTCTTGCTGTGCTGGTCAGAAGGACAGTGGTGTGGCTGGGCCAGGTAGGAGCTGGCATCTCTGCTCTCAGCAGTGTTGTTCTTGGTAGTGCTGTCATGGCATGTCCCTACTGGTGGTGTCATGACACCGGCTCTCCCTGGCACCTTGGTGGCACCACCCAAGCTTTGTTCCTAAGGGCAGGGCCAGAGCTGATTCACTCAGGGCTGACTTTGGGTGTCAGAAAGGCTGAGCATGGGCAGCTCTGTTCCCTTGTGTGAGCTCTCACAGGCTTTGCAGGTTGCAGCCCCCCTGCTTTAATCCCCAACTCTCACCCATCTCGTTTTGTGCTTAGTCAGAACCCCGAGCCCTCCCAGTCTCCTGTCACAGCCCATCCCTGTCTTAGTCTGCCAGATCCCATCCCATGAGCCACAATTTCAGGTGAAATACCAGAGCAGAGCATCAGTCAGTTCAGATATGAATTTTGCATGACACACTGTCTAGGAGTGATGGTCATTTTGGGCATTGTTATTACTCAGCAAGGCACCATTTCTGTGACAGGTCAGGGCTGCAAGCACTCATTACAGACAGGTCAGTGTGGATGTGGGGCAGCCCATGCTCAGCTGGGGGTACGTGGGACAACGTCAGGATGGATGTGAGTAAAGCTGCCTCTCTGCAATGCACTTTCTCTTTGTTGCCGGAATAGCCAGCAATAAGCCTGGGAGGAATCATGGGCTGGGGAATTAAAACCTGTTCAGTGCTGATCACTGATCAGAATGAAAAATTAGTGGGGGAAGTGAAGGAGGGAGTGGGGTTAACTCTCGGTGGAGCTGTGCACATGGCTGCAGCTCCCTGCACCCCTGAGATGTTGTGGAAACCAGATGTTGAGGAGCAGAAGCAAGGGGGGGAGGGGGTGTGTGGGGCTGGTATCTGTTCATAATTACTCTTGATTTTGTGCGATGACATTGAGATTGTAGGCAAACATGAAAGAACACTTGTGGGGACAGCAGCATTCATGCTGGCCAATGGATTAATCCAGCATGACTGACGTGCTCAGGGCAGGAAGGTGCACATGGAAGTGTTTTGCCGGGTTTGATGTTCTGCAGGCACAGGGTCCCCACGCCCAGAGCCTGGGCACTGTGCTTTGAGCCTCTGCATGAGGTGCCCATAGAGCTGTGCTGGGAGTTGTCTGTTCTGCTGGGATCCCACTGTGTCATACCAGGGGGTGCAGAAAAGTTGGAAGAGACCCTTAAAGGTCGTCTTGTCCAACTCCCCTGCAGTGATTAGGAATATCAACCAGGTGCTCTGAGATTTGTCCAACTTGACCTTTGGTACGTCCAGGGGTGGGGCATCCATCACATCTCTGCAAGGACTGTGAGTCCTTGGTCCATGAGACTGCTCCAGAGGAGGAAGCAGCATGCCTGCAAGCGCATTACATCTCTGCAGCCAGTGGAAATGGGCACCTGCTGGCATTGCCTTTAGGAGATGGGTATGCAGGGCCAGAGCTGTGCCCCTGCACAAGGAACAGGCTGTTGGAGGCACCAGTGCAGACTGGAAGAGCTGGCTCTCTCCAGCTCAGCAGCTGGAGGTCAGGGCCAGGCAGAGCTGGAATGGCTCCACAGGATACCAGCAAGGCAGTGTGGTTTGATGCCTTCCTCCCTCTGGATACAAGGGAAAATTCACCTCGTTGCATTGAGGTGTTAGCCAGGTCTGTCAGGACTGGGAAAGCCTCCCACTGCCTCCTGTGGCACTGTTAAAAATGAGTTTAACCAAGTTTCTTCATGCTTTGAGGAAGCAATAAAGATAAGGAGTGGTCATACAAGCAGTGCATTTTCCAGCTTCAGTAATAGCATCTTGTGTTAACAGCTGGAATGCGTTCTTCATAGAAACTTATAATTTCCATTCAAAAATGGGTGTGCAGAAACATAATATGGGCATAATGGGCATAAATCTGCCCATGAGGTCCATGTCCCCATGTGGCAAAAGCACATTCAGAGTCTGGGTTTGGAGGTCTCTGAGCTTGGGCAGCCCCAGAACACAGGGTTGCAGGGAGGAGAGCTCAGCTGTGCAGCCATAGGGCAGTTCTCAGGGAACTTCAAACCAAAGCAATTCACTGACTCTAACAGAGCATCATTGGTTAAAATGTAAGGCTCAACCACATGTTTCAGTTAAATTGGAGCAATTAACAAGTAATCAGATTAACAAAGTACTGTATTCTGGATAAAAGGATTTTTCCTTTAGTAATTGCCCTGTGGCATGCACAAAGTAGAAAGCCTGCAATTTAGGAAATGGGATCAGAACTCAGGCTGGGAGCTGGTGCTGTCTCTGACCACAGCACTGTGGGATGCAGGTAGAGCTCAGGCTGCCCAGTGTCCATCCATGGCCTCAGGCACCTCCAGGGATGGGGCACCCCCAGTGTCTCAGGGCAATGGACTGGGCCAGCCTTGAGCCCTACACCAGTGAGGTTTCACCCGGCATGTGAGTTCAGTTGCTCACACCTTGGAGAGGGTCCTCTGTGGGCAGTGCATGGAGCCAGGTATAGGCAGCATGGTTGGGCTCTGCTGCAGTGAAGGGAAGGCACTCACTGAGCCACCAGCTGAGTGGGTTCACTTCAGACCTGGAGGGAGACTGTTGCAATTTCTGATTTGTGAAATAATGAAAAAAGGAGTGTGTGAACAGAGAAACCCAGAAGAGCAGATGGGCAGCGAGCTGCCCACCCTCACTAGCAGATTCCAGACGCTTCTGGGATTCCTTGCACCAGCAGGGTATTTTTTTTAGCTGTTTGGCATCCTTCCTTCCTCAACCTTCATGTTTTGCAGAAACAGCCCTTCTGGGTGAGTGTTGGGGGAAGCACAGTGCATTGCTTTGCATCTGACCAGTGATGCTTGCAATTGCCAGACCCTCCAAGACAGTCACAGATTGAAGTCATAGACTCATAGAATGACCTGGGTTGAAAAGGACCAAGATGATTCTCTGGTTTTGACCCCTCTGCTTTGTGCAGGGTCACCAACCACCAGATCAGGCTGTTCAGAGCCACATCCAGCCTGGCCTTGAATGTAACAGTGCACCTGTTCCAGTGCATCACCACCCTCTGTGTGAAAAACTTCCTCCTAAGATCCAACCTAAATCTCCCATTTAAAACCATTCCCCCTTGTCCTATTATTGCTTTGCTTCTTCCCCTTCCTTCGCGCCACCATCGTGAGCCCTGTTCTTAATCATCTTGGCTCAGACTGAGCCACAGCCTGTGGTTTGGCCACGTGCTCCTTTAACTCTGTGGGCTGAGAAGGGATCACCACCGCTCTCAGGCTCAGTCAGAGCTCTGGGCCCCATGAGCAGGAAGGCACCCCTGTAAACTAAAGCAGCCCTGGGGCAGCACTGCACTGAGGGTTCAGAGCCAATGAGGGCTCTGTGGGAAGGACCAGGACCTCTGCATTGCTGAGTGCTTGTAGCATTCGTGGGCAGTTAGGAGATTAAACCCTAACCCTGGTGTGTGTGCGCCTGCAGCAGGCGTGGCTGGGCCAGCCTGGGATGGATGCGCTCCAGAGCAGTAATGCTCAGTGCGGAATTGTTTTCTCTAGGCTGGGATTATCGTAATGATCTGGGTAGCTCGCCGCAGCTCCAATCCTATTACTCCATTAGCATGGGCGTTATAAGGTGACACTCTGCATCTGCTTGACAAAATGCAGCTTTGGTCTTTGCACCAAGCGTTTTAACTGAAAGGAATTTAGTTTTCACTCGGAGAGGATTCTCTGTTATTATTGGCTTATAGCTGCTCAGAAATAAACAGCAATAAATACTCTGCCAATTTACTTTCAGAATGTTCTCATTTAAAACACGCCATGCAGAAAAATATTAACAAAATAAACTCCTGGCTTATAAAAGGCTAAAGAGAGCTTTTTTTTTCCTGCTTTGGAGTGTCAATGTTTGTAGAAGTATTTTCTAAAGAAGCTGCAATTTGAATTAAGCAGCCATTGGTAACGTTCTCTCAGGGCGAGCCATTGAAGATTGCTGTGTATGTTTGCTGTGTGCTCGCAGTTGTGAAAGCTAATAGCAAACTTGGCAGTAGTGAGGGGAGGGGTGGTGGAATAGTGCTGCATTTTGAAGTCAGGGGAAAGCAGTGAGCGGTTGGGCTTGGGGAATGTGCAGACCATGCTGCTATGTGCACAGAAAGACCCTTTTGGTTCCTTTGAGCCGTCCTTCGGGAGCCGTCTCCTTTTACATCTCTCCATTATTTAGGGAACATTTGCAACCTGGGTCTCCCAGCTCCCAGGTATCGGTGTGCAAGCTAAGAAGAACTCTGACGATGTGACACTGAGCGTAACAGAGTGGCATTGTTCTTGTAATGAGCCCCAGCTCTTGGATGGAAGACACAATGCTTACGCAATTACATTAGGATGGAATAGGATTGCATTAGTTAATGGAGACGACCTCCAAAGAGGAATGCTCTTCTTTTATTAATTTAAGATAATTACATTAAGTTCCCTTCTCCATCTCAGTCTATGAGAGTCTTTTTCCACGGTCTACAGCATGGCAATTCCCATGTCATGCGTGTAGGTTCTTGGCCATTGACCATCGCTGGCGCACACAGAGGTTTACCCCCCTGCAAGAGGGAGTGCTCCAGGCTCACACTGTCAGCCTCTCCCTTCACCAACACTGGTCTGCTTTATCCATAAGGAAATATAACTAAACATCAAAAGAGCATGTTTTATCTAGCCTAAATTCTCCATCGCAAGGCATTCACCTGGGAAGGGCACAGAAAAGCTGCTCTGCAAGTCGGGTGCCTGTGAGCATGCTATTTTTCCTGACGGAAGACCTTCAGATGTAGAGACAAACCCTGCTCCATTATACCCCTTACTGAACTTGGCATGCATTAGTCCAGTGCCAGCCGGGAGGTGCTAACATGATAAAGTGTGAAAGCCTGAAATAAAGCTTAACACAGAGTTTGGAATGGAGTTGTTCAGCATTATTGGCTTGTAAATTGTTCCTGTGATGAGATTTAGTAAAAGACTGAAGAGGTCCTTTGGCAGTGGGAGAGTATTTATGATGCTTTTGTACTCTTACATGACCGCTTTCTTGTTGTGCTGTGTTTGTGGCTGCCCTGCAGGCTGCGTCCTTGTTTATTAGTGCTTTATGTATGCAGGTGCCAGGGAGCTTTGGGGCTTTTCCAGTGCTCCGGTCTTCAGGCACTCTACCACAGAAGTGGGAGTGCTCACGAGGACTGAAAAGCACAATGCTGTCCCCACATGTGAGAATTTCTGGATGAACCAGTCTACAAAGGGTTGGAGGTCTTCCTCTAGAGGATACTACTATACACAGTGCCTGGGTTGGCACAGGCGCAGCAGCACTGCCCACTTCTCTGTGTGAGCTTTCCAAGGCAGGAAGCAGGACCTGTGTCTGAGTGCCGACTGACACACTTTTCAGGAAAGATTGTGCCCCTGGGATTGCTGGAATAAGCACTTGAGCAGGTTGCAGCGTTTATGCAGCGGTCACGTCAGGCCAAGTGGGACATGCTGCCCCTGCTGACGGCCGGGCTCCTTGCCATTGGGAATCTCACGTTCGGGTTGAGGCACACTTGGGACTCCCCTATTTGTACCGACAACAGAATGAAAGCTGAGCTAAAGCCTAGTGATGTGCAAGAGCAGCAGCCCTGCAGGGCTGGTAAGGGATGGCTGGAGGCTGACAGCAGGACTGTGCCTGCTGGCAGTGTGTGCTGGCACAGGGGGACAACCCGCTTGCTGCAAACTGCTTCAGTCCTGCCCTGCTGCAGCCTTCCCATGGGTTTATGTCAGCTTGAGCTGGAGTTTTAGATGCTCAGCATGGCCCAGCTGCTCTGATGCAGAATGGTGCATCCCATCAGCGAGCCATGAAAATCCTCACAGTGCACTGCTGCCTCTGTGGGGGATGTTGTATGGTGTCCTCCCATCCTTGGCAATGGCAGGGTGGAACTTACGTACTGTCACTGGGTTCGTATTAAAGGTGATGGATCTTATTGTAATCCTTAGAGCCTACGTAAAAAGATACTCTCCTGACATCTATAAAACATGCCAGGATTTGCAATTAAAATACCTGGGTGGTGACTGCGTGCCCACAACCAGCTTTCCCTCCCTCTTTAGAGCAGCTCCTTATAAACTCTGTTTTGCAATAGTTGTTTAATTAACAAACCACCTTCAAAGGCATATATTTAGAACCAAGGGCTTCCCCCCCATGAGTGCTCTCTGAGAGTTTGAATGATTTCAGCTGCTTTGGTGAGCGTTCCCTGGGATATAATAATCTGATCATTTCTGTGTGGACTTTGTGTGCTCAAGCATTGAGGTTCACAGCTCTGCCAGCTGTGGTCACCCCACAGCTGTGGGGGCACCAGCTCTTCCACCAGTCCCTGCAGGCTGGGGGCAGTGGTCTGCCATCACCCACACCCATCAGATGGGTGCTTCCCATCCCATCATCTTCTTCTTCCCAGTGCTCAGAAAGCTGTAAACCAACAGCTCTAGAGCAGATTGTTTTTGGCTAGTGTATGGTCAGATTTCTGTGTGTTTTTCAGAAGAAGCAAAGCAGCAATTGACAGGGAAAAGGGTGACAGGCACACTTGTTTTCCATTACAAATGCCATCCATTCAAGGCAATCCGTTCAAGGAAAGACTGGATGTTGTGTTGAGGGACATGGTTTAGTGGGAGCTATTGGTAATAGGTGAACTGTTGGACTGGATGATCTTTTAGGTCTTTTCCAACCTTGGTGATTCTATGATGCATTGGGGCTCAGGGTGGGGGCAGCCACTGGGAGAACCCAATAGCAAAGCCCCTCACTCACTGTCCAGCCTGGGACTGTGCTGTTTGGGTGTTGCCCTGGGAGGGAAGAGGAAACAGGAGAGGCAGAAAACAGTGCTTTGCTGCACAGTGTGCACCTTGTATGCTTTCTCCCCATGTGAGATACCACAGGACTTTTACAGCCCTTTTTGGGACTAAAGATAAAGTCAGCAATGAGGAAAACATGTTTGCAGCAGCAATGGGATTCAGACTTGGGTGAGGGGCTGCCAGGTCGCACCTCCCCCAGCAGAGCTCAGGCCCTGTAAGCTCTGGGAGTTGGCTTTGGTCTGTATTGTGCTGTGGAAGGGTCCCTGGCAATGCCCAGGAAAGTGTTCTGAGCTCCTTTCTGCATTTAGAGCCCTGTAACATTATCATCTGCCGTAATTTGAAAAGAGGACCCCGTCTCTGTGGCGCACAAAGAGCAGCTTGATGCGCTGCGAACAAAGCCTCTTAAAAGATAAAGAGCAAAATGCAGGCAAGGAGAGCACGGCTGGCAGGCAGACAGAAGCTGGCCGGTATAGGCCAAATTCTTTAGGAGTTGAGTTTCCGTTTGGGCTCAGCTTTCCCGCGGATTCTATACACCTAAAGAAAACAAACCGTAATCCTATCTGGGGCCCAGCACTCTATTTATTTCACCTGGTGAAAAGATCTTGCCAATTCCTCCATACTGAAAACCAGCAGCTGCCCAGCAAGAGATGTGGGCCCTAAGTGTGTTCTGCATTACAGTAAATCTGAGCTGAAAATCTAAACGCGATCTTACGAGGACGTCTTTGCACTCTCACTGTGCGGGACATTCCTGCAGGTTCCCCTCCTGTTTTGCTGTGTGATTTGGATTGCTGCTCGCTGCCGTTCCGCAGCCCCCGGTAATCCCGTTATACAAGACGTAATCCGCAGATTACACGCGGGGAAAGCACAGCCTCCATCTCCTGCTCTCAGCCACATGGATTACTATGTGTTAGGAAGGGAAGGGGCCAGAGGAGCCTGCTGGTCTCCTGCAGCTGCTGACCACTCTATTTGATCACACAGAAAGTGGGCTCCATCCTCTCCCCTTGCTTCTTGTGATGCTCCTTGCAATGTAGGGTCCTGGGGAGACACAGGAGGGGCATAGCAATGTGTGGCCATGGGGAGGTCCCCCCGCCAGTGAAACGGGCACAAAACAAGAACCGTTGTGTTCCTAGTGAGTGAGGAGACAAAAAGCCAAGCATTTTCCACTCGCATTTCTCTTTCCTGCGTTTTGTTACTGATACCTCCCCATGGGCATTGGAGCTCTGACAGACGAGCTCTGCAATGGATTAAAGGGTTACTGTGCTCAGCTGTCAGAGGTTGCTGTCCCTTTCCTGGGGATGGTGCAATAAGATACGTGCTGTGCCCTGGCCCCACTCCCCACAGTCAGGCACAAGCCCCAGCCGTGCTGGAACAGAATGGAACTGGTGCTTGGTAGCAAGTTCAGCCCCTTCCCTTTGGGCTGCGCTCACCCTGAGTTCACAGTGTGCCTTTAGATGTCAACGGGGACAGCCCTGAGCTCTGCTGCCAGCACTGCTGCCTGGGCACAGATGGAAGTCATTGATCTGCCAGGGGAGCCCTCACGCACAGACCACAGTGGGGTAAGCTCAGTGCTTATGGCCACCAATGCCTGTCTTCCCCCAGTGGCACTTAAGTCATATCCTCCTTGCACACTGAGGCTCCTTGTCCTTCTGCATCCCCATGTAATTATTACTGCTTAGGAAATAAAGGCCTTAAGTATCTCTAGTATTATCACAATAATTTCAGACTTTCCTTGGAGACGAACATTGCTGACAACATCTCCGTAGTTGCTTCCCAGGCTGATATGTAACACAAGTATGCAGGAAAAGATGCTGTGGAGATACAATCAGCATTTCCACAATGCATTAATTCTCAGATGCCACTAAAGTGAAAAGGCCGTTTTTCAGATCTCACCAGTAACTGGGACAGCAGTTAGTGCTCGGGTTCAGTTGGAGGGGCTCACAACCAGCCGTAGCCCTTCAGCCCTGGGCACAGCAGATCAGAGTTCTCCTAGGGAGGGCTTAGTTCCTGAAGGGTGCCCAGGGGGCACTGTGCGTGTTGGTGGATGAGATGCTGTCCCTGGGGGAGCATATGTCTGTAAAGGGAATATTATACGTTACATTTTTGGGGGCATAATTTATTCTTTATGTTGTTTGACTGAGACTCTGTAGGTGTGAAAAGAGGTGAGCACTTGCACTAAGCAGCTCTACTCGATGCTATCCTGAGGATAATGGAGCTTAGCAGGTATTATTTTAATAACAGGAGTCTCCGATACTGAGAAACCAAAATAAATGGTTGGATGTGAAAGCTTCATCTGTTCTTACAAGGCTTAGAGGTGGATTTCTGATAGAATCATGGAATCTCAGAACCATTTGTGTTGGAAGGGACTCCCAAAGGCCACTCGGTGAGGGGAACAAGGACACCCACAGCTCCATCAGTGCTCACAGCCCCATCCCCAGACCTTGGGTGTCCCCAGGGATGGGGCCCCACTACCTCCCTGGGAAGGTTTGCTGCCTGAGCCTACAGTGGGGTTACACAGCCTCCTTGCTCCTGGTGAACCACACGGAGCAGCTGGGCTGGGTGCTGGGAGGTGCTAGTGGTGCTGCTCAGGAGGTTCTGAGCTCATGGGGCAGCTTTGGTCCCTGCCCTGCGCAGAGGAGCTGGAGATGCAGAGCTAATGCACATTGTCACACAATGTTTCCAGATTAAACAATCAGTGTCACGGCCAAGTGAAGCCTTTTGGAGAAGGAGGCACAGCTCTCCAGCTGTTTAAATCTTGATGGTTCTCAAATAACAAGATTAGGCAATTGTAGGCTACAGGAAGGATACCAGTAATTACTGCCTGATTGGTAAAAGCTGTAATTAAAGTGTAGAGCATTTCAAACTCTTGGCACACCAGTCCGGCCCGCTCCAAGTAGCCATCCCTCCATTTGGTTCCTATTTATTTTCTTTTCCAACTACAACTCCTCTGTGCTTGGCAGCTGGTGGCTGCTGCTGGATGTGGGCATGGTGGGCAGCTCTTTCAGGGTGCTCTGTGCAGCCTGGTTTGGTGGTTGGTGACCCTGCCCGTGGCAGGGGGGTTGAAACAAGACGATCATTATGGTCTTTTTTTAACCCAGGCCATTCTATGATTCTATGGCAGCCTGGCTTGGCTCCCAGGCTGAACTTGCTGCTAGATCTGCCATCTCCAGATAGTAATGCTCAATGTGCTGTCTCCCTTTGGACAAGCTTTCCCTCCCCTCCTTGTGCTGGCTGCTGTGGTGCCCCTATAAAGCCCAGGGGGAAAGAGAAGGGCAGCAGGGAGTGGTTCCTTTCCTATAGTGCTGTCCCCATGCGTTGCAATGAGGCGATGCCTGGGAACGCTGCCCAGAACATGAGGAGAGGAATCTGTGAGATCCCAAGTGCTCAGATGCTCGTAGGTTTGCTCATCTTCTATCTTTGGTGGTTCAGTTTATGTTTGAAAATGTAAAAAGGGCCTCCTACGTTCATGATGTCACTGTTGTATAAAAATATCGACCATGGTATTTTCAAAACATCTCCCTCCCGGCACTAACGACATCCAGCCGCCGTCCTCAGGCCTGGAACAGTACAAGACAATGAGGAGTGCTGCTGTCCCTCCACACTAAATGGATGTTGACTACAATAAGGGCACGTTGTCTACCAGATGATGGTTAATAGCAGTCCCTTAAACTGGTGGAGTTAAACTCCGCTGTGATTGAAGGCAGCTGCTGGGATTGATGCGCACTCTGCTTTGCTAAATGCACTACAGCTAAGTGATTAGTGTTTTCCAAAGGGAGCCATCGATCACCTTTGGTGCTTGTTTGCTCTCTGGCAGATGAGCAGGGCTTCTTGGTGGGTGCAGGACAGCAGTGGGTGCTGCAGGTGGTGCCCCATGGCTCGGCTTGGGACCCTGGTGCATGTGCTGCTCACTTGCAGGCTGCAGTCTGAGTGGTGCTATGGGAAGAGCTGCTTGTTGTTAGTTCTGAAGCGTGGTGAAACTCCCCCCCATTTGGCTGAAAGCTGTCATTCATTGTGGCTTCTTCTGCACAGAGGGAAGAGATGGTTGATGTAAGGACTTAGAAATGCTGTGCATGGTTTGGTCAGTGGTTCTCACACCAGGGACTCTTAACCAAGCACTGCAGCCTGAGGATCTGCACTCTTTCTCCTTGGCTGCTGCAGCTGAACCTCTCCAGATGGAGCTGGCTGTGCTGCTCTTCTGAACTGCCCGCTAAGCAGAAGCTGGATGCTCCCTGCTAAAAACAAGAAGTCCTTCTAGAGGGATCCGAGAGGAAGGGGTGAGGGGAAGAATACCACTCCATCTTTCTTAGGTTATGTGCACAGGATCAACGGGATGACAGTGCTGTGCAGCACAGAGGGGACACGGTGGGACTGCTTTGTGAGTGCAGAGTTATAACCGTGTCAAGGATATATTTGGCTTGCTTGCTTTTTCAAGGGGTGTTTGCTTGGATGGTAGCTCACATCCACCAGGCTGAAAGGAAGTGCTTCAGCCTCCCCAGGAATGGTCCCGGAGTGGCTAGTTAGCAGAGGTGGAATTAGTCTCTTGGTGGCTCAGTTGTTTCTGATTAACTTAAATATATACACCCAGTCTAAACTGCTCAGCATAACCAAATTTGTGACCTGCATGAATTCCTGTGTGGTCCTGGGCATAGAGGCTGCCAGGTGACGTCCCCATCTCCGCGTGGCACTGGCATGGCACAGCCCCGAGCTGCTGGCACTGCCCCAGAGGCACCGAAAGGGTTCTGAGCAATGCACAGTGCTTGCAAGGGATGGGTGTGCATTCTTTCCCCCCCAGGATCATATTTTCTCATGCCAATACTTGCAGCTCTCCTTGGGAAAGCTGTCGACAGCCGGCAGCGAGGAGGAGGGCGCCGCATAATGGTTCAATGCCATACAGCGACCCCTATAGTTAAGGTTACATGAGAATTTCTATAGGCTAAAAATGTTCCCAAACATTCACCTGCTGGGCTTAAATTTTCCATGCTTGTTGTTTGCCTGAAGGTGAATTGTTTTCAAGCTTGAGAAAAATTCCTCTGGCTCTGTCTAAGTTATGGGAGAAGAGAAAATACTCTCTTCCCACTGGAAAATCTTTAGCTGTTTTCTTTTTCTTTCTTTTTTTTTTTTTTTTTTTTTTTTCCTTTTTCCTCCTTCTTCTTCAGACGGGACTACAGAGAAAAGTCTGGAGTCTGAAAAGCCTCAGAACTTGGCCTGGGCTGAGCCTTTATCCAAGCCAAGTACCTCCATTGGAAGATTAAAGTGAAGGAAAAATAAAAGGGGGGGGGGGAGGATAAGAAAATGGGAGACTGGGCAGAAGACGCCGGGGGAGGGAGTTGATCTGTTGGAGCATGTTCTGCATTTCTCTGATTTCTCTCTCCCTTGGAGCTGCTGCAGCTCTGTGAGCTCTGAAACTGCAGCAACAGTGGGAGCATTGGGGTTGGAGGTGTGATGGGGTGCAGCTCTGTGTGCTCTGCTCTGAGCTCAGCATGCTGAGCCCGCTTCTGCCAGCAGCTTGCCATGCTGCCAGGCATCCGGAGGAGCCATCAAGCACTGGGAGCTTCCCTCCTCTCTTAAGACATGCAGTTAATTGGGGAAAAACTCAGATTCTAATGAACATCCTGCAAATCCTTGTGCTTAGAAATGGAGGTGGCTTCCTGCTTGTAAGCAAGTTGCAAGCAGGATCTTTGTTGGTGAGGTACTGAGGTTGGTATTGAAGGAGGTCACCCAAGGAGGTTGTGGATGCCCCATCCCTGTAGGCATTCAAGGCCAGGCTGGATGTGGCTCTGGGCAGCCTGGTCTGCTGGTTGGTGACCCTGCACATAGCAGGGTGGTTAAAACTAGATGATCATTGTGGTCCTTTTCAACCCAGGCCGTTCTATGAGTCTATGATAAGTATGGAAAAGGTGTCTTTTATACTGACTTTCTCCTCTGTGTAGTGCTCATAAAAAGAAGAGATATAATTTGTTGGTTAATTTTGAGCAGAAAATTAGAAAACCAAATGTCAGGTTGAGATAATGAGTCTTATATTAATTCTTTTCTTTGCAGGTTGGTAAACTGAACTGGGTAGAAAACCATATATTACAATGTACACATTTTTATATGTTGTTTTTTTTGTTCTTTGGAAGGAAATGCAAACGATGCCTTTGTGAACAGGAGATCTGCTGCACTGGCTCTGGCATTCCATGCTTCTTAATGCACTTAGCTCAGCTCACCCAGCTGTTCTTAACATCACAGATAATGGCACAACATCTGAGCATCCTCTCTCCCCACGCAGAAGCTCTGAGCAGGACAGTGCCTGCTCTCAGGGCTGGCGATCCCCTCTTGAAGTGGTTTGAGGTGGAACAGAATGCGTTTGTGCTGAGAACAGCAGAGGGATTTTAGTCACTTTCTGAAATGGGGAAAATTGCCTCATTTTTCAGTCCTTGGCCCGCGATCCCACACTTCCCAAGCTCAATGTAGGGATTAGTTCATACTTTTTTGGTGTTTTTGGCTTGAAATGAACGCTCCTAGCCAGCAGATAGATAATTCCACTTGTGCCGATCCCCCGGGGCACATGCAGGGCTGCAGAAACAGGAAATAGGAAACGTATTACATACCTTTTCCCCTCGACGTTATTTTCATAATGCATGGAAAATAGCGGAGCTCTGAATTATTTGAAATTGTAGAGTTATTTAATATTTATTTTTTTCCAAGAAACAATCTCTCTTTTCAGGGCTGCCCGATGGCTCAGACCAGCAGCCTGGGGGGCAGCTCCAGCCCCATTGGGCTCAGTGCCTGAGTTCTCATCAAGCAGAGTGGTGGGGACGCGGTCCTTAACACGGACCAGCAGAGCAAAGCCAACCCTCAGGCCCTCCTCAGTCTGGCTCAGTACAAGGTTCCCAAATCAGTTTTCATAGCAAAACCAATGCCAAGCAGCCTGCGGAGGCATTTTCCTACCTGGTTATATCCACACTTCTCTTCCTTTGCTGCTGTGCTGGGGCAGGCTTTGTGTTTGGAGGTGGCACTGAGTGCTGCAGGCTGAGGATGAGAGATGCAGCAATTCAGTTTGTTGAGCTGTTGTTATGATTGCAATGAGCCCAGTGGATTCATGGTTTGCCCTCGCTCCGATAGAAATAAAATCAGATGGCATTTGCAAACTATATACAAAGCAAAAAGCTGGAGAAAAGAATTAATGAAAGGCTCATTATCTCAATCTGATGTTTTGGTTTCTAATTTTCCTCTCAAAAAACAACCTCCCAGATGTGACAATCCATCTCATTGTTGCTTGGCCTATGGAGGGGGTTTAGCTGGCGCGTGCTGGGACTTGGACAGTTTCTTATTAGCAAGGGAAAGTTGGGATTGAAAAAGCCTCGATTCAGCGTATGTATTCTGGGGTGTCAGATGCTCCTAAGTGCCTTACATGGTGCCAATCCATTCTGCATCTCTCTAATTTTCAGGGCTTTCAGCACTTTCTGGCGAGTAAAGCCTGTGGATAACCCGAGTAAATGACTTTTTCCATGAATAGAGATTGGCCAGGGAAAGCTGAGTGATAAACAGAATAATCCTTTTTGTGCTTTTCCCAGCTCCAATCTTCTTTGCACACCAAATAAACACTCTCAAGCTGCTTAGAGCAAAATCTCTAATAGGCTGCGGTGCTTGGGCTGTGCAGGGCTTGGCTCTGTGTCAGATGGAGGGACAGGACAGTGGGATAAAGTCCCAAGATTTTGGGGGGAATTAGTTTACATACCCCCAAGCATAGTGTATTTTGGCACTCAGTCCGCATTACAATATAATCCACCAGCTCTCAAAATAGCCTCAGCCTCCAAAATGGCTTTTTTTTGCTCATTTCTTTGGGTTTTCCCAGAGCACCGTGGTAGGAGGTTCATACTGTCGGAACATTTCTCTAGGAGAGCACGGGTGGGCTCCTACCCCCAGCAACACCAGCAACCTGCAGACTCCTTTGCCTCAGTTTTTCAGCCCTGAACTTTCTTTTGCCCAAGACCGACACAATCTTGTGCTTCACTAAGCGCCCAGCACGCCTGGCTTCTGCAAGAGTGCTGCCTTTCAGTCGCGTATTAAAGGCTGAGCAGAAATAACTTATGTAAAAATAGAGCATTTCTCACTTACACAGGCAGCGAAGTGAACAAATGAGTGAACTCTTTGACTGAAGCTCGGGCCAGCCCTAGGAACAGGTGGTAGCTCTTATTGTTGAGTAAAAGGGTGATTTTGCAAGTAATGAGGTAAATTGCTCAGCGCGGCACCTCTTCAAGGAAACACCCTCTTAAATGCATGGAGAAAATGTAGCGTGTGCTGAGAAGCAGCTACATAGCTCAAGCTAATGTGCATTAAAGCAAGCAGAATCTTTTCTTACATATCCCCATGAAGCTTTGTTAGAACTCGACTATCTACAGAAGTTCTACATTTGGCTTAAAAAAAAAAAAGAGAAAAAGGATCCATCGTTTCTGGCAAATAATCCATATTGACATTAATAATAATAATAATAATAATAGATGATATAAAATCGAAAAAGAAAAGAAAAAGGGTTTGATCAATGCTACCTACGTTAAATGAAGCCTAACAGAGCTTGTTTGTTCTGTGGCTCGTTGGTAGGAAAACACAGCCAGGAAACTTGTGGAAATGTTAACGTGTTTACGAGTTGCAGGGAGACTGACCTTTCTGTTTGCTCTCCGTTCACAAACAGCTCAGTTCTGCTGCTGGCATGCATTGCCTGGTAGGAGGCAGGGCCACCAAGCAGAAGGGGACACTACCAGCAGTACCACCACAACCATCTCCATCACTCACCATCACCACCACCACAACCATCACCACCACCACCACAACCATCAACACCACTGTCACCAACACCAGCACCACCACTGCCATCACCTCATCCCCCACAGCTGTGGCAGATTGTGTGGCATGCCAAGTAAGGAGTACCCTGTCCCCCAGGGTACATGGAACAGCTGCCTGAGCGTGGCATGAGTGTGGTGCCCTGTGGAAACTGTGAGCTTCCACTGCTGGAGGCAGTGCTGCTTGGTTAAGTGGGATGGCTTCAAGGGAAGTTACACACAAATGCTTCTCTTGCTGCCTGGACATCCAGAGGTCCTCAGGAACCCAGTGTTGTGAATGTGGGTGAAAAAAGGTACCCTTCTTCTGGGGATGGCTTCCTGCAGTCTTTCAGCATAACATATCACTTGTTGGGTTTATCCTCTGTTAGATAGTTCATATCTGAGCCTTGTGTGTGGTTTAGTGCTGAGAAGGAAGGAAGGGAGATGAATGCTGCCTCTGCTTCTGCAGGATTTAACAAACGTTGTGCTGAGGGCTGCCCTGAGTTATCCATTTCTGCAAGAAACAGTGTCTTGCTGCATTGTGCCTGGAGCCTGCTAATTAGCTGTAAGTGATATAATGTGACTGGGATTTCAGCTCAAGCATGAATGACCTATTCCCGGCTCGCCATGGCACTTGGCATGAGCACTGCCCACGGACAATGCATGCTGGGAGGCATCCCCTGCTGCTCCATGTCTGCAGCCTGCCCGGCTGGCATCCAGCCTGACCTCACAGGGCGATTTGTTGCTGTGTCCCTTGTTCCTGTGATCCTGATGCTATGAGCACTGAGCGTGAGATTCCTGCTCCAGGCTGGCACTAGTTGCTGGCTCTGGGATCAGAGATAGCCTGTGGCAGCGAGTTTGGTCCAGCAGGGAGGATCTCAGATCTCAGTGAATCTGCTCCAAGCCCCTGTTCATCACGGCTGCTCAGGAGCACCCAGACTGGATGTGCTGGTGGTGCAGGCATTGCTGATGCCAGCTGTGCTCTGGTATTGCTACAGCGCATACTTCCACCCTCCAAAACATAGGGCTACAAACATGCACCTGGCAAACCCCACCACTTCAAACTGCAAGTGCAGTTTCGGGTCTGAGTGCCAGCAATGGATGAACAACGGGTTGTGCACAAAAACCAATGGGCACGTGATGATGATTGGATGAACTTTCTTTTAAAAAGCTGGATGCCCACAGATGCACAATGAAATTTTCCCACGACGTAAACATTCATTTCTGTGCCAGGTTTTGGTTTCTGCTGCGTACTACAAAAGCAACCTAATTGCAGTTATAAATACCGAGTAGCAAATCCTCTTACCAGAGAGAAGCTGCAGCTTCCAAATCTGCCACTCTCCTCACACCATTCATTTCCAAGCCATCTATCCAGAGCTACATAACCTACTTGGCCAACAGTTCTTTGCTGTGGGAATGATACCTAGCAGGCATCAGATGAGCACGGGGCTGCACTGAGTTCTGGTTGGTGAGGATCACTGGGGCAGGCTGAGTGTGCCTTGCAGAGCTGATGGCTGACAGAGTGCCAGCGCCAGGGATGCACTGCCTGGCTGGCAAAACCCATCCTCTTTGATGATGCAGAAATCATTTCACTTGTTGGAGCAGTGAATGTTACTGATTATTAATTGGAAGAGGGTCTCCAGGGGCTGTGTGTGTGTGGGACTACTGAGTGCTTTGCAATTCCAGCATGAAATGAGTTACTCTGCAGCATTAAAATGAGAACAGCTCTCGCTAGCATCTGTAGCAAGTAATTGAATTGTTACTGTGTGGCACCAGTCCCTTCCCTTGTGCTCGGGGTTGACACACAGTCAGGCACCCTTAGCAGCGAGACATAAAATCCTCTATCAGCCAAAGTTACTCTGCCTTGCAGGGTGCTCAGAATTCATCAGCTGTGCTGGAAGGGGTGGGGTTGGCTTTGGTTGGTGCTGTGCATGATGAAGGGGTTGCAGAAAGTGCTGCCAATGTGCTGGGCACGGCCATTGAGCACTGCCTGTATGCGTGGACGTGGTGTGGGATTGGCTGTCCATGCATGGCTGTGGGAGAGCTTGTCCTGTAAAAGAGGCTGCCTCTTTAAGGGGCACCTTCCCTTCCCATGCAGGGAAGATAAAGTAAGATCGATAAACCAATGGTGACTTTTAAAATGTGGGGAGAGGTCACAGCAGGAGAGATGAGCTGATCCTCCCACCATGCTTTGGAGCCTGCACTGCTCCTGCAGAACCTGCTGCTGCCATGGATGGAGTGCTGGGGGAACCTCCCAGCCCACACTGCACGCACAGCCTTTGTTTTCTGGGGAGATAAAAAAAGCTGAGGGCTGGAGAATTAAATGCCCTGATGAAGGGCACCTGCTGGATTCGTGGTCCTGCCACCCGCCATGCCAGTGATGTATTGCAATAACACATCACGGGAGCAGCGGCATTTGGTGAAGTATGGCTGCCATCGATCACCAATGTGGTGCAGCGTGCACCATCCATCAGATGGGCTCTGCTCAGCGGCACCATGGTGGCACTGGGGTGTGGGACAGGGCAGTGCCATGGGAGCATCCCTGTCCTGGGGCTGCTCTGTAGGGCATCATGTCCCCACAGAAGGATGGAAGAGACCTTGAGGTGTGTGTCGCTGATCCCCCCGCCCCCCTGCACTATTGGCTCCTGCACCAAGGAGCAACTTGTGCAAGGATTTAAGTTGTCTTTGTCCCCAGTGATGCAAATTACAGCTCCTTGGCCCTCGGCTTTTCAGGCAGAGAGGCCAGGAGAGAAAGGGGCCTTTTGAGAGCTCGCAGCAATTTGCCCGCTGAATAGGAGCTGCTGTTTCTGTAACACGAGTTGTTCGCACACATGCAGTCATGTCCTGTTCGGGGCTTATGTCATGCAATGGAGGGGCTCCAGCAAGGGCCTGGCCCATGGAGAGGAGCTCTGAAAACCATGGCGCGGCCGGCAGTGAGCTGGACTTTTCCAGGCCCTGCAGAGATGTTTATTTATAACTCCCACCGTCTGGCAGTGGCCGTGCCAATCACAACACGCCACGGGTTTTCCAGCGGGCTGGGAGAGCACCTCTCAAAGAGGGTTTTTGAGGGGGGCCCGGGACATTTGATAGGAGGTAAGCTGTAAAATTAGTTGCAGAGCAGCGGGTTGTCTCCTTCCCAGCACGCTTGGCTGGCGGCGGTGCTGGTGTTAACCCCTCGCACCCCCAGGGCTGCTGTCTCTGCCTGGTTCTGCTGTTCTCTCTGATGGCTGCCACCCATTGAGGGAGATGCAGGCTGTGCTGCAGGGCTTGGGGTGCATGGGTGAGGCCTTCGTGGGGCTCCTTGCCTATGCATGGTGAAGGCAACTGCAGCTAATGGCTCCACAAAGGACAGAGAAGGGACCTGGTGAGAGGGGAAGCATCTTTAAACCTCAGTATTTGCAGAGCATGAGACCTGTTCCTTCAAGTTTAGTTGTTTTCTGCTGAATGATAATGAATCGCTGGGAACTTGGAACCATTTTAAGGATGAATAAATGACACCGCCTGAGCTCCGTGTTTATCTACTATTCCGCTACCAGAACGATTTCATAGCAGAGCTATCAATGAATTTAATTTACATAATGTTTTATCATATACTTCAATATTTCAAACACACTTCATTAGGCACCGCCACCAGCAGTTAACGTGCTCTCTTATAGTTCCTGCAAACTTTGCTTGCGAAATGTAGCCTCTCCCACTATTGGTGGTGCTTTGAAAGAGAAGGAGAGTGTGCAGCACGGGTTGTGCTTTCTGAGAGCACACACAAAGCCGCTGCTTAAGGAGTTAGGTTTGCATTCTCTCTGAGCTGCTGTGGATGATCTGAAGGGGGTTGTCCTGTACCCCCAGCTCCCCTGTATAATGGAGCCTGGCGTCGTGCTGTAGGACTGAGCGCTGCCTTCCCCTGTGTGCACATGTGAGCATGAGTGCCACGTTCTCAGTGGTGCCTTCTTACATAATTTATAGCTTGGATAACATAAAGGTTATTTTAAAAAATAAAACAACCTCCTCTACATATATCAGATTTGTTGTATCATCCCATATGCACCTTTGCAAACTCCGGTATTACCCACAGGGGTCTGATCTGCATGTCACATTAGGCAGATGGAATATTTTATTTATTCCACCCAGGCTGTAATAGGGAATCTAGATGCTTTTGTGTTCCTACAGAACAGCACAGGATGCTTTGGCCCTCCTTTGTGTGTGTGCCCCCAAATGCACAGGGTTCTTGAGAGCGTGGGGCTCAGAGCAGCTGCTCCATGGAAGCGTTTCTCAGTGACATCCAGCAATGTCAGCTCTGCCAAAGGAGTGCAGTTTTTAACCAGCAGATCCTCTATTTCTTTGTCAAGCTCTGGCTTTTGCTTTGAACGAGCCTTTGATATTTGGTTTGTTGTTTTTTGCAATAACCCGAATTTCACAATTTTGGCTGTTAAAAGCCATTGGAGTGGGTGGAAATGAAGAAACTTTGACCATTGATCAGTGCTAGTTAAACAGCATGTTCTTGCCTGTTAGGAGCTTGTCAGAAGAGTGTATTAAAGATTCAGCTGCGCTCTGATAAGAATCATGAAGGATGTATATGTTTGCATTGTTTTTGGCAAGAAACATCCAAATGATCTGTATTTATTATATAAAATTGATTTTTTTTGGCATATGTGCTATTTTTCATGGATTTTGGCCTCATACCAACACAAACAGGGTGATCTTGAGCAAAACCATGCATTTTTAAGCCTTTATTTAGAGAATTTCCAAAAGAATCCACGGTCGTGAATGTATCTGTGAGCGTGTTCTTGCTACAGGCAGCAGATATGGTGGAAAGCCACATATCCAGCATGGCTGTGAGGTGGTGGCTATTGGAAGGGCTCTACCCAAACTTAGGGATCCTAAAGCATGGGCCTATCCCTGGACATTTCTTTGTCTTATATCCAACAATTCTTGTACAGATGGAACCCCAACACTGACTGAGTCCCTTTGTTCCAAGCTACTGAAAAAAATCTGAGGAATATCTGGACGTGGCACAAATGAACCCACCTGCTGCCTTCAGCTCAGGAGAGCAGCAGCCTCATAGAGCTCCTCGTTCACTGCCCTGAGTTTAAACCCTGCAGGTTGGAACTGTGGCTTCAAAGCAGAGCAACCAGCTGGGCCACAGTTTGGTGCAGCCACACTGATGTGGGAGCCAGCCTCGAAACCTCAGCAGAATTCACTCTTCCTAAGCAGAGCCTGCAGCCCAGAAGCCCAGCTCCCTCAGCACGAGTGCTATTTTGGTTCCACAGGTGGTGGTAGTATATTCCTCCTTAGGCTCCATTTCCTCGTGCAGCTGAGTACAATGTAAATACCATCTCAGTTGTCATTTGGAAGGAAAGGAGTGGGATGAGTGGAATTGGCAGCAAAATCACAGGCTGAGATTTCACTCGTGGTATTGATCATAGGCGTATTACACTCTCCTGGTAATGTCAGCCTTGTTCCTCCAGCTCTAGACAGCTGCTGAGGACACAGTTTGTCAGTGGGAAAAAAAACCCAACCTGAAACAACAAGGTTTGAATGTTGGTGGAGAGACACTGCAGGGCTGTAGGCGGCTGCCCAGCACAACAGCAGGACACGAGGTAATAGGCAGACAGCAAGTCAACAACCAGCACTGGCAGAGCTGCCTGGGGAGCAGCTGCAGCTCAGAGCCTTATTCATAACTTTCCTGAACTTCTATGGAGGGGATGAACCAAGCAGCAGTGCTGCACAGTGCCCTGCTCAGATCCCACCCCTTCCCTCCTGCCCTACTCTGACCAGGTTTCATATGGAAAAAATTCTGCTTCCCCAAACAGCACCTCTCCATTTCAGACACATCCACATCGAGCTTCTTGGATTTGCTTGTCCCTTGTTGTAAAAGCAAGGACAGAGAGGAAGTTTGCAGATCATTGGTTTGAGGGGTTTGCTTGTCTAGGACATCAAACAGCAAAAGAGGTGCATAATGTGGGCACAGCCAGGGTTCCAGTTAAAGTTTGCATCCCTTAGCAGGAAGGGATACTCCATGAAAACACAGTGCTGCTTAAAAACATGTTGCTATCAATAGATCAGGGCTTTCTTATCAGCGTGAGAGCACCGTGTGCGCTCGGAATGAAGACAGCCATCTAAGCAGAGATAAGGCGGAGGCTGGTTGCAGATGTGGCAGTGCAGGAGGGTGTCGGGGTGGTGTGGAGGTCCCGCAGCCTCAATCTGTTCTCGACGTTGTCTGCAGAAAACCCTTCTCTCGGAATTTGTTATGATAAAAATGTAATTTGTGTGTCTTGAAAAACTCTGTTGAACCTGGAAAGCAGCCCTCCTGGAGGCTCAGAGCTCTCGCCTTTCAGAACATTGTTTGCAGAGATAAAAATATTTCTGCCACACTTGTCACATGTATTTGAAAAACATATTAATCATTTAAACAAATATTAGCTCCGAAAGCCTATAAATACGTTCACTGGGAGGAATATACCCTTTGTTGTATTATTACAATGAAAAATATGCTAATATAGATGCCTAATTGCTTGTGTTTGAATAACCTCTTTTGTGACAATAAATGTTTGTGGCAGCATCATTCAAACACGAAATGGAGAGGCTGGTGCCAGCGAGGACTGTGTGTCTCTGCAGCCGCTCTCAGTGCAGAAGGAGAAGTGTCACCAGCATTGCCCCCTCTATGAGCAAGGCAGTGATCCCCCTCATGTTATTTGGTCACTGTGGGGCTGCATGAGAATGATGCCAACCTCACAAAGCACCCTTTATTCCACTGCTTCCCACAGCTTCTGCTCTGCGGAGATAAGGATCAGGGCTCTCTGGTTACAGCCGGGGCTCTCTGAGTTATCTGAGCACCGTAAAGGGGCGAATGTCTCCTGGAGGTGGAATGATTTGGGGTGAGTTGGGAGAGCATTGTCTGTGAGTTGTGTGGTTATGAATGCCTCACGTCCCCCCTGTGCTGTGTTGCATTACCTGGGCTGGTGGCTGTGTCTGATGTCATGGAAAATCCTTGCTCACAGTGCACAGGTGGGGCTGGGGCTGGCTGTGAGCCATTGCACACTGCTTGGTCCCCAATGGGCTGCTGCAGCCCCTCCAGCCACCTGCCCAAATGCCACCCGCTGTGGCTGGCTGACCCTGCAGGGATACCCCTTCTTCCACTCCTGTCACCAGCGACACCAAATCAGGAAAGAGTTAAGCATAACAGCACTTAAAGAAAATATTGTAAAATCCTCTTGAAATTCCCATCAAACTCAATTAGCGGGGCAATGATATACCTAAACAACTGGAATGGGGCGACTTTTTATGCTTTGCTGGATGGCTTCCAAGTTGATAATTAAATTGCGCTGGGCTGGGAGATAAGTGGCTACGAGTATCTCTCGTGCGGAGGCTCCAAAGGCCGATGGCCACGTGGCCTACAGCCCCCAGTGTCTGCTTCATGTGGCCATGGGGCCCTACCCCAAACAGCAGGACCCTGCCGGTGTCCCTGGGGTGCAGAGGGCTTCCTATAGTGCCAGGCTGAGGGCTCAGATCGGTGGCTTCCAGGGGTCATCAGTTGGTGGTGGCAGTATGGGGGCATTGAAATGCTTGGTCCCTCTGTTGCCCCATTGCCCTGTCCTGCTTTGGCTTCAAGGTTCAGCTCTGCACTGAGAGCATTGCCTGAGCTCATGTCTCAACTCACGCATTTGGGTAAGTCAGCCATGGAATTATCCTATAATGTGGAAATCATACAATTTCTCTCTGATCTTCCCCAAGCTTAGCATTTCATCTCGCTTATACTAAATGCAGCATGACTAAGTAGGCAAGAAAGGGATTTGAGCCCTTTTGTTACTTAAAATGTGAATTAGACGTTCCTGAGGGAAGTTTGTGTCGCATTTGCAAGTTAAAAGTGCATCCATTATCGGTACACGGACCCCTTCCAGCATGGTAGTGAAGGAGGAGCAGAGCAGGTGGCTTTGGGAACACAGTGCCTGTGGGCACTGCATGGCACCACACCTCGCTCAAGGGCTCTCAGCACCACAGGTGAGGGCTGAGCTGCCACTTCATTCCCATAGCACTGCTCTATTCTGAGGGCACTTCACCGCCGGGTCTGTAACGAGGGCCTGAGCACTAATCAGTGGTTAGAGCAATCTGCCGCCACTCCTACCCTCCCTCATTTTCTCTTGGCTAGAAATTGGATGAGTGTGATGCGTAGTGGCACTCTAACTTGCAGTGTAAATTGCACTGCTGTGCATTGCAAAAGGTCAAGCTGAACGACTTGATGAAATGGATTGACCTACTGAACAGCACTTCAGTCTATTTAAGGACAACCGATTGCGGCAAGACCGAATGGAAGAGCTGAGCTAGATGGGCACAAGAAAATACTGCTGGGTTAAGCAGGATGGGGTGCACCAGAGCAATGGTACTGAAGGGCAGTGCAGGTTTCTGCAGAGCAGGAGCCTTCACACCTGAGCATTGCTTCCAGTAGCTGTGGGCCCAGGCAGCATCCATGGCTGTGCAGCTGTTCAGCGTTTGGATATGATGTTGTATGGGAACTGTTGAGTCCCAGCCTGAAGCACTGATTGAGCACCTGAGGAAAGGGCTGGGTCAGCCCTGGGAGCACAGGTGAAGGCAATTCATGTGTGTGACTGGAAGGGGTGGAGCCTGGCTGCACCTCTCTTGGACCTCATTGAAGGGCTGACTGCCCTTGGGAAAGGAGCTTTGATTGGAGATCTTGGTGGAGTTTCCTTTGCAAGCTTAGGTCTTCAGAGACAGGTGAGCGCTTTTCTTTTGTAACAGCCTTCTATTGTGCTTGTTCCCTTGTCATTACATCTCTTGCAACACCATTCCATTGCATTGATTTTTCTGATTGTTACTGATGTATTCATAATCTTGCATCAGATCTTCTTGTAAGGCTTCATCTTAAGCTAGGAGCCAGAAGAAGTGCTGGGTAGTTTAGCGGATAGGCGTGATGGTTTGAAAAGCAGATGCTCAAAGCGCTATGTGGTGAAGTACTAACTGATGTGCTAGGATATAATTGTGGGAGCTGTTCTAAAATAACAAATTTAAGCTCAGAAACTGAAGCCCATTTGTGCTTAACTAGCCGCTGTTTTTTGCTTGCAGAAGTGTGTGAGCTATCAGTGTGAATGTTTAAGATGTGCTGTGCATAACTGCAAAAACTATGGCAAAGTAAGGGCCCCATTCAAAGTGATTTAGGTTGATTCCTGATGCAGCTTCCCCATAGGATTGCCATTGGGCTGCTCTATCAGCAGCTCTTCCTGGCTACAGCTGTAATTAAAGCACAATGGTAGGCTGTGTTTCAGACTGGACAGAGTTATGAGTGTTTTCTCAGGTATGGTATCAGTTAGAAAGCACAGAGCTTTATGTTGTTGTAATTGAGCACCCACAAGCTGTGACATCCATGGCATCACAGCACGGCACTGCTGCGTTTTGTCCTCACATCGGCACCAGAGCCCCTCTTCTTCCCTGAGTGTCAGCTCTAATTTGTGGCCTGGCCTTTGGTGATGACATCTCTCTAGATAAATTATTCTATTGCCTGACTGACCTCCTGCTTACGAGTACTTTGCCCTGATGTTTTGCTTGTATTGTATTCCTCCTGCAGTGAGGGTTAGGGATAGGGGTGTTCCTTTGGAGCTCTGCTTTGGGAGCAGCTGAAGGACTGTGCCGTCCCTCCAGTTGAGCTGCGATGCTCTGTGGCCTTTGGGAAGAATCCCAGCTGCTGGGAATGACAACTTTCCTCAACAGGGTGAGCTGGGAGCTCCTTCCAGTTCCAAACACTCCTCCTCAAGATGAAAAAGGTTAAAGAAATGCAGCTGCTGTCAGAACTTGGAGGCTGAGCTGTGGGGTGGGACAGAGGCTCCCCAGGATGGGAGGGAGATGCAAACACTTCATCTGCCCTTCAGGTCAGTGCTGCAGGGCTGTTGTCCCCAGGCAAGCAGGGTGCTGCCTGGAGGGACTGTGTGAGAGTCATACAATCACAGAATGTCTTAGATTGGAGGGGACCTTAAAGCCCACCCAGTTCCAATCCTTCTCTGTGGGCTGGTTGCCCCCCCCCCCCCCCACAAGATTAAGCAGCATGGGGCAGTGAGACTGTGCTCCATCCAAGGGGAATCACTCCTCTCACATCCCCAAGCAGCTCTGCATGGGGAGCCTGATTTCCTTCTGAGAGTAAGCAGAGAACCAATGGTGTGCAGAAGCTTAAACCAACATTGATTTTCATGGCATCTCTTTAAACCTGATCTAGATACAGTTGCACAGGGCACTCCTGGGACAGAACTGCTGCCACCTAATTGATTTTGATTTTATTTTCACTGCAGCAGTGTAATTATGAAAGCCAGCCATAATTATTGAAACACAACTAGAAGTATTTCATTATTAAAATACCCCCACGACTTATTATTAATTCATTAAATAAATTTGGATTATATCCCTCAATAATTAATGCACTGAAGTTTATTCTGTGAACTTTTCCTTTTATTAGTAATGTGGCAGTTGTTGGTAGTAACAGGGGGAGGAAAAAAGAAACCCTTGGAAATATCAGAACAAAATAAACAACTCATGAAACCAAGTGAGGCTGAAGGGCTTTGCTCCAGTTTGTGGTCAGTCCTGCAGGAAGGAGTGCAGCTGAGCTTGATGGTCTTTCAAACTCTGTATATAAAGTTGGGAAACGCTTCTCGAGTGTTATCTTGATAGCTCTGTCTTCATCTCTGTACACTGTGAACAAGGTGATGGCGAGATAGAGTAGGATGGGGTGGAATGGAGTGTGATGCAGTTGGATAGCGTGGAGTTGGATGGGGAGGGATGTGGCTGGATAGGGCTGGAGTTGCACGTGTTTTGGAGCCTTTTGTATTCAGCCCACTGTGGCTGTCGGTCCCATGGGGTTTTGTACTGTTTGTGCTTGCAGAGGATGGGTCCATAGAACTCGGCGGAGGTTTGCATGTTCTATCTGATGTGTGTTTATATCAAAAAACAGACAAAACCATTCACTGAAAAAACCCACGTGTTGATTTGGAGGCTGTATTCCTACCACGGAGCACAAGCTGAGAAAGGGGGAGAAAGAGATTTCATCTAAATAGTTGTATCATGTTGTTATGGCAACCAGAGTTTGAAAAGTAAATAGGTTTCCTGGAAGGGCTGTCCCTCCAGAAGTGGTCTGTTGGGAATGGCTTCAGAAAGGAGGGGAGAGAGTCCCAGCTGCTCATGCTGCCACCCACACACATGAGGCTGCAGGGGGAGTTGAGGTGGTACCATGTGGCCCTTGGTAAAGCATTAGGAATGGAAGGAAGACCACCTGACTTGGCTGATGGAGTGACTGAAATAAATGGGATAGATGTGTGCAGGTGTCTGTATGGTTCTGTCTGAACTGTGTTACTGATGTGAGTCAAAGCAAAAGATGCTGAGGGTGGTGATGCACGGGAACAGGTTGCCCAAGGAGGTTGTGGATGCCCCATCCTTGGAGGCGTTTAAGGCCAGGCTGGATGTGGCTCTGGGCAGCCTAGTCTGCTGGTTGGCGACCCTGCACATAGCAGGGGGATTGAAACCATATGATCATTGTGGTCCTTTTCAACCCAGGCCATTCTATTATTCTATGCTCATGTTTAAGGGAGCTTTGGAATATTTATTGTGCTGTTTCCTAAAGAATTAGACTGCTCATTTGAAGGGCTTGGCTGGATTTGCTGCTGTCTGGTGGTTGGGTCTGCATGTGAGTGGCTGGGTTTGCTCACACACAACGTGCTTTGCCACACACTGGACCTACCCAACCCAGCAGCCTTGCAGCAGGCATACAAGTGGCACAGCAAACTATTCCAGTGCATTATTTCCACATTTTAAAGGGACATGCTGCAAAGCTCTGTCGCAGCAGCCAGAATGATGTTCATACCTTTGTCCATTTTTCTTAGGAGCTGCTGTCTGGGATAAGATGAAGCTGATAAGGACACATATCCCTGAGCACAGCCGCCTCAAGGCTGGGGAATTGAAATGCCACTCCGGGAGGCAGCTGACACACAGGGTCAGCCCCAGCTCCAGCACCCACTCCTCTCATCACATTCCCTGCTTCCTATATTGCCTCACCCTCAGCACCTCACTCAGACTCTCCTCCCTCCTGAAGCAGCCCCAACCCCCTCCCCATCTCCCTGGCACCAATATCTGTGTGTGTGTGTGCCCATGGCTTGGGCAGCTAGGAGGGCAGGACACAGTGCAAAGATTAAGCCTGCTTTAGGCCAACAAGGAGAACCCTTGTTAACAGCTGATATCAGAACAACTGGCGCTTTCTCCAGCTCCCTCACACTCGCTTTACTTTGTAGTTTAATTATCAAAATATGCCACACAACCTCTCTGTGAGTCCCTCCTGAATGCTCCTCTTCCAGCATCCTGCGATTCGCCACGACCTCGGAGGGTAAAGCACTTAAGTTGCCCTTGAAGACAAAAAGAGAAAGTCTCGTTTGAGGTGAAGTCAGTATCTATCCAATTTTCAGCTGCCGTCACATCGAAATGAGAAATCTGAGGCAGAGCCAGGCACAAATAGCTGATAACAGACTTTCAGGTGCACCTCTTCACTTATCACTTCTGGGGTCACCTCTGTTTCTAAAGACTTGTTTTCCTTAAAAAAAAGATTGCTTAGGACACTTAACAGTGTGGTGTTGCGATAACAAAACCCTGCGAGGCTTTAGTTTTATGCCTGGGCTCCTTGTGCTGCTGTTCCCCAATTTGTTTCTGAAATGATTTCATGCAGCAGAGCTGTGGGAGAGGAAGGCAGCACTCTCCTTGTTCCCAGCTGTGAGTTCTGCTCTGCTTGGGATGGGACAGGGCCCTCCAAGGGAGTAGTGATGGAGTGAGGAATGGAGGCAAACAGGGTTTGTTTTGAAGCAGGGTGCACAGCACATACGGAGCGACGTACCCAGACTGGTGCACAGATTTGTTTAGCAAACAATAACCTGTGTTTTGTGCATGAATAAATAATTAACCTGATTTAAAAGAAGGGAGAAAGTAATAATTTTGCTATCTGCAGACCTCCTCTTCCCTGTCTGCTGGGCACGAGCGGTGTCCTCACACCTATGTTAGTGTGATGTGTGGGACTCTGCTTTGCAGATGGGAATGGGAGCACAGCATGAGGGTGGGGGCTGTGAGCTCAGCACACCCCATGCAGAGACTTCTCCTGGGTATGAGTAGAGCCCTCTGTACCCTCATGGGGGTTGGTTACTGCCCCCTCACATCAGCACTGCTGCTCCATGTGTTCCTCTCTGCCTGGAGTTCAGGAGTGACTGTAGTGATCAAAAGGCTCCAAATCCCTCTCAGGTTTGTGTCACTCCCCCCAAGTCTTCTGCTCATCCACTTGTTCAGGCTTTTGACTCCCCAAGGCTTTGCATTTTGGATCTTTTATGCTGGGGATGCTGCAGGTTGGATGCAGGAGGTTGCGTTGAGCGCAATGGGTTGAGCTGAATGCAGTGGGTTGGATGTAGAGGTTTTGTCCCTCATTTCCCTGCCCTCATACAGAGGGGATGACAGAAGCCCTGGGAGTTCAGCAGCAGGAGGCTGGGGAAAAGCAGCTCCTTATGCAGGGAAGCTGGCAGTTAGCACAGCCACTGACACCCAGAGCAGGACCAGCAGGAGATAAACTCAGGCAGTGGAGGTTGGACTCGTGGGTTCCTAATGCAAAGGAATAGCTGTGTGTCCCTGTGGAAGCCCCAAGTGCCTGATAGCTACTGTGCAGTGTGGGTTGAAAGAGAAAGTGTTCTTCTGTAGTCTCTCCAGAGCTGTTTCTGCTCTTCCTCTTGTTGGTGGGGCAGAAGGACACTGTGGAGACCTTCATTCTGGCTTGCTATCACTGATAGCTGGTCTGTGGGTGTATTTAGGTGTATCTTGTGCACACTGCTGCTCTGCTGTTGTTCTTTGCTGCTTGCAGAAGTGTTTCTCTTCAATACCAGGAAATAAGTGCAACAAATCCCCCCCCAGATCCTAACTGTGTCAGGGTTGGAAGGAAAAGAGAAAATGGAAATGGTCAGGATTTATCCTGCACGGAGCTGAAAATTATCTTCCTTGGAAAAGGAAAGGAAGAACTCTCAGATGCTCCTGTGCCACTGCTATTTCCTCCTTATTTTTCAGACACGTTTGGCTCCCCAGCACCTGTGGTTGGTGGGGGGAGGAACCATGCAGTTGTGGTCACTGGGGTGTCCTAAGCAGCCCCAGGCAAAGCTGCTGCTTCCCTCCATTCCTGCATTTCCAGGGCCAAAAATGAGGCGGAGAAAAGGACCCTCCATATGTGCCTTGCCAAACACTCACAGATGCAAGCCCAGATGGCAGCTCCCACTCTGCAGTGCCTTCTCCCTGTTCTTTTTATGGTGTTGGGAGCCTTCTTTGGTATCAGATGCCGAGTATGTGTTTGCTGTTTAAGTGCAGGGAGGCTGGAGCTCCTGTTTCAGTGTGGGGAAGGGAACGGAAGAGCAATCATTTGTGCTGATTGCTAATTTGAATAAACTTTTATTTTAGTTGCAACCCTGGAAGGTTTACCTTTGAATATCAAGCAAGGGCACGGCATGTCAGCTTGTCTTTGTTTTGTTGCAGTGCTGCCCTATGGTTTGGGAGGTTTGATGCTGTGCCATGCCATACAGTGCCATACTGTGCTGTGTTATACTATGCCCTGCCATGCCATTCTGTACCGCGCTGTGCCGTGTCACACCGTGCCATACTGTGTCATGTTGTGTCTGATGGGTGAGGGATGCACTTGCGCCAGAGCAACGTCACCTTGTGCCGGCTGGCGTCAGCCTGGGGACATCTGTGTCCCCCCCACCAGCCCCAAAGGAGAGGAATACCTGTCAGCGTGCCAGCCCCTCAGATGCCTCTTTCTTATAGAGAGGATTTGGGGATAAAAGGTTCTGTCTAATTTATTCCATCAGTGTAACAGTTAAGCATTCAATTGCAATATTGGAAACAGCTTTATAAAAGAAAACCATTGGAAAACCGGAGCTGACTGCACAGTTCTGTGGCTCTCTGCAGTCCCTCTGTTTCATCCCTCCCTCCCATGTGCTGCTCATTGGGCCCCACTATCACATAATAGAACCACAGAATGGTTTGAGTTGGAAGGGACATCCAGATGCCATCTGGTCCCATTCTCTGCAGTGCACAGGGTTGCCCACAGCTCCATCGGTGCTCACAGCCCCATCCATGACCTTGGGTGTCTGCAGGGATGGGGCACAATTGCCTCTCTGATTCTCTCCCATACTCTGTGGTGGTTCCAATTCTAACCCTGGTACCCCAACAACCCTCAGGAGAGAAAAATGTGTTTGAATCAGGTTGAAGCCTTGAGCAACCCCAGCAAAGTTGAAGAGCAGCAGAGCAATGTGATGGGGCGATGGGGTTGTGCTGTGCCTGCTGGCTGTTGCCTGTTTCTGATAGGCACTGACTTTCCAGAGCACCAAATTCATCCAATTTAAATAAACAAATCCTGAAAATAAGGGTTTGTAATTGAAATGCTGAGAGATTCTTATCGATAGCATCTGAGGGTGCCGTGCTGTAATAAGCAGCCCTTCTCGGATGCTAGGAGTTATTGAGGTTGCTCCATATCTATGACAGTTTAATCAGATCTTGAAAATCAGGGACATTATATTTTGCACCTGCTCATGGAAAAAAAATGAATGATGTGGCTCCCCATCACGGATCTTTTATGCACAAGGCAGGCTACCGAGAGTACATAATTCAGAGGGGAAATGGAATTACACCATGAATGAAGACTAAGCCCACAGTGTGGTTGAATGTCATACCGGGTGGAAGAGGAACATCTCTTCTTTCTTCGTACCTGGCCATGACAAATGAGATGCAGGTGAAATTTATGAAGGTTCTTCCAGGGAAAGGAGGGGGCTGAGAGCACAGGGAGGTTTATACAAGAGTATTTTGGAGAGAAACCAGCCCCAGCTGGAATGATCAGAACACAGGGACGGATGCATTTGCTTTTCTTCTCCTTTTGTTATCTGGGTATGTGTGAATGTACTTGCTTGCTTAATCTGTGCATTTACTTATCCTATTGCCGGTACTTAAAATGCATGAAAAACATACAGCCGGGAGGTTTAAATACAAATCCGTTCACTTAGAAGTGGCCTTAACATCTATGAAAGGTTCCAAGTCCTTAGACAAGAAGCAAAATAACGGATTTACTTTTGATTTCTAAAACACCACCCAGAGGTGAGGAGTGAATTCAGCAGAAATCGGAACAGATTTACTTTCATTTTCCTCTTCAAGCATGAAAGCAGAGGTGTCAAAGAGAGTTCATCACTGGAGTGTGTTCATTATCTGTCCCACCTCAGCTGTGGGAGGCTGAGCTGGAGAGCCATTACCCACAGACAACCCCTCAGAGCCCCTTGTGGGATGTTTGTATCCCCACAGTTCCTCCTCTGCAATTTACTTATTGCAGCCACACTTGATTGCGTAGAGCTCAGCCACGCAGTCACCAGAAGGCAATAAACGTTTCCCCACCGTTCCCACAGTCAGCCATTAGAAGCTGGCATCGTTTTCTTTGATTAATCAGTGAACTAAACAGCCAATAATGTTGTTCTTAATGAAGTATTTTAGAGGAGCCCGTTGCGTCCAGAGGTGCTTTGGAGACTGTTCCAAAGGGCTGTGTGAACTCAGGATGAATGCAGAAGGCTCATCTGGACATATCTCTTTATGACCTACCATAGGGATCCTGCTGCTATAGCAGGGGCGGTTGGATCTGATGTTCTCTAGAGGTCTCTTCCAGTCCCTACAGTTCTGTGGTTCTATGAAGTTGCCATGCAATGATAACACAACGAGAGGCTCTCTTCTGCACCAACAAGGCTCCTGCTAGACTTAGAGCTATTGTCAAGCCAGAGAGATTGAGAAGTGTTTTCCCTGTTGGCACTTGGGTCGCTTCTGACCCAGCCTGGGTGGCATGCTTACTTGATAACCTATTCCAGACAACCAAAAAGAGGAAAACATCAGCACCCCCACTACTGGCTGCTTAGCTGTAGGCACTGCGATGTGGCGCTGAGGACAGAGAATCTTGTGGGCTGCTGTAGGAACAGGGGTGGTTGAACAACTGCAACAAGTGTGTTGTGCTGCCCTGAACCCAGTGTGCCACACAGCAGCAGTGTGGTGGGATCTTTCCCCACAGAGAAGGACTTTTTCACCTGAAGCCCATTGAAATTTCTTTCTCAGCTGCATCCAGTTGTCATCTCTCCACCCGTCCCACACTGACCTTTTAAGTTCTCTGAAACCCTTTCCATTCCTTTTCTGCCTTTCTGAAATAGCTCGCGCTTCTGCTGGCATTTCCCCAGCTGCAAAAATCCTCCTGCTGCAGGGCTGTGGCACCTAGGGATGCTGAGTTCCCTGCAGGCAAAAGCCTCCTCCTCTGCAGCAGCCTCCAGGCCCAGCAGGATTCTGGTGGCACAGCTTTTCCCTTACTGAAGAGATGCGATTGCTCTTGGATAGGGCCTCCTCTCAAGAACTTGTCACAGGGGAGAACTCCACTTTGAAGTTTTTAATCCCTCTCCTCCCTCAGAACGAGCTCCCCAGGATGAAGCTCCGTGCTTTACAAAACTAAAATACTTAAAAGAGGAAAGCCTTACATATTCATGGAGAGTCTTGCTTGGGTTTTGAGGAAGCATCATGAAACAGAAAGTGCTCCAGGAAACTGCCATGGACATGCGGCTTTCACACTCAGCTGGATGCAACCATCTGACATCTGCAGCAAACCTGCAACCACAGGCTCTGGTTTCCCTTTCTGCTCTGGGCTATTTGTGCTGAAGGGTTGGAGGTTTCCTTCCTATTGTGATCCCAACGTGTCCTGCTCAGTGCCCAACACCCTCCATCACTGCTCTGAGTTCTGGATCAAAAAGCAGCAATTGTGAAAAGAGGCCCCTAAAGCAAACAGAGAAAGACTTCCCCCATTGCCAGCTGCCCCCGCAGGTGAGAACTACCCAGGAGGGGAATGGGACTGCTGGCACTATGCAGAGGGGTTGGACACATGCATTGGTCACAATGCAGAGCAGGGGAGTCACATCTGCTGCCTGCAGTGGTCCCTTCTCTTGCATGCGTTAGTACGGGCATGTTCGGTGAGCAGATTCATTAATCTTGTCTGCGAACGTTACTTTAAATCCAGGTGGTACAGCATAAGAGACAGTTTAGAAATTATGTAGCTTTCTGACTGATGAGCTCCTTTACTGTTGCCATCATTCCCCTAATAATTATGCCCATGCACAGCTCTGCGTTTGATTGTGCTGGAAGATGGATTCACGTTTCCTGCAGGCACGCTGGATGAAATGACTTCCGTTTGAAAGCTCTGTTTGCAAAGTTCCCTTTGTTCCTGCTGTGAAATTCCTGCGTCGAGCAGAGCCTATTCTGCTCAGAGACGCTCCTGAACACCATCTGGGTGGGTTCCCTGGGCTGCCTTCAGATTGTGCTCAGGATGCAGTCGGTGCTTGTCATTCAGGCTGATGTATAGGCGAAGAAAACAGCGCCGAGAATAACGTTTTGGTTTACGCTGTCAAAGAAAGAAAGAAAGAAAGGAGAAACTCATTTTGAGAGCCGAGCTGTGGGCACTCACTCTATCTTTTGCCTTTTTTAACACTTGCTCTCTGGGCACTGCTCTGGTTGCCAACCTCAGACACGGTGCTGATGGAGACCTGGCTTAGAGGCCGCCCAGGTGTCCTGTTGTAACTGTGCCAGGCTGAACAAATGCACCCTTGCAAACAAAGCCACTGATATCTGTGGTAAAGCAGAGCAGAAACACAGGTGCAAATGAAACACCTTTCTATCCCTCACTCTACTTGTGCTCAGGCTCTGAGTGCAAAGCTGCATCCAGGAAAGGTGGCAATTAGATGAGCTGGTTACAGTGCAATTGTGAGTGTGGCAGAAAGAAAACAAAGCTTGTGGAGTACTTGTTGTGCAGGGCTAAAGGCACCACTGAGCATTTCAGGAAGAATATTAACTTATACATCCTTATTGACTTTCCCAGCACTCAGCAGTCAATGGGAAAGTGGGATCTGCTGGGATACACTGAGGTCAGGTTTGTCTATGGATGTGTCCTGTGCTTGGCAGGGATGTGAACTGAAGGAATCCTTCACGAATACTGGATTGACTCCAGAATCCCAGTGCACTTCACGCCCCATGAGGCTTCCCCTGTGCTGCTTTTGCCCATGGGAAGAGCTGGGTGGTGCCCACTGCAGGCGGAATTTCTGGGTGAACTGGGAAATTTTGAGACAAGCAGGACATTATTATGCGTGCTCATATAGTCATCACCAATTAGCATTGTAAAGTGTTCGGTGAGACAAGGCTCCGGGACCCTGATTTAGAATTAATTTCTTCAGCGGAGCTTTGAGTCCAAGTTAATCACTGTTGGATTTGGGATTACCATGCTTGTAGGAAAGGCTGCTAAAACCACCACTTTTGTCATGATCCAGCAGCTCACGGGGCTTAACTCCTCACCGAAGGGAAATGTGCATGTCAGAGAGTTCTGTGATCCCCATGGGCCATCGGAGCTGCTCCTTCGCTAGAGCAGAAGAAGGAGGGCCCTCACACGCTCTCTCATTTTTAAAATGATTAAATTGAAGTTGCACTTAAATTCAAATCACCCATTCAAATTAACAATTCTAATGTTCCTGATCTATTGATCTGTTGGCTAAGACCATTTGGAACAGACTGTAATTAAACCACAAAAGCCCGGACACCAGCAACGCTGAGGGAACAGTACAATAGCTAGGAGAGATTCATGCCAACCCACCCTTAACCCATTAAACCCCCCTTTTTTTTCCTGGGAAAAAGCTTGTCCCATGCCCATCCTTAGCAAAGTATTGAGGTTAGTGAGGCAGCTCCCATCAAGGCCAATGGATGGCACATCAAGCTTGGGGTGCTCAATCCATTCCCAGCAGCACAGAGTCAGGTCCTGTGTTGGCCCCTCAATGTGCAGGAGTGAGACCTTTTGGCTTCCACTGGGAGAACTGGGACGGTGAGGCTTTGATTTGGGTTTTCTGCTCTCAGTCTCACATTGGGAATTGCTGCTGAGCCCACGTGCTCCATAGCAGCCATGTGTCCTTACCGCCTCTGTTGGCTGGGCTTGGGCAAACACCTGCACGGATATTTCTGTTAAGATGGAAACCTGAACCCAGAATGATTATCAGTTAAAAAAAAAAAAAAAAGAGTTTACTCCTCCGTTCTGTTTTGATTTTAATTACAAAAAGGTTAGCATTTTTTTGTACAATTTAAACAGAAATGAGACAGGAAAAGGTCAAAACACAAGGGGCCTGGAACATCTCTAATCCCTTAATGGAGAGCAATGCGGGGCTCTAATATTTGAACAATCAACATAGACTTTTGTTATGAAGACCAACACGCGATGGAAGAAGGTAAGAGGCTTTTAGATCTATTAGAAAACTGGTGTGCTGGGAATGGGGGGAAATGATGATGGGAAAATTAAAATTCAGCTCCAGCAGAAGGTTGCAGTGTTCAACTTGCAGCTCAGTGCATCGATCTGTTCCAGCATTTGACTTTCAACCATGACAAAACTGTGGGCAAATTAATTGTTCTCCAGGATATTAGGCATCAGAGTCTATTAATCCTCTCTGGAGTCGGATGCTCCATGAATACTAATGAAAGCTGAGAGCTGCAGTCATGTCTTTCCCAGTCTGACTCAATGCTATCGCTGCTGCTGCTTCCATGGGGGGCAGGGGAGGGAGGGAAGCCCTGAGTGCTAGTCAGCCATTTGCTACTTTTATTCAGATTTAAGGCTGATTACAATTGGAAAGAATAGCGTAATATGGCAAATCCTCCTCTCCAAGCTGGGGAGGGTCTGAAAATCAGAAAGCGAGAGGCAGCCTTGTGTGTTTTCCACGAGGAAAAAGTGAAAGGCGTAAGTTATTTATGCAAATTCTAGGTTTGAACTCAGACGTGTTTTAAGGAAGATCTCAAGAAATCATTTCTTAATTACACATTGCACTTACTTTGCCCTCATCCAGATATTTTTTTCTCCAGGGCTAAAACCTGTGCAAGGTATACTTCATATCTAGTTATTGTTTGACAAACATAGGAGATTCCTTTCAGCTCTTTATTTCCCCTTAAAAAAGTCCTCCCCCTCTCTCCCCCGAACCTCCCAGTACTCTTCAGGGAAAGGAGCCCTGCTCCTGGAACCTCTGCAGATTAATACTTAGCACTAATCTGCATATTGCTATAAAGTAGATGGAGGCTGCAGGAAGGGGATATTGAAGATGTTTTACCTTCACTAATGCCGCACATTTAAGTAATCCTCTGGAATTCCAGCATAGCTTTAATCGTCCAAACCGAAGTCAGGACCATATCTGTATAATTAATCCACAGAGCATAACGTTGCCTGGTGAAAGCGAATACTCTTCCAAATATTTGGCCAGCTCGTATAACAGGGCTCATCCAATGTGCTATTCCAACTTCTCATTTTGTTTTAGAATCAGGTTGCACTAAAGCAGCAAAGTAAAAAGCATCAATACTGGGTTTGGAACAAGGAGCTTCCATTGATGAGCTCGTGTTATATTCTCATCTTAAATGCATGGAAGTTCCCAGTGGATCAAGATGAGAATATATTATATTCACCATACTGTATCCTTTTGTCTCCTCTTTTCCCTTATGCTTGCTCATAACACTGTATTTACAGCTTGGGAAAAGCTGAAATGCATTTGCAGCATAAGAACAGGGCTGAAAAATTTGGGTAATGAGCAAAGCCCAACCAGACTGCCAGGCAGTTTGGTTTTCAACAGGATAACGGGCAGTGTGTGAGTCAACATAGAGTGCTTGCCCTGTGCTGAAGTGCACAGCCATTGGAGAGCTGCTCTGGTTCTTAGGGCCATTTTCCATCCTGAGAGCACGTGGCTCTGCCCAGGACAGGTGTGGTGTGCATTAAGGAGACACTCGTTTTGACTGGGTTGAGAATGCTGCAATACAAGGAGAGCAGGGTGATTAGCCTGGGCTCTAACTGTGAAGATATTTATGTCTGTGCAAACACAGCACGCGCCTTCCGCATGATTTGGAGCTAAATGCGGTGTTACTTAATTAATGCATATGTAACACACAAGGCTATTACACCTATTAGAGCTGTTGGACAATTAAAATTCCAGTGGTCCTTGCTATGACGGTAGGCCATGACAAAGGGTTGGAATACTTCTCCACCCATGAACAACTGGTGAGGGCCGAGATAAAGAAGCAGCAGCCAGAAAGCTGCATCCAGGTTTGCCTCAGTTTAGGGAAGTGTGAGGCTCATGGCCCAGAGCCTGGGGGAGATGGTGAGAATACACTGCGGCCTGTGGACTCTCATCCCAATTGTGGGGAGGTGTTGGAACAGTGTTAGAATGGTGACGCATGGGTGCAAGGCTGTCCAGGGAGGTGGTGGTGTCACCATCCACGGAGGTGTTAAAGAAGCACGTGGATGTGGCGTGGTCAGTAGGTATGGTGGGAGTGTGTTGGACTTGGACTTGGGGATCCTAAAGGTCTTTTCTAACCGTAATGATTCTATGGTTCCTCGTGAGTGCTGCATTCCCAGAGCCCCAGCAGGGCTGGGGCACAACATTGGAGCAGTGGCAGGGCGCTGCCTGCAGGCTGAGGTCATTGCTGGTGGGGTGCTTTGCTGGGAATGGCCCTGTGACTCTCAGCTGGGCTTTCTGGGGTACAGCAGATCTGTGGCTTTCCCAGCGCCATGTTGCCATGTTCCCTGTGCCTCTGGGTCATTGTCTTCCAAATTGAGTTGAAGCATCACTTGCTGTAGTTAGACAGAGACCACTGCTTAGGAATGTGGGTGCAGGTGTAACTGCGTGGTTGGGCTCTCATGGGGCAGTTCTAAGGTCTTCACCTGTTACCCCCTAAAGCCCTGCAGAGGGTGAACTTGCACTTAGGGAGCAACCACAGAAAACTTCTTTTTCCTTTGTGGTATAGTTGTCAAATTGAGAGACAGCTTTTGCTCCATCCCAGCTCCACATGGTGCCAGATGGACATGGATGTGCCCGGTGTCTCATCCTGAGAGCAGGAATGGCCATATGCTGGGGCTGGGTAAGAGCTGGGCACCTTTGGGAGCACTGGGAGCTGGTGCCCAGCAGTGGTGGCGTGCAAACCTCCATCCCTGCTCTGCATTACCCAGGCCCTGCATTCCATTTTGGAAAAGCTGACTTCAAATGAAAGAGCCCTTTGAAAAATCACGGGGTATTTTATTCATGATTAGGTTTTGTCCAAAGTCTTTTGACAAGAAAATAGGTGATCCAGCTCAGAGAGCTTTTCTTTTCTGGTACATAAGAAACCCATTACACATCTTTTTTTAAAAAACAAAAACTTTCTTATTCTCTTTGAGCAAGTGTGGCCAGCTGTAAGAGGAGCAAACTCTGTCTCCAAATGGCTTTAATACAAAACAGGCCCAGCAGGCTCCTTGTGCATTGTTTAACTGTTGCTTCGGTTTCCCCACTTCTCCTTGGCTGCATCAGGTACTTACCATTTAGAGGCATAAGTTTCTAATGTTTAAAATGTAGCACGTTGTTTCAGTTAATGTAATTATCCTCTTTCCCCCACCCTGGTTTTATCTCTGTTCTCCCAGCAGTGGGCTGGCTGTGATGCTGGCCCTGGGTTTGGGTTTTGGGCAGCCCGTGCAGCAGCTCAGAGTACAAACCTCACAGATGAAATAAGGCAGCACATCCTATAGCCCAAGTTAGCACTTTTTGCTGACCACGTGCCTTATGACCCGGACACAACTCCTGGCAGTGATGCAGAAGCTGCCCTGACCACACACATTCCCGGTGGGAACCCCAGGGACAGCTTGACTGGCTGCTTCTAGTTCCTGCTGCAAGGCAGCAAGCGCACCACAACAAGTAATGTATGGTGAGCTGTGTTGCAAGAAAAATCCCAAATGCATGAAGGAAAACCTGTGCCCAACATAGAATTTCTTAGTGTTTATTACAAAGACTGGGCAACACTGTTCAATTTGAGCCCGTAGCGTAGGGCCAGAGAGGAAGAATGGCTGCAGTGAGCCCTGCAGAGCATCCCTGGTGCCACTTGGCACTGTGTCCTCAAGGCACAGGAGGATGCTGGGTTCTTTGTGTTTTGCTGGTGTCCTCTCTGCGGCTCACAGGAGGCACTTAGTTGCAGTGCTGACTTGTGTGCTCCTTCTCTCCTTCTTCTGCCCTGTAAGCAGTTTGCAGCATGGGTTACCTTGTTTTACAGCGTGTGTGGTGCCTGATGGAAGGGGATTGATCTCTTATCGATGCCACAGGCATTTGTCTAATAGAAGTGAATAGAAATCAAATACTAACAGAGAAAATACAGCTGGGTCTGGAGTGCTATTGATGCCGGGCTCAGCAGGAGCTGTCGCTCTGGCACAGTCCTGCTTTTCCTCATACGTTCCACAAGTGGAAAAGGTAACAGGCACTCATACAATCTGCACTGCATAACCACACCTCTGTGCAGCACAGGTTTGCACCAGCTCTCTTCATAATCCCTTCACAATGTTCATGCTGTTCTCACCAGTGGAAAAAAGACATTGCCAGTTTGTGTTCCCAGTGGCAGACACAAGAGAAGGTTTAATTACAGAGAAAATATCTGCGTATGAAGTTCTTAGCGTATGAAGTTCTTAGAATTTTCATGTTTGGGAGAAAAAGAAGTCTGAAGAAGTGCTCAGGAGATCCTCTGTGCTTGTGAGTGCAGATATAGGACTACGGCAAGGGGCGGCTCAGCCCTGCTGGAGTTGGAAGAAGTACATGCACCACTGAAGATGAATGCGTCCTTCAAAATAATATGAATAAACATGAAATCATACAAATCATATGTACTAAGAATAATGTTTATGCTGCTGGAGCAGGAGCAGGAGGTGGTATGGCATTCCCTGATGACAAGAGCTGGAGGGTTGCGATGGACAGCGGACACAGGCACAGTTCTCTGACCTTGCGACAAAGAGCCAATTCATTTGGTGGATGTATAGAGAAGGATTAGTGAGTAGGAGTGGTGAAATGGTTTTATAGCACAGTAAACTTGTGCTGCACCGCTGCGATGGGCGCTAGGATATTGCCCAAGGTTCTGGTGTCAGCGTTTTTAAGGGGATGTAGAGGGCGTCATAGAAAGCCGCAAAATTGTTTATGAGATGAAGAAAATGAGCTACAGAAAAAGAGACTATGAGCTCACGTGAGGTCAGGAAGAAGAGTGAATGAGTGAACGCCTTCCTTAAATCCTGAAACACCTTCTTGGGGAGAAAGCACCAGGAGCTGAGGGCGTCGGGTCTGCAGAAGGGTGGAATGGGAGCCAAAGGCTACAGGCAGAAGCGAGACGTGCACCGTGGAAATGAGACTCAGGCTGCTGGGAGGGAGCGGAATGACTGCCTGGAAAAAACTGCCCATAAAGTTGTGTATTTTCCATCTCCTCACACTTCCAAGACAGGCACCTCGGCCCTCGGGGGGCTAGGTGTGAGCAATGCAAGTTGTTGGGGGGAAAAGAGCCCAGATAAAGGGCCAGAGCTGGAGGAGTCGGGGCGCACGGTGGGATGGCTCCTGCCATCTGCGGGCAGCGTGGCGCGGGGCTGGGGCCGTGCTCCGGGGGGAGCCGGCCTTATTATTCCCATTGATGTTGCTTCACAAAGTGTTTCATAACTTCCTGAAGAAACAAAAGCGCGAACCCATCTGCATGAATTTAAAGTGGCAGCTTCAAAGCCAGCAGAGCTCGCCCGGCGCGGCAGCCAAACGCTGTGATCGAGTCCTGCTGCTCGCAGCCTCCCAGGGCCTCGCTGCCGAACCGCCACCGCCTTCAAAACCAGCAGAGGAACGGATGGGGAGAAAAACAACAACAACAACAACACAGAGCTTGGAGATATTAGCGCTTTCCGACAGGTTTGAAAACAAACACAAGGTGGAAAAAAAAAAAGAAAGCAAGCAAAGAGAAAAGAAGCAGCTCCTTGAAACGAAGCACTTAAAAGTCCTCCTTTGGGGCTTGGAGGAAATCTCTGTGATTTCCAATGTTTTGAGAAAAGCTGCAACTTAGTTGACAAAAAAAAAAAAAAAAGAAAAAAGAAAAAAGAAAAAAAAAGAAAAAAAAAAGAAGCAGAAGAAGAAAAAAAGAAAGAAAAGCTTTTTATTTCCCCACCACAAGCAAACAAAAGCCTTACTTCCTCCTGTGTTTCCTCCTGTGTGCTCCCTCTGCTGTGTTCTCGCTTTATCCTGCCCTACTGTGAGAGGTGATCCTGCCCCCAGCTCTGTGTGTGCCCATGGCCCTTGTCTTGTGGCTGGTTGGTTCCCTCCTGCCTTTGGCCATGCAGAGGATCTTGAAGAGCCCCACTGAATGTCTGCTGATGTGGCTTGATTTCACTTTGACGCTAACAAAGCAGTAAATTGCTTCCCGTAGTTGTTTTATTTATAGGTTGATTTGCATCGTGAAGACAAGTTGGCCTATCAATAATGTTAGACCAATTAAGGTCACTTGTCCCCTCCTCTCTTTCTGGGGTCTCATCTCTCACTTGTACATTGATGACGCGTGGTGACTGATGGGCTGGGGGGGCCCAGCTCTGCCTCTGAGTCGATTCTCAAATACATTCCCTTAGCTTGGGTCAAGCTGCAGTCGTGTTTGGGCTGTGCTGTGTTCTTCAGAAGGAAAGGGCTGTTTGCAGCACCCGCAGTGAGAGTGATTTAGCGAATAAGTGATGTGCAGTTGTTCCCTCAAAAGGAAAGTAGAAGGCAAAATAGCAGATTCATATTTCATTGTGAAATCTGTCAGGTTAATTCATTACCGGGTACAGGTTGCTCTACAATGGAAAAATTAAGCCTGACTTGGGTTAAAAACACCAAACATGTTCTCCTGTGCTTTCTTCTTCTGGTGCTCAGAGCTGCAATTCTCAGCCTTCCTAGGGCAGTGCACACTCACACCTTCATTTATTCCGCCTCAACAAACATCTGACGATATCCATAGGAAACTTGTACTTTAAAGTGGAAACATTCTCCATCTACCTCCTGGGGAAGGTTTTTCTTTTCTCTGAGTAAGTATTTGATCCTGTAGGTGTGAAAAATGGGAGCAAGGCTTGCAGTCCTCCATGGGCAGAACTCTGAGATCAACAGAACTTGCTCCCTGTGTGAGATCTGAATGTTCAAATCATCATGCAATAAATCTCCACATTCTCAGGACTGCAAACAGCACAAAAGGAAGTGAATCATCTGCTTCTGCTTCAGAGACACCTGAAACACACTGCAGGAACCCTGAGCAGACTTCATCACGCACAGAACCTAAGCTGATATTCTGCTGTGTCAGGGGATGCCCATGGCTGGACTGGAGGTCATCCAAGGAAACCTCATATTATTCCTTTGCAAAAAGAAGGGAGAAACCACTGGTCAGATCTGGGCACACTCAGCCCCCTCACCAGTGAGTCCCAGCAGTAACTGCTAGTGTGTAGTGGAGGACACCTGGGGATATCTGTTTGAAGCTTGCTGCCTACGGCCATCCCAAAGGTCCAAGGAGGTGCCTAGAAAGCTCTTGTTTTCCAGAACCTTTCTTGCCTGTGGTGTCTGTGGCTGCTATAGGATGTGAATTCCCCATGGAGGTTTATACCCTCCAGTCTCCCTGCCTGTCCTCTTGTGTCTTCATGCCACCAACACAAAATTCCCACCATTAGGTATAGCTGTTTCTTGGACCAAAGTTCCCTGTTTTTACCCTTGGGCAGGGCTGGTATAGGGTCCTGGGGGTGCCCCATTCCCCATCTGTCCCTGCTCTAGGGACACTCTCAGGCACTTTCCAAGCGCAAGGGTTTTGTAACCCAAAGCCCACTCTGCTGCTCTGTCTCTGTGCCATGATAGAGGAGGAGCACAAGGAAATTTTGCATAGAGGACTTTGTTCACATGCAGGTCTGGGGTGAAGGCAGGCGACCAGTCCAGAGCTTTATTTTCACTTCATTCTGTGCCCAAGCCTCCACTGCAGGTAATGTGGGCAGCTCTGAGTAATCCTGAGTGGCTGTATCTGGCAGATACACTCACCCTTCCCTGTGATTGCGGAGAGAATCTTCTTCGTGCCTGAAACAATGCAGCCTTCCCTTTTGGAGTTATTTGTTTGCACATGTTCACGGGGAAACAGTTTTAAATATGGTAATAATGAACATCCAATCAGTTACCATAGTGTTCAGGGATATAGTCGCGGCAGTCAATCTGCAATCGCAAATCTGCATATTTATGCAGTTTCATTAATTATGTATTATGCAGCATTAATCCCAATAATATGTGTACGCTTGTTCAGTAGAACAGAGAGAAAAGACCAGCCTGGCAGAAGAATTAATCAGAGAGCCATTCACAGATCCCGCTTTGCTTTAGGTTGCAATTACAAGTATTTTGACTTAAAAGGTTTTGCATTAAAAAATTAATTTTGCCAGATTTTGAGGTCCCCACGTAGCCACAAAAATTCAAGTTAAGCTATGAAAAATGGCTCCTCCATGTCTTCTGGTAGCAATCACAGCCGAGCATAGGAGGGGCTTTTAAGAGGGATTCCTGTCAAACAGTCTGTTAATTATCTCGGCTATAAGAAGAAACCACATTTCCTGGGGCAGGGACTGGTTTATTCGCTCTGTGCTTGTGCAGCACCTGCATAGCGGTGCCTGAGCCCACTGCTTAGTGCTGGGGTGTGGTAACCAACACATGTAATGACTTGTAGCCAAACGAGGTTAGGTCTGTAATTGTTGCATCCCCCATTGTGTCCAAGAGAAAGCACAATGTGGATCCAAGAGCCGCTGCCATCGTATCTTACAGCAATCCCACCCTCTCCAAACACAGCTCTGCGTTATGTCTCAGCGCATAAGAGGATTCGCTGGTGGCTTCTGTAAATAGGAGAAGTTCAGGCAGCGTGCGGGAAGGGAAGAGAGGCCAAACTTTGTAGGGACACTGCTGAGGTGGGAAGGTTGGCAGAGGCAAGGATGCATGCGGTTGGGGTGCACATGGTGCTCCAGAGACCCAGCACTATTTACCCTGGTGCTAGTGACCGATGCATAATGCATGAGCAATGTGTACGACTGATGTAATAAAAAAATATAGGCAGGACATTTAGCTAGGAAAAAATGCAGAAAGGCAATTCCTCACACTGTCGTAATTTGTGACACTGGCTTCAATTTGTTTTCATTAGTGGTTTGCTAATGCATTTATTAGCCATTACATACGTACGGCAAAATGATGAGGTTTCCATATCTATATATGCAGATATAATACGTCTGGCACATCTATCGATAGAGCGGGTAAATATGAGGCTCCTTCTCATTATTCCCCGAGAGGCTTTGCTGGATTATTTTTTTGGACTTTAATAGAAAGACCACCCACTTTTTCCAGTGTATTTTGTTTCCTATATGTGGATAGCTGGTAGATTGCAAGAACACAGGATTCTTTAAAACAGGCAGAAATACACCAAGAGCTTCAGGCTCTGACAAACTCTTTAGAAAATAGGGTGATTTGGGTCCAGCTGTGTAAATGTTTTCAGTTTCGCTGCTGAGGCCCTGAGTTTGATTTTGTGCCAAGACAAGCCTTGCTCGAGTTGTTTTTGGCAAAGCCTCCTGGCTGAGGAATGTCAGCATCACTTTCAAAATATGATGGTTTGTAATTTGGACCACAGAATGAAAACTGAGCTTCTGGTACATTTTGCCATCATCTAATTACCAGGTCCCCAATTACAGTCAAGGAACAGTCTCTGTAGCTTGGCGCATAGGAAGGTTATTCCCATTGTAGGAGATCTCTGCATATACATTTCCCTGAATGCATTCCTGAGGTGTTAACAGCTTCTCAGACCGGCCAGCACGCTTCTCCCAAAGAGCAGATGGGCATTGGCATGGGCTGCCCAGGAAGGTGCTGTGGTCACCATCCCTGGAGCTGTTTAAGAACCATGAGCCCGAAGACGTCTATCATAGAATCATAGAATGGCCTGGGTTGAAAAGAATCATAAAGATCGTTTAGTTTCACCCTCCCTGCCATGGGTAGGGTTGCCAACAACTAGAACAGGTTGTCCAGAGCCACTTCGGTGGAGGGCTCCCTCTGTCACTGCGCCCCAGGCAGCTTGCTCTGGCTGAGGATCTCTATTGCTGCCTTTAGTGCTGTGTTTCTCTGTGTTTGAGGGTGATGAAAGCAGGAGGTGTTGAAGGCCTTTAAAAATCAGACTGATGGTATCGTGGAAGTCGGATGCTTTAAAATGAAAGTGCCCAGAACTAAAAGAAGTTTTGGTTATCTGGCCCGTAATGTCTGCATGGTTCTGTATCCTTCTCCACATACTGGAGTGAATAATATTAACCTCTCTTGCCAGAGGGCAGAACGGCTCAATCACTGCTTACAGAGCACTTTGGAGATGAAGTGGATGAGCTGAGAATTATTTTTTATGATGAAAAAAGATTGGCAGGGATCTGCTGGCATCTGCATCCTGGACCCAGTGGTCCTTCAGCGAACCCCCTGCAGCATTCTCCCTGGGCACAATTCCCCTTCTTCCCAATGGCTGATGACCTTGAACACTTGACTTGCAGCAGGCACAGTGCTTGATAGATAATGGCCACAGAAAGGAAAGTTATCCTCTGCTTGCCCTGAGTAATCGCCGAAGACAAATTTGGGTGCATCATCATTACACATGCCTCCTGCTAATGTAGCTTAAGTGCTAATTCTTGTACCTATTCCATTGTAACAGCAAGAGGTTTATCTTTAATTGGGTTTCATGCTCTAGATGTTTCAATGACAAAGGTTTGAACAGGTGAGGCATGCCTTATGAGAGCTGAATACATATCTGTGTAGGATTGAGTGTAGTTGACTACTGCCCCATTCCAAACATTATGAAAGAAAAACTGAGGAGTATCTTGGTTTCCAGGTATCTTGTCCGGGCCTGAGCTTCCAGCACAGGAGGGATGCAGAGCTGCTGGAGTGGGTCCAGAGGGGGGCCACTGTAGTGGAAATGCTAAGTCACAGCCTGAAGCAGCAATTAAGCACCTGGTGGAAAGGCAGGGCAAACCCAGGGGAGCTCAGGTGCATGCAATGTACCTGAGTGATCAAAAGGAGTGGAGCCAGCATACAGCCCTTCCCAGCCCTCATTTAAGGGTTGGCAGTGGAGGCAAAGGTATCTTGTTGGAGATCCTTGCCTATCAGAGGTCTTCTAAAGGTAAGCAGCTTTACATCCCCTTTCTTTGTTTTTACGTCTGTGACTACTGCTTTTGGGTTTGTTCTCATTTGTTGCAGCTAAAGACTTTGCCATCCTACTGTTACTGCTGTGCTTTCCTTTACATTATAGTGTTATAGCCATGATGTTGCTCAGAGGGCTGAGGAATATTTCCTATGCAGAAAGGCTGAGGGAGTTGGGCTGTTCAGCCTGGAGAAAAGAAAGTTTAAAGGAGGATGGGAGTAACTCTTCACACAGCCTGATAGTGACAGGACAAGGGGGATGGCTTTAAACTAAATGAGGGGTGTTTGAGTTTGGGCAATTCCTCAGTGAGGAATTGTGATGCTTTGGCAGTGCTGCCCAGAGTTGTGGGTTCCTCATCATCACTGGAGGTGCCTGAGGCCATTGATGGACCCTGGGCAGCCTGAACTGGGGGGATGCCAGCACATGGTGGAGGTGGGTGATGTGTAAGGTCTCCTCCAGTCTCAGCCATTCTGTGATTTGTTTGATAGCACAATGACTCCAGTGTGCATAAAGATGATAGGGAATGTAAATGTGAGTTTTGGCTATCACCCATAGCAACATCAGCTCCTCTCATGACCAGTTCTTGGTGTTCAATCTGTAGACTCTGGGTTGTGGTGAACCATTGGCTGCCTGGAGCCAGGATCTGCCCAAAGCTGGGGTGCAGGAGCATTGCCTGCACAGCTGGGCTGCCTGTGCTGCACTGAATCACCCCAAGTGTCAGTAATGTACTTCCCCCTCATCGCTAACACGTTTTTAAAATGTTAATATAGAGTAAATGACTTTTCTTTTTATACTTCTTAAAATAAGATTTCTCGCTCCGAGATGGTGTTTCTGGCTGTCGTTACTATGTCTCTCCTTTATTACAGACTATATTAGATGGACTGTAGAGATCTCATACAGATTTTATAGGAACTATTTTATTTATAAGAGTTTTCCTAGTGTCAGATGGATCTGACGCTTCTGGAGTCCCCTTTCTCACTCCCAGCAGAATATAGAGCTTCTGCTCACACCGCAGCCATGGGTCTGAACATATCTTGGGCAGGAGCATGCAGCAGCACTGGTCCTTTGCTCAGTGATACATCAATATGCATACAGTTATTAGGAGCTGCCCTTTCCTGTAGGGCCAGTGTCCCGGACAAGCTCCTGCTGCCCTCATTCCTGTGTGTGGTATTGCAGCTGTTATATTTATTTATTACTGCTAGTTCCTAAGGTATGAGATCTCTGCCCCTGCAGGTGAAACAGGCCATTGATTTGACCATGGGTAAAATGCTTTCTTACATACAAACTGCAGACCTGGGGAATGCTCAGACACCTTGTGATCCTCAGGGCTGTCTTGCACAAGATGGTGCCCATGTCCTGCAGAGCTGTGGTGGTTGTATGATACAGAGCTTCTCTTGTATGGCAGCTGTAGCTGAAGGGTTCTCTTGGGCTGCCTGCTGAGGATGAAATCCTGGGCCTAGGCAAGAGAAATTTACAGAGGGAAAGCACACTGCATTCCCTTGTGCTGGCATTTGCATATCACATTAAGGAGAACAAGACAAGCAAAGCACAACAATGAATCGCCTGGGCCAGGGAGGTGTGCGTTGTTACCATCCCAGGCAGCTGATTTTTTTGTGAACAAATAAAGAAGAAAAGCTAAGAGCCCTGTGAAGTTTTGTTTGGGTTTGGCTCTGGCCACCCTCCCATGGCGGTGTGCTGGTGATGTGCCTTTCAGAACTCTCTTTTGAGGTTTGGTGTTTGCCTTTTTTCCTCCCTCTCCTCATGTGAGGTGGAAGCAGGTTGACTTGGTGCCCCTGCTGGTCCCATGGGCAGGCGGGCGGCAATGGCCCTGGCATGATGCTGGTGTTTTACCTGAGGGCTGTTTCCTATGGAGAGGCAGCAGATCAGATGCTGCTTTGCATGTAGGCAGCATCCCCATTGCTAGAGACAGTTTGCTGTTTCTGCCTTTTAGCTGGCACATCTTTCCCCAAACATCAGCTGGTTTTCGGCTACAGCACCTCGGAGCAAGTAAGGACACTGCCTTGGGAGATGTTACAGTGAGATAGCAAATGAGACTGAAATTGGAGTGTTTGCAACCAGCACAGAATGTTTAGGAGAATTCAGACTAGCAGAGCCTTTAATTCAGGCTGAGATTTTCTTTGCTTGAGGTTATTGGATGTGCCTGAGTTCTCTGCAGAAAGCAGATCATTCATCCTGTGAAATCCTTCCCCCCCCCCCCCTCCTTTCCCACCTCTTCAGTATAGGTGAGAAGAGCACAGGGACACATGCGTTGTACCTGTGCTATTAATGTGCTTTGACTACAGAATTACACCCAGCGTTGTGGGGTGCTCGGGAGAAGCCTTCTTGTAACAGGTAATGGTTTATCCAGTGACAGAGCAATGCATCCCTGGAATGGCATCCCTCCCCCGGGATTAGTGTCTGAATGTGCTCAGATCCATCAGGGCCGTGAAAGTGCCCTTGCTCAGTAACCGAGAGGCAAATATGTGAGAAATAGGATTGCTTCTATAAATAGCAATGGGCTCATGAGAACATTGTTTATCGTGGCGGTGGGTGGTGTGAAGGCTGCCCTCCTCTTTCCAGCAATGGAGAAATAATGCTATCCTGCTCCCGGCCCATTTATAGCAAATGGAAAAGATAAATGCATTCGGTGGGAATTTTGAATTCCAGGAAGACTTATTCATTGTTTTTAGTCCTCTCTTGCTTTTCTAGCAAGGACTGTAAATCACCCATCAATCATACTCCATAAGCTCCCTCGTGTCTCCCATCTAAGTGCTTACAGAAATGCCCACTGCACCGAACCCCCATTGTATTTGGATCCTTCTGACTGGAAGAGCACATCTCTGCTCTTAGTCTCCTCTTTCTGGGGAAAACAAACCCATGTTTCTTGCCCCACTTCTGGGTGACTCTTTGGACACCTCCCATGGATGCACTGTTATGTTTTCTGCTAAAGCACATTCAATATCTTCAGTGAACTCCAGTTGTCAGCCAAAACCCCAAACAGTTATGCTGAATTTTAAGTGCCAGAATCAACAGTGTTAATCGCATGCTTAGAATGAAGCACATCCATAAGTCTGCAGGATCAAGGTCTTAAACTATATCATCCTTGGAGCTGAGGGTCTTCCATTGTGTTGTGTAGAGTTTGGCATTTGAATAAAAAGCATGATTAAGAACTGCCCCAACTGTTCAGTAATATCCTGGTCATTGAGGAAGCACAGGGTATTATCATAGAATGGCCTGGTTTGGAAAGCCCTACAATGATAATCTGGTTTTAACCCCCCTGTTATGTGCAGGGTTGCCAGCCACCAGACCAGGCTGCCCAGAGCCGCATCCAGCCTGGCCTTGAATGCCTGCAGGGATGGGGCATCCGCAGCCTCCTTGGGCAACCAGTTCTGGTGTGTCACAGAGAGTGTGAGGCAGAGGGGCAGGAAGGGTTGTGTGCCTGCTGGTGCCCTCTCAGCAGTGCCATCATGTTCAATGCCACTGCTGCACTCTCCTGGTCCCTCTGCCTGCTGCCTGGCTTTCTTGATGCTTGCTGTATGGTAGATGAATTAAGTTATCCTTTCCGGTAAGTGCATTTCTCAGTCACATTGTTCGCCAAAGGAGCTGTGAAATCCTAGCAGCGTTTCCTCTTGTGCATAATGTCACATTTCCCAAGCTCTTCTCCCTCTTGCCTCCCTTCCATCAGTCTTGTGTGCAGAGCTGAATATGCCCACGAGCTAAGGCACAAAATATGCATGATATGCTCCATCATGTAGGACCGAATCATTTGCTCCGTCTATAAATCTATAGCCAAATCACTTTGTTTCCACATAAGAATCTCATGCTGTGTAAAACTAAAGGAGGAAATAATAATGTGTCTGTTGAGATGTTTATCTCCATCGTTTGTAGCCCTACCAGCTCCTTGGCTTTTAATGAGGGAAGGAAAAAGCGGTCCTCCCCTCCTGTAGCAAGGGTTTTGCAGAAGGAAATGCAAATGTGTTCCCCTCCCTTAGTTTGCCATGTTGCTGTAAAACAGCAAACTTAATAAATCCCGCGCAATTGGGCACAAGTCTTGTTTCCTTAAAAGCGATGTTCTCTATAATTGTCTATGACACAACATGCTACATATTAGTTATTTTTCCCTTAGTAGATCATCAGAGCACAGTGAAGCATTGCAGCTGAGGTAATTGAATGTCTTCTTTAAAACAATATGCTGCAAAAAGTCTCCTGACAAGTTCCAGAGTCGTATTTCAAACAAATCATTCTATGGACCAGGGGGGAGTTTATCTCCAGGAGGGAGGGGGCATTTGGGGCTGTAAGCTGCTGTTTCTGCACTCTCTTTTGGGGTGGCCAGTTGCTCCTTATCCTCTGCTTAGTGGCGGTGGGGGGTGGGTGGCCACTGCTGCAGTGCTCTGTGGAGGTTTCAATCCAACACTGAAGTTGTTCATCCAAAATGAAGTTTGGACACCACGTCATGGCCCTCATAGCAACAACAGCTCCAGGAATGAGCAAAAATGAATGAGAGAGCAGTGCTAGGCCTTTTGGTTAGAAACACAGGGTAGTGGAATTATTCCGGTTGGAAAAGCTGTCTCAGATCCTCAGGTCCAACATCAATCCACCCCCACCGTGCCCACTGCCTGCATCCTGAAGTGGCAACATGTCCACATTCTATGAACACCTCTGGAGGTGAAGACCCAGGGAAGCCTATTTTGATGCTCTTTTAGAGAAGAGTTTGTTCCTAATATCCAATCTAAGCATCCCCTGGTGCAACTTAAGGCCATTATCTGACACTTTGCCCTGTGCTCATTCCTGTATCTGTGTGCTGGTACCAGTGTAGTTTTGTGTGCTTGAGAAGCTGTTTTCACTCTTTTAATGTGTGACATTCTCTGGAAGGAATTTCAAAGGGCTTTCTTTGTGCGAGGTGTTAAAACAAGCTTTTGAATACAACTGAAACTGAGAGTACTGATGTAAAGTGAGCGCTTAAAGATGTACGTGTACCTTTAATTAGTCCAAGAACAGTGATGATGTGAACTGTGAAGACACATTTGTTAAAATGAATGCAGGACAAAGACATATCTTAAAATTTTGATGTGATAAAAAGACTCTTTAACATAAAGTCTCCCTATAGGGTTATTTTTTTGGATTATTTTTTTCTCTTAAGTGCGTCAAAACTTCTAGGAAACGATTGTTCTTTTTCTTTCTTTTTCTTCTGTATTGCTTCAGTCCATTCAGATCTTTGGTTTTGATGACTGTGTCTGAGTTGGATGTAAAAGGTTAAGAACATCATGAGAAGTTGCAGGCTGCAAAGTCATTCCGTGTGCCTACGCACAAGGAGCATCGCAATGGGAGGTGCTGAGCTCCTTGCAGCGCCCACCCTGCTGTACCCCAACCCTGACCATAGTGCTGCTGCCATTGCAGCAATGGGGCAAACAGGGAACAAAATAGGTTCTCTTGGCTTGTTCAGTGTTAATTGATCCCTCGCCTTGTCTCAGAGCAGCCCTGTGCAGGCAGAGGGGTGTGTGATGATGTGGGTACCCTCCATGTGCTGGTCTGGCTGAGCCAGCCTGCTTTGCTCATCTCCACCATTATTTTTATTTGCTGTTCTCTAATCCTGTTAACGGAATGGGGAAAAAAAAAGACTCAATCACTTGAACTCCAATGACTTGTTAATAATTGATGTATTGACAAGAGCAGGCTGCCTGATGACCTTAAACAACCACCCAAATCCTGTGTCGAACTGTTTGACCTTTTAAGCCAGTTCAGATTCTTCCTGCAGAAGAAACCGGTGTCCGCTTTGATTTAGTGCAGGAAAATCCCCCTTAACCTTCAGGTGCCAGTGAGGATGTGTTTAATTTACAGTAAAGCCAAGTCATGATCAGCAGGAGAATGAAAGTCCTTTTGTGGTGTGAAGTTATTACCACTCCTTCCACAGTGATGATCTCTCCAGCTCAACAAACCAATATCTCTTTAATTATTGAGAAGAATGCTTCTACAAGAGGATGTGTGGCTGCTGGAAAGTTGGTCATAGACTTGTCTTCTGCAAGATGTGAGTGTGGGGCTGAGCAGCAGGATGTGTGTTTCCCAGGCTGCTGAGGAGTCTCCTCTGTGAAGGAATTGCTGTATTCTCATGCATGTCCCAGCCAGCAGCTGCTGTGTTTGGTTTGCCCTTACAAAGGGTGGAGGGATGGAGCAATGAGAGGATGGATGGGTGTATGGATGGATAGAGGAATGGAAGGAGAGAGGGATGGGTAATGCCTGGGGATTCTAGGGGACCTTGCTAAGGGCACTTGGCAGGGCACTGTGGTACTTCTCCATGCAGGTATGTGTACTTCTTAATCTTCAGTACTCACAGGTCTCTCTGGCTGCACGCAAAAATTGAATACATAGCATTGTATTATAAAACAGTGGCAGCTGTGTCCAGAGGAAGCTGAGGCTTTCTGCAGTGCTGGGGCAGGGGCTGTGTGAGCTGTATAGTTCTCAGGAGAAGCTGGGAGGTTTGGGTTCTGCCTTTATTCAGATCCAACCTCTCTGATTCCCAGGTGTCACCTTTCTGAGCCCAGCTGATACCTTTCTTGCTGGGAAAGCACCCATTGGTGGGCTGCACTGGGGTACTGCTTTCTGTGGTCAGCAGGAGATCGCCATCAAATCATTACATCGCCATTAAATAATCAGAGGGATCAGAAGCTGAGTTCCTTGGGATTCAGCCCAGGAGAGAGCAGGTGCCAGGGCTCTCAGCAAGGCAACCACCTTCCTCAGTGCATAGTCAGTGCTGGGACATGGTCACCTTTCCCTTGAGTGCTTTGCAATGCAGCGTGGTGCTTCACAGTGTTCACTCTGCTCTCTGAGGGCTTCCAGCTGGTGTCATGCAACAGTGGCCCTGCTGTGGTCAAGCCCCTTGCTATGCTTCCTCAGCCGTGCCAGCGGGGAGGCAGGCTGCTCTGCAATTATCAGTAGGAAAATTTGAGACTTCACCAGGCTGCTTAATTAAGCCCCCATGTGGCCTCTTGGAGATTCATCACACGGTGCTGAAAATCGTTCCCACCACCCTTGTGCCTCTGGGAAGGGCAAGGAACGCCAGAGGAGCCTTTGTTTGGGATTTTTGAGCCTCGGTGTCTCAGCAGGGCCCTGAGGCTGCAGAGCTGCCCCGGTGTTTTGCAGAGCTGTGCCATACACGGATAGTGGGGGTGTAGGGGCAGCCCAGTCCGGCAGGAAGGATGCTGATTTATTCTGACGGGAACTGGTTTGCTCAGCCCTTGTAGCAACAGCTCTCATCGCCCCTTTTGTCCCTGCCTTGAGGTAATGCCAAGGAGCGGGCGTGCTGCACTGCAGCCCAACACACGCCTGCCTTTTCTCCTAACCCACTGCTGCGAGCCAGAGCTGGATCCTGGGGGAAGCAGAGCACCAAGCTGGGTCCTGCATGGCATGTGGGGTGTGGGGCTGGGGTTGCAGGGTTGGGGCTGTGGGAGCTGTGCTGTGACCATGCTGTGCTGTGCAGCCGCCCTGCACCCCACCGACAATCGCTGCATTGTCTGCAGGGGCTGCTGAGCCCGACCTGGCCGCGAGGCTGGAGGCCGCTTGGCAGCAGGGGAAGCTGGGGAAAGCTGCTTTGTGGAACTGAGAAACTCCTCCACCACTGAGCCTGCTCGCTCATTTACATACTCCTAGTTTAATTCTCCTAGGGTATGCAAATATATGCAAACAGCAATCCAGAGAGAGTCAGAAATAGCACAGAACATTAAAATCACCCTACTTGAATATTGTTTTATGCAAACGATGTACGCACGCAGTGTGTAGCTGATTTAAATAGAAGCAATGTCAGCATGGCAGTTATTTACCCTTCCAATGATCTTAGCAATTTTTTTTATTAAACTTATATAAAATATATTGAACAGGCACCAAGAACACAGAGAGTATTTTAATGTTAGCCTTAACTAACACTAAGAAAAGGGCAAACTTTTCCAGCTGTCTATGCACAAAGGGCACTTAAGTGCTATTTTTCATCATTCCCCATTTGCATGAATGATATGCAATTTGTAAACCCGAGCGCTGCTGGTATTGATTATCCGAGCGCCATTTCTGGCACCTCCGAGGCAGAGCAGAGTGGGGAAGTGCAGATGCATGAGGCTTTGACGCACACACGGTGCAGGCACAGTGCTCTGCCCAGGAAGGTTTGCTGTGAGGGGGTGAGCGGGGGCATGCGTGCAGCTGGTTCTGCCCCACTGCCTTCAGTGGGGTTTCACATGGGGCTGACGGCAGCGGGATCCTGTTATGCTCTCAGAGTTCCCTAAAAGCTCCCATCTGTGGGAAGGCAGAGAGCTGTTACGGGTTTGCTGCGGGGAGGAGCGAAGTGAAACCTCCCCAGGGATTAGGGAGGGCAGTGTAGGAGATTACAGCATCCTCCGAAAATGTGCTTGCTGCAGAGGGTTTGTGCAGGGCCGGCCGGGCGCCAGCAGGCAAAGAAGTGGGGCTGGGGCTCTCTGTGCTGCTGGGGCCTTCTGTGCAGATTGGTACCCGTGGCCACGAACGCTGCTCACTGTGCCAGTGACCCTGGGCTCTACGGTGGCCCTGGGATGTGACGTGGTGCCCTTGGTCTTGCATGAGGTACAGCTCCTGCTTTTCTTTGGTTAATGAACCTCAGGAATAACAAGCAAAGCAGCTTGGAGGCATGGCATGGTGCTCATCATCCATACCATGGCGCACAGGGAACCCTGTGGCTGGTGGCCGTGGGCATGGGACCACGGTGCTGCTGACACGCTGTCAAACGAGACATCGTCAGGCATGCACTCAGCATCTGACTGTGGAGTAAATGAACACAGAAAGAGGGAATGAGAGTGAGTGAGAGGGAGGGAGCGGGAGCACAGCGCTGCACAGATGGCTCTATACATCATGCGACAGACACTATTTGTACTCTATCATGTGCATGTCATAGAGCTTATCTTCCCCGGCCCCGCCGAGGTGCAAGGCGAGCGGTGAGACGGAGCTTCTCCTAATTACACATCAGGGTGTGACGGATGGGCCTGGCATGGAGCCTTATGGACACTCATGGTGCCATTGGACTGGGGGATCCCTGCCCAGGGGGGCACAACGTTTGTGTGCCATATCACACTTTCTGTTAAAGATGTGCTGGAGGTTTCATTTCTGCTTCTAAAGCTGCAACTCCATGGAGGCCGCAAGACATTGAATTTTTAAATACACTTTGAACAAAATGGCTCTGAAGGCACTGAGTGAAATATCGCGCCACTGTGCCAGGCTGAAGGGGAGCATGTTGCAGCAGGCAGTGCTGGGCTGGAAGTCACATCACATTACCACTGTGTGTCAACTACTCCTAAGCCCGGCAGCACAGCGTGCAGGAATGGTGCTGGGAATGGGGCACGGAGCTTGGGGCGGCGCTCAGAAGCTGCAGCACAGTGTGTGGCTGGCACTGGATGTGGCCTCCGGGGATGGGGATGATGGGAGAGCCCACAGCAGGCACACAGCAAGGAGCTGTGCTGCTCTCTGCTGCGAATGTCACTGCCTACATGCAAGCAGCCTGACTGTGATATCTGCAAGGGCAGGGGAATACTGCTGGCTGTGTCAAGCATTGCTATGTCTTGCATTGCTGTGTTGCATAGTGCCTGGCTCACTGCTTACATGCTTCCTTTTTGTCCAGGCCTCTAATGTGTGCGTACAACAGAATTGGACAACAGTGAATAATGGGAGCAGTATGTAAGCACACGCTGCACTGCAGCTTGGCTGGGTCTGTTAGAGCACACCAGAACCAAATGGTTCAGTTCTCACGTGAAAGGTTTGGATGCAAAAGATGTCTTCTCTGTGGTACCTTGGGTGTTGAATAGCATTCTGGGGTAGAGTAAGTGCATGGATAGAGCCGAAAAAAAGCTGGAAAAAAAAAAAAACCACAAGGATTTGCATGGTTGCAGCAGAATTACCACTGGTGTTACTGTTGGGACTCCTCACATCACAGTGCAGATTACTGGCTTTGTCACCAGCAAGGTGGGGAACCCTCTGCATGGGAAGCTGCCATCTGGGCACTGTGGTCCCGTACTGAGAGTCAGCAGGGAGAAGTGGGCACCTCTTCTTGGTGCACATAAATGTCATGGGGACTGCATAGTGTGTACCCCAACACGTGTCTGCAAATGGCACAGAGCAGGGGTGATCCCAGCATCGGGGACAAGGGGAGGCTCTCTGGGTGCCCAAGAACAACAGCGATAGGTGTAGATGTTGGCGTTTTTATCACTCAGAGGCTTTGGAGTGGCTTTCGACTGGGACCTTGTGTTTATTCAGAGAGATCCTCACTGCTGTGACCTTCCTGAACTGCCACATTCCTTTTAATTATGATTGGCATCTCATAGAAATGCGGGCCCGTGATTGGCAGCTGAAGCAACTTTCTTCCTTCCCACAATTCTTCAGGTTCCTTCCCATCAATAGACATAATGTTGGCTACTTTTCTGGGATAAATAGCAACCTTTGCCCCCCTCCTTTATTTGGCAAACGCTCAACACTTCATTCTTTTCAGAAAGCCCCTTGGAATGCAGCTGAGAAGGGCCTCAGCAGCTCTGCCCTCCTCCTCCTCCTCTCCTCCTCCTCTTCTCCTCCTCCATGCTCCTCACTGCCCGGCCCCAGCCGGGGACTTTTGTGCAAGAGCAAACAAAGGCTCATTGGCAACACTTCTGGATTTCATTTCAAAATACATTTGTCACTCTGGAATAAAATAAACTGATTTCTCTGCTGTTTTCTTTCTTCTTTCATTTTTTTCATTCCTCTTTATTTCTTTTTGTTTGTTTGTTTGTTTTGTTTTGCTTGACTCCTCCCTCCCAAGTTCCCCTGCAAGGAGCTTGGTTGAACAAATATGGTGCAAAGGGTAAATAATCAGAGAGCAGCGCTCAGGGCTGGCTCACCTCATGCTGGGTACCACAGCCTTGCAGACCCAGGGGCTCAGCAGGAGCTGCTCGAGGGACTTTTCCCAAACCACCCAAGTGATGTAAAAGCCCAAATCATGGTCCAAGAGTTCTGTTGCTCACAGGGCTGTAAATGCAATCATCACTTGGCAATGGCAGTGAGATGACTCTCTGGCTGGGGTCCTATGGGCAGTGCCACCGCGCTGTCCCCTTCTGCACCGCTCGCTGCTGTTTGATGATGGAATGAAACTTCAGCCCAGCTCCTGAGAGCTCCTTGTGCCAAACAATAGGCGGTTACAAAAGGATTTGAGAAATGATGAGGAGAGTACTTGGAGGTTGCATTTTGAAAGAAAAGCGGAGGCTCCAGGCGGCAGGGATTGCTGTGCGCACAGTGCAGGCGCTCACACTTTCCCATCAGCTCCAAACTGGAGAGGGCTTGAAGGGGAGATAAGAGGCCCAAGCACTGTCTGTCTTCTGCAGGAGCTGAGGGGCGATGCTCAGCATCACCCATACAAGAAATGCAGGCAGCCCGTGGCCAGGCTGGGGCTGGGAGTATGCTGCACCATGAGCCGTGATTTCCTCTGCAATAGAAAAGGGGAGATTTCAAAAGCACGTTTTTCTCTCTCTCTCTCTTTTCTTTTTTTGTTTTTATGCTTTTATCTATTTTTATTCGGAGCTGTTTCTCAGCACAGGAATTACTGAACGTTTTAAAAATGACTGACACGAGCGGTAAACAATTTTTCCTTCAGAGTTCTTCTGTCATGTAAAAGCAACTTCTGATTTCATAAAGTAAATTTGGGGTTTCTTTTTCTTTTTCTACCTTATAAAAGAAGAGACATTTTATGAGTTTTCTCCCTCTCCATTTTGGAAATGCAGGACAACCTTACAAAAGCTCTGTTAGGATTCAGTAGGTGCTTTGCAGCCTCTTGATGAGATGGCTGTAGAAAGTTAGCAAGATTCACAAACACTTGTTATTATGCCTTTTCTTTCACTCCTTTACCAGCTCTTGATAACTGTTTTCTGGTAAACACACATTCTTTTTTTCTTCTTCTTCCCCCCACCCCCAAAGTTTTGCTTCACTTCAGAGCATCTGGGCTGATTCTGTCTCTTAATGCTGTGATTTATAGGAGTAGAGGAAGCGATGCTGGTTTGCAGCCAGTGCTGGGTGCCCAGGTGCCCTGGCTTACAGAAGGGGCTGTGCTTGCCCTGTCTCCTTACCATGGGGCACACACTGCAGGTGTGAGCACACTAGAGAGGAAAACCAAGGCGCAGATGTGTGCTGGTGTGTTATCAGTGGCAATGTGTCTTCCCCCTGCTGCTATTTGCAGCATGCAGGAACTGGGCAGAGCCGCTGCTCCAGGGGCACAGAGGGTCTCTTGCATAACCTTGTCCTCTTCCTCCATAGCAGGGTTTGCTCCCAGACCTCGCAGCACTGTACTCAAACAAACCCAGCCCAGCTGCTCCTGGTCAGGGTGAAGGCTTCCTGTAGCGGAAGCCTGGTGGTGTCCATCCCATCCACAGGGACTGCCAACCGTGGGGATTTACAATGCAATAAATTGTGTTAATGGATGGCAAACATGGGGGAGGTGACCTGGGATTTGGTTTCCTGTGGCAAACGAGAGTTCTGTGCATATTTACAGTGAGCTGCTGTCAGGTTGGTGAAGCCCAGCAGAGAGGGCTGGGATTGGGATAACAGTGCTGTGTGCACTGTACCCTGTGCTGCCATTCCCTGTTACCCCCTGCACCTCCCAGCTCAGCCCCACACCCAGCTCTGTGGCACGTGGGTGTTAATACGAGCACTGCTGCTATCTGCCCAGGTCCAGTTCTGCCCACAGTGGCTCAACCAGGGGCAGGGGTGTGGATGGAACCTTCCCTGAGGCAGGAGCCCTTCGTGCAGCTTTGAGGAATGTCATTATCCCGCACTTCTGTCAGATTGGGTTGAAATCTGCCAAGAGATTAAGAAGTTATCACAGCAGACATGTAGCCAGATACCGACAGGTATGGACAGCCCGATGGCCTAAATTGCATTTCATTAGAAAACGAAGCTAAAACCAAGCAGGATCTTACTGTCCTCTTCTTACAGCCCTTGTTTTGCTTCCCCTTCCCACGTCTGTGCTCGCTGGACAGACTGGTCTAATTGCTTCCAACTCTTTTCTGGACTCCTTCCAGCTCAGCTCCTTCCCCACAGGCACAGAATACCCCGCACTGTAGGGTGGGTGAAGCCAGGGGACACAGCCAGTGGGCTGCAAGGGGGAATAAGGATGGTCAGCAGGGTGGGAATGCAGAAATGTTGCTCAGGTGTTTATAGATGAGAGAAAAAGAGTGAATGCCTGCATGGAGCTTGGTGCTGAAGGGTATAGGGTCAGGCAGAATGAACAAGAAGATGCACAGAACTGCTTTCCCAGCTCCAGAAATGCTGGGACTGGTTTGCCATGGCTTGTTCACTGACATGGCCAGCAGTTCTAGCTTGGCTGTGCTCCCTTTGGGCACTGCTTAACATGGAGGTATAAATGCTTGTCATCCCACAAAGCTTGTTACTGGAGCTAGGTCACAACAGATGGATGCAGACGGATGGGGAGAGGAGGAAACAACAAGGCAGCACCAGTAGCGTGATGTGCACTCACTAAAGCACAGCAGCAGCCGAGCTTGTGAGGCAATGGAGAATTTCAGGGAACATTTTGGTTCTTTTGGGATGCTCACAGGTGGTTCGTCTACAGCATGACAGCCAGCATGAGACAGCACACTTGTTTGGAAACCCTGCAAGTGGATGATGAGGGGAGCGGTGCTCACCTGGTGCCAGCACTGGGTGCACTGTAGTGCCCCACTGTAGTGCCACAGCCTTCACCAGCAGGAAGGGGAGTGTGGAGCCAGCCCAGCTCTGCAGAGGCACATCATCATTCTGTAGTTTGCCCATGAAAACCTCTGGGGCCAATGGGGAATGCTCTGACCATGGCTGGCTGTGCAGATGGGGGCACTGCGCACCACGCACCATGCATCATACACCAAACACAGTGCACCATGCACTCAGGTCTAAGCTGAGCTGTGTCCCTATGCATTTGGCTCAGCACTAGGCTTCCCAAGGGGCAAACCTGTTGGACATCAGAGAAGCTGAAGCTTGGAAACAGCCATGCCATGTAGCTGCAGGTGCATGGCTGGGGCTGGGCTGTGGCAGGGCTCTGCAAGGCTTGGTGCTGTGGCCACCAGCAGCCATGCAGCAGTGAGCCCTTGTAGCCAGAGGCAGCGGCACAGGCAGCACGCCTTGATGTGCTGTATATTAAGCGGAGTGGCAGCTGCGATATTGCCATCTAAAACTAAGTACAAAATTTACAGCAGTAAATTCTTCTCTCTTCAGGGTGGTTAATTATCTTAATTACTTTTATTATCTTTTATCTTTTAAGATCCTAAATTGCTTATTTCTGCTTGTGTTGCCAAAGGGGGTTGCATATTTTTTACTGGCACACGCTGTGCGGTGGCACCGATATGTGTGCCTGCCTGGTACACTTTAAAAGAACTTTGATTTATACAAGACTTCTCCTTGGGATTTTAATTGTACTAAATAGGGAAAACAAAGTTCAATGAAATATTGACTGACTGCAGAGCTGACAAGTGGCTCTCTGCTTTTCTTTGCCGCAGGGATGGAGCCACTTGTGCCACCCATGGGGAGGGGATCAGACCCACACTGCATTTGATGGCACCAGAGGGCATTGCAGCCTCCATCCCGTCACCTCTGAGGGAACCACTTCCCTCCCTCCTTCCCTCTCTCCTTGTTTACACAGTTTTCCTCTTGTTCCTTTTTTGGGGAAGAAACCTTCACAAAAGCTGCCTCAGCCCCTGGGGAGCAGCCACTGTGGGGCCGAGCAGAACACAGCCCTACTCCAAGGAGAGCAAGCGGGGAGGAGGGAGGAAAGGCATCCCCACCATGCAGAGGGACCCCGCTAACCACTCCCAGGTACTTCCCTGCAGAGCTTCAGGTTTCCTACACTTCCACTCTCAGTGTCACACATAGGGAACCCAAGGGAGTACCTCACCTGGTGGCATTTGGGGATGGAGAGCTTTTCATGTGCAGAACAAAAGGGGGGAGTGCTCTCTGAATGCCACACACCCTTGGTGAAAAGGGCAGCTCCGGGCTCTGAAAAACTGTAGCAAGAAAGGCAGAGAGGGATGGAGAGAGTCTTCCCTTCTCATTAGAGCCTATTAGTCTGTGGCATCTTTGGCGGTGATGACGGGGAGCTCCCTGTCACTTGAGCAGAGTTGTGGATGTAATTACTCCAAGAAATGTGTAATCCTGCACCTTACACATATTTTTTCTGTCTCCCTTGCCCCTGTCTTTTAATAGCAAACAGCAACAGAAACGTTGCAGCCTGCTCAGCTTCCTCCTGCTCTACCTCCCTGCCCGCTTGCTGTCAGTTGAAATTTATGCTTTGGTTTCGGTGCAATTTTTAGTTGGGAAGTATTGTCCTCCTGCCCTGTGCCATAAATAACTGCGTGCATCTGCCTCCCACCCGTGCTGCCCACCTGTAGGTGGTGGCCAGGCTGGTCCAAGTGCTTCTAGCTCCTGTCTGTCTGTCTGCCTTACATGAGACCATTGGGCACTGTCAGTGGCGGCACTGGCCCTGAGCCTCAGTGCCACCAGTGCTGCTCCTGTGCTGTAACCATACTGACACTTCACCATTGTTTCATGTTGTAAATAGTGTTGTCTTGGTTTCTTTAGCCTTCTGCTTACTTTTCTTCTATTAAAGAGCAAGCACAAAGGCTGGGGAGGTGAAAAGAAGAACACCCATAGTTTCCCCCATCAGCAGGGAGTGATGGTGCTGCAGCACCTCCCCTTGGCCCCATGGTCCCAGCAGCCCATAGCCCTGCTCAGCCTGGCTGGCTCACTGCTCTCAGGCCTCAGCCCACAGCTGAGTTCCCTGGGGCTGTAGTGCTTTTCCCAGACATCCCCATCTCGGAGATGGGCAGCTCTGACACAGGCAGCCGCAGCTCTGCAGCCAGCCCACTGCAGGGCAGCAGCAATTCAGGCATTCAAGCACCTCTACGGCTGAAAGCACAGCTCTTACAGCAGCTCCTTTGGCACTTGGCAATGGGTAAAATGTCAGCATGTGGCTGCTGCACTGGGCGCCTCTGGCTGGGTGCTGTTTTGCACAGATCCTCATGCTGCACCCAGAGTGAAGGGGATGATCCCAGCTCTGAGCCCTTCAGTGCATCATTGCTCCATCCTGGGAACGCAGTGCTTTGCACAAGGCAAAGGAGCAATTGCTTCCAACATGTCCTGAATGTTGCTTGCCAGGTAGGACTATCTGTCCTTTCTTCTACCCAAGCCCTCAGCTTGAATTTTGCACAGCCTGAAGAATGGAAGAGTTTCAGAACAACCCTTGTAACACTGCAGCTGTTTTCCTTTGGCTCCCAGAGCGCAGAGCACCTGAAAGTTCCCTTTGCCCCCAGTGCAGTGAGAGGTGGCTTTCCCTTCCCAGAACACAGAGATGCCCATCAGTACGTACCATATATTTTAAATTACCAACTTTTCAACTGGAAATAACAGTGGGGAAAACAAAATGGGCCCAGGTCGACTTCCACGTTTCAAAGTATCCCATGTCTGTGAGGCAGTGCATTTTAAAAAGGCACATAATTAGCAGGCTGCTTCCTCGTCTGTATTCCTCTCGTCTGCCTGCCCACATAAACATTCGGCACACAGCACTTCCAGACACTTTTTAATAGAATCGCTTAAAACAATTAATTACCAGAGTTTTCATTCAAGCTGCAGTGGAAAAGATACGCCGGCAATAAAAGGCATTTATTCGTTGGTTTCTGGAGGCCTGTTTGTTATTAACATGTAAATTAAATCATCACAGATGTTCCATTTTTAATCTGGGGATGTGAAGTGCAGGGCTAACCGCGGCCCAAACAGCCTGATTTTATTACACACACATTCATTAGGAACCAGCAGTATTATTGGATATCATTTTTCTTTGATGCATTTTTTAAACCAATTATCGGTATAATTTGTTCATTTCCCTCCCTATTTGTTTTTCTCGTGCCATTTGTGTCAGGATTCTCCAATCAAGGGCGATGGCTGATGCTCCTTGTGGCCTTCCTATGCTGCTTTCTGCTGGGCACGTGGAACTGCTCAGACCTGAGTAGAGCAGAGGAAGGAAGGAAGAGCTTTACCGTGCACTGGCAGCAGCAAGTGTTGGGTGTGCAGCACTGCAGAAACATCATCCCAAGCAGTGCACTGTTGGCATCGTTAGGAGCAGGGCACTGGTGCAAAAGCCTTAGTGAGAAAATACTCTTTGCCTCTCCCATTGCATGTGGGATAGCTGACATCATGCAAGGCTGGGAAGAAGGATGGCTGCAAAGAGGTTCCTCCTTTGGGCAAGAGTCCTTCTCCCATCAGGAAACCATAAAGCATTGCACAATCTCAGCCTAATTAGAAATTGCTTTTTTTTTTTTTTTTCTTTCTTTCTTTTTTTGTTAGTTTGTTCTGGGTTCTGCAAACAAAACTCCCATCAGATCTGTGCATGGAACAAGCACTTTTTCACTCGGAGATTTGCCGTAGGGGAAGCAAAAATCTCTTTGGAGGAGGGACAGGAAAATGATTTGGTCAGCCCCAATAGGTGTTCGGTCCTGTGGGAGCTGCCCTATGTGTGCAGACCTCACACCTCAGCACAGGCTCGACAGATCTCTGCTGGGTGCTACAAAAAGCATTTCCTGGTGGCAACAAAGGACACCTTGGTGGTTCGACTGAGACAGAAATGATGGATGTGCCAAACAACTGCTCCTTGACCAACGCAACTCACAGACACATCAAGACAATTTAAATGCAGTGAAAACCACTAATGGCAACAGCTGTAAAAGCCAATGGGAGAAAGGTTGAGGAAACAAGCAGTCATTTGTACACAAATGTGGGGTGGTTTGAGAGAGGGGCTAATAAGAAGTTTGCACAACAAGTGAGGCCCAGAAAATGCAGCTAAGAGATAATGAGCAATAATTCACAGAAACCATTGGCTGGAAATGGACTCTTTGCAACAGCAAGAAAAAATCAGATACGATTCAAAATGTCCTCTGTCACCTTTTCAACTTGGTGAAGAGATGAAGAGGAGGTTCAAACCGTGAGCTGGAAGATGCAGCAGGAGCCAAAGCCATGATGGTACAGATGGGGTGATGTTGGAGAGTCATCTCTGTCTGAGCAAAAACAAGCTTTGTGAAACTGTGCAGTCCATAAATATTTAATTGTAACCTGGAATAATTTTCTAGAGTGAAAAGACAGTTTTCCTACCCAAAGAAACGAACATTTCATCCTGGCATGATGCTCCTGCAAACACAAGGCATTTTTCTGAGAAACAGGTAAATTGCTACTGGGATCCAATTCACAGGGATCCTTGAAAAAACAACAGAAAACAGACGAAACCAAAACAACCACCGAGAAGACGAAGAAAACAGGAATATCTCCACTATAAAGTAGTGTTTTTCCAGCCTGCCCCAGCCCTGCAGCCTCCTGTGTGCCTCATTTCACACTGTGCTTTGTGACAGTACTGGAGGGGGGATGTTTGGGGTCAGTGTGCAGAGGGCCAAGACCGTCCCTTGTCCATGTGCTCGCTTCTTCCCTGGATGTTGCAATCATCCCCATGCAGTAACACCCAACTGCAATGGACCCTTGCTCAGCGCTGCCCTATCCCACCTATCCATCCCATTCTCTCCATCCCATCCATCTATCTGTCCATCCCATCTGCCTGTCCCAATGCACCCAGAGCCCCCATCCCATGGCTCGGGCTGTTCCATTTCATGGCAGCCCAATGTCCTTCCCCTGATAGCTACGAGAGCAGGAGGTATGGGAGCCTTGCAGTGACCAAAAAAGTCTCGAAAACACTTTCATGCTAAAAATCCCATATTTGACAGAAGCGTGAGATACCTTGAGGCCTTCTATTGATTACCTGGGAGCAGAAGTGCACCAGCGCTTTGAGCTGTCACAGTTCCAGGCATTTCTGAAAACGATAGAAGACTGGAACAAAAACACAACTAAGGCTCCTGACACAGTGTGTTAAGCAATAAAACATGTTTAATTGTGTTGTCTTAAGGCTATAACCACTCGCTGGCTGAAGGTCATTCGCTACCCATACTGCCAGTGGAAAGAGGTGCTCTGACAGGTGGGATCCAGATGGGAAACAGATACCTATGAGATTACAGTGTGAATGACACCGAGATGCCAGTGGTGCTGTAGCTAAAGGAAGCAGGATGAGCAGCATGCAGGACACTGACTGGATGATGGATCTATAAAGGGGATGTTATACAGACAGAGGACATGATGGGATTCAACCAGGTATCCTCTGGGGCCATCTCAACACTATATGGCATCACTGCATTGCCACATGTTGCCTCCTGCCCCAGTAGTGCAGGACCTGGGTGCACCAAGTACAAAGCACCCACTGTCTCCAAGCTGTGGGGCCAGGCACTCTCTGCTAGGAGCCCATCCCTATGCAGTGAACCTCCTGCAGCAACACTGTGCCCCAGGGATCCTTTAGGAAGGCGTCCAAGGGTGAATGCTTGGGAGTGGTTGGCTTTACGGGTCATTAACCTCCTTAATGAAGTGGTCCAAGCTACCATTTTGTTTGCATGACTCTGGAGTCTCATCCTTTGGATCTCAGTAGATCTGTCCAGAAAAGGCAGACCTGCAAAAGGAAGGTACTCAGATAAAAAGGAAAAAAGGGGAAAGGCTGGAAATTAGTCCCCAGTCTGCTCCTTGGGGCAGAGGACAACTTGGAGTGGTCCATGGACCCGGTGAGAGGCAGCAGCTTGATACTCACCAGTGTTGCATCCTTGTTTGAACACCTTCTTCAGCACAAGGCGTTTGGAAGCACAAACCAGGAATGCATAGGATTCCCTAGCTCAGAGGGGAAAATAACCCAGGAGGGTCTGCAGGCAAAGAAAACGTGGGATACACCATTTATGAGTGCCTGTTCTGATCCAAAGGGATTCCATTGTCCATGGTGGGAGACATCGCAGCCTTAAAGTGAGAATTTGGGAAGAAATTCCAGATGTTCCTAGCCTAGATTCTGTCTGGTCCACTGGATGGCATGTGCAGATCTACCCTTCTGAGCTAACTTCAGCATTATGGGGCTCCTGCATATGGAAAAGGTTTGAGGTGTCTCATGTTTAATGAGAAACAGAAAAGATTAGCTTGTAGCAAGGTATTTAATTATTGGGATATTTCTGCTCTGGCTGCATCCTTTGCCTCTCCATGCGGGAAGTGCCAAATTACATGTCACCTCGGAGGGCATATTTTCTGTAGTTTTCAGAGCTCCTACAATGGCAGCCTCATGAATATTTACTGAACTGCTCAGATATGCAGCAGTGGGAACAAATAAAAAAAAGCTCGTATTTGCATCACCCACAGACACTAACAAACCGTGTGGCTCTGGTAGGGAGAAGATGGGAGATTGCTGTTGCCTTTACAGAGGGATAGAGAAAACAGCTTCTCGTATAATGAGATTGACTTTTAAATTGAAAGTGTTACTGGTTGTGCCGCACTTCATACTTCCATGCTGTGCACTTACTCCCTAGGCTCTAACATTAAGACATCTTATGTACAAGCTGGGAGGATTCAATTAGAGTTTCTGTTATTAATCAATCAATTAAGCCACGATCTTTGGTAGATACATTTAGATACTCCTAAAGAGGGGAGGTGGGGGCATTACGAGCCCTTGGGCCGCCAGCTTCTTTGGATGGAGGCTGGTGGGTGCTGTCAGTTGCCGGAGCCGTATGTCCCAAGGCTGCAGGGGGATGCTGGCACTGGGCTCTGCACCTGCCAGTGCCTGATCCTAATGGCCACCAACTCAGTAAAAAGCCTGACCTGCCACTTGTGCTCCCTAACCAACATGAGGCAGTGAGATGGGATAACTTCAGAGCCTCCTGGGTTTCCCTGGGTGTTTTCTCATCCGTCTGAAGCAAGTTCCTCAGTGTGAATGGGGGCTGGAGGCAGCACTGCCAGGAACTGCACAGGAGAAAGTGAGAGATGAAAAATCCTTGTGCGTAACTTTAGGTATGGCACAGGCTGTGCCCTTATCAGGGGGCCTGTGGGGGTCTCATCCAAATGGGAGCTGCAGCCTCCAGGGAAGGACCTGGAGAGCTCAGTGATGCTGAGCTGAAGTTTGAACACTTGAAGAGAAGCGGATGTGTGAGCCGTGTCTATAGGTGAGGATTAAAAAAAAAAGAAAAGGGAGGATTAAATGGCAATGTTACCTTTACTCTTGTCAAATACCTAAGTAGAAACATTGGTTAATGCCCTTAAAAAAGGCCCATTACCACAGGGCACGGAGTCAAAGAGGCTGGCTGCCCTAATACTCAGTTATCTCGTTCCTGGATAATGGAATGACCCCTCGCCTGCCCGAGCTGTACTACGATATAATAGCATGAGCCGTGTGAATAAAGAGGTTATTTTTGGAATCCAATTGAAACAGTGCTGGAGCTTGTGTGACAGGGGAAGGATTGAACAAGATGCAGTGCTCTATGGGAAGGGGAAAAAATTGAATTTTGGGGAAAGTGCTGCCAGCAGTGAATTGTGCAGGGGCAGCCCACAGGACCCAGAGCTGGGATAGTACTTGCCCCACACCTGCAGCCACAGGTTAAGAGACATGGTATGATGCTAATTCTGGGTGCACAACATTCAATAGATGGGACTGCAGTTCATCAAAGAGGGAGAGACAAGGAGCACGAAAGAATCAGCATGAACGTAGAGATGAAAATGAATATTAATTTACAAAGCAGCACAAAGACAATGGGATTCAAGGAGATTGATATCACAAACTCCCCTTATTCAATCAGATTACGATCCCGTCTTCCCCAAACACCAATTGCTAATCTAGATTCGGAAGACAAATCCTCCTGCAGAAGGGCTTTGCCTTTATCTTGTTCGTCTGGTGCTTCTGCTTAAGATGTTATTCCAGTTTTGGGAGCTTGAGAGGAAGAAACCTTATGCAGTGTTTAACTGCATCACTGCTGAAGCTCTGGGAGGAGAGAGCTTTGACTGTGAGCCCCTCCTGCAGCCTGCCCATCAAAGGCAAGGCACCAACGGGATCCACGCAAGGCTCAGCATCTCCCAGCAGTGCGCATAGCCCTGACGATGATCACATTGACCTCACTCCAGCAGCAGTAGCGATCGATATATTTTTTCCTCCCTTATTGTTTCTTACAAGCACTTGGATACGTTTGTCCTATAAAAATGGTAAGCTGTGCAGGGCTTCATTTGCGTTTGGGGACTTGGGGGTCCCCAGCAGTTTGAGCCCATGATTATTAGCACCGCTGCCGGTATCAGCGCTGTCACCGTGCCGTGACACCACGTCTGGCAACCTTGGTCAGGCAGCAGCTCGTTTTCTCATGTCACTGCTTTTTCCACATCCCGTTAATCATGGAAAAGTGTCTCTCAGCTTGCCATGTGCAAGGACAGGGCTGGCAAAGCATCACTCGGTGGCAGCTTTTGTGATAGCCAATTCCACCCCGCGCTGTGACGTTATACCATGCTGTGACGTCACACTCTGCTGTGACATCACCTCAAGCCGTGACACCGCCCGGAGTGTTATGCAGGCACGTGGCTCGTCTGCTGCGTGCTGACAAACACATGCCTAATTGGAAGATGAGCAAAACTTGAAAAGAGATGGTAATTACCAGTGGGGTTTAAATGCAGTTTGTGTCTTACTACTTAAAAGCAATTTAATAAAAAAGAAAAAAACAAAATTGCTTTAATTTGTATTAAGATCCGTTATTAAAAACACTTTGTGGTTAAACATGCAAGTAGAGATGATGATCCCCATAAGGAAAGCACAAGGCAGGAGCTGAGATCTCTCAGAACCAGGACCCGCCAGCCCCTTCTGCTTCCCTAAGACACCAGAAAATGCGGGTTGTTGCTGCGAAACTTCCAGGTTGCAAATGGGATGTGATAAAAAAGTGAAATTTTTAAGATGATAATTTCTCTGTGCCTGTCTAGTAATTATGTATTTTATTTGTGTAGCACGTGCGGTACAATAAATGTTACAGATTCAAAGCAGTGTTATTTGTACTTTATATGTCAAGTGTTTCTGACATATACACGCATTTCAAGTAGAATTGTTTTTTTTTCTATTCGATGCAAATGGCTCTGTATTCCACTGTGGTTGAGTAAACTGTGTATTCTCTCCCTGTCAATGATCTCCTTGGAAATAGATGTCAGCCAATCAGTCAGTTAAAAAACAAAAAAGAGCCACCACACGCCCAACAAAAAGCCAGCGACCAAACAAACCAGCCTCTCCAATTTACTGCCTCTCCTCTCCGTGCAGAGACAAAGGAATGGAGCCCCGTGGCAGCAGGCAGCTCACGCACATTATGGGGCTGGAACAGGACAGCTCGAAGGGGTCTGCTCAGGTTTGCTCTGCTTCCGTCCACCCCTTCTGCCTGTGTGGTTCCTTCTGCATGAGGCTTTGGGGTGAAGAAGAAGAACTTTTTGGTCATTAAAGCTTGAGACTTTGGGAGACATCGAGCTGTAGATTCATTGTGGGGCAGCTGGACTTGAGGACCTCTCAGTGCCCCTTCTGACTCAAACCATCCTATGGTTTGTATGAGAGCTGATGCTTTCTGCAGCGACAGAGATGACAAAAGGAATATGAACCCGATTTCACCTAAAACTTAATTTCAGGGTCAAAATAAAATCCCCCTCCCAGCACAGAACCAAGTACCATTCACCCATGTACACCAGTGGTGCTGTGGCATGGGGCAGCAGCATCACCCCTGTGCCATGGGGCCAGGAAGAGTGTGTACCTGTGGGCAGCATACAAAGACCTCCTTCATCAGCCAGGGGTCCCCATGCCCACCCTGCAATGTCCCCTTCCTTTCCCACCAGCCCGCCAGCATTACGGGCTGCAATTAAAATGCGCAGCTCATTCCGCCATGAAAATGCACGGAAAGGGCACAGGAAAAAAAGAAACATTAATACCCAAATGATCCGATTGCAGGGAGGTTTAAATAGCTTGCTCGCTGCGATCCCCCTTTGAAGCTGATCAGAATCACGTCCTTTGCTATTAAGGTGATTTTTATCAGGTTTCGCTACGCTTTCCTTTTCAAGCTCTCATTTGAGCCGGAGCCGGGAAGGAGCGCTCACACTACACGCTTTGCTTTCTATTGTTGTTCTTATTTTACTACACAGGGGAGAAGTAATCTTTTTTTTCTCCCCTTGGCCTAGAGCTATTGTACATATGCAAATGTGGCGATGGCAGCCAGCTATTTATAGCTCGAGTTCTTGCTACACTTATCACAACCACTGCAGACTTTTAAAAGCAGAACCCACACACACTGTATTTTTTCCCCAGGATATAAATTTCCCATCCCAATGCAGCCTGGCCCGTCGCATGCAACATTGATTGTCTGTTATATTACATTTATTAAGGAGTGATAACTTGTAATAATTGGATGTTAAATTAAAGAACTCTTTCCTAGTTATTGCCGTCTCAATTATAATTGTCATTTGCTGGCAGTTATGATGATATATGAGGGTTGTATTTTACTCAGCCGACCATGACCCGGTGAGTAATATTCCCTCAGCTATAGGGGCACTGATGCGCTCGCTGGCTCTTAATGCAGTAGCTCAGTAGCTGATTGGAATATTAAGTTTCTGTGAGAGTAGGAGACGCAGAAATCCACATGGATATACATTACTGCACAGCTGAGAGGCCCCTCCGGCTATTTCTTTTTCTCCTCACTGGTACATGTCCAACTCGTTTCAGCTTTGTTTTATGGTTATAGGAATCAGGTTTATATGGTGAGTTATAAAGTAATAAAACACGGGGGAAAGGGTGTTTGTGGTTTCATTTAAGAATAACCAGTTATAATTAACCTTTGTACCAAAATGTCAATATATGTAAGGGCATTCAAACAGCGGTGATAGCAGCTCGCCTCGCATCCAGCCATCAGAAGGAGGTTTCTGCCTGTTTAGTGATTTTGAAGATACTGGGAGAAATGCAGCCGCATTGGGTTGGAGTGATGGGAGATGAAGAGTCATGGGGGTCAGGATCGGTGCTTCCATCCCTTCATCCTTGCCCAGCCCTCCATGCCATCCCATAGGGAGCAGGGGTAGCCCTATATCTGGATGCAGCACTGGGTTGATGGTGGGCAGTGCTTTGTGATCGGGTCGTGGCACACCACTCTGCCCCGTGCACATCACCCAGCCCTTCACCCGGCCTCAGAGCATTCCCCACTTTTAGGAATTAATTGTCCTTCCAATGGCTCCAGGGTATTTGCATTGCCAAGCGATGCGTCGCCCTTAATCACAACAACAACAGCAACATTTTATACGAGCAGGAAGAGATTTGAACAGTCATTAGGCATCTGAAATCATGGTGCATATTAATGGGCGAATAACATGTCTGAGCAAGGGAAAAAAATGTCTCTCTTGTAAATTACATTTTTAAAACTTGATTCAAACTAAATGCTGTGCCATAAATCTGTTAATTTTGGCAAGAGCTTGGAATGAGCAGGGGCGACTCAAGACTTTCTTCAAACAGCCTTTCAGAAACTGCCCACCCACTGCAGGGAAAGATTCAGCTCAAGAGGGAGGGAGGGACAAAGTGATTTCTTCCTGAGCGCTGCTCAGCTTCTCTTTCATTCCTACACTCTGCTTTAGGATGGGGGCCCCTTTTTGTAACAGAGTGGAGGAAAAATAATTGCAGACACTTAAGACAGGGAAAAACAAGGGAAAAAAATCTGTTTTCAAATGAAACATGTTCATATAACTGCGGTCGAAGGCTGCTCTCGGGTTCACTGCCCCAGAGAACCTGCCTATATGCAGGGGTGCTGTGACACTGGACGTACGTGCTGTGGCAAAGGGCTGTTTTCTCCTTTATCCAGAGCTGGCTTAATGGGTGATAACTGGAGAGATGAAAAAAAAATGCCTGGAAACAGAGAACACCCCCCTCCTCAAAATCTACAAATTATGCTACTCCTGCTACAAACTTGCAAATAGGCCCATATGTGATAAGTAAACGATCTAAGATCCATGTATTTGCATGCATTTATTTGAGGATGGATCGCTGCCAAAAGCCGAGCTATGAAGCATGCCACTGCTCCTCAATGGGAACTGCTGAGCCACAAAGGACTGGAGGTGGGCAGGGAGCCCCTGCCATGCTGGTGGAGAGCACCCTCCATCTCAATGGAGAGCCCTGCCACACCAATGAAGAATCCCTACTATACTGATGGAGAGCCTTCATCATCCCAATGAAAAGTCCCACCATTCCAATGGAGAGCGTCCTCCATCCCAATGAAGAACCCTGCCATCCCAATGAAAAGTCCCACCATTCCAATGGAGAGCGTCCTCCATCCCAATGAAGAACCCTGCCATCCCAATGGGGAACTTCCATCAACCCAATGGAGAACCCTGCCATCCCAATGGGGAGCCTCCATCAGCTCAATGGAGAGCCCCCCCATCAACCCAGCAGGGAACCTCCATCACCCCAATGGGGAATCAGCTATTCTAGTGTAGAGCCCCAACTGTCTTGATGGACTGTCCCAGAGTCATCCCAATGGAAAACCCCCATCATCCCAATGGAGGGTCCCACCAGCATGAATACTTGGCTGTATGTGGGGGCTGTGAACACTGCTTGGGGCAGCCGAGGTTTCCTTGGGAGGCAGCTGGGAGCTCACTGCCCATCGCAGGCCACCTCTGAAAGCAGTTTCTACAAACCCCTCTGTTTATTTGCTTATATACAGAAAATCTCATTGTTTTGGGGTATGCTTGTAGCAGAAATGCAAAGTCAAGGCTTGAACCAGTGATTGAGCACCTGGTGAGAAGGCAGGGCCAAACCAGGGGAGCTCAGGTGCATGCAATGTATCTGAGTGATTGAAAGGGATGGAGCCAGGATCCATTCCTTCCAAGACCTTATTTAAGGATTAGCAGTGGAGGTAAAGGGGGTAATGTGTTTGCTGTGGAGTGTTTTGTTGGAGGTTTCTGTGTCCCTGTGGCCTTCTGAAGGTAAGCAGATTCTTTCCTTTGTTTTTGTGCTCACGGCTATTGCATTTGAGCAAGTCTTCACTTGCTGCCTGGGACTTTGCTGCTCTGCTGTTGTTGCTGTGCTTTTCATTGCATTGCAATGCTTTGTTTGATGGAATCCACCTGTGTATGTGTAAGATGATTTCCTGGAAACACAGGAGGATGTTGATAACAGGGAACAAGTTCATAATGAAATCAACAGCAAAGGTGGCCTGTCTCTGCCTTGCCAATGAACTACATTCACACATGCTTGTAGCGTGATGCTCTACAAGCACCGTTACTCCTGAGCAGTGGTGTGTGTTCACAGAGGAGATAGGAGGAAGGCACAAAAAGGAAGTCTCATACCTGGGTTGATCCCTTTGAACTAAAATTGCAAGAGGAGGGGGAAGGCAGCATGCACTCCTCAATCCACAAGGCACCTGCTGCTCTGCATGGCTGGGAGCTGTACCTCCTCATACTGCTCCTTTTACCTCTGGCACAGCTTTTCCTGACAAGGCTGTTCCAAGTTCAGTGCTGGTGTTTGCTGTGTTGAGCTATGAGGTGTGCTTCTTTTATTACTGTATATTAATAGTTTAACTTATTTACAGTGATTATGTCCCTATTTATGCAGGCTGGAAGCGGCTGCTTTTGTTAACCATTTATTACCTGGGGAGCTATTTTCAACATGTTCCACATGATTATTTTCTGGCACTGCAATTTGGTACTTGCTCAGTGGCTGGAAGGATTGCTCCTTGCAGAGGTGACCTCCCCGCAGTTAGACTGCGTGTCAGTGTTTGAGGAATATACTTGAGCTGATGGGTAGGTTGTGTGCATCTCCTGACCTCAATCGTTTTCACACTGTGAGAACTGCTGGGAAGTGGTTTGACATAAAGTGTTTATAATCTCTATCAGAAGGAACTGAAATTATAATGGGGCCATCCTAGCAAAGAGGAGACAGCCACCAGCCTCCCTGCAACTGTGGCCTTAAGCTCATCTCTGATTTGAACATTATAATTAGTAAAGAAACAAGCTGTAATTAAATTAGGAGCTGGAAAGGCACAGCCTCAGCAAAGTGCGATGGCTGCAGCCACCATCTGACCAAGGGAGCAGTTGGGCACTGCTGGGACAACTGGTGGGACCCTCAGTTCAGATGCGATGTGGGGGCTTGGGGCACTGAGCCCCATGGGGAATGTAATGGGGTGGTGGTGGTGCCTGTGGGCTGTGCTCTGCCTGCGTGGTGTGGTGGAGATGTTCTGGCCGTGCAGATTTATTTCCTGGCTTTTAGCCAGCCTAGGAATGAAAATACTCCAGAGGGTGAAAGGCTCATAGTCAAGAGCTCTTCACCTCTTCCCTGAAAGGACCTCTCATCCTCATTCATTCAGTGTTTATTACCACTCCACTGCCTGAGAATAACTGTTTATAAAGATGGAGCTTAGGAAAAACAAGCCGCCCAGGTGCCAAAGTGCCTGGGCCTGTTGGCTTTGGATTCAGTGCAATCATTATGGGACTTTTCCCTTTTCCTTTTGGCCCGGTCTGCAGGCATTTAAATTCTGAGCAGTGACTGTGGCATCTGCTGGTGGTTGGCCATCAAAGCACCCTTACTGCTGCACCATGCTCAGTGCGCTGGTAGAGATGCTCAGGTCAGCATCCTTGTCCGCAGGGGCAGCTCCTGGTCCCTGTCTTCTGCCCTAAGCCCACTGTTCAACAACTCATCCTCTGCCCTATGCACCATCTCTCTTCCTCAAGTGAACATGGGGCAGATGCAGTCATTTCTGTGGCTTCAGTGTGCTGCGCACAAAGCATTGTGCAGAATTGCTATCTCTTTTCTTGTGCAAACAGGCACTTGCCAACCATTAGGGGAATGGATCCTGAGATGCACTGGGCAAGGGATGTGGCAGTGGGAAAGGGACTCTGGGACTCGCTGCTGCTCTCACTACTCAGCCCAGGCCTTGCCTGCTTTAAAAAGCATCTTAAGATTTCCCCTGTAGGCTGTTTCTGTAGTGCTCAGCTTCCTCCTGCATTCTGCTCCGGATGGGTCCCGGCGTCAGCAGCAGCTCCATCCCAGTGCCAGCAGCCTGTGCGCACCGAAACAGGCAGCTAGAAAGTAAACAGTGTCTGAAACCTATTCTCATTAGGCTAATTTACGAATAAATTACCATATTCAATGGCCTTATTTTTACTGCTCGTTAACAGGCCCATGATAGGATGATAATTATGGGATTTTAAGTGGCTAATGGCAGCTGGGGCGTCAAAAGCAGTTTTTACGAATCTGTTTATGGCAGGGAAGGTGACAGGAGGTGGGACACTGAGATGCTGGAATCGCATGTTGGAAGGGGGGGGAAGAAAAAAAGAGCTTTAATTGTTGAGTATTTATTAGAGAGGAGGGAAGACTGTAATTTAAAGATGAAACTCTGAAAAACAAAAGGGAAATTAATTAGTCTCGGGGCGCTCCGGTGGCTAGTGCTTAAGGAGGACCTGGTGGGTTTGTGCCCAGTGCTGGCTGTCCCTTGGCCACACCATCACCAATGCAGTGCCAGGCAAGGCGTGCATCCATCCTAGCAAGCACTACAGGCACTGAGCTGCTGCGATGTGCAAGGGAGCACCTTGGGGTCTCCACCTGTCCGCATCGGAACTGCTTCCCCACGCTCAGCCCATCGGCTCATCACCTCCCATCTCTGCCGATTCATCTAGATCCTTCAGTTTAGTATGCAGCGCTCGGAAAACAAACACGTACCAGACTGACAGTGGGAATAAATATCGTGGAGATGTTGATTAGCATTTGATCCCAGCTGGGCCTCTGGAAGCTGCAGCACTGGAATGCCTTGGCAGTTTTTTAATGCTGAATAATTTGATTAGATCAGTGGCTGAGCCTGCTGCTCGCGGTGAGATAAACCCTCCGCCCGTTCCCCCCCTGCGCACCTCTCCCTTCCTGCCTTGCTTGCTTTCTTTTATGGGGCCTTAAATACGTCGTTTAATCAACTCTACAATTTCAATTTAGCACAGTTGTTGACTCGCATGGATGATAAGGTTCTGAAGACCCCACAGATTGCTGGCTGCTTTAACAGTGCCATTTTCCACGGCCTCCTGGCTTTTGCTGCCAAGCTGCAGCCAAGCCCAGCCTCCGTCCAGGCTGCCAGCGCTTGCAGAAGGAGCTGTTTACTTAGCTGGAGCTGTCAGTCAGCCATGCAGATATTTCCAGCCTCTCTGCTGTGTAATTATCAGCAGGGATGCGTCCCCTCTGCACGATGACATGATAGGAACCAGTGGTTCGTTTTCAAAAACACCGTAATAACATTTTTGTTGTTGCTGTTGTTGTGTCGAGGCACAGAAAGCATGAGGACACAGGGAGGGAAAACGGCAATTATCGAAGACCTCAGCGATCCTAATTAAATGATTGATTTCTAAGACTCTCTTCTCCAGCCCTCAAATGGGACAGACTGCTTCAGTGTCCGGAACACTTCTGTTTCTCATCTGATTCCAGCAGCACCATAAGCGTTGCCTTTCCAACCCAAGCATGACCATGGCCAGGAAGAAAGCAGGAACAGCACAGCACCGACTGTTCCACTCATCTGTGTGTTTCCAGGAGTCCCTGCTGATGGCTATTTGCAGTCCCCACTCTGAGTATTTTCTTATCGGTGCAATATCACTTAAAAGCCAGGCTTACCCGCATTGCTACAGCTCTGCCAGGACTTTTCCTCTCCTTAAGTCAAAAGAGGGGAAAATTGCAAATTACTAAAACTGTTTTTGATCTGAAAGGAATTATTTTATCTCAAAAAAGCAGAGCTGCATATTTTCAGTGACCGACCTAATCCAAGATAAATGAACACGCAGACATTCCTTCTGTTTACTTCCACTTATTAGCATTCAGCACAGGGTGTGAGGGTGATAGCATCTGACAACCACCATCTCTAAGTTTCTCTCTTTAGTTTGGTAGCTTGTGGTTCTGAAGTGCAATAAACAAAACAGGGTCCACGGGGTTTGCTCCCAGGCAGCCACACCTGGAGCTGTGCTGCACACCTGCAGGATGGCTCTGAGCCCTATAGGGAAAGCAGCCAGTACAGGGGAGGCTTTCTACAAGCAGAAGGGAGGAACATAGCACACAAATGCACAGCTACCTTGCTGTAAGAAGCAGCTTTTCTCTCCTCAGGAGAAAGGGCTTTTGCCTGGTATCAAATAATTAGAGCAGTGGACAACGATGCTTCATTGAATGCTCTGTTAACCTCCAGAGATTCATGGCTGGAGAGCTTTCAAAGACAGAAATGTTGTCTACGAGCAGATGTCTGATGGATATTTCTGCTGCTAATTTGGCTGCTAGTTTTCTGAACCTGTGCAAATTGTCACTTTTAGAATACTCAGTGTTCAGTATCCCCATGAAGACAGTTCACAATTCTGCTGGGCCTCATCCTGCTTGCTGCATGTGAGATCTCACCTGGAGCACTGTGTGGAGTCCTCAGCACAGAAGAGACGTGGAGCTGCTGTGTGTCCAGAGGAGAGTCACAATGATGATTCACAGAATGGAACACCTCATATGAAGACAGGCTGACAGCTGGGGCATGGAGAGGAGTAGATTCCAGGGAGAGCTGAGACACACTTCAGTATGTAAAAGGGCTTTAAGAAGGAAAGGACAGACCATTATCAGGATCTGTGTGATAGGACAGTGGGAAATGGTATTAAACTAAAAGAGGGGAAATTTAGATTGGATATAAGGAAGAAGTTTTTATGTTAAGGGTGGTGAAGCAGCCTGAGAGGTGGTGGTGCCCCATCCCTGTAAGCATCCATGGTCAGGGGATGGGGCTGAGAGCACTGATGGAGCTGTGGGTGTCCCTGAGCACTGCAGGCAGTGGGAACAGATGATCCCTGTGTTCCTGCTGTGCATCATCTCTGTGGTGGCATGGGTCAGGCTAATGCAGCCTGAGGATACCAATGTCTGCTGCATCTGGCACCCTTCCTTGGGTGCTGTGCTTTCTCAGTAACTCCTAATGCTTCATTTCCTTTGAGGCTGCTGCTTGAGGTGGAGCTGGTATTTTCAGGGCAATGGCTGTGTTACCCTTCAGGAAAACCTGGTGGCTCACTGCTCACCTGTTAAACCTTTGGTAGCAGGAGAATGTAAAAAGAGAGGATATATAACGCTGATAGAAGATGACCTGTACCACAATAGAGCTCTTAGGTAAATGTTGTCTGTAGCTCAGGTTGGATATTAGGAAGAATGTCTTCTTAGAGCAATCAGGCTCTGGCACAGGCTGCCCAGGCAGTGGTGGGGTCACTGTCCCTGGGGGTGTTTAAGGAAAGGGTGGCTGTAGTACTTTGGGACATGGCTAGTGGGCAGTACTGGTGGTAGCTGGATGGTTGGACTGGGTGATCTTAGAGGTCTTTTCCATCCTTCATGGTTCTATGATTCATCATACCTGTTCCAGCAAGTTTAGCATTCCTACAAGTTTTTCTAACCCCATGTTGGGTGTGAGGCCTTCCCAAAGCCAGACTGCATAGATGTGAGTGGATACAGCTGTTATGGCACTGCTGACCAAGTGGTGCCATGGACACAGGTATCAGAGCCCAGAGCTGGGAGTCACCACCAGGGGACAGCTGGGGACACCCCAGTGCTCCTCACACCCCTGGGACCCCTCACAGCCCATCATGCCATGCTCACCTTTCCTTCCTCTGCCCCTTTGCATGACATCAGGAGCAGGATTTGTTTCTTCAAACTTTTGCAATTGTAACATCTGCTTGTTTTGGTAAATTTGACAGGGACTCTCTTTTGTCTCTTTTTATTTTATATATATATATATATGTATGTATTTTAACAGAAATTCTATGAAAAGTGTTTTAAAAAGTGCTAACTGACAAGCCTACACAGGCTGCCTCCACTCAGGGAGCACTCTGCACAGTTGTTAACTTGTTAGACAGGAGCTAGATTACAATCATAAATAAATGATTTGCTGTCTCCTTACATTCAGACATGTAGCTTTTAAAGTGTAGCTGTCATCCCTGAATCAGATTTAGTCAAATGCTGTGTAACTGCAAAATTATCCTATCCTTACCTTTCTTTTTTTTTATATATATTCTCCATATAATGGACAGTTAAATTGGATTTTCAAATTTGAAGTGCATATGTTTTTCAAATCCCCACAGGGTTGCCATTTTTTCATTTCTAAAGCAACTCGCTAATGTTTATCATTACCACGCAGAAATATTACAATTCTTAAGGGGCACCTTATAAAATCAGTACAGGAGAAATATGCTTTATCGTCTCAAAATGAAACCAATTTCTCAGCTGATTTGCAATTTATTTACATGTTAGCATTTGATTTTCTGCTGATTTATAGCCCCACATGCCTCTGTCTTAGCTGCTTTCTAAATAAACACAATCAGGCTGGGAAAGCTCATGTGAAATGATGGAGCTTTGTTCTAGCTTTGCTCTATTAACAAGTTAAATCTTGTACCGATAGCACGTGGCCTATAGTGCAAGGAGAAATCGCGTGTGGCGCTTTATAAGGATGGAGTGCTGGTGTGCAACAAATAGCCAACAGATGTGGGGAACCTAGGGGGAAAAACAGCACAAAAGGTGGCGATGCAATTAGTGTTAATTCCTTTTAATGCTATGAGCTTCCAGAGTTAGCCACACCTGATGAGAACTCCACAACTGTGGATTCTTTATTTTACAGAGCTGTTGAGGGCATTCGTTCCAGCACAGCTTTGCAACAAGCATGGAACAGAGGAAATTCTGCACCCCAGGTGCTCGTGGCTGTGCAGGGAATGGACGGCCGCTGCTGCTGGTTATTGTTGCAGGATAAGTTTTGTTTTATTGGCAAGTAAATTATTCATTGGCATGTAAAATAATACCCTCAGCCTTAACTAACGTGGTAGTAAAAATAACCTCTGGCAAAGAGCTCCTACTTTCAAGGTTTGGTTCATTAATAAACAATACGTGAGCAAGGAGGCACGGTGCATCGTGGAAGGCCCAGTGATGTGATAAGGAGGGGTGGGGGCTGAATGTGATGTGTGCATCCGTCCTGGGGAAGTGCACCTTTCTCAGCGTGCAAGGTGTGTGTGCAAATGCCATGGATAATTAATGCAACAGTTACTTCAGCGGCATCAAAAGCTGTGCTGTTTAATTCAGCATCCTACAAGTGCTGGGTGACAGTGGAGAGGAGCGTTATTTGTGGCAATGAGTGACAGAGGGCATTGAGCGTTCTTCTGCAATGCTCTTGTATCTCTCTCTGATGGCATGCGGGATGTATCGGAGCTGCATTCATTACAGGGTTCTGCCATCCCTTGGCTAATGTGGGGCTCTGTGTGTACCTCACTGGCTGTAACCTGGTGGGACCCAGAGGGTGGGAAAGGGCCCCTGCCCATCCCATCCCTCTACTGGAGCTGTGCTCCCATACTGCTCCCTAACTGTGGAGCTGCTGGGTGGTGTTCCTTTGTTTTTTCCTGTTGACATTGATTATAATTGTCAGCCCATCTATTGACACACGGCTTCCTCAGCACGGCAGTGAGGGATACTCTGTGCCAAGCCTTTTGCTCTCTGCTGACTCAGTCGTGCACCCTCTTACAGCCAGACTGTGGCCACATCCAGTGGGAGGAAAACAAAGGTCTGCGATTGAGTGCTGGGATGCACGGAAGCAGCAGAACATAAGGCTTGCAGGCTCACCACGGCCTGTCAGTACCGTGGATGTGACAGCAATAATGATGCCGTCAGCAAAGCCAGGCCCGTCTGTGCCACCAGAGCAGTGCGGAAGCATGGGAAGGAAAAGGAATGGTATTGAATGCAAAGGGCTGGGCAATGCCAACCACCGGGAGCAGGGCAGGAATCTCTTTTTACCCTTAGAATTTGGATTTTGGAGCTTAGGGCTGGTTTAAAGCCAATGTGGTTCCATTGATGTCAAGGGAATAGACAGAACAAGATTTCTGGAGAGGCTGTGGGTGTCCCATCACTGAAGGTGCCTGAGGCCGTGGATGGGGTCCTGGGTAGCGTGAGCTCAACCCTACGTGGCAGTGGCTTGGAAGTGGGTGATCTCTAAGATCCTCTCCAACATAAGCCATTCTATGATCCCTGCTGGGTAAACCAGTGTAACCTATGTGCTATGGGGTCAAACACTGGTGTTCCGGGGTGGTGGCTCGTGCTGGGGATCTCATTCAGCAAGGGACACTGAGGATCCTGTGGATGCTTATGTGGGAATATGGGCACGTGGCAGAAAAGATGCTTGTTTAGTTGATGTGAAATTTCCCCGGTGTGTTTTTCCCAGCACACATACAAGCTTTGAGAGGTAAAAAAATATTATCTGGGAACTCAATTATTGTGGACCTAGAACAATGAGTATTGCTTGTAGTAGAAAACAGCCACCTGGCCGACAGCTTGAGGACATCCAAGGAAGGTATCTAATGAATGAAAATCTTCCTGTAAATTTCTGTTAGACTTACAGTTAAATAGGGGACTATCTACAGCATATTGTATCACTGCATTGGATTAGCTTGTGCAAATGTGGGGCCAGATACCATGGCACGTCAATACCTGGGCAAGGATTAGTCAGAAAGTGCTTATAAGACCCAAAATAGAAATGTTTTCCTTTGGATGCACTTTTGTTGCACGAAACTACGTATGGAGTGTTTTATCCCACCGGATACTATTAGGAAGCAGGGAAAGGCAATGAAATATTTCTAGGGAAGAAGAAGAGAATTGTAATTTTGATGTCCCCCAAGAGAAAGTGACTTCAGAGCAGCCATCCTCCTGGAGCAGAGGAGGTTGAGGATCCCCTCCTGGGGCACTGCCTTCTATCACCCTCATTCCCTAAGCAGGATCTCTGAGCCTCCTGCTCTACTGCCCTGTGGGGCCGCTGCCTGCAAAGCTGCACTGCCACTTTCCTTCCTTGGAGGGAATCAGGGCAGAGAAACAGGGAAGTGGGTCTTCAGTGACGTAAGTGCTGCAGATCTCAGGAATAACCTAGGCTCTTTCATAGCTTTTCTAAACGTTGTGTTCCCTCGTGGATGGTTCCTGTGGTTGTTTTCCTTGTGAGATGCTGAATGTTGGCGTTTTCAGCTCTGTGGTGGGCTGTGTGCTGAGAGACCTGCTCCCATTGATCCTACAGCTTCACTGCAATGTGGCAGATTCCTCTGAGGGATCCGTGTCAGATATTTTAGGGAAGTCACTGCTAACATTGCCACGAATACGGTTTCTCTTTGCATTGCACAAATCCCGCCCAGCACAGAATGAGTGAGGCAGTGCCAGAGATCTCCAGGGCTGCTGCATGCTGTGATGGAGTGGAGGCAGGAGGAGCCCAAGGATCTGCAGGGCAGCAGCCCTCACTGCCCAGAGCTCTGCACAGCACTGGTGAGCACTGCATCATCTGTGCAGCCAGAGCACAGTGCAGGTAGCACACTGGCAATGCACAGCACCACAATTTGCTGCTGTTGCAGTGGGATTTCTGCAATCAATTTGCCCCAGCTGCACTGGGTGTGGGTATCACCTCCCCCAGCACTCCCAACCCCAAGCAGCACAGCCCTCTGCTTCTTCTGGAGCAACCCTGGGGATTGTTTAATAGATTCCAGCATAAGAGCTCCATTCCCATCAGTTCACCAGCTCATTAATTCATTAATAATTTAACCCAAGACCTACTGGGTGAAAGTCCTCTGGTCAATCCTCTCAGACACCCCCATCCCCAGAGGGATGTGCTGGGTGCTGGGCTGCAGACTTGCTCGGTAGAGCTGATTGCAGTGAGCCTGGTATCTCTAAGCCATACTCACAGTTGTGTTTTATAGAAAGGGAGGGGGGAAAAAACCTAAATATTTTCCCTGAGATAAGCCCCCATGTTAGAGCCGTGTCCCCTTCGTGCTGTTGCACATGGGCTGATATTTAAGGCAGGGGCTGACTGTATAACCCAGTGCCTGTGGGATTAAAAAAAAAAAACAACAAAAACCATATAGTCTCCATGGAAATGGAAGCCATATCTTTTGAAAACTGTATCAGAGCTCTCTATCCTCTCCCCTTTATCATTGTATTTTAACCTACCAGCTGCATATTTAAGAGCAGAGCTTGCAAGATGATCTTACCCTTTTTTATTATTTTCCCTCATGTGTTAAGGGAGGGAATACTGACAGGGACAAGTGACAGCTCGCTAATTATTCCCTTACTGCCACTGCTGTTCTTGTTTTGGACGTGTTGCTCATTTTCCTCTGCTCTTCGCACTGAATAATGCATGGGTCCCTATCAGTATTCATGCGGTACCTTCGGGAACTGCCAGCCTAACTAGCTGATAACTGATTCAGTTTGTAACCGGTGCCTTTGGGAGTTGCAAGGAAAAGTAGCCAAGAACAAATTTAACACTTCTTTCTCATTGCTTTAGAACATCAAGGAGAGGTACAGGAGGACCTCGCATGAAATACATTTGTTGCCTGAAGCTGTTGGAAGTACATAACTAAAGTGAGCGAGTTTAACCCGGCACTGCGCGGTGCGGGAGGTCAGCAGGCTATCCAGATGGGAGAACCCGGGAGGAGAGGGCGAGGAATCGGCTCTGTCAGAGCAGTTGTGCTCAGCAGATGCCCTCTCTAGGTTTCGCAGGGAGGTGCCAAGAAAAGCCACCCCGGAGCCATCTGTACTTTGCAGTCAGAAATAGTGCAAGCCTGGTGCGTGCGGCGGTGCAGCTCGGTGCCATCAGTTGCTATCGTGGTGCTATGAGCACATCGGAGCAGTGACCGTGCTGCAGCCAGGAACGAGACAGGAGTAATCTGCTCAGCACCCAGTGCATCACCAAGGCCAACCCAAGCACCCGCGAAGCAGAGGCCGGCCCCATACATCAAGGTCTGCACTTGTGGCAAGGGAGCCTCGGGAGCACCCCTCATCCCATATGGAGAGCGTGTATGGGTGGAAGCAATTTCCTCTCTTCCTCCATTATATCCAACGGTGAGCAGGAAGAAAGGGAGAGCAAAATGGGGCGTTTTAATGTGCGCTGCATTTGTTAAAGGTGAATAGGTATTCCATGTATGACTTGAAACACACGTTGCCCTGACCTGCCAGCAGGGAGGCCTGGACTGGCGCTGCTGAGAGCGGCTATTCCCTCTGCACATGGATGAAAAACTGCATGGAGCAGTCGCTGAATATTTTTGCCTGAGCTTTTCATCTGACATGTGTCAGATGGTGTGACCTCAGCCACCCTGAACGGCATGACCTTAGCCAACATAGGCACAGCTTCGTTCCTCTCCAAGTATATCTATAGATACATACATATATTTAAAGAGGAAGATAGGCATTGGATTTTGGGTTGCATCAAAGCTGTCAGACGTGTCTGTTAAAGGATCTGAATGCAGACAGGGAGGTGACCTTGCAAGTGTCTGTTGTGCCTCGTGCGATGGACAGAGCTTCAAGCACCAAAGTTTAAAAGGTCCTTCTTAGAGCTTGCACCAGGAATTATTTTGCTAGTTCAATCAACATGAACTTTGTTGAGAATGCTTAAAAGTTCCTTTAACCTGTGAAGACCATTCAGCCAAATGCTGGACAGGAAATGAGGTTTTCTTCACAAAAGATGCCAGGATCCACAAGTAAAAGTTGAGCAGGAAGGTTGCTGAGCTTGTGGGGAGATGGGGGTGCAAGTAGAAGAGGCAGCAGGGGCTGCACAGCTCATGACACTCGTGATTCAAACAGAGCTATTGGGGTTTGGTGACTCTCCACTGAGGCTTTTCTGCACGGTTGTACATGCATGCTTGCAGCAGGAGGGAGATCCACTGACCACATTGAGAAGTACGCAAACCCTTGGGAAACCTTCAGCACTCAGTGGTGGGGATCTGCCCCATCAGCCCTTTCAGAGGTGTGCAGACAAGGTGTTTGCTGACAGTTAACAACCCGAGGGGAAAAATGAAATGAACCTCTGTCTCCTTCCAAGTTGTGCAGAAGTTGACAAGCGGTTTGTGTTCAGTCTGCTGAAACCCAAGGCTAATAGGACAAAATTAGTGACATCTTTTAAAAGGTAGGTAGAGAGCAGAGTAATGCTGGAGAAGTTCGGCTCCAGCTGCAGCGCGCATCGTTAGCGTGGCAGTGTCACTCGTGCTCCTCTTGCAGGAAACAATTCTCCCCAGCCACAATCACAGCCTTGAAAATACATTCACCAGTGTCTGTGCTGCCGCTGGGGAGCTCGGGATACGAGACAAAAAGCCTCGAGATACTGCATGTCAGTCTATCTCTCACTGTAATTATCTTTATTGATTGGAGAATCATTTACATTTCCATATCTCCGAGTTACCTGTTAGCGCAACTGTTTAGATGTGTTTGTGGATCAGATTTCAAGAGATTTAATCCCAGGGAAAGAATGTCTTGTTAGGTGTGAACTGTATGCAGACCTCAGAAGAGAGGGGATGGGGCTTTGTGGCAAGAAATGATGCCAGAACGCTGTCACTGGAGGGAGAAGAGAGGAAGTGGCTGTGTCAGTAAAGCCATTTTTCACAGCATCCCCAATGCCCAGCAACACCCCGTGTGGAATTCCTCTATTTAGAAGAGCTCAATATTAACTCACAATAAAATAAAGAGTAGAAAGACATAAGGATGTGAAGCCACCAAACCAGAAATTCTTCCTTCCTGTAGGCTTGCAGTGTGTCTGGAGGGGATAGCTCCTGCTGCAGACAGAAATACCAGCTGAACTCAAGCTTGGGAGCAGCTGAGAATGGTTCCTCCAAGCGTGCTCTCTCCTGACCCTTGCTTCCTTCTGCTGATGGGAATCCTGCTTCTTTCCTACATGCCTACCCCAACCTGCTGGTGGGGACATGGAGTGGCTATGGGAAGGGAGAGCAGAGCAGGACCAGCACTAGGTACAGACATATGGGCTGCTGGACACCCCAAACCCCATCTGCTGTCTCCCCCAGGTTGGCCTCGTGTTGTTGCCTGCTCAGCCTCATTGAGCCCAGACGCAGAATCTGAGCTTTAAAATGGATGTTTTTCACATTAAAGAGCTACACAAACATTTTATTTCCCATTTGTGGCCCTTTTGCAAACAGCGTAGAATCCGCTCTTTCCTGCGAAAGATTTGTGTCCGAGGGAGCTCCCAGGCTAACATAAAGCTGCCCATACTTCCAAGAGGCCTCTCTGGTAAGCTCTTATTTCTTGGATTCCTTCCCGAAATGAGGCAGTATCACTTATGGGAAGCGGCAAACAGAAGTGATATGAAGAACTGAGAAAACCTTCCAGTTTCAGCAGAGGCACAAGTGTCATCTCTCTGCAGAAATATCAATTATACTTCCTGTACAGCTAATGAGATAGCAGTTGGCAAACATAGCAGGTAAACAGTCAGACAAGGCAGAGCACACCGTTTGGGTTTCTTGAATTAAATTTTCCCATTATTTAAGTAAGTGCCCCTGAGCTCTGCATCTTCTGGCATGCCCAGATAAAGAGCCCACAATGATGAACCATGCAATGCGCAAAGGAGCCCCTTCCTCCTTGGGTCCTGCCCAGACCATGGCTCCTCCCATGGTCTGTGTGCATTGCTGCTCAGCCCTGTGCAGCCTTGGTGCTTGGTTTAGGGGCTCAGGAGGGCAGCAGCAGAGCCCGGGTGTGTGTTCCCAGTGCTGGGGCAGCCTGTGTGAGAAAGCAGCTTTGCCCTAAACATGGCAATCTCACATCATAGGGGCTTTCTTTGCTCATTTTTACTGCTCTGCTCTTTTATTTATTTAGTTAGTTTTTTGGAGTATAAGAGGGTAAATGTGATTCAGAGTTATTATTAATCCCATATGCAGCTTATGAGGAGAGGAAAAAGCAGTAATTAAATGCAGTCATAAGTTAAAAGAATTGAGCGCATGCTTCTTGCTTGCCCAATATCTGGCAATTGCCATGTGTTTACTCAGTCATCTGCTGAAACCAGAGCCTTGCAAAGCTGCCATGTGCTGCCTATGTTCTCCAGGGAGAGCACCCCACTCCCCACAGGTGAGCTCTGGGGCACAGACATGGTGGGGTTCTGTGGAGCGCCCTCACTTCTCAAGATTGCTGCATGCAATGGATGGATGCTGCATGGCTGGGGCCCTGGGCAGCCTGAGCTGATGGGGGACACCCAGCCTGCAGCAGGGTGGTAGATGATCTTTAAGTTCTCTTCCAACCTAAGCCATGCTCTGAACTTAGAAGCCCAAATCCCTCCCTATTTCCATAGGGAAGTATATATAAGGGTGTCTCCCATAGGGAATATGTAAGGGTATTCCCATAGGGAATCCCTATTCCCATAGAGAGGTATATATAAGGGTAAGGGCATGGATCCTTTCTGGGATCCTTATATATGCTTCACCTGTGAAGAACTGGATGGGAGGAGATCCAACACACTTTTAAAGCCAGCTGTCAGGCCATAGAAGGTTGAGGTAACTTCCCTAAGTCAAAGTAAAGTGCAAAAGAAGTTGAATATGCTTTAGTTTAGGCTTTTTCTGATAGATTTCCTCTTTCTGTGAGATTCTAGCGTGCAGTTTTGCTATGAGGGGACGGTACAGAGCTTTACCTATAGAAGAAGAAAGTTTTTGCTCATTATTCATTGGAGCTCCTTTATTGCAGCCATCCTCTGAGAGCACTGGGGGACTGTCTTTCTAGACAGAGGATATGGGAGCTGTTGGGAAAATAAAGCTGAGGTTAACAGTAAGGTGTGGGCACAGCCATCCATGTGGGGCCAGGTGCAGTGCTCCCCTCTGCCCACAGCTCTGGTGGCTCTGTGTTCCCACCCATCCCTCCTTCCCCGCTCTCTTGTTATTCCCTCCATCCAGAGGATCATTTTTCAGACAGCCCCAGCGCTTTGCCCTGCAGTCAGACTATTTAGTCTGGTTTTGGTGACCCTGTCTGACTGCTCAAGAATAAGCTCTCAGGTTTCTCTTTTCTCTGCAATCACTACAATTTTTTTTTTATTATTTTTTTATTTTTTTTAAACAAATACATACCTTTGAGCCTCAGCCTTTCAGAAGGACTTAAGGTGGACCAATTCTCCTTCCTCTGTGCAGAAAGAAATGCATAGAATAGCATGGGGATTTGCATTCCTTTGCAATTGTGCGATGTGGAGTGCAAGGTTACCTTCCCTTATTAGTCACTGTGGAATGGCCATTCAGAACTAGCATTTATAAACATATCGATTTAGGGACACCTATGTTCTGTACACAGACAGTACTCATCTCTAAGCCTTGCAGTGAAGATACCTCCAGAATTTGCTTTCCAAAAGCAATGCTATAACTTTTGGGTTGATTCACATGTGCTGAAAAACTCACCGTGATTAAACGTTAATTCCAAAAGCTTTAAGGAAAAACAAAGCAACACACCAGTAATTCCCATTAGCTCTCCTCTTTGTGCTGCTCAGCCATTGTCCGTAGCCCCTACTGAGGGTTCACTTTGTGCGCCTGCATTGTGCGCTCTGTGCCGAGTCAGCAGAAAGAGCTCCCGCTCAGGATGGATGGCGATGGCTGCTCACCAGTTCATTTTGCTTTAATTACTCTACGCAAGTCGAAGTCGCTAATCGCTCATCATGGGCTTTGCGTTACTCCTGCTTCTAAACCAAACTGGGTGTAAGTGCCCTTCATCCACCAAGTGGTGGGCAAGGCATGGGGGTAGGGGAGCGCAGGTACGTGTTAACAACCCAGAGTGCTTTTGCAGAGGGCCTTGCTGGGAAAAGGAAATAGCAGAAAAGAGACTTGAAAGAATTCAAAGTCGTTTTGGTGAGGCCCAGCCTGTTCCTTTCCCTCTTGCAGAGCTCATCGCATGGAGCAGCCTCCAGCTATGACAATAAACACCTCTGCTGCAACCTGCCTCTCATTTGCATATTAGCAGCCTTAATTTTGATGAAATATGCAAATGTATGCAAAATGAAATTCATCTCATAATGACACGAGGCGATTAAACAATTTTTATGCTTAAATATTCTGTTTAATGAAATCAAACAGACCCATGCGTGTGACAAATTTGCCTCAGCATGGAGAAATTAGAGGATATCAAAAAACCAACACAGAATTCCAAACGCAGGATGAGCTGCACCAGGCACTGCCATCACCTCTGCAGTGTGAAGGTGGTCGGTGGCCAAATGAACTGGAGCCTTTGATGCTAAGACCTGATGAGTTAGTGGCGAGCTACTTTGTTTCACAGCCTCCAAAGAAATCCCATTCTCTGGCTTTAATTTATGTTCCCAGTGTTACATCTGCAGCTGCTGCTGGAGGATGGGTGTGGATGGGGCAGCTCAAGCTGCTCTGGATGTGAGGATTTGGCTGTGAGATTGTGCCATCATCCCAATGACCTCTCTGAATGCAGGAAATGGGAAGAGGTTATTTCTCTGTGGGGCTGTTGGGGAATATGTTTATTTCCATCAGCATGGATTGCACCCCATCTTCCTCTCTCCTTTCCTTCTCCAATGAAGGCTTTGTCCTGGGTCCCTCCCACGCTGGCAGCACTGGTGCTGCTATGGCCCTGAGGATGCCGAGGGGCAGTGCAGGATCTGCTATCTCTGCAGGCTGCATGGAGTCAGCAGCGCAGTGCAGGGTGGGGGGAGCAGCACGCGAGGCCATTATCTCCAAGCATTTCATTTCAGTTTTACTCTACATCCATCAAGCCCGTGAATTTCTAAGGCACATAAAAGGTGACAGTGATGTTAGCCATGGGGAAGTAACCTACTTTTCGAGGAGAAGGAACTAGTTAGGGATTATTTCCAGCTTGGTGGCCTGCTCCTCCTCCTCTCCCTGTGCATTGGGCCAAAAGTGGCTGTTCCTTCTGTGGAAGTATGGGCCCAGTGTTGGGAAATGCATCCCCCAGCCCAGGGCAGTGCTGGCCATGGCTCTGAAGGCTGTACTGACCTCGGCTGCAACATGTGGGCTGATAGCGCTGATGGCTTGTCCAGATGTCACCACGTTCCCTTCTGTTCTGATATGGTAAAACCAAGGTAATTTAATATTAGTCCCATGCACACTCCTGCTTATTCTTCTGTGGACTGGTTTTATTACATGTAGCTTTTGAAAAGACATTGCTGCTGATGATTTTCCCATGTTCCAATTAATGTTGTTTTGCTGAACAATAGGTGAATCCATAATAGATCTCGCTGCTTTCTAGACCCAGAGGTGCTAAAGAACTCTTAGGTCACCTCATGAGTTTGCACCCTAAGATGTTATTTTACAAATAGCCGGTCTGCGTTTTTAATTGTGCTTTTGATTTGTTTTTCACACGGCTAGAAACACACAACAAAAGCCTCTACTGCTTCACTTGGGTATCTGACAAAACCTTCTGCCAGGAGAAATAAAAACAAGCAATGCTTCACCTATGCTCAGGTTCAGCTTTACGCTGCAGCAGAGGATGCATGTGGCACTGTCCCTGCCCCTCTGCCTGTGCCTGGAGGAGCTGACATGGTGCATGGTGGCTCTTGGATGTCCCCAAGTACTTGTGGTGCCCTGGGGGAGCCCAGATGGGTGCTTGGTGCCCAGCTTTGCTGCAGTCACTGACAGAGCAGCTGCATTTCCATGGCCTGAAGTGATACCGCCACTGGAAACGATCTTTGCTTTCATCCTTCACTGCAGATTCATCCCAAATCTCTTTTGCTTCTTCCCCTGTAACTGCATCCAGATTTTGATATTTCCTCCCTTACATCTCAGCCATGTCAGCTGCACCGGTCTCAGCTATGTTTCTCTTGGTCACATTCTGCATTTTCTTAATTCTTCCAAGTTCCACTTCTATTTTCAACTTATCCCAGCTGGCTCTCCTCTAGAATTTTACCCCCATAAGGTGTTCATTCTCCTCCTAAGCCCCAGTGGTGCTCAGGAGCAACCCTTGCTCTGGTGCCCACCAGCATCCACCCTTCCCTCCTCAGAATGCAGCTCCCAGGGCTCCTGGTGCCTGCAAGCAAAGCAGGAGGGGGTGTGCAGCCCCCTGGGCTCCTGCATCTGGAAATGCAATTGCTGCCTCCCGGCTCTCAGCCTCACCTTCAGCACCGCCCTCTGGTTCTGGCCTCATCCTCCCCTGAGTGGCGTGTCCCCGACTTCCCCTCCTGTCATGGGGTAATGGATGATTCTAGGGAGTAGCTGACTCCAGCTGCCTGGTTTTCCTCTGTGAGCTCATTCCCATGGTCTGGACCTGTGGAAGCATGTGTGTTGCTGTCAAAATGCCCCTGATATGCTGTGTGCTCCAATGGACCAAAGGTATCCCAGGGAGTGAACTTGCTGTGCCAAGCCACACTGTATCAAGCCAAGCTACACCATGCCATGCTGTGCCATGCCTTGCTGTTCTAAGCCACATGGAGCCTTGCCATGCCATGTTACACCGTGCCATGCTATGCCATGCAGAGCTGTGCAGCACTGAACCAAGCCTGGATAAGGACTGGGAGGAGCTACAGGGGATTTTTGGCACACTCCTTCCTGAGCTATGAGACCCCCACAATGGGCTCCGGGTGATCCCCTGCAGCCCCAGCAAAGGGAGGGCATGCGCTGCTCCTGCCCCATCCCCACGCCCTGATGGCCCCGCGTGAGGCTCCTTCCCTGCCTGCCAAAGATTACACAGCGCTCGGGGCCTCGAGCTGCAGCGCTTGAGCGCGGACCCCTGCCAGGCCTCATAGCACAGCCATGATGTAAGAGCAGAAAGTCAGCAGAACCCCCACCGTTCGCTGCGTGGGAGTGTTAACCCTTGCAGAAGGGGGGTGGAGTGGACTGGGGCACCCCCATGGCCATGGCGAATGGAGGGCTCTCTGCTCCTAGTGCCCGGCTGGCAGCTCTTGGTGCTGACCCTGTGCTCAGTCCATCCACAGTGCATAAATCACTGCAAGGCAACAGGTCACCCTCTGGGAAGTCCTCGCGGTATCTGAGAAAGTTTATGAACTTTCGCAGCATAAAATGAATGTGACATTTCCTCACTGTGATAAATGTTCATCAGAAATGACTCGATCCAAACAACCTTGTGCTACAAAGCCATTGGGCCATGAAAGCCTGGTGACAAAACAATCTCCTTTAAGCGTGGCTGTGCTGGAATTAGGGCTGATTGCAATCATACGGCTCAATATTGTGACTTCGTTACCTTCCCATTATTTTGACAATCTGCTGCGTATTTGCAGTATTTCACTCTGAGTGAGTATCTGAGTATTCTCACACGGTGAGGTCTATGCAACTGCTGTATCCATTTCTTTCTGTATCGGTTTGGCTTGATGAGGGGAAGCTGATGTGCCATGTTCTTTCCTCGCCTCACTTTTCAGCTTTACCATTTGGGCCAATGGAAAGGACACAGGGAATGTCCCTGGGCTCCACCACGGCACCTGAGTGTGGGGCTGGGGGTGGTGGGAGCGGTCCTGTTCCTGCACCAGGAGCTTTTCCTTCAGGGACCAACCAAGCAACGCCTAAATAAATAGGCAAATGCAGTTCCAAGCTCATATCATGTTACAGTAATCAGAGGATAAAATTGTTTTTCTCTGTGACCTTGTTACAACCATTTGCGAAGTCTGTGGAGAAAACTGCGTGTCTAAATCAATCCTCCCCTTAGCGAGCATCACTGGAGCTCTCCCTGAAGCAAATTAAAAGGAGCTGTGAAGGGGCTGGGGCTCAGCTCTGCACGGGGCTCTGGGCACTGCTGCCCGGGGTGGGGCCCGACAGCTCCCGCTAATTGATTTGCTTTTGATACTGTGAGCTGGAGTTTATTGTAAAAACTCCCGGCACGATTGGAGGGCTGCCTGTTATTATCAGTCTAAATAAATACGGGTTAGCAACAAATTTGAACCATCTGCTCGGGATGAAGCTGTCTCTCTGTTAAGGCTTTTCCCAGCGCAATGCCTTGCACCAGTGATGGAGTGTGAGCCCCAGGGCCATGCTCAGCATGCAGGGTGTCTGCAGCCACGGTGCCTGCGAGGCTGCAAAGCCTCAGGCCTGTGTGGATGTTAAAGTAGAAATTGCGTGTTCAGCGTCTCTGTTTTAAAGTTATGTGCAGATGCTTTCTGCACAAAGATGGCTTATGCCAAAGAGCTGAAATCAGAGGGAGAAGCTGCCCGGGTGAGCTAAGGAGTTGCCTGAGTAGTGGGGGAAGGTGCTGGGAGTGATCACTGAGGCTGTGGATGGGAATGGGGTGGGGTGTGATGGTGATGAAGATGGGGATGGGGATAGGGATAGGGGTGGGAACAGAGATAGGGGCTGTGCTGCCCAATGCAGTATGGTCTGACCCCAGGGTTCTCTGGCATGCAGGGGTTAAAGGACTGAGCTTGGCAGCGCTGGGAGATAAGATAACCCTGATGGAGGGAGGGAAGAGGGTTTTCTCACAGGAACCTTGTGGGAAAAGCTGAACCTCTGTTGTGGTTCACTAACTGCCCACTAATGATACCCCCGAGGGAGCTGGTCAGGCATCATAAAATCAGGCAATTTGCCCCGGAAATAGGTGATGTAAATGTGGCACCCTGCAGGGGCTGACGTCTCACTGGGCGGCTGGCTTGGTGTGGGGGCAGCTTCAGTGTTGTGTGTGGGACAGGGGCTCATTGCTGGCTGCTGGGAGCCCATCACTGCACTGCCTTGTCCCCAGCCTCACGCATTGCAGTGCCAAGAGCCTGGAGGGTTTGTACAGCTGAGCCCCAGCAGGATCAGTGCCCACGATCATGCATCCCCCCACATCCCACCTGTGGCACTGGGACAGGTAGGGCTGGCCAGGAGCCTGAAGCTCATCTCGGATGAGCACCCACACTCAGAGGCATTTGATGCTCATTGGACATTGATGAGGCTAGAAATCTGGGTACATTTCAGCCTCAGTGCAGCTCTGAGAGGTACCTCCAAGCTGCTGATGCAACAAGCAGTTTTCTTTACTTTTGGATGCATGGAATGGTTGGTGCTGCATAAGCACTAACGCAGGTATCAGTGGAGACAGTGCAGTGTGTGGACCACATTGGAAATTAAGCACTTTAAAGTGGATCCCCCATGCTCCAAGAATTCAGAACACCTTGGTCACCCTTATCACTTCTCCTTCACTATCAAGACAGGCCAGAGCCTGTCAGCCAGTCACTGTGCTTCCTCCTGCATCCGGGCTCTGCTCCCACTCCTCACCCAGCGCAATCCCATCTCCCTGCTTCTGGACAGCGGCCAAACGCAATCAGTTCTCTGAAAGACTTGCTAAATACGATCAGCAAAAGAATTTAATTAGCCTCTTTCTCTTCCACGTGAAGCTTTTAGGGGAAAAAAAAAAGAAAAGAAAAGAAAAAAAAGCTCCCCATTCTAAGCACATCTCCTCAGCTTCTTGTCGTGGCTCTGCTGCTCTTTGTGGGATTTTTATGCATCTCCAGAAAGGAAAGTCATGCCTGGTTGGGCAGAGCCTGTCCTGCCTGAGCATGACGATGCCCTTAATGCAGCAGCAGAAGGCTCCATGCGTCCCTTCTTCCTCCTGTTTGGAGGTTAAAGGATCACTTGGTTCTTTGCTTTCAGACCAAACTCCTGCAAGGGATGAATCTTAGCTGCATAACTTTGGCTGAGCTTGCACGCTCTTTGCTGAGACACATGAGTGCTGGGGAACACAAGGACTGGCACATGTCCCATGTCAGAGGGAGCACCGAGCAGTCCTGCCAAGGCTTCCTCTGCTCTGCCCCGTGCTGCACCCGCACATCCTGGTATAGGGGGAAAATCTGCTTCTTGGGGCTGCAGCACTGCAGCAAAGAGCTGCTGTGAGCAAGGACCTGTGCAAGCTGGTGCCTGTAACTGCTGGGTGCTGAGCAATGGGACACAGCCAGGTGCACAGGGTTGAGCATGGCCTCCCCACCCACTGCAGACACAGGGCACAGACCTGCTGTGCTGACACTGAGCACTGTTTGTGCAGCTGATGTCTAGACCTGGATAAACTGTGCTTGCTTCCAGTGCGATGCCAAAAACCATACCAGAAATCCTTCCCTCTGCAGTGGCAAGGGTGGATGAGCATTGTTCAGGTGCCATCCCTAGCTGTGGGGCCCAGCCATGTGTGTGCCATAACAGTGGGTGGATACCTGGCATGGCCCTGCTCTGCCCCCCAGGACTCAAGGAATGGGCACCCCCAACACTGTGGGACCAGAGGCTGCCAGGTTAATGAGCGGGGAGCGATCTGTTATGGAATTTATGAAATGTTATGTAACTGCAAGAAACCCACAGACAGACTCTCTTAAAATGATATCCTTGCTAATAATCTCCTTCATCCATCACTCCTGCTCGGGGATCCTCTTGCTTTTATGGAGAGCATAAATTACTGGGGCTGGGGAGGGGCTGGGAGCTCTGACAAGATCCATATCTTCATTGCATCCAGGTGATACCTGCATCACCCTGTGCCCATGAGGACACCGGTGCCAGGAGTGGGGCTTAGTGCCTGTACCCCAATCCCACCCTGCAGCGTTGGGAGCAGCAGAGTGCAGTGTCCTCTGTCTGCCCTGAGGTCTGACAGCACTTCCTCAGCCCTCCCCAGGTCCCTCGGGCACTTACCCAGAATCACTCATCACTTCTGCAAATCTTGGCCATAGCTTTTGCTTCACAGCATCTGTGCAATGCTGATGTTGGCTTTCGTGAGAAGCTAAGGGTTAAGGGAAAGGGATCAAACCACAGAAGATATAGTGAATGCAGCTTTTCTTGCACAGGCTGCATTGTGATATATTTAAACTTTCATTTAGCATAAATACTGTAGGTCAAACACCAGACAGATTCACCAATTATATATTCCCCTATTAGATGAAATATGTTTCTAATTTGGCTATAGTTTTGTTTTATTAGACCTGTGGCAGCGAGGGTGACCCTGCTTCAAAATAACCTTTTCAGATCATTTAGCCTTCGTCTTTTGCAAATGGGGTTTGATAAAGCAAAAATATGCCAGTCTGTTTTTTAAGGGAGGGTGATGTGAACCCAGTTCTTTCCTTCAGTTGTGCTGGGGACCCACTGGAGTGCAGCAGTGCCCATTGTGAGGCTGTGCATCCCAGCAGCTCCCTGCACACCAGTGCTTGCATTACGGACCCAACGCTCTAAAACAGTGTTTATTCATCTGGGCCAACGGATCATTGTCTCTAAAATGTCACAAAATGCAGTATTAGTGTTTCCTGGGTTTAAATGCTTCCAGGTATTTGAGTGCTGGTTAGGAGCAGCACACAGTGTGATGTGTTGGCCCCAGCTCAGATCTCCATGTTCTTAAAAGTAAGATAGAGAGCCGTGAGCTGGTGAGCATGCACCCAGCGGGTATCTTTTAGGATCAGCTCTTGCTTTTTGTACGCAGTGAAAAACAGCTAGATTAGGTATTTTTACTTTACACGATTCCATTTTTCTCCCAGCTTATCTGATCCGCTTATTTTACCAAGGGCTTTATTTCCTTCAGTCTCTGAGGCTCTGAAGCTCAAAGCTTCCCGGCGACTGGGGCTGTGCTCAGCCCTGCACCAGATACACATCAGCCCTGGTGGCTGCACACTATTGCTGTTGTTATCACTCTATCGCTGACAAATCCCCACAGCTCTCCTGGCCTCAGCCCCATGGCACTGATGGTGGTGGGCATCATATCCCTTGTGCCCATGCACAGCTCAGGGTTGGTGACTCCCAGTGATAGAGACAGCGCACTGCCTTCCTAGTAACAAATGGCCTTATTGATAGGTAATGATAACAACTGAGCTTGTTACTTGGAAATTAAAACCAGCTCGAAACCAAGATGGAACTCATGCTGAAAATGATCCTTAAGAAAATATTTCATTTGCAGTGCTATTAAAGCACATCTTATTTATATGTCTGCTAACTGTCCCAGAACCTGATGGAAGGTACTGGAGACTGAAAAACAACCAGCAAAATTAGCATAAATAAGATAGCTGTGTGTTTGGGGCATTGTGCCCCTGGAACAACTTCTGCTGCATAAGGCATAACTGGAGAAGTTTGTCAGTAGTGGAAAAGTGATTTTCCTAAATGGACATTAATGTTTTTCCCATTAATTGGATGAAATTCTGAAGCTGTGGAAAACGTCAAAGTGATATCACTGTGAAAAGGTTCAAAAAATTCACACTGCAAAGGGCTTATGAAACTCAGACTTTTCCCAACCAAAAGTGACTTTGAGATGATCCCTTCTTCGTGCCCATCATGGGTTGCTGGCGGGTGAATGGGGCAGTGCAGGGCTGTGCCCATGGAGGAATGGCTTCCACTGCCACCCGTCAGGAGGCACTGAGAAGAATGGACCCAGCCTTCAGGAAGCTGAGCCCAGGTTTGGGAAGCTTGCATTGCATTGGCAGTGATATCAGCACCAGCATCAGCACTAACACTGGCATTAAACATGGCACCCAGCAGTGTCTCCATGCCCAGCTATGTCCCTGTGCCCAGCCCTTGGTGCCTGCAGACTGCCATTGACTGGGCAGCACAGCCAGCACGTCCATTAGCCACTTGCATAACTGTTTGCAGAACTGGAACCTTGGTTTGCTTCCAGTGCTTCCCAACACTCTCAGTCCCCCAATATCTCCCTGCTCCCTTGGACACACTCTGTTCCAACACAAATAGAGAGCTTTCTGGGAATGTGATTTATTTCCCTTAATTCTGATCTCTTCTTGCATTCTTCAGTTTTAGAAGCAGAACCCGTGAAGAGTTTGGCTGACATGAGTATTTGTGGAAAGGTTTCCTTCTTTTTTTTTTTCCTCCCGTCTTCCATATTTTTCTCAAAAACAGCTACCTAAATCCAAATAAGATTAAGAGAAAAACCTCTAAAATGGGTTACATTCATTTAGTAACTAGATCCTTTGTAACGATGAAAGAAGCACAATATTCTTATGTAATAAGTCCTGCTTTATAAATGCATTAATTCTTAAATTATATTGTTTTAATAAACAAGGCTCTAGACATGCCCAAGGGCACCGTTATTCTCAGAAGAGTTTTCCAAGAAGGCTTGTGTTGTTGGATTATTATTCCATGACTTCCAAGTTCACTGACTAGAGCTATTTTTTCTAATACTCATATTGCAGTAAAAACAACAACTTTCAAATACTTTGTCAAGAAGATTGGGAATCAAAATGGAAACTATTTGTGTAGGATGAGAAGTGCTGAAAGCCTCTCGTTTCATGCAATTAGATTTGGAATCTGGGGCCTGGCTCATATTTTCTTTTAAAAAAAGGGGGGGAAGAAGTGTTTTTAGAGGCTGCACTGATAGGGGGAGGAGGAGGAGATGTGGGTCAGCGCACTGCAGGCCCACCCCACTTGAGGATGCTCATGGGGCACGCAGACAACTAAAAGGCCATTAAAACTGCAGGCCCAGTGATAGCATGTGCCACTCTCACCAGGAAAACACGTGGGGGATGTTCTCACACCATCCCATCCCCAGTGCCATGTTAGCGCCCAGAGCTGGGCCTGCGTGGTGCTCTGACACACACAGTTCAGGCTCCGCCAACTCCTTCATAAGGGAATACAAAAGAAGGGAAATCTCACCCGTTTGTGCCTCTGTCAAGTATCTTCTGCCTCATTTCCTTAAGTTATTAGCTCTCTTTTATTGGGTTTGGCTTGCAAGGAGGATGACTATTTCATCCGTCAAATCAGAATCTTTTTAACGCTAATACCGAATTTATAGAAGTGGTTAAACGAAGTGTTGACAATATGGACAATGTGTTTCTGATTAACGCTGCAATTTAAAGTGAAACTGCCAACTGCCTGGAGTTACTAAAACAGCACCGCATTTTTCCAGGCCCCGTGGGCTGGAGATCCATGTCGCAGCAAGCAGATGTCGGCATCGCACTGCACTTGCACTGATGGCCTCTGCCACCAGAGCTCCTCCCTACAATCGTGTTTGTCCTTTGCTCTTTCTTCCCCTCTGGGTGCATTGGTATTTCAGTTTCCTAGCACTTCCCTGTGCTCCCTGGTTTCCAGTGCTCAGCATCACTCCCATGGCACGAGCACCTGGCATGAGAATGGGACAAATCTCAACAGCCAGCCCCTTTCTCTGTGAAGGGCAAGAAAGCAGACTCAAATATCCTAATAATTAATTATATCCCTTTAATATTGTGGGAAATAAAAGGAATTGTACCAATAGAATGGCAACGGGAACAAAAGGAGAGTGGGGAGTGCAAGCAGAGCCAAGCCATCACTGCAGCATCCAGCAGAGCGGTGCGATCACAGCAGGCTTGAGAAGTACCACTTCCACCTGAAACCTCCTCTGAGAGAGCTCACAAGAGCGGGAGCTTTGATCCCCCCCCCCCTTTCCTTTGCTCATTAATCGCCCTCAGTTGCAATACTGAACTTCTGAAATTCAACAGCTACTAAAATGTAAGGCACTGAGGGCTTGGAAAGTCTCGCAGAGCTGGAAGTTTTGCAGAATGTTTTGGTTTCGCCAAGTTCGGAGCTGAAGTGCAAGTTCAGGAGTTCTCATTTAAAGCTGCTGGGTTTGTATTGTGTTCAAAGGTGGTTCAGGTTTGGAATGAGCAATATCTCTCCCCTTTGCACAGTGCAATACCAGACCAGTATCCCCCTTCCAGTAGCATTGTTGTGCTGGTGGCCCACACCCCTGTGCTGCACAGCTTCTATCCTGAGCTCAGAGGGGATCCACTACAAATTAATGGTGATTGAGCTATGCTAACAACAGTCCCACTATTTATCCCCTGCTGATGTTTGCAAGGGCATTCAGCTGGTGTCCCTCTTAGCAGTATAAATTTCACCTGTGCTGAAGGAGCTGAGGGTACTATAGCAGTAAATCTCTGGTGCTTGGAGCTTTGTAAGACCAGGCTCAGCCCCATGTAGTGCCAAGAAGAGGATGATTTCCAGGCTGGGTATGTGCTTGAGATAAAATAAGATCCCTTTTAAACCTTCCCTTGAATCTTGAGCTAAAGCCAGACTGCTTGTTTCCTGAGATCCCTTTTCCAACCCAGTCCTTTACAGTCCTCCTCCCCTGCCCATCCCCACCATGCTCCAGCCCCTGTCTGGCCTTGTTTAAGAGTCAGTTTCAATAGTACCTTTGTTAAGGGAGAAATCTCATTAAATGTGAGGTAAGAGGAAATGAAAAAGTGTAAAATATCCAGATTTATTACCTGTTGTCTTCTGAGCATTTGAAAATCAGGAGCTGGGGGCAATGGGGTGAGGTATCAAAGCTCTTTAACATTGCTGCACTGCTGACTTCTACTCTGAGCTCACTGCTTACTTGTAGCACTTGTTTTATTGCAAGGAAGATGATATGAGTTTTGTGCTCTTTAGAATAAAGAAGAATTGGCCCTAATGCGCACAAGCACTGGCTTGGAGCTCCGTTAGCCCATGTACATGCAGGTAAGGATGTTTATTTGTTAAACACTGATTTTTTTCTTGGTTTGATGGTAATTTCCAGGATAAGCATTGCTTCTGCTTTTCCTCTTTCAAAAGTGAACAGAGGAACAGAGCCTGCTGGGTTAGCGTGGAGTTTAGTAGCACTGTCAGTAAGGGAGCAAGACAATAGGACTTGACTGAGCACTGCTCCTGTATGTAGCACCCAAAGTTCTCCCCTTTGCCTTGTTTGCTGTGTCCCCCACCTTCTGCAGCAAGCCAAGCAGGAACTGCAGGAAACACTGCCTCAGTCCCTCAATGCAGCCCTGGGCCTTTTTGGCCCTTTGCTCACTGTGTTCAATGGGAGCAGTGTTGCTTGTCTCAGCCCTTGTAATCCTCAGTGCTTCATCCAGCTCTATGCCCGGTACCCTTAGGATATCACTCCTGGTATGTGCTATGTGTGTAGCTAGAGCTCTGCCTCTCACCTTCACTGTACTTGCCAGATTGATGCGCTGCTTGCTTTAGTCCTTTAAATGAATTAGTTGGTGGGGAGTAATGAGATAATTTGTGATGTACGGGGTGGTGGCAGCACCTGTGACAAACGCATCACCCCCGGGCCGGGAACAGGAGGGGCTGAGCGTTGCTTCCCGAACACGCTGCAGCTCCCGGCTCTCTGTTGAGCCGTTACCATGGCAAACAACCTCCTTCTTCCAGCCCTCCGGCTGTACCATCAGCACATCGGTATTTCTGTACGAACACACAGGAAGGGAGAGAGGAGACGTTGCAGGTGCTGCCTTTGGCCGGGCCCCAGAGCCGGGCCGGACCGCGGGGACCGCACGCCCTCCAGAGCTCGGGTCGGGTTCGGCAGCGCCTTTGTGCTCCCGGTCTCGGTGAGACAAAGGGCTCCGGGCTGCGGCGGAGCATCGCCCGGAGCTGTCGCCCCCGTCCCCGCCTGCAGGGGCAGCGCCGCCGCCGTGGGCTCCGGAGAGTCCCCGGGTGTTGGTCTTTTAGCCCATCAGTTCTCGAATGTGGCTTGGGGTGCCTCTGAGACGTCACAGATGACCGTAGGAGGTGGCTTGCACCTTCTGTGGTCTGGAGCTTAGTGCTTTGCTCAGGAGCAAGGGATGTCGATGTACTGTGATAGCCCCAGGTAAACTAAGAGCACAATGGATGCCCTAAAGGGAGAGGGATGCTGCAAACTGCTTTTTGGGTTGTGTGGAGTAGGGTGACCAAGAATTGCTGAGATAAACCATGTCAGGAGGCAGGTTTGATGGAAGCATCACCAGCACCGAGGGCTAAGCCCTGCCCTTGGAGCTGCCTAAGGTCAGAGGATGGGGCTCTGAGCACCTTATGGAGCTGTGGCCATCCCTGTGCATTGAAAGGATTTAGGTTACCTTTGAGTTTCCCTTCCAACTCAGATGATGTGGTTGTGTGTGTCCTCCTTGGCTTAGAAGTGCCATTGTGGTGTCAGCAGCCTACGTGTGTGGTTGGTGAGCTCAGGGCACAGACCCACACCCATTATGCTCTCTGCCTGTTATGGACCAGATGCCCACCCAGGCTGTGCCCTAAGAGCACTGTGGGCATGGGCTCTTCCACTCTGTCATCGATGTGGGCTTGCAAACGTGATGGTTTGGAACCACAAGCAAAGCACCAGCTGGCTGCTGCCATGTCAATGAATACCTTTGGTCTTGGCTGGGATGGGGGCCATATCTTGGGATAATGCCCACCCCATCCAACCTCCTGCTTGCTGTGGGCCCCTAGGAACAACCTGGTATGTGGTACTCAGCAATGCAAAGCACTGCAGCTTGGTGGTACATGCAGGGAGGAACACGTTTGCTTTGTCTGTACTGAGGTGGTTGGCTTTAAATCAGGGCATGAGCGAGTGGTGGGGCTCTGGGTGCCTGCTGGTTCTCCCTCCATCCACTCTGTATTCTAACCCTAATTGTCTGCAGCAACCTGTTATTACCGCGCCTTTAACATGATAGACACAAATAGGACGCACTAATCCACTACTCTTTGGTTTAAGAGTCATTACAAAGTGCTTAATTAAGTAAGCCTCACTTAATCACAAAATGTTTGCATGCTAAACGAGTTCTTGTGAAGCACGACACTTGACATATTCTGTACAAAAATAATTACAAGCGGGAGGCCTGGTACATTGAGCCTCTGAACATTTCATTTCAGGCCTTACCCATTCATCACCAGGCTGGAATTAAAAGGCTTTCAGCTCTGCATGGGGCTGAGCTCCCACATTCCTGCTGCCTGAGTCACGGCGTGCGGTGGCTGCGGGCGGCCGTGGCATGGTGTTGCTGGCACCAGAGGGTGCAGGCAATGCTGGTGTGAGGGTGCCCTCAGTGAGAGTCCGTGCTAATTATGGGTCTCTGAGCACGTGGTTGCACTGCAGAAGGAATGCAACAATGGGTTCTGAAGGACAGTGCTGTGGTTGCTTGGGGTGTGTGGGTCAAGGTGGGGTGAGATATTGCTCTGAGCTGGGTATGATCCTTCCTCAGAGGCAGAGCTGCTCCAGCCCTGTCCTCTGCCTGGAGCAACGGCGATGTTCCCAGCACCGCTCCCTCACAGCCTCATAAAAGCTGCCTGAATGGGATTGTGTCAGGAGCAGCACGCAGACCTTTTTGTTGGGAGTGCTGGTGCCCATTAAAATCTGTATCCCTGTCAGCATAATTGGGAACCTTACCCAGCCTGCCTTTTGATGGAAACCCTCTAATTAGCGTTCTGTATGTGCAGCAGTGCCTTCAGCACCCCAGTTGTTTTCTCAAATGCTGGCTGCTCAGGTTGGGGTGTTTGGGGCCTTGCAGCTCTCTATGGTTCACAAGTGCATCTTTCAGCATGGTGCAGCAGTACAGTAGTGCTCTTCACCCTATCCAGCTGTTGCTGCCTGCTTTGGGGACTGCTGTGGCTCAGGATGTAGAAGCAGGTAGCTGTGCTGTGGGGCTGGCTCCGTGCCCCATGGATACTGCTGGGAAGGAATGTCTTTGCTCATCAGCAGATAGGGCTTTTGCAACTGGCCTCTTGTTTCAGTATCACATAAAGCATTTATTGCATAGGAGCTGTTGCAGCGTTACTTGTCACCATGGACAGACTGTATTTCCAAGCAATCTAAGGGGAATGCTGGTGCTGACATTTAGATCAGTCCTCCTGTGCTGCCAAACCCACCTGCACAGCTGCAGCTCCGTGCCTGTCCTAAAGAAGGTCTTGAGCCTATTCAGGTAGAATGTCTTCTCAGAAAGAGCAGTCAGGTTCTGCCACAGGCTGCCCAGGGGGTGGTGTGGTCACCATCCTTGGAGGTGTTTAAGGAAAGGGTGGATGAAGTACTTTGGCCATATTGGTGGTAGGTGGATGGTTGGACTCGGTGATCTTAGAGGTCTTTTCCTACCTTCATGATTCTATGATTCCTCTAGGACTCGTTTTGGAAAAGAGCCCCTTTGGTGACTCCCTGGTGTTCCCTCACTTGATATCAATATTCATACCATGCTATGTGCTGTACCATGCCACAACACCTTGTGAACACCAATGCGTTTTACAGCACTACTCCATCACCTCTGATGCAGATGGGCTGTGTGTGAGTGGGGTCACCCCTGTGGTGGCTCCTGCTCAGGGCAGACCCCTCCCCTCCTTTAGCCCTCCCCACAGCTGTGGCCCTGTGCAGGAAGCAGCACCAGCTGCAGCTCTCGCGTGTGTGCAGTGTTTGCCTTTTCTTGGGGCTTACCGAGATAAGTATGTAGATGACAACGCTGCTAAAATATGCAGCTTCAGGGGGAGTTATTGAGTTGTGATTTCCTAGGAGAGGCGTGAGGGGGTATTTTTCCCTCCTTTCCTGATGTTACCATGGTCTTATTGTGTTTGAACACAGCTTTGGAAAGAGGGTTGTGCCCTTTGGGGCTTATGGCAGCACTGGACCCAGCCTTGCAGGATGAGGGAACCCTGACCTGTTCCATCCTGGTCCCACACCCACTGCCTGTTGTGTTGCATTGCCATGGCAATGGCTGCTCCTTCACACATCTGTGTGCCATCACCACAGAGCTGGGGGCACACCATGGTGCAGAAGGTCCATGGTTCTCCTGTGCCAGCAGCTGCCAATCCATGCACCAGCAGCCCAGTGCTGGAGCTCTGCAGCAGGGTTTTGTTTTGGGGTGAGGCTGGAAAAGCACTCAGCACGCTGTGTCACCCTCTGTGATGTTCTCATATCAAGTAGTTTCAATTTTTAATTCGCAAACAGCTTGTATTTCAATATTTTCATTATTTATCAGATTGCATTGTGTTGTGCATCGTAACTGTTGTCTTCTGTATTATTTTTACATGATCATTTTGCTGGAAATCAAAATCAAACTCCAAGCATTTTTGTCAAGCCCCGACCATTTTAGTCAAGCTGCAGCAATGCTTTCCAGCGTATTCCTTCACAGGCGCTTCACAATGTTTGTTTCTGCTCTCATCCTAAATGGTTTTGTGAAACATGAAGTTCACAGAATGGACCCTCTATGGGCTCCCAGCTGCTGTGGTGCTGCTGCTTGGCTTTGTGTAGGGGGAGCGCAGACCCTGAACCTGAGGAGAGCCCCGCTTGTGGGTGCAGGCACTGACAAAGGAACAGGGAAACACATCTGGTAGAAATTATTTAGCAACATTTCCAAACTTGGTCATCTTCTTTCTTGCGCTAGTGCAGGTTGCCAAGCTGTGGGGCTGTGCTGTACCAAACCATACTGTGCTGTGCTGTGATACCCCAGCACTGCCTGACATGACCCCAGGGGTCAGGACAGAGGGCTGCTGCTGAACCAGAGCTAGAACTCAACCGATGCTTTGGACTCAAAAAGAAGGAAGGTTCTTCATTTCTGAAAACCTCACAATGCATCAGATTGCCTTTTTCAAGATGAGTTTTTTCATTTCAAAGCGGTGTTTGGCAGTTAAAGACAGATTTGGGCTTTTTGCCTTTGTTTTGGGAGGGGAAGGTCTAAGAGAGGGGTACAACAACTTGACATATTCAGCATCAGCGATGTGCTCGGCGTTTTAATTATCAATTGCCCTCTGCTTCTTTTTGGGTTCATTTTCTACCACTGGAGCAGAGGGTGGCGGTGCTGTGTCTGGCTGGCTGGGGCCAACGGGTGCTGCCTGGCAGTGAGCAGGGGCTGGCACACCCCGTGAGCTGCCATCCAGCAGAGCCGGGTGCAGGGTTGGCGGGGGAACAGAGCGGCTCTTGGCGCGGGCAGCGTGGATCTGCAGAGCGCGTGCGTTTCCAATGTGTTTATTTTGTGCTCTGGGAACAGCTGTTGATATTTTGACACTCGCCAACTCCGCGGGATCTTCAGGGAGTCTCCTTCCCTCCCCTCTGCTTCCTGACCCTCCCCCCCTCCTTCTTGCTTTCTGCTCTTTTTTTCCATGTGCCTGTCTCCTTTCTGCCTCCCTTTGTTTGCAGTGGGGTGAGCAGGAAGCTCTGTGCTGCGGCTCTATGGTCCTATTGCCCCGCGCATCCACGTTGCCCCATGCTGGGGGCTGGGTTTGGCCCCATTTTGGGGTACCCCCCCTCACACCTCCTCCCACGCTGCTGTGCCAGATTAGCTGGGTTAAACTGCTAATGCTCTGCTACGTGGAAGGCTGCTTTCAGTAAGTGGCTCCCCGTAGCTTATTTGACTCCAGGCCCAAATCTAACGTCTCAGTGGGCCTGTTACATTAAGCAGGCCCAAGTGGTAGGAGATTTAAAGCATCAAAATGAAGTGCTTTATCACTCCGTACTGTGTTCTTGGCTGCTTTTGTTGGCCTCACTTCACAGGCTTTGCAGCCTGCAAGCAGAGCCCTCTCGGCAGGCCCATTACAAATTCCACTTGTTGACGGTTGCCTTGTTGCAGGATTTAATGGTAGAATAATATTTACACAGTAAACTCCTCTGGAGGTGTTATAAACACCATAAAAAGGATTTTAGAAGCTTAATGAGCGTTAGTGAAGTCGAGACAGGATAATGTGGCAACTGTGCGCTGTAATCTGATTTGGCACCTTCTGCACAGCAGGAGTTGGTGGGTGGAAGAGCTTTTTCGTCTATTTGTTTATTTGTATTCAGTGTGTAAAATTGCACAGCGGGGGCTTGGGGTGTGCAGAACAGCTGACCAATGGGATGGCCCAGTGGGCACTCAGGTGTGCATCCTCAGATGGGTTGAGCACCATCAATGCTGTGTTTGGTGGTGCTGCCCCAAGCTTGGCCATAAATGTCCCATGGGGAATTTGCAGCCCAGCCTTGCCCCTGCTGTAGGGACACTGGTGGGGCTGTGCTGTGCTGGGTGCTATAGTGCCCGCAGGAAGCATGGGGCAGCCATAGGTTATGCACTGACTGTGCTGGTCATTGGGTGCACCCCAGGCAGTGCTCTGTAGCCACACATCTTCCTGCCTTTTTTGAGCATTGTAGTTCGTGTTTCCTCCTTTATCTGAGCTGAAAATGCCTCCTTCTCTATTTGTGTGTGTATGTATCTATACATATGCACAGATGCACACAGATGGCTTTGCAAATCAGCCCTATGCCTTTGGTTGCTCCTGTGCAGATATTTTGGGTTCTGTTCTGAGGAGGCAGAGAGAGCTCAGAGCTCCACTACAGCATTTCAGGCGTGATGCAGGGGCTGCTCCCTGCACAGCTCCTCTCCCCAGCTCAGCCCTGCGATGGGCTTTGTTCTGCAGTGCAGGACCCTCTGCCCATTGGCTTGGCAGAAGTCCCCACCTGCCATCCAAGTCTGCAGTTTTGTGAACTTTGAGGACTTTAATTTTGACACTGCAGGAGCTCCCCTCAGCCTATCCAATTTCTGAGGGACACGAGGAGCCGTGAATCTCGAGGCTGACTTGCCAGGAGCGAAAAGCTGCCTTTTGTAAATAAGCCAATATTTTCTTTCTTTCAAGGGGAAGCTGACAAAGATCAATACCAGCCTGCAAAAGACATTGCCCTCTTAAGAATTAGCCCTTTGCAGAATCATTAATCCAGGAAGCTGTTACAGGGTGACAAGAGCGCGCAGGCTCTGCCAGGTCTTGGAGGGATCGCAGGAACATCGCCTTGTGCACAGAAAAACAAACCCAATGAAATCACCAAGAAAATAGCTGCCTTGCTCCGGGCTTGTTCTGCTGATCTGTCTTTGGTTAGGGAAGGCAGGTTGTACTCCTGCAAAGTGTTAGTAAGGAACCCTGTGTTCACCCTATGCCCGTCCTACTGGTGGGATGGAGCACCAAGCAAGTGCAGTGGTGTTGTTAGATTAAATACATTCACATCCTGATGGGCTGCTTTCACACACATCTGGATGCCCCAGGACTCATGGTTTGGTCTGCTGGACTCAGTGATGTCCTGGAAGAGAAAAGCAACCCCCATCTCTGGTGACATTTAATGGCTTAATTGTGTGCAAAGGGGCTTACACGCATTCTGCAGTGATGAGGCACTCAAAACCAAGTGGTGAGTGCAGTGTGGGAACCTGCAAAAGAAAGGAAAGGTGTAAATGTAGCAGCTTAAAAAGGAGCAGGGAGAGCTGTCCCTGTCCTACTGATGTTACTCTGACAGTCACCAGGGGTGCCTGGGCTGTGGAAGGCTCATTCCTCCAAGGAAGAAAGAGCTGCTTCCCTTGAGGTGGGAATCTCAGTTAAGTCAAAGGATGGAATATTAGGAAGAATTTAGTCAGAAAGAGAGGTCAGGCATTGGCATGGACTGCTGAGGGAGGGATGTTGTCACTGTCCCTGGGGGTATTTAAGGAAAGGGTGGGTGTAGTATGTTGGGACGTGTCTAACAGGCAGCATTGATGGTGGATGGATGGTTAGGATGGATGATCTTAGAGGTCTTTTCCAACCTTTGTGATTCAGCAAGTGAGCCTTAGTTTCTCCAGAGCCACATCTGCCTGCATCAGCCCCTGGGTGAGGCTGCCAGTGGTGGGCCCCAAGTAGCACGTGCAGGTGGTGGACTGGTGGGTATGAGATAACATGCATAATCTTAGTTAACTACAAAGGGAAAAAATAATCAGAGCACAGAATGCCAAAAGCTGAAGCGGTGACATGTCTGGTTAACAGCTAGAAATGAAAAAATAATTCCAAACAACACGTTTGTCACAACATTGAAGGGTCACCCACTAGGCAAAGGAAGCCAAAGAGGGAAACAGTTCTTAGGTGTAATTACAGTTTCTAAGAAGTTTTTTGCTTGCTGTGTAATTGTCGGAGGGTGGTGATTGGTGCCTCAGCAGCGCTGGGAAAGTACCACAATAGAGCTGTAATTTACGGGGCTGGAACCGTGAAGTCAGAAATGGGTTGGGAATTATTGCTAATCTTCATGCACTCAGCTGTTCTTATGCTGGCCAAGACAATTTGGGTTATGGTCTCGGGAGGAATCGTTTGTGTGATCTTGTTCTTCTATAGTGCCTGGGCATCAGAGCTCTGCATGAGTCCCACATGGACCTGAAGGTCCTGGGAGAGCTGGAATGTTTCTTTTGGTTACAGGGGCAGGCAGACTTGCTGCCTTGTTTCAATAACTGGGTTGGTTTGCTCTTTCTCATGTTTCTGGCCCAAATGGGGGAGCTTCAGTCTAGACATTGGATGTTGCTTGGTTTCTATCTTAGCGAAGAGTTCTCTGCTACTGAAAGGATTCCTCCTGCGAGAGGAGGGGGGTTACAACCAGTAAGAAAGCTGCCTTTCCAATTAGCAGGCAAAGCACTTAGCAGCACTTCGGAATCACGAGAGGCACTGAGCTGAGGGTCATGCCTCAAACATGGGAACAAGGGCTCACCCCTGGGCCTAGGGGCAGAACAGGGCACCAACCTGTTGGGTTGAGCATCTCTCAAGCCCACTTTGCCAGTTCTCTGCACGCAGAGCTTGTGTGCAGAACTCCCTGAGCTTGGCAGCCTGGTTTGGGACAGGACTGCTGAGTACTTTATTGCTGGTCTCAGTCCATCCCCTGCCCTAGGCTGTGTTACTGCTGGGCGTAGTGCAGCAGGGCCCACAGAGTGTGAATATCTGAGATAAAAGCTCCTCTCTGCAATGCCATCCTCTGCCAGCGTGGAAACGTGCAGCTCTTTCACTTTGGGCAGCTGTTGGTGTTAGGGAGAATTAAAAAAAAAAAAAAATCACTTTTTTTTTTTCATTTGTGCTGATTTGCATATTAATAGTTTGCATATTAAACAACTACTTCAGAGGGTGGGCGGGCTAATGAATGCAGCAGTCTCCTCTATTTTAACTCAATTTGCCTCATCCATATTCCAATGACTTTGGGGATTGGTATTCAGTTTTCATTGAAATTATCCAAGCCAGACCTAATTTGTGCTGCCCTTCCATTAATCCAATTAATTAGCACCATTGATGTGTACTGCCTTTGTAATGTAGCTTTGTTCAGCGCTGCTGCTGCTAATGACAGCCTAGTATCAGAGCAAATAATGAGCAAACCAAAGGAGCGTTTGACCCTTGATGTACCCCTGCACAATGCAGCGGTTTTTAGTCTGCAGGCCCTAATTTAGGTTCGATAGCCCAAATTATAGGCAATAATTCAATATTCTTTGTGGGGAGCTGAGCGAGTGTCGCCCTGCCATTTGTTTAGCTTATCATTTTCCCCTGCCTCTTTATTTATGTATATTTTTTGCTGCTGGTTCCCCCCCCCCATACACACACCCCTTTTTCATTATTTTCCAACCTGGCCTCCCTTCTCCACCTCCAGCATTGATTTCTGACCTCGTTTCCATTGAGAGGCCTGAAGATCTCTTGGCTCTGAAGGAATTCATTAACCTTTCCCCCTCCCCAGAACTGTAGAGAAAATCCTTATGGTTTTTAAGTAAGGCAAATAAACAAGGTTTGTGATTATCTCAGTCCCCTCACTGGCTGCTCCCAAAGAGCTCAGTGGCTAAGGAGCCACACAGAATGTCTAGATGTTGAATAATTTCTTTATCTCTGCTTGGAACAAACTCTGCCTGGCTGTAGTCAATGTGTTGGCCGTGGTTGATGCACTGGATGATGTGGTCATCCACAGGCTGGTTGCTGTGTTTGTTAAGCTGGAGCACTGTGTCCACAGGTTTGTGAGCTGGAATCAGGGATGGTGAGGGACAAAGCCCATCTTGCAAAGGGACATAGAGGTTTTTGTGGCTCAGTGTGGGTGCAGCTTAGCAGTGTCCATTCTGCTGCCCAAAGGGGCTCAGAGCAAACACCTCCTCCTGCAGCTCTCTGTACTGTTTCCAATCACTTCTTCTCAGTGTTATAAATCATGCGATTTGAATGGAAGCTTATACAGTTAGTTGCCTGAAAGATTTTACTGATTAACCTTAAAATACGCTATAAATCTTCTTCTCTCACTTGCTCGTTGGGCACTGAGGAAGCAAACAGCTCCCTGCACTGTCGGAGCCCAGCATGTAGCAGGGGTGGGTGTGTGGGGCTGCTGGGTGCACGGGGAGCAGTGCACACAGCCAACAGTGCAGAGCAAAGCTGGCAGTGTTCTGCCATCTAGGTGCATGTCAACATTGGGCTGCCCTGCCCATCTCCTGCTGGTGGAGGAGGATGGATGGGGGTACCAACCAGGGGAGTCTCAATACTTTCTGGCACACATGCAGCAGGATCCCGTTTAGTGGCATCACTCAGGACTTGTCACACTGCAGTGTGTCACAACATGTCAGCCCCTGACAGGCAGGATACCTGCTATTAAGCTTGCAGCCGAGCACAAACACGAAGTGCAGGTGGTGAGCAGAGGGAGCGCCGCGGGCAATGGGTGCTATGTGGGGTGGCACATGGAAGGGCCCAGAAGGCAGGGATCCAGGGTGCACAAGGATCCCATGGTCCTCTGGTACAGGAGAGCAGCAGTGCTGTCTTTCTTTGGTGCTTGACCAGGCAATAAGCACCTGTGGGATGGCAGCTCCCCTGTGATGTTTGTGGGGCAGGTGTATAGAAACCCCCAGCTAGAAAACCCTGCTGTCTTCCATGCTAACAAAGTACCCTCCAGAGGCACAAACCATAAACTGAAAATACCCTCACTTAGGCATCAGTCTAATAGCTATATACAAAGCTCTCGCTACAAAGACCGCATTGCCAAGTTGCAGTGCCAACTGGGGAGAAAGCAGGTGAAGCTGAGGGACCCAGGGGCTCAGTGTGGTGCGAGTGCTATGGTGGCTCAACCAGAAATGGAAACAGCCTCCAGACAACCTGCTTTGGGGAAAATTCTACCCTGGCACCAAGCACCAGCACTTGCTGCTGCTGGTGTTCTCAGCATCACTTGAGGAGAGCTCGTGCAGGCTGTATCCCATCCTGCTGCACTCCATGCCTGATGCCTGCAGAGAAGTGTAAAAGCAAACCAATGCTAGAGAAGCTGAGTTCAGCACTAGGGTCGGGAATTCCTTCCTTTTCCTCGGGTCTGGTCGTGGAGGTCTCTGCAGCATAAGTTTAATTAATTGGCTGCCAGTGAATACAGTATGACAAACAGTAGATTGAGTCCCCTCTTGCCCCCACTGGTGACATAATTCAAGCCTCAAATCACAGGTGTAATTACAGGAGCATGCTGTCTCATCATGCAGTTCCTCTGATGAACTTCGCACCTGAATGCTGTCTTCAACAAAGTTCTCCCTGTGATAACGAGCCCAGGAGCAGGCTGGCTTCTATTTGCTTTCTTATCAAGCTGATGAGACTATTTAGCCTGCTTTATGCCCCATTACGTTCCGTGTTTGATATGCTGCAGAGAGCTGGAGCTTGCTCTGTGCCCATTGGCGATGCTTGCGGAGTTGGCCTTGGAGCACCCAAAGCACGCGGCTGCTGCTGGCTCCATGGGCTCTCATTTCTGAGAGCTACGTGGCTGAGATGAATGCTCTGCCTGTTATTGTTACCTCTCCTCACTTTTATTTTCCATGCTCTCATCACTAGTTTGAGTGCTCCTTATTTTCTTTCCCTCTGAAAGAAGCCATAAAATTCCCCAGACCGTGTGTGGTATGGTGCGCACTTACAAATTACCATTGAAAAATGAATTGCCTTGACAAAATCTAATGTTTTGTGACACAGCACAAATATGCATTTCATTCTTGAAGAGAAGGAAAAGGAGCTCATTGGAAATATTAAATTAAGCAGTGTAACAGCTGAGAATAATTTGGTTTTCTGCTCTGTTGCTTGTGATTTGGTATGGAGTTTGAGGTGGCAGGCCAGTTCCTGTTTAGAGTACAAAGCACACACAAATGCCTCGGATTTCATTCCATGCTCTGGAGCAACTTGTTTGTGCTCTGCTGGAGTCTGGGTGCAGGAGCAGAACAGTCAGTTCTGGGTAAGGTCCCAGGGAGAGTGGAGAACATTGTGGTCAGTGTGTGGGAACGCTTAATGCCATGCTGCAGTGGGGCACGGGAGGCCAACCTGCAGCCTGATATTTATTTCTCTTTTTAATTGTTTTTATTGCTTTCTGATTCTCTGGTGGTTTAGAATAAATATCCATCCCCATTATGAGCAAAGCCGAGCAGGACTAGGCCTGGGAATTCCCACTAACAGCTCCAATTCCCTGCTGTAGAAGGGCATAAAGAAAGCCTTCATTGCCTGTAATTGCCCTCAGAGGTCCATGGGGTGACTCCTTGCTGACCAGGTGGTGTGACTATGAAGCTCCTGGGCTGTCACCTGCTGTCCCCTGGTTCCCAGCACACATCAGGCTTTCCCTGGGCTGTGTATTCAGCTCTCAGCCCCTGTGCTTTGTCCTTGGGTCCTTCAGGACCTTGCAGCCCTGGGATGGCCACTGTGGTGACAGAGCCCAGTGCACTTTTGTCAGTTCTGTCCTGCAGAGATGCTGCTGGCACACCCGTTTCTATGATGTCCAGTTCACTGCTTCATTACTATTTACTCTTCCCTAAAGCCAGTCAGGACTTCTTGGACAGAGAGGCGTTCTTCACTGCAGTCAGACTGTTTTCTAAGGGAAATGCACTGAGAAATCTCATGTCTCCTCAGCGCAGTCTGTGGCTGGGTCATTGGGGTGGGAAAGCAGGGAGCAGGAGGCTCACTACTATGGGCATCACAATGCAGGGTCCCTGGGCACCTGCTGGCAGCAGGGCTGGGTCCCTGGAAGCAGGGTGTGAGCGGCTCCATTCCCCCTGGCAGCAGCCAAGCACAACCTGCCACTCCGCCAAGGAATCTTTGGCACAAGGATGTAGGTAGAAAACCCACAGGAGTGTCAAAGCCGTGGACAGTCTCCAAAGTGAGAGCAGTGTTTGACGGGGGAGAATATGCTTTGGAAAATGTGCTTGATCCTTGTTTGGAAGCAGCACAGAGAGGCACACTGAGCCCTGTGCAGACATGCTGCCTTCAGGATGGCTGTGCAAAGCAAAGCACTGGAAATATGCTGTCATCTACCTCCTCCCTCTTGCTCCTGGCAATCTAGTAAATATCCAAAGAGCTGCTCCTATTCAGGTGCAGGAGCACAGTCACCCCAGCACTGGCAGTAGTGCCTATAGTGCTTTGTGCCTACAGTGGCACAGTCAGACCCTGCCCAGGCAGTGCCACGTCCCCATGTGCCAGAGTGCAGTGAGCAGCGCCTCAAGCAGCCCCCGAGCTGATCTGGATCACTCCCCACGTGCCAGCAGTGCTGGCTGCTTCCATCCCATAGCCAACACTGAGAGCCAAGGACGAGACATGGCAGAGCTAGTGTTGTTTTAGCATCTCTCTTTCTTAAAAGAAAAAAAAAAAGAGAAATATATATAAAAAATAGGAAATCTGGACAACGTCCCAGATTGTACATCTGTCCGTATAATTTACACCACGAGGATGAGGAAGTGAGGAGGGCTGTAAACTCTTTCCATCTGTGCAATGTGTGTGATGATTTTTCCATTCCTTCCTCGCCTCCCCCATTGCTGGGCAATGCCCATAGTGGGAGCACTGGGGTCTGAACACCCTGTGCTCCCCTGTGGCAGCTGCTATGCACAGGGCTCAACATCACACCTTTGTGACCTCTACAGAGCTCCAATGCCTTCCAACCCAGGCATTGTGGTTTCCTACAGCACGCCCCTCCTTTGTTGCTCAGTGCCCAGGGCAGGGAGTGGGAAGAGGAGCTGTTTGGCCGCTGAGCTGGAGATTCTTTCCTTGGCTCCTCACTGGGTCATTGTTGGACAGACTGTGGGGTCATGGGGGATGAAGAAGCGATTGAAATGATCTCTGTCTGGGCTTTCGGATTGACTACTCTGTAAAGAAAAAATGCTGTTATTCTGCTGATGAGATTTCCACTAGAAAAAGCCTGTGTCTTGTGGTGGGAGCAGGTTTGCCAGCCTGAACTGGGGTCAACAGTGGGCCCAGCTCTCTGGCAAGGCAGGGCTGCCTGAGATCAGCCCATACTCCCAGCAACCAGCTTGCTGTACATGGGAAGTCCCAGTACAAGCGAGACAAGTGTGTGATGGGAGGGGACCTGGAGTACTGAGCAACTGGGCAGCTTTGCAGCTCCATCAGATGAGATGAATGAAGGAGAGGGATGCTGTCACCTCTCAGCTCCTTGTCACCTCCCCACCGATGTCCCCAGACCCCTGGTTGAGAGGAGGACCCCCTGGGTCCTGTTGGAGAGCTGCTAACAGGAATGGCACCGAGGTGGTTAACAAGTGCTAACCAACTTTCTAGGCTAGGCACTCAGCAGGCACTTCCTCCGTCTTGACATTAAATTCCTATTGGTGTGACTCATTAGCTATTTATTTATTTAAAGCCACGGAGCTATTTGCAATACTTTTAAAAAGCAAACACCGTGTGTGGGCAGGGGAGCTGTTCTGCCTAAATGTTCATCTCGGTGACACTGATGATAACTTATCAGAATAAATAAGGACTCTTCCAATCGTTAACTTCTTTACTGTTTAGCTGCTCTGTAGGGAAAAGTCACAACATTCCCTTCTCAGAAACTTCTCTACCAGCCTGTGCGTAGCATCCAGGTTATGTCCCTATGTGGGCAGCTGCCTGAATGTTCTCCACAGCCCTGATTAAAAACAGAATACATCATCCCCTTTGCTCGTGAAGCCTCCTCAGCTCTGCAGCATCCCTCCATGAGCAGTGCCTCTGGGGGTCTGCTTCTGCAATAGGAGCCACAAATGAGGGCTTGTGCAGCCATGGTTGGTGACAGGTGCTCGGGGAGGCTGAGCACCCAGGCTTGGAGAAACTCAGGGTTAATTATAATTCAGACATTAGATTTCATGTCTTTGGAGATCACCCTCCATGCAGGGAGGTCCAAAGGATGAATCAAATAGAGGCATTGGAAAGTCAACCGCTTTGTATCCCCGTCAGTGCTTGAGTTATCTTTCTTTTATGTAACACAGCTTGGTGTCAATCCAGGAAATCTTTCTCCTACCATTATTTTGAAGGGAAAATGTAGCTTTTGTGCTGTTTTGGAGTTTAAAATTTCACTTTGTTAAAATAGGAGTGTCTTAGGAACTTGAAAGATGGAATTCATTTGTATGACAAACCCAGAAGCAGCTTTGTTCATGAAACCTTCCTATATGTTTCTTTGATGTACCGGCCCTGAGAACACCCATTTATGCCTAGGTGGGCACCGAGGCACTGGGCAGTGATCACCAGCGTGTGACAGAGGTGGGTGCTGCTCAGGGCACGTATCCCTACCCTTGTCACAGCCACCAGCACTGCATGGCCATGCGGGTTTGCAGCTCCCAGCTGCACAAAGCCAGCTGCTTCATCCTCAAACTAGAAATGAAAAACTCATTGTAATATCTTACAGAATGCAATGCCTCTCTTTGTAAATCCCCGGCCCAGTGCACCGGTCACATCATGTTATATTATGCCTTGAGACCTAACGTGATGTGACTGATGCAACGTTATGACTGATGGCGTATCAGCCAGGAAATGTAAAAGGTCCCAATTTTCTAAAGAGCATTGTTACAGAAACAAACAAGATGCCCTTTTAACTTGTATTGATTGATTGCTAAAGAATAAGCTCCTTTCTGACTTTTGCAAGTGCTGTAATTAGTGGGTCGGGCTACCTGGTGGGCACCGGGCACAGTGATGCAGATGTGGACACTGGAAGCAATGGTAGCTATGAGGTGAGGGGTAGGCAGGTCCCCATCCATCCCCATGGGTCCCACCTTGGTGCTGCAGCCCTTTGCACAACAGTAGCTCTCGCCTCTCCCTTTTTATTCTGATTAGCAGCTAAAGCTCACAGATACGTCTGGCAGGACAATGCCTTTGACAGCAAAGGGAATATTAGGGTCAAGCTTTATTAAGAAAGAAGCTATTGAAATGACATACTCAAACATATTGCTATTAGGGACTTGAAGAGTATTTGCCTCATTAATGTAAAAGGTAGCTAGCAATCTTCTTGATCAACAGTGGCAATTTATTTTAAAGTGTCCATTTTCTGGATGTCAGAGGAAGACTTTTATTTATCATCTTATTTTCAGTTTCCACAAAGAACACTTCACTCACGCGCTGCGCAGGTTTTTTTGCAGACAATAACCGATTATAAAACTACTCTTCCCCCCTTTCCCAACCCCCCCCCCCCCCTCCCAACGTCCCCCTTGTAGTAGTGTTGACATATGGAAATGAATCAAAATGTAATAGGCATAATTACAAGCATTGTGTGCAGGCTACAATTAGTGTCTCTTCAAAGCGGGCTTGTAATCAAAAGACACCAATAGAAGAGGGGAAGAAATGTGAGGATGGGCCCGGGTGAGGGACAGACCTATTGCTTGATGACACCAGGCTGGGTGCCACATCCCAGGCACCAGGAGCAGTGCAGTGCCGTGGCACTGAGTCAATTGCTGGGGGGTAGAAGGTAAAAAGAGTAAAGGTAAAGTGAGAACTTCCCATAGGTAGTAGCTTTGTTCATCTAGAAAGTGGCTTTTTGGAGCATTCTGATTCACCAGTGGTCAAAATCCCATGTGTTCCTTTATTTATTTATTTATCTATTTATCTATTTATTTATCTATTTATTCCCCCACCCCCAACGTGTTTTGAGAATACATTACTCACACAGCTCTAAAACATAAGAGACAATCTGAGTGTAAGCAAAATCCCATTATTTCGTATTCCTTTGGATTCCAGTTAAGGTGCCTGATCTAAACACAGCTGCCTGACGGTTCTGCAATTCAATTTTTACCTGTCACGGATACATCACGTCAAAACTATCTTATTTATTTATTTAGTTGCTGGAACATTTCTATGTTAATAAGTTTTTGCTTTGAAATAACCCCCCCCCCCACCCCCATGTTTTAACAAGGTTAAAGCATTATCTGTTGGCCTTATTGGAATGGACTGCTGGATATTCGTTTTCAAATTCATTTTGCTTTCTTAATGGTTTCTAAAATCTGAAGTCAGAATGAAATATTTTGTTGCTGATGGACGTTATTGACCCAGACCCTGCTCCCTTTTTCCCAAGGCAGCGTCTGTGAGGAAAATGGCCCAGGTTGGATGCTTAGGGATGGCCGTCGTCAATGGGAGGCTGCTGGTGTCAGGCAGGGAAGGATCCATCCCTCAGCAGAGGGTCTGTGTAGGAGGACTTCTATTTGCTTGCAGGAGCCAGATGGTTTGGGACGAGAGTGACAGAAGTGCCAGAGCTGTGAGTGGAGGGGGGGGGGGATGTCACTGCGGGGAGCGTGTCACAAGGAGTGTGGCACTGCTCGGCCCCACTGCAGAGCTGGCAGCAGGGGCTGGGCTGTCCCACATGCAGCTCCATGGGGTTCCATGTGGGCACCCTCCATCCCCAGCTTTGAGGGCAGGAGGACTGAAGTGTGGAGGATGTGAAGGCGGGGAAAGCGATGAGGCAGAAGTGATTGCGTGACTCTGGTCTAGTCATGAAGTGCAGAATCTTTGGTAGCTCTCTGTTTATTAATGGCCCAGCCATTTATTAACATGCTAAATTCAGTTGTGGTGGCATAAATCTGAAGGAACCCCCTTGTGTCTGGGTGATGGGAGAGCTGAGTAATGCTTCAGCCTGGGCAGTGGCATGTGGCTGCTGTGGTGTTGTATAGGGGCTGCAATGGGAACTCAGGTACCAAAGGCAAAGTTGGACTCAGCTCCTGCAGAACAAGGTACGAGGAGCAGCCAAAGCTGGTGTGTGGATTGTGAACTAGCAAAACATTCCAACATTCCCATTGTGTTCAGTTCTCTCACTCCTGGTATAAATACAGGCTGCCGAGCAGAGACTGGAGAGGAGAAGAAATGCTCCTCTGAAATAGGACGAGTTCCTCTGGGCCTTTAAAAGAGCTGAAGAGGAGACATGAATCTGAATTTGGAATTACATTTTAATCCTTCCTGCAGCCTTTTAAAATATCACAAGGAGCGAGGCTTTGCTATCCGAACCATCGGAACGGGGCACAACCTTCCCTTTAAGTGTATGTGTTAAAAATATCCCATGGCTTCACAATGCTGTCCCTTATCTGTCTCCACTCACAACCTGCCTGCAGCTCCAGTGCACCGCCGTGCCTTCCCAGCCCTCGGGAGCAGCAGTGCTGTCTCTATTCCCATCACGCACCACGCAGCTCCCAGCCCTGCATTATCAGCAGCCACACATGGTGACCCCATGTGGGCATGAGCCCGGTCCAGCCACCCACACAGCGGGCACAGGCACTGTATGTGGGGCTCCAGGTGCTGCCCTTTGGAAAGAGCAGCATCACAGCACACCTACAGCATCCTGCACACGGCTGCCTGGAGCAGGGCACACACATGCACATATACACATGCCGACATGTGCACATGTACGTGCACAGCCATGCACACACCCCCCATGCTCACCCCTCCCAGCTGAGTGCCCTGAGATGCCATGCTTCTGCACCCGGGCAGTGCTGGGCGCTCAGCACCTCTGATGAGCACACCCACATACTCCCACTGCCCATATGGCTTTTGCACACTCGTACTTCTAGCTGAACTTGCTTAGGAAGCATTTCGTTCCTTCAGACACTTGCAGGAGAATTTATTGCTGCCTGTGCAATAAACCCCCTCCTTTCATTGTCTTCTCCAACTCTGCTGGCAACTGTGATTTAAAATAGGCTGCAAAGAACTGCCATGACCCCATTCCCCAGGCATGAGTGGCCACAGCTCCTTTCTGCTGCCCAGTATGGAGGAGACCTCCAACAATCCACATTGCCCCGTGGGTAAGAAGCCTCAGGATGCTCAGAAATCCCTCTCTGTGCTCACAGTGCCATCTCCTCCCTTCTTTGTTGTCTTATTTCGCACCATCCAACTCAGTGCCACCATAGGGCATAGAGTGGGCTCCAGTGCCACATCCACACGCATGGGAGGGATCCCCTCCCTCAGTCGTGTGGTTTGGGAGGAGATCGAACCTCATCCTCATTTTCTTAAATGGTACAAATTTCCAAAGGAAAGGCATTTCAAAGTGAAATATCAGAAGGTGACATTTGGAAAATGTTTTTAAAAAAGGGGGGGGTGGGGGGGGGGGGGGGGAGAACGGTGTTGCCTTCATTGAAATGCTTTGTTTCAATTTAGTTTGAAATTAAACTTGACCAAAATCACATGTTGCCATGGGAAAGTTTGCAACCATAACACAACTGTTTCCAAAGAGATGAGTTTGGGTTTATTTGGCTAGCAAGCAAGAGTGGAACAGGTTCAAAGGGAGTGCTGGTGTGGTTCCCACACCTTCAACCTCCACTCAAGGTGCCACCACAGTCTGGCCCAGTTAATGAACAAAATGAATGGGGCTTTGCATAGTGCCTCAGCATCCCTGCAACGTGCATGTTGCATGCCATCGTGCCCCATAGCCTGGCTTAGTGCTTTCAGCTTTGCTGAAAGGGGTTGCAAGGTGCACAGCCAGGAGTGCCCCATTCCATCCCAGTGCTGGGCTGTCTATGCAAGTTAATTGGTTGTTCTGTTGCTGTGTTGCCTCTTTGCAGTGGGAAGCGAAGCCGAGCTGGCATGAGAGCAGTGTGCATCCAAACGCAGCTTTCTGCAGTCAGCAAAAGCAAGGCAGAAAATGACTGTTGGATTACATCACATATTTTGGGTGAACGTTCCCTTCTGAAAGAGTTCCTCTCTCTTGCTTTCAGACTGGGTGGCATGACGAGCTGCTCTGAAATGAGCCCAGGCATTAGACGAAAAAGAGCATTTCTTGTTTAAGTGTTGATTAAAAAGCAATATGTTAGCAAGGCTCCGCACCAACTGGGTGCTCCCGTTTCTGTTGCCTGGTTACTCCCGGGAGAACATCACGATCTCTGGACTGGCTCCTGGTGAGCCATTCCCCAGCCCTGTGTCTCTTGCTGAGGTGCTCGCTGCGTTTCAGCCAGGAGCTTGAAATTGGCAGCAGCCAACTTCCTCCAGATCATTCCGTGCCTGCGTGCTTTATGGCCTAGGAAGAAGTTTTTCAGTGCTGGCACTGTGCTGCTGTAGGTGCAGGAATAGGAACTTTGTGGGGAAGGTACCCACCAAGCTGTCCCTCTGCTGTTGGGGAATCAGTGCCCCTGGCTGCTCATAGGCGGTGCTGAGCCACAGCCCATGCCCTGCACTGAGCAGTGGCAGAGCTGTGCCCATAGTGGGTATGTGTGCTGGGTGATGGCTGCAGCAGCGCTGCTGCCTGTGCCTCCCACCCCCACCTCCCCATGCTCTAATGAGGTTTGTGATCTTGGCTCTCAGTTCCCCAGCCTGTTTCTCTAGTATTAAAGCAGCTCTTGATGTACACGTCTTCATTCTTCAGCAAAAGCCAGATCAGTTTTTGGACATACATGTTCCTTGCGCTGAGTTTTGCAACAGCAGTGCCTGTCCTGTTCCTTGTCTCGCTACCAGCATTTTGTCATTTCTGAGGAAATAACAAACTTGAAAGTATTCGGCTTCGGTGCAGCAATTGCAGCTTAATTGCACGTCTCCTTCTGCCCACACAAATGCTGAAAAGTGACTTGGCAAACTTTAAAGGCAATCCAGGGTCTGAAATGGGAAGGCTTGACAAGCCAGCATTCATCAACTCTGACGAACGCGTCTGTAGTCTCAAACCTGCTGCTGTTCTGCTTCGGCCTGGCATCCTGCTGCCCTCTAAGAATTCCTTTTGAGTCTCAATCAGTGGCTCCTGCTGGCAGTGCCTGAAGGTGCCCCCCACACTGAGCACTCCTGGGCTGTGGCACGGGGACATCCTAGGGGACATCTGGGTGCCACCATCACCATCTGGTGGGGTCAGCTGGTGCTGCCATGATCTCATGCTTGAGGGTTCAGTGCCACCAGCTCCTTGCTGTGGATTTGGTGCCTGAGTATCATCTCTGGGCAGGTGATATTCCTGTGCCCTGGTGCTTCTTTCCTGCACATATCCTGGGGGGCTGGAGCGCATCCCCTCAGGAAGGACTTGGTTGCCTTGTTCAAAACAACCCGAAGTTTTTGGCTATTAAACTCTTTGGGGCAGGCAGAACCAATAGCAGACCAAGTGCTGGGGCTCTGGTAGAAGGCATCACAGGACAGGTGTTGATCCAGGCTCCATGAAGAGCCTGGATTTGATGGGGGGAGGCACGGAAGGGGTACTGGTGATGGGTCCCCCCCCTAAATCGCAGCGCAGCACAGTGCAGCGGGCTCGGTGCGGGCTGCTTCCCACGGAGCCTCCTGCAGGAGCGCAGCGGTTAGCTTGCACCGCTTGCAAATGAGGTCGGGAACCCCCAGAGGAAGAGCAGAGAAAGAGTCAGACAACCACAAAAGATCTGTGGTTATCTGCTCAGGTTCAGATGCAGCGCGTAGGGGCTGCCGCTTTGTCTCTCCAGCCCTCCCTGAGCTCTTCGCAGCCACGCAGCTCTCAGCCGGGAGCTGGAGGGAGGGGAGCAGGGGGGGGGTGAAGGTGGGGGCTACAAAGAATCTGGAGGAGACCTCAGCCCCCTGCTCCAAGTGCTTGCAGTCAGCACAGTTAGGGCACGGGTCAGTCCTTACTTTGCACTTCCATGCCTGGCTGAGTAGGGGCTTAGGGTACGTGGTGATGCTTGGTGCTGATACTTGGCATGGAAAATATTGAGCCTTTATGCAATAAAAAGTAAAATAAAATAAAGTAAGATTTCTAAGCAAATGGTGCATTCAGCTTTTCAGGAGGATGCTTTGCTATTTCCCCTTCAATCAGACCCATCCAGCTTGTTAAAGCGGCAGCCACATTTTTACGCATAGTGCTGGAGAAGTGATGGGAATGGATGTTCTCCTCTTTCAGACAAGGCACAATGTACCCAAGGACAGGAATTATGCAAAGCAATGTGATTTACTCACATCCTCAGGTCCACAAACAGTGCGAGTTGTGCTTGCATGGTGGTTTTGAAAAGATAGCTGGGAAAGGAAGCCCCTCGCTTCATTTTGTGAATGAATGGCTCTATTGTATAATGGTGGGGTTTATTCCATTTCATACTGTGTACACAGTACTTACCGCATGTTTGTAAATGAGCAACTTAGGAAATAGATCTTTGCTGGAGGCAATTGCTTTCCCAATAGTGATAGAGAACATCATGCGTGGCAGACTTGGAGGTTATTACTTTAATACCTTTTTTGCTCATTGCAGAACGCCCACGAGCTGTCAGCATGCACCCAATGGGGCTCCGTGGGGCAGGGATGGGGGGCAGAGAGACAGGGCTGGTGGAACCCTTGTGGAAGGGACACAGCTCCAACCACAGCCTCATTGTCTGCCTGGGCACGGTGCTCATGGAGGGTGCTGGCAGCTGCCTGGGTTCTTCAGGCCCCTGTTTATTTGTTCTGCAACAGCTTGAAACCAAACAGGGTTAATAGCACTCCCTGTGTCCTAGTGAGATGAAACTACCATTGGGAGACCCAGGACAATTTTTATATAGGATTAGAAAACAAAAATCAATATTTAATTATCTGTAAGCTTTTTTGTGTCACTGCATCCTTAGCTTGCTAACTGTGAGTGCTGGCTGCCATGGAGAAAGTAAGTCATTAAAGGCGCAGTATCTTTTACTGGCCTTTTATGGGCCTGCAGTAAATAGAGTACATTATCACTTCTCACACACTGGTATTGTTATTTATCTTTACAATCTCTATTTACCTGTATTTATGGGAGATTTCTCCTGTATTTTATATGGTTAGGTTAACTTTAATGGTGTTCATTAAAGCAGGCACTTAACAAAACTTTGGAACATCCTCTTCTGGACAGATGGCAAGAACCCAAAACAGGGAAAAGGGGAGGAGAGGCCTCACACCAGCCAGTGCCCATCTCCCATTGCTTATCTCCCATCTCCCAGCATCCATCACCCACCTCCATGTGCTGATCTTCCATCTCCCATCACCCACTGCCCACCTCCCAGTGCCAATCTCTCACGTCCCATCACCCATCTCCCAGCACTGTGCCGCCCACCTCAGACTACTTCAATCCAGGCTGTTTGTTCCACAACATCCACCTGCCTCATTCACCTATGGAGGTAGTTCCATGACTTGCTCACAGTGACGCTCAAAAGACAATAAATAAACACTCAGCAAAACAAAACCTTCTCCTGTTGTGAGGGGAGCTGGCAATTAGCAGACCCTTTGCTGCAGTAGTTAATTTTTTACAAGCCTCCCTTATTTTCACTGTTTCCCCTGGTTAATAATGACGAGCAGCCGCTTACACCATAAATAAGTTCCACAAATTTCGCAGATGCACCGGGCTGTTTAAGCAGGGAAATTGAGCAGCATATGTCTGAATGGTTAATTGACTTAATTGCTGTTAGTTGGGCTATTAGCACACTTGATCCACCCCAATGACCGCAATACTTTCTTAATGGTGTTCATTTTATTTGGATGCCAAGCTCCAGTTACCATTACAGGGAAATTTCCAATTGCTGATTACCTCATAAATATATAATTGTAGTCATAGGCTAAATAAAGCCAACAGGCATTAATAATGAACGCCGTTTGACTAAGAGCCTTTAAAGGATGATGGAAGTTTCTTTAAAGACCTCAGCTATTCTTGAAATGTAAATAATCTTTCATGCTTCTATTTTTAATGACTCCACATCCTTTTTCCAGGATGCACTGAGCACTGGGAGAGCAACATCGCATCCTCCTTTGGGTGGTGTTTGGAATAACCCATCCCCAGTGGTTCCCCTGAGCTGCTGCCATCCCATTCCTCCCATGGCAGCATTGAAGTGATGCTGTGATTGCTTCAGGTGGGCACTGGTGTGTGAGTGTGATGTTCATGGCAAGTGTGTGCAACTGCCCTCAGCAGGGAATGACCAGAGCAGGAGGAGCTGTGGGGAAGTGAACACTAGAGAAACGTGGCCTTTTTGGCCCCAGCTCTAGCACTGTATATTGGCTCCAGAGACAGTTTGATTATTATGACTATTCATGACTGACCTGTTAAGATGAACCTTCCTAGCTCTGTCCTCAGTAATTACCTGCGATTTATTAATTCATGTGGATCAGAAATTACTCCTAGTCTGTAAATCTTTGATTTCTAACCACAAACTCATTCACTCCACACTTGTTCCCTACTGGCACCAAACGGGGACAATTTCATTTGTTATTTCCAGCTGTTGTGAAACTAGTTATAATTAATATTGTCTTTGTTAATAGCCGGATTTTATGCCATGATCCTTTCTATTGGTGATCAGCACATCACCACCACACAGCCAGAAGGGACAGGACTGGCTTTAGCCATAAGTGTTAGCCAAAGAGTGCTCTGCATGCACATGGATTTTGCTTCATTGCGCTCATCTTTGTGGCAGAGGGGTGGTGGGAGTGGGGCTGAGTGTTGCTGGACATGGTGTTGGAAACAGGGGCTGGACACGGTGCTGGATGTGGTGCTGGACATGGTGCTGTACATGGTGATGGGCACATTGCTGGACACGGTGCACATGGCAGCAGTGTCCCCAATGCCCCAATCTCTGCTGAAGCTCTGCAGATGGAGGTGGCCGCTTGTATAGACACATGGCCATGGTGGGGACGAGGGAACTGCTGCCGTGTCCCCAAGGAACCATTCCCTATTTGCCATCCCTCCCACCCATTTCTATGCACACTGCGTTGGGTGGTGGAAAGCAAGTGAATCATTCGATGGGTGTGAGGATGAACGTTGTGAAAGCAGAAAAATATAGCATAGCAAGAGAGGAGGAGAAAGAAGCCTCATTCACAACCACCCCACGCGCATCCTTGTGCCCTCATACACGCATCCCTTCCTCTCCATCCCCACCACCACATGTGGCCCCTTGGCTGCCCACTCTCCGAGCCTCTGCCTCTTGCTGTCGGCCGCTACCAAGCAGTAATTGATGTAAACTGGGGGTCAGGCGGGCTGCTCTTCAAACCGAGGGAAAACGAGAAGCAGATGCTGGTTTCGGCAGAGAAAAGGGCTTGGGTTATGAAATAGTTTCACCTGGTGCCTTCATCTTCTAGAAAATCACATGTGCCAATTCCTTTTGAAAATGATCAAAGCCAGGCACGGTGTTTCCTCTCTCGTTGCCTATCTCCTCGAGACTGTTTTATCAGATGAAGTTTAAAGGAATAGTATGTTTTATTTTAAAACAGGCTTAAAAAAAAACCATTCTGGCCTTTCGGCTTGACCATTGCAACCATCTGGTTCCACACGCCTTAGATGTTTGCCCAAAGAAGAGAAGCGCTGTTAACAATAAGCAAAAGTAGCTAATAATCGGTTTAATACAAAGCTGTGTAGTACTTATGAAGTCGGCATATCCAAAATTATTACCAGAAGCCCAATCTTAATCCTTTTTAAGTTGGGGGGAAAAATGGATCAAAAATTAGAATGATATCAAGCATAAAATAATCTTCTGTCTGTGTTGCACTGATAAAAAAAAGAAAAAAAATAGAATATATAATTACCATGTAAAAACTGCTTATGTTTGTGATTATATGTTGCTGCCATCTCCAGGTCCTCACTGTAAATGACTTAATTGGGTTGTTCTGATGTATGGGTGTGGAGGGAAGGAGCTGCTGGGTATGTGGGGTCGCTGCTCCTTGCTGCTCCCTGCATTGCTCTGGGGACACTTGGGGAGACCTTGGGGTCCTTGTGGGGACCTTGCAGACTTTGGGGCCCTTGGAGACAGGGAAGTCCTTGAGGGGCTGTACCTCCAAGCTGACCCAGAGCCTGAGCACGGGCAGCAGCTTGAGGGCACGTCCCAGGAGTGAGTGCCTCTGACCAGGTCACTGCTTGGCCTTTCTTTATCCTCCTTCATGGTAATTTCCACGCCCACTCTGACCTTGTTCTTTTTTAGGCCATTTTTGATAAGTAACAGAGGGAAGTGCTGCAGGATAGCAGTGCTTGGGCTCTGCTGGAAGGTGGGACATGAGGGGCTGCAGCACCGACCACTCTGATTTTGGGTTGTGCCCACACTGGAAGGCTGCAGAAATCAGTAAGGGAACCACAGGGGAAGGACAAAGGGCCACAGTGCCCTGTCTAGACACTAAATGTACTTGAAAATCAAGTCATGGGATTATCTCCACATAAGAGCAGACATACGGCAGCCAGTGTTCAGGACTGAAAGGATATTGGGGAAAAAAAAAACACAAGTATTGGAAAACTGGCAAAACTAAAAGGATGTGCTCTCTTTGTTGCTTTGAATGGTGCTCAGCTAGATGAGATACTGCCTAGGAAAGAATAATGGGATGCAGGACTTCAGGATGCCTGAGAAATCTTGTGCTTGGATGCAAGCACATCACAGCACTGAACACCATGGGGCAGCGAGTGGGTCCTCGAGGTCAAAGCTATGTCTCAGTGGTGAGGTTGTGCCATGGGGCAGCCCTGTGTGTGCAGGAAGCAGTGGGTCACCCAGTGCCAGCAGCAGCACAGCCAGAGGAAGGGCTGCATAGGCAGGGGGATGGATAACAGCAGGATGCTCTCTGAGCGAGGGATGTGCCCTGAGCTTCTCCACACGAAAGCTCAGATCTGCATCTCCTTGCATAACGGATGGCTGTGTATAATAATAAATATCTGCCCGTGGATAGACCATGAATAAGTACAGCATGTATAATGTGCCAGGATTACATGACTTTCTTTTTTTTTTCATGTATAAAAATGTCTTATTAGCTTTCTGTTTTTTCTCCCACATATCAAATAACAATACCCCACTTACAGCTGAAGTATGCTCCTTTTTACTACACACTGTATTTATTACAACTGAGAAAATAGATTTTTTTCTTTTTTGCTCTTTTTTTCTTTCTTTCTTTCTTTCTTTTTGCTAAATTTAGCCATTTTTCTGGCGATGACGTTCAGGGGAATAGAAAGCAACGCTCTCGCATGAGTTCATCATCCTCAAAAGCTTTTGGTGCCATTTAGTGAAGAATTCTTGCTCTGAAAAACATTTGAATGCAAATTACGACCATTACCACCATTAAATATTTATTTTTGCCCCAGATGTGAGGATAATTCCATAGCCCTCCCTGCAGATCAGGCAGCAGCATGGAGCACTACTGAGGTATCGACCTCCTCAGTGGGAACCATAATATTTGCTTTGAAAAGTAGAGAAAAAGATTGGCCAGACTTCCAAAATGATTTCCTTTTAGTCCAACCCAATCCATCCTTCCTTCAAAAATAAAGGTAAAATGACCCACCCTTTGTTTTTTTTTTTCTAGAGGCTCTTTTTTGTCCCATGTTCTTTGAGCAGAGAACTTTTGTTATAGCTTCTAGAAGTGCAGGTTGGTGATAAACTGCAGTTCTGAGCTCCTGGCATCACCAACCCGGCACAAAGTCTTTCTCATCCATCTGAGGGATGTTTGTGGCTCCTCTGGGGTGAAAGTGCTCTGTATGAATGTTGCTTGCTCTCTTTTTTCCCAGGACCCAAAAATCTATTTGATAGAAAAGGTCAGGAAGGTTTTCACTCGTGCAGACAAACTACTCAATGTAGATTGCCAGAACTGCTGAAATAGACAAATTCATTGGCTCAAACAATTAACATTCAGGCTGTGCAACACATGGGTCCTGATTCTGTGCCTGGAGGTGTGGTGCAGGTTGGGCAGCCTGCATGTGTCGTGCTGTGAGGTTTTGGTGTAGCCATAACACTTCGGGCAGTGGTGAATCTCTTAACAAATCCACGTCTTACAAAGGGATGCGCTCTATGGAGCCTTCTGGTCACAGGCCATTGTGAAGAAGAAATTCCATACGGTGTAACAGTCCCTTCTGTAGTGCTCTGTAAAGGTAAAGCAGAAGACAGCCGTGACTCTTTAATGAGGGGGGATGCCTAAAAAAGGTTGTGAATGGACTGGGAAAGTCATGGGCTGAGGATCACATTGCTCTGCTGAAAGGGCTCCGTCAATGGGGCCATTGGGGGAGGCAGTAAGTGATCCGCCCCAGGCTGGGGTTAGGCATGAGCTGAGCTGCTCCCTGGGGGGGTCAGGGTTGGAACGGGGTGGCCAAAGAAACACAAGAGCTGCAGAATAGAGAAGGGCTCTTAATAAAGACACAGGGCAGCTGTGCACTGAATGCGGGGTGAGGTCAAGTTTCAAGAGCCCGGGTCCTCTTTCTGCTGAGAGCTCCCTTACATGGGGTTGTAATGGGGACGTAACCTGGGAACACCCTGCTCTGGGGAGGCCTTATAGCAGGGCACTACTCACCCCCTGCCCCTACAATCTGCTGGGACAGCTGTACCCATCGCTCCACGCTGCCTCAGTGAATGGAGAACCAATGGAACCAATGGGACAAGGAGAGGATACTGTGGGATTTCCTTCTTTCAAAGTGAGTTTAGAAAGAACTGTTTTTGGCCTAACAACTCTGATGCTTCCCTTTTCCAAACCACTCAGGAAATCACAAGTAGAATTACCACCTGGGACCTGTCTGGGCTCTGGCACCATTCGCCTTCCTTTGCCTCCACGGGAGCAGTCCAAATGATAGGCACAAACCCATTAAGCGAATGGATTTTTTTTCTTGTGAAGTGTTTAAAAATAGTCACTTTTTATTATTAAAAACGGTGGCTGGTGTGTCATGACTCAACAGTCCGAGGGCAAATCTGCATGCTTGATACCAATACTTCACGTAAGCAACTGAAGTAATCGATAGTTCAAGTATATGTCTGTATTTATTACAGATTCGATCGACTAACTCGTGCTCTTTCATCAATACATTAACTGATAATAAAACTCCGTTTGCCATAGAAAATATTAGACACTGTGTAACGAGTAATTGAACATTACTGTGTGAGAATATTGAGCAACAAAGGAGCAGCGGGAGGGAGCTGCGCCATACCCTCCTGGCTGAGCCCACCTCGCGTGATTAAAGGGAAAACAAAATGCCATAGATAAGAAATTAAAATTGCCTTGTGCTAATAAAGATCTGAACTCATCAAAGCAGGAAGGATTCAAATGAGGTAGGTGCTGGTTTTGAGCCGGCTGAGAGGTGTCCTTCTAACAGCAGCAGCAGCTCATGGAGTGTTGTTCACATCAGCAGTGCATGCCCAGGGGACAATAAAGAAGCAGGTTGTCTGCCCTTGAGGACAATAAGGCCAACCTCTGCCCTTGGGACATCAAAGGAACAGGCTCATTGTGGGCACATACCTTGGAATGAGATTTTGTGGCAAAGGATGGCTCAGGGGGCCAAATGGAAGCAGCCAAACGGCACCCCAGTCTGAGACCACAGCTCCAGGAAAGGGGACAGCCCCAGAGCTCCTGACCCCATCAAGGAGCAGGGACAATCCCACAGCTGTCCTTGCAGAGCAACCCTAAGGCTGCCAGCACATCCTGGGTCCTATGTCATGCACAGGGCAGACCCCAAGCACAAAGCGATACTTAGCATCCAAGGAGCATCTTGTTACAATTTACAGGGTATTAATGAGCAATCTGGTTCATATGGAAACAAATGATAGCACTCTGTGTTAATACAAGGGTCATTAATGCATACTGTAGCCGAGGAAGTAATTAGGATGAATTACAGCTGTGGGACAGCCCTGTGGAATGTTCTTGCTGCCCCCAGGCTGGGCACCAACCCATGGGGATGGCCCATGTCCTGTGGCACAAACCACTTGTGACCTTATGTCAGACATGAGGGGAAGTTTATTTGGTATAGCTTTTAATTAAGCTTGAGAGCAAAGCCTTTATTAGGTCTGAGGGATGCATCCTATGAATGTGCTGCGGGACTATTAGCTATATTTTATTTTTATCATTGTTATTATTTATTAGCCTGGAGACCCAGTGGTCCATCGATTTGTCTTGGAGTAGCCCAAACGGGGCTGAATGCTCGTATGTCACCTTCATCCGGCTGACCCTGGTGATTCCTTCTGTAAAACATTTGTCATCAGCACGGGCTCTGGGTTTGGTGTGGGAAGTATTCACAAGCATGGGGAAAGAGTAGTGGCATTGGCAAAGGCTGCCCAGGGCAGTAGTGGGGTCACTGTGTCTGGAGGTATTCAAGAGCTGTGGAGATGTGGCGCCTGGGGACATGGTTAGAGGTGGGGATGGGTTGGTGGTTGGGCTTGGTGATCTTAGAGGTCTATTCCAACCTTAATGATTCCATGATTCTATGAGTGGACGTGGTGGTGACAGACTGATGGTTGGACTGTATGTAGAAGCCTTTTCCAACATTAATAGTTCTATAATTCTATGATCCTATGAAAAATGCAAAAGGCACTTAATTTACAGGGCAGATGGGGTGCCCGTGTGCCCACAGTGGCCAGCCAGGAACTGCATCTGACCATGCTGACGTGCCTTTGTGCTGGTGCCTTGCGAGGGAGAACGTCTGTGTCTGTGTCACTGCCGATTGCCCTCCGCTTGCTCTTGCGTTTTATAGTTTCAGACAAGCAGCCTTCACCTGAGGACATGTCAGAGCGTTGCTGGTTACTTGTCCAAAGGGGAAAACATTCTTTATCTCCTTCAGTAGCTCGTGCTTTATGATGCAGTAATACCCTGTTACTGGGGTTGCAGCCTCCCCAGGTAGCATGAGCTTTGTGTTATGCGTGTTTCAGTGATTCTGCACACACTCCACGTTATGTATTGAGCTGACGATCTCAAATGCTATGCAAATGAAGGAAGAAAAATATGCAATATTTTCAAAGTGAAAAAAAAAAATAATAATAAAAGGGGCTTCGTTTCAAGAGATACGTTTTTTGTGGCAAAGGCAAAAGATGATCATTTACATCACGTTACAACCCGCAGTGGCAAAGCCTCCTGCAGTGGCCTCACCCAAAGTATCACCCATATCCTCCCCAAGGCCTTCCCCATGGCTTCCTCCATATCTTCCATAATCTCCCCAATAGCCTCCCCCATAGCCACCCACATGGCCTCCTCCATATTGTCTCCTATGAGAACCCCCATGTCCTCCCCTATATCCTCCCACCATGACCTCCCCCACGACTTCCTTTATATCCTCCTCCCACAACAACTACCATGCCCACTCTAATAGCCTTCCCCATGACCTCCCCCATAGCCTCTTCTGTATTCTCCCCCATGGCCTCCCCCATGTCCTCCCCCCATGGCCACCTCCATGACCTCCCCCATGTTGTCCCCTATGACCAGCCCCACAGCCTCCCCCATGGTATCCACCAGAACCTCCCACCCAGCCCCAACCCAGGGCCCTGCCTTCCTTCCCACCCATCTCTTGGTTCTCCTGCACATTGCTCAGCACTGAGCGCACCGTGCGTGTAGATATATGGGTGGTGTGTGTGTTTAATAAAATACAAACTTACATTTCCCTTTTCAAATGAAATTAACATACTTTATTGCTAGCTATAAGAAATATTCCTTAAGGGTAAGAAGTTTATAAAAAATTTAAAGTAACAAAGGCAAACTTATAAAAAATTCATTTTTTAGTAGTGATTGCTCTAAAAAAAAAAAAAGTGAGTTTAAGTGAGAATACAAAATTCACAGAATTAATTATGTAAACAGAGGGGAAAAAAAAAGGCACAAGAGCTGAAAACCGAGCTAATTAGCGACAGAATCACCCCACCAGTGTCAGCCTTGACCTGCAAATCATCTGCTTAAGAGTAACCCACAGTGACAATTGCGTTCTTCCAGATCTGTTTGTTCAATAACTCTGCTGAAGCTCGGGGCGGGCTGGGCTTGGTGGCGATGCCATAGAGGGGCTCAGGCTTTTCCCACAGCCATGAGCACTCCCATGGGCATTTCTGCATTTTCTCCCCAGATGTGATTTTCTCTACTGTGCAGATGCTTTGTGGGTATAAGGCTTTTCCCAAGGACTGATGCACTGGGAAGGGTTGCATCCCAGTGTCACCATCTGGGACTGAGATCCCTCTCTCCTTCCTCCACATCGCTCAGCTTTAATGATTGCCCTGCTAAATTCCAAGCAGCCGAATGCGAAGGACGGGACCAGAATGAATAAGAGTCTTTCCATTCACAGGCACATTAGATGTGTCATTGAGATGGAAGTCAGTTGCTCCATCTCGCTGGTGCCTTGCATTATTTTTCACCGTAGGAAAATTTTCAGAAGGAGAAACTTAAGGAACACATTTACAAGCAAAGTTGAATAGAACGGGATCCTTGTGAATACAAATGCTACTGTGAGTGCTGTACGCAGTCCTACCCAGTGCTGCCTGCACGGCCCGAGGGGGATGTGGCATCAAAGGGCATTTATATAGGAGGACAAGCACATGGCCTCACTAAGAGCTGTCACTGCTTTGCCACTGCAGGCAGGGCTGGACATTGGGCTGAGATCAGCAGCAGAGCTGGAGCTCACCCCTGGGAGAGGAGCACCAGGCCCCACATCTGACTGCACCACTGCATATGTGTGCTCCAACGCTGCTGTGCTTTAGCCCCAGCCATATCACAGCAGCACTTCAGGGTTGGAGAGCTCTCAGCTGTGAGCTGCTCCTTGCCACTGGCACTGGTTCAAGCCTCCCGGTGAACTAAATTGATTTTTTATAGCTGCTCTGGAGCAAGTTTAATGAATCTGTTAGTAGCTGCTCCTTGCTCCAACCTCATCTCGGCGCTGGAGCTGCAGCGCAGCGCTGCACAGCAGCAGCTGCTGAAGCCGTACCCTCTGTGCAGCACTGCTGGTCAATAGCTGCTGCCTGCATGACCCTGCAGTGGCTGCATGGGGACTTCACCAGCGGGATGAGCGGCTGGTGGCCATGGCACCAAGCCACGCAATAACACAGCTTGGCACAGGCACTGTCAGTGACTATCGCGGTGCACAGCGGCTGAAGGAGCATCCTCCTCACAGCCTGCTGCTGGGCTCTGACCCCGTCGATCAGGCAGCACTGGGGAAGCCGCTGTGCTGCCACAGCCTGCTGGGTGACAGGAGTGTTTTCAAACATGCAGGCAGCTCTGAGCTGTGCCTTCCCCAGAGGACAGGGCTCAGAGAGCGCTGTGCGCTGGTTGTGCCGGTAAATGATGCTGCTTCCGAGTGGAGCGTTTAACTCTTGCCATGCAGTAACTGGGCTGAGTGCTGGGGCTGGAGAGCAGTAGGGAAAGGGAAATGCTGGGGATGGGGACAGATAGGAATAGGCACACATCCTATGGGTTGTCAAACTGGTGGGAAGGAAATAAAAGAAGTGGGGTTTTTTTTTTGTTGGTTCGGGACAAAAGATAATTAATATTGATTTAAGCAATATAAATGCCAGCAAGCATTAGCAGGAGAGCCAAGAAATCACTTAACTAGCAAACAAAGGATGTCTGCAGCACCAAGAGAGCAAGGTGCACAGCCATGCATGCTGCCTACTGAGCTCCCTGATGCCAGGCACTGAATGTGTGGCACAGGAGTGTTTGCTGCTGCACAAGGGGCTCAGGAGGGTCACAGCGTGTCCTGGGTCTTACCTGGGGGCCCTGCTCAGGGAGGAAGGCATGGCATTTCCTAGTGGCCCTCACCTTCATATCACCCAGAGAACCCCTCATTGGTGCAACACCAGAGCATGCAGGGAGGAGGATTTCCCCATGTCTCACCCAAAAACACAGCTAAAGGGGAGCTGAAACCATGCAGCTCCAGGCAAAAAAGCCCCAGTGCATAGCCCAGTGTTCCCTATCCTGTCTTTGCAGTGCCACCAGCTGTATCCCACAGGGTTTCACTGTGTTCCCACAGTATCCCTCCTGCTAGCTGGCAGTGCTAGTAGCGACACTGGAAACCCATTCCGGGGCACCACACACTTTCATTGCCGAGTAAGCAGCAGATGGGATCAGCTGTGTCCATCTGATATGCCACAGACCTTCTGTCTTCTGATGTCTGTGAGGAGGAGTTGCAGGGCCTGGAGCAGCACAGTGGGGACATGGATAGAGAGAAAGGGCACAGGGATCAGGCAGTACCACACAGGGGAGGATCTGCAGCCCCTCCTTCCTCCTATGGCACTTAACATTAGTCTGGAGGTGCCTGTCCCCACCATGCAGACCCCATCCCCATCCCTCCTGCACGTGAGCAGAGGCTGAGGGTGAACTGCTGCCCTGCCACTCTCTGGCCTGGTGAATTGTTTTTCTGACTTCAGAAAGTCATTATGCTGTAAGCAGAGGAATGCATCTCAGAGCATCCTTGTTAATTTGAACAACTATTTACTTAAGCACCCAGCCCGCTCCCCTTCGCATTATGTATGCAGCCATCCACCTGCTCTCTGCGCTATAACTGCGCTATCGATCCGCACAACTTCAATAACCTCATTTAGATTCTGGGCGCCGGCTCAGGGACTCTATCTCAGTGTCTGGTCAATAGCTTATATTTTTAATTTGTCAATAATCAGTCAGGGCCTTGGTCTGAGTGCTGCTAAGGTTCTCTGTTCAATGGGGAAGGTGAAATCAGTCAAGCAGGGTCATGTTTATGGCCTAAGTTGAACCATGGGAAATGGAGATATCAGTCAGGCTTATGAAAAATAACATGCTATATTATTTTTCATAAACCTGACAAAATCGTATTTATTTAAAGACAAAGATAAGGCACCCAGCATAAAGCACTCACTTTCCCTTCTCATCCAAGCATGCTGTGCCCAGCAAACAGAGCTTTACTACCTCACCCTTCCTCAGATCCCCCAGCTGAAGGCAAGTCCTGATTACAACCTTAATTAGCAGCAGCAGCAGAGCTGAATAAGGCTTTAGAGCACAGGTATATATGTAGCTCCAGCAAGCAGGGCTGAGTTTGGCTGTGAGGTGCTGTGCTGGGGGTGTTGATTGAGCCCTGCTTGCCCTGAGGGGGGAAGATGTGAGCAGCAGTCTGGGATTTCAGGTGAGCACTGTGCACCTTTTTTGGTCTATATGGAGATGGAGTGTTTAAGTGCTGTAAACTCTTATTTTTAAGGACAGGGGATTTGGTAGATTTGGTAGATTGGGTGTCTAAAACTCAAATCTTGGCTGGTTGTATGAGTAGTGACTGCTAATAATAGGCAAGGAGTTCCCAGTATTGGTTTTGCTCTGGATGAACTTGAGAGATTTAAGTAAAGAATGAAGAGCTATGAGTTGTGGCCTTAGCTCTTTTATATGGGCTGCCCTTGGTTTTGTGTTGTCAGGTGTTTCTACACAGGGGTGCCATCACTGAGCCCCTAGGCAGGCTCCAGCCCCATCTGTAGCATGGATGATGCTGTGTGGAGGTTTAGTTCTGACCTCTGTGCCAGGTTTCTGGACCCGCAGCTTGGCCATCCATAGCCAAAAGCTCCTTGCAGGAGATGCAAATTAAGTTCTGAAGATGTTATTCCTTTGGGCAGGCATGTTTTGGTGGCTAAGTAGACTGCAGAACTGATGCTGATGGGCAGAGCCATGGCATAGTGAAGGAACAGGGCTGCTGTTTGCATAAGGCCCCATACTTGTAGAACTTGTAAGGGGCAGTGGGTTGTGATGCTGCTGCAGGGCTGTGTGCTCTCAGATGCTGCCTGCCTGCTGTCCTTCAAGGCAGGACTAAGCTGTGTCTGTAGGTCCATACAGAGAGGAGCCCCACTCCAGCATCTCACACTTGTCTCCTTTGATTGCTCTGACAGCCAATTCTGGGGAGTTGGAAGGTGTGCCATTATCTGGGACTACATTATGAAAGTGTCACACGGGTGATGAATGGCAGCGTTCACAGGCTCCTAAAGAACAGGGAGGAAAGAGTGACATTAGGAAAAATTTCCTTTTTATGGTTTCTTCAATAGGGAGGGTCCTTCAGAGGGCAGTATTTCAAATCAGATAATCAAATACTCCTCCTGACTTCCCAAACTGCAAGAAACTGCTGAAGGAGTGCCCTAATAGGGTGCTAAGGGGCAAAGCTTCATTTCAGGGCCTGCCTGCTGCAGCAAGCCCTTGGTGGTTGTGTTTGCGTGCTTCTTGCTGTAAGATTGGTTGTGAGCCTACAGGAATCCTCACCACCCTAACCCTGCTCCCAGAGCCCCACCTGCATGCTGGGGTTATACAGCTGCTCCTTGCACCTCTCCTTGTGCCCTGTCCTGGGAGCAACTCACAAGGTATGCAGGTACGTCACTTGGAACGATATTTAATACTGCTGGAAAAACCCTAAAGACCTATTGACCATGCAATATACTGTGTCAGTGCATTTTACAGGCAAGTACAAAGCGAACATCAATAATCCCACATGTGCTATTACTGCACACATCTCACCATTAAAATAAAGACCCGGCAGCAGCTGGAAGTGCTGTTTGTGCTGCTCCTGTCATCAGGAGCTCCCAGGGTGTGGGGTGGGGACAGGATGGTCCCGCTGAGGACCCACAGTGTTACGTGGTGATGGGTGGGAGCTGGGAAGCGATGTGTGTCCTGGAGCTGTGTGTTGGTGCCTTGCCGCATCTTAACCATTACTAGTATGTATGCTATGAGTAGGAATGGCATTTACACTCAGTTCTAGGTTCTGTGTGGTGCTTCTAGGGCCAGGCAACAGCCAGAATCTGCACTGGCACTGCAGGAGCCTATGAGGCATGTGTCCAAGCCACTGGAGGAGGAGGGGGGCACTAAGGGGCTTATCCCCAATAATGTTCCATCTTAGAGACCATACACCTTCTTTAATATAGAAAAAAATTGAGCAGAAGCCATTGCAGTACATAGAAGCTGCTAATTTTTTTTCCTCTTGCCTTTGGATTATTAATGAAAACAGATTAATAAAATCAAAGGCAGCACAATGAGATGGGGGCATCAAGGAGAAAATGTTTGCAGTACAATCATTCAATTTTCATGGCAGTTCTCACGCTGGGAAAATCTGTCTGTGATTGCTGATGAAAAGATAGAGAGTTGATGTATGGAACATGAAGGAGTGATGTCTGAACATGGCTCCCTTTGTGCTCCCTGTGTATGACATGCTGGTGAACAATGATGTTAGTGAGATCCAAGCATGGTGCTGTCCCTGCCTCCAACCTGCAGTGTCCAGAGTGCTGGGCTCTTGGTGGGGCAGGGGCTGACTGCTGTGGGGGGCACTGTGTTCCTGGGGCAGCCTGTTCCCTGCACTAGGGCTGAGTGGTGGAGTGTAGTGGAGGAAGAGCTCTCTCATCTTCCTCATTTCTCCCAATGCATTCATTCTGGCAGTGCTGCTGGGCTGTCTCCTTTATGCTGGATCCTGTGGGCTGGTTTGGTGTGAGCTGTAAAACACCTTCAGTATCACTGTTGTTCTGTAAGTCTGAAGCAGTGATTGCTGTAGGAGTGATGTAGAGCATGGCTTCAGCTGCTGGGAAGGAGCCCATCCTTGAGGAGGTGCATCCCTGCCTGGCCCTCCTCCATGCAGCATGGATAGGGCTTTTCTATTGGCATAATGAGGCTGCAGAGATGTCTGTCACCTGCAGAACTGCAGTGCAAGTGCAAAGAGAAAGCATGTAGACATGTTATATCATTGCTTACATCTGGAGATGGACACCTGATAATTTCCTTTTAGGAATATGTTTCTCAGTGAGACTTCTGCTTGGATTTAATGTTGTTGCTCGCAGTTAGCATCCAGTGGGACTGGGCAGGAGAGGAAGCCAGGCAGAACTGCTTGCTTGATCAAGGCCAAAGCAATTCCAATCAACAGATCATTCAGACCACAATTTCCTTTTAAATTAATATATTTTTAAATCACTGAGGTTGTTTTGGAGACTCCTTGGCTTTGCATAGATGCTCATTGTGGGGCCGGGCTGCTGGGGGGCGAGGGGGACACTCAGGGACCTGGAGCTTCTATGCAGCTGCTCATCACCTTTGGGGTGGGGGAGTTAAGAGGAGTAGCAATAAGCTTTGGTTAGTTGGAAAAGGGAAGGCAGTAATAAATCTGGATCTAGGTGTGTCAGTGTGAATAGAGGAGCTGGACACAACCAGTTGGCCTAAAATGTTCTGCTGCACAGCAGGGATCAGGGGATGGAGTGTGGAGGCTGCAGCAATGCCCACTCACTGTGATCCTGGGGGGAGGTCCTCAGTAACTCTCAGACCCCTCCTGTCAAATACCGAGGCACTTCGTGGAGCAATAGTAATTATTATAGCACTAAAGCAAAGCACGGAAAGCTTATTGCTTTGGAGAGATCACTAACTATCGTCGTCTAATTACTTGACTCCAATTAACATTTCAACATAGACAACTTCTGCAAGCTCTTTTCTCAGAAAGAAACAAAAAAAACCAACCACAGTGGTGCCAGCAGCAATGTGTAGTAAAACATCCGGTAGCCTTAGGAATGGTCTTTGGCATCCAACTGGTGAAATGGGAGCCAGACCTGATGTCTGCTGGGGGGTGGACCCGCTGACCCTTGGGAATAGCCAGATTGTGTCCCCCCACCCCTGAGGAGGGGCAGGTTTGGGACTGGTTATATACCCCATACCCACCATGTGGGCAGGGCTGGTGGCTCAGCACCTCACTTGGGTTGGCAAGATCCATGGCACAGAGCCCAAGGACAGGAGTCGTGGCCACTAGGCTCTGGCACAGCATGACTTGTGTGGATGTGACAGAGGACGTCTCCAAGCCCAGCTTTCTTCTGGCCAAATGACCCTGGGATGGGCTGAGTGGCATCCCCTGCACCGCCCCAATTCAGCAGTGCGTGTTGCTGCGTTTCCTAGAGCTTGCGTATTTACATACATCCTATAATTACCATCTGCACAGCCAGAGGCATTTGCTGGAAATGGGTTGATTCCATCTGTTGGTGCAATTTTCTCAGTGGAATTTGCATTGATCACTTTCTTTATGCAAAGCTTTTGTATAGATCATTTTTTCCCCTATTTTCTTTTTAATATGGTTCAATAAGTTTAGGGAAGGAAGAGGCTCTCCAGTGGTGTAGGAGTGTGGTGGGCAGTCCTGCCTTCAGCCCATTGCTGTTGGTCTCCTCCTGCCCCACTTGGACACGAGCCTGCAACCGCTCCAAGCGTGGGCTGCTCCAAGATGGCATTACTCAAATATTTACACTTACATTTTATACTTGAGGTGGTAACTCATCCTTAATGGGATGACCTTAAATTAGGAGAAATGGGGTGCAGTAATCAGGCAGTCAACTGATTATTCTAGACCAGAGATTCCAGCCTCTGTACCTGGTAGGACCAGATGGGACTTTTTGCATATTTCTGACAGCTGTAATGAACAGGGCAGCGTCATATTGATTAAATGCCTGGGAAATGAGCGTGGCCCTCTGGAGCTCCCTTATTTACTGGAAATGTTGGAAAGCTCTGCAAAGCTTACCAAAGCGTGGCCCCATAGGGCTGCCAGACCTTGTCCCACCCAGTCTGCTGTGGGCAACCAGTGAGTTAATAGAGGGGGGAAAAAAAGACTTAAACTGCCCCCAGAAGTGCTGCTGGAGGTGTGGGGTTGGGGTGGGTGCTGGGGGGAGTTGACCTGATGAGTTCCTGCCACTGTGGGGGCACATAAATAACTGAAGCTGTTTTGTGCTGTAAACAGTTCTCAGGAAAGAGCAGAGAAAATGAAGTGAACTCTTCCAATGCATCGTGGAATATTACTGTATTTCATTTACTGTGGCACCAATTAGATGAGAGCCTGTTCTATTAACGTGCACCCTTGCAGATCCATGCTAAATTAACTGCTAGATCTTCACTACAGCAGTAAAACGATTGATTTCTCCCCTTAATCAGTTTATTTCATTAGTTATACATTTATTTTTACATGCATTTTGCCAAGCTGCAGTGAAATGACCTATCAAGGTACGTGACATCACAGAGTGATTTGAATATTAACCAAATAGCTATTACAGCAGTGGTGGTGCTTAAAGATCATATGTAAATCAAATGTCAAGGGATAAAATTGCAGCAAGGGCTGTCAGAAAACAATTTAGCAGTGGTTAAAGGGACGGCTCTCGGCTCTGAGTATGGTGAACTTTGTAAATGAATAATCTCCTTGCTTGTGCATTCACTCCCGCTTCCATAGGCACATTGTGGAATCATAGAATCATTAAGGTTGGAAAACACCACTAAGATCATTCAATCCAACCATCAACCCATCCCACCATGCTCAGTAACCACGTCCCTCGGTGCCACTTGTCTACATCCATTGAACCCTTCCAGGGATGGTGACCCCACCACCTCTCTGAGGAGGCTGTGCCAATTCATCACTGCTCTTTCTGGGTTCATACGAAATCACAGAATCTTAGAATCATATCAGTTGGAAAAGATCTTTAAGGTTATCAAGTCCGACCAGGTACGGGCAAGATTTGACTTTGATCTTACCTAACAGTATGTAGACTTTGTGCTTAATACTGTATGTTTTTTGTTTCATAAAACTGTGCAGTTCTAACCAGCCTATCCTTTGCGCTCAGCATCTGATGACTGAGCAGTGTTTGTAACTTTAAGGGTGAGCTAGGTGTGAAATGATTTCCATTTCTGACCCAGGGAGCCTAAATATGTTAAATATAAATAGCTGTGAACAGTGCAAGGCAGCGATGGCTCATCCAGCCCTGTAATTATGGGGAACGAACTCCCAAGGGGAGAGGAGGAGAGGAGAGCAGGGAGCCCTACAAACAAATGAGAACAGGCGCTGGGCTGTGGTGTAAGCCATGCCATTATGCCATCCACCAAGTGCTACCTTGCTGGGGCTGAAATCCTGCTCTGGCATGTACAGTGGTGCCCTGGGGGCAATCTGTCTAAACATGGGAATTATGTAATTAGATCTTCTCAAAAAAAAAAAAAAAAAGCCTCTAAAATAATGGGAATTCCAAGTGAGGAGGGAAAATACCTTCTCTGCCACCCCACCTGTCCCCAGGCTGTGTGGTGTGGGATGTGCTGCAGTGGGGATGGATGTGCCGGGCCAGAGCTTGCTGCTGTCTGATCAAACAGCATTGCCGGCAATAACCTAGGGTTATAAATGGGAATTGTACTCCATCAAAATTGATTCCAGGGTAAATTGAATATTGAGTTAAATCCCAGTGCCTGGTGAAAGCCCTGCTTGCCCGCTGCCATCCAGCGCCGAAGGAAATCCATCCTGGTTGCTGGGATGTAACGTGCTGCTATTTGACCTTGGGTTACTACAGTAACCTTAAGTGCATGGTAATATACTTTCAGTCACTGCTCGATGCTCAGGGGAATGTTTTAGGGCCCTTGGCTGGAGTGAATATTTTTATGCAGGCTATAATTTCTTTTAAGACCTTTGCCGACAGCCTTCGTGGTGTCCTTCCTGGCTCCTGGGAGCCCCTGTGGCTGTGGTGCTCCCTGTCCCACTGCTGTGTGCTGTGCTGCAATGACACCAGGGCTCTGTGCTGATGTGGGGTTCCTTCAGAGGGAGGAGGTGTGGGGCTCCTCTGCCAGCCCCAGGCCTCTCAGAGCACAGATGATGCTCCATTCAGTTTAGGTGGACAAACCCTTCCCAAACCCATTTTCATCCAGGGGTCATGCAAAACTTGATTTGCAGTCCAGTCCTCCAAAGGGGAAAAATTGCACAGAATCCCTGCTTAGACTTTATTTTAAGCGAGTCCTATAAAAATCCATCACATGGAGACAGCAACTCCATCTTTCAGATCCTGCTCACTGTATCTAGGAACATGTGTTCTGTTTTTATATAATAAAAAATGTAGAGTTTCCTTGTGTTGCCATATGTTTTTGCATTTATCTGTGCACTTGCTATAACCCTATCTTCTGTGTGTGCCTACAGTGCTATCTGTGTCAGCACTGAAATGCATCGAGTGAGTATCATTCATGCAAAAAATGAGCCTAAAATCTCCCTGAAGAGCTGAATATAATAGAACACAATTGTATCGTTTAAAAAACTTTGCATCGTATTACACAGTCAAAAAAAAAAAAGGAAAAGATTAAATATGCTACGACAGAGGAAGCCAGTGAAGTATTGCATTAACTCTTTAGTCTCCCAGGTAGGCTTTGGCTGTGGTGGTCTTTAGTGCTGGAGGAGCAATGTTGGTTGGGCGCTGAGCTCATGTTGGCTGTGCTGAACGTAGGGATGGATGCTTTAGGAGCTGTCCGCTGTACTGCCAGGGTTGCCGTAGTGAGGAATATTCCTCCTCTTGCCTTGAACACTGTCTGTTCCCAAATCATGTATAAAACATTTGTGGAAACCACTTACTCCTCATGTATTTTTTATGAGTCCGATCCGGAGTTAAAATATATAAACATAAAAATATCAAGAAGTACTTTAGGAAAAAAAAAAAATTATTTCATAAAATATCAGGAGACCAATTTAGAACTTCACTGAAGCTCCTGCCTGCATGCAGCCCAGCCTGTGGTGTTTGTGGGACTCTCCCACCAGCAGGGACTGCTCCTATTGCTTACCCATCCCCTGCATCTGGCTCCTCAGCTTTTATGCTTGAGAAATAAACCTTTATCTGGGGAATAATCTTCCCACGTTGTGCCAGGACAAAGATGGGAAGTCTTATTTCCCTAACACTGGATTAATCGGGGAATGAGGTTAGAGGGGACCTTAAAGATAACAGAGTTCCAACTTGTCTGCCACAGGCAAGGTGTTTAAGACGGTTTTGCGCTGGTGGATAGGAGGAAACCCAGCCCCTGTCCTTTAGGGGTGGTGTTTCCAGCAGGGGGGAGGAATCCAGGCCCTCCTGGCCCCCAGCTGGCTCCCAACCCTGCTAATGAAGAAAGATTTACAGGCAATCCCAGGCCTGAAGATTTATATTTCATGTGTCAAGGACATGCATCCTTGAAGCTTCCTCTTGCCATGGATTACTGCTGCCACAGCCACCCTAAGGGCTGCACTCAGCCCAAGCGGCCAATTGATGGGGAACCCCTGAATGTGTGTGGTTGCTGCTGGTTTGTGCCCAAGAGATTTCAGGACCTGTGACTTTGGGATGGGGTCTCAGCAACTGGTGGAAACCCCTTTGTTGCTGAGCAGCTCTTGTTTCCCCCATAGTCCTCCCAGCTCCTCAGTATGCCTCCATCACTGCCCTAGTCCTGGCAGCCTGGGTTGCTTTTCACCATGAGTTCTCAGGGAACCAAAGTTAATGTTTATTTTTTCCAGTTTTCGTCTCTAAAATAGTCCTGATAAGCAGAGGTGGAGAAGTTAATTGGGGGAAATTGCCATAACAGTCATTGCCTACCATTTGCTGAATATACAGTGTGCTTATTTCCTGCAAAACCTTTTGATTTCTACTCTTTGCTTTCTCCTGCTTAGCTGAGAGACTGAAACAAGACAGGACACCCCCAGCATGCATGGGGGTGTTGTGTGTCCCAGGGGAGCTCAAGGGCAGTGATGGGATGGGCAATGAGGTGAGCTGAGTAACTATGGTGGCCTGGTACTGCCCCATGTCTTCTATCCTTCTCACAGTATCCTTCCTTAGAAAAGCATTGTGCTGTTTTCATGTAAGGGCAGTTTAACCAGGAACCCCCTGTGTTGAAACCTTGGTCTGTAGGTAAAAACTGTTACTGTCATTAATTTAGCTTTTCAGCCTTATTTAGTTAAACATTGCCTCTTTAAAAACGTATTTAATTTAAACTAAAATGCTGGAAATTTCCTTTTGAGAGTAGTTGTGGTTTTTTTTTTTTCACACATATGAATATTAATGCTTTTCTCAGAGAGATCTACTTGGAAAAAAAAAAAAACAAGAATAAATTAAATACCTACAGATTTTTCTAATTCCTCTTTTTGGTGACATGCCGTCATTACATCAAATTACTGAGATGTGCTCCCGTTTTTTTTTTCTTGTGTGTGTGTGTGAAAATTATGGAATATAAAGTATATGTAAATGCAGCAAAAGGCTGTGAAGAAAGAACAGGGACAGGAGAGGCATTAGGTATTCAGCCAGCATCGTTGTGAGCCAATTAATCAAGCAGTGGCGAGGAAAGATGCAGAAACGATGAGTTCGCCCTTCATGTTGATGAGGCCGGTCCAGGGCAAATGCTGCTGCACCTGAGCTCATAGTTAGGCATGCAGAAAGGAATCATGGGAATATCTTCACGCCTTTGTCTTTCTCGTGAAGGATGGAAAATGTCAAGCTGTTGTTTGGCTGCATGTGGGAGACCGGCTGAGAATTCGCAGTCTGGCGAAGCAGCTTTAACTCTTTGTGGGCAGGCGCTCCCGGCACATCTGTGCTGTGTTTCTGTTGGGGGTAATGGGGGGATCGGGGCTGTGATTTCTGGGGGTGAAGGGGGGACAAGCTGGGGTCTGGCTGCATCAGAAAGCTTCTGGTGTGCCTCTCCCTGGGGCTGTGCCACTGCAGCTATGCACAAAGGGAGGCGGTGCACTGCTTTGAGTCCTTTCCCTGTTCTCCTGCTGACGTTTGTGGGCCCCCTGGGCATGCACCCACCACTAAGGGCTGTCCTTTCAATGTGTGTGCATGGGGAGGTAACCTACAGCGCTTCCCCCTGTGTAAACAATAATAATAATAAAATAGTGATCATGGCTCACAGGCTGGCAGGGAAAGCAGTGATGTGGGTGCGGGTGGGAACATCTGGGCTGTGCAGGTTCTACCTACGTCCCTTGCTCAGCTGAAGGGTTCTAGAGCTCTGTTCCTTCTCCATGCACCCACCTGTGAGTTCTATCCCTTGGTCTGTGTTGCCCAGACCCAGAGCAGTCTTTCAGCTGCTCCTTGTCACTGCTGACTTGGTGAGAACAGCCTCATCCTGAGCATCATGCATGACATGCTTCTATTTATAAATTCCTGCAAAACATTTGCTTTTCCTTCAGCATTGTGAGTGTGCTGGCATAAGTTCAGATCCTGATCTCAGACTCCTCCTGGGCTCCTTTCTCCCAATACGCCAGTCATTTCCAAGTAGCACTGTACCTCAGGGGGGGCTGCACATTGCACTGGGATTCATAGGGTAAATCCCTGCTTTTCTCAGATGCTTTCTAGTGTCTTTCAAGCCCCTTGCTATTCCGTTTCTGCCCTTTAATTCATAGATTTCAGACTTGATTATGTTTTCCATTGCGTAGCTTGTTAATACTGAGTAGCACTGGGTAGACCTGGCCACGGTCCCTCATTCCAACAGCAGAGCCTCCATGACTGCCAGTCTCTGGCTGCAGCTTTCCAGCTGGTTCTATGCTCACCAAACAGTATTTTCATCTAGACTATGATTCTTCAGCTTGCTTGTGAGAATGTCATATAAGACGGTGTCAAAAATCTTATTAAAGTCAAGATATGACATTTCCTGCTTCTTTTCTATCCAGAAGGCCTATTACCCTGTCGCAGATGAAAATTAGATCGGTTTGCCACGATTTGTTCTTGACAAACCCATGTTGGCTGCTACTCACCCTGTTATCTCCTTGGTGCTTATAAATAGTTTGTTTGATCATTTGTTCCAATATTTTTTCTGGGAACTGAAGTTGAACTGACTTAAACTGATTATAATCCCCACCTTCTCCTTTCCCTCTGTGGTGTTGATTGGAATCATCCAAAGCCTCCAGAATGCTGGGATGGCCATGAGTCCCCAGGGTGCCCATGCCTGCTGCATCCTTGTGCCAGCCTGCCTTTATAGCAGTGACTGCAGCAAACAGGATTTGCACCCACCTCCCCCTTTCCACCCTCCTGTGGTTTGCCCCATCCTATGCCCAGCCCTGCTTCAGCCTGGGCTGAAGCTCTGCCCTGTGTCCACTCCTTGCTGTCCCTGCCAATAGTTTTCCTATTTTCTGGGGGCTTGGGTCTCCCTGCACTGCTGTGTGATCCTGGGATGGCTGGGTATAGAGTGTGCTGGGAGGGGAGCACAGGGCCCATTGCCTGAGGCTTCTCATTATATTTAATTAAAAACAAGGAAATGCTTCTCCATATAAAGGCTATCTTACAGTTATAACTAGTGCCAGGTGGTGAAGGATTAAAGGGGCAGCATCAAAGGGTTGTCTGAGAGAAGCAAAGGCCGGGTCTGCCTCCTCCATCATAAATCACTGGGAATCTTTTTTCTATTGCATCTCTCCGTGCCAAGATGCAGCCTTCCAAGTGCTGCTCGGGCTCCAGTTTGGAACTTTGACCCTGACAAAATCCCCTTTCATATTTTAAAGCGAGCAGAGTGGGATAACAATGGCTAATAATGATCAATCTGCTGAGATCAAAAGTTTCAGGAAAGGATCAGAGCCCCACAGCTCTCTGAAGGCTGTGCCCCACTGCTGCTGAGTGTGGGGTGAGGCTCCCCACCCAGTACTGGGAGAATTGGCCTCAGCAATAGGCTTTGCCTTCATTCTCAATCTGATTTTCCATTGTCTTTGCTGGAAGTGTTGGTGCTCCCTCCTGCTCCCAGTGCTGCCCTTGCTGTCTCAGATAGGGTGTGGTGTATGTGATGAGGCTGCCAGGCACAGGGTGCTGCCCCTGCTCTGCCCGACCCCTGGGGATGGTGCAGTGAGCACAACGTGAGCTGAGACACAAATTGCGTGGGTGAAATATTGCTCCTCTGGGACTGCCTTGCCTGCAGCCATCAGGATGCTACTAGTTGCAATAAAATGGAACTGCTCGTTTACTCCTCACTGCAATTACTGCTGGTGTTGGCTCCCTGGCAGAGCGTGGGTTTGCTGGGCTGAGCCCACTCTGATGGAGAAGCTAAATGGGGAGCGCTGTTCTCACCATGCTGCACGTCTCGTATAAGCAGCTTCATGAACCCAGCATGGTTTTGTGAGCTCTTTTGGCACATACAGAACAAACCTGAGCCCAGGTTGTGACAAGCAGGTAGAAATATTAGCTGTGCTCCGTGGGCTGGGGGGTTTTACAGTTTGGTAAGGTGTAATAGCATCATTTCCTACTGTTGGCAAACTTATCCGGAGGATGGGTCTGTTGTCGCCAACCCTCAGCTCTGCCACATTAGAATCATAGAATCACAAGATTGGAGAGTACCTACAAGATGATCTAGTCTAACCATCCTCCCATTACCATTGCTACCACAAGCTACTAAACCATTCTGCTCTGCTGAACTCCCTGCAGCTCCAGCTCCATCCCATGATCTAATGTTTGCGCCCCAACACCAAGTGTTGGGAGAGGGAAGGATAAAAACCAGGAGACACAGTCCAGGAGAACACTGAGCAAGGGGGACTCCGTCACAGGAGCAGCCCACTCCGATTGCGGCATAATTCATTTCACAATGTATAAGAAAAGTTGAGTTATTGGGACATGTGACATTTATTTAGTTACATATCTCCTGTGGGAGGTTTCCGGGGCCATTAATGTAGTGTATTTGCATGGCTAGTTTACATGCCTTTGCTTGTTATTGCTGTCTATATTCCATGCACCTCACACTCAATTTCAATTCAAAGTTTGGCAGTTGAGGTGTCATGACTAAAAAATGGAATGGCCTCCCTCAGAAATGAAATAATTTTGTTGTTCAGTTCCGAGCGATTTTGTAATTTCATGCTTGTGTATGATAATTTTATGCTGTCCTGCTCCACGTAACTCAGCTCTGCCAAACCCTGACAGGTGATAAATACAATCTTTTCCGCCCGGCATGCGACAGGCCAGCATGAGGAGAAGGAGGGGAAAAAAAAAGAAGTGGCGATTTCACATCTGAGGTCTTAGCATAGCGCAGTGAGCGAGGCCCCATTCCTTCATAATTTCACGCCTGGATTCAGGCAGGCACACCCCCTCTGCTGGGGCTGAAGGACCCAGGGGTCAAGGAAAGTGTCCTGGAAATGGAATAATGCTGGAGAGGAGCCAAGAGACGTTGTGTATGAAGGGTGAAAGTTATGACTTTGGCGTGTCCCCTTCCGCGGGCTCCTGGATGCGGTGCGTGATTTAGAGCGCAGCCTCTCTCTAATGGAGTTCAATGGAACCGTAACCTTTTGGAGAAATTATTTTTACAAATCTGTTAAACATTTGAAAGACAGCAATTTCCAATAAAAGAATATGAGTCCTTAACATTTATCACCAGGCTACGGATTTTATAACTGTTACTTCATATTGTTCTGGTAAAAAATGTTTCTCCTCCTGAGAGCAGATGAGTCAAAAGACTATTAAGGAAATGCCAGAGGTACAAGGGGGATATAATGGGTGCCAATAAAATGAAAGCAGAAGCAAACCATTGAAATTAAATTTGAGTGGTGATGAGGATCATCATTCCAACCACAAACCTGGGAAGCACCGTGTGCCTGCAGCGCTGCCAGGTTGGTAGGAGCTGTGGGCAGGGAGGGAGGGCACCAGTGGGCTGAAGCTTGCAGAAATGCTGAAAAATAACCTATGTGGGCAGCAGAGGTTGGGTAACTCCTGCCCTTTCCCCTCTGATCCAGGCACAAGTCAGGAAGCACTTATAGTGCCCCATTTCATCACCGGTGTTACAATTAACTGCAGTGCATCTGGGATGGAAAGGCTGTAAAAGCTTCTCTTGTGCCCCCGACTCCTATGCAGGCAGATATTTGCTGTGTAGAAAGAGTTCTAGGTCTGTAATATGCGCTTAGGGTGTTTTGATAAGTGTCTGTAGGCTCAGCACACTTTGCAGTGACATTAAGAACTTTCTTCTGGTGAAAACCACATCTGCTTGTTCTTTGTTATCACTGGAGCTTTATCAGTGATGTCTGTGTTGAGGTCTCACCTGCTGTAGGTGCTTGGAGTCATTTCTGACTGCTTCCAGGTCCACCCAGGACCCTCAGTTGATGCTTTTGCAGCAGGACATGTGCAGTGTCGCATCCAGTTTTGGCATGGGCTGGAGGGAAAGCTGGTGTGGTCAGCACTAACCACAGTGCTGACTGAGCAGCTCCATGGCAGGCAGGGCCAGTGGGCACAGGGGCAGACTTGGCACTGAATACTTCACAGGTATTGCACTTTCCTTTTTCTTGCTTCCTTCTTACTTTCTCATTCTTTTTTCCTTCTTCTTTCTTTTATTCTTTACTCTTTCTCTTTCCATCCTCCCTTTCTCCTTCTGCCCATCTTCCCTTTCTTTATTCATTCCCTTCCTTCTCATTTCCTCATCTTTTTCCCTTTCCCTTCCTCTCCTTTTCCCTCTTCCTTTCTTCTTACTTTCTTTTTTATCCCTTTCTTCTTCTGTTCCACATTCTTTCTTTTTTCTTTCTTATTTTTTTTATCTCTTCAGCAATGTGTCTGCATGCTGGTGAATGTTCAGCAGGCGGGAGCTCCTGCCAGGAGCTGGAGGGATGGTGTGACCAGACTGAACCTGAGCAGAATTGATGAATCATTTAAACCCGTGATCTATTCCCCCCCACCTAAATACATGAATCTCAAAGCAAAAGGCTGTTCCAAGCCATAACTAAAGTTAGGCAGATGCCACTCCCATGTTCTTGTGGCTTGGCTGGGAGGGGCCATGGGAAGTCCCAGCTGTGGGGACATCTCCCATTGCAGCAGAACCCAGGGGTGGCAGGAGTGTGCTCAGCCCCTTCCCTGGGCTCTGCTCAGTGCTGCAAATTAACTACATAACATAACATGGTCCTGTACGGAGCAGTAAATTAGAGTTGATTTTCTTTTTGCATATTTTTACACATCACGTATTTAATGTCTCTCTGAAAATATAAATAAAACATACGTAACCATTAGAAATCCTTAGAATCTGGGAAGTGCCAAAGAATTTATTTGTTTTTGGGAGAATCATACATATTGTATTAAAACTATATAAAGGGTTTAATAAAATGGCAAAAATAAAGCGAGAGCGAAGGCTCTCAATCTGCACCGAGAGGGGGGGAAGTGATCTTTCTTTGATGCCTATTAAATGTTCCAGCAGATGAAACCCTATATTCTGCCAGGAAATGAGTTTGCCACAAGCCGATTGGGTGCTGTCGTGTGTGCTCGACTTTACCACTGTCATTCCTCTTCCTCGAGCAGCAATACATTACACCGCCTCCATTTTTCATTCCTCACTGCCCGAAATGCAAATTTTCTCTCTGTTGTTTATATTAGGTTTTCAAATATATGGAAATCCAGATATCTGGAGGAAAATGTCAGGGCCAGAAATACTCGTGATCTGTCTTTTCCCCAGCCTGACACTTTTCTCCATCACTTACATGGGAAGCATGTGAGGATTACTAACAGTGGGACCCGGTGTAGGTGTGTTGTGGGAGCTGCGGCTCTGTGGGATATTCAGCAGTGCTTGGAGTGATGCTGTGTGCTGTGACCCCCTGTTTGCACAAGTATTTTTCACCTCTTTAAAACTAAACATAGCTGCCTAGGGAGGCAAAGGGTCATATTGTGTAGGGGAGGTGTTGGAGCAGGCAGGAGCTCCAGCGGAGCCATGGGAGGGCAAGCAGGATTGGCGTGTTGCTCTCAGGTCATGGTGCTGCATGCAGGGCTGTGTGTGGCTGTTTGCATTAATGTAGCATTCCTGCATCTCTCTAAGCTCTGCTGCTGGAGCATGCAGATTGCCGTGGGCTGTGGCAACACTCTGTGGCATCCTGCAAGGGGAGGCAAAAGCAGAGGTGTTAGAGGAGGGGCCAAGCTGCCATGGAGCATGGGCTGTGAATGACACGCCGATCATGAATGTGAACTGCATCTATCGCTTCTCTATGAATAAGAGAGCTATTTTAGGCTTTGGCAGCTAGGAGGGATGATCTGAAGGCAAAAAGCAATTGCTTTCCATTGCTGAAGAAAGCCTGGTGTGCCTTATGAGGTGCTAGTGGCACCCGTCCAGCTGCTGTAGCCACTCCTGCAGTTAGCACAGCTCCTGTCCCCTGGTTGCTCCTCTATGCAAGTACGTGGAGAGCTGGGTGACCAATCCATAGTAGTAAACTCCATAGTAATAGGCTTTTATTACATCTCTTTCACATTTCTGAATAAGCGTGTCATTCAGGATTGTGCTTCTAATGCTGTGCCCACATGGATGACTCACGCACAGAAAGCACTGTGAGGCTGTGCCCAGCGCTGCTCATGCCAAGCACTTCTTGCAGGGTGGCCCTGGATGAGTTTTGTATTCTGAGTTTTGCAGTCAAGTGCAGACTGTGAAACTTGTCAGATGCACTTGAGCACGGTATCTGCTTTCATGATCAGGTCAGCTCTTACCCTAACCTTTACCCTATTCATGCAGAAATACTTTCATCTGCTTGCATAGCTCTGCACAAACACTCCTTCAAGCACTTGTGTGTGGAGCAGCAGATGTTATACATTCTATGTGCACTCAAAAGCACCATCTCTTTAACTAAGCATTGCTGATGGTATCATTGCTGCGTGTTTCTTCATTCTAAGTCAGAAAAGGTCTTCCCTGAATTACAAGGAAGTGGTCCTGGCCATGGGATCAGCACTTCCCACAACAGACTGTGCCATTCTGACCATTGAATCCTTACTCAAGAAGCAGGAGTTACACAACTCAGCCCACTGTAATTACAATGCTCGGGCTTTTCTTTCTAGGAGAGGCCATTGGGAAATATATCTGGCCAAGGAAAATGAGATCCAAGGACACATGTGGGAATAGGGTTTGCATTCTCCATCCTCCCGGCTGGAGGTGTCTGGTTTTTCCCACGGAGGGCTGTTAATATTCTTTGCACTTGCAGAGACAGCACTGAGGCGGTCTCAGCCTTCTCTCCTATTCAGCTCCTCCTTCCAAGGCCGCACATTTTGGCAGACTTCTTGTTCCAAGCCAGTGGACCTTGTTACATGTCGGAATGCATAATCCAAACCTCCCTTCCTTGAAGCGCTGAAGCAGGAGCTGGGATGAAGTGTTCTGTACCTTCATTCCTGTAATTAACAGCTCCAGCTAAACTGTCTGCAGGCGTGAGTTGTTCTAATTGCCCTCCACCTACAGCCCCTTCCACTACCTCCCACGAACCCTGAGGTGCCTGAGCACAGTGGCCCTCCTTTGGCTGTGGGTGCTATAGAGTGCTGGGAAGCCTCCAGCTGTGCCCTGCAGCACCTGGAGGGTACCTCCCCTGGTGCCACCTGATACCTCATACCTGAAATAGGACATGATCTTTTTAGACATCTCAGAGCTAGTTCAAGGGCACAGGAGACTGATATAGAGATGAGGAGCAGCCTGGGACAGGAGAGTGCTCCTAACTCCTGTCCCTAAAACTCTTCTCCCTTCATTAAGGACAGATCAGGCAAGCTGAACAACTTTCCTGTTATTCTGCATCTGAGCATGTTAGCACATAGAAATAGCTAATCTGTATCTCTCTGTTTCACTTCAGTTCTGTGCTTTGGCTTCTTTCTTTCTTTTCCGTTGGCAGTGAGTTCAAAGAGTAATGATCACAGTAAAAAGAAAAGAGAATCCCTATGGCCGTGTTGAGATCCTGAGCTGGAAAGCACCACACGAGCACAAAGAACTACTGCATCACTTTTGAATTTCCTATTACCATGAGCAGAGAGAGACCTGTCCACAAGGCAGCTCCTGGCGAATCTGCTTTTAGGCTGATAGCAATTTATGATAGTTTTATTTCACTTGCATGAATTAGTAAAAGAAAATAATTTGCAAATTAAAACAATTCCTTCAGCAACTTATGACTCAGAGTGAGGCAAGCAGCCAGGACTGAAAGTTAAATTATTTTCAGCTTTGCTCAACTCTTGGGCAAGGTCTGTTTCGAAGTAAACCATAATGAGACACATGAATGTCATATGGGGACACTTGGATGTAAAGGGCTGGGCCACAACCTGCCCACTGCATTGACTCATGAACAGTCCAGATTTCACATGTAAATGGCATTCACTTCATATAGGTAAAGTTAGCTATCTTGGGCACCAGAAACTGGACTATTCCCTGCACGCGTTGCACAAGCTGTGAGGAAGGGCTCTGGGTCTCTCTCAATTCCTTGCAGCTGTATGTGATGCTTTCAGATCTTCACAAGCAGCCATCCATCATTAGTGAAGCCAAGCTGCAGATGATTTCCATCATTTGACAATCATATACTTCCCCCTCTTGCCCTTGGTGGGGTCTTCAAAGGAAGGAGAAGCCCTTTGCTACGTGTGGATTCAGTTGCTTAGAGATTGTGCTTAGCACACTTGCGAGAGTGAATCATGGTAGAGAACCCAGATGAGTTATGCCTTTTCTCTAAGTGGGAGCTAAATATGGGTTGATCAAAGGTAGGAAGAAGTAGGAAAAAGTCCAGTGTGTGCTTTTGGGTGACTACTTGTGTTTGACCCACCTACATCTGTCCCACAGGGAACAAGCTCCCAGCCTGGCTGGTTGGGGAACGTGACTTTGGGCTCTGTGGTTCTGCACTGCAGGTGGTTGGCTGTGCCCTATCCCTCTGTGCCTCATCCCCTTCCTCTTCTTTGCTTTAGTTGTTCCCCTTTTTTCCTGTGTTAGGCCAGACAAGGAAGGCAGGGCTCCCACCCAGCTCCTGTTGCCATGAGAAGAGCTGTGTCTGGAGCACGCACAGGCGATTAAATGTGTCATGTGTGCATCATTTAAATTAACGCTGCTAAAACAACAATGCTATTTTTAATATTTAAAGAGCCTCTTTGAAGAATAGGAGAATCTGTCACCTTTCCGGGTGGGTTTGAGTCCTCTGTTCTGAGAGTTTCTCTAGGATGAAAGGCGTTGGCTGTGTGGGGAACGACTTGGTGTGATGAGGGTGTGGGGAGGGGAGCAGCTCTCCCACTTGCAGTGCCTCAGGCTGCAGCTATGCTACTTTCCCAGACTGTTTTTTGTGGATCCACCAGGGAGTCCCCCATGCCAGAAACGTGGGGCTCTGGATATCTGCCCTGGGCTGTCCCTGTGGGATGCTAGCAGCAGCCATGGAGCACCTTGGGCTCCACTTGCCTCCCTCCATGTTTTGCATTGCAACACAGCATGAAGGCTGCAATCCTGTCCTAAGCCTTCTGTCTGCTCCCTCCTCCCTATGCCTGCTGTGGCCTTGTTTGTGCAGCTGCTGGTGCATGATACCTCCGGACAGCCATAAGTCTGCAAACACAGCTGCTGTTCTACTCTCCCTAAAGCAAGGTCAGGGGAGCAGAGAGCAGCCCCTGCCCCACCTTCCCCTGCAGCACTGCTGGCCACTGACTTTTGGCCTCATTGCTGCTGGTTTGGTTGCCCCTCTGCCTCCTCTAGATGGTGTCTGCTGTGAGCAGGGAATGAAGAAGCAGCTCTCAGCCCTTCTCCCATTGCCTCCCGGAGCCTTTCCCCCCTGGGGCTGGAGGGGAAGGGGCTGCTGCTAGGGGTGGGATCATATATTAATGTTATTGGAGGGAAAAGTCTATTAGGATTCTGTAGCTCTGAAAAATACATAAGTCTAAAATAAGACTAATGAGACATTTACTGGTGCGGTTGGGTTGCATTAATAACCCTTCAGAGGATACAATTGCAAAAGGCTTTCACTGTAATTACTGCACTAATGATCAGCAGTGACATCATATTAGACCAAATGTGGTGTTTGTTTTGGATGCAGTTCAGGATGGGGACTCCTCCCAGGCTGGACCAGCAGTGTGTTCCCGTCCCCCACTTTGCTAATCACTGCTCATATGTGCAGCTTTCCAGCTCAGCTCTGACCTTTGTTCCTTGTGTGTTTGGGGTGCTTCTTGGCATGCAGTAGGGCAGGGTGCAGGGCTGAGCCCATTTTGGGGCTGGTAGCGTGGCTGTGATCCCATAGCCCTGCTCTCCTTGCTCGGGCTGGGACTGACAGCCTCTTGTTAAGCCTCTGACAGAGCATCAACTTTTAAGGATCCAGGGAAAGCAGGGCTTTTAATTAAAAAAAGAAGCAGCAGCAACTCATGATTTCTGCCTCTCCTGGTAGCAGCCTTCCTGCTCCAGCATTTAAACACGTCAAATTGATAGCGCTGTCAGCCATGCCCATCGGCGACTGCTCCCGGCCCCAGCCCTCCCACCGGGGGCTGCTTTTGAAGCAGCAGCTCCTCTCTGCAGTTCTCCTTGGGGACCCTCATTCCCTCCTGCAGAGACCTCTGGCTGTTACCCCACGCTGGCACTGCTTCCAGGCACCACCTGGCAAAGCAGGGACTGACCCTGGCTTTGGGCATTGGGTGGATGGCACAGCTTCAGCAATGGAACAGAAATTGTGGTTCCAAGGGCTTTACCAAGTTCTTCACCATTTGATGGAGAGTTTTTATATTGTTATTAATGTGAGCGTTATGTTTTCATTTTACTATTTCCATTGTGGTTTGGTTTTTTTCCCCGCCTTTCTTTTCTTTTGACTTCTGAAGTAGGATCGGGTAAAAGACCCAAAGTAGCAAAACCAAAGCGCCGTGTTTTGAAAGATTAAAAATTAATGCCATGTAAGAGCAAAACAGTGTTTCAAAACCTTGAAATTCCCCATGAAATGGAAATGTTTCTTTCGGAATGGGTCTGCAAGTCCAAGCAAGGAAGTTCCAAGGTCCTTAAAGGCCCTACTTCCATTGCAGTACCATGTTCTGGAGCCAGTGCAGCCTGTTTGTGTGCTTCCTCTCCCATCCCTCTCCTTTCCTCATTGCCCGCTCAGGTGCTCAGTGGCGGTGGTGGTGAGGAGCAGGGGGGCCGAGGGGGCTTTCGATTCAAGGTCTGCTCACTGCTTGAGCGATCAACATCATTTCCATACTATAATTACATTGCCCAATCCTCTCCTGATTTTACTGCTATCTTGTAAGGCGTCCCGGTTGTGAGTAATTTAAAGCTATATGAGATGTCAGGCTCTGTGAAACAATCACCCCTCAAAGAAATATGGTCTGAGATAATAATTGATAAGTCCCATTAGGCAATGGGGCCCGCTATTTCCTACTTGGCCTCTTCTGAGGCGGCCTTGTTGGTTCGCTTAATGCAGATTTTGTCACTCGGCGTCATTGAGAGCTGCACACCTGGCCTGGAGAGCCTGGGGGCTGGGGTTGTGTTGGCATCCTCTTTCCTAGACCCCAGTGCTTCAGGCAGTGCTCTCATATGATGTGCTGTGAGCATTCCTTACTGCCTGCATCTAGTCTGTGGGTTTTGGCTGCCCAGGGAGGTGGTAGGGTCCCCATCCTGAAAGGGAAAGTGGAGATGTGGCACTGAGGGACAGGATAAGTGAGCATGATGATGGGGGTGGGCTGAGGGATCTTGAGGGTCTTTTCCAACCTTAACAATTCTATGTCTCCGTGGTTCTATTTAGGGACAAGGTTTGTGGGCACGGTGGGGTTGTCTTGGTGGTCCTTTCCAACCTTGAATGGTTCTGTGATTCTATGACTATGTGTACATACTCATCTCCATGCAGATACATACCCAAGCACCATTCCAGCTCCCTGTGCCCAGTCCATGCTCTGGGAATGGCTGCAGCATTTCCATCACTGTCCCCAATGCTTTGCCATTACCTCACCCACTCAGGGTCTGGAAAACAGAGAGTAAAGTGTTATCCCTGTGTCTGGGTTCTGTGAGTTTTAATGCTGCGTCTCCAGCTTTTAATGATTGGACAGATAACAAACTCTCTTCCTTTTCAACTTTTAAATTTTTAATTATAGAAGAAAATGTAAACTTAATTTTTTTTGTTGTCGGAAAAACAGGAGAGGTCTTGCCCATGACAACAGAATGAGTGATGAATTATGCAAGCAGCAAGGGAAAAGCTGGCTTTTTTTTTTGATGTGCTATTTTATAATTGCATAAACTACTGCACTCCTGAATCGGGCAAACATTATTTTACACATTCAGTAACCTTTAAAAAATGGTGACAACTAATTTATGATGTCCTATAATAAAATAATAAAAAGCGAGCATTACGACAGGAATTTTAACAAGGCTGCAAAACTTGAGCGTTCTCTCCAGGAAAGGCAGAGAGTTCAGAATAGAACTAATATATGGGAAAAGAGCAGGTTTTTCTGCAGCAAAGGAGAGCTCCCAGCTTTTGGTACAGGTTTGTTTTAAGGGATGGAACAGGATCTTGCATGGCGCAACCCAGAGGACAAAAATGCGTGACATGGAGGAGGGGTGAGGAGCACTTTCACTTTGCGTTAACTTTGGCCTATTTAAGAAACACTTTCCAAGGAGGAATTTCAGCATCCAAAACCTTTGTTCTCTCCCCAGGCACTGGTTTGTATAGATAGGAATCTCAGTTCTACAGAACGGAAAAATTTGAGAGATGTTCCAATTCATAAACACTGAAGCAATCTCACTGTGATGACACAATCTGACAGCTGTTAAAATATTATAATAAAACAGAAGGAAAAAAAAGAAGAGAAATATACCATAATTCATTACTATCTCTGAAATGTTTGAGAGAGTAAAGAAAGTCAAAACGGATCCGTTTTTATCTTGGATTATTTTGTTGAAGGATTGATTCCGGTGAGGAAACATTCATGGGGTGTTTTGATGGGGTTGTGGAGGTACCTCTGGAGATGGACTGAGTGCTGGTTGCTGTATAACAGCCCGTACCCTGGGCAGGCTGTGGGCATGGCTCTGCAGAGTGAGGTTGTGCTGGTGTTCTAACTTCATTACATCCTGGTGCTTTGGTGTTATTGCATCCTGATGTCCTGGCATCATTGTCTCCTGGTGCCACTGAATCCAAGTGTTTAGGTGTTATTGTGTCCTGGTGTCCTCATGTCATTGCATCCTGGCATCATGGCATCGTTGTGACCTGGTGTCATTGTGTCCTAGCATCATTGCATCCTGATGACCTGGTGTCATAGTGTCCCGGTGTTCTGGTGTCCAGGTGCCACTGTATCCTGGTGGCCTGTTGTCATTGAGTCCTGTGTCCTGGTGTCTTTGCATCCTGGAGCCACTGAGTCCTGGTGGCCAAATATCATTGCATCCTGGCACTGTCCTGGTGCTCTGCTGGGCATCCTGATGTTATAGTGTCTAGTGCATTGCTTGTGGTCTGGTGTCGTTGTGTCCTGGTTCCTGGCTGGTGGTGGGCTTGGTTGCACTGTAGCTCATGTGAGAGCACCAACTGCTCATTCCCCCGTTTAGGAATTGTCTTGCTAGATGCAGCATGGGCAGGGCAGGATGTCTGTGTCTGAAACGGCTTCTTCTGAGTGTGGAAATCATATTTGGCTTCTGACATATCACCCAAATGAGGAACAAAACACCAAGGTCCCATGTGACTTTTCCAGGGAGGCAGTGGGAGGTGAGCTGGGGGTGACTGAGCTGTGGGGATGTGCTGATGCTGTAAGGCAGGGGGTGCTGCATCGGCTCATCCCACTGGGAATTACACCCTCCTTGTCTAGAGATGGCTCTACAGCAGCTTTTTGTAAGTGATTGGCACTCACCCCGGCAGCATACACAAAAGGGGCCATCCTTTTGCTTGCAAAGCTCCATCAGAGAACTGTAGCAGCAAAATAAAAATGCAAATGTTTATCTCAACTCCTCTTTCAGTCTTGACTGCTGCTGAAAGCAGCTTTACAAATTCTGAATCCATTGCCTCCCTGGAGAAATCCCAGCACTGTTTTGTAAGCAAAAGTCTTTGCCACGCAGCTGCTGTGAAAATTTTGACAAGGAAGTGACTGCTTTTAGAGCACATGGGTGGCACACCTGGAATGGGCTCAGTCTTGTTGGCTGGGGGTGCACAGAGGCAGCCCCCCAGCAGCACCAGCCCCGTCTGCCTTATATATTACCTTATTATTTAAAGGACCCCTATTGCTTTCTCTAATTTTCATCTCAAATCATTCTTGCTGATAAATGTGTTCGCCAATACTGAAAGGTGATGTGGTGGCTCCAGATAAGACTACCAGTTTATCTGTGCTCCTGCGCTCTTGATTCTCCTGTTATTCATTTGGCTCTCTGCAGTGCCTGTCTGATGGGATAGCAGTTAGATAGCTGAGCTGGGTGCCCATCTTCTTGTCCCTCTTCAGCCTGTGATGCCAGGTGTGATCTTCTCTTATAGAAAGTGCTCTAAAATGCTCTGACATAAGGTGAAAGGGAAGTGTGCCCTTGGTGTAGAGCAAGAGCCCTGCAGGATGAGATCTTATTAAAGCTTAGTAACATGACTGTTGCAGTGTGAATCCTCTCTGTATCTTCCCCATCAGTAGTGTGTGCTCTATTCAGATGTTGACTACTCAGCTCTTGGACTAGCAGGATAATAGACTACCAATAAAGAAGGGAAAACACAAGCAGAATTGTTTGGTAGTGGCTGCCTAATAGGCAGAACTCCTGGTCTACCAGCATGGAGGACCAAACAGTGTGCAGACTATCTCTTGCCATAGAAGAATATAAGTCATACAGTGGCTTAGGTTGGAGGGGACCTTCAAGATCATCTTGTTCACAGGGCTCTCCTATCAAGATAGCCATAATTCAAGCAAGTACATATTTTGCCACTTCTCACTGGTGCCCATCACCACCCCATGCTGCCCACACCAGCCTCCAGCCCACGGCTATGGGCTTTGCTCCCAGAGCCATTTGTATTTCGGCTGTGCCAGGCTTGCTGCCTTCCCTCTGAAATCATCTTTCCCACCTCTTTCTACCTCTCATTCGGGTTGTAAATCTGCTGCTATTAATTAATTTATAATTAAGTTCCATACACCAACCGCTCGCTGTAAGAGAGATGATTTCAGATAATCTCGCTTTGTCAAAATATGCCTGTCTCCTTTCAGAGCTGCGAGGAAAACACTGCGCAGCTCCGGGATTTGAGATGTTAAACAGATAGATGGGATGAGGCTTTGCCCTGCAGGAGCCCATGCAGAGCACAACAGAGAAGTGAGCACAGCCCAGCACGGTGCATGGGGATGGGCTGGAGCAGCCCCCCCCGGACCCCTCCATCCCACAGCCTGGCACAGCTCAGAGCCCATGGTGTTGAATGCTTCACCCTGCAGGAAGTGCTTCAAGTCGTATTTAATACAGATGCAGACTCTAACCTGTTTGCTATCTAATTGGCTGCAAACTAAACAAGCCATAGATATCCAATTATGTGCTTGCACACGGAGCGCCCTGTGTCCTGCCGTAGCTCAGAGGCGCAGGGAAGCATTTAGTTGCTAATAAACAGAGTGCTCAGTTTAATTGGAAAGGTTATTGCAATTGAGAGGGACCCAATGGCGGCGAGTGCTCACAGGGCCAAAATCCCACAGAGGCAGCATCCAAAGTGTGCGGTGCATGGAGTCCCCAGGCAGGTACATGGGGTGTAACCAAGGGGTGACTCTTGGTGGCCCCACTGGCCTGAGTGGGAGGTGAGAGGGGTTGATAGTGACACAGGGCTTGCTGCTCTTGTGTGATATGGTGATGCCATGCTCAGTGTGTCATGGTGATTTCACCCTGTGTGACATGGTGGCACTCACTGCAGGTGCTCACCCAGCCCCGGAACATCCTGAAATCAGAGAGAAGGGAAGTAGCACAAGAAATAGCTGCATTGTTTCTTTCTGGGAGCTATAGAAAAACAAACAAGTCTAACTAAGTGCTTTGGCAATTATACAGACAAACAAATCACTTTCCCAAATTGCTTCTTTGGGGAATTACGGCTCCTGGAAATGAAACACAAACAGATTATTAAAAAAGAGCTTCCCGTTGGGAGAGAAACAGTATTTACAAGAGAAGATGTGCCTAGCTGGACCTCTAATTGCTGTTCATTATCTCATATTGATTTAATTAGTTGCTGTACTCAGGTCTAAATTGCCTGCTGTCCTCTGCAGGGATTTAGGTGCCAGGCGCTGCCCCATAGTGTGGGGTGTCTGGGGTGCAGGGTGTCCCTGGTGAGGTGTGATGGGGTGGCAGGCAGGCTAGCCTGGGGGGCTCCTCCTGTTCAACCTGCAGAAGCTGCAAGGTGCTAATTAACTGAAGTAATTAGAAAGAGTGTCTTTATCACTCCGAATTGCAGTGGCTGTGTGAAGCAGAGCACAAGGGCTGCTGCTTCAATAGCAAGGACATGGCCAGTTGGGGATGAAGGGTGAGCACAGCCCTCCTCTCCAATGGGACATGTGGGAACACAGCACCCAGGAGCACTGCATCCCCTGCACAGAGCCCCACGGGCAGCCCCAGTACCAGGGAGTGCCTGTTAGTTCTCTTTTATAATTGCAGGTGATCAATGGGGGAGCAAGCAGTTGTGCTTAGAAACCCAGTAATTGCTTCTTTAAGGAAACTGCATCCAGGCAGGAAGATGACACATTACAGTCTGACTGAAATCTGTATTTGGGAAACTGATGCTCCTGATGCAAAATTCATATTCCTTGGATGGATGTGGCAGCTCCAGGTACGGTGTGAATTACAGGATGGACTGGCTGAGCCCACCAGGTGTTGGGGATGCAGTGGTGGTGTGGGCAGGGAGCCATGAGATGGATCAGTGCTCATCACAGTGGGATCCACCATACACCAACCCCAGCCCTGGGACTGGGAGCAGAGTTAGGTATGAGGAAGCTGGAGGTGCAGCCACTGATAAAAATGATCTTTTGTGCATCAAATCAGTATTCTGCGGGCTGCTCTAGATTCAATACATCAAAGGTTGAAGGATCATACAACCCTATTAGCTGCAAACTTTAATTTCCCTTTGGGGCTGGTGTGTTACAATGGAACTACAGCAGCAATTACAACTTTTCCTTCACTGACAACTTGTTTAGATCAATAATGTCCTCAGCATCTTGAATCAAGGTGGGCTCCATCAGCTCTACAGCGGCACCCAGGCCCTGTGACACAGGGACAGAGGGAGTGGGTTTCGTACCATGGTAGATGCAGTCACCCACAGTGATTTGTTGAACTTGGCCATCCTCACCAACTAGAGCTCCCCTGGATGAGAATGCGGAATTCAATACCCTTTTTCCTTTGGCCACAGCAGGGAGGGCTCTGTCATCTTGGCATGGGGACACAGGGGACGTGAGCCCAGGGCTGGCAGCATGGCAGCGTATGCAGAACACTGAGCTGCTGCTGCTTCCCTCGGTGGCACAAAGCCAGGGAGCAGCAAGGAGCAGCAATAAATCCACCCACCCAACAAGGGCTGGCTTGGGAATTGAAAAGGAGAAAAATCAAACAGGAGCGAGTGTGGTCTCCATCCCTGAGACAGATGGCCTGGTGGAATCATAAAAAAAAGTGGTACAGAACTTGTGGGCGGAACGGGATGCAGTAATTATGATCCTTCAGTGAGTAAGAGCAGAGTGGCTCCCAGCTATCACCTGCTAATCCCTAAGAAGGTTGGACACCTGTCTCTGACGAGGTGAGGGCTGTGATTTAAGGCAGGCCCTTTGGATTTCTTTTTAATGTGGCAGATGGAGCATTCCTGTTGGAGATGCTGGAACTTCTATGCTGGCGTGCTCCTGGTGCCCACGTGCCAGCAGGGGCAAGGGGGAGGTGAGGGTGGCTTGATGCTCTGCTGGCTCCAGGTGATGGCTGAAAAACCACAGGCTTGTACGTGAAGTTTATAAAACAGCAGAGTGCTACATTTTGCAGAACATTAGGGGCCAGTGAGATGGCCTTGAAAGAATGAGTGTGTGATGTATTGGCTCTGAGTCCATCTTGTTGGTACAGGCTGTTCCTTCCAGTAGATGTGCTAGAATGAAGGTTAGGGAAACCTCATCAGAACACAGTCAGGAGTCAAATATCTCATGCGCAAACACGTTGCAGACCTTACCTCTCTAAAGCCAACAGCCTTGTTTGGGAAGAAATGGAATGCAATCTATATGAAATTAGAGCTGAGCTGGATGTTGCGGCTTCTGATTTTGCAGGATGTGCATGCACACGTGTATGAGCACGTGTATGGATAAGCACAATAAACAATAACATCAGCTGTATTTTTCAGTGAGAAATTGGTCTGTAGGTCTGCGGGCCATGCAATAGCAAGCTGCAAGCGATGCATACATGCTGAGTGAAAAGTGTCGCACAATGTGCCAGAACTTCCCTCCCGTTCCATCGCTGCTACTAACACTCTGGCTCTCTCCTATTTAACACATCTTTCAGCTGACCCTGGAGGTGTTACTTTCAAAATCAGTGTCATCGTGCAGGGAACTGGGAAGTGTCCAACACTGCTAGCCCGGGGCACATGCTGTGTGTGCATGTGTGAGCATGCTGATTACGTAGCTGCTCATCTCAAGCAGGGTTTATGTGGTCAGGTAGCAGAAAAGTTAACAGCGATTAAATGGAGTCAGGATATCACAGCTGTAAGGCTGGAGCCCAGGACACCCTGCTGGTGGACGAGCTGTGCTGTGCACTGTGGTCCCGTTGCCTGCAGCACACAGGGACACCCACAGCTCCACCAGCACTCACAGCCCCATTCCCTGACCTTGGGTGTCTACAGGGATGGGGAACCATCACCTTCCTGGGCACCGTTTGACACCCATTCAAGTTGGAACACCCCAAACCCAGCTCTGCTGGTGTGCCTGGCTCTGCTTCAGCAGAGCACGGAGCTGCTTTGCAAAGAAGCTGTTGGCAAATCATTTCTAGGGCTCTGATTCAGCAAGGTACTTAAGCACATGATTAATTTGGTAGTCAATAGGAGCACTCACAGGTTGAAACTTGAGGGATACACGAGGCCTAGCAGAACCAAACCATAGCAGGTGATTTACTAACATTACTTTGTGGCCTTGTTGATGCAGAATCTGGAAGACCAGGTGCATTTCTCATAGGAGCAGAATTTAAAAGGTTCTCTGTATCGATGTGCTGCTTTCTGGCAAGGTTCCTGCTTGTAATTGTATTCTATGAGAGTTGTCTGTGCATGTAATGGCTGCATGGGGACAAAAGGAGGATGGCATTGGAGCCCCTGAGCATCCAATAGGAAGCAGTGGATTCTTCCTTCTCAAGTGTCCAGTGCTGGATGCAGAGTGTTGGTCAGAGTGTGGCTGGTGCTCTCCTGACTGTGGAATCCAGAATTGGAAATGGAGAAGCCAAGTAAGCATCAAAGTGTAATGTGTGGGGAATGCAAGCTTTTCCAATGCGCACTTTAAGCTTTAAGGCTGCTATGAATCACACTGTTCATGGCTGCGCTGGGGAGCATGCTGAGGTTTCGCTATGGAGCCTGAGACAAAGTGCATGCCTCCCAATGGAAACATACTTTGAATGGAACAAATGTGGCTCCAATTTATAGCACAGAGTCTGGCCGGGATGCCGTGAGGTTCCCTTGAGTAAGGAGTGGCAAAAGAAGACAAATGTGGGATGCTCAGAGATGCAGAGAAAGCACTGCTGCGTGCCTGGCCCATGGCCAGTGTCGTGCCTGGCTCCAAGGCCAGCATCCAGCTTCACTGTGTTCCCACACAGCTTGGCACACAAGGCTGGGGCACTGAGAGAGCTCAGCAGCCTGATGTGTCAGACTGCTCTTGGGCTGAAAAGTGCACTCATCTCTGCCTTGAAATGCGTTGGTAGTATTGACCTACCGTATTCCTATGCAATTACAACAGGGCTTGTATGCATCACACTGCTCATCCCTCTTATCACGTACTCCTGCTTAATTGCTAGGCTGTGATCTGCATGAGAACCAGAGGTTAATTTAGCTGTACATGCACAAGACAGTACTGCAGCAATGCAATACAGGCTGCATGCAGGGCAGAGTGCTCTGTTTGTACCAGGACAGCTATGTGTGGGCACGCAGCTACCAGGCAGGTGCATTCCACCAACAGTGAAATGTCGAAGCTATCAACTCTGTAAAAGTTAAGGAAATAAAGTTTTACTGCAGGGAATGACTCAGCTTTATATGAGCTATAAAAGCCCGCCCAGTGTTTGTGAGTGGTCTGCTAATCCTGCCTCCGCCTGGACCCGTAAATCCAATAAAGGGCTGTTGCCTCCAACTGGGTCACTGCTGCTTAATTACTGAAGTCCTCAGGTGCCAGTTCTCATGAATAAACAATTGGTTCATGGATGAAACAAATCAACGTATTAAACAACCTTTATAGCTTAAAAAGTTCCAACTGTTATGCAAATAGACCTGTTAAATGAAGAATATTCCTAGGTAAAATAATTATGCAGAACAGTTTCCCCTCTGCATAAGGTGCCAAAAATTATCTCAGTGATGCCAATTATCTGCTTGTTAGCACTGACATTATCATAGTCATTACACAGAACCGGTGCAGTTTATGTAAGATCTACACTGTGTTCCATTGTCATTTTTTTTTCTTCTCTATTTACAACTTCGTATAATAAATGTCATTTTTCAAATGTTAAGGTATTTGGTATTTAATCTGTCATTAATGCTGTGGGTATGTCTGGCCCCTAATAGGAAGAATGGTTCTAACACCCTGCAGTGCTAATAGGAAACAAGGGAAAGAAAAAAGTGGGGCTCCCTGGGGGCATCTGCTGGTCCAAGGGCAGGAAATTTGGTGTGATTTTGGCAGCTGCTCTATGGCAGCCTCCAGATGTGTTTCTGTGCATGCACCAAAAAGCCTCCAATAACCAAGTTGTTAGTCTTGAATAACTCTCTTTGGGCCACTCTATGCTGTCATTTTCTTGTCAGGATCCTTCTTCCCCATAATTCCTCCCTGCTGAGAGCCACCTTTGTTTAATGTCTCTATAATTATTGGGACATTGCACTCAGAAAGCTTCAGAACATGTCAGCATCTTGTCCAAGGCATCCCATCCTCTGAAGTGTGTTCCCAAGATGTAGAGAGAAATAAATGAATTGGTCTACTTGGTTGTGTAAGGGTTTCTGAAACATGCTGAAAAACATTGCTTCCTTATTGTGGAATTACTGATAACCACTTCAGCAACAGGTTACGAACAGTCCTCTAATTACGTATTATAGCCACAGTATTTCTATGAATCATTAATTAATTTTCCTCAGCTATCCAGCATGAAAAATTGATGTCTGGAGAAAACAAGTGGAAAAGGAGAAACTGAACACATCCATAAATAGAGAAAGGAGAGAGACAGTGAGAGGACATGCAGGGAGGTGGAGAGGGAGAGGAGAGAGGAAGGGGATAAAGAGGAGGAAGACGAGCACTCAACAGGGACCGTGCCAGGATCATTGAGGCTGGAGGCAGGGCCACCACCTATGGGACACCAGAAGTGCAGGACTAGGAATTCCCACTGCAGTCATTCAAATACCTGTTATTATTATTATTATTATTATTATTTAAAACAAATTAAAAAGGTCATATCACAGTAATTGCTTGGACTCGAGACTTTAAGCAGATAACTATCAAAGTGAGATAACAATCCCTGTCTTGGAAGGCATTTGTGGGCCACCAGGAGACAGCGTAGGGTTATGTCGCTGTCCCCTCCCCGTGGTGCTGGAGGAATGGCACATGCCTGTAGAGACGTCCCGTTCTGGAGCAGGGAGGGCTCAGAAACATGAATATCCGTGAAGTTTGAAAGCCTTGAGATTATTCTGCCATTAAAGCTTTGATTCAAAGGAAAATCTGATGGAAATGTCAAAATATTTGATATTTTACAGCAAAAAGAAAGCAGCTCTACTAATGGAAACTCCGCTTCCTTGTACCTCAACGCCACATGTTTGATCACTGAAGGGCAAGAAAATATATGTTGCCTTGTAGCTGCGGATATCAAATTCCAATGTAAAACCCAAGGAAAAACATGAAGGCTGTGGAGAGCTGAGTGTGGGCTTAACTCTGCGCTGGCCATGCAGCGGAGGCAATCCCAAAGGTCCCCACAGTGCCAGCACCCTGAGAACAGATGGGCAGGCAGACAAACAGACAAGCAGGCAGACAGATGGACACAGGATGGATACCAGCACACAGCCCCTCTCCTCCTCCTGCACACTGAGCAGGCAGCTCACGCCCAGCTGTAGTCTGTGAGGCTTTTTATGAAACAGTATTTTATTAAATAAACAAACTGGAGCAATTCCAACAGATTTACGAACACTTCCTCTCCTCTCACTTGTTCGACCCATTGCAGATTTATGGTTCTGCGTTAACCTCATGAGCACTCATAAAGTTTACTAAGATAATGCTGGCAGGAGGGAGAAGGGATTTTTATGGGTAAGTAATAATTACAAAATGCAGAAGTACTCAGGGAATCTGTTTATTAGTTGTGTGTGCTTGGTCAACAGTTACACCGTGTGCCTCGCTGCTGCTTTATGGAGCACTTGCCCACATGTCTGCTTCTCCAATCGGTGATTATCCCTTCTCTTCTTCTTCTTTTTTTTTTTTATCCTGTAAGAGAGTTCAGTACATGCTCCAGCACAATGCAGTGCTGTGAAATGAAAATGACCATGAAAACACCCAGCCACACAATGCACTCCCAACTCAACATGCTGCCTGGAATGCACAGTGCAGAGGTTGGGGAGCATTCCTGGGCAGCGGCCACACCCGGGTTCCTGTGGCATCCCCGTGCCCCCACTGCCCCAGCACCGTATGTGCAGGGAGGTGGCAGCACTCCCACAGCCCCTCCCTGGCCACCTCCCTGATCCCCCTTTGCTATGACTTCCTGTGATTTGAAACTCAAACAAGGCAGCATGAATAATGTAATGCGCGCCTTCCTCTCTTCTTGCCTTCAAATCCTCAGAGGCTGAGTGAAGCTTCTTGTCTGCCTCATTAGCGGCTGTTCAGCCATTTGATTTCTGTAACAATGAGCGCGCTCACCAGAATTTTCATACCTATTTGCGTCATGAAGTCAACACTGGATTTTTTGAATTCACATAAAAATTTAATGGCATAATCTGCATACATCTGTATTTCAGCGCAGGTCCTGCTCCACTCCACTCCCCTCCCTTTGGGAGTATGGGGAACTGTGATGTCCCCAAAAGGACAGGGATGTGGGGCTGAATTGTGGGGCCAGAGCTGGCAGAAGGCATCCCACATGACCCAGAATAGGGCTGAGTGGGACAGGTATTCATGGGCAGGGACTCAGGAGATGTCATGCATGCAGGGCAGGTGGCTTTGGCCATGATTGTATTGGGTTCGGCTGTTGTTTTGCAGTGTTTGTGAGCAAGGTGTGTTTGCTCCAGCTGTGATTTCTCCCCACAAGCCTCCTTTCAGCTTCTGTCTCTAAGGGCAGTGAGACACCCCTGACCCCTAGGGGCACTGTGAATTAGTGGTGAGGAATAATTAATCGCTTTGCTGTGCAACACCAACGTGCTGCTGCTGTTACTGGAGCCAGTGCTAGCGGCACATGGTGGTACAAATGGCAAGCAATGGAGTAAAGAGGAAGGCAGAACAATAAAGCGTTGTTGGTGACTCATAACGGGATTCTGTCAGCATAAAAATCTTTTGTCTATTGAAACCATACTGTTAAAAAAAATAATAATAATCAAAATTCTCCTGGCACACAGTATTAAATTTTGAAACTCTCGGCACAAATTTGCAATTTCGGCTCCAGAATGTTGGAACACTTTGCATTGATAACAGTGACTCATCCTACTTAGGAACATCACAATACCGCGAAACACAGACAATAGTGTAAAAGAGAAGTGATAATGCTGATGAAACGGAATGCAATGTTTTGATGGTAGGAGAATGAAAAAGCTAAGTCGGGGTGAGTCTCTGAAACATCTCGGTTTGATTTTAAAGGAAGGAAGATGCATTTTAAGTCTGGAGCAATCGCATTATCTGCATCATTATATTTCTACTGAAAAATTATTTTAATGTTACATCGGAGCAAGAGTTTGTCACCTCGGGTCACTGGGGATCATTCTTGTTTTCTGTATAGTTTATAAACTCATATTTTCCATTTATGACATATAAAGCTTTGGATATCACCAGAGAAAATACTGTTGTAAAGCCCTAATAAATTACTACAGGCGTAAGCAAAGTCTGGTAATTTATGGAGGGTTTGGACTTTAATAATGTTTTGTCTTAGATTTTGTCCTAATTATAAATCATTTGTAAAGACAGTTTAAAATATAAGCAAATCTTACATGGCATTCTTATTATCTACTTAATATCTCGGACCAAAAGATTTACTATATTGCATTCTGGGAATTAAGCAAACTAGGAAACTAAGTAAGAAAGAAACACAGTAAAATTATAGTTTTGTCATAAAACTTTGATTGATCAATGATTATTGTAAAACTATGGTAACTATGCAGATGCCAACATAAATCTGTAACGGAACAGGATTTATTATGGAAAATACTATATTTTCCACAATTTTGACTATAGTGTTAATATGGCTCTGACAGATTTACTGTGGTTTTAGCTTAATTAACTCTATTTGACTGTATATACCCTTATAATGCATGTATCCCAAGGTGCATCTGCTGCATATCTTGCTTCTCCCTTCAACTATAGTTTAAGAAATATTTAAACCTGGCCATAACTCTTGGACTCAGTTGCTTGGCAAAGTTGTGTGAGCTTCATTTTGTTTGGCCTCACCAGCGCTATATGAGTTACATCTGCCAGTGTGCAGCGGGGATTGGCCCACATGGGTGAAGGTCTGCAGGGAGCGCTGTACCGAGGCAGCCTGGCCCATCCTCATTGCTCTGGGATTTGGCCACCTGATAACCACTGTGATACATCAGCCCTTTGTCAGCTGCTTCAGAGTGATTTGGGCTGGGATTATTCCATAGAGATTTACTGGCAAGTGGAAACTGGGCACTTGGCACCAAGTTCATCAGAATGTGTTCCTGTCATACCTTTTATGGGTCAGCCCCAAGTACTGGTGCCCATCCCAGCCATGGGTTTAGCTGCCTGCTGTGCCAAATAGTGTTGTGCCGAACAGTCTGCCCTCACATCCACGCCTCTAAATGAGGACACCGGAAAAAATGCAATAATTGTGACAGTAACTCACTAGGCCAAGCCTGACATGTCTCTAATTGCCTGCTAAAATTGTCTCTGTCTCCTAAAGTGCAAATTATCACCCGAAATGACAAGAATAATGAATGAGTAACTCTGATGTAATGCAACAATTAGCCCTTAAAGACACTGTCTAATATGCTAATGCCGAACACCCACTCCTTGTTATTAAGTGGCTGATAATTATTTAATTATCTGTCTGCCAGGATGATTTACTCGGTTTATTTAGCTGCAGATGCGGAGCAGCGGCGCTCGGCGGGGGTCAGGCAGAGCAGCCCATCGCTGACCCCTCGCGCCATGTCCGCCCGTCTGCCTGTCTCCTCTAATCAGCAGTGTCAACTGCGGCAGCAGCAAACAAACAGGCTCTACCTGTGTGCAGGGTCCCTGCTGCTCGCAGGTCGGGGAGATGTCAGGCGCGATGCTCGGTGAGAAATTGCTATTTCTGCTGTTGTTCAGTGCTGTCAGAGCCGTCGGCGCGTGGTGATGGGTGAACCCCCGGGTTTGGACCGGCGCAGCGCTGCTAGCTCGCTGCATTGTTTGCCGGCAATTTGGCGCTGATGTTTTTGAAGGTCAGAAAGAGTCTTTGTGCTGAAGGCTTCTGCCATCCCTAAATGGCCCTTCTGCTTCTTGTCAAGGCAAAGGAAAGCAATGAGACCACTCGGCATCTCCCTGCCGTGTTCCCGTCGCCTAGAAAATAGTCCATGGGGAGAGCAGGTGAGCACTGCAAGGGGTGGCTTTGCTCAGCCCCCTTCAACCAAAGAGGGGAGCCCAGAACATTGACCTGGATGCTGCAGCTCAGAACTTGGACATGCTGGCGGCACTGTGATGACAGAGGGTGTTGGCTGTGACATGACAAGGGGACAAATGGAACTTAGTATGAGCTGGGGCTGAAGGAGCAGTGCTGTGCCTTTAACTCCATGCAGGAAGGAGGAGGTAGGCAAAGGACTTTCCATCTGGTGCTCAGTTCCTTTCTTGTTCAACAAACTCTCCCGAAATATTCCTATTAGGCACAGCCTTCGTATAAAGAATAACTTTTTACAAGGTGTAAATCCTTCCTTGCCCAAAGCAAAGTCCGGGGGGACTGCACTTCTGTGAATTAGCACTGTCTCAGCAGTCAGAGGCTTTTCTAATTAGTGGGGAGCTGGATGCCCTCCCAGATATATGTTCCGCTTCTCTGTGTGCCTGTGACTAATACCGGGGGCTTGTCACAGTGTTGTTTACTGCAGCTGCTCTGTGGCTTGGCTCATCCTTTCCTTTTGTTCTGCGTAATTAAGGCACAGTGTTTGAACCTAAATGCACCATGGGCACAGCTCTGCCACTGACACCTCCTGTGCTGCCACTTTGCAACCAGACCCTGCATGGTGACATCCCAGTGACTATGTCCCTGGCTTTGGTCTTGGGCCACTCAGTCTGTGCAGACCTTGAGGAGCTCCCGGTTCTCGTCACTCTATACCTCACTTATACCATAGGATCATGGAATCATTAAGGCTGAAAAAGGCCACTAAGATCATCTAGCCCAACCATCCACCCATCCCTACCATGCCCACTAAAACATCACTAACACCCTATTGGCTTTGACCCAAGGGCCCCTCAGTATGGCTGTATGGAGGGGACCAGGCGTTTTGCTGAATTCAGTTCCACATCTCCACTGACCACTGAAAGCCTCTGAACATCTGGAAACCATGGACATGAGGCTCCCTCCGGCACCACTACATTCCCTCTGTCAAGACCACACACCCTGCAGTGCTGATGGCTGACACATCCCTATGAGCTTCCTGCAGGTCATAGAAAAATAAATCAAAGCACCAAATGATGATCACAACACTGTGGAGAAGCCCAGAGCATGAGCTATGCTTGGCCTCCCATGCTCTGTGCTGCTCCAACACTTCCCACCACTCTGTAGCTGTGGCAGAGGTGCATCGGGCAGTGTGCGGTGGCTGCAAGCTCAGCACAGCCCTGCCCAGAGCTCCACTCCCACTCTGCCCATCTGGCAATTAGCATAGTGTTATTTATAATGCTTAATGCACTACCTTGCTGTAATGAAGAAGAATTCTGGTTCTCGGCTTCTGTGGTGAATTTAGTTGACTTTGGAGATTTTTTAATGCAGTAATAACTCCACACTCCCTCTCCCCCTGCGAAGCCAGGGAGCTGTTCATTATCTAGATTCTGTCTAGAAAGGACTTTTTATCATCAGATTCCCAGGACAGGAGCAGAATTTAATCTTGCGGCTGCATCTGAGCCAAAGAGCAAAGCCACCTCAAGGTCACCGATCGTGGGGTGGCAGCTCGGGGACACGGGGACAGTTTGCACTGCCCCATGGCCACCGTGTGCCCAGAGCCACAATGCCTTGGGGACATACATAGCACTTCCAATGTGCAGCCTGAGGATTCTCACTTCACCTCTGCCACGTGGGTGCCAGAAAACACAGTGTTTGAGGGAGGATGCAGGGACAGCCCCACAAATGCTGCTTCCCCTCTGCCCTGCAGCATGAACCTGCTGATGGCTGTGGCACTTCTGCTGCCTATAGATGTAGGTTTTCCCGTGGCTCGCTGATGTGGAGCAGAAAGGGAGACGCCTCCTCTGGTCTTACCAAATTCTTGATATTTTTCTACAGAGACCATCCTTTCTCCCTTCCCAAAGGCTGTTTCCCCTGCCCCTTTCTTTGTGAGCTCCTCCCATGCTAAAAGCAACTGTGGGAATCTGCAATTCTGACCAGTGCCCATTTCAGATCTTCTCAGAGCAATAGCAATTAGGACCAGGACAGTCTGATGTATGTATTGATTTATTTATTCTTTTAAACAAAGAATTAACGAGAACCTGAGAAAGAGCTGCTGATAATTTGCAATGGCACTTTCAGGTAAGGGCAGGAAGTTTTGTGAAGTGATGGAAGGATTCAAATGGTAAACACTCTGAGCAGCAGCCTGCGTAACTGCTCTGACAATTTAGTCTACTACATACCATTAACCAACCTAAAATAACTCCTATGGTAATAACCCTTCAGATACAAATGCTTGTGCAGACAAAGGTATTATTAAGTTAAATTACCCTAAAAGTGTCGGATTGACAGAAAGGTTCAGTCAGTGGTTTGGCAACCGAGGGCTTAAGTGACGCACGTAAACAGATGTGGATGCGCAGTTCCCAGAGCTTGGTTAGCAGGAATCAGAAATGGGCTTTCAGTGCTCTGCCCCATTGCAGACCTGGCTTGAGGCAATGGGACTGGGGTGGGGATCAGGACTGGGGTTAGGGCAGAGCTCAGTGAACTTATGAGGCTGCTTGCTTCACCCCCTCCCCCAAACTTGTGCCAACCTTATTATACAAGTGGGGCCGGTCTAGGAGAACTGCTGGTCCTTCGCCATCACAAAGATAAGGAGCCTTAATTAAAATGACTGTACTTTCATTATAACACATGCCCCACTACTCCACTGAGAGATCCCAGCTCCAGTGTTGAGCTGAGATGGAGAGCATATTTTAAGAGAGAAGCCCAAGAATTACTGTTGCTGTAGATGTCCTTCTGTCCCTGATGCAGAATCTGACTCCTGTTCCATATTTGAAAGCTAGATAAGCCATACTTCATAATTAATACCAAATAATCCTTTACACTCCTATAGATCTGTTTGTCCTGAAGAATTCTTTGGCTTGCAGGCTTGCAGGAGTGGGCACTGGACACAGCTGGGGGCAAAGGTTTCTTAGCTCCCTACCAGCCCCAAAGTGAAGTCACCTGGACGGGAGCAGCATAGAAAAGGTTGGGGTCATATCTGTGTTCCTGGCCCCAGCCCCAGTAATGGCACAACATATAGATACAGAAAACTGGTGGTGCTGGTCCTCAAGGATGGAAAGTTGTGCAGTGCAGAGTAGCAGGAATGCGAGGAAATGGGCTTTTTTCATGTGAGACTGATGTTTCCAATGGGATGTTGGGGGATTTGTGATAACTGTTGAGACCTGGCTTGAACCACTGATTGAGCACCTGGGGAAAGGACCCAGTCAGCCCTGGGAGCACAGGTGAAGGCAATTCAGCTGTGCAATCAGAAGGGGCTGGAGCCTGGCTGCACCTCTTTTAGACCTCATTTAAGGGCTGACTGGCCCTGGGGAAGGAGCTCCGGTTGGAGATCCTTCTTTTGTGGAGTTTTCCCTGTGTGTCTAGGTCTTCAGAGATAGGTAAGCACTTTTTCTTTGCGATACTTTTCCATTATGCTAGTCCCTTTGTTGTTACATCTCCTGTATCACCATTCCACTGTACTGATGATTCTGTTTGTTATGGGGGGGGACCCACTTTGAAAAGCTCAGCCTTGATACACCTTGTTGCTGTGAAAATCAGGAGCAGCTGGAATGGTTTCCAAGCTTTGTGTTCTCCTATACTGTACTGCCCTGGGAAAAGGGATCATATAGGTGGCCGCTGGCTATGGGGAGTTCACAGAAGTGTTAAACTTTCCCCTATCCTTCAATGTTTTTGGTTCCAATTGGGTGTTCTTAGGGTGAAGATCAGATGGGTGACTGCAGGGAGCAAGGGCTGAGCCTCTGATTCCATCCCAGCACTAACTCTATCCCTCTGATGGCTTAATCCTACCAGCATCCCAACACTAACACTATCCTACCAATGACTCCATCCCATTACCGACTCCATCCCACCAGTGGTTCCATTCCACCCTACTGCATTCTCTGAGAGCCCAGGAAGTGCTGCATTGTCTTTCCTTCACAAAGAACCTCACACAGGTGCATACCATGTTGTTTTTTCCCACATTTTCTCTCATTTTTCTCTTCCTTTGCGTACTTTTCTCATCCTAGAGGTACCTTTGAAATCTCCCAACGTCAACCGGTATCAGCTCTGGCTTATGCTGTGGCTAATAAATTAGAAATGCCACATTCTCCCAAACTGCATTATTACCGTTTATAATTTTGATTGTTAATTTGCATACGAAAATTAGTCCTGTGACATGCGTGAATTTTATTTTATTCTTGAACTAATTATAAACAAGAATGCCACATTATTTACATAACTAATTATTGTTCCTTCTGTTCTCCCATTTTTAAATCACAGTCCCATTCTACACTGGTTAACGATGCAAATGAACAATCAGAGAACATTTCTAAAGTTTCTGAATTTGTTCTATTTGCATCAAATACAAATTCCTTTGAATGGGGGATGATATGCTTTTCCATTTTAATGGACGTAAATTAGGCTGATTTTTAATTTATAGTTAATTTGAATGAATAATTCCCATCTACCTGCATATTTATTTTTTTTTTCAGAGGCCGGTTGTAGATGTTTATTAACTCATCAATCTGCCTTTTGTGATAAACAAAGGGAAATTTTGCTCCCCAAAGTGGTTTTCTGCCTTTCTTTCCAGCCTGGTCCTTGAGTCATGCCTGGTCCCTCCATGGCTCACCGTGATGGGGGCCGAGGTTGGTTTGCAGGCAGCAGCACAGCCCCTAAAGCACAGGATCCTTCTTTCAGTCTTTTCTCTGTGTGTGTGCAGGGAGCTTGATCCATGTGGAGCCACGGCTCTCCCACTAGGGATGCTCTGCCCGGTTCCCCACTAGCCCACCCACACTGCCAGTGCATGGAGGGCGAACTAATTGGCTGTAATGGGATTAGGAAACTAATATGCTCAGATCGGAATGAGAATTTAATAAACTCTAATGTGAATTTGGGGCGGGGGGGAAATGCAGCATGGCTTCAAATGTCTCCCCGGGCCAGAAGGGAAGGAGAATGGTGATTATAGCAGCAGCCTGGGATTATTATTTGCAAGTACTGCAGCAAGTGTTAATCAAAGTCATGCATAGAGGGGCTGTGTCCACAGTGGTGCTGGGGCACAACAGGGCTGGAACAGCAGGGCTGTGCCATGGGACTGCTGTGCAGCAAAGTGTGGGGAAAGCACACAGCACACGCACGTTGTAAAATGGTCCCTAAATAAATATGTGCCTTAGGGGGGAAAAAATAATTCTAAAAACATATCTGTTTGATAATCATCAAATTGCCTCCCAAAGAGCCGTTATGTTCTATGTGGTAGAAAATATGAATGTTAAAATAGATCCTAAAAATGGCTTTTGTATGGCACAGTGTTACAGCTCTCAAAGAGCCATCGTGCTTTAGCAGGTGGGTAATGCACATCCCAAAGCTGCCTCTGTTTGCACAGCCGTGTAGCAGGGATAGATGGGGAGGCACAGAGCTAAAGCTGCAGGGGGAGCACTGCTGTACTCTCAAGCCATGCATCTGGGCTGCTTGCTGCCCCACATCACTGCATGTTCTTGTGCATGGAATCTGGTAGGCAAAGTTCTTATCTGTCTGGTTTAGCCAGTATTGCAGTCCAATTAGTGACCAGGAGCTAGGTTTGGGTATTGCTAATGCGATTAGAGAACCTAATTGTATTAATCACAATCATATTATATTGCCAATAATTAAATTTCCTTTGACACAATTGTTTATACTTCCATAGCTTATTAATTAGGCTGACGTCGTTAGTCAGTGACAGTGGTTTCAAAGGATCTAAGTAGCCAGGAGCAGTTTCCAATTCCTTTTACCCCTCCCACTCTCATCACTCTTTGGGTTGTTCTTCATCACACTGTTAAATTCCTCTGCATGAAATAGTTTGTAAAGAAAAAGGGTGCAAACACAAATTGGGAGGGAGCTCCTCTGGAAGTAGTCCTGCCCCCCAGAGGAGCAGGTCAGACTGCAACAGCTAAGAGGGAATGGCCATGGAGCTCTAAGGTTCATAGCTTCTATAAAGGGAAGAAGGAAGAAAAGCGAAGTGAGAATGGTGGGCTTCTAAGGAAGAGTAAATTTGGAGAACTAACAGGTGTGGTATCCTTGGAAACCAAACAGGGAGAAATACGTTAAGGAGAGAAACCAGTTCCTTAAACAAATGATGGTAATGCTCACAGGCAAACAGCCTCAGAAGGCAGGAATTTCAGGACTCTGTGGCTTCAAGTGCAGGAAGAAACTGTAGACAGTAGAGATGACAATGAAATGTCTTAGGAATGGCATCAGCCACAAATCAGACACTGGACGTGAAAAACATGTTGCCCAATGTGTTACTGTCACTAAAACAAGGTTGTGTATCTGACTGGTTTAATGGTTTTGTTGCCCTTTTTTTTTTCTTCTTTTTTTGGTGGACACCCAACAGTGGATGTTGGCACAGTGAGGCTTTGGGTGGTCACCTCCACTGGTGTAGATTTTTATAAGCACAGAGTGCAGGCTTTAGTTCATTGCTGGTGGAAAAGCATAACTAATGAAGGTAACTGTGTTGAAAAAATAAGGTTTTGTAGCTGAGAATTTGCTCTATTAAATGGTGACATTGTGCTCTTTGTCACCATTGGCATTTCCATAGAGGTAATTAGGAGGCATTACTTTTGGAGCAGCCTTTGTGGATGCAACCGTAGGCAATTTCTCTTCAATCAGTGCAGCCCAGGCAAGCCAAAGTGTTGGACATCCCTGGCTGATTGGGTATAACAATCCCTCTGATTAGCCCTGCCCTGTTGTGTTACCACTGCTGCAGTGAATTCATCACTTGTGTGTTGCTTGTGGAGTTGCTGTTATTGCAATTATAATGTTGTATTTTGTGTGTTCCATCAGAACCCCTTGAAGCTGCTGACAGCTCCCCAGCCATCCCTGTGCATCCTGGTGATAGGGCACCCAGCACTCCCCCTGCCCTGGTACAGGGGCAGAGCCACAGGAGGGGTTATGCCATGTTAAGAAAGCTAAATAATGCACAAATTGTTTCCAATAGTGCCCTTGCCTGCTCAGCTCTGTGTCCACAAGCTCAGTCCCACTCCTTGGCCCTCGTGTGTGATCAGAAACTGTGATTCCAGGCTGGAAACTCGTATAATGGTGCACAGAGGAATGCCTGAGAGGTGAAATTGCTTCATTTGCATCGCCTTGGAATATTTTTGCATATCATAAAGAGCTGCATTTCTGCTTTGCCCTTTTCCCCATCTCCCCCCTCCCCATTTTTCTTCATTCAGCAATGGAAGCACAAAGCCCCACAGGTTGAATTCTTCTCGCAGTGCCCTGAGCAGAGCTGCCCCAATGAGCACAGTCCATAGGGGGGCACTGGCACTGCTCCTGTCCATCCTATGGCACTGTGAGCCTCCACCACAGCACAGACACATGGGGAAATGCCATTCCCCACTATTAGAGAGGCTGAGGTGAGGGTGGATGCTGTGGGATGCTTCCATTTTTTTTTCTAAGAGCAAGTCTGTAACAAACACAGAGCTGATGGATACTCACTGAGCCCTCCTCCAAACAGAGGCCACAGGGATAACAGAGTGAAGGAGGAGGAAAATCTGCAGGAATCTAATTGTGGAGGCGGGGGAGATGCACGAGGAGAGGATTGATAGCTGCCTGGTCTGCTGCACCTTTGAGGAATCATTAACATCTGATTAATTAGTTAAGGTCTGCTTTGAAAATGTAAAGTGCTGTACTTATGCAGAGTGTAAATGGGATGATCCCGCGAGCTGCAGCAGTGCTAGAGATAATGAGAGAGAAGAGGAGGAGAGGTGGGCAAGAGGGAGCATAAGAGGTTGCATGGCGGTGGGCTGGGGGAATCCAGAGCTGAAATGATGGGCTGGAGGTGGCTGCAGAGACTTTGGATATGGGGCTGGAAATGTGGGGCTGGGAGCATGGTGGCCCCACCACCCCCTGGGCAGTCTGTGCCAGTGCCTGACTGCTCTTTTGGAGTAGAAATTCTTCCTAATATCCAACTTGAACCTTTGCTGGTGCAACTTGAGGCTGTTTCCTCAATGTGGATGTGTTAAGTGGTGGTAGCAGTGCTATGTCCTTGGGGTTTGGCATCTACTGTGCCTCCTGAAGGGCTCAGTGCTCAGTCTGTCTGCTTGCATCTCGATAGGAGAGCGTGACCGGAATGCCTCCTACCAGCCCCACAGCCAATATCTTTCCCATTCAATAGCTAACCCACTTAAATGTATTTTAATAAACTCCGTTTAATAGCCATACATTAATTTTCTGATTAATTCTAATAAATCCTTATTTGAGATGCTTAATTTAGAGCGTGACGGATCGCCCTGTCACAGGGTGGATTATAGAATTGTTGTCTGGGAGGTGATACTCTGGGAGATACCGGACAAAAGAGCAGAGCTGGGGACTCTGTGTGGCTGGGAATGCCATCACCAGGAGGAATGGGGTGTGGGGCTGAGGGCCAGATGGGTTTGCTCCTAATTTACTTAAAGCAGGAGGAGATATCGTTTAGAAACCACTGGCTGTGTTATTGAATTTGTTGCTGGCTCCCCGAGGAGTGAGCAGAGAAGCAGAGGTTACCCGGTGTTTACACTCGGTGACATTTCTATGAATAGCTGCTAAAGAGCAATTTTCCTTCTCACTGCTGGCTGCAGCATGCTGGGGTGGGGGGAGGAGGGGAATCCCTGGCATGAAGGGATGTGTTCAGCCCCACTGCCCTGGGCTGGGGCTGGGATATGGGGTGTAGGGCCCAAAGCTCATGGGGATGTCTGTGTTCTGCTATTCCCATACACCTCCCAGGACTGACCTCTGCTGACGTAACTTGTGCTGTTCAATGAACTAAAGACCAGGAGAGACTGTTTCAAAGTCTGAAAGGTTTTGCTGAATGTCAAAACAGAAGTGCTCCGATACAGAAGTGTCAATGTAGCAGTGTTTTCAGGACTTGTTTTCTGGGACAGGGGGGAAATGAATAACACAAAGCTAACCCTTGCCCAGGAGTATGGGGATGGAAACTCTGGGAATAATTCAGGCAAGGCAGACTTGAATCTCTTTGTTTTGTTGCATCTCTCCTCTTTCCTGTGGGGCAGAACCCCTTCATCCCACATTGCAGTTTGGGGTTTTGACCCCTCTCTGTGCTCAGAGCAGCCCCAGCACATCTCTGGTCTGCATAGAAGGTGCACCTTGCATTGGAAATGACTCATTCTGAGTGTGGTGATGAGGGAAGCCCAATGTGCATTGCCTGGCTTTATTTTCCTTTCATACGATTTCTGGTTTTTGCTTTAGCAAAAGCTCCAGCTTTTCCATTTGTCGTGGCCACAGTGAATACGTAATCATGCAGTTACCCTCCTGCTAAATTAATATATTAAAATGTTCAAACAATGGTTCCAGTAATTAAACAGACAGATATTAGAGAAAATGAAGGCATTTTAGCCTTGGAATGTGCTGACCTTTCCCCTTTTTTAGCTGCTTCTCAGACAGTGTAAAAATGATTGGATAATTGGACTCTCTGTGTTCTTCTGAAATCACTGAAGCAAAAGAAAGATGGAATCACCCCAAAGTTTGTACTGAAACGTGCCATGCGGTTTTGCTAATTGGGTGTCTGCTTTTCTTTATTCTCCTCTGCCCACTGTTACAATTTAGGAAGCGTGATCTGCTCCTCAGCCATGCCCTCAGTCCTATGTCCCTTCCTGCATGCAGCTGGAACTGTGCAGGGCAGAGTGGAGCTGCTTGTTCTGGGGGGTGCAGTCTGCTTTTGCATCCCTGTGTCCTTGCATCCCTGCATCTCTGTTCTCCTGCATCCTTGTATCCCTGCATCCTCTTATCTGTGCTACCCCTCCCTGCAGGCAGTGGCTATGCTAGGGGTGCAGTTGAGCCCCACAAGCAGCAGAGCTCGGCTGTTATCAACATTCAGCAAACAGAGCAGGTGTTGGGAAGGCTGGGCTGTTCTGAAGGAGCTCGAACGTCAGGAGGGTCAAGTGTCTGCTTTAGTTTCCATTTATCAGCTCTTATTTTCAGGGCCTTACAGTTTGGACAAACTAATACCAGCAGAGTTCATGGGGAGAGTATGCAATGCAGCGTTCAGGATATCATTCATCTCTCCCCACTGTCAGCCACCAGCTTACAGACAGGCATAAATAAAAGTTTTATTGTCTTGCACCACCATAACGCACCGAAGCTGAGGAAAGGAGGAAAAAAAATAATCACAGCAGATAATTTATTCAGCAAATGTTATCCTTTCGTTAGCTGTTTACAAGGCAGCTCTGACATTTGCCACTGACTGTGCTCCTGAATCGCACAGTGTTTCCTCTCCCCACTGCTCTGAGTGTGCAGAGCACTGCATGGGGGTGAGCTCACTGCTGCAGGAAGAGGTTGGGGTTGGGCTGGATGTGCTGTGCTGTGCTGATCACAGGGGTTTGTACCGATGCTCTGAACAGATGAGTCATGTAAGTCCTGAATGCAGCTTCAGTGGTGAAATGCTATCTGCAAATGCACATTCCTGGATTTCCAATTGAATATTGTATTTTTGGTGAATATTTGGTGCAACTGGCAATTTTTCCTGCATGCTTTTTTTGGGAGCCAAGAGGGTCTTGCCATGGGGTGGGGGCTCCTCTGCTGTCCCCCGCCCCTATGAGCAGCTCCCCATAGTCACCCTGCCATGCAATTAATTGATCATCCATCCATCCCTCTGTCCATCTCTCTTTCTACCTATCCATTCATATATCTAGCCATTTATCCATCTATCTACCTATTTATCTATCCATCTGTTTATCTATCTATATAAATATCCATCTATTATCTATTTGTCCATCTATCAATGTATCTATCCATTCATCCATCTGTCAATCTATCCATCTCTCTGTCCATCTTTCTACCTCCCCATCTATCTGTCTATCCAGCTATTTATCAATCTTTCCATTTATCTACCTATTTATCCACCTATCTATTATCTACCTATGTATCTATCCATCTATTTATCCATCTATATATACAACCATCTATTATCAGCTTATCTATCCATCCATCTCTCTATCCATCTTTCCATCATCCCTCCATCCATCTCTCTGCCTCTATCTATCCATCCACTCTTTTCACCATACTCACTTTCATCCCCTTTTTGTTCTGTAGTATTTTGGCTCATCCTATAAAGTTTAGAGAGAGAGTTGTGACCTTTTCCAATGGGCTGCAATTAATTTTTACTTCAGACTTGCAATGAACTGCTATTATCCATCATGCGCAGACCACTGCCTTATCCCACAAATCATGCCTGGCTGTACCATAGGTTGAACCAGAGGCTGTGCAGCCCACTCCCTACAGAACATGCACGCCTGCTTGCTGTGCTTTGCTAAGTGCATGGAGCAGTTAGCTGTGGCCATGCCCTGCCCATCGTGTGGGATCCCTTACCCCTGCCTTGTGCTCACAGACAGAGATGTGGAGCCTGCAGTTCAAATGCAATGTGACACAGCGTAATGGAGTAAACGCAGGTACAGAGGACACTTAAGGTGCTCATAAACTATGTATTGTTTCCTTTTGGATTGCACTGATGTTATTGCAGATGCTGTATGAAGTCTGAAATAGGATCGCAGCAACTTCAGTGCTCCCTTCCCCGCTCCCTTTACTGAGGGGAATTACTTGGCTGACATGCTGCAGCCCCATCTTTTAAATGTATTTATTGTTCTATAACATTTCATACACCTCATATGCGTTCAGGAGAGCAATTCAATATACCTGCCAGAAACAAGAGATGCATCGAGCACGCAGAGCAAGGGAAAGTAGCAGGAGCCCACTGGAGCTACAGAGCTGGGTACAAATGGCAATGGGAGCTGGGCACTGTGCACGGACACCCCTATTTCAGCCCTGTGTCTGTGCGTGGAGAGCCCTCTGTGCATGGCAGGGATGGGGGCAGAGATTTGGGGGCAAATAGAGCATTAACTATGGGAACTGTGCCTTTCTGCCCAACACCAACAAGCCCAGCTCTGCTCAAAGCGATAAGCACAGCATAAAGGACTGAAACAGAAATTGCTGGTGTAGCGGGAGATTTAATGCTAAAATGTTTCAATAAAATAAACCTTTTAAAGCTCCCGTTACCTGAGAATTGCCCTGCAGATCCTTGTTAACTTTATAGTGCTGAGAAACCTCACATCCAGTAGCTGCAGCTCTGGGACACTCCTGAGCACTTCACAGCCTTCTCCTCTTGCTCCAGAGCCTGCAGCCTTTTGTCACCTTCCTGAGCTCTGCATTTCCCAGCACACAGGGCAGCAGAGCTGCTCTGGGGCAGAACTTGGGATGCTCTCATTGCTCAGAGCAGGGGGATGTGCCCTAATCCTAACTTGAACCCTAAGCCAACTGCACCCAACTGCACTCAGACCTCCGTGCTTGGTACCAAGCACCCACTGTGCTCTGCTCCATAGCATAACACAGACATTGCCTTTAAATACTCCAAAGCACACTGTTTAATTTGAATGAAATACACTAAATAGCATGGTGTCAGGTGTAATTATATGTTACCAGCAGTGTGCCAGAAGTAAGTTGCTAACACATTGGCATGGTTACTGTACACTTGGGTGAATTTCAAATACAGTTTTGTTAGTATTGGATCTAAGGGAAAGAAGCCAAGTCTGACTATTGAGGAAAACAAGTGGAAGTGCTGTAGACTCATTATTCATCTCTGCTCCTGCAGCTCTTGGATCGAATAACACGCTCCCCTTCTATTGTAATAGAGCCTGCTATCTCACCACTGCTCTTCCCTCTCCTGCTCCCAGTGCCTTGATGAGGAGTGTGTGGGCACAGTGGGAGCAGTGTGGGTTGCAGAGGGATGTAGCAGTGCCTGGGGCTGGCTCCTGCCTTCTGTGTGTGCACGGTGCTAGGCTCACACCCTCCCACAGCTGGTTTTCGCCCATCAACCCAAGTATGTGCCACTTCGGACGCTACTGAACTGTGAAGGGAGCAGCTTTCATGATGTCCCACTGCCTGCAGTGCTCAGGGACACCCACAGCTCCATCAGTGCTCACAGCCCCGTCCCCTGACCATGGGTGTCTGCAGGGATGGGGCACCTCCACCTCTCTGGGCACCCTGTGCAGTGCCTCACTTCCTTCATCATAAAAAACTTCTTTCTTATGTCCAATCTAAATCTCCCTTCTTTTGGTTTGAAACCATTTCCTCTTTTCCTATCACACAGACCCTGCTAAAGGATCTGCCCCCTTCCTTTTTACAGCCCCTTTAGATACTAGAGCTGCTGGGGCTGTGCCCTGCACCACTGCATCTGGCCCAACCTCACAGGTGCTGCTGGGCTGGCTCACGCAGAGCACCGTCTGGCTGCTTACAGCCTCCCCATTAAAATGGAGCTGTGCCTCTATAAGTAAAATATTGATGAAGAAGGCCTGAAGCTAGGAATGAAGTGGCCTGGCTGTATTTCCTTCCCATTTTTAATAGCTCGCTGCTTCATGCCAAGAAGACTAAAGTGTGTTATTTGGCTCTGGATGAAAATGATTTCAATTGGGTGGTGAGCTTGTCATTTGCATCTTGAATAAATAGGCTCTAACAAGAAGAGATCTGTTTAATGGAGAGATTTAGGGAATTCGGGTTGAATCCTGCCCGACTTAAGGTCCTCAGACAATAATTGGGATGAGCAGAATAAAGCTGAAAGCCCTTCATGGGACCAGACAGCGTATGAGGTTTTAAGTAGAAATTGAACCGTACAACTCTGTCAGTGCATCTGGAATTGGAAATGGGATGTTTATAGGCCTGGGAATTGGCGCTCCCTGCACAAATTGTATATTGTGTATAATAAGCTGGCCTGGCTTTTAATGAGCGTGGCTGGAAATTAAGAGACATCATTACGCTTTGAGCAGTGAATTGCCAACCCTCCCGCTATGGCAGAGGCAGTGCCAGTTGGACGTGTGCTGTCACCTGCATGGGGCTGGGAGCAGAGCTGGGAGTCCTGGCACAAAGGGAGCATTTGGGGTGGGTTAGGGTGTGCACAGCCCTTTGGGGATGGGGGTCCTCCTTGTGTAGGGTGGGAACAGTGAAGGAGGAACCCAACTGGCAATAGAGGCCTTGGGCTGTGGGAACTACAGCTCCCACAAGGCTCTGTGGCATTGTGTACCCTTCAAAATACTGCCATTCTTGGCTGGAATTTTTTAGCTTGGGAGAATTGCGCTTTTCAGTTCAAAGTCAAGGTTTTAAAGGGAAAAAAAACTATGTTGTTTGCAATTGAAAGAGTGAGAAACCTCTGCCAGAAGCCTCCCACTTCATCAGTTCCAAGTGGTTCCAATGTAAACCAAATTTCTGCACCGGTTGTTGCAGATTTGCAGAGGGGATGGATGTAAGTGGGAAGAGGAAAGCTGTGGGACTTTGCTACCTCTGCACCCTCCACTGTTGTGGATCTGAGGATGGAGGGGGTGCTGCTGTTCTCCGGGGCTCCATCCCCATGGCACTGCCCCACATACAGCATAGCATCAATGTGTACTTGGGGAGTCCTTAATCCACGGGTCGCTGCCGTGATAAACAATAATGTCTGTTTCGGAGCTGTTATGACTTATCAAGTTAATGGGCACTTAGGGAGTCCTTAATTGGTGATTTGTGCATGCACTGTCACAAAATTTTAAAACACATTTACTGCCATTTCTGGTGTGGTAGAGCAGCAGCTCAATACACCCAGCCATGAGCAAAGCATCCAACACTGAGACAGGAGGAGCACAGGGGGGTCCTCAGCTGGACTCTCAGCCCCACATGTGGCACAGCTCAGCCTTGCCCTCTATGGGACTAAGAAGTGGGGCAGCCCTTCAGGAGCAGAGGTTATGGGGCTGTGATGCAAAGCACAGCCACGACAAGCACAGAAAGCTCCTTACCACCAGGTCCAAACTATTTCTGCTCTGTCCCCACCTGGTACTAAACACTTAGAGCTCAGGGACCTGTGCCGGGGCGGTGCTGGCACGGAAGGGTGAGTGTTGGCTCAGGGAGAAGCTGCAATTAACAGCACCTGCCCTCGCTGTCAAGTTCTTCTTCATTAGGAATAAAGCGTGTGTCAATGCATAATTAAAATTATGCATATTTTTAAAACAGTGCTTTCTAAATAGAGCTGCAGTCATCTACAGCTATTAATCCAATCAATCCGTAGCACTGTGAGTTCATCTTGCTCTCCCCTCTCTATTTTGTCCCACCTCTCCTCCCAACCTTGCTGGTAACAAGAGTGGATTGAGCAAGAGGACTTTAACTGATGAAGTTACCATAGCAATGCAATCCATCACTGCTCTGCCATTCCCAGCCCTGTGTGCACACCACATCCCATTCCATTTACCCGAACAGCCCCAGAGCCGGACACCAGCACTGCACCCTGGGGATGGGGACAGGGATGGGCAGCATTGCAAGGAGGAACACCCAGAACAAAAGAACAGAACTGGGTGCTGCTCTGTGCCCACCGTCGAACAATGACAGCCCTAAATTGATTAAGATCTGCAAGAGATCTGCGCTGCCCTGCCCTCCCTTTGTTTCCCATGGGGAGGGGTCATATAGGGACGCAGCACAGAGGCATGATGGCACCCAGTCTGTGCTTGAGGGGGGGTGTCAGAGTGGGTGGTCTGCACACAGCTGTCCCAACATCCCCCTGTCCCCATCCTATAGGCACACAGACCCGGCAGGACTGTAGGGTGAGCACTCCTCACACATGTTGCTGCATTCACAGCCTGGAACAAGTGCCCAGCTGTATAAGATTAAAATTAACACAGGGCTTCCAGGGGAAGCTGAGTGTTGGTTATTGTTCTGCCAGTGTGAGCTTGTTCGGATGAGCATCATCTGGCAGCCTGGGAGGGAGAGAGCATGATACAGTCTGAAAAATTCATTGAAATGTTGGGTTCCAGCCAGGGAGAAAACATCGCTGAATGGCAACATAAAAGGAAATTGTCCCATAACATTCAGAGAGCACTTCAGTATTTGTCCTCTTTATTTTAAAGCGTCGAGGATCTTTGGGAAACACTCTGGAATGGGACTTTTATAGATGGTCTAAATTAAACTTCACTTAATATTATAAGCTATAAATTCTCATTGTCAGGTTTTGTTTAGCGGGTATAAAAATGATTGGTAGGTGCTGTAGCTTTTTTCCCTGTGAACAGATCGGTGCTCTCGCGGCACAGCGTTGTCCTCAATGAGGGGGAAGCAGAGCCCTCCTGCACCCCATGCTCCCAGTGCCCATGCCCCAGTGCATGGCAGACAAAAGGATCCGGGCGCAGCTTTTTTGCCCATCATTTAATCATTCAGAGCCAGGGATCTGCCTGGCAGCAGCAAGTCAGAGCTGGGAGAAAGGATCATGGAATCATCAAGGTTGGAATGGACCTTGAAGGTCATCCAGAGCAACCCCAGCCCATCACCACTGCACCCACTAACCGTGTTCCTCAGCGCCACATCTCCAAGGAGCAGCTCAGGTGGGCACAGTGAGCAGCAGGAATCCCACCTGGACCCTGCAGCCCACACGTACAGCATACTCTGCTTAGGTGTTAGGCCAGAAAAATAAACGATAGCGTTGCAATATGATCTACTGCTTCATGCAGTATCTTCTGCTTCATGTGGTATCTTTGCATTCAGCCACCTGTCCCTGGAGGTGAGCATGGGTGACATTGCTCTGCCCCATATTGAGGTGCAGGACCAGCATCACGAGTGGGGCTTACTGGGATGCAGCTGGAATCCAGCCATGAGCAGCAGCCGAGTTTTTCTGGAGCACACACAGCAGCGTCTGCCAGCAGCCTTTACATGATAAAAACCAATTTAGTGCCATTTATGATGGAGGAATAGGAGAAATCATAGAACAATTACTTACAGGAGATTTAGCCCTTTCTATATATTTAGGCAGAATGTAGCATTTCCAGTGACGTCCCACCTGCTCTCCTGGGCCAAACCACATGCACCGAGCATGCAACTGCAGAAGGGATCTTTAGGTGCAAATTGATTTTGCTGTGAATATTTATAAAGCGGATGAGGCTGCACCTGTGCTGAGAGGGAAGCGTGGAGCAGGGCCAGGATGCCAGCATGGCTGCCATTTGGAGCCATGTTTGGGGTACATGCAGCCCCACATGGGTAGGGTGGTGGCAGGAGGGCTTTGGGGGGGCCTCTTCCTGCAGCTGATTTGGAATGCGCACAGCATCCCTGAGTGGTGCATTCCCCTGCAAGAAACCCAGGAAAGACAAGAAAAATGAAGGCAGGCGCAATCTCATTTTCTGAGGGCTGCAAGTCAGCCAGGAAATGGCTATTATTCCATCGACACTGTCGGTATTAAGTTATTTCCTTCACTAAATACGAGAATGTTCATGAATATCTATTGAGTTCCAGGTAGCGGCATCTCCCAGCACTGCGGCTCACTGATTGTAGCTTTATATTCCTCCGACAACACACCTCAATCTCACATTGAAGTGAAAGACAATAGTATTTTAAATTGGTTAATAAATCTCTAGATTGATGCTCCTGGAAGGCCCAGGAACTTCATCTCTATTACACGAATAAAAGTGATAACATTTTAACCACTGAGGTGCTAGGAATTCGGGGAGCTCCTTCTGTGCTCCCCGGGAAGGGCAGTGTGTGTGCTCCATCCTTGGGGGGAGCATGTTTGTTTTGGGAGAGATGAATCCCATCCCATCAGGGTGAAGTGATCACATCGTTCTGGCTGCTTTTTTCCTTCTGCAGCCTCCGCTCGGGCCCATATAAGGAATGGAAAATTCCCTTTTCACACACAAAATGGAATGGGCTCCGCTGGCCCTTCACTTCCAGAGCCCCAGATTGCAGCTCCTGAGCTGTGCCCTGCATGGGGCCTCACACATCCAGCAGCATGTGGGGTGGCTGTGGGTCCTAACCCAAATCATAACCATAACCACAGCCATAACCATAACATGAACTCTACACCTACCCCTAACCAGTCTTGCCCCCCATGCATCTCCAGAATGGGCACTTCAGGATAAGGTTGAAGAGAAAGAGAGGCCCTCTTACTTCTGTGAGTTCTTATAAATTATCGGGAGATGAGAATATTTTAATATAAACCAGAGTGTTTCAAGTACAAAGAGCTGTTCTGAAAATGTATGGAATATTTTCTCACTGATGTTTAGTGTCTGTAAGATTCCTCGGGGAGTTCACAACAAGTGGAATACTTAAGGATATAGTGCCATAGGTTCTTTCAGTATTTTCTTTTCAAGGAAAGTAACCTCTGAATTATCTAGGAAGTACATGAACAACATGAAAGGAAGATTATGCACAGAAAGAAAAAAATATGCAGAGAATTCAATTATGCAAAAAAAGTGATGTGCTTTGCTTAATTCCCCAAACACATCCTCACACTGTAGGCAAGACAGCAGAGCTGAATGCACACAGACAAGGTTTTCAGGTCACCCGCCTTGGCTCTTTCTGATCATTCCTTGTCACTGCTGCTCCCGGACTGCAGGGTACTTCAGTTGTATCAGAATGTCAGAGTTCGGTGATGTCCCTGTCTCCTGCAGTCACTAGGGATGGGGATGCAATAGGGAGATGACCATGAAGGGAATGGCAGTGGAAGACCCCGAGTTGATGGCAGGACAGAAGGTGAAGCAGTGGGGCTGGGGCATAGCAATGGGACCGGGAGCGCTGCAATGGGACAAGGGCAAGGCAGAAGGATTGAGTCAAAGCAATGGGACAAGGGCAGGACAGCAGGGCAGGGGGAAAGGCAATGGGACTGGAAGGAAAGGTAATAGGATTAGGGCAAGGCAGTGGGATCAGGGACACAACAAAGGGACCAGGGCTCTTCTCTGCCAGCTCAGTACAGAGGGGCTCAGACTCTGACTGCAATTGTAGGTGCTGCCCAGCTGCAAGGAGGTGCAGCATGTTACCTTTCTAGCTACACCCTCATTTTTTTCTGCACTTCCCAAACCCATTGAGGCCACTGTTGTTTCTTACCATACAGATCACCTCAGCTTTTTACTTCAAGCCATGCTCGTGTTCTGCTCACTTCCCTGCCTGGCACATCAGCAGCTCTGAGCAGCTCTGCTGCACACGAATAGTTACCAATTTGTTGCACCCAAGTTTGGATAACACAGGGATGCTGCTTGTTTATTTATTTATTTATGAGCCCATTAGCTGATGCGTTCGCATCGAGCCTTGGAAAATAATGTGTCTTCTCCAAATTGAATGACATGAATTATTTCGACCTAACTTACTAATTAAGACCTCATTAGCAGCCCAAATTTGTGATAGATCAGCAGTGGACTTGGCACCGTGGTTTAATTTAATGATTTCTTGCATTACTTTGTTAATCATCTTCAGTCTGATTTAATTTATGCCAATGTGACTATCCTAATTTCTAATTAAGGCGCTGATGGCAGGGCCACCACCGCAGCATACGGATTGCAGCCCAGCAGACCCCACTGTGGGGCTAGGCGACATCTCAGTGCTGGGGGCACACCTTACAGCTTGGGGGCACACCTTACAGCTTGGGGGGCACACCCTACAACTTAGAGGCACGGGGCTGAGACCTGAGTGCATGCAGCACCCCGGGCAGCTCCTGGCTCCAATTGAACCCACATCTGCTCCTCCACCGCTGCAGACTGGCTGCGGGAAATCTGAGGGTTTGCAGGAAAGCACATCTGCTAATTCAAAACATTTATGCTAGTCGATATAAATTTATTTAGTGCAATAAATGACATAATTGAATTTTTATTTCCTTAATATATTTCACTGAAATAACTAATATTTTGAGTATCCCTGGCCTACAGATGTCTTTCAGAGGAACGTATTTCCTGTAATATTACTCTTGTATAAAACTGACATTTAAACAGTTTAATAAATGAGCAGTTGTTTGACTTGTTTCAGTTTCAATACATTCTGGTGTATTAATAAAATATATTTCAAAAGGAAGCTCGAAAGACCACGCTATAAAAATTTGTGATTTATTAGAGATACATTTGCTATTAGTTGGGACAGATACTCAAAATGTCATTAAGGTTAAAATAATAATCAATCAAACTAATTAGACCCTATTTTTCATATGCAAATATAATTAAGCATACATTTCTCAATAACTTTAAAGAGAATTATTGAAGCCGCACAAAGTGTGCTGAGTCCTTTACTTGAGCTAATGAAATGACAGCGCCTTTGCTCGCATATGCAAACAAAATTGATTAGCTGAGCTTAGCCTAATAGCTTGGGGAAAGCTGTGGGAAGGTATGGGGCTGCTACGGGGTGGCAGCCAGAACCATGTGAACTCCTGTGGGGCTGGGGGCTGCTGGGTACAGTGATACCCAGGTGCCCAGGTCCTGGGGTGGGCACCAAGCAGGGTTGTGCCAGGAACCCAATGGTTCCTTGGCTGATGTTTTCCTTGGCAAACCATTCTGACTGTTTGTTCCGAGGGAAAAATACCGTTTTTGCTACGAGAAGGGTTAATAAGAGATGTTTATTTATGAACTCGACATATTACTGTTGCATAATTTGAATACAGTGCCTATGAGCTTTTTTTATTGCGTGCTATAATTTCATTTTTAAAGCTTTCCCTACGCCATACTTTAAAAATGATATCGCAAACAAGAAATAAATTCTGTTTTGCAGCTGTGCTAACTATATTTACCCATGGGATACACTATTTTGTCCTTGACATAAATCCCTGGGGATCTCACTCGGAATTACTTTGGCACGCCGTATTCACCGCGTTGGAGCATTGTGCACCGCGTCTGATACGGGAGCTCCGGATGAGCCAGGAATCGCTGTGGAGAGAAGCACTTGTTTAGCATATCACCATGAAAATCAGCAGCGTGCACATTTGCAATTGTCAAGAAATCCCTGCAAAGTGAAATAGGGGTGATGATGGCGGACGCTAGCCCAGCAGGGTCAGGCATTGCATCCAGCTCTCCGTGCCACCCGCATCACTTCTGGCTGTGCAGAAGTGGGGATGTCCTGGGGAGGATTCCCTTCTGCTTTCTGTGCCATGCATTTGCCTCATTTGGGTTGGTTTTGTTTTTTTTTTGCAGAGTTTGCAGCACTGTGGTGCTGTCCTGGTGGCAGTGTTGGGAGCACCCATGGCCCGGAGCTCTGCTCCTCACCACCGGGGCTGGATAAGCACCTGTGAGTGCTGCTCCTGCCTCTAATTGGGGGCCTCATTTTATGCAGGTGTCAGGCTCCAGGACATCAGATTTAACGAAATTCAACTTTCCCTACTCAGATGTTACAGGCAGAAGCGCGGAGCTGCCATGAAAGTGGGTCTGTGCCTCCTGCACATGGCGGGAGGAGGCAGCAGATATGACACTGTCAGCATCTCTCTGGGGACCAGCATATTTTTGTCGATCATGTAGCATCAGGTTCTCGTGTCACTGCATTACGGAGCTTGATGGCACTTAATACGCCATGACAAGGTGTAACATCAGAAATGGAACACAAAATGAGATCAAACGGCATCGCGGTCCCCAGAGGGCCCGATCAAATCCAAGGTATGGAAATTTGAGGGGAAAAAATGCAAACTCTCCCCCCTATAGACACCTCCTGAATCCCATTATTGTGGGCAGCCAGCAGCCAGCCCTTCTCCCTCCATGGTAAGGAGGGCTCTGGGCAAGCAGTGCCATTCCAGCAGTGAAGGTGGCCATCCTCTTTCCCTGTGTGCCACAGGACCTGTGGAGCCATATTGGCCCTGGCCATGTGGCAGGGACTCCATGGGCACGGCTTTGCTGGGGGCACCCTTAGACCTACCCAACTCATTGCTCAACTCCTGCATCTGCTCAACCCATCACCCATGTGCTCTACTCACACATCACCTACCTTTTGTACTCACACGACCCAAAACCTACATCCTGCATCCAACCCATTGCCCACCTCTTGACCCACCCAACCCATAATCTATGTCCTGCACCCCACCCAACCCAACACCCAAGGTTAAGGGGTGACTGTTACTCCTCCATCCCAGCCTCTATCGGGGCCATGTCATCAAGAGCGAGTGCTGCATGGAAAAGGATTTCTTGGGGGAACTCTGATAAGTGGTTTCTGGTTGATAAAGCAGGTTCCTTGAGGAAACCAGGTTAAGCACAGAGCAATTTGGGGAAGAAAAAAAGAAAAAGAAAAAAGCCACACTATTTTTCCCTTATCCCAGCAATTTTGGGGGAAAATAAAGAAAAAGAAAAGTTAAAAAAGAAAAAGACATTTTTTAACAAAGAAGAACTCTTTTCATTTAGAAAATGTTAACCAGATGTTCACAAATTGCACGTCATGGAAAGAATGAGTGAGCTCCCTGGGCTGGGATATGCCCCGCATCCCTGAGGTGTGGCTCTGCAAGCACTGCTGGGGTGCTCACTGAAACCAATGGTGATGCTCCCTGCAAAGCTGCCATTGCCAACAGAATCAATGCCCAGAGCTCGGCAGGCACTGCAGGAATAGCAGTGGGGTGAAGGGTGCAATGCAGACACCCGCTGGGGTCTGGAGGGCTTCCTGCAGATCATCATTGCCACAGCAGCCCTGACTGAAGTGAGCAAAACAGCACATGTAGGCATCCTCCTGCACACGGCTGCGTGCCCGCAGAGCCGGAGGCCATTGGAAAGCTGTGGCAGCAGCCCCTGTGCCGGGGGGGCCAGGAGCCAGTTAGTGCAAATTATGCAGCAAGCCCCTGAGCATCTTTGCTTTTACACTCTTGTCTCTTGTCTGGTTGTTTTTTTTTTTTGTTAGTGGCAAAAACCTAAACCCAATCAGAACAAAAGGCCAAGGCAGCATCTAACCAACAGGCAGCACTGTGCACGGAGGGCTAATCACCGTGTGCAGGGATCCTGGCGCCGGTTAAATGAGGAGTTTTCAGCCTCTGGCTTCACCCAGGGCCATGAAGATCAGCAAACCGCTAATAGGGCTGAACCTCTGCGAGCAGCAGGAGGAGAAACTGTCAGCGGTGCCGCGGTGTGCCCACAACCCCGGATCCCCAACCAGAGCCCCACAATGACAGTGGTGGGGAGCAGGGCCGGGCTGTTAATTAGCCGAGATGCAACCTGGGCCAGGGGACTTTTCAGTGCTGCAAGGTTAATGCTGCAATTAACAGGCTTTGTCTATTTATGATGAATAATAATCATGTTTGGCTTTTCTATGGGTGCTACAAGCTGTCTCCCACCCACCCGTGCTCGCACCGCCCCTCTCCTCCTCAGACCATCCGGGTTCATTGCTCCTGGATCAGAGCAGAGCCTTGCAGAGCAGTTCGTTAGCACAAATGGATTATGATGTTGCCTCTGATGAATAGTATCAGTAACAGCTGCCGGGGGGTAAAGCACAAACAGGAGCAATAAGTGCAGCTCCAAATGGAAAGAGAACCTGAGATCACCAAAGCAGAGCAGTGAAGCTCCCCAGCCGTGCAGGATGTGGCAGACACAGAGCTGTGGGTCAGGCGGTCCCTGTTCCCATCTGTCCTGTTGCTGCTGAGGGCTTCAGACAAAGGAGTTCTGTCCATGATTTGGTAACTGTTGGGAGAAACCTGGGCCCAGTGTGTTGCACAGCACAGAGGGATGGCAGTGGGGCCTGTGACACGATGACATGGTGGAGTACGGGAGCTGCTCCTCCTGGCAGGAGGGGGCTGCCCCCTGCATGGGTCAGGAGGGATGGGAGATGGATGCTGGCTGGGGTGGCCTTTGGCGGTCGTGTGTCTCCATTTCATCACTGACATACACAATTAATAAACTTAATTACAGGTTAAATTGCGATGGTTGAAAAATGAGCACAGCTTGTTCTCTTCCAGGTTTTCAGCCAGCCTCACTGAGGATGTGAGGGGCAAAGCAGCCCCAGCACTGCTGAGTCCAGTGGGCAGCTTTGCTTGGGTACCACAGGGTGATGCCCACACTGTTGCCTCCTGGGGGGGGGGTGTCAAGGACCCAGGCCCAGGTGTCTCCATCAGCCCCCACCTCTTGTTGCCTCATTTGGAAGGGAAGGAGTTAACAGCTCCTTTCACTGCTGCAGTGCTGAAGTTCATTACTTGTGCTAATTGCTTTGAAGTTGGTGATTCGGCAGCTAATGGAAAATGTATCTCTAGGTAATAGATTAATTGGCCGCTGCTGACCAGCATGCAACAGGATCCTGGGAGGGGGCTCTGCCATGGCTGTTCCCCCATGCACAGGGACCTGGCATTACACACATCACCTACTCCTGTCCCACTGCCTGCTGGCACCAGGGAGTGAGCAGGGACAGCTGTGCCACCACAGAGACAGCACTGTGCCACTGCTACACGGGATAGCAGCCAGGGTGCCCCATGGCCATCACATTCATTTTCTTTTCAAGAACTAATGCATTGCAGCCACACAAGTGACACCACCAGTGTCACTAGAGAAGCTTTCCTTCCCCGTATAATGAATGTGGCCATAAGTACTTCGCAGCCATATGGTAATTATGTTTAATAAAAGACATTTCCTGTAATTAAACAGTTTTACTAAGGCATTATTAGCCCTTTAAGTTGAAAAATAGCTGAACAGAGGTGTAATAAGGTGCTAACATCTGTATTCGGTGTGCAGATGGATGGGAAGTGCCCGTCCCTAGGTTGAACACAGGCCATGGTGCAGCCAGAAGCAACGGCACCATGGCCGCTGCTGCTCCCCTTCCTTGATGCTGGTTTGAATAATTCAGTGTGGCCTCCTCTCGAGGGCACCATTGGCTTCAGTGAAGGCAGATCAGCAGCCTGGCCAGCCTGCTAAGCATCCCCAGCCCTCTGCCTTTTTCTGTAAATCAGGATTAATGAGACGGCAGAGGAAGCCCAGAGCCCAGTGCAAGTCTGCTGGCAGCTCACAGTGCTGGGATTGCAGTCGTTGTGATTCGGGTGAGTGCCAGACCCGCATCCTCAGTGTGGGCACAGGGAGGTTGGCACAGGGGATGGAGCAGCCCAAGGGGATCCCCACCTCTATATGGTGATTCCCTGCTGCTCTCAACCCTGTCCAGACCTGGTGGCACCACAGGGGCACAGGTCCACGTCCATCCCCACCACCTCCTGGAGCCCAGCAGGGGCTTCTCAAGCAGCACTGATCACAGAAGTGCGTTACTGCACTGCTGGGAGCATTTTTTCCTCCGATGGAATTTGTGCGGCCTGTCCTCCGATCATTTGTACGTTATCCATCATCCCCTGTCTCCCTGCCCTGCTGTCGCACAGCTCCAGGCAATCCATCTTACAGTTAAAAAATTGTCTCTCTTACACAGGGGCTTTCAAACAAGACAAATAGAAAGAATAAGATCTGGTATTGAGATGCTGCATACAGGGTGCAGTGCCCGAAGCAGCGGTACAAGATCCCAGGTGATTGTCAGCAGTAGATCTGCGGCACTGCTCCATTCTGCAGCTTCCAGCCCTGCTGCTGCCATGCCACTGTGATGCAGCCCAACCATCCCTGTGATGATGGGATGGGTTTGCCCAGCTCGTGCTCAGTGCATCCACCATACAGGGCTGTGTACAGGGAGGGTGACCCCAGGAGCTGGCAGCCAGCATCACTGGGCACTTTGTGCTGAAACACACCTGCACTGGAGATGAGATTGGAAATCATGTGCCTTGAGGCCACCAGTGCCTGTGCACACTCACAGGATGGCCAAAGGTTGAGGCTGCAATGCAAAAAACTCCTTCACCATTGCTGCCAAGCTGGACAGCCAGGCCCTATGCAACACAGAGCCCCTCCTCTCCCTAATGAGACAAAATCAATGCATGTGGTGTCAGATCCCCCCCCCCCTTCCTCATGCTAAAGCTAAAGCAAAGCAGTTTTACGCTGCTTTAGACAACCTCCACTCCCGCCTGAGCTCGTGAGCTGCTGCATTTTGATGAGCCGACTTGCTATGCGCACTAAAAGTATGCAAAATATGTCAAGCCCAAGCAGAGATTTGAATCGAAATGGCTCTAATTACTTGTAATAATTTCTGCATTCCAACATAAAACAATGTTAAAAAAAAAAATAAATCTATTTGTAGCAGAAATGCTAAGTTATGGCCTGATACAGTGATGGAGCACCTGGTGGTAAGGCAGGGCCAACCCCAGGGAGCTCAGGTGTATGCAATGTATCTGAGTGACTAGAAGGGGTGGAACCAGGATCCAGCCCTTCCCAGACCTCATTTAAGGGTTGGCAGTGGAGGTGAGGGTGTTTTGTTGGAGATCCCTATGAAGGTAAGCAGATTCCTTTGTTTCATTTCCTGTGGTTGTTTCATTTAAGCAAGTTCTCATCTTGCTGTAGCCTGGGACTGTGCTGCTATGCTGTTGTTGCTGTGCTTTCTGTCGTGTTGTACCATTACAGTAACTAAAAGACAAATCACTTAGCAAGTTCCTTGCTTTATTAGGTAGTTTACTTTGCATTAGTTTGAATGCCTGATTGGGTGATGACCCAGAGCTGCTTAAGTGTAGATGACTGAAAGAGAGTTCATTGTCACTGACCAGAAAGTTAACCACCATGGAATCAAGGAATCATGAAGGTTGGAAAGACCTCTAATATCACCCAGTCCAATCATCCACCCACCCCCCCATACTGCTCACTAACCGTGCTTTTAAGTAGCACACCTACCCCTTTCTTAAACACCCCCAGGGGCAGCCCTACCACCACTCCCCAGGCAGCTTGTGCCACTTCCTGACCATGCCTTTAAAGAAGAATTTCTTTCTAATAGCCAATTATCATGGGGTCTACTTGGCTGTCAATCTGTCTGTCCCTTAACTGTCACCTTGGCACCACATAAGGGGAAAAGCTGCTCCTCTCCTTTGTTTTCTTCCTTTCTCTATCTCCCCAATGTCTCTACTACCCCCCAATCTTGTGGTGACTACTGGGGGCTCTGGACAGGACTCAGGGGCAATGGGCCACTGGTGCCTGGCTCCTTTCTGTACCTCAGCATCTCATTATCTGGAGCAGAGGTGTATTTTAGCAGCAAGGCAAGGAGGCAATGTAAACTAGTGAAACAGAATAGTGTTCCCCATGACATCTTAACTCAAGAGGGTATTGAGGCAGTGGAACAGGCTGCCCAGAGAGCTGTGGGTGCCCCATCCTTGGAAGTGCCCAAGGCCATGGATGAGCCCTGGGCAGCCTGAGCTGATGATTTTTAATGTCCTCTCCAACCTGTGCCATTCTGTGATCAGCATTTGGGAGCTGATTACAATTACTGGGCTGAATAATTTGGCTGTAAGCACTGCCGTTAAACATTTATTGCGTTCTATAACTTTGAAAACATTCTATGGACCTTGTTCGTTATAAACTTGCGTTTCAAGTAGTATCAAACATGAAGGTTTAGAGTGAATAGAAATAGATCCTGGTCAGTGGCTGTGTCACTGCCTCCTGGTAGCCCCTTCTACCCCTTACTGTGCCTTGCTTTGGTGTTAGGAGCAGCACGGGGGGCTGCAGCAGTGCAGTGCCATGGGGCTGGGCACAGCCACGCTGTTGGAGGCACAAGGAAGGGAGCACCAAGCACGTGGCGGTGGCAGCCAACCGGGCCCTTCATTTAGACAGATTAAGCAAGTTGCTTATTGCCTGTGACATAATTTAGATGAATGGTGTGGGTAATCCATCAGGCAGACCCTGCGCAAGGCCCTAGAAGCAGCCGGTGGGAGATCCCATTACCTTACATGTGTTAACAGCCAAACTCCTTTGTATAAACAACAAAGTGGCTCTCCTGAAAAGGGCCGATTTTCCCTCATTGTCTGCGAGAGGAGCAGCGGGCGGTGGTGATGGATGGTGGTACTGGCAGGGCAGGAGGCGACGTGCAACGGGGGAAGAGGGACACCATGTGGGGACACTGCTCTGCTCCAGGCTGCAGCTCTGCACGCTGTAACACCTCGTGCTGCAACGCTGCATGCTGTGACTGTGTGTGCTGCAACACCTTAAGTTGCGTTACTTTGCATGGATGCGGCAATGCACGCTTTGTTGTGTGTGCATGTTCCGCAGTGCTGCGTGCTGCTCCTCATGCACTGTGTGCTCTGCATGCAAGCAGGGTGGGCATGGTGGGGGGTCCTGAGGCAGCAGCTGCATGAAAGGCTCATGGAGGGGAGGGGGTGTCCTGGGCTGCAGCCACCAATGTGTGAGTGCTTGGCAAAAAGGGTTCAGACACCAGGGCTTGTGCTGGCTCAGTCCTCTGGCAATGATCAACATTAAAAATCTCATTAGGCTTTTGTTAGAGGCACAGAAAAGCAGTTATAGCATCTTAAATATTGAGTATTAAGCAAAGGTTTCCATTAACAAACCGCTTATTTCCTTTCCCTTGGGCAAGAGCCAAGCTTTAAAGAACAGGAACACCAGTGCTGGTGATTCCTGCTCCTGGGGTGCTCGCTGAAACCAGCTGGGGATGCTGCTGGAGCTGATCTCACTTCCTTGGAGTCAAGGAGTGGAGAGGGAAGCAGCAATAGGGCTAAATGAGGCCTGGATCTGAGGAGCATCATGGACCCAACATGGCTATGGGGCTGCAGGGGCCACAGTCCTGGGGGTACCCAGCAGTAATCACTGTGTCCTCTGCAGCCAAGAGGGTCCCTGCTTTGCTCCAGCTCTAAAAGAAGCCACGGAAGTCATTTATTGCTCCACAACTCCCCACCAGGAACATTATCCCTTAATTGCTGCATTTATTCAGACTTATTCTGTATATCTAACAATAATGAGTATATTAGATATGTAATTATTACTGTCATAAACGTAATAGTGACAAAACAATAATTGAAATAGTGTCTATGAGGATAATTCGCCATCGCAATTAATACTGCCCCGCTTAGTTAATATGTCACGGTTTAAAATAAATGCTGTCATTACTCCATTACTAATACCACGTTATAATAATTATTGCAGCAATAATTAAGTGTCTATAGTGATCATGAATTGCCACGGATTGGGATAAAAATCTCTGTAAATAACACAGGGACAGCTTTGCATTTGGTTGCAGGAGAGCTGGGAGCAGCTCTGGGTGCTTTGGTTGGGCAATGAAGTGCATTTCCTAACCAGCACAGGTACTTCACGATAACTCAACTTTACTCGAGTCCAACTCAATTTTCTCAGATTAAATAAAATTTCCAAGTGTCACTCAGCAGCAAACTATCAGTTGGAAGGTGGTTGATTTTTCTAACCCCATCTCTGGTCCAATTACAATTTTTAATCTATATGTAGATAATGGTGAACAAAACCCCTGTAGAAATGTCAAGAGTGAGGAGGTTATTAGCTTAGTTTTAATTACTGTCTATCATTCTTAGAAAAGCGCAGTAACCTGATAAATTAGGTGACAGCTCTGGCTGTAGGAGTTTAGGTGGGCTTTAAAGAAATGAGGTTTTTTAACCAGAGGTGTTGATATGGGCAATCCTCCCCAGCACCAAGTAGGGTGAGGTGAGCTGCATGGCCATGTCCTGGTACTGCCCAGGGATGCGTGGTGCCATTCACTGGTAGAACCCATCCTCAGTCACATCTTCATTCTCATCCCAGTCCTTCTCTTCATCTTCATCCTCAACATCATCCTCATCCTTATCTTCATCCTCACTCTTCATTGGAACAGGTTGCCCAATGAGGCTGTGGACGCCCCATCCCTGGAGACATTCAAGGCCAGGCTGGATGTGGTTCTGGGCAGCCTGGTCTGGTGGTTAGGGACCCTGCATATAGTAGGTGGGCTGGAACTGAATGATCATTGTGGTCCTTTTGTATCCAGGCCATTCTATTGTTCTATGACTGTCGTTGCCCTCACAGCTCTGGTGACACTGGCCCCTTGTGGATCCTGCCTATTGCTGCAGCTGGGAAGACCAGGAAGGCACTTCATTTGCTGAAGCCATCATTTGAGGTGAGTTTCAATTCTAAAGTAGCACAGGACTGCTCCTGGAGCCCATCCTGTTTGCAGGGTGTCCATTGCTTCTAAGGAGACAAGCTGCCATTTTGCTCCCCTAAAAAGCACCTAATATGGCAGGTGAAACATCAGAAACAAGGCTCAAGACTTGGGGAAAACATTATTTGGCTACGAAGTATTCCCATTAGGAATGTTAAATTGGAGATGAAAAGTAAATGTCTCTAAAAGCCTGGAACTCAGCACACATCATCTGCCACATGTACACACAGGGGCCATTTGAAGCCTAAGGCAGCACCTGGCCTTGCTGCTCTTTGGGAATGAGAGCACAGGGATGTGACACAGTGAGGTGGGGTTCCACATCTCCCCATAGTGGCTCTCGGAGCTCCCTGGCCCTACTTCCATGGGCAATGTCATCCCTCTTTGGCATAGCACGCTCTGGCTATGGTGGCCCTGCTGCATGTCGGTGTGGATATCCTTGCATGGCCGTGCTGCATCTATCAGCTAATAAACAGTTCATTATGCTGGAAGAATTATCTTTTCTGGCATTAAGGTCAGCTGTAAGGCGGACATTATTACTGGCAGGAGGCATAGAAGTGCAGACCATGGCAGATAGCAGCCTGTAACTCTTTATTATTTATACCAATGCAGCTGTGCTCCAGGGGATGGAGGTGAGGTGGCCGTGCTCACCCAGTGGCCCATACAAAACCCAGCCTGCTTTTGGGACCCAGTGGGATGTTTGCTCCATGGCTGCAACCCACCTTCTCCACTCCCTGGTCCAGTGGTGATGCCCACGTGGGTCAGGGGGTGCTGCTGACATTGCTATGGCAATCAGGGCTCCCTTCCACACTTTTTGAAATTAAAATGTGCCTGCGCTGGAAGTTGTTATCAAAAATAGAAGCATTTTATCTATCTTTAGTGCAGAACACAGATTGCATGGAGACATTCAATTTGGAGTCAATTTAAATTTCAATTGTCTGTGAAATCTAAATCAATAGGCTATAGTTCAATGGCGCTTTAATAAAACAGGACATAACAGAGAAATCATTAGGGATTACATATGATAAGAGATTGAAAACAGTGTCTGCGTAATGGTGGGGGAGCCATTAGAGAATTACCTCAAGCATTTGCAAGTAAACCAACAACCTTTTTCTCCTCCTGAGACTAACAAGAAGACTTAATCGTGCTGCAGCGCCTAAAAATACATCTCTGTCAGCTGTTGGATTGGGCCGGATTCGCCGTGATACCCAACTGCTGTGCGGACCAAGGTGAGGAGGGGGTGGCTGGGGGACGTGGAGCCCAGCAATGGGATGGGAATGGGGAGTGTGGGCAGCTCTGGTAGGAGTGGGGGCTGATGTATGGGTAGGGGGTGCACGGCAGCAGCCTGAGCTCTAGGACTGGGGAAGGCAAAGAGGCCACAAGGTGGGGAAGAGTAGATTGGGTTGGATTAGATTACATTGCATGGGATCACATTGCCCAGCACTGCGTTGCACTCCATGCCGTTGGGTGGCATTTGCACAGCACTGGATTGCCCAGCGCAGCATCAGATTGCACAGCGCTGGGTCAAATTACACAGCGCTGCACAATACTAGATCAAATTGCACAGGACAGCTGAGCACAGCTCTGAATCAGCTTGCACTGCACAGGACTGGATCAGATTGAGCAGCACTGCACAGCTCTGGATCAGATTGCACAGCATTGCACAGCACTGGATCTGTTTGCACAGCACTGCAGGGGAGCCCAGAAAAGCAGCTTTGAGCTGCACCCTGCCCACCAGTGAAGTAGTGATGTTTGCATGCTGTTGCACCCACTTAGTTTGTTTCCTGCAGATGAGGTGATCAGATGAGATCAATTAAGCTGTAAGTGCGTCTCAGGTATTAAAACAGTATTAATTGGAGCTATGCTAAAAGTAGATTTAATTGCTGCAAATCCTGTTTGCACCGGTCTGGAGGAGAATCAAGACAGCAGAAGACGTTGACGTAATCAGGAGAGTTTTGCAAGGTCAGAAAAGCCTCAACAGCAAAAAACAAAGTGTCCTCAGCTGCCACAGGGCCTGGCACAGCTGCAGTAGAGATGTGTGCATGCACACACTACATGCACACACCATGGGGGCACTGTTAGGGTGCTGCAGGAGCTGCTAAAAGCCCTGCACAGCCTGGGGAGAGGGCTCCTTTTTGCACCAGTGTAGCAAGGAAGGAGCTAACCCTGAGATTAACAATTTCAATAACAAACCAAGCAAAGTTAAGGGCATTTGAAAAATGTTTTTACAACCTTTGGTTAACCTGCAGTAACAGCTGTTTGAGCGCATATAAATAAGACTATTCTGTGGAGGAGACAGGAAAAATTGGTTTTATTTTAAAGGACACTGTTTGGCTCCTGCAGTGCAGTGGCATCTGAGGAAATATTGTGCAGCGGCTGCTGTGCGTCATGTGTAATGCTCAGAAATGCAGCCATGGAGAGCAATACGTTTGCTGGCTCCTGACAGCTGGGAAGCCGGGGTGTATTTTAAACCCAGCATCTCTCCAAAGGACCATTTGGAGAGGGAGGAGAAGGAAAAAGCCTCCAGGATGGCTGGGTGCCGGCCAGCCCGGCATCGTGGTGTCCCTGCCTGTGCTCCCCTGCCACCAGGTAAATACATCCCCTCCAACGAGGCTGTAAAGCACAAGTAATCCCCGCTGCCCCTTCTGCTAGAAAAAATCATGGCCTGGATTGGAAGCAGAGACACGCTTTTCTCCACCTGGAAATAAAAGTGTCACACCACTTGCCACTTCAAATCCGAGCAGAACGGGCTCCGGAGGCCACTAGAGAGAGAGACTTTAAGCCTCGCTGTTAAGAATTACAAGAGATCCACTGGGCAGTGTGGAAATACAAGAAATACTACAATGCCAGTGCTAAAACCTAATGAGAAATGGAACAAGCTGAGACAGAAGCTTAACAAGAAATAGTGGACAAGTCCCCCAAGAAAAACTGCAGGCGGTGAGGAGAGGAGCTGCCAGTGGCTCCGCAGTCGTATTGATCAGGGCCTGAGAAATAGGAGGGGGCCTTTGGAAAGTAGATAAAGCAGGAGATATACAGCAGTAGAGGGCCAGAACTGATGAAAACGGGAGAAAATGTGGCTTAAATCAAAGTGCAAATACACAGAAAGAGAAAAGGTAATAGGATTTGTGTTTATGGCTAAAGAGGAGAGTTGTGGGGTGGTGATCAGGCACGGTGGTAATTGAAAAGAAATGGAAAGCAGAGCTCAGTATAAATATTTTTGGGGAGAAAGTGGGCTGAAAACTTGAAATAAGCTATCGTTAGTATCAGCTCCAAGTGGAATATGGGAAGAATATGCAAGGAATGAGAACAAGGGTTTAGGGAGGGCAAAGGTAAGGGCTCAAGGAGCAGACCAGCTTCTGCCTGCCCAGTGTCACTCATACCTGAGCAGTGGTGGGGTTGGACCAAGAAAGGTTTCTTGGGGCTGTGTAAAATGCTGTGCATCTATGTGCTTTCTTTTCTGCTCAAAACCCAGTGGAAATGTCCCTCTGTGCTGTGCCTGCCTGGCTACATCCCTCCTGCTCTGCAGTGCAGGAATGCTGCAGTTTCCAGGGACCACATCGCCTGGGTCTTTCCCTTGGGTAAGTGGGGTTGTGATGGGTTCATGGGGCAGGGCTCATTTCCCACCCTGGGGCAGGAAGGAGGTGGTTGGTGACCACTCTGTGCACTCGGGGATGCAGTTACCCCTGGGCACAGCACAGTGTGAACCCTGGAACTGTGGGGTGCATGGTTCAGGACCAGGCAGCAGGTGCTCTGCCTGAGGACTTTTTGGGGGGTAGTGCCATGCAGGCTGCTGCCTTCCTCTAGCTCTCAGACTCTGCCATAAGGCAGGAATTCGATGCACAAATTCTTTGCATCCTGCCTACTAAATCTTACCTGTCTCCAACCTGCTGCAAGGTGTGCTCACCAGCATGCAGAGCACCTCTGCCAGCTGTGGGGTTCTGCAGCCACTCTTCTCACTCCACGGGCACAAGATAGCAGTGGATATTGTGGGGAGGGGGAAGTGTCTTTGCACACTCCCATGAGGTTGAGCCCCTCTGCAGGGGGTGAGCTCTCTGTATTCTACCTGGGTGCACACAGTGGGGCTGCAGGGAGTGTGTGGCAGCAGCATCCTGCTAGGGACAGCCCATCCGTCCATGGTGATTCAGACAGCTCCAGATCTGTTCCCAGGGAGTGGTGGCATCCCCAGTACCCACAGCCCCAGGGCAGCCTGCTCCCTCCAGTTGCTATGGCAATGAGACTGAAAGGTTTGGCTTTGCTCCCACCATGCTCTGCGCTGAGCATCCATTCCTTCACATGGGCATGGCTGTGGTCAGACCAATGATGGAATATTAATATTAATCTGAACTAATTGCAAGCAAATCGCTCCCACACTCTGTGCTGAGCCTGGCAGCCATCACAGCAGCCCTGGTATCTCCCAGTGTCCCCAGGTGGGGGGCAGGTCCTCATGCTATTCCCGACTGCCACCAAAACCTCCCTGCAGTGCTCTGCCACACTGCTGAGATACCTTCCTCATCTGAAAAAAGTAATTATACAGAAAGGTCGTCCTTATTTATTCTTTCATGACGCAAGCCCCAAGCGACTAGATAGTCAAATTAAGGCTCCGAAGTGTTTAATGAAGGCTGGGAGTGGATGTGGGGTCTGGATCACAGCAGGAGCTGTGCTCAGCACTCAGCAAGGGGCACAGGACCCACGGCTGCTCCATGTGCTGCGGAGCTGCAGCCCCAATGTACCGCCCATGGAAGTGCAATATTCACAGGGGAAGGATTTTTTTTAATAGGGCCCCATGGAGACATCAGAGCAATTTTCAAGGAGGTTTGAAGCCACCGGGAAGCTTATTAGATCCGTTCTGCAGAGTTAATTTGATGTTGGTAATCAGTGAGCAAGTTAAGCAGTTAAGGAGCTGGTGGCTGCCAAACGGTTTGGCTGCTGAGCCCGCTTGTAAGCAGCGGTTACTAATGAGTGCTTCATGAATATGAATGAGAGATGATTACAGTGTGGAAAGGGCAGTCAGCAAACCATAAACTTAATTTTAATCTTTTTATTATCAAAGTCACGTTATTAATAATAGACTTTACATGAAGACCTGGTTTCATCAGCCCATTAGGGCGGTGCCCGCTCAGCACCAGGGACAGGGCCAACCTCCATATGTTGTGCCCATCACCAACAGCACATGGAGACCCCTGGATGGGGCCATTTGGGGTGCCCAGAACATCCATTGGGCTCTTGGTGCCCCATGGGTGCCCTCATCCATTGCCATCCCTTGTGGAACCCATTGGCCGCTTGTGAGTGAGATGGGGAACTGAGCGCCCAAGTCTTGGCAGCGTGTCATGAGTAATGCAGCCCTCGCTCCCCATAAAAGGATGATCCCATTGTCTCCGAGACTAATTAATTGTAATTATTTTCATATGACACTATGATATGGGCTGCTCGTGTAACGAGGCGGCTGTTCCGGTGTGAAATGCTGAAGCAAGGAATGTAGAACATGCTAAAAAATATTAATCTACAAATGAAAATGATTTTAATTGGATTCTGCCTTTGGGGTCGGGTCACTGTTACATTTTCAATCAGAGTTGTCCACTCAGCAAAGCAAGCTGCACAGCCCTTCCAGATGGAAATGGTGAGTGGCTCGCAGAGGTTAATAGGAATGTTGGAAAATAAATAGGTTATTGATTGATAATAACAATAAGCTGACTCCAGTTCTACCTTCCTGACCTTCCCTCACCCAACTTAGAGAAAACTCAGTTAGCATCTCATTATGGATAGCCTTCCAGTCCCACGTATTAATGAGAACATGTGGGCTGAGGGGGCCAGGGGATCCCCTGGAGCCCTTCCTGATGTACCAGCAGCTTCCAGGGCCACCAATATGCACTGAGTGGATAGGAGTGGGGTTTTTGCCCAAATGGGTGCAGCCCTTACTGCACACCAGCAGCCTAACCCTGGCTGCCGGCACTGCATGTGCCGTGGTGGCAGTGATGCTTGGGGTCAGCAATGGGTTCCCCAAATAAGGTGCATTAGCCTTTCCATTTCCCCTCCCACCACCTGATTTGTTGGAATGTAGATGCCACGCTGCTCTCAGTGCTGCCTGCATCCTGGTGCTGCACTGCTTGCTGCAGGCTTTGCCCAGAAATGAAGTGTTGCATTGCAGGAAGAAGAGCATGAGCTGATGGAGGTGTTTTTCCTGGTCTGGCACCACCACAGCCCTGGGTGTAAGTGCTGTTATAAAGTCCAAGCACTGATAATGTTCCATTATGCACAGTCCATCTTCTTAACGTTTTCAGGGTATTAACCCAGTGGAGCATTAGTTGTGAGAATTAGAAGTGGCCAGAAATAAATTATACCAAGAGAGAAGTGCAGTTTGGGACTTCATAATTTTAATTAGCATTACTTCCACCTTCCTAATGAAGTCAGGTCAAGGGGCCCACCTGTGCCACTGCACTTCAATCTGCACTGCAACCCTCAGGCCAAACAGAGACTGCCCATAGCATCCCTGTGAGGCACCAGGGCACCCAAAGGGACATGTGGGCATCTCCAGAGATCCCTGCCAGTGCCCATGGGGTTGGGCAGGAGGGAGAGGGGCCCTGGGACTGGTGAGCAGCCCAGGGTCAGTGCTCTGTCTGCCTGCCCCTGCACAGTGGCAGCCCCATGGTAGGCACTGGGGTGCTTAGGGACATGGGTAGCACTCAGGGCCCCACTGGCTCCTGGATCTGTCTAGCTGGGGCTGTCCTGCCCACCAGCCGTGGGGAGCTTTGGGGAGCCGAATGGGAGCGTCACCTATGGGTGCTCCCCAAAGCATCCGCTCTGCTGGCGATGTCCCTGCGCAGTGTCTCCGCTGCTGCTCGGGGGTCCGGGCTGAGCCCTGCGGGGACACGCACAATTCTTTGCGGGTTCGTCACCGCAACGGCTCGACAGTGCGAGGCTGCATACAGAGGGTTGCTGTCGGTTGGCGGAGCACGAGCTCCACCTGCTGCCATCAGGCCCGGCCGGTACCGCAGCTCCGTGCCTGAACCTCCTGGGCTGCACACAGCTCTTCGTCCCCAGACCCATACAATGGGTGTGCACCTGCTGCGAGCACCCTGATATCAGCTGGAATTGGGGGTTCTGCGCTGCCAGCTCCAGTAATGCCCCCCTTGCAGTGCTTCCCAGGCATGCTGGATGCACCACAGGTTTCTGCTCCAGTGTCTGGCCCTGCCCCAGCTGCATTGGGATGCAGCACCCCCCTCCACCCTGCACACATCCTTTAATTCCCCAGCCCCTCTGTCCTGTTGATGGGGTGGCTGTGGAGAGAATCATCCATCCTGGTCCCATGTACTTAGTGTCCTGGCATGCAAGGGAGCTGCCCCTCACCAAGCACTGCCTATAGTGTAATTCCATCAGCTCTCTTTGCTCCCTATGGAGCAGCCACTGGCTGCAATGCCAGGACTTGGAGACTCAGCAGTCCCAGGCTCTGCTCCTGCATGGGGGCCTCAGCAACCAGCAGAATGACGCTGACAGCAACAGAGGGGTCAATATCTGCACCCACTCCTCAGGATCTGGACCAACAGGGGTCCCACTAAGTCAGCCCACCCTCTCCCAGCATCCCTGGCCCCCCATGCCCCACAAAGACACTGCACACAGGTGTTTGCACACTTGCCATGTTCACAGCAGACATTACAGGCAGTAAGGACTTCCTCAGCCCCATGTCCCCTTCTCCAGAGCATTCTTACCCCATGCCAGCACTGAGCCCTGCACCCAGCAGCACTGCAGGAACACCGGGCATTGAACAGGCTATTGGGGACATGCCTGACTCAGCACCCCTGTGTCTGGCTCTGATGTCTATCCAGTCACAGGCCTTCAAGGCACAGTTAGGGCAGGAGGAGGTGACACACAGTGAAGTTCTCGTGCCCTGGTACAAGGTGTGTCCTGGGCAGGATGGGGTACCCCAGTGCTGTCTGGATCTCTGCCCACAACACTACTGGGGGTCCCACACCCCTCTTTACCACCACCTATCTCCAGGCAGGTCTGAAATGGGAATAGACAGAGAGACTGTTTCCCAGCCAAGGAAAACACCGGGCTGGGATAAGGAGTGCTGAGGTAGCAGGGGTAATACAAAAGAGGATGCATCTCCGCAGCTCCAGGCAGGCAAGACTTGGAGCACATAGCCCTGTGCTTATGGTGTAGGGATGGAGCAGTGCTCATTGCTGCAGGTTTCTCCCCAGGCCCTGAACTTATTGCCCAAGGGGATCCCTGCCCTGCCCTGGACCTGGCCCATCCTGCTGTCCTCCTCATCTTCCTGCTCCTTTCCCCATTTGGATCCTACGCTCCATGCAGAGCTGGTGTGTCTGCTCCCCCATCAGGAAGAAGCAGGCATCCTCCTCAATCAAACATTAGAGCATCAGCCCAAAAACTCCTCCTGATCACGGCCTGGCTGAGGGCAGGAATTGGATTGTTAGTGGTTAATGTGGAGGAGGTGGGGAGCTGCTTGCCCTTGGGTGCTGCAGATGCTGATTCCCCACTCATGGCTGAGGTGCAGGGGGCAGCCAGCTCAGTGCTCCCCAGCTGCAGGTCCAGGAGCCAGGCCTCTGTCCCAGGGGTTGAAGGCAGCACAGGGACAACCATCATCTGCTGGATGCAGGGCGAGCTGTGCCCTGTGCATACTGGCAACCCCTTATACACTGCATGCCAAACCTGGACAGATGGCTGGATCATGATCAACCCCATGCGGATGCAGGGGAGTTTTACCTAATTTCAGACCTATAGAAAGCAAAGCAAGGGCCGCAGCCCAGCCCCAGCATTAGCAGTGCACTGATTCTGCAAGGCAGAGTGCCTCTGGCCAGCTCATCACCATCTCTGTCACTGTCACCATCAGTGGGCTGGCAGGACATGGGTACCAACCCATGGGCAGCTCCAGCTTTCAAAGACTCATGGTTAGTTAGGAGCACACTGCGGGCACCACCTTTCTGCATGCATCAGGGTTACAAGATCACTGCAGAGAGAAAAAGGGAGTAAAGAGAGCCAGCAGAGTCTGCAGGGCACTAATGCAAAGAGGCTGTTTCCATGACAGGTGAACTGGGGCTGGGGGGCTCATGGCCATCGTGCTACTTTCTGGGCAGCTTTGCTGGATTATTGTGGCAACTGCCAGTCGTTGCTCATGATTTTGGCACTGTCCCCTTTCCACTCAGTTTCTTTTTCCTCATTGAACCGTGTGAAATTTGTCAGCAAACAACAGACCAATAGGGAAATTTTGAAAGCAGCCCTGGCCTGAGCCTCTCCCTTTGCGCTGCACTCAATGGCAGTGTGGGGTCAGCAGCCATGGGTCCCTGGGTGGGTGGGGACCACTGCTCATCTGTCATGGCCAACAGCGCTGGGAAGTTAAAGAGCAAAGAACAATTGTTAGAGGCAAGAGAGAAAGAAGTAAGGAGAGGTTAGTGCAGGCTGTTAGTAAAGAGAAGCATGGCATCGTCAGTCGCACTTAGAGAACGTATACGACTAGAAGAGAAATGAAGAGAAAAGCAGCAATGATTAGTTTGTTTAATTCAGTTCAGGAATGTGTTAGTAACACAGAGATCTACTGGCTTAAAAAGGAACTGAAAAGCTTCTGCTGATAAAACCATTTTTGGGCTTCCAATCAGCAGCAGAACCATATGCAACACTCTGGGCATTGCAGCCCCACTGCTGTAGAGAGCAGCCCCATGCAGGGGGCATGCAGAGGGGCTGCCCAGCCTGCCCTGCCTGCCCCACATGCTGTCTGGGTTCCCCAGCCCCACAGTGCCCCACATAATCCCGTACTTACCCAGCTTTTCTGTTCCCCTTTAAGGCCTGCGAGCTGTTAGTGAGAGCGGGGCTGTTAGTAGGGCATGCGCAGGTGTGTTAGTGGGTTAGTGATCACATAGGGCACTCGGTGCCCGGGGGGGGGCCTGGTTAGTGCTGGAGAGGAGCAGAGCACACGCATGCACAGCTGGGCATGGTTAGTCCCCACACGAGGCAGCACCTCCCTGGTTATGGCTTTGGAGAGCAGGAGGCGTTTTTGGGCTCTGCCACTGGATTATTATGGGATATGGGAAGGTGTCAGTGGATGGGAGAGCGCAATGCAGCCCTCCTGATGAAATGCTTGGAAGGGACCTGCTGCTGTCACCGTGCTGGTGGGGCACTCAACACCTGAGTATACAATGTGATGTGTAGCTCTGGCACCATGAGGATGAGAGATGGGCTCCAAGGAGGGGACAACTCCAGGAGTGCCAGAGTGTCTGCAGGAAGAAGAGGGCCCCAGCACCTGGCAGAACCATGCACAGGCAGTCCCATGTCCTCAGGCACTGCCACCACCATCTCTTCAGCTGTGTTCCCACAGCAGCTGGGCTGGCATCAGGTGGCTCCGCTGGGGCCGGCAGCTCCAGTGTCCATGTGCAGGCGGCTGTCACATCCCTGTGCCTTGTTGCACTCGGGTGAGAGCTGTGGCAGAGCCACGGGGCTGGTGGTGCTGGGAAGCAGAGATGCTGTGAGCACCCAGGAAGCAGACCCCACCTCACTGCCATGCACCCGTTGGAGCAACCCCTGGGCACACAGCCCATGCTGTGATCCCATTTATCCCAGGGAGGGCAGCTTTGCTCCAGGTGCAGAAGGAGCAGCCCCGAGTGCAGGCAGCACAACCCAGCTGCACAGACTTGTGACAGCTCTCAGGTTATGGGGCGAGCACAGGGCTGGGTAATACCAAGGGGTTCCCACCTGACCCACAGGGGTCCTACCTGTGCAATCTGGCTACATGGGCACAGTGCAGCGTCCCCCATCCCATCCGGCTGTTGCTCTGCGAGGGCTGCGCAGGGGACTGTGTGTGAACAGACCTCAGGTCAGTCATTAGCAGCTGCAAAAGAAAGCAAGCAACGCAGCAAGAGAGCAAGGAGCAGTGCCATGCCTTCGGATCAGCACTGAAATCCCTGTTTCAGCACTGCCTTGGGGGAGCATGGCACTGCCATGCAGTGAGGGCACCCCATACCCTGCAGTGCCCTCAGACCCACCGCTGTGCCCACAGTCTCTGCTCATGGGCTGTAACGGAGGCAGACATCCCGCCTGGCCATGTCCTGCTGGGCACAAACAGCACAAGGCCAATGTGGGAAAAGCAACAATGGCCCCAAGCCCCAGAGGGGCTGCTCTGTGATGACTGAGCACTTCAGCTGCCGAGCAGCTGCTGTTTGCTGCCTGAGGTTCATTGTTGCTGCTCTGCTTGGTGGGATGATCCCTCCTCCCTCCTCCCCCATCAGTGGATCTATTCTGGCCCCCACCCAGCACCCTTCCACCCCTCCCAACCCACTGCTGCCCCTCACCCCACTGCCGCCCTTTGTTCCCGTACCGCTCGGCCGCTGCTCTGTGAAGCAGAGCTGTAATGGGGAAAGGGGGGGAAGGGTCCCTGTGGGGTTGGGGGATCTCATTCCTCCTGGCTCTTGGGATGAGATGGACATGCACACAAAAGTGGTGGAACAATGAGGGAGAGAAAATGGCTCCCCAAAAGGAGCCCGGCAGCAGCTGTCACATGAACTCTTTGCAGAGGAAAGAGCTGTGTCAGAGCAGGGATATCCTCAACCTCTCTCCTCTAACACCCCCCCACACCTAACAGCACCAGGCCTGGAGGAAAATGGTGGTTTCAAGACAAAGAAGCAAACCAGTATTTTGCCTGCTTCCCTTCCAGGAGCACTGAAAATGAGGCAAGAATCCATTTACCTGTCTCGAGCCCTATTCTTGATGAGGATTCTGAAAAACAACACGAACAAGCAGTGCATCCATCAATATCGGTGCTGGTACTCAATGCGGGGCTGTGGGCATCGAACCGGGGGGCTCCCAGGGATGTACCCAATGCCCCCCAACCCTGAGCCTGGAGAAGGGCCACATTCCCATTGGAAAACAGCAGAGGGAAAGGGAAAGGCAGCATTACCTGACTTCCAGGTGGTGGCTGGCTTGGGGACGGTAGGCTGCATGCTCTCTTGGCTGCTGTACAGCTCCTTTGTGCTGCAGCTTTCCAGAGAGATTCCCTGTGCAAGATATTGCCATGCAAACTCCTCCCCCGCAGCCCCTGCCGGCCCCACAGCCCTACCTACGTGCAGGAGGATGCTGCAGCGCCTATGAAATGTTAATGCTGGAGATGCAGCCAAGGCAACATCTCTCCCTCCCCCCATCTCCGTGGCCCCAAGTGATGGGTGAGGGGTTGGGGCAGGAGGGGGCTAAGGGCAATGGCTGCTGCTTGGGGAGAGCGTAACAGCTGTGGGTGCTGCGGTGCTGGGGCTTCACTGTGTCACAGTGCATCATGTGCAGGCGCCCATGGGCAGTGCCCAGCCATCCCCATCACATTGCCAGCTTCAGCTTATTGCTTTTCCCCCACAGGCTGGTGTCTCAGCAGCCCCCACCAGCAACCTGCTTCCCCATCTCCTGCAGCACTGAGCAGGGACAGGAAGAGAAGCCCTGACTTGGGCACTGCCGTCTGCAAGGCTGCACCCTGCTGCTGTGTGCATGGCTGGATGGGTGATGCATGAATGCAGAGGGGTGTATATGGGCACATGCATGAGTGCACAGGTGTGCAGGGTTTTGCCATGGGTATGGGGGTGCAACACAGGTGTGGGGGTGCATACGTGAGTGCACAGGTGTGTGCTCAGGTGTGTGCATGGATGTTTGCAAGCTTGCAAAGGTATGGAGAAATGTGTGCATAGGTACAGAGCTGTATATGGGCATGGAGATGGGTGCACAGCATGCAGCTGTGGCCTGCCAGACCTTGCAGCTCCTGATTCCTCCTGAGCAGGGCTCAGGCAGCACGGTATCCTCTCCTGTCTGGTTGGAACTACAGTGATGGCTCAGGTCCCCTTGCAGTGGTGGGGACACGGGCACCCCTGTGGCACCCCATTGCTGCTCCCAGCCCACATACCCTCCAAGTGTTAACACACCACGTTGGACAATGGAGCTTTTATTGAGCTTTGCCACCATCACAGCACAGTCTGGGGGGTGCCTGCAAATGTGGAGCTGGCAGTCACTGCTGGACCCTGCGGATAGACTGCACCTGGCCAGTCTGTGCATGGGAGCCCCACTCCCGAACGTGCTTGTACTCGCCGGCATGGCTGTCACTCTCCAGGAGGTACTGGAAGCCACGATACCCAGGGTACTGTGAGCAGACCCACCTGGCCATGAATGGAGCAGGAGGAGCAGCGTCTGAGGGTGATGGCACTGCTAGTGGTCCCTGCACAGTGCCACCAGCCCTGCCTCACTACTCACGCGCCAGAGCAGACAAGGAAGGAGCCCACTGCACTGCTGCCCCAGCCCAGTGCAGGCAGTGAGGGGCAGTCGTCGCTCAGCTCCCCCCTCCTGCCCTGGAAGTTCTCCTGCTCAAACAGCAGCAGCTGGCTGTGCCCGTGCTCCTGCACCGAGATGTACCATGTAAGCACAGCTATGCATCAGAATGGATGAGGACAGCACGGGGTCCAGGCATGTCACTGCACTGGGTGCTACTCACAGCACAGGTGATGGGGCGGAAGGAGCTCATCCTGTCCACGTGGTAGGCGTTGCTGCCACTCCACGCTTCCCAGCACGGATACTCACCACGCTCCAACACGAACTGCTGCCCCTGGAAGCCGCAGTGCTCGAAGCCCACCCAGCTGCGGGAGGTGAGCATCCAGGGGTGAGCATCTTGGGGACCCCCCCACCCCACAGGACCCCCTGGCCCCACACTCACGCCCCACTCTCGATCCTGAAGGAGCGCACGGTGTTGAAGCCACGCTCCGGCGTGCTGTAGCACTCACTGGTGAACTCGTGCCGCTTGCCCTGGAAGAAGGGCTCATCCCACACCACGATCTGGGGAGCAGGGATGGATCAGGGCTCTGTGTGGGGCCCGGGCTGAGCTCCCAGCCTTCCTTTGCTTCCTGCACCTTCCAGAGGCCAGAGGACGACCTGCGGCGCTGGATCATCGTGGCTCTGCGTAGGAGGACAGGAGGACAGGAGCTGTGCCCTGGTGGCCAGGGGGAGGCTTGGGGTCCTCACTGTTCTCCCTCTGTGCTTACTGGGGATGAGTGCTGAGCCTGGAGGTGGCGTGAACAGCAGCTGTCTGGCAGAGCTTTTATAGCCTCTAGATAGAGACGGGGCAGGAGAGCATTACAGAAAGCCCTAACTCAGCACACGGCAGGAGGAGGGACTGGCAGAACAAAGGCAACACTGCGGGAGAGCCATGAGCTCGGGGACACCACAGCTCTGCTCCATGCACACCAGACAGGGGCTGTGACATAACCCAGGGTCTGTGCACGTCCCTAGGGCAGCCATGCCCTCCTCCTGCCCCATGCACAGAGCACAGAGCAGGGAACAATAGCATGGCAAAGCCAGGGACCAATTTGCAAAAGCATTAGAGTGGCCTAGTGGTGCAGATGAAGATTTATGGATCTATGGATCCTATCTCTGTACTCAGAGACCTGGGAAGAGCCCATAGAATCCACACTGTACCTAAATACCTTCTGCTTTTGCTTGTAGTAATCCCCCTACTGCATCATCCCAAGGCAGCGGTGAGGACAGAACACCCCTATAGCAGCAGGAGCACCCCTATGGCTGCAAGCCGGGAAGGAAACCAGGAGCAGGAAGAGAGGAGGTAGATTTGCAGGGTGGTGGAGGCTGGATATCAGCACTCAGGAGCCACCAGCACAGCAGCGTGGTTAAGAAAACACCTGGCTCTAAGAGGAAGAAATGCAGCTTAAAATAGAAACGTGTCTAACAACCATGAAAATGAATGCAAATTGAAAGCCAAGAGTCATGAAAACTGTCCACCATGACGGTGAGGAAGCAGACCCCGGGGAGCACTCGGAGCAGCAGCAGTGCAACACACACAGCGGTGCCACGGGGGACGGCATGGTCGATAAAGAGATGGGAAGAGATAAAGAGATCGATGAATGCTTTTTGTTTGGTATTTTGGGAAACGTCCCAGGTGATGCAGCTGAAATTGCACCACTATGAATTAACACTTTTGCCCTCAAGGGGAACGAAAGCAGCAGCTTCTGAATGAGGGCTGTGGGCTCGCTGAATGCGCAGCTATGGGTGATTTACTTTGTCCATGCTGGAAAGCTCATACTGATGCTGCTGAGGGTTTGATGGGACTGCAGGCTCCCAGCAGGCACAGGGAAAGCAGCTGCTGGCAGGGTGCCCCCAGGTGCCCCCCCCCTGCCCCCTCTGCCTGCCTCCCAGCAGCTGACACAGCACTGCTGCACCGAGGTGGGATTTGCTCCCATGCAGCACATTGAGAGGAGAACAAGGAATGGTACAAATGTGCATAGCAAGTGTTCACTGTGCTGAAAACTGGCTGTCGAGTGGGGATGGACGCAGTGGGCACAGGGAGCGGGGAAAGCAGGGGCTGTCAGCTGTAGCATCCTTAGAGGAGAACACTGTTTTTCTGGACTAAGACATTCCAGAAAATGGCTGATTTGATCACACATCACTTGATCACACATCACAATGCTCAAAGCATTTCACAATCTTGCGTCCTTTTTCCCTGTCTTGCACTCTCACAACTTAGCTGGGGGTACCCCATCTCTAGAGATGCCCAAGGCTATGAATGGAGCCCTGGGCAACCTGGGGGCAGCCACAGGGCTGGTGTAACCATGCCCAGCAGCAGCAGCAGTGCTGGAGCCAGGTGCTGGTGGGCTCCAGGGGTATATATGCCCTGTGAAGGGCCGCGGTGTCGGCGTGCAGCAAAGTGGCGCGGTCAGGTCTTCTGTTGTGCCGCTGGATAAAGGAAAGTGCTGGGTTCAGCGGCTGGGCACAGGGCCGGGGAGAGGCTTCCAGCTCTCCCAGCGCTTTGCAGGATGTGATGACTGGGCGGCCGCACAGACACTGATGAGCTGGCACTTCCATTGTGTGCCCGCCCGCGCTCTGCCCTTGCCAGGCTATAAAGTGGGGGCCCCGCTGAACCCCGAAACACAAGCCTGCTCCCTCCAACAAGAAGCAGCAGCTGCCCAGGTAAGAGGAGAAAGTCCCTGGGTGGTGGCACTTGCTCCAGCCAGTCCCAAGGGGGGGAAATTGAAAGGAAAATGCGGGTTTTCGGCTGTGCCCACACTGTGCCCACCATTCCTGGAGCATCCTGAACCAGCACAGTACTGGGGGGTGCAAGGAGGGTCCCACCCTCCTTGGGATCCCCCATCGTGGCACAACCAATGGGGTGCCCGCTGCAGGTCACGCCAAAGCAGGGCTGTCTCCTCCCACCCCACCACCCATCGGTGGCCCCAGGGTTGTCCTGCTGCCTGCTGTGCTCCCATGCACGCCTGTGTGGGACGGCCCCAGGGAGCTCCAGGTACCCCCAGCAATGGGGCCACACTCAGGGCTCTCCTGGGGATTGTGGACAGCTGGCACCTCCTGTGGCCAAGGCAGGACCCGTGTCCTGTGTGTCTCGGGGAGCTCCTCACCCCTACCCCAATACTACCACCACTGGGACTGTGTCCCCACTGACCCCCCCAGCACCTCTGTCCCCAGACCCGAGCTGACCACCGCGATGTCTGAGACCACAAAAACCGCTGCTCCCGGCCAGGCTGCAGAGGACAAGGAGAAGGCAGCCCCGGTGCCAGCTCCATCCTCCGACCCCACTCCTGTCACCAACAGCAAAGGGGAAGAGCCCTCCACGGAAGCTTTCAGGGTAAGCGTATGTGTCCCCAAATGGAAGGACAAAGTGTCAGGGAGAGGGACAGCAGCATTTCAGGGTCCAATCCCTTTGCTCTCTCCCAGATTGTCATCTATGAGCAAGAGAATTTCCAGGGCAGGCAGATGGAATTCACCAGCGAGTGTCTGAACCTGGCAGACTGCGGCTTCGACAGAGTGCGCAGTGTCATCGTCAGCTCCGGACCGTGAGTGACACAGTGGGGACCCAGTGGGGACCTGGGGCTGGAGCTGGGCAAGGGATGGGGTCAAAGCAGCATTGGGGAGGTGGGATGAGGCCTGGGAAACAGGAGTAAGGGTAGAAGCTTGGGCACCCAAGGAGGACAGGGATGAGCATGTCACACAGTGTGCCACCCCAGGGCCCTGCAGCGGAGCTGCTTCTTGGGCATTGCCTGTAGTGCTGAAGGGCCACAGGGCTCCTGATGTGCCATACTTTGCCCATCCCCAGCTGGGTGGCCTATGAACAAGCCAACATGCGTGGGGAGATGTTCATCCTGGAGAAGGGCGAGTACCCGCGCTGGGACACCTGGTCCAGCAGCTACCGCAGTGACTGCTTCATGTCCATGCGTCCCATCCGAATGGTGAGTGCTCAGCACGCCGGGCACCGCGGGCACCATCTGCCTGTCCCAACGTTGCTGTCCCCCCCCAGGAGGCCGAGGATCACAAGATCTCCCTGTACGAGTCTGCTGACTTCAAGGGCAACAAGATGGACATCCAGGAGGACGACGTGCCCAGCCTCTGGGCTTATGGCTTCTGTGACCGCGTGGGCAGCGTGAAGGTGCCCAGTGGAACGTAAGCAGGGGCTGCACCAGGAGATGCCAGGGGGGTTTGGGTATGACACTTAGCACTCTGTCTGCTCTCCCCGCAGCTGGGTTGGGTATCAGTACCCCGGGTACCGTGGCTACCAGTACCTCTTTGAGACCGGGGACTTCAGGCACTGGAACGAATGGTGCGCCTTCCAGCCCCAGATCCAGTCCATCCGCCGCATCCGGGACATGCAGTGGGACCAGAAGGGCACCTTTGTCACCCCCGAGGCTCCCTCCAACTGAGCTCGGCCCCGAGCCCTCCCCTCGCTCCCCCGGCACTATCCGTGTCTACCGACCGCTCCACTGCCGCCGCCGCGTGTACTCGAGGCAAATTAAACAGATCAGACGATGGAGCTGCCTGCTGCGTGCATCCCAGGGCTCGCTCCGTCACCCTCCTTCCCTTTGCTCCCATTGCTCTCGGTCTCGTCTTCCATTCTCTCCCTGCAAACCTCATAGTGTGACCCCCCCCCCCACAAAGGGGCAGCCCCAGCCCGTTGTGCACCGTGCATGGAACCACGCATGTAAAACTACCCAAAAACCTCAAAGCAACACCGCGCACACAGCACACGCAAAGCAGCGCAGCGCTGCGCTCGTGCCATTTGCACACCCACGAGCACGCACACTCGCACCGTGCACGCGCATAGCAGCCACACGCGTGCACGCCAGGGATCGCATGCGCGGTGGGGCGGTGCGCTGCGCGGGGATATCCCGGCCCCTCTGCGCGTGACGTTGCCGTGTGTTAACGCCGCTCCGTTCCGCGCTGGCGGAGGCGGCAGCGAACGAGGGGAGTGCGGCCCGACCCGATCCGAGCAGCGGAACCGTGAACCGCAGCCACAGCGGCAGGTGGGAGCGGGGACGGGCGGTGCGGGGCGCGCAGCGCACGGTGCGCGCAGTTAGCGCTGTGCACGGGGTGGTGCGTTGCGGGGTGCTCAGCGTATGGAACCCGGTGCAGGATGCACGGTGGGCAGTGTGCATGGGGTGGGTGATGCGGGGGCACTCGGTGCAGGGTGCACAGGGTGGTGCCAGGCGCACGGTGATCAATGCAAGGCATCCTGCATGGTGCTCAGTGTATGGCACTCAGTGAGCAGCATGCATAAGGTGGTGGTGCAGGGCACTCAGTACATGGTGCTCGGCGCATAGCATCCAGTGCAGGGCACTCGGATGTGGCACTCAGCACAGGATGTTCAGTATATGACACTCAGCGCAGGATGCTCGGTGAGCAGTGTGTGCACAAGGTGGTGGTGCAGAGTGCTCAATGCATAGCACCCAGTGCGGGGTGCTCAGTGCACGCAGTGATGCAGTGTGCACAAGAACAGCGCATGGTTTTCAGTGCAGGGTGCTCCATATAGGTTTTTGCTTCCTGCTCCTTGCCCTGTGCCCCTGCTCTCCCCTTTGGGCACCCTTAGGGTACCCTGCTTGCACCCTCCCATCCCTGTGCATTGCAGACAGTAGGCTGCAGCACAAGGGTTGTTGGAGCACTGTCTGTATAAGTGAGCTCCCATTCCCTGCTGCTTTATGGTACCACTGCCATGCTCTGTGCTCAGCAGTGCCTTTGGGGCAGGAATATCTCTAGCGTTGCATCACAGGGAAATAAAATATTTTGATTATGTTTCTTAAGCAAATTTGAGGTTTTGGGGTTTCTCTTGCAGAAACAACCTTTACTTTGCAAGCCGTGATCTCCGTGTATGCGGGAATGCAGTTTGTTAACACTTATGCTTTGGCATGTGGATTTGGAAATACTGTTTTGAAGATGGGGAGTGTTTTTTCTAGCAGTTCCTTTGATGTTTTTTCCTCCCTGTTGCATGGCACGCTCTGACCACCCACGCTCATGGGGAGCCTTTTGTTTTGCCCTGTTGGTGCACAGGAATGCAGAGTGCTGCCACCAGGACATGGGGACAAGGCAGCACATGATATATTGGGGTCTTTCCTCCTCCCTGGACAAGCTGGCTGCATGTTGCTGGGGTTGGTGCTGCCTTTCAGTGGCTCTGTCACTTGGAGTGCTGCTGCTGCTGCTGCATGTGTGAACCGCAGCCCTGCTTGGTCTATTTGGGGATTTTCAAAGACACTCGTGACCCAAAAGTGGTCTAAAATCCATCTGTTTGTACCAGGGTTGGCTTCTGGTTCCTGTTGCTGTGTCTGACTCTGTGGCCCACGGTTCATCTTTAGTTTGAATCAGCAAAAAACGCTCTGCTCTGCATGGTGCTGTTCTTGTCACGTGGGGGCCCTGAAAGCAACTGTTTGTGTTTTCCTGTGGATGCCATTGGTGCCCTTGAGCAGCAGAGTTTCATGCATGTGGGCCCTGCCCTACACCTGGCTCCTTGCACCCTGCCAACATTGCTCCTTGCAGTGCTGACCTGGGGCTGCACCCCTGGGTGCTGCTTGGTGCTGCCAGCTACTGCAGCCCTGCATGCTGCAGGGTAAGCATTGCCAGTATGGAAGGATGCCCATGAGGTCCATTGGCGTGTTTCTTGCTGACCTCCTCCATGGAGATGTTCACATTTCCTCATCCCTCATTAAGCCCACAGATCTGAGCTAAAACTTTCCATGCCACACCTCTATCATTTCAGGAAGTCACTCGCATCTGGTTTCTGGGACTGGTGTAAAGTAATTTAGGATCACATCACGCTTCTCGCTGGTTCTGTCACTTGTTTGCAATAGTTTGCAACGCTTCTCTGCTATGAAGAATGGGCTGGAGGCAGTGCTGTGTTGCAGACTGGGTGCTGCCTGTGCCTGGACACTGCTGTGACCACACGATGGCACAGCACAGCCCTGTGCTGCAGCAGGAAGGAAGTCTGCAAGTCTATATGTGTGTGTGTGCGTGTGTGTGCACATTGTGTTTGTGAGGGTGAGAGCTGGAGGAGTTTCCGGAGCAGGGCAGCTGTTAAACCACTGCACCAGGGAGCTCTGAGTTGTGTGTGGGTGCTGCTAGATGCCCTGCAGCCTCATCCAGGGTAGATCCCGTGGCTGAAGGAGAGGAGCAGGAAGTGTTGTGGGGATGGAGGGTGATGCATGTGCTGCAGATGAGCTCTGCTCCGTTGCACCATTGGTGCTGGGTGGAGTTTCCCTCTGGTTTCCCATTAGTGCTGAAGCAGAGAGGCTGTGTGACGTCCAGCTGGGCAGGAGAGGAGGAGGAGGATCTGGGGTGGCTGGAATAACAATTAGTGTCTGTACTTGAAATGTTCTCAAAAACATCCTCCGGGGCTGGGACAGTGCCATGCATGCAGGGACAGTGCTGTGTGCACAGGGACACAGCTGTGCCCTCACCGAGATGCTGTCAGGAGCCCTGCAGTTAGCATGGTACCTGGGTTGCTCCATGCATGCAGGATTGCTTAGTGCAGTGTAGAGCTGCAGGGAGATAGTAACTGCTGTGACAGTGGATGCTTGCAGTGCTGGATTTTGCCCCTGAACCAGCACCTGGGGGATCTGAGCCACGTGCTTTGACATCACCATGGGGCTGAGCTTTGCCCCACCAGCTGGGTGGGGGCTGCCTGTGATCAGCAAACAAATCAACCCTGTGATTTTTCTTCCCTGCTAGGTGTTCTCACAGCCATCTGCATCTCAGCACGAAGCTTGGCTGGCAGCACCATGAACTGCAAGGGGCAGGTAAGGCATGCCTGGAGCCCGCACCGGAGCACCCAGTTCCCCCATGGTACCTGGAGTCCATTGATGGATGTTTCATCCATCCGTCCACACTTTGCTCTGTTAATATTTCACTTCCCCGGCTTGCAGCCCTGTCATTGTGGAGGTCCTGTCAGTGTATAAATACGGAAGGCACTCTGCCTGCAGGAACTTTGGTGTCCTCATTTGTCACTTCCCCACCAACCTCTCTCCTTCCTGCATGGCTGCAGTGGTTCCAATTGCCCTGATGTCCTGAGCACTCCCACTGCTCTGTGCTGCAATGGGTCTTTGTGGCCGTTAGCAATGATTTTTAGGGCGAACATTTGAATACATTTACATGAGTGAGACAGATGGAGATAGAAGGGCTGAGCGGACAGCACTCATCTTTTTAATGGGCCTGACTTGGGGCTGGACAAAAGCCAGGGTGCTGTTTGTTGTTCCGTGTGACGTCTGGTTTAAACAAATGGATCAGCATTTGACTTCTTGGCTTTTACACAGCGTGTGGACGTGCATTTGAAACCGTTGGCGTCTGGTGAGATGACAGAGTGGATGGATGGGGAGTTAGCCATGGGGCTGTGTGATGCAGAGCACTGGTAGCTGTGTCACCTTGGGGTGGGACAGACCCTGGCATAGGCTGCTAATGAGGAGGGTTGTTTGCTATGGGGCTGGCACCGGGCAGGCCCTGCTGGCTGCTCCCCACTTGAAGGCGCTTGGTTAAATGAGCTCTTTGATGAAAAGAGTGGAGAGGAAAAGGAGCTTTTCTGAAGCAGTTCTTTGATTGTCAGTAAAATAAAGTGCACGGACATCTCGTTCCTTCCACTCACCAAAGCCCTGTAATCACAAAGAACTTGAAATCCCGCTGTGACCCCGGGGTAGGATTGCCAAACCTGCACTCACAAACCCGGGGGGGAAGAGGAGGAGGGGGTGGGAGCAGTGCCAGCTCTCCTGGGAGCCATGCAGGCAGCAGCACAGCACTGCGCAACAGCACTCCTGCAGCCATGGCCTGCAAGCAGACACTGCCTCAGTGCTGGGGGGGACTTCGTGTAAGTCAGGCTGGGGGAGAAAGGTGTTAAACACACCACAGGTTGCCATTATTGACGTGTTACCCTTGGCGTTATTTTAATTTCTTAGCTTGTTTCACCCTAATGGGTAATTGCTTCTTTCTGATTTAGGCCTTGAGAGGTGCGTGAGCTGCTGCTTTTGTTTTTCTGTTTATTTTCAGTTTCCTCCCTCCCCTGTGGCGGCGTATGTAAAACTAAAGAAAACGTAGGAGGGAGGGAGGCAGGTGGTTGGCAAGGAGGGAAGGAGGGCAGCGTGCCGAGCACGGGAGCTGCCCTGGGAGGTTTGGGGTTCGTGCAGGATGGAGCAAACCCCGAAGACTCCTTACTGGGTGAAAAGAAAGCTGTTTGGTTTTTTTCCTCCTGACCTAATTCACACTCGATCAAAAGGAATAGATGGAAGAAGGCGAAACTGCATGGATTGGGTGAGCAGGATCCCTCCTCTCCTAAACTCCCCTGAGCTTTGCTCCGGCCACAAACCTGAGATTCTGGGGACAAAACCAGCCAAGAACTAATCTGTTTGGGTGTGCTCCGAGGCGGGCTTTAATTACGTTCTGGGCAGAAGGCACCTAGCTTGAAATCTGCTGATAGGTAGAAGGGATGACGACAGCTCGGCACGGTGTGGGCGTCTGCAGGAGCTGCTGGGGCCAGGCTGCGGGCGGCCCTGCTCACAGAGCTGCTCTCTCTCTTGCAGATGCCCGCTGGGTTGAACGCTCTCCGGCTGCAAACTGAAGCGTGGTGACGTGGTGTGCAGTCCTTGCACAGCAGGACAGGATGCGGGTCACCATGCGGCGGGTGCTGCTGGTGGTGGGTTCGGTGGTGGCCTTAATGGTGACGCTACACCTCGGCCAGCAGGTCCTGGAGTGCCAGCAGGTGCTGAGCAAGAGGAGGCACAGGCTGATGAGACCCGAGAATGAGGAACTGGTCATGGTGGACTCCAACCACGTGGAGTACCGTTACAGCAAGGAAATGCCTCTCATCTTCATCGGTGGAGTCCCCCGCAGCGGCACCACGCTGATGAGGGCCATGCTGGATGCCCACCCAGAGGTGCGCTGTGGGGAGGAGACCCGCATCATCCCCCGCGTGCTGGCCATGCGGCAGGCCTGGTCCAAGTCAGGGAGAGAGAAGATGCGCCTGGATGAAGCTGGGGTGACAGACCAGGTGTTGGATGCTGCCATGCAGGCCTTTATCCTGGAGGTGATCGCCAAGCACGGCGAGCCGGCCAGGTATCTGTGCAACAAGGACCCGTTCACCTTGAAGTCCTCTGTCTACCTATCCAGGCTGTTTCCCAACTCCAAGTTCCTCCTGATGGTTCGAGATGGCCGTGCTTCGGTCCACTCCATGATCACACGGAAGGTGACAATAGCAGGCTTTGACCTGAACAGCTACCGGGACTGCCTGACCAAGTGGAACAAAGCCATTGAGGTGATGTACTCCCAGTGCCTGGAGATCGGGCGCTCTCGCTGCCTGCCCGTTTACTATGAGCAGCTGGTGCTGCACCCCGAGCAGTCCATGCACGCCATCATGAAGTTCCTGGGTATCTCCTGGAGTGACACCGTGCTGCACCATGAGGAGCTCATAGGGAAGCCTGGCGGAGTGTCTCTTTCCAAGTGAGTGTGTGCTGGGGTGGGGGCAGGAGTTCCTTGCTTGTGTCAGTGGGTGCTTTTCAGAGGTAGAAGTGGCAGCACACTCTGCTTTATTGCAGTTGGTTCTGTGTTTCTTAGTAAATGAGGGCTTGAATATTAGCAATTGATGTATGCAATAGAGCAGCCTGACAGGCAGGAAGCGAGTGATTGTCGTATTTCATCTCCCTTGACAGTGCAGAAGTAGCTTGGATCTTGAATTTGAAAAGAACTGCTTGCTCAGAAACGTGAGCTCTTGAATGCTTCTTTTCTCCACCCATCCTCAGATCTCCCTTCTGCAGTTTTGCTGCTGATGAATCACTTTCAGGGGTGGGCAGTAACTCCTGCCAAAGTTGGTGCAGAATAGAAGGAGTGCCTTCTCCCATGGAGACACACCCGAGCACTCCCTCCTGGTTGCCTGTTTTAGTGCTCCAAGACCTGCTTGGCTTCTCCCACCTTCTCCTGGTCTTTCCACAGTTCCTTTTCTAAGAGAGGCTTAGGACCCACTTAGCAAAATGTAATTGATTGCAGCTGGTAGCAGCCACCCAATGCAGGATGGATCCTAGTGCTGTGTCCCTGCAGTCACACTGAGACCTGAGCTCAGGGCTGCAGGAAGCTCATACAGCAGCAGCACCGCTGTGCCTTAGCAGCTCAGCCTGTGTGCATGGAGGGTACGGAGCTGTGTGTGTGCTGCATGCTTGTCTGGGGCACTGAAAGCAGCTCAGCTGGCAGCTAGGCTAACTGGAGACACTTCTGTCTGAGCCCGGTGTTATCTGTGAAATCCAAATGACAGCAATTTGGTTTGCTTTTTCCTTGATATTTTTTCTCCAGGATAGAAAGATCAACGGACCAAGTTATCAAGCCAGTGAACATGGAGGCGTTGTCTAAATGGATTGGACACATTCCAGGGGATGTACTGCAGGACATGGCCCACATAGCGCCCATGCTCGCCAGGCTTGGCTACGACCCATATGCCAATCCACCCAACTATGGCCACCCAGACCCACTTGTTGTCAACAACACGCACAGGGTGGGTGTCACAGCCGTCCCCAGAGCAGGAGGAGCTCTGGCCAGAGTCAGAAAGGAGCAGCAGAGAAACAAAAGCTTGTTTCCTTCTGGGAAGCTGTGAATGATGGGTGTTCAGTTCCACCGAGATGATTTCCAAACAGAGTGACATGCAGTAGTTTGAGCCTCTTGTGGCTCAGATTGATTCTGCTCCCTGTGATTTTGTGGCAGTGTTCATTTCTTCTGTTGTGGCAGATCCTGACCTGTCCCTCCCTCCCTGACCAGCCCCACTCTTTAACCCAGACATGGGAGTTACTGGTTGTGATGTTATCTGGCTGTTATTGGCACTAGAAACTCCAGTCTGACCTCAGGAGAATCTTAAGCAGTGCTGAGTCTGTGCAGCTCACCAGCCACTCCCGCTGTCCCATGAGGAATGTGAGTGGATGCTTGTAATGCATTTGGGCTAAACCAGAAGAATCTTTTTTTTCTTTTTTTTTAGAATATTGACTCATGTCTCTGAGGCTGCAGAGCCACAGGCAGCATTTACCGGACAGAGGGGATTTGTCATGCTTTGGGTTGGACCAGTTCTCCCCAAACTGAGATCAGATTCCTTGTGTGCACTCCCCGTGACAGTGCCCTTGGACACAGCGTCCTTTGCTTCACTTCTGGAAGCAGAGAATGCTGTTCCCTGTTGTCTCTGCAGAGTGGAGAGCTGTAGCACAAACCTGGCAGGTCAGAGGAGCTCCCCTGGAGCCAGTCACAGTCTGTATGTTCTGGGCTCTTGCAGTTCTTCCTTTCTCTCTGTGCTTGCTGAGCCATTTCAGGACACAAATGATTTGGGTGAACAGTCACTAAGGGAGAGACCTCCTGCTGTTGTCCAGAATCCCAGCTTGAACTAGAACAGCTGCTCCTCAGGTCCCTGCTGGCTCACCAGTCCTGGAACATATGCTGCAGTTAACAGTGTACACTTGCTGATGTTTGTACAGTCATTGTCCAAGAAGGGGTCACTATTCTTCTTTTTTTCCATAGGTTTTAAAGGGGGATTATAAAACGCCAGCCAACTTGAAAGGCCATCTGCAGGTAAGAGTTTGATGCCATGTCTGAGTGCTTCGCCCTGTGTGGTTATTCATTGAATCATCTGAGTGGGAAGGAACCTTTAAAGGCCATCTGCTCCCACTGCCCTACAATGAACATGGACAGCACAGCTCCATCAGTGCTCAGGGTCCTGTCCCCTGACCTTGGGTGTTCTAACATATATATCACTCAGATGTGATATCTACCACATCTGGGTGCCTGGCCCCCTGCTCCCTTTTACTGACACTTGCAGGCTGTTTAGGGGAGGGTGGCTTACCTGACTTCAAGTTACAGATAGATCTTCTGTTTCTAGTGCTTGTGATCACGCTCAGGTGTCAAAAATACAGTTAGTGTGTCCTTTCCTAAAGAGCAGTGTTGGAAAGCAAGGGATTACCATCTTTTACAACACAGAGCAGTCAAACAGCCATCATCTATACGGACTTAAACATTATTTTATTGGCTCTTCAGATAGAGCCACCTGCCTGAATAAGAAATGCAGTAGATGAGTGTTGGTTATCACCAGTGTTTTCATCAAAGGTGTCTGGTTTTACCTGTTCAACATAAGGACTCCTAACAGATTGATCTGCATTGCCAGCATGTGAAAACATGCATAGTCAAATCCCAGAATGAGGAAACGAGGCTGCTAGTGCATCAAAGACACACGTGTGCTCCCTGCAGGAGGTGTCAGCAGTTGCTGAGTGGCTGCACATGCAGTAAGGAAGTGAGAGACTCGTGGCGAGGTCTCTTGGCTGCCTGTTCTCTGTTGTTGTACCACTTTTTGTCCTGCTCATTTCCCTTTTTCTTGCTCCTGGGAACACCCTGGGAATGCTTTGAATTGCAGGTAGCGACTTCAAACTGATCCTTCTATATCTTGGTTATTCTAGGTGACTCAGAACACATCATCTTCTCACTAATTAATGATTTCCAGGTAAGACCTTGTACTTTAATTCGGGAGTCACACAAACCTGCCTGGAATTGCTACAAGATTAGCATTATGCTTCTATCATTTCCTATGCTTGTGGATTGCCTGGGCTGCTCTAGGCACATTCATTATGTCAATGATCTCCTTCACAGTTGCTTTAGGTTTTCAGAGCAATGGGAGACAGTTTGTCAAATCTCTTCCTTTTCTGAGCTCTGGAAACAGGATTAATCCAGCAAAATCACAACCAGCCACTTGGGGGTGTTATTACCGGGTGTGGAGAGGGCAGAAGGGGGGTCGTGTATGTGTGTTGAGCCCCAGCAGAAGGGGGGATGTGCCCTGTGCATTTCACAAGGGGGTGGTGGTGTTTGCTGCCAGCTTGGGAGAACAGAACAGCTCTCCTTGATTTCTGCAGCAGCTGTTTGTGTGTCAAAGGCTCTGAGTACAAACAGGTGCTGTTGCCCATCACGCAGGGGTTGGAGCTCAGCATCCAACAATTGCTGTCTCACAGTGGTTTTCAAGTTGGCTGTTGGGACTTCCTGACTGCTCAGACTGTTTCTTCCCTTGCAGGCTGCTGCAAACGGCCCCGGGTGGCTCCGTAAAGAAGAGTTTGCAGTCGCACCGGTGGAGATCTGTTATCCAAGCATATTGCTTGCTGATATTGCCAAAATGACTGCCGTGCCAGGAATGTATTTGCATTTATTTGCAAAGGCCAAACGTTGTACACTTCGATACCACTCGTCTCCCTTCGCTGGATGCTCCGTGGTGAAAGATCTGTGGAAATGAAGCACGACCGACCCTCCAAAGTGCATTGGAAAAGAGATTTCCTGTTATTTTCAGTGTCTCGTAATGCTGTTCCTTATACGTGCAGATCAGAATAGGTGTCATAACCGTGTATAGAGCATTCGTTGTACAGGTGACAATGCGGTGGACTGTCTCTTCCGTTCACTTGTCATTGACAGATTCTATTTAAGAATTAATATATGAGGTCAATCGTTTCACTCCTGGCTGCACTCATTCGAGTAAACTCTTGGAAAGGGCTGACAATAGCAGGACACGGGGAAATGGTTTTAAGTTAAAAGAGGGAAGATTTAGGTTGGATGTTAGGGGGAAGTTCTTCACTAGGAGAGTGGTTAGACCCTGGAACAGGCTGCCCAGGGAGGTTGTGGATGCCCCGTCCTTGGAGGTGTTCAAGGCCAGGTTGGACGGGGCCCTGGGCAACCTGATCTATGGGGATCTATGGGGTCTCTATGGGGATCTATGGGGTCTCTATGGGGATCTATGGGGTCTATGGGGTCTCCTGGGCAACCTGATCTAGTAAAGGTGTATTTTTGGTGGCCCTGCCAGGCAGGGGGGTTGGAACTACATGATCCTTGAGGTCCCTTCCAACCCGGGTCATTCTGTGATTCGTTTCTCATGACTAGAGAAGTGATTTAATGTCACAGAGCTGCCTCTCGGGATACCTCCCGAGGAGCTGCTCACCGACAGGGGGCGCTAGAGGGGCCGTTCCTTCTAGCCAGCATCTCTATGGTTAGGGCATGGTTAAAGTGACGTATTTTTCCGTCGCCGGAAGTGATGAGGTTCGGTTCCGTCCCGCCGCCATAAGAGCGGTAGGTTGGAGCGGGGCCGGGTCGTCGCTCGGATCCATCATGTCGATGTCACACTTATACGGCACGGACGGGGAGGATGGAGTGGAAATGGAGAACTTCGAAGTGTCGGATTGGGACCTTCAGAACGAATTCAACCCACACCGGCATCGCCACCGGCAGACCAAGGAGGAGGCCACCTATGGCGTGTGGGCCGAGCGGGATTCGGACGATGAGAGGCCCAGCTTCGGCGGCAAGCGGTGCGGGATGGACCGGGCCGGGCTATGGGGGATGGTCACATAGGCCCAAAGGGCGTCAGGGCAGCAGGGGGTGGGTTGTGGGTATAGTGGGGTAATAATAAAGTGTGTTATAGATATAGGTTAAGCTAATACATAATCAATAGTCTCCTCTTCAGTTTGATTACATATTCATTACGTTCCCTATGACCCCGTTCCCCGCAACCCCATTCCTTCATTCCCCCTGACCCCATTCCACTGACCCCCTTAATAGCAGGACACGGGGAAATGGTTTTAAGTTGAAAGAGGGAAGATTTAGGTTGGATGTTAGGGGGAAGTTCTTCACTAGGAGAGTGGTTAGGCCCTGGAACAGGCTGCCCAGGGAGGTTGTGGATGCCCCGTCCTTGGAGGTGTTCAAGACCAGGTTGGACGGGGCCCTGGGCAACCTGATCTAGTAAAGGTGTATGTTTGGTGGCCCTGCCAGGCAGGGGGTTGGAACTCCATGATCCTTGAGGTCCCTTCCAACCCGGGTCATTCTGTGATTCTGTGACCCTTGCCGTTGTTTTGGGGTGAAATTCTTCTGTTTTCTTCTTGGTGTTATCTGCTGGTATCGTTCTCCCATGTCAGCATCATCTTGCCCGGGGGTATCTAATCCTTCTTCTTGTCAGAGGTCTCTTCTTATCTTTATTGCCCTCTTCTCTGGTTTTCTTTTGACTAAGTGTCTGTAATTCCCCTTTTCCCTGCCCTTTTAAATGTAAACTATCTACAGTTACCCTTTGTCTTGGTTTCTGTGAAGTTCCCCTTTCCCTTTCTATAGCAAAGTGTTACCTTACCACCATTTTGTGGCTTTGCTCACTCTTCAATTCCCCCCTTTTCTTTAATCTAGCAGGCTTTTACCTGCTAGATTCTTAATGGGTCTCAAAATAGGCTCCGTTCTCTACCTTTTGTCTCAAAACCTCGTATTCCCTTCTGGTACCTTGGTACAGGCACATAGAGCACTTTACTACTACACAGGTAAAACTTATTAACAACACCAACATGGCTATAATGATTCCGATCAGAAAGAGCTGCTTTACCCATCCTAAATTTGGTTACCAGCTAGTGAGTGTGTCCCACAATCCTTTTTCCCAACCTATGTTATCCTGCTCACTCTTCACCAGGAGGAGGAACCGATGTATATGTTGAAGGAGCAATGAGGTTTGGAAGACTGACAGGTCTTGTTTTGGTTCAGCTCTAGGGATTACTCGGCCCCCGTGAACTTCATCAGCGCGGGGTTGAAAAAGTCAGCGGGTGAGGATGTGTCGGATGAGGATTCTGATGAAGATGAGAAGCCCATTAAGCAGGAGGAAATCCCTAAAGAATTCGTGCCGAAGAAGTTGAAAACAGTGAGTGATCCAGGATGTTCTGAGGGAGTTGGGCTTGTTCAGCCTGGAGAAGAGAAGGTTGCGGGGTGACCTCATTGCAGCCTTTCAATACCTGAAGGGAACTTACTGCCAGAAAGGGAGTAAACTCTTGGAAAGGGCTGACAATAGCAGGACACGGGGAAATGGTTTTAAGTTAAAAGAGGGAAGATTTAGGTTGGATGTTAGGGGGAAGTTCTTTACTAGGAGAGTGGTTAGGCCCTGGAACAGGCTGCCCAGGGAGGTTGTGGATGCCCCGTCCTTGGAGGTGTTCAAGGCCAGGTTGGACGGGGCCCTGGGCAACCTGATCTAGTAAGTGTGTATGTTTGGTGGCCCTGCCAGGCAGGGGGGTGATCCTTGAGGTCCCTTCCAACCCGGGTCATTCTGTGATTCTCTTTGTAATGTATTTGTGGAGCTCAGAGGATAAGTCTGAGTTCTGGGAATAACAGAGCACTGAAGAAATGGCCTCAATTTGCGCCAGGGCAAGTTTAGGTTGGATATTAGGAAGAACTTCTTTACAGAAAGGGTAGTTAGGTGCTGGAATAGGCTCCCCAAGGAGGTGCCTGAATCGCCATCGCTGGTTGTGTTTAAGAGCCGTTTGGATGTGGTGCTCAGGGATATGATTTAGTGTAGGGTTTTTAGAGTTAGGGCACTGGTTAGGCTGCGGTTGGACTTGATGATCTTCAAGGTCTTTTCCAACCTGGGTAATTCTATGATTCTAAAGGGAGAACCAATTAACACTGATGTAGCACGTGGGTTATGGCATGAATTTGAGGGTTGTGTTTTTATTTTCATGGATATCCTGATGTATTGCTGTGTACCCCTGGGAACATCACTCCATTGTGGGTCTGTTTCCAGTTGTCAAGCACAAAAACAATTAGGAAGCAGCTTCAGTGAAGTCCCTGACAGAGCCTAAAAACTGGCATCTAATTTGGAAAGTTCTTAAACAGCAGGGAGCTCCCATGGGCACAAAAGTGGCTTTCTGACATAGGGAGCTGGAGAAACAGGATGCAGTGTGTTGACAGCTGAATTGCTTTGCAGAAGTACCTTGTGACAGAGTGAAGTTCCACAGAGCTTTGTTATTACAGCACCTTAAAACTTGTTTGTGTTTTTTGCTCTTACAGGGTGGAAATTTCAAGCCCAGTCAGAAAGGTTTTGTAGGGGGCACAAAATCTTTCATGGATTTTGGCAGCTGGGAGAGACATACAAAGGGAATTGGGCAGAAACTTCTCCAGAAGATGGGTTATGTCCCTGGAAGAGGTCTTGGAAAGAATTCTCAAGGTACCGTGATCCTGTATTTGGTTGTTTATTAATAACTAATAATTTGAAGAAGAAACTGCATTGAAGAACTGGCATCTTGAAGTGGCTTCTATGTAAATTCTTGCTTCTCTTGCCAAGTGCTCTTTCTCGTTTGAATTTCTTCCTTCTGATCTAACTGATCTCTTGTTAGGTATTATTAACCCAATTGAGGCCAAGCAAAGAAAAGGCAAAGGAGCTGTGGGAGCATATGGCTCTGAAAGAACCAGCCAGTCTTTGCAAGACTTCCCTGTTGTTGACTCGGAAGAAGAAGCTGAAGAGGTATTTGTGTGATCCCTGGTACACCCGTTTACCCTATTGTATTGTGCAAACAAGATTCAGATCTAATCAGCTTTTGTATGAGAGGAAATAAATCTCATTTTAAGTAAGAAACTAAAAACACAGAACATGAATTTCATTTAAACATATTTTCTTGTCAATGTAACATCCTTTATGTTGGTTCTGCCTCATATTATTCCTGTAGCATTGCTAGAATCCCATCCTCAGTTTCCCCCAGATAAGTAATTTGTCTTTTGTGTAAAAAGAAGAAAGATCAGAAACATTCTGGTTGTGGTAGTGTTGAGAAAAGGCTTTTTTATTGGACCATGGCATTTGAGCCAGTTTTTGCTCTGCTGTGTCACTTTCCCTTTTGTTCTGCTGTATAGCGTTCTCCACTGATTGTTTTTCCATAGAAAACAGGCAAATTTGAAGCATTGAGAACAGCAATTGTAATTTCTCCTTTTTGTTTAGGAATTTCAGAAAGAACTCAGTCAGTGGCGGAAGGATCCTAATGGAGGCAAGAAAAAGCCCAAATACAGCTATAAAACAGTAGAAGAACTGAAAGCCAAGGGTAGGATTAACAAACAGCTTTCAACCCCTCAGAAGGAGCTCTCTCAAGTCAAGGTAAGGCTGATGAACCAAGTGATGGCATCTTTGGGAAGCAACTCAATTTGTTTGCATTAGTGTTGAATACTTTTAGGCAATCGGTAAGCTTAATAGAAGTTCGTTCTAACAACTATTGTCTACAGCCTCATGCAAATCAAGGGTTCAGATTCATTACTGAATCATTTAATAGACCACAACGTAGCCTGCAATGTTGGACTTGTCCTCGAAGAGCATCTTGATCTTGAGAAAAGATTAGTTTTCTTGTTTGTTTGCTTTTGTAAGTTAATTGTTTCACATTTGTCACAGCTCACTCGATTTTGTAAACATGTTTGTCCTTATTGTAACCGTGCAACTAAACACACAGTACTTTTTAGGTAGAAGAGCTTTCAGACTGTAAGGAACTCATCTTTAATGCACTTAATGAAGTTATTCACGTAAATCAGCACATCTGTAAAAAAGTATAAAATTACCCAAGGCTTCTTTGCAGCTGTGTGTAATTGTTGTTCTTAGATTAACTCAGTAAAATGGTAAAGCTGAGATCAGATGTAGAATCTTCGAGCTCTAACCTCAAGTTGTTCTTCATTTACTCCAAATCTTCACATCAGAATCAGGTCTTTTCAGAGGTACTCTCAGGATGCCCCATTCAAAACCAGATTTTATTACCAGGCTGCTGAATCAGTCTCCAATTTTCAATTTGGAATAAGGTGTTTTGTCTCTTTAAACGTGAATTGCATTTTATTAAGACAAGTTTTTTTTTCTTGTTTGTTGGAAGGTTATAGATATGACGGGCCGGGAGCAAAAGGTTTATTACAGCTACAGTCAAATTAGCCACAAGCATAATATCCCTGATGACAATCCCCAGCAGCCACTGGGCAAAGACTCTAAGCCCCAGGGATTTGCCCTGCCTGAGCTGGAGCACAACTTACAGCTTCTCATTGACATCACTGAGCAGGAGATCATCCAGAGTGACCGTCAGCTGCAATATGAGAGAGACATGGTAGTCAACCTGACTCATGAGATACAGAAGATGTCCGAAATTCTCTCACATGAGGAGACAGCAATTAGCAATCTCAGCAAAGTCCTGGATATGGTGGAAGAGTGTGAGAGACGGATGCAGCCAGGCTGTGAAAATCCTTTGACCTTGGATGAGTGTGCAAAGATTTTTGAGACACTTCAAGACAAGTACTATGAAGAGTACAGAATGTCTGATAGGGTAGACTTGGCAGTAGCAATAGTCTATCCTCTCATGAAAGATTACTTCAAGAACTGGGATCCCCTCAAGGTGAATATTAGTGTGATTTATCTGCAGATCCCTTTTGATGGTTTAAGTAGTTTTACTGTCTTGCTTTCTCCTCTCCTTGCCCAAAAATTCCTGATGAGCTGGGAGAGGAAATGTAAAAAGCCACCTTTCCTCACACTTGAGAGCAGAAAAGAAGGCTCCAAATAAAACCCTGTGTTCGTGGCAGTGAGATAAACATGTGAGAAAGCTGCCTGTAGTTGAGCATGCAACCAGCCTGCTCTTTGTAGATATTAACTGAAATGAATGGAAAGCCATTAAGACCATATACCATTTAACCATATCATTTCCAGGACTGTACATATGGTACAGAGATTATAGCCAAGTGGAAGAGCCTTTTGGAAAATGACCAGCTGTTATCACACGGTGGGCAGGACCTGTCAACGGATGCTTTTCACAGGTAAATAACAAATCCAATTGTACTTTGTTTAGTATCTTTAAATGCCACTTTCCCCCATGATGGTGAAGAATAGATAGAAGCATACTTTCCAGATAATTCTCTTGAGATGCCTCTTAGAATCCAGCTGTCAGCTATATACAAGGAAGCAGCTTTTAAAATAACAGTTATCCATTTAGTTTTCCTAGGCCTGAGGCTTGAGCTTTAAGCTTAGCTTTGATTTCTTTATCTTTTCCAGACTGATGTGGGAAATCTGGATGCCATATGTCAGAAACATAGTGGCGCAGTGGCAGCCAAGGAACTGTGGATCAATGGTGGACTTCCTGGATAGCTGGGTACACATCATTCCTGTGTGGATACTGGACAACATTCTGGATCAGCTTATTTTCCCCAAACTACAGAAAGAGGTCAGTTAAGAGAGCTGTACTAGAATGAAACCTTCTTTTGAACCACTGTTTGAATTGTAGTCAACTGCAGCTTCCACAATACCAGCTTGTTGCCTTTGTCAGAGTATTTTGGATTTAGGGGGTTATCTGCATCTGGGAAGACTTTGTGCCAATAAAAAATTAAGCCTCTTCTGTGTTTTGCCTTAAGGTTGAAAACTGGAATCCTTTGACAGACACAGTCCCAATCCATTCCTGGATCCATCCCTGGCTTCCCCTGATGCAGGCACGATTGGAACCACTTTATTCTCCCATCAGAAACAAGCTGGCAAACGCGCTGCAGAAATGGCATCCCAGTGACTCCTCAGCCAAACTTATCCTTCAGCCGTGGAAGGATGTGTTCACACCCGGGTCATGGGAGGCTTTCATGGTCAAAAACATTGTGCCTAAACTTGGTGAGACAACGGAGAGGCATTTTTAATTCTTTTGCTAATGTGAATGCTTTCACTATGAGATTTGCCGTGCAATCTTCATTTAGCCGTGCAATCTGGCTGTAAGGCTCTGATCCAGAAAAGAAGGAAAAAAGCTGAATGTCTTAAGTTTCTCAGTTTTGGCTGTAAATTGTAATTGAGGGAAATGGAATTGCACTGTTTTGGTGGCAGGGATCAGCCAAACATTTTAAAGATTCTGGAAGTAATACGGTGCAATAATCACATATACCTCATTGTGAGATGGGTTGGGGCACTGGTAAGTCAGGTACTCCTTTAACTGTTCTTCTCCTCTTTCCAGGGATGTGTTTGAATGAACTCATCATAAACCCTCATCAGCAGCACATGGATGCCTTCTACTGGGTGATTGACTGGGAAGGAATGATTTCTGTCTCCAGTCTTGTTGGGTTGCTGGAGAAACACTTCTTCCCAAAATGGCTGCAGGTGAGGAACAGGGCTGAATTGTTTCTGACAGTTGTGATTCCAAGTGAAGTGTTTCAGTAACTCTGACCTAATAATTGTTGCTCCGCTGAGTCATAAACAAGCTAATTTACTTCCCTGAATGTACCTATCCTGTTGAATTTGTTCATGTTGTTTTGCAGGTGCTGTGCTCTTGGCTTAGTAATAGCCCCAATTACGAAGAGATCACAAAGTGGTACTTGGGCTGGAAGTCCATGTTCTCAGACCAAGTGTTGGCACATCCATCCATCAAAGACAAATTCAATGAAGCTCTTGATATCATGAACCGGGCTGTCTCTTCCAGTGTTGGTAGGTGGCTTATTGTGATGTATTCACTCTGGACCTTTGTCAGTGTAGCATTTTTTCCTGTGCATGCTCAGATTTAGTTTGGGACTACATCAGGTCCTGTAACTTTAGCTACAGCTCTCTGATTCATCTATGTAGTCTTTGTATTAACAGTAACACTGTGAATGCAAGCAATGTAAATGTATGGAGGATGATTCTGAACACTACGGCTCAGCCTCACTGCATCTAGCACTGTATGCATCTTGGACTGGAGCTTCCCCACATAAACCTTATATGTGATTTTCACACTTTTTTCTCCCCTACAGGTGGCTACATGCAGCCAGGTGCCCGGGAGAACATTGCATACCTTACTCACACAGAAAGGAGGAAAGACTTTCAGTATGAAGCCATGCAGGAACGGCGAGAGGCCGAGAACATGGCTCAACGAGGCATAGGCATGGCAGCCAGCTCTGTGCCAATGAATTTTAAGGACCTAATTCAGACGAAAGCAGAGGAACACAACATTGTTTTCATGCCCGTGATCGGAAAGCGACACGAAGGGAAACAGTTATATACGTTTGGACGGATTGTGATTTACATTGACAGAGGTGTTGTATTTGTACAAGGAGAAAAGACCTGGGTGCCAACCTCTCTCCAGAGTCTCATTGACATGGCCAAGTGAGGCTCCTGCTTGAAACTGTGAAGGTGATCTTAGTAATGTTTTTCCATGTAACCGTCTTAGAATAAAGACGTTACAGATTTGCAAACAGTGGAACTGCAGCTGGATGCCAGGATTGTTTTCTTGGCTGTTGCAACAGTGTCAAGAGGTGAAATGATACGTAGAAGCTAATGCAAAGGGAGGAAGGGGGAGGAGCAAGCAGTTCCAATGCTTGTGTAATGGCCACTTGTGATACAGATTCAGCAATAATTGTCTCAAACCACTAAACAAGTGAGGGCAGGGCCAACAGTAGATCAGCCTCAAACGCTCCACCAACAGATTTTGCAGCTCTACTTGACAGCGGCAGTGCCCTGGCAGTGGTAATTACTGTCTCAATGGTGTACTCCCACAGCTAACCCGACACTTGCCTCAGCTGCTTAATCAGAGGTTCAGGCTGTGATGACCAGTTTCCCATACAGTGAGTGTAAGTCAAAGTGGAGCTTTTACTTTTATTAAAAAATCACTATGATACAAAAATGTCCCATCTAGCTCAGTGTTCAGGTGCTGCTTTTGGCAGCAGTGCTGTCAGTGCTTGAGTGTCACCTCAGCTGTGCAGGAGGACCGAGGGAAGAGGCAGAACTTAGGCCTGCACTGGAGCAGGGCTGTGCTGGCTCCCTTCCTCCCCCTTCCTGATGATCTCCAAGTCATCACACTCCTCATAAGTCGGCTCCTCCAGGAACTCCCAAACTTCAGCAGAGAGTCTCTCCAGTTTATGCGCAGGGAACCAGTGGATGGAGGTGTCGTTAAAGGTATCAGAGTACCGCGGGTGAGCAGGGAGGGCAACTTCCTCCATCCCTTTTAAAACCTAAGAGCATTTGGAAAAACACAGTTCTTTGCAACGTGTTCTGAAGATAATAAAATGGTCCCAAGGCTTTAAAAACAACCACCTTCAGCTTTAAAGTTGTGATTAATGTTGCTTCTCATTATAAGGTGCTGGGTAAATTCAAATAGTGGTGTTGTGTTTAAAAGGTGCTTCCTACCTTTGCAATGTAAGTGTAATCTCTCTCCAATACTCTTGATGGCAGCCTATAAAAAAGAAGAGGTAAATTAGGACCATGAAATTGCCATGAAAACAACTTTTCTCAATGGAAAAGGGAAGAAGAGGCTGCAGCTGCGACAGTAAGAAAGCAAGGAGTGGAAAGCAACGTTGGAGATGGGCTGTAGGGCTGTACCTACCTCTCCTCGATGCCCTTAAAGCTGTTGCCAATGATGACCATGTTGGACAGGGCACCTACAGACCAGTTCTTCCACAGCAGGTTGTTGTACAATGCTTTGCCGCAGTGCACCATATAGAACAGCGTGGGAGACCCATTTATACTGTGCTTTCCCTCCTGGGGGTTGGATAGTATGGTCACGGTGTGGACACAGCTTGGTAACATGGGGTTAGAGATGGGGTCCTCTTACCTCATTCTCTGTGAGCAGACTCAGCCCCAATTCTTGCAGTGCTGCCAGCTCCAGCTGTGAGAAGGCCGGGTCGAAGAGGAAGCAGCGGCTGGGAGGCACCTGTAGGGCACAGACGTGTAGCACAGAGACACAGATGGACACAGATGGACGTGGGATGCGGTACAAACATGATACAGACACAACGACCACTCACCTCCAGTGCCTCAAGCAGCAGCAGCAGGAAGGCCAGCTGCAGCCGGGCAGTGGGGCAGGCAGCAAACCGCCCCAACCCATAGCACACACAGCTCCATGGCCGCCCCGAGCCCAGCGGCTCCCGAACGGCTCCTGCGGGCAGTGGAACAGCCATCAGCCTCCGCCTTCCTCCTCCTACCACCCTCCTCCTCCTCCCTTCTCCTCCCCGCACGCACCAGCGCTCGCCTCCCAGAAGCCGGAGCTCAGCAGCTCGTCCCTGCAGGGTGAAACATGATGGTCAGCGGGGTTTGATAGAATGAAGAGGTTTTGCACTTGGGCCGGAAGAACCCCAGGCACCTGTACAGGCTGGGAGGAGTGGTCCTTGAGAGCAGCTCGGCACAGAAGGACCTGGGGGTCCTGATGGACGAGAGACTCAACATGAGCCAGCAGTGCGCTCTGGCAGCATGGAAAACAAATGGGATCCTGGGCTCCATCAGGAGAGGGGTGGTCAGCAGGGATAGGGAGGTGATCGTCCCTCTCTACTCTGCTCTTGTGAGGCCCCATCTGTTGTATCGTGTCCAGGTGTGGAGCCCTCAGTACAAAAAAGACATGGAGATTTTGTGAAGGGTCCAGAGGAGGGACAGGAAGATGATCAGGGGCTGGAGCACCTCCCCTATGAGGACAGGCTGAGGGAGTTGGGTTTGTTCAGCCTGGAGAAGAGAAGGTTGCGGGGTGACCTCATTGCAGCCTTTCAATACCTGAAGGGAACTTACTGCCAGGAGGGGAGTAAACTCTTGGAAAGGGCTGATAATAGCAGGACACGGGGAAATGGTTTTAAGTTAAAAGAGGGAAGATTTAGGTTGGATGTTAGGGGGAAGTTCTTCACTAGGAGAGTGGTTAGGCCCTGGAACAGGCTGCCCAGGGAGGTTGTGGATGCCCCGTCCTTGGAGGTGTTCAAGGCCAGGTTGGACGGGGCCCTGGGCAACCTGATCTAGTACAGGTGTATGTTTGGTGGCCCTGCCAGGCAGGGGGTTGGAACTACATGATCCTTGAGGTCCCTTCCAACCCGGGTCATTCTGTGATTAGCCGCAATCCCCGCACACTCACCGCGCATCCTGCAGCCTCCTCATCCCCGCCGCACCATCCTCCTCCACTCTCCTCCTCCTCCTCCTCCCTCCGGCCGCGCACCACCCGCGTAACGCCGCCATGCGGCTCCTCCCGGCCACCGTAGGAGCTGTGTTCATGTGATCACTCTACCCCTCTAGGGCCGCCGTAGGGGTGAGATCATGTGAGGCGGTCATGTGATTCATGGTGGTGAGCGGGAGCGGCTGGTCTCAGGTCGGTCGGCGTTGTAGGCCGCAGCGCTTCAGGCCGAGTAGGCCGCAGTGTTCCAGGCCGCAGCGCTTCATGGCTCGGCCCCAGCACAACCCGGCCCTGTGGTGAGCACCCACCGTCCCCACACGGGTCCGAACCCTCTTCATCCCGGCCCTGTGGGCTTCCTTTTAATATCTTGGCACCTTCTGCGTGTTAGAACGCCTCGTATAGCAGCCCGTGTTGCTGTACCTGAGGTAAAAGGGGAAGAAACGTTGTCCTTTATAAGAGTTTTATTCACCTCTGTCAATGCTTTTCTAGGTGGAATTACTTCTTCCTTTACGATGGCTCCAAGGTTAAGGAGGAGGGGGATCCTACCAGCGCTGGGATTTGTTATTTTTATCCCCCTCAGGTAAGGGCTGTGTCTGTGAGAACACACTGATAACTCTGATTCAGGCTGTACCAGGTGAAATTTTGCCTTAGTTCTCATCCATTGATTTTAAAAGCTCTTAGAAAGCTGCCAGTGTTGGAGCTGGGTGATGAGCCTAGAGCTCAGAGCTGCCCTGAGTGCTCACACTCTGCTCCCTTGGCTGCAGGTGCTGAGATTTTCTTCTTCTACTTCATCTAACATTGAATCTATGGACGTCATTATGATTATTTCCCCTTCTCAATCCCTTTTAAAAAGTAAATTGTTGTTTTCTTCCTTCCTGGCAGACTCTCCCTGACCAGCAGGAGCTGCTGTGTGGACAGATTGCTGGCGTGGTTCACTGCATGACTGAGATTTCAGGAGTTCCTCCGAGCCTTATTCGCCTGAGAAAGCTCAAGTTTGCAGTTATAGTGGATGGAGATTACCTGTGGGTGAGTTCTGGGGTCTGGAGGCAACACGGAGCTAACACAGGGGGAAGGTCTGAAGTGCTGTATCAAACTAAGAGGGTTTTTTTTCCTTTTCAGGGTATGGGCCAGCTCACAGATAGACCTGGGGAGAGCTAGGGTGTGAACTTGCAATGCACAGCTTTTCATTGCAAGGTAACTTAGGTTTTGCTTACCACAGTGTGTAAGGGCTGTCACTTCAACTGCTTATAAAAGGCTTTACCTACTTCATTTGTGTGTTCACAACCAACACATGTTCTTAATACATGCCTGGCAATGCCTATCAAAAGTTAAGGCTCTTGTAGTTATGTATATCTATTGGCTACTAGCAACGACTGAACAAAGGCTTGTGTGCCAGAGGTTATAATAAGAACTTGGTCTCCCTATGTAGATGTGTTACTGTTTGACTTTCTAACCCTCAGCATTCCTGATGCAAAGCTTTGTCAGTGTTAACAGATATTTAGCATATAAAGAGCTGCGTGCAGTAAAGTCATGACAAAAGCGCCCTAAACCATCTGTGGGAAACTGAACTAAGGCCAGTTGAACCTGTATAATTGGCAGTGCTATTTAGCTTGCTTAGCACTGAGATAGGTCATCTGATGTGATGGAAAGGGAGGGTGTATAAAACACTGGACTGCCAGCTTCTTTTACTCATCCTATCTGTGCCAGGGCTCTTCTGGGGTATCTTTGGATTTCCTTTTCATTCAACTTGTGAATCTGGGGATTGTTTGCCTGCTACAAAACTGCTTGTGTACATTTGGTACTTGCTTGAGAGCAGTGAATGCTCATCATTTGTGACTTTCTGCATTAAAGGTGCTGGGCTGTGCTGTCGATCTCCCTGATGTCAGCTGTAGACGGTTTCTGGAGCAGTTGATCAGCCTCTTCACATTCTACAATGGACCTGTGCACCAGGCTTACATGGTAACTAGGGATCAGCAGCTGTAATGTTTGTGGTTAGAAACAGATCTCTGACCCTTTCCAATATTGGCCAGGCTCTGTCCTGGTACAGACATGCTGTTCTATTCCCTTATACTGTCTTCCTATGAGGAAGGATCACTCTGTAAGGATCAGGCTAAACTCATACTTTCCACATTGTAATCCTTGGATACGTACAGGCCCATCCTCCTGTTCCACCAAGGCTATGTAGATGTTTGCCTGATGTTTCCTAGATGTTCATAAAGTAGTTTTCTCCTCGTATTGTCTTCCTCTTGATGCTCATAAGCTTTGCCATTTGTAGACACTGTCCCAGACTGTTTGCATGCGGCCACTGTGAGTACATTGAGGACTCACTTACGGATTTTTGTTGTCCATAGGAGTTTTCTCAGCAGGAGCTAAACAGGCTGTGGGACAGATACATTGAATACATCCAAAAAAGCACCAATGACCTCCACAAGATTTTCAATTCTCTCTGGAATCTGGATAAAACCAAGGTAAAATCTGTCCTCTGCAGTGTACAGCTCTGTCATTGCCTTAGTGCCAATGTTTCTATTTTTCTTTGCTATTTGGAGTATTTCCAAGAGCTCTCTGGCATAACTTCTGGTTCTCTGTATCTAGGTGGACCCACTGCTTTTACTGAAAGCAGCTCTCATCTTGCAGACTTGCCAGCGGTCTCCCCACATCTTTGCAGGCTGCGTTACCTACAAAGGCTTGTAAGTAACCAGGCGTGACCCAGAGAGTTAACCTGCACGTTAGATCTATGCTTTCACAGCACTGCATTCCCAGAATGCCTCATGTTGTATTGCTGTTCTGTCTGCATGAGCTTTAATTTCTCTTAACCAAACACTGTCAGTGTTCTCTGAGCCTTACTGCAGTGCTGCAGAGGCTTCAGTGAAATCTCCCCTCCTGTGGAACCTTTTGGAGGATCCGCAGAATGCAGATCTCAGCAAAGGTGCAAGTGGTGCTCTGCTCATGTATGACTTTGCTTTCCTCTTCTAGGATTGTGAGCACCCAGTTGCCTCCTCCCCTCACTGCCAAAGTTCTCCTCCAAGGCAGTGAGTCTTCAGGCCAGGTATGTTGCTGAGCATTCTCTGCATGCAGATCTATGCTTGTGTAGATAATCTGGGAGCTCGTTGCAGTTATTGAGAACAAATATTGATGCTGATGTTTAGAGCTTTTATTAATTGAGTAAGGTTCAGATCACTTCTTGTTGCCTTTATCAGAGGTGATTATTTATAGGGTTCAAGATCTTCAAAAATATGAGACTGAGCATGAGGAAGACCTCTCTACTCCCTCAGGTTGAGAGAACCAAGTTTTTCTGTGCTCAGCAGGCAGTAATAGGAGATAATATTTTTTTTCCCCAGCTCTATTTTGTTTCTTGGGAAGTCCCTTTGACTTTGAGAACTACATAAGGAACAAATCATTGTCAAACCCGGTAAACTGAGGACTGCATTTGCTGAAGGGGGTGATCTAGGGTCTGTTGTAGTCGCAAACAGGACCCCCGTTGTTCTGTGAGGAGACTTAAAGGGGTGTCCTGGGAGCACTGAACTGATTCTTGACTTTTCTTTCAGAGTGAGCCTGGAGGTGAGGAGCAGCAGGAGCCTGGTGAGCATCCAGCTGCAGAGTGCTGATAGTCAAGCGCCCAGCAGCAGCATACGGGGCTGTGTTCTCTGCAGTGAGAGTATGAGGCAGTTTGCTGGGATTTGTGTCAAAGCTCTTGCTGAATGCATGAGCATATCCCTGGGAGTACTGCTGCTGCTAGTCAGCATGTGCCAGTGGGCGTTGTGTAATCAGAACTAGATCCTTCAGCTAAACAAAGGAGGTTTGCTCTTTTGAGTTTAATTGCGACTTCTGCAGATGCCCAACATGCCTGCTCTTATTCCAGTTACCCATGTGTCTACTTGGCCACTGATGGAACCCTGGAAACAGATGGCTGATGCTTTCATTCCAAGCCTTTAGTTGTTTTTGAGCATCGGTGAATAGATATTCTGCCAGGACAGTTAGAAGTGGGGGGGGAAAAAGAAAAAGGGAAAAATGTGCCATTTTAGATATTAAGTAGATGAAGAGAATGGGAAATTGTCACCTGGTCAGACACAGTCATCTTGTGATGCCCCAGGATACAGGGTGGAGTTTTAGCTTCTGTTCCTTAGGCTGGAGCATGCTAATTTGATTCTCAAACCTCCATTGCCTTTACAGATTCCCTGTTGCCGCAGGGTGTCCGTATCATCCCGGTGTTCCTAACAGAAGATGAAGTCTCAGTGCTCCGAGTGGAATGGATGAATAGGTAGGAAAGCAGTGTGATGCAGGAAGAGGCTTTTAGGACAAGGGACTACAACGTGCAACACTGTGTCCTCACAGCCATTGCTGTTGTTTTCTCAAGCATTAATTCAGGCTCTAGCATCTGTGTTTTGCACTTGCCTGAGGTCTTTGAGGCTGGGCAGAATTTCAGGTATCCATATCTCTGCTATGAAGTTGCCTAAAGCAAAACTTCCAAGACCAACCGTTCTGTTGTTAATTGATTCACAGTGCTGTTCTTTAAGACTTTGTGCGTTGTGAATAAGGGAGTAACATTCCTGGGAGTTTGCAATGTAAGAGACCCATGCTCTTCACCTGTGTTAGAACATACCTTGTCCTTTACCAAGGTAGATGTTCTTTTGTAGCTGGAAGTGATAAAAATTATTAGGTATGTAATAAATCCAAACAGAGCAGTGCAGTAGTTTAATCAATTTGTCATCTCCTGCCAGATCAACCACAGCCCCAGCAAGCCCTAGAGAAGAGAAGAACACCCTCAGCTCCCCAGCAATTTCAGAATTGACAGGAATTCACATAAACCAAGACCTGAATGATATCTCTGTGCTCACTGAGGAAGCTTCAAGAGCAGCCACACCACATGATGTGCAATCAGGCAGTTTTGCAAATTCAGTTCCTTTGAAGGGCTTCCCCAGAATGGAAGACAGGAAAAAGAGTTCTCCAACAGCAGAACTGAGTAGCCCAGGCAACGAAAGGTCAGAGCTCAGTAGAAAAGCATCCTTCTCATCAGATGGACACGTAAAAGAGCTGCCAAGCCCTTCCGAGCTCCGTACTGCTCAGTATGCTCAAACTACAGATTCATATCTGGAAGGCTTTTCCTTTCCAAACCCATATGCCAAGGAACAGGAGAGTCAGAGCACTCAGGAATCTCTTGTGGACTCTCATGTTGAACAACACAGTTTTCAGAGCTGTCTTGCAGGCAATGCCAGTCCAACTACCTGCTCTGCTGCCCAAGAGCTGAGCAGAAGGAAGTCAAGTGAACAAGACGAACAAGAGACTCTGAGCCAAAATAGTGTTTCTGCAAAAAGTGATACAGCCAGTGGCCATTGGAGCTTGGATTGCCCAAGCCCTGTTGCACAGTCAGAGCTCGGAAGCAAGAATCAGCTGATGGCTGCAGATGTTCAGGAGGGGCTGCCCAGTGCCCCAGCAGAGAACACAGGCTGTACACAGAGTGGGGAACAGGACTGGCCTCAGGCAGGCAGGCTGGCAACCCAGGGCAGAGAGTCTGACAAGCACTGCAAGCTCATTCAGATGAGCTTGTATGTCCACAGCATCAAGGGGCTCGTGCTCTCTCTGTTAGCTGAAGATTGCCTCCGAGATGACCAGAGCTCAATTGAGGATGTGGTAAGTAGGAAATATCCATCACACCTGCAGGTCTCTCACAGCTGCTGGGCTGGTGGAATGGGGATTGGTATTGGAGAGTGAGTGTTGAATCTGTGTCCCCGTCTCTTCCCCACTTTGTATCATGAAAGGCAGAGTTGCTTTGCTGAGCAGCCACCACAACCAGAGGGAACTCAGATCTGTTAGTAAGCGTAAGGAGCCAGCCTGAGAGGTGGGAGCGCTGTCACGGGTGGCACCCAAAGCTGTTATTGTGTGTTAGCACCCGTGCAGCGCTCCTGAGCAGAACGTGTCAGTGCAAGTGTAAGACAGTCCTGCTGGCTGCCACGGGGCCATGCTGCTTTTGGGATTTGCTGGAAACCCCGTCAGTTCTGTAGTGCTTTTTGGAAAGCAAGGTATGTTCTCTGTTTAACCTCCACATTGTGCGTCGCAGCTTCTGTCTGGAGGCACCAGCAAAAGATGTATCTGGCAGCAGCTCCCAGCAATGCTTCCTCTCTAAATGAGTCTGCTTGCCTAGACCCCCCCCAGCCCGCTTGGACCCCACCCCACCTGCCTAACTATTCCTCACCTCTCCTCACTTCCCCTCCCCTCTGCCCAGGGACCTGCAACAGGAGTGATGGGTGGCACTAGAACACTCGATGCAGGTGAGGCACCAGAGCTATCCATGATGACTCCACTGCTGTGTGCAGCTCCCTGTTGAGCAGTGCAGTGCAGTTAATGAGCTGCTCACGGGTGCGGGGGAAGGATGTGCCTGCTCCCGGCATTTCCCTGTGAAGTATTCGTCTGCAGAGCGATGCCCTGCCTCTGCCTCAGCCAGGGAGCTGAGTCAAAGCTGCAGAGGCCTGTTTGATATGCCAGTTGCCATAGGAACAACCTCATTTCTTTAGCTGTCAGACTGGAAGGTGGAAAGCTCAGACTAATGCTGCCTCCCAGCATTGGCAGAGCCTCAAGGTTATTCTCTGTTACTGAGATCTGAGACTTGGGGGGGCTGTATCTTTGACCACTGTACGCAGAGGGATACACAGAACACAAGCCTTGCTAGGGGAAGGATTGCTGCAGGGGCTAGCAAGCTTTCACCTCCTGAAGCAGCTGTGTCAGGTTGCCCTGTCTCCATTCTGCTTGTTTGGATCAGGGCTGCACAGTTCCTGCTGTGCTGTGCCTGCGCTGGTGAAGGGAGGAGGCTGCAGGGTGTGTGCAGGTAGGGATTGCTGGCTTGAGAGCTGGACATCCTTCCTGGTGCAGACTGGGCTAGTGCTGTTGGTGACAGGCATGTATTGCATATATTTTTCCCCATCAAAACCTGAGCATGACCGGCATTGAGCACGGTGGGCCCACCCTGGCTCAGTTTGTCACTCAGGTGTTGTTTCCTGGAGGAGAAGTGCTGCCAGTCCTGCTGTCCAAGGAGGAACAGCACGTTGCTCCAGATCACAGAGCTGGGACCTTGCAGGCTGCTGTTGGCATCGTGCTTGGGCATGAGGCACAACCTCGGCCTCTCTGTTCTTTTGTTTATCTGTGGATTAAAAATGACCCTCAGCTCTCAGGGTTGTCAAAGCTTATTTGTAGTTAATTTGTCGAGTGCTTTGAGGTCCCTGAATGACACCAAAGAAGGTAAAATATGCTACTTGTGCAGCTGCAAGCAGCAGGCAGCACGGAGCGGCTCCTAGTGTGGACCTTTGCTGCATAGCAGGAGGGAGCCTGGTCCTGGTGCATGGTTGTAGGAAGGTGTTATCCCTTTTCTTCATTGCACAGAAAAGCACATCTGTCCTGCAACCTGGGGTCAAGGGCAGACCCTGTGTTGTGTTGGATGGAGTCCTGATCCTCCATGGGGAGGGAGGGAGCTTGGAGGATTAGGGAGATAATGGAGTTAATCTGCCCACTGCCCTGAGGCTGCAGTCCTACTGCTGGTGCAGAGCCTTGTGGAGGGCACCAGGCCCTCATGGAGCTAACCCTGCTCCTGTCCCCTGCCTTGTGTGCCATTGCATTGATGTGTGAGTGTGTCACTCAGGTCTGCAGATCCCTGCTGGGCTGTCACTGCCTTCAGGTAAACTATGCATTTATTTGCTTTTTCCCTCCTACTGATAACCCAGTGCCTGCCTGTAGCCTCCATGCTCAGGCAGCAGGCATTAGGAGTTTGCATCTGGGGTACAGAGAGAGTGCTGCAGGAAACCCTGCAGGCACCTAAATCCATCCCAGACATGTACATCTGCACCTCATGTTGTATCTCTCTGGTTTAAAGCTGAACAGCAGAGCAATATTTTTGCTGAAGAAAGTCATGGGCAGGATATAAAAATAAGCCCTGGATGGGTAATGTTTGATGGTAAATTAACACATGCCTTTCACCCTGTATACAGTACCACAGCAGTCTGGCTTCTCTGAATGGCCTTGAGGTTCATCTGAGGGAGACTTTGCCCAAAGACTTTTTGTCCTCAGCCAAAACAACCTACAGCTTCACTCACTATGACTGCATCCAGAATGTGCTCACAGGTAAGCCTGCACTTGGACTGTTTGGTGGTAACCTTTCCTTGTGTTTCAGACAGCTTCTTGGTCACACAGTTTGCTAATTTGGTACAGCTGATACTTAAGAAATGGCCCCGAGTGATGGTACATCAGTGTTAAGTGGTTTCTAGCTGGGAGAAGCAAGATCTGGGAGCTGATGATAGCCAGCAGTTGGAAGAGTGCTGCCCTGGGCTGATGGCAGACCACATGCACGCAGGAAGCCCTATGCACAAACTGCTCCTGTTCATTCTCATGTTTCCCTTTCCCTGGCAGCCTCCCAGACAGCAGCCTGGCTCTCTGCATCTTAGAAGAATCACCTTAGGGAATGAGAGAAACCCCAGTGATTGCAGGTGACCATACCTCAGGTCTTCCTTGCACCCATGCAGTTTGGGTATACGTGGGCAGAGGCAATGAGGCACCCCAGGTTCTGTCTGTGTGTGGATAAGCAATATGCAGATGCTGACTGTTCAGATCACACTGGGATTTAGGGTGTCATCCAGTCTGTTCTGCTGATACACAGGGAGCATGGGAGAAATCCACAGCATTTTTCTGCTCAGGAAATAGGGGCACTCTTCTTCACAGCACAGGCTTCTAACAGCCCCCTACTTATATCCTGCAGCCAACGTGCCCCATCCACCTGGCCCTCTGGATCGGCACTTCCTGAGGGCTGCCACGCTGATCCACTCTGACTTCAATCAGCTTCCAACTGTTTCAGAAGTGATTGTTAGGTAAGGTGTGTTCATTGCTCCTTCCTCATCCAGGCACAGGGCTGCTGTGTAGCACATGAAGTAGGTGTGTGCTGTATCAGTGTTCTCTGACTGCTTGCTGAGGTCTGGAAAGTGCTGCCATCACGGTGGAGTCTCTAGCCAGGGGTCAGTCATGTCACCTTATTCCCTGATTCCTTATTAAGCACATTGCTCTTCAGATGCTTAATATTCTGTCTGTAGTGTGATCCGTGTGCTAATAAGCTAAAATAGCACTGATGTGAGTGAGCTGAAGGCACAGCTGAGTTGTGCCATGGGTTTGGATTAAGATATAATACTAGAATATTATCAGATCCTGGCACCATAAGGTTCTAAGAGACAGTTTTAAATATAGCTGTTCCTAATAAATTTGTGTCTCGGCTGCGAGCCAAAGGCGCACAGAATTGGCAACCTAGATTTTGTTTTCTTGCACTGCTTGTTGAGTTGGAAACACACAGTAATGTGCGTGGCAAACTCAATTGTGATGCGCCAAGCAAGATGGTCTTATCACAGTCAGAGCCTCTCCACGCACCCACAGCTAAGGCTGCTTCTGTGCTGCAGCACTCTGCTCCTGCATCCTCAAGGAGGGTGGTTATGTTGTGTGAGCAGAGATTCTGCTTGCCTGGCCACGCTTGTTTGTTCAGAACGTGATGAAATAAAGATGCTTCTGGGAATTACTGCTTCACTTTTTATGATGCTTGCCAAGGGAATGTGAATCATATGCTTCAAAGCTGGAGTCTCCTTGTTTAGTATTAGATTGACTGGCTCCTTAAATCTGATACTGGGTAAGCTGGCGCATTCTGTGTTGCCCCAAAAAAAGCAACTCTGTGTGTGAATCAGGCTGAGTAACAAGATGACTAAAACTGCTTTCTTTTATGGAGAGTTGTCACAGGAGGGTGTCAGCAAACATATCAGTTGCTGCTTTCCGCTGTCAAGGAGGAATGCAGAGTCCTTTGCTTTGCCTCCTCCGAGCTCTCTCACAGGTAAACACTGAGCGCTGGCTTTTTTTACTCAATGACTTGAGCCTGTTTCGTTACAGTGTCTGATCAGTGTCTTCATTTCATCTTGCATGTGACTAAATAACCTCGTGTGGTTCCTGCTGCAGGGTGCTGTGCTGGGATTTGCTTATGGACAGCAGCAGTGAGTTAGGTGTTAATTCTGCCGAGCAGGTCACACACCATGAGGGATATGGCTCTTCCTAATAAGATCTGGTCCTTTGAGAAGAAGGGTCTGATTCCCTGTGGCCTTCTGGCAGTACATTGCAGGGTTTAGATGGATCTTGAAGTCCCTCTAACTAGTTGGGAGTCCAGTGCTATGAGCATTCTAGTGCCGAGCACTGTGAGCACAAAACTCTTAAGTCCTGACTTCTGCTTTCTCTCCTGTCTCACCAGGAATGCCTCCACAGCAGTTTATGCCTGCCGGAACCCTGTCCAGGAGACCTACTTCCAGCAGCTGGGTGCTCCACTCCGCAACTCGGGTGCTCCCAACCCTCAGGACAGTGCTTTCAGCTTGCCAAACAAAGCCAAGCAAAAGCTGCTGAAGCATGGAGTGAACCTACTTTGAACTGATGCACTTGAGGTAGTTTATCTCAGCAATAATGAAAGCTGGTGCATCTCCAGTAACCAGATTCTCAAAGCCTTTTGTTCTGTAAGCACAATGCTCTGTGCTAACTGTGATCCTCCAGCCTGCCCTGATGAAGGAGCACTCTTACTGCCCTGCTCCTACAGCACGTTGTGTATGATGTCATTGATGTTAGCACGTACCAAAGACTGAAGACAGAAAATAGCTGTATTGGGGTGTTCAGTTTACATTGACTTGTAGGACTCTTTGTGGTGCTCTGCCACCACAAACAGAGACTCCTGGAGTGAATTGACCAAAAGTAGAACTTCTCCTTGCTCTGAGCTACACAGGACCATGGATTACTGGGCAGTGCTTGCTTTCAAACCCTGCACTTGCCTTGAGTTCTGTTACTGTGCTTGTCCTGGTCAGACTTGGGCTTTTTTTTTACCTCTTTATACAGAAATGTTTCCCTGCTGCAATGTAGTGCCTTATCTTGATTAATAGCCTGCAAGCTGTCTGACTAACTGGAATAGAACAAGTGCAGCAAAACTCCTTACTCCCCTCCAGTAGCTGTCAGTAGGTTTTATTCCATAGCTGTATTTGGCAAATCCTTGTCCCTCTGCCCATGCATGTCTACTCAGTGTTACCTCCAAGATGCCCACCAGAAAGCAGAAAGGTGTTGCAACCCTCTGGCCTCCCCTGTGGGCCCTGAATGCACTACACCCCTCTGCTCTTCAGCTTCCTATGTCCCTCCCCTCCTGTTGGAGTACAGTGCTTCACCTCCTGCTTCTCATGACTCTGTTTGCACTCCATTGGCTGAGAAGGCAGGTGCCAACCCCTTAAACTGATGGGACCAAAGAGGCTTTATAGTTCCTTGGCACTTGTCTTTCTGCTTTTGCATCCCCTTGTTAGTGGCTGGGGTGGGACAGGCAGTGGTTGCTAGTCCTGTGTGATGAATCCTGCCATCTGACTGTGCTGTGTTCTGAGACTGCCGCTGCTACATACACGCACATCACTGTGAAAATAAAAGTCTCCAAGACTCATCCAAGATCTCTGTGTCAGCAGCCAGAGTCCATTCTGCCTTGTTTGTGGCTTGTGTTGGGGTTAGGTGAACTGAACAGTACTTTCAGCTCCCTCCTGGCTGAGCTCCTGCAGTGATGTGTGCTCCATCAGGAGGCACAGAGCTGGAGGAAAAGCCTGAGAGGGACAGGAGGGAGTTCTGGCATAGCAGCAAAGCACAAAATAGATGCCGTTGCCTGCTGTCTTCAGGAATCTTCTGCTGCAATCTGCTGTGCCGTCTGTTAGCAGTGAACAGCTGGGCTGGTTCCGTTGTGTTTTGCTGCTTGAGCTGCATCTGGCCTTCAGGATCGCCTCCAGGGCTTTGCTTAAGAGGAACATGGTCTTTTGGGGTAGGACAGTAAAGCGCTCCAGGCTTAATGGTTACATGGGAGAGAGGATGTTTAGAAGGGGTCATGTTAAAATGCAGTGATGAGGAGCAGCCGCTGCCCTGGCCATGTCTTGCTAATGGGGTCAGGGCTGTTGCTGAGCAGTGCCAAGCTGCCCTGGGGCTGGAGGGGGGTGTATTGGGTACTGTCTTTTGTGCAGAAGGATGGCAAATGTTGTGTGAGAGGCAGCACAGCATCCTAGAGCTGCTCCTCCTGCTGAGGCTGCCAGCTGCCCTTGATGTGTCACTGCAGGCAGCTGCAAATGTTTTCCAAAATGTGGTTTGGGGAAATTTATTTATTTATTTTCCTTTCTGAAGGCCCTTCTGCTCAACCTGAAGAGCAATGGATCAGTGTGGTGGTTCCTGGTGCTGCTTTGGCAGAGGCAGCGCTGGTGGCTGATGGCAGGTTGGGGTCAGCTGTCCAGCTTTGCAGGGCAGCAGGGACACAAGGAGGTGAGATCAATGCAGGGAGCTGCCCATTGTGCTCCCTAATAGCATGGGCAGGGGGCTGGAGCTGTGCTGAAGCCAGGCTCTCACTTGCTGCACGCCAGTTCAGCCTCAGCCCATCACCTCCTCCCAGCCTGCAGCTCCTGTTATTTCCAATGCTTTGTTCCTTACAGCGAGCTGAGCTGCTGGGGCCAGCTCAGGAAAGGATCCAGCTCCTCTGTGTTTTGCTTTACCCTGGAACAGTTACACAAGCAGGCAGAGCCTGGTCTGTTTTCAGCACAACGGTTTATTGATAATCTTTACTTATCCACTGTAGGAATGTTACCAAACTGTCAGACAGTTACCAAGCCAGCCTGCTTCCTCAGAGCCTGTTTCCAAACAATCAATGCGTGTAGAAATCATGCACTTCCAGATATTCTGTAACAAGACAAGTGTAAAAAATATCTCGGATGTATTTGAAATCTCTCCCTTATCTTGCAATCTGAAAAAAAAAACTGTAAAGAAATCGTTCTCCAGTGGGGCTGTGTCCCCAGGAGGGGCTGGGAGGTGGGAAATGCTGAGCCTGGAAATCTTTGCTGTGCTCTCAGGTGCGTGGGCACTGCCTCCCTGCACTCGCCCTGGCTGCGGGATGGAGATGAGTGAGCAGCAGCAGGAGGGCTGGCTGCAACTCCTCACTGCCCTCTCTGCAGGAAACCAAAGTCCTTTTGAACTGCCACCTGCCCCCCTGCAGGCGTCCTGGTTTTGACTTGTGAAAACCAAGGGTAAAGCAGGGAGGATATTTAGGCATTGGTAACACCTCATGTGAGGTTAGAGAGCAGAGCTGGCTGTGCACCATCCCTGCAGCAGAGTCGGGGGGGGGAGGATGCTGCCTGGGCTGTGTGCAGCCAAGCCAGCGGGCATCACGGTACCATCCCATGGTGGTGCTGTCCCGTTGTGCCACTGCAGCCCTCTGCCCTCTGTCTGTCCATCCTTCTGTCAGCATGGGGGGCTGCAAAGCTGGGCAGGGGCAGGTTGAGCTCAGCGCATCACCCTGCTTTGCTGTCTTGGGCACACGAGCGTTGTCCTTTTGATGACCACGAGAAACTTTACATGATTACATTCAAACAAACACCCTTGTAACTCTACTTCTGAACACTGCAAAACACGAGCAACATAACACGGATGGGAGTGGGACTGCATCTAACCACGGAGGGAACGCAACGCAACGCACCGCCGTGGCGGAGAATAATCCCTGAAGCCTTGATGGAAGGAAAGAGATGCCGCTGATACACGTCGAAGGTTCCATTTACAAGACCCACAGGAGGAGGCCCCGGCACCGTGAGGAAGCCCCTGCCCTGGGGCAGCGTCCGCAGGCAGCGCTGGAGCTGTGGTGCCCTCACCCTGACAGTGCAGTGGTGAACTCAGCGTCCTGGGGCGAAGATGAAATCCAGTGCCTGGCGCTCAGCAGCTGCCACGTTGGGATGCCACAGGTCCACCATGAAGACCACACGGGGACCCTCCTCTGGGGGACCTGGGTGGGATGAGGTGCAGGGTGAGGAATTGCTCCGTGCCCTGCTTGCAGCACTGAGGTGCTTGGCGAGGTTGCTGTGTGCACCCCAGCATGGTGTGCGCTGCTTTGAGTTTGGAGCTGCACCAAGCCAGTGAGCACCACCACATCACTGCTCTGTGCCTCCTGCACATAGGCTAGGATGCTCCCTGCAGGGCCCTTGTCCTGCTTTTTGCAGTCACACACAGCAGGGCAGCAGGTCTGGTGCTGGATACCATCCTTGTGGCTGTGGCTTAGAGCTGCTGCTGCTCAATTTTGCCATTCCCCATCCCTGTGGCTCTGAAATAAGCTGTGTTTCCCAATTCTATAGCAGGGAATATGTGGGAGCAACAGCTTTTGTTCTCCCACCTGCCTCTTTGCATGAAGCAGCTCTGCTTGGTTCTTCCATGCCATCAGCAACTAATACTGGCTAAGGCAGGCGAGGTGAAGCAGAACAGCCTCCAGCAGACAGCAAGGCAGCAAAGCTAACCCTACACCCTCCTGTGCTGTGCTGCCACGGGATGTGCAAATTGCCTGCTGGGGGAGCAGCCCCTGCAGGTCTGTGGCTGGAGCCTCAGGAAATAGAGAGGAAGCCGGGGTAGAACTGGGAGAGGATGCGACTGCAGCCCCCAGACCTGTGCTTACCTTCATGAAAGGCGGTGTGCAGGAAGGAGTCATCAAAGAGCAGGCAGCGACCCTCAGCCCAGCACTGTGGCTCACCCCCCACCACCAGCTCACAGTTGCTGGGGGTCTTCAGACCTTTGGACACAAACAGAGGACAGAGGTGAGTCAGTTCCTGCAGGGAGCAATCCCAAAATGTGAGCTGTGAGTTCCATGCTGCTGACTGTGGGCAAAGTAGAGACTGAGGGGTGCAAAGGGGGCTGCTTCCCTGCAGGGAGCAGGAGCAGCTGATGCTGAGCTCAGCACAGGGTAGAGGCCCCTGGGGGCTGTTAAACATCACCTTTTGTGTGGCAGCAATGTCACCCCATGGCAGGGTTAGAGCTGCTGGAGCTGGAGCAGTCACCTGCCCTGAGGATGCAGTTGAGGTGCAGAAAGGAGCAGCGCTCCCATGAGCTGCAAATGGTAAAAAATACTGCAAATGAGCAGAGTGGAGTTCTGTGCCAAATCCAAACAAGCACAGCAAGGACTGCAGCTGCCCAGGAGAGCCAGGAGTACAAAAGCTGCTGGGTGTTTCTAACGTATGTTTCAAAGACTGCAAAACCCAAACCTATTTCCCTGTGCAGTAGCTCCAGCTGGATGCAGGCAGGCAGCCCTGGGAGAGGAGGACTGGTGCTATGCATGGCCCCTGCATTCATCACCAGCAACAGTGAGGCACGGGGAAATACCTGGAAAGATTCATCTATGCCGAGTGCTGTCCTGCTTTGCAGAGCAGATGACCTGGAAGGGGCTTAGCTCAAATGCAACCACACTGTGGGCACAGCAGGAGCTGGAACAGGTGGGGATGTCAGTGGGAGTGCTGCATCCCAGCTGCAGAGCAGCAGCCAGCAAGCAGGTGGAGTGAGATGTAAGAGAGCACAGGGCAAAGGAGGGACCCACATTGCCTGCACCTGCAGCTATGACCTGGCTGAGCTGTGCCTGCTCTGTGCTGTTCCTCTCCATGGAGGTGCTCTGAAGCACCACAGAGCCTTCTGATCAGCTCTGAGGCCATCTCCTGCTTCTAACCAAAGGCAGCCGCAGCCGGCGCTCACCCAGAGGGAGCTGGCAGAGCAGCCACTCTCACTGTTTGCCAGCAGTGCCCGTGCGGTGCCTCCCACGCCACCATCTGTGCTGCATGGGCTCTCCCCAGCACCCGTGGGGCTGGGATCACCGAGGGGACACCCAGAGCCACCGGTACATGGCCTTGTCCCTGCCCTGGGGCTGGCACCAGGGAGACCCCAGGCCCCAGTCTGGGCTCACAACAACATCCAGCAGGGTGAAAACCAACCCTGAGGTGGGTGGGGGTCAGCTTGGGTACAGCCCACACTGCCCTGGAGCAGGGATAGCCCACAAAACACCCACCCACCAGGCACTCACCCAGGTGGCAGCGGATGCGGATGTTGGTGGGGCCGTAGTGCTCGGCGATGACGGTGCCCGGGCTCAGCACAGAGATGCAAGCGTTCCCAAAGACATTGTTTCCAATGCAGGTGCGAAGGCTGCCGAGCAAGCGGTACGTCCGTGGGCATCTCCTGCAGTTCCTGGGCACGCACATGCCCTGGTTCACCAGGTAGAAGGTGAACCACTCCCCGCTGGGCGTGCTGTTCATTTTCCATCCTTGCGGGAGGCTGCAGTTTGAGAATGCTTTGTAGAGGCTCTCAAACTCACAAAGGATGGTCTGGAAGTTGCGTTCCAACACCTCCACGTCGTGCTTCTGAGCGTCCCGTGAGAAGTAGGGAGAGGTGGGCAGGTCTGGCAGGAAAAACACCTCCGGCTTCTGGATGGAGGGCCGGCTGTTGAGGTAGCGGCCCTGCTCACGGATGCCCTTATGGATCCTGCCCATGCCAGACCACGAGTAGCGCTTAGCGTACTCCTGCAGGTTGTGGTAGAGCTTCTGGTTGAGGCCATCGTGGGGCGAGCACCGCGCACACTCAGGCGCATGGCAGTAGACAAAGCCATTCTGCACGCCGTTGGCCTCGGCGCCCTGCATCAATGCATTGACAGCAGGGTATGCACGGGGCTGCTCGCGGCCCACGTGGTAGCAGTACCAGACAAAGAGCAGCAGCAGGCAGCCCACAGCCAGCAGAGCTCCGCCGTCACAGTCCCGGAACGACTGGATGCCAGCAGCGATGAAATCCCGCAGCCCGTCCAGGGAGCAGCTCCAGTCCAGCAGCCAGACCAAAGGCATGGTGAGGTGGTGGAGGGTGCAGGGGGGATCTGGATCTCAGTCCTGGTGCTCTGATGGGGCACCCACTCCATGCAGCACTGCCATGGGGGTGCAGGGCCGCAGCTGGGCCCAGCTAGGCATGATACTGGGAGTCAGGGATCAGCAGAACCGGGCCCACCTCATCCTGATACGCGGTGCTGGAGGGCTCTGGAGAGACAAACCCAGAGGTGTTATGGGGCTGTGGGCAGAGGGCAGTGGCCCAACAGCCTGGGGTTGTTCCACAAGAAGTCCACACCCGCTCCCAGCAACATCACCAATAAGAAACTCAATGCCAGCTATAAGGGAAACAGCAGAGCTGCTCCACTTTGCTCCCACTGCCCAACCTCCTCCTCTGCTCTTCCTCCAAATTTCTCCTTCTCCATCAGTCTTTTATCATGCCCAAAATCCAGCTGATAAGGCAGCCAGGGACCAAGCTCAGCATGATCTCTTAACAGCCTTATCTCACCTCTCATCAGTTTATCATCTTGATCTAAATGCTCTGAAATGACTCTCCTTCCAAAGGGCTCCGTGATTTCAAAGGCAGTGGGGTTGCCACCAGCACTGAAGCCAGCACGCTCCACAGGCTCCCTATGGCAGCCCCATGGACTCACACCCACTGCAGCATAACATCCCATCCCTGCAGGCTTCACCAAGGTACAGCACAAAGCAGAGATGCCAGCAAGGCTCCAGGCTGGTAGAGCTCTTGGGGCAGCAGTGGAATGAGGCAACACTTCTGTTCCCTGCAGCTACGTGTGCCCTGTGCCCACTCCAATCTCCATCCACAGACCTTCTCTGTCTCTTTGTAGGAACACTGACCTGAAGGAACAAGGTGAGTTTATCAGCCAGGGAAGCTCTCCAGACTTTCCCTTCTTTTTCTGCTGAGGTCCTGCAGCTCCTTAATCTATGTGCATTTCCCCACAGATGGCAAGGGGGGATGTAGTTCAGCTGGTAGAGCCGTGGCTGGGGCCTTCCTGCAGCTGCAGCCCAAAGGCAGGGGCAGATCTGCTCAAATGGGAGGGGCATGTGCACCTCCCCACACCCGCTGCCTGGGCCCTGCAAGTCCACGTGGCACATTGGAGCCGCCTGGAAATTTCAAGGCAGCTTCCCTCCATCCCCACTGGCTGGAGTCCCTCCAGCTTGTCCAGCATAGCCCTCCTGCTGAGCATCACCACGGGCCAGTGCTGGGGGTGTTCCCCAGGGTGGCACGACCCCATGATGCCAGTGGCATTCAGAGCAGCAATCCAGCCCTGGAACAGAGCAGGGACACTGGCAATGGGGACCTTTAGTGGAGGCTGCCTGGAGGGGTCTGGCAGCCTTCGGAGCCTTCACCATAGGCACAGCCACTCTGTCAGCCCAAGACTGCAGGCAGCATTTCACATGGGGCAGCCATCAGGGCAATGAGAGACGAGAACCACCTGACACCCAGGTAAAGGCTGGGAACTGGGGTTGGGTGCAACCCGGCAGCTCACTCCCACGCTATCACAGGCAATCTCACAGCTGTGCTGATGTGTGGCAGAGCAAAGCCCCAACCCAAGGGGCACCCGGGATGCAGGAGATGCCCTGCTCTACAGCACGCAGCTTTTAGCACAGAGCGCCCATAGCTCGAGATTTACACATCGTCAGCTGATAACAAACGGCAGTCGGTCCCGAATAGCGCCTCATCAATTCCCCACTGCCCCGAACTTGTGCAGGACGTGGAGGCGAGCTCCGTGCCAGGCAGCAGCGGCGTTACGTAATGAAGCAGAGAGGCTCCGATGCAGCACCAAGTTGCATACCGACAGCTTCGCAGGGCACCGGCAGCTCCGGGAGGGAGGAGGCGGCTGTGGGCCGGGATCCCCACGCCTCGTGTCCCATCATCCAGGCTGAGCGGTGGGGACGGCCTCGGCTCGGCAGCATCGCGCTCTGCTCTGCGGGCACGCGAGTGCCGGGGCGAGGCCGGCCGTGAGCTGCTACTACGGAGCTGGAGCGAGGCCAGGCAGCTCGATGCCCCCCCAGCGGTGCCGCACGCTGCGACGGTATCACTCGAGCTGGCATCACCCGCTGCAGCGAGCCCGTATCACATCGGCATCACCCGTCCCCGCGGTGTCACCCTCCGTAGAGCCCCGTGCACGGAGCAGCATCCCCCCGCACAGAACGACCCCTCATCCCGGTCCCGCAGCTCCCGGCCCCGCCCGCCCCGCGCTGGATGCGGAGGCACCGACCTGCTGCTGCCGTGCGGGGACGTGCGGGGCCGCCGCTCCGCTCCGTTCGCCGCTTCGTCGGACCACAACTCCCAGCAGCCCGGGCAGGAGGGGCCCGCACCGCCCCCGCCGGCACCGCGCCGGGCGGCACAGCCTGCGGGCCACGGGCCACGCACCGCCCGCCCGGCACCGCCCTCCGATGCGGCCGCCCCCGCCCCTCGCCGCTCCCCCGCTCTCCCGCACCGCAACCCCCGCACCGCGCCACCGGGAGCGATGGGGCTGCGGCAGGCGGGGATATGGGGTGTTCCAAGGGGAGGGGGATGCAGCAGTCGGGGTATAGGGGATGGATGAGGGTCCCGGCCCTACGGATCGTGTAGGCGCTGCGGGAGGGCGCGCTCTTGGAGATGCGGCGGTGTGAAGGCTTCAGGGATGTGGGCATATCGGGTGGAGGGGATGCTGCCTGCTGAGATACAGGACGCTGGGGAGGCAGCAGGGGGGATGCAGGAGCCGCTGCTCCCCGAGGGCAGCCCGGGGTGCAGGGGGTGCTGGGTTGCGGTACCACTGGGGACACGGGTCCCAGGGGTTGAGCAGTGCCCGGGGCTCACAGCCAGCTCTGCTCCTGCGGTTACGAGGGTCCCTCGGTCCATAAATGACAACGGGACCACCGCCGGTGCTGCCCAGCAGAGCACGCCTTCCAGCTGCTCCAATTAACCGGAGCGGGTGGGCGCAGCTCCTCTCCAAAAGTTCCTTTTCTAAACTGAACTTGAATGCTTCCACACTTCAGCCCTATGGAAGAGACTAACGCTGCAGGTCTGCTGTAGAGGAGGACATCGGAGGTGTCCCTTACTGATTCTTAAGTGCTGGGGCAGAACCAGTTTGTCTTGAGCCTTTCTGCCTCCTGCTTGCTTGCTGTTTTCCTCCCCAGCCCCTCTTTGTGCTGCAGCTGGTTTGCAAGGGAGATTTCCTCCCAGCTGGGAGAGCTCTGAGAGGTGTGAGAGGAGGGGATGACCTGCTGCCCCACCCCTCTGTGCTCAGCCAGGCCCACCCTGCTGCTCCCACGCTCCTCAGGCCAGGTTAGAGCTCCTGCTGAGAACATATCCAGCTCTGGGATGGCCACGTGGAACCCTTCCGGCTCTACAAGCATCCTCTGTGCAGAGGGATGCTGGCCAGCTGTGCCCAGACTGAGCTCGAGCCATGGCACACAGCGGGAGGCCAGGCTTGGCTCCTGCTTTACATCATCGAGGAGAAGCAGCAGCTTCGAGGTTCCCCCCCCCTTCATTTTCATTCTCTTGCCATCTCCATCCAAAAATAACCCAAGCTTCCACCCCGGGGAGCGCTCCACATCAGAGCTTTGGCTCCTTCACCCTGCCGTGCATTAGCCTGACAGCCACTAAATGAAGCTATTAGCTCGTGGCACATCATCACCTTTTTGAAAAGCAAGGGTGATGTCACTGCATTGTGTGTGTGGAGCTGCATAGATGCACTGGAAGGCTCAGCTCCCTCAGCACAGGGCATTGCCTTTGGGGCTGTGTGTCTCCAACCCCCTCCCCTGCTAGAGAATCCAGGCAGCTGCTCCCCCTGCCCACATCACCCGGTGGGATCCCAAGGGGAGTCCCAGCATTCCCAGAGGACCCAGTAGGTTCCCATTGAAGAGCGAAAAGAACCTCATCAGGATCCCAGAAGGGGTCTCAGCAAGGTCTCAGTGGTCCTAGAATTCCAAGGAAGGTCCCTGCAGGGTTCCAGGAGTCTCAAGGAAGGGGTCCCAGGGGGGTCCTAACTTTCCCAGAGGTCCTATTGGGATCCCAGGAGGGGTCTCAGCAAGGTCCCAGGATTCCCAGAAGTCCAAACAGGGTTCCAGGAGTCCCAAAGGCAGGGATCTCAGGGGGTCCCAGGGGTGCTGCCTGCCAATTAGGCTGGGACAGAGCGGCCACACATGGCCTTATGGCTCAGTATTTATCCCTGCAGAGAGCCATCACCACTCCATCCCTTGGACACAAGCTGTGGGGCTGCACCAGGGCAAGATGTGGCCCTTGGGACGTGGTCACCACGCAACAAGGTGAGCTCTGTGCCCAGCCCCAACCCACTCCCATCGCTACAGCACAACGAGGCCAAGCCACTGCCATTCAACAGCTCCGAGCTCTGCAGACTGACTTCAAGCATTGAAAAACACAGCACAAGTTGTATTAAGGTTACACCGAACACTACAGCTTCCCACGGAAGGACTTGATCATGTTCAAAAATATTTAATCCCAGCAATTTTCACATTGTTCTTATAAAAACAGACATGTATGAAGGGAAATGAAATGCTTAGTACATATTTTTTTTGGCACTTTTTTTTTCTTTTTTTTTTTTCTTTTTTTAACCTTTACAAATTACAAACACACATTCTTTGTTTGGTTTTTTTTTTTCTTTTTAAAGGAAAAGAAAACCATAAACCAAAACCAAAGAAACCCGATCTAAGTCTCAGCTGTACACTGCAGAGATGCACTAACCATCCCTAAACTAAAACAGACTCTCCAACATGGTCGTGGTTACACTGCCATTCTACAAGGACAAAAGAAGACAGCAGCAGCCCAGGGATGTAGTGGGGCATCACTGCCCACCCACAGCCCATTGCCCAGCTCTGGGGATTGCACCCAAAGTCAAGCAGTGTAGGAGATGCTGAGGCCCAAAGTGAAGCTGCTGTGGGGTCCGCCTCCATCAGAGCGGTGCTAAGGGATGATTCTGCCCCTCTGCCCCCCATATCCATGCTGGAGCCTGGCCCTGCTGCCCAGCAAATCTCCACCTTCACCCCTGCCCCTTGCCATAGCCTGGGTGGGCTCTGCCTGTGAGCAAAGTGCAAACCTTGAGGGCCCCAGTAGCTTGGGGACACATGGCCCAGCATCCCGAGGCAGGCGGCAGCCCCCATGGGGCCAGGTCCGTGCTTACCCTGAGATACTACTGTGGGGCAAAGGGGCACAGCAGCCTGCAGCAATGCTTGGGCTGTCCTGGTGGTGGTGGTGGCACTGAAGAGGAACACAGAGCAGCAGTCCCATCATCCCAGCCGTGCCACCCGTGCTATGGGTAAAGCCATGGGTGCAGCAAACCCTGGCCTATTTAATCTCCGAGCAATCAATGGCAGGCTCTTTCAATGGAGACACTTAATTTTTAACAAGAGAAGAACTGCAAAACCCCTCTGAGGCTGCATGGCCGGGGGATGGGGGGAAGGTGCTCGGTCCCTGTGTGCCACCGCTGCCCACCTCAGGGTCCAGGCACAGACCCCATGGCTCTGCAGCACACCTAGAGCAGTTTAAATAGAATAAATACAGTGAAGAAAACAGTAAAATCTTCAATAAGGAGGCAAAAGGAAAGACAACAGCAGGTCCAGGGGTCCAACCAAACTCCACATAGTCTCTGGATTAGTTACTGAGGAAGTTCTATGAGAGCACATTAAGTTCGCAGCTGGAGACTCTCTTGCCTTTATATCGAAACTTCGTATTCTCTTGTTTCCTGGAAAGAAGGAAAAAGCCATTTTAGGGCAGCAGCTGCGATTGGGGATGATCACCCCATTGGCTTTGCAGAGCCAGGAGTTGGACTTCATGATCCTTATGGGTCCCTTCCAACTTGGGCTATTCTATGGTTCTATGATTCTACTGGTGAGAGATGTCCTGGGGGCCACCTGGGGAGGGAAGGCACAGCAGCACTCACCCCTGTCTCATAAATCGGGTTGTCAAATTCCGTTTCTACTGTGATCTGGCTGTAGGGATGGGAGTACATGAGAGGCAGGCGGAGGCTGGAGTAGTACCTGCACCTGGGGATGAACCAAGAGTCACTCAGCTGCACAGCCCTGCAGCAATGCGAGATCCTCCTCATGCCCCCCATCAGCCTGGGCTTGGGGGCAGCAGGGGGTGCCCTGTGCTGGGCTTTGGGCATGGTGATGCTCTCTGGTGCTCTGCCACCCGCACCCCACTTACCTGGTGATGTAGATGTAGGCTCCTCCCAGCAGCAAGGAGATGATCAGCACTGGGATGAAGATGGCCAAGGCCATATTTCCCCCCTCCAACGATGTCTCTGCAGCAGCTTCTGCTACTAAAAGGACATGATCTCTTACGCTGGCTTTTCCCCCAGCACCTTCTGCTGCCCCCCTGCCTCCACTCCTCCAGTCCCTCACATGGGACTAGGGGCACTGGGAGCACTGGGCAGCTTCTATCGGCTCCCCGCAGCATGCACATGCCTCAGCCCCAGTGTCTCTGCAGTGCTGTGGGCTTTGGGCTGGAGAGCACCTGAGGGTGCCAGGCTAGAGCATGGAGGTGGTGGTGAGGTGGGGCTTGGCCCCACAGAGTTGTGCAAGGGGCTCATCCAGCAAATGTGTCACTCACCTTCCAGAGCGTGCTCAAAGCTATCCTGATTGACTGGAAGAGAAATGGAGAGTTATTGGGAGGTGGCTGGGTGTGCACTGGGTGCTACAGTTTTGCATGCAGTGGGATTCACATATCCAGGCTGAGGCTAACATGGGAATCTGTACTAGACTTTCCGTACCCCCATTTGGTCACAGAATGTGCTAAAGACTTTCAGCATTTAATAATCAGTTGCTCTCTTTAAGAGCTCACACAGGGAGTGAGCAGGATGGGCAGGAGAATGTGTAGGGTCTCTGCCTGGAATGGTGGCACCAGCAAGAGGTGGTGAATACTGCCCACCCCAATGGGTGCTGCCCACCCCAATGGGTGCTACCCATCCCAATATGTGCTTCCTACCCCAATGGGTGCCGCCTTCTCACCCATGAACTACCTTTGCAGATGGGCAGTGGCCCACTCCAATGTGACGGCTGTCCCAGTATGCATTTGATGGTCACCTCCCCCATGAGCTCGAAGCCCTCATAGCACATGAAGGTCAGAGACTCGCCGGGCAGGTAGAGGCGTTTGTAGAGGATTTGGTAGCCATTTTCTGGTAGCCCTGGGTTGTCACAGGCCAGAGACTCCTCGGCTGGAAGGGAGCACATTGCAGGGTGAGACAAGGGCAGAATGGAAGGAGGCTGGAAGTTCAGCTCCTGAGCTGTCATAGAGCTGGAGGTGAAGGCTGCAGCACTCACAGACACAGTGTGGGAGCCGTGAGGTCCAGATGGGTGTCCCAGTCTCACGGCTGTAGCAGGTCAGCAGTGAGCTGCCCTCAAGCACGAAGCCAGGATTGCAGGTGTACTGGATAGTGGTACCCACCAGCAGCACGGGGTCAGAGATGAGGCGAGTCGAGTGCTCCACCTCTCCTGGGTCTGTGCAGTACATAACTGGGGAGAAGAGGGGATGCAGGGTGGGTGCTGGGGGCACGGGGCACATTGCTCAGAGTGGAGCAGTGGGGCACTCACTCTTTTCACAGAAAGGGGGGTCGCTGCTCCAGCTGAGGTCCCACTGGCAGGTGAGCGTGTCACTCCCCACGATGTCATAACCCGGGTCACACTGGTAGGTGATCTTGGCCCCTCTCACCAGCTCGGTGTGTGATGTGGTCTTCCAGCCGTTCTGGATCTCGGGCAGGTCGGAGCAGGAGTCATTGCGGGACACCTCTGTGGGACAAGTGGTGACTGTCACCCCGTGCATCTGGCTCCTCAGATGGCACTGGGGATAATGGGGACCCTTTGGAAGTCACCCCAAAGCCAGAGCCCTGTAGCAGGCTGTGGGTTCTACAGGGGTTTGCTGGGGCTGGAGAGGAGCTGTGGCCCAGCAGTCATCCCCAATTGCAAAACCAGCCCCTGCAGACCCTGCTCCAGCTGCGTGTTGTCCCCCTGTGCTGTCAGGGCCAGGGATGAGTCCAGCACCCCACTCCTTACCTATGTAGTTCATGATGAATCCTTGACCCTTCCCAAAGATGAGTCCAGCAGGATCTGAGTGGAACCGGATAGTGAGGTCAGGGCTGGAGGAGTAGAGCTTCTGGGGGCCGCTGCTGCCAACGTACTGCCCCAGGATGCGGGCAGAGAGCTCGTCCCCATCATAAATGGTGAGGATGTCACTGTTGGTGAGGTTCAGGCTGGAAAGAAGAGCTCGGTCAGCTGGGCAGGGAACCAGCAGGATGCTTGGTGTGGGATGAAGGGGTAATGAGGTGGCTTTCTGCCTGACACTGCATGTGTCCTGTCTGGGGGCTTGTCCTGTCCCCAGGGGCTTGGGAGATGCTCTGGGGATGTCTGTTCTGAACATAGCAGCAGTGCTGCTCCTCCAGCCCTGGCCCCATCATCAGCCCTATACCACTCTTCGTGTTGTAGGCACTGAGAAGGAGCTGAGGCTTTGTCCCACTACCCCAGGTCCCCATAGGCTTTGGAGCTACATGGGACTCCCAAGGACACCCACAGAACACAGCTTACAGATTTCATCCAAGATCCCCGTGGAGACTGACACCGGCCCCATGAGACAAGCGGTGACCCCCGCGGTGACTGCAGCGCTGCAGTTCTGGGCAGCAGCAGCAGCAGCAGATCCAGCAAAGCTCTTCCCGGTGCCGGAACCGATCCGCTTTGGCAGCCGCCAAGTCCCGGCCGCCAGCAGAGTGCAGTGCTGCCCCGTGGATGGAGCGGAGCCCGCAAGAGAAGTCTGCGCCACGTCTGAGGCTGCAACATCCCCCCGCTCCGAGGCTGGGTTCCCGATATCCCATGCCATGTCCCATGCAACGCCACGTGCAACATCCCATGCAAAATCCCACGCAATGACCTGTGCAGTGTCCCATGCAGATGTCCTTATAAGGCCCTCGGGGCAGAGCCCAGCGCTATTCTGTGCCCAGCTGATCCAGAACATCCATCCCTGTGCTGAGCAGGATCCATCCCACTGTGCTGCTCAGCACCCTGGGCCCTGAGTGTGCTCAGACACAGTGGGACCCCCACCCCACACGTCCACTCATTTGATTCAGCCTTGTTTGGAGATGCCTCAGCCGATCCCTGAACGTTTTATTAAGAATGTTCTTGGAAGGCGCCCAGTTAATCCCCATGGCAAGCTGACATTTGTAGTAAATCTCTGCTTTCTGTCAAACATGATTTTCTCGGTGACATTTATGTCTGATGACTTCAAATCGCCTGGTCTCCAGTTCTGCTCAGCCCGAGTGCCCACAAATCCAGCAGAGCCTCACGGGGAGCTCTGAATTGTGTTTTGTACAGGAAGCTTTAAAGTCTATTTGACTCTAAGCCCTTGCTTGAGACATGCCCTCCTCTTGAAAACCCAAAATAGCACTGAGGAGATTCCCTTTGCATTAGCAGCATTTAACCATGCCCAAGGTTCCTCCTTGAGTTATCCCCAGATGCAGTGAATGGGTGCTGTAAGGCAAAGGATGCTGCAGCGCAATGAGTGCTGTAATGGGATGGGTGCTGCGAAGTGATGGATGCTGTAATGCAGTGAGTGCTGCAATGCAATGGGTACTGAGCACATTGCAGGGGATTAGAGAAGGGCAGAAGGGGCAGAACAGACACAGAGCTGGAGGGGGGTGCTGCAGGGAACTGGACTGGGCAGACCCAGGGCCAGGGGCAGGGGCAGGACATGCACCGATGTCTGAGAACAACTCACAGTTGGATGTCCAGAAACAGCCTCTTCTCCTCACTCACGTGGACTCTCCAGATACAATCCTCTCCCTCGGTGTAGGGCTCCGGCCAGTTGGGAGACAGGATCACTCCAGCCATGGCTGTCAGCTCCCCACCACATGTGGCTGCAGCAGAGAGGCAGGGCTCAGCCCTCCTGCACCAGAGCATGGCACGGCCCCATGGTGTGGGCACTGACCTCTGCACAGTGGCTCTGTGTCATTCCAGTATGGGTCCCGCATGTTGACACACTCAATGACAGCAGGGCCCTGCTCCAAGGAATGCCCAGGGTCACAAGTGAACTCCACGGTGGTGCCCAGGTTGTAGGTGGGGTCGGAGGTGGTGAAGTTCCCATTCTGGATGTAGGGTTCATAGCAGTGGCCCCGCTCAAAGGCTGCAGGAAAACCTCCATTAGTGGTGTGCACATGGGGTTGGGAAGCAGCACAGCCCCATCCCCAGTGCTCCCCCCACCCCCAGCTTTGGGCTTTGCTGCAGGGATATCAGGGTAGTGCCACCACCCCACCAGGAACCTGTCCCCCTGTCCCTGCCATGCTCAGCTGTGCTCCACGCCAGTGGTGTTCATTACAGGCAATTAGGATTAACAACCATTTATCTGTCGTGAGCCATGCAGGCTTAACCAAACCCCACTTCTTCCTTTGTGTGGCAGCATAAGTAATGCACTCTCTGTGTTGCTACTGCTGTATTTACCGAGCAATCTTCCCTGGGATTACTGCCTGTCATCGAGCCTGCTCTTTTCCTTTTTTCTTGCTCAGGAAATGCATTCCCTGGAGCTTCTGCAGCCACAGGGAGGTTCAGCTCACCATGCATTCTGACAGCACCATGGGGACAGCAGCATGTCAACTACTAGGGGCTGGCCCCCTTCCCACAGCCCCTCAGCCCCCCCAGCTGACAGCAGAGCATCACCTTCAAAGCGGATATTGAAGGCAGTGGAGGCGGCGGGCTCCTTGGCAAGGAAGTCGATGCGGATGGAGGAGTCATCGCTGATCACCCCCTCGAAGGGCACACTGTCAGCACGCAGCGAGTCGTAGAGCACGGCCGAGCGGTTGCTGTCCCCACTGTACACCACCATCCTGTGCAGGGAGCCAGGGGTCAGCCCCCAGAGGGAGGAGTATGTGTGTGTGTGGGGGGGGGAATGCAATGCCCTGGGGATGTGAGGAGCCCCCAAGCCCTTCTCTCTTTGCTCCCAAAATCCAGCAATTGGAAGAGATGGTGCCAATGAAAATTCACCAACCTAAGCACTCAGACACCCCATTAGGAATTGCCATCCCACACTCTGCCTCTTGCTCCCACCCCACCCAGAGCCAAGGCCCAATGGAACCAACCCCTCACCTGTCCCTCTCAGCCAACAGCAGCTTCTCGAAGTGCAGGTGCAGCTTCTGGCCCGGCGGTGCTGTGATGGCCCACACGCAGTACATGCTGCCTGACTGGTTGCCCGCGGTGCTGGGCGAGAGGACGCGGCCGATGGTGGCGTTGTGCACGGTGCCTCCACAGGGGGCTGCCAGGCAGAGCAGGGCAGGTAAGGAGCAAAAAAGGGCATAGCCCCCATAACCTCCTCTCACCCACCTCAGCAGGGGACACATTGTGCTGCCACAGAACAGCTCAGCATCGCTGTCAGGACTGCATTCAACAAGCAGCGCAAAGCACCCGTATTATTTTTGCTTTGCGGTTTCCCCCTATGCCATTGCTATTTGCATGCCCACACCTGAGCAGATGGGCTCGGGGCTGCTCCAGTGCGGCCGGGATGCGTTGATGCAGGTGAGCGTGTGTGGGCCCTGCAGCTCGTAGCCCAGGTGGCAGTGGAAGTGAGCGATGCCACCCGAGTGCAGGTCCATCACGGTGACGTCTCCAAAGTCAGGTCTTCGAGGGAAGCTGCAGCTCAGCATAAACACTGCAATGAGCACAGAGAGTGCAGAGCTCAGGGCTGCCTGCTCCCAGCCATGCCACATGTCCCATGTCACAAGCAGAGCCTGCTGTGGGGCAGTCTGCATGCATCCAAAACTGCCTTCCACCTCTCACTGCTTTTTGACCAGACCCAGTTTCTATTTTAGAAAGAATTTCCTTGAACTCATCCATTTTTTATAGCTTCTCAAGGAAAAAAAAAAAAAAAAAAAGAAAGAAATAGATAATTTAGCAAGAGCCTGTGCAGGAAGAGCTGCAGAATTGGGACAGAAATGGGGCTAGGAGCAAATGTGTGGCTATCAGACCCAGCAGGACAGGGGCTCCTATTTGTTCCCACCCTGCACGCAACACTTGGGGTACCCATGGGACCAGGGCACCCACCCTGATAGTGCAGTTGGAAGGTTCCCACCGCCTCATCCTGGAAGGTACGGAAGTAGACAGAGATGGTGTTGGTGGGGCTGCGGATGACCTGGCCCTCCACCAGCAGTGTCTGGTTGGCCAGCACCACCAGAGTGTCGTCATCCACTCCACGGATGGAAAGCACCTCCCCGTCCGACAGGTTGACGCTCTTCACCTGGGTGGGAGGAGAGTCGTGGGGCTGCAGGGCAGCATTCTGGGGCCATATGAGGGTCACCCCCAGCCCCGGGTGCACAGAGCATCCACCCATCACGGCACTCGCATAGGGCTCATGGTTCACTCCATACCCAGTGCACCACGATCCCTTCCCATCCTCATCTTGGGTGGGGAGTCCCAGAAAACACTCCTAATGAGCAGTCCCAACAGGCTTTGATTATTATTTGGAAATAGCTGCGAAGTAACCTCACATTTACATTTTGTGTCCATTTAGCTTAATAAATGGGCTCATATTTCAGCAGAAAGATGCTCATCAGATCATTTGTTTCCTTAAGTGCACGAGGGCTGGGGCTCTATATTTAGCGCAGCCACAGCCTGTAATTGCAAACCCTCTCGATGGTGTTGTGACGGGAAGGGTTTGTTGCTGTTGTTTCAGCGTGCCCATCTTCCCACCCTGCTGCGTGGAGCACAGATGTGCAGAGCCCATGGGAGCCTGATGCTGGGGAGCTACAGGGCCAACCAGTGTGCACTGCAAGAAGTAGGGCTTGCTGCGTGGCACAGCCCTAAGACTGTCACATAGCATCCCCCCTTGCTCCAGCAGCCCCTCATTGCATGGCACCAGGAGCAGCTGCGTCCTCATCCCACTGCCTGGCTACATTCAGTGCTGCAGGAGGGGGCTGAGACAAAAACAGCTGGGGTGCGGCATGGGGGCTTGTACCCAGGAGCAGCTTTTGCTTTATTTTGCAGAATCACTGTTAATGGTGCCCTGCCAGGGCCTGCAGAGCACAAGTTCTGCTGTGATCAGAGCCAGAACCCATGTCAGCTCCTGCAGATCCTGCTGGGGAGGCAGGAGGGATCCTTGGTTCAGGCTGCCAGGCTTGTTCACCCACTAGAAAATCTCTTTAGGGAAATTCTATTTCCTGCCAAGAAAATTCAAGGTTCTTAAAAACAATGACAATTTTGTCAAATATTCTTAGTGCCGGCTGCTCTGCTCTCGAGCTGCTGCAAAAAAGGCACAGGGACAGAGTGTGCTGGGGCTGCTGCAGGATGCTGTGAGCAAAACAGGGATGCTAGGGTGGGGGGAGAGAGGAGGGAGGCTGGGGACCCCCAGCCCTGGTGAGACATCCTGCATCAAGCCAAGCAAGGACCAGCAAGAATCACAATCAGCCCTTTGGGAAGCAGAGGATCTCCATGCTTGGGGTTGCTCAGCCCTCCCCATGCTGCACCCTGGCAAACCCAGGGGAAAGAGGAGCCCTGAGCTCACTGCCCAGCCCCTCCCCTCCCAGTGAGTTGTTCCTGTTCATCTCCATTACGGGAGCTGGGAATTAAATCAAAATCACTTAAACATTATCCAATTATCCCCATCGCAGCGCGAGAGCTGAGGAACTTGCACTGTGTTACTTCAGCACCTGCCCAATGTAATTAGCCGCGGTGCCGCTGGTTCGCACTGCTGGTACATGTGAAATAATTAAGAAGTGATGGAGGAGAACCCACCAGCACCTGGTGAGGCAAGGGGGGGCTCTGGAGGTGTGGGGCCTCTTCCCCATGATGGCACGTCCCCTCAGCCAGGGACAAGCAGCACACCCATTGCTCCCCCCAACCCCAAACCAGCCCTCCAGAGAGGCACAATTAGCCCTGCTGCCTCCCTGTGCTAATTACTCCCAAAGTGCAAGGGAGTGGTGTGGCACTGAGGGATTCCCTCAGACTCCAAGGGGGGGAAATGAGGCAGATGTGAATGCTCCCATGTGCCACCAGGTGCCCTGGCACATGGGATGACCCAAACCCTGCCCAGACCCAGCACGAGCAGTGGTGCTTTTGTGATTTCATTTCTCTAAAAGCCTCAGAAACAGCAGCAAAATGAAACCCAGGGCTCTGTGGGAATGGGGAAGGGTACTGCAGCATGAGCCTGGGGGCAGAGCTGCAGCAGTTCCCTGACACACTTCTCACCTGCAGCTCCACGCCGTAACCCGTGTAAACGGTGACATTGTAGGTGCACTCCAGGAAGCTGTGATGGGGCAGCGGGGGGTAATCCGTGGAGTCGATGTAGCCCTCGGGGTCGTAGAAGCTCACACTGCAGCGCACTGGAGGATGCACATCAGTGGCTGCCCAGGGCACAGCTCACCCTCCCTCCCCCACCCCCCACCTCCCCTTCAACAGCCTGTAACTCCTCACTTCCAGTTTGGGGTGGAAAACTGTGGCTAAGGAAGCTACCCTACTCACCAGAGGTCCTTGAGGTGGTGACACCCTCCTCGAGCACCCCTCACCACAATCATTAAGGATATTGGCAGCTCCAGAAGGCAGAGCTGCACCCCACAGCTGCCATATCCCCACCCCATATCCCACTTGCTGATGGCACCGTGTCCCTGTGTTCCCTTACCCGGGGTGGGCTCTGTGGTGATGACGGTGGTGGTGATGATGGTGGAGGTGGTGGTTTCTTGGCTCTCCTCCGAGGCAGAGCCATTCATCTCACTCTCAGCACTGTCCATCTGGTTAATGGCACTATCAGGAGCTGCTGTGGGACCTGTGTCCATGTCACCAGGGCCATCAGGGAAGGGCTGAGCAGTTGATGGCAGTGGGGCTGAAGGGGAGATTTGCAGCACAGGGTGGCTGGTTGGACCCCATACAGGCAGCTCGGGGGGGCTCTGCCGTTGCCCATCTACTGTCTCCGTTGGAATGGGTGGCTCTTGGGAGGACATGGGGAGCACAGAGCCCTGTGTGCTCACTGCCCTGGAGAGCCCTGGCAGTGTGGGCTTGGCCTTCAGCTGCTTCCTCGTTGTGTTGCTGTGCTTTAGGGCAAGCGGTTTTTTCTTAGCAGGGAAAGTCTGCTTGGTATCAGCCCCGGGGTCTCTGGTGGGTGCTGCTGAGATATGGCTCTGTGCATGCAGTGATGGTCCCTCCACCGCTGGCTTGGGGCTGTCTTCAGCAGCAGGCAGCAGGTTGAGGGCTGCACTCTGCCTGGGTCCTCCCATACTTGCTTCATCTGCAGGCAGTGGACGAGGGCTGGCAGGGAGCAGTGCTGCCTCGGGGCGGCCATCTGCAAAAAAGAATAGGGAAAGTGGGACTGAGTGTTGCTGGGCATGAGATCAGGGCTGTGCCATGGCATGGGATCAGCCCTCTGGGAGCTGCAGGTGGTGGAGATCCCTCTGTCTGCTAATAGTGGGGAGGCAATAACGAACCCACGCTGATTCCCTGTAAGCTGGGTTTCTACTGGAACCTTATTGCACAGTCTCAGAGCTGCTGTTTGGTCTCTTTATCCCAAGGTCAGCTGCTCAAAGAGGTCTGCTTGCTCGTGCTGAGTTTGTTCTCTGGCTTGGCCTCTATGAAAAGCCTTTATTTGTGCAATTGTCATCAGTAAATACTGTCATTTCAAAAAGCCTGATTAGGCCATGCCATCCCCCATTGTCTTCCCTGCTGCTGCCTGATGGAGAGCAGCTGCCCCGCTGCCTGGCATCAACGCACAACTTGGGATTGAAAAGCTTCTCCCTAGTCAGCCCCGACCTTCTGCTCCAAGCAGGGCAGCCTGCAGGAGACAAAGAGTCCCCAAAGCCCTGCTACCACCGAGCATAATTGCGAGAAGCACAGATGTATTCACCACCACCGGGTCTGATTGGGCTGCAGCCCACAGTGTACAATAAGCCCCGAGCAGCACCGCAGCTCCATGAAGTGCTGCACAAAGCAGAGAGTCAACGTTTTCCATGGAAACAGCAGTCGCCAGGGAAGGAGCTCAACATGTGGTGGTGACTGGGGTGTGCTGGGCTCCTGTAGGACCTGCTGCAGGGTCCTACATGTGGTCCTACCACAGCTGGGTTCAGCCTCCCCCAGCGCACACATCAGGACTCATGTCGTGCCAGGGGAAGCTCAGGCTGAATATTAGGAACAGAGAGAGAGCAGGTTACTGTTCCCTGGTGCATTCAAGGAATGTGTGGATGTGGCACTCAGGGATGTGGTTGTGTTGACATACTGGTAGTGGGTTGGGGCTGGACTTGGCAATCTCAGAGGTCTTTTCCAACCCTAATGATTCTGTGGTCCTGTAAAAAGAGACAGTGGCACTGGACTCTGTCCCTGAGCATCCCATCCTGCTGGCCCCTGCACCAAGTGGGGGAAACAGTGACACACAAGGTGCTCCTGCAAGGACCTGCCCCCCTGCAATCACAGCATTAACAGAAACAGCAAAAATCAGCCATGTGAGCTCCCATTCATAATGGATGTTGCTGTTAAGCTGTATTTTATGCTTTCGGAAAGTTGACTAATTTCTTATTAGATCCTTTGCCAGGAAGCATTTAAATGGTTCTATCCTTAACAAAGCATGAAATAAAACACTCTGTAGCACGGCTCCGTAATGAGGTACTTAACATGCTTCAGTTTGTAAAGGGCAAATGTGAATTTCAAGGAAGTGAATGGCTGCTTGGGCTGGGGCAGGGAGGTGAGGGCTGCAAGAAGAAGTGACCAGTGATGTTAACTCAGGTTGCCACTGCCAAACCAGCTCTGTGTCCCCAGGTGCAGGAAGGAGTTCTGCCTCAGGCCAGACAGGCTGATTGGCAGCAAATCCCTATTGGCCTTGTAAGGCCTCGTGGTGGTTTCACCTCTGCATTACAGATGGCCTTTCGGATGATGTATTTAGGCAAATATCTGAGGGAAAGAAAATACTGCAGGAGCCTCCTGCCATCCAAGAGGGAGGAGCAGCAGAACACTGCCCGGCTGCAAATCCCTTCTGCTCTGCACAATTGATCCAGAGATACTGAGCTGCTGGGAGAGACATGATCGTGTTTGACCTTGATCTAATCTGCTAAACCAGCTCTGGAGAAAGGAACGCTATCACAGCATACAAGGGGCTTATCCTGTCGCTTTATCTTGAACACGTTGCGGCTGCCTGCAGGCTGCAAAGGATCCGCTGGGGCAGCAACGGTGTTTGCAGCCCTGGGGTTGGAGTGCCAATGGGATGCTCTGCAGGGTGCTCAGACTGCTGCACGAAACGTCCAGGAAAGTGTGGAGCAAAAGGGACCTGATGCAAAGCGGCAGCTCCTCCCCGGGCTATTCTGGGATCCGCTATGTGAGCAGAGGAAGGAGCTCTGCTCAGAGGATGCATCCACTCCCCCGTGCTTTATATTAGCTGCAGTAGGAAGCGCTCCCTGCAAGGGGAGGCAGCGGGGGTAGCTCCAGAAGGAATGAGGCTTTGGGGTGGCACTGCCCCCCCCGTGTATCATCTACCCACCCATTTAGGGGCTGTTGGGTTTTATTGCAGTTTTGAAGGCTTCCGTTTTTCTGCTGCTCAGAAACAGACCTGCTCGCTGCCCATAAGCTGTGCGTGTGCAGTGCAGACTCCCCATTGTGGTTTGGGGTTTGTTACGACGACCCAGATGCACCAACAGTGCAGAAAGTTGCATACCGAGCAAAGCAGTGAAGGAGGCTGCACGGCCATGCAATACAAAAGAAACCAATTAAATGCAAGCCAAAGCTCTCCCCTTCACCACATTTCCATTCACTATCAGCTCCTGTTCTCCGTAACAACGAAGGGGGATTTCTCAGCACTCCAAGGACACAGTGGTCCCCACAGTGATGGGTCTGTGTCACTCGGCCAGCAATGGCACGTGCCCATGTGCTGCTGTGGGGAGCAGGGAGATCTGATTGCCGCCAGCACCTCAGCTGGAGGGGCTTAGCGGAATTAGGGAGCTGCAAACGCTTGATAAAAGGATGCTGAAGTAATCATCAGGCACTCATTTTGCTTCTGTGCTCCTGAATGAGCCGAGCTGTGAGCGGCTGCATTGCCAGCTTCCTAATGCTAACATGATGCTATCGCTGCCCAGGAACCAGAGCACTGCAGATTGATTGCTGGGGCTCATAGCTCTGTCCTAAAGGCTTTAGTGAGCTGATTATAGCCGTGCCTTGATGAGCTTACGGGGATGCTATTAACGGTGCTGCTCATTCTGGTGCTGGGCTCCAGCAGGTTGATGGGCGCTGAGACTGCAGCAGTGGTCCTGCAGCAGTGCCTGGTGCTCAGTAGCCCTGCAGCCTCCAGGGGAAGGAGCAGGAACACATCCCTTGCAACACCACGTGGGTTTCGCAGCCACAGAGAGGGGAAAAGACAGCTTGAGTATGAAGCAGGGATCTGAAGAAAAAGCAGGTTGTGTTCATCCAAACCCACCAGAGCAATGGCTAGGAAGTGGTTTGGTTTGGTTTCAAATCTTAAAACAATTTTCTTTTTGCCTTAAATCTTGAAGAGCAGAAAAGAAATAAATGAATAAAAAGCCTGAATCAAAACAGTCTTTCATTTCCAAAATGTCAAAACAGAGCGATGCTGCCCGGATCCCCACATGCCTCCCAACAGGAAACTTGCATCTCCCGCTCCTACCCGCAGTTACTATTTCAGCAAATTAACTTTTTCCAAGGAAAAAAAAAAAAAAGAAGAAAGTTTCCTTAAGCACATCCTGCCGGTCCAACCCATAAGCAAATAAAATAGGAGCCATCTAATCACGGTGAGTCATCCGCGTGGGAGCGCAGATAAGCACAGCCAGAGGAGGAGCTGCCCCTGGGGTCTGCATCGCGGCCCATCTGCAGTGGGGCAATGAGATGGGATGGCTCCAGGATGGGTGTCTGGGCTGCCGTGTGCTCCAGGGCTGCTTTGTGTTCTAAGGGATGAGGTTGGGAATCTTTGATTTGAAAATTTACATCTGTGTCACCAGCAACGCTCAAATAAGGTTGCCATGGAAATGCCTCATTACCGGCAGAGGATGCTGGAAATGGAGGAGTGCAGTGGGCACGGAGGGCACTGGGACGTGGCACTGCCTCCCCCACACTGTCCCTCTGTCCGTCTGCAACCTGAGAGAAGCACAGCCCTGAGCCTGGTGGGATGCTGCCTGGGCACTGCTCTGCAGCCCAAGGATGGGGTCCCCTGGAGGTCTCCTGGTTGTCCTAAAGGGAACCCAGGCACATGTCACCATCTGCACACAGGCGTAGCAGGGCTGGCCAAGGTGCTGGCTCCTGCTGTGCCTGCAGGCTGGAAGAAATCCCTTTCCAAATGCGCTTGGCTCAGCTCAGGACTGGCCCTGGGCTCCAGTGGAGATTGGTCCAGGGTGGGGGAACATTTTGGCCTCTGAAAGCCACCCTAACGGAGGATCCATGCTGCTCATGCCTGGTTTGTTTCACTGCCACAAATACAGGAATTACACTTGCAAACATCCTCGCCATGCTCCAGAGAAGCTCGTAACTGCTCTAACGATCCGCAGCCGCCTGACAGATGCCTGGAAATTATACACTTCTCCGAGCTATGAGGAAAATGGATTTTCCTCCCCAGTGCTGCTCCATGGAGCTGGAATCAATGCGCTCTTCACTCACAGGCATCAGTTTTGGTCCCCACGTCCCTGCAATGCCAGCACTGACATTCAGTGTGCACATCACACCTCTCCATAGAGCTACCTTGCTCAGATGAACCTTCTCCCTCCTCTCTAGCCCCAGCAGGATGAAATCCCAGCCCCAGCCCCACAGGGCTGCCCACACCACGCCGTGCTGCCATGCTGCACCCCAGCACCAGCCCGCAGAGAGCACTCTGGCAGCATTTCAGGCTACAAATTGGACTGGGGGAAGAGAAGTGCCTTCTTTCTCAAGTAATCATCCAGCTCAGTCATCTATATCTGGGTATAAAATTAAATGGGTTCCTGAAGAGAGAGTATATTTAGATACAAAAAGCCCATTCTAGTCATCTATCTGGGACTAAAATAATTAATCTTCCATCTCTATTAAGATGCACTGTAGCAGATCTCGGGAAGCACATGTAGCTGTTAACCCTTCGAGGACTGCCACGTGCCCAGCACCACCCCATGTATAACTGTGGGCTCAGCTGGGACCTCCTGCTTCTGCTGAGGAACTTGTCCCAAGAAATGCCATCCTTTGCATTTTCTCCCCGCCTGCTGCCTACCACTGCCCTTGAAAAGACCCTTGTGATACTCCTCTAAAACGACGTTGCTCCAGCGCCTAATGACTCCTGACAGCTTGCAAACAGTCCCGCTGCTCACAATCAGGAAGGCAGGGTGAGTGCCGGGTTACTGATGGCTGTGGTTATTGCAGTTATTGGGCTGCATTGATTACGGGACGGTCACTGTTTCAGAGGTTGCCAGTGCTTGGGAAGAGCCCAGTGCCCCTGCAGCACACATTCACCCTCTCAAAAAGGCTGCCCAACAGATCTCAGTCTCCCGGAACGTCTTCAGAAAAGATTTGCCTGGAGAAATAAAAGGTTCAAGCTTTTAATCTGGCTTTCCCCCCCCCCCCCCCCCCTCCTTAAAAATGGACCGATTCTGCTGGAGGCATCGCAGCAGCTCTGGGGAGCTTTGCCCTGCCCTGCACTCTGGCAACGCCTTTCACTTCAATGGCACTGTATTACATATAATTAATCATCAGTATCAGACATCAGTGAGTTGTGTTTTAAACAGAACGAATTCTGTTTCTGCTCTGTGTCCTGCAGAATGATGATAACCCATGTGTGTTTTTTCCCCATAGAGCCTAATGATGAGCCATTGCACTTTGTTTTAATTAACAAAGATAGCAAAGATATTTCTATAAGCCACTGTGGTGCCAGCAAAGAAGCAAGGTCCTCTGCGTGGCAGCTAGTACTCACCTGCAGCCATGCACACACCTATCCATATGGCACTGAGAGGGCAGAGAGCCTGCCACCAGCCTGGTGATGCAGCCCATCAGATAGACATTACCCTGGCCCTGCAATGAGCCTCTCTCTGCTAACGAGTCTCTCCCTGCTAATGAGCTTCCTGAAGACTGTCAGTTCTATGCACCCCATAAGCCACGTGGGGCCAGGACTTGAGCCTCTGCTCATGATGTTGCTGCCCACATGAGCCCACAGAAAATCCCCATGTCCCCCCCTAAATGAAGAGCCAGGGGGCTGGAAGTACCTCAAAAAGCAGGCAAAACAAACAGCAGAGCTCTGCCTTATGTACCAGCTCAGCTTTGCTGGGTGCTGACGTATTTCTACCCCAGATGGGTGCTCAAGTGGACAAGATGGATCATCAAGCACAGCTAGATCAATTTAAGTGAGAAAGCCCTTGTATTCCAGTCCTGGAGGATTGGTTTTGTCCTAAACCCTGGCTCTTGAACCAAATGGATGGAGGATCCTTTTGCAGGTGTAAGGGTGGCTAATATAAAGACGCTAACAAAGATGACAGTAGATAGTCAAAGGTTATTAGCAAAGGAAAACTCACCAATGTCGATGCCTTGACCAGAAAGCTGAGGCAGTCTCCAAGAGATGCTGCCTTACTGGTGGTCAGCCCTTAAATGAGGTCTTAGAGGAGGTGGAGTCGATGTCCACCCCTTCCGGGAGCACAGTTAATTACTCTCACCTGTGCTCCCACAGCTGACCCAGCACTTGCCTCAGCTGATTAATCAGAGGTTCAAGCTGTGATTTCCCATACAGCAGAGTTACAGCCTTCTGGCCTGTAGCTTTTCTTTTCCCACCAAAGTGAGGATCTGGCAGGTACCTGACACAGCATTTGCTTTACTGCTCTGGGAAAAAAAAAAGCATTACTGAGTAAGCCTATGCACAAGTGCTTTGATATCTGAATCAACGTGCAGAGAGGGGCCTTTGTCAGATGCTCCTCATATATTCTTGTACAGCGTGTGTGTCGTGTTGCTGGTGCCTGTGCATGTTTTCTGTCTATATCGTTATTTCTGACGCATCCCGCTGATTGGGAAACACAATGAGAAAGTACCTGACTCTGTTCTTCTCAGCAAGGAGAGAATCAGCACATTATTAAAAAGCAGTGTGTGGTCCAAACCCAGTCAGTTCTCCTCCTCCTACTGCTATTGTTTGTGTTCCTATGGGGTAACAGTCATATTTCGTGTACTTTTGATAGCAGTATGATGTGATTAAGACAGATGCATCTGTGAAATGATTCTCTTTGGCACGCAGATGTAAATGCTCTAGGAATGACCAACACCTGCTGAAATGGATTTGGGCTGTCCCCACATATTCCCTGGGTCCCACTCTCATCAAACACAATGGCTGCTGCTGCTGCTCGTGACCTCCATGCCCCAGTAGCAGCTCCGTTCTGTGCCAATTAGGGACAGGTAGCACAGAGCAGTGGGTAATGAGCTGCAGCTAGGCTAAGCCAGGCACTGTGTGGTGGGGCTGATGTACTTGGTGTGTGTGAAACCCAACAGCTGGCTTCATGGAGCAGTGATAGGAGCAGCATCGGGTTCAAAACAACTTCTAGCTCGTGTTTTCCATCACCAAACACTCTGGACTGTAGCTGGGAGCAGTGCCAGAGAGGCTTAGGAGGGAATTTTTCAGAGCTGAATGCCTTTCTCAGAGTTGACTCCAACTCTGGGCTCGTAATCCTGAACTCAAGCAGACTGTTGCCTTTGCTGTTCTTTCAGGCTCTTTGTTTCGATCAAAGAGGCGATGCTGTATAACTTAAGAAAGCCTTTGCTTGCGAGGCCGGTTTGATGCATGCGGTGAAGCAACGTGGAAAAATACAGCCCTTACCCATGGAAGTCAGCTTGGATAATTTGAGTCACTTGAGGAGATGTTATTTGCTGTGACTCAATTCAATTTCTGCAGCTGGGTGACAATGTACCGGTGTGCGGTGATGAACTGCAGCCCCCTGCCTTGCACTGTGCCCACAGGGATGTATCCTTGTTGCAAGAAGCAGCACAATGAGCCCAGAGCCTCTGCTCCAGTGCTTCTAGGGGTAGATCAGAGCACACACAGGGCTAGTAGGTGGTGACATTCCTCAGAGCCACCCAGACATACCAGAGAGGTCCTTGCAAGGAGATAGGGGGGTTTCTGTCTGTGGTGCAGAAGTGTGAGCTCTGGGCAGCCAGGTCTGCTGACTGGCAATGCTACCCATGGTAGAGGGTTTGAAACTAGATGATCTTTGAGGTCCTTTTCAACCCAGGCCATTCTATGATTCTATGAGCTGTTTGATAACTGGGACTGCAGAAGCATTGAATAAGCATCAGCTAAAGGCATTTGAATGCTTTTAATGCTAGGAGCTATAGAAGACATTTTGCACTGGGAAAATCTAAGATGTGCCTCCAGGGGAACGGGCTAATCCTCTTGCATCGCTGCCAGGAGAGAGCCAGGCTGCAGCTGGAGGGGCTCTTGGTTTCTTGCACCCCTCCCTCCCCACCTTTCCTAATGGATTCCAAGAAAGCTTCAATACATCCCTGAATGGGAAGCACAGCGCTCTGTCCTTCACAGCCATCTACACAATAAAGAGCCTTTTCACCGCTGCAGGCACGGGCTCCTCTTCGTGCTGGAAACAAAAGCTGAAAGGAAGCCTTTATATTTTTTTGATTAGATAGCTTGAAAAATTTGCTTTTAATTGAAATTGCCTCAGTGGTTTCATCTGAGCATCAGCCATAAGGCTCCAGTGAGAGCTGCTTCCCATTGAGCTGGCTGCACGTATCCTGCACCGCATCTCACAGGAGGAACACTCCAAAGCACCCAGGAGAAGCAGAAGTCTCTGTGCCATCAGGGTGCTGGGCTTGCTTTGGGGGCTGAAAGGTGTTTTCTCTCCCCATGCAATGAGCAGAGCTATTGAGCACCAAACTGGGGGTGCCCAGAACCAGGGGTCTACCCTGTAGCTGCATTGCTGGAGCAATGCTTCAATGGGTATAGAGCTCCCCTGGAATTCCTAGGAGAGAGCCCATTGAACATATCAGCAATCAGCCCCGTGCCTGTAACAAAGCATGGCTCTGTAGCATGCTGCATAGTACTAGGCAGTGGGGCAGGGGATGCTATGGCATTCAATAGATGCACCCTACATTAGTCACTGCACAGCTGACCAGCCCTGGTCCCTGACTGCAGCAACCTATGCAGCACAACACTGGCCCCATATGACCCCACGGAGCATCTCATGCCCTAGAGGCACTGGCTCCGGTTCTCTTTGCATCCCATCTGCCTACTCCAGGCAGGCGTGTATGTAAACCAAGTTCCCTTCCTTTTTGAAAGAAGGAATGAAGAAGACAAATGAGCAGGGAGATATTATTTGGGGGACAGCAAAGAATTCAAGCACAAAGTGAAATTGAAATATTTCCCTGTAACAACTTGGGCTGAGTCCTGGATAAAAATGAAGTGGGATGCGACAGCACCTTTCCAGCAGCATTAGCCCCATTCATCTCCCGATGACGTTACAGCCATTCTGCCGGCGGTGTACAAAGGCATCAGGAGTTACATTTTCCTCTACTATCTCTCAACTATATTTATGCTGCGAGATGTTTGCAGAGGTACATGGTGTGCCTCGGGCAGAGGATTAATTCTGAACTGTCACCTCGCTTTTTTTGATGGGTTTGTAAATTCTGCTCTGTTGATTTGTGCTCTCGGTAAATTGATCAAATCCTCTTTCCACAACTTAATGCACCAATTTAGAGCACGCCGGGGTTTCGGACCTCGTCGGCTCTCGTGGTTATGTAAATAGCATCAGACAGCAATTTTAGGAGTGCTGTGTGAATAACGTGGGTGGGTGATGAGGGACAAGGGGAAAAAATCCTGGGATGGGTTGGGATACGGAACTGTGCCCAGTCTCAGCAGCAATGCAGACCTTGCTTCTCCTTTGGGGATCACACGAGGGCAGTCTTCCCATTTAGGGACTGGCCAACTTGGCAAATGGAAGCTTACGGCTGTCAGGAATAGCCTGGTTTATATTGAGATTGCCTTTAAATCATCATCAGAAAATGAAAGCTGAATCCCTGAGTATCATCACGGAGCCCCATCAGTGGGATGGGGCTGTAGAGCTTCAGGAGAATGGAGGAAGGGACATCAGGAGTGATTTTTCTCCTGTATTGTCCCCCAGCCACCAATCTACTGGAGATGAAGGACCTCATCCACCAAATGCAGACACGCTCCATTAATCCACCCTAAAAAGTCAGATGAAGATTCTCCCTTGAATTTTAAGTATTTTCAGCTCTTCGGCCTGGCTCCAAAATCACCCTGAATTGCCCAATTTCCTGAACATTCCTTTACTCCCACCACGTTATTGCTATTTGCTGGTGCCTGGATGCTCCAGCTAATTTCATGTCTTCAGCAGCTCTCGCACTGCTTGCAGGATGACCCTCACAGTGTCTGCAAGAAGCCCCATCACCTCCATCCTTCCTGCTTAGAGTGGATCGCACTGCTCCAGGATCAGCCCCACCATTTATGTATATATATATATATATATACATATATATATATATATATTACTTCTGTCACAGTTTGAATTCTTTTCTTTTTTCTTTTGGATGCTTCTGCATTTGGCACTGAATTTTCTTTCTAGACGAAAGCTTTGCATTTGGAATCACACCTCCGGTGCCGGCTGTCCTGGCCAGGCTGTGAGCTGCCTCCTGCTGCCAACATGGGCTCGGTGGAAGCTGCCTGCTGCAGCCATCTGTCCCGGCTCCATCCTGCCCTTTTCCTTCCTACTCTTCTTGCTCTGTCAGACAGGACCCACAGCTGAGCCCCCGACCCTCTGCTTGCTGAGATCCCTCCTTCCTGCTTTTCAGCTGGATGCCTTTCAGCCAGACCCATCCTACTGCAGTGATGGGAGCCTGAGGTCAAGGAATTAGAGAAGCATCTGTGGAAACCTGTGCTTGTCCCTGGCTCTGGGCAGGGTGTCCTTGCTTTGAATCACAACCACTCCAGGCTCGGGCAACACTGAGGTCCTATGGCTCAGCTGCTCCTATGGCTCATCTTCAGTGAAAGAAGGAGGAAAAAAAGAAAAAGCCATTTGCTGTGCCTGTGCTCTGCTCTGTCCCATACACACCAAGCACACAGCAGCAGAGGTATGGCAGCAAAGGACTTCAGTAAGGCAAAGTAGGAACAAAGGGGAAAATGCATCTCTGGAGGGATGCAGACTGACCTCATGGATTGTTGGGGTCTGGACACCCCTATGTCACCTCACCGGGTTGTCAAAGCAGTGACTATGAGGCCAAGTCCATGCTCCTCCCCCTACCCTCCCTGCTGCAGAGCAGATCTGGGCCACACGGTGAGCTCCTTGCTTTTACAAATCAGTGCAACTCCGCTGGCTTCAACAGCATGATGCTAATTCAGAGCAACGTGCATCAAAGGAGTTGCTATTCCATGTCCATGTCAGCTAAGAGAGACGCCGGGCAGAAATAGCACTGCCTGGGAGGAGCAGGAGCCCCCCCCTTCCTGCACCTGATGGTTCCACAGCAGGTCCCAGCTCCCAGAACTCCTCCCATTTCTGGAATCCTTATTGATGAAGGCAGGGTGGGAGCAGAGCTGGCTTGCAAAGGGGTCACTGAGTGAGTGAGGAGTTGACTTATTTCACTTCCTTGCCCCCTGTTTCCCCTTCCCCCCCCAACAGTGCTCACTGGGAAGCATTTCTCCTTCCTCTCATCCTGGCTGATGCAGATGTGTGGTGGAGGACCACCAATCTACACATCAGCACATGCTCATGGTAAGCCTGGAGAGGAGGCCCCTTTGGGAAGGGCTGTGACAAGCCATGTGAGATGGCTATGGCAGGGAACCTGGGTCAGGAGAACACAAAATCCTCCCTTGCCCTGCCTTTTTGGGCCATCCATCCCTCAGCTCCTTCCTTCTCATCGCCTCTGCTCTTTGGGTGCAGCAAACAATCCAAACACCCAGTGCCACCAGCACAAAGCTCTGCAGGGACCCGCCAGTGCCCAGCTCCACTCGTGTTGAGCTCTAGGACACGCAGCCAGCAGCTCTCTGCACATAGGCTGGGCTGTGCATTGCTTCCCACTGCCACATCCCTGCAGGTGGCAGCAGGGATGTGCCCCCCATGTCCCCAATGCCCTGCCCCATTGCTCTCTGTGCTTGCAGCCACAGAGCTGCTTAGCTCCACATTCAGCCATTTCATACTCCTGACAAGAGCGTAGATGCATCCTGATGGACTGGAAAATTGGAAAGGCGCTGCTCACACTATATTTTCTATAGGCATCTATCTGAACTCCAGCAAGATACGTTTATTGGCAGGCTTTGGTTGCAGCCATGTAACTGTACATTATGCTAATTAAAATATAGCCCGTGTTTTGTAACAGGATTTCCTTGGAGCGTGTTTTACCGTTCGGTAATCACTTTCATATATTGGAAAAATGAAATCCCATCAAGTAAATAACTTCTGGATGGCTCCTGGAAGGTTATTCTGTTTCAGAGCCCCCACTGGAACTGGCAGTACTCGTCACTGTGACAGAGGGTGTAAAATGCGCTGATCTGTAAGGCTGCTTGTAGATCAAAAGCCGCGTGGTGTCTGAGCATGCAGAGAACATTTCAATTTAAGAAAAGGAAGAAGAAGAAGAAATCTGTTTTGTACAAAATGGGATGAAGAAATGACACAGAGCTCAGCCTGGTGTGCCATCCAGCCTGGCCTTGGGTACCTCCAGGGGTTGGGCATCCATAGCCTTTCTGAGTGGCAGTAACAGCACCTCATGGCCCTGAACAATGTGTAGGTATGGTCGTGGGTGACACTGTAACATCCACAAAATGCACATTTGACACAGCATCCCTATATGGGCATGATGGCAAAGATACAGGAGAAGCAGAGGGCTCAGACTTCCATTTGATTTTATTGCTACTGATCCAGACTGTACTTGTTCTTCCATTGAAGGAGCAGGGAGGAAAACAGAGCTATGTATTATGGCTGCTGATGGCTCCTGATCAGACAAACTCCATTCCTGTTATCTCCAGCACCGAATGGGCGCCGTTATCTCATTCCTTGGGATGGTACCATTCAAAGTGATGCTGATGGCAGCAGACATGCTGTCCATTTGTTGCAGACCTTGCTCCAGCTCTCTCTTCCTGCAGGACACACTTGATTTTCTTTATGGATTCTGATGCTGTGCTCCTCGCGAGGCCAGGCGAGTCACAACGAGCCAATAGAAGCCAGCAGGAGAAAACAAGGCAGATCACAAGTGAGTGTGCTGCTGTCGGCCGTGCCCGGGGCTCGGCCACTTCGGACCCTGCGGAGGATTTGTCGGTCTCGGCACCACCCCTAGCGGCCGGCAGCCGGAACGAGGACCGGGAGCAAAGCTCTGAGCATCAAACACGGAGCCCGATCCAAACGACGGCAGGCAAGGTCCCCGGCGTGGTACTGACACGCAGCTCGCAATGTGCCCAGCATGGATCTGGAATACAATTGGCAATGTCCCCAGCATGACTCTGGAACACAGCCCTCCATGTCCCCATCTCTGTGCTCGCTGCCCTCACACCCCGCAGGGCCGTGCCTCGCTGCCTGCATTGCTGCTGCTCCCCGTGCTGGTGGGTGGGTACAGAGCGGTGCCTGCCGAGAGGCTTTCACACCTCCTCTCTGTTGATCTAAATGACTCCACAAGTGCAAAGCGCCAAAAAGCCACCGGCGGAGCAAGTGATTGGTGAGCGTCACACAGCACGGATTGTTCCTTGAAGGAATGAGCTGGAAGATCAGGCAGATGGAGCACAACAAGCCATCTTTCTGCAGGGTATGAGCCCGCTCCCCTCCCAGGCTGAGAGCAGAAGGGACTGTGGATCTGAGCTCTGGCTGTCACCCCCAGCACACAAAGGACAAAGGTCCCCCCGGCACGGACAGAGCTGCCACGCAGCCCCTTTTCCCAGCACTGATGCCAGCAGTTGGGGATTTTGCAGCGCTAATTCACCAAACCTCTCAAAGAGTCAACTATTTATCAGCTTCTACTCTGCCAACACGAGAGGAGCTCGGTACAGTGTGTTCTCCCGCCCTGAGATTAATGACAGATCGTGCTTGCCATCAGGGCCAAATCCTATTGGGAGAAGCCAGGCTGCTGCTCGCAGTGGGTGCTCTGCCCCCAGCCCCCCCCTCCACATCTCCCCAGGCACATCTCCCAGTGTAGCTCAGCACTGCCTGTATGGCAGCGTCTGCAGCACAACAGAGGAACAGCCTGTTTGTTTCAGTGCTGAAACAGGAGGCCACCAACTGCAAATAGACTTCAGGTCTGACTCCTTGTTATGTGGTCATGTGCAGAACACAGACACGGGTGAGAGAGTAAACACCACGATCTCTTCTGTTACTCAGAAATAAGGATAGATTGTGCGCAAAGTCAAACTCTTTTAATGCAGTCTGGACACAAGAACAGAAGCAAAAGCAAGACAGGAAACATTGCACGGCACTCCTGACACCAGGAGCTATTAATCTCTGCTAAAACCAACCACCGGCCCTAGGGGTCAGTCTCTCAGGCCCTGCACAAACGCTGCAGCACAGGCAGGCACCGGCCTCTCCAGTCCTCCCTCTGCCCAATGCGCATCGGTGATGGAGCCAGCACTGCACAGAGCCGACTGCCCAGACCAGCGACCAGAGAGCAGGAGCAGGCACCCGTTTAGCAATCTCTAAGCACCACGCGAGTTTGCAATGACTTTGTTAAGTCACCTGCAAATGGGTCCCAAATCCTATTCTTAGGTCCGTCATCACAACGTTGGGAAAAGGAAGAAGGGAGCAGGTTTGTGTGGAAATGTGAAACACGTGGAATGAACATACAGCCCCCCGGCTGGGGCACGGCTCCCTGGTGGGGCATTGCTGCCCTGTACAGCATCCCAGCAGCACACATATCCCTGCCAAAGCACAGCACCCGCACACGGCTCCCCTGTGGGACACGGCCCCGGTAGCTCTCGGCCACCGTTAGGACACAGCTTTCCAGTAGAAAACAGTCTTCATTATTAGCACACGGCCTCGGTAGTACACAGACCCCGACAAGGCACAGTTTGCTTCCTCCAAAAGGACACAGCCCCCGTTAGCAAACAGCTGCCGGTAACTCCCTGCTCCACGGGCGGACACATCACCGCTATGACAGCGCTGCCATTGTCACAGCCCGCTCGGACACAGCCCGATCCCACAGCGCTGCCGTTGTCCGCCCGATCGGACCCAGCCCGGCGTCCCGCAGCCCCGCAGCCCGGCCGGGAGCTGCCCGCCCCGCGGTGCTGAACCGCCGCTGTCCCGCAATGCCCGAAGTTTCAACCCGGCCCGAAGACCCCGTGCACATGGGAGGGGGCCCGTCCGCTTCCATCAGCCCCTCCCGAGCCGCCTTGTTTCCCTCCCCCCCCGACCCCATCCTGCCCACCCAACAACCCCCGGGATGCTCAGGGCCCCGGGGCCGCGGTCCCGCTCCGCCCCGCTCCGCCCCGCTTACCTGGGCGCGGGGCCGCGGGGCTGCCCAGCAGCAGCAGGGCGAGCAGGCAGAGCCCGCGGGGCCCCGGCATCGTGCGGCGGCGGCGGCGGGTGCGGCGGAGCCTCCGTGCTTCTGCGAAGCGAGCGGAGGCGAAGCGAGCGGGGCCGGGCCGGGGGGCGGGGGCTGGGGCTGGGGCTGGGGCTGGGGCTGGGGCTGCCGCCGGAGCCGGAGCCGGCGCGGGGGAGCGACGCGGCGGAGGGAGGAGAGGAGGGGAACGAAGCCGAGCGGAGCCGAGCGGCGGGGGAGGGCAACGGCGGCCGCCCCGGCCCCCGCGCTGCGCCGTGCGCTGCAGCCCCGCCCGCGGCTCCCTGGCCCCCCCCGGCTTCCCTCCAGCTCTCCCCGGTTCTTCCCGGCTCCCCGCAGTCCCCTATGACTCCCTCTGCCCCAGGAATCTCCCTCCTTCTCCAACCCGTAGGCTGCAGTTTGTTGCCCCTCGTCTCCAAGACCCCCCGGCTTTTCAGGCTTCCCTGCTCCCCTCTCCATTCTCGCCTTGCCCCCTTTCCTCCCTCGGGCTGCCCAAATGCCGGCCGTGGAGAGGGCAATGATGCTCTGGGAGGGGCTGATAAAGGCCCAGTGCCCCCGTTGGGATCATAGGAACACAAGGACACTGTCCTGCTGCTGGAGCCAGGGGAGCCAGGCTGGTATTCTGGTGGGGGACACTGGCATCCCCACAAACAGCCCTCAGAAAGCTATTGATCTCCCTGCTTATACTGACCATGGGCAGACAGCTCTCAGGGTCCCAGCCCACTCTGATCCTACTGGACCACCACGAGCACAGTGAGCCAGGTCCTTGCAGCAGGCTGTGGCTGAGCTGTCAGAGCTACCAGTGCTGTTATACTGACTCTGATAAGAATGGAAACCAAGGTTTTGTGCTCTCAAAATTGCAAATCCACCCCTGAGTTGTTTACTGTAAATCACCTCCTGGTGAGAGCTGCCTGTTCCCCCCGGCCCCTTTTGCCTGTCATACCCAATAGCCAGAGCAGTGTCACCAAGAGTGGCACAGGAGTCAAATATCACAAGATCAAGGCCAGGATTCCCCCACAATACCTCCTTTGTTGATGGTGCAGATCAGCCCATACCACCTTTTAGACACTGATTTGGTTACCTCAGCAACAATAACCCCAACCTGCTATCACTACAAATGCTACATATCCAAAGTGGGATTTGCATGCCCAGGGGTTCAATTTGGGCTAACAAAGCTATCTGTGGCAGCGTGTTTGCTCTGCTCCCCCTGCTTCATCCCTGCCCTCCCTCCCGACCTGCACTTATCACAGATAAAAGTTGTCTCTCGTTCAGCAGTTTTCCTTGAGTGATTTTGATTGTGTTCGTTTGCATTGTAGTAAACTCCAATGATAGCCAGATAATAACATCAGTGCCATGGTAACAAGGGGAGGGGGGGGGGGGCAAGTAACAAAACAAAAGGAGGATATGGGGAATTTATAACACAAAAATGCCCTCAAAGTGGCAAAAGTTGGTGATGGGGGGGAGGAGAGAGAGGAGCAGAGCCCAGATCCCAGCCTATGTGCAGCCTTTGGGGTGGGCAGTGCACGGTGATGGGCACTGCCCTGCAGGAGAAGCAGCCCCAGAACTCTGTGCAAGGAAAGGAGAAATGGGTATTGCTCCCTGGGCAGTGCTTGTAAAGAGGAGCATCTCCTGAGGCCATTTTAGTGGGCATTGCTTTAATTAACCCCGTGTTCATCGGTGGTTACCTTGGACCTTTGATTAATAGGGAAGCAAATCAATGAGCGCACTAAAAATTGAGATAAGTTTCACAGCTAATTCAAATTTCACATTTTAATCGTGTCTTCATGTCAATCTTAATTACCATAATTAAGTCAGATGTGACTTAGAAAGAGCAGCTCAAAGATAAGGCGCTCTGAGAAGGGCAGGGTGCCGTACCCTGGCTCTGGGCTGGGCCTTCAGCAATGTGGGGCTGTGCTGAGCACACAAGCTGTGGGCTCTAAAGCAGAGATGCAGGCATTGTTCTGTTCCTCATCTCTCTCAGTTGCTCCCTAAGCCCAGATCTGAGCTACCCAGGCAGTGGTTTTGCTGCTCTTCCCCCAGTAACACAGGGAAAGGATTGCTGGATTGCCTGCACGGTGGCTGCTGGAAGACACGTGGTGGCCTGGAGGAGCTCAGCCCCACTGTTCTGGTGATGCCACTGGGTGAGATCAGTGGGAGCAATGTGGATTCCAGACCGCTGGGAAAATCAATCTTTCATTTCTTTTTATGATGGGGATGCAGCAGCCCAGCAATGCTGCATTGGCTCTGCAGTCATACCCATCGATCGCAGCCTCCCTGCACCTTGCGGGGCAACAGCAGTGCTGACCAAGTAGAGTCCTTGCTCCTTTGGGCTTGGGCATCTCCTATGGATGCTCCTGCTTCACAGCCAGGTTCCTGCCACCCAGCACAGGGTTGGGGCTGACTGCTGCTGCCTCCTGCACCAACACTGAATCATGGTTCTGGGGAAAGATCCCTGGGCTCTATTAATTGGGGACATGTCTGCTGAGTGGTAATATTGTCTTGGGGCAAAAAAAAAAGGTCTTTGTACCTTAGAACAGCAGAGCCACTCCAGTCTTTGGCTTCTGCAGCCCTGCTCTGCCTCACAAACACGGGTGCTGAATGGGGGTTTGAGCTGAGGCCAGGCGCGCTTCCAGCCCCTTTTAGTGCGTGCCCACAGACACAGCTGGGGGCCTTTCAGGAGGGAAGCCCTTGTTCCTTGGAGACAGGAGAAGACTTTGCCCAGCTCAAAAATAGGCTCTCTGTTGCCTGTTGGGATTTGGAAGGGAAACAAAGCCTCTACGGGGATGGGGCAGCGGAAATGGGGGGCTCCGTGGCTGCAGCATCAGCCCCACAGCAGTGCACAGCCCTCCCGGGTTGCTGTGTGAGTTGGCAGCAGTACACCCCCATGGCCATCCCATCAGCAGTGTAAAGGCTTTGGCCACGCAGTGGGGCTGCAGGACTCAGCTGGCATCTCTGTTCCATAGCCCTAACACAGGACGCTGGCACTGTTTTATCCCCTATGCATCATTCAGAGCTTAGTTAACAGTAGCTCATGAAGTGCTGTACCCTGCCAGCCCTGTTGCTACCACCATCATTTCCAAACCAAGATGTGGCTGCACATAGATTCTCCCCTGGCACAGCAAAGCCTCTCACCACACCACCAGGCTGGGCTGCAGGCTGTGGGAAGGCAGCACTGCAAGAGTTTTCCTTCCTGACAGACCCTCTCCAGGAGCGTGCACTGCAAGCTGCCTCCTACAGCGCCCAGCAGAGCCCTGCTTTGAGAAGGTTCTTTTTTAACCAGGGCTCCCATTCCCTAAGGTTTGTTCCAAATTGGTATTCACACCAGAATGCTGCTGGTATTTGCTCATTGCTTCCCATATAAATTGCAAGATAAGTTACTCCGCACCAGATACTGTTCCTGACACAGAAAGCTGAATTTGTAAATTCATGAGTGCGCAGAATTGATGTTGTTCTATCTGGCAATTTCTCCTTAAGAAAGAAAAAGAAGTTCTGTTGGAAGTTTTCTGCAGTGAGGCAAAGCCCTGCAGCAACTCAGCCTTATCTGTCTGCAAGAGGGGAGAGATGCATTATCTCTGCATTATCTGCACCTGCTGTACTTACCTTTCACTTGTTCCCGAGTTGTAATGGGCTCAGCCTCACTCTCAGCACTGAGCAGAGGGCACTGTTCTCAATGCCAAACAGTTTCTCCATGCTCTGCAATCAGCGTGTCTCTGTGGGATGTGGATTGGGGTTGTATGTCCCTGGGATGTGGGCTGGGGATGAGTGCCACTGGGTGATGCGTCTCTACAATGCAGTCGGGTGGTGGGCAAAGGCAGAGGAATGTCAAAGGGAAATGGAAAAGAGGGAAAGAAGAGCTGACAGTGAGCACAGCAACGGCCGTGTTATGAAAACCAGGTTCTTGTCCAACAGCTGATTGTGGTATTTGAAGAGATTATAGATTCGGAGGGGGGGGGGGAAGGTGTCTGTGGAGCTGCTGCAGGTTGTCGCAATGCATTTGATGTGGCATCAAGCAGAATTGTCATGAAAAGCAGCGTGATCCGTATCAGAGCGGTGCATCTGAAGTGAGTTAAGAAGGGGCTCATTCACAGATCTCCAAAAACAGCAGTGAGGAATCATCTTCAAATGGAGGAATTATTAATGAATCCTTTAAGAACCAGTGCTTAGCTCTGTCGCCGCTTCACATTTTCGCTTATCATCTGCAGGTACATGTAAAATATCTGGTGATTGCACTCACAAGGAGGAGATTAGCAGGGCAGTCAGATCAGACTGCACTGTGTGAGCAGGTTAACCCGAGGGGTAAATGATTACAACCAACCCGGTTGTGTGCTGGGAGCAGGGGACACATGGTGGGAGAGCTGAGGAGCTCCAAGGAGAGTGGGGCAGCAGCACTGGGGGTGGTTGTTCTCACTGTGGGGGAAGGGGATTGGTTCCAAAGCTCTTCTCACGTAAAGAACAATCCATACCCTGTCACTTTGCTCTCCCAAGCTTTGATGGTTTAATTGATTGATTCCTAAGAGCTTGGCAGCAGATCCGCTCCTTGCTGATAGCACGGCAGCAACTCCTGTGGGTGGGAGCCATCCCTCTACCCACCACGGGCTCTCAGGGCAGGATGCTCCTCATTGCCTTTGTACAAAAGCCCCCAAACACACCATGCCCACACAGGCAGTGGGTCGGTCCCATATGGGTGCAGGTCTCACTACACTGCTGCCATGTGATTACACAGTATGCCTAACACGTGACACCAGCACAGGTCTATTGCTTACCAGAGATCTTAGCATAATCATAACCTTTCACTTGTGCAGAGCTATTACCATGCCTGGCTCTAACGTGACACTGCTCAGCGTGTCGGTGTGATGAGGGGTTGGCACTAAACTCACCAGAACTCACTAAGTGCTGCTATATAAATGTCTCCTCCTAAAGCACAGTGCTCAGCATGCCAGCGCCTGCTTAGTGCCCTGCAAATAGGGATCTGCCCAGGCTGCGAGGTCCCGTGCTGGCTGCCCCATGCTGTGTGTGGGATCTGGCAGAGCAGAGGCAATGAGTGCGGGGCCCTGGCAGGGCTTCAACATCACGGCGTACGCTTGTGCATTCGCACGATGGGAGATGTTGTGCAAGCTGAAATGAGATTAGCTAATGTACTGCAAACACAAACCAACTAGCCGGGGAAAGCTCGCTCTCTCTCTCCAAGAAATGCAAATCTTTCTGCCTAGTTTGCTGTGCAAAGTTCCCCATTAACCCCTGCGCTCTGCCTGCTGGGGAGGGGAGTCCTTGCAGTCGTTATTGCAATTACCCTGAGTACCACTGGATGCTGCTTGGTAATTACATGGCTCTTCCATCTGGGGATCTCGGAGCACTCACTGATCAATTCATTAAGCTTTGCAGCAGGCCGTAGGCACAGCATGGGGTGCCACCAGATCAATAACTATCCCCTGAGATGTGTGGAGAGGGCTGGGGGCAGGGCTGGGGGACAGCAAACAGCAGCAGCAGCCACAGCCCCACACCCCAGCACAGAGTCCCTGCGGGGGAGCATGCAATGGGATGCTTGGATTTGGGAGGAGCTGGGGATCCTTGCAGGAAAGCTTTGGGCACAGCATCAACTCCTGAAGCTCAGAGGAGCCCTGGCAGGAGCACTAGCAGCAGCTGTAAATCTCCTTCTAACAAGGAGCCCGGCTGGGCCCAAGTGAAGAGTTATAAATATGAATAAGATTGAAAGCAGCAATTCCCCTCTGAGCGTGCAGGAATGGAGGTGGGGTGTTCTCCTGCCCGAAAACACACGCTCTCATCAATTATTGCTGTGGATAGAGAGCTTCCTGGGCTGGTTTGTTTGGGTGCTGGGGGAAAGCCATCACCAGAGCTGCAGTGTTCACCTCCTAACACCCCAGTGGTGTTCAGGCAGCCCTGATGGAGGAGATGGGGGTACAAGCAGTGAGGAGGTACAAGGAGGTAAGGGATGCTCTGCAGGATGCTCCCCAGGGCTGGGAGGGCTCAGGAGGCGAGGAAGCTGCTAGCTCTGTCACCGTGGCAACCCCATCCCTCACCCTGGCAGTAATTAAAAGCACGGCTCTGCAAGCAGGAGGCAGCTGGGCTGAGATGGATCAGGGATCCCCAGGCTCCCTGGAGCCAGTCTGGGGGGCTGCTGAGCCTGCAGGGCTTCTTGCTTTATCCTTCTCCCATAGTGGTCCTGCATTGAGTGACATGACGGAGGATTTTGCGTTGCCAAATTCTACGTTCTTCAAAAATGCAAAGTGTGAAAAGCAAAGTGAAATAGGTACAGGGAGGGTCCTTCACAGCAGGGTGTCAGAGCTTGGATTCCAGAGCAGGAATTGCAGCCAATCCTGGCTGGGAGAGCTGCAGGTTGGAGCAGCAGGGGCATGGGGATGTGGCAGGCGGTGGTATAGGGCTCATTGGCACCAAGAGAACTCTGGGTGCACTTGGCTTTCCTCCCTTCCCAGTCAACCTCACAGCCCAGATGGAGAGCACCAGCAGGACCTTTGTTTCCTCCTGTAATCACACAGCATGTGCTCTGCCTAGCACCGTGTCTGCCCAGTGCAGAGTGCAAGCATCTGAGCTCCTTTCCCCCTCCATCCCCATAGCAGGCATCTCTCTGCCCTCTTTCATTCTTCACGTGGCACCTGGTGACTGGGCATGGCTCATGAGTGTGCAGCAGGAGGCACCAGGAGCTCTCTGCAGCCATACTGCACTACTGCAGGCCCAGGGCTGTGCACCCATGCAGGGCTGTACACCCTTGTGGAGTTCATCCCCTCCAGTCCTATGGGACACAGAAAGAGCTGCCAGCCTGGCTTCCTCAGTGCTTTAAACCTGACTTCACGTTCTTGGCTATGAAACACAGACATGGTTTTTGCTTTACAAGTGTGATTGCCTATAACAGCATGAAATTACAGCCAGAACTGATCAGCCTGGCAGCAGATAAGGGAAGCTGTCAAGTGTGGCAGCATGTTATTACACAGGGGATTGGAAGGAGGGGGCCGAAAGCCCTGTGCACAGTGGCTCTGGGGTACACTGGTGGGTGTGCTGGTGCTCCAGGGGCTGTGGGGTCTCTCCTGGTGGTGGTGGGGATGGGCAATGTGTGAGCTCACAAAGCACAAAGGATTATTGCCCTAGGAACACCTGTACCTTGCAGCTGATTTGGCCTTTCTTTGGTTCTCACAGGGTCTGTCCCAGGTTTGCAGGGATGGATGCCAGCACTGCTCCTGTCCTCTCCATCCCTACGTGTTGAAAGGAGGACTCTGTGGCTCCAGTTGGCTGCTGGATCGAGGACTGCATTAGCATTGACCTCAGGTACAGTGAGCAGCAGAAATTTCCACGCTCAGCACAAGCCCATGCTTGATTCTAAGTCGTGCCTAGCACTGTGCATCAATAGCACCTGTCTTGAAGGGATGTTTAGGGGGAGAGATTAATCAATGTCTATGAGAATGCATTCTTATCCAGAGACGAACGATACTCCATCAGTACGAAATGCTATTACGGTGGTTAATTTTGCATTGTGCACAAATGTGGCATCTGTAATCATCTCCAGCAAAACAAATGCTCTGCTGAGCAGGATCCCATCCCCTCTCTGCCCTGTAAGGGAGGGACAGAGGATCAGGGCTGGAGAAGGAAATGTTCCTGGCAGCACCTACCATGTGTATTGAGTACCCTGTGCCTGGGACTGGGATTGGAAGGGTTGTTGCAAAGTCTCGTGCTGCTTGTAGGAATAGTTGACATGAGAAAGATGCAGGACTGTACCTTCTGTGGGCTCCTGCACCGCATTGACTTGGAGCTGCCTTTCCTGCACGTGAGCGAGAGCCAAAATGAACGTGAAATCAGAATGGTCTTCCCCCAGGAATTCTTCTTCAGGCTTCACTTGGTGTTATAATGATCCAATCAATCTCAGGAGGTTGCAAATACTTATTAATTAATGCAATGATTGGGTGATTTGGCTGTCATTATGGCTGTCTTTCACGGGTAGAAAGAAAAGCATGTTTCCTCCTTGTTGTTTTAGTGCCTGGCATTCTATTGGCACGCTGCTCCTCCGCGACAGAACACAATGTAAGAGCAGGGTGACTCACAGCCAAGGATTTGTATTCAATATCAGTTCAGATTACATTAGCTTTGCCTAATGCCTTAGCAATAAAGTGACTCTTCATTGTATAGCTGCAATTCATTTCGGCTCCTGGGCTGGTAAAAAACAAGCAGCAGTCACGCTGCATACGTGCACCCTGCGATGGGAATGATTTGCTGGGCTCATTCTGGCAGCAGCAAAGGGAACCTGTGTTGAGAGGTCAGCCCCAACCCCGCTGCACCCCACATTAGCAGCAGCATTAGGGTGAAGGTGGTTGAAGCACTGAGGCCTGAGTTCCTCCGTTTGACTGCCCCTGCTGCCACAGACCAGGCAGAAAAGTCAATCACGCTCCTGTAATTACTGCATGATTAAATACAAAAGTAATTCCTTCACACCTCCGCACCTCTGCTTTATTGCAGGAGAGCCCACGCAACAAATAATGGCTTTAAATAATGGCTTTCTTCCCCGGGAGCAGACTTCAGAGAGGAGTTTCCTGCTGCTGTGTTCCTGCCCACCCTCTGATGCTGCAGGGTGAGTTCCTTGGGGCTGTGATGGCACACGTTGCCTCAGAGACAGCCTGGTTGTGTTGCAGTTCAGCTGTGAGTTTTGCTAACACAGGAGTGTGGAATTTCAGCTGTGAGCTGCGGTGATTGATCCAAAGTTGCCCATCTCTTTTTTATCAGTGCACACCGGCTGAGTGAGCCCTGTGATGAATTGAACTGTGCTTTGCTTAATAAAGAGGTTGAAGGTGCATCATCCTTTGCAAGCTCCTCTCCTCCAGCTCAAGGATCTGGGGTGAGCCCAGCAGCCAAAGGAGCATCAGGCAATGCTGGAGCAATTCCTCCAGGGTCTCTCCAGCAACAGGAGGCTCCACACCTGCAAAGTCAAAGTGGTCACCCCTGCTTGGCTGTCGCTAATGCCCCTAATCGCTGCCAGATCCCCAGGGATTTGCAGACTGGGCAGAGTCTAAGCAAGGCTCATGGGGTGGGGACAAGACCCAGCCCCCACACTGCACACCCTGACACACCTCCTTGCTGCTGCCCTATGCTCCAGCAATCACTGAGCATTGAGCTGCTGAGGCCCAGCAGTGATATCACTCTGCACTGAGGGCATGAAGCCATGCTGTTGGGGGATTTCTGTGCGTGCTTCTCGGTTAATCCCTATAAAAGTGAGAGCCAGAACTTGTTTTCACTCTCCCCACAGTAATTCAGCTGTGTTAGCACCGGTCACAATACTAGACCTGGGTTGCGGCAGCAGCAGCTCCCAGGGCGCTGTGCACCAAGTGGGATCCATCAGGAGCAGGGATCTGTCCTACTGAGAATTCCCATGGCCATGACTATCCCATAATAGGAACAAACCTTTGTCAGAGGCTGCATAGGGCAGTGAATTCTCCAGAAGCATGGTGTGTCCAGGACACCTTGCAGCATCCCCACATCCTCAACCCATTCCATCTTCTCCATGTCCCACACTTCCACACTAATTAAAGCTGCTACATAATTCCCCGCAGCCTCCCCGCTGCCCTGTATTATTCATCAGAAAGCAGGCAGCCCTGACAAGCTGCTCTGTGGTATTAACAAGAAAAAGGATTAATGGGCTGTTGGGAGCTCCCAGAGCCCTCACGGAGGATGGGACCTGGTGTAGGGCTGAGCATGGGGCCACATTTGCCCTCACCCAGCACTGCCCCAGGAACTGCCAAGGCAGGTGGGTGCTGCACATCAGCCAGGTGTAACCTTCATTAGCCAGGTTCATCCCACAGCTATGATCCAAGTGATGACAACCCAAGCACAGGCAGTTTCCCACCCTGACCCTGCATGCACGGTGTGCCCACAGCGCATGGCACAGCTGCAGCAGGGAGTCCCCAGCTCCAGGATGAAGGCACACCAACAGTCACCAGCAGCACGATCTGCGGGCTGGCCAAAGCCTTCTGTAGCTATGGTAATGAACTAGCATAATTCACAATTATAATGTCAAATTTAAACCCAGGGCTTGAGCGAAAAGATAAAAATATCTCTTTGCTCGTGGGATCTCAATATTATTTGCTTAGCTATATTGGGAGCGGAATGCGCTCTCTAACATCAAGCAATCTCTCTGAGATTAAACACTTTTCCTCCATTTATGCACGTTTCACCCTTTTATGGTTTTATTAAAATGCTGGCTGCACTTTCAATTAAGTGAATCCCTTTTGCGATTGTAAGCACATTTTAGATGAATAAATAATTTAATTTGCGGGCTGTTTGGGGCTCCGAACCACGATCAGTGATGACTGAGTCGAAGGGTTTGAGGGGTGCAGAGCTCAGCCCTGGCACAGGGGAGGGCTGGATGCAGGGCTGCAAAGCTCAGCGCTGCTGCCCCACCGCCTGGGAATGGCAATGCGATGCCCTCGGTGTATTGCAAGGCTGAAGCTCTGCAATAGGAATGCAAATGATCCTCGGTGTGGTTATTTTCTTCTGCTCTTTTTCTTCTTCCCTTTAAATTCTGTGTCTTTTCCAGGGCCCCCTGATGCCAGGACGTCACTCTGGAAGGGTTCCTATTGTGGAAACTTTTCTCACCAGCTGCTTTGTGATGTGCCGCACAAGCACAAGACCCTTTTTGCTGTAATTAAGCTCTGGCTGTTCTTTCAGGGCTGCAATTCAAAGAAATACATCACTTTCAAGTCAGACGAGCAGCTTGACAACAAGTCAGGGAGAAACAGCGCTGCTCCGTGAGAGCCGTGGCCGTGCTGGGTTGCACTCTGCTCTGCCACGAGGCAGCTTGTCCTCACACAGCCCCAGAACTCCCCATTGCTGCAGAGCACATCCCCACACCCATTTGATGGTCACCTGCCGGGGATGGGACATGTTTAACTGGCAGAGTGGCTCTGTGCAAGGCAGCGATTCAGTATTAACTCGTTGCATCCAATAGGTGTGAAGCAGCGGGTGAGATGGCAGCAGTGCGGGCATGGAAAGCGCCCCCATACTCTCTCTCCTTGGGGCCACCAGCAATGGATGAGTCCAGCAGCTCCATGCATCCCTCTGCCAGGCTGCAGTAAGGAGTTTCCCCTCTGCAGTAGCACTAAGAAGAGTGAAGTATCAAAACAGAGAATTTCCAGAGACGATTGGGATGAAGGCACGGGGGGAAAGCAGCTTATTTGTTTGGAAAGAAGCTTACGTGCCCTGCTCATAATTAGGAAGCGTTATAAATGTGATTCCCTGACTTCCCTGAGAGCGTAGAAGGAGAGCACAAAGCATCTCCCTGCTACCAGAGCCTGTTGCTTCTTCTGCACAGGAGCCAGCCCCAGTTCCCCCCATGGGAATGAAGACACCTGCCCTGGTGACCCATGCAGGGTAGCACACGAGCTCACAGCTCACAGTTCTTCATCCATTAGGGAAGAGACATGTCAAGGCAGGAGCATTTGACAGTACAGGAACAGCCAGGCCAGCATCCATTAATACCACAGTCAGCAACAGGATGGATGTGGACACTGTCAGTCCTGAATTATGAGTGTCTTGCAAAGGAAGGAGCTCTTTACAGAGCTCATTTCTCTGATGGATGCTTGCAGAAAGGCACATCCATTGGAAGAAAAGAGCACGTTTTAATTATGTTAATTAGAAACTTGGCAGCCTCTGTCGCTTGGTGCTCCTTTGTCTGATCTGCAGGCACCTCCTTGCCGTGCATCAGCCCCATTGGATACACTGGGACTCCTTGTTCACCCCATGGGGTGATGCACATACCCACCTCCAGGGATGACACATGGGGATGTCCCTAAGCCAGGGGCTCCTGGAGCCTGCAGGAGCCCCGAGCTGTGTTGGCAGCACCACATTCAGGCAGTACAAAAAACAAAGCAATGGTTCTGGGATGAAGGCAGCTGAAATACAGGGGCAAAGAGAATAACTCTTGTTGTCCCACTGCAGGCTATAAACTACCCCAAGCTGAGACCTGCTGCTCTGCCCATTGGTTACGTGTCTGCGTGCAATAGGGACGGTGCAGCTAGAAGGCACTTTGCACCCTGCAATGTGCAGCCATGGATTTATTGCTGGCCAGAGCTGACAGATTGCTCTCACTGCCAGGGAGAACAGATCTCTGCTGCACTGAGGGTTTCAAGGGCAAACAATTCTCCGGACACAGGCTGAAAATCTCCAGTCTAAGCGCCGTTTTTTCCTGCTAAAGGATGTGCAGAGCCATTTCAAGTGACAGAGCAATTTCCTTTGTGTCCTGCAAAGCAAAAGCAGAAAGAAGAAAAAAAACAGCGAGCCCTGTATATTAATACACACAAATCTGCTTTCCTTCTGCAGGTTTAAATAGCAACAACTTAATGTTCAGCAAACACCGCAGCAGCATGGTGTAGTAATTCCAGATACAAAGCTCAGTGTCAAAGGATTCATCCCTGCTGTCTCCACCCAATAACGAGCAGTTTATGCAGCTCTTTGAGCATACTGAGTTGTGATGGTAGCTTGAGAATGAGCTGCAAGCTGACACCTCACCCATCCCATGTCTGTGGGTCAGACAGAGAGCAGACTTGGGATGGCACTTAGAGCAGCACTCTGACCAATAGGCTCATCAGAGAGAAGTCTGACTTGATGATCTCTGAGGTCCTGTCCAACCTTCATGATTCTAAGTAAGTTCTCATCCCTGCCAAGCTTGGCTACTGCAGCTTAGTCAGATTCTTCCCAGCAGTTTTTGTTGGAGAGCAGTATTAAGGAAACATCCTTACAGGCTGGAAGGGCAGGCTGCAGAGATCTCTCTTCCAAACTGCACAATCATCTCTGCTTTCTCTTTTTGCATCTGAAAGCACAGAAGGGAGCGCAGGATTTCTGTAAACTACTTCTTTTTTTGCCTCTTTGTGCTGCCTGCTTTATGCAGAGAGGACTGGAGAAGAGATGTCTTTTGCTTCATCCGTGAACTTGCAGGGGCTGTAATGATTACACAGTGTGCTGCAGTTTCAAGGGGGGGAAAAAAAAGGATTAAAAACAACAACTGTACATTTGTTTCTGAGCAGGATTGCTCTGAGCTCCAAGAGATTTCAACACGCTCGCAGAGAACGTGGTTCATGGGTGCTCTGCAGGGACTGCTGCGAATGTACTTCAATGTAATCCAAAAGCAGGACCCTCACTTCCCAAAGCACAGTGCGAGGCTGGGCAAACATCTGAACTAATTGGAATGGCACACACAGTGATATGTGCCACCCCGAGAGAGCTCGTGAGTGGCCAGGAATGCCTGTGCTGATGTGTGCATAGGGATTGTCACCTTGTGCCTGGGATGCAGCGGTGTATCAGTGTGTGCTGCTGGCATTGCAGCGCTGCTGGGAGTGAGAAACTGCTTACAGAGCACATGGGGCCTGAGCAAACTGCTGACGAGAACCCAGGGATGAAGGTTTCGCATTCATCTGTGACAAGGAAAATGTTTCTTGCTGCCGTGGTTTGGTTTAAATTAGAAATGAATGGGAGGAATCCAAAAAGCATGACTGAATGCTGAATGCTGCCCAATATGCCTTTCCAAAGGCAGCCCAAAAGGTCACAGGGGGCTGTGCAACACAGTAAGAACCTTCCAGCTGAGCACTGATGGGGAGCAGAGTGCTGCCACAGATACCCCATAGATGAGTAAGTCTGGGGTCTCTTCTAGGGAAGAGGATTATGACCATAAGAAGAGCTGGTCAGGAGCAAACAGGGGGTATGGTGGGACGTTCTCAAGGGTGTACTTTGATAAGTAGAGCTGGGAGCACCCCGCACCCCTCCACATATGTAGTGACACCACATGGACCAATGCAATGCAAGAGGAAGAGTCTCGGGGTGAAGAAGCAAAAGTTTTATTGTGTAAAAACCAAGCAGACATGGAAATACAGCCTTCCATTGCAACAGGTGCTGCGTCCTGTCCTTCATAGCAGTGGGATGTGGCCATAAGATGTCCCAGCAGGCAACGGTCATGAAACCACTGATGTGTCCGGCTTCAGTTATGAATGGAATTATAAAACTTCAGATAAAGACTCAGCTTCTGGAAACTAAAAATAGAAGAAAAGCGTATATAGCGAGAGCTTCTGCTGAGTGCTCATCAAGGTGCAGCTCAGTTTGACCGGCCTTCGTGCTTCACTCCGATTACTGCATTTCACACCAAGACCCAAAAATACTTCAGCTGTGTTGCTTAATTCTGAGCAATGCTACAATGGAACGAGGCACCTTGGGCAGCCAGGAGGCTGCAGGAGAAAGTGCTGACCCTGAGAACCCCCACGGTGAAGCAGAACAGAGCAGGAGTGTGCAGAAACTGTGCTGTGATTACAGCCAAAAGCCTCATCAGCTGTAACACTTGTGACTTTTGGGGACCCCTTTCAGCAGGGGGTTTAAATGCTATATTTCCTATCAGGTGCCCTTCTAAAAGAGGGATGGGATTCTGCCTGCTGGCAGCTCCTCACTTGTGCACAGCACAGAGTCCAGTTACTGCCGTTATAGTGACATAAAGACTTGTGGAAAGTGGGACATTGCATTATGTAAATTTTGCTTCCTGGAAAGAAATGTTTTATTAACACACTCTCCCTTCTTCTGTTGGCTTAGTCAATTTGGTCACAGCTTGACACCCAATAAGTTCGTCTAAAGGCAATGGTTTTACAAAATGTTTTCCTAATCTATTTTAAACACTTAATTACAGTCGTGGCGCATTCATTAGGGACTTTGCTTTCAAACCTGGATTGCAGTAATAAATCCTAATTCTCCAAGTGTCAGTTGTAATCCGAAAATTGGATCGAAGTGGTTGTCAGAGGCAATTGCTAACTACAGGACACGGTCTGACTGGGAGCTGGAGCTGCTTGCTGTGGTAGGGGTCACCTTTGGTGTCCAGGCAGGAAGCTCCAGACCCAGTGGACACAGGACTGAGGGCTATCTATGGAGCTGTGTGGCAGGATCCAGAGGACACAGCTCCAGGGGTACAGTGTGGGCCCAGGCAGCAGCATGGGGATAAAGCTGCCATCAGTGCTCTGAGCTTAGAGCACTCAGGGCTCGCAGCTCGGTGCTGTTACCTCACTCTTTTCCCAGGTACTTCCTCATGATGCTGCTCACGTCATCCTCCTTCCCTTCCGCCTCTGCCCGGTGGCTCTCCCCGCTGCTCTCAGCGCTGCCCTTCCCACTGCAGCCTTCCCCATCTGATCTCCACGGCTGCTGCTTGATGCTGTCGATGCTCCTGGAGGAGAGGATGGAGCCCGAGGATGAGGAGGAGTCGGAGCGGTCTCCTCTGGGGGCCAGGCCAGGCTGTGCCACACTCCTGCTCCTGGAGGAGGCTGAATCTCCCACCACAGCCTCATCTTGGAAGCGGACAGTCAGGGTCCGGTGTCCGTCCTTCCTGTCCCTGCCAGGCTTGGCCAGGCTGCTGGTGGAGCGGGATTTGCGGATGGCAGGGAGGAATTCCTCCAGCTCGGGGCTGGCTTTCCTCTCAAAGCCAAGTGTGGGGATCTTCCATGCACAGGGGTCTCCCCTTGGCCCCTCTCCCAACCCGGAGCCTGGCGCATCCTCCTCCGCTGACGGCTCCAGGCGGCTCCTCCATGGTTTCATCCCGAGTAGCTCAGGGCCACCGATGGACAACAGGAGGGAATCACACGAGCCGAATTTGGAGGATCTTTTCAGCACTGGGGAGAGCGTGGGCTCGGCCGGCTGCTGGGTCAGGCTGCGCAGGCTGGAGGAGCGAGGCAGGCTGCTGTCGGTTCCATCGCTCACCTCGGGGGGCAGCTCGGTGTCTGCATCCCCCAGACGAGACCTGCTGCGCCGCAGGGCTGCGGCTCCAGTGGTGCGGTAGATGGGAAGGGCCGAGGGATCCTCAAGTAGGGGGCCCGGCTCCCGTTCTGCCACCCTCCTCCTTCGCAGCTCCCCCACGTAGTCAGAGAGAGCAGCAGAGGCGCTGGGCAGTGGGGATCTGGCTCTGGGTTTATCCATCGGGCTCGTCAGCTCCGTGCTGTCTGAGGGAGGTTTTCCGTATTCCCGTCTCCTCGCGCTGAGCAGAGGGCTCACAGCCTTCCCCATGTCTGCAGCATCGACGGATCTCGTGCTCAAGGAGGAGCCCGGCCGGGTGGCTGAAGGCTCGGTGGTGTCTCTGCTCCCCCTGCACAACAGAGTGCCATTAGTTTCAGCCACCGTAATGCCATCCAATGGGGCAAAAAGCTGATATTTGCATCAGAAAGAAAACTCTCATGGCAGCATCTAAAAGTTCGGCAGTGCCCAAAGATTTTGTCTTTAAATAACAATATGTAAAACAAATCCAGCTAACTGTGGCATACACTGTATGGCATCATCCGCTTTAACTCTGCCAAAGCAACACACACCTCCAAACATCTTTTCTTCTCATCATGTTATAGCAATATATAGGGTTTGTTTTCTTTCTGCCTAAGCCAAATTTATGCTCACATTTTATGAAAGCAACTCATTGAACAAACCAAGTGCTTCTTAATGTTACTGCAGGGTGCTCCTCCGGATAGTAAAGACCACAGGGAAGAGCAGGAGCAGCACAAAGGATGGCTGTGGGCAGGGAGCTGAGGGATGAGCTGCTTCCATACAGGGTCTGCCCTACAGAGGGGCTCTGAGGACAGCAGGACAGCAGCATATCTCCCTGCCAGGCAACACCAGGACTGCCCTATGCCCACAGCACATGGTTTCATCCCTTAAGCGAATGCAAACTAGGGAAAAAATCTGCTCGTTGAAGAGCAGCTGTCAGAAGTGAGCAGAAGTGAGAGTGATCGTGTGGGGAGGGATCTCACCCTGCAAGCAGCCGTGATGCAAACGTCATGGTGTGGGCACCACGTGCTCATCGAGGGTGAGACCCACCACCCACTGGTGCTAACAGGACTCTGACCCAGAAACACTCAGCCCTCACCCCAGTAGGCTCACGGAGCCTTCTGCATGGTGCTACCCAGGGAATGGCATCAGCTCAGCACAGATGGCTCTTGCTACCAGGATTGTAGCTTTTAAACAGTGCAGACGTGGAACAGCAGAAAGGGCAACAACAACAGCAAGCACCAACATCACAGCATGGCTCATCCTTCCGCACTGAGCTCAGCGGGTCCATGGCCAGGACCATGGCCCTGACACCAGTCCTGCTCCTTGGCACTATAACAGTGACACTGCTCCCAGCCTCATGTAACAGGGATGGAGATAGAGTGGCTGCATGGTGGGAACATGAGAACTCCCTCCTTCCCCTGGGCACTACTGGTCCCTCACCAAAGTGTCCAGTGGCACTGAGTAGTTCTAGGACAGGAGCTGGGGAGTGTTCCCACAGCAAATGCCCTCTCACCTCCTAGTGCACGCTGCAAAAGTGCCTTCTGCATCAAGCCTGTTCCTGTCCTCACAGTGATGGGGAGGGGCTGCAGTCACAGTGGCCTCGGTGTCACTTAAACCCCAGGTGTGACACTTTGCACCCTCACCCCTTCATCTTTCAGCTAAAAATATGTGTTTTCTGCCTGTGCCACCGCAGGGAAAGGCGAAGGGCCAAGCTGCCAGGGCACATCTGAAACAAAGAAGCGTCTCTGTAGAGCTATGCGTGGTGTAATTTTAGCACAATGATAGCCAGTTACTATCTATAGGCTGCACGCTCCCAGCCACGTGATGGTGAGACCAGGAACACGGGCACACACGAGCACTGTGGTTGGTGTTGGGCACAGGGACCCCCATCAGCATCCACACCAAAAGGTCAGAAAGCATCAAGGGGACTCCAAAACTGGCTGCAGGGAGAAGGCTGGCTGGGTCTAAGCTTGTCTGGTACCAAAAAGAGGGAAAGAGAGAGGAAAAGGCAAAGAAAAACAGCAGAACCCAAATACAAACAAACCTCGGTGAGCCCAGCAGGAGTGTAGGAGCAGCCATCAGGTTTTCCATCGGCAGCAATAAAGCATCCTGCCCAGGGAAAGCTCAGGTTGCCAAGGGAACGGGGTGATAGTGGATAATCCTGGTGACAACACCGGACGAGCTCTGAACGGTCTCTGCTGACCCGTGAAATAATTTACATGGGACTGAAGACAAACTCCACAGCCAGGGAAGGGAAGCAACTGAAGGAGCAATGGGATAACAGAGACACTCTATGTTCCCCCAGTCCCCAGTGCCCACAGCTCATCACTGGGTCTGAACTGTTTGATTATCCAATGCAAAGGGAATTAACCACAGTTTTAATCTCATGGTACACAGCAACCTCAGGACTCACCCGTGTCGCTGCACCCGGAGTCCAGCTGATTAATGGCTTCAGACATTTTGGTAATGCTGGGTTTTAGGATTCTAAATTGCATCTTACCTAAATAGTTAGTGTAATCCTTCAGAGCAAATTTGTATGGAAATGGTTCCAATCATTTCTTGTGCTTCTAAATAATATTGTAAACTGACTGCTGCATGACCGACTTCCATAAATTAAACAGTCAGCTTCAGCGTGTTGCTTTGGTTTTTAAGACTGAAATAAAAGGGAACTGAAGAGGTAAGAAACCCTAATGGGCTGTAACACAACCGGTCCACACTCTGCTATTTATCGCCCTGCTCAGCAAGATGGACAGTTACTATTTTTATAACAATCTTTACAGCCTGAAGCAAAGTGGCAGCAGTGAGCACAGTGGTTTCCCCCCAGCTCCAACCTGATACCAGGGGGTGGCAAAGGGCCATTTCTGCCCCAAGCTCACCAACCCCTGTCCCACAACAGAAGGGCTGAAGCTTAGCCGTGCTGTGCAGGCAGCTGTGTGCTGTGCCATAGGAAATCACTGCGGGGATTGCTCAGCATTTGACACTTTTTTCTCTTTCCTTCCAGCACCTACAACACTTGAGTCCTTCCAACAAAAGCTGTTAGCGCTTCTCCTCAAAAGGAAGCGATGTTGCCAAAACCTGGAGGTACCACCACAAAGATCCGTATCTGAGATCAAAATATCACACTGAGCATTTCTCATGGGGAGAACATGAATGAGGCTGACGTGCCTTTCTGCAGCAGCTCCCAGCTTTGTGCTCCATTGAGATCCCCAAGGCTCCTGGCTGCCGCCAGCCACCCCACCAGCACTTCATCCCCTGCTGCTGCACACCCTGGTGCCACAAAGGTACTGAAGCTACACCTCATTTTCTATTAATTACACTCCAAAAAAGCCAGGCAGGAATGCAAGTCAGCCCTGTCCTGCAGCAATCCTATGTCCATGCTTTAATCATACTGAAACCACCCAGCAAAGCACCAGGTGTCAGAGATTTCCCTAAGTCATGGGCAAAATATAGGGCCTGATGCAGAACTCTGAAGGCATCTGCGAGCCAAACGGGACACCGTAATATGCCATTCACACCAAAGCAAATGACATACAACAATAATTAGTGAAGATTACACAGCAATTAACATGATTACAATTATGGTAGTTGAAATCATTTATACAATAAAATCCACACATGCACTGCAACACATGACCAGGCATCAAAGTGAGTCTCAGATGCTTTTCCTGGTAACTCATAAATAGAGCCAAGATAACTCCATTCCAGGGAGAGAGAAGAAATTGGCCTCATTTCCGTCAGAAAAGGATTTTCTCACCATGCCATCATCTACAGAAGCTCCCAGCTTTCAGTGCAATGATTTGCTTTCAACGCAATTATAATCAGCATGGCAGAGCCCAGCCTTGTGCCTGGCCCTGGGGTGTCCCTGCCTGAACGTCAGGGTCGGCAGCTCTGCAGGGATGCTCTGCAGCGAGAGGCAGGATCAGCCCGTCGAGTTTGGAATTTGCTTCCTAATGAAAAATGGAAGGCTTATAACAAGTCTGCTATGTGTCATGCTTAGTGAGGCTTAGCCCTGCTGTCCAACATTTTGTACAAGCATTTAAATAGTAGAGAATTAAAGAAAGCGTTAATCAAGTCTCTCCTTTCTGTGCGCTACCCAGACAGTAATAGCCTTATATTCCTTCTCCTGGCTTTTGACAGCTGTTTGTTCAGGAAACATCTCATGTGTACAACTGAGGAGTGAGTGCGAGGCAGATTCATTTGTCATCGCTGGGTGCTTGTGTAAGACAAAGGCATCTTGATACGGAAGAGCTCATTGTGCTGATCTCGTCTTTATTACCTTGCCTCTCCTATTCTGCTTGTTGCATTTCATATTGACTCCTCTCTAATGTTTCCACCACTGATTAGTTGAAGCCAAGCACTGCCACCACACTGGGATTTGCAATTTGCCTTCTCACAAACCCCAGTTGCCGCATTATATCCAGGTCTCGGTGCAGATTTCCTTTCCCCAAGGCCATGGTCAGCCTAGTAAGTTATTTTTATTAATCCCCAAGACTACATGCCTGCCTTTTTAATTATAATTCTGGCATACTTCATCTCACAAACACGATATAAGCCATAACTTCTGATTTACTGCCATGCACTTAAGGCCACAGCTCTATCAGCTTGAGCAAAGGATGTCAAGTGGTGCTGAGGGGGATGAGCCCAGCACCTGCCCCCAGAGCCCCCATTCCTGTGCTGCCTATGCCTGTACACCATCCTTGGGGCCACAGCATGAGGGGCACCTGAGCCCCATGCTGCAGGCAGCAGCCCCCAGCCCTTCGTGACCCTGCTCATTCTTCCATCTGCTCACAGTGCTGGCTGCAACATCCTGCAGCAACCAATGCCAAAGAGCCTACGATACAAAAAAACCTTTCTTCCATTTGTTATAAAGCTATCATTTGGCACATCCACACATGAAAAATAGGGGAAACACCTTCCTTACTTGGGACTCATGCTCTGGAGCTGCTTCAGCCCATGCTGCTCCAGCACAGGAGCTGCTCATCATTCTCCCCAGCACCACGCAAGCTGGGTGCCCCCTCTGCACCCACCACCTCCTTCCTGAGATGGAGCCACTCAACCTTGGTCCACTACAAAATTCATCCCATTCTTTTACTACACACATGTGACACCAAGAAGGGGGTTGTCAAGGATGTGTGCAGTGCTGGCCATAGCTCAGGGTGGATGTCACTGCTCATCCCTGTGCTGCATGGCACAGAGCCGAGCAGTTCAGCCACACGAGCTCTTGGGCCACCCTCCAGCTTGCTTACAGCCCAGCAGCACTGCTGTCAGAAATTAACATATCTCATATTAAAACTGTATAAATGCATACTGTTCCTTCAGAAGCAAAAAAGCGAGCATATGGCGTACAAATCCTCAAATAGACTGCATTGCCTCTTTAAATTATCTCCAGAGAATACATCAAGGGATATTACACTGCTTGAAGCACAGTTTTGATGTAGTGGCTTTCATCTGGCATTGCACTTATCCTGGCCTCCCCTGGTTGAATGATGCAACCTCAGCTCCCTCAGTTTCCCACCCCTTGTCCACACTGGGTGGGACACGCCACCCCAACACGTGTTCATTGCTCACATATACACTACTCAAGAGCTAAGTGATGCCACAGGCCTGTGCCATGCCCTGGTCACCCCTGTGTCTGCCCTGGGGTCTCCACTTGCAAAGTACTCAGCTTGCAAAATGTTTGCAGATGTCAGGCATGGAGCCTTGCAAGCTCAAAGCCAATTAACATCTTTCCTTGGCTGAACCACCCCAAACACAATGTGCTGTGCAAAACAGGATGTGGCATGTATTTCTTATTGCAAAGAATTAACAAACTGGTAACTTAAAGCTCTTGTTAAACTGTTTGGGCTGATCTACAAGTGGATTTCACAAACCGATTTGTTTTCCTCAAATCCTTGAAGATATCTCAGCTGGAATGAAAAACAGTGGTGCAGTCCCTTACCTCAAGCCCTGGGTGCTGCGGCTGCCAATGGACAGCGCTGAGATACTCCCAGCCACACTGCCTCCAGTTGGGGATGACCAACCTATAGATGAGCCTGGCCAGGAGCAGAGGCTTTCTGCAGGTTCCAGGCTCAGCACGGAGCCAACACTTGAGCAGGCATCCCTGTGGGGAGAGCAGAGCCCTATTAGTGTCAGGATGCGAGTTTGGTGGCAGCACCTTCTTCATCCTGCAGCTCATTGGGAATGGTGACCCCCCAGCAGCCCTGCTCCAGTTTCAGGCTGGATGAGATCCTTTGGGGTTTTCCTTTAGCCCTGCACAGAGCTCACTCACGTCTCTTTCCTGGAGCACAGTGTGTCCCGCGCCGTCCGCACACTGCAAACAGCAGACAACAGAGTCAGCAGCAGCACAGCCTCCCAAAACTCACTGTGTGAAGTTGGTGAGGGCAAAACCTTTCCAGGTGAGAAGTATCAAAGCCCACCACTGACAGAACAGCAGTGAGTCTGTGACTGAGGCAGGTAACATCCTCCCAGGCAGCAGCAATTGGGGCCAATCTCAGAGCATCACATTGCTACAACCCCCCACCCTGCTTCCTGCTCCCTCCTATCCCAGCCCGGGGCACAACCACTGCAGCACCACTGGGCCTGCACTGGGGAAAGGAATGGAGCAATGAACTGTGCTGCTGCCAAGAGTGGCAGCTGAGGATATCGCTGCCGGGAAGCACTTCTCACCTTGCTGTAATGTGCCAATTGTATTGGAAATCGTTTACTATGAAGGAGTGAATTTCTTGTGAGCCTGTGGATTTTAGCTCACCCTTCCCCCCTCACCTCTCAGCATCACTGTCATCACTGGCACGCAGCTCCTCCAGGGCCAGTTGCAGGTCTGCAATGCGCCGGATGGCTGTTCCCAGGTCTGCCTGCAGCCCTTGTCTTGCTGCCGCTGCCTCGGCCAACTGCTGCTCCTGTAGGACCACACTGCATCAGTTCCCAACCCACCACCACATAATGCATGCCCTATCCTACATAATGAGCAGAGCTGGAGCAACATCGCCACAGAGGGGGGATACCTGGGGATACCCAAGGTCAGGGGATGGTGATTTTGGGGCATTGCTGCCTCACTGCTAAATCAGTGTGACAGCCATCATACCAAATGTCTGTGTGTGATACCATGCATGAGCATCTCTCCCTGCATGCCACATCCCAAAGGACTGGGCCTGGGAGCACTGAGCTCCAGAGCTCCTAGAACAGCATGGGGCTGGAGACCACAGGGGGCTGCTGGAGCCACTCACACTTAGTGAATTCTAAGCACACCTGCTTAGAAACAAAGGACTTTCCAGAGATGCTACCAGCCTATAAGAAAACTGGAAGTTTAATATATAATTTAAATCGCAGGGAGGAAAGCCCTGGCAAGCAGTACAACACAACAAACACTGCAGATCTGGCAGCACCCACGGCACCAGGGATACCTGACCCATCCTCATCTGATGTCAGCTCTTCTCAGGACTATCCCAAAAAGAACTCTTTATGCAGCTTTCTAAACCATCACATGATAGAGAGAAAAGGAGAGGGAGAACAAGCTGCAAATTCAACATGATTGAGGCTGCCAGCTGTAAAATTGCCATCTCGGTGGTGACAAGGTGAGAGATGATTTGTACCGTGGGCTGCGACAGGCCACAGTGTGGGAGCCAGTGGGCTGTCAGAGCAAATAACAGGAGCTCCGAGATCACCGGAGCAGCCGGACCCGAGGGGAAGAGAATTCTAGTTCATAAAAACATGCAGAGAAATAGCCCAGCTAGGATTGCGCTGTATTGCCATTGCTCTGGATAGGTGCCAGTACTGGTAACACCCTGAGAGCTGCCAAGAAGCTTCCCAAAATTCAGCACTCCTGAGCCATAATAAGGCTGGTAAGAGCCTCTATTGAGCTAATTCCTTGGCTCCGTGATACCACAACAAATGAAGTATAGTTTGCTGCCTTCAATTAATCCTTCTCCTCTGCTCTGCTGCTGCTAACCCAGCAGGCACTGACTTCTGTGGGTTCTTGACAAGGAGCAAACCCCCCAGACTGCTGGGCTCAGGGGTGACCTGAAAGCTGAGAATTCCTGATCCTAAAGGAGAGCGTGGTGCTCAAAGTGGCACTACTACAATGGGCTCCTTCCAGCAGTGGCCCTTTGGCCATTGCCATAGGTACTGAGTTGATCAAACACAAAGCACAGTGCCATGCAGAGCTGAGAGCAATTCACAACATACTGTACCCTACAAGTGTCTCATGGAAGGGAATAATTATGACAATATAATTAGATTTTGAATGCAAAAAGTTATCTTCAAGATGCAAGGTGACAATAAACATCCCAATGTCAGCTCACCACTGTCCCAGCAAACTATCAGATACTGTCTGCAGAGGCAGCACAGGCGGAAATGCTTGGGCCAGGCACTGCTGGACCTGGGTTAAGAGGGATGGATGATCCCCAGTGGCCCCTCCTGGCCCCTTTTGTTCTATGACACCATGAGTTTCCAACAGCTCGCAGAGCTGAGCCCTCCACCAATCTGACCAACCCTTCAGACACAGCAGAAACCAGCCCACCTGGCTCAGAAACATCTGCTTAATCTGTATTTTGTCATTAATAAATAAAAGACATCTTCTACCTGTTTTTGCAGACAATCCCATACTAGGTTTCCCCACACACACATATCAGCAGATGAACTGACCCAGAGCACAGCACCCAAACTCCAAACTTATTAGAAGATAAGTTAGGAAGAGATAAGCAAAAGCAGCAGCAAAGCAGTTGCTGGAATGTGCAGAATGCCAAGAGCCTCGTCTCTGCTGTATGTTTGTGGCTCTGCTGTCACAACACAACTGCCGCACTCTCATCCACCCAAGGTGAAGTGTAATCTAATTAGCCCAATTTGGATTGCTGCTATCTGAATTACTTAGCATACACCTGCAGTATTCATCAATCGTTATTTTTTTTAATTAAGTAATTAGCTTTCGGGTTCTCGCAAAGTTTGAAGTGACAACATTTCCACGGCTGCAGTCTCAAGTGGGATGGGGCCCCGACACCAGCAGCACTATCAATGTTGTTAGCAGCCGTTAAGTGCTGATGATTTCCTGGGCAATTTGCTGCTCCAATTGCAAAGCAGAAATCACGTGCCCACTGCACGGCACAGCTAATCAGCGTGTACAGTGGAGCATCACCCACCACTTCCATCACCCAGACTCACCTCAAAGGGCCACTCCATTGGGTGACCTTGTTATTGTTCTTAGACTAAATCATTCTCATTTAAAGGAAAGAATAACACTGCAGGGCCCAGAGGAAGATCAGCAGGGGCTGCAGGGCAGCAATGAGGTGGTCTGAGGGCTGGGCTGGTGGCTGTTAGCACAAATTTCCCTTATTTCCCTTCTTAGCTTCACTAGAACTGCCCAAATAAACCCAATCTTAAAGCTTGAGAATAAAAAAATACATAAACTTCAGGAAATGGTATGCTACACCTTGCTAGGCTGCTTGGTAATAACAAGCTGCAAGTACAAAGGCTATCTTCCATCAAAGGAACTTAAACATGGTTATTTACACTGTGACTCTCACCTTCAAATAACTCCACAAAAATCCACGTGGAGAATATTTTATCATCTGTACTTTGATTTTCAGTGGAAGTAGTTAATTATTACACTGATGAATTTCACAGCTTCATTAAAGGCAGATGACTTTAAGAAGACGTTGTGGTGCAGCAGCATGGCTCAGAGCCTTGTGTCCTTCCCTGCCCTGCCAAGGAAAGGGCTCATGTGCTGGGATGAGCATAAACCCATGAGAATAGCAATGAGCAAAGAGACCCAGGCTTGGTTTCACACTCTCCAGGACCTGCTCTATCTTGTGTGCCACAGCTCAGGTTCTGCTTTGCAGCAAGAAGAGCTGCAGCTCCTTGGGGGAAATTCAGGACGTGAAACTGAAGGAAAGACAGAGATAGTCAAGGCCAAGAGCTGCCCCCTCCATTAGAAAACGTGCATCCCTCTCTGTGATAGTGCAAGGCCTGGAATGCTTTCAAAACTCATTCTTCCTACAAAATTCATAAGGCAGAGCCATCTGCCTGGCAGGCAGCTCCTCAGCTCCCATCACAGAATCATAGAATGGCTTAGGTTGGAGGGGATCTTAAAGACCATCTAGTTCCACACCCCTGCTATGGGTTGGGCGTCACCCACTAGAGACTTGCTGTCCCTGCTGCAGGTTAGTGCCAGAACCACGGACAGCTCCTAAATCCCAGCAGCCCCGATTGGGTCTAGAAGGAACGAAGGACACACAGGGGTCCTGAGACCCACCATAGGTGTTGGAGCAGGGGTTAAATACGATGTAAAGACCCTCAAGCTCTGTCAGAGCTTTGAGAAGCTGATGTAGAGGCGGTAGATCTCAGGACCCCAGAATACAAGACCCATTCCCAATCCCAGCTGAGCAATGAATATATCCCATTGTGAGCTTCTTAAACCCCAGCAGCGCCTGGTGAGCACACAGCCTCACAACTGTTTATTTAAATAAAGAAATCGTTAGGTGCAGACCATGACTTAAGTAATGTTAAGTGAATAATTCATGCAGTATCTATAATAGATGGGGGATTTAACAGGAGCAGAGCTGTAATGGCTCTCTGTTAACTATTGATGCCCGCTGCTCAGTGTGCCTGAGCGCAGCTCTCCCATGATGCTTGGGGAAGTGCAATCAGAGCAATTCCTTGGGGGTCCCCGCCCCCCTCTTCCCCCCTCTACCCTCCTGCAGCTGATGGGTAACCTCAAATTTCCAGTCTGCTCCAGCCCCCACATCTGCCACGAGTTTGTTCACGGGTTTTTGTGCCACGTGCCCAGGAGATATCTTACATTCTGTGCAAACACAGCAGCCAGTGCCACGAATCAGCACGCAGGCTGCAGGAGCAAGGACAAAGCCTGTTTGCAGCATGCACAGTGGCTGAGGAATAATTCACGCTGAAGCACCGCTCCCTTCAGAAAGGCTGGCAGCCTCGGGGCGAAAGAAATGGTGAATTCTCCTTGATTGTTAAATAAAAGATTATTGATAAAATAACTGCTTCTAATGTGGCTGTCTTGCTAGAAGAAATGCAATATCTTTCAATTACTGCTTGGAAGCAAGACTTTCCTTTTGTTTACTGAAAAAACACAACATGAAAAGAGATGCGGGAGAGGACTGTGCGATGAAGGTGAAGCTATTTTTGCTGCACTCCCAATCTGCTCGGGGCTTTGAGCACACAGAGCAGGTTAACTGTTTACTGACATTGACTGGGACTGATTTGCTGCATAGAGGAGGCATGGCCAGGGCTGGGCACACTGTAGAGACTGAGCTACATGTCTGTGCCCAGTGGGCTGGCACCCCATGGGCATTGCCCTGTTCTGGGTGCACACCCTGCTGTGCAGCATGTGGAAAAGTAGAAGGCCTGCCAGCCCAGCTGCAGAGAAATGAATGCCAGGTGCAGCAGCAATGGCTTTGATTCCATGGGCAGCACTATGGAGCTGTGAACAGCAGAACCCCCTGACCCTCGGGCTCTCCCTTACCAGCTCCACACGCCGGCGGCTGGACTCCAGCTCCCGTTGCACCAGCTCATCCATGTCAGCCTTCATCTCCTCCATCCTCCTTTGGTAGTACTTGGTGCTTTCCTTCTCCCGTGCTTCTGACTCAGCTGCCTTCTCCAGCTCCTCACCCATCTTGATGATACTGTCTCGCAAGCGCAGCACCAACACCTGGGGAGGCAGCAAGATGAGACAAGGAGTCAGGAAGCTCACCAAGAGAGCACTCTCCCCATATCCAAGCACCCCGCACCGACATCTTGCTCGGACCCCTGTGCCCACCCCTGCATGGTGAAACAAAGCCAAACCTCAAAGCGCTTCATCTGCACAGCCTGGAAGTCCAGCTGGCTCTCCAAGTCACGGATGCGGGCTTCCTGTCGGCTGATGACGGCGCGCTCAGCAGGGCGCTGCTCCAGGCGTGCCACACTTGCCTGTGCCACCAGCAGCTGGGGACAGAGATGACAGCAGCTGCCAGCAGTGTGCCCATCATCTCCCTTCCCCAACATGAGATGGTCTCTGTGGCTACAGTAAGGCCCCAGGGTGGGCAATCTCCCCGCAATCCCCTTCTAAAGACAAAGTGAATGCATGGGGCCTGCTGTGAGCTGCCAGGCACAATGGGAAAATATTGCCCAGAGCTCCCTGAAGGATGCCCTTCTGTTCTGTTCACACCATGCGATAAATTCATGACAGTAGAACAGATTTTTGAAAGGAAAATGTTACAGCAGGACAGCACTCATTTGGGTTTCTCTTGCTTTTCTCTTCTCAGCACATTCTTTGAGGACAGCAGGCATAAAAATTCACAATTCACCTCTATGGACAGCTGCTGCACTGAGCTTTTTCTTCAGCTGTTACACCGGGATCTCCAAAGTAAAACTGCCCTTTTTAGCAATCCTGGCACAAGCTTGGTTCAGATTTATATTTGACCTAGAACTAGGGGAATTTGTCATCTTTTATCTGGCCTATCTCTACAACAGCTCTCACTCCATCTCAGAGTGAGTGAGTACTATCTCTGATTCTTGGGCAGCTTAGCCACGCTCCAATAAAGCACTTAAGTTAATGGGATTACTCATGTGTTTAAAGGCATGCACTCCAGGGCAGCAGAGCAGCCAAAGCAATGAGGCTGTGCTGCCCCGGGCCCACAGCCCTGGTCCTCCTTCATTCTCAAGAGCCACACAGGGGAAAACCTTGCTCAACCTCAGGCTATCACTGGCCTGCAACTCCCATTGGCAGGCAGCTCATCCCACCCCCATCACCATGTCCATGTCCATTCTCATCCCCATCCCATCCTCATCCCCATCCCATCCCATCCCATCCCATCCCATCCCATCCCATCCCATCTCCATCTCCATCCCCATCCCCATCCCTGCCAGAGGGCAGCAGGTTCCATGCCTTCCAGCTCCCAGGAGCATGTATGGGATATATGGGAATTGGAAACTGACTGTTTTACAGAGGAAGGGATTGCTTTGCAATGGAGACAACAAGGCTCTCATTGCTGAGCTCTGCAGTGCATCAGGGCAGAAAGTACCTTCTCCTGGAGGCTCTGCTTCTCCTTCTTCACTTCCTCCACCTGCGTCTGTAGCTCCTGGATCTGTGCAATATCTGTTGCAGACTGGGGAACAGAGAGCCAGCAATGGAAGCAGTCCCTGGGACCAGAGTAGCACGCAAATGCTCCCAGACAGAGGCATTGCACACTGCACAGCAGGCTTCATTCTGCTGTCTGAATGTGACTTCCCTTGATATTCAAAACAAGTATTTGCAGACCTCGTGGCCAAGCTCATTTCCCCAAAGTGCTTCCAGATGCCAGTTCCCAGCTCTGTACCATCACCACTGGGGACCAGGCTGGGAGTTCTCATACAGCCCAGCCCCATGCTGACAGCTGCTCCACCAGGAGCACTGGGTTCCCTCTCCTGGGAGAACCTGTCCTAATTTGGGTGCCACTCAGAAAGCCACAGCGCTCTCTGTCAGTGCTCTGAAAGATCTGAGTGACAAAACACTCAGGAAACTACTGATAGATAAGGAAAGATAGGGAAGCTGAGCTGTGTCTTCCTCTCTAAACAGCACGTGCTTCCCAATGGACCTGATGTGCAGGCAGCCCCACTGGGCCATTTGCTTTGAGCTTGGGTTTTCCAAGCACCATCCAGGCAGGGAATGATGCAGAGCCGGTACTGCCCAGATCCTACCTGTGCAATCAAAGCCTTGTGCTTGGCCATCAGCTCATTCAGGTCCTCCTGGTCCTCGCTGACACGCCGCAGGAGGTCATCTCTCTCGTGCTGCATCTGGTTGAGCTGCTCATCCGCCTGGGGGCAGAGGGTGAGCGTCAAGACAGAATCTAGTATTGCACCCAGCTTTGCTGGGCTTATATCTCACACCAGGGAGAGGAAAAGGAACTCTGGAGGGGGATTAAGGGATGCTGTGTGCTTTCAGTCTTCCTATCCATTGAGCCACCAGGGCAGGTGACTCAGTAAATAGGCTGATCCCTGCACCAAGCACCACACTGCCCGAGGAGCACACCAGGGTCTTGTTCCTGCTCAGCATCTCCATCTCCACGTGCAGGTTCTCCAGCTCCTGGGCTGCCGCCTGCTGGGACCGCTGGGCCTCTGCGCATCTCGCCTCGCTCTCTTCCAGCTGTGAGAGATGGAGGGAGATGCTAACAACACACATGCTGCTCCCTTTCTGCACAGCAAGGTTTATTTGCACTGCACTCCCAGAGCGTTTCCCCTGTTCACACAACAAAACTCAGCCTTTTAAAATCTGTGCTGCTCCTATGACTTTCTGCTGCTGAGTTAAAACCCTTTGCAGAACATTTCCCTTTGCATTGGCTGTGTTGCCAACACCCATCCCACTGGGGCTGCAGCATGCGCCCCACATCATGCACCCACTGCCTCAGCAAGATAGAGCTGGGATCATTAATTTGCAAAATTATGTGAATTACATGTAATTCCTGATTAGAGCAATTCACGATTTGGAGTTTTCAAATGGGCTTTTCACGTCGCATAAATTGCATTTGCAAATACACATGAAATATCACATTTATAAATGCTAATTTGCTCTCGGTTTTTATAGCTCAGCCATTAAAACAACAATAATCTTAAATGGGCTGCAAACACCCGGAAGATGCAGCACCATCCTCAAAGTCCTCACTGCTGAGATGGAGGAACATACGTGGGCTGTACCTGATCGTGCAGTTCCTTTCCTGCAGCGCTCAGGTTTCTCTTGTTAATCAAAAAGTAAAGCAAACCCCTCACCTCCTACATGCTCCCTGTGCCCATTCCCTATGTGCTGGGGCAATGCAGGGCTCGCACACTCATGAGGACAGGGCTATCCCCATGTCCAGCCTTTGGGCACTTCTGCCCATTTTCAGTGAGGATGTTTCATTGCCTTTTTTCACTCCCTCCTTCAATAAAAAGTGGCCTTATGAAGCTCTGGAGCAATCCTCACTCCATTTTCTCAACAGTTTACGGTGAGTGAGATGTACTCAGAGAAGTTCAGGAGGTAATTTGCTCCCCCAGTGCTTAACTCAGAGGAAATTGAAGTCATTTGTTCCTCAAGACCAATGACTCTCCCCATCTTGGCAGCAACACTGAGGTCTCTGAACAGTTGTAATACACAGACAAGGGGCCTGTAGCACCTGAATTGTGATGGCCTGGCTTTGAGCAGCAGGGATCCCACAGAGTAGTGGTTTAAAATTGCATTCCTGTGTCCAGCTTCAGCTTGTTTAGATGAATTGCCCAGGCAATCTATTCCCATACCCGCAGATCCCATCTTACAATGGCACAAGCCACTTCCCCACCTCTTTCCAGTTCCTCCCTGAACGATTATACAAAAACCCTGTATAGTTTAACCAGAGAGAAACTCATCTCCAGGACCTCTCATTAAACACTTTCCTCTCAATTTGTGCAATGGAATTTTCCCACTTGGGAAGAATAGATTGAAATACCCCCAAAAATACATAATGTATGAATGGATGAACAACATTCGTTTGCTGAGCTACGCCATCTGTTAAATACCTGCATGAAATGGATGCTTCAGACTTATTAAGAAACAATGCTTATACTTTCAGACCATATGGATTTTGATTAACGGAAATGGTGGCTTTTTAGCGACGTTTTTATTCTTGCAGAGATTTGTGGGCTGGTGGTAGAATGGATCGGACTCTGAAAAACCTCATCATGAATGCCATTAGGAATCATTTCAGTTTAAGGGACGACATAACCATGAGGCATTTTTAATGCGTGCAGAACCTCAGTGTTGGCAGCATAATAGAAAGGCAATATTCCCAATATTTCCTCTATCCTTCTCATTGCACAAGGCAGCAGGGCTGTGCCTCGCTTCCAGCCTTGGAGCGGGACTCAGGAAATACTGAAGGCTTCACTGTTGCGTGGTGGTAAAGAGAGCAAAATGACTCACAATGTCTGAGATCACTCAGGAGTTCAAGAAAATGGAGCTCCTGCTGCCCTCTGGTCATGGTCCTTCCCTGATTCAGCTGCCCAGATCAGCAGCATAGAAATGGACATGGGCATGGGAATGGACATGGGCATAGGAATGGACATAACCATGCACATGGGCGTGGGCATGGGAATGGGTATGGACATAAACACACGCACATGAGCACACCAGCAGCCCCATTGCAGAGCTCACCTTCCCCTTCTCCCCTGCGCAGGTGGGAACAGCTGCTGCTCGCAGCTGTTATTTATGCAGAACTATTATCTCAATTATATTTGTATGTTGTTGGAATTGCTCATGCCTCCCATTTAGCTTGTTTCCAGGGAAAATGCACAATGGAGATTAATTACTGCATGGTTTTGGAGGACTGGCGTCAGCTGCCCAAGCCTTGGTACTCTGCACATGCCACAGCAGTGGCACCTATCACCAATCTGAGGGCACAGTGACCTTTGCACCAGCCCAGGCTGGGCTGCACCATGGCTATCTGTCTGTCTGTGCCCCCCTAGTGCATAGTAGTGCCCATATGCTCACCCCAACACCAGTGCATGGCACCCAGGGCATTGCTCTCAGGCTGCAGCATGCGAGCTGTGGTCCCTGCTCTGGCAGCTTGTGCCTCGTGTGCAGCCATTTCTATGGCAACAAGCCTGAAAACAAGGCCTCTGGATTGCGTTATTAGAAGGCAGAAAGCACACTGAACAGAAGGTAATTAACAGGGCTGCCTAAAAAAGGAAAAAACACTTAACCGCTGTTGGCGTAATTACAGAGCAGTGCTTCCTGCAAGACGACCCTCTCCAGCACCACACGCTGCATGGGGTGAGCATGGCACCACAGCAGTGCTCGCCTACAAGGCCCCAAGACCTGCAGATTCCCTCCTGTGGTGCCAACAGGGACAGGGTGCACGAGTGACACCCCTGGAGAAGCAATGACAACCCCACACAGATAGTATCACCAGCAGCACAGTGAAGTTGTGTCCAGGGGCAGAGTGATGCTCGCCCACCCACTGCCCACCCCCCAGCCCCTGGTGCCCACCTGCTTCTGCAGCCGCTGCAGCTCAGCAGTTCCAGTGGCTCCGGGCTCAGTAGGGGCAGCCAGCAGCAGCTGTGCATCAGCCAACAGTGCACGTGTCCGGCGCAGGTCCCTCCGCAGCCGCTTCTCCACGTCCAAGTCACGGTGGCCAATCTGGGAGAGAGAGCAGCAAACTGAGCACACATCGTGCACCAAAAGTAGCAGGCTGCAGAAAAAGATGCATTTTTTTCCCCTACTGGGATGCTGGTTCCCTGCAAGGCATTTGCCTGCCCTGTTCTCCAGGTGTTCCCATAGTGTCCCATCCCATCTGTCCCCAGGGCACCTCCAGTACTGTCAATGGGGCTTATCACACGACCCAGACTGTGGCTTTGCTGGCAGATCCAGTGTTGTTCCTCCCACCCTCCACGGATTTGAGGTGCCAGAGGCCTCAAATTTGGAGGGGAAAGACCCCAAAGTATGCTGAGAGCTGCAGCAGAGGAAACAAGAAAGCCTTTGGGTGATGGAAACAGCCAGAAAAACTTGGGGATAAATGGTAAGGAGAGAAACAAAGGCATGAAGAAGTCAGCCCAAAGGGGAAAGAGTTAAACCATGAAGCATTCCTGAGGAGGGCATCCTTGGGAGCTATTAGCACTTCACTGATGCAAGGCATTGGGAACCTTCATCAGACCTGGAGCTGTGGGACTGAGGCTGCAGCATCACTGGGGGATCACCAGTTCCTTGTGCGAGGACCTTCAGCAGCAGATCACTGCACTCTGCCTGACTCTCCTCTGTGCTGTCTGCAGCCATTTAAGAAAGGGAAGGAGGAAGCACCTCCAAAAAAACCCACCCTCTGCACTCCTCCTTCCAACAGAGAGCAACCATGGTTACGCGGATGAAAGAATGAGGAAAGCACCACGCAGCCAGGACATGGTTTCAGGCTAATTGAAGAGTGGGAGCATTTTCCATTCCATCTCTTTTCCACAGCCCCGCTCTCCTATTTTCTGTTCCCTGGCTAAAATTAATAGTGCGGGTTGACCTTGTAACCTGCTTCCGAGCAGGCTGGCATTTGCTGAAACCCACAATCATTGGCATCTCCATTGCCTTAATTAGTTTTCTGGGTTGGCTTTTTTTCCCCTTTTTTAATAAACTGCTCTGAAACATGCTGCCCGCTGTATGTCAGGCAGTATTCATACAGCAGAGCTGACTTGCTGTTATCCCCACCATCCCTACGGACCTTATCTTGGATGCCGTTCAGCACCGTTTTCTACATGGCCCAGCGTCTGCCCTAGCAGATGGATTTGATTGGGAAGGAGGTAGAAAGACAAAGCCAGGCATTGAGCTGACCCTGTCCCACCCCCAGTGCCATGTGTCCCTACACTGTCACATCAGGAACTGAGGCACGAGAGCTGCAGAGATGACCAAGCTGATAAATACTTCTCAATGGAGCTGCCTCCATTCCTCACCTTCTAATTGAACACAGAGCAGCTGGGTGCACTTTCCCCATTCCATGTGCTTCCATCACTGCCACAGACACATTAGAGAGTGAAAAAGGATTTGTTCAGCAAATGTGTCTGGGACAGAATTCCTCTGCAAATTGCAATTGATAAACTGTTTTTCTGGGCAGATAGAGCTGCTGCAGAGTTAGCCGTGTTTTGTTTGACTCTCGTGAAAATACCAGGAGAAAAGCGGATACCTCCCTCTATGGATGGACCTTCCCAGTGATGCTGTACAAAGAATCATTAACTGCACTGGGGGTGTTGGCCATGTCATCACCCTGTTCACATGAGCTCCATCACCTTGTCTGTGTGGGTAGCGTTTGGAGTTGGTTGAGTGGTGCAGCCAGCCCAGCCCCACACTCACCTGTTCACACAGGGTGCCCACGAGCCCCTCCAGGTCCTGCTTCTCACGCAAAGCTGTCTGCTTCTCCTCATGCTCCTGCTCCAGCTGCATCTCCAGCTGCCGGAGCTGTAATAAGAACAGAGGACATGCAGTGTGAGGGAGAGAAGGGTGAACGACATGCAGTCAGCATGAGTGGCCACAGCAGTACGGCACCAACATGCTCATGGGAGCAGAGATCTCCCCATCCACCTTCCAACTTCCCCTGCCTCTCTGAAACAGCAAAAGCAAAATTCAATGGCTGTGTCCTGGGCTGCTGCCTTTGTACCCGTGGGGTGGAAGGACCCCTCATCCCCCAGCCCAACCTACCCTCCTCTGGCAGGACTGCCGTGCATCCTCCAGCTCTTCATCTTTGTCCTCCAGCTCCTTTTGGTGGATCTGCTTCATCCTCTCAATCTCCAGCTCCAGCCTCTGGTGCAGCTAAAAGACCCAAAAGCAAATTCACCCGCACTCACACCTCACACCACAGGGTCCCCACACACACTGGGCTTCCTTACCTGCTCCAGGTGATCCACATTGGCTGTCTGCCTCTCCAGCTCCTTGCGCTGCTCAGCAGTGCTGGCCTCCAGGTCCCAGAGCTTCTGCCGGAGCATGGGCACCGAGCTGGAGTCCAGGGCACCGGGAGCACTGAGCTCCTGCACGCGGCCAGACAGCTGAGAAACCCGCTGTGCCAGGCTGGCCCCCTCTGCCTGCTGCTGCTGCTCAGGAGGGGACAGAGTAGGGTCAGCACACTGCTCCAGAAGCATGGGCTGCTTCTAACCGCAGCACCAGGCAGCTGTGCAGCTCCATGTCCAACACCAGCCCAGCTTTCGGAGCAATCCTTCCCCCTCTAGGTGTTGCTTTGGACCTCAGTTTCCTCACTCAGAGTGCTATGGTAGCCCCCAGCTCACCATGCTTCTGTCACTCTGACCCCTGCCCAAATCACAGCATCACTGTACTCCACCCCATGAAAGCATGGGCACAGGGGAAACATGGTGCAGTGCCCCCCACCACACGTGATTTTGGATAGAGCTGTGTTCCTATTTCCCAGCATGGATTCTGGCCCCCACATCACTGGGGTCCTGCCCTGGGGGCACAACCCAGTAGTTTCTTGCAGGAGGGGACTGAGGGTGGAGGCACGAAGAAGAGCACAAGTGACTCATCAGCCAACCAAAGGCATGGGGCTTAACTTGAGAAACGTGATCATGCTCTAGCAGAGGGTAATGTTATGAGATACATCAGGCACCCCCAAGAACAGTGCCAAATGTAATCAGAATCACTACTCCGGCCTTGCATTGGATTGCCTCCGCAGTTGCATAGGCAATAGCTTTGCTTCATGAGCTGTTCACAGGATGCAAAGGAGCAGAGCAGTACATTTCCATCTCACCTCCAGGTTTTGCTGCAGTTTGCCCATCTCCCACCTCAGGGAGGAGTTCTCCTGGACCACCTTCTCACGGAGGCTCCTCTCGAAGGCCGACTCTCCCAGCGCCTGGGCCAGCTGCAGGTCAAACCTGGAGGGAAGCGCGTGGTACTGCTGCCAGTGTGGCCAGGCAGGAGGGACACAGGGCTGCTCCTCAGCCTGTGCTGAGTGCTGAGCAGCAGCAATGCTCACATCAAAAGTGGCCATGGCAGCCACCCCTGGCTCAAACCACCCCAGAAGAGGTCCAACAGCCCAAAGAGATGGCAGTACCCAGCCTTCCAGCACCAAAGCAATGTGGTGACTTCCATGAACCAGGACTGATCCCAGAAGGAAGGGTATCTCCCCCAGAAGCACAAGCAAAGGATGTGGCACAGCAAGGAAGGCTGTGCATCCTCAACCCTGCATCTCCCCTCCCAGTATCCCCAGACCACTCCTGGCCTTACTTCTTCTGTCGCTTCTCCAGCTCATGGTTGCGGCTCTGCTGGCTCTCAGCGAGGACCCGTGCATCCTCCAGCTCACAGGTCAGCCTTCTGCACCGCCGCCGTAGCTGCTGGGCTGCTGCCCGTGCTGTCTGGCATGCCGCCTGTGCCTCACCTAGCTGTGGAACAAGGTGGAGAGTGGCATGAGGCTGGAGCTGGCACTGCCACCAGCAGGACCCCCACCATCCCAAAGCAACCCCTCCAAGAGCAATGCTGCCCTGCACAGGGGGATTGCTTTCCCCAAAGGCTCGCACCACACAGGGCATGGCAGCACGTGGAGCTCTCACCTTCTGGGGAACAGAATCATTAAGGAATGACTTTAAATAAGCAAAATCATGCACTAATGAAGCCTGTAATTCCAAACGAGCTGCCTGAAAGCAAATGGGATGTTTTGCTTTACTCAAGCTTTTAAGTCTGGGTTGTTTCTCTTATTACTTTTTAATGTAGCATGAATAACACCCATCTCTTTTCTTTATGCTTCTGAGAAGTGACCTGGTACCCAGCACTCTCAAAGAAGCACTTGAGCTTTATGTCTCCTCTCCAAGGCTTGGGAAATGTCATATCTTTACATGGCCAGCTCTTAGCACGGTCATGAGACCCTCCCAGTCTCCCAGACCCATGGCTGAGCCAGTCCATACCCCTCAGCTTTCCACCCTGTGCTCACACTCACACCTGGTCAAAGCTGAATTTGGCCACGTTCAGTTGCAAAAAGGGACTTTTTGAGCTAAAAAAGCCAGCAAGAATCAGACAATTTCCCCAGCAGCAAGCATCTGCATTTCTGATGGAGATTCAGAAAGCTCCATCAGCACCACTGCTGGGCAGAGATCACCAGTTTGGAAGTATGAGCTTGGGAATAGCCCCCAGAGCCCCAGATCCAGGAGCCCCCTCCCCAGTGCTTGCCTTTTGCTCCAGCCCTGTGCGGGAGCTGAGCTCAGCACTCAGACGCTCCTCCAGCTGTGCCAGCCTCTTCTGGAGGAAGGCGATCTCCGTCTGCGCACAGTCGAACCGCACGTGCCACACATCCTCTGCTAATGAACCAGAGCTGGGTATTGTGGCTCCCACGGGGCACGGAGCACAGCTCTGCTTTGTACACCTAAAGCTGTACATGGCTCCTGCCCCAGGCAAAACATGCACACGTCCCATCACTGCTCAACTCCCCCATTGCTCCTAAGTGTGCTTTAAACACTTGCTGAGCTGCTGGGAGCACTGGGTGAGCACCAGAAGACCCCTGGGGTAGAAAGTCTACTGCCTTCCCATCCAACCCCCACACAAGATACACAGAAACATAGAACAGCTTGGAAAGGACCATTAAAGATCATGGAGCTCCAGCCCCACTGCCATGGGTAGGGCTGCCAACTGTTAAATCAGGCACAAGATCAGGTTGCCCATGATCCCATCCAACATGGCCTTGAACATGCAAGGGAAAGAGCTGCCAGCCACCACCGAGTGAGCAGTGCAGAATGACAACATGCTAAGAATGCAGAGGGGTGGCCAGGGGCCAAGAGAGCAGGGTTGCTCAGGGGACCTGTTGGCTGGACACCCAAAACATGCATCGTGTTCAAAGGGCTGCCCTACCTCCTTCAGAGCCACTTATCTTCATCTCACAAAGCTGAACCAGTTGCTGGGCCTCCTCCAGCTCCTTCTGCACTGACTCCAGTTTCTTCTGCACTTGGTCATGTTTGCTCTGTGGAAGACAGGGAAGGAGGGAGTAGCTGGACCCACTGCTGAGGCACACATGCAGAGTGAGGCTGTGCCAAGGGCACGGCTCTAGGCTCTCCTACCTGCAGCTCCTGAAGCTCCCGAGTGCCCCGCAGCCTCTCTGCCCTCTCCCCATCCAGCACCTGGCAGGCAACGTCACCTTTGTGCCTCTCATCCGACAGCTCCATCGTCAGGTCAATGATCTGGGGGCATTGTGGTGTCAGGCTGGGCACCTCCAGGCACGTGGGCACACATGGACCCATCGTCTCCTGGCTGGCTGCTGCCTGCCCTTTGGTGGGGAGCATGCACACTGCCCTGAATGAACCCAACAGTGGTGCCAAGGAAAGAGCAAGCACCAGCAAAGCGTGTGGCTGCAGCACTGTGCTCACATGGCTGCCTGCAGCAAAATGTTGCCTGCATGGCACTGCCTGCATGGCACTGCCTGCAGGGCTCACCAGATTCCTGCGCTGTTCTAGCTAATTGGGGGTGAAATTTCCTTTGAAGTAAAAAAAAAAAAGCACATGAATGAAAGGATGTTATTAATCTGGTAGGTTAATTGCACTTTCTGCAAATGCAGACATAGCCTGCCTTCCTAATCCAGCTCTGCAGGTCTATCCTTACAAGGGGCAGCATTAGCCAGGCCAGCAGGCAACATGCAGGCTTCAGCTACTCCTGTTCCTGCATCCAGCAGCATTTTAAGACACTTCAATCTGCAGACATGCTATAAAAGCTCTCCAGAGGTCCAACAACTTTAATTTGGGTAAGTAAGCACAATAGGCTTGCTTCCCCTGGGGAGCTGGTGTTTTCTAGGTCTGTCATAAAGCATTAGCCTCCCATGGCAGTCCCCAGCCTCAGGAGTGCAATTGCATTTCTGAAGTGCAGAGCTACAGCAAAATAATCAGCAACCACTTCCCCCTGAAGAAGAAAGTGCTCAGTGAGGATGTTGGCATTGCTAAGCAGAGTGTTGCACCTAAGATAAGAGAAACAAGTAAATCCAAAGCGGATCAAGGCTGAGCCACTACAGTGAGCAGGATGATCCTGCCATGCTCTTTCCCCTTGTTATTAGCATTGGTCCCATTGAACAAAGCTGCTCAAGGTGCCTGCAGAAGTCACCAAGATGGCTGCTTGGAGGGTAGAGTGGGAACATGGAACAACCACATGCCATTTCCTGTTCTAACAATTGCCTTTTACCAGTGGAAGGGACGGCATCCACACAGTCACCCTGTCAGTGTGGTGACACCAATCCCAAAGGCCACCAATGCACAACATCTGGCACCTTGCCTCCATGGTCACACTTATCCTGATAGGGCGTAACTTGGACATGAGAGAGCAGAAGGCTCTTCCAGGCCCTACCTTGCTCTCCAGCTTCTCAGTGTTCTGCCTGAGCTCACTGCACGACTGCTCCGATCTCTCCAGCTTCTTTCTGAGCACCACCAGCTCCTTCTAGGTAAGATTAGAGGAAAACACACAGTGAGAGCTCCGACATCCTCAGTTTACTTATGACTGTCTTGTTTTGTTTTAAAAATAAGTAGGAGAGACACAGCTGCCTTATTAAGAAAATTTAGTGGACAGCTTTGAAGGCTGCTCACTGCAAATTGCTGGGACTCCAGTTCCTGACATGAATTCCATTGGAGGGAATGTCAGCTTTGGTCTATGTACAGAGCACATCCTCATACGTACAGAGGCAGCCTTAAAAGGAATGACAGAATGGAGACTGGGCAGCGTTTGTTTTATCTGAGCCAGCCTGGATACATCTTGATAGGACATCCCTAAGGCGAAAGCATGAGTGGGATGTTGGAGAATATGGACTAAGAATTTAACAGAGGTCTCACAGCATGACAAATCATAGAATGGATTAGGTTGGAAGGGACCTTAATGATCATCTAGTTCCAGCTCCAATGGGTTAGGTGAAATGTGATATTCCCAGGCCAGTAAATACCCATGGGAGCCTCACATCACCAATTCCTGCCTGGATGGAAGCACAGCTCTGGAAATAGCACGGAGAAAAATCCCCTACAACAAGGCTGAGTTTGGATGCTCACCTCACCCATCATCCTAAGGTGCTCAGCTCAGCAGGCCCAGCACCAACCTGCTCTCAGGAAAGAGTTCCCAAGGCATCCGGTCTCATTGTGCCCCATCCCACCCCCATCCCCATCCCATCCTGTCACATCCTACCTTATCCCATCCCATGAAACTTACCTCTTTTACTCGCAGCTGTTCCTCTGCCAGGTTAACGCTGAGCAAGGGCCTCACACGGCCCAGCAGCTGCCACCAGGGCCAGTGCCGGACCACCTGGAAGACCCCCACGTTCTTCTGGATGCAGCGGACGGCGAGGCGCTGTACCTGCAGGAATCACAGCAGCCCTGACCCCATGCAGCAGCCCAAACATACACCTTGGTGGACTCAGGGCATCCCCAACCTGTGGGATGGGTACCTTCAGCCTCTTGAACTTTTGACGGCTGAGGAAGCCTTTGCAAGCTGCCTGGAGGAGGATCAGCTTCTGAGTTATCAGCTTGTCACGCTGCTTCTCCAGCCTGGAGAGAACACCCGCCTTCAGGAACACCTATACAAGGAGAGAGCGATGTGCAACCTGAGAGCAGCACAACCCCAGCACTGAGCTCAGGTCTGCCCCACTCATTTCCAAACCCTGTACACCATCTGCATAATACAGCTCCAGTAAAAACAAATGAGACTCGTGAACCCAAAGGTACACCCCAAGAGTTGCATTTTGAAGATGCCAAATTGAATCAAAGAACAATCCCAGGGAAGATTCGTTTTCTTGAGATAATGTTATGATTGCTCCACCACCTATTTGATTGTCTCATTAAGGTCTGTATTAACTTCACTAGCCAGCGAGTTTTAGAAGCTAGTGCAAAATCAATGCACAAAGCGATGGCAAAACCAACTGCCATATAACAAGATGTGACTGGAGCTGCTATCGCACTATTGATTAACTACAAGGGTTTCATAGAAGAGATAATTGCAAACTGCACTACGAGGGATTAAAGAAAGTTATTTCACTCCACAGAACCGTTTCATGAATTCTTTCTTTATAGAGTACAAGAGCTGAATGCAAGCATGCATATGAAATTTATTTTCCTTTGAGATTATCAACTTAAGTTCAAGCTCTGTTGCTGGGACAACTGCTGCCCAGTCCAGCAGGTTTCACCCCAACCCAAAGAAACTGAGCTGCCTGAACCCCATTGCTTCCATGGGTCGTGGGAGGTGGCTGGATTGGGTTTCAGGACAAGGCACTTTACAACCCAGGGTGATGCCTTCGTACCTGGCTGCGTCCTACGGCCACGCTTTTCTTCTCCAGATCCAGTGCCTGGAAGAGCTCCTCGATTGCCTGCAGGGAGGGAGTGCATTGCAGATCCCAGCTTATGTGCTGCTGGTGAGGCCCCTCTGCCTTCTTTAATGACAATATTGACCTTTTCTGACTGTCAGACTTGTCTCATTAAATCCCGAGTTCTTTACTGATTGTGCACGCACTCTGGCAGTTTGCACAACAGAGCACACATCCATTTTTGATTGATCTCTCCTCAGCTCCCTGCCTCACCCACATCTCATTCCAGGCATGCAGGAGGCTCTCCACAGCCTTGCTACTGATTTATTATAAAACCTGTTCAACCAGAAGATCCCGGCCTTCATTTCTTTGGCTCTCAGGTTCCACGGGCAGCAGCCCAGATGATGCCTGGCCCCAGGAACCTCATGCTCGTCGAGCTCTATTGGGTCCCTGGGGGGTGATTCTACCTTGTACTCAGCTCCCTGTATTTTGGGGCAACCCCAGTCCTAAGCCAGCAGGGTTTCCAAAGCTGTTTGATCTTAAGTATTAAACAGAAGAAGTAATAAACTTCATTTCCAGGCTGGTTTCTCCAAGTCCTCTCCATGGTGCAATAACGCTGGTAAATGCAGCCCACGCTAGGAGTGATTACAGCCTTTGCAGAAACACAGCCTTAAGGGGGAGAGTCTTCAGGGCTGAGAGCAAAGCACATCACCCACCACTGCCAGGAGAGGCTCAGCAGAGCTGTAGGCATTGACCCCAAAGCCCCAGCAGGAGCAAAACAATAATAGCATTGAATATATTGAATAGCTGAGCCAGGAGGGAGCTGCTCCCCTACCCCAGGGCATGACCCATCTCCTTTGAAAAGCTCCGGTAATTGCTCCTAATTGCAGAGAGGGCCCTGATTGTGCAGAGTATGGGCATGGGCAGAGCTCAAGATGGTGCTCTCAGTCGGGACATACCTTGCTCTCATCTGGCACCTCATAGGCAGATGTGCACTTCTTCATGACAGCTGGAGCCAGCACCTGGAAGCGTCGTCGGAAGTGGGTCAGGAGCAGGTGGTCCGGGTACCCTGGGGACAACAGACACCTCTCTGGCTAGGTTGCATGAGTTGGGAGTGAGGTTTGTACAGCTGGGGAGGGAGGGAGCAGTACAGGGGCCGCTGGGGCATGCAGCCAAGTGGGATGCCGGTGGGGGGGAATGGGGGAGCTGAGCAAAATTATGGCAAAACAGAAGCAGCAGAAATAGAACCAAAGATGTGCTCGAAGTAGCTGGATAAGGTGGCACATTGTGCAGTGCAGGAAATGTCTCCAGCAACCTGCTTGGGCCCTCTGTGACCCCACAGGATGCAGGAACAAAGCCTTGCATGGGTCTGCAAAGGGAGCATGGGGCACTGCACTCACTGTGCTCAGCCTGTGCCACCAGCAGCAGGGAGATCCTGCAAAAATCCCCAAAGACACAGATAATGTAGTGAAGCAGGCCCAGCGAGAGGCAGGGCACGAGCAAAGCATGGAGGGCTGAGCAGGGGCTGCAGGAGGGCAGTGCGTACCGCTGCGGCGTAGGCGGAGGGCATCCAAGAGCTGGGTACCCCCCAGCTGGGCTCGCAGGGCTGGCACATCCAGAGGTTGTGGGTCTGCCTTCTCCATCGCTGTCCCTGGGACCAAGGAGTGCACAAAGTGCAGCTGGGAGCGCCGCAGCAGGCTGGTGAGAGCATCCTAGGGGAAAGCAGAGGTCAGTGGGACTGGAGGTAACCAAGCATGACTCTTTCTCCTGAAGTCCCTGGTTTTCTGTTCCCAAATGCATCACTCAATGCCCTGTCCCTGGAAATAGGGCTCTGAGCACCTTGTCAAGTTGCAGATGTTCACTGCAGGGGATTGGAGCCAGGTGGCCTTTAAAGGTCACTTCTATCTCAAAAAATTCTGTGATTCTATGATTCTACTGGGTTGGGGAGAGCCAGAACTTGTACAAAGCTGGGTTTGCCAGGAGCCCAGGTACCCCACTACAGTGCAAGCTACAGGAGGCTGACACACACCCAGCGCAGAGGGCCAGCATGCTTAAGAGGATTAACCAGCAGCACAGCAAGGTGTGCATGTAATCTGCTTTGTGACTTGTTTCTCTGTGATACTCTCCCCAAGCAGCAGCAGCCACCTGCAGTTGGCGCAGCATCCCCAGCCCAGAGGAGCCAGGCACAACCCTGCCCCTGTCCCTGCACTCACCGCCTGCAGCTTGAGCTGAGCACACACCGACCTCCTCCTGACTGCTGCCAAACTGCTGGCAAAGACCTTCCTGATGCAGGCATTGCGCTGCAGAGCTGCCTGTGAGCAGCCTTCCAGCCCCGCCACGGCACGGCAGACCCGTGGCACCCCACGGCGTGGCATTGCCAGCTCCTGCAGTGCATTCCTGTGGGTGAGAAAAGAGTGAGGTGCTGGGTATGCAGCAGGGGCAGCATGGGGACACTTTGCTGCCAGCATCCCTCAGCCTGAAGGCAGTGCCAAATCCAGCACTGGTGCTCATGCAGTGTTGCCCCACTGCTCCTGGCTTCTCTCTGCATCAAGCACCCCGCTGCTTGTCGCTAATAGAACTTCCCTGAACCAAAGCCCAAAACAAAATGAGCTGGCAGGGCTTAAGCAGAAGGTTAAAATCATGGCGTGTGCGGAGACATCTGTAACAGCGTGTTTGTGTTTCAGCTCCAGTAGTTTACAAGGCTTCTGGATGCAGCAGGGGAAAGAGGAGAGCTGCTATGTGGGTACCTCACTGCCTCTGCACTGCAGTGCTGCAGAGCCAAGGACATTGCAGGGCCCTTCTGGCTGTGGGACAGCAGCACTCAACACTCCCCCCATGTTGCCTCCTCTGTAGTAGGGTTAGAGTTAGGCTTAGGATGACATGACATTGCACTGCATTTGATTTCATTACATTTCATTGGACTGCAGTGAGTTCCATTGCACTTTGTTGTGTTGCATTCCATTGAATTTCTTTGCATTGGGTTAGGGTTAGATATAGCTCTACTGCTTCAGGTAGTTTTGATGGGAAGCATTATTGGTTTGGGTTGGATGGGATGGCACTATTCACCAGCCCTCTATTGAGCATCCACCATAATCAAACCATGCACATTGGGTGCCTGTCAGCTGGGGCTGGGTGGCTCTACATTAAATCACTTGGCTTTGCTCCCCTACCCTACTAAATTCTAAATATTCCCACAAAGCTGGTCCAAAAGCAGCTTTTTCCCTGGCTTTCCCTTGCTTCCTTCCCCACCCCATCCCTCTCCCATGGAGCAGCCACAAGCACATGCCCCATACTCACAGCTGGGATTGCTGCAGCAGCTGGCTGGCGTTCTCTGCTGACAGGTTGAGCTTGGCCTTGCTCACCCAGCCCGCCAGGTCATAGCGCACGGGGTCGGTGCCCAGCTGGTGCGGGATCTCGAAGTGCAGTGCCTGCTCACATCTGCGTACATAGCCGGCCCCTGCAAACAGCAACAGGGCCATGAAGGGGGCAACTGCACCCCAAAGGTGTCACCACCAGGTTCCCATGGGGCTACCACTGCCAGCAGGGCCAGGAGATGGAATATAACTAGTGGAGAATTTTGGAACACACTCCTCGGGCACAATACAGTTATGGTGCATGGGGAACCCACACTGTTTTCACTGGTGGTAGAGGCCCCAGCTCTGCATTTCTTAGCAGAAAAGGGTCGTCCAAGAAGGAAATACTTAATTTTATGAGGGATTTCTTTAATTGTCATAGCTAAATGGTGATTCCAGATGCAGCGCAGCTGAAGTGTGGGGAGCTGCCCAACTCACCATCCTGGTCAGATCCTTTCGGGGCAAAGTAAGAGCAGAGGCGGTCAAAGGCAGCACCATCTCCAGAGCCCGGGATCAGCACCTCCTCATCCAGGATCCACAGCAGCCCCTTGCGGTCGGCCCCTGGGCTGCCGGGCAGCACCTGCAGCTGCCAAAGAGCAGAGGTGTCCCTTGGGTCACCAGGAATGGGATGGGGTGGCCAGGAGCTGCAGCCAGCTTGCCCCACTCCCCAACAACTCTGCCCTAAGCTGGGGAGAAAGGAAACCTCTACCCAGCTGTGTGCCCCTGGTAACTCATGCCACATGTGCTGCACACCATGAGGCTGCACAGCATCTGCAACCCTCCGAGCAGAGGAAAGGATGCTCCAGGCATAGGCAGAGGTCCCAGTTCCCCCACCAGGCTCAGTTACCTGCGAGGGGTTCAGGTCGACAATGGACAGCGTGGCCAGTGGAGAGTGCTCTGGAAGATCAAAAGACACCTCAACATTTTCCTGGAAAACATTATTTAAAAGCTCACTTCAGTCAGGAGTCCCAGCGCAGGTGTGTGAGCACAGGGAGGGCGATGGAGCAGAGCTGCCACCAGGGAAAGCTCTGCAGGCACAGAGCACAGCACTCCAAGGGCTCCGCAGCACTCGGTGAGTGTCAGACAAGCTGCATAAATGATGGATATGATAATAACAGGACCGAACAAGAGAGCGCTGAGGAAACAATCAATTATTAACGTGCAGCTGGCGGGCACGGCCAACATTCATGTTCCCTTTCTATCTCAGGTTGGTGGGGCCAGCAGGTCTCATGTTCTCAGCACCGTGTGGTGGTGTTGGGGCTCAAGGGGTGGCAGCAGAAAGCCCCGTGTTTGGGGCAGGGCAGCACCAGCACAAGGCATGGCGAGCCAGCCAAGCTCCTTCATTTCATGCTCGGCCGGTAGCTGCATATTCATCATTACTGAAGGGCACATCTATACTTACTGGAGGCAAGCGGTGTGTGAATATTAAGCCGTGGGAATTCAACCATTTTTCCAGAGCTGAAGGTATTAAAGTTACTTCTGCAAGCTTAATAAGTTCATTTTTGCCAGTAGATTTTCCAGCAGTTTATTTCTGCAATAATTTATCATTTTCCTTTCTGTTCTCTATTATTCAACACCTGAGCTAGTTCAGGAAAAACCCAGCTGCACCACCAGAAGGGTCATCTCCTGTTCTCCCTTTGATCCCTTCACAGTTGCCTCATGGTTTCCAAATGCTCTACCCTGTCATCCCCCTATGGCCACCTCACAGTCAACCCATTGCCCCTCTGTGATCATCTCATGGCCAAGATGTGAGCATATGAGCAATCTATGACCACACCATCTCCTCCCCATCACCCCTCCATGGTCATTCAAATGTCCCTCCATGTTCTCACTATGGTCACCCAACAGATTCACAAATACCCATGAGGACAGTGCTGGTGGCAGAGGAAAGAAGGGCCTGCAGACCCTGTGCTCCTGCAGCACTCCTCCATCACAGCCCCAGAGCACTGTGCCTTTCACCATTGGCACCCAACGCAGCCCCATGCACCCACGCTCACCTCTTTGTACCTCTCCATCTCCATGACAAAGGTTCTCTCATGGAAGAGCCCTTGCAGTCTCTCATGCACGTAGTTGTGGCACAGCTCCTCAAACGTGGCCGCCCGCTGCCCACCATGATGCCGCGGGTTATGGAAGCCAGGGGTGTCCACCACCGCAATGGAGGCGACGGAGAGGTGCTGGGATGAGAAGGACCTGGGGATGGGCACACAGCATGGGGTGACACCGACCCTCTGCAAGCTTCCAGCCTCCCCCTGCCTGTGACCCATCCTGGCACCCTGGGTGTTTAGAGCCATCACCACCAGCGCATGGACTGCACAGCAGCGTGCCACTTCACTCTGGCCACCACTGCAGTGCTTTGATGGGGAATGAAGTCAAGCAAAACAACGCTAGCTTTAAAGGGAATAGGGTACAGCATGATTTAGTGCTGCTATTTGAAAGAATCTTCTGCAAGGTCTTAGGGTACCATCGCCGATTTCACTTTGGAATGCGGTTGCTAGGAATTAAAGTGGAAATATTCAACCACAGGTAAAAATAGACCCAGTGGAACAACACAGAGCGTTTCTGAGCACCAGGTTTTGTGTGAATGCTGACTTATACAAATTGGGCTGCATATCTGAACCGAGAAAAGTGAATTGTTTGGGATCTGACCCTCACCCCAGTGTCAAGCATTCCATTTAACTGAATGGGTCATTTCAGTGCAAGGGATGCCCCTCCCCCCCAGCTTTCAGGATGGAGGTGAGCAGAGGAGGGATACTGGGAGCACAGCTTGCCCCAGCCTTCGGTGGCTGCTCCATGCTAACGACCTGCTCCTTCCCAACATTTTGATCCCCACTTACAACCACGCAGCATCTCCATGGCTCCCTGTGGGCTCCCTGCACACTGCTAACCCCAGCTCCTGCCCATGATGTCTCACCCATCACCAAGCTCTGCAGGATGCAGTGCTGACCCCATACCTGTTGATCATGGAGACGAGTGCAGCAAAGAGCTCTTCATAGAGACCTGAAGCCATTCCCTCCACACACTCCACACCCGTCATCTTCTGCCCTGCAGAGAGAAGAGCAAAGTCACTGCTCCCAGCTCCTGCCTTTGCACAACCATCTGCATGCTTTCAGCCCCTCCAATGCTCCACACTTTGTGTGTGTACCCAAAGTTAAGCAATGGGGCACAGCGGAAGCCCACCCTGCTGCCCCCCGTGGCATTTCTTGCTTCTTTCCCTCCACACTTCTAGGGAGAAACCCAGCACTGATCTTCCAGAGGCATCACCCGCGTTTCTCCATCCCCATGTGTCCTTTCCAGGCAGCAATCAGGGCTCTATCACATTCCCACATGGGAATAGAAATATCCCATATGAAAATAGGAACTCCATGAGGAAAGGGAGAAGGGAGTGCTGGGTACCTGAGGGTCCCTCCTCCTCTGAGGGTCGCCCACCACTCCTTGCTGCCGCCTGCTCCAGGATCTGCTTCAGGTGGTGCTTGAAGACAGCAGTGCTGAGCTCCTCCAGCTCACAGCCCAACACCTCAGCAGCGTGTGTCGCCCACTCAAAGTGCATGAACTGCTTGCGGCCCACTGCAAGGCGAGGCACGGCATCAAACACACACAAAGACAACACATGGGATGGAGGCAGGTAGTGGTCCTGCAGCAGGGATTCCACCCAGCCCAACCATCCCAGGCATCTTGCACAGCACCACAGCCCTCAGCACCTGCTCTGCAGTAGGAGCATGAAGAGCACTGCTGTGCCTGGGGGGTTTGCAGCCAGCATCACAGCTCTCAGGTGCTGCAGCCCCACGTGCTCTGCAAGCTGGAAGCCACGTGCTGCCTTCCAATTCCTTTCATTGCTGCCATGCTCAGCTTTATGCCCTTCTTTATAGGCTGCTGCTTTAATTTTCAATTATAGTGGATGTGGTCGGGCGCTTCCCTCACTCCCTGTTTCTGCAACATCTCCGACAGACCTGGAAAGCTTTTCCTCCCTCGTCCAGATCAATTTGGCCTTTAAGTCATCACTTGGCATAATCTTTGGTTGGGAATGAGACATCTCAGACCAACACTTGACAGCGAGCTTCCCACTGCTCCATCTAGGGAGGTGTGGGCAGCTCAGGGCAGGTTGCAGCCGGGTTGAAAGCCTTGCAACCAGCAAACACGGGCAGCAAGCAGCCCAGCAGGGGTGCTGATGGGATTACCAAGTGAGGGGGAGAGGAGGATCCTCCCAGCTGGATGGGGTAATCTATTTGTCCTGCTCTAAATCCTCCGGTCTATTCTCCACTGACCTGCTGGCTGATGTATGACACGTTGAAGCCTATATATAACAAAGGGGAGAGCTGTGTAATAGCATGATTAAAGAAATCTGCCACTCTGGCTGCGTTTCCCCAGCTGTTTGTAATAAAGATGTCAAGAGTGCTGAACAGATAGTGCCATAACTCGGGGGGCACAGAGACAACCTGCTCGGAGAGGGAAAGAGAAGGGATAAAAAAGGAGAAGATCCTGCAAACATTCCCCAGGTGCTGCTCTCTGCAGCAGGAAACACAAGTGCTGAAGAGCAGGAGGCTTTAACAGAGAGAAAAATGGGCAGGATGCAGAGGCCAGCCCTAATGCAATCTTTTCCAGGGATCGTTGTGATGAACGACACCAGGCAGCAGAGCAGCACTTCCCTTCCCTGCGGGGTGAAGCAGCAGAGCTGGTATAACAAAACCTGATGTCTCTGCTCTGCCCTCAGCCACCAGGACAGGGAATCCAGAGCACAGCCCCGGATCCTGCTGCACAAAATAGCCCCCACATTGCACGGATACTTTGCATCCGTGTTTCTATTGCAACAACTATCTGCATTCTGAAGGAAACCAAAACCCTAAGGAAGAGCAGAACCCTGGCAATGCCAGCCTCCCCCTGCAGCACTGCAGCTCCATCCAAAGCAGCAATGGAGAGGGAGCTGAGTGCCGACCCCCGGCTGTGCCCGAGCCCTCCTTCCCATTTAGAGAGCTAATGAAGAAATGAAAATACATCGTGTTCTGCAGAGCACAAAGGGGACTGAAAGCTCTTCTAGGTGAACGGGTACCTAAGGTGCCCTGCTGGCCTCTGGATGTCGTCTGGTTTCTCACATAAAGAGCCACTTCGACGCATTTCAAAAGCAGAGGGGAATTGCTGACACCTTAGCTTTGAAATTCAGCCTTTTCTTCTCGGTGTTTTTCTCGTCACAAATGCATTTTCCGCTCTCAGCCAGAGGGAGATGGTGCTGTTCCCTCCTGCTTCATTCCTGGACAAGCAGCTTTGTGACGAGAGACGATGGCAATCGGCAGAGGGAGCAAAGCGCAGGGAAGGGGCTCGGAATGAGCCGTGAGGAGGAGGGGCTGCCCCCGGTGAGAGGATGCTGTGGGTAGATCTTCAAAGGGCATGAGAGGGAATGGAAGAGATGGCGATCAGGAGACAGGTTTAACCACATTAAAAGAGTCATCGCCCCCGCCGAGACTTTTGCTCCATCCGGCTTTGATCCATTTTTTATCCGTATTTCCTTTCATTTCTCCCCTTTGGTTGACACACGATGGGGGAATCGATAGCGGAGCGAGTGCTGCTGAGACATGCTCTGATTGCTAATCCCATACACAGCTCCGGAGCCTGAGCCCAACGTTTCACATTCCTCTTCACACCACGAGAACTGCTGCAAGGCTTTGTGAATGCAGCCCTCACCTGACTCTCGAGTGACATACAGGCAGTCCCAATGTAAGACAGAGCAAATCGACTCAGGTAATTATAAGAATGGGTTGAAAATGCTAACCAAGTATTCAGCCCCAGCTGAATGGCATGGCACCAGAAAGGAGATGCATCTCCAAATCCTGCTGTCCTGGAAGCTCTTAAAGCAGAAGTGCTTTGGTTTTATCAAAAGCTTCTTTGTAACACTCCACCTTATAGAAGGGGAGAAGGGGAGACAGAATGCTAGAGAAAAGGGGAAGGAGAACGCTCTCTAAGTGACGACAGCATTTATCCTTTTAAAATAATTAATAGATGATTAATGGCATAAATTACCCTGAGATGTGTTATGACATGTTGCGGAGACGTTTATGGATGTCTGTGCTGAGTTTATAGCAGCCTTTACGCAGCCCTCATAAATTGAAGGGTGTAAATCAATGGGGCTCTCTCCCAGACGGGTTAACACACTGCTTAACATAATTTATAAGGGATATGGCAATCTCTGTATGCTTGTATTAACAAAGCCTTCATAACTACAGTTCTCATCTAGAAGCATGTAACTCTGGCGCTGTATGAGGCACTCAAGTGATGACACCACTATTGGTGCCCAGAGGTCCCATGGCAGCTCACCTCCAGAGAGCAGCACCCAGCCCTGCCCGCTGCATTGCCAGTGGGTATGGGGGAAGGAGGAATAGCCCCTTACCTCGGCAGGCCCCTGCAGCTCCCAGGTGGTGGATGCCAGCCAGTACTCTCCACACAGCCACCTGTTCCTCTGCTGTGATGCCCAACACATCCATGGCTGCTTGCAGCTTTGTAAATGCCACGCTCGCCTTCTGCTTCTCCTCGGGCTGTGGGAAGAGATGGGAATGGGCATTCAAAAGGATGGGGAGATACAGCTGGCCATGCAAGAGGGGACAATGCAGGGACACAGAAAGGGATGTGGAGCAATGGGAGCATCCCTGTGGATGTGGTGGAGACCCTGGTGCTTCTGACACAGAATATCACAGTGACTCCCTGAGACCAAACCTGCAGCACCAGCGGAGCTCAAGGCCTCACCATGCCCTCATTGCTGCAGCAGCTGACTTGTGTGGCTCCAGACTGGCGCTGGAGCTCCTTAATGAAGATTGAATATTGAATTCACCCACAGGTGATGTAACTGCAAATTGCTGCGATTCATCCCAGCACTTGGGCTCGTTGGCAACCTGCCTAACCCTTGCAAAGGGTTCAGACTAATAAGGAGCGACTGCGAGATATCAAAAACAGTGCTTTTAGCCCCTAAAATAGCATTCTGCACTCTCCAAAGGAAACGCTCAGCATCCCAGAGTCACTGCCATGGTGCAAAGTCAGGGCTCACACACAGGCAGGGGAATTACAAGGCTCCATTTGTGCTTCTTACCTTTGAGAAGGGCTTGATCCCAAAGGTGTTGTTCTCAGCCACCTGGTGCAAGTGCAGCGTGGTCCTGCAAGGAGTTTGGGAAAGCAAGATCTGGGTTCTGCTCTGTGCCATGCAGGGAATGATGCTTCCCAGTACTCCTGTGCAGAGCTCAGTGCTGGTGAAAGCATCTGGGGGGGGGGAGGTTCTGTACAGCCCCCAGTGTCCTTGTGGCAGTAGGCTGCTTACCTCTGTGCCACATCCAGGCCTGCCAGCATCATAGGAAAGACATTAAAGTTGCTCTCCCCAGGGGGCTGCTGGGCGACACGGCCCCTCTCCAGTAGCATGGTCTGCAGAGAGCAGATGGGCATCAGTGGCAGCCCCCGACCCCCAGCACACAGTGTGGGTACATGGGGAGCAAACAGCAGCACCCACAGATGGGGAGACACCACCAGGAGTTGGGGAGGGACTGGTGTTGGTCCCAGGAACCCTGAGCCCAGCAGGTAGCAATGCCCATAGGGTACCTGGAGATGAGCAGCAGTGATCCGCCCAGCAGCACTGAAATCCAAAGAGAGGATCATGGAGAAGCGCGTGGAGCTGCTATTCTGCTCAGTGCTCACTGCCCCAAAGGCTCCCAGCACTGTGAACATTGCCTGGATCTTCTCCACTGCAAAACCAACATAGACAACCCCTGAGCAGTACGCTGGGAAGTCTCGCCCCTGCCCACACCTCCGCTCTCCATGCAAGAGCTCCAAACCCAGACCTGCTCTCATGCTACTGACTGCTCAGCAGCCTACATGAGCCCCAACTCGTACCTGAGCCCCAACCCCTACCTGAGACTCGGCCATCCACGCTGCCCGCCATGCCCACCAGATGCTCCAGTGCCAACTGGCAGCTCGTGGTCTTCCCTGCACCGCTGCGCCCCATGGGCACGATGGCCTGGTCCCGCCGCTGGGCCAGCAGGGTCCTGTAGGCCCTCTGTGCTACCGAGCAGATGTGTGGTGCTGTGCTGTCCCTCTTCCCCTTGGTCACCTGCAGGACGGGGTGAGGGGGGGATTCACAAAGAGTTCTCAAAGGAGTTCTCATAGAAAGAGACTGGAGATGTTTCAGAGTGGGGGAATGGTGCAGTAAAGGCCTGAGAATCCCAGTGCTCCCCAGGCACTGTTCCCAGCCTGCTCCTGCCCCAGACCCCATCACCCAGCATCACGCCCAGCACCGAGCATCACGCAGAGCATCCTCGGCCGCGCACTGCGGCGGTCCCACGGTGCCACCTGCCGGCCCGTATCTCCCAGCGCCTCCGTGCTGTCCCGATGTGGGTTCGGTGTCCACCTCCCAGCACGGACCCCCTCACCTCAAGGCACCACGAAGGATCCCACTCCCCTCACCTTCCCCGCATGGGTGCCGGAGGTGGGGCCGGGCCGGATGGCCACCAGGCTGGGCCCGGCGTAGGTGTATGGGAGGTGGGAGCGGTAGCGATGCTGCAGTGTGTTCAGGGCGCTGCACTCGTTGAGGTTGAGGAGTGTGGCCAGGTCCTCAGCCAGGTCCAGGTGGGGAGGGTTGGTCTGTAGGAGGCAGCGGGTGCCATCAGGGAGCAGCCATGGGGCAGAGCACAGTGCCATCACCCTCTCACTGGCAGCACCACAGCCACCCTGGGCTGCATCCCATTCCTTGCACCCCACAGCCCAGAGCCAGCCCCAGAAGGGCTGGAACCCAGTGTGGGCTCACCCGCTGCACGCTGTCCTCATCCACCTCAGTGATGCTGCCATCCGCATCCCGGCGCACCCGCACTCTGCCCGCTGGCAGCTCCGGTGTGCCCACATCGGGCTTCAGCTGCGTGGCTACAATATGACATCATATGAGCCACCAACCGTGGCCACATCAAAGGCCCCTCTGGCCCCTGGTGCCATGAGGTGAGGGCTTACCAAGCATGAAGCCATCCTGCTGTACGAGCCACACTTTGTCTGCTTCATACCACATGTCCTTGGGAGCCTGCAGGAGAGAGCAGCACTGCAGGGAGCTGGAGCATCCCAGCCATAAGGACTGCCTGCAGCCACAACCACATGGGCAGGAGAGCTGCATGACACCAGCACAGCACTGTGCAAAGGGTGACAGCTGCAAACATTACCTGTTCCTGCTCTGTGCTCTCTCTTGTCTCCTCTTTACTCTCCACGTGTGCTGCTTTGCTCTCTGCCGGTGCCTCTTCCTTCTTTTGAGGCTCTTCCTTTGCCTTCCCCGCTCCCTTTGCTACACCTTCAGGCTTTTCTCGGGTGCCTCCCGCTTCCCTCTTGGCCCCCTCAGACTTGTTTGTGCTTTTTGCAGGCTCTTTCATTTCCTTTGGCTCCTTCTTCCCACCTCCGACATCTTTCTTCATCTTCTCCGGCTCCTTCCTGCCCAGCCCCAGCTCCTTCTTATTGCTCACTGTGTTGGGGGGCTGTTGGCCACTCAGGGCTGATCCCTTCTCCTTCTTGGTGCCCTCAGGACCCTTCTTCTTGGGCACGTCTCCCTCCTTCACTTTGCCACACTGCTGGGGGTCCTTGCTGGGTGCTGGGGCTGCAGATGGGGGGCTTCCCCCAGGGCACGCAGCCTTGGGGCTCTTCTCCTCTCCTTTTCTCTTCTCAGGGCCCTGTGGTTTTACTGCCTGAGGATCCTCTGGCCGAGGGCTCTGCACCACTGTGGGGGCTTTGCTGGTATCAGAGCTATGTGCAGCCGTCCCAGGGGGCAGCGCTGTGTGTGTTGGTGGCTCCTTGCCCCCCTGCCCACTTGCCTGCAGTCCGTTCTGCAGGGACTTCCCCACACTGCCTGCAGCTACTTTGGCAGCTGGGGTATCCCTGCTCTGGGCTGGGCTATCCTCCACCACAGGCTGCCAAGAGAAGGAGAATGCTCTGACTCAAGGCCAAGGAGGGACATGCAGTGCCCCAGCCAGCCCTGGCTGCCTACAACGTGGTATGATGGCTGCTCACCTCCTCCTTCCCACTGGCCTTGGCTGCCTTCTTCAGCCTTGCCTCCTTGGACTCCTTCTCGGTCTCACGGACGAGCTGCTTGATGAACCCACCAGGAATGACAGAGAAGAGCAGAGGGGGCGCGGATGGTGGCGGGCCCCGGTCCTCCTCCCGGATCTGTTTGCAGGAGCAGAAGTTGGGTTATGGGAATGCACAGCCCAGAGCAGCAGCTCTGCAGGGATGTTGGCAGCACAGGTGTGCACAACAGCTGAGCCAAGCTCTGTTTTTTGGGCATCACTTAGCCGTGCAGCGAGGTCATGGGCAACAGGTTGGCATCAGGAGAGGGGCTGCGCAGAGCAGCAGGACAAGCAGCAAGAACAGCCCCAAGTGTTGCTGAGGGCATGACAGATCCAGCACTGCAGGGCATGGAGCTGCTTGCACTGTGCTGCCCCAGCCCTGTGCAGCACCCCGACACAGCCCTGCAGGGAGACCTGAACAACAGACATTGCTCAGAGCAGTAAACTCAGGCTGCAAAGTGATGCCCGGTTGGAAGGCTTGGGGACAAGGCAAGCGTGGGGACGTGCAGCATAGGGACACGGGGACAAGAGGACCAACACTTCCCTTCTGCTCCCAAAGCGCGAGGCGCGAGGAGATGGCCATGATGGAACCGGGATGGAGCTTTACTGAGAGCAGATGGTGAGGGGAAGAGAGAGGAGAGAGTTAGTGAGGGGCAGCCACCACTGGGGGCCCTACAGAACCCTATGGGAACCCCACAGTCCAGCTGGCACTGGGGCAGGAGCTGCCACGTAGGAGCCGTGTCATTTTACAGCATCGGAGGGTACGGCCACGTGCAGCCCCCGGTGGCAGCGTCACAGCGGTGTCGGTGGCACCGGGCTCAACCGTGCCTGGACCCACTTGGGGCTGAACCCAGCCTCACCTGTTGGGATCATTCACGCACCATGCAGACCGCAGCCCTGGGGCCCTATCGCCTTGTACAGTAAAGGGCAGGAGTACGGGTGCCCAGTGGAGGAATGCTACTTGCCTTCTTGGGCAATGGCCCCGGGTTCCACGTGCCCTGGCTGCCGTCTGCCCCCGGGACCATGGGGAACCAGAGCTGACCCCACAGCCAGCCCGGAGCATGGCCCTGCAGTGTGGCCCCACAGAGAGAGCCCCAAGACCACCCCATACTCACAGCCAGAGATGGACCCATGGGGAATCCACGGCACAGAGCAGAACGCAGCCTCACTTGGGCCACAGCTTCATGGGTCTGATTCCCATACTGGGGCTGTCAAGGGAGTGGGGATCCTGTCCCACTGCTCCCTTGGAGGGCCTGTCAGGAGCCCCTTCCCTATTCCCCCACAGCCTCCAGCCTGGAGTGCTGCTGGAAGCCACCCGTGGAGCAGTGCTGCCGCTATCGCTCTTCATTCCCACCTAAAAATAGCCAAGGGGCCCAGCCTGGGCTGCAACACAGCCCGAAAGTTCCAATGGACCCCAACCCCAACCTCGTGCCCCCAAGTACCCCCACGGATCACCCATACCTGTGTTCGGTGCCGGGGGGCAGCGGGCCCACGCCGGGACCCCAGTGAGCCGAGAGCACAAGGAGGCAGCGGCGGCGCAGTGTGGGGCTGCCTGCGCCTCCCCCTCCGCCCCCACTGCGGTGGCAGCTGAGGTGACACATGGCCCTGCTAAAAATACCCTGCGGGGCTGTGCCGGGACCTGCTGCTCCCCAGCCTGCAGCCCCACAGCCTGCAACCCACCTCAGTGCACCAAGCCAACACGTGCATCCCCACATCTCAGCTAAGCCATCGACACAGAGAGCCCAGATACCCAACAAGAGCTAAAAATCAACCTTGTGACCCCATCTAAATCCCATTGGTTTCCCAACACAGCGCAGCGAGCTGCGGGACAGGAAAAGGACCACGCGGCAGACGCACTCCAATGACTTGTTTTTTATTGGGGTTCTCGTTGTATGAGAGCAGTTGACCAACACACAGAAGCGTTTTAGCTGTCCCCAAATGATCCTTTAATAAAAATAATGGTGGGACGAACCGAGTGCGGCATGTTATGGAGCACACGGCCGGGTAGGGAGGGGGGGGAATAGGGGGGAAAAACCTCCTCTGCACAATAAATATGAAAGAGCCAAGTACATAAAACAAATCGTGATCCTCATAGTTACAATATCTAAAGTTATTTACACATACTGGCTTTCCTCACCGTTCCAATTACACACTGAAAACGGGTTTCTCTTCATTGGATTTCTTTAGTAGCTTTCGGTGCGCATCTGCTCCTTTGTTGGAAGGACTGAATTTAGGCACTGGAACAGTGCTGACGGAAACGCCTCTCAGAGGACACTCTCACTTTATTCTGTTTTTCAGACTCGTTGCCCCTCTCTCTTGTGCTCCCAGCTCCCTCCCCTTCCAACAGCCGCCTGTTGCAGCCGGGAGCAGACAGCTGCAGCCCCACACTGCCAGCATGGCACAGCCCCATAGCACCCAGCTCCGGCACGTGCGCAGCTCCCCATGCTGGGCTCTGATGCACCAGCACAGCTCCTTGCTCCACGTTACAGCAGATAATGGGTCCACAAGGCCTGACCCTGCCCACCAAAGCAACACATCACCTTCGGGATGGCACTTTGAACCCCAAAACAGCTGCATAAAGACAGGGTGGAAATTCTAAAGCGCGTACTGTAACGCATCAACATCTTCCTCCAACTGCGGAGCCCACGATGGGAACCTGGGTTATTTTTGGTTGGTGAGCTATCTGATACTATTTCTGTACCTCGCTGGGGCAGGACAGCTCTGCTACAGACAGAAGTGCAGCGCTCAACCCCGTCCCAAAGCACAGCTCCCAGCACGCAGCCCGCTGCCCATCCCAGTCACCAGCAGCACTCGGGATCTGCTCCCATAGCTCTGCACCAACACCAACCCAACGCAGCACAAACAGCTCCGAGCTGATGCTCACCTCCTCCTCCCCAGTGCCCTACAGTCTCTCCTGGCTCCATCATTAAACCTTCCAATTAAAAAGCCTTTTAGCCAGCCAACAGCCTCTTCTCTGCCCCAATCTGGGGCCCATTAGTTCCGGTTCAACCCAGCAGAGACTAACAGAGCAATCAAGGGGGAATTACAGCTACCAGTCAGACCGAAGGGGTGGGTTGGAAAAGGATATCTGAGAGTCATTGCACTCAGAGACGGCCCCGACAACAACGTCACGCAGGTCGATGGCATTGAAAGCAGCCGGATTTAGGATGTGAAAAACAGAATAAAGCTGACAGCTCCTGCCTGAAAGGGCCCCGCTGCCCTGCAGCCAGCCGCGCACACGGAGCAGTGCTGTGGAATGTCAGAAGTTGGAGGAAGGCGTCTTTAATAAATAATATATATATAAAAAAAAAAAGCTTTCTTTTTTTCTTTTTTTCTTTTTTTTTTTTTCCTGTTAAAATAGAACTCTTGGTTTGTTTGTTTTTTATATACCGACAGAGCAGAGCGACCTTTTACATCAACAAAATAAAGCCAAGTCTGCGGTGATTCCTTTAACACAAAAATACAATGGAACAACAGTATCCGATCCACACGATATGTACACCACGGATAGGAAGCAACAGGAAACAAAGGGAGATCACCTCGAAATTCCTCAGACGTTTGGATCTATATATGTTCTCTGTGTATTTTAGATATATTCCTTCTTGGTTTTGTTGGGTTTTTTTTTCTTTACAACATTAAAATGAATGCTATGCTGTCTCAAAATACATTTTTCAGGCCTCCCGTTTGCAGAACGGGAACCTCTTTCCTTACATTAACCGACACAGTGACAACTATTTACCTCCCCCTGTACACTGTGCAACAGCCCCTCCTCCATCCACACTTGGTTACGTAGGGAAGTCCCCCCAGCAGTCCCATGCAGACACAAAACAACCACTCAATCTGAAGAGACCTGCCCAACACAACGCCAGCAGCAGCGCTGGGATGCGCCAACACTTCTGCCATCAAAGCCCCTGAGTCCAAACCTGCAGCCAAGCAAGCATCTAAATCCCGCAGCCACCTCACAGCCCACTGCCTCCATGCTATGAGCTCACACAATCAGACCTGGAGGAGGACAGAGATAAGCCCTGCAATGCTGGAGGCATGTGGGTGCGTCAGCGTGCACCCGCCGTGGTTTATCTAGCATCTCTTAGTGCTGAAATGTAAGCAACTATTCCCTGTGTGCCAAAGTCCTCAGTCCGGATCATTTCTTAAAGGGACTTTCAGACTAATTGTTTTTAAAAAATAAATAAATAAATCTGTGCTTAATCATTCACCTCGCCCTGTTGATGCCCGAAGCTCTCGTTTCTTTTATCTTTACTTCCCTGAACTTGAGAAAAAGGAAACAAAACGAGCCATACTGATGTGGTCACCATGCATACAAAGCAGCCCTGAGCCTCACGCCCTCGGTGCCCAGTGCCATGTTCTGTGCTAACACCCACAAACCCCAATGCAAAGCACTCCTGCTGACAGCCCGGCAGTGCTGTGTTGTCAGTAGGTGCCAACCTGGTGCTGGGGCATTGCTCCCCTGCTGGCATAGCTTTGCTGCACTGCATCTGGAGCAGCACGCAGCTGTGGATAGTGACCAAAGGAGCTGAATGGGACCCGTGATGAACTAAGGCAATACAAATGAGAGCTGAGAGTAGAGTTGATCATAATTGGAGTTCCCTTTCCAACCCAAAACGAAACATGCACGACACCGGAGGAAGAATGTCATGTGGTGTGCAGTCAGTGCCAGCACGATGGGATTCTCTATCCCAACCCTTGGTAAATACAAGCACGGCTCCTTCCTGAGGATGCTGAGATGTTAAGCATCTCTTACCAGCAAGGCTGGAGAATTCTGAGCTCCTTTTAGAGAGTAACTCAAAAAATAAATGGGAAAAACACACACCAAGATATAGACTGGCTCCCAGGGATTCCCTCCCAAGGGCAACACACCCTCCGTGGGATCATGGCAGCAGTGAGGGGCTCCCTCCCATGTAAGGGCAAAAAGAACACCTATTACAGAGGCACTTCCCACCACCTGCAGGGCCCATGCGAGTTGTGCCTCCATAACAGGGCAGAAAGCGATTCCTATGGCAGGAAAAGAGGGAAAAAAAAGCTCCAAGTCAGCCCTGACACCACAGCAACCAGAGAAAGGTGGACACCACGTGCTTTGAGTCACCTAACAATTAGAGAGTCTTCACTTGGTCAAGTTAAAGAGTTTCCACGTGACACGACCGATGTCTCAAGCAGTATTCAGGTGGCTCTGCCATTTGCTCAGCTCATTTGCTACGTTCCATCCTCAGCCTTCCCAGACTGTTTTCAACGTGGACGTTTTTGATTTCTCTAGGAAAGAGAAGTAAAAAAAAAAAAGAGAGAGAAAAGTCCTGTTGCCATCCAAACTGTGTGATGCACACACGGAACTCCTGAGCTGGGCTGCAGGGAGCAGATGGACTAGCTATGCTACAAGCACACACCTGCCATATGTGGTGCACAACAGAGAAGGATCCACGCATCCCATAAGTGAAGAGCAATCCGGAATACGTACCAAGGTCCCCAGACCTTTTAACCCAGTACATGCACTAGAAATGCATTGGATTTGAATAATTTCTCTTTTTCTTTCTTTTGTTTTTAATCTTTAAAAAGTGCAGTTGACCTGAAATGGAAAAGAACTGTCTTTATGTTTGCTGTAAACTTGTCAAAAGGAATCTGCTCTTTAAAAACTGTGCTAAAACAGTCAATTTATACAACAGAGCACTAGATGAAGCTACCATAAATTCCTCTTCACCAATTATTACTCTATTGTGTCAGTTATAGTACTGCATATACGTAGAAGAAGCAAAATGGTGGTAGCTACTATTTAGTGAGTACAACAAACCAAGTGAATAATCTGAGTTCAATGTTTCCATGAAGTAGCAATAACATTTAAACCACAGGACAGTTAGAATTCAGTACTTTGAAGTGCATAAGAGTCACACTGTTGATCATCAGCAGTATGGAGAAAGGTTATTATAGAGTCAGCAGTAACAGCTGGGAAGGACATGGCAACACGACAGATTAAAGGTGATCCAACAGGGCAAGTCTGCAGCTCCTTCCGAAGTTGAGGGGTTGGTCGGTGTTACACACAACGTGTAACCTTAGCTAGCAGTAACCATTGCAGTTTCCAGGCTTGGTATGCACCAAACAAGGGTATTGCAGGGACAACAGCTTCCTTCCATCAGTAGTTCCAGCATAACGGACCATTCCGGGCACCGCCGGGGTGCGGGGATGCATGGGAGCAAAATGCAGCCTCTACGTTTGAGAGTTTCCACCTCTGCTAGGAGCATGAATTCACTTGCCATTGTTCCAGACTTCACCACCTCCAGAGTCAGAGTTCTGACATTACCCCATGCTGTAAACATCTAATTCTTCCTCTTCTGAGCACATCCCACTTCCAGGGCTGCACAAAGTAATTCATAAGGATTCTGTGAAACTCAACGCGTTCACGCAGTAGCTTTCCCTAAGCGAGACTTGTTCTCTCCCCCTCCTACAGACCATTGCTATTCCTGTGGCTGAGTGGCGGTTTTGAGAGCTCTACGACCGTCGAACGAGATTTATTGAGAAACTTGGGCGCCCGGCGCAGCAACCTCTGTGCCTCAGTGAAAGCTTCTGTCAGCTCTTTCTTCCACTGAACAAATTCGGGGTCGCTCTGAAAGAGATACAGAAGTCGTTTGGCACTCGGTAGTAAACCTGCCAACACCGTCTTCTCTTTTAGGCAGCACTTAGAGCAGTTTATTCCAATTTCCTGAAGCAATGAGTAACTCTGGATAGCAAAAACACGCAGCCCTTTGCTCCTCCAAAGCCCAGATGGGTTGAGAGGTTCTGATGTTTTTACCTATAAGCTCAGCTCATTCTGGCCCAAAAGCCACTGAAATCCACTGATAGACACTAGTACAGCTGCAGGTTTCCTACTTCCCAATCTAGAACTTGCTAGTTTGTTTAGGATGAGGTTTGCTACACAAACTACACTTAAGCAACAGACAGTGGGAGGACCTGGAAACACATTCAGTCATTCTAACAAACCATCTGATTAACAGCCATTGAAAAACAAGAGTCTCACCTCACACTGCAGGACAAACTGCTTTCCTCCTTTAATTCTCAGCAGGATGCATTTCTTATCTTTAATTTGCGTTTCTTCAACAGACACTATTTGTTCCATCGTCAGCAGGTTTTGCTGTAGCGTGTGCGAAAAGAAAGCAGAGATGATCTGATGAAAACCACTGCCCATCAAATCAAGGTTTTCTGGGCTGTATGCATGAATGAGGTTACGAACATTAAGAGTCATTTACTGATATAACAGCACTGTCACACCAAACATCCTTTACTTCTGAAGGCTGAGTCATGAATTAAAAATAGGTTATAAGGTAAGAGAGAGATGCAGCAAAGGGGTTTGCTTGCTTAACAAAATGCAAGCTCAAAGAGCCAGTCATGGCAGAATGAAGTAAGAATCTACAAACAGGTGGATCTACAAACAAAATATTCCCTGCTTTCTCTCCAGAGAGCTGCATATCAAGAAAAGAAAAGAATAAAAGGCAACCTTATTGACTACCTCAAAAACCCAAAGGGGGATACGGAAGCAATACAGACTTAGGAAGAAGCAAACACAGGGCAGTCTGCAGCAAAGCTTTCCCCATAGACGGTAAGATGAGAACATCTCCAAATTCGAATCCCCTACTTAACTACACACACAGATGGTCTGCCTACCACATGGTCACAGCTGGACTAAGCTAAGGTTACTATAGCATTTTATTAGAAACAAAATGCTATAGCAGTTATGGCCTTACCAGTCTATGTTTTTTTGTATAAATAGTCCAGCGGACCTAAATGAAAAACAACACCATTGAACTACCAAATCCCTTAAAAAAAACATCATAAAACAAAGCAAACGGGGCTCTCAAGTCAACTCCATGTTTCTTCAATGCAGAGTAACTATCTGTTGGCTAAACCAAAACTCAATGGAAGTTACCCTGAATAGAAATCCACCCAGACAAAACTCCCCTTCCAGGGTTGCAGGTGTGAATGTCAGCTCTCCATCTGCCCCAGCACCCACGTGCCTTCACACCCTGGGAGATGCTGCCCCCCCTGTGTGCCCCAACTCACCCGGGACTCTCCTTCTCCCCGCCATTCAAGTCTGTTTGGGAAGAGGTAAAAGTAACGCCGCTGCCACTGAGTCAAGAATGGGTTCCCCAGCTTCAGCATGTACCCGTGCATAATGCAATCCTTCCCAAGGGCGTAATCTATTGGAAGAGGAAATGTCAGGAGGCAAAACAAAGTCAACCTACACACATGCTGTGTTGACAAAAGGCCTGAGCAGGGTGACTCAGTGTGCTATCCACATGCACAGAGCCAATTCTGACTTCATTACCTAACCTGATGAGATTGTAATGGGGTAACCAAGAACCCAACCTGGTCTTTAAAAAGCCCTCTGACTTTAAAGAATTACACATCACAGCTCGGAGCCTTGTGGTGCACTTCCCCCTCGCTGGGAGGACCTCCTGCTTTATTCCCCCCTCCTCCATCATGAATCCAAAGCCCACATACCCCTTTGTGAGCAAGCACCACAAACCCAAGTGATGAAAGGCTGCAGATGATCACTTTTAAAAGATATTAAGAAAGGCTTTCCAAAACATTATGTCATCATACAGCGTTTCAAAACATGAAGGAATGTCTGAAGAACACGATACTGACTACATGAATACTAACAATGGCTGGTGAGTGACAGTAATATAGGAGTCTGCCGTGTGGAACTCAAACACATGAATTACTATCTAGCAGTAAATGATGGAGAGAAGTGTATTTGATAGATTACCTTCCTCGTGGCCAAGCTGCTTATTTTTAGCCCTTTTTCTGGCCTCGATTTTATCCGTGTCTGCATTTACTGCATCATAAACAGTTTCTGCTACTTCTTGCTGCCAACGCTCCGATATTACCAGTGGGAAGTTCTTATATAACTCCTGGTCACTATCGAGCAACTTGCAAGAGAAAAACGACACAAAAGAAGCCAACATTTGGGTCAGTTCTACCATTCTTACCCCCAGCAGTTCACAGCTTTCAGGTGTTTTGATCCCTGACCTCCCAGCACAAACAGCTTCCAACAAGGGAAAGCACGGATACTAACTTGATTTTAATTCATATGGTGAGAATAGGCCACCTGCTCCAAGCTTGCTTGGTTTGCTACCACTAAAAGTCCTACTCACCTGCCCCGTTATATTTACATTCCATGTGCATGGCATATATTTATGTTTAATCCTTATGTAAATACAAGCAGCAGATCCTTCATTCGCTGTTAACTCACTGCATTAAAATCTTTCTCCACACACTCACAAATAATCCCAACAGAAGGAATGACAGCATTCCAGTATTGCAGGGAACATCCCAGAGCTCCGCATTTCTCTTAAAGCATGTAAAGCCATTTCTCTGCCAACTCTTGCAATCGCAGCAGGTGACACTGACGGGCAGGATCTGTTTTTAGGCAGCAAGCAGCTCATGTGGCTTTTTTTTTTTTGCTTATCAGGTTTGTTTCTCTCTTGACTCACTTTTGCAATAGCAAGAACAACGTTTGGGCTGCTATGGGCCACACGGCAAAGCCCATCAGGGACAGCCCCAAGGGAGCCATGGGAGGAGAGGGCACAACACACAGGTCAGGACTGCAAGCAGCTTGTGCTCCAGGCTTTTCCTTATGTGTTGTTTCCATTAGATTTAGTATCAGAAGCTGAAAGTTACTTTTCTCTCTTCTATCGCTTTTCTAAAGCTTAAAACTATGACATTCCCTTGTAGAACTGATCGATTCCAAAAAGCTGTCAACTCACTTGGACTACCAGCTTTATCATCATTAAACCTTCAGGCAGGAAAGCAGATCTCAGTCCAGCTGCACTTACAACACAAGGACTTGGCAGATTAAAATGAAAACCCAACCAGCCCATGCTACCACTCGATAAGAGCATGGGTTACATTTACCAACTTGAAGACAGTCCCTTGCACATTCAGAAGCATGCACACATAAGAAGTGTAGGAGAACAAAGTGCCATTCTTTACCTATCCCTTAAAGTTGTATACCTTAATGCCTTTAGTGTCCTCTTCATCAAACGACCCAATATCAAAAGCATCTGCTGCATTTACTTCTCCTCGGGGAGGAATCAATGGGGGAGGATACTAGAAAGAAAAAGTGGTGTAATAACAGAGCAATTAATTGATGTTATTTGAATGTATGCACTTATGCAAGCAACTACCTGTTCTGGGGACAGGGATACTGAGTGCTCTACCCATTGCCTGTTCAGGCACATTGCATGGTTACTGCTTTAACAAATAAGTTCCAGTTTCTCAGCCCTTTACCTTTTGTAAATATACTTGCTGCCAATCAATCCCTTTGAAGAAAGGATGTTCTTTTACTTCTTGTGCACTGCAAGACAAAAATAACTCCAGTCAATAAAATGAAGGGGCTTTCAAATCAAACGGATTTGAGAAATCCAAAGCCTTCAAAGGTCAAGCATTTCTACCACTTGAAATAATCACTAAAATGCTTTCTCTTTCCAAAAGAAAGAAGGGTATTACTATACAAACAACAGGACTTTGATGTGGAAACACTGGCAATAGTGCTGTAGCCCTGGTAAACCACCATCCTCGGTCTTCCATAGTATTCCATGACTCTGAGCAACAAATTCTCTTCAGATCCCATATGTTACTTAAATAACACTGAATGTTACACTCAGTTGATGGCAAAGTAAGCAGCTAATCTCAATAGGCCAACTATGACTGCAGAGAACTTGGGGGGGGAGGGAACAAAAAGGATCTTTAATGATGGAAATTATCCAAAACCAAATGGACCAAACCAAAGGAAACTGAAATGGCCGTGGTCTAAGAACTCCACACCTACCTTCTCCCTTGGCATCCAAGCCTCTTGCTAACGTCCCGCTGCAGGAGCCCTTCCAAAAGGGATTTTAGTTCAGGAGAAAAGGAATCTGGTAACTCCACATTCTATAGACATGGAAAGAGGTATTTGGTTACAGGAGTGCTGAGCTCTGCTTGCTCCACACAGGAGAGCAGTTTGCTTTGTCAGTGTTTGTAAACAGCTCTTCTGTGTTGTAAACACAGCTTTCTCAGAAGGGGGGGTGTACAGCTCCTCTTCTAGAGGAAATGGGTGTTTAGTAAACAAGGGGAATGTAACTGCATCTGTCACCAGGACCCTTACCACGGTGAGCGTCATCCGGTCGATCTCATGCTTATCTTTGGTTTTGTGCTGTCTGAAAGGACTGTGACTGTAGAAAGAAGAAAAAGCATTAATGAATGCAAAGCCATAACATAGCAGCTTATTTCAGCTGTGGCAACCCCAGGAAAGAGCATAGCATCCTTTTTAGTCCCATTCTTCCACCTCATCAATCCTGGCCTGCAGGACAATAAAACAAACCGTTGCAAAGATGCTGTTTCAAACCCTTCCCAATCACATCCGTGCCTCCTAAAACACAGGGCTGCTCCATCTAACAAGAGCAAAGCTATTGCCACAGCTCTATCTAAACACACTGATCTGTAGAACCTACTGAACTCACCACTTGGGGAAAAAAATGAAGCAAGATCTTAAAAGTAGACAAAACAGAAGATAATCACCATAACAGTAGTGACTGGGAAGGTATTTGATGGCATGCGGTAAATTACCAGCTTTATCCATTTCCTGCTTTAGCCTTCTGGTTTTGAATTTGCCTTTTTCCTTTTAGACTTCTGACTATCACAGATCTACCTTGCAGGAGTTAAACAGCAACGTGAAAGGAAGCAGAACATTCTCAGACTGAAATCTTTGCCTTGGATTTTGGATATACATATATTCCTGATTCCCTAATTGTCTCCAAAATGGTGTGGAAATGCTGTTTGTCAAACCTAAGATGTTATTTCCCCATCAACACATCAGTTCACTGTCACAAAGCAATGTGCCGCAGCGTGGCAAACTGGTCCAGCTGGGCACCAGCTACTCAAGTGTTACCTCTCATTTCTGATAGGTGACCTGATGGACGCAGCACACCTCGGTTTTGTTTCTAGTCGTGATAGGTAACGAGGCATGAGAAAGTGACTAACAGAGAGCCCTGTTTGCTTGGATGAGGTTCGGAGCAGATCAGGGAAACGAATGATTCACTGTGGATTTGTGGGCAGGATTTTCTGCCAGATTAAACTTCTTAAACCCCCAAGAAACGGTATCACATGCCCAAGCCTTGTTTTGGGATGCGAGCTGCTTAATTGGCTTCAGAACAGATTAGGCATAGATTGCAGCACATAATGCTCTGACTTCTGGCTGACCACCACCATGAGCAATAGCAGCACTGAGCTCACCCCCACCCCATCAGCCCAGTGCCCGTGGTGAGAGGGGGTGCTGGTTCTGGTGCTGGTTCTCTCATCAACCACCTCAAGTTACATGCAAGAGGAACCACACCAGAGCCAGCGGATGTCCTGAGCCCTACACCCACACTGCTTGAAAGGGAAACTGCAATACAACTTATCTAGAAACTATGGGAGAGAGGACTGAGCATCAGAAGTGAATGATATTCACCTTAAAAAACGATCCTAAGCATACTATGAACTCCCTCATTTGACTGGGCTGCTGGTACATTTAAGCAATGAGTGACTTATCATCCAAAATACTACAGCCAACAGCTGAGTAAATGGCCTATCAGTAGAGGTCAAAAAGGCAGATGGGAGCTCCCACCTTTCTGCCCCAAAACCTGTATCTACCAGAGAAAGAAGGGCTGGAGTTTTGCTTGGTTTAGAAGCAAAGAAAAAGAGGAAAGTCTGTATTAAACCCACATGCAGATGTGATCTCATTTGCAAGGATGGCGAGTTGGTTTGGGAAGAGGTTAAAAGTAACACCATTGCCACTGAGTCAAGAGTGGGTTCCCCAGTTTCAGCATAGCACAAGCTATTTTAGCTAAAATATATTAGTGTGGAAAAGAAAAGGCAATAAGGGCCAAGCTAAAAAAACAATGAGCATAAGCCATGTGAAACTTCGCTCACCCTCTCAGAAGCTTGAAAAGCATGCAGCCCAATGAGAACCAGTCGGCACTGCTGTCATACGCCGTTCCCTTCTGCAGCACCTCTGGAGCCATGTATCCATGGGTACCTCTGTGGAGCACAAGGAAACAAAATGCTGACTGCAACCGAGCCTGCAAAAAGACTGCGTTTTTCAATAGGATGGACTAATTTGGAATGTGTGTTCATTTATTTGTTTGTTGAAGCTACTGAGCAGCCCATCTTTTGAGATACAACATGATGAAGTTTCCTTTTATATTTTGGCGTGATTTCTGAGATTAAACAGGGACAAATGAGGATCTACGAACAAAACATGACAGGTAATCCAAGGCAGCACAAGAAATCCAGGCCCCAGTTACAACCCGATGCCAAGGAGCAGAAACACAGCCTGAATTCAGGACTAACAAAAAGCCAGAAGCTGAAAGGCACAACAAAGCCTGTTTTTTTCAATCAGCTTCAGAATATTTAATTATCCATGCAGGACAATTAAAACAATTTGGTACTTTAACTCAAGTCAGCTTCTTATCTTCTCCGAACAATGAATCATCTTGAAATGATGTGTCATCTTCCAGCCATGCCTACACATCAGCTGCTACAACTGTGCACAAGAAGAGCCTGAAAGCCCCGTTAAGAGTCCCCATCTCAGCTATGGTACGGAGCCCATGCCACGCAAGTGTTATTTTTAACTTGCATAGGCAACATTAAATACTGAAGACACACAAAGGGTTTATTTAGCAACGACTGTGCAGCAGAGCTCCCACATGTAATACTTACACACTCGCGTGTGGCTTCTTTTTGGAGAAATCACAGGCCAGCCCCAGATCTGATATCCTTACGTGCCCATGTTCATCCAGCAAGATATTTGCAGGCTAGAAACACACAAACACAAAGGAAAGGTTGCTGCTTGGGATGTCTCAGCTGATGGCATTACAAAGTGAATGCAACTGACACCTTCCAGATAAAACCTATATCCCAACAGAGCGCTACCATCACCTTCACTGGGATGTTACAAAGTACTGAAGGATAACAGAAGAGAATCAAACAGACAAGGCTCCCGTCACACACGCTCCTCTAGCAGGGCTCTCAGACATTGAGTACACTCCCTGAATTAATAGCATCATTAAGACGTGAGATGAATAACACTGCACGGGATTCATTTTGGCACCAAGGAAGCATCTCCCAGGCCTGTTAAGCAGGATGAGAGCACAGCTTGCTGAAGCACTATCAGAACCTTTAGCCAGCCATAAACAATTTATGTTCTTCTCAAGAAGAGATTTCAGATAAGATCCTTCACGGAACTGCTGTGTAGCAACCCCTGTGTGAGTGCAGTCCCTGTGTTAACCATTACCTTTAGGTCTCTGTATACCACGAAGCGATTGTGCATGTGTTCTAAGCCCAGGATGATTTCAGTAGCATAAAACCTCATTTCTTTTTCTGAAAACACTCCGTGCTGGGAGAGGTGGTAGTGCAAATCTCCTCCTAAAAGTGGGAGAATTCAGAGCTGTAAAACCTCATCTCAATGTCAGACTGTGATATTGGGGAGGGGGGGTATTTTGTGGGTTCTAATACCCCAAGGAACACAAAGGGACCAGCCCTACACACGGTGACCAAATACCTGGGGAAGTCAGTAAATAAACTGGATTGATCTGAAGCTCCATTTCAAGAGCATTCACATTTGCTTTCAGTGATTAACCCAGCAACTGAGTCTTAGTGCAAGGGATTACCAGAGCAACCAGTCCATACTCCTTGCAGGAGCTCTGCTCACTTTCCAGCCTGCCAGTTTCCCTGATATCTGTTTAGACCTGTTAATGTTATAAAGGAGACTTCTCAACCTGCATTCTATACGGTCTCAGTCCACGGACCCCTCTTGCTTGCAGGCTGATACTTTGCAGCTCAGTGTGTTTTCCCCTCATTCTCCTTGTGATCTCAGCCCCTCCTCCTTCCAACACCTCCCTAATACCATCACCGGCTTCATTTAGCCTTGCTTACCATTCATCAGGTCCAGAATGAAACAAAGTTTGTCGGGGGTATGGAAGGCATAGGTCATACACACTATGAAAGGGCAGTCCTAGAAGGAAAGGAGCAGAGGGTTCACATCAGGTGATGAGCACATTACTACTCACAGAAGCCAAAAGTAAATGCGATGCTCTCCTGTGATATTTGCCAACAGTCATCATGATTTTTCTTAAGCAATTTGTTTACTAAGCAATTTGTTTACTAAGCAATTTGTTTACTAAGCTGGGGACTGTGATGCTTTGCTCGCTGCTTAGAGATCTTAAGGTTTTGCTCTCTCATTTCAATATGGAAGTTAAAAAGCTGCGAGGAGCCAAAGAATGACAAAATGCAGCTAGGATCTCCATCTCCCAAACACTTCCAGTCACAGAAGGAATTCTAGAAGCATTTTACCCATGTTTGTGCTGGATTAACATGAAATACCCATTAAAGCTAACAAGCTTTGGGAAAGCTAATGCTGCTCCCATGAAGTTAAAGGCTGCACACCATTTCCCATCCCCATGATGGCAAGGGAGAACTCTCAGCAGTAAGAAACCCAAAGGGAAGAGAACTGTGTCCTCACCCATGCACTAAGTGCAGCCTGTGCAGCACTGAGCCCTGCCACCCACTGAGCCCTTCAGCTCCCAGCAGCGTTTGCAGCAGACAATTAAAAGGAACAGAAATACACCAGGAAGGAAATCACAACCCTTGTCTCATACGTAATGCAGGGGAAGGAAGAACAGCAAGCTTAGCACCACGCACAGCCCTGCAGGCAGGTTCACAGGGTTCAGGTCCAGCCAGGTGCAGGGAGGGATGGCATTTCTGCTTCTTGATGCTTTTCAGCCCCATTTCTCACTGATATTTAACACATATAAGCAGTACAACTGGACACACAGCTCCTTACTGTCAGTCACCTGTACAAATACACACACACACACTGAAGAACCAGGGCAGGAAGCTGAAACCCTTCTCTCTTCATTAGGGCAATTGTGCAAGCAGCTCGTTTATAGGATGGAGAACTGAAGTGTTACTCAGTTTCCTGAACCAATGTGAGCATTCAAACACGCTCCCAAGCAGTCTTAAAGCCTTGCAGCAATCAAACCATCCAAGAGGATTTAGTGGCACCATCTACATGCCATAACACACACCGAGGGTGTTTCTATCCTAGCAGACAACATGCCCAGATTTTTATTGAGTACATTAAATCTGCAGGAGTAAATGTGGTGCATCACTCATCGCGGTGTAAGCATCCCTCGTCTAACTGCTCCCCGCTCACCGTTTAACAGAGAGAAGAAGTGCTAGAAATGCCATTACATACATTCCTCACACAAAAGGAACTGCCCATGGTTTGGTGGAAACCCCAGAACCCCACAGGGGTCTCAATGAGCTTTGGAACAGACTCCATTTTCAGTGTAACCAAGGCTCCTAAAGCCCTCAGTACACACAAACACATGGAAGAACAGCCCTGCCCTGCCTGGTTCACCAGGCAGCTCCTGTGCCCTTTCAAAGCACAAAGCTGTCCTGATACATTGAATTGGGGAGCTCTCTATTCAAGAAGTAACTGTGAATGCCAAAATCCAAGGTGGGCTCAGTAAAATGATTACACAGACATCTGTGTAATCTGCACAGCTGTTATTATGTGCTCTGCAGACATCTGGATTCCCCGTTACATGACTAATTGTGCCAAGATGAAGCACAGAGCTGCCACGGGGAAGGCAGGCGCCATCAAACCCAGCAGCCTGCAGCCAGACACAGAATGAATCACCTCATTCTGCCATTTTCAAAGCTATTTCATTCTGCATATTCAAACCGCTCCAGCATCTCTTGCGTTAGCAGGTGTAGCTAACCTGAATGGATGGCATTTTGTCTGAAGCCTCTCTTTTCAAGCTCTCGCAGAATGCAGAAGTCCCACTAACGAGCTGATGAGCCCTAACAGAACAACAAATGCTTCATCTTGCTCTTCTGCTGCTATGTGACTAGCGAGGCATCACATCAGCCAACGAGCTCCAGCACCAGCAGCCTCATGAGCCATTTTATGTTTGAATCTTTAGACACAAAAAAATCCACGTTCAGTACCAGACCAAAAGAGTCACAAATTGAGGTCAGTAAGGCAACGATTATTAATTTGCCTGGGTTCCTTATCTGGCTTCCACTGCATAATTCCACCTCTAGGACTCCTGACACCACTGTACAAGCTGCAATTCATCCCTGGATTCATCACCTAACAGCAGAAGGGCTCTGGCTGCCAGACTTCTGTCCTGGAGCACTTATCCAACTACATGCCCAAGAACTCAGGCTGCCTGGGGTGGGGACACCCACCTGGGGGTGGCAGAGGACAGCAAGGACAGCAGGCTTGCATTAAACAACACTCAGTGCACCGCAAGTGAGATTTCAAATCAAAAAGAAAAAGGATCAGCGTTTTGTTAATCCTTCTGGATAATGCAGAGCCCAAATCAGGATTTATATAATCTCCACAAAACACAGATCTCATCTCGGAGCGTTTTCTCTCTGCTGCCTCGCGAGCCGAAGCATCAGCCTTGCACTGCAGGCACCTGCCATCCTGCAAGTCCACAACACAACCACACGCAGTTCCTCCTCATCCCTTCCTTCAACCAGGCTGCAAAAAAAAAGGGGGTTGTATTTACACCGGGCTGAGAACCAAAAGCTGAATCCATATGCAACCGTTATGAGGAAAATTAACCTTTTTTTTTTAACCAACATCACATGTAACCATGGTGATACGAGCTGATTGCGATTCTGCTTAACGAGGACAGTATGCTGGAAGGTTCTGGCACTCCGAAGCCTGTTCTCAGCACAGTTCATTTTACAGACTCAGATGGGCAGGTTTGCCTTTACACCTCGACAGCTACTCAGCTCGTGTAAATAAAACAATTAAATAGGCACATCAAATAACATTGGAATCACAGGGAAAGGAGAGAGAACTATAAATGAAGTTTCTCCTCTGAAAGAGCATCTGGTGTTCTCCATTATGTAACCACAACAGAAAAGGAAATGTTGTTTACAAGCAGAATAACTGGCTGGGAGTATTTCAAGTATGAATACGTGACAGATGAGTATCGATACTTTGAGAGGATTAAATGAGCAGAGCAAAGGGAACCTCCTCGAGGCTCGGTACCTGAGCAGCAAGCAAGCAAATCCATTCTGACTTCAACCACACTGCTGGAATTGGTGGGGAGGGCTCAGGGTGGGGATGGGTTAATTCTCACACCGCACACAGATGAGCTGTTGGAATATGTTTTAAGCGTAGCAACCATATAATGTTAAATGCAAAAAGAAATAGGAATAACGAGTACTTACTCCCGTACTGACAAGAGACAGCATAATTCTTTCATTTAAGGCTAATGTTTCTCCTTGCTTCATCTTGATTCTCTTCTTATCTAAACATTTCATTGCATACCTGAAAATAATAACCATTCAGAACAGGAACCAGAGAAGATTTTTTCCTATATTCAGTAAGATTCACTTGCAGTTACGCCATGTTTCCTTAACATATCCTGCAAGCAGGCTCTTTAATTTAAACACTCCAACCCAGTACTAAAAGCATCATTACGCGGCCAAACAAAAGCAGCTCCGAAATCTCACAGAATTAAAACATTTCCAACAGAAGCCTCCTAACAGACAAATGTGCTTCAGCAAACAATTCTGTGCCAAACAACAACAGGAATTACATATCGTGTCTCCATATAGATAGCTACAAGGATATGCAGTGTGAATTAAGTAACAGAGACCCTATCACGGTTCCATTTAATCCTGACAGAAAAGTAATATTATGACTATACACAGAGTTTTTTTATATAAATGTTTAAAATTTGTTCTTCGCTCCAAAGACATGTTAGATACAGGAAAGCTTCTTAATCACCTTCTGCAACCTGTGTTACATAAAGATGAGCGCTGCTTTGCTGCAAAAAGAACGTCGCCCTCACAACTGCCAAACAAGAGGAGGCTGCAATGCTCTGGGGCCCACTGTCTGACAGTGGAGGAGGACAGCAGTGTTCTTCTAGCCCTGGGCATCTCTGGGTTTAAGGATGAGGCCACTACGTGTAAGCCAAGCTCAGATCTCGCATCACAGGCCATGATCACCATGCACGTGTTGTGTGTGATGAGTGGGGAGAGTGAGAGCAAGCAGGCTGGCATCTGGGCTTCTAAAACGGGGAATGCATTCACAGCACGTGCTCCTGCTGAGCAGGCAGTCAGTGCCTATAAATAACGCTTCACACGCTGCCCTTCACTGAGCTCCACGCAGACAGCTGGAATCCTTGTCTCATCTTTACCCCAACACGCTGCTCTCCCTCTCCTTTGGGCTGCTCTCTGAGCTGGATCTGGCCCTTAGCTACATGCCCTAGAAGGAGGTGATGTGAAAAAGCCTCAGGTGTGTCTGTGGGTTAGTGAACACCGATGGCGTTTACCTTGTGGGCTGGCTTCCCAAGCTCCTTGCAGGCAGTAAGCGCAGCAGAGGCAGCCATCTAGAGTGGTCGGGATCTGGATTGGGGACGGGCAAACAGGTTTGGATTAAGAAAGAACTAAACCAAACCTCTACCCAGAAGCTGAACCTCATCTAGCTTCAAAATCTGAGAGAGCTTGGCTTCCCCACACTTGGCCTTCCTTCACTATTTAGACCTGAGAAAACTGGCCTTTGCTTCCCCTGCTAGTCCTGAGGTTTGCCTACCTCCTGCCATAGCAAAACTTGGATGTGAACATGGCTGGGAATGTGACAACAACCCATTATCAGGGCAGATGCCTATTCAATGTGGCTCAAGCTGAATAAAACATTTATTTTTGTACATGGGTAAATTAATGGATTGTACAAGGACAAAAAGAAGCACCAAAGCAAGAATAAAGACTGTATTGTTAGTAGTAGTATTCGTATCAGTACTTGAGGTCACTGCAAAAACACCAAGTGGGATGGTAACGTTAAGATGCCTTCCACTGGTTAATAGCTCTGAACCTTATTATTATTATTAATATTGAAGCACACACACACTCCAGTGAAGCCAGCTATAACTGCAGACGTGGCACTCCAAACATACCATGCTTGGGTAGGATAGAAACACATAAGGATGGTCCCTGGGCTGTAATTATTAGGAGAAGAGCATGATGGAAAGGAAAAAAAACCCAACGTATTGAGAACAGTTAGTTAAATCAATGCCCAAATATTCAAAGCAGGGCACTGCGGGGCAATCCTGCCTAGAGTTTGAAATCTATTGATTAGGAGAATTGTATGAATGGTGAGAATAGAAAAAGATCTTGAAGTTCCCACTGAGAGCTCTGCTAAATGAAATCCAACCTGACTTACGTTCTTCCAAACGCAAGCAGTGCTGCTTTTGCCAGGGAAACACGCACCCATCGGGGCAGAAACTTGTGCATCTACACAAATGTAGGATAGCAACACAGCCTCTGCCCAGGGATGACCCTGCAGACTGAGCAGTGCTGTGGTCATGTTCTTCTGCCATCCTCTCCAGCGCTCCATTAGTGCCAATGAGGTGACAAGATGGGAGATAACACCTCACACCATCACCACGTTTTCATTTGGCACTGTGAGGCGCTGGGCCAGGAAATCATTTAAGCACATACTTCATTTTAAACACATGTGCAGCCTCCGTTGATTTTGACAGGACCATTTAAACGAGGGATATGCTTAAGAGTGCTGCTAGACCGGAGCCCTGCTGCATGGCACATAGCAGGATCAAATAGCAAACAAAGCTTAATGATGATCCAGAAACCAGAACCTCTGGGGGATCAAATTTAATTAGAAGGAATTGCACAGCAATGCAATGCTGCTTTGCAGTGATTCTGTATGAGATAACCGGAAGGATTTCCTTGCAGAGATCAGAGCTTCCAGCTATCTTTAAAGCGCGTGTTTATATACTCACATTTTTCCAGTGTCTGCTTTTCTGCAACCGTACACTTCACCAAATCCCCCTCTTCCAATTATTCTATGTACACTAAAGTCATTCATGGTCAGCTGTAAGCAGGAGGGGAAAAAAAAAGAGAAGACTTTATTATTTCAGTAAGAGGCTTAACTGTTGTCATTCATATCGCATTTACTGTTTGGGAAAAGGAGCCCTTTATTGTTTGTGTTTCAGTGTACTTGCAGGCACTACTGTGTTAAGTACAACAGAAGGAGCCCTGAGCTCGCCCTGGCTGAAGGCTGATGATGGCCTCACTCATACAGAGCTGTAGCAGAGGATGCTGCTCCTACACAGCCACAAAAGAGCCTTCAGGGGGACAATTGTTGAGGCCAAAGAAGGGCTGAGGGCAGTGCTGGGACCCTGCTGCAGCTGCAGGGGGACTGAGAGGGGGAAACAATTGGAGCAGCTCAGCTTCTTGCAGCTATCACAGCAATCCCAAAGCTATCAGCTCAGGGCAGGCAGAAGGGATGTCCAGAAGGAGCTATAAGGACTGCACGCCTAAGAATAGAGCAGCGTATCAGTAACGTTCCCTGTATTTGAGAAGGTCTTTTGAGAAGCAGGAATCAAAACTGAACATTTTCTTCCCCGCATCAGCCTTTGACAAGATAAATATATGTGTAAGTACTTACATGAATATTTAGCTCTACATTTTTCCATTGACAGAATCTAGTAAACTTGTCACTGTAGAAAAGAAGTTTAAAAGTTATCTGAGACTCCTGTTTAAAGTATCATAGAAAGCAATGAGACTCTGATACTGAAAAGGAGATGTGCAATGCAGCGTGCTGTGACTTTCAGCAGCATGGCCCTGCTTTTAGGCAGCCATAATCCCACCCCCACCACAAAAACCATGTCTCTCATCTCTTACATCCCCACAATAAGAGAAAGCGATCGGCTCAGAGCATTGCTGCAGTTGTTCATGTTCAAGAATGGCTAAACTAACTTTGGAACTAACCAACAATCAAATGGCATAAAGGGAAATGTAATTAAAATTGAGCTGCCTCTGTTTGCTTTATGTTAATGAACCTCCACATCTCCCCCCCCCTCCCACCCCAAAAGGAACGTTTTGAACTCATTTCTAACTGAACGTAGGAAAAACATAAATAACAGCACAAGCTGCTGCCAAAAAGCACAACTCCCATTTCTACATCAGTAATTCTTTTCAAATGAAGGAATAACAGTTCTATGGAGTCATTTGTAAAGCGCACTACCTAATCATTAAATGAAGGCTACTAAGCATATTCAGCTTTATTTTATAGCAATTATTTAAGGGACCTGACCTCATGCTACGGCAGGTGGAAAGTTCACATAACAGAGCTCTTGTGTCCCTACCTTTCCATAAATTTCTGGAATATTTTCCCTCGGAGGCTATCGCAGATTTCTTCTATATATGGCTACAAAGGATGAAGAGGCACACACGTAAATGTAAGCATAGGATGAGCTGGGCAGGCACCAGCACCCCACACATACATTATACCAGGGTTTGGAGCTGGCTACCTGCAGCTCTCACCAATCTCAGGCACTTGGCAATATGCAGCAACCCCAATCCCAGCCAGACGAAGAGCTACTCTGCACACACTGTACACAGCCCTGTGCACCAGCAGCATTTCCTATGTATACCCTGGTTAAAGCTGAGGCAAGCACTTCAGCTTCATTGAGCTTTAGGAACCTCAACAGGTGCCCTAAAGGGAAACACAAAATATTGTCACCAGCTAGAAAACATTGTGTTCCCCTTTGGGGAGAGCTGAATGAACCCTGCATACAGCCCCTATAAATGGATAACAACTACAAGGCAACCACAGTATTGATCTTCTCCCGCAGGCTCCCTGCTCTGCACTGCCCAGAGCAGCTGGGCCCATCCTCTGTGCATCCCTCCTGAGTATGGAAGCACCTTCAGCTCCCAAATGACATCTTCCAAGCAGAAGTGCTTCCTCATGATGCGTGCCAACACGCAGCGACCTCAAATCCCAGCCCAATTAGCAGGGAGCTGTAACTCAAGCAATGGAGGTATCAATTTGTCACTTCACCTAATTGCTACATTAAAAACAGTTCACTGAGCAGTGAGAACAACCAGGCAGGGGCAACCTTTGCAAAGATTGACATCAAAGAAGTGTAAGCTTATGAACACTCCTATGATGGGTGAGGTTCGTTATCTGCACAAGCAAACTGGATCAATGGATCTAATGGACCTAGCCACGAAAACGAGCACAAATCTGAACTTCTTGCTTTGTGTCCAATCTGTAAAGCAGTGCAACAATACAACAAGTATTTCATGTCTCAGTCCTTTGTTTTCTAAACTAAATAAAACCACTGGAGATTAATAATTCAGAAAATCAGCCAGAATAGCACTTCTTTTTGTATTCAAATGGAGGAAAGGCAGATCTTATACTCTCCTTGTGATGCAGAATATTAGAAAGATTGAATAATAATGTGAGAGGATGCATTGCTATCACACAGAACATTCACCAGTACCACTGGATTCTCTCTCTTTAAGAACACATTTGTCTCCATGCACAACATCACTTACTGTCCAATAAGTGAAGGAAACAGACTGAATCTCACCTGGAAAAGGCTGGCTGGCACTTGCTTCTTGGATAAGTGTGTTTGTACGTGATCTACAGCTTGTTTGGAGAAAGGCTTTGGGAAAAGAAGACAAAGAAAGACTTCAAACAGTTGGAAACGTTTCCTTTAAGGTCTCAGAGCTGCTGTTCTTCTAAACGTAGGAAAAAAATACACACAATGCAAAGTAGATCATTTTCCCAGCTTCTCTTTTTAGTTGAGAGCATGTCAAGGGGTTCACAGAATGACCAAGGTTGGAAATTGATCTCTGAGATCATCCAGCCCAACCATGCACCTACCATCAATATTACCCACTAAACCACATCCCCTGGTATAACATCTAAACATGTACTGAGCAACACAGCCCAGTGAGGGAGCAAAAGCTTCGTTTGGAGGAGACGTGGCCTCGTGTTGGCTCTGGTGGTACTTGTGGCAACCCTTCCTTTGGCAGGGGCTGGGATTGCTCTTGGCAGGGAGGGTTACGCACGTGGGAGCAGGAGAGCAGCTCCTTCATGATGTACGTGTCGTAGATCTGGCGGCTCCTGCTCAGGCGCTCCTCCTCCGAGTCCAGCTTCTCGTACTCCTTGATCTGCAATGCCAGAGCACCCAACAGATGAGCACATCTTTAATACTATCCATGTCTTCAGTAAGCAAAGGGGCTTTGCTTTGGCTAAAGCTTTCTTGATCTTTTAGCATCACTCAGGAGCTGCTCTATGTGCAGGTGGAACTGAGAACCCCAGAATGAAGCCAAGGAAAGCCCCAGTCCAGCCCTGGTGTTTCTTGCCTGCCATAAGGCAGCAGTTCCACGGCCACCTGTGACCACTTCCCCCTTGGGACAATATTATAATGACAGTGATACAAAACATTAATTAACGTGAAGCCTCAAAACAATTAGAAGCAGTGGAGGAGCCCCAGTGTGCATCACCTTAGCTCAGCCTCCTCCTCACAGATAGCAGAACCCATGGGCACAGCATCCCAAAGCCACAGGGACATCCCTGCCAACCTCAGCTCACCCTTCACACAGGGGCTGACAAAGAAGCTTTCAAGCACCTCGACGTTCTTTTTCCCCTCCCTTTTTCCTTGTATTTTTTCATTTGAAACTGATCCAGATGAATCACTCAGCCACTTAAACGCTTGATCGTGACTTAAGCTGCAGCAGTGTGAGATCCCTGGAGTACGGAGCCCTTCTACACCGAGTGATTTTTAACATGGCAACGCTCTCCAATTATTTCACATGTAATAAAGTGCGGCAAGTAAATCAAATATACCAGGAGGAAAAGCTGAAGAATTGGGCACGTCACAGGAGAAGACGTAATGAACCTCTTTAAATACCTTTAATAGGATTTTTCCAAAAGTGCATGACAAAGCATTTGACATCTTTGGAGGCAACGCTTTGCTAATAACCTAAAAATACAATTTCACGTCGTTTCAATGATAAAGAGGTGGCTAATAATATCTCGCTAAACAACCTGCTGCAACTCGCCTTCCTGATTCCTTCTGACAGTGATACCTTCAGATGGAAGTGATGGGGGATAAAAGGTCCCTCTTCCTTGAAGGCAATGCCCAACTGATTGGGGGAGCACTGGGTCGCTCGTGATTTATCCCACTTCCCCTATTTGTGCTGTTAGCCCACTAGCAAGAAACAAATGCAACTCATCAGCCTGACAGCGCTCCAGACACAGGGTTATCTCAGGCAGCACTGCTCATTAGCACAGAGCAATACAGGCTGCACTGTAAAGGCACGCGTGCATGTTTGCACCCAAACTGCCACCTCAACTGTTATACTTAGCAACAGGCAGGGGCTGAACGCAGCGGGAGCACGCGGGCGTCCCTTGCAGAGGCAGAAAAATCCTTCCCTACATGCAGTGGATATGAATTCACATCCCACGTCAGTTGTAGTAACAAGTATTGCTTTCGCTTTCAGGTCTTTTCGAGCTTCCCTTGGGAGCAGGCAGACGTTATTTACCTTCGCCTCATCTCTGTTTGTAGAAGAACTAAGATTTAGCATCATCTTCACCAGCAGAAATCAAAAGTTTACTCCATTTCTCAAAATATGGCTTAACCCTGAGCTATCAGGGATCTTTTACAAGCCAAGATGAACCCAGCTTACAGCAAGAGTTCAGGTGACCCACAGTAAAAGCATGCAACTCACAATGGAAAATACCAATAAAACTAAAGGTACTTTGAGCTCTGTTAGCACCCTGGCTCTGTTAGCACTGGAACAGGTTGCCCAGGAAGGCTGTGGATGCCCCCCCCATCCCTGCAGGCATTCATGGCCAGGCTGGATGTGGCTCTGGGCAGCCTGGTCTGCTGGTTGGCAGCCCTGCACATAGCAGAGGTTTCAAACTGGATGATCATTGTGGTCCTTTTTAACCCAGGCCATTCTATGATTCTAACCCTCCTTTTCTCCACCATCACAGAATCATCAGGGTTGGAAAAGACCCACTGTGATCATCTACTCCAACCATCAACCCATTGTCCAACTGTTGACCCATCACGTCAACCCATCTGTTGAGCTGGCAGTTCCCGTAGGATGCAGCTTACCTCTTCATAGAACTTCAGCTGAGGGACGGCTTCATCGATTTCATTCATGCAATAGTCTTTAAAGAGCAAAAATCCTGAAAAAAAAAGATAATAATAATCAGAAAGAAAACGTATCTTTGCTACAACTTGCTATAATACTGCTATCAGAGAAGCCCTGGTAAGCCCTATGGGCTGCATACACCTGTGTAAGTATCCCTAATTGCCACAACTGAGCAACACTGATTCTCCAGCAGCTCCACAGCATTCTGAATAGAAAACAATTGTAAAGCTCATTCATCTCCCAGGGGTATGTAAAGCACATCCCAATTCCTACCTGCTGAGGAGCTTATGAGATGTTTACACAACACACTGAAGTATTCCATCCCTCTTCCCTGGTCCCATCTCTGAGGTGTTTTTCTGAGTAAAAACCAGATATTATTCAAGCACTTTGCTTCTTGGTTACTAGAATTCCATGCTTTAGTGATAAAAAAACCCAATTCCTTCTACATTTTGACTTTACAATTGCTGGTTAATGTTACCACTAATGGATTTTACAGTGCCATGAATTACATCAGAGCCTTTATAGTTCCTTTGCAAGTGATTTAAAGCATGGCTCCCGCAGCCCACTGAGGAGCCTTTTCCATTACAAGTGCTTTAAGCTCTGCCCCACAGAGGCAATGTGGGCACCTACCATCCAAACCCTCCATCTGATGTTGGTATTCCAAAAGCATCACTCAATACATACACACCTCCATATACATCCTGGCATAAGGTGCCCATTTTCATCTTGCCCAGCTACATACAACTCTGTTCTGTTTTATGTTTATTAAGTATCACTGTAATTTAAACTTACAGGTAAATTATATTACTGATTTGCGTGGTCAACTAAGACACTGTACACAACCTCGTGCTTTCTATAGCACACCACGTTTTCACTAACAAAACCCATTCCATGCAATGCCACGTTCCTTCCACCACCACAGAGAACAGCCACCAGCACCACACTGAGTCCAATCCCTACTGCCATCTCATTTTGTTGGAGACCAAAATGAGGCAAAAAAGCACAAATTGCTCAAAAGCAAAACCACAACTCCAGTCTTTGGAGGTGTGTTCAAAGCCAGGTTGAATGGGGGCCCTGGGCAGCTTGGTCTAGTATTAGATGTGGACAGTGGTGGCCCTGCATATGGCAGATGGGTTGGAGCTTGATGACCCTTGAGGTCCCTTCCAACCTAAGCCATTCTATGATCCTATGAAAACCAACACCAAGCAGACAACAGAAGGCCACGTTTATGAATAACCAAAAGCTTCTTGGTAGCCCAAGAGCACCAAGGACCCCTTGGTGTAGCCATAAATAGACACCAAAGGAGGGATGATGACCAGACAGCTGCAGTGCTTTGCCTGACTCACTTGACTGATTAGGATGATATTTGGATGATCACACAAACCAGGTTTTGTTCTCTAAAATAAGGCCAGAAATCTAATTAAGAAATTGCCTTATGAGAATCTCCAAACTTCCCAATTATCCTCACCAAAAAAGAATCATCCTTGAAAAATACTTTATACCCAACTGGGTTTGCTGTTGGTTTTCTTTCATATGAAAACAGAACAAGTTTGCCATTTCCTTGAAAGCCATTTGCAATTACCACCCAGAGCAGCACAACCCGAGGATGGCAAATGCAATCCCAAAGCACAGATTATCCCGCAGCCCAATGTCTGCACAGGAAACATCCCATAAACTCCATTTGGAATGAACCTGAGGACCAAAATGGTGCATTTCTGGATCTCCAACAACGGCACTCATGGAAATAAGCCTCGCTCATTAACTCTTCTTTTACACATGATGGAAACATCACAACAAAATAACATTGAACAGACCGGACTTTCTATTTGGACAACGAACCCAAAGGAGATTACAGTTGTGTAATTAAGAGACCAAAGAGCGGCACAAACACTGATGAATGCAGTGAAAGAAAAATCCCTGGCGTGTTCCCAGATGCTGGCTGCTCACCAACCAAACCCACAAACAAAACAAACCCACAGAGGCGACTGTGGGAGGGGTGTGAAAATACAGCAGCACAACTCCTCAGCCAGCCCTACTGCCAACACTGCAGCCCTGTGTGATGGGCAGGGGGTGAGGAGCAACCACAGCCTGCTGCACTGCAAACGGCTTCACACCGAGATGCTTCTGTCTTTAATTGCACTGTGATGATAAAGGATAAAAGGACACATCCAAAAGAAGTTGGGAACTCGGACAGCTCGTTAATGTATCAGCTCTCCACCATTTTATTTGAGGGAAAAGAAGTCTATACATTCCCAGCTCAGAAATGCTGGTCGGGTAGATGTAAAAATACATCTCTTTCTCTCTTCCTTTGAAAAACCCATTGATCACAGCATTTGTGTGTCTACCTGCTAAGACACACCATATTACACAGTCATTAAGAAGTGTTTCTGAGACACGCTTCTCATTAACAAGTGATGCTGCATTTCACCTCATGCTAATCCCACCATCGCTGTTCTTTCAGGGCCAGCAGCAGCAGAACACACAGTGCATCCCAGAACCAGCCTCCCTACAAGAAAAGGTTTCCATTTATGCCTCTTTTCAGAAGTCATGCCACAACCAAAGCACAAGAAGCACGAGGCACCACCAGCACGCAACGCACATCAGCCAGCTGCACTTCCACTGCAGCATAAAGGAGATCTCTTTTCTTCTCCTGACGTTCTGAGATTGAAAGAAAAAAATATCATGATTAGCCAGGAAGCACAGCTTTCAGATAATAGCACAACTAATTGACAGGAGCAGCACTGGAGTGGTGACAGCAGCTCTGAGGAGTTTGGGCAGAGCTGATGCAGAGCACAATAAGCGCCGTTAGCTGCGCGCTGCAAGTGGGACCCAGAACAGAAAGCAGGAATTAAAGAAATGATAGCGTTAAGTAACAGCTAAAAGGAACCAGCAATTATTTATGAAATAAAGCTGTTGACAGCTTTTGGCTTTCAAGATTTCTCCTTCCAGACTACGTAATTGCTGCAACAACCAGATCTAAGGAAAAAAAGATACTGGTAACCCAAGTGATGGATGAGATTAATAATGCAGATGTGTGAGAACAAGAGGGCACCTCATTCCAGGCCGTGCCTTCCCAGCCTCTGGGCACTGCTTTTATCCTCACTCCTTTCTTATGGGTGATCCTGCACAGCACAGTGTGCCAAATGCCATTATTTGCAGTAAGCCCCATCACTAACACAGCGCTCACAGTCACAGTCTAAAGGTCGCACTGCGTTCATCGCACCACGTCCCCGTCCCCAATTCATACTGAGAGCAGAATAATCATAACAAAACTAATGAGGGACTCCATAATAAAACAACCTCGGCTAAAACCACTTATCAAATCCGAGCTGGAACTTTATTAGTATCCGATTCAAATTTCCTTTGAATGGGAGTAAATAAAAATCTTATTAAAGCAAACAGAAGCCACCAGGTAAGTCAGCAGGGCTAAAAATAGGCAGCTGAGCTCTGGTCCTGAGCAGTGATTTGCAGTGCCGCAGACTGAAAGGAGGCTGCCTCTATTTACAGCAGACCTTATTAAACGTGCTGTATATAAAAAGAAGGCGACCGGAGCCCATGGGGACACCTGTGTGCAAGTGGGTGGCTGAATCCTCTCATTGCATCCCCCAGAGCTTCACTTCACCCATAGTGAGCATTTAAAGGTCTCTCCCTCAGGTCCCTCTCACATCTCTCCCCATCTCTGCTATTTGGCTGCTTTCAACCAACAGAACAGAGAAGTGAGACCCCCCTAAAAGCTCCAGAATGGAGACAAGCAATGATTCCCTCATTGAGGCACAATGAAACCTCAAGTGCTGGGAGTGCTGAGCCACGCATGGAGCCAGGTTCAGCATCACAGAGCTGTGCACACCTTGCAGCCCCAAAGGCACTGCAACCTTCCCTACCCACTGTGAGCTATTTGCCTTTAGCCTATTTCTTCTAACAGAGCCTGATGTACGTTCACCCTTCGTTAAAAACAATAGATCATAACAAATTAAAACATAACTCTGCACATAAAAAAGCAGGATAAAAGAACAAATTAGATTTTACAAGACAGCGCTCGCATACATCGGTGACGAGCAAAGAGCAGCCTTCCAAGAACAGAAGCAAACTGAGCCCAAATGACTCTGCGAGTTGCCAGGTAGCTGGTTTAATAACCTCCATAAATCATTACATGGAGATAAATCTCACATCAGCTCAAGTGTCTTTAAAGAAAATCCCTACTTCAAGCAATCTCACTGCAGGGGAGCTGCACAAGATGACTTGTAAGGGTCCCTTCCGACTCAAATCATTCCGTGCTTCTATGCTCCCCAACAGCCACAGTCCTGTCTGAGCACAGCACAGGGATATCCCCAACCTAATGGTGGCCAATGACACAAGGACTTCCAAGAAAAGGGGCACATACAAAGATATGTAAACATATTCCAATCTCTAACATGACGACTCAGTACAGCACTGAAGCACTTTGTTTCAATCAGCTGCAAAGAACGTGCCTGGATTCCTCCACTAAAGCTCACCAAGAAGCACAGAGTGCTCGAGTTCTGTTCTTTTTCCACTTGTGGAAGTGGTGGGAGTTCCTTAGATTTACAAGTAAGTGGCATTAGCAGCTCCCAGCAAGCTATTAGCGAGCTAACAAGTATTAGCAGCTTTAAATGTCACCGTTGTTGTTTGGAACTCGTTTCATCAGCTCTTTCCCTACGTCACAAGAACTCTCAGTCCCTGGGAAGGACGTGACAATTTCCTTATGGATCAATATTGTTTGGTGATATAATTATTTAGAATGACTTTTCACAATGCAGGTCTGTACCCCCTGATCCTGAATAGATATCTCTCCAAGCAACAACAGGAGGGTATTGCCCAGTCCCTGATGCCCTTAGCAAGCACTATGAGGGGCTTCAACCACTCTATGAAGAATCAAACAGCTCACAGTAACACCAGAAGGTTGTTACGCTGCGGGTAGCACCATCACTCAGTACATACCCACAGCACTTGGCGAGGTAAGGAGGAGCAAAACCACCCCAATAGCAGCAGGGCACAGAACTCTCCCACGTGAATCTCAAAGCCTTCCCTGTGTACTCAGAGAGGAAAGCTGCTGAGAGCTGAAGATTCAGTAACAGATGGTTCTCCTTCTCTCCCGGCTTCCCCTTCTAATTGAAGAAATTATTGATAGAAGCATCTCAGCTCTCTCAGAAACCATTCTGCACATCTCCAGCTCCCTTCCCAACACAGGCTGTTCTGCACCCACCTTAACAGAGCACTGTTTGTAAGGAGCCAGGACAGCATTTAGGGACTCTGCCTATTCCCTGACCCACAATGAATTCATAATGAAACTGATGGCCAGAGCTCTCTGATGTGTCTGCTGTAATTCTTTGACTACTGCTGAAAGCCAGAAGACTTCACAGCTTCAGCAATTTCTGATCTACTTACTGTACCCTTGGTAGTGGAGTTTTTCTCTGGTTACTAATGAGTTATCCCACTGAGAAGAGTGAGAAGCACTGACAGGGCCAGACAACTTGCTTTATTATTGCTACAGAGCCATACAGGTAAATCCCATTAATGTTGTTATTATGCCACGTTAGAGACATGGAAAACTAATATTTACCTATTTCACAGCAGGTTTGGGGCCTTAATTAGTCTGTGAATTGTTTGAGGACTCGTGGATAAAACCTCCATGGAAAGTGTAAGGCCTCTGATGACTGCGGCAAAGGGGGGGAAACCAAGGCTGTGCACAGAGCAGTGGCAGTGCACAAGTGGGGTGATCCACTAAGCTAAGAAAGCTGAAGTGAACAACAGCAGATGGACAAGATTGCACGTAGAAAGCTGTATTTTTGGTTAGGGAAGTGGCTGAGCAACACACAAGGTTGGGTTTGTAACACACAGTCGTAGAATGGCTTGGGTTGGAGGGGACCTTCAAGACCAACTTGAAATATCCAAGTGAAATTTCATCCCAACAAATGGATCATCTGTCACACCCTTATCTATCCATGCATTACATTTGCTGTCCATCTTGTCCACTTTCTCTCCTACTTCTCTTACTTCTGGAGTTGGGCCTCCAGCTCTCAGTAACCCAACCCAAATGCTGTATAATTACATTGCATTGCTGAGATGAAGCCTATTTTTCCCCAAGACTCAAATTTTCCAAGAACCGTACTGTATATAAATGCTAATATATATCAGCATGTACACATTATCCATTATGTGATGTTCCAGAGGATGATATATCAATTTTCTTCTATTTTAAAGCTCAGATTTAATCTGTATCTCCTCTGGGAAATCACACAACTGAGCATCTCCTACACTTCTAAGAAGAAAGGTATGGGAGCTTCTCTGGCTGCATCCCAGACAAAGAAACGCTCAATTATTTATGATCAGAAGAAAAATAACAATAATAACAAGCGCATACATTTTTTATAGTGACTTTGGATGCTGTCTGTCCCTGACACACAAGACAGACGTCTCTTTACAACTGCCTACAGGCAAAACACGCGCATCTCCTGCACGAAGCTCCATCAGCATCGCTCTCAATGATCTCCAATGTAATTCATGCAAGTAGCGTGTTTATTTCACAACAAAATAAAACCTGTGCCGAGAGAGACGTAGCCTCCAGCAACGCTTAAATTATCAGATGAAAACCAGACCACAAACTCAAGGCTTACTCTGAGAAATAAAATGCACAGAGCAAAGCAGGCCAAGCTTGCAGGAAGGCTCTGAGCGTGCATTTTCTCTCCTCCATCACTCACACCCCATACATGAGAGGAGAAGTGCTGTAAGGGAACAGCTCGGTGCCAAGTGCCTTGCAGTTTCTGTTTCAGTTTGCAGTCACACAGTGTCTGACGTTTCCTTGTGGTTTGCTCTTGGCGTTGTTTTGAACCCATTGGAGGCACTGTGCAAGGAAAGCACGGCGCTCACCAAACCCATACGGGAATCCTGCAGACCATCCACGATCCAGGTTTTAGCCTGCACTTGAACTGAGAACGAGAAGTCACACAAGAACAGAAGATCCCTCTTAGAGCAGCATTTCAAACGCCATCTCTTGTCCAGCCGCTTACTTCCCCATTCTGATGGTGCCCACTTCTGCGTGGCGGCTGACTTCTCCGGGTCAGAAACAGAACCTCCCCCTCAAAAAACCCCCATCTGAATACACAGTCTGTCTCCTTGCTCTTGCAGAAAGCCTTGCCAAGCACACAGCCATTTCCAATCACAAGTCCCCTTCTCATGCCCACCCATTGCTGGTGCTGCTCCATGCACCCAACCCTGCCCTAACCTTCCCATCCGTGCCCATCCACCAACCCAAAGCTCCGCCGTCTTTCTCTCCTCCCAACCAAGCTTTATTGCTTTCCTCGTTATTTCCTCAGAGGACTGTTTCATTAGTTGAAAATGCCAATGACACACAGATCTCACACTTAAATTAAACAATAGCTTCAATAACGCTTCGGGGAGGTGCTTCTCCAAAGCCTGTTATTTTTAGGCACTTCGGGGAGCGCAGTGCGCTGAGCTGCCACACTGCGCCACGGAAAGAGGAAGAGCAAGAATGTTTTTTTTGTATCCTCAACACGTTTTGAACTCCGGATCCATCTCACCAGCAGCACCAAAGCAATGCAACACAATGTGTCCCTAATTGGAGAGAAACGAGGGGCAAAAAGCAAGATTCCTTGCACTATGAGAAACAAATCAACAGTGCTTTGGCTGTTCTCTGCCTATTTTTTGTTGCTTCTTTCTCAACAGAGCTGTCAGTGAGAGCTGCAGGAAACGCGGAGCAGAAGGTCAGCAGAGCGCTTCCCTCTCACTGCAGAAAGTCCCTCCCTGCTGCTGCAGGTTGGTCTTTGCAGAAGGAACTCTGAAATGGACCTAACGCTCATCTGGCCTGAATGCTCAGCTGGAAAGAGACTCGAATACATGGAGAGCTGCAGCAGTGGGAAGGAGGGGCTGAATGCACAGGACAACCAAGCAGGAGCTGTATGTGCAGGAAGCAGCTCTGGTGTGGATGGCGGTGCTCACCTAGGCTGGGATACCCCCAGCTGCAGTTAGCTGGTAGGAGAGCACAGAACAGAAATTGAAAGAGCTTTACACTCACTCATGGTGCAGTACAAGCAGTTCCAGCAGCTGCTAAAATATATTTGGTTCTCACCTCTCACACCAAGACCCAAAGCCAACAGTTCTGTGTAGGTGACAAATGAAGTGGCTGCAGGCAAACTCCCACATCAGCCTGCAAAACCAGGCCAGGAACCCCTGGCTGAGTCTAACCTGAGGATGCAGGACAAGAGGGAATGGTTTTAAACTGAGACAGGGGAGGTTTATGTTGGGTATTAGGAGGAAGTTTTTCACCCAGAGGGTGGTGATGCACTGGAACAGGTTGCCCATGGAGGTCATGGATGCCCCATCCCTGCAGGCATTCAAGGCCAGGCTGGATGTGGCTCTGGGCAGCCTGGTCTGGTGGCTGGCAGCCCTGCACATAACAGGGGGGTTGAAATGAGCTGATCTTTGTGGTCCTTTTCAACCCCTGTGATCCTATGATGCTCAATGCCTCTGTTCAGCTCTGATCCTCACCTACCAGGTTGATGCAAGCAGTACAAAACTCCACAATCAGACACCAAACAACAACAACAAATGGTCCAAGGGAACGCACCTTAATAACCACAGTAATCCCTTTCTAAAAGCAATACTGTGACCCAGCTTCTGTCTTTAGACCCCAGCTCTCCCAGCAGCTACACCCATTGTAGCTCATCTCCAAACTGCCCTCTGCAAGCAGTGTGCTTTCAGTCCACCTGCCCTGCAGCACGACTCAACCCTGCAAGGATTTCACACACAGTTTTAACACAGTCGAGAAGCAGAGTGGATTCCACGTGTCAATTATAGATATTGGAACAGCAAAAAACCACCTCCCCCCACCACCACCCCAAAGCAAACTCATAATCTGGCGTTGTAGCAAACAGGATGTGGTAAGAAGAAAATTAGCTAAGGTGGTTACGTACTGTGCTCCGAGACATGCTGTACTTCCCCAAGAAGCTTCTGCTGTGGAGGAAGCAGCTTCTGCAGGAGCAGGAGGCTGTGGGGCTGCAGGGCAGTGCTTTGCCTCTGACTCATTCTGTAATTCTTAGAGAGTTCATGACCGTTCTGGAGGAGCCCTCCTGCCAACGGCCAGCAGGGATCATCAGCAATGCAGCTGGTAAAGGCAGTGCCGCTGCAAGGCTTGGAGGCAGGAAGGCATCACCTGGTGCAACTCCATGTGCAGAGTGGCAGCAGATAAGTGAGCAAAGCTCTGCTCCTTTTCCATTGGAAAGGAGGATATTGAGAAACTGAACAAACTGGGAACTGGAGCTGTAAGTTAGAATTGTGGTCTTGGAATGGTCCTCACTTACATCACCTGCCAAAGCAAAGGGAGGTCGGCTGGATGAAGCTTTATAATGAGTGCATGAAGGAAAGCAGCAGGTCCAGCAGCAATGCGCCCTGCAGGCTGGGTCTGACCCACACACCTCACAGTGCAGCAGTGGCAGGGCAAGGTGAGCAGGCTTCCCATTACCACAACTTACTGATCTTACAGCATAGCATAGCGCCTGCCTGCAACTGAAGGTGCTTTACCACAAGTTATTATGCTAATGCATGGAAACAGTAGAGATTTAATGGCAAAAAACAAGCTAGAAAACGCAATAAAATTTAAATGAGCCACCACGGTACAAGAATACAACGTTTTCAAGTGCAATGCAAAGTATTCTGTTAAAAACAGTCCTATTCCATCTTTGCTCCTTCCCCTCTAAACCCTTCCTTCCAATGGGAGCCACCTCCGAGCTCCAGCCCCATGGGCACAGCTGGCCTTTACATCTGGGACTGCACCACATAGAGGAGGAGAGCTCCGCACATCTGTGAGCTGTGCATCTCCAGTAATGGGAAAAGCTAATCCCCTAATGACAGCCCAGGCTCTACAGTTCCACTTCTGGCAGTTACCAGAGTGGGGAAAATAAGCAGATAAAAATCTTTCATTTCTTCCAGGGTCAGTTACCTAACTGTAATTGCTGTGACTTATCAGTATAACTGCAACAGTCTTCTCTGTTCTCTGGAATCAACTGTTAATGAAAAGTATTCAATTACATCAATACAAATATCCATTACATACAAGCTGTTCCATTCAAATTCATTTGTTATTTTAGTTTTTTTTAAAAAGACTTCTTCATTTTGTTGCCAACAACGAGAAACAAACTGTATGAGCCAACCCTTACGAGGTTGCTTAAAACCCCACTTCTTTTGCAACTGCCAGGCTATATAGCAAGACATCGGTGCTTCAGCAGAGACTGTGGATGCTGAAAGATGTCAGCACAAGCAAATGAGATATCCCTGCATGTACCAACATAGATGCAGTGCTGTGGGACACCAGAATCAATAGGAAACAAGGCACAGCAGCACCTTGCTCATCACATTCTCTCTCCTTCCCTTCAGGCAGGAAGAGATGCACTGACTTCCTCTCCTTCCCAGCCCATCTGTTGGTTTTGTCCCCATTTTGCAAGGCAAAAGCTGTTGTACCATCACTGCAGGCTTCAAGCAACCCGCTCCTAAAATCCACTGGACAAAGACATCACAAGGTGCCCATGACATCCACTGCACTGCTTTATACCTATTAAATATCCCAGACCAACACACATATATTTTAACCATGTTAAGCCTCCGGAAAGCAGACTGACCTCACCACCTCTGCAACCAACTTTTCTCTCTTTCTTAAGTCTGCCCACCCTCACTTCTCTCTCTCACAGCCTGCACCGAGCCTTGCTGCAGTACTTCCTTGTAGGTTGCAATAAGCAGAAGCTAAGTAAGGTCTGTTTGCTGCCTCTGCTCCTTCCTGGCCTGCTCCCAACAGGTCCACGTACGTCCTGCAGCCCAGTGCCAGGATGGGACGCAGCACTCTGCCAAAGCAGGATTACTTGCTGTGCCTTGCAGGCTGTGATCCTGCAGTTATATTTAGTTGTGTGATCGAGCTGAGACGTCACAGCTCGAGGCTCACTGTAACACCCGGCTTTGGTAAAATGCTGCCTGATCTGCAGCTTTCCAACCCCTATCTGTGTGATTCTCCTGCACAGGCACTCGTACCTCCTGTTTACAGAGCTCTTAGTGTGGTTACAATAACTAAACGCTGATATTTGTGCCGGCTTGCTGGATGCATCCATCCATCCCCACCCTGCATGAGCTCTTCTCAAGTCACTTCTCCCAGCAGTTCACCCCAGCACCTGCCAGTGTCACCCAGGCACCTTTCCATGTGCTGCTATGGGAACACCCAGCACACAGACAGCACGACAAGCACAGTATTTTTGCACAACTGCTCCCTGACCAAAGGCTTATTATCCTGCAGGAAAAAAGAAAAAAAAAACAACAACAAACCACCCAACTTAAACTGATGTGACACATTATATTGTTGACAAGCCCATACCAACTAATACAATTTTCTCCTCCATGTTTCCAAGTAATTCGATTATTTTTCCAGTAGTTTTCCAGAACATGAAGTTAAGCTGACAGATGGCCTTGCTTCACCTTCTACCCTTCCATATTTCATCCTACCAAAGGCTTTTGTTTCACCAAGTCCCGTCCACGCTCCATCCAGGTCATTCACCATGTGGATTCTCACAAGCCAACCTTAAGAGACTCATGAGATCAGCAGTTCATTGCAGTAGGACTCACCTATTTTTTGATGGAAGATCTTATCAAAGGTTAATTCACCCCTTTCCTCGAGGTACTTCTGCATGACGCTGCGGATGCTGAAAGGGAGAAAACAAAAGAGGCAATGAAGCTGCTTCTTTTAACAAGACTCTTCACATGCTTTGGAGAAAAGGGTCATTGCAATGAAACACCCACATAAAGGCCAACCTGGACATCACAGCTCAGCCATATCTCTGTATTGGGCCTTCCAGTCTTAGCCAGCACCATGCAAATGAAAGCACAAGTCAATGGAGCCAGCATCAGGCCATTCACACGGCCATTGCCATACATCACTTGGAATATCAGCCAGTTGGCTCCATCAGGAGCCCGGCTTGGCTGCGGTGCACTTAACATCTCCTTTGGGCTAATTTATAATGTCACAACCACTCATTGAAACCGCATTAACAAAGATTCTCTTTATTTGTCAAGCAACGTCAATATTCCTTTTTAATACAATGCTATCAAAAATTCATATGGGCAGCAACACAAGTCCATAATCATCAAATCAATGCAGCACGGCGCTGCTGTGCCATGATACCACCGTGTCACAGCAGCATCCAGCCAATATTCCCTATTTCCTTTCTCTTGTTTCCCATTTAAAAACTGATATTTTCATGCACACTTGGTAGTTTTTAATCAGAATAGCCACAGATAACCCACAGAACAGATCCCTGTCCTAAATAAGGCTGTAAAACCACTCACACCTCTATAGAAACATGGCTGAGCACCTGATCCCTGCAAGATGCTCCAGACTACTCTATGCCAGGGAAAGGAAAGGAACAAACTAGCACTGAAATGCAGCAGAGCAGGCTGGCTCTCACAGCCAAACCCTAATGCTTCATGGAGGAGGAAAACCAGATGGCTTGGGGTGTTTGGCACCCCATGAGGATGATGCTCTGGTCCCAGCTCCAGTTCCCATGCAAGCAGCAGACCAGCACTAACAGAATGAGCCCTTCTCACAACAAGGGTGCTGAGAAGGGCTCTGCTCTGCCATAGGGATTGAGCAGCAAAAGAGCACATTAAATCTGAGTCTAGACAACAGGAGGAGAGAATGAGAAATGCAACGTGTGAGCGAAGTGCCCTTGGGAAACACACCGTAATGAACACATCTCTTCATCAGGGCTGCTCCTGTTCCCATACCCAACCATCCGACCCTCACCCATATGTCAGAGGTGAAGATATTACAGGGCTGGGAAGAAGCAAAGCAGAGTCCACACATCCTTCAGCTGGATGGAACAATCCGCAGCAGAGCCCAGCCCATGCCACAGGCAGGAAGGAAGGCTCCTCCGCTCCCAACGCCAACCCATTAGCTGCCCTGCAGGAGAGCAATCCGCCACTAAAAGCCACACTTTGCAGACAAGTGGCCATTCCTCAAAGGCTCTCCCTGTCCAAATGTGCTCTCAGCACTAATGGGAGCCGTGGCCTTCCCGCGGGTCAGCTCGGTTCACAGCACGACCCACCTCGATGGCAATACTGAAAACAAGCGAAACAAAAGCTGGCTGAAAAACGAAATCCAGGGAGACTCCAGAAACAAAAGCACATCCGACCGTACTGGAGAAAAACCTTTTGTCTGTATATTATTTTTACTTCACAGGGGAAGAAAATAGCGAGCAACAAAAAAACTCAGGGATGCTCAGCTTGCTGTCCGCACGCTATGGGTGTGCTGAGCTGACAGGGCGAGTACACAGGGCAGAAATCAATGGGTAGACTTAGAACTATAGAATTAGACTTAGAATTATAGAAACCCTAAGCTATAAAGCAGCTTTGGTTGGAAGGGAACTTAAAGATCCTCTGCTCCATCCCCCTGCCATGTGCTGGCTGCCCCCAGCTCAGGCTGCCCAGGGCCCATCCATGGCCTGGGGCACCTCAAGGGATGGGGCACCCACAGCTCTGGGCAGCACTGCCAGGGCCTCACTGCCCTCTGAGCAAAGAACTGCTTCCTCACATCCAACCTCAATCTCCCCTCTTTTAGTTTAGAGCTGTTCCCCACTGTCCCATCCCTACCATGCAGGAAGGCAGCCAGACACAGCAGGTGTGGGCAGAAGGAGCTGCAACAGAGGGAAACCAGCAGCATTCATGTTGATACTTCCTAAAAGTTCTGCTATTAATTTCAGTGATGTACCCATTCCGTCCCTGCGGGTTCATCCTACTGAATAATGCAGGAGTTGCTCTGAAAGCATCTCACACCTCGGAAATGGAAGGCTGAAGAGTGATGCGATTCTATGTGTGCACACACATACATTCCCTATTGGAACAACATCAAGAAGCTATTTGCTGCTGACCTTCTTGCCGTGGTGTCTTAAAGGAGCTTTTTAGCATTTATCCTAAAAGCAGATTCTCTTTTGTCTTGTAAATCAATACAAGTTAGTTGGTGGGATGCTGTCTGGTATAGAGATGCCCACCAGAGCTTGAAAGATACTGATCACAGCCACCTTAATGTACCTGCAAGCACTAATAAGTTCAGCCATAAGGAGAAACAGAGGGAAGACAAGCAGGCAGAACACAGGGACACATCGCACTCCTTCCAGCCACTTCACTTTGCTTCCTCTCAGACTTGTACCCACTTCAGAGTTCATTACAGGCTCCAAGTGATTCTGTTCTCAGGTATCACCAAGCACATGAGACACATTGCCACTGCTATTCCAGCAATCCAGCCGGCAAAGCGAATTCCAAGCCCATAAAGGACCATTGGCCCATCTAATCCAATCTGCTTATCTCCTATTTGTGATGCGCCCGATTGGAAGAGGAAACAAATCATTAGGAGACTGAAAAGGCATTTTTGGACAACAATGAAATAACACAGAAAACATATGTTCCTTTGATTCTTTTTACTTCCTAGCACCCTATAATACTGCTAGAATAACCCTGGCAGCAATGCCATATCCAATTGACTTAATTATTTTAATAGAGAAATCAAAGCAATCATTGGTACTAAATTAATTAGCGCACATGCTCATTCAGCTCCTCACCCCATCAGCTGATGAATGGAGCAGCCATCAGTGCAAGGGAACACTCTGATCCCTCTCTGTGCACGGCACATCCCCACACATCCCACACCCATTTGCACACCGTATTATGGACCAACACACCAAACCCCAGAGCAGGACCAGGCTCTGTCATCCTTCATCCCAATTACACCCATTTCTACCCCATTTCCCATCTCAGCACACTCTTTTCCAAGCCATTGGAAGAGGGTTCCAGTCCAAGTTCACACTTCCAAGCCATTCAGCTGCAGAGAACTGATGCCCAAGCAGATCCACATCCGCAATGAACATTAATGGAGAAAGCCTGCAACCTAAAGCATGGAGCTGTGAGCTCAGCACAGACACCAGCCCTGTGCTCCTTGAAGACAGCCTGCATTACCATTGCTAAAACCTGAAACTAACATAAAAGCTCCTAAACACATGAATTTTGCAAGAATAATTACACTGAACTGTAATGTCAATGGTGACCCCCATCAGAACAGTGGAAAATAACGTGCAAGAGTAAAAGGCTGAGCAACCAAGAATGACACACAGCCCACACCAACTGGGATGCACCACACCTGGCTGTGATTGACTCATTTACAACCACAGGATGTGATTTGAGAGCCCTCAGTGCCTCCCTGCACCACCCAAAGGCCTCCCACAATGGTCAGCAAATACACCTCAATGCAACACCAGGATGGCACATGGTCATTACAATGTATTCTTCCATATCAATGCACTTGAAGGGTTCAGCAATACAAGGTTTACCAAAAGCAAAACAAACCAAAGAAGGCTCAGCCTGTGTCCTGCTAACCCATTACTTGCTGGGACCCTCCAGGTTGCTGTTCTGCCCATTTAATTCAATTAGACTATGCACACACCTGCACCTGACAGGTTCTGATAGGCTTTCTTCTAATTGCATTAATTACCCCCAAACGTTCCTATAGATAAGAAGCTTAACACAGACCTTTCCGCATGACCTCACATTGCCCAGCGCTGTGCTCAGCCCTTCCCTGGCACTGCAGTGCCAACACTCTGCAGTGGTACCCAGAACACAAGGGAGGTCTATCAGCCCTCCACCTCCCCATAGCCATCCTGCAGTGCCAGGCACCCACATTGCATGGTCAGCAATGGCAGCTTCCCCCAGAGCATCCCTCGGTATGGAGCACACAAAGCTGAACCTCTTCCCCAGTTGCCCTCATTTACCTTTTGCTTAATTACAGTATCAGCACCCAAGGGAAGGCCCGTGATTAAAACCCACTGCACCTCCCACATGTTACTGATTTCCTAACAGGCTTAGCCCCAACTCTGTGTGCTATAGATAGCAGTGCTGCCCTGCTCAGCCAAAGCTCTCCAGCAGCACCTCTGCAGTTCAAGTATCCTTATGCTGTTTGAGCTGGAAGGGACCCCCAAAGTCCATCTGTTCCCACTGCCTGCAGTGCTCAGGGACACCCACAGCTCCATCAGTGCTCACAGCCCCATCCCCTGACTGTGGGTGTCTGCAGGGATGGGGGCATGCAGTGAGAACAGGGGAGTGGGAGACCAAAGAGACCTGGGAGAATCAATCATAGAATCAACAGGACACAGAGCTAACTAGTGAACAAGCAGGTTAGAAGAGATGAGAAACTCCTACAACCACAGCAGTATTAGAGAAGCCCAATGGATGCCTGCTCTGCTCTGTTCCCATGCACCCAGAGTGAGCCCCGCACCCACCTCAGCTCCAACCTGCTATTTCCTGCCCCTATTTCCTGCCCCACTCATCTGCACTTCCCAATATGTAAATCTTCAGCTCACAGAACAGAAGGGGCCAACGAATCGAAAGAGCTACTGTTTACTTCTCTTCCCATTGAGCACAAGAAGGGGAACCTACAATTTACAGCCAAAAGCGAAAGACTTCAGTAACCCCATGAAAACCCTAAAGGTTGTAGTGCAGTTCATCGGCTCCTTTACTCATAAACATGAAGTTAAACACTGAGGCTTCGTAGTGGCTGACATTGCAGCATCCCCTCTTTCCTCCCCAGCTACCATCTCTGCAGGCCCTTCTGCCCACCCACCTGCAGAACAGGCCAAGCAAACAAGAGATGCTGCAGCTTTCCCAGCTCCTGGGAATGAAAGAAGGAAACACTGAGAGGCTGGGCTGGTGATTTTAAGCACCAAACCCAAACAACCGTGTTTAAAATCACCAGCCCAGCCTCTTCTCTTAAGCACACGTGTCCCATTGGCACGTTCTGCCCTGGTTCTTCCCAAGCTGTGACATTTAACAGCTCAGGCACACAAACAATCTGAGGATGCTCCACATGAACCCAGCAACCAGCAGCCCCACAGCCAACAAACTTCACCCTCACAGCTTGGTTGCTGCTGAGCCTTGGCCCGCAGCCTTGGAATCTGCTCTTGCCCTACAGCTCTCGCCTTGCAAACAAGCACTGCAGCAAACCCATCCCCTTTTGCTTTGCATCACTTAACCCACAGACACAAAATGGTGCCAACAGGTGCACAGGGCTCCAACAAGAGCACGACCTGCAGGGAATAAGGAGATCTTTGCAGCATTGCTGGAGCAGACAGTGCAGGAGCTGCAGCACATCCATGCTATTGCCTGCTCCTGGCTATGCAGCATGGCTGTGGTGCTGCAGGGCCCTGCTGTGCACATAGAGAAAGCCAAAATCTCCCTGGGGAAAGGGCTCAAGTGCAGACCCAGAGAGGAACGGAGGCTTTCTGTGCATGGCGGTGGGTTTTGTGCTGTTACTATACCAACCTGCATGCAAGCAGTTGATTTGTATTATATAATTGTACATGGATCCTTCTGCCAGTAGCACACGGTATTTAAGTATGCCCAATGCATCGTGTTGATTCTAACAGAGGGGGTTTGGGGGGAGGGAGATAAATAAGATACACCAACAAAAAAAAACGGCCAGAAACCAGCATGAAGACATCTGACACCAGAGCAACAGTCGCTGCTTCCTCCTGAGTGAGGAAATCCCTGCTCTGGGCCAAGCAGCGCCCATTGCCAGCCCCCCCTGGCCCCAGTCGAGCCGCTGCTTCCCGTGCCAACAACGGCTGCAAACCGCTTCCCACCTTCCTCCGAGCACCGGAGCCGCTGCTCTTATCTCCATCGATAATCAGCTCGGTTTGCAGACGGGTCCTTTCACATCCAACCCCGGGTGTGCGGCGGTTCGGCCGCATCGCATCCCTGCACGGAGGAGCCCCGTACGATGCCAAACCATGGGCACGGAGCGGGTGCACCTGCCGGGGCTGCAGCCTGCGGGCAGGTCGTGCCCTATGGGCACAGCACGGAGCTCAGAGCGAGATAACTGCTGCCCGGTACTGCGAGCTGAGTGCGGGCACAGCGAGAGCTTACAGCGCAGCAGGAAAGCGGTCCCAGCTCCGGCTGCACTCGCCCCATAGGGGCTGGAAGGGCAACGCGGGGCTGACGGCTTCGTGCCCGTCCTGCGGCACGTATCTGCCGGCCCGACGGCTCGTCCCGCTGGCTGGCACCGTGCATAGCCGTGCATAGCGGGCACAGCGGGCACAGCTTCCCGAGCTGCACAGCCGGGCACAGCGCAGGGACCGACGCTCCCCCGGCAGCTCCGGGTCACGGCGGATCGGTGCTCCCGCATCCCCGCTCCCACCAACCCCCCCCAATACCCCGGCTGCCCCAAAGCAGTCAGCAGTCGCTGCCCACCCCCCCATACCCGGAGGTGCCGATGCCCGGCGCGGTTCGGGCCCCTCCACGACGGACCGTAACCCGGCGGTACCTGGGCTCGGGCAGCGTGATCTTCTTGCTGGCCCGTGCTGCCGGCGTGCTTTTGCTCTTCTCCATCGCCATCAGGTAGCTGACATCGGCCAGCACCGCCTCCAGGTCCGCCATGTTCCCGCTCCAGCCGCCGGGCTGCAGATGGAGGCTCGGCCGGGCACAGCCGCCCCCGAGACGGGGAACGGCGGAACGGGCTGCGGGGTTCGGCCGAGCGCCTCCCGCGTGCCTCGGTGCCGAGCGGCTGCTGCGTGCGTGCAGCGCGGCGGGGCCGCTCCCCGCCCTCCCCCTGTCTCAGTCTATCTCTATCTATCTCTATCTCCCCCCCTCCCCACCCCAATCTCCCCTCCCGGGTCTCTCCTCCGACCCTCAGCCCGCTGCCGCCCAGCCGGGCGGGTGGGATACCCCCCCCCACCCCCAGCGGGCGCAGCAGCCTCAGCCGGGCCGCCCCGCAGCGCCCCCCGCCCCGCACCGCCTCCCGCGGGCGCTCGGCCCCGGGCTGCCGGTGGCGGCCATGGGGCTGCGGTGCGAGGGGCTGCGGCGAAAACGCGGACCTGGATCGAGCGGAACGGGAGGGGATGGGGGGGGGGGGGCCAATAAGATAAAGTGTGGGGGGGGGGGCGGTGAGCTGACGCGCTGCTGCGCTGAGCTCGTGTTCTTAGTGCTCTCTTCCAACCCTTATTTATGATCACGCTCTTGTATGAACCCCACGGCTCCGTCCCCATCCCCACGTGCAGCCCGGTGCTGTCTGCGTGGCAGCCGGCGCATATGCAGATTTTCTCTCCTCTCTCTCTTTCTCTCTCTCTTTTGAATTTCTTCAAATATGTCACAAATAATTGGCTGAATGAAAGGCGAAGTCAATGACAAGTCTGAAGGGTTCCAACTCAGCTTGTTGTGAGCTCTTTTCAAGTGCCGCCACTCCTCCTTCCTACGGCTTTCTGAAAGCTAATGATCTGATTAGAGCCGGGGAAGGCACAGAGCCGCCGTGACAGCAGCGAGCAATGGAGCGCGATGCTGGGCAGCTCTGTGCTCCGTGGGCAATAGGGCTGAGCTCCGGGCTGTGCCCCTCCATGAGCACAGAGCAAACAGGATCCCATTGTGTACCTGCCTTGTGATACGGGCCCTGCTGTGTTGGACTGCTTGGTCTCCAGGCAATATTTCTTCTCCCAGGTGCTGGGAGAGGGATGTGCAGGGAGGTGATGGGGTCACTATCCTTGGAAGGCTTTGAGGAAGGTGGGGATGTGGCACTGAGGGATGCACTCAGTGAACATGATGATGGGGATGGGTTGGGTTTGTTCATCTTGGAGGTCACTAAGAGCCCACCTGCTCCCTGTTGGCACGCTGGAAAACCCTTGCAGAAAACCCCTTGGAAATAAAGGCAGTGCCATGCAAAGCTCTCCCCGCTCAGCTCTCTTTCTGGGCTCTTCGTGTTCAATGTCTGTTTGCACTGAAGTTGGCTCTGGCTGCCTTGGCTGATCATTCACCCGAATCCAATATCCCACACCTGGTTCCCGAACCAACCACGACACTGACATTAACAGCAAGGCAAACAGCAGCAGGAGCCAAGTCCATGGCGCTGCCACCACCACAACCACCCCCTGTCCCCATCCCCTGTCCAGCTGGGAGGGAATGCCCCCCCCTGCCCCCCCCCATCACACCCCAAAGATGAGGGACAAAGGAGGGCCTACTCCATCCCCAGAGCTCACAGAGGCACACCATGCTGCTGTCGTGCTGCTGCTTTCCCTACTGGGTTGCATTGCTTCATTGCAGCCAAAGTTGGGAGCTGTGCATCAAGGTGCCCATCCAGGTGCTGCGGCTCTATGGGCAATCCCCAGGGAAGCATTGGCACAGCAGAGGGACACGAGCAGCACTGTTTGTGCTTCCCCCACATCAAAGGGGCCCTTGTCTGGATCCTTCTGTCTGTAGCCTGGAGGAGAAGGGGAAAGATTGGTTCCTATTAATAGCCCCGCATCCCACCAGATCCCAGCCTTGCGAGGAGCCATGAAAGACTGCGGCATCTGATGCTCTGAATAAATGAGGTAATTTGGGCAGAAACGTGTGTTCAGCAAGCCCTGATTCCTGCCTTCCCCAGTCTGGGAGGAGATGGAAGCACCAGAGCAGAACAGCTCAGAGCCTTCATGCCCAGAGAGCGGCCCAGTGTGGCTGCTGCAAACCCCAACAACTCCCCACCCCACAGCAAAACCCCACCAGCTCTCAGTGCTGATGGCTGTACTGAGCCCAGCACAGGCTTTGCAGGAACGTGGACCATCTGCCAAATGATTCCTCTGCCCTCTCGGCGCCCTTGTAAAGCACACCAGTAGGTGATCTTCATTTCACAGCTGAGGAAGCTCAGCTCCAGAGCAGCCACCATCCCTACGGGGTTGGGAGAGGTGCTGAGAGCACAGCTGTAGCACCTCTCAGCTCCCAAGCTCTAGCAATGCTGAGAGCATCTTTGCTGCAGGGTGCTTTGGGTTGCCCTCCAAACGAGCTGGCATTGCCACGCACGGAGCTCAGAGCAAACAAGACCTGGAAGTGATTGCAATTAACCACTAAAAGCAATGAGCTCCTTTCTGCTTGAGTAGAGCAGGGAAGGGCTACATGCCTGTAAACCACACGCAGCAGGACACAGAGCACCCTGCTTGCCACGCAGCACGGCCCCGTGCCTCAGCAGATAATGATCTTTGCCTTTGGACTTAATCTTCTCTCTTAATTGCTTGTCATCCGGAAATCTCAGAGGGAGCCAAGGTGGATGTTCCCCCTCATGGGATGCAGTAGGTCCAGTCCTTTCCTGCTGTGGTCCTGCTGCAAGTGTGTGCACAGTGCACCCATGGCACCCAATGAGCCCATGGCACCCAGTGCACCCAGGCGCCCCATACTTGGCCCCACAGCCATCACCCAACCTTGCACCAACGTGTGCATCTTCATTTGGAGCAGCTCTTGCTCCTTGCTTCAATGACAACTGAAGAAAGGACAAACCTGAGGAGGAATGTAGAGAACCAGAGAAAATCGCTGTTCGTTTTCCCCCTGATTTCTTAAGAACTCCCCCAGCAGCTGATCTCTGCAGCACCGCCATAATCCGGTGATACATTTTAATCCCATTACGTTGCCATGCGGCGGCTCACAACCCGCTCGGCCTATGGGGAACAGATGTTCCCTAATTGGCAATTCCGCTGCCCAGGAGTTGACATCACTGAAAATAGTTTCTTTGCCTTTCGTGTTGACATTGAAAGCGAGACCCCACAGCGGCTTTTACAGCCCCCAAATTGCATAATGGCAGTGGTGGCTCCCACTGCAATTACCCACCTCCAGCTGCTGCCTGTTGGACTCGAGCAGTGATGCTGGCACTGGACCGCTGCAGGAGCAGTCGTGGTGCTGCTGCCTGATTACAGATGCCTTTGGGTGAAGCTATTGGAGGTGAAGACAGGATGCAGCTCAGGGAACTGCAGGGCTGCTCCTGGGTTTGGAAAGCAAGCAGTGCTTTCCCATTGAGGAGCCCAGCACAGCCCCAGCTCATTGCAGCCTTCTGAACTTGAGCTCATCATTCCCACCTCCTGGTGCCAACTGGGACCATTCCAGGCACCTGTGCTCACCATGTAACCATACCCAGCTGTGCATCCCCACCTCTGCGTGCCTTCAGCCCTTCTTCTTATTCAACATTTGTTTCTGAGCTGAACGTTTCCTAAGGGAGATTTGGGAAAAATACTGCTGCAGGGCACGGGGCAGGAGCCGCCAAATCCCCACCGCTGCTCTAATCCCCTGATACATGTTAATCCCATTATGTCTCCATGTGGCTGTTTCCATTTCTGGCTTTGGAAGATGTGATGTTTCTTAATTAGCATTTTAGCTGGATGGGAGGGAGGTTCATTTGCTGGAGGAAGCCCAGAAAGCCATGAAGCTCCCCTGTCTTCCTTCTCCTCCCTGTTTGTGCTGGTGTTGGGAAATAAAGGGCACAAAGAAAGCAAACCATGCTGGGCACTGCACGGAGCAGCAGGATGTAGATGTGGCCATGTAGATGTGGATGGTGGGTGCAGGTTCTGCCATCACCCCACTGTTCACCTGGTGAGGAAAAATCAAGCTGAGTTTGACAGCCTGGAGAACAGCTTTAGCTGCAGTCTATTGGCACGGCAGCAGAACCACCCACAGGCAGGGAGAGCTGCACGGCCGCCAGCACAGCAGCAGTGCCACTTGAGCAGCAGGTTTTAGGGACACCGTAAGGGACAGCCCCAGTGGGGGCCAGTGTGGGATGGCAGCCACCTTATGTTTCTCAATACAAGTCAATTAAAAATCAAAGCAATCAGCAATGGCACAGTCCTGCCTGGTACATCCTGCACAGCCACATGCTTGAACACGGCTCTGGAGGAGTGCTGGGCTCCATGGGGGGGGTTTCCATGGTGGCAAACCCTGCAGCAGACATGATTGTGGGTGCTGCAATGAGGAACTGCCATCACCCTTCTAAGGCAGCACTTATTGCTCACATCAGCTGATGGGGGGATGGGATGGGATGGGATGGGATGGGATGGGATGGGATGGGATGGGATGGGACGGGATGGGATGGGATGGGACGGGATGGGATGGGATGGGGTGGGACGGGATGGGATGGGATGGGGTGGGATGGGATGGGATGGGACGGGATGGGTTGGGATGGGATGGGATGGGATGGGATGGGATGGGATGGGATGGGATGGGATGGGACGGGATGGGATGGGATGGGGTGGGATGGGACGGGACGGGACTGGACGGGATGGGATGGGATGGGATGGGATGGGATGGGATGGGATGGGATGGGATGGGATGGGATGGGGTAGGATGTGATGCACCGGAATAAGATGCGTGCAATGGAATGTGATGGGATGTAGTGAGATGCACTGGGATGCGCCTTCCCTTGGCAGATGCAGGTGATGGGGCCGGGGTTACCAATGAGCAATGGTGAGTCAGAACAGGAGCAAGTGCAAAATAACAGAAGCACTTGCTCAGCGCGTTGCACTCAGCCAGGAAATCACATCTCCTCCCACATGGGCCCTGCAGCAGGCAGGGTGCAGCCCACCCCCATGGAGGAAGGCGCCCAGCCAGGGCCAATCCTGCTCCTACCCGTGTCATGGTGCTGTATCTCTTCAGGTCACAGAGCCCTGGGGACAGCCATTGGGAGAGACAGGACCCCGTGCTGCTGGACCCATTGGCTTCCATTACTCCATCCTGGCAGGGCCAGAGAAGGGCAGCACTCACAGCATACTGTGGTCCAGCACGCGGCACTAGGATGTGTATAACAGTGTTATTTACACCCTGGGGTCATGAAGGCTGAGGGCAGTGGAAAACCCAACCTCAGCCACATCTGATTCACCCCAGGCCCCATGTGAGAGTGGTGAGAGGGAAATCCCCCAGCAGATCAGGTCAGGGAGGTGCCTCCTCCAACACACTCACATTTTCCCCTGCTGCTGTCGTTGCTTTCCCTTGAGACCCCCTGTGTCTCCTCACCCCACTCTCACAGTGCTGTTTCCCCCCTCCCAGATTCTGTAGTTTCCTCCTGACAGCCCAAACCCCTCTGCTGGGACCCGGCAATGGCAGCAGCACATGGGCAGTGTCAGCACGCTCATCAAACCCGTTTCTCCCAGCAGAAATGCTCAGTGCTGGGATGGTTCTGATGTTTTTCCCTTGGCACAGATATCTGCAGGCAGCCGGTTCCGCCGAGGCGACGCAGCGAGGCGCTGCCAAGCACGATGCACAGCGGGGCTGACATTTCCGAGCGGCATTTGGTGGATGATTAATGCTGCACAGTGTGGGGCTGTGCCAGAGCCGATGGTGATGCGGGGCATGGGGGTGCAAAGCCCCACTTGTAGGGCTGACAGCCCCTGGTGTCCCCATTTGGCTGCATCGGTGCCAAACCCACAGCAGAGCATCCCCATGTGCAGGGATATGGCTGCTGTGCCTGTGTCTCCATCAGACCCCATTGGAGCCCATGCTTGGGTACAAGTGATGCACTCAACCCAGCTGTGCCACCCACCCTTGTATCCTGCACCTCTTGCTCCAGGTGCAGCTCTGCGTGCATGCACTGCAACATGCAGCCATGGTGATGCTGCAGGGGGGAACCAAGAAATGCTGCAGCTGTGCAGTCCCCACAGCCCTGCATGCAGTGCTGCACTGGAGCCAGTACTCAGCAGCTCAACTCAGAGTGCAAATGATTGAGGTGCTATTTAGTGTTTTTAATGCTAAATTTCAGGCTTATTATGGGTTAAAGAAGTCATTAAGCAACACTATTAAGCATCAGTAGTGCTTAATAACTGCTTTATTAAGCATTGAGGTATCCACCCAGCCACCAGGGTGCTCTGAGGACAGCTGTGCAGGCTGGACACCCACCCATAGCCATGCACCCTGCAGACCCCACGGTGATGCGAGCATCTCCATCCCCACAGCCCATACACAGGGAGGTGACCACTGGGTGCCCACCAAGGAAGGACCCGGACCAGCAACTTTGCAACTCCAAGCTTTATTCGGTTGCGGTGTGACTCACACGGAGGGAGATGGGAAGTGAGGCCGTGGGGGCAGCGGCAGGTGGGGGCAGCGCTCAGCCCCCTGTGCCCGGCAGTGCAGGGCCTTCAGTTGGAGGGGTGATAAGCGCCGCGCTGATGCCACTGCATGTCCCGAATGCGCCGCACCGACTGGATCTGGGGGTGCTGGGCACCAAACTCGGAGCTGTCTTTGTAGTCACCCTTCTCAAAGAGGTACTGGTAGCCTCGGTAGCCAGGGTACTGATAGCCCACCCACCTGCGGGCAAGCACAAGGCATGACTCAATGGCCACGGCACGGCCCAGTGGCCACAACACAACCCAATGGCCACAATACAACCCAATGGCCATGGGATGGTCACGGCGTGGTGCCACGTGGGCACATCACTGGCTCCCCTCGCCCCATACTCACGTGCCACTCTGCACCCTCACAGAGGAGACCTTCTCCTGGTAGCCATGCGCATGGAAGCTGGGCACATCGTCATCGATGATCTCAATTTTCTTGCCGGTGAAGCTGGGGTTCTCATACAGCACAATCTTGTGCTCCTGGCTGTCCTGCAGTGGGGAGAGTGGAGGTGGGGATCAGCACTGCCAGCCCCAGGGCTGGGCAGGGGGCAAAGCTTGGGGCCATGGGGAAACTGAAGCAAGGGGTCCCCCGCCACACCCCCCAGCAGCCACCCTCAGCTCTCGGGGCACCACTCCCCATCCCAACCACCCCCTGGGGGTCCCTGAGTTCTGCCCCTCCGCCCGCGGGGCTGGGGAGGGCGGGGGAAGGCGGGGGAAGCCATCGGGCTGCAGACCTTGGTCTGGCGGGTGGGTAGTGGCTGTCGGGGTGCTCTCACCACTTTGATGGGTCTCAGGGAGGTGATGCTGTCACTTCTCCGGCTGTTGGTCCAGGAGTCCCAGCGGGGATACTCCCCCTTCTCAAACACAAACTGCTCACCCTTGCAGCTTGCCTGCTCGTAGCCCACCCAGCTGGAAGGGAGCAGAGGGTGGGCTTCAAGGGAGGGCTGGGATGAGCCCCCCAGCCATGCCCCCTCTTCATCATCCTATAAAACCCAACGAGCACTGCAGTGCAGGGGGAGCAGCCTCCATCTAAGGCAAACCCAGGTATATCCCTCCCCCCTGGAGCCCAAACCTCCACCAACGTACGGTCCGGAGTGCACCAGAATGGAGCCCACTTTGTCCACACCGGCATCCTTCAGGTTGGGGCAGGCACCACTGAGCTCATGGCAGCGGCCCTGGAAGTTCTCCTGCTCGAAGATGGCAATCTGCAGGAGAACGGGGCCATGAGAGAAGGGCATGGCCCACACTGACCCCAAAACACAGGCACTGACCATAGGGCCCCCCACCCTCATGGCACAACCAGCCGCCAGCTCAACACTGGTTTCATGGTTCAGTGGGGCAGCAGGAGATCTCATCTCAGATCACATCTGTGGGGATGGCAGGGGACTGGGATCAGATCCCAGGTCCCTGGGGTGCCTTGGTCGTAGACGGGACCCCAAAGGGCAGAGCAGTCTCATGGCCACCCCAGCATTGGAGCTGCAGTTGGGGAGCCCAGAGGGGCTCAGGGTACCCCAGCCCCACAGACTGACCTTGGAGCTGGCGGGCTGCTGCTTGGAGGCCGGCATCTGGTGTTCGGAAGCCATGCTCAGCTGGGCACGCTGCTTCTTCGGGGGGAAGCTCAGCGTTAGTGGCTACCGGACTGTGCTTGTGGCCCTAGCTCCATGCCCCCATCTGCACCCCATACCCAGTGCTGAACCATGCTGACCCCCAGCCTGACCACGTCCCCCACTGTGCTGCTCGTAGGTTGAAGCCCTGTTCCCCATGGGGTGAGTGAGGATCCCAGCGCAGAGCTGGGATGGGCCCTGTGCACCAAATAGCCACAAAGTGGGGCGGTTCTGGTCAAAAGTCTTATGTCTGACTTAGTGCCCAGCTTTGGGCAGCACTGCCCATGGGTTGCCCAGTTGTCCAGGTGAGAACTACAAGACAGGGTAGAAACGAACCCAGAAAGGATAGGACAAAAAGAGAGAATCCTTACCAGTGAGACCAGTACCGCCTGAGCCAGTGGAGGGCTGGGGCCGAGAGGTGGAATTTATACCGCCTCACAGCAGAACCATGCCCAGACTATTTACCAAATAGCTACAGCATGATTCAAAGCGAGAATGCTGGATTAAACCCCAATGAAAACCTCGGTCAGCTGACCCCGCCGGGCCATTGTCTCCCGAAACCCCCAAGTCGGAGTTATTTCATTAGCTTTCACATTCGCCTCACCCGCTTTGTTGGGTTTGTTGGCAAGGAGATTTGGAGTTTGCATGCATCAGCCGAATGCATGCCAAGACCCAGAGCGACCCTTGTGTGAACAAAGGCCCGCCAGCCCTGCTTCAGGAGTTTTGGAGCCAGGGAATTGATCCCTCCGACAAACCGCCGCGAGCGCCCCAACTGCTGCCCTCAGCACTTCCCTCCTGCAATGCCAACCCGACTGCAAACCACCTGAGTTACCCAGCACTGTGTTAAGCTGGGTGAGCTCTGGGGGATCCTCCTGTAGCCCCAACCCCTTTTTGGGGCCCCCAGCAGTGACTCAGTGTGGGTCCCATCAGCACATGGGGACAAAGACGCTGTTGGATCCTGCAAGCTCTGCACCTACACGGTGCCTGCAGGATCCCACTTGTGTCCAAGCTGTTTTTCCTGGGGAGCTCATGGCTCTGAGTTCCCCTAGCAGCAGCAGACCCCTCCCCTGTCACCCCTTGTGGCACACAGCATTAGCACAGAGCAGAGTAGCACTTCCAGGGTGTTCTGCAGGGTCTGTACCCCCACCTGCAGCTCCTCCTGTCCCAGCATCATGGAAGGACCCCAGAGCTCCTCTGCCTGGGGATGTCCATCAGCAGTCAGTGTCACAGTCTGAGCACAGTGTGGGGCTCAGGAAGCCCCACCATGGGGCCACATAGAGCTGTGAGTGCAGGAAGCTGCTTCACATGAGGGATGGCTTTTGGCAGTTCTGGTACATGATCTATTGATGAAACATCCAGAGCAGGATCCTTCTCCATCCCCAGTGCTGGGGGCAGAGCCATACAGTGTGATGAGTAGCCCCATGCTCAGCTGCCACCAGCATCCCACACAAGGGAACCCCTAGCCCAGGGTGAGGGCATGTGCCCCAGCACCAAGAAGAGAACCATAAAAGTGGGTAGAGAAAGGTCTTTATCTGGTCCAACTCAAACCCACCCCCATTGTGCCCACTAATATGTCCCCATGTGTCCCATACAACCACACATGTGGGGTGTTCAGGCAGCTGTGACCCATCTGCCATCCCTGCTGCCAGTCCCAGACACCATTACCATTTCCATGCCCCATGCAGCTGCTCATGGTACCCACACAAGTGTCAGGATGGGTCCTCCTCTAATTTTAGGACTCACAACAGGGTCCAGAAGTTGGCCTCAAGGCTCAGCCCTCCTGCCTGTCCCATCCAGGGCAGCCCAACCCAGCACTGCAGGAGCAGCAGTGCAGAGCACAGGAGATGCCCCATGCACCTGGTTGGCACCGGGGCCATATTCACAGCCAAGGTCATGCCAGCACTGAGCTCACAGTGGGACACGCAGCACAAAATGCATTTGCAACCAAAGTGGCTGTTGGGAAGAACTGGGGAGATCAGCCTGGGGAGCAACAGCTCTGGAGGTGGCTGAGTGCTGCAGTGTGCAGTGCAGGAACAGCCCCAGGGATGAGGGATGCACAGGAGGCTGAGGGGCTGTGTAGGGCTCTGGGGGGTTTATACGTGGGGCACAGCCCAGCTATGGGTCAGCCCCACTCTGGGTGCTGCACTGCGTGTGAGCTGCCCACGTCCCCTTTGGTCCCACTGTGCTCAGGGGCAGCGCTCCCACGGCCCAGGCAGATGCTTTGAGAAGGGAACAAACCCTTGGCAAACGCCCCGAGCTTCAGCCCCGGGGCTGTTGGTTTTGGATGGCCTCAGCCTTTATGTAACTCCGCACCCACTCCGTGTGCCCCTCCTGTGCCCCATTCCCACCCCAACCACGCAGCGCCGCAGCCTCAGCTCAGAGCTTTATTGAGGTTTTTTGCACAAAGAACACCAAACCGATGGCAGTGGCGGGCAGCATCACCACCACCCATGGCAGGGCCAACGCGGCGCTCAGCTGTTCTCGAAGCAGCCACGCTGGTGCCACTGCTGGTCCCTCACTCGACGCACCGACTGCATCAGGGGCTGGTTGGCGTCCCATTCGTTCCAGTGCCGGTACTCGCCCTTCTCAAAGACGTGCTGGCGGCCCCGGTACCCAGGGTACTCATAGCCCACCCACCTGTGCATGGAAGCAGAGCTCAGTGGGGCTGTGAGGTTACAATGCTGCCCCCAGGACAGGAGAGCTGCCCCATCCCACTGCCACCCTTACGTTCCGTTCAGAGCCCGGACGCTGGCCACGCGGTCCTGGAAGCCGTGAGCCCACAGGCTGGGCACGTCGTCATCCACAATCTCCATCTTGCGCCCGGTGTAGCCAGCGTTCTCAAAGAGGTGGATCTTGTGGTCGGGGCTGTCCTAATTTTAACATGGCTTAGGGATAACCCCAAACCCCCTCCAGCCTTCTGTACCCCCCAGTGCCACTACTCACGATCTGGAGGGGGCGGAGGGACATGAGGCTGTCGCTGTTGTGGCTGTTGGACCAGGAGTCCCAGCGTGGGTAGTCGCCCTTCTCCAGCACAAACTGCTCCCCAGCAAAGGCCTGTCGCTCAAAGCCCAGCCACCTGCAGGGCAGCACGTCACCACTCCCCATAGGGTGATGTGACCCAGGGTAGGTGAACCCCAGTCCCACCCCCCAACTTACGGGCCAGACTCCACCTGGATGGAGCCCACCTTCTCCAGAGCTTTTTCCACCACGTTGGGGAGCTCCTCGCTCAACTCGCACCTGCGGCCCTGGAAGTTCTCCAGCTCATAGATGGTGATCTGGGGGCATAGAAACAGCATCAGCTACTGTGTGCGGACGCGCATCCTGTGCCAGCACAGGGCTGAGCTGAGTCTCGGAGCCCACTAGACCCACACGGGTGTCAGCATCACATCCCCATGCCAGGGACCGTGCTCCTCTGATGGTAGATCCATGGCCTGCTGGCTCCCACCAGCCCTACCATATCCCAGGCACGCTCCACCCCTAGGAACAAGCTCATATTTGGGTATTTTCATCTCAACCCCTGCAGGTGTGGGACCCCACAGCCTCACCCAGACTGGTGTGCAGCACAGAGCAGCACTGGGGCAGATCCCCACACCCTGAGTAGGACCCAGCTGCAACCCCCCCCCCAGTCTGGGGCATAGGGTGGCAAAGGATGGAGGTGACATCCACAGCCCTCAGCCTAAACCCACAAACAGCATTTTGCCACCATTGGAGCAGAGAGCTGCAGCAGTGCTCCATCTCCTGGAGCTGCACACACTGCAGCCCAAGAGGAAAAATCACAGGGAGGTGACACAGGGACTCAGCTGCTGCTGCAGGTGTCTACGCATTGCTGGTGCTCTGATGGCACCCAGGGGTGACACTGACACCACATAGCACTTGGGGTTGGTAACACCACATTAACAATCATGTGCACAAGCAGCGTGTCACCACCATCCCCACGTACCTTGTAATTGCCACCACGCTCACCAGCGCCCTCCCCAGTCACCATCTGCTCGGGGGGACTCTGCTGCTCAGTCATCATGCCTGGAAAACCCAAATCACGGCTGTTAATGCAGCATCGGCTTCAGGTGAAGCACCTGATTGTCCCCACTGCTATAGGGTTAATAGGAGCGGGATCCAAGCAAGCCCCACACGTGCCATTATGGTTAATGAGGGTTAATCACAGCCCGCAGCAGCGCTCCCCACCCCAGCCCAGCTGCACCGCACACCTCTCCTGTTGCGTCCCGCAGCGATGCCCGGCTGCAGCTCTGCTATTTATGGGCTGTGTCTGCCCAGGGCAGCGCTTTGTTCGGATGCTGATGCAGCAGCTGCGTCTGCCCAATTCCATCCATGAGATTTCATCTCAATAGGGCGGGCGCGCGGCGCTGCATGGGAGCAGCATTGGGATTTTCTCCCGGCCGCCCCTTAAAAATGTGCCATAGATTAACATGGAAATCGGCGTCAGCGCGTTCAACAGAGCTTCTTGCCAGGAGCTCTGGAAAGCTCTGCCATCAGCAGCAAAGGGCAGGGCTCAGGCAGAGAGCACAAGCAAACACCGTGCAAAGCATTGCAGCTGTTTGGGGATGCACACTGGGTTACCCCCAATGGGAGCGGGATGGGGTATGGGATGCTGCCCTGGGATCACATCAGAGCTCAACTAATTATGCTCCTCCAATTGACAAAGGAGCTGATGATGCTTTAAGGGCACATTCCCACCTCACCTGACCAGCAGACACAGCACATGGGAAAAGAAGTATAAAAGAAAATCCAACAAGCGTTATTTGGAATGAAAATAGAAGTGTATATAAAGCATATTACAGTCTGTCCTAACAGTCATGACGTAGTAATGCATTTATAGATCTTTTATTACAGCGAGAACCTGCAGAGAAGAAAGTGGGTATATCCAATTCTTACACAATATAAAGAAATAGAGCAGAAAAGACACTTTCCCATTCAACGACATTCTAAAGATGCTTTTTAATTAGACATGTAAGCATTAAACATTTCTCAGTAGTAGGTTGAACTACTAAATACAGTAAGTTTCAGTGCATTGTCCAAGCAGACGTGGAAATGCATACACGTTTGTTCCCCAAACACAGAGCCAACACCGCGGGCAAAGAATCTCTGCCTTCATCCATTAGACCATGGAACAGCCAGCCCTCCAATGAGTGGCAACTGCATCAGCCTGCTGAGTCCTAGAATGAAGCCTGCCTAAGTATTCTGGTAAGCAGGGGGAGTTTACCTGATTTCTAGATCCTTTTTTAAAGTGGGACAGAGCTGGTGAACGCTGCCTGAAAAATTCCAATGGATGTGTGCAAAGCTGACCTCAGATTTGCCTTTTCCACCACCGTCTTAATGAGAAGGGAAGGAAACACGTGCAATTTGTTTAGAATTGGCTACGGGCAGCTCTTCTGGTTGACTCCATTTGAGCAGACGTCCAATGGCTCAGGGCTGGAAGGTCAGGTGAAGAGCTGGGAGTTGGAAGAGGCTTAAAAATGGGACTGGTGCAAGAGCTCTTGTGTGCAATGGGGCACAGCAGCAAAGAAGCGTTTTAATTAGAGAGCTGTACTGATGAAGTACGAGGAGCTGCTACTGAAAGCAGATCTGGGCGAGACACGTGCAGATGGGACCTGCATCCTGACATGCTGCTGTCGTTTCTGTTGAGCGGGGAGGGCTCCTCCAGGAGGAGCACTGGCACATGGGTTTGGCAGACAGCAGCGTTGGTAGATGCACCACTGTGGAATCAGAACCTTCTGAGAAGCCAGATCATAAAGGAGAAAAGGAGAAAGAGTTCAGTGCTGGTGCTGCATCTGCAGGAGCGAAGGACGCCCGCCAGCGGGGCCGGCACAACGGACAGCTCCTTTTGGGGTCGCCTTCCTACGGGTTTGCTGTAAAGAGCACTTAATGGGGGAAAGAATCAAGTGTGCCCTAAATGGACATCTTGCCTGATATGCCAGAATCTGTATTCAAAAGACGAATGCATTGGAGATATCAGCGATATCCGTAACACTCACATTATGCCTGAGGCGTTCTGTAGGGCTACTGGAACCTCAGCCTTAGCAAAAGGAGACAAAGTAAAATCATCTGAGAGACCGGAGATCACGTTGAGGCTATTCCCACACGATCAGCATAAAAATAAAAGCTTAAAACTGGTATTTACAGATCAACGAATAAAAACATGAAGTGGGACTATCCAAACTGCTATTAAAGTGACATTCAACCCTGATATGAGTAGAGCATCCTCCCTCTTCTCTTCCTTTTTTTTTTTTTTTTGTTATAAAAAAACAGTATTTACATTCTTTCATATATATATATTTATATATTTATATGTATATATGTGTGTGTGTGTCTTTTTAAAGAGAACTGGTTGACGTTATTGCTTGATCCTTTTTTTTTCTTTTAGGAAAGACATTCCAATGGAGCAATTATCCCACATGCTGACAAAACACTGAATGCACCACTTCAAGAATGACCGAAAATTAACAATTTGTTCATTAACAACAAAAAATAAACCCAAACCAACAACTGATATTTGTCTGCTGGGCCAGCAGAGCACACGGAACTAAAAGCCAATCAAAAACACCTTGTTATAAAACAAAATCATCAAGTTTCCTTTTGCAACATGGCAGTAAACATCATTTGTTCTTTCACTCTCACATCCCACAGACGTCATTCTCAATAGAAGCTGAACACATATTTCTATTTTCAACCAAAAACAAACAAACAAAAAAAAAGATAAACTTGATTAAAATTCTTATGTTCATAAACAAACACAAAGCCCAGCCTTCCACCCAACAACATCTACCACAAGTCGTACATTTCAGGTGCTGAACATACGGGTAGGAATGAAGTCTTTGTTCAACAGTGAGGGGACTCCTCCAGTGCACAGCACTCCTACATCAAACATCACAATCTTTTGAGACTTTCTGAAAGTTAGAGCTATGAACCACAGGTTCTTCTTCTAAAGTGACCGTCCTCCCATATCCGAAAAGATACAGCTTTGTATTTGACTATGAATATTAAGCAGCTTTCTCCACAAAACAGGAAGGCACCATGCACATAGCAGTTGAGGCAGGAAGCAAACAGCAGCAACATGACGTGAGTTTTAAGTTCAGATGAGTTAAGGCTTCTGTTAAACTTCTTTATCTCCTTCTAGCTAGAATCACTATCTGAAAAGGAAAAGAAAACCAAACAAACTGTTGAAGTAAATGAATGATGTGGTCAAGAAACATCATAGAACATAGCTTGCAAAAGACCACTAAGATCATCCAGTGCAGCCACAAGAGCAGTGAAGCACTCTTTAGAGTCTGCAGTAGTAAAGACCCTCAAACATCTGCTCACTGGTGCAGGGTCATCTTGGTCCTGTCCCATTCAACACACTAAAAGTTCAAGAGCTGCCCAAAATGCTGCTGAAAACCAGCATACTCACATTGTGTACAAGCCTCACTTTACAGAATCATTATCATGGAATCATAAAGGTTGGAAATGACCTCTAACGTCATCTAGCCCAGTGGCTGCGTTGCTGTTGCTCAATGGAAGCACTATGGAATGGCAGCACGAATGGGCTGAGTGGTGTCAAAGCAAAACTGACCACAGAGAATGAGTGTCAATGAATCACAAAAGCTGCTCTGCCTCAGGAATACAGTCTGCTTTAATGCTTACACTTACATAGCAGCTATGCTGACATGTTAAGGAAATATTTTCCATGCTTCCCTATCCTTCCATGTTTTCATTTAGCAAAGCTCTGCTTTCAGCATAAGAACATACCTTTATCAAACCTGATTCTCATAATGGCTCTGTCTCTTCTTTGATTTCAGCTCCTTAAGCCACTGAGGGGATTTTTCTTCTGACCTAAGATATAAAAACATACTCTTTAATAATGAAAATTCATCAGTGAAATAAACCAAAAAATGAATTACAGTTTCCCTCAGGAGCCTCTCACCTTTCCTCCTTCTCTACACTGGAGGGCAGTATTCTGCTACCAGGAGTTCCAAGCTGTGGTTTAGGGGATTTAAACGGCTGAGCAGAACTTGGCTCACCAGGACTCTCAGACTCGTGCCTTTTCCGCAGCTGGGCCTAAAAAGTGGAAATAAAGAACAGGAGTCCTTTTTAAGGCAGCATTAAGACTGTTTGTGCAATGCAAAACGCATCACACATTTACAAAAACAAACGATATTCTGCTTTTTACTTACCTTGAGAACAGAGTGGTCCATTCCTGGAAATATGGGAAGCCTCTGAGCTTGCACAGAAGACAATCTCCCAGAACGCTGTGTCTTTTCTTCCTCATCAGAATCCTCTTGTTGCATAGGTTTCTTCTCTTCTAATCAATCGTTTTAAAGAAAAATATATATATATTCAGCAAGTTTTTCACCTCTAACTTGTTCTAGAACTCTGCTTCTGTTCAAAAACTTATTAAGAATAATGGTAATACACCACTGTAATGAGTTCAGTGCTCCAATGGAGATCAAAGCAATAAACATCCTCAATGCTCAGCAATAGAAAGATTTCTTACTGGCAGACAGAAGGGACAAAAAGGTACTCCTAAGTTAATGAATACTGCACTGTAGGGACCTGAATGTTGCCCTTCAGTATCTAAAGGGGCTGTAAGAAGGGGACAGACTCTTTTGCAGGGTCTGTTGTGACAAGACAAGGGGAAAAGGTTTCAAACTAAAAGATGGGAGATTTAGACTGGATATAAGGAGGAAGTTGTTCACACTGAGGTCAGTGAGGCACTGCACAGGGTGCCCAGAGAGGTGGAGGTGCCCCATCCCTGCAGACACCCATGGTCAGGGGACGGGGCTGTGAGCACTGATGGAGCTGTGGGTGTCCCTGAGCACTGCAGGCAGTGGGAACAGGTGGACCTCAGAACCTCAAACGGTTCCACAGCCCTTTAACCCATTTTCTCCATAAACAAGCTTGTCTTATGCCAGCTGCCAGAACTAATGGAGATGGAAGCTCTCTTTCACTTCAGTCTTCGGTATCTCAAGGCAGCAGAGCCCCCTCCAGGCTCCAAGGAACAGGAGGAAAGACTCAATACAGAGGAAGGCCCAGAGATGGCAGAAAGAGACTGTTGCTAGACTTCAATGCAACTCCAGGTGCATTCCAATATTCAGAAACTCCCACCCTTGCAACCAAGTTAATTACATTACTCATTACTTCAGATAGCTGAGAGATACCTGTGGAATCTTTAAACATCCACGTACTACCCGATTCTTCCGTCAATGAAAATCTGTTGTCATACTCCAGTCCTCTGCTTCTTCTCACTGAGTGGGAAAGAGGAGCCCGATGGCGTCTCTTCTTGCTGAGCTGTACGCGGTTTTTCAGTGCACTGGAGTCCAGAATAGTGGTTTGCTATAAAAAGAAACAAACCCCTTTGTTTCAACCAACCTGAAAATAAAAGTCACCCCCTGCGTAATGGCTCCTCACCCTACTTGAACCAAACCATGCAGTTTAACTGAATGATTTATATTCGCCTGATTATTATTCTTGTTACATAAAGCTACATTAAAGAGAATTAATGATGAGGATATGCTGCATTGTGGCTAACTGGGTGCAACACTGGGTCTTTGATCTCTCTTGGCTTTGGACATCTGATCTGCATGAATTAGTTTCACTAAATTAATTAATAAACAGGATTTGGGTTCCTGAAGCTACTAACAGCTGATGGCCAAGGGGGAGACTGGGATCTAAAAAGGACAACTACACTAAGTCCTGGTGTAGCTAAGGGCTGTAATTTAATTGTGATGACAGACTGCCATCCATAGAAATTCCATGTCAGCTCACCAGCAGCAAGTAGACCACAAGTGAAGCAGCATGACATTGAGAAAGAGCATTACTTCCCAGATGCATAAGAAAGCTGTTAACAAACATCTTTAGCTATAGCCTTCACCCTTAACCTCTTCCAAATCGGAAGTTAGCTGGAAAAAAATCATTATGATAAAGAAAAAGCAGAAGAAAACTGAGGGCAAGTCTGCAGAAAGGAATGCTTTGTGGTGGCTGGTGCTGGTAACAGTAGAGCTAACAGTGAAGGAGAACTTGTCTTTTTCCTCATGATGACTTACATCAATGAAGGAGAAGTCAGTGGTCTTTCCATCAGGATAGGCATCTCCTGGAGGAGGTAACTCGGTTCCATCAGTAGAGTCTATGTCGGTGCTGGAACGGTCCAGACTTGTGCTCCTTTGGTCTTTAGAGAAGTCACAGCGGTCAGCCAGGGAGGTGGGCTCTGTTTGAGAGGACAGGGACGATGGCTGGCTGTTTGGTGGCTGCTTTCTTGTAGAAATGACATCGTTTTCTGATGAAGGAGATTCAGGCACAAAGCTGTGGATGAAGAAAATGAAACCTGTGAGCCTTCAGGGTGAACAAACACACGCAAGGATATTCTGGGTCACACATTAACAGCAGTGAGGTAACCTAAAGCACCGGAATCTAAACACCCTTTTGGAACAATAGGTCTCAGTGTGTGAGATGCACCAAGGCCATGGAAATCCTGGAAGGGAAGCACTCAGGAGCCCATTGCTGAACAACCACCACCAACAACCACTGGGACGTGAGATAATTTCCAGCCTGGCACAGGAAATGCTGCACAGAGCGTTCCAGTTTGTGGGTGGTGAACTCCGCTTCCCTCCTCCAGCAATGGGCCCTGGGATAATTAAGGAATGGTACTAATGAGCTCCAGGGGAAGGCTTGGTCTCACATTCTTTGCCTCAAATGATATTTGCTATCTGCAGCATTAGTGGATCTAAATATCCATTTAAATACAGAAAAACATAGAGAAAAATAGATGGCAATCTGGTCACTTAGCACCTCTAATGGAAATGTATGAGGGCTGTGTTAAAGGACCCTCCCTGATCTCACACCTCCACAAAACCTCTCCCCCTTCAGCAGCTCAGCAACTCACTGCAGCACTCACCCTGAAAACCTATGGGAGAATGCAAGGAGAAACACAGCTCCTCTCCCTGAACCTGCACTGCTGGTTTGCTTCTAATTCATCACCTCACCAATGGGTTCCCTTTGCACAACCCCATCACACTGCAGCACAGCAAGGAGAAACAGCACCATCAGTTCTGCACAGTGGGCTCCTCCAGCTGAAATTAGCTGCAAATTAGGGGAAAAATTCCCCTTGGAACAACGGTCAAATACTGTAACGTAAAATAAGCTCTCAGCTCTCATTATGGTGAGGTATTACGTATCTACTGCTTGATTAAGATTTCACATTTTATGAATATGTTATATGATATGTTGCTTTGAGTACATTCCCAACACTTGCAAATACTCGCTCTATGAAAATCTCTCTCTCGCACGCAATCTGAAAAGCCACTTCCCATAAAAGTTAATTGCTTTTCCTTATGAAGTCTGTTTCAATCTAAAACCAAGGATTTTTTATGACATCAGCTTTGAAATGCTCACTCAATTGCTTGAGAAAATAGCACTATCTCATAGATACACTAATCAGGAACCCAATTCCTGCCTCCAAACCCAACCACGTCCCTCTGTTCCAAGAAGCTTTTTGCAGTGAGCCCAGAGCAGCCCCAATGCCTGCTCCACAGTGACTCAGCCCTGGGTGACAATGATCCTTCCTCCCCCTCCAAGCAGCTCATTGAGCAGCAGGACCATGTATATCCTGTTGCCATGTAGTCATGGTTTATTTTGAAATTCCCTTCCTCTCTCAGAGCAAATGAGTTCATAGGCAGATGCATCAATGAAATGCTCCTAAAGGGGATAAAATAATCCCCTTCGTGGCTCTAGTATTGGAAAATGCCAGAAGGTAGAAGCTTCAAGCAGAGCTGTAGGCATCGATACACTCTAAAGTAATTAAAAACTAAACAGTTGCTACAGAGGAAACAAAATACCAGGATGTGAGGATTGGGAGTTCAATACTTTAATAAACCAGACATTTTATCTGCTGCTTTTCTGATCCTTCAAGTGTGAAATAGCTGCCTCTTCAGGAGCTGAGAGAAGCACCTTGGTTAAGAAACTGATTTCCAAAAACACCTACAAGGTACTAAAATCACAGTTCGTTTTACAGAAGAGCTGGATGTTGGCATGTCACTCTGTCAGCTGAAAGCTCCCCTTGACTTCGTAAGCGATAATATTTATACATATATATGTATTTATAACTCAGAGTTCTCAAGTGTAGAACACACCAAATGGAATTGATATTAATATCTGCTGTAAGAGTTCAACGATACAGCATTTAAAATAAAAAAACAGGGAAAAAGCCATTTCCATATTACCTTGGAGCAGAGAAGACATTGGCTCGAGTAGAGCAGATCATAGAATCACAGAATGGTTGGGTTGGAAGGGGCCCTAAAGATCACACAGTCGTGGAATCACAGCATGGTTGGATTATAAGGGGCCTTAAAGATCACAGTCATGGAATCACAGCATGGTTGTGTCGGAAGGGGCCTCTGAGCTCCCCCAGCCCCTGCCATGGGCTGATTGCACCCACTAAATCCCCATACTGCCAGCATAGCCTGCCTTACTATGGTCAGACCACATCCTTACCTACCTGATGGGGAAAAAGTGGGCAGTCAGAGCAGAGCCTCTGTCCATCCTCAGCTCTACCCATTAGACCCATGTATCACACAAGTAGATAATCCCTTCCTAAACGTGCAAATATACATTTCTAATTGATATTACAGAAACAAATGCAATGCCAAACTCCACTACCTAACTTAGTTAAAGCCACTTTATGCATTTAATCGAGAAAATATACTTTTCCCATATCTTCTATCATTTTAGCACTACAAAATACCATTCTGCTTGTGTTCCATGTGCCAGCAGACTTGTTAGATCTATTCCAGTCAAAGCTGTTTTTGTCACTGCCTATAGAAATGGTGATGCTGCTTTCTCCCTGGGGGATGGAACTTAAATTCCATCCATCCATTGGGCGGATACTTGAGAAATATTCCTTCACTTACAGACTAAAGAAACCTTACACCCACTGCAACAGGAGCATGCAACTTCAGGAATCCATACATGTGCATGAGGACACACATGCTTGAGTGTCTGCAGCAAAAAGCAGCAGGATGGCTGCTTCTCATGAAGTAGCTCAAGCAGAATGTGTGCACAGGACAGAGGGGATGGTGCTGCTCACCTGTCTCCACTGCGTCGCTGCTCGCTCCAGGTGCCATACTGGCTGTCGGGCTCCTGCACCAGTGTGTCTGTGTCCTTGGCTTCGGGGGGCTGTCTTGTGAAGCATTGCTTCAGCTGGTCCTGCAACAGAGCAAATGAAACCCACCATCATTCCTTTATCCCTAGGCTGAATGGCTTCGGTTTTATTTCTCACTGTGGTTTTGAATCGAAGGATTCAACTTAAACGTGGACAAAGGCTATGAGCTCCAAACCACAGCTCTCTACAACACGAACACCAGTTTCCTGCCCAAACAACCCATTCTAAAGGCAGAAACCAACTAGTTTGTTGTTTTAGCAACTCTTATCTCACCCATACAACAACAGGAGTTCTGCACAGAGCCCCCCAAGCACACAGGGGAAATGTCAGCCCTGCTGATGTTTCAAGCTTGCTAGCTTTAAAAAGAGCTCTCAATTTTGAACACTTCCTTTGGAAGACCTTCAAAATAAAACCCATCAATAAATAAATAAGCAGAGGGCCAGATACTAGAAAGCCCTTGGCAAATGGATGGGTGTTACTGGAAAGTTTAAATACAGCACACAAAGTAGGGCAGATTGCAGCGCTGGTGGGTTGTTTTTCCTTTGCTGTGCTCTACACTGACCTTTCACACCTAAAGGAATCATTTGATGAAGGCAGGAGGTCCATGAAATAAAAAGGGAATCAGTGCATCCAAGGACCGTTCCCTTCTGAGGGACAGAAGTGGGCCACCTGCTGCTGCTGGCACCCTCAGTTTGCAGCAGCCCAATGCTCCTTTGCACCAGGACATAGTACTGCTCTACCTTTTCCTTTGCAATTGTGCAAAGATAAGCACTAAAGTTAGTGTTACCCAAACCTTTATACCCACTGCCTTGCACAGACACAAACACGGCTCCCAGTGCCATCCCAGCTGTGTGCTTGTGCCTTTACATCTGTGAATATGAAGGATGCTGCTCTGGGACTGATGATTCAGGACAGTTAAGCAACACAGAAAGCAGCTACTCAAGAAGTTCTACAATACTTGCAGCTCTGAGAGCAAGTGCTTATATCTTCTTATTTTCCCCTTATTCCCCCATGTGTACCATCAGCAATTGCCATTTTCTAGTCCTATCGCACTCCTTGCTGCTGACAAAGTGGTCTATTTTAACACCAAGTGAAATAAAGCAATAAAAGGCTCCGCTATTTGTTCCAATATTACAAAGCACCATTGGCAGACGAGTACAATTCTCAGCCTGCAATACTCAAGGTGCCCATTTGGGGAGTTACACAAAACATATTCCTTGCTTCCCATCTTTCAGACATCCCTGGACCTCACTGCTCATTGGGTGTAATTCTTGACCTCCATTTCTCCATATGCCCACAGATGGAAAGGTTTCCATCTATCCCCATACAAGCCTGCAGCAAGGCACTTCTCCAGGCAGTCTGATGAATGTCAGAAGAAATTGCCTTGTTGCCCTTAGAAACCACACGGCGTTTCCTCTCCCTTGGCATGGATTCATGGTTGGGTTCCCACAAACTCCCCTTGTAGTCCCTGTGCTGGGGCAGAACCAACACTCCTCCAACAGACATGAGCCCTCAGGGAACACATTGCCCATTGTTTATAAAAAACACTGTGTTATCACAAGAATAGTGGTTGTAAGGAGAAAACATGCACAACCCAGATAACAGCACCATCCCAGCAGCAGCAGGAAAGACATTCAGACACAAACGTGTTGCTCAGAGCTCTCTGAGAGCTCGACATGTACAGTGGTTCACGGCTGAAATGCTTTTAGACAGGAGTGATTCCAAATTAGACTATACAGATACATTTGCTTCTGCTGGCATTACCATTTCCCTTGGAACAGCTTAGTGCTCCTGACACGAATGGAGAGAGCACTGGAAGCTTTAAAACATGACAGCAAAGAGAACCTAACAGAGCAGTTCTGCATGTACAAGTGATGTTCTTTGGGCCCAGCCATTGCACAGCTCGCCGTGCCCTATGCCATTCACTCACACCAACCACAGCAGAACAAACAGCCCAGCAGAACAAACCTGTGCTGCTTTGTTTTTCATGTGAGATAATGAATAACGTGATGAAGTTGTGCAAGTGGCCCATTCCTTCTCTGTATATCACTCAGAACAGACCAAGCTCAAAAGGAAGAAGCGTGCACAACCAGAGCTGGACACTGGAAGTTCCTCAAGAAACAGAGCATCATCCATCAAAACAGATACTTTAAATAGGAAAGGCAATAAAAAAGGGCTCTGCTCTCTTATTCATACAGAACATGAGCCCAAGTGAAGGATTTCCTTGCTTACCGTCACAGAAAGCACACACACAAGGTGTTCTCGATCAAACACCACTCTCCATCCAGCACTCAAATGCAGTAACAGCCCATGATTTGATCAGTGTGTTCATTCCAACAGCAGCAGCCACAATAAACACAATGTAATTCTCACATGGAATGGAACAGCAGAGTTGGACACCGACACACGTTTCGCTCTGCTTCATCTAAAAGCAGACGTTACGATTCAAGCTCTTTCAGGACTCCCTTGGAATTAAGCCGCTCTGGCAAAAATCCAGGATTGATTATTCCTGCAATTCCCAGTTCCTGGAAATGATGTGCATACAATATTGCTCCTGCCAGTGCAAAAAATCTACCATAACTGAGAACGAATGCAGATATTTATGTGACAAACTCCTTCGCGCTGCTGTGAAATAAAGACTTGGCACACGAGGAGCAGCAGTTGACAGAGATCTCACGAGGTAGAATCTGCACAGACAGCTTCAAAAATAATCTTTGTTTGCTAAAGAGACTGAGACGTCAGGCAGCCAAAATGACACCCTGCAGCTTGATGTGCAAACAGGAGAAGCTAAAATCTACTGGAAGAATGAATCTTGAATAGTTAAACTGCATAAAGAAATGGAGTTTGGACCATCCATTCTATTAGCATAGAACTCACAGGAAAGTTTTTGCCGGCCTCTTGAAAGGCTTTTTTTGTGTGTACATATATATATACACACACACACACACACACTCACTGATAAGATACTATACATTAAAAGCAAACAAAATAAAAGCACCAGGTGGGCCTTAAAAACTATGCAACATTGGATGGGACTGGGGGCGATGGGATGGAGCCCTGTGCAGAGTGAGCTGCTGGTGGTTGGCATCCAACCCAAAGCAGGAGGTTGGAACTGGGTGATCTCTAAGCTCCCCTTTCAACTTGAGCCATTCTACAAGCTGGATATTATCACTTCCTAAGCACCGGAGCAGCAGTGTAGGCAGAGGGATGCTATGGGTACTTACTAGCCGGTGGATGAACGCTGCCCACAGGGAGAAGGTCATGGCTGGGACCAGGTTTGGTGCTATGGGGCAATGGGGGCAGCACTCGCTGCCACCCGCCCCACCCAGCCCTGTGGACATAGATAGCAGTTCCAGGAACTGCAGCTTTCTCTCTGAGAAGTTTAAAGAGCTCCAACTCCACCCGCATGCATGGATACACAGAGCTGCCCTCCTCAGCCCCACACACTGCTGAGCAACGCAAAGTTCTCAAAGAACCACTGAAGTATTGACAAAAGTAATGGCATGAATCCATCTCAAAGCCTTTGCATCCCTGCACAGGGCAGTTCCAGCTTTCCATAGCTCCATCTAGAGCTTTGCAAGGAACCCTGTGACCAAGTGCAATGATTTCTAGCCACACCTTTTGCACAGCTCCAATCCATCCACTCCCTCCACTGAGGATTCCAAAGGTGGTTTGGAGTTTGCCATGCTCTGTACCCTGAAAATAAAGCTCCTATGACCCAATGGTGAGCTCATGGTAAACCAAATACCCACCACGTGGTCTCTGCATGAGGCTCCAGCACTGCAAGGGATGAGCCAGAACACACCGATTTGATGCTGTTATGGTAGGAAGTGAATCTATTTGCTTTGTTTTTTGACAAGCTGCATGCTTGAAATCAACACCTCCCACTTGGAATGCTGTATCTCACAACTCCGCTGTGCAGTTCAGGCTTTTCCAAGCAAGACACAACTTTAAACCTCAAACAAACAATCCTGGAAAAGAGGGCTCCCCAGTTTGAAGTCTAGGATTTAAGATGCACGCAAAGCCAGTGGGATTTCCTGCCAACAAATGAGTATCTGGAAACAAAAACTCCATACAACCTAGAGGCCGCTTGCATCACCTCCTTGCAACAAGCCTGAGGAACATCAGAGAGTTGAGTCGAAGTGATTATTGCTGTCAAAACAAGTCGGGAACAATGGAGACACTCAGCTCAGCACCCACCGCTGTGGTTGCATGGCCCACATTTGCACTGCCAGCCACATTCATGGCCCGTTAAACCAAAGAGAAGTTATTAAGAATGAAAAAGCATGAGCTGCCTCTGTGCTGGCCCTTGTATCTTCGTTAATTAAACAGAACAGCTCCCCTCCTCCTCCCCCCAGCCCCAAGCTACACAAACACTCCTTTCTGAAAGCCCACTCGCTACAACTTCCTTCTCGCTGCCACAATAGCTGTCTGTAAATTGAAGGATAAATGGACAGGACACAAAGTATTTTCGAGAGTGATTTGTTGGGTTTCCAGGGAATACTGGGGCCAAATATGTCTGTAGCCAAACAGTAGAGCTCAGAACAAGAACACCAGCATGCTTTTGGTTCTTTTGCTGAAGGATGCTCAGGGCACAGGACCTGGGGTAAAACCAAAGCGTTTGGTGCAGATGAATGCTCTCCAGGATCCAAACCAGAGAAAGAAAAGAAACAAGTTGCCATACTTTCATAGCAGCATAAGGGCATAGCTGAGGAACCAAGGGTATTAACCACAGGTTCTATGTGATGACACATCAAAGATGCAATCCCCAGGCTTCTGAAGAGAAGCTTCAACTTTTATGACCTCCAGTAAGGAAATAACCAATTACACCAAATCCTTTCCAATGCTGAAACTCCTCTGCAGTGCCCAAGAGCCTCCTGTGCAGCCCAGAAGGCTGGCGGTGATTTATCCACAAGCCCTTTCCCAGATAAAAAAGCCTGCAGGAGCAACATAGGGTATGACATAACACTAAATAAGGAGCCTACTTGCCAGCTTCCCCTCATTTAAAAGCTTAGAATCACAGAATGGTTTGAGTGGGAAGGGACCTCAAAGGCCACCTAGCTCCAATCTCACTGCAGCAGCACATCGGAGAGCACGACAGCACCAATTCCCCACTTACACAAGGGCTGAGTGACCTTAAGTTGGAGCACAGGAGCTGCTCACAAGCTGAGCTAAACGCACGCACAAAGCTAAGCATGCGCCAAAGGAAAGGCAGCTCCACTGCTGCCTTCAGCAAGTTTGCTGGAAAGGTGACCCCACGCCCCAGGGCTCCCTGCTCTGCAGAGCAAGAAGCACAGTTGCCCTTTGCAGGTTCCCGGTTCCCATTCTGCAGTCCCAGCCATTTCACTTGTTTAAACAAGTTTTGTGTTCGGGTGGTTCTAATAAATCCAACTGGTATCAATTTCAATACAAATGTCACCATGCTAACAGCGTAACAATGGTTACCAAATATTTTCCTCCTTGTTCTTTTGTGCTCACCTGACAATATCCCAGTGCAGCCAAAAAAGAGATTAGCAGAAAGCTGGGCCAAAAAAGCAGCAGAGCTGATAAAAGCAATTCTGGAAACGACCCATCGCCTGATGCCACACCTGCCCCAGGAATGTGGCCTTGCCTTGGATCACCTGTGAACAACCCTCCCTGAGCCCATGCCACAGAATGGCTGAGGTTGGAGTGGAGCTCAGAGATCCCCCACCCCTGCCATGTGCTGGCTGCCCCCAGCTCAGGCTGCCCAGGGCCCATCCATGGCCTCGGGCACCTCCAGGGATGGGGCACCCACAGCTCTGGGCAGCACTGCCAGGGCCTCACTGCCCTCACATTGGGGCTGCTCATATCTTGTACAGCTTACAGGGGGTAAACAAAACCGGAGCCCTCCCCACTAACCTGGGTCTCACAGCTTCTATCCCATGACAAAATAGCAATGGTGCTAAGGCAAAAGAACTGGGGATAACCATTGCTCACCACTGAGCTGGCACTCAGCTCCTTCCAAGTGCAACTTCAGGCACTGCAAACACAGAGCAGCACGTAGATTCACACCGACCTGTGACAAACACCTTACACCAACACACTCCCCCCACTGCCAAACCCCTGGCAAAGATTTCCACAGCTGGGAGCAGACATCTTTACCTGTCACCGCCCTGGGTTCACTCCTAACCCAAAAAACAACACACAAAGCGGGTCATCCACCCCCAGAGCCTCCCCTAGCGCACGGCTTACAAGGTCGGGCTGCTCCGCGCTGCTTTGCCTCTTCCTTAGCGAGGAGAAGCGCTGCTGGCTGCGCACCGAGAAGCGCCGGAAGGATTCCCGGCTGCGGGAAGCGAAGTGCCTGAAGGAGGAGGTCCGCTTCAGGGGGGCCCTGGGGCCGGCAGATCGTTCGTGGGCCACCGCAGCCGTCACCAGGTTGAGAGCTTCCTGCAGGGATCGGCGCACTGTGCCCATCCACTGGGTCATGTGAGTTTGGGCCACGCTCAGCTTGTCTCCCAGGTAATCCATTTTCGTGTTGTTTCTTTTCTTTTTTCGCCCACCCCCCCCCCTCAGGTGGATATTCAGGGTTGTAATCCTCCGTGGCAGCACAGATTGGATTCTGCAAGAAGGATTCCGCTCGTACAATATTTCCTGTGCACGTAAATAGCACTAGGCTAGCACTGCCGGCGTGCTTCTGTATTTAAATGGAGACGTGAGGCTGGAGACGGACATTTGTCAAGTAGGAATTAAAAAAAAACACAAAAAACAAGGTTTTCCTACTTACAATCACGTCTGCTCAAAGTAACACTTCATTCAGCCATGTTAGAAAGAGAAATGAAGGTCTCAGTCCTGGAAATCCAGTCTTACTTTCTCATTCCGGAGCTGGATAAGTATCTCCCCCTTCAGAAGCCAACTTTGCACACACAGCAGCCACTATCAGAATGGCAGCATCCTCCCGGCAGGTCAGCAGTTCAGCACACCGCGATGTATCCCTTCCCTGTGATCCATGTGGCTGCTCCCCATCCAGGGGTACGGTGTCAGCAGCTCCCATCGCCCGCTGCCCATGGTGCCATGGCCACAGCCAGCCCTGCTTGCAGACGTGAGGCCGTGTGTGCAGGAGAGCTGCGGGGCAGCGTGCTGAGCAGCGTGCTGAGCAGCGCGGAGCTCTGAGCGCTCCGGAGCACCGCTGGCTGCTGCCAGCTCTTGGCTGCCCGCCCGGCTCCTGCGAGCTGCTCCCGAGCGGGGCGGCCTGCCTGGAACAATGCGCGGGGTGACACAGCCGCAGCAACGGGAAGGAGCTGGGCTGGGCCCTGTGCAGGCAGCGTTGTCATGGTGATGTAGAACAGCATCTTTCTGCCTGCAGCCAGGCGGGCACGGAGGGGCTGAGGGCCAGGCCAAACTCCTGCAAGGGGGCGGGTGGGACTGGGGATGCTCAGCCCCTTCTTTATACCATTCACCAAGCAACACTGCGATCCACATCAGCACACGTCAACCATTAACCCAGAGTCAGCCATGCCCCACGTGCCACCTGGATATGGTGACAGCATGACCTGCAGCACACTGGCCATGGAGAATGGTCATGCTCAGCCCAGAGGTGCAGGGGGGCAATACTCTGTGTGCTTTTCTCACCCTGCAGGCCAGAGCTGCTTGCTGTGCTCAGGGCTTCTTTTTGTTTCGCTGCATTGCATCATTCTCCCCTCTCCCCTAACCCTGATTTAACAGAATGGACAGATTTAATAGAATGAATAATTTCTAAGCAATATGGCACAAAATGGTGCCAGTTTAGGGTTTCACTGTATCAGGAGCACTGCCTGGAACCATGCCTATGAGCTTGGAGGAAATGGAGTTTCTTCCCTTTAAAGAGCTGAACTCCATCAGCCTGGAACTCGTCATGGAACACACTACACCCTGTTTTCTTACCCTGGAATGCCTTACATTTGTTTTGAACATTCTCAAATTAGCAGTCAAATAGAAACCCTCCATGCCGCAAGGAAATCCAACCAACAGAAAAACCCGTTCCTTCCTTACACAGCCTTTCCTCTAAAGAGCTACCGAGCTGGTTTTGCACAGAAATGGAAGGAGATCTCCCCGATCAGGTGACCCTGCAACAAGGCTTTTCTTACATTTTTAAAGTAACAGGAAAAAATACACTCAACACATTATTCTCACTCAGTTAAGCAATGGAAATCATGCATCCCACAGCACCAGCTCCTGAGCTCTGCACCCAAGCTGGCTGAAGCCAACAGATGGAGCTGAGCCCAACTCCCTCAGGACAACCCAGAACAGACCCAGCAAAGACTGGAAAACTTATCCCACTTTCCTATTTCATTTTGCCCCATCAAAAGCTTCATAGGCTGACCTCTGCACTGTGTTTTATGAGTTCCCATGCTAACGATGGGGTCTGCCAAGGTCGCTTTCCCTGGAGGTTCTTTAAGGATATGGTGGATGTAGAACTTTGGGACATGGTTGGTAAGTGATGCTGGCAGTAGGTAGATGGTTGGACTGGGTGATTTTAGAGGTCTTTTCCAACCTTCATGATTCTGTGATACTCCTTGGGTTCATCAGACACTACCAAATAACAGCAGTTGAATAATTTCCTTATTTTTGCCCTCCAAACTCTCTCTTTTGCCAACCAACTCAATTCACACAGACACCTGCACTGCTCTCCTTGCTGCAACAGCCACCAGCACTCTCTGGTCAAGAAGAAAAAAAAATAAGGATTGATTGAAAGGTATATTTTAGCATGAGAACTTTGGACAGTGTGTATTAGCAGTGAAAACTCTTGTGTAAGCTGAAACAACAGCTACTTCGCTAATATTTACACTGAATACAATCACAGAATGGCTTGAATTGGAAGGGACCCCCAAAGGCCGTCTGGTTCCACTGCCTGCAATGCACAGGGACACCCACGGCTTCATCAGGTGCTCAAAGCTTGATGTTTTGTTTCCTCTCTTCTACTTGTTTCAGATTGAAACAGAGCAATTACATTCATGTGCAGTTTTAATTTATGCTTGTTCAGAATGATTGTTAATGACAATGGCATCAGAACCTGCCGCTAAAGCCACTCACCTCATACACATACAAGAAGAAGCCATATTGAAGTAGGTACTTAAACAGCAATCTGTGCAGGGAAGAATTCTATGAATCGCAGTCAGACGAAATAAAAGAGGGACAGATGCATTAGGTCAATAATAATATGCTTAACACACCTTCTCTCTGTACAACTGCTAGGTTTAAATATGATTTTCAGTAACAACTGCAATGGCAACAGCACCAAATGTTTCTGAGGACATCAATCCTTTTGTCCCCCACAAAGCAAAACGTAGCTAAACATCCTGACCATGCACTGCTGTTGGACCTTGAATTGTTTCAGCGTGAAACAAAGCTAGCAATGCTAAAGCCCAGGGAACACGCTAAAAATACACGATGATGTTTGAAGGCTCATGTCCACAATCATTCAGCACTTCCCTTCTATCTCAGCTGAGGAGGAAAGGCTGAAAAACAAAGGAGAAACAGGAAACTCCTACAGCACAGCTCTTCTGAAAAGCACTGAAAACATTTTCTTTACATTTACCCATGTCAAAAGGATCAACCAAAGCTAAACATGGATAAATAAAGGTTGCTGGGTTCCTTTTCCCTCCCCCCATTTATACCAATAAAAAACAACCTACTGTTACGAAAGGCTTTTGTTGCCCCATCTCTGAAGGTGCTCAAGGCCGTGGGTGGGCACTGGGCAGCCTGAACTGGTGGGGAGCAGCCAGCCCTCAGCAGGGGTTGGGGCTGGGTGATCTTTGAGCTTCCCTCCATACTCAGCCATTTTATGATTGCTAATAAGTATAACCAAACCTCCAACAAGGACTGAGCATTGCACACCACTTAGATCCTACCAGTTATCCACTTCTATGTGCAAATGAGAACTGGCAATACAAAACCAAGAGACACCCAAAGCATCTCCCTTTTTTTGCCTGGCAGAAGCTTTCATTGCTGTCTGGCTGGAGAAATTTGGCATAATTTTTGTGTCTCATGGAAGATGTGAACCTACTAGAGCTACTCAATGTATAAATCTGACTCTAGGATTCAGGAAACACTTAAAGGGGAAGAACACTTATGCTTGGGGTTGCAGGGCTTTGTCCAACTGGATTGGGCTCCCTGCCCAGGTGGGGCCACCACAGACACAATGGAGATGAAGGGCACTGTTTCCCCACTAGGCCCAGGGCTCTGCAAATCCTTTTGCTTCTCAGCCACATCGGCTGCACTCCTGCACTGCAAATCAAATCCCATTAGACATCCACTCACATCTGACATCTGCAACCTCCATCTGAGCAACCAGAACTTGCCAGGTATGCAGTGAGCAAATAACCCACACCACCTCCATCACGCAGCGTGTGCTCAGCAGCCCCAGCCATGAATCACCAAACCAAACACTATGTTCGTCCAACCTGGGTTCATGTTTAAGATTAACCTGGAGTTAATTTTTAAGAGAACCCTCGCTCTGCAGCACGCAGTCCTTGTTCAACTCAAGGAAAAGTCCCCCACAATGAGCTACTTTCACCGTGCTCGAGCTGCACTCTCCAAAATGCCATTTCCTTTCAGTACAGTAAACACGCACTGCCATATTAACAAGTTGCAACTGCTGAAAGAACAGAAACAATAGTGGGAACTTGGCCGTCGCCCAGCGGTAGCGGCGTGGACAACAACATGGGAAAGCAGGAATTGAGTCAAACCAACTTTACAGCACCACGTTGGCAGTGAGCTTACCCCCCAAAGGCTGTTCATGCAGCTGGGGCACAGCCCCATATCAGCAGCCCATCCTACTGCTCCCAGCCCAGCACGGCTCAGTCCTCCCAGACGTGAACCTAGAGCGCATTACTTCCTCCAAGCATTTCATGGTCAATTGAACTTAATCCCTTTGCTATCATAGCAGACGGCTGAGGATGCTGTGTGCTTCCCCAGTGTGAGATGGGATGCAGCTGCAGTGACACACAGCGGCAGCGAGCTCCAGCGCACCGGGGAGGCAGCAAGCTGCTCTGCAAGGGCACAGCAGCTGAGACTGTGTCAAAACAATCTCTGGATCTTGATTTCTAGCTTCAATAACCCAAATCGCTTGCAATTTTGTAATTACGATTCAATGACTAGCAATAATCCCAGCAGGGTTTTAGCATCTCTACAACTGAGCTGAAAAATTGTCCTGAGTTAGAAATAGAGGAACAAGGTATGCTGAGCAGGAAGAAACTCAGCGCTCTTCTAACCCACATTTTGACCACACGGCTAGGATATTTTTGAATTTAATCATCCTGCAGGTTAATCTAACATCATCTTCATCTACTGAAGAGTGTCTGAATCAGTACGCAAAGGGGAGCTGTAGGAAAGAACAGGACAGACTCTTGAGTAGAGTCTGCTGTGACAAGACAAGGGGGAATGGTTTCATACTCAGAGAGGAGACTTAGGTTGGATATAAGGAGGAAGTTGTTCACACTGAGGGCAGTGATGCACTGCACAGGGTGCCCAGAGAGGTGGAGGTGCCCCATCCCTGCAGACACCCACAGTCAGGGGACGGGGCTGTGAGCACTGATGGAGCTGTGGGTGTCCCTGAGCACTGCAGGCAGTGGGAACAGATGGTCCTTGGGGGTCTTTTCCAATTCAAACTATTCTATGATTGTCCATGATTCTGACTCTATCTGTCCCATCCAGAATGACCGATGTACACACAGCAATCCATCAAGCGCCCAGATTTTGGCTGCCTGCTGTCTCAGACACCCCAGCAGCAGCACAGCTGGAAGCCCCAGGGCCCTGTGCAGGGCTCAGCCAGGCTCCCACTGAGCACCCAGCAGAGCTGCTGCTCAGAACAGGAACCCATCTCTTCTGGAGCTGATCCAGAGCTTTCCTCTCTTCCCAGCTCTGCCCCCACTGGAAGAAGCTTGCCCTGTTTGCAAAGCTGGCTTAGATTACCTGGTTCTAATGCACCTGATTAATTGTTTATCAATGTGCTCCTACAGCTACATTAAAAAGAGATTGCAACACAATGTTGCAACATCCTGCAAAAAAAAAACAGGGCAGAGCAAGAATTGCCTATAACTGAGGTGGTTATGGACAGGAACAGAACCACCTGAGAGCACTCCACCAGTGGCACTGGCCATCAGAGCACTGAGAAGTTCCTTGGGCAAGTCAGATCCAAAGATATCTTGTATAAGCTGCAACAAAGCTCCTCACCAGCTGTAAAAAGGAGGATGAATACACTGTGTACCCTGGAAAACACTCAAATATCATCAGTATAGCTCGGGTCACCAAATGACTGGCACATGAATACATGATTACAATAAACAGCCAATTAAAGATGATGAACAGATCGGTGCTAGGAAGAAGGTATATGACAGAACACAGAAGGAAATGACGATGTGGTGAATACTGAGAGCTATGACTCAGCCTCTGCACTTCATCTCCTGAGGTACAGACCATGCAGCGTGCTGGTGAGGAAGCCCAGCTCTTCTGCTCCAAGAGGCATAGCTTCATCTGACCAAACCAGACTCTTACATCATCAGGAAGGAGCCTCTGCATTCCTCAACTGCCATTCCAAAGATTCATGAAGCCTTACATAGCCATCTGCAAGGCTCCATCAACACCCTTTGCTTTTCTCCCCCTTTATTTACTTTCACCTAGCAGGTACAGCTGAAGGAATAGTTCTCAGAAGCTTCTGTTAGTCCATCTGCTGCCATCAAGAAACTCAGTGTTTGCTCCCCCCCAGGATCTTGGCTTCTCAGCAACCCCTGTTGGGAAGAGCTGCAGTATCCCAGAGTGCTCCAGCAAGCCTCAGTAATGGAATAAATGATCCAGGTTTGATAAGCTTGCTTTTCTCCTCGTTATCACAGCTCTCATTGAATTAATGGATCAAACACCGCTACCCAACAAGGCTCCAGCACAGGCTGCTTCTCAGAAACACTGAGCTCTCACCCTGAGCACCACGCTGACGTCTTGGTGACCACTGACCGCTTCCCATGTGCTCAGGCTGACCACAGACATTCCGGTGCTCAAAAAAAAACCCACCCACCATCAAGATGTTATTTAGAAACCTTTCCTACACGTCACAACAATAAGTACCCTATTTTAAGGCTAGGAGAGGCAACAGCACGTAGTTAGCCAGTGGTTGGCATTGAGAGGGTCCAATGATGTCCAACGCCACCACAGTGCATGAAAGCAGCATACACGGCAGAAGGGATGTAACCTACCAATAACTCCCAGCAGTGGCTTTAAAAGGGCATTTTCATGATAATGTTTTTTAATTAAGAGTTGTATTCTTCTCCAGGTCTACCTAATGAATATGTCAGCTGCCCGAGATGGATTAAATAACACAAAGCTTGACAACTAACCCTGACATCTCCGGTTACTCCTGATACAGAGAGAACTGATAATTATCTCCTTAACAGCCTTCAGATGTAACGCCAACACACACAAAAATAAAGCGACTGCTTTGCTCTTCCCTTAACACTTCCTAATATTTATATATATAAAGTTTATATAATTCCATGAATATCACACTTATTCGCCAATGGTCTCTTGTAACAGTGTGAGAGGTCACACAGTAACACTTATGCAATATCTCCAGGTCTCTAAAAGACCACACATACACAGCAAACCTGCTCTGAAACATCCAAAGAGTTCCAGGCTTTACAACGCTACAGTTTCCCAAAGACTTTACAGCAAAGAATCTCATCTCGCTGCCAACCAAAGCACATACACAGCAAGGCTTGTAAAGACTTAAAGAAAATAAAGCATGACATTGGACCCAGTGTCCATTCAGGAAGGCTTACAGAAATTAATCTTATCCCTTCAAATGTGGCTCTATGTGACAAATAGAAGCCTCTGTGCAGTGGTGACCCTCCCAGCTGGCAGGGAAAGCAGCACACTTAAAGGAGCTTGTCATTGAAGAGGGGCCTCAGAGCTGTTTGAAGAGGAAGTGGCACGCTGAGAAGGAGAAACCTACTAAAACACGTTAGAAATGGTGCAAACACACAGTTCCAATGCTGTTAGTGCTGGCTGTTCCACTCACAGCTGGCAGCAGCACTGGATGCAGCAGGGGAAGGGAAGCTTGGAAGCAGAGCACAAGGGTTGCTCCTGAGCAAGTAGGGAAGGATGTTGCAAGCATGCAGTATGCAGAACTACAACTCTTAGGTATAAACAAAGAAGAAATGCCAGCCAGAGGGTTTTCAGGGGCACCTCTAAGCAGTCTGCAGTCTCCTCACTATGAGCTGGTACCAAAGACAAAAGGACCTGTTGCATCAAAAACTGCAAAGCAACACCAGCACTGCCTACAGATACCTTGTGCTTGTTGAGAACAGCCCAAAACACCCAAACCCTCACACGCAACGGCAGCTAAGAACGCACTTACCCACAAATACTGCAAGAACTTCAACAAACGCGGGCAGTAGTAATACTCCATTCTTCCACGGTTCAAAGCTAATGCCGAACCATCCTCCTTTGGGCCAGGCTGCCCGTGCTCCCCTCCTCCAGCAGCAGCCAGGAGCACACCCACACACTTAAAGGCAGCGCGCCTAACGAGCAACGCTATCTGCACCCGCATCGCCAGCTGAGCTCTGCGCCTTTAACAGATGCTGGGGCTACTTATGGGCAGCGCTGAGCTCCCATGTGACTTCCCCACTTGTGATTGAGCATCTCGCCACTCCGAGTTCGCCCGTCTCGTTAATCCATGGTCTAGATTGCGAGCTGACCTTATTTGTTCTCTCGTGTACAAGGAACAACAACATAAAAAGGGACACACGTGAAAGAAAAGCTGCTTTTAATATAAAAATGCCTCCTGTGGACAAGAAGAAACAGACACAACAAGTGTCTTTTCTTTTTTTTTCACTCCTTTAAACAGGACTGGAGTGTTCCCAAGAAAGCAATATGACCAAAAAAGGAAAAAGCCTGGAGAAGTGAGGCTGCCACCCAGCACCCGTCATCCCCAGGGCTGCTGGAATAGGAAGCTGTGGTGTTTGGGGCCTGGTGGAAGGCACCACTGCAGACACAAGTTGCTTCTGCTTTGTCTGAGCCATGCCCTTGGGTTTTAATTCCAGACTGACTCCCTTTTTAGGCTAGCAGAATGATTTGCACTCAACTGGTTTCTAGCTTCCATCTGGAGAGGAGCAAAGCTGTAAGATCAGAGGCTTTATGCCATCAGAAGACAAGAGCTTGCTTTCTGCTGGGCACAATGGAGGTGCTGCGGGCAGTCCGGGAAGCACTGGGAGCTGGGATGGATCCCACTACCCTTCATCTGTGCTTGTTTATAAAATATTTACCTTCTCTAGCAGTCCAGTTTTAAAAGTCAGCTCCTGATTTTGGTAAAGTGTTCCCAACCCACGCATCAGCCTCAAATAACTGTGTTTATGTATCACTGCGCTATGGATACCAGACTGCCTCACCAAAGTAAAAATGAAGATGACAAAAACCCCATAAATCAGATAAAGAACCAGACGCTTTGGAAGCTGCCACACTCACTCCAGTTCCAGTATCAAGCATTCTGCTTTTAACCATACAGATGTTGGTTGCAAGCCATAGCTGGCAACGCAGGTTATCACTTCAACATCATAGAACAATTTGATGTGGAAGGGACCCTCAAAGGCATCTGTTCCCACTGCCTGCAGTGCTCAGGGACACCCACAGCTCCATCAGTGCTCACAGCCCCGTCCCCTGACTGTGGGTGTCTGCAGGGATGGGGCACCTCCACCTCTCTGGGTACCCCATGCAGTGCCTCACTGCCCTCAGTGTAAAAACATCTTCAACCTAAATCTCCCTCTTCTCATCTGAAACCACCTCCCCCTGTCCTGTCACACTCACCCTTATTAAGATTTTGGCCCCTTCCTTGTTATAGCTCAAACAATGGCACAGGTCCCCCAGCTCCAGATCCCCCAGCCCCAAAGCACAGTACCTCCCTCCTGCCCAGGGAGAACCCATTCCACACTTTTTACCTCATATCAGCTCTGATGACTAAATCAGGCATTGAGGTTTGTGATCCAACGTCAGAATTAGAGACCTGTGTCAGCTGAGATGGAACAAAGTGGTTTTCAAGTGGTGTCTTTCACATCTGCCATGATTCACGTGGCTCACCACAGCACACTACAGCTCCAGGATCGAGCTGGGGGTGTCCCCATGCATTGCAGGGGAGTGGGATCAGATGGGCTTTTTGGGTCCCTTCCAACTCAAACCATACTATGATTCTGTGTTGGAATACCTTTAGTAATTATAGCTTAGAACTCAATATTTATAACACAGTCAGTAGGTTAAGAAAAAAAACCAGCATCAGCAAAGATTATAATCAAGGTTAGCTAAGAGAGCGTGTTAGCCAATTTCACAGTGGGGAAAATAGAGAGAGATAAAGTACGACACGGGGCTTCAAATGCTAGGATTTTCATATTTCTTCCTGCACTGATTTTATAGCAGAAACCGAGGTCTTATGTCTATTTCTAATGAATAAATTGTTGAGAAATATTGCTTTCTATGCTGGGGGAAAGCAGGTAGCACAAGGCTTTGGGATGATAAAAAGGATGACTGTTGTGACCTGAAGCCTCTATTAATAAATTTTCTCTTTGGGAGAATAAATTTTCCCTAATGGCACTCAGGCGTTGGCACAGGCTGCCCAGGGAGATGGTGGGGTCACTGTCCCTAGAGGTGCTCAAGGAACACGGAGATGTGACAATGAGAGACAAGTTAGTGAGCATGGTGGGGGTGGGTTGATGGTTGGATTGGATGACTTTGGAGGTATTTTCCAACCTTAATGATTCTGTGATCCTACGAGATTAGACTTGGTGATCTTAAAGGTCTTTTCCAATCTTAATGATTATGTTCTGATCCTCAAGAAACAAGAAAAGCCAAAAGATTTGCAAAGGGGTGTATGGATATGGCACTAAGGGACATGACCTAGCAACAGCACTCAGGAGGTCAGCTCAGTGGTTCCACACGATTCTGTTTCCAGCACAGTGACTCTAGGATTCCATTCCTCCACCAGAGGGAAGCATTACAACGTACTAACCGCATAAGTTGTCTTCCTCCAGATAAGCACAAGGCACAACTGACCTAAGTGCCAGCAATAGCCCCGCTCCACAACCTCCTGTGACATCCACATGGAGCTCTGGGCCACACGGAGGCATGGCGAGTTCTATTACCCCAAAGCTACTTCCAACAGCTGTTTTCTCCCACGTTCTACACAGTCAACAGCTATCTTTGCATATTTGTACTACAAACAGGTGACATACAGTAACTCTGAGGGACTCAATGATAACCACCAAGTCTATAAGCAATCCAGAGTTCCCACGTCTGGTTAGTCAATCCAAATCCCACGCCAAGAATGGGAAAGACAGGGGGATAACAGCCCTCTGTTCCTCCCATTAAGTTTTAAGGCTGGAATCATTAACAGTATGAGTTTGTTTCCAAAGCTTCTGTTGAGAAACTTGTTTACAAAGCCAATACAGACTATCAAAAGCCATTGTGTTGAATCTTCTTTTTCTTCAGTAGCACACAACATAAGCCTGCCAACACTTCCTGTCCTCAGCTTCAGCAACAGCAGCAATGTAAGCAATTACAAAAAGAGAGCAATGCGTCCTATTGCCACGTGAGTGTGCTAGTAGTCCAAGAGAAGGGATGAGACTCGACCTTGGGACAAGGAAGAGCGGTGACATCTTTCTGTCATCCTCTCTACAAAAATAGAACGATTTTGAGAAGATGCAGGACACACGTTTTCTCAAACTACCAATATGTGCATTTGTAACTATAAAAGAGCACGCTCTGAAGTCACTGCAGGACTGTTCTACTGTGCCAAAACTGGGTTTATTCACAAGGTTAAAACACAAAGAAAGTCACAGCACTTGCAATGAATCAGAGCCAGTACTTCCAGTACGGAAGGATTTCATTGGGAGCGTCACCACCTCCCACAAAATCAGAGTTGTATGGTGTTGATAGGCGATTTAAATCCTCCATTTCCCACAGAACACACCAATGTTTCATTTCTTTTGCAACTTCTGGAAGATTCAGATCTTTGAGTTTCAGGAGATAGTAACCAGTTCCTAAAATCAAGCGTATGTGTGGGCTGATATTGGAGGTCCTCCTGCAAGTCAGGAGAACATCACCCAACAACTGAAGAGGGAATCAACCCCATTAAGAGAAAAATCAGACCTCTGAGAGAAGTAAGCTGTGATTATTCATGTAACTGGTTCTGTCTATGGCCTACAGAAGGAAGATCAAACCCATAATTATTCAGACCATGATCCAGTTCTATTTGTCCACATGGTTTTCCAGAAGAGATTGCAATAACCAATTCTCATTATCTAAGCCGAGAAAAAACAAGCAGCATAATGACCCAGTCCCACACTTGGAGAGCTCAGGATGAAAAATCTTTGTTTAGAAAGAAACATAAACAAGTTGGGCAGTTAATGTGTTATGTTAGGAGACCTGGCATAGACCAGCGTGGTGGAAGCATTCCCTACTAGTTAAACTCCATAGGAAGAACATCTGCTACTCCTGCTTAGAAGGCACATACTCCCCTTCACAACTATTTGAAACACAGGGAAAACAGCCCTGAATGAATCAAGCCAGGCTGCATCTCCCTTACTGCTCCCCTAACCCAAGAACCTCCTCCAAAATAACATACCGTTATGCTCTCCGTCCTTCTGTCCTTATAAAAAAAGCTGTGACTTCTTCTCTGAGTAGAAACAAAGGAAAATTCTCTTCCATCTGTTTTTTCTGAACTCTGCTTGGTCCACTCTTTCCTGGGAGCCTGTTAAATTAAAGGTATATGCATCACTAAGAAAACATGTACATGCATACACAAAATGCCCTTTGAAACTATACCCATCAAGACCCAACTGGCTGTGCTCTCATGCATTAACCTGTCACTGTTAGCGGAACCACCTGCATTTCACCAACATCAGCGCCAGCACTGAAGTTTCAGGGATAAATTAGGGGGATTCAATAACCTGATGGGTATAAATGGGGGAAATTCAATAACCTGATACGTATAAAAACAAAGGTGCAGAGTCAGCAATTTAACCCCCCAGTGTTCAAAGCAGTAACAACACCTGCACACCTTTCAAAGACTTTCTCAGCTCTCTGTAAAGATACCAATTAATATTTATGCACTTGAAACACAAAGTCTGGTACAACACAGATCCCATGAGAAAACAGACCAAAAGGAAATTACATCTATAGAGAAGTGTGCGCATATCACACCTAACACCCAAAAGCCCTACTGTGACATAAGCAAATCTTTTCCTTGCTTTCAGTTTCAGTTTCAGGAAGCAGTTAGGTACCATTTGGCAATACCTTCTTATCCTCATGGAAGTAAGACTCCGACTGAGATACGACCTTGGTTTTCCACCCATTATCCACGCTCTCTGGTGGGAAGCTCTGCCTGGAGCGGTACAGCTCCTTTTTTCCTCTCACTTCTTGCATGAGTGATGGACCATCTTTTCCTGGGCGGCTCTTTTCAGAATAGGAGCGTCTCAGATCTGGGGGTGCACTTCCTAAGCCAGATGTGCTGCTCTTCCAATCTTTAGTTTTACTTTTCACATTGGAAGAGTCGTTGGCACAGGTCACCTTACTCACATCATCTCTATTCTTTGTTACAGAGCTCCTCACTACATTTTTGCTCCAGTCACCTTCCAGAGTCACCTCTGAGAACTGTTCTTTTGTGACCACCTTCTTCTGTAGTAGCCCATCATTGGCCTTTATGGACAACCTGGAAGCAAAATTAACTTCCAGTTTTTGGTCCACACCAACTGCATGTACAGGCTGAACCTTGTCAATCACAGCTTGTGAACTTTGGTTCCTGGAAGTTAAGTTCACGTCTTGATCATCATCAATGATGAATGTTTTCTTTGCAGTGAACTCCACAGGAGAATTGGCAAACTTATCTGGAAACAAGCAGCTGGGATTTTCCCAGGGAGGAGAGCCTAACTTTTTGTCTTTGGACTTCTGTTTATCAGACTCGGGGCCATGGGAATCCAATTTCTCTTTGCTCTTTTCAGTTGGAACCAATTTCTCTGGCCTGTGATACTCCTCCACACGCTCACCCGGCTTGCTACTAACAGCACAGTGATCCGATCCTTTCCACTCCTTCCAGGTATAGGAAGAACTCACCCTGTCTGACACGTTCCTCTTGTTCTTTGATTTGCTCCTACCAAATAAACTGTGCTCTTCAGAGACCTTGTCTTGAATACTACCGCCCTTCACCGATTCTTCTTTATATTCTGCCATAAGGGCATCAATATCAAGAACCTGGAGCCTGTAACCATCCTCAGCCTTCCTTCCAGATACACCACAGCTGCTTTCACTGCTCTTCTGTGTGACTACTTCACCCTCTTTGTGCAGCTGTGCAAAATGCAGGGAGGATCGGGGTTCGTGGTAAGTGGAGACCTTTCCTCTGCTACTTTTGACATCAGTTTGAGCCACATTTTCCCGTTCCTGTTTTAACAAAAAAGCATCAACGTCTATGATCTTTTCTTTAGCTTGATCCAGACCCTTCTCATAACACTTATCTTTCCCAGATACATGAATATTACTGGATGCAATGTTTTTGGAAGAAGCATTATCTTTGTCCTCTCCTTTCACCCAATCCTTTTTAACATACACTTCTCGTGACTCTTCTCTACAATCCGTACTCACTATGCTTTTATCTGGTTTGGACCTACCAGGAAAATCAGGACCTACATTAACTGCTCCTCCCTCACTCGAGCTAGAAATCTTACTACTTACGCTTGTGCCAGCAGTACCAACAAAACTTTTCTCTTTTTTGATACTGGGAATTTGATAAGTCACTGCAAAATAAGTTGCTTTTGGTTCAAGGGTAGAACTCTGATTTTTCAAGTGTTCGTCAGAACTGCCAGGAGCAGTTTGCTTTGCCTCATGTCCCTCCATCCGCTCTTTGATATTTCTCTTTTTAAGTGAATTTTCTTCCAATTGCAATGAATCTGTCCAACTCAGCCTTTTTGTATTGTCAGGTGTGAGCCAGCTGATTTCTTCTGCCTTGACAGAATCATGAGGCAAGGTTTTCCTTCTCCACCTTTCTGAAGTCTTCAAGTCTGAAATGCTACTTTTAGTTCTCCTGACCTTTTCTTCTGGATCTATTGCTCTGATTTTTTCTCTGTTTTCAGGAGCTGTACTATGTAAACCCAAGTCTTGATCCTTGAAGTTTGAGTCTAGACTTCTCCTCACAGCAAAAGCTCTAGATTCCTCTTTCACATCAGGATGGAGGCTACTGGAAGATTTACATAATTGCCCACTTAGAAGCACTGAAGATGAATGGACCTGCTGTTTTTTTACGCTGGTTGAGACAACTTCATGACCAAAGCTAGGTCCAAATTCATAGTCTACTCCTCTTTGTCTAAAACTACTTTTCTCAGAAGAGCATTTCACCAGATTAGACCTCCCTGTTCCATCAGTGGAAGAATCTTCACTCCTGTCTGTTTTAATTTCAGCATGTAGCTTGCTTGTTTTCTCATTTACTCCAGAGCTTTTATTTCTGTTTGTAGAGTAAGGTATTTTCTCAGCTATTAATACTGAATCACTTTCAGTTTTATCCAAGTCTTTTTTTCGTTCAGATAAAGTGCATTCACTGGAGAAGAAATCATTAGGATCCCTAGAAGGAGACTTGCTTGGAAAAGCTTCTCCCACCCACGAACGCCTGGTATGCCCCAAAGTCACCACATCAGGCTTTGCTTCAAGCTCACCACTCATTTTCAATGGCGAAACAGTTCCAGGAAGATCATCCGCAACATTGTGCCTCTGAACGTTATGATCAAACATGGTGGCCCGGACAGTTTTAATGCAGGTTTTTTCTGTCACGTTGGTTGGTTTTAATCTTTTTTCAAAGCTGCTCGTGAACGAGATGGAATTTTCACTCTGCTGAGAGAAGCGTTGGCTGTCTCCAGGGAAGCTTCCCTTTGTCTCTGTCTGATCTGTTCTGTTGGTTATTTTTACAACCTGTCGGGATTTCCAAGGGTTCCCAGCAGCATGAGCTTCAGTGGGATCTTCTCTATGAGCAAGCATGGTTATCTCCTTGCTCTGGAACAAGACAAAAAACCAACAGTTATGACTGTTATACACCTTTAAGTAAAACATTTACTCACTTTCACTACGCTGCCTAGGCAAGTTAACCACATCCCTCTTCTCTAAACACAAAATCCATTGAGACACCAGTAATTTAAGCAGCAGTGCGTGCCAACAGTCTGAATTACCCCCATAGCTTAAGGTTCACCACCTCACCCTACAAGGTTCCATCATTTTTTAAGTCAAAAATTATAACATTTGAAATTGACTTAAGGGTCTTTAATAGAAAGAAAAAAACAAACACCAAAGAAATTGAGACTGGCTTTTGAATGTGATCTATACTCCTCTAGGCAGAGCAAGGGAATGGTTTTAATCCTGCTTTATTGTCTAATTCTGAAAACAGCGCTTCCGTTAATGGAAGATTTTCCTTTTAAAGCAAATTTATCTCCTTTAAAAGGAAATTAATCTATGGAGATTTTTTAATCAAGCTGTGAGTTTCTCTATCACGCACACTCATGTCTTAAACCTACACAGGAAAAAAACAACACACAACCATAAGAACTCACAAGAAACATCCTCAAAATAACATTAAATCTCCAGCGCTATCAAGTGTCAGCAGAGAAGCTGCTTTGAAATACCAGAGTGTTCCTTAGAAGCGAGGACAGTCAAACAGCCTTTGTAGCACTGATCTATACAGTATTCAATGGTCAAAACTGCTAAACTAAACATGATTTAGGAGACTGATAAGAAACACGCAGCACGTCATAAGGAATTGTGACTCAGATGTGGAAATTCATGCTATCCTTACAGAAAATGAAGGCTAATTGCTACATGGAACAACAACAGCCGTTGTCTGTATACACTAAAAGTTCCATTAAAGTAGCACACAATATGTTTCACTTCATACCACTGCATGCCTTTAACAGCACGCACATTTAACTTTTTAAAAGCTCAACACCATCCTCCCATACTTCAGCAGCGCGTCCCCATCCAGTGTCTAAAGATAGACTTACACAAGTAAACCTATTAGGATTATGCCATTCTTAATACTCCTGATGCCCATTTTAAAGTCACTGACTGGTTAAGATGCACCGGATGCAGAGTATAGGGCTCCTTACACTCTAGAGGCAAGCCTAACTAGAGCCTACATCAGCCAATGCCATTTTCTTACTTTTTGATGTTCTTGCATTTCGCTCCCAGAGTTGTTCCTCACTTCAGCAGCTTTCTCAGGCTTTACTTCACTGGTCGATGATGTTGGACTTGAAAACCTAAGGCAAAAAAGCTTCATTCAGTTCTTTCAGATCCAGTTGGTTAACATTTACACTTTCTACCAAAGCAGACTGATGATACATCATCTTGTCCCAAAAAGAAATCACCCAGAAAGTATACTTCCTAGGGAGGAAACACTGCTATTAAGTGTCACAACTAATGGTATTCAGTGGTTTTACTGCATCTAGACCAAAGGACTAACAATTTTTCAGGCAGCAATGTAGCTTATGGTATAGCATAAGATTTTTGTAATTCATGATAATGTAAAATAGTTTTTTAAAAAGTTATTAACATTCTCATGCTTCAGTAATAATATTTTCATTCCAATGCTGGAAGGGAACCTCAAAGGTCACCCAGTCCCACCTCCTGCAATGCACAGGGACATCCAAATCAGGCTGCTCAGAGCCTGGTCCTGCCTGACCTTGAATTATGGAAGTCAATGAAGTCAAGAGAATTGAGCAGAATATTTCTGAAACCTACATCTTTGTCAGGTCTGCAGAAAGAGGTCGAGATTGAAGCGATCTACGAAGATTTCCTGGCTTAGCATCAGTGCTTTCTGTTGTAAGTTCTTTGATTCTCTGCTGGATGTTCACGCACTTGTTTTCCCTCTCAGCAGCCGATGGGAGAGTCTCTGTATCTACAGAGGCACCAGGATTTTCTGACGTGAACAAACTGATGTGTTTCTTAACACTGCCTCTTACGATGCTGTTCTCCTTCTCTGAGGAAGCTGCAGGGCTTTCACAGCTGAGAAACACACACGTTTCCTTTTGATCCAACCTCTTCCCTTCCCTATTTGTTCTGCTTTCACTGGCGCTTTCAAAGGCTCTCTCAGAACTATACAAATTAGTCACTATGCTTGGTTTTGTCTCAGTCTGCTCGCTTTCAGATTTCTGCTTTGTTTCCCACGTGTGTTTTCCTTTATTTAGGATGCTAATCTCCTGACTACTGCATTTCAAATTTGTTTTTGAAGAGCTGCCTTTATTAAATTCTGTTTCTTCAGTTTTTGGCCCCGTTTCAGACTGACCATGGCTGCCCACGTCAGTAAAAGAAGTTACCGATACGGTCTCCTTGCTCTCATGGGATGAGCAAGCCTTCTTGCTCGTAGAGAGGTCTTTAAGTTCAAATTTAGCCGTCAGGTCCATGGACAAAGGCCTTGGTTTCCTAACCCACGATTTCTCCGTAGGAGACTTTTCCTCTGAAGCTTCCACAGTACGATGCGTTTGATCTCTCAAAGATTCCAGAAAAACAGCAGATACTGGTCTAGGTTTTGGCCTTTGCTGCACATCAAGAGAGATACCCACTTTATTGTTTATGTTATTTGCATCAGTGTTGGTTTTCTCCACTGAACGATCTTCAGGAGCATCTTTCTTTTCTCCAGTTTTGAGGGAGTTCCAAGAGACTGGTCGAACACTGGAGGAAAGCGATATCTGCCTGTGAAGAGACCCTTCAGGACTCCTGGATGTCTCATGTGATGGTTGAGATGGTTTCTCCTGCTTCACATTGCTCTGAGACTCTTTTGTCTGTATAGTACTCAACACCCTGTGGTCATCAGCAGCCCTTTTTCCTTGGGCCAGGCTTACCTTAGACTGCTCCGTGCCTGCTGTCTCAAAAAGAATGACAGTATTTGTATTGTGACCACTATAGAAAGTCATGTTTGTGACGACTTCACCGCCAGCCTTGCTCTCATTTCCAATGACTTTTTGATCTACTAACGGAGGAACATTTCCAGCTGATGCCTTGGCAGACGTGGTTTCTTCAGAAGGCTTTCTAATAAGACTGCTTGTTCTAAAAGACGTAATAGGTGGTTTTACATTTGCAAAAGTATCTGAAGGCGTATCTTTAGAAAAAGGTTTGGGGAAGAGTCTTGGCCTTGATCCCAGCGACGGCATTGTTGCAGATCTCAGAGTGCTCCCAAATTTGCTCTTCTCTTCAAGCGTTAGCGATGCTGAAGGCTCCTTTGCTTTGCTGCTTACATCTGAGAGCACACTTACATACACTCGCTGTGATTTATCTTCAGTTCTGATCTCATTTAAGTCAGGCACAGTCGTCAAAGACGCCAAAGTAGAGTTAATCTCAACTCTTGTTGCCATAGTTGTAATTACACATTCAACAGAACTGAAAAAATCCAACAGAGAAGGAGAACCTACAAGGAAAGAAAACACAAGCATTGCTGTAGAGTCGGTACAAACATCCAACAAATTAATTCTAACTTGAATTCGGGAGGTAGCTAAGCTCAAATTTAGGTGTGTTTCAAATGTGCAGGTGCATCACAGAACAAAAAGCTTATTTCTCTTAGGAAGAAAAAAAAACCAAACAGCAAAACACACCATGATTCATCAGCTAGGCCCAACAAACAAAAAACATAGCAAAACCTACAAACCCATCTGTACAGCACCAAGTTATCAATACTCAAGCAAATGTCATGGGTTAAATTGCTTTAAAAGAATCATTTATTTCTAAAGCAGGCTTCCCCATGTCAACGTACAAACCCCACTCCTTTTCACAATACACATAGTTGGCAAGTATATTCTTTCACACTACCAAAAATATGGAGGTCAGCATGACAGAAACTTATTTATTAGCTACGACCTGCAGCTAAACAGAAACAAACACATATCCCATGCATTTCCAAAAGCCTTGCTGCTACTCACCGTGATGTGCATGTTCTGCTGCAGCTGATGGATCGGAGCCCACTCACTTCTCATAGTGAAAAGTGGAGTTTGCCAAGATCACACTAAGAACCAGGGAAAGGGGTCACTTCAGCAGCACAGATCAGACCTTCCCTGCAAATCAGAGAACATTCAGAGTGTGGCATGGCATGCAATCTGATCTACACAGGTAATACCACTGGAGACAAAAATACAGAGTATTTCAAGGCAAAAAAGCTGGCTCCTGCTCGGAAACAAAGGCACCAGATTTAACCATATGGATTAAGTGAATGTGTAGTTTTCAGTTATTAAAGAATCAACAAGAAATTACCACCTGAATCACCTGCAACTGTGAAGGGTAAATAATTTGGAAAACACAATAGCTATTAAATGCAAACACAGTTAAATCCACATTTCAATGAGTACCGTTTGCAAATTCAAGTGCTGTCAACCACTGGCTAAACACTGAGCTCTGTGTTACCGTAATCTCAATTACTGTAATTTACTTTCTATTGTAAATCTCCTTTCTGCGACAACATTATTGGGAAGGCCTACCTGCAGGCTGACCTTCAAATGGCCCATTTTCAACCTAAACACAGCTTCTACCGTGACAAAGCAGTTTTTCCTACACCTCCCCGATAAAGGCAGGAGATTAGCTCTGCCTTTAATCACATTCTTACTGCAGAGATGAAGGAAAACCAGCAGCAGCAGCCTCCCCTCCAGCTCACCTTGCCAGGCCCCTTCACCTCCCAATGCACTCAAGCTGCTGCCCCAACCACTCACCCCAAACCCTTCCAGTCTGCAACCTCTTCTTTCCAAAATAGCCCCCAACCCAATCAGCTTATCGGGATCAATCTGTTCCTTCCACGATCTCACAGATCCTCATGAAATCTTCCTCCCTCTCCTGCTCCTTACTCTAAGAAACACCATCAAAATCCGATTAAAATGCTCTCAACATTCCAAGGATGAAAGGCTTTGTGAAGAGCAGCTATGCCCTAAAAGCAGAAGAGGAACAGTGCTGAAAGCAAGAGTGATGCTAGCAGAGGCAAGAAATCAACTTGCTGGTTTCATGGAACCATAGAGCTGTTTGAGATAGAAGGGACCCCTGAAGGCTGTTCCCACTGCCTGCAGTGCACAGGGACACCCACAGCTCCATCAGTGCTCACAGCCCCATCCCCCTGACCATGGGTGTCTGCAGGGATGGGGTATTTCCTGATGCCTTCCAGCACTTAAGTATCAGAGTTTTTTTCCTCTGGAAAAGAAGAAGGGAGCACAGAGCTTCTTAAACAGAATCACAGTTGATCCGCAGTGGAACGCAAGGCGGTGGCTATATAATGCAGGACATAATCCTTGCTCACAGCACTCGGTGTGTTTTCCCCAGCCAACATTCCTAAAGCACCATTTACCCGTTGGCCTTACGCTCACTGCTTCATTTTACTGCACTACACTCTGCGTCCGAGACGAAACTCATTTTCCTATGTGATCTCATGAAATCCATTACCAGGTTTTAAACTCAGATAACCCGACTATCCTACAAGAGAAACATGACCCCAAACTGAAAAAGAACAACAAAACAGCAGAATCACAGGCTTTGGTCATAAAGGGCTCTTAAAGCTCACCCAGTGCATGGATATATGGCTGAAAGAAGCACCTTGCCCTGCTGGCACCATACTCCACACAACCTGCTCCCTGTGTCCCAGTGCCACCACGTGCCCACAACATACTGATGGTGCCTCAACTTCAGCCCACCCATGGGTGCACGGGACCTCCCTCACCTGCCAACCCACTATGGGATGCTGCCAATATACGAGCCCTGTCTGCACTCAAACTGCCTTCAATCCTTCCCGTCCCATGGCACTGCCTTCATTTCATTTTGTTTTAATTAAGCAGTCTAACCTCACAAAGCACGTCGATGTTGCATAGCAGAAACCAAAGTGGATTACTCACTGCAAGGCATCATTTTGGCCATGTTGGGGATGGAAGGGCTTCACGCAGCTGCCTGCCCCGCCGTGCCCACCAGCTCACCGCTGTTACTTACATCAGCGCTAAGTCCCATAAGCCTATTAGGACAACAGGAGCAGCAGCCTGCAGATAATTTTTCCACCACGAATCACGTGATTATAGCCAACTTCCTTGCTCACAGACAAGCATGCTTTCAATGGTACACAGATTCATATAGCAGAATAGCAGCAGCTCCTGAGCACCCTGCAATGCCATCGGTGTGTTTATCCGCTGGGCAGCTCTTTGTTGGTATATCAAAGCACAGCAGCTACCAACAACCATCCCCATACGCTGCTGAGACACAGTGCAGTGCTGGATTTATTCCATTGCTTCTAAGAAAGGTTTTCCCATTAACTGTTTCAGTCTTAGAACAGTTATTTTCCTTCCCCCCACCCACTGGCTATGCATTGGAATCAAAGCCTACAGCAACCCTTCTTAAGCAGCCATCCTTCTGCTGCCTCCTGCAATGCTCGGAGCCGCTGATAGGATCTGCCCTGCTAATTATTTAATCCCATTCACTTCTCATGCACGTATGAAAAAAGATTGGCTTAGCCGTGTGCGTGCATCCCACTAAGAGCACAAGGCTTCCTACAGCACAGACAGGAAATACAAGGCATGGAAAAAGCTTCAAGAGAACACGGAGCTTGTTCTGCTGCCAGTAATGAAAGTTTACTGGTAGGAATCACGCTCCACATCTCATCAGACAGATATGACCTGCAAAGTCCCATATGTCTTCAATGCAAACACTTCTGTAAGACCTCCATTCACTATGTGCAAACGTGATTGAAGCTTTTAGTTCATCAAAGGTCAAAGTACTGTTCTTTGGGAAATCAGAGTCCAGTCCTATCCCAAGGGTGAACTGCTCCACCCTGACATTTTCTCCCATTGCAGAGAAAGGTTAGTGTTTTGTTAAATCAAGAGTCAGCCTATAAATAGCAGCATTTACAAGCACTTGTAAATCTCTAATTGCTATTGCGTAACTATCGTCAGTTAAAGCTTCACTGAGATCCAGACATGCACTAAAGAACAGAAATATCTTCTGTCTTTTTGATTATATGCGGATATCTCAGTGCTGGAGGGGGCAACCCAACACCTGGTATTTCAATATACATAATGTCAATAATTTCAATGCCTTAACCCGCGTTAGGCAAAGGTAGTTAAACAGGTACGAGTCACCCAGTGCTACACGCTCATAACTTCCGTAATTACACGTCTAATCAACTCATAAATTTGCTGCTAAATACAATGGCATGTCTGTGTAATGGACAATATAAATCTGAGAGGACTTCCTTGATGCAGCAGGACAAGCAGCTGGTGGGACAGTCACAAAAACACAACTTTAGAGCAGTTGTGTTACCACCACCCCACTACGCCCCATCCTCCTCTCTTTTCATCCTCCTCACCCATCTCATCGCAAGCTCTTTGCTTCTGAGTTTCACAGAGGTCCTCATTTGTGATGAGTCTCACCAGAGCCAGACAGAACGATCCTTCCCCCAAGGAAAAATGCTCTGAAATTGCAGTGAATCAGGAGTTTTTGGTACCCTTCCGAGTGACTCATCCCCCGTTCCCAGTGAGCGCTCTGCGGGAGGGACTCCACCTGCCTCGTTAGTGGGTGGGTGCTTTCAGAAACCTCAATTCTTTCAGCAGTTGAAATAGAGAACAAAAACAGAACCTCGATTTCTGCCAATGCTGGATGACATCCAGCAGGAACAACGTGAATTACTAGTAGGGCTGAAGTCAGGCTAGGAGCGTGCTTATACAGAAGGTCAGCACTCCCAGCGGGTCTCAGAAAGCTCTGCTCTGTTTGCTCGTGTCATCAAACATTTGTTTTTGTGGTCAGCTTCAACTCTCGCTAATGTTCCTGTAGGCTTCATCCTCGGAAATGCATTTTGCCCACAACCAATGCCTACAAATGACCTCCCCAGCATGATACGCAGTCCAGACGTTCCAGAAGCACTTGTGCTGCATACCAGATGAAATACTGATGAGCGGGTCTTGCTGGAAGCAAGAAAACTTGACTGTGGAACTCAAGGTAGAAGAAAAAAGACAAAGCAAAGCACTGCCAGGGGTGCAGTTGGTTCTGGTTGAGCATCATTCTAAGCACAGGTCCCAAATGCAGAAGGGGTTACGCCCCTGGCACGCAGAGCATGAAGAGTTAACTCGGTGAGCTGGCACTTCTCCCCCAACCTGTTCGGAATCATTACTATTCAGGAGGAAGTTATATATTAATTTGCAGGAACAACAATGTCTTTGTGCACGAAGCTTAAGTTCACACTTTGCCACGTTTAAAATAAACGTTGCACAGACTCAAATGGAAGAGGATTAATCCCCCGGATACATCTCTCTTTTGTTCTCATACCACGCTCTGAATCGCAATGAAATAAACCCCAGGCTAATTGATGTACGCCCCCTGGACTGAAAGAGGGCTGGTTCTCCCACTACCCAAGCACAGGATGCCACCCCCTCAAGGCTGAGTTATGACAGTAATAGGAGCTCGGAGACCACCCCCAGTGCAAAGAACCACACAGCAACCAGGGAGGAAGCAGAGGGAAGGGATTGTTTTATAGCAGAGCCTCCAAAGGTCACCATCTCACAGAAATAGCGTGGTGCAAAGAGCCATTTCCTGCTGGCCTCCGCAGGGCAGGTGCTTTTGTGTCAAAGAGACCATACAGGAGGACAAAGCCCATAATCCTCTGATCTTCCTCTTCAATTTCTAACAGGATTGCATTTGTGACCCAGCCCAGGAAACCACCTTCAGAAAGGATGACCAACTTGGAGCTCCCGGCGTTCATTTATAAACACTGCCCATTTTTGTACATTCAGCTGATGGCTGAAAAGTGGATTAAGGTATTAAGATGGGGGAGAAAGCACAAAGTCACTTTATCCAGTGTTTAACGTTAAGAAAACCCAATGCTAGTGGTCTTGTGCCACCTCAGAGGTCACTCTGACATTTAACCACCTGAAGAAACAGCTTTGGTTGGAGGGGTCCTTGAAGATCCCCCAGATCCAACTCCCTGCTGTGGGCTTCATACATGGCCTTGGGCACCTACAACTACAGAATGGCTTCCAGCTCCTATTCTGACCATGGTAGGAATTCTTGTCTTAAAGATGACAGAACAGTAACACAGCTGTACCCATCCTCAGTGAGCAATAACAATACCTCATCATTAACGAGCACTGTTCTTCTGAAATACATTACATGGAAAATTGAGGTCTGCAATGAATTACCAGCTATCTAGAAGCTTTATGACTACAGCGATCCCCTCCATCTCCTTATATGCTCAAGAAAGCACAGAGAGAAAAACAATCCATGAACTGAAAGTCAACAGCTCAAACACATAAACTCTTAACAACTTGGAGTGGAGAGGGAGAAAAAATAACAACAGAGCCAACAACAGCAAGCCGACATGGCAGCACTGAGAACATTGAGGTGATGGAGAGGGAGAAGACGCCAGGGACTTCCCAGCCAAACCTATAGACAACCAGAGGCAACAGAAAGCAGTTGGACGGGATGGGAGGACAGGTCTATGTGGCCAAAACTGCCCAGTGTCCATGGTGAAGGCGTTGTCAAAACGCTGACTGTAGGTGCTCCTCCCATACTCAAAGACCTTCCCATGCTCCTATCGCACTGAGTGCTGGTGGAACCAGTGTAATTACCAGGATGCTGAGATGTGGGGTTCCACCTGAGAGTTGTCTCAGCACTTCAAGGAGCCAACATCAGCAACAAATGATGGTCAAGCTTCATAAAGGTTTTACAGCAGCAAGCAAAATCCAGAATGAAGGGGCTCTAAGCAGGAGGCAGACAGAAAAGTAAAGGAATTCCCATCCTGAGAACTCACAGCCATCACATGGCACAACGATGCTTCTAATCCACCAGGAGCAATTTGTTATTAGAAGGGACGTAACAGAGATAAGAGTGCAACCATTCCTAGGGCCAAGCTGAACAGAAGAGATGGCTTTCCTTTTTAAGCCTCAGAGTATCCATTTTCAGCATCCATAAAGGCAGCATTCTGAAAGTCTGTCGGTCTGGAATTAAAGCTGTTAAATTTCCAACACAAAGAGTGGAGCCGAGCAAAAAACTATGGAGAGAAGCTGAAAACACAGCAACTTAGTCCTTACAGAGCCAGGCTTGTGCACAAATCATCCCCATCAACCATGCATCTACCATACAAAACAATAAGGATTCAAAATCAACTATATTGTTTGTAAGAGATGCTCAGCAGCTGGACCTGAGTTACACACCTGCTTCCATCCACACATCCGGATGTCTGCACTCGGTGAATTCAATCATTACAGCCACCTCAGCCTTTTACCTCAATTAAAAGTGTCTTTCAGGAAGAAAAATGCATCTTCTATTTTATGCCAGGCTTTGGCCTCCCTCAGCTCCCCCTCATATATAAGGACGACACCAACACCAGCCTAGATGGGGATGAAGCAGGACTGGCAGCTGCATGGTTACAAGGATGCCTCTCCCAGCCCAGACCAACCCTCGGCACTCCAAGCGCCGAGCAGAGGCTCCGATGGAATCTGCAAGCACTGCAGAAGCAAAAGGAAGCACAATTCCAATACGTTTAACAGCCGAATTAGCATAATGCTCACCATGCAGAAACTGGCCTCCCTGACCTTCGCTAAATGCTGACCTGTAGCTATGGACGAGTCTTTATGGGTGAGTCAAGCACGGCTACGGGAGAAGACAAGAAAACATCCAGTTGAGTGAGAAGTCATCTCTTACTACAAAAAAAAAATACCCTGCCTTTTGTGAGGAATGTAAACTGAAAGTTGCCCAGTAGGAATTACAGGATAGATCCGCTCAAACACGTTTTAGAAACACTCTGGATTCATTGCTTAAACCAAGGCATCTATTTGCTTGAATGCTGCTGTGATTGCAGGATGGAATATGACACAAAAAAGGAAATCTCTGCAGCCAGGGGGTGGTGGGGTCACCGTCCCATGGGGTGTTTAAGGAAAGGGTGTAATACTGGTGGTAGCTGGATGGTCACACTGGGTGACCTTAGAGGTCTTTTCCAGCCTTCATGATTCTGATTCATATATACGCACTGCAACAACAGGATGATACACAGGTAACCATTAGGCTGCTTTAAATATTCTAAGTGCAAATTGCACTAACAGCCGGTATTTACAAGTGCTGATGCAGTCACAGCACTGTCTGACAACAAACAACAGAAACAACATTTCTTGCCAGGCCGCCAAATAAAGGGAGGAAAGCAGCTGAACTGCACAACTCCGGATCAGTGCCCATCTCAGAAAGGCATCTGTGCTCGTTCTGCTCAGTGAAGAGCTCTGAGTGTTGCCCTGAGAATCAAACACAATCACAGCAGCCAAAAATTCCAACTCTGTTTAAAATGTATCATGGCTTTACTGGGCTGAAATTGCTCCGGATGAGGCAGCTTTGTCCATTGAAAGCCTTGTATGGCTGAGCAGCACACAAACACCCTCTTGGGTGCTGGCACAGCTTGCTCCTACTGAGAGGGACTGATCCTGCACGGCAGCCAGGAATGAGTCCAAGCTGCAGCCTGAGCTCGCTGTTAGAGAAGAAGACAGACAGATTTCAATCCCTTTGTGCCTCTTTCAAATCCAGCATCACAGAAGGAAAACCTCCCTGTTCTTACAGCAGGAGGAAAAGCAAAGCGTGTGCTCAGCACTGAGAGCAGAAAACAGCCACTAGAAAAACACTAACACAGGGCTGACGTGCATAGCAACAACTTGGTTTTCATCAGCAAAAGCACACGCTCCTATTCTTTCACGCAACTCAACAACACTCCAAACCAAAGCATGCGAGACTGAACCCAACAGAGCTGCTTTCTTTTCCTCCCCTTTTGCTGCTCCTGAGCCGCCTGCTGCAGCGCATGGCCGCTTTTAGGAGCTCTGCTAAGTGGGTCAGAGCTGCTGCGCTGCCCCAAGCCCAGGGCTGCTCTGCCTGGGAACACACTCATCTCCCACCACCCCACGCTGAGCCTTGCACTAATTCTCTGCACTGAGACAATTAGGAGCTGCACAAAGCTGGAGCTGCCCATCCGCTGCATGCTCCACTTAAGGAAAGCACGCTAGTATGCTCCCTGCTTAGGGAAACTTCTGGAGCGCACCCATGTCATTTTTCTTCCCTTCCCAGTGAAAACCAGGCAGATAATCCAATTGCTGCAGGTTTGGTTATCTTTTCTACTTGTTGCAGCAAGCTAACGACCATCCTGACTCATAATCATTACAAGAGCAAGAAGCTTTCAGTGTTCACACTGTTGCAAGTCCAACATTTATCTCCTTCAAGGCACGCCACAGCTTTATGCTAGCCCAGAATGGAAAGTTGGGGCAGTTAATGCTGATAAGAGGTTCTAATGAGCAGCTCTGTAATTGGCTTTGAGGAGGCCAGATTTCCCTTGGACGCAGCATGCACACTCCTAAAGCAGGGATGAAGGACAGAAAAAAGGGAATTCAGCTGCTATTTCCAGCATCCCTCAGAGCAGAGCACAGGGAAACATGGCAAGCCCACGCACGGCGCTGCACAGGGCACAGGTGCACCCAGGGTTCAGCAAGGGCTGCTCCCAGCGATGCTGTCAGAGCCATTAAACACATTAAATGAGAGTTCCAAAGGCTGAAGTTTGCTCCTGGGGTAACACCCAGGCTGTCCCCATGTGCTCCTCCAGCACAGGGAGCCCTCGCTTTAAGAGATGTAAATGTGAGCAGTTGATGGCTTTTTCCATAGGATGCCTTCGGATGATTCCTACTTTAAAACAAAACACACCTAAAAGATTGCAACACCCCCCAGCTTCTCGTCACCCCTTGTGCATTGAGTGGAGAAGTGATAGGGGTTGTGCTCACAGCATCGCTGCAAGCCTCATGCCCGGGCTTGCAGCACAGAGCAGCTCATTGCAGCCCAGATTTGCAAACAGCCCCACTGTACACAAGGAGAGCTGCTCTGGGAACATCACCTCCATGCACTGAATAGACACAGAGCTAGGAATCAAATAGCCCCAGAATGCAGCAACTGTGTTGAGAAATACTGTGGGAAGACCCTGAGTATCTCCCTACCATCATCATCTTGGAAGCACACCAAGCTACAAAAGGGAAAGAGGCTTCCAAGCAGCATTATTCACATCCTCCTGATGCTAAACTTCCTATAGAAAGCAATGGCTTGGAAATACAGAAAGGACAGCAGCACTGCATGGAAGCTGAACACTTAAATCTTGCATTAAATCATGCACACACACACACACCCCTTCTGCTACTCAGGGCTTTATAAAACCACGCAGCCATTGCCAAAGGAAACGTCCCCAGGCCAGCAAACAACGCAGCTTCAGAGCACTACCAATATGGGACGCTCCCTTACTGCTCCAGAGCAACTCATAGGCAGCAAGGAAACAACCCGGAGCTGCACCAGCTTCATTCTGACAGCACAAGGAAAAGCTGCCAGGAGAGAGAGAGAGAGCTCTGCGAGCACAGCTCCAGCACAGAGTGATCCCGACAAAGCAGAGAACGGCAGCTCATTCACACCAAGGAACGAGCTCATTTTTTACCCCGCAGTCACCAAAGCCATGTGAAAAAGGGAAGGGAGGTGCCAAGGTCAGCTGCAAAAAGAGCCAGGGACGCAAATAGGGAGCAAGCAGAGCCTGGCACAAGCCTGTGTGTGCCAACATCCCTGCATATAACTATACATATAACTACTGTATCCCTTTGGGGCTGCTAAGGAACACCGTGCTCCTTGCTGCACATGGCTGGGAACAGGGTGGTTAAAGGAAAAAGGAAAGGGAACATTGTTGCCGCTCGCGGCTTGTAATACAGCAAGGGACAAAGGGAACCAAGCGCTCAATGATCAGAGCTCCCCAGTGTGCTGATAGCAGGCAGGAATCACCGGGTGCTTTGGCCAAGCAGGAATTCCAACCTCACAGCAGGAACCAGCGTGGAGAACGGTCTGAAAGGGAACAGGTTGAGGCTTACAGGTGAATGCCCTATAAACCACACACCCATCACAGGTGGGCTGCATCAATTTAAACAGCTGCAGGCCTCCTTAATGATCCCCTAATGGACCTACTTGCTAATGCATCTTTTTGGCTGTTTTTTACACGGAAAACCACCAGCCGCAGTAAGGAAAATCCTACTAAAGATAGCGAGGAAAAAAAGTTTATCCATCTTTGAAAGCTCTTTGGGATGATTCCCTTCTGAAGCCGCCTGCCAACTCCATCAGCATTGCTGCCATACGCTGCCTGTTTCCTTACCACACCCTACAATGTCAAACCATAACAAGCATTTTTGTGCCGCTGCTCCAACGAAGAGCTGCAGTGGTTCTGTATTTCCAACAACAAGAAAACACAGCCGGCTTTCCTTCCTTAAGGCCAAACAACCCCACTGTTACCCTGGAAACACACACTTCACCTCTTTCCGCCGACCAGTTAAATCACCCATCGTTTCCCGTGGTGTTATAAAGCAGCAATGCGCTACGTGCCCCCATAGCTCTGCAGCCCCCCACCCCATATCCCCGCACCCCCCATATCCCGCACTCACCCAGCTCCGGGCACGGCAGGGAAGTTGCCAATGAAGTCTAAAGGAGACACGGCCCACACGCGGCCTGTACCCGGGCACGGCCGGACGCCCCCACCCAACCAGGGGCGGAGACGGGGCGGAGCGGGGCCGCCCCCCCGTGCGGCTCGGCCCGAGGGGGGGATGCTCGGGGCGGTGGGAGGGCCGAGCCCGTCCGGACCCCACCGCGTCCCGGGGCTGCGGTGCCTTGGGCCACCCCGTCCTTCCCGTCCCGTCCCGTCCCGTCTTTCCCGTCCCGTCCGGTTCCAGCACCTCGGTCCGGCCCGGCCCAGCGGGAAGCGCCGCTGTTGCCACGGGGAACCCGCCGGAGAAGGCGGAGCTTCGTTCCTCCCTCCGCCCCCCTTCCACCTGCACACGGGATGGCAGCCCTGGGAGGGGTCTTATAGCACTCCCCCTCAGCCTTAGGACTGTGATTCTCACCCTATAAAACAGCAATCCGGCCCTGCAGGAGCTGTGTGAATGCAGAGCTCTGCACCCCATCTGCCCCCTATGGAAGAGCTCATAGAGGTGGGCTCTGCTCCTCACCCCTTCATAATGGTCTTTAGGAACCTTTGCTCCAGCACATGGGGCTTCAGAAAGCAATGGGATACAATGAGATAGCCCGATTTAGGAGCCAGACCTAAATGGCATCGCCCTCTACAGGCTCCCACACACAAGCTGGCCACGCCGGGCCCCGGGGCTGCATAAAAATGGGCGACTTCAAGTGGATCAGACACCTTCCCATGGAGCTGCTGCCTCCTTTCCCACCGTGAGGATGAAGCTCAGCGTGCCCACGGAGCTGGGAGCTGAACTACAAAGCAGCCACAACGCTCTCCGCACTTCATGTCCCGGCAGGCAGGGCTGCACCTGCAGGATGCAGAGCTGCAATGGGAGCACACATCTCTCCCCAGCTGTTGGTGCATGGCTGGAGGGGCTGTGTCCAACCCTTATACAGCCCCCAATGTCAGCCCTATGGGAGCAGTGTGGGTCTGGCATGGAGAGACGCCCATAGGACCTGCAGGGCTGCTGTATTCCCCAGCATGGCCTTGCATCTTTAAGGTCTCCTCTAACTTAAGCCATTGCATGAGCCTCTCCGTGCTCTTCTCTCTATGCATTTGTCAGCAATATTTGGAGTTCACCGCAATCTAAGGGGCAGAGTTAAACATCGGGCCCTACTCTGTCACCCCATGTACATAAATTAGAGCTGTAATTCCACACTGCGGTGTGGATGGCGATAGCAGACGCTGCTGGACCCGTTGCACGCAGATGTTTGAGCTTTGGACCTTTGGTTTATGTTTTCAGCAGTACCGTCAGTGCAATGATAAGCAAGCAGTGTACAGTGAAGGAGTGGGGGGGAAATAACAGGCCTGGAGAAGCTGTCACCTCCATAACACTAACACTCCTTACCATAGCACTGGCAGAAAGCTCTGCCAGGCAGATTTGCTGGCTCACAGCAGCTCGGCTCATTCCCAGGTGGGCAATGCCCCAGCTGCTCCTCTTTATAGCACAGCTATTACCCAGGGCATGAGGAGCTGCATTGAACAGCGAATGGCATCAAGCACAGCATACAGCAGCATCAGGGCTGTTCTAACACTCTGCTTCCTCTCACACAGCCTGTCAGAGCCCTGCAGTGGAGAAATGGGTTAATTACACACACCACGTGCAGCGAGTGCCAGACCTCCATGCTCCTACATGCAGGGGTCAGGCAACAGAGGTAGATTGAGGTGACACTGCATGACAGCAGCCTGCTCCTGTCACCTCCACGTGCTGCAGGTCCCTGCCAGCCCCACTGATGTGGCTGCAGGGAGCAAGGGAATAATCCCTCCCCTGCCCCAGTTACCTGTTCCATGCATCCTCAGCAAAGCAGGATTTGGGCAAGGCTGCCAGGCCTGCCCAATCCTGCAGCTGTAAGCAGCCATGGCCAGAAATCCTTAACAGAAAAGCAAAGATAATTGAGCATCTAATTTGTGTGCAGAACGCTCTTCAAGTAGGAAAAGAGCTGCTAGAGGTCACACCATCACTGAGGTTTTAATCCATCAGAGCCACAGTGCAGCACGTGCAGAGGTTTTGCAGTGGTACAACCTTCAGCTCTGCAGGGCCTGGGGAGGCTGAGCAGCCCCATCCCAATCCCATTGCAGCACATAGAATGGGGTCTGTGCAGGAAGGACGGGAAGCAGAGTTCCTGGGAGTTGGCCTTTGTTTTTCCAGGCAGGAGAGTGACTCAGAGCTCAGCCCTGGCTGCTGTACGGCAGCCGACAACAGCACGCTGCTCAGGGAACTGATAAAGGTGAATATCTCAGTGCCGTTTGCTGAACTAATAAAGGCTCAAATAAACCTAAATACCTCAGGGCCAACCCAGACAGCAGCTCCAAAAGCAGCTCTGAGCCTCATCCTGCCCCTACAGCCCCGAATGCTGCTTCCCAGGCTGCTGCTCCCCTGCAGCTTTTGGGAGGAAGCAACCAAAATTAAGAGCTAATGGCATTGACTTACAGGATCACCTCCTCTCCTCCATATGAGCAGCGCTGGATTTGCCTCTCCCTCCTCTGGATGCATGCAGAGCATGTTTGCACACCGAGGACTTGGTCTCCAGTGACTAGATTGCTAATTAATATCAGGTAATTAACACATAACAAGGGCTGGTGGAATCCCACCCTGACGTTTCCAAACTGCGCCTGCCTGGGGAGCATCTTCGTCAGCCTTTGAAGTTCTTTGCTGTGAGTTCTGCAATCAATTAAGCCTGCGCTGAAAACTGGTGCTGTGCCATTAGAGCAAACATGCCCCAAGAAGCAAACATATTAAGGATTAATTAAATACCAGGTTTTATTTAATTAAGCCTCTTCTCATAAGTATGTAAAAGCAGGAATCTGGAGCGAGCACCTGATCTTGGCCTTATTTCTCTATCCCACATTTAGAAGTGTGTTTAGGCTTGGTTGGCTCTGCTTGAGACGTTCAATTCAGGCTGATACAAACCCAGTTTGCCACTCTGTGTTCATGCACAATGCAATGGGGGTGCTGGGGGGCACTGAGCACCTGCACTACCCCCTTACCTGCAGCAGGAAGGCACCACGACTGCTGTGCTGCCCACCCAGCTACCCCCCCAACACACACACACCTTCAAATGGGGGTTGGGCTCACAAGCACAAAGTACAGCCTGGATTCAGCAATTGGAAAATACATCAACCATAGAGAATAGAGCTTTAATTTTTCCTTTCTGAACAACAATAAGGAACAGTTTACATTACCCAAAAGAAAAAAAAATAAAAGCATGAATAAAATAATATAAAACAGATATTCTACCACAGTGTGGAGTTTAAATCATCTAAGAACATTAGCAGCACTTCTACAAATATATTAAAAGCTATAGTTGCTTGTTAACCTCAGATAGAGCAACTCCCAGAGACCAAAATGGCATCCAAAGTGGAAAAGCAGCAATCAGTGCAGGGCAACACAAAGTCTGACACACAGCTTCCATTCAGACATTCACACCTCAGGGGTCCCAGCATGAGGGAGGGGACAACTGTGGACCTGAGGTGTCACCCAGGTGGGTTTTCTCCTTCATGGGAGCACTTTCCCATCCCTACACATTGTACCACCCCCATGCAGAGGCTCTGTGCCCCCTGCTCCTCTCAGCACAGCTCTGTCTGTCCCCCATGTGCAACATCAGTGTTTAAAAGGAAGTAATTAAAGGGCTGAACTGGACTTTAAGGTGAAATACACTTATCGTTCATCTCAGATTAGAGCACACCAAAAGAACGTGATGCCTATTCCAACAGTGTGCATTCTCCAGGAAGTTCAAGGTTCAGACACGGGTTAGAACAAACCCAAGAGCCCCAGGCTGTGGGAAGCTGCAGCTCCCAAACAATCTCAGCTTTGGCCCACGATGCCATAAACAAATGTGGTGAGTGAAATGGTGGACCATGGAGATGTCAGGAATCCCCATTGGCGGTGTGTGCAAACAGCAAGTGAACTTGAGCAAGGATACCTGAGTGCCCAAAGCAGCACGTGGAACTAAGTGGCATTTCATCAGCTGGAGGATATCTGAACATCTTTATAATAGGCTTCTGAAAATCAGGTTCTGGTAGGACTTACAGCATATACACCATCGCTCCATGTGCAGACTGTGCTCTTCCACCACCAATTGGAGCTCATGCAACACTAGAATGCCAATAAAGAACATGCCCAGAACTGCTTAGGATCAGATTCCCACATGAAAAGAAAGACATTGAACAAGTGTTGTGATGGAACCACCGTGGGCACATAGAGGAGTGGGGTCTGCAGCACTGAGCCTGGGACTGTCACCCCCACTGCAGAGAAATGGGGGAAAGAGAGGAAAACTGGCCAACCAGCTGTTTAACCAGGAGTAAAGAAGAGAGTCATCCTGAGACCTTCACCTGCATGGGATTTAGGGATGGAAAAAGCACTGCCGATCCTCACACTCTGGGTACAGTGAGGGCTGTGAGTGTTCAGGCACCAAGGATGCTCCCAGGCCAAAATCTCTCTCAGTCTTCATGAAAAAAATGTCAGAAGCAAAGCGATTCAGACACCCAACGCAGCAAAACTCCTCTAAAAATCACTCACTTAAGAACAAAAGACAACTCACGGAACATTCACATCAGCAACACTGAAAGAGATGGGTACTAAGAGTTATTTAGCAGCGGAAACACTCAGGTGCAGGAAAGCAGGCCAGGATCCAAACGCTGCACTTAAATGCACTGGGATCACCTGGGTGCTGAGCTCCAACAGCAGGTAATGCAACCTGCAGCATAAAGCCAGCCCTCAGCTTTGCAGCCATTGCATGGGGCGAATCGCAGCTCATGGTGCTGCTGGGATGGAGCATTCCTCTCCCAAGGAGCCAGACAGGATGACTGTATAAGGACAGGCATCCCTGCAGCAGGCTGCTCCCCACTCGACTGCAATGGAGAGGGACTTTAGTAGCAACTGACACAGAACCTGGCTGGTTGTATTCTTTGCACTATCCAGCTGCTCTGCAACTCACAGCAGAGCTCAGGTCTGCGTTGTACACTCACATTAACCCATGGCAGGCATGGCCCTGCACAGCTCTACCCACATGGGCTGAACCAGAGCTTCCCCCCCACACTCCCTTTTTCCTTCTTATCCACAGTTTGAAAATCAGAGCTAAACTCAAGCCAAGAGGACAGCAGTGCCTCTGCAAACAGCACAGGGATGGGGGTGCAGCATGGGACAGCTGCAAGGAGACCACGCAGCTCTTAGAATCAACACTTCTCCCTTCTCAAAAAATAACCCACTTAGTTCATATATTTTCTCTCTATACCATATATATATATATTATATTATATATAGACACTATTCTCTGGTAAACATTTACAAGATATGTTGGCAACATTGCAAAGATACATCTCCATTTGCATCACAACACACACACTCACGCACTTCAGTGCACACAGACACACGGGAATGTGCAATCAATAAATACTTTTCTTCCCCAAAAAAGTGACTTAAAAAAAAAAATCAAAACCAACCCCACACATTGCTATCAAAGACACCCCGTTCACACAGACAGCAAACATTGTGCGGAATTTCTTGGCTGTTTTCTGTTTGAAAACCAAGAATAGAGGAAAATCAGAAGCATGAAGGATAAAGTGTCAGCGATGCTGCTTGTCAGGACTGTGTTTAGTTACATACTGGCTCCCGTCCTTTGGAAGGGATGGGGTAGAGCAGCCCCCTTCCCCTTTGGAAGTGGCCATGCAGGTAGATGCTGATCTATCCCAAGACCCAGAGAGAAGTGGAACAATCTGGGAGGGGGTACAAGCATCTCGCTCTGCTCTATGCCAAAGTGAGAGATTGCCTGCCTGTCCTTCTGCAAGCAACATCTACCACATGCCATAAGTCATTACGGAGCACAGTCGGCACGGACAGGCATTCCAAAGAAGAAGGGAAGCAGCAGCAGAAGGGCCCCATTGCACAGAGGGGCGGAGGGCAGAACGCACACACATCACATGGAGGGGAACACATATTTCTGCAGCAAAACTCGAGAGAAACTCCCTTACAGAGAGCTCCAACCCAGCACCTCCCTGCATTCCTACAGCCCTCTGTGGCCATGGCAAAGCTCCCCCTGGCTGAGCCAGACCTACCTATCACCCACACCCCTCCTTTTCCTCTTTATTTTTTTTAAACCTGAGTTGAGAAATGAATCCAAACCCACACCACAACCACTGCACCGCACACTCAGCCCCACACTGGCAGTGCTGCAGAGGCACTTCACGCATGAGATGCTGGAGAGCCACTGCAATGCATCTGCTAAAAGCAAAGACCACTCGGAGATGCTGGGTGAAAAGCAGCCCACCACAACCTAACTGGAGACCTTCAATGGACTCAGGGGGCTTTCTGAGCAGCCCCATAAGCACACAGAAACCTGCAGGCACCAGAGGGATCGTTTGCACTGTTCAGCTGCAAGCAGCCACTCTTTCAGCTAATAGAGGAACAGACAGGCACCTTCAGAGGGGACCATCAGGACAGCCACTAGGTCAGGAGCTCCCACTTGCCTTCCAAGGAGCCCTCCCTTAAATTGGGTTGCAGAAGGACGAGCAGGAGAGCAGACCCCTAAACACAAGCAGCTAGAATAAGGCAGGTACGAAGAAAACCTGGTGTCTGGAGCTGCCAGACAAGGCCAGGAGCAGATCTTGGTGTTCAGAGGCATTTACAGAGGCTGAATTTTGAAAGAGAAACCCAATGCTGAATTTGGAGCTCTTCCAAAACTCCATCTGCAGACAAAACTCTTGTGTGCTCAGATACCGTAGTAACAAACAATGTAAAAATCCAAGGGAGAGAACGGAGCCCTAAAAATACTAAAGGGGATGCTATGCGTCAAGGGACGAGATCAAAAGAAGAGGGATCTCTGTGATCCAAGTCCCTCTCTGCTACTGGCAGAACCTCAGATGTCAGTAAGAAACTGAGGGCTGGCAGCATCCCTGGTTGGGTTTGGCAGCCCTGCTCTCCCAGACCCCCCCCAGCACTGACCTGGGATGCTGGCAACTGCTTCTGCAGTTGGGGTGGTAACCATGTGCTGCACCTTCATTGCAGCAGGGTTAGGAAGCGGCTGCCCTACCTCCAAAGCAAGTCTTTAGCAATGCAACACAATTGTACAGATCTTTGGTTAAGTCATTAGAGAATGCTGTGCAGATCTGAGCCGGAGCCCCCGGACCTAACACTGAGCACAGCACTTGCAGAGCTATGGGTAGTGCCAGTTCAGACTGCAGCGTGTGTCCAACTACCTCACTTCCACAGGTGTGGAATGGTGAGAAAAAGGGAGAGGAAGCATTGGAGGGGAGTCCCAGCTCTCTGTCCGGATGCCTCGTCTTCCCCAGGTCTTTCACTTGTTTTCGATCAGAGTCTGCACTTTGTACACAAGGTCTCGAGCCAGCTTCAAGATCTGCTTGGTGTTGTGCCGCTCAGCCATTTCTGGAACACAGACAAAAGGAACTCACATAGAGGCTACACCCGAGATGCCCAGAGATTTAAGGAGCTCCTCCAGGTCCTCTTCTGCCCCTCAGCCAAGCTCTGGGAGCAGCTGAAGCTGTGAATTCACAGCCAAGTCCCCAGGCACCACCCCTTGTGGACTCCTGACTCTGAAGGGCCATCACTAAGGAGCTCACCTTGAAGGAAGCACAACCTATTGCTCACAGCTGCCATCAAGCACAGACAAGGCAGGCTGTGGCCGAGGATGGCTCCCCAGGCATCTTCTGAACCCCTCAGAAGCAAGGGACCCCTTTACCATCACATTCCAAATGTCAGCATCACACAACATACCCTCTGCTCTTTTTCAGTATTTACCAGAGCAGTCAGGACACGACTGTCTACAGCCATCCAGAAGTGCTGCCTACCTCTGAGCAGCTGCCACAAATCGAGCCCAACAGAACCCAAACCGTACCATTGAAAAACTTGATGATGTCTGTAAAATCCATGTTGTTCTCCAAAATGATATCCCGGTACATTTCCACCAAAGCCAGGGCAATGAAGAGCACATAGTGTGCAGAGGAAACGCGTGCAGCTGCCCAGATGGTCTCCCAGACGGCGAACACATCGTCATACACCAGCTCTGTTAGGAGAAGGAAAGCCCAGCAGTCAGTCACACATCAGGCTTCCATCAGCCTGACTCACAGCAGCATTCACTGGGGCAGAATGTGGTTTCTTCCCCCAACAACCTGTTCCAAAGAACAAGTCAGTCATCTGCACAGACACACATTCTGGCCTGCAGCAGGTGGTACAGACTGCAGGACATAAACCTGCTGGAGGCTCGCCAGCAGCTCTGGAGCAACAGGTTCTGATCTAGACAGAAAAGTCAGCCATAATTCTTAGTAGGGAGAAGCCAAACAGTAACACATGGCAAACCCTGCTCTCAACCCCCCGTTCACTGGTCCCAGCTGTCCCTCTCCCTGCACAAACCTCTCTTGAAGTCCAGGAGAAACCATCGGTAGCAGAAGTAGAAATGGGTGTAATCGCCATTCTGGTGCATCAGCTCAAAGAGCTCAGAGTCCAGAATCTGTCAAGAAAAGCCAAAGAAAAGCCATCAGTACACACCGGAGACAACAGCGCTCCTCTCCCTGCTCCCATTGCTCTCCTCCCATATCTTTGTCTCACACCTTCCCCATCCTTTGCAGCCCTGGCACAGGTTATTCCCAGGCTCTTCTTACAGTCCCCTGCTCCTCTCCTGCTCCCCACAGCAGCCCCATCTCAAGAACAGCTCTCCCTCAGTGACTCAAGAGGCTGCCAAGCCCATGTTGGGACCACCCTACCTGGATCAGGGATCTCATGTTGGCAAAGTGAGTGTCCATGGCTCCGCCGTGGGGGAAATTCTGATTCATCCTTTTCATGAGCTCAGTGAAGCAGCTGAAAGCCAGGGCTTCTGCACAGGGAGGAGAGATGGCTGCTGTTCCACTGTATGGCACCACAGCTGCCCTGTGCAGGGAAAGGAGCATCGCTCCCACTCCATACACACAGAGCCAGGAAGGCACAGCAGGGATCCCCACATCAGGTGGGATAACCCAATAGATCCTCTATACACCCTCATCACAGAGCTGGGGAGGGGGCAGTGCCCTCCAACTCACCATCATCCAGGATGACCAGGAGAGGAGCCAGCAGGTCGCACATCCCCTGCACGTAGCCAATCTCAATGTGCTGCCAGATGTAGCTGGGAGAGAGAAGGAAAGGCAGCATCAGCACCTATGCCATGCATCAGTGCCATTGCCTGCTGGCATGTGCCCTGCCTTCGTTCTTCACATGCTGGCATGCTCTGCAAGCTGCTACCAGCCCATGGGCGAGGGCAGTTGGGGCATATCAGACATGTTTATCCCATTACACTCATGCTCTGCTCTCCTGCAGCTGGCCTGTAAATGATTAAGTTCCCGTGGTGACTTTCAGTCCCAGCCCTAGATTAACAGACTGCTGCATGGAGCTGGGAGCAGGGAAAAGTGAAAGCAGAAAGCACAGCAAGGCGCGGTGCCTGGGCAAAGGGCAGAGTTTGTGCACTTATCTCCTAATCTCACCCCTGCTCCTTGATTCATCCCCTTGGCTGGGGGAACGCCAAGGGGACACCGCCTGCTTGGCTTCCCTGGGCCCAGCATCCCAGGAAGCAATCAGCCCCGCAGAGATATCTTCCCATATTTGGTAGCAAGACAAAATGCGTTCAGAAAGGATTCCGATCCACTGCCGGCACAGAGAAATAAGCCTTTCCACCCTGCCCCCTTGTCTTCCAAATCCTGCTGCATCGCAGGTCTCATCTCAGCACCGATCTCCAGCTCTGCCTGCCAGATAAAGCGACACCTCCAGAGAAATAGCAGCTTCTCCTCATATTTGCAGTATGAGTAATGATGTTTTAGCCTCTGCTGCCCCTGCAGCAGCCACAGCAGCTGAGCTGGAGCTGCTCTGAGTCGGTGAATGTCACACAGCAACCTCTTAGTCACAGGGATAAGCAAAGAGAATCAGAAACACACCCATGTATACTCCTGTCTCCTCGTGTTGGCACTAATCACTGCGTTGTTTCAGGTACTCCTCATTAGCACCAGAGCTCCGTGGGCTGATCCTCACGCTTCACTTTCCAGGTTCACCCCCAAGAGCAGGCAGGGCTGTGCTGCATTCACACACATTGGCAGCCCCAAGGAGCCCTTAGTTTGGCCCAGGCTGTTCTCAAAGCCTGCCCAACATCCTACAAGGCCTGGCCCAGACCCCATAACCCAGCTCTCACCTGCACATGATGTTACGGAGCTTCTCCAGGTTGGTGGGGGTGAAATACCAGTAGTTGCGGTCGCACCGCTGCACGTCCTTCTCGATGCGGTGCAGGTTCACCGTGTACATATCCAGCAGCTCCGGCTGCCAAAACAGAGCCAAAATTGATTGGTTTTCAACAAAGAAACAACAGAAAGCATAAAGGCAAAGGAGCAACGTGGCAGGTAAACAGTGCAAGGCTCACAAGGAAACCCAGCAGCGACCAATACTTACAGAGTAGGTGACCCCTGTTGAGGAGACGGGAGATGCTTCATTGGTGGCCAGATCAGCCACAGCCAATGAGTCCAGCTGTGGGTACAAGCTCTCCATCTCTGGCTCTTCAGAGAGGTTATCCTCACTCTCCACCAAGCTTTGCTTTTCAGCTTCGCTTTCCGCCCAGCTCTCCACCACCGTCAGGGCCACAGCATCACAACCACGCAGGACTGCTGTCGAGCTCTCGGCCACAGCAATGAAGTCCATGCCTCCTCCAGTGGCAAATTCACCCTCCAGGCTGTCCTGGCCCTGCAGCTTTTCCTCCTGTAGGGCTCCATCCATGTCCTGCGGGGCTGGCTCTGAGCCTCCCACCCTCCCATGTGAGCTGGCTGAGGACTTGGTGGTTTCCAGGGCACTGTCCTCATTGCTGAAGCTGCGCTCTGAGAAGCCCGAAGTGATGGAGAAGTTCTGGGAAGAGGGATGGCCCGAATCAGGGGAACATGTGCCATTGGGGACGGTCCCATTGGGGATCTTGCTTTGTTTGCCATCTTCGAGCTGAGTGTCTGCTTCTGTCTGCTCCACCTCATCAACCGACTCAAACACCTGCATGGAGGAATTCATGGGCATAGGGATGGGACAACCCTGGGGTTCCCTGTTTGCCCTTGGCAGGTCAATGCTTGCCTTTGTACAACCCAGACCCCAGCTCCCCACTCCCAAGGATCCCACTTTACTCAGTGCAATCTATGAGGCAGAATGCCATTTAAACCAAGTGCTCAAACACATCAGTAACACATGGAGCAAAGGCTGCTCACCTGAGTGCTGGAGCTGGAGTCGCTCTGCAGCCGGACGTGATTCTGGCGGCCAGAGCTGCAGCTCTGCGAGGACTGAAAGAGGGAGAGGAAGCATTAAAATGGCAAAGGGCAGCAGGTCTGGGAGGAGGGACCATCTGCTCCGTGCTGCCAAAGGTGGGCACCTCTGCAGGTAAAGACGGAGGTAAAAGTGCATGCAATAAATTCCCCTATTTGAACTATGTCAGCTCTGCTGATCTGTCACACCTGGCTTCAGTCTTCCATTGGGATCACACAAACCAAAGTCCCGGGCCAATGCAGCGGTTCAAGTGCTGTGTGTTTGGGTCTGAACAGAACTGTTCTCTTTGGGCCTTCACAGAGGTCACACCGTCTCCTCAGAGCGCAAATTGCTACTAATCTCTGTCCTAATTTGGCAGCAAAGCGACTCGCCCCGTCTCAGTTTACATAAACGATGAAGTCACAGGCTATAAAACAAGCCCTTGAAGCACATTAATGTTTTTTTCTCCTTTAAAAAAAGACAAGTATTGATGCCTTAAGCCAGGCTCCATCAAAGGCAGCACCTCCAGAAGCCATCAGCACCGTTCTCTGGCTCCCAGCTGAAGCACAGAAGGACACACTGGGTTCTGCATTGAGCAGCTCAGGGCTTTGCCCCATAGGTTCCCCCCCCCCAGCCTCCGTTTGATGGCTGGAGCCCACAGCTGCTGCAGGCAGATCTGGGTGTATGGGAGCATGGCAATGACATCACACCAAAACAATGGGGTTGTAAGAAAACACACAGCTTTCGGAGCAGCAGCAGGAGCTGTTCCCACCCCAACATCGTGGGTGTTTGCTGGGCAGGGCTCCGGCAGAGAGAGGAAGGGCGACAGCTTTCCTCCATTACCATGGGAGCGTTTTATAACAGGAAATTTCAAGTTCAGATGGGAAAAAAGGGTGAAATTTGGCATGTATGAACAGCCAGCTCCCCTCCCAGCACACGATCCCCGTGCAGGCAGTGAGCACAAAGCCAGAACCACAGCAGAGATGCTACAGGGATGGGAATGATTGCAGCAGTGCTGACCCACAGCCCATTGCTGCTCTGCGTCACCCCTGGCACAGAGCCCTCCCTGAAGCACACAAACCCTAGAGACACCAAGGGATGCTCCACATGCTGCCCTCTGCTGGGACCCACTGCCTGTAGGCTCCCAATGCCCAGAGGTCCCAAACAGGGCCATAAGCTCCTGCATTCGGCGCTGCTGTGAGCACCAAAGCCAAGTCAGCTCCTCTAACAGACAAGCAAGGTTTATCTTGGTCCCTCCCTACTGCGTGCTGACAGCACACCTGAGCCTCTGCACTCTCACCTCATTGCTGATCGTCGAGTCCCTGTGCATCATCCTCTGGATGTGGGAATCCAGGCTGGCCCCAGAGGAGCACTTGGCCAGAGCTGCTGCGTGAGACTCCTTCTCCCTCTGCCGGACGATGGCTTCACAGCCCAACCACTCAGCCATGGTGTGCTCGTAGCAGGTGCGGATCTGGTCATCAGCCTGCAGCAGTGGGACACAGGATCTGTGAATGGTGTGGGCTCTGCAGGCATGTGTGTGTTTTGAGCTGGGTATCACCTCAGGCACACCAATGCAATGCACCAGGCTGCAGAGCTGGCAGCACGCTCATACCAACCTCTTTCCTTTCCGCTTCTGTCATCCCAAACTGATAATGGCCCAAAAGGAAGGGCCAGACAGCCTTCCTGATCTCGTGCTGGATCCCACCGTAGTAGATCAGCCGCAGCAGCTCCTGGTCCTCGTAACTCTGTATGAAGAGCTCCATGTCAGCACAGACAAAGGCAAGACTGGATGCAAGCACTGACCCCAACCCAGCCACCCCCAGCACTCGGAGCACTGCCAAGATGCTGACCACCACACACCCATCCTCTAAAAAAGTGCTCTCAAATCCCCACCTGGGCTTAAGCACAGCCAGAAGCCATTGCAGATGGGTATTTTGGGAACTACCAGCTCACCACAGCCACAAAATAGCCCAACAAAGCTACCCAAGGGCACCACCGTGCCCTAGGAGTGTGTCCTACCGTGCTGTCCTCCAGGTACTTCTGCCATATGTCCACAGTCAGTCCTGAGCTAGCACTGCAGGGCACGTCGGGAGACACGATGCTGTGGTTAACCAGTGCAGAGAGGTGAGTTCGCACCGTGGAGAGGTGTCTGCAGTAGGCCAGCCCTGCAACAGGCAGAAGGAAACACTCAGCCTGGGGAACTAAGGATGAAGGGCGAAGGGCTGGGGTCAGCTCTGATCAGTTCTTGGAGGAGATCCCTTCAAGCCTGCTGGGAGAAGCTGGCATCTCATTGTCCTGTCCCACCAGCCCTGATGCTTGCTGGGCTGCAGGCTGATCCTCAGACCAGAATTCAGCTGTCTTCTCCCAATCCTGAGCACGTCAGCATGGCTGATCCTGGTCCCCACCATCCCACAGCCCTGTGATTTATCCTTTGCCCAACATACATCTCAATGTACCACGGATGAAACAAGTACTCACATCCATAGAAAGCCCGGGAGAGGATCTGGTACTTCATATTGTCACACAGGAGCTTCAGAGGAGCTCTGCCAACACAAACACACTGGATGCGAGGGGAGGAAACGTTCCCATGCCCTCACCCTCCTGCTTGGATCTGATTGTTAAAGCTTTGCCTTCACTGATGCACCTCAGGAGCTCTGCTCAGTGTGGGAGCAGCATTCTTGCATCCAAGGCACAAACACAGAGCAGCTGGAATAGCCCTGCTGCTCTTGTTTTGACCATCCACTGAATCTCAGCTGTAAGCCCTGCTGTATCCAACCCTATTTCATAAGCATCACAGAATGGCCTGGGTTGAAAAGGACCACAATGATCATCTGGTCCCAACCCCCTGCTGTGTGCAGGGCCACCAACCAGAAGACCAGGCTGCCCAGAGCCACATCCAGCCTGGCCTTGAATGCCTGCAGGGATGAGGCATCCACAGCCTCATTGGGCAACCTGTGAACAGTGCGTCACCACCCACTATATGGAAAACCTGCCTCCTATATCCCAAAGCGAGCAGCACAGCCCTCCTACCTCTCATGGCTGCAGCCGTTGGCTGGTGCACCATCAGAGGAGCCGCTCTGTGAGCAGGAGGAGCAGGAGGACTTGCGGGTGCTGGGCTGCCACATGGGAGGAAGGCCAGGGCCCTGGGTATCCATCAGGTCCTGGGGCACTGCGAGGGCAGAAAGAGGAGTCAGACACAGGCACTGCCCCGAGGTCGGGCTGACAAGAGAATCAGCAGCTGCAGCACCTGATTTGCATCCCAAGGAGACTCCAGCAAACAGGCAGAGCCTGCAGCAGGTGATCACAGGAGAAAGGGAAGGAAACAAAGAGCACTGATGAGAGAGAGCAATAGAACCATCTGCTAATTAATGCAGTGCCTTCAGCAAGCTAATCTGAAACCACCCAGTGCTGACTGAGGGTGGAAGCGAACCTCATCATAGAGAGACCAGGGACAACAGGCTGTCAAAGGATGAGAATAAAACATGACTGAAAACTACCACTGCCCCAGGTAGGAGTGGATCACTGGAAGGGAAAAGCCTTCATCCCTACAACACCAGAACCCCATCCGAGCTCCAGGGAAAGACAAGAACATCCAAATCACAAGGCAGGAGATATACATCTTGATGAGAGGAAACAGCAGGAGCACTCAGCAGCTCTTGTTGTCATTTGCTCAATTCCTGCTTGAACTCAGAAGTGCTATTGCAATGGCCTCAATGCTGCAAAAGGAGAGCAGTTCTGGATCAACCCCCCCCAACCCTTTGGTCCCAGCTAAGAAAAACGCTGAAATATTCCTATTAAAGCTTTTTCCCTTTCCATCATACTGAGCAGGAGCTGATGGGTCAGTAACACAGGACCCCTCTGCAGGAATTGCCAAGTGACAACACAGCAAGCAGTTGCACCAGACACGAGGACAGCTGCATTACACTGATGCTGAGTGGCCCCCAGAGCTGCCAGGGGGGGTCGGGACACATTGGAGTGAACTGGAGACCATTTGTGGATCACCACCACCTTGCTTGCAGCTGGAATCCTCACCACCTTCCCTCTCCCAGCAGTGATGGAGATGACAGACGCAAGGAATGGATGGGAATGACCGTTAATGGTAACTAGGGACACAGAGACAGGACAGGGGCACAAATGAATGCAGGAAGGGATTGTAGAGGAGAAAGAACTGATGCAGTTCCAGTTCCCTCTGGGACACACTGTAGGAAGCACAGACTGATGACGCCAGCTGAGGTGATGGCAACAACTCATTTAACAGAGAATTTGGCCCCCAGCACAGAATTTTATAGGGGTAGATCAAAAGGAAGCTGCAGAAAGGAGCGTCTCCTATCAGCTATTTTAACCTCAATCTGATTTTTATCTGACTCACTGGGTTGTGTTAGTCAGCTCAAGGCGGAGGAAACTCATCATCTGCAGGGATGCTATAGGAGATGTGATTGCCCCCTCCTAGCCTCTAAAGTATAGCAAATGTGCAGCACTTCAACCAAGCACACTGTTCTGATCCTTCACAGCTGGACATCAAGAGATGTTTCTGGTCTGGTGACTCCAGCAGCATCCCCTCCCTGCTGGGGGTGCTTGGGGGGTGAAGGCACGTGGGCCTAAGCCTGGCAGCACACAGAGATCTGCTGCCTCTGCCCTGTGTGCTGCAGCAGCATGGAAGGAATACAGCTGGATGTAACACAGCACTTGCTGAGCTGGACTGGTGGGAACAAGAGGAGAATCAGCCCCATGGTTGTGTCATGGTGAAAAATAACCCCATTCAGACACCTATTTCCTGGAAGGAGGAAGAAAACGTGACCAAAGGGAAACCTGCTGCTGAAATAACACGTAGGACTGCACAAACTAAGCTTTCCATGGCAAGTGGAAGGTATAAAAACACATGACATGTAATTTATATGCTACAAGCAAAGCCTGTTCCTCTGGTACTGCTCCCTGGTACAATGTGCACTGTGTGCCCACCAGCACCGTGTCCCTGCTCACTCATACAGCAGGTAATAACCCACCCAAATGTTCCCTTCCAATGTACTCACCGAACTCAGACTGTGTCCCCGGGTAGATTATCCTGAAAACATAATCTGTGGCTTCGTCATCTTCCTTGTCAGACGCAGACTCGGAGGAGCCCTGGGGACTTCGCTTCCTCAGCCTGGGAAACACCTTCCCCTGCAGAACAAAACCTGCTCTGCACAAAGCCCCACCGTGCAAGGGCTGAGTGCTGCTGCCTCACTGCTGGAGCAGTCTTTGGGTCAAGCTTTGGATGATGCAGAGAATACATAACCCCATCTATGCTCACAGTTTATGTACTGCATGGCAAGGTCCATAAGAACCAGACCATCACATCCCACTTTTCCTGGTTTGATCGAGGCGGGTGCATGGGGTGCTGTTTAAAATGCAGCCTGCAGTCACGCTGGGTAGCAGAGCTGCTCTGAGACATCCCAAAGCACATCAACAAGAAACCCCCATGCATGGGCTCAAGAAGAACCCCAGCTCTGTGTGCCTACCTTTCCCCGCTGGGACCAGAGGGGTGGGTCCAGCTGCCCATGGGGCAGGAGCCCATTCTCCAAGCAGGACAGGAACTGCAGCAAGTGCCCTCCTCTGGGGAACCGCAGTGGAGGCCTCTGGATCCCATCCTGGCTCACCAAGACAACCGTCCCACCGCTGTCTACTATTAGCAACAGTGAGAGCAGAGAGAAGACCACACTTGAATGAGGGAAATGCGACCAGCCTAAAATGCAGAAGGTAGGCAGGAAAGCTCAGGAAACTGGCTTTCTGGCATGCAAAGCAAAGATTCTTCATCCTCATTTGGATTCTTTCTTAAGTCCATTGCAAGCCTGGGGCCCTGGAGAAAGGCTGCCTGGGAGATCAAACCCCCAAAACTACAGAGCACTGCTCTATAGTGAAGACCTTCCCAGCCAAGCACCACAGCCAGGAGCTGATTTAAAGGATTTCCTAGAAGCAATTACAGAGCAGTGACCACCCAGAGCTCCTGGCACCTGCCCTGGAGCTGAAGCAAAACATCTCATCCCCATAGAGGCACACCCCAATGAGGCCAGAACAATAACAACCCCCAGCAGCCCCTGCTCTGGCCTTACCTTGCTGGTGGCAGTGCAAATAGACTATCTCCTCCAGGCGAATAGTCATGGCATAGTCCCAGTACACACTGGAATAGAGAAAGAGAGCAAGCTTTAGCTCATGCATGCATCAGGTTCTACTGCTCTCCACTGCAGCTCCAAATCCTGCCTCCAGCTATCCTGACATGGGGGGAAGCTATAGAAAGGATGAGTCCCAGCAGCACTGAGTGCTACCATAGAGTAAGGGGCAGCTTCCAGAACCAGTTACTGTTCCTCCAACTCAGTGAGGGCAAGTCCAGCTCAGAACAGTGCAGCTCAAGCCTGGGCCACAGCTCTGCCCAGCTCCTGTACCCAAGGGAGTGGAAATAAACCCCAGCAACCTGTGCTGCTTCAAAGCTGAAAATGGATTTGGCTCCTCTGTCACTATACCAGAATCAGTGCCTCAAGTGAAGGTGTTATAATGCAGCTCATAAAACACGTGGAAGGTGTGTAAGAGTCACTGCTTGTAGGTCCATACTTACTTTGCCATCCGACTCCTCTCCTCCTTGGTCACGTCTGGACACTGGGAAGTTTTAGAGCTTGGGCTGATGCCCAAGTCGAGAACTCAGAAAAGTAGCATTGAGATGAAAATAGCATTTTAGGGGGAGGGTGCCAGGTATAAAGGAATAGCCCAGGTGCCAAGAAGAAAGAGGAGATGAAAAGAACACAGGTAAACAAAACCCAGAATGCTGGAATTGAGAATAAACAAAGCTATCAGCTGAAGATCTTTACCCCAGGCCAAAGGAAGGATGTTCTACATGCTGCAGCTTTCCTGAAGGATTTGCTATGCCTCTTTTTTCCCCTACAGGCAAACAGGGACCTGACGTGACTCAGCAGTTAAGTTAAAAGACGGCAGCTATCAGGAGAAATGCCAGCAGCCCATAATGTAACCTCAGACAAAGGGCACGGCAATACACTGCTCAGCAAATGTCTCCTGAGCAGACCTCAGCTGGAGGAATGAACCCCAAGGGCTCTGTTAAATCAGGGGGATTTGCAACACCTGCACAAAGGATCAGCTGAGACACCACTACAAAATGGAACCCACTCTGTTACGGAGGTGTTATTATCCAGGAATTGATCGTGTCTGCAGATACCCTTCCTCATTTAAGGAGCTTCTCACTTTCCCAGTTTAACCAGCAACAGAGGAGAGCAATAAATCACACTGCTGGGCACCTTTTAGAACCCCCTCCAGTTACCTTGCTGAACACTTCCAGCACAGATGGGCTACACCCACAGCACCTCCCACCATCACCACCACCCCCTAGGGAACCTTTGGCCCTTCTATCCCATGTGAGCACAACGAAAAGTCAAGTCACCTCTTCTCATAGTCCAGATCCCCCACAGAGCCATTCATCAGCTGGTTGGGAGTCCACTTCAGTGCCATGATGTCTGCAGTCTGGTGAAGGGACAGATAGCCTGGGATGGCCTCCATGTCATCTCGCTTGAGAAGGCAAATACAGAGAGAAAGAGTGAGTTGAGAGCAACCTGGATGGTACCAGAAGCAAACAGAACCACATCATGCCTCCCAGGGCTGACCCACACCTGGAGCACAGTCTGCCCACCAACATCAAGGAGCCCACAGTGGGCCTACAAAACCAACCAGCAGACAGAAGGACACCTCAGGCTTGGAAAAGGGCTGAGAACCCAGCTGGGGCAAACCTGACAGCCTTGCCTAAGAAGTTTTAACTTCATTTCTTGGAATACAGTAAGCAAAAAGGAACAGGAAGAGGGTTTTTTTGTAGCCTCTCATCAATAGGGGGCATGAAAAGAAGCCTGCTTCTACCCAGAACTGTCGAAAGGATTCGTTATCACCAGGACCTCAAGTAATACAGTTCAATCACAGTCTTCCCAGATGAGAAATGGGTCTGTCCCCTTCCCCATCATGGAGCAGCTTGGGGCAGAGCCACGTGGTGTGGAAGAAGAGCAATGTTTGCCCCACTCCGTACTCACTGGCTGCACCAGGACGTTGTTTTTGCCATAGAGGAGCGTGGCTCGGGAGTTCTGGTGCAGTGACTCCACGTAGTCCCTGGCAGACAGCGATGGCCGGTCGTCCATGCTGCCACTCGAATGCCTCTTCTGAATCTGGAAGAAATCCATCAACCAACGTGAGGTGAGTGTAGAACCCTCCTTCTTCTAAACCAAGCAGACTTCAGCTGCCTTCTCTTATAGCTCATCCATGCTGCCCCCAAAGAGACCCAACGATGCAAAGCCACATTGGTCCAGCACGCCTGCAGTCTCCACAGCCCACATTCCAAGAACTCCTGGCTTAATGATATGAATTATCTCCACGTTTTCACCCTGTGTGATCAGAGAGGGAGCTGTGGGGCTGCCCCACGTCCACTCACACAGAGCGCCGGGCGCTTGGTGGGTGAGTCCTGGCGGCAGTGTGAGCTGTGGATACGGTGCCGCTGCACCAACTCATCAGCAGAAGGGTCTGTCCAGAAGTGGTCGGCTGTCTTCATCTTGGTGTACTCCAGCGCGCAGGGCCCCACTGTACAAAGGAAAACACAGACACAGAGAAGGCAGCACTGTTATTCCACTGCTTCAGGTCACCAGAGCCCAGCATCACAGAGCAGTGTAAGCACGGGGCTCAGCACACATTGCTGCACCATGTAAACGTAGCAAAGAACTCAGAAGTGGTTCTGCCTATCCAAAGCTAATGAGTTTTTTGAAGTTCTTGGCAAAAATAATCCAATGAATTGGGATCACAGATCCGACAGTTCAGGTTTGGGGAGGAAGCTACTGAATAGGGGTAAGAGGGAAGAGTGTTACCCAACAAAGATGCAAGAATTGGTCCATCCACAGGATCCATCAGGAGAGCTTCTTTCTCATAGTATTTACTAGAAGAAATGAAAAACAGCAGCATGCTGTAGCATTCCAGCCCCCTGGAAGAGCTGAACGACAGAGATTGAGGTTTGAAAGCACTGCAGCGCCCTCCTCTGTCTGTCCCCCCCCCCCTACGGTGAGACAATGTGGTCTACAACAATTAACAGAGCAAGCATGGCCTGTCCCTTTTAGGGAGCACACAGGGCTGGCCAGCAGCAGCTTATCAGCTGGAGTCCCTGTGCTGGGAATAGAGTGACACAACTGGCACAGAGTGATTTCTCCAGCCCATGAGGACACATCTCAGCACCTCCAGCATCAATGGAACAAGCTGGAAGGGTAAAACATCGGCTGGTGCCAGCACTCACCTGCTGTTCTCCACTAAGTAATGCACGATTTTATCCAAGACCTTGTCAAAGAGAGCTGTGCGGATCCAGAGGTGCTTGATGGCCTGAGGAGACAGGTTGGGCAGCTTTGGCATCTTACGCACGTTCTCTGGGATGCTCTGGACTTGAGTTCGTCTGTGGAAGCAGAAGGTAGAAGAAAACAGTATCAGACACTGCTCACCTCACCTGGCCCACCCCCTACCTCAGAAGGCCCAGGGCTGTATCTGAAAACTGCCTTCCCTATATCTGTTTCCAGCTCTGAAGGTGCCCTAGAACAAGCCTCTGCCCCAGCAGAGTCCCACTGCTTCCCACTGGTGCCTGAGGACAGCGGTTCATAAGCAAAGCAGCTTATCTCAGGACAGATGAAAGATCCCTGCCCCCAGGTGGCTGCTCCATCCATCTCCCTGGGTCCTGTCCAAGGATGAGTAAGCCACACTTAAACAGAGGTTGAATTACAGCAGGTTGCAGCCCTGTACAGTGAAGCAAACCAGATTTGGTTCCACTTGGCTTAATGCACTGGTCCATAAACCCTGACAGTTCAGGAGCAGATGTGTGTAGAAGGGCAGTGGAAGGAAGAACCGCAACTCACCATCACCCAAAGAACCAACTGGTCCATGCAAGATATTAAAAGCCCAGGGAAGGGCTCTGCTCCACTGCAAGAGCAAGTTCTGCTATGGACACTCAAGGTGGACACTGCAACCCACAGCTATGCTCAAACTAAGCACCCCATGCCAACATGCAGGTAGCGTGTGGCATAGAAGCCATGCTGGCATCTTACGCATTCTCGATGAGCTGCTCCATGTCTTGCACCTTCTTGCAAAGCTCCTCTGCCAGAGGAAAGCTCTTGCCCACCTTCATGAACAGAGCTGCTATCTTGTTGCTGCGCAGGAATCCTGCTGCCCTGCGCTTCAGCCCATACAGGACACACGCTTCCACAGCAGCTGCAACAGAGCAAACTCATTAGTGAAGCAGCAGAGCTCATAGCTGTGCTGCTTCCATATCACCGCTCCTTGTCCCCTGCTGCATCCATGACCTCAATGCACAGCAGAAACGTTTCCCAAGAGGAAAGCAATGTCACATTCTGGTCCTGTCACAGCAGATGGAAGGTTAAGGTACCCAGATGTTATTTACCCAAAGCAGCACGCGGTTCATGTGATCCATCTTTCCTGCCTATCAGTTCTGCTGACTCTACAGAGAGATTATTTTAGTTTCGGGGGTTGGTGCAGCTAATTTGGGCATAAGGAGCAGATTGACACAAGTGAATATGAACTGCAGGTACGCCAAGATGCTCTCATCGTCATCTCTGCCCTGTTTGGTACCATGCCCAAGGTCATTGCAGAGCATTGGGTCTCCAAGGTGCAGTGAGACAGCAGGAAAGCAACAGGTTTGGCCAGCCTTATCCAAAGCATCCTCTGGGAGCAGCTGTATGGGTGCCCTGTGTTTAAATAAAACCCTGTACAGGCCTTCCTGAAGCCTAGACATGCTGCAAACAACATGGATATGTCTTCCTACCTGTCCCAGAGCACTGTTTGAAGAGCCAATTGCCAATGGCAAGATGACTCCTCCTTCCTGACAAGCACCCAAATCGTTCCATCCCACATCCATCATTGATGCTGCACTACGTGGCTGAAACACAAGTGGCAGACACCAACAGCCCTCCCTGCCTGAGCCCACACCCAGGCACTGTGCGGTGCCCGGGGGGCATCTCCATGAAGTTCAGGCAGGTCCCAGCCTTGTGCAGGGTGGTGCAGTGGGCACCCAGCTCTGCCAAGCGAGTTGGGAGCCAGCTGGAAGCAGAAGCACAAGCTGAAAAGCCCTGTGAGCATTAAGCCTAACCTCTGGGCTGCCCCTGCTTGGCACAGTCGGTTCTGCTCTGAGTTTCCAGCAAGCAAGTTAGAGTGATTGTGATTGCACAGGAAAGCCAGCAGATTGCTTTGCTCGCATCACAACCAGTGCAGCACACTCTGCTGTCAGCTAGAGAGCAGCACACAGAGCACCTGGAGCATTACAGCAGCACAGAAGCAGTCAGCATCCATCCTCAGTGCCATACCCAGAACCTCTGCAAACACTACTGCTGAGAGAGGGCAGACTACATAGGAGAGACTCTCCCTGTGCTCTCCCCAGGGATCAGAAGCTTGAGTGCACAAACTAAGTGCAACTTGCCCACGTTAAACCCAAGAGCAACGGCGTTTTCTTTTCTAACCTTCTGATTTTTGGAGCCCAGTTCATTATTTCCTTTTGCAAACATTGGCTCTGCCCACCCCTAAGGGCATAACCTTACAGCAGAGAACACACAGCAAGGATGCTCAGTCCAGCTGTGCCCAAAGGCTGCAGAGCTCTCACAGCTCCTGAGCACACTTCCAACCCACTCGGTGGCTGAGCACAGAGGTGAGCTCAGCACTGACGTACATAACATGCCCCATGGCACAGGCAGCCCCCAGCCCTGCCGCCGGCCCCCCATCAGCTCCCAGGGCAGCGTGAACATGACAGGTGCCAGCTCGTGTTTGTCTGCTTCCAACGAGGGCAGCTGCCCTTTGCTGCCAGCCCACTGCTCCCATCACAAGGGCTTCATGGTACATTGGCTGTGCAGAGGGCTGGGAGGATGAGGAGGGCCCTGCGAGGAAGGCAGCTCTCCCCAGAGCAAAGGGCAGCTCTGCTCAGCCAGGAGCACGCTCTGCTTGTCAGCAAAGGCAATTATTTATAAGCAGCAAAGCATCCAATTTAGTGAGCAGCACGGTCTGGCTCCTGGTCCTTCCACCACCCAGTGGCAGCACGGAGGCATCAATAAGAACCAATAAGTCCTGGTGCTTGCATGCCTCAGCTCCGTGCTGCAGGCGGCTATAAATAATTGCAGGCTGCAGAGCCTCGTGCTGCACAGAACACAGGGAATGAGTCACACCTTGAAGCCTGTTCTGCTCTTTCGATGCCGTTCAGTCCACAGAGCACAAAGGCACACAGACCTCCCGCCTGTCACCTGCCGTATTCCATCCAAGGGCCTGGGACAAAAGGAAGAAGGCAGCCTCTGCTTTCCAAAACAGAAAGGAGACCTGCCAGCCCCGTTCTATTTCTGCTCTATGTGTGTGCCCACAGATGCTCTGGTCTCACTCAGTGGCAATGGTGCTATATGAGTTACTGGAGCAACTCCTTCCAAGGCACTGCACAGGGTGCACAGAGAGGTGGAGGTGCTCCATCCCTGCAGACACCCACGGTCAGGGGACGGGGCTGTGAGCACTGATGGAGCTGTGGGTGTCCCTGAGCACTGCAGGCAGTGGGAACAGATGGCCTCTAAAGGTCCCTTCCAAGCTCAAGCAGTTCTGATTCTATAAAAGCAGCATCATTCGAGCCAACTGCCAGGTGGGAAGGCAGCAGGGGTCTTGCTCTTCTTCCATAGAGGTCACTGCTTTTTCCCTATAGCAGCAGCTGCTGGATGGAGCTGGAGGCAGGTGGAGGCAGCAGGCACCTTGCCAAAGCACACTCAAGCTCTGGGTGAGTGGGTAAACACTTGACACAGACAGGGCTGGGCGTACAACAGCACAGCCCATGTCTGACGAATGCTGACTGTGCCCACAGCCCCTCACCTGGCTCCATCCCACCCGCACCGTGAAGCTGAGCAATGTCCTCATCCAGGCAGCACCCAGGAGCTGGAGCTGCACAGAAGGCTGAGAACAGCAGGAACAACCTCATTTTGATTGCAATGACCCCCCCTGTCCCCCCGAGGCACTCACCGCAGAAGGAGATGATGTGGCTGCTGTCCTCGTGCACAAACTTCCTCGTCACCGCCTCCTCCATGATCTGCTTCACCTGTCGAGCAAACAGTTAGAGGGGTTATGGAGTTTCACCCCCAGATCAGAGCAGAACCTGGGGTGGAGTGGACACAAAATGGCCCATGTGGGACATGAGGACCCCAGCAGTGCCAGGGCTGGTTACCAGCCAGCATCAGTTATGACCAGGAACCCCTCTGCATGGCAATGCAATCATGCTGCCCACCAGGCGTTGCTCACAGACACATCCCATGCATTCATTTCAGCTGACTTAATCAAAGGGAAGATCTCACATAGGTTGTGCATCAGGAGCACAGTATCGGGAAGACACTAAATGGTAACCCATGTGGCTGCCCCATCCCTAGAGGTGCACAAATGGAGCCCTGGGCAGCCTGGTCTGGTGGGGGGCACCCAGCCCATGGTAGGGGGTTGTAAGTGGGCAATCTTTAATGTCTGCTCCCAAGCACTCTGCTTTGCACTCAGAATATGTGGGGTAAAGGGATCACAGGGCAGAGGTGTGGGTGTATGAGCAGTTTGAAGTACTGAGATGTCCTTTCTGAAGGCAAAGGAAAGAGGAAAAAGGGCAGGTCAAGAGCTGGCCAAGCAAACCTTGCATCTGCAAAGCCTCTAATGGCCTCGTTGGGGGAATTAAAGCTCCTTAGGAGGATAAAATCAAGGCCAGTTGCACACAGCTGGCAGGCCAATAAAGGAAGCCCTTTTATGAAAATGGGTTAAGAAAAGAGTCTCACTGTGACCAAAAGCTGCAATCAAAAGCTGCCATCCCACTGCTGGGCTGCACTGCTCACCCCATTGCAGCTCACACAGGGCAGGGACTATCAGCTCAGCACTGCTGTGTGGCACAGCGGGTCCTCAACCCAAATGGGCACCCAGCTCAGTGCAGCAACACACAAACAAACCCTGCCAGGAGATGAAGCACAGTGGAAAATTACCCACTGCAGGGGAGAAAGAAAAAGGATGAAGGACCCACAAGGCTGTATTGACTGAGGTTATTGCACCGAGCCACATAAATCAGAGGTATTTAAAGGAAGAGAAGTGGGAAGGGCATTGCAACAAGGACACTTGGTCAATGCAAAGGGCTACGTGTGAGTGTCTGTATGAGGAACAAACCCTGGGAGCGAGGGCTGCAGAGCACAGCACATCCAACCGAAACAATCCCCTCTGCCCACATAGGGATGGATGGGGCAGCTGTGGGTAAAGCCCAGAGGAATGCTGTGGGTGCTCCATGGGAGCAGAATGCTGCTCCCAGCTGTGAGCACAGAGCAGGCGGTGCTCCACCTCCAATCTAAACTCTGTTTGCTTTCTGCATGTTTGCTTTGCCAATTTCTCACGAGCTGCCACCTTTCTCATTCCCATTGCTGCTCTGATTACGTGCTTGGAAGTTAATTCGAGCACTGAAAAAACCCATCTCCCCATCAGCTTCCACAACGCATCCATATGGGGACCCCTCAGTGTAACCTCACCATTCCTTTAACTGCTCCACTGAATCAAGGTCTTGTTCCTGGAACAACCTCTGGTTAAGCTCTGCAGCAGCTCCCCATACCTCAAGCACAGTCTGTCCCTACAGCAAGGCCACTTCCCAGGTATTACTCAGTGCTAAGGGATCACTCGCTGAAACAGACACAACATTAAAGCACGGCAGCGTTCCCAGCAGTTCGTATTTGCAGACAGCGTTTTGCAGCAGGCTTTCTCTGGAGGCATCAAGTTGAAGTCACAAACCCATACAACGCCAGGCTAATTTAAGATCTCAGAAGCTCACGCTATCGCTGGTGCTATTCCTGTGGTGTTTATCAAACTCAAACCTCTATGCCATCTGTTGGCGCTGCTGGTGCCGCCATCACGCGCTCAGCCAACACTGCAACGCTTCAGGAGGAACTTCAGTTCTCAGTGCCTGATCCTGAAGGTTTGCCATGGTGCTCTGCACAAAGCTTTGAGCTGCTATGGGGCACTGCCAGGTGCTCAAGGTGGATGGAGGTATGAGAATGGAGCTCTGGCAGCTGGAAGGGGAAGGAACACCGACCTCATCTCCCTGAGCACTGGGGAAGGCAAGGAATCGAGGAGCAGAGCTGCCTTGTGCCAAGCCTGAGGATGAGACATCAGTGCCTTTATCTTCAAAAGGAGAGAAAATGGCCCCCAGCGGTCAGTAACACTCTGTTCAGAAGGAGATCAATGCAGGCAATTGAGAAACACAGCATTAAAGCCTCCTGTTTACTTCTGATGCAGGGATGTTTCAAACAGGCTGGTTGTGCTGCTGGAGAGCCCCTCTGTTATTACAGCCCCGCAGCTTATCATCTGCATCTTCCCTCTGCCTGAGCCACACAAAGCCTCACTTCTTCAGCTTGGCCTTGAGGACACTGACGGCGACTGCCATCCATTCTTCAGATCCTAATAACCTGGAATTAATTCACAACTGTCTGCTGCACTCGAATGAAGGGAACGGGCACGGACCCTGCAGCTGTTTGGGAGCACAACTTGCTGTCAGAACAAAGTTTTTGCAGAGGACTAAGCAAGGCAATTGTCTGGTTGCTAATTTCATCCAGCTCAGCACAAGGTAGCACAGCCTGTGTTCCACGGGTAGCATCTGTTGCCCCACCTATTCTTGTGTACGAGGCCATTAGCTCTGATAAAGGCTCCAAGAGAAAAACCAGAGAAGATTTATGCTACTTTTCATGCATAACAGGAAACAGATTCCCTCTGAAAAGCAGCCTGCTGACAGACAGTCAGTTTTGCAGCTTTCAAGATCAGTTTTGATGTATTATAACCATATGGGCACACACACACACACACAGAAGATTGACAGTGACAGCCCAACTCATTCCAATCCACAAACCTACTGCAGAGCAGGACTTCTTCAATATAAAAATGCATTAACCATGGCAACAACTGAATGCCGGAGTCCATTTGCTCACTGTAGTGCTATGGCCAGTTTTATCTATTGTTTACCTATCTCCCTTCATCAGTCATTGCCTGTAGCAGTGCTGTTATTCCTTCGGCTACTGCCCCAGGGCTACAGATGTGGGGTGGCTTCCCCAGTGTGCTCTGTGGCTGCAAATGGGTTTAATGAGCAGAGGATGGGCAATAGAACGCCCCACCGTGGCTAACTAATTACATACGTAACCTACAGGATCATAGCTCCTGTTTGCCTTGTTTTCTTTAAATCCTAACAGAGCAAAGAATGCAGAGCATAGGGTCTGACCTGGAAGCCCTGCAGCTGTGTGTCTGCATGCAAACAGCCCTGCCTGCGGGGCCAAGGGCAGCAGCACAGTGCTGGGAGAAACCCGAGGGCAAACACAGCTGCCCACTGCCTGCGTGGCAAAGCAGCAACTGAGCCCAGAGCAGTGAGATTCCCATCCCTGGAGTATTAAGGGCCGGGTTGGATGGTCCCTGGGCAGCCTGAGTTGGTGAGGAGCACCCAGCCCATGGCAATGGGGTTGGAACTGCATGACCTGAAAGGTCCCCCCTCCAACTTAAGCCATTCTGTGATTTCATGAAAGCCTCTGCTCTGCATCAGCACTGCCCTCCCCATAGGGCTGCTGCCAGACACCTGCTGATGGCACAACACAGAGACACGTGGGCTGGCAGCATTTCACCAGGGCAGAAAAGCTCTTCCCATCCCCTGCATCACTCCTTCACCTCCACCTGCCTTCACCAACCCCCCCATGCAGCACAGCTGGTCCATTAAGAGCCAGCAGACAGCTCTCCTGCACTATCAGGAGGGCACATCACAGCTCTCAGCTCTCTTCCTTTAGGCACTTTCCTCAAACACGAGGACCCTGGAGAGAGAGCATAGAGAGAAGCCCAGCCCTGGTTATCAGCATGGAAGATGCTCCTGGAGAGCAGCATTGCCCGCTGAGGCCCAGCAGGCTGCAGAAAGAAGCTCTGTCCTCCTCCAGCCTTGCACCCTTCATCCCCATCCCCACCTGCAGCCTCGGGAGGCAACATAACGAGATGTCGGCTTCATCCACGATGCTAAAGAAATGTCACAGCCTTTCGCTGCTTTAATAACTGTCGTCAAGGCAACGAGTAGTGTTCCTCGCCACCACGCCCGGTGAGGGATTAAAGGTGGGGAAGGGGGTCTGGATGAACAAACGCAGCGCTGTCAGCGGCCCCAGGAGGGGCATCGCTCCCCCGAGCCCACCGGGGATACACGGAAAGATGCTCACGGGGCCCCGAACTGAACAGCACACGCTCCCAACGCCCAGCACGGCCGGCCTGCGGGGATGCTCTCGGGGCTCCGTGACACTCCGGGTCTCCGCAACGAGTCCCACTCAGGGAACGGCCGCCCCCCAACCCCACCGCCCGACACGGCGAAACACACGGACCCGAGAGTTACCGCTGCCCGAGGGCGGCACCGCCCGGCGCTGTGCCCGCACCTACGGACACACCGTGAGCGGAACAGCCGGGGCACGGCAGCGGGACGGCTTCCCAAACCCACCTCCTTCTTGACGGTGCGCAGCAGCCGCTGCCGGGTCTCCGCTTCTGCGGGGAGAAGGGAAGAGCCCCGTTAGCACGGCCCGGCCCGCAGCCCCCTCCCCGACCCTCCATCCCCCATCCCTGCCTTTACCCGCCGGGGCCGCCGCCATCGCCGCGCTCCGCTCCGCCCGCAGCGCCCGCAGAACGGCGGAGGGCCGGGCCGGGCCGAACGGGTCCGTACCGCCCACCGCACCCGCCGGGGTGGAGCCGAGGCCGGGAGAGCCGCCAATCCGAGCTCAGAGCCCGGGGACGGCCGTCGGTGGGGCGGCTGTGGGCGACGGGGTGCGAGCCTCGAGGTGCGGGGTGTCAGCCGGCAGTGCCGTGCCCTCCGCAGGGCTCACATCCCCTTCCGTGCTGCTTGTCCCCTTTAGCAGTGTGGCCCTTTATCCTGAGCCCCCCATCACCATCCCCCTCATCTCTATCCCCCTCATCTCCCGCACTTGGGGACTCCCCCCCACCAGGCAGCCCCAAGCCTGTATGTATGTAAGTATGGGCCAGTGCAGCGACCCACGGGGCTGGGTGACATGGAGACGGGGCTGTGCCTCGTTCCGGGACACGCAAAGCCTTCTCCCCGCACAGCCCCGCTGAGCCGTGCCAGCCCACCGCGCTCCCTTTAGAGTACTGCACCAAGAAGGAGATAATGAGCTTCAAAGCTTTATTCGCGGGAGACCCGGAGCCGCCTGGTAATCAAGATCGCCCACAGTTGAGCGCAAGCCCTGGCTGGCAGCTCTTATTAACATATCTTCTGTTTTTCTGTTCCCTCATTTGATGTTCCAGGACATTTCCATAGAAACAGCATCCAGGCTCCTTTAGCGGTCCGGTTTCCGCTAACCACAAACCACATGAGCGAGGGGCAGGAGGAGGGAGCTGCAGGCTGAGGGTGATGCAGAACTCAGCCCTGCACTTTGCGGGTCGGAGAGGAGCGTTATTTCCTCCTGCAGCGTTTGCTTTTTGCCATTAATTCCAGTGCTAAATGCCCTAACACAGGCAGATGGCACCAGAGGGGCTGTGGGTGCCAGGGACCCCAGCCTTACCCATGCACAGACCCTGCCCGTCTTTTATTTACGTCTTACGGTGCTGAACACGCAATTAAGGCAATTAAGCAGTCGCAATGAAGGCATCGCAGCCTCGTAAAGGATGGATGGGGTGGGATCGGCCCCCAATTTCTGGAGTCTGAAGAGCCTGAGCAGGAGCACGTCGAGCTGCACTTAATGTGATTAAGTTCCATCTCTGCGTCTCACGCTCATTAAATTAAACTTCCCACTGCTGCCTCTGTGGCTTAAACAGGACGGTGGTTTTAAGACCACAATTCACCTCTCTGTGTTTCATGGCACAGAGGAGCAGGTTGGATAAAGGCACCGTGCTGATCAGTTCCATGTGCTGGTCAGAAACCCATTTAGCTCGGTGGGCATTCAGGTTTAAATCTGGTTACGACCACATTTCAAACAGTGGTGAGTTCTGAATCGAGAGTCATTTGGCTGCAGCTGCTGTGGAATCATAGAATGGTTTGGGCTGGAGGGGACCTTGTATTATAGGAGGTGCTGCTGGAGTTCACAGCTTTGAATGACATTGATCCCCTATAAAATATGGGGTGATGAACTGGCTCTCACCTGCATGCTGAGACCCAGCTGGGGAGCCTTGCAGGGAGCACTCAGTCCTGTGCAGCAACAACAAATGTGCTACTTTAATGGGGCATCTCCAACAGGTTCCCATGCACGTGCTGCAGCACCATCCGAATCCAGAGGTCTCCAACTGGCGTCACGTCGTCACAGCAACCCACTGTCTGTGTCCCATTTTGATCTCGTTTGGAGTTTCTTTTAATTACAGGGGGGGGATGTGCCTGGAGCACAGCGCCCGCGGCCTCCTGCAGGGGTTTGCTGTGCATGGCAGGGAGCTGCCTGTTTTGTTTGCAATGAAGGTTGATGTTAAGCTGTCAAACAGATGAGAGTGATGGCTCTCCATACTGCACCATTCCCCCCTGACAGCATGTGGGCTGCAGAAGTTACTGCACTTTCCAGTGGTACAAACACTTGCACCTCCCAGATGCTCGAAGCATCACTGGCTGTGACAGCAGGTAGAGGTGCCTCCGGCCTGCAAATTGCACCAAGAACAGGGAAATAATGCTGCATTGAAAGGGTGCACAACCAAACCACCACCTCTGCCTTAACCCCACATCTGTGTGCAAACAAAACCCACCCCGACAGCAAAACACTCCCCTGGATGCGGGGAGCAGGGGATGGAGCTGTGAGCCTCCCCGCTCCTCCTGCACTGATCAAAGCACGGCTCTCCCCATTGGAGCCATGGGTTCCCAGCTGGAGGTGGGGACACACATGCAGCCGGACCCTCCCCTCCTCAGATCTGTCATCAGACGGAGGAAAATCCATCCTTCCCTCCCCAAGTTGCTCACCCAACCCTGCAGAACTCACAGGGGCACAGAATGGGGGAGCGCTGCCTGGTGCCTGCTGGCTCCCTTCAATCTGATGGGGGTCCTGAAGCCATCTCTGTGCCCCCAGCCCATCCCCGGGACAAGTGGAGCAAGAAAATGGATTTCCTCCTCTCGGTCGTTGGGTTTGCCGTCGATCTGGGCAATGTGTGGCGCTTCCCTTACATCTGCTACCAGAACGGAGGGGGTAAGGACGGTGCTGGGGCTGCTGCAGTCTGCTCAGGGGGAGCAGAAAGCTGTCTGTGGGCTTTGGGGTGATGAGAACTCGCTATTGCTTTGCTCTGTTTGTCTCTAGCTGCTCCTCTTTGGTGAGGGCAGCTTCATGTCTCCCCATTTTCCCTCACCTCTCTCCTCTCTGTACCCTTTATCCCTTCCCAGCCATCTCTCACCCACCCCATCCCTGGCACCATCCATTCCTTCCCCATTGGGCACAGCAAACTGCGCTGGTCCAGAGTGATGGAGCTGCACATTCGCGGTGGGAGGCTGTTGTTGATCACTGGTACAAGCAAACTTCTGGCAGGCCGTGCTTTGAATAGCCCTGCAGACACCTTTGGACTCAGTGCTGGATGCAATGTGAGCCCTGGGCTGTGAGCAAAGCATGGGGTGCTCCCTCCCATAGAGCCAGCAGAAGGTAGAAAAGCTCCACGAAGGAAACAACTTGAAACGACTAAATGAATTGCTTTAAATAGATCCAAATAATAATAGTAATAATAATAAACAAAACTCCTGCGTGGAAATTATAAATGAGGGATGAGAATTCAGTGCCGTTTGCAACGGCGCAGTGGATTTAATTGCCAAAGTTGGCATGCGGGTAACATCTTGTCATGCTTGGGGAAATGAGGAGATAATTAGTACCATACTCAAGGCTACAGCGTGGATCCCAGGTGCCCCCCATGGAAGCAGTTATTTGTGCCTTATTCCTATGGGACAGGCAGTGACCTTCAGCTGCTCTCCATCAGTACAGAGGGAGCTGTGAGCCCTGGGTGGGGAGCTGGGCTTGGGCTGCACCTCCAGGGAGGGATGGATGGACTCACAACCAGGATGAGCCTGCAGGGCCGGCAGCACCGTGCCATGATGGGGACAGGGCAGCAGGGATGTGATGCCCCCACTGTGTGGAGGCTTTTATAGAGAGAAGCCGTGGGGGTTCAATTAACTACCCCCAGCTGAGCTACCCCGACAGCACAGAGAGCAGCTCCACTTCTACAGAGTCCACTGGGTGCAACACAGCTCTGCTGAAAGCACCGTGGGCATGAATAATGCAGATGACAGCGTTAATTACTTGTATCTCGGGGTGACAATAGTGAGATTTTCCCCTAACATTTGCCACCTAAGAGGTGCACGGTGCCTCATCCCCCGTGTCTGCCTTGCTCTGCTCATTGCATCAGCCTGGCTGAGTGTTCCCAGCAACTCACCCACCTGTGAGCTGCTTGCTGCAGGGCATCCCAAAGCCTGCATGCATCCAAATGCTCATCCACGCTTCATGGCACAGCCCTGTGCACGCTCACCTGCTGGTACAGGATTACAGCAGTCACCCCACTCTGCTCCTCACCCCACAGGAGCCTTTCTCATCCCATACACGCTGATGGCTGTTTTTGGAGGGGTGCCCCTATTCTACATGGAGCTGGCCCTGGGGCAGTTCCACAGGACGGGAGCCATTCCCATCTGGAAACGCATCTGCCCCATCTTCAAAGGTGAGCGATTCCCAAACCCTCTCCATGCGGAACCACCATCCCTTTGAAATACCACCAGCCCCATGAAGGGCACAGGGAGAGGCTCAGCTTTCCCACGATACAGGAATCCATCCCTATTCTCTCCTCAGGCATCGGTTTTGCCATCTGTATCATTGGCCTCTACGTCTCCTTCTACTACAACACCATCATTGCTTGGGCGCTCTATTACTTCTATTCATCCTTCTCGAGCACTCTGCCCTGGGCGAGCTGTGACAACCCCTGGAATACACTCAACTGCACCAACTACTTTGGGAGGAACAACGTGACCTGGACCAACTTCTCCAGGTCCCCTGCTGAGGAGTTTTATACGTAAGTATCCACATGTGAGCGATGAGCTGGAGATGGGGTATGTCTCTGTGGCAGCACTTGGCTCTCAGTACAGGGAGAAGGACGGGGGCATCATGGAGAGGTGAGACCCTGAGACCCTGTCTGGTTGTAGGAGGAAGGTCCTGGAGCTTCAGAAGTCCAGTGGTCTGTACAACGTGGGGGGGATCCGCTGGCAGCTGCTCCTCTGCCTCTTCCTCATCTTCACCATCGTTTACTTCAGCCTGTGGAAAGGGGTGAAAACATCTGGGAAGGTGAGAGGACCCCGTGCCAATGATGCTGCAACCCTGAGCTCCTGCATGGCTAAACTCAGGGCATCACCTCCACCCCAACCCTGCAGCCAGGTGGTCAGGTGCCCGGTGCCATGGCTGATGGCTGCCCCTGCTGTAGGTGGTGTGGGTGACAGCCACGCTGCCCTACCTCGTCCTGCTCATCCTGCTGGTCCGTGGGGCCACCCTGCCTGGTGCCTGGAGGGGGGTCCTCTTCTATTTGCGCCCAGACTGGGGCAAACTGCTGAGCACAGCGGTGAGTTGCGGGTGCCCCATCTCTGCCTCCCCTGCCCCCCTCCCACAATGCGCAGCCACCCCTTCCCCACTGCTCCTGCAGAGATGAGATGCCCTGGATGGGCTCTTGGAAATGTAAATCTATAATTGAATCACCCATCTCATTGCTGTCACGGTTTATTCCAGCCGTGTTCTCGCCCTGGCTTGACAATAGGCTTCCTGTGGGTAATTACCAAGCAACACTTGAAAATTCTCATTAAAGATAACCAGGGCCACGCTGCTGCCTGGATCAGGCACAGAGGCTTAATGCTCCCTTTGGCTTCTTCTCCCTGTGAGCACAGCATTAGGGTTAGCGCATCCCTGTGCCAAGGGGGGGCTGCTGTTGATTGGGCAAACCACAGAGCTCCCCCTCAGCCTCCAGCTGCCCGTTGCTTCTGCCAGGTCTGGGTTGATGCTGCTGCACAGATTTTCTTCTCCTTGGGTCCTGGATTTGGAGTTCTTCTCGCTCTGGCCAGTTACAACCACTTCCACAACAACTGCTACCGGTGAGCACCCAATGCGAGATGCAATGCAGGCATGGGGCTGTGCCACAGCAGCTGCAGCAGAGCCCCACGGCCATGGGGCTGAGCATGGTGTGGGCATGCAGGGAGGGCTCAGCCACTTGCCATGTCTCCCTGCTTTCTGTCTTCCAGGGACGCACTCATCACCAGCGCAGTGAACTGCCTCACCAGCTTCCTCTCGGGCTTTGTCATCTTCACCGTGCTGGGCTACATGGCGGAGATGCGGGATGTGGAGGTGGAGGATGTAGCCAGAGATAAAGGTTTGCCCCCCACTGCTCCATCTTGTCTGGCCTCATGATGCCCCTGCTGGAGCTGCGGGTCCCTGTGCACCCAGTGGATGGCAGCGAGGCCAGCACTGCTCCCCTCTATGCAATCCCACCTAGAAGAAAGGCAAACCCAACCTGCACGCCCTCCTAGGTCCCAGCCTGCTTTTTATCACCTACCCCGAAGCCATCGCCAACATGGTGGGATCCACCTTCTTCGCCATCATTTTCTTCCTGATGATGATAACGCTGGGGCTGGACAGCACGGTAGGAACCTCTGCAGCAGCACTGGCACAACAGCAGGGGGGGGATTCAGTCTCATCCCTGTGCTCCGTTGGCAGTTTGGGGGCCTGGAGGCTGTGATCACCGCTGTGATGGATGAATACCCCCAGGTTCTGGCACAGCGCAGGGAGCTCTTTGTCCTTGGCCTCATCACAGTCTGCTTCCTGGGCTCGCTGAGCACCCTCACCTATGTGAGTACAGCCTGGGGAGCTGTGTCCCATCATTGAGCACATTGCCATCCCACCAACCCATCTCATTCCAGGGTGGTGCCTACGTGGTGAAGCTGCTGGAGGAGTTCGGTGCCGGCTGCTCCATCCTGGCCGTGGTGCTGTTGGAAACCATAGCTGTGTCCTGGTTCTATGGTAAGAGGGGGCACCAAGGTGGGGCTTAACACTGAGATGGGACCTAGCAATAGGATGGGATGAAGCGACAGGATGGGGCCTGAGCCCACTGGCTGTTCCATGACTGCTCTGTGCTCTGCAGGGATCCAGAGGTTCTCCCATGATGTGAAAGCCATGCTGGGCTTCACCCCAGGGCTGTTCTGGAAGGTGTGCTGGGTGGCCATCAGCCCGACCCTGCTGGCAGTGAGTAGTGCATTGCACAGCCCATCCTGCTGCTGTGCTTGGAGCTGGCAACCAGGGTATCAGAGTGCAGCCCTGAGCCTTGCACTGCAACCAACCCACAGCTGCAGGGAGCCAACAGGGCTGCTCAGTGCTATGAGCTGCTCCCTGACTTTCCTGTCTGGGTTCTGCAGTTTATTGTGGCCAGTTCACTTTTGGAGCAGCCACCCCTGGCACTTTTTGGCTACCGGTACCCAGCATGGAGCACCTCACTGGGACACCTCATAGGAGCATCTTCCTTCATCTGCATCCCTGTCTACATGGTGTACAAGCTGGTCTGGACACCAGGGTCCCTCAAGCAGGTCAGAGCTACATCAGCACAGTTCTGTCCCCTCCTTTGTGCCAGTTTTTGGGACCTCTCTGAGCTCGGGGCTATTGCAGCCCAATGGAAGAGCAGCAGCTCCCACTAACAGAGCTGGAGGGTCCCATTGCAGGAAGGGAACCCATTGCTTTTCTCTTCCTGCTTCAGCGCCTCGCTGTCTGCATTCGGCCTGAGAAAACAGTGCGAGAACCCCAAGAGGAGGCAGTGGGCATGGAACCAGTCCTGTAGTGGGCATGGAACCGGTCCTGTAGCACGGGGAGGGGGATGCAGAGGCTGCTCTCTGCTCCCTGTTCCCATGCAACACCCATCATGCAGGCACAAGGCTCTCACTTCCACCATCCTCTCTGCTGACTGGCATTGCAAGCATGCAGTGAGCACGGAGCATCCTGCAGTGCAGTGTGCGGGTGCTGTATCACTGCTCCGTGTGTTGGTCCCCTTTCAAAGAGAAAACAAAGCCTCAGCTGTGAGCACAATGTGTGTTTTTTGGGGTGCAGCCATGGATGGGACCTGGGCAGACTGAGCTGGGGGCAGCCAGCACATGGCAGGGGTGCTGGGGGGGCTTTGGGGTCGCTTATAACATAAACCGTTCTATGTCTATGAGACACGTGGAAGCGGGGAGAAGAAGGGGATGAGGGGAGGAATGGAAGGAACATGGGGCTGTGGGAGACGGGCAGAACATTGGGGAGGGGGCGGGGGCACAGCGCTGACGTTACCGGGGCGGAGCGGGCGGCAGGAAGAGGAAGCGGCGCTTATCGCCGTGTAGAAGCGTAGAACCGAACCGAGCGGAACCGGGATGTCGCTGCGGGGCTGGGCGCTGGCCGTGCTGGCCGCTCTGACCCCGGCGGAGCGCAGCCGGCCCTACGCTGTGCTGCAGAAACAGAACCTGGGTAAGGAAATAGAATTGAATTGGGGGAGGGCAGAGGGGAAGGGAGGGGGCTTCTCTTTGTGCTGTACGGTTTAACCTACCGGCCTCCTCCCTCGCAGTGCTGCTGGGCAGCATCCTCAGCGCCCTGCTGCTCACCATCGTCCTCATGGCTGTGTGCGTCTACAAACCCGTCCGCCGGCGGTAGCATCCCACGGCTCCAGGACATCCCCATCACCCGCACGGAGCGACACCCGGTTCCGCTTCTGCTTTGCGGTGATGGCGATCCCAGCGCTCAGCATCGGAGCATCGGGGAGCAGCCATGGACAAGGAGCCCGGCCCAGCCCCTACACATGGGGCAGCGGGGGGCTCAGCTGTGCAGCTACAGCCGGATCCACCCCCTGCAGCTTTGGGTAACAAAGTCAGGGTTTACACTGAAGTCACACCACGTGCATCTGGATGCTGCTATTTTTGTGTTCTGTTTTGCACTGGCCGGGAGTAGTAACTGGATTTTGCTTCTTATTACGTTGGTATTTAACATAACGGGGGCAGGGGTAGTAATTTATTTTAGGCTTTTAAAACCATGCTTCTAATGTTGGTCAGCTCTGCAAGCCCTCACTCCTGCTTTGTTAAGGGCAGGGAGCTGGGGATTCCCTTTGCTGCTGCTCTATGTGTCAGTAAATGAGTCTGGCCTGGAACAGACCTCGTTTCTAACCTTAGTGAAGCACAAATGAGGGAGCAAACAACTGCAGGATGTTTCTTTCTGATCCTCTCCTTAGCTGCAGAGCTCTGGCTTCGTTGGTTTCTACATCCTTTGTTCCACATAACACTGTGCCCATAGCTGTGTGCTTGTTGGTGGGTGTAGCTCTGAGCTCCCTGCGGCAGCGTTGTTTGCATTCATTCTTCACCCCCTGCTCTGTCTCTCTCTGTACAAATAAAAAGAGAAGCAAACACTGCAGGGCTCCTTTATTTATTCATGGACGTTCAGCTGTAGCTGTGTGAAAGGCCAAGCAGTCCCACGTCCCAGCTGTGAGCTTTACAGCTTGCAGGACAAGGGAAGAGAATGAGCAAAAGGATTCCAAAATGAAGCGAGTCCTGAGTTACCATGGAACAGAACCCAGCTCCAAAACAGCAGCACAAGAAGCCCCTGCTTTGTCTCACTTCCAAACAGCTCCAAAATAGGGCCACGACCTTCATAGGGCTCAGAACATAGATGCAGCTCATTGTAACTGAGGTTCTGCTTTGCCTCTTACCTGTTACTCACAAGAAGGTGCATAGAGCTGAAAGGGAGCACTCAAGTCCCACCAAGCAGCCTGTGTTTCATCTGCTGAAGGCAGCGATGCCCACCATTGCATTCCTTCCTCCTCACTAGCTAAAAAGCAAAGCCAGGCAGCACTCTTACAAAGGTATCAGCACTCTTTATTTCCGCTGGAGGAACAAACAAACCCAACACAATCTCATCTTTTATCACATAATGTTAAGAGCACAATGCAAGGCTTCTTCCCTTTCCTGCAACCCAGAAAGTCACAGTGATCCTCTTTACAAAGGTGCAGTTCCAACACAACCCTCCGCCCCCCATGCAAAGAGTTGCATCCTGCAGCCACCAGGGAGCCAAGGAGGGTTGCAAGCTGCAATGTTAAGCATGATACACATAGGACTTTGAATTTCAATTGCCTGCTACAGAAAGGAATATGGATTATTGGTTTAAAATGGAATTCTAAGCTACCAACCATCTCTCTGGTTGTGTCATAATGATTTTAAAGGGGTTAACAGTTGCACGCAGCTGCCCTGCTTTGCTCAAGGAGAAGGGCAGGGTTAGGCAGCAAGACGACAGCATACGTACCATAGGTTCTCACAGCACCGTGAGCAGGGACTGAGCAATATTGCTGATGTTTGGCTGCTGTAAGGCCTTCCTGTGGGCGTACATCGCTGTGTACATGGAGTGCACTTGAGAGTTGTGCGCACTGTAAACACTGACAGAAGTGCAAGTAGAACAGCCACAACTCTATCATAGGAGGAAAGACCTGAGGAGAGCAGTTAAAACCCTATTTCTGAACTGTTACGACATCGTTTTGAGGAGGGCAGTCATCTTGGTTTGGTTTAAAAGTCAATAAAAAGAGATAAAAAAATAGATGTATTCACGTGAAGGATAAGCATCTGAGCTTTAAAAAGCAACACACCTTTTCCCTTGCGGATGACAGAATTAAAACTGACCTTCCAATATAAGTATACATTAAAATCTCACCTGGCTTTTCTCCTGTTTGAATTCAGCAGCACCCACACATGCACACACAGTGATCTCAAGAAGCACCTCTACCCACCGCTTATCTCCTTGCTGCCTTCCGGCCATGGGAATGAGCTGGTGTTGAATCACTGCAGAAAGTGCTACTTGAGGAGGATGGTCCCCACTTGAGGAGCTAAAAATCATACTGGCTGTTTGGTTTGTCTGATTTCAGGAAGCGCTACTTTAACCTCATGCTTGGATTAGCTGTTCAAGTATAAAATGATCCCTTGTAAGCAAAAGAAAAGTCTCAGTGACTGGAGAAGAAAGAATCACGTCTAAACAAAACTAACAGAGAGCATCTGTCAGCATGACAACTATTGTATGTATGTAAATGCATATAGATGCCTTCCACGTAAGAACTGGAAGGAACAGAGACATTGGCTTTGAATTATTCCCAAGTGACTACGGTGATGAGTATTTCTTTGGTAAGTAATGAAGAGGTTTCCCTTCTGAAATCCTCACAAATCAGGTTTTTAAGCTTCAGCACAACCCTAAACCCTGGTGCTAAGCAAGCCTTCCACCTGCTCTTCAATAAACACAGTCAGGTAAAAGAATACATCATGGCTAAGGCTGCACAGCTGGGCAGCCAAACACAGAATGCCCAGTGACTGAATCTCCCTTAAAAAGAAAAAGATAAACCAAGTTAAAACCATCAGCTGCTGTAGCTGATATTACAGTGACCATGAAGAAGGCAGGTGAAATGCTTACTTAAGCAATCCAGGAGTGGTCTTCAGCCTGAGAGCTCGGAAAGCCTTCAGCTTTGCACAGATTTGGTCATCCTTCTTTCAAGGAGTTATTTTTCCACAAGAGAAAGCCGTAGAACTTGCTGCAGCTCTGCATCTTCCTCCTCACGGCGCTGCCTCTCTCGCTCCTCCTGCTCTCGGACAGAGAGCTCCATGGCAAGCTGTAAGTCTTTCTCAAAACTAGAAGGCTCGCTAGGGCTGCTGCGTTCTGAATGACCTGTGCTCGACAGGAAGCTCTCCTGCAGTGCCCTGTAGAAAGCAGAAAGACAGAACTTTGAGAAGGAAAAGAGATGGAGCTTCTTTCATGTTTCCTACAGTGATCCTCCCCCTAGCAACTTGTGTTCAGTCCGCAAGCCTGAATCATGATCTTACAGGGCAGAAAGCAGCTCTCAGTGTAAGACAGCAATTCTGACAGCCACATGTAAAACCTGTTCTTCTAGGGTTCCTCAGGAATGCACCAACCTAAAGGGACCAACCCCACAGCTTTAATAGCAGAACAGAAAGGCTGTGTATATAATAGGAGAAAAATACATGTGCAGGTCACTTGTGGCACTGAGCTACAGGGACATAACATACAGACTAGTGAGGCCCAGCCTGGAGCTCTGGCTTGTTGACAAAAGCAAAGTTAGAAGCAGCACAGCAAGACAGACCTTGAATTCTGTGTATGTGCCACCTGTGTTCAGAAAAATAGCTTCATGCTACTGTTGCACATTCTTTGGTCTATTACGCATGGCTTGACACACAAATAATTAATTACCTCTGATACAGGATATTGAAGTCCTGTGAATACGTAACTGCTCCATTGGAATGTGCCCCCACTTCCTAGAAATTGAAGAAAGAAGTTCATAGATTGGCGGTGCAACTCACTCTTATTTCTTCTTCCAAATAAATTGCTCTATTTTTCTCCCCTGAGGTTCTCAGAAAATCCATCCTACGTGGCACTTTGTACATAATGGCTTAATTTAGAGATCAAGCTATTGCTGCACATTTCCTGTCAGAGCTGACAGATCAGCACTGAGCAGATTACAGCACACTTACTTTATTTCCACTGGATTCCAACAGACTCTGTTGAATAGCAAACTGCATAATCTCATTATCTTCATCATGCACGTGTATGTTCCTACCATCATCTTGGACATGGTATGATTTGGGGATCTCAAACACCGACTGGTCAACCTCAAAATTAGCACCTAGAGAAGCAAAATATAGTTTAAAATATGACAAGTTATTAATAGAAAAACAACCCAATGGATGATGTTCATACATGATTAACTCCAAAAGTGCAGATAAGCCACTAGGCTACATGTAGCCAGAGGCTCTGGCAAACAAGCGTGGCAGTAAGATGCAGTACAGCCTTTCTTAGGTAAGGTGGCTGAACACTGACAAAACCACAGTGGAAGAAAAAGGATGGAAGAGAGAAAGACTCCAGTAGCTCTGACTTCTCTGAGGTTATTTGCAATGGATGTAGAAGCTCTTCTACTCGCTCCACAAAGATAAACACACAGAGATGCCATCTCTGCATTCTTCCACTCCTCACCTGTATCCCCCTGTGCACTTCCAACTGTTCTCTCAGCTGTCCTGCAGCTGTTGATGTTTTCAAATGTAATTCGAGCATTCAGCACGTGAAATAAGGGAATTTCTATTAAAAAACAACAACATCTGCATCAAAAAGATAAGTCTGTCATTCACTTTTACACCTGCAGCCACATATAATCTCATAATCCATAAGCAACATATCACAACAAAGCGAATCACAACTCATATCACCAAGAACTCACCCTCAGTCTTTGTCACTCTGACTCCACATTCCATAAGGGTACTTAAAAGTAAGATTTGCCAAATCAAAGGTATTGAAACCGCAAGGAAAGGGCTAGAAACACCTCACTGTTACTAAGATATACTTTAAAATCATGTTTCTATACCAGTCATTGGGAATTTGAACCCTACATTTCCAGACATAAAGAGCATACATGTTGGTTCTCAGTTCCAGCTGTGGCAAGATGACTGGCAGAACTAACATGGCTTTTATAAACGTATGTTGCAAAAACAATACAAAGAATGGAAACAAAGACACTAGAATAGAGACTGTTAACCATTACCAATTTTGATAGGGAATCCTGGTGGAAATTCCAGAGTGATGAAATCCCTTAGTCTGGCAAAATGAGCACTAGTTCTGGCCACCAGATCAATGATTGGGGTGACTTGCTCCATAAGGGACAAGGGAAACTCTTCACTCATCCACAAGGTCGCTTTAAATCTAAAAGGGTAAGTTGTATAAAAGCATCTTAAATAGACAGTTCTGGAAACTGAAAAAGCAAAACACAACACTTCCACCTGCTTCATACAAAGAGCAATAGTTACTGCCTTAAGAAACCAAACTACACTCTTGGTCGGGCTAGAAACAAACCATAGGAGCTGGCTGATATGTTCCAACAGGGAAGGGTCAGTGTTTGAAAAGTTACAGCCCTTGAACTAAGAATTAGTCCACAGCTGATTACTTTAGGATGTCTTGATTAACATTGCAAGGAGAGTGAAACTGTACTGAATGTTGGTAAAATACAGCTTCCAGTGGTCAGAGGATTGGCAAGAGGCAAACTGGGAATAGTTAAAGTCTTATTTCTCACTTCTGTGTTCGAACTGTGATTTCTTTGGGTCTTCCTATATCTCTGCCTTTCAAATCAAACTCTGGATCGAAGTACTCCTCTGGAGTAATAGCAGTGGGATTGTAACATGTGGAATACTCTGTTGTCTTCACTACACTCTACAAAGCAAGAGAGAAAAAAGACCAAAGTAAAAAACAAGCAGTACATACCCTTTACGAAGGAGCTCATTCTTTCTTTTAGCAGATACAGATTTGATACAGACCTCTGTGCCACAGGGTTCTATTATGAGGTCAGACACTCACCTGAGCATTGTACTCATGCTCCACTCTTCCCAGAAATGTTTCCAAGGGGCTCCTGTCAGCTTCAGACAACAGGAAGAACAACTTAGCAAAACTACACAGCAAGCTAACAAGCAAGGCTTCTAACCCAGAGTACAGTAAGCCTGTCACAGTTAAGATGAAGCCCATATTCCCTGTAAGCTTGAACAGGCAAGCCCAGGACCTAAAGGTGACAGAGTAAGATGGATACAAGATCCAGAATAGAAACATCTGGAAAGCCTTGCCTCTATCATCAGATCACTGTCATCCAGTGTCTCCCCTGGTGACCCCCAGAACAGGCCAATGTTTCTGTATGAGGTCACGAGCTACTCATCTTTTACTCCAGTTTAAACATTATAAAGGCTCATGGGACCAGAAATTAACAGAAAGCCAAAGAAAACAAAGCCCAGACAAACATTTAAACCTGGCCAAAAAAAAAAAAAAAATAAAGGCACAAATGCATTAAAGAGCCAAAAGGTTGTACTTAATTTTGGTATTCCTATAGGAAAACTACCTTTGTATCTTTTCTTTTCCTCTTCTGTTAAGTGCTCCGTTCTGATTTTTGTGACTATATTTAGATTGTTTGCCGTGTACACCTTTAGAAGAAGAGCAGAAGGACAAGAAACACCACAGGTTACAAAACCAACATCGCCTCTAAAAGAGCCATAAATATGAGCCTAAAAAGACAGAACAAAGCAAAATGGATCTGCTTTTTATTGACAAAGATCTTAACCCTTAACATACCAGCGATCAACTGGAAATGCTGCACTTGGATTTTCTATTCCCTTTGGTGTAGTGAAAATCCCATATATCATTCTCTTGACAGCTCCCTGCTTAAGGCTGGAGCTGTACAGCCACCTGCTGGGCAAGAGGATAAAACAGAAACACTGCAAGTCACCCACGGTGGTACTTGAATTCACCCTACCCATTTCCTGCTGCTATCAGCTGTATCTCCTTTCAATACTGTTATTAGAGTGCCCATGGCTCCTCCTCGCTTAACAGTGAGGGAATGACAACACAAGAATGAATTCAATTCTGGCTTTTGGAAGGCAGTTCCAACAGTTACACTGAATCTTTTTCCCTTCTTCTGTTGAAATGCTTTGACCCTCCTTCCCTCCCAGAGCTCCTGAGGATGTGCCACAGGCACCACCTGCCCCTCACACAAGTTTGGCACCCTTAAAGATCCTCACTCCTACCCTGCTCTATAACACAATAAGCTCTCGATAGGAAACTTAGAACCAAAAATATTTGAGTAATAAAGGCAAAACACAACATTTCAGTTCTCTGTGAGACCCCTTGGCTTTACCTTTGCTTCATAACCATTTACAACTTCTGCTTTTTCAGTCCTCCAAACCCAGAATCCAGATGTGCTTCTGCCAAAAAAGTGAACACAAGTGTTTATACTGTTACACTTCTACACAACACATTCCTTCCACCAAAAAAGCTTTGAACAAATGATATTTGGTAAGTTATTTGATTATTAACCCCAGACAAAAGCATGGGTCAACCTGTCCTCATGCACACACTTCATGTCAGCACTAAGAAAGTCATGCTGCTCCTGTTCTTCAGACTATGGAACAAATGCAGAGGCTAAGCCACAGGTTTTAGATTCAGATTTGGACACTTGAGCTGCAGAGGAGGAAGGCAATCTACACTAAACCATTTAGCCTAGCATCCAGCTTTCAGCACCGAGTTTGACTTCAAAAGTAACCTGACATTGCAGTTTGGGAACTTCTGTCTAGGAAGTCTGTCTATGAGTGTGCATAGAGAGATGCCTTAAATACAGCTCACTGAACACCACATGGGCTAGTTCTGGGAAGCTCTGAGGAAGTGCTAGGTATACAAGATAAAGAAACTGCAAATATACATCTCTCTTAGAAGGTATGGCCGTCAATAAGCTTGCAGTGTTCATTTACTAAGAGAAACTTCGTACCTTACCTTTCAAAAGCAATATGTCTTGTATCAAGGCACGTGTTGATTATTGGAGTTGTAAGGCGTCTTTCCACTTCTCCTCTTTGTGGTGTCATAGATCCCAGCGTCAAATGTTTCATGTGTTGGGAAATCTCAAAACGTTCCGTGGAAACAAACTTATCATCATGGTTAATCTCAATTAGCTCTGCCCAACCTTCACCATCTGTTGGAACAGCACGTCATTTTAAAGGCGTTTAAGACAAACATGACCAAAACTTGCTTAAAATTCAGTACTCAGCCTCAACGGATCTTCTGAGCAAAACCAGGGTTTCTCATTGTGGTTTATCCAGCATTTGGCAATCAACATCGCTGACACAGTAAGCAAAAACATACCTTGTCCTTTGAAGATCAGGCTGCGTCTTCCCCTCTCCCAGCTCATGTTTTCAAACCCCAGCAAGGTGATATCAACTCTCAGTTTGGCACCACTTTTCCAGATGCGACAGACATCACTTGGACAAACTCTAGAAAGCAGTGGAACTAGAAAAGCAAGCAACACATAAATAGAGCAGATACTTCCAAGCAGTCTGTGCTTCTATATGCCAGTCATATCACTGTCTTAATCATCAACAACCGAAGATATGCAAGCAAGACTCAGAGAAAGTCTCTGATAGAAACAAAACCAAACAACCCCACAATCAGAACAGAAACAAAGAACAATTGTGATATAGAAATACAAAGGGCTATTCTGAGAGGTGACGGTAAGTATTCTGGGGAGCAGTGAACAATGATGTCTGTAAGTCTCTCCCTCTACATAGCTTTTGTGATATTAGTAGCAGTGAGTCCTTCTGTCTGCTGCTTAGAAGAGGTACCAACAATCAGGATTCTTACCCCAGCTAGTGAACTCCCATTTCATTTCCACATAAAAGTCAGGAGTCTGGGAAAGGAAAAGACTCTATGAATACTTCACAAAACTGATTTAACGTTCAGCACAGCATTTCCCATCAATGTTTTAGATAAAGGAAAACTCAAAAACGAACAGAGCCTCAGACTAACAAGAATATAATGCTTCAGTCTGCTGTTGCTTTATTACAGGCTATTCTTCCTCATGTTATTAAAGAAGCAGCAACACCTTAACAGCCACCCTTGAACACTGACGTTCAATATTACAGGTTGCAAAATAAGGTCAGGGAAACAGACTCCATCTCCCACAGGCCTATGCAATATGTGAACTGAAAGGAAAGGATGAAGTTGTCCAAATTCAAATTAACTGAACTCTGATCTGTTTGTCTTATTTCAGTTTACAGTGTGGAGTCAACTAAATAAGCACCTCATTAATCTTCTGGAGTAATTCAGGGACTCCTCCAAGCGTCCTGGAGGCCTGCTGATAGTCCCGGTGCTGCATAATCATATGGACCATCTCTGGATCTCCTGTGCTGATAGCCTCATGTAAAACTGAAAGAAATCCAAGCACAAGATGGTTTCAGTTTGCTTTCCGAGCAACATGCACAACACAGAATCAAAGCACAGCACCTGCAACTGAGGAATACTAACACATGTTTTCTGGTTTTAAAATGATCTTTACCTGTCCATCCCTGTGCATTCTCTTTAGTAACATCTGCCTTGTGCTGAAGAAGGACTTTGGCAGATTCTACGTAACCCAAGGAAACAGCAAGATGCAGCAAGGTCCGGCCCCGGGGATCACGTTGTTCAACATCCTGTTGAGCATCCAAGAGATAAGTAATGCTGACGTTGCTCTAGCAAACGCAATTAACCACAATGCACTGACAGGAGTTCGCATAAAGCTTGTTGGAAATAACCTAGGAGCCAACGTTCCCTACGTATGCCCACACATCTCATGCTACGTACTCACTCTGGTTGCAAACACTGCTGTGCTGCCCTTCTGCCCTCAGTACACTGAGATCTCACTTCCCCACCGAAATAAAAAGAGAAGCAGGACAGTATCTACAAACTGGCATCACTGTAAAACACAACTGAGCTCTCAGTGATGCTTCTCATTTCTCTTCCTGTAATTATTTCCCCCTTTTGAAGCAGTCCCTCTTAGGAAAAGACAGTTCTGTGTGCACTGAAACACGCACAGTTAACAGCTTGAGAGAGATCACCAGGAGGATTTAACGTACACCATAACAGGAAGGGGAAAAAGAGGGGAAAAGAAACAAAACGACCCAACAGGTGATACAACACCGATCTTGTGTAGCACTTTTTGAGAGCATAGAAGCAAATGGTAAGTGACAAGGCATTCATTTTTACTGACACACAGCACAATGAAGAGCGAATGCATTTTGTACGAGTCACTAAAAATAAGAAACCACACAAGCATAAAGATCCAAAACATGCAAGCACAACATACTCATACCTTACATATCTTTCACTATTAGCTTAGAGATTTGAAACAGAAGAGCATCTATAACTAAAGGAAAAGGGGAAAGTCAATAGCAGAACAGGTAAGTTATTATGCAAGTTAACGCAGTTATCTGACAGCATCAAGTTTGAAAGATCACACACAATGGGGGAAGCTTCATTTTAAAGCATTCTTTTCACACTTCTGTTCTGGAATACCAATGCATTTGCTTCCCCACTTCCTAAAACTCCAATGCTAATTGCACTAATGTGGGAAGGACCTCTGCTAACCAGTAAACCCCTATTCCACTCCTACTTGCCATACCCAGTGCAGCTGGCATTGATTCCTTCACGTGCCCCTCTGCCAGCAAGAAGCTTATCCTGAGGAAGCAGAGGAAACAGATCTTTGGAATACTTTAAAGGGGAAAAATAATATTGAAAGGCAGAGAAATATGAGATGGAAGTGTCCCATCTCAACACGCTGCTCATTGCCTCACATTGAGGAGTACTTGAGTCTGGGAGGAGCACTCACAGGTGTGGATGCTCACTTAGCCCCAGTCTCACAAGGACAAGCAGCACAAGGATCCTGATTTGATCACAGATGTTCACACATCAAAACGTTACTGCAATAGAAATAAACTGAAACAACGTGACAGCAACGTTAAGGATTAAGCGAATCAGATGAAAACTAACTGCATTCCAAAGATTCTCCTTCAAAAACCAGGGGAGGTGCATGCTCTCAGCAAGCATTAGTAAGTCGTGGAGCACTGTTAGAACTGCAGATGGCAATCACCAGTCAGGGGGTGACACAGCCCAACTTGGGATAGTGTCCTTGTGGTGCCAGGCAGAATGCAATGGATGTGTTCTGCTCCCAAACGATTCTCCCCTCACCCCGGTGTGCATCTGAGCCTTCACAGGGTGCCTCAGCACAAAGGATGCTTGCAGCCTGAGCTCTGCTGCAGCATTTCACACTGTTCTTCCCTTACGTCATTACTATTTCTCCCTCTGCCACCCCAAAGAGAGAACAGCTTTGTATTTTTCTACTCTACAGCATGAAACAATGAGTCTATTTAATATTTTTTTTTTAAACAGAGATGCTGAGAATACTCCAGCCAGTATAAAACTGCTGCCTCTAAGCACTGCTGGTCAGCAGCAAGCCACAGCCTGCCCTCATCTCCAGCAGCAGCAGCGCTGCACTCTGATTTTCCATTAAAGCAAACTCTGTTTGCTGCTTTTTTTGCTCAGATAAACAATGAAAGTCCATCACATCCCTATACCTTCTTACCTCACTCTCAAACCCACAAACAGACAGGTGCAGAAGGAAAACAGTCCCACCAGCCTGGCACAGACCCGGGGCACAGCCAAGGCTCTCTCTGCCCAGGAAGGCAGCAGTTACCTGTTCTTGCAGCTCTTCATCCAATCGCTGGTAATCATTATTCCAAACCAGGACATGCAGGGGGTACGCAGCGCTGGCCCTGCCGGGGGAACTCATCATGCCACGCACCTGCAGGAGCAGGGGAAGCAGGCAGCCTGCCCTCACCACCCCCTGCTTTGTTTAGGGGCACCCCATGCAAAATCCCACACCCTGGGGGGGGGGGGCTGCTCCTACTGACCACCTCAGACCTCTGTCCCAGGGCCCCCCCCCCCAAACCACCATCCCTATGGCCTCCCTCAAGTCTCTACTCCCCTTTAATCCCCTTTAGGCTTCAGCTTCAGCCCCCCACCCCTCATCCCTATGGCCATCCCCTCTCTCAGACCCACACACCTATAGCTCTCCTTGAATCCCCCACTCTCGCCACCCCGTTTCCTCAGGCCCTTGTTTTTGGAGTCCCCTTTAGTCTCCTATCTCTGGGGTCCCTTTTACACCTCAGCTTCTACCTTCCCCCCCCTCTTTCTTCCCCCTCAGATCCCTCAGCCTTAGGGCTCTGCTCCCACCCCCCTCTGACCCCATTCCTGGTGCCCTCCCTAAGACCCCCACTCCTATTCCCCACCCTTATCCCTCAGTCTCCAGCTCCCAGTGTCCTGCTCCCCCCATCCTTAGGCCCCACCTCACACCCCAGCCCCCTTCCCACCCAAGCCGTCTCCTCACCCCCGTCCCTTGGCCCCTTCCTTTCCCTCCAGGGCAGCGGTAGGGCCGTCCCACAGCGCGGCAGCTGCGTTCAATAGGGCCCCGTTCTCTCCCCGCTGCAGCCCACAGACCCTCACACAAGCGGAAGTCTCAATTCCCCGCTCTCCCCCCATTTATATACAGGGCGTCCTGCCCGCCGGCTCCTCCATCGCTTTACCTCTCAAGGGGGGGAACCTCTGAGCCGTAACACTGACGAGCCGCCCTGTTCTCACCATTCCCCCCCGCCTGCGAGCAGCGTTGGTTTCGCCCGCATGCTCTACCGCGGAAATACGGAAGGCACGCAGCCATTGCGAGTGAGGGCAGTGTCTCTATTCGCCATTTTAAGTTAGGGCAATACGACGGCTACGGCAGCGCAGCTCCGCTTGGCTTCTCACGTTAGCGTAAAATGCTTCGTGAATAGCGAGCGGCGGCATAGCGTGCGGTGCTGACGTACGCATGCGCACTACGCGCTCGGCTCGGCCGCCCGGCGGGGGCTGAGGCGGCCCCTTGAGCGCGGCAGGAAGCGGCCGGTCCCGATCCGAACAGCGATGTCGAAGCGGCTGAGGAGCAGCGAGGTGTGTGCGGACTGCAGTGCGCAGGGTAAGGCCGGAGGAACCGAGGGGAGAAGGGGGATAAAGGGGAAAGACGAGAGGAGGGGGCGGCAGGGCCCGACCGCATCCCCACCCCCCTGCACTGAGGAGAGGAGGGCAGGTGCCGCTGTGTGGATGGGCGCTGTGCTGACAGGGGGTGTGGGGAATAAAGGTATAAAATGAGGGTCTAAAGTCCCTATTTCTGCTTATTTATAGTGCTGATGTTCCTGTCTTAGAGACTGGTTTTTGTTTTGGGTGAACAAACCCAGCTCCCTCAGCCTGTCCTCATAGGGGAGGTGCTCCAGCCCCTGATCATCTTCATGTCCCTCCTCTGGACCCTTAACAAAATCTCCATGTCTTTTTTGTACTGAGGGCTCCACACCTGGACACAGTACAACAGGGCAGCCAGCACACAGCAGGGTCACAGCTCTGTGTGTTGTTGGGTGCTGCATGACAGCGTCAGATCTGATCCTCATAGAGAAGCCTGCTGGTTTAGCCATGTGTGTAATGAAAGCTTAGTCCTTTCTTCACAAAACAACCCAAAAACCTGAACAAACCCCTTCTTTGATTGAAAGTACAGTTTGTTATGACCTGCAGTGTTTGAGCCAGGTTGGCTTCTGGGGTTTCCCCCAACTTCTCTTTGCTTCTTTAGGGCCACAAGTGGTTGTGCTGTGCACAAGGAGAGTTTGACATGCTCTTTTCTGATGCACTTCCTATGCTGCTGGGGCAGGAGCTCACTTCTCGTACCCGCAGAGCACGCCTATCCTTGCACGCTTCCTGTTTTGAAGCACTCTGCCATGTTCCTGAAAGCAAACTTGAGAGATCTTTTGAGTATTTCTTGTGTTCCGCCATCAGTGTAAGTGTATTTGAGTTGCATTTGTACCTGTATTGCCTTTAGAAACAGACTAAACTCCAGCGCAGACATTTAACTTAAACCTGAAATAAGTCTTCCTATAACCTGACAGCCCTCTGTCATAACCAATATTGTTCCCTTTCCGGTCCCCATCCGTTACTTGAGAGCAAGTAACTGGCAGTGAGCCACGTCTGAACTGAATGGGAGCCCACAAATCTTCATGTACCTCAATTAAAACTCCACTTCTGATTAAACCACTGTGACTTTGAAAGCAGGTTGCAGCGCTGAGCTCCTGCTGCTGTTTGACCAGCCTTGTGTGGGAGCTCAGATTACCAGCCAGGCTTCTGCTTTGCTCTTCAGAGGGGATGCTGAAGCTTCCATTCTGCTGTGGAATGATCAGATAAACAGGAGCTTGCTTTGCTGTAGCTGAACGGGGTTGGTTACGGTGCATATTGAGCGAGCAGCTCATGACTGAAACCAGGAACACAGTGGCTTTCAGAAGATCACGATGTATGAATGAGTGTATGATGATGTCTGTAATAAAAAGGGATGAGGCTCGTTAGTCTTGAAGGATGCCTCCAGCCTTGGCTTGTTGGGTTGGGGTTAACAAAGCTCGTTTTGTTGTTCTGTTTTTCTCTCTTAGAAGTGAAAGTTGTAAAAATAGTGGAATGGTTTAATAACAAGCACTCAAACTCCTCATTACTTTGTTTCTTAAATTAGATTAGGTTTTTTTTTCCTACACCATGCACTTCAGTTCGGCTCTGGGCTATGTGATAGTTATCATCTATGAGTAGATGCTGCCTTCCCTTGTGAGCCGTGGATTTGCCTGCGTTGCCTTCAGCACACACAGCATCAGCTCTGCTCAGAAACCACATCAGTGATCAGATCTCACGTTTCATGGATTCACTATATTTATTGCACAGGTCACAGCAGGATATTTGTGTGATGCACAATTGCTTAGATGTATTCTGACATGATGCAGAAGATCTCTCATCAGATACAGGCTTGTGTTGTATTCATTCAGCCTCAAACCCAGCTCTGGATTTGGAATTAAGTAGGTTTTCCAAAACAGAAGAGATTTTGAACTCCTTTTTCCTCCTGCACTGTGCCAGCTCTGACAATGTCTTGCTGCTCACTTTCCTTCCTGCAGGGTTCTTGGCCCACGGAGCCTCTTCTGTCACTGACAGAAACTAGAGTTGCTTCTGAGAGCAGTAAATCTCAAGTTAAAACACAAAGTCATTTTCTGCTCTGAAATAAGAAGCTGCCTTGCCTTCTGTGGTTGTAATAAATGTCTTCTTTTTTCAGATCCTTGTTGGGCGTCCATAAACAGGGGAATTCTGATTTGCGATGAGTGCTGTAGCGTTCACCGGAGTTTGGGGCGTCATATCTCTCAAGTGAGACATCTCAAGCACACACCATGGCCTCCAACACTGCTGCAGGTAAAGACCAATGACATCTCCTCCTTCACTAAAGCTAGAATTTCTTTGTGGTGTTTCTATATATGTATATATAAATATCTGCTTCAACCTAAATATTCAGTATTGGTTATGGTAGAGATGTTCACGTGGAAGGAGAGAGAATTTTAAGGGGGTTCATATTACATTCCACACAACAGTCTCCTAAACATCAGCTGGGCTTTGACACCCCAGTGGGTTTTAGGCACTGCTATACAGAATATGAGTCAGTGCCATCCTGCTGCTGGGTTCACAGTACTCACAGCTTTCTGATGAGTCAATCTGTGCAGCTAGCAGCTAAGTTCTTCACTCCTGCCTGTATATATTTTGTATTTCAGATGGTTGAAACACTGTATAATAATGGTGCTAACTCCATATGGGAACATTCGTTGCTGGACCCCGCTTCTGTTATGAGTGGAAGGCGCAAAGCTAACCCTCAGGATAAAGTGCAGTAAGTGGAAAATTACAGACCTTTTCTTTGTTGAGGTGTGATTGTTTTATTCAGCAGTGACATAGACAGCAAGGAGTACGTGGGAACCTAAGTATGTTTTGTTTCTGAAAATAGCAGAAGTAAACTAGTTATATGTTCACATATAGCCCTGCTTTAATGGTTTTTCGTTGGTATTTCACATCATCAGATTTTCTTTTTTAACATAATTCTCAAGTACTACTCTTAAATTTATTTCAAAGATGGAAATACAGCTTCAGTTCTGTGACCTATTGATACCTGATGTCTTGCTTGGAGTAGTCATAATTGATGTCTGTTGTTTCAAAAGCACTCACATTTCTTCCCATTTTCTCACTTGGGGTTTCTCTGCAGTCCCAATAAAGCTGAATTCATTAGAGCTAAATATCAGATGTTAGCGTTTGTTCATCGCTTGCCGTGCCGTGAGGATGACAGTGTGACCGCCAAAGATCTCAGCAAGGTGAGTTGTTTGGTGGCTGTTTTGTTATCCTGGCCATGTACAGAAGCTACAGCTCTTGTGTAGCAGCACACTGAAATCTAACTGAATTTAGCTGCTTTTGACTTAACTGTTGCTGCTGTTCAGCACTGTTATGTAAACAAACACAGCTTGGCTTCAGCCTGGAGCAGCTTTTTATGTAATATATAAATATATAGAGATGCTGGAGATGTGGATGGTTCAGAGGCATTCATTCAGGTTAACTTGGAGAAAAAGTAATGTTATATAAACAGTTGCCACAAGAATCGTTGTGTAACTGTTTCTAAAAGCATCGCTGAAACACTGTTACTGCCTTTGTGTTGAATAGAATCCCCTTCTTTTTTCAGCAACTCCATTCCAGTGTGAGGACGGGGAACCTGGAGACCTGTTTGCGATTGCTCTCCTTAGGAGCCCAAGCCAATTTCTTTCATCCTGTATGAACCTGTTTTTCATTGTTTTGATGTGTGATCCGTATTTAGTGTTTGTAGTATTTATGCAGATTTCAGATGATGCATGTTATATTTTTTATGGTAGTTTCAGAGCTGTTGATGAAATAGTGATGTGCTTTTTCTTTCTGACCCGTAGGAGAAAGGAAACACCCCGCTCCACGTTGCTGCTAAAGCAGGACAGACGTTACAAGCAGAGTTATTAGCAGTGTATGGTGCTGATCCTGGCACACAAGATTCCAATGGAAAGACCCCAGTTGACTATGCAAGGTAGAAGACTCTGACATTTGTGATGTTTTTAAGTGTTTATGTTTCAATTTTTGTTCTTGTGTAACTAATATAGGAGTAGCTAACAGGATACTTCTTTATATGTTTGTATGATCCAGACAAGGTGGGCACCATGAACTGGCAGAGCGCCTGGTAGAAATTCAGTATGAGCTCACTGACAGGTTAGCTTTCTATCTCTGTGGCAGGAAACCAGGTGAGTAGAAAAATCTGCACCCCTAGGTCTTTATATGTTAATTATTGGGCAGTTCAATCTTTGGTATACATTGTTTCCGTATTACCACACTTTTAATATCCCTTTTTTATATTAGAAAACTAAAAATTAAGGGTTTATTATATTTAAGAGCAGATGAGTACTCTTGAGTTGCAGGGAAAATACAAGAGTTGTAATGCTGATTAGTCTGCAGGACACATTGCAGAATCACTGAATTAAATAAACCAAACAGTTTATTCTAATTGAAATGCAAAAGCAGAGGAGTGCCCAATTCAATGAGTGCTTCCTTGAAGGTGCACACTTTTAGCTGTTTGGTTCCATAAAGGCACCTGCATTAGAACTGAATCTTATTTAGAAAAAATAATATGCAATGCAGTTGATAAGACTTAATTGGAAGATTTTATAACATGAGCAAATCATGGTAGAAGACTTGCTTGCTCTCTGTAGCTTAAAGTTGAGTGATGACTTGCAAGATAGCCTGTCCTGGGTTTTCGTATCGCTGGGTTTCTCACTGCAATCTCCCACTAACAGCCTATTAAAGTACAGTTTGTTTTCAACTCTAGATCATAAAAATGGACAGCACTTTGTTATACCTCAGATGGCGGATAGGTGAGTTTCTGACTCCATGACATGCCTGAAAGCTATTTGGAAACAGACAGTCCTTAAGAGTTAGATCGAAGACTTTCCTCTTTGAAATAACTTCTAAGCTCGTTGTCATTTTAGCTTTTTAAGATGCGCTTGTATCAAACTTAGACAAAACCAGACAATTATAGCAGCTTATTGTTTGTTGAAATGCAGATGGAATAATTAAACTAAACACATGGATATTTCTGGAAAACAGGTTTTGTAAAGTAACATAAGGATCTATTTATTTCCTGATACTGCATTTTGAAACAAATGCTTGCAAAGAAGCAGAATATCTGACTGTGGTTGTACTTTTGGTCATGCGAGTGCTCTTAAGTTTTGATCGCAGTCAGTTAAATCATCTTCTGTATGAAAGATATCATGTATTAATCATAAGTCATCAACATTTTTCTTTTATTGCCACGCCATTGGAAATAAGACGGCTGTAAGTAAACTGCTGTTCAGTCTATTGCTGTTGTCTCTGGAAAGCTATAAGGCAAATAAAAATTGTAGATGGATACTATGTAATTATTGGTTTTAGAAAAATAAAAGCCTACTGATCATATCTATAACTTCTTAATACAATGTAGTCAGCTGTTAGGTTAAGCACAGTGCAAAGTATTTTGCAGAGCAGGGTAAGCATCGCTTGCCACATTGCATGGAGAGAAGTTGATGTGGGGTACATGTACCTCCTCCTGCATGGCTCACTGGAACAAATCCAGTGTGTTTCCAATGGACTTGAGCTTTGGTCACAGTTAGCATGTTTGTCAGGTTCTTTACAGAAAGCATTTTCCTCACTCCTTGAGCTGTGCAGATGGGTACTTCTCTTCTGAAGGGTTGTTGGGATTCTTTTGATTTAGATCTTGTTTTATTTAGTAAAGTGTAAGAGTATGCTAATCAGTGTATTAGTAATATTGGAAAGGTTGATGTGTTACAAACTGTATAAAATACTAACAGATAAAGGAGTCCCAAATAAAAGGGGTTTTAATAATTGAAACGTGTGGGATTTATTTTTAAAGAAGCCCTTAAATGCTGTGGATGTAATGGTCACTTTTTGTTTTCATAGCAGTCTGGATTTATCAGAACTTGCAAAAGCAGCTAAGAAGAAGCTTCAGTCTGTAAGTAAAACTTCTGTGTGTGCTGTGCAACACCTTTACTGTAATGTGGCAAATGCTGCACTTCAAGCTGGTGTTTCAGCTACTATCAATTCCTAAACAAATACATAAATGTCACAGTTTGTATGTTAAATGCTATTATTTGCTTTTAACTTTTTGGGAAGCTAGAAAAATAGATTGTCCCTATCTGCTGGTTAGTTGTTGTTAACACAAACTGGCTAGTCACAGAATCACAGAATTGTAGGGGTTGGAAGGGACCTCTAGAGATTATCGAGTCCAACCCCCCTGCCAAAGCAGGCTCCCTACACCATGTCACACAGGAAGACGTCCAGGCGGGTCTTAAATATCTCCAGAGAAGGAGACTCCACCACCTCCCTGGGCAGCCTGTTCCAGTGCTCCGTCACCCTCACTGTAAAGAAGTTCTTCCGCACATTTGTGCAGAACTTCCTATGCTGTACTTTCATCCCATTACCCCTAGTCCTATCCCCACACACTACTGAAAAGAGACCAGACTCACCACTATGGCTCCCACACCTCAGGTATTTACAAACCTGGATCAAGTCCCCTCTCAGCCTTCTTTTCTCAAGGCTAAACAGACCCAGTTCCCTAAGTCTCTCCTCATAGGGGAGATGCTCCAGGCCCTTCACCATCTTAGTGGCCCTCCGCTGGACTCTTTCCAAGAGATCCCTGTCTTTTTTGTACTGGGGAGCCCAGAACTGGACACAATATTCCAGATGAGGCCTCACCAGGGCAGAGTAGAGGGGGAGGATCACCTCCTTCGACCTGCTGGACACGCTCTTTTTAATACACCCCAGGATGCCATTGGCTTTTTTGGCTACAAGGGCACACTGCTGGCTCATGGTTAATCTGTCGTCCACCAGGACGCCCAGGTCCCTCTCAGCAGAGCTCCTCTCCAGCAGCTCTTCCCCCAGCCTGTACTGGTGCATGCAATTATTTCTACCCAGGTGCAAGACTATACACTTGCTTTTGTTAAACCTCATCCAGTTTCTTACTGCCCAGCTCTCCAGCCTGTCCAGGTCTCGCTGAATGGCAGTACAGCCTTCAGGTGTGTCAGCCAATCCTCCCAACTTCGTGTCATCACAAACTTGCTGAGGGTGGTCACTATCCCCTCATCAAGGTCGTTGATGAAGATGTTGAACAAGACCGGACCCAGTACAGACCCTGGGGGACGCCGCTAGTTACAGGCCTCCAGCCAGACACCGCACCGCCAACGACAGCCCTCTGCACTCTGCCAGTCAGCCAATTCTCGACCCACTTCACTGTCCACTCATCTGTCCCATACTTCTTCAGCTTTGTTATAAGGATGTCATGGGGGACAGTATCAAAAGCCTTACTGAAATCAAGGTAGACTACATCTACCGCCCTCCCCCTGTCCACCCAGCTAGTGACATCTTCATAAAAGGCCACCAGGTTGATCGAGCACGACCTCCCCTTGGTGAACCCATGCTGGGTACTCCTGATAACCTCCTTATCACCCAGTTGTCTGGAGATGGCATCCAGCACATGCTGTTCCATCACCTTCCCTGGGACAGAGGTGAGGCTGACTGGCCTATAGTTACCCGGGTCCTCCTTCTTGCCCTTTTTGAAGACTGGAGTGACATTGGCCGTCCTCCAGTCTTCAGGCACCTCCCCAGTTCTCCAAGACCTCTGAAAGATTACAGAGAGCAGCTCAGCAACGACCTCCGCCAGCTGTCTCAGCACCCGCGGATGCACCCCATCAGGTCCCATGGATTTATGGACCTTAATGTTTCCTAGGCACTCACGGACCACCTCTTCCCTGACTAAAGGGAAATCTCCCATTCCCTGGACTCTCTCATCAACCTCCAGGGTCCGGGATTCCTGAGGGAGAGCCCTTTCACTAAAGACAGAAGCAAAGAAGGCATTCAGTATTTCCGCCTTCTCAGCATCCCCTATTACCAGAGCGCCCCCCTCACTTAGTATGGGGCCCACATTCTCCCTAGCCTTCCTTTTGCTGTTAACGTATTTTAAAAAGCCTTTTTTATTATTCTTTATCTCCTTAGCTAGATTCAACTCCAGGTGGGCTTTGGCCTTCCTGGTCGCATCTCTGCAGTCCCTGACTACATTCTTGTATTGTTCCCAAGTGGTCAGACCCCTTTTCCACATATCATGTACTTTCTTCTTTCCGCGGAGCTTGCACATGAGCTCCTTACTCATCCACGCAGGTCTCCTTGCACCTTTTCCCGATTTCTTAGTCACAGGGACGCACCGATCCTGAGCTTGGAAGAAGAGCCATTTAAACGCTAACCAGCTCTCACAGGCCCCCTTGCCTTCTAGCACCCTGGCCCACGGGATAGCCCCAAGTAGGTCCCAAAGGAGATCAAAGTTGGCTCTCCTAAAGTCCAGGGTAGCAATCCTACTTTTTGCTTTGCTTCCTCTACTCAGGATCTCGAATTCCACCATCTCATGGTCGCTACATCCCAAGCTGCCCCCAACTTTTACTTCCTTAACAAGTCCTTCCTTATTGGTGAGAATAAGGTCCAGCAACGCCCCACCCCACGTCGGTTCCTCTACCACCTGCATCAGGAAGTTATCTTCAATGCACTGCAAGAATTGTCTGGACTGCACATGCCTGGCCGTGTTGGTCGTCCAGCAAATATCTGGATAATTGAAATCCCCCATAAGCACCAGTGCCTGGGAGTGTGTCGCTACTTCCAGTTGCTTATGGAAGGCCTCATCAACCTCCTCCTCCTGATCAGGAGGCCTGTAGTACACACCCACAACAGTGTCCCCTTTGCCAGCCTGGCCCTTGATTCTCACCCACAAACTCTCAACTTCTACATCACTCTCCCCCAGGTGGAGTTCAATACATTCTAGCTGCTCTCTCACATAAAGAGCAACTCCACCACCCCACCTTGCCAGCCGATCTTTCCTAAAAAGCACAGCCCTCCATGACAACATTCCAGTCATGCAAGCTGTCCCACCACGTCTCCGTGATCGCAATGAGATCATGGCCACGTGACCGCACACAGAACTCCAACTTAGTAACTTAGTGTTACTAAGGTGTGTGTGACCAAATCCTTACACAAGTTAGATTAGGGAAAAAGCTTTTAACTGAAGCAAATTGGATCAAAAGATGAGAACTTGTGTCAGGAGGAAGCACAACTGTGATGATACTGTTTCTATTCAGCAATGTGTATTTTAACATGCTGGTAGTAGTTAATTTAAATGCATAGCTAGCTACAAGTAGATAGATTCCTGCTTTGTATTTTTGCAGGTTGGGGTGGGTTGACCCCAGCCAGCAGCCCAGCACCATCATGTGTCCTAGAATCATAGAATCACAAGGTTGGAAAGGACCTACAAGGTCATATAGTCCAACCATCCTCCCTTTACCATACCTACAGAAAAACCACTAAACCATATCTCCTAGCTCCCTATCCAGACGCTTCTTGAACACTGCCAGGGATGGCAACTCCACTACCTCCCTGGCCAGGCCATTCCAGGTAGGGCCTCCTTACCTTCAGGCAAATCAACACCACCTCCCAGCTTGGTGTTACATGCAAACTTACTGAGCATACACTCAATTCCCTCATCTTTGGCAGGTCCCCTGCCAGCAGGGCTGCTCTGTGACTTACACCTGCTTTGTGTTTAACTTAACTGCTTGCTTCTCAGCCTATGTAGTTTTGGGGCTGGAAGAGTGCCAACGGAGAGCAAAGTTATGCACTTCTATTTTCAGTATTACAGAAATCTTAATAGGTTCGGTTTGATTTTCAGTTGTAATTTCTCTACCCCTAGCTAAGCAACCACTTATTTGAAGAACTTGCCATGGATGTGTATGATGAAGTTGACAGGAGGGAAACAGATGCAGGTGAGCGGAATTTGTATCAAACATGAACTGTTACATCACAAAGATGATACTAGTTGCAAGCATGTGTTAAGAAATTACTGATAGTGATAGTTTCTTCTATTGCCTTGTCTTCATGCTCATTTAAGTGTTTTTTATTTGGTTAGTTTTATTTTATCAAAGTAAAGAGACGTATGGAGGAGGGAAAAAACATCTTTGGTTGAATTGATTTTGTTTTTTGTTCTTTTTGATTGATTTTTGTTCTTGGAATTGTGTTTTTTGTTTCTTTGACAAAATCATTACCAAATTACACAGGCAGTTTAATCCTTTGTTATTATTTCTTTCCCCTTCCTTGAGCAGTTTGGCTTGCTACTCAGAATCATAGTACTCTCGTGACAGAGACCACAGTGGTCCCTTTTCTTCCTGTAAATCCTGAATATTCCTCAACCAGGAATCAGGTACGTGATCTCCTTCGTACTACAAAACTATTGTTGTTTAATAAGCCTGTTATTCTAAGCAATATTGCTCTACTGTACTTTATTATTGTAAAAGAGTTACAACTGCTTGTGAAGAGCATAAAAAATGTTTTGCATCGTCTCTTCCCTTGAGTTCTGCAGATGTTTAAATTGAACAGTCAGCTCACTGTAACTGCTGTAGTCTTTGTTTTGCCTGGAAACTGTGCTGTTCATTTAGTATATGACACCCTTATTAATTTTATAAATATTATTCTCTAATTTAGGGAAGACAGAAGCTGGCTCGGTTTAATGCTCATGAGTTTGCTACGTTAGTTATAGATATTTTAAGTGACGCCAAACGAAGACAACAGGGGAATCCTCTCTCTGGTTCAAAAGGTGAGTTTTGGTTGGCAGCTCTTCCATGCTTCTGCATGCAGGCTTGCACTAATTTAGTTGATGTGATGGGATAGCATCATTCAGAAGTACTGTATCTATGAAGTACTATGAAGAAAGAAACTTATAATGTTTCTATATGACAAAAAAAACCTAAACTAGCACATTGATAGCAAACCGTACTGTCTCTCTGGCTGAAGAGCTTATTTGTTTAGTTGATTAACTATTTTTATGCACTTCCATTTCTCCCTCAAACTTATTAGTATGTTTTAAAATGGATTTTGATTGACAGAAAATGTGGAACTGACACTCAAATCAATCAGCAACCAGCATAGCAGTGAAAGTCAGGATAACGACCAGCCTGATTATGACAGCGTTGCTTCAGATGAAGATACTGATTTGGAAACAAATGCAGCTAAATCAACTAGGCAGAAGGTAGGTTTGAGGTGCTGATACACAAAATGTCATTCATAAAGGTAATCTGAAGTCAAGGTAATTTAACATATATAAATAATCAGATAATTAATGTTTTAATTAATTTTCAACTTCACTTTAGAACTAACAGTCAGTCTATGTATACTTTCTAGCAGAATTAGATGTTGTGATTTAAAGAATTTATACTGTAAATAAAAGGCTGCTTTAGAAAAGTAAATGGTGCCATTGTGCATGTCACAAGATAAGACCCAATTACACAGATGAAATTGGACCTACTAAAGTGCTTTTAATCAATGGTTTCATGGTATTTTACAAACTACTTCTTCCCACTCAAAAATATTTGCAGCATATCAATTCTAACTCAAACATTTAATGCTATGCCTGAAAGTAATGCAGTGAGGTGAAAAGGGGGCAGTCATTGTCCTGTTTTCTTTCAGCTCTCAGAGTTTTCTCTCTCTGTTTCTAGAGCCTGGATTCAGACTTGTCAGATGGACCAGTGACGGCCCAAGAGTATATGCAAGTTAAAAATGCACTGGTGGCTTCTGAAGTGAAGATTCAGCAGCTAATGAAAGTGAACATCAACTTGAGTGATGAGCTGAGGATCATGCAGAAAAAGGTAACAAGCACAATAATGTAACCCTGTCCAATTACATGTTTTCACTTGTCCAGAGTAAAACTGCTGAAACTGAAGATACAATGACCCAATATGAGGATAGTGAGAAAACCTGTAAAATGGACTTGATTTAGAATCAGATAGAAGATAGGAATGTGTATTGGTAGCAGAACTTACACGTGTATTGACCTCCCTATCCTATCTGTCACCCTAGTCTAGAAAGGGCTGTCTGTTTCTTCAGATGGATCTAATGTTGTGTGCTGGTGATGTGCATGGCTATGGGACTTGTTTAAGTTAGTGCTTAGTGGCTCTGCAGTGCACCAATGGTGCCTCTGTGGGACACGGGATAAGGAGAAGCTGTAACAGCTGGATCAGCTCTGAGCTACTGTGAACTGCAGTCCAGTATGGGAATTCTCTGCTGGGTTATGTGTGGCAAGGCACCAATATATCCATACTACTTCAGCAATTATAGTGCAATAGATGCCATTCAAGAAGCTCTCCTCTTTCTTAGTATCATTTTCTGAGCAAGGGCTTAGAAGGTCACACACCAGTTTAAAAAAAACAAGGAACCTACAAATCTTACCTCTATTAAAAAAAAAAAAAAACAACCCCAAAAAGACATTTTCAGTAGGTGCTGTTCCTAAGGTTGCATGTGATTATAGTAAATGCTAGCAATAAATACACCATTTCGTATTTAAAAGGCCATTGTCTGTTTGAAGTACTTGGCATATTGTTAGAGAACTGCTGATGCATACATTTTTTTTCGACTTATTTTTTTCTTTATGATGTGTTAATATAGCAAACTTACTCTGAGTAGCTCCATAAAAGTTCAGGGTTGTTGCAATTTTACTATCCATCAAATACATGCAATAAAAAAGAAGCTTTAAAATTATTTCTTGTTGGCTTGTTAGAAAGCAGTAGCTGATTCTTTATTTTCCATAAGCTAAACTCTCCTCTTGCTTTGCAGAGCAAGCTTTGGTTTTCTTTGCACTGCCTCTGATGTCTGTGCTTTAATTTGGGCCTTTTCAGATGTTGTGGGCCTTATGTCATAGTCCTGTTCAAAGTTCTTGTGTTGACTACTGAAATGGATCAGCTGGCTTGAAAAAAAACTGTTCTTTTGGCAGTTCTTCCCCATGCATCCTCATTGCGTTATGTGATTCACATGGCACTACAGCCAGGCTGGAAGGAACAGATTGTGTGGTTTTTTTTACTACAACAGTCAGCTTTAAGATCCAGTTTGACTCGCAGCCCAGCAAACAAGTGCTGGAAATCAACTCATAAATATTTGCCAGATCTGCAACGTAGACGTTTCTTTGCTTGTAGTAAACACATCAAATAGATTTTTGAAGAATAAATCAAACCCCAGCTCCTAGAAGCTGGATTTTCTAGTAAAGCAGACAAGCGTGTATTGCCTACTCAGTTTGCTTTTGACGCTTGCCATTAAAAAAACAAAGTCCCACTGCTAAACATTTCTTTCAGCTTCAAACGCTACAGAGTGAAAATACCAACCTCAGAAGACAGGCCACAACAAATATATATCAGGTCCAAACTGGTTCTGAATACACAGACCCTACCAACAATTCCTCCTTAAAGCGACGACCGTCTGCACGGGGTAGCAGGCCCATGTCCATGTATGAGACTGGATCAGGTCAGAAACCCTACCTCCCCATGGGAGAGGTCACATACCCAGAAGAAAGCATAACAAGACTGCAACCTTTTCCTCCACACGTAAGTAAAACCGCTCATGCTTCTGCATTCCTCCTTTTGTTCAGCTTTTCTGTCTCTTCCAACTATACTCACATACCAACTATTTGCTTTGGAGGGAGTTTGAACTGTAAGAGTTGTTACTGTTTGCTGTATTAACATGTCTGCAGGAGCTTGATGTTTTGAAAAGTAAAAGCTGTAACAGCTCTGGAACATTTAAGCTGAAGCTTTTGGCTTCTGCTCAGCTGTTTCTTTTAACCACATTATATTTTCCAAATATCAACATTTGACTGAAAACCAGGAGGGAGGGAAAAAGTAGCATTCTAAGAAGGTAGGTACAACCTATAGATTTATTTCTAGAGATATACAGATGCATGACCATTTGTAGAACCCTAGAATGGTGTTTAAAATAGAATAAGAAAACCTGATGCTGACTGTATAGTTGGAATAATACAAGTATAGCTGTAAATAGATAGCAAGAGGATATCTAAGGAAAAGACTCACCAACTCTGAGGTCTTCAGTCAAGATGGATGCTCACCAGTGTTGAGGCTTGCCACCAGAACTCCACACAGGAGCAACCCCAAGAAAGAGATGCTACCTTAGAGGTGGTCAGCCCTTAAATAGGATCTAGGAGAGGTGGAATCAAGCTCCAGCCCCTCTGGGAGCACAGCTGAATTACCTTCACCTGTGCTCCTGCAGCTGACTCATCACTTCCCTCAGATGGTTAATCAGAGGTTCAGGCTGTGACCAACAGTTTCCCTTACACCAACTTTTTCACTAGGCAAGCAATTTCCTATTCTGAGTTTGGATTGGACTAGTGTTTTCCCAAACGATGGTAGAGAGAGAGCTCTGTTTTGGCCACAAGGATTCTGCACTGATGTGGGAGGAGGGCAAACATTCTGTGAGTGTTCTAAGCACCCCAGGGAGTCGGTGCAGAAGTTTGTATGCTCAGCCAAGTTCCCAAAATCATTCTTGCTTGATGTCACCTTGCACGGTTTTAAGAATGCTCCTTTATTTCAGTTAAGAATTATTTGTGTTTTGTTTTTGGTGTTGGTTTGCCCGAGTGTTTTTCTCTTTCCCATTTTTAGATCGGGAGGAGCGCGTTTGTGACCTCCTCTTCATCTCTACCTTCCTTCCCCTCCACGCTTTCCTGGTCAAGGGATGAAAGCACACGAAGGGTTAAGTACCTTCCCAATTGGTCTTTTACCTGGAGGAGCTGGCAATCTCCAAGAAGGCTTATGCCTCTGTCCTCTGCCCTTTTATGCTCACTAGCCTCCATGCTTGCACGAAGCAGCATTTCATCACTTTCCGTATCTTGGCACCGTGCTGTGGATACTTTCCTCTCTAACTCCACGACAGCTAAAATCTTCAGCATTTAACCCTGTGCACAGTCACTCCAAATCACTTGTTGAGCTCCGTAACAATGAAAACAGCCGGGAGACAAGTTGGCTGCTGTTTGCAAAGAGATTTAGCAAGCACTCATTGATATTTCATAAGCCAATGTGTAACTCTTCCTCTTGACTAAAATGCACTGCATGAGGCACGTGCATGTCCTAATTTCTGAGCCTGCTTTCCTTTGGGGGCTGTCATTGTGCACCAATCCACATCGATATTCATTGACTGTTTATCTTACAGGTGTTCATTACTTTGTTTGAAGTGAGTTCTTTAAGCAGCCAAACACAATGGCCAACAATTCTTTCAGTGTTGGCTGGCCTGCTTTCTGCTGACCTTAACAGATGGATGTCTGAATGGGTGTGGGAATTGCTGTTAGCAGGACTGTTTTCAGGTCAAGCTGAAAGACACTGAGTGTATATAAAGGAAGCTTACATGGTATTCCATCAGGCTCTACAAAACCATATTTAACACTTGACTTCAGGGGAAAGAATACAACCTTAAACACATTCTACAAGCTCTTGTTCCAAAGTCTCTGTCTTTACTGCAGCTTCTTGTGTCAACTGTTGGCTGTTCTGAGAAGCCTCAGGCAGCTTCTTAATCTTTTAAAAACATTTTTTCTCTTTCTTGTAGCGGAACATTTAAATCTGGTCTCACTCAGCTCCATCTACTAGAAGAAACCCTAGATGCCAGCTCGCGTGAGGACACATTTAGCATAACTGAACAGTTTGATAGTCTAGTCTGTGCAGGCTTCTTTTGACTGTGTTTTTTAGATTGGGAACCTTGTAACAACTGTAAAAGCAAGTTCAGTTTGCAGCTCTAGAAGAACATCCATTTTTGGCTGTGCAAGGGCCCCCTTGGATGTTTTTAGATGTTTATGGCTTGTTTCATCGAAACTTGCAAGTAGATTATATCCATTCTGTCATATTAGATGTTCACGGTTTAAGCTTAGATGTTCAGGAGTAAACCTGAGAGGGAAGAGTTTGTCTTCCTTATAAGACTGAACTGTTTTTGAAAGGATCTTTTGAGAAAAGTTCTCCCTCTGGTTTTTATTGATTTATTTTACTTTTTCCCTCTGGTTACCATCATGAAAACAGCACCATCTCATTCCATTCCTTAGAAAATCATTGCAGAGTCTCTGCTCAAATTATTGACACAATGCAGAGTGTTGCTAAAAGCAGCCATGGGTTTTGAGGGCTGAATGGTCAAACTCTGTCCTATTTCCACCAGGATAAAGAACCCGCTTTCCAAATTCTTCCATCCTTTGTATTATTATTTTGGCTCTAATGTACTCCATATCAATTGAGCAAATAACATTTACAGTGCTAGGTATTAAAACCACAGACTGTGCATGCAAAGTCCTTATCCTCAAAAGATGTCTGTCACTCTTTGGAGTTTAGTAGCTGTCCTCACAGGTGAGCATTCAAAGAATCCTTGTTCTTTTTTCCTTCTGTGCAAAGTAGCTGCAAAGTGGATGGAAAGCACTCGTACTTTGGGTGTTTGAATTTGGTGGTGTTAGCGGTAGGTAAGTGCTTAATGAATGGAATACCTTTCAACCAATGAAAAAATGTTTCCTTGTTACATTTTCAGTCCACCCTCAAGACGAAAGCATTGATTGCTACCTGTATGGATCTGGGATGCTGATTGAAGATATCTCTTACAGTTTAACACTAGAGATTCCCTTCATCTTGACTTAAGAGTTTCTGTAGAGCTTTAGCTTTGGTTCTTCAGCAGGAATGGCAGAGGGCCCTCTTGGGTGAGCAGTGCCTGTGAACAAGGTGGGAGCTGATGCTGAGCCTGAGCTGTGTGTAAAGTGACACTGTAATGTGTCTGGGTCTAAGTGGGTGAGCTGTAGCAGGCACTTCTCATAAGCACTGCAGTTTTTAAGTCTAGGAAAGGCAGATGTGTAATGGTCTCAGAGTCTGCCCAAAGATGGGAGTGTGCATCACAGGGCTTCAGATTGCAGGTCTGTGTGAATTGCAGAGATCGGCCTGGTGGTAGGTGTTCCAGGAGCTTGTAATGCCAGAAAATAAACTGTTCTAGGAGGCTAAACCTCCTCCTGAATAGGAGGTGGAAAATATTGGTCCTTTGTTCTGTGGTTGTGCTTAGCTTTGGTTGGTCTGGCCTCCTACCCCTTGATCTGGGGGCTGCTAGGTGTGCTGGGTTCTGGAGTAGCAGCAGGCATAGGGGCTGTTGTGCTAAAGGGCAAACCACATACATGGGATGCAGTGTTTGCACTCTTCTTGGGGCCCTTCTTTCTTGCACAGTGCTGAAACAAATCTGCCTTCCTTGCAGGCCTCGAAGCTGGAAAAGCAGAGCAGTATGCCTGAGAGCGATTATGATAACACCACTGCCTCACTGGAACTGGAGGAGACGGGGTAGGTGCAATGACACAGAGCTAATGCTGTAACACCGTGATGCTGGAGGACAGTGAGGTCAGTGGTGATGAAGCTCTGTGCTTCAGGGCCAGTCTTAGCTTTGTTCCTTTGCAGGTCAGGCAGGAAGGGAAGGCAGAGGAGTGTTGTTTGGCAGGGAGAGGGGTCCATCCCTGAGGACACAGACACAGCCCCCAGCTCCAGTTTGCCCAGTACAGAAGATGTGATTCGGAAGACTGAGCAGATCACTAAGAATATTCAGGAACTGCTGCGTGCAGCACAGGAGAACAAGCATGACAGGTAAGGCACGTGTGCTGGAAAAGCTCTGGAGGTTATGAGAAAATAAGTAAAATGCAAGTGTTCTCAGAAGTACAGCTACTAACTGCCTGTGTTCATACTGGATTTCACACACATGAAGCGCGTAGGTCTGTGGTGTTCCGTGGTGTACTGGAGGTTGTAAAAGTAACAGTAAGTCTTAGGAAAAATACATAGGCAGAGAGCATTTGGCTTTCCTATTTGCACGTCAAGTAGTGAGCAGCTTCAGTGTGTCAGCACAGCTTCAGCTCCCCTGGGGGACTTCTGGTCCATTTGAACAATTAATTTCCAGAATAACCATGAGCAAGTAAAAGCCATGGTCACAGTCTGCTCATCAGGTAGTGCTCCTGCACAGCTCATCTGGAGGACAAGGACTGTACATAATAGTGAGGTCTTCCAAGTGCAGACGTGTTTTAGATCTGGAGCAGTGTTGGTCTCTGGATAAACCTAACCTGGCAGCTGACAGGTCTCACTGTGAGCTGTGCATCCTGCTTCCAGCCCTGAGTTCTGCGCCCCATCTCAGCCCATCAGAAGCTGCTGGTGATTTTTGTTAAGCTCTCGCTTCCTTCCTTGCTGAGAGAAGTGCACAACAATGGGGCCACTCTTGTTCTGTGTTTTTTCCTTCTGGTACTTTTCTATTTTTAGAAAGGACAGTGCACGACCTTTCCTTCTCGCACTGAATGGCAAGTTCTAATGTGTTAGTGCTGAGCTCATTGCCCCTGCCCGTAACCTTTTCCACAGTGGTTCTTTGTTGTTTGATTCTCACAGATAATAAGGAGCAATAGTAAGTTTTAAATGAGTTTGGATTTTACATATGTCAAGGCTTACAGTCTTTAAATAGTAATTAAAAAATCCTTGGACAAAACAGTGCAGTGTACTTTTAGCTGTTAAATTGAATAGATATTTAGATACTTGTGTTCTTTTTTTGTGCTCTGTGTACCATGCCTGGGATATGCCAGTATTTACATGACTATAATCTTCCCTGGCTCTGTCTCAGGGGGCTGAGAATTGCTCAGGATGGAGGAGAATGGTTCCTTCATTCCATCCCTGCAACAGGGGAGCACTTCTTTGATAAAATGAGATAGTTGGGGATATAACGGCTTCCAAATTCCTGCTGGGAATGCTGTGGATAAAAGAATGGCATGCTGCATAGCTGGTCAGACAGGAATAAAATGATGCAAGAATACAATCTATTAATGAAACACCTTCTTCCCTTTTTTTTGTTTCCTCACTTTCTTCCATTCCTTTTCCTGTGCTCCTCTGCCCAGTAGACCATTCAGGCGTGTGAGCACGCTCAAGCTCAGACACAGCCTTGGCTGCTGCAGCACGTTGGTTCCCTGGGCTGAGAGAGCTCCCCTGCAGCCCCTGAGCAGCCCGCAGCCCTCTCCTGCCTCCTGGTACTCTGGCCTCTGTCCCTGTCTCCCAGGCACAGTGTCCTTTCTCTTTCTCTCTGTTGTTACCTTCCTCCCTCACACACTGTTTGCACAGGGGTCGTTAAAGGCTATGCAAGAAATGCTTTGGAAGACAAAGAAAATTCAGGTATCAAGTGCAGGGAATTACAAGCCCAGGAGATCAGTGGTTCAGTTGAACTCCTGGTACTGATTGAATGCAAAACAGAACTGCAGAGTGGAGCTGAACTGTCCTAGTTTAAGAGGTTCTTCTGTCTCTGTTGTACCTGTTGCACATGGAGATGGATGATGATAACTGACAGCACAATAGATGCTTGCTGCTTCTCTGCACTGTTGCAAAAGTAGCAGAGTTGTCACAATTCCCTGCATGCAACGTTTCCACTTTCTCAGCTTTAGGTCTTCAACTGTTCACACAGCTGACATGTTGAACAAGAACCTGACCGAGTATTTAATTAATGCTTAAGATAAAAATGAAACTGAAGTGAAATGTCCCATAAAACATAATTTCCTGAGTTTTAAACCCAGGTTTTATTGCCAGCAATAAGCATCAGAAATGGAGGAGGAGTTTTGCCACCAGTTATTGGTGATGATGGATTCTCTGTTCTAAGCTGCCACAAAATCCCCCTGATGTCTTCCTGGGATGTGTGTGAACACATCCAACACGTCAGGTTATTTCACGAGCTTATTGTGAGCAATAAAGCCATCCCTCTGAGACATACCATAAACTTCACAGCAACCTGGAGGAGCTGTTGTGAAATATGCATCATTAATCTTCACTTGGGTACTGTTAGGGTTTTATCCGCCTTGGTGGAGAGTTTTATCAGCAAAACTGGCTTTTTTTATGAGGTGAAGTGCAGTGTGACTTGCAGGGAGCTAATTAATTTCTGAGTCACTTGCAGAATGGAAATTACAGTGGACTTGGAAGATTTCCTCCACTTTTAGGTTCTTTGGAAGAACTTGGGTGATTTGAGACATATAGAAATACACTTCTTCTTTTTTTTAATGTATTTTTTCAAGCAGCTTTTCCTGCATTGCCAAAATGACCCCACTGTGTTGTTTCCTTCTCGGTGCAACTGACCCATTTGTACACATTTGGTGTTGCAAGATGGCTACATAATGTGACTACATAACATGTTGCTGTGATGTTGCTGAGGTTCTTTTCCTTAAGACTGAACTGTCTTAATTAACTAATGCTGAAATGGAGTTTTTGAAGGATCACAACCTTGAAGTGAGACTATTGCCTTGTTTTGAGCAGACTAATTTTCACCTTTTGCTTGTCAGCACTGCACTAAGTAAAAAGCAGGTGGTTTTTCTCCCCAAAGTAACAGCAGATTTTGTTTAATTATTGTCAAACTGGAACCCCTTATTGCATGTCTGACTTGATGATCTGGTTTGCTTGGGCACACTCTCCCACACATAGCAACCATGTCTGTTGTACGTACACCAAACAGAACCAGCTGAGCGACTTTCTGCCCAATTTAGAGGCAAGCTCTGGGGCAGGGAGGAAATGCAAGTCATGAATTAATTGTGTTGTTAATATTCATAGACATGTGCTTTGTAATTGCATACAAATTGGGATTTTTTTCTGACAGTGCTTGGCGTAACAGATCTGGACAGCTGTTCCTTCAAACACTGAGTAAAGAATGAAGACTGAAGAAAGAATTTTGTGTTCTTTCAGTTCTTGTTCCCTCTCAAGTCACATAGTTACATACAAACCTGTGTTGCCTTGTGCTAGCAGTGCTTAGTAAGGAGGCACTGAGAATCAACCAGCTGTGTGCTGGATCTACTGCAGTTGCCTAAAGCACAATCTACAGAGATGTTCTTGGGACATGTATGGGGTTTTGTTACCCAGCTGTTCCTAGAATAACAGCCACTGAGCAGTGAAACTGAGGAGGAAAGGCGGCGCAGACACAATGAATAATACATTGCATCTTTTTGCAGCTATATACCGTGCTCTGAGAGAATACACGTGGCAGTGACAGAAATGGCAGCCTTGTTCCCAAAAGTAAGTGTGTTTTTGGCTTCATTCTTTGTTGGATTTCCTTGCTGTGAATGAAAAGCAGAAGGAACAGGACGTGACTGGGTTGTCTTTTGAATCTCCTATGTGTAGTTATTCACATGCTAATCAGGAAAGGTTAATTTGTGTATCCAGGCCTCTAATTTTACTTTTGGGCTTCCAGCTTGAAATCAAGCGCATGTAGTTCATGAAAACCTGGAAGCTACTTGCCTTTTGCTTAAGGATTCATGGGGCTTTACTGGAACTTAGCTGGACCCCCTGGTTTAATTTTGAATGCCATTGCTTGTGTTTCTTAATGTGGGTATGTGTAGATCTTCCTTCAAAGTAAATTTCAGGGAGTGGAATCTCCATCAAGTTACTGAGTAAAACTGCCAGGAGAATCTCAGGCTGTTGTGCTTATTCTGATCTGTCTTGTATGTGCTCTGCCCTGATATCAGCCAGCAAATGGGCATTAGAAACTTTATGTGAGTAACTTCTCAAACAAGAGCAGGACTCAGCATTCCCTGCATGTACCTGAGATTAAAGAGGTGAGATTCTGGGAACTTATTTCATCCAATCCTACTCCACATCTCTGCAGCAATGGCTTCTATCACAGAACAGAGGGAAATGTGTTGTAGAAAGCAGAGCCTGAGTAGCAAAGGGCCCACCTTAAAGAGCACTTGTAAAGCACTACTGGGTATTTAAAAGCCATCCTAAAACACTTCTATTTTTCTGTCTGGTTCCACTTCTGCTTTCCCAGAAACCCAAATCTGAACTGGTAAGGACTTCTTTGCGCCTGCTGACATCTAGTGCCTACAGACTCCAATCCGAGTGCAAAAAAACCCTCCCTGTGGAGACGTGTCCCACGACAGACATCCAGCTGGTCACACAGCAGGTCATCCAGTGCGCCTATGACATCGCCAAGGCTGCTAAGCAGCTGGTTACCATCACAACCAAAGAGAACAACAACTGAGTCACACACTTTGGCTTTTTTCCTTTTTTTGAAAGGTTGAATTTCAAATATAGGTGTGGAACTATTCAGATTTTTATGAGGAAAAAACTAAAGGGGCAAGAAACCTCTTGATTTTTCTTTTTTTTTAAACTCAGTATTATTTTTTTGCATGTTTTCTAACAATTTTAATGATTAATTTAACCCACTGCCTTATTTTGTGCCTGTGTTGCCAGTTTAGTTACAGATAGTAGCATGTTGCAAATAGCTGTTGAGCCAATATCATGTACCAGCGTTGTATCAAGCTCTCGCTAGGTGTTTCCTTGGGGCCACTTGCTGCTTTCAGATATTGCTTGCCAAATCCCCACCGAAGTCAACTGCACATATCAGAGGGCAGAATCTCACCCCTGCTCTGTCCATCCTGGAGCCTCGTGTGCAGTGGAGAAACCTGCAGTGAAGTGGGCTCTGAAGGCTCCAGGACAACTGCTCACCAGCAGTAGGATGCTTGTAGTCCTGGTGATGGAGTACAAGCCAAATGTGACTTGTTCCCATATCAACTGTTGTGCAATAATAGTACATCCTTAGTCTGCTGAAACAATAGTAGCTGTGGGCATCCAAGCTTGTTACATGTAACTATACAAGGTCTTTGTCACTTTATCTGTTTTGGAAGGAATTTGAATTTTAATAGTTATTTCCTTTAGTTGTCACTATGCCGTTAATATATATGTTTGATGTTACTTTAGGGCATTAGTGGTTAAAATATTATCCTTCGTTTCTGGCTCAGTAACTCATTTTTAAGTTTCCTATGGAATTTTTCTGTCATCTTCAAGGCAATGTCACGTTTGCAGCAGCACTGATGCAATTTCACTGAAGATTTATGATTTTAAAGGAAAGGAAAAAAGGAAGTTATAGTGCCAGTTAAAAGAAGCTGTATCTGCCAGCACATGTAACCTCTGTACCTCACCGTATCCAAACGTGAAAAGATTTCTCATATCCAGTAAGTTTTTTGCAAGGCATTTGACATTTTTCAGGCTGTATCCTGCATAACCCATGCTAGGCTGCCTTTAGAGAGGTAAACAGGTGGTAAACATCCACATGCATTTCAGCTTTATCCATTCATAACACGCGTTTCTGGAAGTTTCACAAACTAAGACCATAATTACTAAAAAAAGGAGCTCTTTGGGAGTCTAAACTACATGGAAAAAGGGCTAATTTTTGCCTCCTTGCATCCTCTTTAGAAGCATGCTGTGATGCTGAAGGAGCCCGCTGTAGCAGCTCAGGCAGTGTTTAATGTAGGAGCCAAGCTGCAGAGCTGTAGCAGCTGTCACATGTCAGCAGCTGATGAGAACATTCAGACAGCTTTCACAGAAACATTGGAGTCAGGAATGGGTGTCTGCTGTTTGACAAACAGAGCTGCAGCACACAGCCTGCCAGCAAGGCTTCCTGCTGGAAAAACTGCCGAGTGGAGGGTAAGAAATAAACTCGAGCTGTTCCTTCCTTTTCAGGTCACACCGTGTTTGGATGCATGTATAAACATCGAGTGGCCCAATACTGTGGGATTCTTGCACGTTGTACTTGCTCCATTTTTTAAGTAGCCCAAGTTTGCAGGAGGGAGGGAAGTGAGGGCTCATGACAATCCAGTAAATTAATCTCCTTCAGGGTGACTCTTTATTTCTCCTTCCTACACTTGTGATGCTGGAGCTGTCTCTAAGCTCACAGGAATGCAGACAGGCTGGGATTAGAACCGTAAGAGACATTTACTTCTAAATTATGCTACTGGCACTTAAATACACAGATAATCTCCTGGGAGCTTATTCTGAACTTGATACCACTGAAAGGTAGCAGATAGATAGATAGCATTTTTAAATCTCTCAGGCTAAGGTTACATGCTTTCCTTTCACACATCTTACCTGATTTCCAAAGCTGGGTAACCCTGAGTTTCCTTGTAGGTCTCAGTTTACACCTGTATCAAATTGAAGGGACACTGCAGCAGCTGTAAGCCCTTGCTCCAGCCAGGCTAGCTCCAGGTTTTCCTAAAACATCCTCTCAGCTTCCAAGGCCTAGCTTTAAAAGCGTGGCCACCTGTAATGAAATGATTTTGCCTTCTGGCATTTAAGCAGTACTTCTGGTAATTTCCACCATCTCTGAACAAATGGTTATTCCAGGTTGGTTGTCATCATATCACATCATTGCTCCAGATATGGGATGTGCAGATTGCAGACGCTGTCCATAGAACAGAGGCAGTCTGAGCAAAGGCTTACGTGCTATGTCAGATCTTTTCACAGAGTGCTATGACTGTGGAACTGAAGAGCAGCAGCTCAGCCCCCAAATCGTACAGCACTGCAGGTCAGAAGACTGATAAAATCATTGGTTTTGTTGTGTTGTTTTATAAGTAGATGTCCTTCCCCTAGTCCCCATTGTAAACAAACTTGCTCTTTCTTTACAGTATGCTGCATAGGAAAGTAAAAACTCTTTTGCCTTTTCCAAAACTTGTATTTTTCAGTGTCATGCCATCTGACTTAATCTTTTGTTTACTGTATTATTATAAAATGCTAAAACTCTTCTGGTGTGTGAAATACTTGGGGTTATTTCCTGCTGTAAGAGGAAAAAAAAGCTGAGAAAAGATGGATCTGAACATTCCAAACCAGCTGAAGTGCTGGGCCTGGTTTTAAGCTGCAATTGCTGAGAATCAAGTGTAATCATCAGCTGAAACTCCTCTCACCTTCTGCATTGCAGCAATATGAAACTAAAAAGAAACTAATGAGAATTCAGCTTGTAATTATTATGTTGTGAAATAAGTGAGGGGGAAAAAAATTAGAGCAAAGTTTACAGAAGCCTTCAACATGTCCTGGAGAAGGAACTGGGCATGTTAACAATTACTGCCAAGTTATCTACCTTACTGATTTGAGATGTGTCATGAAGGAACCCTTAAAGGACAGCAGGGGCTTCCAGGCATGTCCTCCTTCACAGGTGGGAATTGGGCCTTTAAAGCTCAAATAGAAAACAGCAGCTGGAGGCTCACAGTTCCTGTTCCATAGGAGGCACAGGTTCTTCCACATTTTAGGTCCACAGCAGAAGTTTAATTCCTGTGCTGTTTTAACACAGTGTTCTTGTCACCCACAGCTTCATTTTGTGCTCATTCCTCAGTTTGAAAGGATCATAACCTTCAGGTTCACGCTGCTTTTGGGTAACCATAGAGCTAACAACAGTGAAACAGAAAATCATAGCTACTTTATGAGCTTTACCATTAATCTTGCACACATGCTATCCAGCAGGCAAAGAATACGTGATAGAAAATACAGATGATCTTCCAAGAAAAATAAGTCCCTCTTAGTTGATGCTCTAGTGCAGTAACATCACCTTCCAGCTTTCTCTGGCTCTTCTAGCTACTATCTATTAAATGACAAAGAGGTAAGTTGCCTGTTCCTAGTTTAGTATGAGAAACATGGTCTTCTGGGCATGAAGTTAAGCAGAGCAACTCAAATTCAGATTCGTTTTCAGCACGACAGACAAGGAAAAGATTGAACAGCAGAGATGCACTGCAGCAAGAACTTTAACAACTGATAATATTTAGTTTCACATTTGAGACTGTCATCCTTCCTCTGATGCACCTGAGCATTAGGATGACTTGTAGGCTTCCCTGCTGCACTGCTACCTGCTGCAGTAGCCCTGCTCAGCCATGCTCCTGGCTTCCTGCTGCAGTAACTCCGCACAGCGCTGCTTGTTTAATCTCTCCTCCTCATCCTCCTCCCTCTGACGTTCCCGCTCCGCTTGTTCTTTTAAGCGCTGTTCTGTCATCTGAGCAGAGACAAGATGAGGGCTGTTAGAGCCAGGTCAGAACACACAGGTGGTTGGAGGCAGAACCACAGCAGGTTTCTAGCACAGTGAGACTGAACAGACACACTAGCTCAGCCAACAGGTTACAGAACAAAGCCAGTGGCTGTGCAGACACCTGAACGTAAACAGCCTGCTGCTGTTGACCAGGCTGCTGGTGCATTTGGGACCAGAAACATCCCTAACCTGTGTTAGTATCCTGCAACAGCATTTTCAATACTCAGCTATCTCTCTGAAAAGCATGCTATACCTGAGCTTCCAAGTCCTGTCTGTGAGCTATCTTCCGTTCCTTCTCTTGCTCTTTCTCTCGCCTTGTCAGTTCTTTTGCCTCCTCAAGTTCTTTAATCAGTTGCTCTCGATACTTTATAGACTCTTCTTGGGCCTGTCTGTTTAACTCCATCTTCTCCAGGATCTGGCGCTGTCTGCCTGCGAGGACCTGTGTGAAATGAGATGATTAAGAAAGAAGATAAGGAAGAGACCAGACATAGAAGCAAACTGTTATCAGAAAAATATATCAGGAGAACAGAAAGACTCGAATACAGAAGGCTGTGACCCTCTGGGGGTTGGAAGGTCACAACTGGAACAACAGCTTTGTCAGACCAAGAGACACCTCATTAAAAGAAGCCTTCACCTCATTCATCAGGCGATCTCTGGCCATCTTCTCCTTTGCCCATTGTTCTTCCCTCTTCTCCCACATTTTTTTAGCTTCTTCCCTGAAGGTGAAAGAAAGATTCCTTTCTGAGGTTACTCCTTACTTAAATAAACAGGCACATTTCTACAACAGCAAGGCCTACCAGGCACCTCTTTTTAGTGTCCACCTCTAGATGATCACCTATTTAACAAACAGAAATGAGCTCTGCCACACAGAGGAGAACATCCAGCACATACATTCCCTTTTGACAATGTATAACAGAGCTGCATACGCACCTATAAATAACCTGTAGCTCTGCCTCCCTCTCCTTTTCTAACTGGAGCTGTTCCTCAATGACATTTCTCATCCAGGCAGCGTCTGCAACAGCTCGCTCTCGTTTTTCAGCCTTGTGGCGCTGATCCTCCTCTTCTTTCTCAAGGATGGCTAATAAGATTTGTCTGTCTGTTTCCTTGAGGGGAAAAAAAAACCCTAAAGATTAATAACCATCCAGCGGGCTTCCAGCCTGTGTACTTTAGTACTCTGTACACATCATTGGTGACATAGTGTCAAGGGTGTCCTCAGAAACACACTCTGACTGCCTGCTTCTCTCTGATCTTTTCACTCCAGCCCTGTTCATAAGCCAGAAGAGGCTTCCTAACTGCTTATCTGTAGGCACTGGAGGCAGACACATACATGAAACACAACAAGTTCCTTCAGCAGGCAGTATCTACTCGGGGATATGATTTAGTGGAGGGTTTTTAGAGTCAGGGTACTGGTTAGGCTGCAGTTGGACTTGATGATCTTCAAGATCTTTTCCAACCTGGGTAATTCTATGATTTTATGATCTATAGTGCATAAATCAGAAGGTATTTTCCTCTTACCAGCTCGTCCTGTACCTCCTGGGCTCGTCTCTTTAACTGGGCATCATATTGATGCAACAAAAAGCGACTGAAGGAAGAAAACAAAACAAATTCAGACCATCTCTAATGCCCTATTATATTGTTTATCAGCATTCCAGAAAGTACATTTACAACAATAAAATACACAGAGGTGACAGAGATACCTGCTACCTCTAACATGAGCAAAAAGTAGCAATGGCACCAATGCATTTATGCTCGTTGCTGTTCTTGCACTTCCAACAAAACAAGCAAGCATCTGCTGCCCACCCCTGCTATCTAAAACATCTCCTCCTGCTGCAAGTACTATCACAGTCACAGGAAGAGATCCCATCCACCACTGCTTAGAGCTACATGGGTCCCATACCCAAGCTCAGTCTTCTTCCGGCGCTCTTCCATTTGCTTTCTTTCTTCTTCTAAGTTTCCCAGCTCCCACTGCTGCTTTAATAAATCCTCTTGCTCTTTCTTCAGCTTGGCTGCCTAATGTTTTTGAAAAGGAGAAACAAACAATAACCAAGGGAGTGCTTCAGAGAGCTAAGACATCCCAGTGAGCCTCAGTACCAGCTTGTACCACACTCATAATCGTGGTAGATACTCCACACCATTTGCATCCTACTGACTCACAGCATAAGAGAGAAGGTGAGGAGCTTCAGCTGAAAAAGCCACTGCAACCTCTCACACTGCAGTGTTTCTACATCCAATACAGCACAGAAGGGTGCCCACATTTCAAGAGGTGCAAATGAAGAGTATTAGACATAATTTAACATGCCTGTATTCACAGAGAGATCTGCATTACAAGGCACAGCTGACTGTTCCAGATCTAATCTAGGGGGAAATCTGGAAGGAAGAGGTCAAGTCAGCATTGCTGTGTTTCCAAGTGAAGCAATGAAATCTCTTCCTACATGAGGAGAAGCTGAAGGTTACCTCTGCCTCCCGTAATTTCAGTTCTTCTATCTGTTGAAGCAACAGCTCCCCTTGCTTCTTGTTCTCCAGCTGACGTTTCTCTTCCTCTTGTCTCATTCTTTCCTCAGCTTCCCTTCGTGCCATTTCACACTCATTTTCACGAAGCTTTCTCTCTCCTCGTTCCATTGCTTGTTGCTTATTGAGCCAAAAGAAAGCATTGCATTTCAAGTTAGACTAAACTCAAAGGAACAGCCTGTGGTTCAGGAGATGCTCAAATCAGCTTCCTGGAAGCTGACACCTATTTGAAGGACACAGGATAAGATGTGCTAGGGAAGGAAATGAGAAAATGAGACTAAATAGATCTGTTCAGCAGATAACATTGGATTTTCTAGGAGATGAGATACTTCCCATCAACTCCAAGCATCCTGCAGACACCAGAACCTCCCACCACTATGAGAACAAGCAAGGCCAACTCAGTCACTATATAGTACAAAAGAAAACAAATAGCCAGCTCCTAGTCCAGGTAGTACAGGAACACCAGCTGCTTACAACCCACATATTTCATGCAGCTCCAACATACCTGCTGCTTCTGCTTCAGCTGCTCACCCCAGGACTCCACCACGTTCTTCTTGTGTAGCTCTGACTCCACCTGCAGAGAGTCAGCGCTGTCAGAGCCTTTTTCTATTGCCAGCACCTGCAGACACCCACAGTCAGGGGATGGTGCTGTGAGCACTGATGGAGCTGTGGGTGTCCCTGAGCACTGCAGGCAGTGGGAACAGATGGACTTTGGGATAAAGCACCCTTGGGATAGAGCACCCTTGGGTGGATCCCGTGCCGTGATTCCTCACCTCCCTCAGCTCCTCGCTGTTCTGTTTCCATCTCTCCCGCAGCAGCTTCTCGGCGACCTGAGCACACACAGCAGTGTCAGTATATGGGTCTCACACACAGCAGTGTCAGTATATGGGTCCCACACAGCAGTGTCAGTATATGGGTCCCACACAGCAGTGTCAGTATATGGGTCCCACACAGCAGTGTCAGTATATGGGTCCCACACAGCAGTGTCAGTATATGGGTCCCACACAGCAGTGTCAGTATATGGGTCCCACACAGCCCAGCTCAGCCCCATCCCCCCCATATCGCTCACCTGCCTCCTCCTCTCCTCTCGTGCCGCCCTCAGCTCCTCACAGCGCTTCCTCACCCCTCCATGTTCCTCCATCCCGCCGGGCTCCGCTCGTATCTCGGCCTGTATTTCAGCCTCCAGCGCGTCCCGCTCAGCGCCCAGCATCTCCCTCAGCCTCTCCCTGCGTTTCCTCATCCCTTCCTCCTCACCCCGCCCCGAGCTCGTGCCGCCCGCATTTTGCGGCTCGCTCCAACGGGCCTGAGCGGAGCAGGAGAATGCGGCGAGCTGGAAGGAGCGGTTGTACGTGTCCCATTGCAGCCGGTTCTTCGCCTCCCTCTCCCGCTGCCGCTCCAGAGCACGGCCCTGCGCCGGCCGCCACTGCGCCATCACTAGGCCCTAATGTAGGCCGCGAGGGTCACCATGGCAACGGGTACGGGGAGCGCCGAGGGACAAAAAGCATCGGGGTGAACGAATCGGCCTCGCGGGTCGGGATGAGGCCGCAATACATGAGCTGCAGTGCTTTAAGTATTAATGGAGCTGTGAATATTTCAGCACGGTGGAAGGTTTGTGTTTCCTGGCCCTGAGCACTGCTGGGCGCTGTCAGGAGCCGCCCCACGCCTCATTCAGCGCATCCATAGCGCCCATAGGTGTCCGGCTGTATTGGAGCTGTAACGGGATGCGGACGGGCCTCGTGCTCAGCCCGGTTCGGCTCATTAAGCTCCGTCCATCGGGACACCGGCTGAATCATTCACTGCCACCCGATCGCAGCGCCTGCAGTGAGCCCGGTGGGACGGCTGTGATTGCACCATAGGCACTGGGTGCTCCATAGGCACAGCGGATACCCCCCCCCCCCCCACCCCATCGGTTCGGGCTGCGGGTCCCGGTCCGGTCCCGGTCCGACCCACATGATACCGGGATCACACCGTAAGCCCCGCCCACATTGCGATAAGCTCCGCCCACCTCTACCATAACCCCCGCCCACTCACCCGGACAAGTCCCGCCCTCTCATTCCTATTGGCCGCCTCTCGGTGGGCCGTGCTCACCCATTGGTTGGCTTCATTGATGGGCGTGTCTCGGCGTGGCGCGCTACCGGGTCGGTGCCGGGTCGGTTCGGTCCGTGCCGGGTCGGTTCATGGCGCTGCTATTAGAGCACGAGTTCCGGCCGCTGCCGGCGGACAAACAGATCGAGACGCTGCCGTTCCTGGAGGCCGTGTCCCACCTGCCGCCGTTCTTCGGTAAGAGCTGGGCCAGGGGCTGTGGAACCTGCCGGACCGGGACCGGACCGAACCGGGACGCCGCCACCCGCGGGCACGGAACGCTCAGCAACACCAGCCCCGTCCGGTCCCGGGATCCCATTATAGGGTCCCACACCCCCCCCAGCTTCCACCCCTTGGCCCGGTCCCGGTCCCGGTCCGCACCCCCCGGTCCCGCCCCCGGTCCCGCCCCAGTTGCGTCAGGGCCGGGTGTGGCGGCTCGTCCCGTCCGACCCGCTGAGCGACAGCGTTAGGAAACGGCCCGACCCAACCCCCGGGGTGTACAGGGATGGAACGGGGCCGAACGGGACAGAACGGGACAGAATGGGGCAGAACGGGGCCGAACCTCCGCTCCATACAATGCGCCATTGTACGGAGCCATACGGGGACAGCCGGGCACGGGGCGAAGCCATTGTGACCCCCTGTCCCCGCAGATTGCCTGGGGACACCCATCGTGTACTCACCCGTCAAAGCCGACCTGGCTGGGAACATCAAGGTATGAGGTTGTGGGGGGTCACTACCCCATGTACAGCACTACAGGACCCGGCTGTGGGTGCCCACATTGACCCCAAACCTCTGTACCCTTATAGAAGATCCGGGCTGTTTATGAGTCCAACCCCAGCAAGTTCAAAACGCTGCAGAACATCCTGGAGGTGGAGAAGGAAATGCACGGTGCTGCATGGCCCAAGACCGGAGCCACTCTGGCACTGATGTGGCTGAAGAGGTGATTGATTGGGTTGTTATATCAGCCCTAATGTGGGGCTGGGGGTCGTGTAGGGCTCAGGGTCAGAGTGTCACCCCACAGCGGGTTTGGGGTCACGGTACCAGCCTCCTTCTCATGGCAGGGGCCTGAAGTTCATGCTGGTGCTGCTGCAGAGCATCTCCGATGGCGAGCGGGATGAGGAGCATCCCAACCTCATCCGTGTCAATGCCATGAAAGCCTATGAGATTGCCCTCAAGAAATACCACGGCTGGATGCTGCAGAAGCTTTTCATGGTGAGAGCCGGGCCAGGGGGTCATAGAACCATTAAGGTTGGGAAGGACCTCTGAGATGAGCCATCCTCTCCATGCCATGTCTCTAAGGTGCCATAAGCTGCTGCTCATGGGGTCACCCCGCTGTGGGGTGGGCAGTGGGACATGGGGGTCTCATTGGCTTTTGGGCATCCCCACAGCCAAGGCTCAGCTCTGCTCTCACCCCATCCCACAGGGCTCGGTCTATGCGCTGCCCTACAAGTCAGACCTGCTGAAGGCTTTGGAGAAAGGCAGAGAGGTGAAGGAGGAGGAAAGCATTGAGAAGATCCACCAGTTCCTCACCAGGGTGACTCCCATCCTGGATGCCATCTATGAGATGTACACCCGGATGAACGCCGAGCTGAGCTACAAAGCTTAATGGGGTCAGAGCAACAAGCGGGGCCGCTCCGCTCCTCAAACCCCATCCTGCTGCGGATCTGCACCCGACAGGCCTTTTTTTCTAACAAGAATCATTCATTTTCTATCGAAATTCAAGCAATAAACCACTTGTACCCTGGGGGCACCTCGGGATTTCCCAAGCTTTTATAGCACAGAGGAAAAAAATCCACGTTCCTCAGGAGCTGTTGCAGGGAATGACGTTTGATGGGTGGCCGCATCCTGTTGGTGCTGCTGGGCTTTGGGTCTCACACAGCTCCGGGCACCCAACGCCTCTCTGACCCCACAGCAGAGGAATGGAAGATCCCAAGCCATGACCATCCCGTTGCCTCCAACCCTTCCAGCGCTGCAGATGGGAGCGATGCCGGGATGTTCCGAGCTCTATTTGCCGGATGCCTTAAGGACCTTTCACCAGCACAACTCAATAAATCTCACCTTAAACCTGGAGCTCAGTGCGGGGAGCGGGGCGGGGGCTGCGCCGGGGGCGGCCCTGGGGCGGGGAGCGGGGCGGGACGGGACGGGACGGGGACAGGGATGGGCCCCGCGGCCACGGCGGAGCTGCGGGAGCTGCGAGGGACGGACAGAGGGACCGGTACGGGGCTGGGACCGGTACGGGGCTGGGGGCGGCGGGAGGAGACGGGATGGGGGTGGGCAGCGGGCAGGGACTTGGGTTGCGGGGGCTGCGGGGGTCGCGGGCAGCCGGAAAGTCGTATCCACAGCCCCACGGTGTGAGTGGACGCAGCGGGGGCTGTTGGCTTTGGGAAGGGGATGGGGATGGTTGGGGTGGGCGCTGGGTTCCCCCCCCACCCCTTCCCTCTCTTCGTGTGGCACAGCCCGGTAATGAGGCAGCTGAACTGCCCAGCACACTGTGAGCCGCAGTGCCATCATTGCCATCGTCCCGGGGTGGGCAGGGGGCTGCGTCAGGTTTAGGATGTCTATGGGAGCGCAGCGGGGCCGTGCTGTGTTCTGCCAACCATTGACTCATTCCCTCCGTGGGGTGAGGAAGTCTGAAAACCAAAAAAACCCAAATAACTGAAAGAGCCAAAGTCAACCCGATTGACAACACCTTTCCTGGCAGCGGCCGGGCCGTGGGAGTGCCCCGTTTGGGGCCCGACATTTCCCAACACTTCCTCCCCCCACCTGCTCTGCCCCACTGCCACTGACCCCATGGGCACATTCCTGCAGCTGACGGGGCCATGGGATGGGATGCATGACTTCTCTTTATGCCCCTGCTGGGGTCACAACACCGGGCTCTGCTCCTATATCCCCACTGCTGCTGCCAATGGGGAATCCCCCATCTCGGGGCTGCAGAATATAGGGCTGCAGAATATAGGGCTGCAATGTATTGCCCTGCTCAGACCCACCCTGTGCATTCCCCCTCCCTGCAGTGCTGGCAGCCCCATGGTTTGGCAGCCTGGGCTATATTTGGGCTGTGCCCTCTATGCTGTTCTCCAAAGCCTTGCTTTGCTGTGGTTTGGGCTGGGATTTGAAGCACAGCACAGAGACTCTGGGTGCTCCGTGATCTGTGTATTCATTCCCTGTCTGCTAACGGGAACACTCAGAGAATGAGGCTCGTGTTTGCCTGGGGTCGGGTGGGTGAGATATGGGGTTTGGCAGGTGCTCGTGGAATGTCATGCAGGAAAGGCAGCCAGAAGGAGATGCTGCACCTCCATGGGCTGCACACCCCATTGCCCGTGGTCCGCTGTGGTTTGTCATACGGAGCTGCAGAAAATGATACGTTTCCCCATGTGCTTTTTCTGTCTCTGAACCCCACAGGGCTGAGGGCTGAGCGTGTTGCTGGGAGGCAGAGGCAGTGCTGGGGCTGAAGCACTTCGGGACTTCACGGTGTGTTTAGGTGGGGAGTGGGGCTGGGGGGGAGCCCAGGTGTGTCCATTGAAATCCATCATTTCTGACCAAAATCCACAATTTCTTATCAAAATCAATTTCTTATTAAATATATATATATGTGCTGGCCTCCCGGCCAGGCTTTATCCCTGTGCTGTACCGGGTGAGTGGGCTGGGGGGCACCAAATATTGGCAGAGTCAGGGTGTAACCCTGCTCTCACTATGGGGTATGGCCATAGGGTGCTCATAGGATGGGAAGGGTGCTGGGGAGTGACTCCAGGTTCCTTTTGCTCTCAAAGAGGAGTATGGCAGACCCTGAAGACCCCCGTGATGCTGGGGACGTGCTGGGGGATGATTCCTTCCCACTCTCCTCACTGGCCAACCTGTTTGAGGTGGAGGACACCCCATCTCCTGCTGAACCATCCCGGGGTCCCCCCGGTGCTGGGGATGGAAAGCAAAACCTCCGGATGAAATTCCATGGGGCGTTCCGGAAAGGACCCCCGAAACCCATGGAGCTGCTGGAGTCCACCATCTACGAGTCATCAGTGGTCCCCGGACCCAAGAAAGCCCCCATGGATTCCCTCTTTGACTACGGCACCTACAGGCAGCACCCCAGCGAGAACAAGCGTTGGCGCAGGAGGGTCGTGGAGTGAGTATGGGGGCACACGAGGCCACCAGCACCCATGGGGTGCAGTGGTTTATGTAGCACACACACTGTGCCGTGGGGCTGCGGCCCCGCAGTGCCATGGGGTTAGGATGTGTGTCGTCCCCCCCCTCCCCATCCCCACCTCCTCCCTTCCCTGCGCCGTGAAAGACGGCTCTGTGCCGTGGCCGCTCCCTCCGGTGCGGGCGTCTGGCTGCCCTGGCATGAAAGGGCTTTTCAGGAGAGCCTCCGCCCTGGGTCTGCGTCAGGAAACCGGAGCCGGGGGGGGCCGCCCGCAGCCGGGTACACAATGCCCGTCTGTGCCCGACACCTGGGGGGACCCCGCTGGCACTGCACGGCTGTGGGCTGCGAGTGGGGCTGAGGGGTGCACCCCATCCATGGTGCTGCACTAAATGCGGCAGCATCTGTCCCCTTGGTATCATCACTGCATGACTGCTCTGTGTGATGACCCAGGGATGGGATGTAGGAGCACCCTAGATGGGTGCACCGGAGGGAAACTGAGGCACGGGTAAAGGAATCAACCCCAGTGCACGGCTGTGCTGTTCTGTTGCAGGAAGCCAGTGGCTGGCACCAAAGGGCCGGCTCCCAACCCACCGCCCGTCCTCAAGGTGTTCAACAGACCCATCCTCTTTGACATTGTCTCCCGGGGGTCTCCAGACGGCCTGGAGGGTCTCCTCTCCTTCCTGCTCACCCACAAGAAGCGTCTGACAGATGAGGAGTTCCGAGGTGAGCACCTGCAGTGGGCTGACCCATAACCCTGCTGTACCATGACCACAGAGGGCCACCAGCAACCTCATGTCCCCATAGGGACAGAGATGCACAGCCCCAGTGGCAGCACCCAGGGGGCACCGGGTGTTTGGTGGGTTGGGGTCTCAACACCTTCCATTCCCAGAGCCCTCGACAGGGAAGACGTGCCTACCCAAGGCGCTGCTCAACCTGAGTGCAGGAAGGAATGACACCATCCCCATCCTCCTGGACATCGCCGAGAAGACGGGGAACATGAGGGAGTTCATCAACTCGCCCTTCCGTGATGTCTACTATCGAGGTGGGGGGATATACAGGGATCCTGGGGAGGTGGGGGGCCACAGGGAGGTTTGAGGACAAAAGTACTGGGGATTTAGGAAGGATGGAGGACCCAGCAAAGCTTGGGAATGGTGTGGGGATGGAAAGCCCATGGGAGGCTCAGGAACCAACCTGGGGGGCAGCATGGGATTCTAGGGGTCTTAATCTTGGGTTGTGATGGGGAGCATGGTGACGGGGATGCAATGCAGGTCAGACAGCGCTGCACATCGCCATTGAGCGCCGCTGCAAGCACTACGTGGAGCTGCTGGTGGAGAAGGGAGCTGATGTGCACGCCCAGGCCCGTGGTCGCTTCTTCCAGCCCAAGGATGAGGGTGGCTACTTCTACTTTGGTGAGCAGAGGGGATGGATGGCACCACAGCCGCATCCTCAGGGCTGTCCCCAATCGTGTGCTGTCCCCGCAGGAGAGCTGCCCCTCTCCCTGGCTGCCTGCACCAACCAGCCCCACATCGTGCACTATCTGACGGAGAATGGGCACAAGCAGGCAGACCTGAGGCGCCAGGACTCGCGTGGCAACACTGTGCTGCATGCTCTGGTTGCCATTGCTGACAACACCCGTGAGAACACCAAGTTCGTCACCAAGATGTACGACCTGCTCCTCATCAAGTGTGCCAAGCTCTTCCCCGACACCAACCTCGAGGCCTTGCTCAACAACGATGGCCTCTCTCCACTCATGATGGCTGCCAAGACCGGCAAGATCGGGGTATGGCAGCGCTGGGGCTGGTGGATGTGCTTTGGGAAGCTTGGCTAATTAAACCCTCTCTGCATCCCATCCTTTCCCTAATTAACCCCAGGCCCTTGCTCTACCACTTCCCCAAGCAGCCTGTTCTTTCCCACTGCTCACCATCATGATGTGGGTTGGTTAAAAATGTACAAACTACACCAATCTGGGGATCGCTGCAGCATCCCAGCACCCAAACATGGGTGGCAATGGTACAACCCATGGCCATCCATCCCCCTGCTCCCCCATCAGATCTTCCAGCACATCATCCGCCGGGAGATTGCGGATGAGGACGTCCGGCACCTCTCACGCAAGTTCAAGGATTGGGCGTATGGCCCCGTCTACTCCTCACTCTATGACCTCTCCTCACTGGATACCTGCGGGGAGGATGTGTCTGTGTTGGAGATCCTCGTTTACAACAGCAAGATCGAGGTGAGCAGGGAACGTGGGGTGGGGATACAGGGCTGGGTTCCCCACTGAGCTGCCCATGTCCTGACAGAACCGCCATGAGATGTTGGCTGTGGAGCCCATCAATGAACTGCTGCGCGACAAGTGGCGCAAGTTCGGTGCCGTCTCCTTCTACATCAGTGTGATCTCCTACCTCTGTGCCATGATCATCTTCACCCTCATCGCCTATTACCGCCCCATGGAAGGCCCTGTGAGTGCCAGGGGACACAGGGCAGAGCGTGGGCTTGGGGTTGTGCTGATGATGTGTTCTCTCCCCACAGCCACCATACCCCTACACTACGACAGTTGACTACCTGCGGCTGGCCGGGGAGATCATCACCCTCCTCACCGGCATCCTCTTCTTCTTCTCCAATGTCAGTGCCATCAGGAGTGGGTGGTGATATTCTCATGTTCCCAGGCACTGGCCCCACTGCAACGCCCTCCAGACACTGGAACCCAGCCCTTCTCCAACCTCTCCTCTCTCTCCAGATCAAAGATCTCTTCATGAAAAAGTGCCCAGGTGTGAACTCGTTCTTCATCGATGGCTCCTTCCAGTTGCTCTAGTAAGCAGGGATGCCCATGGGACCTCTTGGAACAACCCTCCACTTGATGGGACAGTGGTTTGCAGCAGTTATCCCCTTTTGCAGCTTCATCTACTCAGTGCTGGTGATCGTCACGGCAGGGCTGTACCTGGGAGGTGTTGAGGCTTACCTGGCTGTCATGGTCTTTGCTTTGGTCCTGGGCTGGATGAATGCACTCTACTTCACTCGAGGGCTCAAGCTGACGGGGACCTACAGCATCATGATCCAGAAGGTGTGGTGGTGTTGGGATCTTCTGGTTTTCCCCAAGGTGGTTGGGTAACCCAAGTGGTCTTTTCCCTATGGGACCACTGCAGCCCTCAGCATGGGGCTCAGAGCCATCATCTCTGTCACTTGCAGATCCTCTTCAAAGACCTGTTCCGCTTCCTCCTGGTTTATCTGCTCTTCATGATCGGCTATGCCTCAGGTAGGGCTCCATCCCACTCTCCTCTTGCAATGGAGAAGGCCTGGCAGCATGGTGTTCTATCCTTGTGTGGCCCCCGCGGACTCTGTCTCTGTCCCTCCTCTCCAGCACTGGTGTCCCTCCTGAACCCATGTCCCAGCAGTGAGTCCTGCAGTGAGGATCATTCCAACTGCACACTGCCCACCTACCCCTCATGCCGAGACAGTCAGACCTTCAGCACCTTCCTGCTCGACCTCTTCAAGCTCACCATTGGTATGGGTGACCTGGAGATGCTGGAAAGTGCCAAGTACCCTGGCGTCTTCATCATCCTGCTTGTCACCTACATCATCCTCACCTTCGTGCTGCTCCTCAACATGCTCATCGCCCTCATGGGTGAGACTGTGGGCCAGGTGTCCAAGGAGAGCAAACACATCTGGAAGTTGCAGGTACAGCATTGGGAGCACCAAGCCTCCCAAGTCACCATGTCATAGAGTCACCATGCCATGGGGTCACCATGCCAAACTCTATAGGGTAACCATGCCTTGGTGTTGCCATGCCAAGCTCCATCTGAGCAGCATCACCTTGGCGAGGGACCCTGATGCCTCCATCCCCAGGGGGCTGAAGGGTCCCTGGTGTCCCCGGCAGTGGGCCACCACCATCCTGGACATCGAGCGCTCCTTTCCTCTCTTCCTGCGGAGAGCATTCCGCTCTGGGGAGATGGTGACCGTGGGGAAGGGCACTGATGGGACCCCTGACCGCCGCTGGTGCTTCAGGTAAGAGCAGCGACCTACAGTGTCTTGATCCAGAAGGTCTGGTGATGTTGGGGTCTTATTAAGCCTAATTAGAGTGAAATGGTTTGCACCTGAGTGGCACCACAGGTTCAGGGATGGCACAAGGACAATGGGATATAGAGCTCTGCCCTCTCCACAGGGTGGATGAGGTGAACTGGTCCCACTGGAACCAGAACTTGGGCATCATCAGCGAGGACCCAGGGAAGAGCGACACGTACCAGTACTACGGCTTCTCCCACACCGTGGGGCGGCTGCGGAGAGGTGAGCAGGGTGGGGGCAGCCCTAGGCCCACAGGTAAGAATGGAGCTGTGGGCTCTGAGTGTTCCATTTCTGCAGATCGATGGTCAACGGTGGTGCCACGCGTGGTGGAGCTCAACAAGAGCTGTCCAACGGAGGATGTGGTTGTGCCATTGGGGACCATGGGCACAGCAGAGGCACGGGAACGACGGCATGGGCATACCCCCAGCTCCCCGCTCTAGCAAGGACTGTGCCTGGCCCCACAGCACCAGTGCGTGTCTGTTCCTCAGGGATCTGTGCAGCCAATGTCCCTGCAGCACCCATCACATTGGGGTCCCACTCCTGGCGATGCTGGGGGTCTCCCGGTGCCATCGCTTTGCACCATTGGCTGCATTGTGCCAGCAGCTGAGTGCTGGGAGCTCCCCTGTCACCAACCATCTCAGCCAATGGCTTTTGCCCCAAGGATTATTTTGTTGGTTTTGGTTTTTATTTTGCACAAGATTTATACGACTATTTATTTCGTAATAAAAGAGCAGCCACCACGGCCTCGTCTCACCCCGTGCGATCAGCAGGGAGAATATCGCAGTATGCACACCCCTCGTGCACACTCGTTGCTCTGCCCATCTCGCAGAGCACCCCACTCCCACCGGAGGGCAGCACACTCCGCGTAATGCCGCTGTTGGGGGAGCGCACGGCTCCGGAGCTCCGATTTAGCGGACACCGACGGCTGGTGGCACGGTGACGCGGTGGCAAAGAAGCGCAGCTCGCTGTGTAAATGATGGAGCAGAAAAGGGGACGCTCCATCTTCGAACCTGATGGCTCGCCGTCAGCTCTAACTGCGCCGTCTCCGCTTAAATGTGATTTACATATATCTCTCGTACCGCGGTTTAAGTATTTCCCCAGGGTGAGGGAATGAAGAAGTTTCATTATCGCTACTTAGGAAGAGCTGAGCGTTCTGCTCTCGGCTCAGGCTGCATCATAAGACGAGCTGCAGGGATGATGCAGCTGCGGGCAGGCTCCATCCTTCATGCCAGGCGGTGCTGGGGAACAACGCACTTTGCTGTCCCCCCAGCTCCACCGTCCTGGCCACAAGGCTGGGATTTCCCAGTGCAATGGAAGTTAAATCAATTCCTCTCTCCCCATGCAGATTCTCAAGTCATAAAGGTACAGAGATGTGCACACAAGGGCTGTATGATGGTAGAGGCTGTGTGTGGGGTGGGTGTCCATGTGCCTATAATATGTACTCCATGATGGCTCAGTGGCAATGGGGATACCGTGTCCATGACAGTGATGATGGGGACACTGTGGCCATACTGCTGTCAGTGTGGGCACTATGGTGGTAACATCATAGGATCACCCCTGTTCTCCTTCCACTGGATGGGGTGCCTCAGGGCTCACGTAGCAATTAGACAGACCAATACAGTAGGAAAGGTGTTACAACAAAGGTGTGATGGCAGAAGGACCGGCACCATAGAAAAGTGATATTAAGGAAGAGACCTCTCACCTCCATCAGAAGATTCCAGGTTCACAGAGGAAAGCTTCAGCAAAAGAGCATCTCCAGAAAGGGCTCCTTCCCCTGCGCCAGCCAGTCCTTTAATGAGGTCTAAGAGAGGTGCAGCCAGGTTCCACCCCTTCAGATCACACACATGAATTGCCTTCACCTGTGCTCCCAACGGCTGACAAGGTCCTTTCCCCAGGTGCTCAATCAGTGCTTCAGGCTGAGACTCAGCAGTTCCCGTACAGCTTGTGTTTGCCTCATGCCCACCCCCTCCCCGTGCCCTGCAGCCCCCTGGGCACAACCCCCGCCTCCCACGCTGCCGTGCCAGCGATGACAAACCCAACAAAGGGAAGAGAAAAGCACTTGTCATCCAGCACGCCGAGCACGGAAGCAAATTTATTTTTAGATAAATCTAAAGCTTAATTTGTGAAGCTAATATCAATCAAAATGAGAGATGGGGTTTTTTTAAGTCCTTTTCTCAGCCGTGCCATTTATATTGCCTGTCTCTCCTCCTCGCTCTCAGCCAGCAAAGGCGGCTGCGAAGTTTAATATCAGCCTGGCGTGTGCCTGCCTCCAAAATTATGATGATTATTTTAATAGGAAGATATTTGCGGAGCTGAAAAGCCATCCTTCCCCAGGCAAGGAGAAGGTGCTGCTATGGAGGTGGCACTGCCCCATGTGCTGGGGCACAGCTCAGAGTGTTCCTTCTGGCACACAGCAGGGATGTAGCACTGCTGGGTATCCCCATGGGACACTGCTGTCCCTTTGCTTGTCCTTTTGTCCCTGTTCCTCTTTGTTGCTTTGACTAGCTGTTATGCCTGCTTGCTGTCCCCAGAGCATGACCAAAGTGGATGACCCATCCCTGTGCCCATCCCCATCCTGGTAGGTTTGGGAAGAACATACGTACCCATAACCCTAACACAACCTACTTCTCACCAACATTATAGGGCAAATCACTTCACATGGGTGGAGAGCGGTTCCACCATTGCCCCACACCTGATGGCATGGAGTGGGGACACCACCGGGCTCAGTGCACGTGGGGCCATGGCCCCCTAATCCCAGGGCTTTGGCGCACACCCCGCACACATGCGTGCATCTCACCCGGTGCCACGGCTGGATTAATGGATCAGCATCATAAGGAGGTTATTTATAGGTGCTCCTCCGTGCCCTAAAATCTGCAGGGTGAAGTCAGGCTGGGGAGAGGTGGGACAGCGGGTCCTTCCAATAGGGCTGGGTGAGCGCCACAGCAAGCAAACAAAATCCAGAGCACACATCCAGCAACATCCTGGTTTTACTTTGGGAAAAACAACATCCGGACACACAGCTTTGCAGGTTTTGTGGATTTTTTTCTTTTTTCTTTTTTTTTTTTCTTTTTTTTTTTTTTTCTCTCTCATTTGTTTTCTCTCCTTTTTAAAACAATATAAGTGCAGCCAGCACTTCTCACAGTAGAATATAATGGTCGATTTTAGTATAAAAAAAAACATTCTCAGAGATTTTGTAAATGCACTTAGTGCTTGAACAGGCCTTTCAGGGATACAGTGCCTCTTATCTGAGCACAATCACCTTGGGTTTCCTCGGGGTAGTGTTTGTTTCCTTGCCTCATCAGAAAAACATTGGGTGACGCAGAGCCATTTTTAAACCAATAAACCTATTAAGCACATAATGACATAGGGTGAATAGCGGAGGGGTAACCAGCATTTCTGAGCTGCTTCAAAAGAAAAAGAAAGAAAGAAATGAAGAAGCCTGCCACAATCCCACTGTGGTGCGAGGGCTGGGTACAGAACCCAACGTGGTTCTACACACTGTCTGCCTTTAGAACGGAACAAAAGGATAATGGACTAGAAAAAGGGGGGGAAGAAAAGAAAAACAAACCCAAAAACAAAGAAAAAAGAAAGAACTCCAAACCCTTGGAGATCTGCACTGTGGGCGCAGCGCCGTGGGCTCATCCCCCCCTCATAGGCCAGCACCCAAGATGCGCGTTGTGGGCAACTGAAAAAATAAAAAGAACAAAAAAAAAGAAAAATCTGTTCAAGTTTTCAAGTGTTTTTTTTTTTTTTTTCTTAAATAGCGTCCAGGCTGTCCCCAGTTACGAGCTTTTAATCAAAGCAGTGCAAGTTACGGACTTCAGCTAAAGGTGAGCGCGGAGGGACCCTGCCTGCGGCCCGCACCGTGCGCAGAGCGGAGCTCCTCTCCCTGGATAGCAGCAACTCATAGCGATTCCCTGTTCACATTCGTGGAAATAAAATGATTTCTGAGCTATATAAGACAAGCATTCCTTCATCCTTGGCTTCCAGCGGGCACACGCGGTTCGATGAGCCCGGTTCCATGCCAGTACCTGCGGGACCCGTGTTGGCAGCCGACCCCAACCAACCCCATCACCCCTCAACGGCCTCATGGTGCCAGAGGGCCTGGCTGCCATCCTGGCTTTGGGAAGAGCAACGGCCGCCCCTTATCTATAGACAGGCAGGCGGATGTGGGCGTGCTGGTGGTCCAAGAGCCTTGGCACAGACACGGTCTCATAGCCCTTGCCCAACATCTGCTCCTTGATGCAGGGCGGGTGGATGTCGTTAATGAGATACTCCAGCGACTGGAGGCTGCTGCTGAGGATGGAGGTGTTGCAGAGCGCCTTGCTGGGCAGCCCCTCAGCCGGCGGCATGCCGAGCTCGCGCGGCACAGGGCCCAGCTCAGGCGGTGGGTTGTAACAGTCGCTGGTGGGGGTCACCAGGACGCTGTTCCACGGTGGCACAAAGTACTGCCCCACCGCAAAGTTGCCGTGCATGCAGTTCAATGGCGACGAGCTCACCTTCTCCCCCGCTGGCCCGTAGGGTCGTGAGGCGGCCGCACAGGCTTCAGGTGACTTGCTGAGGGCCCCACTGCCCCCGCTGTACACCCGCAGGTGCTGCTGCTGCTTCTGCTGCCACAGCAGGTAGTCCACGCCGTCGGGGTAGAGCCCCGCTTTCGGCCCCAATGCTGGGGTGGAGCCCAGCGGCAGCTCGGCTCCCTTGCGGCACTCGGGCAGCACGGCGTAGGCTGAGGCCATGGTGGGGAAGGCGCCGTGCTTGGCCGGGCTGGGGTGGGCGGCCGGCAGTGCCGGGCAAGCAGGCTGTGTGGCCTGAGCCTGGCACTGCTGGTTGAGCTGGTAGATGATGCTCTGGATGGAGGGCAGGTTGGAGGGCGGCAGCGCCAGGCCACGGCCCGCCAGCGGCAGCGCCGAGCCAGCCACTGTCACATTGGGGGGCACGGGGCCCTCCAGCTGCTTCTGGTGGTAGCTCAGTGGGCCAGCACAGGAGGGGCCTGGGGCTAAAGTGCTTGAGGATGGGTAGGGAGTGACGCCAGCCTGCGCAGGCGACAGCTTAGTCCGCTTGCCCTCCGCGTTCTTCACCACGCTTTTGCTGGAGGCTTTGACGATGGCCAGGAGGCCCTGGTAGCCGCCGGCATGCACGGGGTAGGGGCTGTAGCGCTGCCCCGTGGTGTCGTACCCATTGACCGTTCGGTTAAGGTGCTTGTGCTGTGGGACCCTGATGTTGGTGGGGAAGATCTTGATGGTCAGCGGGCTGTTGGCCACTTTCTGTGCATAGGCGTCCAGCTCAGCGGGGCTGGGGTAGCGTGGGGAATGCATGGGTGCTGCCGTCTCGCCTGCAGGAGCAAAGCAAAGCATCAATCCCACTCCAAGACCCGTGGGCACTCTTCAGCCTCACCCCCCTCCACCTCCTCCTCCTCCATTTCCTCCTCCTTTTTCTTCTCCAGCATCACCCACCCAACAGAAACGAGGTCACGGCACAAACCTGCCCCCTCACGCTTAGAAAGTCACTTCTAAGTGGCCTAAAATAAACCCGGTGTGGAGAATGGAAATGTCACTTTACCCAACGGGGGAATCTTTCTCCGAGATTGGATTTAAACTACATTATACAAGCAATTTCATGGGTGCTTTGCGCTGCTACGAGAACCTCACCAAAAATGGAAAAGCATCGCATTTACCATCCATAAATCAGCAGTTCCTATAATGAGCACAAAAATGTCACTTTTATGCAATTTTACAGATGAACAAAACTGGTGAAATTAACTGTGGTAACCTACTGTAGTCAGCAAAAGCCACCGCAGGAAAAAAAAAAATTATTATATATGTATATATTTTTTTGCTCCTTTCAAACTCTTTCCCAAGCAAGTTTCTGCCATTCTGGTGTGAAAACTCATTTGTCGTACCCATTATACTTTCATTTGGAGTTTATCTTGAGTATCCAATGAGCCACCAACTGTGAAAATGATTAAATCTACAAAATCTATCTAATAGATGGAATAAATTAGGTGTTTAAAATCTGCACATGCGTGTGCACATCCACGCCAGCACATGGTGTGCAGTGGGGAGCCAGGTTGGCTTTCAGTTCCTAATGCAGCACCGTGTTGGGACCCCCATGTGGTTCCCATGAATTTGCCTCCATCCATGGAGTTATTGGTGACACTGCTAAAAAGGAGGCAAAGGAGACAGGTCCCAAGGGTTTGTCCCATGGGTTTATCCACTGCCCAGTTCCCCAGAACATCCCTACATCTCCCAGTGTGGAGAGGGCTCAAGCACTGCCATTGCTCCAAAAAGTTGCCAGCAGGACAGGCAGCCAACAGCCATCTTCAGCCCACCCCATGCCAAGAGCCACCAAGGATCCCCAGCCCTCCCATGGACCCTTCCTTGTGCCTGCAAGAGCAAGGTCTGACATTAAAAACAGCACCTAGGGGGATGCTGGGGCACTGGCACCCCTGGGACCTGGTGTACAACACCCTTCCAGGAGCAGGAACATCCACAGGGATGCAGGGAGTGAGGCCATGGATGGCCACTTCCTTCCTCTCCATTAATGTGGTGTACCAGTAATTTAAAAGGCAGAATGCAAGAGTGTTCAGCAGCCATTTCTCCCATTAAGTTAATGTTATGGGCTTTTTACAGGTGTCTTAAATAGACACTGTTATTAACGAGTATATTAAGCCAATTAAAACCAGGGTCTTTGAGCAGGATTTAATGTTACAGCTTCCAGCAGCGGAATATGGGCATTGCTCACGCTGGGTAGACCCACCCAATATGAGCAGAGTGGGGACCTGGTGGGGACTGGGGGCACCTGCCCAGCAGCACCACGAGCACCACGCATCTGCATTCCCCTTCACGCCGGCACCACTGTCCTTGGAGGTGGCAGCATCGTGAATGCTCAATTAACATGACACTAATTAGCTGGTGACACTTGCAGAATCCCTAATGAACCCATTCCACAGAGGGAGGGAGGGGGGAGAATAATCCTTTTGAAGCAAAAAAAATGAAATTAAATTAAAAATTATAAACAAAATAAAAGGGGATGGATGGATGGATGGATGGAGCAGCATCGCCCCACACAGCGCCGCTCGCTGATGGCCCCATGCACGGCTGCCAGCTAACCAAGGGAGAGCCAGGAGCCTCTTTTGTCACCTTCTTCGCACCAGCTGGGTTGGATTTGACAAGTCACAAATTCAGTGTGTTGTCACATATCAGGGTGACGCACCAAACCCCCACTGGGAAAATTACAGAGCTACCAATTTCCAAGAGGCTCCTGGCGCGCTCGTGCGCGCTGCTGGTAAGCGGCTCCCCCTCTCCGGAGTAATTACTGCTTTCTAACGGGCTGTAATTACTGAGAGATGCAAACTCTCCTGAAGCACCGCCGTCACCCATCAGGCACAGACAGCCCGCCCGACGCTCAGCCGGCCGCTGGCAGTTTTCTTCCCCCTCCTCTTCTTGAAGCTGAACCCTTGGGGATGTCATGATGAAGGTGGTGGCATGTGGCGCAGCCCCCTTTGCTTCCCATGGTGAGCACCAGGCATGTTGAACTGGTGAGCAGCAAATCCACGCAGCCATGGGAGGAGGAGGAGGATGTGGATGATGAAGGCAGCAATGACTCAAAGGACGACATTGAGACGGTGCTGCACAACATGGGTTAGTGGGCACAGTGGCGATGGGCTGGCAGTTGGACTTGATGAACTTGGTGGTCTTTTCGAGTCTTAACACAGGCATTGTGGGGATGGGTTGATAGCTAGATTTGAAGGTCTTGTAGGTCTTTCTCAATCTTAACCATTCTATGAACAGACATAGTGGTGACCTGATGATCTTGGAGATCTCTTCCAACCTCTATGATCCCACAGTTCTATGATTCCCATCCTTGCAACACCCATTGGTGACTGCCTCTCCCACTGGGTGCCACTGGCCACCTCCTGCCTCCTGTCGCCTTCTCCCCAGATAAAGACAGCACACAGCAGCTTCAGGTTCCCCCTCCCTCCCTGACCTGCTCTATTTTTCCAGCCTGCACTCAATAACAGCTAAATAATTGAATCTGCTCAGCAGCCAAAGATTTGTTTTGAATTTTATTGGAATTTTAAATTGTTTTGTTTCTTCGGTATTTTATTACTGTAAATGGAAAATGCATCGCCCGCAGTAATAATCCTATGGCTTTTTATATTACTCCAAGCTTCTGCTCAAAGCATTATTGGAAAGCTAGGCAGAAATGAGAAGCCATTATAATGGCAGCATAGGCTTATAAGATTACGCCTCCAGCTAAACAACTTTTTACTTTAGCAAATTGGCCACCAAATTCGGTTCAAGACACAGATTTAAAACCTGGGCCCTGACAGCGTGGCAATCCAAAATAAATCTTGTTTTTATGGATTGGGGCAGCCTCAGCCCTGCTGTGCTCTGAGGGAAAAGCCTGTGCAAAATGTCTGACAAAAGGCATGGGATCGCTTTGCCACCAGTGGCAAGAGAAAGTGGAGGAGCTGTGCCACGGTGATGGGACATCCTCAAACAAAGCAGTGTCCTTGTTCTGCTTTTGGGCTGCACAATTGTCAGCACAGCACCTGCTGCATCCAGGCATTTCCCAGCATGATGAAGAGAGGACAACCAGGACAACTGGGCATGTGGAGGGGAACAAGGGCTTGGCAGGGACGTGGTGGCAGCAGCCAGCACCAGCTACTGCCATGCACCCCGTGGGGACACGGGGAGGCTCCACTCTTGCATTCCATTCTGCAGAAGCCCAGAGCTCACTCAGCTCTGGGACGAGGTGCTCTGCTCCCACGTAGTGGGGAAGCCTCAGTGTCTTCAAAGCTCCTAAAATAGACCAGCAGTCCCACTTCCCTCCCTGCAAATCTGCGAGCAGATTTTAAAAGCCTCAATATTTGCACAACGTTTGGAAGAAAACAAACACAGCGCCGGGAGTGTTGACAAACACACAAAGCCCCGATGCTGGGGTCCCAAGTTCCTGCTGACAAAGCTTCGTGGATACCAATGGCACCATGTTGGCACTGGGGGGACACATGGGACACGTGGGGACGCTGCCCTGGCCGAGCTGTGCTGGCACTGCCCCTGCTACATGCCTTCCTTCCTTCCCTGTCGGATTTTGCCGTTTTCCACCCTTTGAAGTGCAGCGGTTTCTATGGTGATCATGTCCCCAGGATGGGTGGTGCAGAGGCCACCGCAGTGTGGCGGATGCAGCGGGGGGTGCAGAGGGGGGGACCTGCACCTGTGCAGTCCCCAGCCCCCCACCAGCACTGCTTGGGGCACATGGCAGCCCTGTGGCATCCTTGGGTATGATACAATGGGCTCTGCCATGCATGAGACCCCCCGCTTGCAGAAGTCCCACTAAACAGGAGCACCTCAATTGCAGGAGCACCCCAACTGCAAGAGTCCCCCAGTCAAAGGATCCCCATTACTGGGAGCCCGCAGCCCTGCTCTGCAAGCAGCTGGCACAAAACCTCCCCCAGCAGAGCCGCCCCGGTGAGAGAAAAATGCACACCGGCTTCAAGGTCCTAAATTAAAAACAACTACAGGAATAATAGCTGGAGAAATCCATCTGAATAAACGTAGGTGGCAAACCTCGAGCGGCAGCCGCGCAGGAGCTGTAATGTGCAAAGACAACAAAATTCATGACAAAGCACAAAGGGAAGAGCAGGGCTTTGCCATCCCGAGATATTCATCCATTAACACGTTCCCTTTTTAGGCTGACATGTCATTTCAGACGGGCCTTTTTTTCCTCCCCTTTATTCTCTCCCTTGAAGGAGCGCGCGGCTTTGCCGAGGCGTTTGCTGAATTGGATCACCTCAGGGCGAGCACTTTATTATCTGCAGTCAAAGCGTCACCACAAATACCAGTCTACACACACATGTGTCACTTTCTATTTGTCTCCTCGCCGAGGTATTAGCACCGAGCGCTGCTGCGGCACCGTGGCCAGCAGGCGTGGGGATGCTGGCTCTGGGGACGCGCTAATGTCACCTCTGTGTTGCTCTGATAGCTCCCCAGTTCCACCCCAATAGCACCATGCTGGCACCCCAGTTCAACTCCAACGGCATCCTGGTGCCACCCCAATGCTGTCCCAGTGGTGTCTCAAGGCCACCCTACAACCTGATGTCGCATGATGCTGCCCTCATGCCGCCCTGATGCCATCCCAATGCTACCCCAATGTCATCTTGATGCCAACTCAACACCACTCCTTGGCTGATCCAATGCCATCCCAGTGCCACCCCATGGCTGACCCAGTGCCATCCTGATGCCATCCCAACACCACCCCATGGCTGACCCGATGTCATCTTGATGCCATCCCAATGCTATCCTATGGCTGACACAATGCCACCCTGATGCCACCCCACCAATAGGACCAGAAGGGACCCCACACAGCCCTGCAGCTCACCCCTTCCCCTCACTCTGTTACTTGGGCCAGGTGCATGCCAATGAAAGCATTTTAACATTAGATCTGTTTCAAACCTCAGACTTTTCATGCCAGTGGCTGGTTGGACCAATGGAACCCAGTGCACAGCAAAGCTTCTGAAGCTCCTACAAGACACTGGTAGCAAAAAGCCCTGCAATAAGCTGAGAAAGAGTGACGAGGAAAAGTCTAAATGCAAATAAAAATCAAGCATGAGATGGGTTACCAGGGGCTGAACGCACACAAAGCTTCCAGCTCAGCTCCATCCTTGACAACCACAGGGTCTCACCTGGAGTGTGTCCCCTCACCCATCCATCTCCCCCAGCACACGTGACCGATCGAAAGTGTTTTTGCAGCATTTCCTGGCAGGGAAAAGTGCAACTCAACAGCACATTTTGGGCATGGCAGTTAATTGAACTCTTTTCTTTATGGCACGTATATAAATACGCAGAACCATCATTAACCGACCCCTTCCAGAAACTGAAAATGAAAGAATTAATCTTATTTCACTCATGTGTAACCCCTCATGAAATTAAAATGATATTTTATGGGTGTGTACAAAAGCAGAGCTGAGCTGCAGCTACTTTAATGAAAATGCCCTTGGTGTAAGTAGAATTGTGTAATGAGAAGCCATTCAAGGCGGTTTTATTCCATATGCAATTAAAGAGTTTTATCACTCAGAGGTGAGCTGCCATGGGTGCGTCCTATAATGCGCAGGGACATCTGGAATGCCCCAAAAACAGCTTGCTATATGCAGTGCTGCCCCTATAGCATCCGACACTACAGTAGTGATGTTTGCAGCACAAGGTGGCACTTGATGTGAGCGTGTCAACTCCCTTTTGCTCCACAATAGGCTTCGGTAAACAAATGGCACTCGTTATCTCATCTTTCTAAAAGGCATCTGCAAAAACTAAAAAGGGAGCAGATGAGGAAGGAGAAAACACAGCTCAGCAAAGCTCTTGATGTGCGAGAAAACAGGTGGGGTTGTTCCACAGCCCTCTTGATGTAGCAAAGCATGCACCAGCCTGCTGCCCTCCCAGCCAGACCTGCAGTCCATTGGGGCATCTCGCTTCCCATGGCCCCATGGCTGCAGCACAGTAAGCCCCCAGGCAGCTCTACACTGGGCAACGCAACAAGAGTTGCTGCAATGGGAGCCGACGTCCTTAAAGCTTAAGAGTTCAAGGAGCTGCTCGTCCCTCCTGGCTCAATATTGATCCCATCTCATGGCCCCCCACTGCCTGGCCAGCTGACGGCAGCACGGTGAGCTCCAGAGGTGGGCACACAGAAAGGAGCATTTAATTAAATATAAGCCATCGCTGCAGAGAGCGAGAAAAGCAATGAGTTTGGCCAAGCCCAGAGTGGTATTATTTGATTTATAATTTAAATAAAGCTCAGGATTCCTGTAATGCACACGGAATAAAAGCAAAAGGGAGCAGCCTGCTGGAGTTAATTGGATGTGATATTTTCCTAAGGATGCTGCTCCTTCTGAAGCTCCTGCTCCCTGCTGGAGTGGGACACCATCCCAAGGCAATGTCCAGAACACAAAAGCTGGCTGCTGCTGTGAGCATCATGGTGCCAACACCCAGAGCAGATGCAGTGGGATGCTTGGAGGAGGCTGTGCTGGAACATGAAGCATCATATGCTGGAACTGGGGCACAGGGAACAACCAGGGGATGAAGGTGCTGGGGCTTTGGGCTCCAAACACGGGCAGGAAAATGAATCCGCTCACCTTCTACGTGAAATTAATACAAAAATTAATCAGTGGCACCGGCAGGGTAATAGGATTTCACAGTGGTGCTGGGCCAGACGGCCAATGTGCCGAGAGCCAGACTCATTTAATATCGACAGAAACAATGCCAGAGGACAGAAATAAGACCCATAAAGATAATTACTGAGATACTCAGGAGCAAATTAAGTAATCAGAGGCACTTCTAAATTGTGTCTCGTTTTAAGAGAATGCTATCTTGTCCCAATAGCCAGGCAGGCGCTGCGGGACGAGCTCCTCCCTGCCCCGCTTACCACAGGTGCCATAAATAAAGAAGGGAAAATTGTATTCAAAACCAGATGCGTGGCCCTGAATGTCACCTGCAATTTAATTTGAAATAGCAGGAGGCAGAGAGGAGAGAGACATGCTGTATTTTCCCATAATGAGCGGAAACATACGGTCAGCTAAACTTTGATTAAGGTGACCTGGCCAGCGGCAAGCATGCTAGGGGAACATGGCTATGCACAGTGCTGGGGGTGGGGGGAATGAACCCCACAGTGTGGTTCTGCCCCAGGGGTGGGGGCCCCCAGTGCCCATGCACTCCCCATCTGCTTGGATCTGGTTGTGGTGGCAGCTCTGCAAGCTGCCCTTGATGCCAGGGATGCAGTCTGGGGACACTGGGACTGGGGACCCCTCTTGGGACATGGGGTGACTGTCACTGCTGAGGGTGCTTTGCTGAATGGAGACACCACGTCCAGGCTCCAGCTCCCCAGATCATGCTGTTTTGGCACAATTTCAGCAGGATGGGAAATGCCAGGGAGCACTGAATCCCCCACACCAGGCTATGGGGTGGTGCTCCTTGGTGTTATACCACACGGGTCATTACAGTCCCCAGCCCTCATCCACCCCTGGGATGCACTGTGCACACTATAGGCACAGGTGGGTGCATCCTGACCTCAGCATCACAGCAGGCACAACACACAACACCTGGTGCTGCACTCTTGGGGTCCCCATTGCAACCCATTGGGCTCTGCACTGCAGGTCCTGGCCTTGAGGGCACAGCTCCACTCATTAGCACATGGCACCAAGGAGCGCCGGGAGCCGCAGCCCTCGCACCAGCCCTGTGCTGCTGCTCAGGCATGACGGATTAGGAATAATTTTACAAGAGCAACATTCATTTTCCTTCCAGACACTAATAGGGAAGAGACCTGAACAGCACAGATTCAGCACGAGCACACGGGCCATGCCTGCTTCATTGAGGCCATGGAGAGCCCAAACCCCAAAGGTGCCTGGATTCAAAGTGTTTGGGGTCACTGATCCCATCCACCCCACAACCAACAGCCCCAACTCCCACACATACCCCTGGACAAAGCTGGTGCCACCCCATACCGGCAGTGCCAGGATGCCCAGGTAGAGGGGAAAATGTCTCCAGGAAAATACAGATCATTAAACAAATGCCTAGGGGCTGTCACACACTAACAAGCAGAGCTTTAGCAGCTGATTTGTCTTCAGCCTGCAATGTTTAAAAATCCAACTGAGACCAGCAGAAAAATATCCACTCCCCTCTTTAAAACACACATTCATCACTTGAGAATCTTAATGCGTCTTTCCCAGCCGGGGAGGTCAAACACGCCTGCCTAAAGCAGGCTCATTAAATATACATTTAATCATGGTTTGGATTGAGAGACAAAGGCTGGGAGAGACAGGTGCTTTACTGGAGTGACCTTTTGGAACCCATTTTAATGTAACTAGTTTACAGCTTATCTGAAAGGCCAGCTCGTTGGGAAGGCGAGCTGCAGCAAAACTGGGAAAGTAATTACAGGGGGAAGGGATGGAAAGAAAGGAAGGAGTGGGGGCTGGAGGTCTGGGAGCTGTGAGCAGGTACCGGACATTGTCTGCTCTGTGCTTTGCAGGCGGTTGCATGAGATTTTCTGAAGTTCCACTTATCAGCCCCAGTGACCCAATTTAATTTGCTTATCTTGTCTTCTTCCTCCCCCAGCCCCCCGCCCCAGCTTCTCCTGCTCTTTTTAATTATCAGTTAAATAAATGTCTTTTCCAATAAGACAAGGAGCATCAAAGCAGCAAGCGGCGCGTGCATGCCCTGGGGATGCTGAGAGCGAGGCACCAGCTTGGCTCCAGAGCATCCTGGACAAGAGAGCATCCCATAACTGGGAGCATCCTGGATCTCAGAGCACCCCACATCTGAAAGCATCCCAGATCTTGGAGAAACCCACATCTCAGAGCATCCCACATTTGGGAGCACCCTGGATTTTGAAGCATGCCAGATCTCAGAGCATCCTAGTCCTCAAAGCATCTCAGCTCTTGGAGCATCATGGATGTAGGAGCATCCCAGACCCGACAGCACCCCATCAGCCCCATGATGCTGCACATGATCCCTCCCCACGGCCACAGGCACTTACACTTGCGTGGCTCCAGTGCCTTGTTGGGGTTGGGGCAGGCCAGGTGCTGCCCAGGTGGGTTCTGGGTTCGCTGCAGGCACGCCAGCATGGTCCGTGAGTCCTGGCCGGCCGCAGCCGCACCGTGCACTGCCAAGAGAAGAGAGATAGTGTTAATAGGGGGGGGGGGAGAGGGGGTCCAGCCGTTCACCCACACCCACTGCTGGGCAAAGTCTGCATGCATGGAGGCTGGGAGCTCTCGCACCCGCTGCGCAGGGGCCTTTGCTCTTTTGGAGATAAATAAATAAGTATGGAAGCCTTAAATAAATATGAAGCTCTATAAAATAAATATGAAGGGCTCAGTGGGTGGTTGGTGCTCCCCCGTGATGCTTTCTGCTCTTCCTGCAGGAAACAGAACAGCTCCTCCTGCTCCCGGGGACAGCTGCAACCATTGGATGCACAGCAGGGATTTGGCCTGCAGGCATCAAAATCCCACTTGGGTCCTGCGGTGTGCCAAAATCCGGCTGGGAAAGCTGCAGGGGTCAGGCCAAAGGCACCTCCACCATTGATGTATGAACTGCACGTCCTGCACATGGCACATCGTCCTGTAGGAACCACACAGAGGGCAGAGGTAGCAAACCCATCCTTGGAGCTGCAGCTTCTGGTCCATGTGAGGTGTCAGGGATGGATGTCACAGAGGGTCCCCTCGCTTCCCCAGCTGGTGCTTGGGGTAAGCGCTGCTCATCAAGCTCCATCCTCACCCCTTGGAACGCTCCCCTACATCCACCTGGTAGCAAATTACTCCTGCCCACCTCCAAGCTGACCAAAGGCCATAGGTCTGTGCTCACACCCAGCCACCAACATGGGCTTGGGACCACAAGCTTCTGCCTCATCCCCATGGCAGACTCCAGCACTGCAAAATTCAGGAACCAGAGACTGTGAGAGCAAAGGTGTGAGGAGCAAAAGACGAGGAAGAGCCACCGCACACAGAGCAGGTGCCTGGAGAACCCAAATGGTGCCGTTTTCTCCTAATAATGAAGTATTCATGAGTAAAAGCCTTTTTCACTACTTTCTTAAGATACTAATTTCACAACAAGCGCCTTGTTACCATGCAATTATTCCAATCTTGCATTTCTCCCAGATTCCATCTGTCCTAGCGCTCTCTAAATGAAAGACAATCATGTAACCACCTTTCATTATTCACTATTTTACTTTCAGCAAAGGTACCCTGAAAGAAATGATTTCCTCTGAAAGGGACTTTTATTCAGTTTCAAAACCAATTTTCTCCTATTACTGTCTTAAAAAAAGGAGGAGGGGGGGGCAGGGAGGTGTTTTTATTTCGCGCATTACATATCCTTTGTTAATGCAGCTCGCAGTAAAAGCAGCCGTATCCATTTTCTGGCTTCGATTTCTGGTAATTTTAAAATATGCCATTACAATCAGGCAGAAATTATACAGTTTGAAAAGAGAATGAAGTGCTTCTTATTCAAAGCCTGAGCACACTTGACTGCTTGGGAGTTGGCGTCGACCCACCGGGACCAGGCTGGGCTGCATCCCCCACTCCCAGTGGATGGCTTTGGCCACAGGACCATGCATGGGACCCCCACAATGGGCTGCCACCATTAGCAGACATCACCTCAACCCTTGTGCTGCCCCAGAAAGTCACCTCATCCCTGCATCCCATATGGGTGGCTCGGGTCCGAGCCTGGCACCGGGCTGAGAGCATCAGCCCCCCATACAATGGGCATCTGTCCGCTCGGTGGCATTTTGTTAATGCTGCCCAGAAAAGCCCTTGAATCAGCTGATGGGAATTGGACGCTGTGCCGTTCAAATGCTTACCGCCAGCTTAGTTAGCTCCATCTGCATTTGAACTAATTCCAATCAGCAGGATCTGATTTAGTTCAAGCTGCTCTGGCTCTTTCATGGCAAGAAAGGCAACACTCAGCAGTTTTCTGCCCTGCCCCGAGTCGCGCAGCCCCTGCCCAGCCTACAGCCACACAAATCACAGCAGGGCAATGGGGTGAGGATGGAGCTGCCCGGCCCCACAGCCCCACGGTGCTGCTGTAAAGGGCCCCATAATCTCTCCATCTTCCTTCCACTGCTGGGATGGGGACAAGGACAAGGCTGTCCCTGAGCCAGTGAGGCCCCAGCAGGTGCTGTCACCACGGTGTGCCAGCACAGGGCACATCATTGCCCTGCTCCCAAAGGGTTGGGGACACCATGTCCCCATCGTCCTCCTCCTCCTCCTCCCTCCATCCCAGCCCCATTCCCACCGCCTCCCTCCCTGCCCCCCACTCTGCTAATTTCCAAGCTCTATCGCTCCATCGGACTATTTATAAACCCAAGGTCTTTGTGACTTTAATAAAAAAAAATAAAGAAAAAAAACAAAAAACCTCAACCCTCTGTGTCTAAAGCTCCAATGACAGAAGGGTTTGGCACCTTCTCTGACATCAGAGGCCGATAAGACGGTCTTATCTCCTCTGAGAGCCCCGCGAAGGTCCCTCCAGCGAGATAAGGCCAGCGCAGCTGTCGATAGAGGCTTTCATAGGCGAGGATTTAGATAAAAGAAAATGTGACAGGAGGGGGGGTAGGAGGGGGGGGGGGAAGAAAGGGAACTTTCAAAGTCTCAGCCTGAATTGGGTCTGTGCCGTTCTCCTCGGCAGAACAATGAATAAAGAGGATTGCAGAAACTGGCCCCTTGTTAGGGAAAGAAAGGGCCATGTCTGCTGCCGCCGTGCATCCCTGCCCACTGCTAACGAAGCTGAGCGGGCACCGCGACCCCAGCACACAGCCCAGCTGGGTACAGGGCATAGAAACCACACAAAGGGAATCTAGGGGTGATGGAAGGAGGCAGAAAGGGATGCTACATGACCTTGCAATCGAGCCACATGGGGTGTCTGGCAGTGGGAACGGGGCAGGAGGAGGACACACCATGCGACGCCCGACAGCGCGGTGCAGGAAGGAGTGAATGCAGGAAAGGTCACCCTGCGGTAAATCACGGGGAGCCTGAGATAAAATAGAAAAGAAAGTTTGATGACACCTTGCCCAGGGCTGCAATAAAGCACGGCACGCTGCTGCTGGCTGCCCACAACCTTCCCCTCCATACAGCAAATGTCTCCAGTGGGGCTGAGCTTGAACTGTGCGCCCTGTTCCCCTCCGTGCTCCAGCCCCGGGCCTTTCAGGGGGCCCTGTTAATAATTAAATGTTAATCTAAAAAGCAATTTTAGCTGCGGTGCTGCAGATCTGGTTAGAGATTACATTAGCATGTAAGAGTCAAGGGTAATTTTCTCTAACCCCTCTTGTGATCTTTAAAACCCGCAGATCTTAAAGCGACACCGGCTCCCTCTGATTAAAATTGGAAGCCTGGGTTTGTGGTGGATAATGATGCTGAAAGTGATTATTGTGGGTTAGGGTGTGCGGTGCTCTGTGGGAATGCACGAGCAATGGGGAACATGGATGTGCATGGAGCACATTCCCCAAGCTCAGGTTCAAAGCCAGAAACCCAAACCAAGCAGGCACATGTATGAGGCCTCCTGCTCCTCCAAACTGCTCCATTGCAATAAATATTGGGGACTGAAGGCAAAGAGGGAGAATGCATTAGGGAGGCACTGGCAGGATGGGACAGGATGGTCCCTGCATGGGGGCATGAGGATGAGCATGTGGCCTCAGCGCCTGCTCAGAGCAAGGTTGTTCATTCAACACAATGAGCACCTGTACCCATGGCATGCCTTTCCTTACATAGGAAACATCTTGCTGCCATTTCCCCACCCTCTCCCTGCTTTAAGAGCCTCCAATCCACACAGTGACCACAAGCAACCCAAGGGAACAGCAAGGAGGTGGGGACTGAAGGGCACGGGGACCAAAAGGGTGTGGGGATGGGGATTGTAACAATGCATCTCCATCCCAATGGAGCCCCAGGCAGCAGCTGGGACAGGACAGCAGCACAGCCAGGCTGGCACTGCCTGTCCCCAGCATCACCAGCTGCAACAAGCACACAAGTGTTGGAGCAGCACGGAGGGAGCTCTGAGCATCCTCTGCCCTTGCAGGATGCGGAATGGGACCCAGGCAGGCAGCAAAAAAGAAGAACATAAAACCCACCCAACAGCCTTCTGCTTGCACGCAGGGCCACAAAAGCTGCAATGACCCCGCGAGCAGAATGGCTGCGGGAGCACAAAGCGCAAATTGAATCAGAGGACAGAAGTAAATTGCCTCCTGACTGTTACAAATGATCTGATGGAAGAAATAAGGTATCAGATGCGTACGTAACAATGGAATTAAAAAAAACCAAACCAACAACCCCAACAATTCGAGTGCTACTGAGCATTTGCAGACATCCTTGCGGAGGGTTAGGGCGGCCTGGTTAAATTTATGTGTCAGCTTTAAGGAGGCCTCTCATCAAATGAGCTATTTTGGGCAGAGATTAAAGATCTATTTTCGCCGTGAGCGGGAACAGCTCTCCCTAACAGGTTAATGATGATTCTGGAAAGCGGAGCAGCCCCTGTGCTGTCTGTGGCCCTGATGGGGGCTGTGGGGTTGGGATGGCACCAGGGTGGATGGGATGCATGGCTTTGTGGCTTGGAGGGACCCCAGCTCAGCACACAGGGATGCTCCATAGCTTTTTCCAACCAATCTCCATGCAACGCCCCAGGGAACGCTCCCACCATCATCACCCTTGGCTGTGCCGTTCAATGTCCCCAGCTCCATCACAGCCATCTGCCCACTGCCAGGTCCCGGGAGGTCTCCAACCCGCAGGGAGCTGCCAAGGACACCTGCAGGCAGCATGTGCTGGATTAGCAGGGCTTAGCTCTGGCCAGCTCAGGAGAGACGCCCACACCGTCGGTGCAGGGAATGAGTGGCCTCAGTGCAGCCAGGGATGGGGAGGAGCACAGGAACAGCCGCGACGTGGGATAGGAACGCAACGTCAGCACCCAACAATGAAGCAGAACTTTCCTTCATTTCCCATTAGAAACAAAACCTCACTGTCCAACAGCATTCCAGCCAAGGACGCAGCAACAAATAAGCCACAAAGCCTTGTGAAAACCAAAAGCATCCCCATAGAACATGGGTAGCCACGCAGGGAACCAGAGCAGCCGAGACCTGTGCCAATCCTGAGCCCAAGGACCAGCAAGCCCAGTATCTGCCCTAGTGCCAAGGTCCGTATCCATCCCATACAACCAGCCCATACAACCATCACTGCTGGGATGGGTATAGCTGGACCCACAGCCCTGGGCCACCCATGGCAGCAGCGCACGCAGGGCAGGCGCGCGTCGCAACCGCAGCCCCGAGCGGCGGAGCTGTGAAAGAATCCAACGAAGGAATTCAGGGTAGATCGCGCCGCCGAAATTACTATAATCAAAGGCTTTCACAAAGGCTTCAAATGCAACCAATTACCCTGAAAAGGCAAGGCAAGAAAGAAAACAAATTAACGTGTTTGCACAGAGCCCTGGCGGCAACGCGCCCGCCAACCCGCACCCTCCGCACGACCCCGGCCCGGCCGTCCCCGCGTCCCCACGCACACAATGGGGCTCTGTGCTGAGGTTGTGGGGTGGCCATGGACAGACCCCCGGCACAGCTCCTTTCAAAGGCTCATTGAGGCCGCCCCGCACCCAGCAGATGGAGGCCATTCACGGCGTGGGCTCCGCAGCCCCCTGCGCCCGCCGCCCTCGCCTAATTAAGTTATGCTTCGTCTGCGCCGTGAGGCTGGGATGGGAAAGAGGGGGTGAGGGGATGGAAAACAACCAAATCAACTTCTTTTTAATATCTAGAAAGAGTCCGTCCCACTAAGTCTATTTTGTAACACAAAGCTGCGGGGATTTAAACCTTTTCTCACCCGGAGAGATGGAAATGAATGGAGCTCTTTAATGAGCTGGTTCAGCAGAAAAAAAAAAGATAGATTTCTGAGATTACTGTAGGAATTCTTATAATTGATGTGTACTTTTGTAACGAGGATTATAGCACCATCCGGTCAAGTCACGCTGGCTCTTCCTTCCCCCTTCCCTTGCTCTGCCCATGCGCCTTCATCATTGGGGGGGGGTGCAGAACAGCTCCCGTCAACAAGAAATTAAACAGCCTTCTCTTCTTTAGCCGTAGATAATGCAACGCAAGCGCTGAATAGGAAAATAAGGCATCTATCAAGATTTATCTATTTGTTTTACAAAGACCTACTTTCTCCTGCCTGTTCGGCGAGGCCAGATGAGCCTCTAAATGCCAAGTAATTAAAATGAACACAGAACAATAACGCGAGCCCTCCGAAGAACGCGGAGTTTCCCCCTTTTATGTTTATAGCAATTGTATGAAAATGTACAACACGGAATGGCAACAGCTGACAGCCGAGATGAAGCAGACATGATTGCGAGTTGGCTTCCTCCCGCAGCTGATTGGCATTAATTGTGCGCGTTTGCAAAGCAGAACAGAAAGTCTGACATTAGCTTCAAGCGAACGTTTCTTTCTAATAGTCTTAATGATTACGACGAGAGCTGATGATGATCATCGCTGTGCCGTGAGCGGAGCTGAGCGGGGCTGTCCCTGTCCCTATGGGATGTGTGCTGTGGGGCTGCCCCACATCCTGACCTGGGTGGGTTGGGGCAGGGGGTGCTGCAATGTGCCAAGAACCTCCAACCCGGAGCCTGTTATTAAAGCTGACTAATTAAACATCATCCAAGTTTGCATCTCTGGCTCTTTGCTGGGCTGGGTGGTTTATTGGATGCCCTTTGCGATGCTCAGTGCATGGCCATGACATGCAGGACCCTCCTAACCCCAACCCAGCTGGGTTTGCACAGGGGGAAAAAAATAAATCACTGAATTATGGACATCCATCAACCACGTGAGCCCGGTGCCATAGGGCACAGGCACCCAGCTGCCCTCCAGTGCAATGCAGGTGACAGCAATGTCCCCTGCCCTGTGTCCTGAAGCTCTGTAGTCTCACACCCCATAAACCCCACTACAAGCAGACAGGAAATATCCAGTGTGTGTGCACGGCCCTTGCTTTATTGGCCGTTCTCTCGTAAAACCCAGGGCTGCCATGACAAAGTAGGGCTGCTCTTAGTGTGTCATTAATGGGCACGGTGAGATGCAGCCCCCAGTGTCACCATCCATCAGGTTGGGTCCTACCCAGCCCTATATCCCCACATTAAGCCCATGGGGATGGCCACGGCTCTGTGCTGTACCACCTGCACTGGCCAGCGTGGTGCCAGGCTCAGGGAATTCCCACATCCCTCAATTGTCCCCAAATGACAAGAAATCAAACCACGAGCCCCTCCTCCTTTCCTTCCCCCCCTAAAAAGTCCGTAAAGAAGAGCTATAAAAATGGCTTGTTATCTCACCTAGCGCGGCTCAGACTGTATGTTATTGCTAATTGGGTATAACATCCTTGTCTTGTTCTGCTCTCTGAAGCTAAATCAAGAAAGCACCACTGCTGCGAACTAATTATATCTCTGGACTGCAGACTCCAGCTTGTCTTTCCCTTTATTGAGTTAAAAAATGGTCACTAACCTTAATCTCTCATATCCCCAAGCATTAGGGCTACTGAAAAACTACTGCTTCCCCCCTAGTCCGTGCTGGGAGAGTCAGAGCACGTGGCTGGGGAGGGCTTTGCCTGCTCCTGCTCACTGCTGCTTTTGGCTTTTCCTTCCCAAAGGGAAACTCGAGCTGCTTGCAGGATGGCACTTTTTAAGCTGAACACACTGATGTGATAGCAGCCACAGCCCAGCAGGAATAGCAGCACCAGGAGCAGTGGGGGCTCATCACCAGGTCATGCCTGTCCACTGGGATATCCCCCTGTATGCTTGTCCCCATATGGCCACATCCGCACAGGGGGAGAGAAACCAAAGCACAAATGCAATGCACACCCCTGTGCTGAGCTCAGCACAGACCCAGCCCCGTGCCCCATCATAATTTCTCTTTGGAAAGCCAAACTTGGGTTCTCTCCCCCTTCCAGAAGCAGTATGAATATTTATCCCCAGCAGCTCAATCTCTCTGCTGCAGGGTATTATGGTTTTATTCGTGTTTGGTTACTGCTGGTGGGAAGCCAGCCCTCACTCCAGCCTGCAGCACAACCAAATGACCCGCAGAAGGCAGATGGTGCAGGGCTGGAACATCCCCTCTCAGGGACCAGGGGCAGCATGCCCCAGCTTTACACATGGGGGCAGGGCACCCAGTGCCACCACCATGATGGGACCCTCCTCACCCCAGCCTCACGGGGTGTGCTCACTGTCTGGGGTGAAAACGCTGCTCTGTTCTCTCTCAAGCAAAAAGGAGTCCCAGGGGCTATAAAAATTCCCAGCAGGCTCTTGTCAGTCTCAGGTCATTAACTTTCTTTCATTGGGAGTTTGTTTACAGGCAGCCATAAATAGCAGCGCCGGTGCCACGCTCAGGGCTGGGGCTGCGGGTGGTAGCGGGGCAAAGCACCCCGGGGTGCTCACCAGCACCCTGTCCCATACCCCCATAGAGCACCCGCTGTCCCCAGCCGCCCTCCCATTCATCAAGCTGTCCCCAGCCACCCCGTGTCCCCGCCAGGATGGGGACAAAGGACATCCAGCCCTGCGATGCGCCCCGCGTCTCACCAGGCATTGCCCTGACCTCATCCAACGGGAGAAATTAATTACCGAGCTGTCGTCACGCCACGGCTGGCTGCTGGGAGTGCAGTCACCAGTCGCCTCCCACCCGGAGTGTCTGGGCGTGGGAAGGCTCTGTGTCCCCCACCCTTCATGTCCCCAACCTAAAGAAGACCTCAAGCATCCCCAACCCATCTCCATCATTGCCCGCTGACCACATCTATTAGTGCCACATCTCCATGTTCCCTGAACATCTCATGGGATACTGAGCCCACCACAGCAGTGTGAGCAGCTGTGCCAGCACCCGACTGCTCTATGGGGGGAGGAACCATTCCTAACACCCAACCCAGCAGCCTTTAGCAGTGTGTGAACACACCGGGTGCAGCTCTCATGGGGGACGTGGCACCATCCAGCAGCACTTGGCTGCACGCAGACACCAGTTAAACATTTACACCCCATCCCTGCACAGCAGCCACTTGGGGGTTCCCTGGGACTGCAGACCAGGAGGGGAGCACAGGGTTCACCAAACCCAATGGTGAATGGATGCCAAGAGCACAGCCTGCACCAGGCCCATGGGCTCAACTCTGGGCTCTTACCATGGCCACAGCCAACTTGGATGGATGGATGGATGGATGGATGGATGGATGGATGGATGGATCTGCTGTCCATCCCTGGGCCAGGACCGGCCCCAACCCCAGCCCCACGCTCCCCCACATGTAGGGAAATGCCTTTATTTCCAACCTCACGCTCGGCACAACCTGTAATCAGAGCAACACAAATAGCCCCTGCTTCCCATGTAAATTAAAAACACCCATTAGGCAGATTTCAAAAGATGTCAGTAGGCTTATAATTATACACGACATCCTTCCGAGATAAAAGCGATTACCGGGGATGCAAATCACTTAGCAACCAATCAGTGCCCCCAGAGTGCAAAGCACTGACCAGCCATCCATTTTCGCCTCGTCCTTTTATTCCCTGCATCGAGCAAATACAAACACAGATAAAGAGAGGCACAATAGCTCTTGACACGCAAATAGGTTAACATAATAAAGCCAGCTTTAGCCGGCTCACTCGAGGGAGAAAAGCAATTCTCAGGCAAGCAGGAGGTAATAAAACAGGGCTTTTGTGTTCCTGGCTCCCATTCTCACCCCTGCGCCAGCTTTGCTGCATTAGCTGATAGGCATCGCGGTTTGATTGAATTACCTTTCATGAATATTAGCTTTTTGAGGAATGCGCAGGCAGAAGAAGAAGAAGAGAAAGAAGCAACGTCTTATTCTTGCATGCATGCATGAGCCCGATGCAGACGGACACGCAAAGAGCGGGGCTGGGGGTGAGAGGGGGCTGGGGAGGGAGGGGGGTCCCGGAGCTGCGACCACCCCCCGCTATGGGCAACCCCATAGAGCTGGGGGGGCTCAGGGTGTTCGGCCCCATGGATCTGAGCTGGGCAGCCCGGTGGTGGGAAGGGGCACGGAGAGAGGCCTTAACGTGGACACCACGAGGATCCCACCGTGAGGATCCCAACCCTGGTGCCGTCCAGACTCTGGGTACGGGCACAGCACGTCGTGCCAAGGTCGGGTCACTCGAGGCTGTGACTTTGACGCCCAGCTCTGCCAACAAAGCTGCGGGCACCTGCTGCAGGCAGAACCGAACCGCGGAGCACAGCGGGCAGCACTAATAGGGACGGCACTAATGGGGACGGCACTAATGGGGACGGCACGGGGACGCGGCCGCCACCACGGGAGCCAGCAACACTCATCCAAAGGCTGCAATTAAGATCCAGCACTGAGCGACTCCAGCTCGTCCCTATTCAGCCACGATGGGCCAATGGCCCCCAATACAGGGACAGTGGGTTTCCCCCGCTCCATCCTCGGGCTGAATACCCACACGGAGCCGCTTCGATCGCTCGCACGGTGCTCGGCTGCAGCGGGGCCCGTGGTGCAGCAAGTGCTGACCTACAAACGGGCACAGAGCCTTGGGATCATCGCTCTCGCCCTGCTTCACGCTAAGACACAAGCAGACCCCGAGAGGGGCTGCATTTGGGGTTACCGACCCCCACACCGGCAGGGGGAGACCCCAATGCTGAAAGTTTGGCTGGGAAAGGGGGGCAGGCAGCTCCCACCTGCACTAAGATAAAGGTTCTGGAGTGGTTGGAGATAACACTGGGATGCTTTGCTCGCCCGCACGGCACAACCCGGCTGCAGGGGCACGGAGAGGCGCACAGACGGTGAATGCCGCTAAATCAGCACGAGTAGCTTATACACCCTAATATATATACACACATACACGTGTGAACGTCCCAAAGCTCCCCTACAACGAACGCAACCTCCCGGCTCCGGGACACTCCGGGAAGGGGGGAAGAACCCCAGGCCCGGCTCCAACCCCGCAGCATCGGGGTACCCCCCACCCCCCTCCCCACCTCCATCCCGACCCCACCGTGCCGTCCAACCCCCGTTACCGTCAGAGAACGATCCGGGCCGGCTCCTCCGGTCGCTGCGGTTCGGGGCGCTCCGGGCCGCCCCCCCAGGGCCGCCCCCCCCCGTGAGCGGCCAGTGTGGGGAAGGGGGGGGGGGTGTTAAAAAAACCACGGGAAGGTCCGAAAAATTAATAAGAATAAGGTCCAAATATGGGGAAAAATTATATATAGATGGGGAAAAATGATCCGAATGAGGAGAAAATACGGTCCGAATAGAGGAAAAAAAAAAAAAAAAGATGGATATAGCAGAGGTCCGAACGGGTCAAGAAATCGAAAATGTAAAGGTCCAAAAAGGAGGGGAAAAAAAAAGGAAAAAATAAAAATAAGCGAATTAAAGGTCCAAATAGGAAGAAAACGGGCAGCGCCGTGGTTCACACGGCGTGCGGCGGGGCCATGGCATCGCGGCTCGTCCTTTGTGCGCAGCGCTGGGTGCCGGCTCAGCGCTCCATGGCGGCGGGGCCGGGCCGGGCTCGATACGGGGCGAGGCCCCGGGGAGCTGCTGCTGCTGCTGCCGCCTCCGTCCGTCCGTCCGTCTGTCTGTGTCTGTCCGTCCGTCCGTCCGTCCCGCCCGGCGGCTGCGGCGACACTGAGCGCCCCGCTCGGGTTAAAGCCCCGCCCCCCCCCAACACACCCGGCTCGTTCACATGGAGACGCCGCCGCGCGTCCTGCGGGCAGGGGGCGGGGCTTAGAGAACACGTGGCTTTTTATTTCGCGGGAAAATTCGAAGCTGGCGCGCCAAGTTTCTTACCCTATTCGGTATTAAGGGAGAGGGGCTGCGGCTCTCCACGTGCCCCATATAACAGTGGTCATTCTGACAACCTTCTCAACCCACACGGTGCCCCACAGCCCTTCCCCATGCAGGAGAACCTTCAGTGCCCAGCTGGTTCCCACCTACCACAGCCATTTTCTATCCAAGGGCACAAGCACTGCTTCCCCTGCTCCCCTTGGGTTCCCCTGCTCCTCAATGGGTTGCACTCATTGCCTCAAAGCTCTCCTGTGTAATATCAGCACAGCCCAAGCTCTCCTTTGTGCTGTGTAACACCAGCATTGCAACACACCTCCATGCTCACAGCTATGAGATGGGCACCCTTTGTTCATTACAACCTTTACCCCTTGCTCTTGGTCCCTCTTAGCCTTTATCTCCAAACCCATTCCCTCAAGGCAACCCATTTCTTGCTGTCATCTATCTCTTCCTCACTCGTCATGGGGAGTTTCAGAGGGTTCTGTGTAATGTCAGCATTGCAACACACCTCCAGGCTCACAGCTATGAGATGGGCACCCTTTGATCGTTGCAACCTTTACCCCTTGCTCTTGGTCCCTACTATTATGTCTTTATCTCCAAATCCATTCACAGAATCACAGAATGACCCAGGTTGGAAGGGACCTCAAGGATCATGTAGTTCCAACACCCCTGCCTAGCAGGGCCACCAAACATTGGCTCAGGGCAACCTATTTCTTGCTGTCATCCAGCTCCTCCTCACCCATCATGGGGTGTTTCAGAGGATTCTGCCTTCCAGCAGACCTTTCCCATTCCCTCTGGTATCTGCACCCATCCTCACTCCTGATCCAGCAAGCACCGAAGGCTGAGAAATGAATACAATAGCTAGATAGGCTTTCAAGAGAGTGATGCCTCTGTGTAATTATAATACGTATTATCCTCCCTGTGAAAATACATTATATTGAATCAATTCCCCCCCTGAGCGGGGCTATTCATACTATTCATTTGTTTCAGTTCAAACATTTTCAGCTCGTCTTTCTGGCAGGTTCTTGTGCAGCACTGGAAGTTCTCTGCGGCTTTATTTATCTGTTCTCCATGTTGCAGTGCGGGCTGGAGATAAGAATAAAGCCATTATAGGTTGGTGAGCGGCGCTTAGATTTGTCAGAGATAATTTAATCAAAGCTATTAGGGAGTCAGAAAGAAGGATTGCTTTTTTATTCAGCCTAAAGAGGAACCTTCGCTCTGCTTGGGAAATGGTGGGGGCACTCCAAGGCACTCTCGGGTACTTGAAAGGGTGCCAGGCTGGATGTGGATATGAGCAGCCTGGTCTGGTGGATGGTGAGGCTGCATGTAGCAGGGGGGGATGAAACGAGATGATCTTTGAGGTCCTTTTCAATCCAGGCCATTCTATGATGATTCTGATCCCAGGGTGACTGCATGAGCTTAGAGGTCTATTCCAACCTTCGTCATTATACAAGGGTCCCATCATCTAGAACTGGCTCCATCACGATACCATCAGTTCTGACCTCCTCATTTACATCCTTTTAAAAACACATCTATGTAATTCCTTTGCTTTTATGCCACCTCTGCCAAAGGAAAGAGATTTCTACAAGTCCTTCAACCTCAGCACAAATAAATAATGCATCTTCCGGATCGACGTCGGAACCCAAAGCCTTAAATCCCATCTGCATGGGGCTGATCTCATGGCGAGGTGCACAGCCCCGTGATCTGAGAGCTGACAGTGTCCCTTTAATTTCATATCATTATTTCTGACTGGTGCGAGCGATCCGAAGGGCTGAACGTTTTCATCTCTCATTGTGACAAATACACGCTGTAATTCTTTGACCAAAATGTCAGTCTGCTTGGGAAATGAGTGGCCCCTCAGAATGAGAAAGATTTCCAGGGGATTAAAACCGGGCCATTACTCTCTGGTTTAAATGCATTCAAGGCTCTGAAAGCCTATCTGCTTTGGTTCCTTTTGTACGAAAAGTTATTGACTTATCAAGGTTAAAATACATTCAGTATGGTCCAATAAAACAGGGATATCTCAGCATTCATGCTGTCATTTGCAGGTCCGTTTTCATGGCAACAGGGCTCTTTTTCTGCACATTAAACGGTTCAGTTGTGCAAAGTTCAGACATTACATAAACAGAGAGGTAACAACAAAAAAAAATCAATGAGCTCGTGGGCATGGAAAAAGGAGATAGCATTGATTGGGGCCGGCATCGATATTTGGGATCGCTGGCTCCTGCCCTGCTCAGAGTCCTCCCGGACACAAAGGAGAGGCTGAAGGACACCAGGGGTTGGCTGTGCCTCCCTCCTGTTAATTAAGGCACCTCGTTATGGTGCTGGCAGCACCCACCCCTCTGCCACCTGGCAACTTTAATAAGGTCACATCCACTTTGTGTGCTTTGGGGGATCTCTGTTCCTTGTTGTGCTGCAGGGGGGGGACTGCCCTTGTCCATCCCTTGTCCATCCCTTGTCCAACCCTTGTCCATCCCTTGTCCAACCCTTGACTGTCCATACACCATGCAAATCCCAAGGCAGAAAACACCTCTATCCCCAAGGAAAGGCATTCCCATTTATTTCCAGCAGCATCTTCAAAGGACACCAGTTTAGCCCCATGCCAGCAAAAGGTGTGAGGGCTGCAGGGCAGGGAGGGGGCTATGGGGACGATGGGTGGTGCTGTTCTGGTGCCATCACCTTGTCTCCATTCCAGAGGTGGTGTTGATGCTGGGTGGATGGCAGCAGGCTGTGCAGGGCACTGGGGTGAGTGATGTTGATGCTGATGGGAGATGTCAAGCTTTTTGTTTGCTGGTCTTGAAGGGGGGGGGGGGAGGGGGGGGGGGGGGGGAGATTCCAGCATTCAAATGCTCTTTAGAGGAGAGACACCAACATCTGTTGTGGAAGCAAATGGAGAGCTGTGAACAGAGGGGAAATGGCCATGGGGCAGCTGAGCATGAAGGAGGAGGAGGATGAAGAGGGAGGAGGAAGAGGAAGAACAGGAGCAGGGCTTTCCCCAAGCTATGCTGGAGGATCTACCACCCTCTACTCCCCATCCAGCCATGGGCTTGCTCCCCAGCACCCCCCACATCAGAAATGTCCTCAGCATGGCCCAGAGCAGAGCCCAAGGAGAGAAACCACCCCCATCCTGTCCTTTGCTGAGCCTCAGCAGCACCCTGAACACCAAGGGTCAGCCCAAGGTCTGCTCCAGGGTATAGAAAAACCCAGTTTGGGCAAGGAGACACAGCAGGATGCACATCTCCATCCAGTCCCAGACCCCAAGGCATCTCTGTGCTGGCACTGGCGTGCTGGGGGTCAAAGAGGCAGAAGCTCATGCACTCTGTGTTTGTTCTTTTTCCTTTTCCACCCCCTCTCCCCCCCCCCTGGTTTATTTATAGATGCCGTGAGTTATTCATCTGCAACAAATCTCTCTTCCAGCCGGGTCCTGGGGCAGCCTGCATTATCTCCCAAGCAGCTGCACATCACCTGGCACGTTTTCCATGGGGGCATCAACACTTGGCACCAGCAACCCCAGTGTGTGTGGGGAGGTGACATGACAGAGCACAGTCCTGAGTGGGTCCCCAGGACACCGGCTGCAGATTAACTCTACAACCAGAGTCCTGGGGGCCCGCTTAGGACCGTGCAGAGATAGAATAGGGATGCCGGTGCATTTCCCTTCCACCTGATTCAATTCTCTTGACAGTCAAGAATTTAAAATGATTTATTAAAAATGTATAAAGCCCGGTTGTTGGTGTCTCTCCTCTTGATAAGAGCATTGTCTCCCGCGCCGCTCCTGTGTCAGATATGCTCAGCTTTGGTTTATGTTCCCCTCACTCAAACAGCTCCTGAAATGACATCCGTGCTGGATAAGAAGGATCCCGCCACTGTGCATATTAATTTTCAGCAGACTGCCTCGGGCAAACAAATTCAGACTTCAAGAGTCATTACAGCTGATCCACGACCTCTGGAAAGGCAGCGGCGATGGGAGATGCTGACGTGGTGCAAAGGAGCACATGCTCTGCCCGTGTCCTGCCCATCCCTGCCCTTCCTTACACATGCTCTTCCCAGTCCTGCCCACCCTTGTCCTTCCTTACCCATATCTTTCCCATCCCTGCCCATCCCTGCCAGTCTCTGCCTGTTCCTGCCCAATCCCTGCCCATCCATGCCCATTAGATGACTTTTCCAACCCTAATTATTCTATGATTCTACATCATGCCCATCCCTGACCACCCTTGCCCATGTGCTGCCCATCTCTACCTGCCCCTCTCTGTTCCTGCCCATCCCACTGGGTCCAGCCCCACTATCCCCAGTTTATTCCAATGGGATCAGGAGGTGGAAGGAGCCCATCGCCATCCCATCCTGTTTGGATGTGGGGTTGCCTTCCCAATGTCTTGGGCACTGCGAATGCAGCAGGAAGATGAATGAAGATGTATACAGCATACGAACAGCTCTGTCCCCATGTGATATATTCCAGCCTTCAGCCATAAATCCGGTTATGGAGGCTCAGAGCAGAGGGCAGACAGAGGCGGAGGCACCAGCATCCCTGGTGCAATAAAGGTCGGGGCGAGCACGAGGTTGGGCTCTGGGGGCTTCAGACCCGGGAAGGATTTATTAGGAACAATTTGGAAACCAAAGAAAAAGGCTGGGCACCCTCCATCTAGGCACCCATCCTGCTGGTACCTGAGATGCCCCATTCATTTCTCTTGGACAGTGATTGCCCATACAGTGGGCACCCATCACATCTCTGGCATTGGGTACATGGGCTGGGGGTAATGCCAAGAGTGGGTTTGGCTTCCTTGGGAGAGGAGGGGGCCAGGGCTGGCGTCATGCACTGCTGAGCTTTACAAGCATTTATGGGTGACCCCCTGCTGTGGGGCTTTGATCCCAGGGGAAAAAGAGCAAATGCAGCCAGCCCCTATACAGTGGGAGCAGAGCAGCTTTGAAGTCTCCCAAAATCAAACAGGAGGCACAAAGGCAGCGCCTGTTTATTCCTCTGCCATTCAGACGGAAGGAAGGAGCCTTCCTCTCCCCTTTTATTTGCTTGTTCTCAATTAGATGCTGCCTCTGGCTCACACCATAAAACGTGCTAACTTTCTCTGAGCAGCCCCAGGGGGGGAAATGGACTGGGTGGGATGTGTGGATGGGATAGAGATAAGGATAGAGATGGGGGTAGGGATGGGATGGGGATGGGGTAGGACGAAAATGGGGATGGGGATTGGGATGGGGATGATGAATAACTTGGGGTCCTGGCACAGCCCCCACCTGCCCCCATAGGCCATGCCCAGCCCTTGCCATCCACTCATCTCCTTCCCCCGGGGACCTCACATGGCTCCAGGTGACAGCAAGCAGGTCTCCACCTCAGCCGGGCGATTAGGCGGATTATAGCAATTAGCCCTGTCCCTAATTCTCACCCCGTTTTATCTTTTACCTTTCAAAGGCAGGAGAAAAGAGCTGCTTTTTTTACACCCCCACCCCCTTTTCCTTTTTCCCCCTTCTCGGTGGCCTCTTTCAACCCTGGGAGGGGAAGAGGAGCCCAGTGTGTGTGTGTGTGAGCGTGTGTTTTTGTGAGGAAAAATCCTCATTGATCATTTCTGGGAATCAGGCTGTGTTTTTTACTCTGAAGCATCCATTATACACAGCTGCTTAATTGACGAGTGCTGCCTAGTCACCTCGGATGCCGGAGTAAAACAGCCTAAAAGCTCCAGCTCAGAGGAAGTCCGTGCTTTATAAATTGATTCAGGAGGAGAGAGAGCGAGTGAGCGAAAAAAAAGCATTAATTACAGATGCTTCTGTGGGCACTGTTTTATGGCAGAGAGACCAGGATGTGGGCAATTCTCCTAAATGTGCTGATTAGACAGCACTTCATGTCTCGGAGCACATTAAATGGGCTCTGTAAAGCTATTAAAGATGCAGTGCCATAAAGAATTGAAGAGAGAAAGGGAGCAGCGGAGCTCCAGCCCTGCTCCTGCTGGCAGAGCTCAGCAGCAACAAGTAGGAAGGAGGTGTCCCATGAACCTTCTGTCTGTAGGGGACAGTGTCTGGATCTGGGAGCTGCCAGACCTGGGGATGTCTCCCCTGGGGTGGGAGAGGGGCTGGATCCCAGCCCTGACTTCTCTGACCGTTCCCTTTTAGCAGGGGCTCATCCTTACAGCAGGGGCTGAAATGGAGCCTCTTTGCACCATCCCTGCTCCCAGCAGGTTCCTCCTGGCAGCACAGCAGCACCAAGGTAGTGCTGGCTACTGGCATCTATGGGGTTATCCCCAGAGCATCCCTAAAGCATCCCTGGAGCACCCCTAAGGCATTACCAGAGCATCCCTGGGGTATCCCTTGAAGACAGACTTCTTCCCCTTCTACCCAGTATTGCCATGTTTGTCACCTTGCATACCCTGGAAAAAACACACACACACACAAAAAGCCATCCCCCATGCCCATATTGGGTGAAATTGTAGCATTTTGAGCAGTTCCAGCTTCACCCATGCTCACTGGCCATCCAGGCAGCCTGGAGCTGTAGGTGGCGGGACAGCAGCATCATTCCCTCCCCAGCAAGCATCCTTCAGTCCCATCCAGTCCTGGGGTCAAAATTAGATGTGCAATCCTTACATGTGGGATCTCCCTCATCCTCAGTCCTAGGTCCAGCAGGGCATTCAATGTTAACAGAGCCCCTCTGTGCCTCCATGCCGACAAATCAATTAGTCAGGACGCAGCTCACCAATTAGCATTCATTGGTATTATTATTCATTTGCACACTGCAGATTTCTGGGAATTAATCAGAAGCTCGATGGGAAGGAGACTCAGGTGCCAATGATGCCCAAAGCTGTGGCACAAAGGGGTGGGATGAGGATGGGGATGGGGATGGGATGGGAATGGGGATGAAGATGGGAATAAGATGAAATGGGAATGAATGGGGATGGGGCTGAGGAGATGCAGATGGGGTAAGATTTGGGGCTGTCATAGGTGATGCTGAATGACATTTGTCATCCACCTTGCACCCAATGTAGGATGACCCAATGAGACGAGCACTGGTGCCAGTGCTGGGAGCTTTGGGCAGCAGATGGGATCACTCAGGCGGCTGCACACACGTGTGAGCAAACAGGACAGGAACTCACTCTTGATGCTATAAAAGCACTGAGCTGTGCTGGCTCACCACAGCCCCATGGGAGCAGCGTGGCCCCAACACGGGGCACGGCCCCATGCAGTGCATGCAGTGCACGCAGTGTGTGCAGTGTGAGCAGCGCACTCAGCACCCGCGGTGCTTGCAGCACGGCCCTCTGAAGGATAATCAATTTCCCTGAGTCAGAGAGAGAGACGCACTGTCCAAACGCATCAGCCTTTAAATGCCAACTTTCCTAATGCGATTTTACAATTTCCTATAATTGAGTCGCAGCGAAACTTCCCCCCTTTCCCTGGTAATTAGGTGGAATGAATTCAGCGCTCCCCAGCCTGCCGCAACCTCCGGTCTGACACATCATACCCCCTAAAAAACCATGTCACGCTATCCCCAGCCATGAAAACCCACCTGGGATGAGCCGTGGCTTTGGGGCAATGTAATTTTGTGCCCGAGGATCCATCCTTGGCCAGCAACCAACCCCAGTGCCAATGCACTTCTGCCCCAAATGCAGCCATGCTAGTGAATGATCACCTTGCTTTTTTTGGGTAAAAAACCCTTGGAGATGAGGAAGAGGAGGGCAGGACCCCTGGGCACAAGTCTTACATCCCAAGCAGGGTTTGGTGCATTAATGTCTGGGAGCTTGAACCTTCCAGGGTGTCCAGGTCCTTACCCTGGAGCTGGGCAACTGGTGCATAACTGGTGGCCACTGGGGAGTCTGGGAAAGCCATAGGTACGGGGATGGGATGGGTATGGAATGGGGATGGGGATAGGGAAGGAGGTGGAGATGCAGATGTAGATAGGGAAAGGGGTAGGGATGGGGACTGGGAAAAGGATGAGGCCATGCCACCAGGAGCTCTGGCGCGGCTCAAGGTTAACGCTGGCAATTAAGGTCTGGGATTTGCATGCAGCAAATACTTCCAGCTAATTACAGGTTTAAAAGGAAAATGATTGGAGATAGGATTGTTTGCAAAATTGGGGCACAGCAGAGGAGCAGCACTGCTGTCAGGAGGCTTAACAGCTTTAACCCAATGCTGGCCAAGGTTCTGCAGCACATCTGGGGGTGTCACATCTAGGGGTGTTATCTGGCTGCCTATAGCAGAAGCTGATGGTGTCCCATGGTTGGCCATGGCCCTGCTGTGATGAGGTCATGTAGCCCTAAGGGTCACAGAGGGACCCTCACCCCTGGGGGCTGCTCGGTGGCACCTGCTGCCCCCAAACCCTGTTGACCAAAGTGGGGTGAAGCAGAGTGACCCGGCAGCCTCCAAGTTCCCCACTAAACACAGCATAAAAAAAAACACCCAGGACCAAACACCAGGGTTCTGAATGGATTCATTTAATTTTCCCTTCTCATTTGATCAAGAGCGGGGTGACATTTGGCAAAAGTTGCTGATGAGGGATTGAATGATTAATTGTCATGACAACCATTCCTGGTTAATGACAGGGATGAGATTGTGGCGGCATAAAAGGCAGCGAGTGGCCTTGAGTGCCTTGGTGCTAAATTACTAGGCATGTCACTGTTTGTGCTTTTGGTAAAACGTGGCCATGCGTTTCTAATGAGAGGTTAACTGTGTCCCCAAAGTAATTACAACTGATTGAAGAGGTAGTTAGTAATTAGAGGATTAACTGTAATGAGTCTCACCTGCAGCGGTTGCCATGGTGACTGTATTTTAGATGATTGGAGTTTAAAAGAGGATGGGTGACAGGGTGCTGGGGGTGCTCCCTGCACCCACAGTGCCCCATGGGGTGCCCCATGGTTGGACCCCCCCCCACCTCATGAGCTTGGGGGCCACCCAAGGGGACCACAGGTTGAGATGTCCCCATGGCCACCAGCGGCACTGTCAGCAGGGCCAAGTGATGCTGCTTTGACTCTGCTCATTCACTCCCTCTCTCAGATCACAATTTACAGTCCCATGTAAAACCTTCAAGTAGAGTATCTTTAATTATTCCATCCATAAATGATAAGAACCATTCATTTCAGGGCTCTCATTACAAATTTATACCTCTGTTTAATGTGCTCACCAACATCAGCCATCCCACGGCTCTGGGAGAAATATTGAACAATCCTTTCTGGATAAAGCTGAGCGGGTACCACTTGGGCAATTTCAGACTTGGGAAGAGAAATGGGTGAGAGCAGGATGATATTGGTTTTCAAAATGAAAACAGAGTTCAGCCCATGGGGGCCAGGTCTGGACAAGATGGAAGCATTGAATCAGTGCAGAGACTCAGAACTGCTCATGGAGGTTTCCAGAGCGGATTCTGTCTCTGGTTTTGGAAGTGGTTAAAAATTACCTTCGTGTTTGTATAAAAACATAGATATGAAGATCATATTTTTGTATATAAAGATGCATGCATTACGTATATGTGGGATCAGCATCCAGATTTCCAGGGAACTGCTGCATGGTGGGTGGGAACAGGGATGGGGATGGAGGTGGGGATGGGGATGAGGATGGAGATGGTATTGGAGATGGGATGAGGATGGAGATGGGAAATTGGATGGGATGGGAGCAGGGATGGGAACCTGTCACCCCTGTACTCACAGCCCAGCACACAGCAGCAGGTTTCCCTCCAGCACTCTGCCTCTATTTCTGTGGGTACAACAGCAGAGCACAGGGAAGCACAGCACGCCAGCAGGCCCTCTCCTTGGCAGACAGGATGGCTGCCCGCCAGTAGCATTTAATGCCATTACACCACAGATACAAGCATTAAAGTTGGCTTTTATGGATCATAAAATCTATTATTACCACTCGCTGCTGCCACCAGCCCAGCTGTGTGGGTGCACGGTCACCTCCTGCACCATCCCATTTTTAGAGACATTGCTCAGGAGTCCTATGGATGGGAGCCATGACAGAGGGGACACTGCATGGAGGGGGGGACACAGTAAGGATGTGGGAAAATGAGTTTTGCAGAGATATTTGGTGGGACCTGGAAGCTGTGAGTGAACCTGGATTAAAAGCACATGCTGTGCATGGTGCAAATTGTAATTGAAAACCCTCCAAACACAAAATAATTAATGAGAATATTTGCACAAAGGCATTAGGATTCTTTTTTGTTTTGTTTTGTTTGCTATTCTTAAATTTAGGGGCAGTTATTACCTGCCAGGGCTCTTTTAAAGAGGAATTAGTAGTAGCTGCTGTAATTGCACACAAGAAGGAGTATCTTTCTGTGAGAGATAAGCTTATAATAAGCTGTCATTGCTGGATAGCTTTAGAGCATTAACATGTACGTTAATAGACGTGTAATTGGGTGTCCCCATCCAGGGACAGCTCTTTGTCACTGCTCCCTGTGTCCAGCACAAGGGAAGCTGTGAAGCTGTTGCTTCGTGTGGGGGCTTTGCTGCACTGTGCCATGATGTGCCATGCTCAGTGAGTGGAATTCTCTATGGATGAGATGCTCAGTGGGTGGGTTATCCAATGGATGGGAAGTTCCATGAATGGGATACTCACTGGGTGGGATGCTTTATAGATGGGATGCTCCATGGATGGGATGTTCACTGGGTGGGATGCTCCATGGAGGAAATCTCACTGTGTGGGATGCTTAATGGATGGGATGCTCATTAGATAGGATGCTCCACAGATGGGATGCCCAATGGATGGGAAGCCCACTGTTCAGGGTTATTGCTCTGTGCCTCGCTCACTGGATGGACTCAGTACATTCTCCAGGCCTCACTCCCACCTCTGCCCCAGTCTCCTCTCCACAAGCACAGCTGAGAGGCTCTCAATTATATTAACAACAGTTTTCATTGAAATTAAAAGTATAATTCATGAAAGCCCTTCTGATCATGTTGGGCTCGGCAAACACTCGGCTCTTCCTCCCCCTCCTTTTTAATAAAACCTAAACTGCAAAGCTAAAATACTTGACAGAGTCCTTTAAATATGTGCAAATATATATTTGCGCTTCTTTTTTTCCCCCCTCCTCCTGGAGGCTCTTCCATTAGGTAATATTTGTTGCCAACATTAATTTCATTAGATTTGCATGGCATTTTAATAGGAGCCCCGGTGTTTTTTGCATATATTAGCATGCAGAAGGAAGCGAAGATCGACAAATTATAGCAAAGTAAAAATCAGTTTTAACGGCAGCAAAGGGAACTTCTCAGAAGCACGTGTGGGATCTCAGCCCCCAGTGCTGAGGACATGGAGCCAATGGACCCACCACAACCACGGCTCACTGCTCAATTGGGCTGTCATAGAATCGCAGGGTCATTTAGGTTAGATATCAGCCTCTGATATCAACCAAACCCAACCCCAACCCACTCCCACCATACCCACTAACCACAGCCCTCACTGCCACATCTCCGCCATCCTTGAGCACCTCCAGGGACAGTGACTCCACCACTTCCTATCCGAAGTTTAAAATGGGATCTGGGATGCGACAGGAGCTTAATGAAGACATTTCCAACCTGATTGCCACACGCACGCACGGGGTCTGATTGCAGCCCGAGACCCAAGTGGAAGAGCTCACAAATTAAAGATGTGTTGATTATGCAAACTTGATCTCGTGTTTATTTCTCATAAATAAAGCATGAGCGCCCGTTCAGCTCTCCCATGCACGCTTCGACGGTGATATTTATTGTATGCAAATGGGAGGAGAAGCAATCAGCTGTTATCAGACGGCGCCTACGATCAGCCTGGAAATAATAATAACCGGGGAAACACTTTTACATCGATGGGGATGGAGATGATACGGTCATCATCTGGAATTTACGACCCCGTTGGCAGATGTGATCCCCTTACAGCCATTCCAGGGATGCGTGGAGGATTCAGGGTGTTTTGCTGGAGGCTGTGCCAGATTCTGCAGCCCCAGCCCCCCCAGCACGATGATAGATAATGCTTCGAGGTGCAGGAACAGCAGAACTGTGTGGTCCACTTTGGGGAAAGGTTTGGAAAGGAACCTGTTATGATGATAAATGCACTGAGGATGTGTTTTTTCCCTTTTTTCTTTTCTTTTTCCCCCTCCCCTTCCACATCATTTTATAGGAAATACAAGTTGGAAACGAAATTGAAATGAAAATGAATAAATATTTCATAGAATACAATTACCATGGCTCAGGACCAAGACAACTGCAGCAGATCCCGCTGCACTGAGTGCCTTAGCAATTCAGCAGCCCCCGATTGCTCTCTCGCCTTCTAATCCAATTTTTGCCAGCACAAATAACCCCATCACCCCAGGAGGTGCCAGGGTGAGACCAAGGCATCACCACAGGGGCTGGAGCTCATGGTGCTGCCACACCAGGCTGGCTGCAGCACAATATGAAGGAAAATCGAGTCAAATCCAATTCCGCACCATAAAAGCAAGGAGGGGATACAAAACAGCAGAGGAACAATGAGGAAGATCACAAATTCAATAAGAGGTCCTGGCGCAGCGGGTCCCTGAGTCCCGCGGCTCGCAGTCTCAGTATTGATTTCCCATCCTCTCTCCCCATGTCGCTGCTCCGGCAGACGGTGACAAACGTCCCCGCCGGGCCATCGGGCCAGTGGGATGTGGCCATTCACAGCCATTGCCCGTCTGCTGGGAAGAAAAAGCACTTTTTGCAGAGCACGGCGGGGAGTGGAGGATTTATGGGAAGCAATTTGGTGGAGAGAGTTTATTTGGTTTGTTTGCTTTTCTGGCCGGGGATGCTCAGAGCCCTCTGGCTGTGATGGCACTGGGAGCAACAGGAGCAGTGCTGAGAGTGGGGTGGCATGAGCCAATGGGTGACACAAGCCAGCGGGTAACACAAGTCAATGGGTGACATGAGCCAGGGACTGATGAGAGCCAGAATGTGACATGAGCCAGAGGGTGACACCAGTAGATAGGTGATGTGAGCCAGGAGGTGGCATGAGCTGGTTGGTGGCATGAGCTGATGGGTGACAAGACCAACTGGATGACATGAACCAGAGTGTGGCAGAAGCCACATGGGCAGATGTTTGACTTGACCTGCGCTGTCTCCTAGCGCAACCACCCTGCTCACGCGCTCCCCATCACCAGCTCCCAGCACCCACACGCAACCTTCAGACTGAAGCTGGAGCACGTGAGAGCAGCAGACACCCTCCCCACGCTGTGCCAGGCCCGCTCTGTTTGCTGTCAGGTGCTTACAGGCGGGCTCAGGATCCGACGGCGCTTTGATGCTCACGGCAGGCACAGCGCTGATGGCGGGCGCGCGGGGCCGGCTCAGCCTTTGAACACGCATTAAGGGGGAAAACTCAACAAAATGGCACATCCTTACAGCCTCGGCAGCAGTGTGTTTTCCCAAGGCAGGCATAAAGCAGACACGCAGACAGTGCTTTGCAAACAATTTAATTTGCGTAATGCTTTGATATAAATGAGGACGGGGCGAGTCAGGCTCAGAGACATGAGAGCTGTCGGACGCGAGAGGTGTCTGCGTGGCGTATGAGTTGTTGGTGTGCCGTGTGCCAGTTGTGCCATGTATCCATATGGAGTCAGAGAACCATAGAACAGCCCAGGTTGGATGTACTGTGTACCAGTATGCCAGCTGTGCCATGTGCTCATGTAACTGTGTGATGCGCCCCCGTGTCCGTGTACCATGTGTCCATGCGTTCAGGTGCCATGTGCTCGTGTAACTTTGTGTGCCCATGTATCCATCAGTTCACGAGCCATATAACACTGTACCCTCAGCCACTGTCACCCCCTGTGCCACCCAGCCCTGCCCAGCCCCCCAACAGCAAGGTGGGCTGTGGGAAACCTCCCCATGCAGCAACCTAAAGAGGCAGGGCTGGGCACACTGAAGGAGCGCGGCTGTCAGATATGGGGCACGCTGAAATATTAATGGAACTAACATTTCAATTACCTTTTATCTGTACAGGCTCAGGCGGCAGCGAGGGGGCTGGGGCTGCCTCCCCCCCCCCATCCCCTCCCTCTCCCCCCTGCACGCTGTCACCCAGACATTCATGCTGTGCTGGTTCTTTTTATTGGTTTTCATCACTTTTGACATTGCCAACAATGAACCTTGAAGTAAATTTTCAGTAGTGACTGTGTCAGTGGAAAAGCGTCTCCCCATCATTTTTCTAAATTAGGAGATGATTTGAGTCCTTCTGGCTGGGGCTGAGGAAGAAGTGGTGGGGATGAGCTGGGGGGGCATCCACCTTGCTAAAGGAATTGCCCTGAGCAGTGCCCAGAAGTGCCCCATCACCAGATGTGCCCCATCTCCAGTTACACCCCATACCAAATGTTTCCCGTTCCAGACGTGCCCTATTAACCAGATGTGTATCTTGTCAGATGAGCCCCATCTCCAGAAATACCCCATACTTCTTGTTCCCCTACTAAGTATGCTGCATGGCTAGATGTGCCCTATTACCAGACGTTTCCCACAACCAGGTGTGCCCTATTACCAGGTGTGTCCTGTTTATCACATGCTCCATATCAGATGTATCTCATATCTAATGTGTCCTACTACTAAATGTGCTCCATTTCCAGATATACCCCATTCCTGATGTGCCCCATGCTGTCTATACCCGATACCATCTGTGCCCCACACCAGCTGTGCCCCACGCCAGGGCTGTGACCCTCTCACTCATCCCAGTCCCCGCATGGCACCAGCATCCCCCCCTCCTCCTGCTGTGCTGGCGGATGTCAGAAATCACTCATCCTAATTAAATCGCTACTGACTTCCACTTGCGTCCTCAGTCAATAGTTCCTTTAATGCTATCGGAGACGGAGCTGGCTCTCAGCTAAAGACATTCCCTCCATGCCTGATCCGTTCTGACGGGGAGCGGATGGCTGGCCATGATGGGGGAGGAGGCAACACAGCGTGGGGATGTGGGGTGCAACATCACCGTACCTTGGAACTGCTCAATCCCAGCACCCTGAAGCCTGGGAGCTCACTTGGGAGCCATTGCCTGGCCCTTTGCTGAGACCCAAATCCTTAAGCACATCCCTGCTGGAACTTTCTAGGGATGGGAGGTGGGCAGGGATGTAGGTGGGGATGTGCGAGGGATGCACATGGTCCCACTGTGGCATGGTCTGGGAGCAAGCACAGCAATGCTGCAGATGTCAGCCCCACTCATAGCACACAGCTGGCACCATGGGAAGCCCTGCCTAACCCTATAGCACTCAGTACCGGCATCCACACACCTCCACCAAGCCCTGCCCTGCCAGCCCCGGGGGAGGCTGAGCAGAACTTTAATTTTAATGTTCATCGAGCATGTAAAGGGGAAAAAAAAAGAAAATCAATTTAATAACCTCTCTCTACAAACAGCGCCTGGAGGCTGCTGGGCAAACACGGCTCGTGGAACTTCTGCAAGTGCTTGTGCTGCTCCGTGTCACTGTGGTGCATGGGTGGGATGGGGCTGAGTGGGATGCATACAATGCATGGGATGCATGGAATGTGATACAGGGGGTGCATGGGGCGTGTGGGGGTGAAGATGAGGCATAGGATGCATGGGATGCATGGGGTTGAACATGATGCATGAGCTGCATAGGATTCATGGGCTGAATAGGGGACATGGGATATGTGGGGCTGCTGCTGCCTCCACTCTGGTGGGAAGAAGCTGGAAATATTGTTTAGCCGTGAAAATAAAGGAATTCACATGTAGGGTAAAAAAATACAGCGAAATTTCCCTCCATCTTGGGGTGTCACAGGGGCAGGGGGGCAGAGGGTCTCAAAGCCAGAGGGGACCCCAGCACTGCCACCTCCACCCCAAATGGGGAGCAAGCCAGCTGCAGGGCCTTTCCACCAAGGGGCTGAGCTCAGCTTTAATTTTAATGCTCACTGAGCGTGGAAAAGGGAAAAAGGAAGAAAAAAATCAATGGAATGAGCTCAATTTACCATCAACCAGAAGGCTGCAGTGAGCGGCACTGGGGGAAACCCCACAGTGTGGGCAGATGGTGTCGATCCCCACCATACAGGGAACACAGGGACACGGGGACGTGGGAATGTGGGGACAACGGAGACATAAGGAGATGGGGAGAGGGGACGTGGGGACGTGGGGCATAGTAACATGGAGACAAGTGGAAATGAGGACATGAAGTCACTGTAACATGGGGACGTGGGGATATGGGGACGTGGGGACATGAGGCTGACAGCCCAAAGCAGCGCCAGCACAAGAAGGGGACAGTGGGTGACAGCAGCCCTGCAGTGTGGGGTTGGGGACAGGGACAGCCACCACGTGGCCCCACTCCGCCTGAACACCGGATGCAAAGCAAAAAGCAAAGCAATCAATTCCTTTAGCCACGATTTGGGATTATAATGATTTTGCATTTAAATAATTACCCGCTCTCTCCCCGTTAGCTCTGCTGAGTTGGGCGAAAATTTTGCATCTTATTTATGAATATGGGTTCCTTTCCTTGTTCCCTTTCCCTGCTCATTAAACCTGCTTTCAGCACACACTTCAAATGGCACATTCCTCGCAAGGCGCCTGCCCCAAAGTGCATATTAACAACTGTTTGCTATCAGCTTTTGATTACGTTCCTTTTTATCTTTACATTTCAATATCATTACAAATCCTAGTGTTATTCAAATTACATCAATTATTCAATTGCTACGCAAAGTCGGGCTGCACAATGGCTGCGCAGCGCTGCTCCAGCCCTTCCGACAGGATTTACAATTCAGATGGGATCCATTGGAGTGCCATTAACCTTCACTTTGGGCCCCCAATAAAACCAAGGAATTGATACGGAGATGCTTTCAGATTCGTATGGGGAGACACTTTGCTCTGGGGAACTGTGTGAACCAACTTTCAGTTGGGTTGGGTGGCTGTTTCCCTGCACAGCTGGTCACGGCCCCTTTTTGCTTTGCTGCTCTCATTGGCCCCATTGAAATCCCCACTGAACCCACTGAGATCCCCGCTGACCCCATTGGGATCCCCACTGTGATTCCCGTTGACCCCACTGGACTCCCCAGTGGCCCCACTGGGAATCCCCCCTTGTCCTCACTGGGATCCCCATGGACCCCATTGAGATCCCCAAAGCCCTCTCTGTCCCTTCCCATTCCTCCCCTCTGGTGACATACAGATAAATAGACCCTGTCATCATCCCCATCCTGCCAAGAGGAGGTGTCACCATGATTTATGGCACTATCTGCAGTGGCCGTGGTGTGCACTGGGGCTGGCAGCCAGTGCTGTGCCATAGAGGACGAGGCCACCCCAGGGACCCTAAAGGGGTTGGGGGCACCGTCGCTGCTCCTGCTCTAGGTGGGACCCTTAGATTTATTCCTTTTCAGTTCTTTTTGCCTGGCACAAGCACGATTAGCACATCAAAAGGCTGCACTGCTTTGCTTAACGATATGATATGCTTAACCGCTTCATTAATTGAATCGTGGCAGGGTTTGTTTGTTCAGGTTGGTTTCACCGTAACGAGTCTATTTTATTTTGACTGGTTTCGTATTTTGGGAGTGGTTTTGAATCCTGGCTCTGCAGTGCATCAATGGGGTTGGGCAGAAGGTCCTGGGGTTTCAATGTGAAATACCAGCTCAACATCCCAATGCCATCAATGTCCCTGAGCATCCCATTGTCATCGATGTCCCCGAGCATCCATCCCAAGGTTCTTGATATCCCTGAGCACTCCAATGCCATTGCCATCCCTGAGCATCCCAGTGCCATCCACGTCCCCGTTCTGCCCTTGTGGGGATGGATCCCACTCAGGGGCATGGAGCGGGATCAGGTACATGCTCACCACAGCACAGCAGTGTGGTTTATTGCTCTTGTTTCATCCCATTGCTGCTCTGGATTCCCTGCAGCTGCTGGGATGCTGGCCAGGCTGAGCACAGCCTGGGAATGGGAGGCACCGGGGCTGGGAGGGAGAGAATCCTTAAGGAATTCAGACAGCAAATCACTGGGATATGAAAAGAGCTGCTGATGCCTCATTAACAACTTTGAAAAGCATCCGGTGTAAAAAACACTCTGCCCTTGTATTTGGTGGTGGTTTGGTTGTTTTTTTTTGCTCATTCCTCCTCTTGTCCTTGATTAATAAGGACATTTGCATGTAAATTGGCTCCTGGCTCTTTACTCACCTGAAACTCATCCAGGCCTGCAGCCAGTGCCCTGTTAGACCTGGGCACCCATAGTATGGCATGGCATGGCTCAGCATGGCATGGCACATCAGTCTGGGACACGTATCTCTGCTTTGCCCTGCAGTGACCGACTTGAGCTACTGACACCTGCAGGGCTGGGATATGGGGCCAGGATGTAGGGCAGGGACATGCAGCCAGGACACAGGAATGGAACAAGGGGATAGGACATGGGGATAAGGCAAAGGAATGGGATGTGGGACTGGAGCATGGGGATGGGACATGGGGATGGAATATGTGGGTGGGACACAAGGATGGGACATGACACATGGCGCTGGGAAATGGGGATGGGACATGGACACAGGACACAGGGATGAAGGGGATGGTACACAAGGATGAGACATGGGGATGGGATAGAGGGATGGAAGATGGATGCGAGAGGGGCGGGACACGAGGATGGAACACAGGGATGGGACATGGGGACACAGCCAGGGAAGCCAGCAGCCCTGCAGTGCCTGCGATGCAGCGCTGCCACTGTTGTGCGTCACATGTCGGCTCTGAAATCCTATCCTGTCACACTGAGAAGTGCCTCTGAAATGCCTACTTTTCTGTTTATTGTACAAAACCATTTTACAATTGTTTGAACAAGCTCCCCTCTCTGAACCCGCTCTCCCCGGAGACTTAATTTTCAAAAACAAATGCATTCACTGAATGCATATGGAAAAGCGCCTCTCAGTTGGGCAATCCGTCTGCCTGGGTTTGATGTGTCACTCCTGCATCGTGTCACTTTTAAAGGTAACATTTTGTTAATGGAAAACACTTCGGGGCTGTTTCTTCCTCTAGCTTGGGCAGGTTTGGGGATGGGTGAATGGATGGTGTCCGTCATGTGCCATCGTAATGTCCCCATGCCACCACTGCGGTGTCACCATTAGTTTCACGCACTCCAATGCCAGCTGTCCCATCCCCAGAGCATCCATCCCCATCCCCACAGAGCTCTGGGTGCAGTGTGGCAGTGGGGATGCAGATGCCACGCGTGGGGGTGAGCCCCCATTTGTGTCACTCCCAACTTGCCATTGTGAATCAAAGGAGCTGCCACGCACGCTGCCACCCATTCTTCTCATATCACTCACGCCATTTCCATGCTACATTGTGACAATAGGGTATAATTAAGGTGTCAGCATATCATTTAGCCTTTTCAATATAAAACCAGGAGACAGGCTGGGAAATCTGTAGTCTTCTATAATGAAGAATGCAGGGGGGGAAAAAAAAATAGAGAGGAGAAAAAGAGAGGGTGAGACAAAGGGCCCTTGGTGGTGCAGGGCGCCACAGGATGTGATGGCACTGCTGGGAACCCTCTGTGCTGTAGAGGCATCCCTGGGCTCCGGGAGCATCCCTGAGCTTTGGGATTATCCATGGGACTTGGGGTTACCCATGGGCTTTGGAAACATCACTGGACTTTGGAAGCATCCCTGAGCTTTAGGAGCATCCACGGGCCTTGGGAGCATCTTTGAGCTTTGGGAGCATCCCTGAGTTTTGGGATGATCCATGAGCTTCGGTATCACTCATGGAGTTTGGGAGCATCTCTGAGCTTTGAGATCAACCACAGGATTTTGGATCATCCGTGGGCTCTGGGTGCGTCCCCTGCCTTTGTCTGCTCCGGGTGTGGGCTCATGGGGAAGTTTCTGCAAGATGGATGTGCGGCCCCGTGAATGCAGACATGTTAAATATGAGATCCTGGCAAGAGGTTTCCTTAGCAACAATAATGAAGTGAGAGAGAGAGAAAAGCTCTCATGGCTCCGTTCCCTCCTCTTGGGACTTTTTAGTGGTTTCGGGTACTTCTGATAATAGAAGTGCATTTGCAAGCACCAGGGCTGGCTGCAGTAATGGGATGCTTGCAGAAGAGACACGCACTGAGCATCACTCCATCCTCAGGGCTCTGCACCACGCAGGGAGGCTCTGCTGGCTCTGGGGACAGCCCCATTCTCATCCCATTGACCCGCCAGCCCCATTCCTCACCCTTTGGTTTTCCCAATCCCATTGCCAAGCATCACGCTGCCCTTTCCTCCTCAGCTCTCTGGATGATGGCACTGTGCCTTGAAGCACAATTACAGTAAATAAATCCGATTAGAAGTACTTTTACTACCGCATGCGTCTCATTACAATGTGCCAAAACCCCTGGCTCCTGGGAGCTCCGATATAATGAGGCCAGGATGTATGTGTGCAGGAAAAATTAATGCTTATACGAGTTAATTTGTTTTTATTAGCACGCGTCGCCAGGCAGCGTGGATGGGGACAAGGAGACGTGGGGACCTGTGTGCCATCACCGTCCTCATTGCATACCAGCTCATGATGGGGGATGTGCCAAGGCATGGGGCAATGCTGACCAGGCAGCATCTCCTCAGTGCCTCATCCTAAAAGGATGCTGGACAAGGTCACATCTCATTAACAGGCTAATTAAGAGGAATGCCATGCCTGGGGAGGTGGTGGGGTCACTGTCCCTGGGGGGGTTCAAGAACCATGGGGATGTGGCATCTGGGGACACAGTGGGCATGATGGGGGAGAGCTGGGGTTGGATTTGGTGATCCTGGAGGTTTTTTCCAACCTTAATGGTTCTATTAATGGCTCCTAAATGAGTCTATGAGTGGGTATGATGGTGATGGGTTGACAGCTGGACTTGGTCATCTTGGACATGGCATCAGTGGGGTCAGCTCGGCCTTTTGCCGGGTGGGGCAACACATTTTGCACCGTGAATAATACATACATTTGTTAAAATGAAACCAGCAGCAGATATTACATCCAGCAGCACTAAATTATGGATAGGCCTTATCCCCAACCTTTGTTTTTAATTAAAAAGCCCCTTTCGGTAATTCCATTAAGGCCGTAGCTGATGTTTTCTTTCTCTTCCCCTTCTTTCAATACCGCAATCCAACAGCATTTAGGTTGTGCTGATGAAACGTCTTTGAAGTTTCATGAATTGCTGATGTAATTGAATAAAAATAATATTATGGAGAGAGAGAGAGAGAAAGAGAGAGAGAGGCTGTTCTCTAAACCTAAATCCTAATGAAATCACCTTACTGCGCCGAGCAGAGTGACAGCGAGACTCTGGATTTGCGCATATTCCCATAATCCTAAACCCATTAGCACAGAGGCACCGTGCGAGCCACATGTTGCGGATTATGGCCCAGAAAAAGGCTCTGAGGAAATCCCAGACCTGCTCTGGGTGCTGCCCACTAACGAGCCCCCAGCCCTGCTAACGAGCCCTGAGCATCCCAACCCCGTGCCCCTTCCTCGCCCTCTGTTAGCGCGGCTCTCAGGCATTGTGTGCCCTGCAATTAAGGCCGAGGGCTTTCTAATTACTTTGCTGTGCGCTGTTATTAATGGAAATATTAATTTTACAGAAGTGCCTTTTCCACCTTTATCCTGCTCACCAAGTGCTGATGGAGGCCCTATCCTGCAGCGGCTCCAAGGATACCCTGGAATGTATTGGGAGGCTTTTTGGCTCCGTTCCCTCCATTAGGTCTAATTGCAGCTTGCACCTCACGCGCCGATGGCACCAGCGGCTTTCCGGTCTCCTGTTCTTTAATTGTAATCACCTTTAATGTATTGTACCAGCCGCTGTTAACAAAATGATAATTGCAACATCGATCTTGCAAAAATCACTGCAGAAAACACCGACTGCTGCGTGTTCACTCGGAGGTGAAGGGTAGTTTAGCAGAGCCGGGCTGTAGTCAGACATCCTGCAGCACCTGGAGGGACAGTTCTGGGCAGCAGGGCCCTGTCTGCGTGGGGAGCTCAGCCCGTGGCAAGGGGTGGTGCTGGGGTGGGAGGTGATGCTTCAGAGGGAGGTGAAACTTGGGTTAGGGATGATGCTTGGGTGGGAGATGACATTGGGTGGGAGTTGATGCTCGGGTGGGAGATGACTCTTGGATAGGAGGTGATAGTTGGGTTGGAGATGACACTTGGGTGGGAGGTGATGCTTGGACAGGAGGTAATGATTGGGTTGGAGATGATGCTTTGGTGGGAGGTGATGATTGGGTGGGAGATGATACTTGGGTGGCAGACGATGTTTGGGTTGGAGGTGATGCTTGGGTGGGAAGTGATGCTTGAATAGGAGGTGAGGTGATGCTCAGCCAGCCTCCAGCAGGGCTGGGTACCAAATCTCACCCCACACATACCCCATGATGGGGATCATGCTTGCTGGGTCAGGTAAGACCACCTCGCTTTTCCTTCCTTCCCTCTTTTCTATTTTCTTTCTTCCCAATTTAAGATCCTCTCCAGGATAATGCAATAAAGACACGAAGCACCTAATTTTCATTGGGGGACAACAGACGCAATGGTATATTTACCCAGTCATACCATTATGAAATCCTACAATTAAGGCTTCAATCAGATAAATGCAATTACATAATACCATCTTATACGATATAATTAAAAACATCTGCAATCAAACCGAAGCCGATGGTACCGTAATCCTTCATCGGCTCCGGTGGCTGCAGTGGTGGGAGATGAGTCCAGGCATGGGGCTGAGCTGCCCATGCTATGGGGACCACGGCACTGGGTTGGCTGAGGGCATTTAAGCAGGATTGCTGTGTATTCAGGGCCTTTCAAACACGAGTAATCTTCATCTGGGAGACGGAAAGTGAAATATGTTATTGCCGGCCGCAGTAAATTACCCGTGCCAGCCCTCGCGTATAAAACATTACAGTTGCTGGCCAGTGCACTTACTCACCCGCGCTGTCTGAATCCCATGATCAATTATAAAATAAAGCAGGGCTGGTCACTCCTGGAACGGTGACGATGGGGTTTGTGCGCTCACAACAGCACCAAGCAGAACCCACATCCAGAGCTGGATTGAGCCCTGAAAGCTCTCAATCCGGCCCTGAAAGCTCACAGTCTGATTGATGGCAGCAGTGCCATGGATGGGGTGCCCCACGTTCCCATGTCGGGGTGACCTCAGCACTGCAGCGCAGCAGGTGCCGGTGCCGGCGTGCCTGCTTCGTCAAGGCTAACGAGCTGCGGTGACCCTGGGGAGCTGGGGGCAGGGCGGCACCTCCGACTCATTGCTTTCCCAGGGAAGCTCTTTAAAAAGCCGAACCCCCCCCCCCCCCCCCAACCCGTAGAATAAATAAAATAAATTCCTGCAACTTTAACAATCATTGTGTTGGATTTGGGAGATGTTATTCCTAGTGACAGACAAGGGCAATTATCTGCTATCCGCCAGCAGTTTTAGCCTAATTTCATTACTGCTGTGCAATTCTTCCCGAGCCGCTAGTCTATCACTGTCTCACAGAAAGGATTAGCCGGCACTTTCTTCATCTTCAAATGAATTTTAGCTGTCATGCCCTTGATGAATAGAAGGGGAGGACTGAGAGCCCACGCCAGCAAGGGCTGCAGGGATGGGAGGTGCGGTTTGGTGCTGCTTGGTGTCATGGTGCACAAGGCTCCTGGATGGAGCCCAATGAGCTCTGCTCTTCCCAGAGGGAATTTGGGAAGGGAGAGCTGGCAGCAGGGATTCACCTGGCATCCAGGATGGATGAAAATGACAGCATCTGTAACACAATGAAATAACAACAGCCATTCTTCTCCCTCTCCCTCCTCAGAAGATGCTTATCTGTCAGTCTGGGCCACTGAGGAACAGTGAAAAGCAATTTAAACCACAGAGATAAAACCAGAGCGGATGCCACAGGGATGGGCGTCCAGGAGAGAGAATCCCATGGGGACACACAGCCCACAGCTGCCTTGATGTCCAGCTGGGGAAAGGAGACTTAGACCTGTCCCAATGGGAAGCACAAATCCATCCCAACGGGAGCCACAAACTCACACCAATAGGAACCAGACTCATCCCAATGAGAACCACACACCCCATCCCTATGGGAACAACAAACCCACCCCAATGGGATCCATAGCACAGCCTCAATGGGAACCACAGACCCATCAGGTAGGGGTCTGTGCCCACCCCTCACCCCCCAGCACTGCTTTCTTCCAGCCTCCATTACTTTGCCCATGTTAATTCGCTGCTGGCGCATCACCCCGGTGGAATATTTTAGCACCTTTAATGCAATTTCCTCCTCCCTCTGAAACACCATTTTAATACGAGGCAGCCGCACCGTCTACCTGCTCCCTAATAAACCTCTGCGGCTTTAATGAACTAAATAGCAAATTACTTTTTTATTCAAGAATGAAATTTCATCATATTCATAATTCATATTTTATTTCAGACATCTGCTGCTGATTACATTACATTTAACTAAAATTAGATGATGCTCAGAATGTAATTAAGCCCCTGCCAAATTCTCTGGCCCACCAATACCAGCCTCGCTCAGCGGGGGCCGCTTGGAACCTAATATGTAATTAGGAGCTATTTTCTAGCTGTTTTTAAAGTCTGAAAATTAGCTGCCTTTATTAATCACGCAGACAAATAGAGAGCGGAGCCAACGCTCGCCGAAACGTCTAAAAAGGATTTTTTTGTTAATTATACACCACATAGAGCTGAGACTCATTTTGAATGTTGATTTGTTGTGCACTGACATTTTGACAACTAGTTCTCAATTTGTCTGTCGTAGTTAGGCAACAACAAAGCAGACGGTAATACTTAACTTTCAAAACCTTGGGCATGGGGAGGGGATGGGGATGAGGACGGGGACACGGGCACAGCTGGCATCCAATACCCTCAAGCAGGGAAAAGTCAGGACTGGGAGCACCCATAGGTGCTGCTGGCACCCAAAGAGTGGGATGCATCCATAAGGTGGGCTGCTGGGGGGTCCCTCTTTATGTGTGATGGAGTGGGATGGGGTTAGGGCTCACCCCATGGCCGGGGGGCTCTGGAGCTGCGCGCTGACATTTCCTCTCTGTGCCTGACCCTTTTTTCCTCTGTTCTCTCTGTTATCTCAAATAATGTCACTGCCTCTTTAGCATCTATTCATCAGAGCAGAAAGAAGACACTGCTGACACGGATTAAACAAAAATACCATCTGTGCCTGGCGGGGCAGGGCAGCACCCACCGGCCCCAAAGCAACAAGCAGGGTTACCACAGGGGCAAGGGGAAAAGCTTGGAGCAGCACCCCTAAAACATGAAGGAACAGGTTTGGAAAGGGCCTTTTGCACGAAGGGGTTCCTTGTTTCTGCATCCACACACCTCCTATTGCAGGATGGAGCACAGCTCCTGCCCACCCCGGTGTTGGCTATTCAAAGCAAACCCCGGCTCATCTGTCTTTCTGCAAAGCTCATAACGTGAAAAATGAAGCTGAAGAAAAATTAGCCAAATTACCAGGCTAATCCTTCACCAGCAATCTCTGCTCTGCTGCACATCTGTAAAACGAGACGGGGGCAACATGGATGGGAAGCACTCACAGCACTGTGGGCACACAGGTACCAGGCTGGACCTGCGCACCCCATTCAGCTGAAGGGGGGTTGGGGTAGTTCCCATACCTGGAGCCCCCATAGGTAACCCCATGATGCTGATGGAGTTTAGGAGGAGGAATAAAGGGAGAGCGCGGGCACTGCTCTGCCTGCAAACGGATGTGAAATCTGTGCTTACTTCAAGCAAATTGGGATGGCTCCAGCTGCTGACTTATCAATTCTGGTCCCAGCAGCACAGGGAACGCTGAGCCCTGTGTAGGGCTGGGTGAGCAGCACCCCTGCTGTGGGGCAGCAGCAGCAGAGCTACAGGAAGCCCTGAGGGATGGTCAGACCCCTGCTCACCCCACAGCACCCACCACATCACAACACCTTCTCCACATCACCTCCAGCACGTGCTGATAAACCGGAGGTCAGCAAGGTGAGGCTGGAAGTTTGCAAACGAAAGCATTACAGGTTGCAGATCCCCACGGAGCTCCTTCTGGGTAGAGCTGAGGCCTCCAGCTCCAGCCTTGGCACAGCTGAAAGATGAGAAATGAAGCAGAGACAGAGCAGCCAGCAGGCGTGACTGCTGGTGAAGGGCTCACACAGCTCAGCAGGCCGGTAACCAAAGGAGCCCATGGCACAAGGACCCAGCCAGCACAGGGTTATTGCCATCAGATGGCTCTTTGGCAGCTGCTTTAAAGCAAAGGGGCTGCTGCTCAGATGCCTGCATCAGAAACCACCACCCCAGAACATCCCCAAGGACCAGGAGCCTCGTGCCAGGTGGCAAGTCCCCAGGAACAAGAGGCACGAGGCAGCTGGCCCACGCCTGGGGCAGACTCAGAGCTCAGTGACACTCAGCATGATGAAGATGAACCTGCCCTGTTGGCATCACACAGAGCTGGGCCACAGCCACCTCCAGGAGCTCAGCTCACAGCACACTGCAGTGCCACCAGCACAGTCAGACTGGGCACAGGGTACACCCTAAGGGGCTGCACTGCTGGTCCCTTCACACTACAGGAGTCCCAGATTTCACTGCACCGGGCTAAAGAGTTGATCCACTTAAAACACCACTTTTAATTCCGATTTAAAGCAGCAAACTGAAACTTACGTTTAGTTCTTTGCCTACCACAGGTGCGAGGCCTCCTTCTAAGGAAAGCAAAGCATCCTAATGAGGATCAACCCCCAGACGTGTTGTTTTGAAGCGAAGTTTCTTCACAGAGAACCTGGCATTCCTTTGTGCTCACGAGAAGCTACAGACACATGTAAGCAGTTAAGGAGTCAACACGCATCCAGATACTCACATTGATTACGCTGTATTAGGAAATGGTAAATTATTTATCAGGCTTTCTGACTTGTGATTAGCATCAAAAGCCGTTCTTGGATGCAAATTGGAATTGTAATTAGACATGTAGAAAACCAGCACCTGAAACCTGTTTTTATTGAAGCAGCGTAAGGTATTTTTCCCCCCTTTTGTAGCCAACGTAATTATCAAAGGCCGCTTTGCATGTATAAAATATCACTTTATTAAAACTAGACAGTTCTATGCCCTGTCAGGGAAATAAGCCTGGTCACCAGGATGCCAAGATCCTACAAGTGATAGACCTCAACTTCTCACACTCCATCTTTCATTTCATTTTCTTATCCTTGCACTGGAAGAGAAGGCACACCCACCCCATGGCTGTATTACCTGGCTCCAATGGAGTTAAGCCTTGAGCTGGTAACAGCCAACGTTTGAAGCAGACCTCACAGAAACCAGCCTGGCTACAGGACCCTGTTTATCAACCCAGACAGAAATTAAGGGAGAGGGGGGAACACAGTGACAATTTCATTAGAGTTTTGCTGCCCTTTTTTCCCATTTTAATTATCTAAGTCTTAATTAGTAACAGGTAAGAGCTCTGCTTAAATGTTTCCTCTTTGCTGTGACCTGGAGTCCAGGAGAAATAGAGACCCAAGTGTCAATCCTAGAGCTGCCAAGACACTTCTCACCCAAAAATGTCACAGCCCTCTGCACATCCGCCTCAGCAGCCTCACTGCACAGCAGCACAGGACGCCAAGGGAGACGAGAAGAGACACCACATGCATCTGAAGCAGGAGAACCCAGCAAAGTGTCATTATCCGTGCTGGAATCCAGCCCAGACCCTCTCCTCCTGCCCCTTGAGATTAACACAGCAGTTGAGTAAGTAAATTCAAACCAGGGTTTTGTCAAGAGGTTGGGTCTGACCCAGACCCAGCACAAGTACAAGCAGTCACTCCTGGATCCTCATTGAAGCCCCTCTCCCACTGACACCAGACCTGAACTCAGCTCCACACCCCCAGTGCTGGGGAGAAGCATCCAGCAGCAGGGCACAGCCAACGACCGCTCTGAGGATGCCAGGAGCTCAGCCCTGCCAGGGGTGGGAGCTTAACTCTCAGAGAGCGCGTGCAGCACTTCAGCATTTAAAGACGAGGCGGAGTGCAGGGTCACCCCGGGGGCCCCGATGTCGGTCTCCCAGCATTCAAATCCACAGGCACACAAGTCTCGCTTGGCTGCTTCCACGGCCAACGGGGTGGCATCTGCCAAGAGGAAGGCAAGAGCAGCCAGCGAGTCAGCTGGGGGACAGGAATGAGACAACCAGGGGGGGAATGCACCCTTACAGCCTTGTGCAGGGTGAGCAGGGAGCACTGACCTGGTGGCAGCAGGGTGATGCCGCAGCCGCCGCCGCCGGCCCCGGTCAGTTTGCTGTGCAGGCCGTGTGAGGCTGTCACCCGGCACAGGCGGTCCAGGGAAGGATGGCCGACCCCGATGACGTTCAGATGGTGCTGGTTAATATCAAACAGTTCCTAAAAGCAATTGCAGACACAGGAGATGACCATGCTGACAGGTATAAGGGAGAGCTCTTCCATCTCTAAGGGAGACTGAGCGAGCCCCTTGCTGGCCGTGGGAAGGGCATGAAGCCAGCACTGCTCATGGCTGCCTGTCACCCCATGCCTCCATCTATCCGGCGTCACTAAATCCAGGGGACTTCTGATGCAGCCAACTCAGAAGTGACACTGCTGGAGAGGCGACGCGGTACCCCCCTCCCCGGGCTATGAGCCAAGAGGCCTCGCAGCACTGCCAGAACCTGGCACCCAGCACAGCGGGGTCGAGAGGGACCTCACAGCTTTTGAGAGCAGCACAAGCCACGTTGTACCACGGATGTGGGGCTGAGGGACACAGGGAAGTGCTTGGTGAGCCGGGAGGAATGCTCCAGGCTGTGTCAGTCACACTGCCTGCCCTCGGGTCTCATGCCAGCACCACGCAGAACGGGGACTCTATCTGCAAGGAGATGAATTAGGCAGTTGCATGCAGAGTGCATACATCACAAGATCTGTGCTGGGTTGGACAGACGTCCATCCAGAGGCCTCTTTATATGCCTGAGCGAGGGCACAGCGCTCTCTATGATGATCCAAGACACCTGTCATCTCCTGATCCAAAGTCTGCCAGGAATCAGATGACAGCTTATGACACACTAGACTAGTTCGATGGTTCAAATACAATGCTGTCCAGAACTGCCTATTTCAGAAGCAGCCAAATATATATATATGTATATGCTGCATATAATCATCCGTGTCTCTGTGAGCTCTTCAGACTTGAAACAAACCAACGCTCAATGCAGGGATCAGCTCACTGCAATTCTGCTTCCCAGGCACCATATGCAAGACTTTATGGCACCTTTCATTGGAGGATCTCAAAGCACACCCCAGAGCATCCCATAGAAGAACTCCTCTTCCCCATGCTCCTGACAGCTCAAGTGATGTGGCACTGAGGTGGGGAGGAGCTGTCTGAAGTCATGCTGTGAACAGCCTCTGGATCTCCCCAGCTCTGCCCTCATTCCCTCACAATGGGTACCAAAATCCCACCGTTGTCTTGGTGCAAAGGGAGCAGGACTTTGCCAAAAAGAGGCCCCAGCAGCAGCTCATCCCCACACAGAGGGGAAAAGACTCTGCACATAGACCAGCCCTGCACTGCTGCCCTGTGGAGGGCTGGGACAGCAAGCCCAGAGAGGACAGCTTGCCATTCCTGCCAGTGACAACAAGGACAAGCAGAGGTCCTCACAGAGCCAAAGGAAGGATTCAGATGCTGTCAAAGAGCTGTACTGCTGGTACCAAATGGGTCCTATCCAAATCTGTTGGCACCTGGGCCAGGCCAGGCTTGGATCAGCTGGGATGCTGCCATGTTTCTTTACTCTGCAGCTGGAGGAATCAATGCTGCAGTGCTCTCAGTTCTGCAAAAAAACCCCACTTCTTCCACTTGGAAGAGTGTCTGCCCCCAGCACAGCAGCCTCTCCTCCTTCAAACAAAGCCAAGACAAATGCAGATCTTTGTATGCACCTCATGCATCAATGTCAGGTCAGCTCTGGCCATCGTTTCGTTTGTTATTCTCTGGAGCCAGGATGAGTGGTGAGCGATGGGAGCTGGCTCGTAACCAGTCCATCACAAACCAGTGGCTCCTGGGCTCTCTCCTTTTGCTTCAGACCTGGCAGTGACAGAACAGTGGCTGCACAGCGCCTGCCAGAGCCACTGTGACTGGCTGCAGTGAGGGGAGACAGTAACTCGAGGCCAAACACACTTCCTATTTCTTACTAAAGGGAAACAAAACCTCCAGGGCTCCAAATCCCCAAAGCATCAGGGCCACTCCATCCCTGTGCACTGCTGTAAAGAGGTACGAGCAGCATTTTGTCCCTTGGCTCCCAGATGGGCATTAAAAGCATCACACAGAGACCACAGTTTCACTCTGACCTGAACATTTCCTGCTATCAAATTCTTTCTTAGACCTAATGTTCTTTAAATGACATTTTGATGTTCAACAGTAACAGTGTCTAAAAATACTGGCTAACAAGCCCCTTACCTCCAGCACGGGGTAATACTCAGGTGATGGATTTGTAGGCATCGCTTCCAGAACACTTTGGCACTCCTGAGAAATTGCATCGATGGAGTCCAGCACAGGGTTCATTATAGAAGGGAACTGAAAAGCAGGGAAGGAGAGATGTGAGCAGACTGCTCACTCGACCTAATGCTACCGTGATCAAACCAGCCTTGGTCTCTTGGAGCTGGACAATTTCTTCCCCATTCAGTGTTACTTATGGACAAAAAAGCCCAGTGCAGAGCAGGCTGATGCTAAGCAGCTCACACCTGCAGAAATCAGATGAAGGAGCTATTCTTTTTGTGGCTGCAAACCTGTCACTTTTGCAGCAAACCCGGCTAATGCTGGAGAGGGAAGGAAGCTGAACTCTTGCTCCCAAAGGATCTGAGTGTAAGAGAGGAGCAAGCAGGAATGCAGCAAGCGTGAGAGAGTTCATAAGAGCTCCTGTGAGCCATGCACAAGATCTGAGCTCAAAGGGTTATGTCCCCACACCAGCTCACCACATGCCCCACCCTGCAGCCAACACGGACACCGCACCTTCAGGATCTTCTCCTTGACCCCAGCTACCAGGACCTTGGTGCTTCGTGGGACTTTGGTGTTGGTCAGCAAGATCCTCAGCGTCGGCACCCTGCAAGCAACAAGACATCCATCCCTTAGCCTTTATCCCTTCCCTATTCCCCGGCAGCTCCCAAGGCCCATCAGACAGCTGCTCCTCACCCTACCCCATAAGTCCTATCTGAGCAAGACACCCAAGACAAGGAGTCCATCAGCTTCTGGAAAGTTAAGCAGGCAATCAAGTGCTGGCTGGGTTCAGACTTCTGACTCTTAGTTATAATGAACAACAGTACCAGTGTTGTAAATAGGACTGTAATGTATTTACTGAAATCTGTTTTTCAAGGAAAAATTTTCCTTGAAAATACTATCTATGAGACCAGCCAGCAGTAGCCATTAAGTGCTAATAGAGCAATTTCATGCACTGTGAAAGATTTTAATGGAGTCAGATTATACTTGGTTGGCAGGAGGCAGAGGGAAGATTCAGGACCTGGACTTGCTCTGCAGTTTGGTTTTCACACAAGTCCTGCCACCAGGTAAGCAGAAGTTCCCCCTCCCCACAATGTCATTTGCTGCCAGGAGCAGATCCGTTCCTGCTGCCCATAATGCCATGAAATTAATATTGATCCTTTGTGCTGTATTCATCTAATGTCAGATAATGACCAAACATTTCATTGTTCTCATCCACCCCAAACCAAGACAACACTCAAACCACCCAAACCCACAGCGAGCTCTGGCTCCCCTTCCACTACACTGCCAGCAACCTCTCATCAATCTCCTGCAATGTAACATCCACCCTATGCATTTTTGACATATTCCACCCACCATATGTAAGCGTTATTTTTAAACTCCAATCTTACCTTTTTAATGATGTGATTTTTCCTGATTGGTATCTCAGGGCTCCACCTAAAGTAAAACACATGCATTGTCTGAGCACACGGCGAGCCGAGAGATAACACAGCGTCGTCAGAGACAGAAGGTCTTTCATCTTCAGAACCTCACCCAGAGCATATGACAGTAATTGCAAGAAACACCAGCTAAATGAACCATGTTCTCAGACAGCATGAATCTGCCTAACCCTGCTGACTTAATGAGAGGGTCTGGCTGGACGCAGTTAACCCAGTGCTTTTCCCTTTGCTCTCCTCTACTCCACAACTGCATTAATTTAGTATAATTATTATATATTTTTTTTTTAAAGGCAAAGAGTTTGGCCAGCATTAAATCTTCGCTGGAGAATCAAGCAGTGATTCCCTGGGGCAGAGCCAAGCACACGGGTTTCAGATTGAACTGAGCGTGTGTGCACTCATGTCAGCAGTGCAGAATTCCACCGTCCGGAAGGAATCCCTCTTTTGGCTCCTGCTTTCACCGAGGCATTGAGATTAGGTCTCATTAGAAAGATTATTACAAGAATATCTCCGCAGACACTTCCAAAAACACTTGGAAGTCTCTGCTAATTGAAATTAAATGACAGCTGTCTGACAGCATTTTTTCTCCTGTCTTATTTTTTGGGTCAGGATTCCACTTCTTTTGTTCATAGCAGAATGTCTGAAGTTTCAATACTCTGCAGCCTCTGTTCAGGGGATGCAGATCTCCAATTCTGATGCAGCAACGCCCCAGTCCCAGCCTACAGATGGAATAAATCACAGAGCAGGGTCCAAACAGGGATCTGGATTTGGGAGATGCTTCTCCCTCTGCCCTCCCTTGGTGCAGCGAGCAGCCTGTTCCACCCAGCTTCCCTACAGCAACCTCAAACAAGTCTTATTATCTGCAGAACCGCAGCCCGTGGTGTCTGCTCACTGCCTTCCACAGCTGACACACAGTCTGCAGCAGGGAACAGAAACGTGGCAGCCACTCCAGCACCTCACAGCCTCATGCTGGGGAGCAGCAAACACATACATACCCCAGGTACCAACAGCATTATCCACACCCGAGGGATTGCCGTGGATCACACGCTCCCCCTGGAAGGCCCAGCTGTTGATCAGAGTCATCTCGTCTTCTGTCCACCTGGAAGGCAAGAAAAGGACTCAAATACAAAACCAAAACCAGCAAGCAAGGAGCGACAGAAAGAAGCACATCAATGCAAGTTCAGACCCATCCACACACCCTGACATCACTCCCATGCACCTTGGCCTGAGATCCTGCTTTGCTGACACACAAGACAGCAAATACAGCGAGAAGAGAGCACTACAAGTTGCATTTCACACGTGCAACTCCAGCCTCTTAATTACCAGCTGCTCAGCTGCAGAAGCCTCATAAATTGGGTCAAAAGATGCTGGTAGGACTGATTTAGTAGCTCCAGCAAAGACTTTTGATTTTTAGGGATTAAGTCCTAACACTTGCAGGCACGCTGGGTGCTGGCACTTAAAACACAAAAGGGAACCAAATGCTGAACTTCGAGGTGTTATGCTATAAAACACAGGAACGGGGCTTTCTGTTGCCTTAAAAGCAGTCACACGTTGGTAAGTGCTTTGAGAGTTTAAATGCTGGCACAAAGGGCTCGGTGCTGGGTCACACTTAGCAAGGATCAAGGCCCCTGACTGAACATACTAATTAACAGACTGCAGCAGCACAAAAAGCAAACACAGAGCTGCCAGTTACCAAGCACTCACTGGCTGCAGCTTTACCACAATATCTTCTCAAAAGCCCACAGCTCTGGGTCTGCCCGTGCAAGGCAGCACCCACGTAAGCACAGTCCAGAATTGAGCAGTTTTCAATGTCTGCCTCTGACTCTGATGTAAATGGCCACCAGCCTGGGGATCCCACTGTAACACTTGGGCTCTGCAGCCCACAAACACCTTCCAAGCTGCTGTAAGGATGGCACGACGCATAGGAGCATCAGATATCCCAGCAGCAGCGATGTCCTGCTGAGACCAAAGCTGATGCTTGGTGCACTAAGAACCCAAATTCAACAGGTTCTTTGGATATGGGGCCCCAAATAGGAACAAAGCAACAGAGGGACAGATTTGAGATGAACATGAAGCAATAAGGGGAAGAGTTACCGACCAGTGCTAAGGCAGGGCAGGAATTACAAGAGCCACCTGCTACCTGGAAGCCTCTTAACAGAGCTCCCCCATTTTCCCAGGCCGCAGCTGAACATCTTTATCCATCTCCACACTTGTTTAATTTCACTTGCCAATATTTAATCTGTGAAGCATTCAGGAAAACAGCTCGCACCGCCGCTCCTCAAAATAGAAGCGCAGTTTGCTGTAAACCACTTGTTTTTAATCCTCTTTGAGAGGCTGCGATTCTTCTCTACACAGGAGTCATTATATCACGCTGTTCTTTTCTTGCGATGTTAAGCAAAAAACCTTCTGAAGTCTGACACCCCCATCTCTCACCCCTCCGCGTGCCAGCTGGAAGGAAAGAAATCACGCTGTATTCAAGCTGAAGCTAAAGAAGTGAGAGCAGGGAATGAAGACATCCACGCTGCTTGCTGGCTGCTTCAGAACTGGCCTTTCATTTCTGACTACAGGGAGATCTGCCCTGATTGCTGCTCACTAATGGCTCCACTTGAATGTGGTTCTGGGTCCGACTGCTATGTTGGGTTCTGAAGCAGAACACAGCCATCCCCTCTCGCTGTCTCACTTTCAGGCCCACACAAAATCCACAGCAAGGCAACTGTAAAAGGTTGCACCTGGCAGGCAGTGAACAATGGAGGGTTCTGCAGCTCCAGCTGTGATATGCATCTTTAAACAGAGCCTCCTTAGACACACAGCAGAGCAGACCAGTTTTTCAAGCTTGAGCTCCAATGGAAAGCAAGGCAGGGCGGAGGGAAAGAAACTCCTTTTCAGCAGCCACTGATAAAGGGGAAATTCAGGCAGGAAATCAGAAGGAAATGGACCACATGAAGGAAAATATATATATATCCACATGAAAACACAGGAGAAAAAATAAGACACAAAGATTCCTGGAGGACTCAAAGTAAAACCTAAAAGATGATCGTAGAGAAGAAACTGAGGTTAAAAAAATAGATCTATCTATCATATTAAAGAGCTTGCGTTATTTTCATGACAAAATAAAGCTGTCTGTATCTTACAAAGCAGACAGGGGGGAGAATGTGCGAGTATCACCAAATCTCTGCATCCAGTTGCTTTTGTCAGAAGGAATGAATTGCAAACAGGGCACAACTCTGCTGCTGGGAGGACAGGCAGCAATGGGAGGGGAAGGGAAAGGAGCTGGGTTAAGGGTGCCACTGTCACAACTAGAATCTAAGCCCAGCTTAGAGACAGAGAGACCAAGAGAAGTGCTGGAATTTGCTAAGAAAACACAGGGCACAGCAGTCACAAACAGAACCCTCCCCCCAGCCCTAAAGTGTGTATTGAAGGCAGGGAAGCTTCTTGGAGGCATTACCTGGCTGTGGCCTCCCCATCTTTCAGAGGGCAGGAGATGGCTCTGCAGGCATACAGCAATGCTGCCGCCAAGCACACAGCATAGGCAGCACTAGAGCCCAGCCCAGCTCCTGTAGGCAGCTCAGACCACACTGTTATGTCCACGCTGGGAACATCTCTGAAACACAAACACAAAGGCGGTAACGGTGACCTCAAATTCCATCTTGAAACATTTCAATGGCAAAAAAAAGATGCGGATGGGGACAGATCACAAGAGAAGCTGGCTGAAAACTGGCAACATCAGCACACGCAGAACACATCCAACGCACAGGGGCTTCAGTCAGCACAGCTGAGTAGCCTCACTAAGCCATTGTGCTAGAACAAAGCCTTGCTGAATTGGATCTATGATTAGCACAGCTTGTCAAGCTGCTAGCGGGGGCACTTTGTAACTAAGCATTTGGGTAGCACCATAAAAAGACCCTTCAAAGACTTGAAAATATGCTTTTATATGTATTTCTAAATAAAGTCCAAGTATTGCAAATCCACAACTGTATCACTGCATCTACTGGAGCAAGATGAAGGTCACTGAGACACATCTGTGTCCATCATGTGCACCTGTCCTACACTGCACTTGTCTGGGTTATAACAGCCCTGAGCTGTAGTTACCCCAAATTCTCAAGTTCTGAAGGAGATTCAGCCCCACAAAAGGAACCAGACACTGAATTCACAGCTCATCTCCACAGACGTTCTTCTATCCTAATGTAACCTGCTGGGCCAGAACAGATGTCCATCTATCTGCTTGTATTGACTGTACAGGAAAGGTACAGAGATTGAAGCAGCTCAAAGTCAGGTGCTTAAGTGAGAGCAGACAATCCCTACCTGCTTGGGGCATCCCATCCCCCACACATTGCTCAGAGCTCTGAGAGAGTCCCCTGAGGCACAGAACCGAAATAAAGCACCATTCCCTTCCATTTCTTCTTTTGCATCAGATATTTGCTTTCTCCTTGTAACCTTGTGGAAGCAATTAAAGATGAACACTCGAGTCAGCACGTTTATTCTGGGGCAAGAGGAGAACCTTACCCATACTTAGCTGAAACAGCCAGACACATATAAAGAAAGGCAAGAACTGCAAGGCTGTCAGGAGCTGAAGCATCGGCAGCGATTCCAGCAAACTCTTTCAACATATCCAGCTGTTCTACGCTGGGGGACTTTGATTCATCAAAGTCAGCTACGGAGGCAAGCAGGGGAGAGAACGTCAACACTTGGAAAGCAGAAAACTGATCAGCTTGAAAGAACAACATCTGTTATATGAGACAGAGACTCTGCGAGCTACATTTATATCCCATCTACAAACCTTCCAGCTCAAAGAAGAGTGGGTGCCCCATTAGAGCACCCCAAGGGCCCCACTCAGCCTCTTGGCAAAGAACCTTTTGCTGATATCCAATTGAGTGATATAACAAAAGCAACCTGGGCATCCTCAAACTGCAATGCAGAGTGGTTTGAGCTGGGAGGGCCCCCCCAGAGCCCATGTGTCCCCACTGCCTGCAGTGCTCAGGGACCCCCCCAGCCCCATCAGTGCTCACAGCCCCATCCCTTGAGCTGTCAGTGTCGGTCCCACCTGTGACGCGGCCCCTCAATGCGCTGAGCTCGGCCAGGCCCCATTCCCTCCTCACACTGACACCGGGCAGATGGACTCGGAGCCGCTCTCCATCTCCAGGCCTCAGCCGTAGGAAGGTGCGTAGGCCCAACGCCACAGCCAGGGCGGCCTGAGGGAGAAACAGGGCGGTTAGCGGGGCTATAACACCCCAATGAGCGATATAACGATATGACCTTTACCTTGCCGTGCACCACAGCGTGCTCCCCGTGCAGAATCACCTTCCCCGGGGCAGACACGAGCAGCCCGAGCTCCATCATCACCACAGCGCTGCGGCCTACAAGGCTCCCGCTCCGCCAGCTGCCACGCGGAGTGACGGCGCTATTAACCAATAGCAGCCTCACCCCGCCTCACCTTCCTCAGCTCGCACCAATCGTTGAGCTCCGCTCGGGGGCGGGATTTAGGAGAGGCCAATCGGAGAGAGGCAGAGCGGAGTGGCGAGGCGATGGGGTGACTTGGGGGTACGGCGGCCGGGAGGGATGATACGGAGGGCGGCAGGGCTGGGCCTCGGTAGGACCGTATGGGGGGTAACGGGGAGAGGACACGGGGATGAGGCGGGCAGGTGAGTGTGGGAACGGGGCGAGGGGGTCCCTAAGGGGCTGGGTGGCATTGGGCCTCAGGGATGTGCTCCTTTAAGGCCTAGGTCCCCACAGGGCCTGTACAACCCCAGGGCTCTTTAGGGCCTGTATCCCCCTCAGGGCCCATATCCCCCTCAGGGCCCATATCCCCCTCAGGGCCCATATCCCCCTCAGTGCCCATATCCCCCTCAGGGCCCATATCCCCCTTAGGGCCTGAATCCCCCTCAGTGCCCATATCCCCCTCAGTGCCCATATCCCCCTCATCCCTGTGTCTCCCCACAGCTCTGAGCGAGGCCCTCGCATCACCCGCACCCCCAGAATCTACACGAGAACGGGAGATGAAGGTAAGGCTCTGCCAAGGCTTTGGTTGGAGGTAATGGGGAGCACAACTGCTGACCTCCACCTTTGGATCTTCTTAAAGGTTTCTCCAGCACCTTCACTGGGGAGAGGAGGCCGAAGGGTGATCGGATCTTTGAAGCTCTGGGGACGACGGATGAGCTGAGCTCTGCCATCGGGTGAGCCCTGATACCCACTGTTGCTCAGGGTATAACACACACTGAGCCATAGCTTTGCTCACAGCTAACACTGCTTCTCCGCCCACAGGCTTGCTAGTGAGCTGAGCAGCGAGAAGGGCCATGCATTTGTTGAACAGCTTCACAAGGTGGGTGTTGATGACAGGCCTGACCCGCTGTGCTCGTTGCATGTGTTCTTAAATACTCCTGTTGACACATAGGAGTTGAATTAACGTAGTGGTGCATGTTAAAATAGCATCTAGACTCTATGCTATGATTACACTCCAAGAAATGAACTTTCTTAGCCATTTAAGGATGCTGGTAGATCAGGTGGGTTAGTTATGGGCAGACAGATGTATCTGGATGTACCCAGATCTGTTTCTCCACACAGTCACAGATGTGAGTTAAGTTTTTCATGTAGCCTCAGTTTTGCAATGGGACTGTAACCACGTGGGTGTGATGGTGGGACACAGCTCACACTGTAGCAGTGTGTGGGTTATATTATTTAGCTTTGCTATGCACAGGAACTCAAAAGGATCTAATTAGAGATCATATAAAGCTTTACTAAGTTGCCCCTGAAATATCCTAGGCAATGGAGAGATGCTTCTCTTGGAAACAGATGTGCTATCAAGCCAGCATTGTCTCCAGCTGTTTGTCACTGCTTTTCCTTTGGAGGTTACTGCTTTGGTGTTCTACAAGCAAAGGGATTATATGAGCACATCTCGGCCTGCTCTCTGCACTGTCAGCCAGGATGGCTTAATGTGCCAGTGAAAACGAGTGCATGCAGTAATCTGGCTTCTCATAAAGCAATTAGGGAGCACTTATCTGATCCCTCCTGCCAGCAGGCTGGGGATGATGAACAACAAGGGTAGGATCTTCTTTAATCAGCACAACCAGCTGTCACCTCCCAGAGCTTGCTGCGGTTGTACTGGAGCATCAAGGGATAATGAAATCACTTCTTATTTTTGTCCTGATTGCCACATCTAGGTCCAGTGTATGCTGCAGGATGTGGGCTCCAACATCGCAACGCCTCTCTCCTCAGCCAGGGATGCTCACTTAAGTAAGCTTCAACAGGTCCTTTCCTGGGATAACAGTTCTTGCATCCCATGCTGGCATTGGGAAGGCGCTCCCTGCGTGTGATAGTCAGAGCTGCCCAAGGGCTGCTTCATACCATGTGTGTGGGTGCTGAATGAGCAGCACGTGGTCTCACAAGCTGCTGCTGCTGCATCTGTGTGATGAGTGTAAGCTGCCCTGGGGCACTGCCCCAGAATTGACACAGCTGCCGAATGGGGAGCTGGACTTGCTCCAGCAAGATAATTTTCTTGGGGATGTGTTCTTACAACTTGCTGCTCTAAAGAAACGTGCAAGTAGAGCCCTATCTGTAGGCTGAATGACTTCTACATTTCTTGTAGTTGACTTTTCTTTTCTCTCTGTAGAAAGAACATCTTTTAGTGAGGAGCCTGTGCTGGAGCTGGAGAAGTGGATTGACAGATACTCAGAGCAGCTTCCTCCGCTTAGAGCTTTCATCTTGCCAGTAGGTACAGCTTATACCACTTACTGACAGGAGAAGGTTGGCCTTGTTAGGGTAAATCTGCTTTGCTGTTTGCCTTGGGAGCTGGGGGAAAACAAGCTGTTATTTCTGCGGACAAATACCAAGGAAAGCAGAGAGAAGGAGCAGGTCAAGTTAAATTTCTCCATCCTTCTGCCACAATGCAGTTGTGCATGTGTGAGATGTGATAAGCTTTGCTGCAATTACACAGTGTGGTGGATGGTTATCTGTTGTTAGCAGACGCTGATGTGCTGTTTCATTGTTGTTTCAGTCGGGAGGTAAAAGCAGTGCTGCTCTCCATTTCTCCCGAGCTGTCTGTCGCAGAGCTGAGAGGTGGTGAGTGTTGGCTGTTTGTGTAACTGAATATAAAGGGTAGAAGATGATCGTGCTGTTACGACAAGAGCAAATGTGTCACAACCAGAGCAACCAACCATAGCTGTTCTGTGCTCAGCTCTGCATGGTTGTGTTAGTCAAATTCCTAGAGTGCAGTCAGCAAAAAAAACAAGTCTCTCTTTCCTCCCCTGGACCGGTTCATATGAGTTAAGAACTTCAGAAAGGACAGGTTTATGTTGAGGTGCATTTGTGTATTTGGCCAGCATCTAGTTTGCTGGGCATAGTTTATAGTTGAGAACACATGGAAGCTGGGGCACTGGCAGGCAGAATGTGGTGAGGTCTGGTGCTCCTGAATGCTCAGTTAAATACACTGAAACTCTCCTTTTCTTGCCTAGTGTGGTTCCCTTAGTACAAGCAGGGGAAGCAGATCCAAACGTGGCCAAATACTTAAACAGGTAAAGAAATCCATCTTCTTTTTCTGTACTTCTGAAGTGTTGCTCCTTCACTCTCACTGTTAAACTGTGGGGTTTTGCCTTTGAAGGAGCTTACCCTCTAGATTAAGCCTGTAAATGTCTGCAGAGACTCCTGGGGTGCTGAGGGGCAGCCACTTCACTTTCTTCTTCAAGATGGGAATCACTTCTTGCGTGGATTCTCTGCCTTGCTTTACTTCCAGTTCTTGTGCTGTAATGGAATGCACTTTGTTGCACAGCTGCATGCTGCTGGGTACACCTGATGTGAGTAGCAGTTTCATTGCTTTCCCTTTGGTTTCCAGACTGAGCGACTACCTCTTCGTTTTGGCACGTTATGCTGCAATGAAGGAAGGGAAGGAAGAGAAAATATATACAAAGCCAGAACAGTTATGACTGGGAGCTGGGATGTTTGTCTTGTAGATCTTGAAAAGCTAAATCCAGCAGAGCGCATTCCCCAGGCATGGATGAGAAAGAGAGCAAGCCCGAATTGGGGATGAGCTGCCAAAGCCTTCCAGTTAACATGATCAGGTGTGAGGAACACAGCTGTTCTGTTCACTAGGCCTTGTAGTAACACAGTGGTGTTGGTTTCAGTGTTACTCTTTGCCCTGGATCAGTGCTGGGACAAGAGACTTATAATAACTCCAGCTGATTTCTGGAGTTGTCTTAATTTCCCTGGTCAGTGGCAGGTTCTGTGGAAAGGCTCTGACAGGGCTCTGAGGTATGAAGAAAAGAAAACAATCAGCTTCCCTTTGTAAGTCATAATGCTCATACAGAACAGGTGCTGTGCTGAGATTCAGGAACTCTGTCCGCAAGCTTTGAAATAATAAATGTGATTTACTCGTACCAAAGGGCCCTTAACTGTCATGCTTTAATACTGAGCCCAGCTTGCTTTTCTTTTTTAAGTTGCTTTCAATCCATCAGCCCCGGCTGAAGCTGAGCTGTGTAGATTTACAGGAACACACTTAGAATTCTTTGGCTCTGGCTGTCTCTCTTTATGCATGTGAAAAATATGTCTGCGCTGACAATCCCACACATCCTCCGCCAGGAACAGGCTTGTGTAGGACAGGGATTAAAAGAGGAAGGAGCCAAATCCTACAGGTCGTGTGCAGGCAAGATCTGCTTAGTTACCTGGGGTTAACTCCCTGCAGGGTGTAGCTGAGAGACCCCTTGGGAACAGCTCGGTCAGCATCCCCCTTTGGCTGCAGAAATTAGTTTGAGTCCAGTTATCAAATACATCAGTCAGGTCTAGTTTGCACATAGAGGGGTTGTGATGAGCAGGAGGAACACGGAGCTTCTTCAGCTGATGCAGTAAGAGGTGAACAAGAGGCCAAGAGCTACAGGTGTTCCTATCTCAGACCTGAAGAGTTTCACTCCCATGGAGCTTTCAGCAGAAAGCAGTGGAAGGTGTCCTAACACTTGGAGCTCCTGCAAACATCACAGTACTATTTCCAACACAGAAGACATCCTCACCAAGGTCAGTTGACAGCTTCATCCTGCAGAACAGCTGCATGCTTTGTTGCACTGTTTTTCTTCACTTGCCCCTTTTGGGCAAATTTAATTGTATCATTTTCCTTTAGTACAAGCTTAACAGCCTGATTTTCTTACTGGAAGAAAAAGCCGCCTTCAAGTGAACTGACAGAGCAAGCTAAGGAATATTTAGGGATCTTAGGCTCTTTTGGAAGCTCTTTCAGCTTCCTGATGGATTGGACTGCCAAAAAACATACCCAGTGTGTAAACAAGTGCGTTACAGCCAAGTGAATGCATTGACACCCTGGCTATTCTGTATACAGAGCGAGTAGCAGGCATTACAGTTGAAGTCCAAGTCTCTTAGGGCTTGGTCATCTGGAAGGATACGTGAGACATGTTGGCTTCAGTCTTCTGCTTGTAAGGACACAGGGCTGCAAGGTGATTGCATGGGTTAAGAGTGCTTGTCCTGCTGTCAGGTTGGCACTTTTGGAGGTGGGAGCTTTTAAGTCACACAGTTTCCACTGCTCCATTCTTTTAAGTAGGAACAACTTTGAAGCTGCTCCCCAAAAGAGGCTGTGTCTTTTGTGTTAACCTCTTAGTCAGAGCGGGGTCAGCGTGAAGAACACCCAGCACTAACAGACACCGCTGTCTCATTATTCACCTTTCTTTTTCTTTTTAAAACCCACATATTTCATGGCTATTGTTAATGCACATTTTTCACAGGGTAATTTTCCAAGCCTTAGCCTGTAACACATCCCAATGACAAATGCTCTTGATTTGGACTGTACCGTCAGCTGCAATGTCACATCAGACATTTCCTCAATGCCTGTTCCAGACAGACCATCCAGTTTTATGATGGCTCTGTCTCGGTGATCACTATTGAACCTTAAGAATCCGGAGGCTTTTCAAGTTTAATTGAATAAAATTCTTTGCGATATAAATTCTTCATGAATGCTGGATAAATCAGCTGCACGATGGATTTATAGTATTCCCCTTTTTTTTTTTTCCAGCTGGGGGGAAAGAAATCTCACTACTGTTTTGGGACCAAAGCTGGTATTGTTTTGAGTGCAAGGAGGAATAAATTTAGCTACCACACGCTCTTAGAACGATGTAGGGATTAAATTTATTAGGGCTCACTCAGCTTCCAGCTCTTTGTACCCAAAAGGGTCTGTGCAATTGTTTCTGCACGGCTGAAGCTGAGGGATGCTGGTGTGTGGGGTGCCTCTGTTTTCCAGATCAACTGGCACAGGGGCCAATGCTTAAATGTAGGCGGTAGGAGAACTCAGGCTGAGAGCAATCCCAGCCCCATGGGCAGCTACAGCTCAGCAGACCTGAGCTCTGCAGGGACCATGCTTGGCCCATGGTGAGTTTACAACCTACAGTGTTTGCTCGGTGCTTTAGCACCAGGTTGTACAGCACTTGCCTGTATCAAAGGGGCTGCTGGCCATTATGTTGCAGGAAGGGACACAGGAACTTTTGCACCAGCTTCTAGTGTGGCCAAACTGGCAGCTGCTAGCACTCAGGGCAGCAAACAGGAATGCCTCAGAGCCTAGCAAGAGAAGGGACAGGTGAGCAAAGAATCACTGCAATTAAATACAGGCTTTAAAACTAGTAAAGTGTTGGTGCTGGGTTTGGTTTTTCCAAGTCCTTCAGTCCCACCCAACAAATGCAGCCATACAACATAGGGATTCCAGTGCCTGCACCTCATTAATATAAAGGGAGAAAGGCAGATGCTGTGTCCGTGCTGACCGTCTGCAGAGCCCAGACACATTCCTGCCTAGCAGGGTTCCTTATTTATGATTACATTGGAACTGCCAGCAGAGACATATGTTGCTAAGGGTCGTTTATTCTTGTTTGTAAAATGTATGGCTGCTCCTAGCTTCCATACTGTCAAAACTGGAAGAACTGGTCCCAAAATCTCTTGCTGCATGATTGGATGAGACGCCTGTACATCTGTTAACGCTGTAGGAGCTGTAAAATGAAATAAGTTTCACTATAACTCAAGCACCTCTATTACCACCACAACGTGCAAAGCAGCAGAGCCGGCTGCTGCTCTTGCAGAAATGACACAAACATACATTTTGCCAAGTTTGGATGTAAATTTAGACGAGGCAGCATTCCCTCTGCTAACACAGAGAAGGAAGGGCTGAGTATGTGTGAGCCCCCACCTGAGGGCTGCGCTGGGGCTGCATACAATCACACTGTGCTGCTCCTGTCAAGCTGGAGGTACAAAAGGGGCCACCTCTGCCATTGGGTCGAGCCCTCTGCTCCTGAAATACTCATCTGGAAGGAGCCAAAACTAAGCTCTAGAAATCCTTCATCTTGTGCTGCAATGAGCAGACACAGCACATCCACCTGAACACACAACCAGAGCACAGTGCTATCAAATGGAGAAACCACTGGGCTGCAGTGCAAGTTGTGGACTTGGGATGCAAGGAGCAGCAAGAAGAGCTCTCTGCTCCCAAAACATGCCCTTGTTTGATGCAGGGGGACCCCAGCACAACTCCAGGTCTATCAATCCAGCTCTGCTCCACACCCCACATGCACAGTCCCAGCACTTCACCGTGTACAGAACCAGCCCCTACAAGCTCCTGCTCACTTCTCAGTGCTGGAGAAGCAGGCATTTTACAGGCATTTTGCAGGCCTGGCTGTCTGCTGCCAGCTTTCTGCCTTCTCAGCATCTGCTGCGAGATTTCTTTTTGCCGTTTCTGATGGTGCCATATGCCTCAGTGTCAAAACAATGGTGCTTGCACACTGACTAGGAGCCCTGGGCCACGCTCCCACCGAGCCCTCGCCCCAGCTGAGTCCCAGCACCCACAGGGCTGCCCCAAGCACTGCAAAGGAGCAGGACCAGCAGACACGGCTCTTTGCGATGTGAAGGGCCCCACAAGCACCTGCTTACACCGAGGACAACAAATCCCACTTAAGGGTTATCACAGCACCCTGAAAGACTGCACAGTGTTTTTCCAGCCATATTCTACTACACAAATCCTGCCCCAAGGAACCCCGGCCAGGTCTCTTCAGGCTCACAGTTGCCCATGGTCACATAGGTAGTGCCCCAGGGAGCCCAGCTCAGGGCTGATAGAGCACATGTGCCAGGAACCAGCCTGACTTGGGATCCCCAGGCACCCAGCAGCCTCCATGCCCACCCCACAACCTGCTGGCAGAGGAACCGATGCCCCAAAACTCTGCTCCCACCCTACACATAACACACCCTGTGGTTTCCCTACCCCTTGGGAAAGGAAGAAGAACCATCCAATCATCATACCAGGTTTATTTCTTTCCTGCATTGCTTATACAAGGGATGTACCAAGGTCTCCACAGCAGCAAGTCTCCTATAGAAAAAATAGTCATTAATCTCCCGTGGCAAAGCCATCCCTGTCCTACAAAGGACACCCGTGCAGAATACAGCAGTGCAGGCAGGGAATGGCACTCAGCCTTCTGCTCAGCTGAAATCGTATTAAAGACTCGGTTGTACAGGAGTCAGCTACTGAAAAGAAATGTTATTGTTGCACACACGGTCACCAGGGTGCTTACTACACAATCACGTTTGATCCGCTAGCTACAAAATTGGATGTAGTGTCTGGTAGTGCAATATTGGTTGGGAGGGACCTGGTTAAGGGAGCATTAAGATCTCTAGGAATCGTCCTCCTGAGGAATGAAGGGGGGGGCGGGGGGGGAAAGAAAAGGGGAAAAACGATTTCACTTCATTGTGTTCAAAGCATTTCACTCTACCATCACTGTGCTCCTAGAGAAAGGGATCCTGTGTTATACAAGGAATGGTACAACTCAGAGCCTAAGCCTCTCAGCTACACAGTTAACAGCCCAATGCTGAAATGCTCTTTAAGTAAGAAACAACAACATAAAAACAACCCCAAACAAGTTGTTTTTTTTTTTTACCATCATCTTTTATCTTCTTTGGACTTGAATTCTCGGAATGCAGACGGTTGTGTCCTCGCTAACATTTCCAATCACTCCTGCTTTATATTACTGAGATGATTAAGAAAAAGGACTTGACGCTGCTTTCCAGATGCATTTCCAGGCATCTCCATTTGCTCTGAAAAAATCTGTTAATGCCACATAGAGCAGAGAAAGACGAAGCAAAAGGGCATTTCTGTGCTCTGTGTCGAATGCTGCCGTGTGTTTTCTGGCCTGATGTGCAGCAAATAGTGGTTAGGGTGATTAAGAGGAACCTCTCTCTGTGCTTTGCTGAGCACACCTGGGGAGAGGAAGATGAAGCTGCAGAGATACAACAGATGAGGCTCTGGATATCAGTGGGAACACCAGGAAGGCTCCACACCTTCTCAACACACACACACACACACACACACACACACACACACACACACACTCACACCCTTTCTTTCACACAAAAAAAAACCCTATAAAAGCTGCCTGTTACAGGCAAACATCAGCTTGTAAAAATAAGGCCAGAAAGAGGCAAAGCAACTAAAACAAAGACTTTGGCAACAAAGCGAACGTGGCTGTTACACGCAGGCCAAGTCTGGGTTCACAACAGCACATCCCCCCTAACAAAAGAGATTGCAGACAAAGTGAAACTTCCAATCCAAGTAGAGAAGCTTTGCCAGCAGAGGTTTCCAGAGGGCTCTGGGCAGCCTGACACATTCCCCTTCCATAAAGCACACAGGGGGCACCGGTCCCACTGCAGCACTCTCTGCTGGGGAGCGAGGGCTGCCCAAGCTGTGTGCCAGCTTGCAGCTAAATAAAATTAAACCTTTTCTGCTCCCAAACAAATTCCAACAACCCCTTTTGTCCAAATCACAGCTCGAGCAAGAGCTTGGCAGGGGCACAGCTGGCTCAGCACGCTGACCCCCAACGCCTGCTGCTTGAGCCCTTAACCTACAGTGCTCCAAAGCCTTCCTGAGTATGGCAGGGTCCATCTGCTTGCATTTAACCTGCTGCTTCTCAAGTCTGGGCTAGTGGTTCATTCTCTGAGACAAATGTAAGGGCCTTGCATGGATTAAGTGCATCAGGAAGCCCCCACGTGTTACCTGACCTGAGTAATGAGTGCCTGTTTGTGGCACGTCCAGCACTGCAGCTTTGTGCTTGTCTCCTTGTGGGCTCGGTCCCATTTCTGCCTTTGTGCAGCTTTTCACTGATCGGCTTCCACCCAGTAAGAAACCAGACCATCTCCTGGGAAAGGAAAAAGAAATACTCCTGCAGAGACAGCCGCCCGCTGAGGGTATGACGGTCACTAATCTGACTGGCACTTTTAATGTTCTTTTTATGCTCCCCCGGGGTTTGCTTTTAAAGATGATTTACGTGGGTGTCAAGTGAAGAGTATTGGATCGGGCCCATCGCCTCCTTCGTCCTGGAGAAGTGCCCAAGAAGAGCCAGCCCTGTCTGGCCCAGAAGCTCTTCCCTGTAAACCTCTATGATCAGCTGCATCTCTCCAGCCCTCGAGTGAGCAGTCAGCTCCCACGGAGCCGATGTGCTCTGTGCATGAAGGCCTCCACCTCCAGCAGCAGTCAGCAGCTCTGAGAGCCCCTGTTGTGGAGTCCAGGGCCATGGCAACTAAGATAACTCGAAGCCAGTGTTCATGCTGATGGCATAGCGCAGCTTCTCCCTCAGAATGCTCTTCTTGCTGTAGTTGGGAAGCTTGAGGAGGTTGAAACACGTGGAGGAGGTTGGGAGGCGCCCACCTGGCTCTTTCTTGCGGATGGTGAAGAAGCCCCGTAGCACACTGCCCAGTGTGTCACCGGTGTCCTGGAACAGGGCAGAAATGCTGAGCTCATTTGGCACATATATAAAAGGCAAAGACGTGCTAACAGAGTTGGCAATAGTGAGAATCAGATCCTAAAACCCTGTCCCCCATAGCTGCTAGCAGTCAGCTGCTTTTAACTCCAAGTGCCATTACACATGTAGGGAACAGGATCTGAAGCATGAGGAGGATATGTGTGAGGAGAAAGCACAACTCAGTAGATAAGCATGAAGAGCCCAGCTGCTGCTGTGCTGGGAAGGAGGGAGGTACAGCCACATGCATTCTGTTAGTGGAAGGCTGTTTTCACCTTCATCTGTAGAATATACATCTTTATAGTTTAGTTTCCTGGTTGGATAGAGATGAGGAAGCTGGGCAGGGAAAGAGGCCTGCCGGAATGCAAGGAATGCATGAGAGACGCCTACCTGGTCATCAGAGACTTCCACACAACGAATGGAAAATGGAGGCTTGAGGTAGGCAAAGCCCAGAAGTGGAGGCCTAGAGCAGCTGGTAACAAACTGAAAAAGTGATGGACAGTGAAAGACAGCAGCAGTGAGAGCAGCCTGGCTGTAACAGACACGTGGCTAATGCAGTCACAGCAAACAGCTGCTTAGACTGGCATCTGAGCACCCCACCGTACGATACTGCTGGGCTTTGTGCTCAGCTCTTCTAGCCTTTGAAAACTGCCATCCATGCAGCACTATTCATGTTAACAAAAGAGCATTTATAGAACCCTGCTTCCAGGGCATCCCCCACCAGGGGAGCAGGGTGTAGATTTTAAGGCACTCAGCGTTCTGATATTCTTTCTATTGGGGCAGAAAACACGTAACAGGAGGAGAACTGCACTGACCCAACTACCCTGAATTCCAGATTGGGCTGAAGAGACTGCACTTACCTTCAGAAACATGGCTCTCTCCTCAGGGCTGAAGTCATTAGCTAGGATGTCCCACAGCCAGATAATGACCCGATGACTCCCATGGAAACCCCCATAGTACACTGTGTGTTTTCTGGGGAGAAAAAGGTTGTGACAGGTTTGCATCCCACTGCAGTAGCAGGGTCACAGCTGCCAGCACACAGGTGCTGGGAGGATCAATACTGCTACCACGAGTCAGAGTTCTCTACTATAGCAAACTGCCAGCACAGAGCCCCACAAATGCTTACTGGGTGCTTAATCAGAGGAAAGGAAAGGACAGAAATTCTGCTCTTGGAAACCACTGCATACCAGTGGAGGAAGGGACCCTTTACATTCATTAATACTTCATCCAGATTAGCTTTAAGGAACTTGCTATTCATTCCATTTGCTTCTATCTGCTTGTAATTCCCATAAGGATGAACAGATAGCTGGGAAAGGCTCAGTCTCCTGCAAACCTCTATAGAACCACACAGTAACACAGTTTGTTTTGCTGAATGAAAAAAAACAGCAGACTCAGCTGGTCACTTACTTTAAGTCCTCGAGGTCAATCTCAGCGTTGTCACCAGAGATCAGTCGCTGCAGCTCTGGTGCAGAGAACATACGAATCCACTCAGGCTTAATGATCGACCTGAATCCGCTGATGAGCGCTGCTGTCTGACTCTTGATCTGCGTGTGCATCCGGAAGTGAGCCATGAGATGGATGTAGCTGATCCTGTGTACGAGAGGGAAGGTGGCAGCCAATGAGCCAGAGCAGCAAGAGAGATCCACCTCAGACTATGAAATACTCTGCTGTGATGAAAATACAGGCCTGTTTTCCAGTTCCTTAAGAATGAACAGATCATGCTCTGCAGGGCTCTCGCTACACCTGGAATTAACACACTAAGAACACTGAGGAGATGTTCATCTTCACCCTAGTTGTGCAGAAGGAGAGGTGCACTGCTCATCAGCTCCAAGGCAGACACCACCACATCCATGTTGTCTGTGTTTTCAGCAAGGTAACCTCACTCTGTCATTGAGAGAAAGAACCTTTTCCTGGATTGCTTCCACTTTATGATACTTCTGCTCCCTCCCAGCTCCCAATTTGTGGGCACATCTGCACAAAAGCTTCAAAGCTTCTGCTGTGAAAAAAAAAGCCCAGCAACATACAGGACTTTCAACTTCCTCCCTGAGCTGACTTCTGACAAGCCACAAAAAGACCCTTTCAAATGCAAACTCCTCCATGAGAGCTCAAGAGGGGAAAAAGAAAAGACTGGGCACATGAGATTGCAAAGCACGCTAACAAAGGTGAATCTTCAGGTAGGATCCAGCTTTCTCTTACCGTTAAAAGAGAACGAACCCCAGATTACCAGTTCTAACACACATCTACATAGCAGGTATTTTACCTTGCATTTATGATCACTGAAGGGTATGGCTAAGGAAAAAATAATGAAGGGAACAAAAAGGTGGGTTTGGTTTTCAGGCTCTGGAGTTGACATTTATGATAACTATCTAAAAGCCGGTTATCTGTGAAAATAGCTACAGGGCTCAGTGTCTCCTCTGATTTCCTGTGTCTAAAGTACGACTGTCGACTACATTTGAATTCACCACTGTCTCTTCTGAAGAACAGTGCTTTATACAACTGCCACATGTTATCATTTTGAGAAGATCTGTCTGCTCCAAGGTGTCTTTGAGCATCTGTGCCCTCTGTGTTCACGACTGTGTGCCTGAATTGCTTTGAATCCATCTGTCTGCATCTATCACCGTCATTAAATCCTGCAGAATCTCACAGGCTGTGTGCCTTTGACCTCAGAAACACTGTTGCAAGAAGTAAATTGTCAATTTCTATTTTGCAAATCGAATTTAATACAATTTCTGCCGATGAACTGTAACCAGTAAATTCTATTAAGATATTTATGGGCTCCTTCTACTCTAATCTATCTCAATTCATTCCAGATGCAAGCCCAAGGAACTAGAATAAAGTATTTGGCAGTGGTGACCTTAAAAATCTAATTGCTGTACTTACTTATTTTCATTGGTAACGGGAATGGTCTTCCCTCCAGGAACAAGTTCATGGCAAACAAGCTGAGGGAAGAAATGATTGTATTGCTAATTACTGCCTGGAACCACAATGGAAAGAAATGTCACACTAAGCTGTTGCCTCCCCATAAAACATTTATTTTAACAATAAAACAGTAGGATTTTATATTTAAGTAATAATCCTACTTCTGCCTCAAACCAGTTTCACTTCACTGTTAACACAGCAATTGAACAGTAGGGAACTCTCCAACTCTCCCACAGGCAGCGCCAGCACATCTTTGAGGACACCCTCCTCTCCTCTGCTCCATCACTGCTGAACAACATGCAAATCAATTCAAAGAGCCCTGGGGGGGCTGTCACAATCCCACAGTCCAGAAACTGAGCAGCCTCAGAGCCTTTGCAAAGCTTGGTCTAACAGCCCAACCCAAAGCTATTTGCTCCAGAGGTCTCACCTGGGGCTGCTGAGTAACAGAGCTCCCTGGAGTTCACAGTCCTTCCAGATGGGCACTTAAAACATGAAGCAAAGCACACTTGGAAAGCGAGATGGCTGGGAAGAATCTCCATCCTGCCTGGTGTTTAAGTGCCCCTGATAAGCACTCCATGACTTACTGGTCTCTGAGCTAGCTTAGCTCTAGTAGTAGCCTTCTCATAGGATTTGCAGACAGCAAAGGCATCTTCTCATCTACCACTACAGCACCAGTGGCTGAGCAGAACTTTGTAGAATCCAGTGCACAAGCATGGCCATGTATCATCAAACCTTCACATGGAGTTCTACAGACTTTCCTTTTCAAGGCCAAGTGCCTTGCTGCCAGACTTCAAGTTTCCATCACAGAAACTGTTACATATAAAGAGATTTCCTTCCTACTCACACAGATTCTTTTTAAGAGAAGAAAACCAGTTGTGTAGGTAAAAACACAAACTGGTTTTCAAGTAAGAATCTTCGCACTAGAAAGAAAATCAAGGGCCAGAGGGCAAACTTTGCCAATTCTCTGCCCACTGATAAATATTGAACGAAGCCAGAGAGACCTACAGCTGAGTTCAGACAAGCTCTGAGTTGGAGCCAACCTTTGAGCACAGCCATCTTTTTGTGTGTGGAAGGAAAAGCAGAGCGACATCCTACCTGCAGTCAAACAAGGTCATTTATCAGTCAATCCTTCTCAAGATCTTTGGTTAGAGGAGGCCAAATGATGCATCCATATTACATATCCAGAATCACAGAGTGAAAAGCACTCAGTGCAGATTCTGTTATAGATGCTCAAGACTAGCTATCAGAAAGCTCAGAGAGAAATAGATGCCTTCAGCTGACCAATGGACTGCAGGTGAGTCTCTCTGCCCTAAGGACACTGAGAAAAGACAGGATACTTCTGCTCAGGAGTCAAACCCAATTCCACTGCTAACTGCTGATATTCACAATCTGCCACTTCCAGCATCAGAGACTCTCCAACAGCAGCAGACAGTGAACAGTCCTCAGGATTGCTTTCAGTGCTTCAGAAACTCTTTGTGGTAACATCAGCCAGACAAGTGAGGGAGATGGTCCCACAAGGAGCAACCAGGATATAACAAAGAGGAACTGCCTGAGCCAGGACCCTGAACTCGGAATATCAGTGTGCAGAACTCTGCTAATCAACAGCTGGCACAGGAGCTGAGATAAGGTCCAAAAGTCATTGAATAAAAGCCTACCTGGCCCATCACATCTTCATCATAGGACAGTGTTAAGCCCAAGTCACTGATATCACCATCGTAACGCTACAGGAACAGAAAAAGGCAAAGGAGTTAGTGTTAAGCAGCAGGAACAGCTATTCTTCATTTCTGTATCACTCTCTCATTAAATGATCCCCAGAAGGCACCAGGCATAAAAGCATAAAACATACACGACTTGCCCAAAGTTACAGAGAGACTGCACAAGAGCTGAGGCTAAACCTCCGGAACTGCAAGTCAGTGATTCCTAGTTTACACCTTCAGACTCTTTTCTCATCCCTGCTTGCCTCAGTAAAAACACAGGACAGCTGTGTGTTCAATTGCTTCAGAACCAGCATGCATTTCCACTGCCCTATCACTTTTGGGATGTTTTTCAAGTATCCTAAAGGCATTTACAAGTCTAGCAGCAGCCAGTGATAAGGGGGTTGAACAACTGAAATAGTAATGCTCAAACCTTAATTGAAGTGAGATTTTTATAGAACTCAGAGTCCAAGGAGGGAAGTTCATCTACAGAACTGTAGAAGACACTGTGGTGGTGTCCAAGGAGCTGACTCAAGAAGAAGGAAGCAAATGGTACGTCCACAACAATTCCCTGCAGACAAGAATAAATACGTGAGGTCACACTGCATGCTTGCTATGTGTGATGTCTTTGGGTTTGTGCTGTGCTAACAATATCTTAGCACAGCACCTTTGGCTCACCTCGTATACAGCCTTCCCAAGCATCTTCCCCACAAACTCAAAGAGCTGCAGGTAGTTCTCATGAATATAGGATGTTGGGGATGGATACAGCCTCTCATCACCGCTGGTTGTCTGCACACAGAGATAACAGTACAGTGAGCCAGCCTGCTTCTGTCTGCAGCCAGTCATCACAGTCAGCATCTGCAGCCCCACATCGTACCTTGAACAAGTTGAGTGCAGGGTCAAACACTTTCTTTATTATTTCCTCCAGAAACTCTTTGAAGACACCATCCTGATCAATACCAGCCTCATCGACACCCAGATCATTCACAAACTTCACTCTGATCACTCCCTTCATGGCGTTCTGGGAAAGCTGCCGTAGCTGTTCATATCCATCCTACGCAGATCAGAAAGCCCCAGGACAAACATGTAGGAAGAGACGTGAAACACTCACACAGACATGCAGAGACAGGAGATAAGAGATGCACCACAAACATCTCTGTGTGTACCACTGAGTTTTGGTGTCCAAAAAGGCATTTTTCCTAGTCAAAACTCCAAGCCTTAGTCTGAACTGAACTAAGGTCCAGCATGTTTGTGTTATCAACTCATAAAAAGAAAGGCAGGAAGAATTGCATGGGGAGTGGATCCCCAAGGACCCACAGAGAAGATAAACATATTCACAGCCTGTTTTGTCAGGCCAAGTTACTGCTTCATTAGTTGGCTTCTGCAAAGCACATCACTCACCTCCAACATTCGCGAGCGGCGGATAGTGATGTGTGTGACATGAGGTGATGCAGAGCTGGTTTCAACCAGCCCGAGCTTCTCCTTCTCCTTCGTAACCATGTTTCGGAAAAGCAGCACCCTCTTAGAAAGAAAATAAACATAAGTCTTCATCCACAGGGGTCCTATTTGCCCTCCAATGCAGCAGGACTTTCAGATGTTCCTAATGTATGGTCAGACCTGGTTCTTGGTTGTCCATTCCCAGGTAGACCCAATGATACTACCATCACTAACTCACTGCAAACAGGAAGTTCTGCCTCCTCATTCCCCAGTGAAACAGATAAAGACCTTTATCTAATTAATATCTCAGTCACAGGCTCCACTTCCCAATATACCCAGGACATGTGTCCCTTTCATCCAAGGCCACCACCTTCTCAACTCCCACCCTTTCCCCCATCCCACTCACATTCTTGTGGGGAATGACATGTGGGATGTACTGCAGGAGCAGCTGAGCTCGTTTCTTGTCCTTGTCCAGCTCCTGGAAGAGCACGCTGGGCTTGAGGTCCCTTACAAGAAAAGGAACAGACTTAAAGATCCCAGTGAAGTGCCCAGGTGGGTAAACAAATGGGGGTAGAACAAAGAGGAAACCTGTAATGGTTTCAGATATGATTGAAGTACTAAGGCATCTGAGAAGGCCAGAGGTACTGAGTTAGGTACTGAGCCACTTTCCAAAGCACCAGCTTCCACAAGTGGCAGCTAACCATTAAGAGAAGCACCTCCACAAGAGTATTTAAGCCACAGAGAGGGGGCACCCTTAAATGCAATCAATACAGGAAGCATTTCTGACTCAGTCTCAAGTGCAATTTGATATACACCCAGTTTAAATGAAAGGATCCCAAACCAAACTCCCAAAGGGAAGCTGACACCCCAGGGCAAGCACACAGCTGCACATGACCCTTGCTGTGAGCTGAGACACTTACTTCCGTAACCAGTGGTCCTCAGGAGCAAAACGCCTGCGGCAGTCCCTTTCATACAACACCATGAGCCAGCCATGGACAGAATGAAAGAGCTCCAGCGTCTCCCCTCTGGCATTCTCTGAACAAAAGGAAGAAAGCAGAAATGTCCAGGAGCCCTAAGTAACAGGAGTGTCTGAGAGCAACACATTGATCATCTCCCCCACACTAACAGGAGAGTTACTTTCCTCTTAAGGCAGCAAAGGTTAGATTTCTTTGATCAAAGAAGTCTTCTGGGAGGCACAGAACTCTTAGCCACATCAAGTCAGAACAGACACAGACTACCTCATCTAACTGTCAGAACTAAGCTGCACTCAAACTATATCCACATACAGATTGACTCTAGCAAGATGACAAAAGCCAATATGCCCATCGTGCCTGGTAAACAAGTTTTCTTTTGTAATAGATGAGTGCATTGTATTTGGTGCCAAGCATGACAGTAGCATCTGGACACCAAAGCACTGGGACACATTTGAGCCACATAACATAATGTTTCTGTGCAAAGTAATAATTAACAGAAGCTTCACATCCCAAAATTAATGCTGCATATTGTCCTACCAGAATCCTCAACTTAAGCTACTGAAAGCACTTACCCACAATTCCATCCCAGATCATCTTAAACACAAAGGAATTCAGAAAAGATGAGATGGTAACAAGCTCTTCCAGTTTGAATGAAATCTGCTCTTCATAGACTTCTATGTCATCAAGAATCCTATCAGAGAAAACAAATGCAAATGTACAAGTGTTGATTTAATTCCCTTCTGAAATTTTCATAAAGGCACATTATCTTTTAGCAGCAGCTTATTTCTATGATGACTGACACCCATGAGAATCTGAAGGCACAAACAACTAATCCTCATTTATTGATTTTGATTGACATCTGACTGTAACATTAGACAGTAGGAAAGGTAGGAGATGCAAGCACATGCAGTGTTTCACAGTTAAAAGGAACTGTGGACTAGTCCCAAAGAGAACTGTTTCATCATCAGAACAGTCCCTAATGACCAGCAAGGACAATTTTCCACCCTTCTTCCCATTCTTTGTGCTGCACAAGCCAATCAGCAAGACAGCAACAGAGCTGCAAGCAGAAGCACATAAGCTGATCTCGCAGCAGTACTGTATCACCATTCTTCAAAGATATCTACCCCAAAGTACACACACTGGACTGATGCAATTGCTGCCCATAAGCTGTAAGAGGAATGTTCCCCACCCCCTTGCTTTTTCCATAATCTTCTGCTGCCACTTCAGCCAGCTGCATGTTCCTGAAGCAACAAAAGGATGATGGGGGAAGTCCTTCTGAATGTAATCCTTTCTCAGGATTATGTTGAAGAAGCCTGCTGCTTTACACTACCTTGTTATCTTTATGCAAAGACAGCAATACCTTAATTATTCCTCTTGAAACCTAAGGAACATGAGAGTTTTACATTACAGATATAGAGAGCACCCTCTGCTTGCTACCTACGTGATAAGGTGGCGGGAGCAGTCACAGAAGAGCATCAACATGGCCAGCAGCCTCTTGGATTCTTCCGTATCATTATTCAGGCATTCCAAGAAGAGCTTTAACCCGCCCTGTGGTCCCAGCTCACAGATAAAAGCCCATAATTTGGGCAACAGATCATCCAAGTAAGTGAGGCCTAGCAATGAAAAAATATAAAGCACACTCAGTTAAGCTTTTCCTGCCTGCTTATTCATGCAGGCTCAAAGACAGAAAACAGAGCTTGGTGCCAACAGATCCTTTTGTAAAGTAAAATTTTACTTGAAGAGTAAAGGCAGCACACTGGGCTCCAAAGCCCACCCGCATTAAGAGACACCAGGAAAAGCAGAAAGACCTTCGTTAACAAGGTATGAGCTGCTCACATATCTGAAACCCTTTCCCACTCAACTCACTCGTCTGCCATAGGCACTAGACCAAAAGAACATTCACCTCCCCCTTCATCCATTTGGAGGTCAGGTAATTTGTTCTTCAAAATGTATGAAAGCATTCAATGTTTCCACCACAAAGATTAATATTGTGAGGCTTAAGACTGACTCCGTCTTAAGTTTGGTATTGAGTAAGCAAAGTTTCATTGCAGGAAAACTTGCTTCATTTCATATTCTGGGCAGCTAATGCTTGATAAAGAAGTGATGAAAGTTATTGGATCAGATGTACGATTCAGGATGGAACAAGTCTTCCATCCAACCTGACAATAAACTGTTATCAGTAATAAAGCTACCAACAAGTCAGCAGAATTTAACAAGAAAAATGCCTTTTTCTCCTCCACATTTTAAGTGATTTGAAACACACAGATGTACCCTGACCTGTGAGTATCTGCAGGCGTATCTGCGTTAGCGTGGTGAGAGTAGTTTGGTACAGGACACAGATACTGCACACCTTCTGCACTTCAGCAGAGTCCACTCTCTTGCCCCCAACAGGCTTCAGTATGTTGCGCACGGATGCAGACTTCTGAAAAGCTCTCTTGAATAGATCTGGTGATGGAAGCACATGAGATGATAGCTCAGGACATAGGTGTTATTCCAAACCATTTCTTGTCCTCAGCAGCTTCACAACCCTGTGATGGAGGGTTTTAACAAACTGGGTCACCAATGGACAGTTGGCTTGGGGGGGGGGGGGGGAATTTTTCTTACAGAATGCTGTAAATCTGCTGGTAATGCAGAAGAATGTTTCAGTGGGGGCATTACCCTTCAGCCTGAAACCTTACCAAACCTGCAGTAACTAATGAGCCACAGGATCTAGTGCTATGGCTGGCAGCTGGAAAATTGCTAAGATTACAGCTGGCTTATTCTCAATGCTCTTCTGCAGAATCACCATGCAACACAAGCCCCCGAGCCAGCTTCACCTTGCTTTTCACCTGGGAAGCTGGCCTCCCCCACCTTGTCTTGGGAAGCATTAAGCAATGCAGTAAGCACTTTAGCTACTTGCAAAACAATGGGGAAAAGTGCTAAAATAAGCAGATATTTTCACAGCATCAAAGCAAGAGTCTTGCCCCAGGTCACAGAGGCACTGTGAGCAGGAATTACAAATAACAAATCCTATCCCCACCTAAACAGCAGCAGCTGCTGCAAGTAATTACTCAAAGCTTTTAGCTAAGTGGAAAAGTCCAACCCCTGTGAGACTGGGAGACAGAAACACACACACACAAACATAGACACAAAAGCAACCCTGCAGAACTGACTCTTCATAGGGAGGCTGTTCTGAGGGGAAACTGGCTGTGTTGGCAGCTGAGCTATTTCCTGATTCTCTAGCAATTTCTTGCTGAGCACATCACTGAAGAGGATGCGGATCATATGGACTCCCCAGAGATGCTGCAGTTGCTTTGTCAGCAAAGGCATGGACTCATTCAATCTAAAAGAGAAGTCAGAGAGACACGTTAGAAGGCAGGCTGGAATAAAACACCACTGATATCCTGACACATTCAGCACGCAGTCAAAATGGAGCATGAAACCACACTGCAGATGGACCTCACAGGGGGAAGAAAAGGAGGAGAATAACAAAATATTTGAGAACAAAAGATATACAAGTCCTAAATGAAGCACGGCAGCACAGCCACTGTTACCAGACTGACAGTACTGACTGAGCTTCCCCATGCAATAGTTTGTAGATGAATAGAGCAGCTTAAGTTCTGCATATGCATTCTGAAATGTCTGATAAATTCATCTGAGTAGGGTTACATTGCTCATCTCAAAGCACAAAACACTCTGCAGCTTAAAAATAACTCAACACTCTAATAACAAAATACATGGAGAGGCTTAATCATCTCTCACCATAAGGTGTCTTACCCATAATCCACAGTCTGTGAAAACCAGCCCAGAACAGGATGCCAGTGGGTCAGATTGGATTTCTTTTGTGAAACGTACTTCTGGCAGTAGGAGAGCATATGAATGAGCACACCCACAAAATGAGCTGTCTCATCCTCAAGAACTTTATCATTCAAGGAGCCCAAGTACACAAGATTACCTGGCAGAAGAACCAGTAAAGCAAGGTTTAGAAGAGGAACAGATACTGCAGGACAGAGGTTACAGATAAAACGAACACATACCTATTTTCAAGACCATAAAGAACTACTGTGAAAAATGACTACTAGAGGCTACCCTGCAGGAAGCCATTTCCATCACGTCAGCCATGAAGGCAGAATGTCACTTTGGCATCCTCCTGCAGCCTTCTCATCTGTATCTTACCAACACCTTCTACAAAGTACTATAAGCTACAGCTATGGGTATTTCTGAGCTCCAACTGTTCCTGAAACATATACTTAAATATTTCAGTAGCACATCTATTTAGGGAAATTAGATTGAAATCTGCTACACTACAGGACTTTCTTGGAACCCAAGTGAAAAGCTGGATAAAGTGGAGATAATGCTTCACAATAATATTTCACACACATACAAGATGGGATGCAAATGAGATCAGATCTCTGACCCTTCTTCCATTTGCAAGGGCCTCATAATATCCTTAATGTTAAAGCATACCTGCAATACTCTAAAATAATTCTTAATTATCATTTAGAAACTGCCTAAGTGAGGATAAAAATGGCGAGCTGGAGGCAGCTCTGACCTGTGGACAACAGAGATTTGGCTCAAAACTCTCTTCCAAGAACAAAATAAGGTCTTACAAGTGCTTACCCAACAAGCAAAGAGTGTGACTTCCTTCCAGGCACACACAGACATCTCGACACTGCGCTTCACGACTCAAGAATATGATGAACTTGCGGAAAAGATCGTGAGATTCTATCACTGCCAGACGCTGAAATATAGAATTTAACCCTGAGTGAGGCTGACAAGCACCACACAGAACAACCACACCTGATCTGCCACCAGTAATCTGGGTTAATTTCTCTTTCTAGATAGATAGGCAAGTTCAAACCTTTGGAGAGAAAGGAATTAAAAACCTTGCAGTTGAATAGGCTACATTCCAGTTGAAGACAGATATTCCCTTGTCTGTCTACAAGACCACAGAATGCCCATCTCACACAAAACTTGCTTGCACCAAGCTACGCAGGGAAGCCAACATGAGATTAAGTAGACAGCCTGCTAATTACATCATAGAACCTCTGCCATGCAACAGACTGATTTCTAGTGAGTCTCTACCCACAATTACAGAAATGGAAGAATAAGAACATACGAAGTGTGCAGTACAAAGGTCTTCACCTGTGTTCTATTTATTTGAGGATGGTTCAGTCCAACACCTCACTGGTGTTAATGATTTCTGTGGTATTTAGAAACCCTGAGCATTTGGAGGGTGGAAGGATCAAGCACTTCCAGACCAGAGTTGAAACAGGGAGAGACATGCCAGCGTTCTGTTTTATAAGTTGATAAAGAGGAATGACAAAGTGCTGCTGTGCGACATTCAGTGCATATTTGGTACTATTATCTCATTCACTTACCTCAGGTGTTAGAGTAGCAAGATGAGTCATTATAGCAGGAACAGACATGATATGGATCAGAAAGGATCTCAGCAGATTGTCTGAGAACTGTGCAGCAACCACAGGGCTACAGAGAAAAATACTTCAGTGCAAGAAACTCGATCTAGCAAAGAAAGAAGCAGTCTTTCTAACTGAGTCATTCAGGGCTGATTCTACTCTCATCAAGACACACATATGGAAAAAGAAAACTCACTTATATTTCTGTTACCACAGCAAGTTTACAGAATTGATCAAGACAAAATATTATGCAAGTCAAACAGTCCACAGCATGATGTATTTTTTTGCACAGCACATCCACATCACCAAGAGAGTTGTAAATGTTATGCAGTTCACCTCTCAAGTTCCCCATCTCCCTACTGCCATGATGACAGAAATTAAGTAGCATTTTCCTTAGGCAGAAGTTAAGTGATACATCTAAGAGCATCCACTGCTTCTCCACTGAACATCACAAATTCATAACCCCAGCAGTGACAGCTATAGAAGGGAAGAGGGACAGATGAACCACTGAAGTCTTAAAGAATGCCTGTTACAGGCTGCAGAGTGCTGAAGTGAAAAGACATGAGCTGTTCAGGGACAAGGTCAGGGTTACAGCATGCTGTTCTTCAGGAGAACAGAATGAACCACCAGAAAAAACCTGCATTTGGTTCTTGTCTCAGGGGCAAACTTTGCTCCTACGAATCAAGGACTGGGTACACAGGCATCAGCAGTTCACTGTGAAGAGGCACAACTACACTTAGCAGAGAGCTCCAGTCCCTTCTGATAGTTCAACAGAGAAAGGTTTACACATCCCATACTCTGAACTGGAACCGCTCTCAAGTCTAGGCTAACGCTCACATTTACTGCTGACTTAACAGCACTTCAACCTGAAAAATGATGACAGTAACATGAACTATTTGCCTAAAGCAGCTCTTTTATCAGGAAAACACCCTCCAAGGCATAGAGACAGGGAGAGAGAGGAAATCAAAAGCTCTATAATTTTGGCTGTGTATCACCCCAAGCAGCTCTGGCTGCCTTACCGCAATGCAAGAGAGAAGATTGCAGTTAAAGAGCCTTTGGACAAGGATGGTCTGGATCTTGCCAAGCCATTAGTTAGCAAAATCTGAAATAAAACAAACATTAAAACCTGCAGAATTCAGGAAAAGATTGTAATCGTTCTTGACAGACTGTGTTGACTTTCAAAGCAACCTAAAAACCAGTTATTACTAATCCTTGAGCAGAACTAGAAGAGCTTTTGGTTAATGGTGGCATATGGAGAAGCTTTGTTCAAATTAGATTGTCTTCTGCTCTTGCTTTCTCTAGGACCTGTACTCAGAGGGTTCCCAGGCACTTTAGAATTAACAGGCAAGGCTCAGAGCTGCTCAGTCATATCATGATCATTCTAAAAGATGAATTAAAATGACATCAGCTCCTTTCCCCAACAGAACAGTAAACAAACCAAATTCATACAGCAAGTCAGCAGCAGAGTTTGCAAAAAAAAACAAGTCAAGAGCCCTTGTTCTTTATGAATGAGCTTCCTCTACATCTCATTATGAGATGATTAAGTAGCATTTAGATTCAGCAGTGGGGACAAAAGAGGAGATGATGTATTTGGTCCTTACTGCTCCGAAGAAAAATAGGACCACAAAGAAATCAGCAGCGCTCACATCCAGCCTCTCCCTCACACACCATCACACAGAGATGATAAAAGCTTCCTCAGAACAAGAAGCATAGGACAAAATGGGGGCTTGCTTGGAATAAATGGGAGACATAGCCTGAGACTGACCTGCAGCACAGAATAAAATCCCTTCTGATTTAGATGTCCCATGATGTTAGCACAGATGTGGTTCATGGCAGGCCGCAGGGTTTCACCTTCGAAGTTAAAACAGTGATGTTATTAGAACAGCAGCTGCACTGCTCATTGTCTTACAAGCTACAAAGTGATTTATCAGCTCACAAACTCTTCTTGCACCAATTCCTTTCCCCTATATGAAGACCAACCATTTTAGCAGTATTTTACATCAAGTCTCAGTAAAAATGGAACACTTAAGCTATAAGAGTCATATTTTCTCCCAATACTTATCTACTTTAAGTATTTTCTGCAAAAACACAGAGTATGCATTCCTGTATCTATGAATACTTCTGGACACACGTAGATCTGTGCCTTTACTGAACTGGATGCACCAACCTTTTCCCCGAAGAATTTTCCAGGTAGAAGTGTCTGTGAAAGTGACAAGCATTGTGAGGTGCAAATTGACCAGTCTAGAGTCTTGTAAGATGTCAGGCTGCAACAACAAACGCCAATATAATAAACCTAATTAGCTCTGAACTAAACTACAGATCTGTTAGATGCAGGCAGACAAAGAAAATACATTAATTACCTTCAGCTGCTTGAGAAATTCACAGCAAAACCATAAAATATCTTTGATCTGTTTGATCCATAAGAGTGTGAGATCCTTGGAGAGTGCCAGTGACACATACCACACCTGAGCAAAGCAGGACACAGATGGGAGCAGTGATTAGTATTTGTGCTACTGATAGGCAAGATACATTACCAGGAAGCTTTGTAACAAATGACCTCCTAGGGGCCCCAGTGAACCCAGCAGTGGAGCCAGGTTATTCCTCTTAGAAAGCTCTTGGTCAAAGCATTCCCACCCACTACAGAAAGACACTGTAAAAATAATAGAGGAACACTGAGGAACCTGTCCAAACATTTACCATTGTATCTCAGTAATGCTCAGGGGCTTCTGAAAGCTAAATAATTTAAACAACACCAACCTAAATCTCCACACACAACTCCCCTCTCCTCCCACTCAAAATCCTGCTGACCTTTGGTTCATTCTCAACATCCATGCTATTAAGAATACAACGGCACAGCTTTTCAAATCTCTGCAAAACAAAAGGAAAGAGGCAATATTAGCTCTAACTACAGTAAAGGCTATTCTGGAAAAGCACTAGGAACAGGTCAGCAGAAGGAGCAAGGTATCTGAATATCAAAACAAGTGCTATACACACATTCCCCATGGACAGTGCTGATCCCTCATTCCCTGACAGCTCATCTACACATCATGCCAGAGCAATGCAGAAGAAGATCCGTCTGTGCCAGGATAGACCTTTGTTGATTTGCCACAGTGCATGTGCCTGGAGAACTGATAGGGCTAACAAAATCGCAAGGCATTGCTCAGTTACTGACGCTGGCATGGTCAGCAGGAAAAACATCTGTTAACCCATGCCCTGAGAACGGAACCACTACTGAAAAATTCAAGGGTTCTTCTATTTCAGTCCTATGGGCAGACCACTCTAAGAAGAACAGAGATCACATTTCTGAATCCACATAGTGATCACATAGGTTCCTGCAATATATTAACATGCTGAATATGTTTAGACTGTGTCACTGAAAGAAGAATATCAGAGTAAGAAATCTTACCTCTTTGTCCTCCTTATGATTAAATACAAATAGCAGCTTCCTAGCAATTCTGAAGACAGAAAGAGCACTTCTTTTACTTGCCCCAGATTCAGTTGCCTCAAAGAAATCCTCCACTTCTCTCCTAGGAAAGAGCAGAATACGAGCATCAGTGGTTACAAACCAAGCCCAGCTCTTCAGATCAAAGCAAGGCACAGAGGGCAGAGCCCCACACACCTGATCTCCTTCTGCAGGTGACATCGGCACAGGAACCTGCGGACCAGAGCCTGGATCTGCACAGCAGCACGTTCCCTCTCCTTCAGCTCACGTCGCTCCTCACGGGCCTGCCGTGCTTTATCCAGGAACTGAGCCTTGGAGGACTGGCTGGCACTGAACATCTTTATGACTGACCAAGAGGTGAATGGAACTGAATGAGTACCTGAGGAAGGAGGAGCAGAGAGGTGAAAACAAACAGTAGATTTAGATGTTAGGCCTGCATGCAGCTGACATTTAAATGGGGGGAAGGAGGGTGTTGAACAGCACTGGACCAATGAGACAAAACAAAAAGCCTTTGCAAAGGCCAAGTTACCTGGCAACGGGGCTGTAAGGATGAAACACAGATATCTAGATCTATATACACATCGTTTAGTGAGGTCTGCACCCAGGATTGAAGCTTTTAATTGCAAAGCAAACGAGCAGCACCAACCAGCTCTGTGCAATCACTGCGACCCGCTCCTCACATCCCAGCTCTACTTGCAGCCCGATGCAGTCCCTGCAAACAAGAAAGCGAACAGAACTAAGAACACTTCTACAAGTAATTATAAAAGGAATGAGGATGAAGAAACGTGGGAAGGCAATTTTTGGCTGCGATACGGACCCACGGGGCAGCCCAGAGTATGGAAGAAGCCTTATACAGATGGAGAGGCCTTATACAGATGGAGAGGCCTTATACAGATGGAGAGGCCTTATACAGGCCTGAGCACCCTCCAGGCCCCCTGAGGCCGCCGCAGCCGAGCGGGGCCCCGGGCATCCCGCTAGGCCGAGCCCGGCAGCCCCGTCCAGCCCTACAGCTCCGGCCGACAACCTACAACGCTCCCATACTGTTCCGCCCTCTGTCCCTCCTCTATCCCCACACACCATTCTGGTTGTACCACGCTTCATCCAGCTCAACACACTCCGCTCCCCGCTGTAGGAGCCGCTCTCCGGCCTCTCGTCCCCCTTCTCGGCTCAGCTCGACCCCATAGAGCTGATGGAGCGCATCGGAACGCTTTAAGGAGAGCACACAAACGCCTTCCTGGAAGTAGAGGTGCATGTGACTGGATGTAGGAGGAGCAGACGGTCGGTCCGTGGGGCAGCGCCCTTCATGGTGAGCGGGGGGATGAAGGGCCGGGATGGGGCGATGTGGGGACGGGGATGAGGCCGAGCCCCGGGGTGGGCTGTGCCATGGGGTGGGCTGTGCTATGGGGTCGGCTGTGCCATGGGGTGGGCTGTGCTATGGGGTCAGCTTTGTAGCCTTGGGGTCCTGTGGGGCCGGGACTGTGGGGCCCATCGCGGCTCCTTGAGGCCGGATCGTTGTGATTTAATAGCGGGGCTGGAATCAATCAGCGCTGGGGTGGGCCTGGAGGGGCTGCAGGCTCCGTGTCGTAACACAGTGCAATATAGAGACAGTTTGATATAACATTGACAACACGAAGCCTCGTTAGCTCCTCCTTGGCTTCCTTTGCTGCCTGTCCCTTCCAGATAGAAGGCGATGTTAAATACCCAAAGCACTGGGGGGCATTACAAAGAGCTGACCCTCAGGCTGGGTCAGTGTTCTGATTACTGATTCCTTACTTGCAGGAAGAGATGTCGGGAGAAAGTGTGGTGAGCTCAGCAGTGCCGGCAGCTGCCACCCGCACCACGTCCTTCAAAGGAACGAGCCCGAGCTCTAAGTATGTCAAGCTGAACATCGGCGGGGCTTTGTACTACACCACCATGCAGACACTGACCAAGCAGGACACCATGCTCAAGGCCATGTTCAGCGGGAGAATGGAGGTTCTGACAGACAGTGAAGGTAAGGATGTGCATTGCATCCCTCCCGCTTCTTAAACTTGGTTGGGAGAGGTTGGACCAAAAGTTGGAGTAGAGAGAGAAGTTTGTAGTGATGGTTCCTTCTGATTGGTATTGAAGTTCGTCATAGACAGCTGATGAATGATGTGGGACAAAGGGATACGTGTGGCTTGACCAGGGTGTTGAGAATCAGAAGGGGCTCCTCTCAGGCCCAGATAGCACAGGCTGCCTTTTTCTTTTGAAATACTGACACAAAAAGCCCTGAAGTATGTGGAAAATTGTGATTGAGAAACTATGAGTCAGGACTTGCGTATTTACTTGGAAGCTCAGAAGGCTGTTTCCTCATCTTGTTTCCTTATCTGAAATACAAAGATAAACCTCGGAAGCGGTGTGTTTTTTGAGCAGAAAGGTGATTTTTGGAGCCTAAGTTTATTTTCATGTGGGAATATTGGTGGTTGGCTGGTGTAACATGGTGTGTCTGACACACCTTCCTTGTGGCTGGTTAATTAGGTGAAATTTCTGTTTGAAGCTGCTGAAAGCACAATGAATGCATTGCTTCATTAGATGAATTGGACTTAAGTGCTTTAGAACAGCCTGTATTTAGAAGCCACGTGGTGCAAGCAATGGATTTAGTAGGGCTCTCATAATAAGCTTTCTTGAGATAGGAAAAACTGGCTTCGAAGGGGAAAAAAAATGTAAAATAAAAGAACCCAACAACTCATTCATCCGAATATCCCCATTTTGGCTATGAATTTAAGCTGGGGGGAAGGTGAAAGGCTGCATTATTGCAGTTGTATTACCATGCCTTTTGCAAGCATTCAGCTGCTGCATGGCATTAGCGCTGCTCTGTGTGCTGCAGGTCAAGGTGCAGTTTGTCTCCCCATAGGTGCAGGTTCTTTCTCCTGGAGAGCAACAGACAATATTACTCCAGATCCAGAGCTTCCTCTGCTAAGATGTGAAATCTCATGCTCGTTTTGCTGCGAGTTCCACTGTGTCTGCATGTGACTGTCCCATTTAGCTCATTTGTGCTTTAATAGGAATTTGATACTTCCTGGATATTGTAACTGAGACACTCCCATGGCAGTAGCTCTTGCTTTATCTGCCTCTTGCTGGCACGTTGCTGGAAACCAGGACAATGGTGTTAGAGCTGTCAAAGGAAACTCTCTTTATCTGAAGCTGGTCAAAATAGTGTCCATTGGGCGCACCCAAAGTCTGGCACGAAACAGAGTTTCTCAGGAAAAGGAGCCAGACTTGCAGAGAAACTGGAAAGAATGAAGTTGTATTGCAGTCTGTGGAATGTTTCACACTGTGCGTCTTCCTCTTCATTTGGATGCATTCTTCTGACCTCGGTGCCATCTCCCAAGTGTAACAATTACAACAAGCTGCTGCTTGGACTCCAGGAGAAGAGCTGAGTTTTCTGCTGGGGAGTGACAGATGATTATTTTCAGCTTAGAACTGTAGCAAGTCAGCATACTCTGGTTATTTTATTTCATGGGAAGAATAGGGAGTAGAAGGCTGTGGGTTTTCCAAGCGCCTCCATCTGTTTCCACTTTTCCTTACTGCATTGTGAGCATCCCCTCTCATCACGTTGCTGTTAACTGGTTGATCAGGGTGGGTGTTTGTAGGGCTGTCAGGCGTCAGTGTCAGGCTGTTGTTTCATCTGGCAAGGCTTGGTCAGAAAACGTAGCCTCCTTTAGTGGTTGGAAGCTGTCCCTGAGATGCCCTGTTAAAAAGGAAAACAAATTTCCTAGAGATCAAATGCGTGTACGTGCATTTTATGAACACCGTATGCATAACCCACTGCAGGGATTGCAGCTTTTTGTAACGCCACAGTTACAAAATAGCTTTAAAAGGCTGAAAACCCACTTTGTAGGCCCTGCACAGCCATAACTGAGTGGCAGCAGGGTCACCTTCCTGTGAGTCATCTCCTTTTGGCTGCGGCTTTGGCTGTTTGGTTAAAACAGAAGGGTTTTTTGCAAGCTGCTTTAGCAGCCGCTTCTATTTTGCAATGCTGCTCCAAATATTTTCTCATCCCCCCCCTCCCCACTCTGTCTGAAAGTGAGCAATTCTGCTTTGGTTTTGCCATCTGTAAGCATAAAGCTGCAGCACATTTTTACAGCCTACAGAAGGAACTGTGGCAGAGATGATAACAAAGAAGTTTGGGGGTCGTAATTCTGCTCTCTCAACCCTCTCATTACTTCCCTTCAGGTTGTGCTGAGCTCTGGCAAACACTTTGTCAATGGCTGTGTTTTTGGGGATATGGATGTTGTTGTTTATTAGCATGCCCTGTGCTCCATTGTCTCTTTAAAATGGGAGAGCTCTGCATTGATAAATGGGCTTTTTTTCTGCTCTGGTTCAATAGGTGTATCACATTCATTAGCCTATATCAGTCTTTTGTTCTTTTAGTTCTCTGTTTCTAGTTATCCTGCCTTCAGCTTTCCATATTACAGGCTGTAAAATTACAATTGCAAGCATACATTGTATAGACAGGAGGGTAATGAGGGAGATGGAGAGTCTGTGGTAAACGGCTGGAAACTGTCTGACTTTGTCCTCAGAACAGCATGAAAGGGCTGCGTTCACTTTCCAAATTTACCCAAGTGTTCAGATTTTTACTAGTAATTCCATTCATGCAGAACACACAGGCTCTGCTTTAACCTACTTTCCTTATTTGTCCAAAATATGACTCCTTCCCCACAAGCGTTTCCTCGCTGCATTCCTGAGCTGCAGCCCATGAGGGTGGCCAGCTGTTCATTTATGGAAACTTGAGGCTCAACGTTGCGTAAGGCTTCTCAGGGTCCAGCAGCCGACTGGCAGCAAGAGGTGAGACAGGGATCCTCCCATCACAACTAACTGGGAAGTGCTTCTTTGTGGCTGCTTTCTTTCCATTACTCCCTTCCCATCATCCATACCTTACATACGTGTGCTGTTGCGTCGTGGATTTCAGCAGCTCCAGAGGCCAATAAACATTTTTCTCTACCAAATAACTGCACTTTGGGAACGTGGAGACTGGAACAGAGTTGGCAGAGATGCATCCTACAGCTGTGCTCTCTTTTTTTCTGGCCCTTTTTGCACATCTGCTGGAGGTGGTGGATCACAGCGGGTCCCAGTGTGTTGAGGTGCAGGAACCTAAAGGTGGTTGAGTTTGGTTGGCTGGACTAAGAAATGCATCAGTAAGAACCAGCCATGTGTATGAGTACAGCGGGGATTCTGTGAGTAGAGGAAGAACAGAGCTGATTGCCTTGAGAATGAGAAGAATTCCTTCCTCTGTTACAGCTAATCATTTGTCAATAACTGGGAACTGTGAGAAACAAGTGAGCTTCCTACCTTACTCCCACATACGCACTCGAAAAATGCAGGAGGAGGCAGCGAGTTCCCCGTGCAAGCAGAACATTCTGCTGCTCTGATTGCCACATGGAGCTGCAGCTCTCCTGGCAGGAACCTGCCTGGTGCAGCAAGCCTAGGCCAGGCTCAACTTCTTTTGTCGCATTTGCTCTACTGTGTTCTTCTCCTTTCCCCAGGCTGGATCCTGATTGACCGCTGTGGGAAACATTTTGGGACCATCCTGAACTATCTGCGTGACGGTGCTGTGCCGCTCCCCGAGAGCCGCAGAGAGATAGAAGAGCTCTTGGCTGAAGCCAAGTACTACCTGGTCCAGGGGCTGGTGGATGAGTGCCAGGCAGCCTTGCAGGTAGGTTGTGAAGCTAACGAGGAGCTGGATTGCTCTGGCTGCAGTGAAGGGTGGAGGTGAGGTGGGCAGAGCTTCAGTGTGCACAGCAGGATGGTCTGCTGGTGTCCACTTGCTGCCTTTCCAAAGCTGGGGTGCAGCATGAAGGCAGATGGCACACTTAGCCTGTGGCTCTTTAGCTGTGGCACAGAATATGTGGGACCTTCCCACCTCATACAAGTGTGCTGTGCCTTAAGGTCTGTTTACATTCAGCTGCTGTTTGGTTCTTGTTTCAGCAGAACAAAGATGCATATGAACCATTCTGCAAAGTACCAGTCATCACATCTTCCAAGGAAGAGCAAAAACTTATAGCCACTTCTAACAAGGTGAGAAAGACCAGGCTGTGCTGTAGCTTGGAAGGATGCTGGGATGTCCTGGGATTTGCTTGGGATCTTGACCAAGTCTTTAAGAAATGGTGTTTAACATTTGAGCTGCAAAACACCAGAAATCTACAGCAGGCTAATTACACCTTCTGAATTAAAAGTCAGATGTTGATCAGGCCATGTCTGTCACCACATAAGGTGCTACAGTAGAGGCCATAGATAGGAGCAGGCTGATCAAGCAGCTCATCAGGGCTGTTAGATCTTCCATTGGTTTGTGCCCTCTGATAAATAACAACAGATGGTTTCTTTAGCTAAAGTGAATCAGTGACTCCTGTTTCTCCCTGCTGGCTGTGGTGTGTGAGGATGAATTACAGTCTAGTCCCAGAAGCGATCAGAAGGGATTGCGGCCCCATTACCAGCCAGCACACAACAGTTTTGCAGCAACAACAAATCCTATTGAGTTTGAGCCTAATGGTGTCATTTCATATTGCAGCTCTTCTGCTGCGTGGTCTTGGAGCTGAGATTCCAGTGATTACTGCATGTCCTCTGACCGATGTGTGTGTTGTTTGTTTTTTTACAGCCAGCAGTGAAGCTGCTATACAACAGAAGCAACAACAAATATTCCTATACCAGGTAAGTGACTTAACCTGTCATTTTGAAGTTGTTCATAGACTGAAATCCATGATAGATATTCGCTTTTTCTGCACTCAGAACCAGTGACAGATTGGAGCTGGCACACACTCAATTTTGTTTCCCCAATTAATTTCAAACTTGATTCAGGAGGGAGCCTACTGTCATCCACAGGAGGCTGAGCATGTGCTATTTCTGGGATGGGGGTTCCTCTAACGCCCAGGTGCAGCTGGTAGAGACTCCTGGCCAACTGCTGGCTTGTGTTCCCCATGGGCTGCAGCACTTTGGCTGGATACAGAAAGCCTGCCATAGCGTTGTCAATAAGTTGCAAAATCATTAAGTACCTTGTCTGCCATTCCTTATGTCTCTGTTTAAGTTACATGACAAAACACTGTCTTCATCCAGCTGGTGCTAAGCTTGAATTTAGGAAGGGTTTCATCTGTCTGTAAGGATTTTGTGCACAAATGAAACGGCCTTTGACATCCATTTGGCCTGCGTGTTACTCACAGTGCTGTTGATGCGCAGTAAATCAAAGGAAGCTGGGCTTATGGGCCTGCAAATGCTCGCTGCCTGAATCCTTCTGCTCTTCATTACTACTTTAATTACCCTGACGTGACCACTTGCCTTCTTTGTCTCTCATAGCAACTCTGACGACAACATGCTGAAAAACATCGAGCTATTTGATAAGCTGTCCTTGAGGTTTAATGGGAGAGTGCTCTTTATAAAAGATGTGATTGGAGACGAGATCTGCTGCTGGTCTTTCTACGGGCAGGGACGGAAGATTGCTGAAGTCTGTTGCACTTCCATTGTTTATGCTACTGAGAAAAAACAGACAAAGGTAGGAGTAAACAGCAGCAGGGCCCCACTGCTTTCAGCGTGTGGACATCTGTTCCATTCTGAACACGCTTTTCATTGTCTAGCATCTCTATAGAATAATCAGCGCCATTCAGATTGGGAGAGCAGCGTAGTGGGGCTCATCCTGTGGGTCTGTTGGGGCAGGGACTGATTGGACGTAGCGCTTAACACAGGGCAATTCTGATATTACATAATGCAAGCTCAGTCCAGTTCTTGTCTTTAGACAAACTTGTGCACTTGATCAGGTTTGTTGTCCATCGCTGTGTAATGGCAGCTTGCACGGAGCAGCAGCAAACCTCCCTGTAGAGACACCTAGCTGAATCTGCCCTGTGAGCAGGCCAGTTCTGCCTGCTGGGTCTCAAAGGCTGAAGGCAAATAGCAAAACGTTTGGGTTTGTACGGCTGGAGTAAGGAGGAAAACAGAGGTGCCTGCAGTAGGTGAGAGTGACCTTCTCTCTCTCTCGGTGGGCAGGTGGAGTTCCCAGAAGCCCGCATTTATGAGGAGACGCTGAACATTCTGCTGTACGAGTCTCAGGATGGCAGGGGACCCGACAACGCGCTCCTGGAAGCCACAGGAGGAGCAGCTGGCCGCTCCCATCACCTGGAGGAAGATGAGGAGCGAGAGCGCATCGAACGCGTGCGAAGGATCCACATTAAACGTCCGGATGACAGAGCCCATCTGCACCAGTGAGCTGAGCCGTGGCTGCGCGGGGTCTGTCTGGAGGGCTCTGCCCTTCTCCTGATGGATTGTCTGCAGCAGGGGACCAGGCAGCTTCTCTTTGTTCAATGAGTCTGTAAATTACATTTTGTAACAAAGTAGGTTATCTGGGGTATTTAAATGCGGTAGTTCTAGGGTGAGAATAAATAAGGTTACTGGGCGTATGATAGGTATGTAAAAAGCCCACTGAGCAGCTGGAGAAATGCCCTGAGTTTGTAGCCCTCTTGTCTTTGCTATTTTGTGGCTAGTGAGGAAGAAGGCTGGCTTCCTTTGGCTTTAGTAATTATCCTGCACTTTAAAAAACAAACGAAACGACAGAAGTCAGGCAGCCACATACCTTCCCTCCTGACTCTCACTGACCCCATCTCCTGGGCGTCGCAGCATGGCAGAAGCACAGCGATCTGAGCACAGTGGAGCTGCTGCAGAGTTCCTTTTCTTCCAGGTCAGAAGGTTGATGGAGTTGGTAGCTCAGGCTGGGCAATAGCAGGAGGAGCACCAGGCTTGAAGCAGAGGGAGCCCAATGCTGCCAGGCTGTGCAGGTGGCTGTGGCTTCCCACTGCTCTCAGGCCCCACTCCAATGGTTCAGTGGAGCTTCTGTAGCACTGGGTTGTGGAGAGGCCCATCCCCACTTCTATTGATGTGATGATCACCCATCAGTAAGCTGTGCTTTCTTTACCACAGGTTAAAATTCGTAACAGGTTTGGCACACAGTGCCAGCATAGTGTAGGCAGGAGGCCAGCAGCTGTAGCTCAGTCCTGCAGCTGATACAGGAGCATTTGGCTTTGAGTGAGGGCAGTGCAGAGTGCTGGTGTAGAGCTGAAGGCAGCGGCCCAGAAGAGGTTAATCCCTGTTTGCCTTTATCCTGAGCATTTTCCAAGTCTCTCAGCAGAAATGGCAGCTGTGTGTGAAAGGATGAAGCTGAAACGTTGTGAAGAGAATGCTGTAGTGTCTGGTTTACTGAGAGTAGTAATAAATGGGTGTTTTTATCTACCTCCTAGTCTCATGTTGCCTATTGTGGAGTCAAGTATCAGTCAGAGTGATGGAAGATAGTGTATTATTCACTAGGATTGGGTGCTAATGGATAATGAGAAGAGCTGCAGCTGTAATGGTTAATGTAAAAGAAAGCCTGAGAGAGAGAAACCAGCAGTAGGAAGTCTTAAACTTCAGTCAGGGTGCTGCTGTGGCAGAGCCCAGAGTACTTTGGCCATTTCAGACCTTCTTGATTCTTCATCTGGAGTATTTTTTGCTGGGTGTCCCACAGTGGCAACTCTGCATCACTCAGTGAGGCCCTTCATTTCTGAAAGCTTCCTGCTGTAAGGGTTCCTAGTCCTGGCTCAGGGCCGATTGTGGCACATTGGCATTTTAAAAACCAAAGGCACAGTCAGCATCACCAGCTGCATTACTCTGATGTATTTCAGTAGCAGTTAGCCTCTGTAGCTAAACTATGTGGGATCTAAAATAAAGCAGTAAGCAATTTTGGAGCAGCATGTACAACTAACAGCTTTCAGAGTTAGGCTGAAGTTGTCTTCCTCGTAACCAAAGACTTCAAGTTTTGAACAGCCAGGGGCTGTGACAGTGTGGTTGTTATCTCTGTCTCCTCTACTCTTATTTATCAGCCAGTAGCTGAAGAAAGAACTCAGCAGTACCCAGACAGTGGTTGCACTGCAGTTCAGCACCTTCAGCGATGTCCTGATCCCTTTGGCTTCTTTTCTAAGCTGTACTTACATATGTTTGTCACCAGTGCAACATGCTTCGGGTTCATACAAGCCCATAGTTCAGGCTGTTGGTGTGCAGGACACAGTGCCTCTCCCTTTTTGCCTTATGTGATAAGCTGGGGCGTGCGCTCTCTTTGGCACTGTGTACTTTGACACATGACTGAGCTGTTTACGTGTTTCTGATCTGTAATACACTCCTAACTTAACTCTACTTGTGTAACAAAGATGTACCGCTGTCCTGGGATAGAACATCCCTCACCTTCTGGCTGCTTGCCCTTTGTTCATTAAGTCTCTCAATAAAACTAAAACAGCTCCCACAGCCACTTAATGCCATTGCACAAAATGCTCTCAGCTCCTGAGCCTTTTACTTTAAATGGTTTTGCCAATAGAGCTTTCAGAGGGAGACGGGGTACGGAGCAGCTACCCTGGCCCCAAGCAGTTCTTTAGATTAGCTAGTGCTGCATGATGTTAACCATGCTGACCTGCCTGCTTTGATTCATGCATGCTGCCCTCCAGCCCCCAACAACAGCCACTAATACTGACAGTAGAACAGAGCCAACTGAAATTGTATGCCTACAGGCTATTCCACCCCCCCATCCATTGGAGTAATGCAGAAAAGCTTACCTACTTAACATGAGCCAGCAGTGCGCTCTGGCAGCCCGGAAAGCAAATGGGATCCTGGGCTCCATCAGGAGAGGGGTGGCCAGCAGGGATAGGGAGGTGATTGTCCCTCTCTACTCTGCTCTTGTGAAGCCCCATCTGTTGTACCGTGTCCAGGTGTGGAGCCCTCAGTACAAAAAAGACATGGAGATTTAGGAAAGGGTCCAGAGGAGGGACAGGAAGATGATCAGGGGGCTGAACCTCCCGTATGAGGACAGGCTGAGGGAGTTGGGCTTGTTCAGCCTGGAGAAGAGAAGGTTGCGGGGTGACCTCATTGCAGCCTTTCAATACCTGAAGGGAACTTACTGCCAGGAGGGGAGTAAACTCTTGGAAAGGGCTGACAATAGCAGGACACGGGGAAATGGTTTTAAGTTAAAAGAGGGAAGATTTAGGTTGGACGTTAGGGGGAAGTTCTTCACTAGGAGAGTGGTTAGGCCCTGGAACAGGCTGCCCAGGGAGGTTGTGGATGCCCCGTCCTTGGAGGTGTTCAAGACCAGGTTGGACGGGGCCCTGGGCAACCTGATCTAGTAAAGGTGTATGTTTGGTGGCCCTGCCAGGCAGGGGGGTTGGAACTACATGATCCTTGAGGTCCCTTCCAACCCAGGTAATTCTATGATTCTGTGATTCTGTGTGTGTGATGCAGTTAGGGCCAAACAATCCAGTAACACCAACAGTCCAGTAACACCAGCCCCTGGCTTAGGGCTAAGCTGGGAATGCATTTACTCCTGTAGCTCTGCAAAGCTGAGCTGCTCCTGTATTCAGACAAGGCAGATTCTAGAGCCCACACTGAGCTTTGCCTGCTGCAGGACATCACCTGTTCAAAGCCCTTGTGCAAGTGTCGAAGCTCCAGTCTTACCTTTTAGTCTTAATGGAGTTGTTTTGTTTCACGTTCTGTACAATCATTCCCTCCTATTTTATGCACATGAAAACCCCTTCAGATGGACTTCAGTGTGTGGTTGTTGTTTGCAATGTTTTGTTGTTCTTGTTTTGGTTTTTTTTGTTTTTTTTAAAGCATAACATGAAATAAATCAGAAGATATTTCATATTCACGTGAGTTGACTTATTACTTGCTTCCACTTCTGGAGCCTCACTGCACTGCACTGCTGCCTTGCAGGGAGAATGGACAGCACTACTTTAGGTTGTCTTCCTACCCCCATGCCTGTAGACAAGGAAGCAGCTTACTGGGATTTCCAGTGAAGCACCAACTCAGGAATACTTATGCCAACCTCAAAGCTACATTTAAACATACCTCTGCACGCCGCAGAACTGAACTCCATTCACCTGCACTTCACATAGTTGTCCTGGTTAGTACAGTGACTCAAAGCACAGCCTGGAGACATCTTTTCCTTTTGAATCCTTCCTTCAGAGCTCTGCTACAGGTTATCAGCTGCACAGATTGACATTTTACTCACGCAACTACCTAAACATTGCCCTGGGACAGCATGTAATAAGGATCTATAAGTCCTGGAACGTTACAGCAAGGTGATGAATTTATTTAGATACAACTCAATAGTTTTAAGCTATAAAAAAGTGCCTAAAAGATGCAAGCAAACTCTCAAGTCACAGCAACCCTATGGCATCAAAGATTGCAGTGGTGCTGCAGGTGCTGGTCTCAGCCTGCAGGCTCCTTTCCATTCCTGGTGACCAGAAACCAGAACTGCTTCTCATCAAGACTTTGCCTGGTTTGACACCTGGAATGGGAGAAAGGAGTCAGTAAGTTGAATACAAACTGTGTCCTTGAAATTCCTATTTAACTAATGTTTCACAAAGACAACTCTCTTCCAAGGGTGTTTTCTAGGACTTAACTGCATTTCCCATAAAGGTTGAGCATCAGAGGGAAAAAAGCCAAACTCCCAGTGCCCTGATGAGGCCTTACCACTGTAAGCTGTCCATCTTTGGCTTTAAAGACATTGGGCTCCGGCCCAACAGTGAACACCATTGTCCCTTCCTTCCCAGAGCCAATGCGAAACCGAAGGCTGCAAACACAGACAATTACTTCTGCAATGTTTTCCTCACAATAGGCTTTACCCTAAGCCCACTTTATTTCTGTTCCCTTAGCAAATCTTGTTAGATTAGAAGATCAGAGCCCTTCAGCTTAGGTAAATTTCCTAAACAATTGCATTATACCATACAGGCCAAGAGGGTTTGATGAATGGAGCATGCCTGCCTGGTCTGGGCACCTGAATTTTCCTGGAGCAATTAAGCATTAGAAGATAAGCAGATCTGACCTGGAGAAGACCACTGAACACAAAGAATCCAATTACAATTGAAACGCAAAGGCCAGAGAGAAAAGCTGGAACAGAAGTGCAGCTTTCATACGCCAGTTCCAATTTCTGTATAGATTTGAGAGACGGACTGCATCCACCTGCTGTTAACTGGTGTGACCAAGGAGGCTCCTGCACTCAGCCATCGCAATTGGAGGCTGCCTGAGTTCAGGGAGAGGCATTTATCCCAAAGTGACCCCCCAGCTCAGCTCTGCAGGCTGCCCTCAGCCAGAGCCAGCACTAATGGGATCTGCCAGGAGGATACTGAGCCCACGACCTCAGGCCCAGGTCACAGCAGCAGAAAACAGACATAAAAAGCTCATGCTGACTGCCTTCCTTCCTTACCTTCCCTTCACAACTTTAACGAGGTTCTGCTTGTTGGCCAGCATGCAGAGCTTAGTGACTGTCTCAAAGATATGCTCACACTGAAGAATCACGTCTCCCTGGAAGCAAAAAGAGGGGCACAAGGTCAGCGGGTAACATACCCACACGTAGCCCAGCCAGCAGTTGTGTGTTCAGAGGAACACCCTTCTGCACAGCCCTGGCTGCAGAGCAATGGCCACCTACAGGTTCAGAGCCTATTTAGGATTTGTAGCAACTTTGGCTCTGAAAAGAGAATGCTTTCATGGTAAAGCAACAAGAATTCAAAAGTAGAGACAACCATGAATTAATAAATCCTGATAATCATATATCTGAGTATTTTAAAGGAAATCTTAGAAGCATCAGCCACAAGACATTTCTAACCATGTTATCAGTGATATTTCATCTTTCTACCTTCTGTTTGTTGTCCTCAGGAACATGGATGACCACGATCCCATCACCCAGATTACTGGTAGAAATACCTGCAGAAGAAACAGCACATTGACATACAGCTGTTCTGGCCATTCTGCAGCAAAAAGCATTCTCAGAGAGAGCACTGCTTCAAGCATCCTTGTTCAAGAGCCCTGGACAGACCAAAAGCCCCACTTGGGTTTGCATTGTTACCTTTTAAAGTGGCGTAGTCTATTTTCTGCTTGATCTTGGCCATTTCCACCACGTATGCTGAGGACTGGGTCAGAACCAGCAGGCGATCCCGTGCTTTGAAGCCATTCCTGTCATATTTGACCACGGGGGTTGCATACTGTGAATAAGGAACTGAGATCAGCACCTCCCTCTGTGGCATTGCATGGGGCTGCAGGGCCTGGGATGTGGACACAGCTGCTGAGATCCAGCTTTCATTCCTTACCTTCACCTTCTCACCCTGGATGAGCTGCAGCACTTTGGGGTTTATATCAGTCTCTTCTGTGGATCAAACCAGAAAGGCAAAATGAGTGTAGTCCCACCAGTGGGAGCACCAAACAGCTGCGTTCATTGCCCAGACCCATTAATCCTTGTCCCATTGGATCTCTCTTTTAAACTGTTGGTTTAGAAACCATTCTGAAGTCTATTTCAGTGATGTTTTGCACCAACAGAGCACATCCCCCAGGCTCACATCTCCTCCAGCAGCTCCAAACCTTGGGTCTGGATCCCCACACCACAGCACCCAGTTCTGCTCCATTCAGCACTGTACACACACACACGTCCCCATCAGTCCCAGCCTTTTTTGCTTGGGTTTATGGCTTAAAAGGGATTTCAAGTACCTGATGCAAGGCACTGATTGCTAACAGCCACCAAACACAACAGGACAAAGGAACTGGATTGGTGGGGTCTCAGCACATGTACTCACTGAGCCGTGTGTCAGCAAAGGGCAGGTTTACGCTCTGCTGGTAGCCCTCCTTCTTCCCTCTGAAAATGGCACTTGTGACAACTTTTTGCTGTAACTGTTAAGAGAAGGAACACCCATTACCTCTCAGTTTCTCCATGAGCAATGAGAGTTACAGCATAGTGTAAGCTATGGAGAGCATTGTCCTCTCACTCGTGCAACATGGGTCAAATGAAAATGCATCTCTTCCAGAATCCTTAGTTTGTTCATTATTTGTACTAAGTAAAAACACAATAAGGACTAAACATCCTTAAAGACCTTCTTGTTATGGATCTTTTCCACTTTGATTGCATGCAGATTTAACATCACAAGATTAAGATGCATGCATCTGTAGAAGTGCCCTGCATGTTACAATCCCAGGCTCTAAGAAGCATTTGTTCAGCAGGAGTGGTGGCTGTCAGAAGGAATAGCTTGCACAGGGGGCAATTTACACACATCACATGCATGCAGCACCTTTTAACTTGCATATTTGCATCCCATGCATTAGTTACCTGCACTTTCCTCTCAGCAGTGACACCTCGGCAGTATTTCCGTACTAGGTTCCTGATACAGATTTTCTGTAGCATCTCAGATATCTGCATTACCAAAAAGAAGAAGAAAAAAACAATAAAACAATTTAAAAAAAAAAAAAGTCAAAAAGGAAACGTGGTTGTCAGAGCAGCATCACAACTTGAGCAACGTCAGTGCACACCAAGGGGCCTGCAGCAAACCTCACCTCTTCCAGGATGGAAGGAGGTTGGAGCCAACTCTTGTCTAAGACGTTCTTGGGGATGTGGTCTCTGAGCTTCATCAGGTATTTGTACTGCACAAGCCTCACGAATTCAATGTTCTCTGGGCACAGAGGTTTCTTCCGATTGATGAAACCCTTTATGAATCTACAGAAAATATCCAAATCAGGACTTCCACATTACACTCAAATCAACAGAAGTGCAAGGCAGTCATCACAAGAGATACATAACAGGCTAATAGATAGGGACAGTTTAGCAAGGTGCATGAAGGTGCATTGGTTTCCCTGCCCAGGAGCTGCAGTCACGCTGTGACCCACCACCTGCAGCCCTCCCCATGGGAATAGTTACTTCCTGATGATCTGAACAGCCCACGTCCTCTTCTTGGCCTCCTTCCGTGCCAGCACTCCTCGCCAACAAGCCTCCAGCTTGATAGCTGCAAGAGTCATGCATTAGTACCAGAGATCCTGTGCCCATGCTGTCCTCCAAATTCACGGGGCAGGAATTAGGCCCTCTTCCCCACAGATGATCTTTATAGAACCATAGAATATTAAGGTTGGAGGAGACCTCCAAGATCCCCAAGCCCAACCCCACCCCATGCTCAATAACCATATACCTCAGTTTCTGAACACCTCTGGGAACAATGACCCCACCACGTCCCTAGGCAGCCAGTGCCAGTGCCTGACTGCTCTTTAATAGAAGGAAATGTTCTTAATATCCAACCCGAACTTCTTCTGGAGCAGCCAGGGGCTATTAGTGAACCTAACACCCACAGAACCCCAGGGAAGCAAAAACTTCTACCCAAAAGAAAACAGATTCCTGACTTCTCAGGGGTGCAGATCCTACCAGGAAACAGCCCTGAGAAGAGAACCCTTGATTCCAGAGCCCACACCTGCTTTTCTCTTCTTCTGGTAGTCTCTCTTCCCAAGGCGTCCTTTATATTTGGCTTGTAGTCTTGAAACTGGCAAAGAAGCAGAAACAAAGGTAGCCTGCATAGAATGTCCTTCAACATGGAGATTCAAACAGCTACAATCAGTTAACACTCAGGATCATGAGTCTCAGCTCTTATCACCGTACATCTGAAGCCTACAAACACTGCCCACTCAGCCTCTGCTTTTCTGTCTATATGACAAAGGGAGCTGGTACCATACCTAAGAGGTGCTTTCTTATTTCAAACGCATCTTCAGTAGCAAACAGAGTCTTTGGGTAACGAATGAATATTTTGGTTCTGAAAAAAGACCAGGAACAGGTTATTCACAGTGAGCCTGCGTTGCCTTGGACTAGCAGGTCTAGTGCTGAGCCAAAGGAACCCATTGCTCCTAACCCAGTAGTGAAAGAAACCAGGCTAGACTCCAGCCCCATGGAAATACAAGTGTGAAAAGCAAGTGGAAATGCACACCTCTGGGACTCCTAGCCCTGTACCTTTGGGGTGAGTTTACTTTGTTCTGTTTTAAGGTCATTAAGCTGAAGCCCTCAGGTTTGCAGACCCAGGTAGCTCTGCCCAATTCATGAGGCTAGTCAAAAAAACAGGTTAAGGGACCCGTGTCACACTGCCACATCTTGCAGCTCTCTGGGCTCACGGTCACAGACAAAAGAATCAGAATGGCAAGAACTGTGCAGCCAACCAACAAAGATAAGAACTAGAGAAAGAAGTTTACCTTCCCAATTTGTATTCCTCAGGCTTATAACCTAGGTGCTTGATAAGCCTCTCCACACCTTCAGCTGCAGGCCCGTGCCAGTGTGGCCAGGTAGCAGGACACAGGGATTTATATCTGAAAGATCATCAGGACATCACCATAAGCAAACTGATGTTGAGGCATTTCTCCCTGAGCAGCCCCCAGTTCCTATTCTTCATTCAAAGCAGATCAACATGAATACAGATTAAAACCACCTATGAATGTTATGTTTGGTGCAGAGGAAAGGCCAAATGCTTCTGCACTTTATAACTGGGAGCAGACGTTTAAATAAACCTTGCTCTGAAGCCCCATGGGAAGGCAGATTCTGGATGTACAAGAAAACAGCTCTGCTCACCTTTGCAAGAAGTGCTCATACTTCCGCCTATAAGCAAAGCCAGCCCGTCTCACACGCAGGTGCTCCATCAGCCCCAGGTATTTCACTTGATGCCTGATCAGGCAATCATCAAACTTTCCTGCAGTAAGAACATGCATTCACTGATAAATATGGTATGTGAAAGCTCACTCACATATCCATCTACTGGGAGAGATATGGAAGAAATCAAATCCACAATTACCCCGCACTTCTGCATCCCATTACTTCAACAGTGCACTCAGCCTAATGCCTTACCAGGCTCCTTGTTGTCATTTGGTTTAATGCATCGGACATAAGAAGGCTCCTTGGACATCAGGATTTCTATTAGACTCATCAGGCTGTTTTTGAACTGGGTTGCAACCTAAGATGACATTGAGAGAAAGACTTCTCAGCTTTGGAACTCAAGCACAGCAGGCATTGAAGTCAACTCATTCACTGCATTCCTCTTACAGCCAAGAGAAAGGCTGACACACGCATTAGCACAATTTAGAAACACTGTTAATCATGAGCTAACTGGACAGAGTGCTTAGCTGGAGAATTTGAGTCTCTGCCATACATCTGGACATGCAAGGTAGCCCTTCAGAAACCGGAGGCTGCTGAATGCTGTGCTCAGAGCTCATTTTAGAATGATGCATTAATAACAACCTCAAGCTACGCCACATTGCTTGCTGCTGTCTCAGCAACATCTTTGTCCACCCACAAGAAAGCTAAAAAGAAAAACCCTCAAAAATAAAACAAACGCACTGAATTCAGGAGCAAAGACAGGGACAGCAGTTAAATGAAGACTTGGGAAGTTTGGAAGCTAAACCAGTGTTCAAAGTTTAGACTGAACTCTGAACTCACAGTCTCTGGCCTCCTCCTGCTGTCCAGTTCTGACAGTAAAAAGCAGTCTCTAACGATCATATTTTTAGAGTTGCACAGCACCTGAAACACAATCAGTGTCATATTTAGCATACATGCCTCCCCAGGGTGCTGTGAGGACACACAGCACAGAGATTCAAGCAACATCCTCCAGTGCTAGAAGCCGAACCTAGAAGAGACCCCCTTCACATGCACAGCTCTAGAGACAGAAATCAGGGATCTGCAAGGACAGCCAGCTCTGCAATGAAGACTGATGTACAAAGTTTAAGGCTTCCAGCCTAATTTCCCAAGTTCAGGTCACCAGGCCACTCATGCCTCCAGCATGAAGCTTCTGTATCTGTCCAATGAAAGGCTTCCCACTGATCTCGATTGCAGCAGAGGACAGTGCTCTTTTATCTAGACAGGTTTCAGGGGAATGTCAAATGCTATGGAGAAACATACCTTCCTGATTGCTACTGAAATTAAATACAGCTTCTGCAAAACATCTCTTTTAGCAAAAGGAACGGCATCCTCTCTTATTGCTCCTACCTCTTTCAGGTTTCTGTACAGGAGATCATTGTTCTTCTCCAGAAATCCTGAAGAGAAAAAAGGTTTTGTTCCATTAGGAGGTTCTAGCACAAGAGGGCAAGTGTTTGGCTTTGCTGGGAAGCAGCTGGGTGCCACCCCAAGGTCACAGCACACCGTGTGGACAGCACCCTCGTGTGGATTCAGTGCCCTCAACCCATCTGCCACATTGGCATAATGTGCAAGTAACACCTAGAACAGCCCCTCGGTCACACTCACCAACTGCACAGTATGTGACTTCCCCTGCGTAGTGAAGGAGGCGGAAATCCACCCAGTCAATGGATTTTCTTGTCTTCTGATCTGCAAGCTTGCGACTACAGGGAGGAAAAGACAAAGCAAAGCAAAAAATACCAAGAAAAAAAACAGCAGATTTCTTCAGCCTGTATAGAAAGTCACCTGTGCAAAAAGCAGCTGTGTGACAGCTGGAAGTCTACTAAGTGTCAGTTCCTATCAGTGTGGCTCTGATTATACAGTTATGGCTCATAATCAAAAGAACTGCCTCTCCATTCTGAACAGCTAACAGCAAATTTAGTTCTGGAGAATGGGAGTCATTGGCCACAAACTCCCCAAAACAGCTGTAAAGTATCCATTGCCATCTGGCAATGATAACCCTGCCTGGAAGGTGCTTCTCCCTATTCCATTCAATTAAATACATTCTCATGGCCTACATGCTAAGATCAACACTTTCCTCAACATCAAACCAGAACCAGAGAAGCATCATTTGATAAACTGTTCTCAGGGAGAAGAATTGAAATAAGGAGGAATCAAAATCTTAAAGAACAGCAGGAAATATTAGAAAGTAAGGACTGGGGGGGAAAAAAAAGAGCAACTTGACAGTATAGATCTCAGCTTTGCAAGCAGTCACTAACAGCACAGAGCTGTATCACAATAGCACATTAGAACATCAAAAGTTTTGTTCCAAGAGCACTGCCAAGTACGGCTTCTATTTAAGTAGTGCTAATGTTTCTATTTAACACTTCTAATCACATAGAGCAGTTTTTAAGGCACATTGCAGTGAGAAGGAAGTTGGCTACAGATTTTCCACTTAGCTGTGATGATCAGAAACATAGAAAGTGACAGTTCAGCAGCATGACTCTGAACTGATGACGAGCAGAAGCCTTTCAGTAGGGCTCTGCTGGGAACTGCCAGAACAGCCTCCCATCAGTGTATTAGCCAGCAAAACAGGATCTGCAAATAACATAAACTGAATCCTAACTGAAGGACTGATCATTTAGGGGATTCAAGGGTGTCTTTCTTTCCACTTCAGATCTAAAGCTCACACATATATCCAAATGGAATCTTGGAAAAAACATCTACATCCACCATACAACTCTGGGGTCTGAGGCTACTCTTTACAATACCCACAGCTTTTCCTGGTCATCAGAGGACAAAGCAATCCAATATTCTCAAGGTCAGCTCCTTTTCTTTCTTTTTTTCTCTTTTTTGCACAATACATACAAGTGCAGAATGAAGCAAGACTCCCCAGTACAACCTCCTTAATACCTCCAGACATTATTAGAGCGTTACAGTGGTAGACGACAGGCTGCCTGATTTCCTCTGGTACAGAGCAGAACTTTTTTCCTCCCCCAGTACTCATAGAACAACAGAACACCCTGAGTTGGGAGAGACCCATAAGAATTATCAAGTCCAACTTCTCCTCTGTAATGGGTAAGAGATGGGAAAGCTTCCTTTGCAGTAGGATACAAAGCATAAATGCATACGTCACGAAGTGGGCATGGTCTCCTACTTTCTCTTCCAGCTTTTCCAAGAAGCTCAAGTCAGTTGCTTCACCAGGTCGCAAGCACTCTTCATCCTGAAACAGCAGACACCAGATAGGAGGAGGCTCTTGAACAGACCATTCCCTCCTTAGTAACATTTAGCACCACATTGTTCAGCAAAACTAAAGAGCTTGGTTACAACTTAACATGAGGTCAGCCCCATACAAGCAGTTGCCTGGTTAAAGGTAGAGTTCTGTTTATCTCATTTCAGTCGAACTAACAAAATAAATCAAGATAAATCACATCTGCCATTTTCTTCCAGATTTGGCAATGCCCAGCCTCATCCTTTATTGTTTATAGCCCATTTAAACAAAAAAAGATGACATAACTAGACCCCAAATCCAGACAGACTTACAGGATAGGATTTTTTATCTGGATGAATCAGTCTTTGTTTACAAGGCCTATTTGTTTAGATCCTGAATAACACAGAACCACCACATAATTAGAACTGATTATGAACCACTACAACAGAGCACAGGCAAGCATGATAATTTAAGTAGTACAAACCAGAATGGAAATTATTCCTTTATGCTTCTGCTCAACCAAGTCACAGATGATCTTGTTGTTAAAATACGGAATTGGTTCCCACTGGAAATAAGAGGAGAAAGAAGAGACTGGGGAATGTTCTTCCCCTTCCAGAGATGTGAATCAAATCTAGGCCAAGTTAAACTTCAAAGGGGTTACAGAATGAGATCCTTGGCCATCTTACACATCTCACAGGAGCAATGCAAAAATGAACTCTACAGATTTGGGAATGATCCCCTGATAGAAAGAATGCAAGATATACTGAAGCAGAATAAGCTTAGATGGGAATTACTTAAAATGACAACATACATATACTCAAAGCTTAGCTTTCCACATGGGCACAAGGAAACATTGCAATTAAGACAGGCAAGATGCCTTCTTCATCAGTGATCAAAAGCAATCCATGCAGCAGCTGTTCAAAAGAAACAAAAGGGTGGAGAATAACGAATTACCTCTATTCCTTCCATTTCGTACTCCTCCTGCTCTGCCTTTAAAGTCATCTCAATCAACAGTTGCTGAAGTTTCTCATTGCAGTAATTGATGCAGAACTGCTCAAAGCTTCAGAGTTGTTAAATGAGAAATATTTCATAATCATTTCAGGGACACAGTTCTACTTCTCCCACCACCACCTGCTGTTTTTCCAACCCAAACTCCCAGTTCTCCACAGATCAAACCTCAGAATTTTTAATAAAAAGCAACAAGATTTTTACTTACTTACTGAGCTAACCCAGTGCATTTGCAGCCACCTTTCTTGTTTTGCTGGGACAAGACTATGTTCAAAAAGTCCTGTAGCATTCAGCAAACACCCCCACTGCCATAAGGACAGGTTGCCCCCCACTTTCAGTTGTTACAGCTGTTACCTGTTTGTGTCCAGCACTTCAAAGCCATAGATATCCAGCAGGCCAATGACAGTCTTACGAGTTGAATCCTGTTAAAGACACAACTTGTAACTATTGCTTAAGCTAAAGCTTCTTCCCTGCACATTTTTGTGCTGCTTTCTTCACCTAAATTTCTGTTTCTACTTTGAGATGCCAAAGGAGTGAATCACAGCATCATTAGGGTTGGAAAAGACCCCCAAGGTTATTAAGTCCAACCACAAACCCATCATCACCATGAGTGGACACACTGAAGCAGGCAACTCAGTACAAGAATTATTTAACAAACCACCTTCCACACTTCTTACCTAGCTTTAAAGTTTTTCAACTCAGAGCTGTGGGATGACTCTACATTACTGATTGTGCATGGTATTTGCTCACGTGTGCTGTTGGGCCTTACAGGAGGAGCTCCAAGGCTCTAGGAGGACACCAGACACAGAACCAACCTTGTTGGCTAAAGAGCCATTAATTTTGTTGACCAGCCAAGTGAAAGTCCGTCCATAAATTGCCTTTGCTACAGCATCCCGAGCATAGAATGCCAGATCAACATTCAACGGGCTTAAGACCTAAAAAGAAAGGTATATCAGATGCAATAAAGAATATATCTCATCACAGCAAGCTTCCTCAAAACTAGTTCATACTTCTGGCACAGAGGAACCAGCAACCCTACCAGCTTTGTTTACTTTTATTGTTTCAGACTGATACATCTCCATATGTCAGCAGGATTGCAATAACTACGTTATGGAAAGTACTAAACACAGGAGAACCAAGAGTGCCTTTCCTCACTTCCGTTAGTTTTATTTTATTAAACTTATTACAAACTGCTCCAAGAACAGTTTATACAGTGCTTTTCTCTACTTATGCCGTCTGGTTTTCCAAGAAGCACTCCAGGAACTAAACAAACAGAAATTGTTTGGCTCAAACACATGGCTGCTTGTAAGTCCCTGTTCCTGGCTTTCTAGTAGTTATACTTTCAGCCAGAATATTCAAAACTAAAAGAGTCACCCTATTAAAGTCTCAGGCTAGAACAGCAAGGTAATATGGATGAAGAGAAGGACAGCCAAATTAATCTGCTCCAGTTGAAACACCCCTGGGAGCACAGCTCCTCGCCTGTCCCTGCACTGGTTCCAGCTGCTCAGTACCTCTTCAGAGCGGGCTTCAATCTTCCGATGGGTGAGGGCTTCCTGCAGAATGGACAAGTGGACACCCAGGAGCTGTAGAGAAACAAATACTGCTCTCAGTATGGGCAGCAGGAGACTGCTTAAACAATACTGTGTGATCTGTAGAGAACATCTCCTACAGTTTGAGACTGTTTATAGCTATACAAACACCCAGTTCTTGCTATCATTCCACTCTGGTGAACAGACACAAAGAAAGAAAGAAACAACAAAGTTAAGACTTCCTTTATACTATTTGTTTTGCTGATACTGTCTAGGAGGTGGGAGATACCTTGGAAATCCACTTGATCTGAGTGCCGTTGCGAATGATGGCATGTCCATTGCTATCTTCTTCAAACTGAATGTTCCCAAAGTGCAGGACACTAGCAACTATTCCGAAGAGATGCTAATAATGAGAGATATGCTGTTAGAAAACAAGTTCCTACATCTCCATCTCTCTGCACACGCTCACAAATACATATGAATCCTTAGACACATCTCCCAGACAATACTCTTTCCGTCACTTGGATGGACTTTTGACTTCCATACCTCCAAATCTTTTTCAGTGAAGTCGATGATAGAAAAAGCTTTGCGAACTATTTTCCAGTCATTCTTGTCATTAATAGAGAACACTTTGGCACATCGACCCTAGGAGAAAGAATTACTAAATTTCATTGGTGAAGTGATTTTATCAACTACAAACACAGCCTGGTCATAACACTTTGTTTCCTCAGCTTGTACAGATGCAGTCTGCAGCTGTCTAGAAAGGTTATTGAACTCCTAAACCTGAAACCAACTCATTCGATCAGCTCTTTCAGCAGCAATTACTTGAAACACAGCACTTGGATAGCAATTACCACCAAATGGCGGAGTGCTGTGAATAGCACAGGCTTGCAGCCATCTTCTGTTTTCATGGTAATAAAAGATCACTACAATTCCAGGCATAAAATAGAGAGATGGCCAAATTCTCACTGACCTGGACAAGATAAGCATACTTCTGAGGGTTGCGCTCCAGCCCAAGCCAGCTGAGCAGATCCTTCTCTCCACCCTCCAGTAACTGGTAGAAGATGTGGAAATTCCTCTCTCCATGGTTTTGATGGACAACACGGGATTTCTCAATCAGGTAACTGAGGATGTGCCCTCCCACTGGAGCTCCCTAGCAAAATGAAGCAGTTAGACCGACACTAGAAAGGTGACATCAAGATGGCTGTTCATCCAATGACAGCAAGAAGCAGCATCAGGAGATACAGGTTACTACTGTTTCTTACCTTCTGTCTTTTTCTATTTCAGGGATAGTATCCACCAGCAATTCAAGATATACCTGAAGAGTTTTCTGTCCTCTATTGCAACTCACCCTTTACAACTGCATATATCAAAATTCTACCAAGCACTGGCAGTGTTGCAAGTAATGTAGGAAGCTTTCAGGATATATAACTAGTCACCCCACTCACAAAATGCAAGACCTCTAAAAACAAGGTCAGAATTCTGCAGTGTTAGTAAGAACAAATAAATCCTGTGCTGCCTGGTATGAGTCCAAGAGGCTCACTGATAGAGCTTGTTTGAACAGCGGTTCATTAAGTTTGTTCTCACCTTAAAGTCAAATTGGATGTCCATATATTTCCCAAATCTACTCGAGTTGTCGTTTCGCAGAGTTTTTGCATTTCCAAAAGCCTATGAATAAATAGATAAATCAAGTCACTTATAGAGAACCTGATGCAACAGGACAGAGGTTTGCTGCAGTCAAGTCCTGCTAGAAAATTTTAGAGGGATTAAAGAAACACAAACTAATATATTCCATAGCTTTAATATGGATCTCAGCTAAATAAGTTATGTCTCTTTCTAGGATGACTGTAGGCAGCATGATGAGGAACTGTTGTACATTGTACAGTTTCCTCATACTCCCAGTTTCAGTCATCTTTCTGTATAAAAACAAGTTTAATATCACTTAATGTTTAGAAATGTTAAGTGGTTGTGCTACCAAGAGGCTTAATTTACACTATTATTTATGTTATGTGTGCAAGCCATAAAAACAAGAGTCCATTACTGGGTGCAAGTGTACAGACAGGAAAGTCTCATGAAAGGAGGCCATCAGCGGCTCTTCTTCATTGCATTCATCCAGTTTTTACCTCCAAAACAGGGTTTGACAGCAGCAGACGATCACGGACAACCTGCAGCTGTTCCGTAGTCGGACAGGTGACTGCATAGTACTGCAAGATCTTCTTGGAAGCCTCTGTCTTCCCAGCTCCACTCTCCCCAGAGATGAGGATGAAATGGTTGTTGTACTCACTGCACATCACCCGGTAGGCATTGTCAGCTATGGCATATCTGAACAAGGGTTACAAGAAGGATTCAGAGGGGAAGCATCCATTAGAAATAGGGTGTGCTCCCCAAATAACATCACAAGCACTGGACATGTTGGGAAAGAAGAGCTTTAAACACCAGTCTGCTACCCAAAATCTCTCAGCCTCTGAGAGACAGACATCCCTATAGCTCATACACAGCGCCACGTGTGTTATCATATCAGCTGAAGTCTTAAGGATTCTACTTACAGATGTGGTGGCAGTTCAAAGAAGTTCACCCCTCGGTAAAGCTGCATCTGGGTCACTGTGTAGATATCCAGTTCTTTGTAAGGGTTGACAGATACAAGAAGAGTGCCAATGTATGTCTGCAAGGAGAAAACACAGAGGTGGGAAATCAGTACCATCACTAGAGATACAGCTTCTTGAGGAGGAGTCGTATCTATCTCAGCATTTTGGGAAAAAATGGCACAGAACTTGCAAGAAGAACAAACAAAACCAAAAGAAAACATCAAAACCTCACCCACCAGCTTCCCCATTTCCAAGCCTCAAAGCCAACACTCAGCTTTCAAAACCAACCCTGTTAAGAATGGAGTGGAACCATAAAGCAAATGTAGAGCCCTACAGCATACACCATTTATTCTGTTTAGATATTCCACTGGGTGAGCACTCTGCTTACTGTCTCAGTGCTCAGTGAAACCAAAGTTGGAAGAGCACTCTCAGAAGCACTCACATTGAAACAGGCACTTACATAGATGAGGTTTTCTTGGTATCGCTTGCGGAGGTTGTTCAGGAAAGCAGCCTCACTGGTGTGGGAGTCCAGAAGCACAAAGTCCTGCACCCCAACTCTGTCCCGGGCTATCAGAGCCCCCTCCATGATGATGTCAGCGTTATCTTCCACCTCTTCCTTCTACAACACAAGGGTCACATGGCTTAGGAGAGAGCCAGTACCTCCCCATACCTCAGGACCAGATCAACCCAGTACAGGTAATACCAATGTGTTGTTAACATCTTCACCAAAGTCAGCAGTTTCATGTCAATGAGCACAGAGAAAAGAACACCCCACAGATACACCCATCAGAACTGAGAATCCCCGAAATAAATGCATCTGACTCGACCTCTAACTACCAATCTCAGTCCTACAATACTACCCTGAGCAAGACCACTAAGTTACTACCAATGCCTTTCACAAGTAGCTCTCAGATACGGGCAGCAGATGTCTCCACACACCAGCAAGAAATCTGCAACATGAAAAGCCCGTCCATCGATCTGATAAAGCTGATTAAGCAGAGATTTGGAATAAAACCCACTAAACCTTCACTACCCTCCCCAACCTGCTTCTCCAAATGCTGAAATAGGCAGAAAGGATGCACTGACACAACGTAATTCCTTCGCACTCTCCACTTTCAATTGTTTACAATAAAATTTGACTTTATATTGAAAATAATGCAGAGGATCAAGCTCTTGTTGCAAGGGCTACACAAATTAGCCACACACTTACTGCTTCTTAATTAAAACAAGCTGATAATTTCATGTTAGCAAGCAAGCAAGATACTCTTTATTCTATAGTAATATATGTACCATAGGGTGTTATTAAATACAAAGACCTAGGGATTACATGTTTCATAGAATAATTCCAACTGAAATACTTTCCTTATGATAGAAATTAAAGTTTTAGCAACTCACCTTTTAGCACTCCTGGGCTCCTGCACACAAGCCCAGCACATTTCCTATTCCCATACTGCCCTCATGACACTGGAGTTTTTACATCTTGCTGCTCCACCGCTCAAGAGGTGAGTATATAAGGGTTTGAACATGCATTAAAAGAGAAGGCACGGTGTAAAAGGTTTCTGCTAAGTTTTGGCAAGCTCTGGCTTTGGAGGTTGGCTTTCGAATGCCTGCGTAGCTTTGCTGGAAGATGACAGCACATTGGACATTGAAGGCTGTCGGGTTTAGATGGAGGATTTCACAAAAATAAAGAGCTAAAGCCCTAAGCTCATAATATGTTGAATAAATCAGAGAGCTGTTAAACAGAGATTTTAATCAGTCTCATTTTTTGTGCAGAATTTTTAAGCACTCATCTATATACTATTGAAGGAATGGTCTGAGCTTTGCAAATTTATGCTCAGCAGCAACGTTACCAAAATACTACAGAGAAGGATGTTCTGACAACACACTATTTAAACCCTAGCCCAGTTTATGAAAAGTCATACTGTACTAACTTCATATGAGGAATTATTACCTTGCTTTGCTTTATTTTTGCCTTGAACAGCTGACATTCATTTTTCCACTCTGATTTGGCCATAGCACAGAGCTCTCTGACAAGGTCAGAGTTTATCACTTTGGCAGACAGATGTCCCATAAACAATGTTTGCTGGCATTTCAGGTGAGTTTGTTCTGAGCCTGCACTCAGGACAATGTGAGCATGAGAATTTTACCTCCTTTCCAAGCCTGGGGACCTGAAAGAGGAAGGCTGAAACCACAGCGGCCATCCAGCTGATCAGGTTTCCTTAACCTAGTTCTTTCACTCGTATGTTAATTGCTAAGTGACCCTCTGTTCTCCGGCAGACAAAAAAATCCCATGCTCTTTTCTGGGCTGCTTTGTGCTCAGATTTTGAGCATTTTTGCTATCACTGAGGTTTAGTAATTTAATGATCACAGCACGGCTTACCAGCTCCCAGCCCAGCCCCACTCCTGAGAGATTTGTCCTTACCTGGTGTCATCCTCAGTAACAGATACCCCTCAGGACTCATCAGCAGTACACATTACCCCAGCATGGTGCTGCCGACTGCTCTTTTTAAAAAGGATTGTTTTCCTTTCCTCATCACTTAACTATAAGCACCAGGAGATTTCTTTCTTGCCTACTGAGACACAAGCTCTACCAGAAAACCTATCCCTGGAGACAGTGAGGGTTTCGTTTTTCCCAAAGAGATTTGTCTATCCACACTAAAAACCACAAGGAGCTAAACTGGATTAGAACAATTTCATGGGACTTGTGGCTTGAGCATGGGCTAAAACAAGGTCGGGAGCATCACAGCGGTGTGTTAGGAAAAGTTTGTAACACAGAAACAAGTCCTGGCAAGCAACAGCTATTAAAAATTAAATTTAAATCAAGTAAACTTTGGAAGATTATTTTCCATTTTTGCTAAAGGCTCAGAACCCATTTTGAACAGGCTCCTAAGTTAATGTTGTTGTTTCTTTGATTTAACACAATAGAGCTGAAGAGATGGGTAAGGAGAAGAACAGTTACAGTGCCACTGCCACTTTGGAAGCACTGAGGAAACAAACCATCCACACATCCCCCATGCAAACACAGAGGTGGGAGCCTTAGATGGACACCAGAGCATCTTTCAGATAACCTCACGCCCACTCCAAGAGGTGAGCACCCAAACCCTTACCAAAGTGTCACACATGCCACCAAACTCCAGATCTAATGGATCCACTCATAAGAACCCACCTCCTCCGCAACAGCAGAAATCTCCTTGGGGCTCTTCTGCTCTCCCCCAAACCATCCCAACCCAATGTGATGTTGGATTCCTTTAGCACCACCCTATGCATTCAGAAGCCTTTTCCTTCCGTGCTTTACCTCTGTCACCCAAGCAGATGTGCCATCTCCAGCCAACTCCTTCTCCAAAACGTGCTTCTTCCATGAAGAGTTAACAGGGCTGGAGGGAAGGCCTGCTGACACCACGTATCGTGTGTCCTGTTTGTGTGCCTTCCTCCTCAGGCAGGGATCGTAACATCCGTGCTGTTTAATGAATTATCTAACACGCAGTCAACAGTCGATCTTTGATGAGGTTTATGTTTAAGGCCTCATTAAAAAGGCACTGTAAAATATCATCCAAAGGTTGAAGTTGGAGTTTGAAGGCGAAGAAATAGACTCTAACCATCCTGATGCGTAATTCGAGCAAATCCATATACAAACCACCGCTCCTGAACGGGCTCATCCCTTCCAGCAGCTTTTGGCTTCGCTCCCCACTAGAGGTCACTGCGAAACCCATTTTAATTCTCAGCCAAAGTTTCCAAAGGTTTTCCCCTGCAATAGAAGGGTTCCCCCTGCCCCACTACCCCAAAATGGCTCCAGCCTGGGCTACAGTCAGTGCTGGCTCCCAGACAATGCCAGACCATCTTCCCCCCACAAGGACACACAAGTCAGCAATAACAGACAAATTTCCTATGGTTACTTCCCTGCATAAGCAGCCAACAGAATGAAAGCTGTCTGCTTGGGCATCCAGCGACCCACGAGCAACAGTAAATGCCCCCTCACTTCTGCTTAACCACACTCTCAAACCAGTGATGCACTCAAACCCATTAGGAGCTTTATATTTAAAAGCTTCAGGCCCAAACCCAACCTCTCCGAGTAACAGAGATGTCCTTCAGAAGGAGCTCAGATAAAGCCAAAAGTTGACCTATGGACCACAAAATAGCTGTGTTTGGTCTTACAGCAACATCAAGGAGTTAGATATCTTACCTTGTGACTCAGAGTCATTGAGGAAAAAAAAGGTGACAGTAAGATCTGGGGAGCTGACTAGAGCAAAAACATTTTCAATTTGTCCTCAGCTAGATTGTAAGAGGAACACTAAAAGACTTAAAATTTTAACACCCAATAATTTGTATTTCTAATAGAGAAATGGAAAACCACCTGTTTAACATCTGTTTCCCAACAAAATCAATCAGTTTTTGCTAACAGGGTCAGATAATTCTTACTGACAAGAGCACACTTGCATTACGATCTCTGCAGTAAGGCTTCCCACCCCCACTGACAGCCAGAGCCTCTGGACACAGCAACCCTAAGGCACAGCTCAGTCTATTTGTTCGGCTCTGTCTCCAGCTGGCATCCAAAGGAATCCATTGTGATACCCAAATTGTTCTTCTATTGTTACCCTCTTGAGATCCAAGCGAATGAAGTTCATGCCACAGGAATGCAGCACAGTAAGCAGGCATCTCTGGAGCCATCTGATGTAAAATAGAAGTGAGAGCCTCAGGCCTGCTCGAGACAGATGAGCTTGGAGCAACACCACTAACAGATTCCTTTAGGAACGTCAAAGCTCTGTTTTGGAAATAGTCATTGACTGCAACGGGCAGCGCTCCTTGACCCGGTCCTGCACCCCTCGTGCTTAACAGGAATTTGCTCATTAAGGCTCGTCAAAATGGGATGGAGGCACTGCAAGGGTTACACCAAGGAAACTCCCTGGGCTCTGCTCCACTAAAGGTTATCCCATGAGACTGTCCAAAAGGGCAGCGATAGAACTTGACCATATAGAAAGGGGTAAGAAAGATGTCCTGAGACAAAGACAGCACAGCTGGAAGCCAAAGGCTGTTTCCCACATGGCCAGGTCAGCAGGAGAGCAAAAATGGGCACCAGCAGTACTATGTCCTCCCTCAAACCCAGCAGCAACTCCAAGGCCAGGCTCTCATCATGCCATAGTGCTGATGGAAGGGCTGCATGCAGCTGCTCTGAGAGGAGCCTGGATCCCTTCCTGCCCTTCCAAAGGGGCATTCAGAGTCTGCAGTCATCATAGAGATAGTATTGCTGCATGCTTGGCAATAATACTTGGGGCAATGCATTACTGCACCAGAATAATGGCAAGGACAGGGAAATAATCCCTCCTGCTGTAGAAACTCTGGTACATCTCCTAAGAATTAATCTGTTCAGAGCAATTTTCAAATACACTTAAAGTGTGCGTAAAACCAATGGAAGCAGATCAGATCTGCACCAAGAAACCATGCTACATATGTACAATCACAGCATCGAAAATGTTTTAAAGCTTTCCTACAGATATTTCAGTTAAACCAGCCTTTATGTCTCTGGAAACCTCTACCATGGTTTTACAGAAAGCAGAGCACTGCACACCAACTGTACTTGGGAACACGGCAATGATGCCAAAGAGCCACGTCTTGGGTCTGTAAGGCAGCACTTGAGAAGCGCATACAGTAGCTTGGGATGTCCCAAGGCAGCAGAATTCATAAATACAATTACACTGTGGAAAAATTTACACATTGTAACCTAATTTTTTGTCAAAAGAATACAGAATAAGAGGGTTTTAAGGTTAATCAACAGCCTAGGGAAACGCCAACAATTCTTAAGGCCTCTTGTCTGTATCCAGGGAATAGCCCACTATAGACTTGTTAAAGGGTGACTGTCTGTCTTTCTCAATAGAAGAGAGGTCGAGGTGAACTACTTCACTTTCATAAATCAAAAGAAAGAAAAAAAGTGAGAAAATCTCTAGAGTTCAAACATTTCTTTAAAACCCAAACTTTAAATACTAAATGGGCTTCATGGCTGCCATTTTGAAAAACATTAGTTTGCCAAAGGACCCTTTTGATTTCTATTGGAAATGTAAGAGCTCACAGATAATCCATTGAGAATCAAGCCCCCACAAAAGGCTCTCTGAAACAATCGTGGTGCTTGTGAAGGACAACATTTTTGTGCGCAAAATAAAACATTTTAATGCGCTACAATCCATTACACATATATTCCTCCATTTCCTTTCAGTAATTATTCATTAGAAAACATTTAACGTCACTGCAGATTTCACACTGGGCAGTCTGCACACAAAGGAGAAGAGTTGGCCCATTTATAAGGGACTGAGGCCTTCTTTTCTAATCTGAGAAACTCCAAGGAGGTGGGGGCTGCTGGACACAACAGGCAGGCTAAATTGTGCGGTTAACGGTCAAAGCCCCCCTGCCTACTTTGACACTCATTTAAAGATGACAGCGAACAATAGAGATTTGTTCTTAGCAACTCTTTCTTGTTATGCGGTCTACATGGGCTAAGCCGGGCAGCTCAACGCTCCGAGCTGCTCCTGGTGCTCAGTCCCACCTGCCACAGCTCTCCCTCCTCGGACTGTGTGCTTCTCGACCCCCCTATTCCCCATCCTTTCCCCACTTTAACACAATGAGACAGGTAAAGAATATCATTAAAAAGAGTCCCATTCAGCACGTCAGCTTTAATAAAACAATTGCCTGTCGGGTTAATATGAGCAGCTCGCATTTTGGGTTAGGGCCAATAGTGCTGCTCCTTCTGAGCCAGGTTGGTGAAAGCAATCCTGCCTAAAATTCTCAGCCCACCTCCAGGCTCCCAGTGCTCTCAGGTTATAGCAATGTCAGCAGGCACCAATGACATTACGAGTATCTGACTTACAGTGCATAACCTCTAAACCACTACAAACATGTAAGGAAGGATCAGTTCCCTTCATCAGCTCAGTCTGTATTCAGCAGAAATTCAACAAGTTTTCCCCAAATACACCAACACAAATCCGGAGGGGAGAATGCTTTGGACATCAGAAAGCAATGCAAAGTTGGCCTGTACGACTGCCTCTCTCAAGAGGTGTAGAAGCAGAAAGCAAACTAGCTGGGCAGTACCTATAACACAATAAACCCAAACCAAGATTTCAGCACCGGGTCCCAGAGTAAAAGCTATTAACCCCACAATGGAGCCCTAAACAGAGTAGGAAGGGACTGTTAAAGGTAATCTAGTCCAACCCCCCTGCAGTGCACAGGGACACCCACAGCTCCATTGGGTGATCAGAGCTCCAGCCAGACTGACCTTGAATGCCTCCAAGGTCAGGGCATCCCCACCTCCCTGGGCAACCTGTGCCGATGCTTAAGTCCCATAATAAAAGCCATTACCTTTGCAATGGAAACCAGAAAAATCAGAGGTTCCTCTGTCAGCTGCTGCAAACCAGTCACCTGCACAGGCTGCAGTGCAAGATGAAGTCCATGTGAATTACAGCAAAAGTCACCCACACGCTCACGTTAACTTACAGCATGTGCTTACCCTGGGCCTGGCTTGTCAAGCTTGAAAAAGCACCAGATGCCAAGGCTGCAGTTTTAAAAGCAGGACGGGAGAGCTCAGAAGGTTTATTTGAAAAGGCTGTGAGCTCAGCCTCATTCTCTAGATGGGAGTTTATTGGTAAATAAACTACTTGAGCAGAGCCTAGAGAGGCAACACGGTGCAGCAAGGGAACATTCTTGGGAATAAACAGCAAGCCTCCCTCAAGTCAATTCAGCAAACATCTTTATCCAACTTTCCTTGTTGGTTTAGCTTTCCTGGACCACCACACACACAAAGCACTTAGCTAACAAGCATTTAAACGCAATAGTCAAGCACGAAGACGTTTTGCTGATAGGACCAGTCTGATCACAGCAGCTGTGTGAATGTGTGAGAATGAGTGACAGCACAGCTGTCCACTTGTCACCAGGATGGGAACAGAGAAGGAGAACTAGAGGAACATAGAGGTCTAAGTTACTTTTGCTCCACACTGGGTGCAAAGCAGAAGGACATCCCCACCTTTCCAGGCCCTCTTTTCCACTGAACACAAGAACACCATCTGCTCTCCCTCTTCAACTAGGTGACAGTTAGTCCCTTCCCTCCTCCCTAGCCACATCACTCACCCCAAATAACCCCAGATATAGTTCTCCCTCTCTTCCTTCAAGCAGGAAGAAGAATCATTATTCCCCATACAGTGCCAACCAGGCACCTGCTGACAGAGCAGTCCCTCCCAACTTAGCTGGAACACACATTGGTATAAAAGCTTACAAAGAGCTCTGAACTTACCCTCACTTCTTCCATATTGCCATAAGATGTAGCCTAAAACAAGCCAAGCAGAAAAGGAACAAATCAACCTCCACCTTCAGAACAGAGCATTACTCTCTACCTGCATTACACACTGCTACAGCAGTAGTGGATGGAGAGAGAAACGACTCAGCTGTAGATCCTATGATTAAAAGGCTGACACAGGGAAATGTAATCAACTGCAACAAACCTGCTAAGACAGGTGCACTAAGGTGTACTACATAGAGAGGAAAGTTTTAAAGCAGCAACAGTACTAACATCTCAGATGTGATCCTGACTGCTGTGGTGCAGCTGGTGTAAAAACTCATTCTTTTTCCCCCTCTCATAAGGAAAAAAAGAGAAGAAAGGTTTTGTTTTTAATAAACTAGCAATATATGTTCCTGGCTGTCTTGAAAATAAGATCTGCTCTCATGCTCTACCCAGAGCCATCAGCTGCTCGTACTCAGGGCTCTGTACAGTGCCGGGCTGTCCCAGCTTCATATGGAGCAACAATTATCACAGTAATGAATGCTCTCAGCCCACTTGCTGTAATTCTGTCTCCTGTCATTAATACAGTAAATAACCAGATAGGGAGTCCTGTCTGAGGATAAAAATAAAGGCTGTGCCAAACTCAAACCATATGCAAGTTGCTGTTCAGTCCCCAACAGCTCGCATGGCAGATAATGTCTCCTTTGTCTCGCCTTTCATTCTGTTTGTAAAATCTCCATTTCCACGGCAGGTGGCCACATCCCCTCCCCCCAGCCTGGAGCAGAGTCCCCAAAGAGCTCGGAGCACAGAACATAAGGAAAGCTTGGTTCTAAACAGGAGAAATTCCTCCACACCTTGCAGCGACGATGCTGCAAACCTGAAGATAAATGCTTATCAGATAGGAAGATTTTGTGTCTCTGGTGGCTTGCAGCTCGTTAAAGAGCTGTTCCAGGAATGAGTTGCATGTGACATGGCAGCAGGGCTTGGGGACACCGGAGCTGTGTCACAGCACCAGGGCTCACAAGTTGGTGAGATATGCAATGGGGACACACAGAGCGCATCATCCAAGGAGCCACTCTTGGGTATACTGGGATCACTGCAGTGATTTCAAGGTCTTTAAAGCTGACCTTCAGAAGGACAAAGCAGGAAAAAGGAGCAGGATATTCTGCTCCGGGTGTTTCGGAACAAGAAATGCAGGTCTTGGCTGTGAGTTTGGGAGGATAAATAGAGAACGAGCAGGTTTAATACCAGCAGGGCCAACAAAGAGGCACGGAGCTGTCTGACATGGGCAAATGATTTTTCTTTTGAGCATGTGTTTTTTTGTCTGATAACTGCAGTTTATGTCACATATCTGGCAAAGTGTACAATGGTGGAAAGGAAAATTCCCACATCAACTGCAAAAGCCTCCAGCTACTAAAAGCTGTTTCTCATTTAACCAGACCAAGCACTATACAGTAAACACTCTGACAGTCCCATGCAAAGTAAAAAGCTTCCAGTGTTGCACTAAGCAAAGCTCCGATTGATTTATTGGATAAATGGACAAATTTAATGGATAAATTGGATAAATCTATCAGAGCTTTGCTTAGTGCAACACTGGAAGTTTCTTTACAGGATGATACAACAGCTGTGGGACATCCCCATCATCTCCGAGTACTGCACCCTGTGCCCCAACAGACTCAAACACACATCATTCTCTGAATGGTACTATAACACATCAAAGCCAAACTGATATTACTGCCTTTTGCTCTACGTTCTCACCAGACGTAAGATGTGGAAGGAATTAATTACAGCTGATTAAAAATTAAATCCTCTGTCTTGCCTTTGGTTACTGTATTTCTCTCTCTGACTCAGAACATGCAGCTTAATGCTCCGTTACGCTCTGCCTCTGTTCCCTTTTATATGGGAATAATTTGCTTACTTCTCCTTGGCTTCAGCACTGGGCTCTGGCATTTGGTGCTCACAGTGCCAGCTGCTCAGCCCCTCCAACCCAGCCTGCCAGGGTCCCTTCCAACCCAAGCCATTCTATGATTCTGTCATTCTGTAAGTGGAATGCCTGCCAGGTAGATCACAAGAATTTCTCAGTGCTATTCATTCATCTACAAGCTCTAGATAGAGAACATCCAGGCTACATGTAGTCCTGTCCTACAAAACCACCACCAGGTTCTGTGATGAGGATTGACGTAGATCACTGGAGGCACAGAGAGCCATCTCAAGTCTGTGACCACTGTTGGAACAGGCCAACTTTGGAATATCTGAAGCATTCAGAAAGACTAAAATGGACTATTTCAGAAAACAGCCTGTGTTAATGATGCAAGACATCTACAGAGGTCTTACAGAGCTTTCCCTGTCAGTTTTGCTACAATCTATGGCAACAGAAAGTCATAAGCAGACACCTAGAAGCGTGCATCTTGATTGCAAGAGCTGTTAGGAACCTTTGACTGTTAACATCCTGCCGGAAAAAAAAGAAGCAAGTGGTTTGAACCTGGAGTTCCATCTGTCACCACCTCTGTCAAGACCTCATTAGCATGCAAGTGAGATGTCACTCAGTCACAGCTTCCAAGAAATTTCCTTGCCAAAGTCTACCAAACTAAATTACTCAGTAGAGAGGGAAAATGCACATTTATGAATATACAGGCTACGCGTTGAAGGCACATTGTCCAAGATCAATGCAGTTTTGCACCGCAGAGGTTTCTTAAATGAGTCTAGATATTTTTTGGTTGAATTATATCAGCTGTGTGCTTTATAAAAGTATTATTTCAAAGTCATTCTACCACCACCTAACCTAACTCAAATACTTGCTAATGTAGTTAACAGAAATTGGAAGTACACCTCTAGCTGCTAATACATCTATTGCTACAGCCACTAATAGTTAAAGTTACCTGAGTATCCATCTTGAATGCTGTTAAAGTCAGCTGATAACAATTATTCCAGCTAAACCATTCAAAAGGTGCTTTGAACTTGTTTATGGTCCTTCGTCACACTGTGCAGCCAGGTAGGAGGCTATGTTCTCACCTGAACAGAATACCATCAATAATTTAGAGTGTGAGTCAGGGACTTTGTCCTATGGCACTTGCATACGCATCATGGCCACTTTTCCAAGATAAGAACTAGAAACTGTATCTTCCTTGAGATTACATTGCAGACACCAGTGATCTTTGATTAGTTGGTATAAGTGTTTTATGTTAATTACAAGCTACCAAAATAAGTAACTGCTTCTGTCTGCTGTATTAAAACTAGAGTCAGCCCAAACCAGGACTCTGCAGACAGTGGTGGGTGCTCACCTGCTTGTTGAAAGACCTGGAGGCCAGAAGCTGTAGGAGAGGCCTAAGCTGGAAGCTCTAAGTTTAATAATGTATATTGTTATAGTATCTCTTTTCCCAGGTTGAGGCTAAGACGTGCTTAAAAATTAAAAGAGCAGATATCCCACAAAGGAGGAGCAGATGCTAAGACTACACATTCAACTTTAATGTGATTCCAACTCAAAACGCCTGTTTTGCTAACTTTCCTGTATTACTGCAGCCCCTGTGATCTTTAACCCCACTGTATAACGTGTTATTCCCTAAATAAAACAGAATCAAAATAATTTCATAAAGAAAGAGTACCTGACACTCACATATATTATATATTTTCTTCTTCCTGACCTTTCTTTCTTTCTGTAGGGTCCTGATGGTGCAACCAGACCCTGAGGAAAGGCACTTCTACCTCTGCTGGCAACCTTGCAGTGCTGTCCTCACATTCCATCCCACAAGCCGATGAAAAATCAGACCACAGGGAATTAAAGGACAGAAGGAAATACTGCTCTTTGCTGACAAATGCAAAATGACAATTAGCTTGGGATCGACGTGCTATGATGGGTAGACACAAAAGGGGCTCCTAAGTAAGAAGAAAGTAATTATTTTTTTTTTTTTTTTTTTTTTTTGCTACACAGCCTTGAGAATTTAACCCAGAACTCTGCATCACTTTAGCATTCACATGCACTAAAATAGAGATGAGAATGTTATACTGCGTTCCTCTTTGCAGCACAGAGTGATGGGTCCACTTCTATGGACAGTTTGAGGAGGTGTCTCACACAAGAAGCCATTCAATGTGATCTTCTCTTCCTCAGCCACTCTGCACCTGGGTATCTGGCCTCATTACAGAGGAATATTTTAGCAGTTAGATGTAGCTTCATGCTACAGTACCTTTGTGCAGACAGATCACCTTTAGTGACTATTTATTTCAGGAGTTCAGATTCCTGCCTTCCTGTGACATGATGAATGACTTTTAAGTAACATAATATCTGGTTTCCTCTTCTTTCACACACCCATTTCATTGCCAGTTGTCTTCAGTGACCAGATCTAGGATTGTTTGCAGTCAAATCAAATGGGAAAGAGAAACTCTTTACCACATGCCCAGCCTCCTCTTGTACATTTTTAATTGAATTCTTGCTTGTTTTAAAATCGCTATCAATTATTCACTCCTGAACTTATTAACTCTGAACATCACAAGTAATAAATAGGACTGCTCTACTGCTCAGTCAGAAGTACCAGAGACTCTACCATCATTGTTGGGCACTGAGAAAGACATCCTGGCCTATCAGGCCAGCACTCGGTCCTCTCTTTCATCCCCAGCTTTAACATTTGAAAAGGGTACTTTTTCTTTATGAGCTAAATTAAATCCTTGATGTTTTGTTTATAACCCACATTCATTCCCAAGCCAGCTGGGAGGAAGCAAACAAAGTAATAAAACAACAAAATCAACAACAAAAACCCAACAGAGGGAACGGGAGATAATTTGATCCCGGTAACACAGAGCAAAACTGAAACCTGCGCTCTCCGTGTAATCTCAAAACCTCTCTGTACTGCATGCTGACAGCAGTCGTACCATCACAGGAGATCAAGCATTTCAAGATGCAAGGCTCTTCTGTCAAATCAGATTCAAATACATTATTCTCACATTGCATGCAAGGCCCAGCGAGCAGCCTTAGCACTGCTGAGTGGAAGGTGGTGCCATCTGCATACACCCACAGAGCCATCACCAGGCCTCAGGTGGGCACAAGGCTTCAACCAGTGTAGGCCCTCATGTAGGCATAGGTATAGCTTTATTCTGCTAGCAATGGAGAAGAGGGGTGGTATGTGAAGCAGCTGGAAGGGGTCAAGGTGCTCCCTGGGATAGTGTTTCTTGTCACTGGAAGCAGACCCATTAATAACTGGGAATGTTAAATCAATTTCTTATGATTTAATAAATGCAACTGTAACTTACCAACCTGTGGAGCTTACGACTGGATTGATAGAGGAGTTCAGACCTGGATGCAGCCCTGCTCAGCCATCAAGCAGTCGGTGTGCATTTACCAGGAATTGCCTTCTGTGCATATGATAATGCAGTATGAAGCAAACCTGTTTTAAAGCAAACAAACACAAAATCAAGCCTGCTTTCTAACACCTGAGCTGCTTAAGTCTGCCTCATCTCAGTCTTCCCACAGTATTACACTATACATATCTCATAAACACACCCTGAGAGCTTCACTTTCACATCTATAAACACAACTAACGGCGCTTCCTTTTCCTTGCATAGCTTCTGTGAATATTCAGACACAAACTGTTGTGCAACTCTCAAATGCTAATGTGTAAGAAGGCAATTAAAAATGCCAAAGATAGATAGAGGGCTCCTAGGAGAATGTAAAGCTGTAAAAAAATCTATTTCGAACTCACTTCTCATGCAGGTCACTAAATCTGTGCCTATAATATTAGGAGTGTGCTGGCTAACTGGCCACTAACTATACAAAAGCCTTTTCTCTCCAAGTTCAATCAAAAGGACAACAGCATATGACAGACCCCTTGTATCTTTTGGTATTTTAGCCTGTCACAGCAGGGACCTCCTGCAGTGCTAGGAAAAGAAGGGTTTTTTTTTTTTCACTGGCCAAGCTACAGCTAACAAAAATACCTAATGAGTAGAGGAGCTCATGCATTTAGCTATGTCTAAAGTAGCATGTGCACACTGAATGCAGGCATAAAAAAATTAATTCCAGAAATCCTATCAGATATACTTTCAAATGACTGTTCAGAAGAAAAAAATACTGTTTTCTGGAACTGTTTTTACTTGAAATAAATACATTGGGAAGGAGGAAGGAATATATGCAACCACCACATCCACCTACAAAAAGGGAAAATGAACTTCTGCCCTACACCCTGAGCACTATCAGTACCTTATGTCCTGCAGGATCCCAGTTTGATTATTCCCCTCCTTTCCCTAACACTCATCTCTCTCCCTATTAATGATCTCCACCCCTCTCACCTGTATTACAGCTTTTCACCATCCCAGCCAACTTTGCCTCAATGTGGCATGAAGCCAGGTGAGGTTAATGGACCTTAGGGCACAGCATGTGCTCTGGTTTGAGAATGCAGTGGAGAAGCTGCAGGTGGGAGAGTTATATGATAGTATATCCCCTATCAGGGACACCTGAGTTTCACATCAGGCTTTCAGCACAAAAGATACTCCCCACTGCTGCTCTAAAATGTAATGTTTATCCTTTCACACAAAATAAACTAGAGGGAAAAAAAAAAGTCAAATGGCATTTACCAGCAGAAAGGAGCTTCATTCCATTGGAGGAATTAAGGTAGAGCAGAGCTTTCATCTGTGATGGCACCTCTGTTCCAAAAAAAAGCCTGAGCATGGAAAAAAAGAGCTAGAGCTTCTGTTCAGAAACAAAGACCAAAAAAATAAAGTGCTCATTCAGATGTTAGCTTATGCTTCAAGTGTAACGTGCTTCAGAAGAAGCTTTACAAGCAGTCAAGAGAAGGCATAATTGACATTCAGGTCCAGGATGGATGCCTATACACAAGCAGAGAGCAGTTAGAAAGGTGTGGTCACTGTGTAAACACTGGGTAATCCTTGTTCTTCTTCTCCAGGACAAACTCAGCCTATAGACCTGATGACAAAATTTCCATGACTAAGTAGCTGTCAATTAAACACAATGTATAATTATTACATGCAATATGCCTGAGCTTTTCAGGCATATTTACTGGTGTTCCAAAGAGGATACATGTCTGGAATCAGTTTGATTCTTTTTGTCGGGTCCCTTTAGAATGGTTGTGTAGTTTATTTATCCCTTCAGGCAAACCTGAAGAGGAAGCTAAAGCAAATGCAAATATACTGAAGGAAATGTACTTTGAAAGAAGTATCTATCAACCTCTCCCATTAAAAGGAAAATCCAATATTTAATCAAAGTCTTCTGTAATTTGCAAACTGGTTCCATGGTCATTAATCCAAAGAGGATTATTGCTGATGGATTTGTTGCTTGATTGCAGTATTCTGGTAAAGCCAAAGATACATTAAAAATTGATATTGTCTTGCAGCCCACTATTGACTCACTATTTGCTGCAAGGGGAGAGCACGGAGAGGGATTTTACAAACCCTTGTATGACTTAGAACTGCTGGAGCAAGGGTTGTGAGACATGGAACATACCAGTTCGGTATGGGTTCCTAATGAAAATTCAGTATACAATCACTAATAATATCTAAAGCAATGTGTAACTGTGTAACAAAATGGTTAAATTCCTTCTTTATTCAGGGGTTATCCTTACAGAAAAATGCCACTTGGTAATGACAGAAATGCTGGCTTTGTGACAGAAAGGGAAGAGATGCTCCGTTGCAATGCAGTAAAAATGCCTTTGTTCAGGGATACAAAGATAACTTCAGTTTAAAGTTCTAATTTAAATTTCCAGTGAGGAGATGGGGGAAAACACTTAGGAGTTTCTTATATTTGCAAGACCAGTGACAAATCTATTTAAAATAGGGCTGAGTTTATAGGAGAATAAGGAGTTCTTCACCAGCCCCATGTGAACTCATCATGCCTCTATTTTCAAGTTCCATATAGAAGTATACGTAACAATAAGGTACAACAGGTGCATGATCAGCTCAGATTCTAATGTATGTATGTATCATCATGCAATAGACAAGTTTTACTTAGTGCAAAGCTCAAAGCAATAAAAGTGAAGCCTGAAATAAAAAACTGTTGTTTCATTAAACCTAAAATACAATTTGACTCTGCTATGCCAATGTATATGAGCTATCTGCATTAAATTGTGTTTAATTTAACTCTAGAACTATAGGGCCCAATTAAAAATAATGAGGCCTGTCTCCAACTGTCAGGCTCAATTAGAGATAATGGGAACTGATAGTTCCTGGAATAGATTCATTTTTGTCTGATAGACGAACTAGGGCAGGGGTCTTGGCAGGGGTCATTGGAATAGACCTGGCAACAAAACATGGGTCACTCAAGCTTAAGGAGACTTAAGGAACCTAGTTATTAAATAAGGAAGTAGGAAGTAAATCAAATCCAAAAGCACATGAATAACCCCAATAGATTCTCTTTTTTCCTGTTAAACATGCATATTTTGCAATTCATCTAATCATTAAGCTGCCCATTTTAAACCACAAAATATTTTAAACCACAGAAAGGCTAAAACAGACAAGATGAAAGAAAAACTAGAAAAATAAGGGCCCAACTTATTTAAGAGTGCAAGAGGATCAGTATTTTTCTAACGTGATGCTCCAGATATTTTACTAAAATGGCAAAGGATTTATTTTACCTAAATATTATGAAAACTAAAACCAGGAAGGAATATCTGGGGGTATTAGGAAACCCAGCTGTATTAATAGATGTTACTTATGATGAGCAGATTACTTCCTCTTCAGCCCCTGCAACAAACATAGGAAAAACTTGTCAGCTTCTGCTAAGCACTTCCAAAGATGTAATTGAACAGTCAGGCAAATTCAGAAACGCGCCTGTGAGGAATGAAGACATGTGTCCTTGAGGAAACATGAATGGATGATATGGCTCGTGACAACTTTTAGGCACTAGACAGTAGCTGTCATTTTAGATGAGTAATTAATCTTGAACCGAGAGGGAGATGTGGAGCACTGTTGGCTGTTTATTCGGCTAGAATGACAGCCAGTGTCTGTTAGCACCGCTTGTACCCTGCCTGGAATCCGTAACCTCTCTGAGGCAAAGCTTCCCTGTGCATCCATTGTCAACAGCAATGACTCTGAAGTTTGTGTTGGGCAATGCTGACGTGCTGTGCCTTGGCTTGCCTTTTGTTTCTCTGTGAAGACACTTTTTTAATCTAATGATATCTTTCTCAATGTCTAACGATGCTCGTGCTACGTGCTGCTGATGGCATTTTATCCTCTGTTCCCCTCCCCCTTACATGTATTGGCCTGCAAAGTCATGCTTTGCATTTTAAATCTGTTCTCTGGGACTCCCAAAGAAAGAAAGGAGGGTTGAGCGTTTGAGCTTCCCCACAACACAACTTACTCTTTGTGCTGAAAGAATGTGCAAACGTATAATTGGACATGTTATTTTTCTTCATACTTCCCTTCTTGTATGTACCTTGAGGAAGGACTCTCTGCAGCCCCTGCAGAGCATCACATCACTAAAATAGTGTTACAAGCACCACAAAGTTTTGTTCTCTTCTCCCATTGTCTTTCCTTGGTTAAATGCAACCTCCTTGGCTTGGTCCATACTGCTCACTGATTATACTAGATGGGTATTAATACACAAAGAGGATCCTTGGAGTCTCCCTCATGGCTATCTGCATCCATGTAACATCTGGAAGGACTGGGCGTAGATTTCAATTATCATCCTTAGTAGTGATATAGTGTTAAAAAACAAAAGTACATGTTTAGTAGAGTCTGAAATCTGCCCAGCTCGTGTCACACAGCACATGGGAAAACAGAAGTACTGAGATTCTGGAGCATTCTGTTATTTGTAGCAGTACGTGTCACCTGCACGTGACAGAACAGAGCACAAGAACCTCAGGAAGATGATTTTCCACAAGCAACACTTCATGTCAGTATATATATTATACATCTACATGTGTATATGTATATATATATGTATATGTGTATGTATGTATATGTATATCTATATATGTATGTATACGTGCAACTTTAGCCCACAGAAGCATTACTACCCACAATTATTGTGGTACCCCCCCAGCTGGAAGAACCAGATGTTTTGTTCGCTTCGTTCTCAGTCGAGCTTTATGACTTTGGTCAATGCCAGGAGGTAAATTCTGTGAAATTCTCATCTCTCTCTGTCTCAATCTCATCTTGTGAGTCTCACTTTTCTTAAGTGTAACAACTAGGATTTGTGGAAGCAAGCCAAGCTGAATTCGTCTAATTGCATTTTTCTTTCCTGTAAGGAAATTTCATTTCTTTTTCCTTCATTGCAGCAGCAAATTATCATGATATTCTTGCATTTCTATAGCCTCTTCTATCAAAGTCTCTGAAAAACTTATTAAAAAGCTAACAGAGCCCTAAGATAGTATTAGCAGACTTTTATTATGCACTAAAAGACATTCTACAAACATGATGAAATTCCTTTGTTTTTAGAGCACACAAAAACATGCTTTGCAATTTAAGGAAGCCAATTTTTTATCACATTTGATAAAATTTGAGCCCCGTGTGATAGAACAAATGGCTTCATACAATGGTGTACACCAAATAATGAAACCTTTATCAAAGATACAGACCTATATGCAAAACAAGACCGAAGCAAATATATATTACTCCATATATTCAACTTCTAAGTTTCCTAGAGTGCTTTAAGATTTACTGAAGGCATTTGTAGTCATGAAGCACCGACCCTGACAGTGCTAGGTGTGCCAGTGCTACGAGTGTGACAAAATGACAGAAGGTGGGAAAAGCAGATTTAATGTCAGAACTCCACACTCACTTGAATCCGAATGATTTTCACTTCACCCAGTGGCACAGTGCCACGATGGAGGGTTGCTTCTTTTTCTAAAATCACATACACAGAAGAATACATGGTTTTAAATTCATGCATAGGAAACAGCTGAGATTATCCACGAGACTGGCAACCAGCAAAGGGAAGCGTGAATACATCAACCTTCCATTTGCCAAGTTGGCTAGGAATAGCATTCTGATGCTGAGTGAGAGAAAAGGAAATCAGATCTCCATGTGGTTGCAAAACAGTGCTACATGTTTACATAGCACTGAACTCAAGCAAAGCCAAGTGCCAACTGCTAGATTTCACACATATCACACTCTACATGAAGGATAATTCTGTATATGGCTAATTCTGCCTCCCTGGTGAAACCAGAGATTCTTTTGACTTCGGTGGCCTGGATCAGACCCTTTGTTTTCAGTTTCACACTATCATCAGCCCACTGTAGCTTGATGCCATAATCCTACAGAGCTCAGTGTGCCTTCAGCAGGTGCATCTTCAGAATCAATTTCCATTGCTCCACAGAACCACCCTTAATTTGGGATAAAAAGTGAGATGTTGCCATCACTTAAAGCTGAAGACTGTCACCATTAGAAAAACCAAACGTTTATTTTACAATGGCATCTGAAGAGGTTCTGAAATACAAAGAAACTCAGCAGGCAGTCGATGAATTCCCCCCCTGGCCCCACAAAAACATGACAGAGGAAAGAGAAGGAGACACATAATTCATTTTGAAGATACCGGAGGTTTTCTTTTTTACTTTCCTGCTGAGTTGGTCTAGTTTGGAACAGGCTACACCAGAGCACATCGCAGTGCTGGGGCACTCCCCATCATCCATTTGGTCAGCTAGGTACTGTAGCACAAGCTGCCAAACAATTGGTTTGTTCTCTTGTGATAGTAACCCAGGAAACAAATCTATGATGACACTGTTACATGCATTCGTGAACTTCGTGGCCTTGTAGGTCACTGGACAAATCTCTCTAAACTGAACTGTTGACAGTTCTTTGCAGGGTTCCCCACAGGAAACTGAAGGTTAATTGACCATTCTTTCAAACCATGAAATGCTTTTGAAAATGTTAGTTTTAAGTCCCTTAGCCTAAAATCTGATGAAACAGCGTAACTGTGCTATAGTGTCTTGTAATTACAGGAAATTTAAAATTATGGTCAAGGAAAGTGCAGAAATTGCTTAATTAGATTCTGGAGTCACATAAACGTGAAGTAGCACTCATCTAAATTGTGGTTTTTGTTTAAAACAGAGATGTTGAGGTAGCAGGACACCTGCCAGAGAAGCTGTTATAATAGAACTGACTTCTTCTTGATTATGTTAATTTGGTGATGGCCTTATTAAGAGGAAGACTCTTACATCTTTAGTCTTAGACCCTTAGAAAAAATATGTACGTGTTTATCTCACATTGGATAATCTCACTGACCTCAGAGGAATTATCAGGGTTGGTTTCTGCAGGACTCTTCCACCTGGAAATTCACACTGGTGCAAACATCTGCAGAAATCCCAGCAAACACCCGAAGCTCATGAATAACTGAAATAAAAGCAGATTTGATTTTAGGAAGTGCAATACAAGTGGCAAATGAGTTCCATGATCACTTAAGATTTGCAGAAGCGACAAAGAAAAGAGAAAGTGACTTCGTCCTGCAGAGGCTGAAGATTGAGCTGTGCCTCCAGCTGAGGCAGCAAACAGCCACTGAGAGACAGAAGTTCCCAAAGGACCTGCATACACAACTTCATGTTCATTGCTTCAGTGACAAAACCCTGTGTATTTACAACACAAAAACAAGTACCTACAAAGGTTTCCATTCTTCTTTTATCCCAACCTTTCACACTGACATACTTTCATCAAATAGCAAAGTTCTGGCAATATTACCTTCCACACACCCTGGTACTGATTGTCACACACAGCACAATATCTACAGATGATGGAATGGCACATGGAAGCAGTTTTAGCCTCAGTCCTAATTTTGATCATTTCTACAGTCTCATGTTAGATCCTATATCACTGAAAGTAACTATTTTGCTGGAGGCTAAGTAGATACATATGAAAGCTACATTTCTCAGAGATTACTCTCTTGTTAATGACATTTGGAGGGTTAAAATCTGCTAACAGGCTGTGATAAAGGCCACTGTGTTGGACATTTGTAGCAATGAAAAACACATCAGCCAACCAGAATTCTCTAATCGCAACATTTACTCCATAATATGGTGTATAACTGCACAATAACACAGTCTATAAACTATGTTTTGCCTCCAAATAGATACGTATCAAGGCAAAATACGGCTGTATTCACTCACAAAGATAAAATTGTGCTGTGCTTTGGTTTAAGTGGATAAATTATGAACATACTGTCAGTGTTTGTGTTTCCTAGCGGACTCGTTTTGTGATATTGCCAGCTCTTTAAATGCAGATAATAATGGCTCTGTATTCTATGTTACAGTGGCACATAGAAGGCCCAGGTCCATCCTCTCAGCTGTCATTCGAAATACAGCAGGGAGATCATCTCGGCCTCAGAAAATCCTACCTTTCAAACGCATGGCTTCATTTAGCACCTTGGAGTAAACCTAAGATACATCGATGTACGAGAAAGAATTTCCAGCAGCAAAGCCATTTTAAAATGAGCAAGTCAGGCACCAGGACCTCCAGCACGTTTCCCTTACCTTAGCCATGAGGAAGGGCCTTTTTGTCCGTTACATCCATGCATGTAATCAGCGATTGTGCCTATTGTAAAACTCAGATTCACCATCTGTACGCTCCCAAGTGGGCAGACGAGTGCTAAAACCCCATCCCGATGGGATTAATCTGCAATTTCACACTAAATGATTTTTAAGGGTAATTTGTTACAATACAGTAATCTGAAAGAAATTTAAAAAGAAGAGGGGAAATAAGAAAGGAAAACGACAACAAACGGTCGGTGTTTTTGCACTGTAATTAAAGGAGGAAGCTTGGAAAGTTCCTATGTTTAAATGGGTTTTATGGAATCCGCTTTGACATTAGTTTCATTTAGAGATGAAAAGGTCTTGGTAACTGCAATAGCTTTTTATTTACAGGGGAAAGAATACAAAACCATAACCAGAATCTGTGCACTGAGCAGGGGATGGAGGATTAAATACTCATAACCTTGTTCAGGGACTGAGAAATTGCACAGTGAAGTTGCAGTTTGTCATGTAAATAGAATATTCCGGTGTTGTACGAGGAGGGATGAACTGTAAAAGCAGCCAGTAGATAAAGGAGGGCAAAATAATCCACTCTTTCACATAAAACAAAGCTGGATTTAGACATTCAAGGAGATTTCTCCTTTTTAAGAAGCACTGCCTGCTTAGTAGAGGACAGTCATCTCCATCCACAGAATTATCTCCTCAAACCATTTCAGATGCTTGGCCGAGATGGAAGAAAACTGTGATCAGAAAACATGCCATGTGAGTGGTAAGAGACCGCAGGGTTGGGACACATCAATGTCCTTGCACTAAAATGATGATGTATTCACAAGGCTTTTCAGCCTTGTTGCATTCAATGCAGCAACTGTGGCACCCAGTCCAAGTGGGTCTGAGGTAGGAGAAACGCTTTGATTTTAAAGCCTGGCCATGCAGAAGCCATGGAAGGCTTTGCAGAGTTATCCTAAATCTTGGCTTCTGAAGGTTACGCAGCTCTCTCTTGTTATTTGTGACTTACTCACCTAAAGTAGACACGAGAGTGGGGAAAACAAAACCAAACCATTTAATGGTGACCTCACTTTGTAGCAAAATAAATTCAGTTTACCAAAACAAGTTCAGATGAGAATACACCAAAATTAAAGCTAATTTCAGGATAAATTCACAGACAAGGAAGTCAATGCCTTTACAAAGTGAATTCCTTCTCTTTGTAGTTTTCTTTCACTATCTGTTTGCTACAGACCAGAGAAGGAAAGAATTTAACTGTTGACCACTGTGTTATTTTAGAGGTCAGGTGTGAAAACTTCCTTCGTAACACTCAACCAGAACCTTTCTTGTCACAACTTGCAAAGTACAAAGTGTTTGCAGCACTATGCCCTTTATCCCTTCACATTTCACTTTAAGCTCCCCTAGCGATTAAGATGGCCATCAACCACCCTTCTGCTCCATACCTGTCATAATCTGGCGCGTGGAAGAGGTGTGCAAATCACCTGCATGAGGGAAACAAATCCATCCATCAGGTGTGTTGCCACAAGGAAAGCAGCCAAGCAGAAAGTTCAACACAGCGACTCAGGGATAAATACTCAGAAGCTCTAAAAGAAACGTCATGTTTTAACTTTACCCCCTCCTACAAACATTAGGCTACAGGACTCAGAAGCTCTAAAAGAAACGTCATGTTTTACTTTTACCCCCTCCTACAAACATTAGGCTACAGGAATGCATTAAAGTCTCTAAGTGGCAACAAAAATGGCATGGGGGCTGTGGGAATACAAGAAAAGCTGTTATAAACAGCATGAGAACCAAGGACACCTCTGCAAGGAGAAGAAGAGTCTCACAGCTCTGATATTGGATATGTGCCTGCATGGACAGTTGAAAAGTGTTTTGTAGAATGCTTTACATCCATGTAAAGGTGGATGGGAAAGTTGTAAGGGCGGATGGGAAAGTTAGAAAACAACTTGTGAAGGTATAGAAGGGATGTGAGAACTTGTAATAAACGATTTGGATTGTTCACATCTGAGTCCGTGCCTCAAACGCTGCAGGGGTCTATAAATTAGCACCTTAAGCTCCAGCAGCACTGCTGCTTTTTAGCTCTCTGGATGTTCCTGGGACAGGCCTTGATGCTGATAAACCCAATACAATGTTTTCTGGGACCGACCCTCTTCAAGATTCAGCTGCTCCAGGATAAGGAGAAACGGCTTCAAACTAAAAGAGATAGAGATTCTGGGAACGACCCTCTTCAAGGTTCAGCTGCTTCAGGACAAGGAGAAACGGCTTAGAGTGGAGATGGGATGAAGGAAGGCTGTGGTTGCACTGAGGGCGCTGAGGCAGCGGCCCATGTTACCTCACAGCGGCGGCCTCACGGCGCCTCCTCGCGGGGCTCCCTCGCGCCTCAGCGGGCATCTCCCGGGCGGCTTCCCGGGCTCGTTCGGGGGTTGGCGGCTACGGCGGGTCGAGCGGCGGGGAAAAGCGGGACGGCATCGGGCGGGGCGAGCCCGGCAAAGGGCTGTGCTGCCCTTAGAGATTTCATTCTCCTTTCCACACACACAAACAAGCCCGCCGTACGTTTGAATACCCCCCCACCCTCACCCCCCTTCCTCCTCCTCTTTCCCCCCCCTCCTCTCTTCTCCCTCCTCCTTTTTTATTTTATTCTATTTTTTTTTTTTTTTTTTAACCCTCTGGAAAGTTGCGAGAAGTTCATCTGGTGCTTCATTGGTGCTTCATTTTTTTTTTTTTTCTTTTTTTTTTTTTTTTTCGTCACGATCCTCTCCCTCAGTGAGGAGGGGGATAAGGGGAGGTGTGATTGAAGGGGGGCTGTAAGGAAACCCGGCCCTGCCCCGGCCCTGACCCCCCCCCTGGCCGCGCATGCTCCAGGCTGGACAGCTCCTGAGAGGGAAATTTAAACTGCGGGCAGTAGGACGGCCCTGCCGCAGCACCGACGGGAGCTCCGGCCCCGCACGGCCCAGCTCCCAACCTCCCAACAGCCCGACGAGCACCGAGCCGTCCCACTGAAGGGGGGAGAAGCAACGCCGGGCCCTGAGGGCCGCCAGGTTGGTGGGAGAAGGGGGTGTGGGTTTGGGGCTTGGATTTTTGTTCGTCCCTTCCCCTTGCTGAAGTGCTGGATAGCTACTGCATGCGTGCCTATAAATGTTTTCCTTTTGATATCCCCCTCCCCCCCCCCCCCCCTATTTTTTCTTAGTTTAATTTTTAATTTTGTTTTGTTTTCTTTTTGCTAAAGGAGATGATAGAGAGCGATCTGCCATCCATGATGTCAGGACTCATCCGGAGCTCAGGGCACAGCCAGCACGCTGCCCAGGAGTACAGGTGAGGGGCTTTATGGTGGAGAAACCACACAGCACCACCAAAACCTGCTGACTGATGGCATACAAACGGTTCTCACCATTTCCTTATGCAAAAGGATGGAAATCCTGTTCTAAAAAGTCAGCTGTGTCATTTCTTTTGCTCCTCTTTTCTTGCTCACCTTGAGCTGAACAAAGCGGTGCCCAGTTATAACTCATTGCTTACTTAGATTGATTCCTGTTTAAAGCATTTAGATCCTAAGCCATATTGCTTAAATGCACCTTTCAAGCCACGGGCTGACCTCCCACCCTCTGTCTTATGTATGAGTGTTGCTGGACAACATATACATCAATTATTGTTAATTCATGATTACCTAAAGCTTTCCTTTCAGGTCACATTTTGCATTATTGTGCAAAGACTAAATCTTGAAGCACCAGATAAATTTTTCATTAAGACAAGCAAGTACATACATAGTCCTCCAAAGCACTAGTTATATCTATATCTATCTATCTATCTATCTATCTATCTATCTATCTATCTATCTATCTATCTATCAAGTATTATCTCTACTAATATTAGTGAGAGCAAATCTGGTTTTGCCAACAGCCTCTGACAGTTTGTCTATACCAATACACATCTTTCATCATGCAAAACCATTGTTAGAAGTCATGGGATAGTTCTGCATGAATTACAGTGCGCTGGGTTAAGTTAGGTTACATCTTGTCACATGATGCCAAGCGCCAAGAAAACCATAACGACACGATCTGGCTCTCACACAAAAAAATCTCCTTTTCCTACTTTTTGTTGCTGTTTTCAAATGAGGAGTGAGAGATACTCTTCTCCCTCCCAGCCTGAGGGTGTTTTCACACATTTCTGTGGGTAACAGCGCTCAGCCGCAGGTATTCTTCTATCAGCCTCTCTCTATTCAAAATGCAAACACTGCGCTACAGCCCCTCGCAGCTCAACAAGTGATTTGTTATACCCTCCGCAGCCGCTGCGGAAGAAGGGTTGTGAAACTCTGTTTTGCTGTTTATTAAAGCATTCTTTGCTCCAGACGTTTTGTTGGCTATGTAAATATTTACAAAGAAATATTCGGTATTTAATGAGGGGTGTGTATGAGAGAGGTTGTTGGGTACTTACGTTTAAGTCTGTATCAGTACCCTGAAGAGCACACCACCTTAACAAAGACCATTATTATGGGGAGAATTATTCTTTAACTCATTAAAAAAACCTTTTTTTTTCCTCCTTGAGATGAACAGAATTTATTTTAGCACCAATAAAGGAACTGTAAGAGTTTCTCCTTTATTGGGAAGTCAGCTCCTTTTAAAAACTACTTTTAATCTCCGTTAAACATTTTGAACTCGAAGATCGGAGTTTTCTGAAGTTTTTAACCCGTTTGTGATTTCTTTAATGCAGCTTTAAAATGAATTATTTGACCTCGTTTAATAGTGGCGAATTCTGATAAAAATGCATAAAATCTGAACTGCACCATAAATGCAGAGCAGTATTTGTCCTACTTCATGAGAAAACACTTTGGATTATGTAAAAGAAAATCTTTTAGACTGAATGATTTTAAGAAAAGAATAGACCTGTCAAATTCTATCAGCTCTGTTTACTCTCCTGCTGTCACCACAGTCCAAGACTGGAACCCACAGTCCTGAGTGCTCCATGGGGGAGCATCAAGGCTCCGCAAAATGGGGAATGGCCTCCAATTAGTGAGTGGGAGGCTGGGTCTGGGCTGAGAATACTCTTCTGTCTCACTTGGAATCTTTCAATCGGGCAATTGGACTTAGAGGAGAGCAGGCTTTCCTGGGAGGCTACAGCAGAAAATACTGAAAAGGGGGAGAGAGTGTGTGTGTGTGTGTGTGTGTGTGCAAGTGAGCTGGGGATCAAAGCAGTACATACCTATCAGTTTTCATGCATGTATGTATAGATCCTGAAATGACTGATTTTTAAATTAAAAAAAAAGAAAAAGAAATAAGAGGAAAAAATGATAAATTTTAGCAGACATCAGAATTCTCTGCATCTAAAGCATCTGCAGCAAATCTGATGTAGAGTAGTTAGGAGGATTAAGCTGCTGTGCAAAGACCTGGACTGTTGGCACCTTGATAAAATTATCTTGGGCAACCATCTCTTCTGTGAGGTATAAAACATCATATTGTCTGGGAATGATTAGAGCCAGCACTTCTCTGGGGCTGTCACTGCCAGGCTACCAATGCAAAGTAAAGCTTTGTATTAGCCAAAAAGTGACTCTATCACTTTCCCAAGGAAAACACTGCTACCTTCAGTATTTCATTGCAGTGACAAGTATTGCTGATAATCTCATTTTACATTTCAGGGGATAAAGGCAGAGAATCATAACACTGGGATTTTTAAACTATTGAGACTTCAACGCTTGGCTAATTATAAAGAATAACTGAATATTGTGTTGCAGTGTAAATATTTTGATGTTGAATCAGAGTACGTGCTTACCTTGCAGTGGTGCTCCTGTGTTGTTTCAGCACAAAGCTATGTAAGCTATAGGAGCCCACTCAAAGACTTCTAAACCAATGGAGAGCTCCCATAATCTTCAGTAGGCTTGGAGCTGGCCCTTGAATTATTTGCCCTGTGAAAGCTTCAAGCAATATTGAATAGAAGTAATATAAGGAATACTGACATTTACAATCCGTTTTCTTGGAGTTTAGTTTCGCTGAACATTAATAACTGGTGCGAGAGAAGTAAAAGATCTATTGCAATGCATACAAGTGCAGAATTGGATTTAACATGGAAACCTTTAGGATTTGAAAGCCCCAGTGAGGCAGATGAAAGGAAAAGAACAGATTTACAGTAGTTTACTTTTGACTTGGCGAAGGTAGGCTTGGACTTGAGTATAAAGTATTCAGTATGTTAGTAGACTGTATTCATCTTCTTCCCATTTTAATCATCTCTTTGATCCTTCAATACAGTGGTCAATATTGAGCTGATCAGATAGTCTAATTCTGTTTTTTTCCTGTATCCTTGAATTTCTACAAGCACAGTTGTCATGGTTTGATGTTTGGCATCAAACTATGCTTTAAAAGCATGGGGGTTTTTTTGGTTAAGCTGACCTTTAGTTCATGTCCTGAACAGTTATGGTTTTACTTTCTCTAACCATTGATTCAGTGACTACTTAATCCTGGCAGCAAATCCCATAAGCCTTGGATTGTCATGTCCACAGTCCTCATGGACAACCAACACATAACCACTACATCCCTGTGTTCTAGACACGACTGCTTTACAGTGGCAAAAATGGTGGACAGCCTTTATCTTTTATGGCACTGGGGACATTTTGGCTCTCCTAAGTGGAAGTCTCATAGCTGGTTTTGGAGCAAGCTACAGTTGGGTGTTTTCCACAGTCAATCCTGTGGATAGATGGAGGCTGGGGGTTTGCATGAAGTAAATTTCTGCAGACAAAAGGTTACAAATGCATAACTAACAACACCGTAATTGTTCCTGAAGAAAATGTCAGTGTCCATTCCCTTGACACCATGTGTGTCTGACAGGGAGTGAGATAATGACTCGATGTGTCGGAGGAATTTCATCACAGGACTTGCTTCATTCTTTCAAAAAAATGTGAGAAACCTCCTAGGAATCAGTCAAACTCAGGCCGCAGTGGATTGATTTAAGTGGATTAGCTCAACTGTTTCCTATGCAGTTCCTGAAATGTGCTAATCAGTATTAATAAAAAAAGAAATAGTGGCCCTTGCTTCTCAAATTGTCTTGCAGAGCTGGGGAGGGCTGCTTGGTAGCAGGGCAGCACCTAGCAAGATTCTGAGGCTATTCTGTTTCCAGTGAAACCAGAACTGAGCTCCTATGTTACCTCATAAAAGGTGCTTGACCTTCAGCTCAAGACAAGGAAGCAAAAAACTTTCATTATTTTTTTCAGCATTCTTGGGAGAAACCTCACGTGCTCAGGGCTCACCGCTCTTGTTTTGCCCATTGAACACATCTCGCCTTTGCAGAAAGCACAGCACAACTCCTGCAAGGGAGAAAGTTCTCACAACAGTGCAAATCACAGCATATTTCATGTCCCTTTTACACTGGATTAACTATCTGCACAGGATCCAAGGCAAGTAAATCAGTACAATGCTAATAAATAGCAGTTGAAGCAATGTTAAAGGAAAAAATAGCTTCCCCGGTAGGCAACAATACTGACTTTCACACAAAACATTCACGTAGCACCAGATACTTCAACACATTTTTGCATTAAGAAGAAACTTATTTTGATGTTAGTCACAGCTCTTCTTTTTCCAACAAAGCATTCTGTAGATGAAGGTACAGGCTGCATCTGGGAAATCTTAACCTACAGGAAGAAAGAGTGATTGCGTGGGTGAAGCAGAGCAAGGAGTGAGCTCTGTATTCAGTGCTGACACTGCTGCTCACTTCCTGTTGGGCTTAAGCAAATCATGTAGGTCACTTGTAATTCAGTTTCCCTTCATCCCATACCAAAATGAGGTAACGGGGTGTTGTGAAACTCCGAGCTGAGATGTATAAAAGTCTCCTACAGCACATCTATAACTGGTTCTTTTAGAGCAGAAATATCTTTGCAGAAGGTTTTTGGAGAATTATCTTCTCTTCTGAGCCATGGTGTTATGAAAAGGAGAAGACCAACACCTGTCAGGGTAATTATTTGCTTTTTCCTCACTTGCTTTGGTTTACCTTACCCAAAGTTTCCTGAGCTGTAGTTGAGGTGGGATGTTCTGGTTATTCCTGGACAGCTGCCTAATTTCTTCTTTTCAGCAAGGCCAGAAATGACTAAAAACCTGAAGACAGGGAAGAGAAAGGCAGGCTGGGCACTTGGGAGTAGAGGGAAAGAGTGGTTTCAAAAGGCAGAGTGGAATTGCAGACCAAAAGCACCAGTGAAAGCACCTGGCACAGGAGCAAGGAGAAAAGGGACTGATGGCTGTGGAGGGTGGAAAACAGTGCAGGGAAGGGGGAAGATGGGAAGAGCAGAACAGTCAGAGTGAAGAACAAAAGGAGACAGGTTGACTCAGTAAAACAGAATAATTCTCACCATGGAGAACAAAACATTACTGTTTTCCTTGTGTTGCTTTACGTATCAGAAAGCGCCGCGCTTGTTCTGAGGCCATTACGTAACCCCAGACAAAAGAAAACAGCTTCTCAGAACCACTTCAAGAGAAAGTTTTTGTAGGATTCTTCTTGTTCAATCATCGCTCTCTGGATGAACCATTGCAAGCAGCTAATTAAGAATCTATCACTGCTGACTGCCTCTGCTTGAAGCTGCATTACTTATGCTCCAGTGTCACTGCTGGCAGGGAGAATGAAAGTTTTCCATTGAGAGACATTAGAACACTATGGTTGAAGTTGAATATGTCAAATACAGCCACAGTGTTTTGGTCTGGGTTTGTTTAGAACAGTGGCAATGCTGAGTTGCTGCCACGCTCTAATCCCTTTGCACCAGACTCACCCTGCAACATCAACCAGTTTGAGTGCTTTGCATCTTTTAGAGTCCTCTGAAGACACAATACTTACAGAAATATGTCACTTTACATACAGCATTATAAACTGGAACTCTCGGTTATTGGCTAAACTACCTAGAGAGAAAATATTTTAAGGCATACTTGTCATTGCCAGGCTTTTCTTTAGCCTCAGCAGAGGAGTTTGGAAGGCTGTTCTATAACACCATAGAAGAGATGGATGCTGTGTTCTCCACTGTCAAGTTCCTCATGCACCAGAGTTTGCAGGTGTAGAAGTGGCCTGATCACCCTGACAGCAGTTCCTGCAGCAATGAACTGCATTAGATTCAGCTCAGTAGATCCAGCTCATTGTGGGGGAAGATGGTGAGGTTAGATTTACAAATGTAGATCCAAATTCAGTTCTGCCATTCCAGGCTCCTGTGTCTCCTATCTGTGTCAGTGCTCTGCTAACAGACTCAAGTGTTCTTGGTCATACGTACAACCAATGCAAGAGTCCAGTTCCCCAGTGACTGCTGGCAGGAAGGTCTATAAGCTCAGCATAAGGGGATTCCTTTCCATGTTATCCATCCAGATTCAAGTAAACCTCATGCAGCTCGGCCAGTGGCCAAGCTCTGTTGGAACTTATCTCAAGTGGATGAATATTCTGGGCAACGTACAACAGAGCAGATAGCAAAGACTAACGTTATACTGAGCACTTCTATATCACATACTGTAGATCCCTGGGTGCTTTTCAAACAAGATACACATAGAGCTGGGGCATAAATCTTCTACATCACGTGGGTTCTTACTAATGCACTTACCTTTCTAGGGTAAAAACACACAGACACAGCTTTTTTTTCCTGCAGAGGGTTGAAAGGAGAAGGATAAAAATGGAATTGCATCATTCCACCACACCTTTAAAAGATAATATTATGTTTGTAACATCTTTGGTGCAATTGGAACCTTCCTGCATAGGGTGTAGGAGTTCAGCTTACGTACCAGGCTGCCCTGGGGAATGTGCAGCTGGGGACATTTTCAGCAGCGTGCATTAATTATAGCGTATCACTATTTATCTCATTTACATGCATTGAAAGGAAATGGCTGCTTTTACTACAGTGCCCCATTGTGCCAGGGGCTGTGAACACCCATCTACAGGGAGGATCTTTGACTCCTGAAGTTTACCCTGAAATGTGAGACAGAAAGGATGGTGGAGGGGAGTGGAATCTAAGCACATGGTATTACAGTGTGTATTTATGCATTAGGAGTTGGCCTGGCCACAGGAGCTTTTGCAGGTCAGAAAGGTTGAACCCTATGACGATACAATGCTAGGTATTACTGTATTACTCTCTTTCCAGAGTGAATTAGATCAGCATTTTGCAGTAAAGGCAGTGAGGCGCTGGCATGGGTTGACCATAGAGATGGTGGTGCTCCATCCCTGCAGACACCCACAGTCAGGGGATGGGGCTGTGAGCACTGATGGAGCTGTGGGTGTCCCTATGCACTGCACTGCAGGCCAGACAGCCTTTGGGGCTCCCTTCCAACTCAAACTGTCCTATGAGGGATCTGCATGTCTACACACTTGGATAGCACCCAGTCTTCCAGAGCAGATCACCAGTCCTATGCACATCTGGGAAGCTCTATGTGAGCTTATCCTCCACTAGGATAAACAGGGACATTTTCTCCCCTAAAAGGCACCCAGGGAAGGCTGCTGCACAACCCCAGTCCCACTGCAGGGAGATGCTCAGAGATGCAGAGGGCATGTGGAGGATTCATGGGCTGACAGGAGGCGTGTGCGGTGGGTGCTGACCCTCACCGCCCATCTGACCCCACTGTTTGTTGAGGGAGCTGACTTGTCTGGGAGGACTGGCAGGGACCGGGGTGCCAGATGGCATGTGTATGTGTGTTGTGTGTCGGCTGTCATTCAGCCAGATTAATGTGGAGTTGGTAAAAAAGGAGGAGTGGGGGAAAAAAAAACAATTAAGCAAGAATCCCAAAAACAATTAAGGCCACGTGCCACTGGGCAACAGTCGTTTGCTCCACAATGGGTTATCGGCTTACAATGAATGGGCCCAACTGTTGCAAACGACATGAGCCTGCCCAGTTTTCAAATCATTTAATGCTCTTGTTTTCTTCCAATCCAGCCAATCTCTGGGCCAGGAGAGTGGTCACCTGATAGCCTTTTTTCTGTATTTAAGTCCCAGGCCTTACAAAATAACTGAACAGTGGTAACCATGGCAATGCTAATTATTGCACTTTAACTACAGTACAAGAAAGAAAACAGGGTAGGCTGGGGGAGAGATGTGAAGATGTTTCTGGCCGGGATTTTAGCTTTTGGCTCCTGCTCGTGGCTTTTTCTTTTCCCTCCTCCATCTCAAAGCCTTTTTACAAACAAACAAATTACATTCTGCTTTAAGGATTTCCCAGATAACAATTTCAGGCACTTTTGCTGTTTGTTTCAGGGAGTCACAAATAGAGGAGCTGAATGCAGCAGGGCTGCCAGGCTCTGGAGTTCTGGCTTGTTCTTTTGAGCTGCCATGGAATCATATGGAACATGAAAGGTGTTTTTTAGCAAGAGACCAGATTTCTTTAAGACTCCTGCATCGTTATCTAGCAATAAGCACGCAATAGTGCCACACAGCTGGCTTTAATACATGTATGGGAGAGAACTGTTTCTAAACTCCGTGGCTCCTTGTTAAGTATCAGTAACTTCCTATCTCTGAATGGAAAAGATCAATGGTTCATTCTGTGAAATTTCGCTTATGCACCCACCAATGGGATGTACAAGGGCTGGGAAAAGCTCTCCCCAGGTGTTAAAGCCAGCAGCAGGCTGGGGAGGATCTGGACACAGAAACTTTTCCAGGCCAGCTGCTCACTGCCTTTTAATGTTAATGTGAATTCATCAGGTTAAAAGTCCTGACAGATTTCTTCTACTTTAAGGCCATACAATTACCGATCTCTGACAAAAGTGAAAATGACAGATCAGTTTAGGTTTTGTTTCTGGGCAGTTTCTCTTCCAGGTTCCCATGCCTTCTTCCTCTACAAATACTGCACAAAATGTTTTCTTAACTAAAACATTTCCAATTGTACAAAGGAACACATGATTCAAAAGCAAAGGATGTCAGTAACTGGCCAGCTGTGAAACAAAAGGTCACATCTGAACTCTGCAAGCAGAATTCCAGCCTGATATGTTTCCCTGCTGACCTCATGAGTGCAAGCAACCCAGACATCTCCCTTTCTTACCAGGGTCAGTTTTGCAGCATCTCCACTCTTTTCTAACCTCTCGTGCTGTTTCTGCAGGCTCTTAGCTTCTGACCCCTCCCAGCTGAGCGAAGATGACCTCCCCAGTGACTTGCAGTCCTTGTCGTGGCTGACATCTGTTGATGTTCCTCGGTTACAACAGATGGCCAGTGGAAGAATGGATTTTGGCCTTGGTGCCCAGAATGCAATGCTACAACAGACAGGTAAACTGTTAGAATGGTAAATAACTGCTATTTAAATGACACAGCCTACTGCCCCTTTCACTTCCCTCCACACGCTCCAGCTTTCCTAGTAGTAGGTTTGTTTTAGGTACATTACTTTTCACTTCCTGACAGAAGACCTGGAGCCCATCGTCTTCTGATATCACTGATCTATTTCTTTCACTTAAGAGGCAGAGTCCTAGCAGTCACAGCAGCAACCTTAGGATCCAGCAGACTGCTCTGCCCATTGTAGTTGCCAATGCCATGTGTGAAACTGGGCCTAGGTATTTAATACTTGTATTTCAGAGGTTTTCAACAGCTTGGAAATTAGGTAATTAATCTTTCTTGTTTGTTTCAACACTGATAAAACTAAGAGTATCTTATTTACCCCATACCTGTTTGCTTCATGCAGACTTGCAGCATCTGTTCATTGAACGCCTTTCTTTTCTTTGTGAACATCCTTCAGGCAAACACACTTGTTCCCCAAGGCATTCTGCAGAGCAAGCTCAGTGTATCATCTTGCTTGTTTTAGAGCAGAAATCCGTCTGGAGTATAGAGAGCTCTGAATTTGTGTTTTGTTTCTGGATTGGAGTTGTTTTTCCTTTTGTAAGATACTGTGTCCGTACCAGCGCTGAGGACTGTTAAACAGCTGTTATTTTCCAGTCTCTATGTAACAAGTTTTAGAAGCATCTGAAGTCATCTTTGCAATCTGTGAAAGGTTCAGAGTTCTTTTGGGATGGAAAGCCAAAGAGAGGTTGTGATTATCCACTCCACACTTAGCTGTGTTCATCTATTACCAATAACCATCAGCTCTCCTTTCTGAAGCATACTTCCACTTTTCTTACATTTGCTTTTTCAAAACAGGTCCCGTGGCAAGCAATATTCACTCCACAGGATCACCTGGAGCAATGATTCATGTCCAGGCCAGCCTGCCACAGGGAGTCCTGGGACTGAATTCTATTTCATCACATGGAACAAACGTAAGAGCAACCCTTGCAACACTTCTTAGGAAAAGATGTTGGTAATCTGAAGACTGACACATCTGTTGTCTGTGTCCCTGCAGATAAGCCAGTACTCTGTAGGTGGCCAGCCCTCTCCTAGTTTACAGACACAGCAGCAGCTCTTCCCTCCTCATCCACAGCAAGTGTTTGCCATAGCCCAGAGTACACAACAGGTACTGTTATTTACTTGTGGTCCATGTCTCGGAGTGTCTTCTAAGATCATCTCTAAAACTCTTTCTAAAGAAAAAGCCCTAAGCCTACATACAGTCATGGACAGTCTTCTTTTCCTTTCCATACAGTGTAACCCAGCAGCGATCTACAACACATCGTATGGCACCCAGCCACATTATCCTCAGCCACGCCTGGCTCCTCACTCTGCCCAAGAACTGCATCCAAAGCATTACCCCAAGCCCATCTATTCATACAGGTGAGTAGATACCAGCAGAGCCTGCTTTGGGATGACTTTACTATAGGTGTGACAGCGCAAGAACATTCGATTCCTTTTGAAGGGAACACAAATCCATTCACCCACCCAAGAGTTATGTGGAAACTGCCTCTGGGGGGGTAGCAGGAATGAACAAGCACAAGCAAACTGTTCCTGGTCATCAGCATAAAGGTAGAAAAACAGCACAGGGAAGTAAAATCTGCAGGATCAGAGAGTGTCATCTGAGCACTTGAAAACTCACTGACTATAGATATAGGGGGAATCCCGTGCTCAGCCAGGTGTTCATATCGGAACAGAGATGGAGCTGAGATCGCTAGACCAGAAGACAACCTGATGTATGCAACCTGCTGCATATGCAACCCGTTGTTAAATGTTTCTCTGTCCTCTAGTTGCTTAATTGCAATGGCACTGAAGAACAGCAAGACAGGCAGTCTCCCCGTGAGTGAGATCTACAGCTTCATGAAGGAGCACTTTCCCTACTTCAAGGTATGTGTACGGCTGGGAGTAGAACATCACTTACTTTGCTCTCAGTGTATTTCTCTGACATCTTCCTGTGTCTTTCAGACAGCCCCCGATGGCTGGAAAAACTCCGTGCGTCATAACCTGTCCCTGAATAAGTGCTTTGAGAAGGTGGAGAACAAGATGAGCGGCACCTCTCGCAAGGGATGCCTGTGGGCTCTCAATCCTGCCAAGATTGACAAAATGGAAGAGGAGATGCAGAAGTGGAAGCGGAAGGACTTAGCTGCCATTCACAGAAGCATGGCTAACCCAGGTAGGGCTTATATTATTATTGTGTTTAAAATGTCTGTTTGGCCAGGAATACATGAATTAAAAAACAAACTATAAGTTTTGCAGAACAGAGCTGGCTTTGCACAGAGCTCTTGGGCCTTCCAGCAACCTCTGCCTTAAACTTGCACAGCCAAAATGGTATCCAAGCACTGCACTGAATTGGGTCACTACTGCTGCAGAGATGGAAACCCTCAGCATAAACCGGTCCCCACATTCTAGATGATTATCATCACCTGCATGCTAACTAACTTATCTAGCACATCCAAAGCCTAATGAAGAGTTACCCTGCCTCCAATGTAAGCATTTATAGTGGCAGTTCTTAACATTGGCTTTTTTTTGGCTCATTGCTCTGCAAAACTCCTTATTAAGACTCTCATTGTTACCTACATAAGCACATGCTTGTTTTTGAAGCTTTCAGCAGCTCAGCGTTGGCAAAATCAACGCAGTTTTGCTGTCAGTTCTCTAATACACAATCTGATAAATAACATTATCCTTTACTTAAAAACAATGGTGCCACTGAAACTGCCAGGAGGCTCTCGTGTGAATCTTACCTGGAAACAAACAGAATTCAAAGTGTTGCTGCCTGCAGGAGACCTTCCAATGATGCTGCCCACGCTGTGCAAACTTCATGTGACCACTATTTCCTTTTAGCTGTGTTAGTCAACTTCCATAGTAACCCCTAGGGTATGGGTTGGGCACAGGGAAGTAGATGGTGCTTTTTTGCTCTTTGAGCAGCCAGGTTGCACTGTCAGAGCTTGCCTTCCGTGCTGCTCCTCACACAGTCACAGGTGCTGCTTGCCTTCTAGGTTTTATTACAGAAGTGCAAAGCTGTGCTCACAAGTGAAATGAATGAAATGCTTTGATAGGAACCTACTTGAACAAATGGGTTAAACTTCCTCTTTTCTTCCTTGGGAACGGGCATTGCATGCGCAGAGGAGCTGGACAAGCTGATTACTGACAGACCTGAGAACTGCAGGCGCTCCAGTAAACAGGCAGAACCTGAGATCCCTAACCTGAACCACATGGCAACAGCCCAAGGCCGAATCTCCATCTCCCAGCTGCAGCCCCAACCCATCATGACACTCTCGCTGCAGTCTGTCCCTCTGCATCACCAGATCCAGACCCAGGCTCGCATCGCACCGGACTCCCCAGCACCTGCACAGACACCTCCTCTCCACACTCTGCCTGACATCAGCCACAGCCCTCTGCCCCACCACCCCATGGGCCGTGCCCCTCCCGACTTCCTGAACATGACCACAGACATGAACACAGAGGTGGATACTCTGGACCCAAGCATTATGGATTTTGCATTGCAAGGTATAGGAGAAGGAAGCTGGGGGAGTGGAGGGCAGGATTTGTACGATTGTGTCGTTGCTGAATATATATCCAAGGGCTTCAGCAGGACTCACTGGGATGGAATTAATTGAGATGAAATCTTGTGCTGGGTGCTGGCCTGTGCAGCTTGTCTTCCCCAGCCTTCCTCATTGCATTTCTACCCTGTACTAGGTAGGAAAGCAAGCTACCTTCATGGTTCAAGTTCAGGCACTGCAGTAGAAATAGACGTGTCCACCTAAAGGTCTGGGACACCACACCTCTCCATCCCTCCGAAACCATAGCTCTACTTATGCCTTGGTTTCTCCCATTTGTAAATCTTTGGCTTATGGAGATCCTTAGCGTGATCCATGTGTTTCTTTCTGGTCAGCACATGATAGCAGCTATCCAGGAAGGACTGGATTGCTGGAGCCCAGAGGGCTGTGGGGGATCAGTCACTTGCTGCCTTTGCACTCTGGATCTGCAAACTGTGCTGTTTCTAAGCAGCACCTAAAACCCTTTAGTTAAGGACTGATTCCCCCCCCAACCCGCAGTGCCTGAATAAGGTTGGATGTGTTGCTGTGACTGGAATTTAATCTTTTAAAGGTAACATATGGGAGGAAATGAAAGATGACAGCTTCAGCCTTGACACCCTGGGTGCCTTCAGCAACTCACCCCTGCACCTCTCGGACTGTGACCTGGGCACTCCTGGCCTCACCCCCATCTCCAGTGGCAGCGATCACTCCCTGTCAGACTTTCAGGTCACAGGCCTTTATACCACTTACACACCCGTGGACAACGTAGCAGCAGCTCAGTACATGAACCCTCAAGGCAACAAACCCATCGCTCTGCTCTGAATGCTGCACCATTCCACGGACCTTGAATTCAGGGGGCCAGTTTCTCCCAGCCCTTCAAATCCAACCTGAAAGCAATAAAACAGCTCCTCCTGCAGACACTTGGAAGGTGTTGGCTGTTTACTGGGACACAGCACGCGATGCCAAAATAATTCAAAACCGGTACCCATGGAGTTCTACTCTACCTTTATCCATGCCAGGACAGAGGTTGGATGGCTGTGTTGCAGGGCTGGTGAGCTCTTAATGACTTGGAAGGCATCAGTCAGTAGGAACTTAATGGAGCTGAGCTGAAAATTAATCCAGTTAAGGAGAAGGCATTTTCTTGATGTTATAATCTGGACTCACTTGTTGATGTTGTTCTGTTGTCACACACACAGAGACCAACGCAACTCAATGGTTGGATCAGCACTGAGTTCATGTCCATAGGGGTTGATCTCGGACCACATTTGTCTTTCGTCTCGCGTTGCCAAATGACTGTTGCCTTGAACAAAGATCACACGCAGGTTCTGGAGGCATTTGCACCTCTACCACTTGTCTGACATGACTGTTATTAACTTATTGTTACAAGCTAAGGGGGAAAAAAGGAACAAAACAGATTATTAATGAGAAATCCATAGCAGACAACTGCTGTATCCATGGCTTAAAAACAAAGCCCTTCCCCTTGAAGGACCTGGTGCTACTGAATGATGAAGCTGATCACTGGCTAGAAGTTTTTAGGAATTATGCCTATTTTTAGGACTCGTTTAATAAAATGATTAGATTTCCCTTTTTTTATAGTACCACACGTTGTGCTTTTCTGTGCTAGGCAGTATTACTGCGTGTAAATTTATTTATATTTATTCTTATGAAGAGAAATTATGTAAACTGAGCACTGTTCACGTTGTTTGAAATGCTGCAGTAAACCTGTTTTACACCCACTAAGTTATTCACCTTCAAAGACCAGACTTTAATCACTGTTTATTACACCATACTTCTGTTAAACAAGCACTTTTGATACTGTGAAACTCATTGTTGGTGGGTTTTTTTCCCCTCTTAATTTCAGAGACCAAATATTGTAACTGTACCAGTTCAGAACCACCTGCCCATTCTGATTAGCCCAAGTAAAACTGGTTCTAATTTAGACCTTTAGATTGACATACTCCCACTTTTATGCTTGGTAAAAAAGAAACTGTATGAAACATCCAACAGCTAAAGAAAAAACACTGAAAACTACATTGAAATTTAGCATTTAGTCCACTGATACCTCTGCATCCATGCCAGCCTCTTCTAAAGGCCACGATGGTCCAAGTCATAATTTATTGCTTATCATGAATGTGATTACTGATCATTTGCTGTGTCTACGCTGTCTTCATTTTTTTTGCAAAATAAACAATATTTCTTAGCACGAAACCCGCCTCGTTCTAGATGTGCTGCGTTGTAATTACTGTAGTGACAAGCAGCCCGTGCTGCAGCTCAGCGTGGTCACTTACAATCTCAGTTCATGGTGGGGGATGCTATGGACCAACACAATCCTCGTGCTGCACACCACACAGCAGCAGTCACTATTCCCTTCTCGTGTCCTGGGTTTATACAATGACAAAACAAAAGAGCTCAGGAAGGTTTCCCTTCAGGGCAGCATTTGTTTTATTGGTGTTGGTTTGGGTGAATGTGCTCCTGTAGCAGCACTCTGATATCACTGACACTTCCAAATTACAAAGCATCTCCTTGTGTATTTTTCCATCCTCACTTGGAGGTTGAGGGGACCCTCCCTGGGCAGGAAACCTCCCAGCCTGCAGCCCTCAGCAGAGACGTGACCAACAAAGTGCCAACACCACCCCATCGCATCAGTCCCATTGCTGCCCTCAAAGCAGCTGCCCCCCCTTGCACTGCCACTATGATCACCGCTCAGACCCAAAGCTAAGCCCATTGTGATGCTCCTGCAACGGAGTTACACAGGCAGAGGCATTGCAAAGCATGCAGTCAGCTGATATCGTTGCTGCTATCCCCACTACGGCTTGTGATGTCTTCTCTGTCCACCAGCTTTTTGTGGTCACATCTATAGGTCGCTCCCCAGAGCAGAGAAGGATGGGGACAAATGGCTCCTTGCAGTTCCTGAGTCTGTTTTAAAGCACTGGTTTGAGGCTGATCCTTCCTCAGCAGTTCCTTGTGCCAGGATGTGGTCACAGTCCCATATGGAGACCTCTCTCTTCATTCAGCTACTCTTGTTCAATGTGTTTGACACTTCTGCTTGTTTAAAAGATTAAGGCCAGGGCGTGCAACTAAAACACAGCAGAAGTTAAGTCTTTTAAAAGTCAGCTTCCACACCAGGTCCAGCCTCCAGCTTTGGCTTGGAGCACGTTTATCTCTGCCAAATCCAGCACCAGATGGAGAGAGCGTCTTCATAGCTTAAGGTCCAGACATTGGCATCCTTTATTTAGGCACAAAGTGAAACCCCAAGGCTTCAGCTGGAGGGCTGAGGAACCAGTGCTCCTCCTGCTGGCTCAGGATGGGCTCTCACTGTCCACTGCCGACAGGAGACGGGCGACCTGAGCCTTCTGTGCGCGGGTGATGTGCTGAGCCATCTGGATGATACAGTCCATGGCCACCTCAGGGTTGGCTTGGACCAGGCTGTGAGGCAGAAGGGAGATCATTGCAGCCTGGGAGGCCACCACCCACTGTCCCCAGCACAGGGGATGGCCGTACCATCACACACAGCTCCCATAGCCACTCACCTCCTGATGCGCTTGAGCACGTAGTCCCGTTTCAGGTACTTGATGTTCTCCCGGATGGCTGATTTGCTGCCATCATCTTCCTGCAGGTGTTTCTCCAGCCACTCCACCACCACCTGGTTGTTGTCCCAGAGGTATCCCTGGGGAGAGCAGCACCGTGGATGAGGGGCCCCATTACTCACATGGCCCGATCCTCCCCCTTCTGCTTCATCCTCAGGTTTTTCCTCCCATGGCACAATAGATAATAGCATTATCCTGCATATATTCCACATGCTTTTGCCCCCACCCATATAGCAGCCATAGAGAGAGGGCTTGGTTTGGAAACTGGAACCCGTGAAAGCTTCACAGACTATTGAAAATGCAAAAGATTTGGGTCAAACCAGGGCCCTGCATACCTTCTCAGCTCCTTCTGTCTCCATAAACCAGCGCCGCAACATGGACTTGATGTGGATGTGGCTCAGTTCACTGTTGGCTTTCAGGATCTCCAGTTTCACCACCTCTTCCAGCAGCAGCCGTCGCAGCCTCCAGTAGAGGAATGAGCGGGCGTTCTTCCACTCCAGGATGTCCTGCAGAAACAGGCAGAGCCCAGGTTAAGCCTTTGCATAGGAAGAGAAGCAGAAGGGAGGTACTCTCACCTATACACTGCTGCAAAAGCCCCCCACCAAGCCCGTTCCCCAGCCTCTGTGCTCACCGTGATGACGCCTTTCTCCTGCATGCGGCCGGGGGTGTCATGCAGGTCAGCAAAGTGCACAGCCACCTGGTAATATATGGGCAGCAGGAGCTCCTCCCTGGCCTTGAGCTGCTTCTCCAGCTCCTTGCGCTGCACCTCAGGCAGTTCAGGTGTCCCTGCAGGACATTACCAGCTGTTTCCCAACACGAGCTCTGCTTGGCACTCCCATCTCAGCCACCCCAAGGCCCATGCGCTGAAGATCCTTTCCCCTTACCCAGCTGCTCCACAAGCTTGGCGTAAACCTTATCGATCCTCCTCATGGTCTTCACCAAATCTTTCTTCCTGAACTTGATCTCCACTGTTCCCCCAGGCTCCAGAATGCCGCCCCTGGGAGGAAAGTTTGGTAAAGCAGGGACCGATCTGCAGGGGAAAATAAACCCTGGGAAAAGAGGTCACTGCTGATAGGAAAGCATTGCAGGGCAGGCAACTTTATGCCCTAAGAATTTGGGACAGAAAACCCAACAGGGTTTTGTTTCTAGATCGGAACTCTTGGCTGTTGTCTCCCACTTCTTCCAGCTCGCCCTGATGCATGTTAATTTGCAATTGAGAAAACCAGAGGCTGACCTGCTCTCCTTGTCTGCATAAAGCTCCACATACAGGGGGTTGATGGTGGGGTCCATGACCACCCAGGAGCCTCCCCGCAGCTCAGCATGAGGCGGGATGTACACCAGGACAGGCTGCTTAAAATCCCGCAGGCTATCGACGATGAAGGCACCGAACTTCAGCATTTGCTCATACATGTCTGGGAGACAAAGGGACTCAGTGGCCGGGCACCCTGAGTGCAACAGGAGGGTTGGTGGCACAGCACAGCAACACGGACACCCTGGGTACCTTTCATGCCGCTGGAGAAACCCCTCCAGTTGGCGAAGACCATCAGCGGGAGATGCTCACGGTTGAAGTCCCGAATAGCCTGGGCTGTTTTGAAAGCAGAATCTGGAAACCAGACCTGTCCTGCTTGCTGGATTATCTGGAAAAGACAGAGAGCAGCAGTGCTGAGTCTGGGGTCAGCACCTCCAGGCACAGCATTCAGCAGCACATAGTGCACAAGAAGGAGACACAGTGAGAGCACCCCAATTTCACTGCCTTCAAGGAGAGTCAAGACATAACAAAAAACTGTGCTAAGCTTTATCCCCACTTGTTCCCCCAGCCTCAATGCTGGATGCTCTGCCTCATAGCAGCACTGAGGTCTCCCAACACACCTTTGCCTCCGAGTCAGGGTTGGCAGGGTCTGCAGGTATCGTCACCTCCACAGTGCGGGTCTCGACAGCAATGACACCCACAGGGAGACCTCCCAGCCTGCAACAAGGCACAGCAGCCTTAGTAGCAGCCAATTGCCCTCCATGCCAGACCCCAGAGAGGTCCAACACTGGCTGTCACCATCCCAAAAGCGGTGCCATGAGCAAAGATGATTTGTACTTGTCTGTGCTCGCAGCATCAGGGGTTGGGAAGCATCCCCTGCTCACAGCTGTACCTCGCTCTGCCAACCACGACAGTCTGAGCCCACGGCTTCATGATCTCCAGGAAGCTTCCCTGGTCAAAGAAACCACTCTGCCACGTCCCCTTGAGAGCTGCAGAGCACAGAGGGAAGAGGAATGGCACAGCCATGCACACTGAAGGGCTCCTTGCACATCAATGTGCAGCAAAAAGCACATTGTGCACCAGAAATGGAAGAGCCTGCAGCCACAGGATGCATTTAAGCACACTGCTGCAGGGGCCACAGGCTGCACTCACTCACTTGGATGGGGTCTCCCTGCCAGCATCCACCTGGGATCATAAGGGACTTTGGAAGGGACAAAATCAATTTCTCTTTCAATGGGGTCACTTATGGCAATGACAGGCACTGGGCTCCGGTTATCCTGTAAGGGGAAACCCCAGAGGGCAGGTCACCAGTCAGGTACCCCATAACAACCCACACCACCGTCCTGCAGTGTCCTCCTACCTTGGGCATGTATGAGAGCCACCGCAGGATGGTGTAGACTCCTTCAAAGTCATCCGGGACAGTGATGTGGGAAATACCATTGTTGTGCATGACCTGCACCCCTCCCAGCTGGTTATTGGATGTGTAAACTTCACGCCCCAACACCTGGGCAGAGAAACACAGATAAGTTTCTGCTAGCACAGGAATTACCTCTCCAGATCATTTTTATCTGCCTTTGTCCCAGCTGTATTCTCTCTGTTCTGAGGCTGAATTTCCACCTCTGCCTACAAGGGTGATGTTAAAGCAAAAGAACCCTTATTTAGATATCTGAAGGTTTCAAGCCAGCTCAAGGCCGCAGAGCTGTGCCCAGAGATGGGTTCTGCCCCTGGCATGAGCTCACCTGTCCCTGCAGCCCAGCATTGCACCCTGCACTGGCCCTAAAGCAACACCAAACACCTGCAGGGTGGTATTCCCTCAATAAACACATCCCATGAGGAACCATGGGGGTGTATCACCTCTTCCCACAGGATAGGGAAGGAGCAAAGGGACAGCACTGGGTGAAGATATGGGCCGGAACACAGTACCTTATTGAGAGCTGTGACCCCAGTCAGGATGATGTGGGAGTTCTCCACCTGGATGACACGCTGGCCCAGCCTCACCAGGTAGGCACCAATCCCAATAGCACGACATGTCACCTGGGCATGCACACAAGGACACAAAGGGTTACTACTGTGGGCTGCAGCAATGATCCTCTCCAGCTCTACTAGGAAAGGGCACAGGCTGTACCATGCTGATGGTCACTATTTCATCGTAAGCACGACTGGACTCTCCAGCAATGGTGCCAGCAGCTCGCAGGTTTTCTACCCCAAAACCATTATCCTTCCCAATGATGTCCAAGAGGACGTACCTGCAGGAAGGCAGTGCTGCAGTGGCATGGGTAGGACAGGACAAAACTCACTTCCATGGTGGGGCCAGCAGGACAGTGAGCCAGGATGTGGGGAGACGCAGGGCAAGGCTCACCTGGACTCACCCCCTTCCTCCACGTGCTCACAGTGCACAGAGTTCATGGCACTGATCCTCGTGTAGTCCTGGGGAGTCAGGTACAGGTACTTGAACCCCTGAAAACATGGAGAAGGAGAATGGAGCTGCATACTCACAACCACACAGCAGGGTCCGGAGCAGGGCTGGGCAGAGCAGCCATACCTACACATGAGCCTTTATCTCATCCCCATCAGGGAAAGTAGAGGGAACCATCCCCACAGCACTGGGGACTCTCATTCCCTAGTGCTGACCCCACAGATTTATCGCCCCTTTTTAGCTCTGATCCTTCCCCCATTAAACCCTCTGTTGCTTTCTCTGATGACCAAAGGAAAGGTGCACACACACCTTGTAGGGGTCCTCAGGGTCCACCCAGGCCACTTGGAACATGTGCTTTATCTCATCAGCAAACCCGATACGTGCACCGCTGTTGGCAGCAATGTAGACACGAGGGATGCCTTCAGCCCGTGCCAGTTCTGAGGCTCGCAGGAACACCAGGTCCTCCTCTGGCCCAAAGGAGCCAATCTTGTGTGTGATGTCATTGCAGATGAGCACAATGTCCCGGCCCTTTGGGTACTCAGGAGTCTTCAGCTTCATTTTAAAGGCAACCATCCCCACCTGCCCCAAAATGACACAGCGTCATAGGGCTGGCTCCTCCCAGAGCTGGAGACTGCACAACCGACAGACAAAACTGTTTGAGGAGCAGCCCTTGGGCTTGAAACAAAGCTCGGACCAGGGAAGCCACCAGCAAATCCCACCTGTGACAGCACAGCTTCCCTGCACCCCATTCCCAAACCCTTCCCTGCTACCTCATTCCCTCCAGGGAGCCTGTTCATCTGCACCAGCTGTCCCTGCGAGTCCAGCACCAGCTCTGTGTACATCAGCACATCCTTGGGGTGCAGCTCTGAGGAGCCCCACAGCTTGAAGAGAGCCTGCAAAGACAACACGCATGGGACAGGTTGGAAGAACAGGGCACCAAGCCTGCTGCTGGGGGGTGGTGTGAGCAGAACTTGGTGTCTGAGCACTGCACAAGGCTTTATAGCTCACAGCCTTCATGAATACAGCTATGGCAATTTGCAAAAGCTGGGAATCAGTTTTGAAATGCTTCATATCATTGAAAACACAGGGAGTTTGGGCACTTTGCTTTTTCTCCTTGGCTAACTCAGGGAAAAACAATCAGTAATTTGGAGTCTTCAGCTCAGCCAGACACACCTGCCTGATCATCTCTGGGAAGTCATACACATAGGTGGTACCCAAGGACTGTGCCTGGAAGCGCTTGGCCTGGAGCAGGTCCTTGGTGACATAGGGGGTATTGATGAGCATGCCATGCTGTGCCCCTTGCTTGTCCCCGTATGACTGGAACATGATCTGCAGAGGAGAGCAGAGCGTTGGCTGCCTCCCTGTGGACACGGGAGCAGCTCAGAGAGGTCATGGAGGGGTTCTTTCTGCAGTCCTCACATTGCCGGTGCTGGGGTCCCTCACTTCCTTGTAGAGGCTGATGTCCAGGTAGTAGCCAGACTCGTTGGTCAGGGAGAGGCGGATGGGGATGGCCGTGGAGGTGGGTGTCAGGCGGATGTTGATCTTCACCTCGGCCTGCAGGACCCGCAGCTTCCAGAGCCGGCTGCCGTAGCGCATCACCATGGCCCGTACTGACTCCTCAATCTGGGTGTGGGACAGCACAGGGGTTGCTCTCCAGCCCCAGGAACACCATGTATGTGATGACAAGATTAAAGCAGCCCATTGCATCTCCACCAAACAGCCACATCAGGTTTGCTTTAGGGGATCCCCCTCCCTCTCCTCCTCCCTACCACCAGGGGCCAGTGCTGCCTTTCAGCCCCTCCACTGGGAAGAGGGAAAGCCACTCTGTTACAGCTGCTTTAGCAGACAGCCACCACTTTCCTGTCCTATACAACTAGAGGAGAGCCCACCATTCACCCTTGTGTCCTCCAGCAAATCACTGCTTACAAAGGCCATGCAACAAGCCCCCACTCACTTGCTAAGTGTGAAAGCTCAGCATCTCCCCAGCAAAAAGCCCAGAGCAAACAAGCCCACAGATAGAGAATTTAAACTGTAGGAGCTTCTGGGACCGCCAAATCAATCCCCTGTCCAAGACTGAGTGTACACTGGACAGGACCAGGCCCAATAGACAACATGGAGGGGCAGAAATGCACCTTGGAGGGGTCCATGACAACAGTGGGGACGAAGTTGAGGAAGATGTGGTTGCAGTCGGTGCGAACACTGGTGTTGTTGAAGGCCACCTCCAACTCATCCATCGCCTCCAAGAGCAACCGCTCGCCCTCGTTCTGCAGGTACTCAAAGGAGGCCTCCTGCAGAGCATGAGGACGTTACAAGCTCTCCTCGAGCACTGGAAGGCAGCAACAAAGGGCGGCCTCGCAGCTCCCAGCCTTGCCTTGGTGATGAGGTCTGAGTGCCGCACAATGGCGCGGATGAAGAAGCGGTAGTCGGTGGCCTCGCTGCCCGCCTGCACCTTGGCTGCCCCCAGGTAGAGGTGCATCTTGTGGTTGGCACAGGGGATGGCTGTCAGGTCGAAGTTGCGCATGCGGCTCAGCTCTAGCTGGAAGGCCAGCGCCGGCTCCAGGTGCCGGTAGATACGATCCTCTGCAAACTGGTGCAGTGTGGGGTGAGAAAGCCATATAAACAGCCACTGCTTCATCCCAGCTGGGGGGACAGATTTACCTCATCCCTGGCTCTGAAGGTGAAAAACTTGGGGAATTCTCTCTGGGGAAAGAAGGGGAAAGATAAGATGATGTATAATATGACGTGAAGAAAGCTGGAATGCAGAGGCTTTTTCTGTTTTGCAGTGAATTCACTAGAAATAAAAACATTATAGGTCCTCCACCCACAAAGAGGGAAATAGCTAAAAGTAATCAATGCCCTTAAGGGTATGGAGGGGCTATAGAGGAACTGCACGTAACTGGAGATGTTAGCAGCATGGAGGATAACACCAGAGAGAAATCACTCACTGAATGCTCATTCATTAATCCCCACTTCTCCCTCCCAGTGTGAGGAACATCTATCCCATTGCTCTGAGTACAGAGTATTTCTAGACAGCATATGGGCTTTAGGGAGACAGAGGCCCCATCCCTGGAGGCACCCAAGGTCATGGGACGGGGCTGTGAGCACTGATGGAGCTGTGGGTGTCCCTGTGCACTGCAGGCAGTGGGACCAGATGGCCTTCAAGAGTCCCTTCTGACTTAAATCATTCTCTGATTCTATGAGAAGTTTAATGTACCTAAAGCCACCCTGTCAGCATTCAGTCTGCACTGACCTGCTGGGCAATGAGAAACGTGATTCTTCGGAGGCCACGGTCAACAAGGATGTTTTTCTGCACGGAAGCAGATGAGAAGGTCAGAGCACAGCCAGCCCATAGGGGAGGCAGCCCCTTAGGTACAGTGTCCCATCTGGCAGGGAATGTGCCACGAGACACACCTTGGACTGGGCAAAGGCTCTGAAGATGGGCACCAGCTTCTCATCCTCAGCATGGTCCGCCCGGCGGAGTGCAACGTTGAGGATGTGGATTGGCTCCTCATGGATGTTCTAGCAATGAGAGCCCTGCTCAGACCTTCTGCCCCAACACAGCTGTGCTACCACCATCCCTGCACCATCCAGAGTAGGACAACAGCAGTGTTGTGCCCACCTTGGCATCCTCCTCCCCATAGACGGTGGCTCGTGCCTCGCTGAAGAGGGAGCTCTCCAAAGGTGGATCGGCAAAGCAGGAGATCACTTCATCAAAGTTCCTGCCCAATCAATGGGGTGAGAAACCAGTGCTTTGTCCCATAGCCCATGGGGACATCACCATGACCAGGAGTGTCCCTGCATCCCCACCTCGTGAAGTCCTCAAATTTGTTGAAGGCCACCATGACTCCCATCCGCTGGCTCAGGGGTGAAAAGCTATTGTCCATGAAGAGCTCGGTGCTGTGCCGAGCCAGGTCAGGATTGCAGATGCTGATGGGGACAGACATCCTGCGTGGGGTAGAGAGATGGCTGTCAACCACCACAGATCCTGTGTGAGACCACAGCCCACAGAGGGCTCACCCAGCACCTCCCTTCCAGGGTCCCCATACATTGCAGAAGCAAATCCAGAAGCTTTGCAGAAAAGATCTCATAGAAGGAGTGGGCAGAAGGGTGAGGGATGCTGTACCTATTTGGGTGGGAGAAGGGCAGCATGAACTGGAACTCCACCAGGCAGGTGCCATCCAAGAGCTGCCGGTGCTGCAGGCTGTTCAGCTCATAGGCAATATACCCACGTCGTACATACACCTGGGAAGGAGGTGATGGGGGGCAGATGTGGGGGTACCACTGAATCTGCACACATCTGCACCCCTGTATGCCCCCAGGTCCTCACCTCCAGCGCTGCCATGCGCACAACCTGGTTGTCATGGTAGAAGAAGAAAGGGAGCACGTCAAAGATGGTTGTTTCTGAGAGGATCAGTTTCTAGGGGGAAAAAGCAACATTTAAGGCAAGAATGGAACAGAATCTCTCCTCACCCAGCTACAGAAAAGGAGAAGGCACATCCCCATGGGGTCCATCAGTAAGGGCTGCACAGGAATCAACACCTATGTGTTGGAATGCCCAGCTCAGCTTAGGGACACCACCAGACCTAGGCATGGACCCACACATCAGCAGTGCAGGGAGAAGGAAACAGGAATCAGCAGCAATGGGGTGCATCCCCCCTTTGCTTTGTACAGGGGTTGACACCACAGCAAAGCTTTAACACATTTTTTTCTTTACTATTTTTCAAACTAAATCCACTTGCAGACCAAACTTCAAAGCCAATGAAAAGCAAAATTCTCTCTGTGAGGAAGAGTGAGGTTCCCAACCTTCAGGTTTTCAGGGCAGAACTCATGTCCGTACATATCGATAGCAGAGAGGAAGATGGACTCCACCTGGTTGTGCCTCAGCTCATAGGAGGGCAGGTGAGAGGCAATGAGAACCTGCAAGAAGAAAGGTGACCAAGAGCACTGGGATGGGGTTAGGGGATGGGGACAGGGTTGGGACAGCGCAGTGCTTGCTGACCTGCCGGGCTCTCAGTGCCACTTTGGAGTGTTCTGTCTTACTGAGCTGTGTCAGCTCCTGCAGGATGGCTGTCAGCTCATCTGTCAGTGTGGGTTCCCGGCCACACAGCTGGTCCTGCAATGCACCACCACAAGGTTTGACTCAGCCCCTTACTGCGAGTGGCACTGCCCCATGTGGACAGCAGGGGTGAGACCCCATGTTGGGAACAAGGATGAAACCCAGCAAAATTCTGCTTTTTGAGCCCAGTGCAGCAAAGCAATGCTAAGCAAGGGACAAGAAGACCCCTTACCAAGCAGCCACATAACCAAAAATGAATGGATGCTTGAACACAACCCCCCAAATCTGGGTTTACATGGAGTAGAGAAATACCAGTTTATCAAGCTTCTGCCTGCTTTGGAGGGAAAAGCATGGGGCTGTGATGGCTTCAGGCAGCTGAGCTCTGGGGCAACCACATCCCACTCACAGTGATGAGGCTTACAGGCTTTTCCCTGCCTTAGACTTCCACTTCTGCACTCACAATTAACATGGTCACCAGCAGGTTCTTCTTTGCCACCTGGGCATGGGAGAAGATGCTCTCCAGCACTGGAGTCATGTCGGGTTTGTACTGCTCCCGCAGGCTGATGACGCACTTGTCATAGTGAGCTATAGGGAAGAGCACCATAAGCCTTGCAGCTCCCCTAGGAGCCCCATAACCCCTCCCCAAGATCCCCAAGCCCTCACCATGTTGGAACTGCATCTCCACTTGCAAGTAGCGTCTCAACAGGTCCAGCACCACCGCCTTCATGTAGCCACGGATGCCACTACGGTACCTGGGCAGCAAAGACCCCAATGTGCTGCAAAGGGGTGGCGATGGGCTGGGGACGAGGAGGGCACGAGGCTCACCTCTGCACCAGCTGCACCACACTCTGCGTGTTCATGAAGAAGACCTCCCGCTCAGCTTTCCTCTGCAGCGTGGCTGCATGGGTGTCCAGCACATTGGCAATCTGCAAGGAGAGGGCACAAGGTCTAGCACTGCTCAAGGTCAGCACTACAGTGAACAGTGGCTTTCAAGTTTGTTTTTTTCCCCCACTTTCTCCAAAGCACAAAATGCAATATGACCCATTACTCTTTTACTTTATTATAACATCTCCCAGCAGGACAAATGCAAGCTGAAGCTCCTGGCTGGCTCTAGCTAGAGGGGAGGTGAAGGCAAGCTGCTCACCTGCTGGCTGGGGAAGCGGCAGAGCACAGAGGTGATGTTGCTGGCGTATTGAGCCATCACTTTGCGGATCGACTTCTCCACCGAGAGAGGGATTCTTCCTGAAATGCTCGTCATGATTTCCTGCAGCTCCAGGAGGGGCAGGGAGGGATCCCGCAGAGTCTTCATCAGCTGCGCCACCCATTCCTTCACCTGCAAGGAGCAGAGGTGGGGAAGCACAGCAGCCCCAGTGCTGCACATCTTGCAAGGCATGTGGCTTGCCAAGAGCTGAGGGTGCTTCCTTCCCTGGGCACCCACCTTGGTGCTGAAGTAGGGCTCGGGCAGGCAGTACCCATTCATGACATTGGTGAGGTTGTCCAGCACATTGCGGAGAACCTGGTGCTGCTTCTCACCAGTAATGGGGAGGGTCTGCTGTGCTGGGAGCCCCCCTGTGAACGGCTCTGCCTGGAGAGAGCAAGCGGGTTATCAGTAGTGGGCCCTCCCCAACATTGTGTGGGGCCCCCAAAAGTCACAGCTGTCCCCAGCAGAAAGCTACATCACCCCTCCAGTATCTGCTTGTTTGAAAGAAGCACCTTAATGGTCAGCTTCGTGTTTCTGCCAATATGTCATCACGAGAAAGATGCAGAAAAACCATAAGTATGAACCCATGGAAGCATGCTCAGGATGCTTATGTAGTGCCATACTGGGGAGCAGCCACCCGAGCTCCAGTGCTGCCAATGGGGGATATGGCATGAGCATGCAGTGCTGTGCCAAGACAACAGCACACCCCCAACTGTGCCTCAAAGAGTGGCTGCTCAGCTCCAAGCCTCAGCCACCACCCCCTGCTGTCCTGTAGACTCACAGGCTTCACTTTGGTGGGGTCATCCAGCTCGAGGTGTGCAATGACACAGCCTGCCTCCAACAGCGCACCCGGCCGCTTGACATAGTGCACCCTGCCTGCCTCCTCCACCGTCAGCGTCATGATGATCTTCATTACCTGCATCGGGATGGGCAAAGCTGTCACCCACGGCTGCTTTGGTCTTGAGCCACAAGGCAGGAATGCACTCACCTCAATCTCTGCAAAAACACTCCCCTCATCGACATGGCCACCATCATCCACTGTGTACTGCAGCAGCTTCCCTGCAGACGGGGAACGCAGCACTGTCGGGTCCTTCTCCTTTTCAAAATCACACGTTTTGTTGCCAATCGTGATCCGGAACCTTTAGAAGAGGGGAATGTCTCAGCATGGCCACACAGCTGCTGGGACATGGGGCCCAGTGAGGAGGTACCTATCAATCTCTTCCTTCATGTAGGTGGTGTAGCTGTTGCCATCATAGGAGAGCAGCAGCCCGCCGTCAGTCAGCCTGTGCACATCTATCTCGATGTGAGTGTGGTTCATGATGATGACATACGTGGTCAAGGACTGCCGGGCAACCTGCAGGCAGTGGCCAGAGAGAGCATTTTCTTGGATGTTTTTCCATGAAGTTGAGTTACTGGGGGTTGGAACTACATGATCTTTAAGGTCCCTTCCAAGCAAAGGAAGTTAAGGATCTCCTTATAGAATGGTAAACATTGGAGAAGACCTCTACGATCACCAAGTCCAATCCCAGCCCATCACCACCGTGCCCACTGACCACATCCCTCAGTGCCACATCCACCCCTTTCTTCATCATATTATCATGCTTCTTGATTGTGTTAAAATCAGGGCAATGGGATTTATGCAAATGCCTGCCTTTTAAAAACAAGGCTACCAAACCTCATTTCCTATGCTGCATATATTTAAATGACAACCTTGTATTTATCACACATTTATACTCCTTCTATCAAGCATGAGGCATATCCCCATACTGGGGAGAAGCCAGTGGTGCCAGATAGCACTGCTGGGAGGAGCACAGCACAGCTCCTACCTGGAGAACGTATTTCATGCCCTCGTAGATGAGCTCCACGTCGATGATGTTCAGCAAGGAGGCTGCTGGCAGCACCTGGCCCCTGGAACACATCAGTGGGGTCAGACACCATCAGGTGCGCAAAGGGGCAGGCAGCCAAATAGGCCACATGTCAGCAGTGCTGCTGGTGTCAGGTCGCATGGAGAAGGTGACCAGACGGGACAGGCATCTGTTTGTACACAGCCCACGTGAGCACCTATTACAGAGCAGGGCAGGGACTGGCAAAACAAGCTCGGATAAAGGCCTGGGGGAGAGCCCCAAGTGTCCTTGTCAAGGAATAACCTTGACGCTCAAGTGCAAAGCAGAAGCAAGCTGCATTCAGTTGAGCTGCTTTGCCTGAAATGCCACTTTCACAACTACATGAAACATTGCTCTTCTCTACGGATACAGCAATGTGAAGGCAGAGTCCTGAAGGCATAGCACGTCCTGAGGCACCACCTCCACATTTGCAAAGAGAAAGAAGGAAAGAAGATGGCCAAGGCAGCACAGAACTCAGGTCTTTGTGCTTGCAGGAGCCACACCAGCTTCCAATAGCAGGACATGCCCTCCCTGTGATCCCTGTGCCCATGGCCATCAGGTCCCACCACCCAATACATGCAGTTCCCACCCCGCACCTCTCCAGCGAGTGTAAGAAGTCAGTCATGCACGTCCTGAAGGCAGCGTCTGCAACGTTCAGAGCACCACAGACAACACCCAGCATCGTGTCCGGCTTCTCTGCCTGATGGGGGTGACAATAAAGGGGTTGGGATCTCCGCACAGAAGGTGACCCAGAGGTTGTAGGGTCCAACCTCCCCCACCTGCACTTTCTCAGCAATCAGATGGTCCAGCCAGCCGGTATCGATCTCATTGCTCTGAAAGCTCTCTGTCTCCAAAAGTTTGATCAGATATTCCACTGTGGTCCGGAAATCCCCACGGATGGAGAGCTCTTTCAGGGCCACCACCATGTTCCTTTTAGGGAGATAAAATCTCCATCACTGACCGAGCAGGGCACAGCTGCATCCATCCCCTGCTTTCAGAGCTGCCCCTCCACACAGACCAGGCCATACAGCCTGTTTGAGGGTCACCATGGCCCATCAGCCATAACATCACTGCAGCTGGAAAACTTTGGCTTTCATCAGACAGACTCTGCAACACCAATAAGCTGATCAGCACAGCAGCACTATCACCTGAGACAAGAGCCAGCTTTCCTGGCTCATACTCCAACTGGGAGTCTTTCCCCCTTGCAACCCCAGCTGCCACACTCACGAGATGGCCTCCTCTCTGTTCTCTCCCCATGAGAAGCAGTGCCCAAACTGGGAATCAGCAAATTCATGCAGCCCCCCAGCAGCTGCCACGCTGAAGTAGCCCCAAACATTCTTGCTGCTGCGGAAATTCAGCTCCTGCACCGTCCCTGAGCTGGGCTTGAAACCCTAAAACAAAGAGCAGAAGCATTGAGAAAGAAGTCCTGGAACCCACGCATGTGTAAATAGGAAGGAGGATCCCTTCTGTGTTTTATGACAGCCACAGACCCATGGGGCTGAGTTCCTATCAGTGCTGTCCCACTGGGGAGGGCATCCCCCTATCCCCACTGCTCACCTCCTCAGGGTTCTCACTGGTGATACGTGCAGCAATGACGTGGCCCCTGGGCACGGGGGGGTTGGCAGGATTGTTGAAGCAGATGGGACTATCACCCCATGGGCTCTCCCCATACAGCACTCGGATGTCTTTTATCCTATGCAAGGGGATGCCCATAGCAATCTGCACGAGGAAGAGGATTTGAGCTGTTGGAGTGAGGCTTTAGCATCACACGTACAGCTCTTGGGAACAAGGGGAAGAGGAGCTAAGCTGTAGACAGCTCCTCCAGGCAGAAGGCCAGCAATAAAGGGGAGACACTGCATTGCTTCTGCCTGCACCCTCCACGCTGCATCCAGGTACCTGGAGCTGGGCAGCAGGGAGGTTCACATCTGCAATCATCTCCGTGCAAGGATGCTCAACCTGCAGGCGTGGGTTCAGCTCGAGGAAGTGGAAGCTCCCATCTTCGCTGTAGAGGTACTCAACAGTGCCTGTGCTTACATAGCCCACCATCTGCGCCAGGCGTACTGCACACTGCGGGATCGTGAAACCACAGCAGTGAGAAAACCACTGCAGAGCCAGGGCTGTGTCAGGCAATGGGGCAGTAATGCCCTTGCATTGAGCAAGGACACAAAGAGGACCAACAGGTGTCTTCAGAAAACATGCTGCCCCAATGAGCTTCAGGTTTGTTCATAGCATGGAGTCCCTCCTTTCCTTAGGAGTCACGGGCTCATCAAACCACAATAGATTCAGCAAGGGTCATTTTCTCATTAAATTCCACACCACCTAAAGACCAGGGTCACCCACCTTCTCCATCACCTCGATGACAGCAGGAGCTGCAATGGTAATGGGTGCCTCCTCAATGATCTTCTGGTGCCGGCGCTGGATGGAGCAGTCACGGCCAAAGAGGGAGATGGCATTGCCGTACTCATCAGCCAGCACTTGCACCTCCAGGTGTCGTGCATGCTGGGCCAGCTTCATCAGGAAGATGGGGGATCCAGGTGCCTCTGCCTGCACCTGTGGAGGGGAGGGGGATCACACTCTGACACTGCCCTCTGAAATGCATCTCAAGTCACAAGTTGGGAACAGAACCCCAGTGTATGTCCCAGCCTGGTTAAGGGATGGGATTGGGACAAGACAAGCACCCTGGGCATCTCTCACCTGTCGGAAACAGGCCCCAAACTCCTCTGCTGCCTCCACTTTCCGGATGCCTTTGCCCCCACCACCTTCTGCTGCTTTGATCATCAGTGGGTACCCAATCCTCTTGGCCACCTGAGAGGGGACAAGGATTGGTATAGCCACAGTGCTCTGGAACCCACCCAGATCACCCTGAGCTGCAGCAGCACACAGGGACAAACTGCTACCAACACACCCTTGCATTGCTGTTGCCCAGAAGAGTTGGAGCTTGCATGCTCCAGAAAGAAATGATGGTGTGCAAGAGATAACTGGCTGTTCATGCACTCAGCTTTACCTCCAGGCCTTCTTCCACATCCTTCACACAGCCCTGCCCATACGTCTCAAGGGGAATGCTGATCATCTGCTGGTCCTTCTGATCCTCTTCAGTCCACTGGGCCACCAAACCTGTGGGCACAACTCGGGGCTGTGCTCATCATAGGGGCAGTGAGGCCACCACAAGGACAGCATGCTGAGGACCCCATGGTGGCATGTGTCACTTCCCCTGTGTCTGTGCATCCCAAACCAGCAGCTGCTCAGCTGCCATAAGATCCTCAGTATGGGGCTAGGGGGTCCCCACTTGGGCTAGGGGCCTCAGGTCAGTGCTCTCTTTGGGGAGGGAGAGATCAGCACAAAGAGAGCATATGGGGCTGCAGTGAAGGTGCTTACCACTCCCACTCCATGGCAGCGTTGGTATCTGGACTGTCTGAGCCACGATGGTTGAAGCAACTTTATCCCCCAGTGCCCACATGGCATCGCTGGGGGGACCTTTGGACAGGGAAGGAAAGGATGAGCATGGCCAGACTGGAAACTGGCTGAATCCTTTTGCTCAGAGGCAGTCAGTGCAACAGAAAGCTGCTCCACACTGAGCTGGCACCAACAGGCAGATGGATGACCCTTCTGCCAAGACAGGGATGCAGGGAATGCCTCCATAAACCCACTGCCCAGTGTGGAATGGAGCTCAAGGGGCAGCCTGGGATGTCCCTGAGCTGGGCAGCACAAACTATCTGCTTCTATCCAAAGCAACGTGACCTTACCTAGGAAAGCTATCCCGTTTTTGTGCAGCAGCTCTGGCAGCTTGGGGTTTTCCGAGGCATGTCCCCAGCCAGCCCACACCGCCTGGCACAAGAGAGGGAGCAGCACGAGCTGTTATCTCCTGCTCCAGCATCCTCCCTTAGGCATTGGCATCACGCCTGGTTCCTCTGTGCTGAGGGGAATATCACTCCATCTTGGAGCACCCCTTTTGCATTCTCTGCTTCCCAACTATTCATTACAGCCTGTGAAAGCCCCGCTATCACAGGAGGGAGGGCATGACCTCAGTCATAAGGGTAAGCCCAGCAAAGAGATGAGAGACCAATGACAAGCTGTTACCTGGACTGGGATCCGTTTGGAAATGTCCACAATCAGCTCCACGTTGGCGTAGTTGTTGTTGTTGGCTCCTCCAGGAACGGGCACATAGTGATCTGCCATTCTGATGTACTCTAAAAGACAGCACACAGCAGTGGGGGGGGATCCCCTCCCACATGTGGGGAGTGGGAAGTTATTTACTCCTGGATCTGGTTGCGTGGAAGGGGAACCCACGCTGGGCTCATTGCACCTGGGATCAGTATTAAGGAATTACCTGCATTAGCCTTGAGATCTTCAGGGGTGACCATGACCACAAACCGAATGGCACGCTCGTTTCGGAACATCTCATAGGCCCAGCGGCGAATGGAGCGCATGCATTTGACAGCAGCGATGCCATTGTTGGCAATCAGGACCTGCAGATCCAAGGGCATCGTTAGACCAAGTGTGGAAGCACAGGAGCTGAACACCAGGGAACAGCAGCACATGGACAATAAGGGAGGGTGAAACTGAGGGGATGGCAGCTCTGGATGGAGGCAGCACAAAGATACACCCCAAAAAGGAACCATGCCAGGCAAAGGCAGGCAGACACCTTCTCAATGACTCGGTTCCCCCCGAAGCGGGCAATAAACTCAGCAGGTGAAGCCACGGTGAAGTCCCTCTGCAGGTCCATCTTGCGGTGCTCACGGCTGCGCTTGGCCAGGTTCAGCCCGGACATGCTGGGTCTGCAGGGGGATGAAACAACTGGGGAAGCAATTTGGGATGAAAAGAGCATTTTGTGACTTATAGCCCCAAATCCCCAGGAAAAGCACAGAGGATCCCTAAAGATGTAAAGCAGCAATTTGGACCTTTTGATATTATTTCACAGCTGGGCTACAAATAAGCAAAGGCAAAAAGACAACCCTGCAGCTTGGGCACCACCAGAAGAGAGTTCCTCCTGTATTCCAATGCAGATGGAAACCAGAGGTGCCTGACACCTCCCAGACTCACAGCTCAAGACGCTGTTTGGCTGTGCTGGGTGATGGGGCTGTTGGTTTACATCATCCTGCAAAGGTCCTTTATTTTTAACAGCAGTGAGAGCAGAGCAGGCAGGAGCTGGGCAGCAGGGCTTTGTTTCCAGTTATTTATAATCGTCATCAGCTGTGCTTGCATGGGAAGCTGCTGAATCCTGCCAGCAGGCAGCACCTCCTGTCCTCTTACACAAATGGCACGGAGCATTGCTGCTGCAGGCTTACCCAAACATGCAGAAACTGAAGAAGTCAAGAGGTGTTTTGCAAAACTCAGTATTGACAATACAGGAGAAAGCTCTCTCGTATCTACATCTTCTCCCAGTGATGCTCCTGCACAGAACAGTCACTTGGAGGGATGGAGACTGCATGGCAAACACCAGCAGCACCTGATGCTGCCCATACTGCAGGCTCAGCACCACAACCAACACCAATCTCACTTCCTTGGCCAAAGAAACCCCCATGTGCTGATGCCCCCCTCAATAGCCTTGCATTGTACCTTATTTCAACAGCAGATTCCTGTGGGGCAGCCATAGCAGGGGGCTCAGTACTCGTCCCCCCTGCACTGGCCAGGCTGCTGCGGCGGCTGCCCACCCTGAAAGCTGCAGCTACCACCTCATCATCGGAGGAGTTGTCATCAAAGGATCCCAGCACAAACTTGGCCAGTGCAGGCCTGCGGAGCGCCATGGGGTTGTACACCACAATCTGTTCCTGCTGCCCCATAGCAGGCTGCAATGGGGGGCTGGGGGCCGGTGGGTTTGGGGAGGCTTCCAGCTCTGGGGTGGGTGGTGGGGCTGGGCTTTGCTCAGGGGTCTCATCCTCATTCCTGGCGTTCAAGGTGGACATCTTGGTGAAAATGAGCCGTGCGAAGATCATCAGGAGTGCAGCCACCAGCAACATTCACCGCCCTGGGGAGAAAATGGAGATGCTCCATGAGTTCTGCTGCACCACAGGCTGAGCTCAACCCCCAGCAGGGGCTCCTTTCAACTCTGAGCTCTGACACCCCACCAGCCCCTGCAGCCAAGGAAACCTATGCTCCCCCCAGTGCTCCCCACAGCACCCAGCCCACCTTGCCCCCCAGCTTTCACACCCCCCAACCCACCATAACCTTCAGCATTCCCAGCCCATTCTCCATTTTGCCCCTGTGCCCCCCCCAATGCCCCTAACAGCACCCAACCCACCCTCCCCCCTATTCTGTCTGTGAACACCTCAAGTTTTTACCTGATAGAAAAGCACCTCATGGCTAAAATGAAAACCTGGCCATGACGAGGGGGGTGGGGGATGAAGGGGGGGCAGCCATCATCACCCCCAGGGGGCCAACAGCCCCACAGTGCCCTGAAGTGAAAGGCTGTTAAACGGAACATTTGGTTCTGTCAGCAGTTAATGGGGAAGGGGGGCAGGATGGGGGGCACTGTCACCCTGCCTTCCTCTGGAGGTAATTGAGATTGACCCAATGTGAATCTCAGCACCACCGATGTGAATGCCAATGCTATGTTAGTTAAAGGAGGGCTGCGTGGCTCCTCACACCCCCTTTCATGCCCCCACAACAACCCACCCACCCCCCATTTTAAACCTCAGCACTCCTCCACTCAGTGCTACCCCCAACCACCACCACCAGTATCCCACACTCACCATCATCTCCGAGCCTGCTGGTAATCCAAGATGAACCCAAAAGTCAACCCAAAGGGCCACAGCTCCGTGCTGGACCCCTAAGTTGGGACTGTGACCCCCACTATGGCCTGCAGGACAGGGGCAGCTCCTGACCACTGCCGGGTTTCACATTTCAGACCCGCAGCCTGCACTAGGATCTCCCTCAGCCCGCACGTGATGTTCACGTCAAACATAAATATCTCCCCGTTAGCACGGCTGGAAAACTTCAGCTGGAGGGAGAGGGTGGGTGGAAAGCAGAGACGGGGACATGCGATCCTTGTGGGACAAAGGTGCCACGACAGCTATGGGGGGGAGGGAAAGGGGGTGGGGGGGTGAGGAGGAGCTGCTGCCATCTCTGTGCCATCAGCTGCTCCTCTGCTCATTTCCAGGCCTGGAAGATCACAGCAGAACGTAAAGAAAAGGGTTTTTTATTTACAAAAACAAACACAACACAGCAAAACCAAACTGGTGTCACCTCCTGGAGTAAATACAAGGTTTTAAAAAACATGACTTCTGAACAAGGCACTTTCATTAAAAGAAAACACAAAGCAGGACTGGACACCCAGACCTCTCGCATTCAGTCAGGAAGATCAAACATTTCTGGCCACCAGAGCAAATAATTTTCTCCTCCTACAAAGGCAAACACAGAATTATCTCTGTTTTAAGATTTAAGATTGTAAATATTCTGAACCCTTCAGCCCATCACTTGGCAGCTTGATGGACACGTATCTGCTGGAAGTGGCAGCTGCAGGAACCTCAATACCATGGAGCTCATCTGATTAACCCTGAAACCTCAGTGACACACCAGGTAAAGCCTGTGATGGTACATTGCTTTTAAATAAGCCTCGGCTCCAATGGAGACCAGCAGCTCCAGTTCCACTCCCTGCACTAAGAAACAGATTTGTACAGCAGGATGCAGGGGAGAAGGGAGAAGCAAAGCAGGCGATGTACAACAGCTGAGCAGCTTCACCTGCAAGAAGTCACAGCCCTTCACAAGGCCTTCAAAAAACATTCCCAGCGTAACAAAAAACCCCAAACAAATCAACATGAAACTGTTTTCCTTTGCTTCAAGCCAGGCTGAGATCCCTTCAAAAAGCAGACAAGTCAATTTGCTTTGGGGAAAAAAAAACAAACCCAAGTGTCTTAGAGTTTGGAGTTCAGCCTTTTGTTCCTTGATCGACATCCAGAGGACAACCCTCAGGTCAGCAAAAGTTTCTCAGAAACCAGACAGCCCTTCCAACATGGGGCTGTTTGCACCCATCCAGGCCCCAGAGCCGACCCTCGCAGCTCACAGCGCTCTCCAATCAATGGGTTTCTTGCCAGATTTCTTTAGCAGCTCGTTGGTCTTGGAGAAATGACGACAGCCAAAAAAGCCTCTGTTCACAGAGAGAGGGGAAGGGTGAACTGTCTGCAGGACGTGGTGGCGTTTCTGTGAAGGGTGAAATAAACAGCTCATTAGATCTCTGCATTCAAGGACAAGGCTGGCTGCTCCACACTGTTCAATTTCCTCTCTGTGCTTCCTCAGTCATAAGAGCAAGAAAGGAGGGCTGAAGAACTCAGCCATAAAGGCAGAGACTTTTGTCCCACTGAGGGCACAGAAGCAATAACACTCAGCCCATTTTTCCATTGCTGTAATCCTAACAGCACTCATTCACCAGACCTTTCCTAGAAATACCAGCTCTGCCATCAGCTGGAGGCTCCCCGACAACATAACGTTACTCTTGCTCCACTTTTGTTGCTTAATTCTGGCAAAGACTAAGCTAAACAGAAGGGCAATCAAGTTCGACAGCAACAGAGTTCAAGCAGAGACTAAAACACAACCCTGTAGAGAAAGCACCCTCTAGCGTCCACTCAACTAAAAACATTAGTGAGCCATTGCAGAGCCCCATACCCTGTCAATGGAGCTGCCTTTCTTCTGTGCATAAGCTCCCCACAGCATAAAAACAACACCGTGCAGGTTCTTGTTCAGCCAGGAGACCACCACGTCCGTGAACTGCTCCCAGCCCCTCTCCTTGTGGGACGTGGCCTGGTGGGCTCTCACTGTGAGGACAGCGTTGAGTAGGAGCACACCTAGCACACAAACAAAGCCACAGTTAACTGCCTTCTGCTTCCCCTGAGAAGGGTTAATGGGAGTATTTCATCCCAAGGTATCTGCACCCAGAACCTCTAGGATGCCTTACCCTGCTTGGCCCAGCCAGTCAGATCACCATGACCAGGATGGGTGAAGCCTTCAATATCAGTGGAAAGTTCTTTGTAAATATTTTCCAAACTGAGGCCATGGGAGAAAGAAAGACAAAAAAAAAAGGTTATAAACTATACTCGTGACACAGACAAATGATTTGGTATTTAGACACTCAAACAAGCTGATATATCTCAGATATCTTATATTTCTTTAATTAGACTTTTAGATTGGATATAAGGAAGAAGTTGTTCACACTGAGGGCAGTGAGGCACAGGGTGCACAGAGAGGTGGAGGTGCCCCATCCCTGCAGACACCCATGGTCAGGGGACGGGGCTGTGAGCACTGATGGAGCTGTGGGTGTCCCTGAGCACTGCAGGCAGTGGGAACAGATGGCTTTGGGGGTCCCTTCCAACTCAAACCCTGCTATGATCTGAGAGTCATTCTTCAATTTCTATTTAAGTTCCTATTATTCCTTCTGGGTAAGTTATGTCTTTGCCTTTCCACTCATTAATCAAGCAAGTCCTAATCATACAAGCACTTCTAGCAGCACTCAAGTATCAAAAACTCATTACAATCAGCACAAGATGGACCTGTGCCCTTAAAGATACTCATTTAAAGATACTCACTTAAGGGTAAGAGCAGACAGCATCACTCACTGCTCTTCCCCTACACAAAGACTGCACTGATTCACATCTAACCATATACAATAACACACAAATTTGCAGCACGTTCTTGAGAATACAGCCTACAAAGAACAGTCTGTGTCTTTAAGATGTCTTTCTTAGGCAAAGCACAAGTCAGGTTTCAGCAGCTGTAACATCACATCAATTATCTCATGCACAGCTGTGAGTAACAGACCCAATAATAATTTGTTAATGAAAGGAATTTTCTAAGGTGGGTGCTGCCATACCTGGGAGGAGGAGGAACAGGTTTCTGGACACTGAAACAGAGCCCATGAGCTTGATTAGGTCCATGATAAGGATCTTGTCCCAAAATTACAACTTTTACCTGGAAGCAGACGTTTGTTAGTACAGAATCATATTAGTATTACCCCAGAAATAGGAAAAAAACTTGCATACAGGCTCTATATTAGAATAAATACAGACAAAAACCCTCCAGTAACTGACTTCCAACCACTGACCTACACAAGTAAAGAAAGAGTCCCTACCATAGGCTATAACACCACAGCTGTGCTGCCAGGATTATGGCAGAGCTTTGAGTGCAAAAGACCAAAGTTTACACAATCCACTTGATGAGTGTTTCCAAGGAAGCTTCTTGTACTTTGAATTCTATGCCACATTACTGTGAATCTGATGACTCTACACACAGCTTATTAGCAAGGCATTACTTTAAACCCTACCACACACATCTCAGTATTACACCTTATTAGATAGGAGAAAACCCAAGATGCACAAGACCCCAAATCAAGCCCCACCCTCACAGATTTCTGGCCCTTCCACCCACGTCCTACTCACATCCTTGATGTCACACATCTGCGTCCAGGTGAAGACCTGCTCTGGAGGTGGGTACACCTTGTATTTCTTCCTCTCCTCGGCCACGAACGCCATCAGCTGCAGGCAGTGCAGGGGGGGGATCAGAGCAGGGATAGAACAGCACGGGGATAGAACAGCAGGGCTCAAGTCCAGCCCCAGACACTCACCTCCACGAAGTAGGGCTTGGTGAACTCAGCCGCCAGCTGCCTCCTCCAGCTCTCCCCAAAGCCCGGTGGAACGCTGCGCTCGTTCAGCCGCTGTCGTGCCGCCTCTTTGTTCCTACGTATCCGCTCCAGCTGCTCAGGGGTCAGCGTTGAGGCCCTGCCCGCTTCAGGATCCGAAGTTTTCGGCCTCTTGGAGGCATCGTCCTGCAAACAGCGAGCGAAGGGACAGCTGTATAACGGGAGCAGATAGGCGCGGCCTAACTGCTGGACGAACCGCAGCCGTAAGTCCGCCATGCTACGACCCGCCCCTCCCCACAACGCACGTGGCTTTTTCGCGGCAAAACAGCGACAGGCGCGTCCTGATTGGTCACCACACACCGAGAGTCCCCGCCCACAAACGCGGCTCCATCCCCGCGCTCTCCCATTGGCCAGCGTGAAAAAGCCCGCTTATCCCTATTGGCTCACCGCTGAGCGAGGCGTTAATCTGCCTAGCGACAGTGTCGTAACACAAGCCCGTGACGCCCATTGGGTGTTATTGGTTGCTCAGTCAGGCGTGCAGAACCGCGGGGTTTTTGGAAGCAGCTCATAATGGCTCCTAATACCGCAAACCTGCGCCCCTCCAGCAGCCACCAGCTCTACCATCCCCCTCCTCACCAGCTCCCAGCGCAGCCCTCAACCACCTCCAGCATCCCGAATGCTCCTTTGTTCCTACGTAAACCCTACAGCCCCCCACCACGCTGTTACCTCATTATCACCGCCAGGCTCTGGGGTGCGGCTGCGTTTCCTGGTCGGTGCGGGGCTGAAGAAGCAATGCAGGGTCTGCTGCCCGATCATGGCTGCGGGAGGAGCGGCCGGGATGGCGGGAGAGCTGCGAATGGCGCGAAACGGGGGGCGAGGGGGCGGGGCCAACATTTGGCGCCAAAACATCGCAAAGGGGCGGGGCTTGGGTACGCGCATGCGCACTGCGAAGGGGCGGGATTCCCGCCTCTGGGTGTTACCTCAGAGAGGGCGGATCTGAAGATCCTGGCGCTCGCTGTGTGTGGATGTCAGTTCTATGCCTTATCTCCTCTGTTTATGGATAGATTCGTGGTTAAACGTCCTGCTGAGGATCCGGGGGGTGATGGCAAGAAGCCCCGGTTGGAGGAGGAGGATGAGGAGGAGGTGGGCGGCTTGTCCCGTCCCTCAGTGCCCAGTCAGGAGATCCGGGCTCAAGGCCTGAGCCTCGAGTATCGCCTCCTCTTCAGCCGGGCTGAGGCTGATGCGATCTACCAGCAGCTGGAGAAGGAGGTGGAGTATTTCGAAGGTAAAGGCTGAGCCTGTAGAGTCAGTTTAATCGGGTTGGGAGGGACCCCAAAGCCCCCCCTGGCTGCCCCCAGCTCAGGCTGCCCATCAATAGCATCGGGCCCATCCATGGGATGGGGCACCCACAGCTCTGGGCAGCACTGCCAGGTGAGTTAGTTCTGATCCGTGTTGTTTAAACAGGTGAACAGACAAAGCTTCAAGTGTTTGGCAAGTGGCATCAGATCCCCAGGAAGCAGGTGACCTATGGAGACCCCGAGTTAACGTACACTTACTCAGGTGTCACCTTTTCACCTAAGCCGTGGATCCCAGTTCTTAACCACATCAGAGATCGCCTTGTTTTGGAGACGGGACATGCTTTTAATTTTGTTGTTATTAACAGGTATGTCTGATTTCCAGTCACATCAGTCAGCTCATTCCTAATGAAATTCCTATGAAAAGTTGCTTGGTGTATTGACAGATCACCAACGAATGGTCTGACATTCATTTGGCTGGACTGACAGGTGACCTAATTATCCTATTTACAGATATAAAGACGGCGAGGACCACATAGGTGAACATCGAGATGACGAGAAGGAGCTGGTTCCACGCAGCCCTATTGCATCGGTGACCTTTGGAGCCTGCAGAGACTTTGTTTTCAGGCACTGTGATTCCAGAGGGAAGAATGCAACACGACACATCAAGCCCATCAGACTGCAGCTAGAGCATGGCAGCCTGCTGATGATGAAGTACCCCACTAACGTGTACTGGTACCACAGCCTGCCCATCCGCAGGAGAGTTCTTGCTCCAAGAATCAACCTGACATTTCGGAAAATGATGCCTGTTGGCAATAAGTGAGATAGTCAGCAATCAATCACCTGCTCCATAGACCCCGAATAGTGAAGTTTTCCTCCTCAATATAGCTGTCCATATCTCAATCAAGCTGTGTTTGATGATCCAAAGCATTAAACCAGAAGATAATTGGTAACTTGCAAATAAATTCTGCAACTACTGATCTTAAATGGCAGGAAACAGTTGCTGATACACCAGTTATTAGTGAGTAATGCTCCTGTTTTGGTCAGGATGGAATCTCTTCTCACATAATCTTAAATTGAGCCACTTTTTCAGAAAGCCTAAAATATTTTACATCCTTGAAATAGTTTATAAATACCATTAAGCATGAGCTGTAATTATTTAGAGTGAGCCTGTAAGCTGGTGGTATTCAATGGGTGACGCTTTCTTGGATGCTCTGTCAATGAGCTTGTTTGGTTTTATTAAATAAAACTCAAATGAGACTGATATGAGAAGATTGCTAAGATATTGATGCAGTGAGTGCGGTATGTTTTGCAGTCACTATGATTTGTCTGCATCTATTCCTCTACTGCTTTACCTCCTCTGCTTGCATGGGTTCTTTTGGGCAGCGGTGTGGTGGGACAGAAAGACATCTGAGGTGCCTCTTCTTCACTCAGTTCTATGTACAGAAACCAGGGAGCATAAGGTGATTTTCAGGGGAAGATGTTTTATATGGACAACACAGTGTGAAAGGCGATCACTTCTGAGAGTATGTTTTTCTAAACAATAATCCCTAGGGGATCCATTCTGACTGCCTGAAAGCCATTCCCATCTGTGCTGCATCCTAATGGAATGAGGAAAGAGTGTCCAAAGTCTCCACTGGGTCTTAAGGAATCAAGCAATGGTAAGTACTGAGCAAATACATGAGCTGATCCCTGTGTAAGTGTGTTTATGAGCGTGTGGGTGAGTGATGGGCTGTAGCCTTCAGCCTCCTGGGGCTGTGGAATTAACAGCAGCTTAGAAAAATTGGAATTGGAAATTCTTACCTTCTGTATTTATTGTGAAGAGCTCCTGCAGGAGTGCACCCAGGGAAGGTGAAGTGCTGCTTTTATCAGATATGCTGCGTATATATCTGATAGATCACTCTTGAAGAGACCAGCACACATGGACAGTTACTTTTTCTATTAAGCTTGTTCTTTTATTGCTACTGTACAGTTACAAAAATACCCTGAAGTGAAAATGCAACTTCAGACAGCAGTGCAGTGCTGTGACTTAACATCACACTTCTTTAACACACAAAATAAAACGAGAATTATCCAAACACACAGATGTCATCCCAGAGGTTTAATCTGATGTTTTGTAACCACCTGCATTTTATTAACACCTCTTCTATCATGAAAGCTTGTAACAAGGAACAGTATTGGATGAAGCCCAGTGACTTCAAAAGGTAAAGATGGCAAATATATGCAGAGGCCTTTGAGCTCACAGTAGGCTGAGTATCTAGCACAGGACTGGGCGTGAGGTTCTGTCACTTGCTTCCTTCCTCACACTGAGGGTTAAACCAAGGCTGCCTGCTCCTTCCCAGCAGTAAAAGCTACAACAAATGCTGACTGTTCAGCCCTCACCTGTGCAGCCTTTCAGGAAGGTTTCAGAGTGAACGTGAGCAGGTTATCAATGTCACGCTAATCTAACTGACCCAACAGAAAGCAGCTCTATGCAAAGTACTGAACATGCAAGTTAGCAATGTTTTGGGGCTTAATGTCACTGTTAGAAGCTGATGAGTTTAAGACTGTTAGCCAGTTGTTTGTGCATGTTCTGACACACCTCCAGCATTACTGCTTCCTACACACAATGACCTGAAGATGAACTTCACAAAACCCTTTAACAGCCCCTAACTGAGAACAGGCTTTGCAGAGCACACACTGTTGGGCAGTGGAAATGTTTGGAAGCTTTCAGGTGCAAATTATAGCCCTGCTGGAATTATAGCTCCTTTATGGAGCTCCTGCACTCCCATGCTGTCCAGAACAGGGATTTTCCTCTCAACTTCTGCAAGTCTTAGATTTTACCTCGTTGGCCAGAACATTGCTGGCATTTTGCAACCTTTTTTTCCCCCCTCTTTGTTTTTATTCCCTAACTTAACATAGAAATGTTAAAACCATGCTACCAATAGCCCAGCCTGGACAGGGAGGCTTCTCACTAATTGCTATCTCTGTTGATTTATAGAGTGTTTTATGTATTATTACTTTGGAACAATGTGAGTGTAGTAAACATTCTCATATACATCTATTATTATTTCAGCTGGTTCTGAGACTTCATTAAGGATCTCTGCACGCCTGCAAGCTTCAGGCAGTGATATGAATATATGAGGTACAAAGTCACCTAAAAAAAGCTATGAAGACAGTTATGATTTGAAAACTTAGTTGCTGTTTTACACCAAAAAATCCAGTTTGAGGATTTTTTTCCTCCCAGTTACAATTATAGAAAAGAGCTAAAAATACATATTTTATTCCTGATAATTTAAAAGCAGTCAAAAGTAGTTTTTCCTTCTCCATCCGTGCTTTGAGCTCTTATATTGAACACATTAAACAATCCAGAGCAGCAAAGTACAGTTTCTATTCGTATGGAAATCTGTGTGTCTGATGCAGTGACACCAGGATTTCCAGACTGCCTTACCAAACAAGTGCCCATCGGTCCAGATTCAATTCTCTATGCTCTAATTTTACAAGGACCCTTGGGTTGCTGTTTATCTCAGCTCACAGTCACAACCAGTATAAGCTCTAATGCTCAGCTGCAAGCCTGACAACATAGATCCAAAAAGGCTGAAGACAAATGACAGGTTTTAGCATTAAAATAGGAAGGGCACATCTAGAACACTAATTACAGTAGCCTTGAAGTTAATGGTATTAAAAGCTGTAGTCCATACTACAAGCATTAGTATTCAACAGTTTCAGACTGACCAAGAAAATGACAGTATTGACAGCTAGCAAACACTTCTGTCTTCATTTCACCTGTAGTGCAAAGATATGGAGCAACAAGTCAGGGTATCGGCTCTAAACTGATAAAAGACCTGGAAAAAGGAAACTGCTGTCTGAATCTTCCATGGTATATAAAGAACTGAACTCTTAGGAAAACAGTGGAGAGGGAAGGAAATAGTTTGGGTCATGCATGTTAAGTAAGGAGGCTTTGTTTTCTTCACTGGCTGGGATATCAAGAGATATCTGCTGCCATTCTGTTCATCCCATCATCTTGAACACCTATCAGAACACAGCTGGCATGCAGTGGACTCAGACAATGGTAATCGATTCAAATAAACTCAAGGCACTTTGTTTCTTCAATCATTGCCTTTGATAACAGTAGCTTCCCAACAACTGCTTTAGGGGCTTGTTCAGAAACATCTGCAGTGAAGCACATAGGATTCCACATCTCCCCTGAAAACATACATGTGTTCAGGATATGGAAAGCAGCCTCGGAAAGTCAGTTTTGAGATGTCTCAGAGCTGTGATACTGACAGAATTACTACTGAACAGAATAGATGCTTATCTGATACAAAGACACTTTTGGACTGCACGACGTTAGCAGACCAACTTTGGGTAGCATAATTTTGGTACAAAACTACTCCCAGCAAGAGCCAGCTGCTGCCATAGAGGGAGGGGAAAGTTAAAGGGCCTGTGGTGGATTATTTGCATAACAGACGGGAGGTGCAACCATGGATCTGGTCAGTTTTTGTCCTCTTCCAGCTTCTCTTAATCACTCTTCAGGCCTCAACTCCAAACTCTGGTGCTGTACCCTTGAGTGCACGCGCTCATAGAACAGCAGGTAAGCGCTAGAGGAAAGGACCTCCTGCAAGCTGGCTTTGCGAACCGTATCATCTGAAATCCATAACCACTGATTGCTGACAGAGAGTGGGTTCTTTGAAGAAGGCGGAGAGCGGCGATAAGTCACAAAGTGTCCAGAATGCATGTCTCCATGGTGCACAACTACTGCCATCAGCCGGTAAAGGTACACGGGGGGACTGAGAGAGAAATGAGAGTTTAAAGGGTCAGCGTTTAGTTCTTACAGCACTGTTCCTGGACAGAAAAGAATGTGATTCTTAAAAGAGGTTAAATTACAGTGGGTAATCCACAGATAGCGACGGGTGTACTTTAAGGACTTGCTCTACAACCATCTTCATAGCAAGTGGTTGGCACAGAACATTTCCTTGCTTCTCATTCCCTAAAGTGACTGTGGGGAATGAGATATATTATCCCCATGGGTAATAACAGAACGTTGGTCACAGGACTGAAAAGAAGGGAACTTCCTCAAACACAGATCATCATCATAAGCATCAAGGCTGGATTTATTAAGTAGAATCACGGCAGCTGCAATTGAGATTGTTAAATAGAACTCTTACAGGTTGTTTATTATTCCAGTATTATAAGATTTTCTTGCAGTAGTATGAAGAAACCAAACAACTCTGATAGTAATTGTTAAAAGTAAAAGAAGGAATAGCAGAAAAACAGCATGAATGAGAATATGGCAATCCAGAAGGATCATTGCTGCATGCTGAACCTAAGAACGGAGATGAAAGGAGATTCTGAGTTCTCTCTGCAACAAGCTGTACTCTCTTGCTTAGTAGGACAGAAATGGAGCCAAAGACAATCAGCAAGGAGAAGAGAAAACAATTATCTGCACAGGAACTAGGATAGATGTTAAGTTCTATGACTACACAGCCTTTTGATAAAGGCAATAGAGGAAAGCATAATTCAAACGGACAGAAATACAAACAGGGAACACATCTCTCACTTACCTGCATTCAGGGAATGCAGTGAGTGGAAAAGTTCCCGGGGACATTAGAAATGAAGAGGAGCAGGCCCCGTTCATAAGGAGTGATTTGGTACCACGTGTCTGTTCTGCATCTGCAAAACAAAGCAGACATTGGTAATTTAACTAAAATGCTACAAGTATTGCTAACAACTGCTTCTGTTTCTACAGTGTCATCACAGAATGTGAAGGTAGTTTGCTTATTTTAATTCATTACATATCACAGTCCCTTACAGTTGAGACAGGTATGATATCTAAAGACAAGAGGTAAATACCTGAAGGTTTTACTGCTATTCCATCCTTTGTTCCAGGTTTTGTCTCTTCAGAGCTTTTCTGATTCAGATCATTCTGAGTTGATTTATGAACAGGAATGTGATATTTGTAGATGTCCATGATTAAGAACTCATTGAACTGTACGTGTTCATGACGTTTCAGAGGAGTACCTTGGTTTGACCAGCTCAGTCTTTGCAGATGGATACACAAACACTGAGGGAGCTTCAAAGTTCCATACAAAAGAGAAGTCAAAATACATTTTAAGTGAAGAGAAACAGATGTTAAAAGCATTCTAATGGAACTAAATGGTGAGTCCAGTAGATAAGGAAATAAGTCACTGAACTGTTGCTCCTTTACATGCTATTTCTGTATCTAAGCTTACTGCAATAATATTTCTGAGTCATAAGAAAAATCTCACAACTTTTGAGATCTCTAATAGTGCTTCTATTGCTCACTAGGCAGTAGGATAGAGCATGTTAATTATTTTCTCCAAATGGGGGAAGGAAAAAAAGGGTAAAAATCACACACATTCCTCAAAAGCCCATCTCATTTAGTAAGGTAGGAATGAGCACTAGAATTGTGTCAGTAAGTTGCTGCCAGGCATTTCCTAATATGCCATAACTAATGGCATCACATAGTAAGAGTACCCAGGGAAAAAAGGTCAAGGAGTTATAAATATCTGACAGACAAAGTCATGCCAAGGCTACCCTTTGTCAATTAGGAAACTGTATTATGAATGGCCCTGAATTATATGATCACAGAACAAGAAACTTGTAAGAACCTCTAATATAAATCTCCTATTCTTTAGCACTATGTTCTCTTCTTTAAACCTTCTTTATTTAGAACATTTTAACTCTGAAGTGCACAAATTATCCTACAAATAGGTTGTATATATGAGTTGCTTTACTCACCAAGAGAATAAAAAACTAATACAAGGCAAGCAAACTGCACCTAAGCCAAACTCAAGTGTTTTGGTGAATAACAGTAGAATACTCACATTCTTTAAGCTAAAGAGTTCAGAGCTTTGTTGGATTGAGGCTTCAATGCCTACAAATGCTTGACAAAAAGCTGTCTTTTTTTTCCTCTTTTTAAGGGGAACAGAGAATTGTAATAAGTAGCAGAAGTAGACATCAAGCAAACAGATCAAATAAAGAGATTACTATTTAACAGGATTTTAAAATGGATTTGGAGGGTCAGCTTGCCTTACCTTCCCTAGCTTTAATTGCTTAACAAATGTTGTTCTCTGGTTTTCTATGCTCTGTCCATTCAGAGTCCCTTCTGCCTGAATCTGAAAACAAAAGGAAAACAGAGAAGTTTGATTACATGCTGTTATCAAATTACAAGCAATAATCCTGCTGCAGGTTTGCATGCTGCAAACCAAGCTATCCTTGGGTCATGAATATCTTCTACAACTTGCCTCTCTCAAGAGCTGTTGGCCTATTATGATAGATCCACGTTTTAACACCAAGTTGAGCAGAAATGAGCTCTTAGAAGACAAACCTAGTTTACATGTAGCCATTTCTGTTAGGTTCAAACAATCCATTTTGGCTTTCTATCATCGAAGTACAGGCAAATATAAAGTAACGTTTAAAAACTGACTTTTTTTTGTTGTTGTTCTCCTAAATATTACCCAAATACCAAATAAAGCACTTGTAAGTTTTATTATGTTAACAATAAAGCTTCAAAATACTGTGGGGTAATAACTCTATTTTAAGAATAATAAATTCCAGGCAAGCTAAAGGCTTTCCTGAAGTCATGAAGACATGCATTACAATGACATACCTTAGTGCAGTTGTCACACACAACATCCTTCACAGATTCAGAGGAGATGAAGTGATGGAGGCAGTGATCCAGTGTCATAGGATGACCCTTAGAACAACAGCAAAAGAAATTAATTGCAGACATAAGGTAACTGTTAGAGTTCAAAGGTCCTGCACATTTTGCCCCCAGCTCTACAGTGTTTTATCATTTAAAGATCTTCACAAAGCCAGTGAGAAACAGAAACTATTTCCAGTTGAATGCCTGTGCTGGTTAACTGGCATTCTCTCACCACAGAGACAGGGCACTGGAAGGTCATCTGAGTCTGCCAGTAACGCACAACCCTCAGGATGCAATCTGGTCTGTTCAAATTAACCAAAAAAAACACCCCAAATAATCCACTAGGAGAAGGAAAACTCAGTGCCAACATCATGCCCATAATACTAATTGCTCATTTGCTGCATTGCCTTAGTAGTAAGGTACTGTGTTAACACAACAGGATTGTTTATGAAGGCAACACTAGTTATAGAAACACCTCATTTAGGTGTTACTGAGGCTGTAGAAGGATAATAGTGAAGATAAAGCCCTGATGGCAAGGCAGCAGTGCTGGCTGGGTCACCCATCAAAGGCAGATACGTACCCACATAGCGGCTGGAATACTCAGTGAGAGACTGTCAAACGTATCGTACCTCACAGGACTCTGCAAGAGAATATTTCAAATGCAGTGAGCAAAAATACCTGCAATGATCTAAAGAACAAAACAGGTCAATCACTGCCTCCCAACAGTGTCCTGCAAAGCAAGCATATCTGTGTATATCCAGTGGAACAGCATTAAAACACTTGTTTTCCCCACCAGTTGTAGTGCTAGGAAACACCTGATGCAGTGCACAAGGTACTACTCTGCCTGTTTCTACTGAAGCTGCCCCTGCTCACTTCTAAACCTGCATGTTTTTGAGAAGTACCTTATAGTTGGATGTATGAATTACATTTGTTTTCTGTCTTTTTGCTCTATTCAGGTGATCTTCATTTCCTCAGGTGACTGCAACTTAATTTTGCCTTTGCATGCGCCATCACAATACCACATGCTGAACGAATAGCTAGTCCTGAAGTGCTACCCGTGTGAGTGGATCTTCAGTATATAATATCTGTGATATTGGATACTGAATGTAATAAAACAACTATTCTGCCTGATAAGATAGCTGTCAGCCACAAGAAGTGCATCACACTTCATTTTCTTTGGTATGCTCAGCAATGTTTTCTTGTTCAATACAAAACGTCATAACAAGTAGCTGAAAAAAATAATGGCTGTAGCTGTTATTCCTGCAAACTATTGAGCTTAAACCAATTATGTTGGAAACAAAGGATGATGGTTTCACCTCAGAACACACTGAATCTCAGGCATCATTTTTCATGTATACCTACACACAACAAGCTTTCTTATACCTGGTGTTCACAGTGTTTGCAAACCATGTTGCTCGTCAGCCTTCCATGAAAAGGATGCTGAGACTTCCAGTGATTTGACATAGGAGGAAGAGATCCTGAAACACAAAGTTGAAATCATCCTTTTATCTTCACGTTCATCACTATCATTCCAAACTTTTGGCCTATTATAACAAAAGGTGTAAAACACGGTCTGCCCCACTAACAGATAATGGTATTTTACCAATGAAGAGATGCACTTCAGTCCAATAAAGACAAAGATCAACTGATCTAATCCCCTTAACAAACAAAATGATTACACCGTGTATTTCAGGATGGAAGAAAAACATACCTCTTGTTCGGCAGCTTATTTGCTTTTGGGTTATTTCTGGTTGCTGCAGAGGAAGATAAAAGATATCGTCAGCCCCACCTTAGACAAGCTTAGATATTAAATATCTGCTTATTTCATCCCTGATGTTAGAACAATGATATGAGTTTTAGTGTCTTAGTAGTTGAAGAAGGCCAAAAAACTTGGTGCACAACAAAGTTCTGAGTGGCAACAGAACAGTTCTAATAAAATGATTAACATTTAGAATTCTGTACCTGAGACTACTGAAATAATAGCAGGTTTTTTAGACCTTCTGTGTATATTTTAGACAAAAAGATAGAAATCTTCCATCAGCATTAATGCTGAAGGACGAGCTGATTTTTTCCCTTTGATTGCCTGGTCTGTTGATTTAATTCTCTCAAAGCAGCAAAGAACAGCTTTGTAAACACTGTGCTCATTTCTTCAGTTTCTTAACAGGCAGCTTTATACTCGACACACTTAGGAATGTAGGCAGACTTCTGATAATGAAACAACATTGGTAAAGGAGTCACCTCCAGTGAATGCACATCAAACAAATGCGTGACACGTGGCTGACGATCCCGTTCATCTTCCAACGAAGAGGTAAGGACATGAAATAGTTCATGAGCGTCCTATTAAACAGAGGCATAAGTGTTATAGGAAGCAAAACCACAAAGAAACCCATCCAAACATAGACCAGGAGTACTGATATTGTAGGGCTACAACACTGCACTAGGAAATTAAAGGGGAAAATCACCGCTTAGAGCTTATCTTACATGTTAATTGTAAGCAATTGTGCATCCGGTTCAACTTTAGTAAGAATTGTTCTCTATAAAACTGAATTTCCTAACAGTGGATATTATTAAAAAATATTCTGGGCTGGTTAAATTTAAAAGGCACTAAAATCATTGAAGGAAAAATAAAATGGATGCACAAATGGCTGCTTTCCTGGCTTTCAATAAAACCACCACTGAAATGTGTGCTATTTGGTCTGGCTCTGAAACGTAGAAGAATACAACCATATTTTATGAATGAGAAAATGGATTGAGTTTATCGACCAGCTGCACTTACTTCAGGGGCTAAAAATACTGAAAACAAGTCTTAGAAATCTCCTATGGGACTGAATTTGGAAGCAGTGATGAAGTTGAGTCCATCCCTGCAAGCAGAAGCCCTTCAGGGACAGGGAAGTTAGGGCTGTATCCCTTCTGTTTTAGTATCTCATCCCAACTCAGGACATACTAAGCAGGATTTGAAGCAGCCAGGTTTTCCATGGCAGATATCTAAGCAAACTGAAAATGCTGTTCATTAATCAATCAGTTGTTTTTCACTTTTTAAAGCAAACCTTTTTGTACAGCAAAGATTCAGATCTGACCCCCCCAGCGCTATTAATGCTACAGCTTCAGGTTATTTCAGACCTAAGCACTGAACTTGTATATCAGGCTGTAACTCTAACTTGAGTTTTGTAATCACCTGCTCTTCAAATGTCGAGATCTGCCACCTGTAAATTCTCAACACTTCTAATAAGCAGCTTGCATCCAGGACATCATCTTCTGTTACATCTTGACAGGATAAAGCTTAAAAACATCGCATTTTAACACGTTAGCAGGAGCCACAAAGCACGGTTAGAACACAGGTCTGTATATTACAATTCATGGTACTTAGGCACAATATAATTGATTACCATCAAGTTGATTAAGCTGGTTAGACAATGACAATCAAACTAGCGTGTATTAATCGCCATTCTCATCTGATAGACTTATTGACTGCATATATTCCCTTTGTGTAATAGACATGGAAAGAGAAGAGCTTCCCAACTAACTGACAGAGAGAATAAGCAATAATAGAAGCACTGTCTGAAGAGATCGCTTTACTAGTGGATTAGGTAGACTCTAGATATCACAAAACCACCAACGTTAATGCCTCACTGCCCTTTTATAACTTAAATTTACAAGCTTAAGTAGCACTGTTATAGTGTGAACAACCCTGAGACACTAAACTGAAAACAAGAGGCACTCAGGACCTCCTGCTCTTCTTTAGGGCAGATTAATGTTGATGCCGAGTGCTTTCTTTATGGCTTTCTTTACCTCTTAGGAGATGCAGAAGAGTGAGCGACAAGTACTGATGCTGGCTGGGCTGCTTCTGTTCTGCCTTGTACTGAGCTGTGAACTCCTCCAGCCACCTGATGAACGAGGGGCAGGCAGACAGGCCTTGCAGCAGGGAATTCATGAAGCAGGTATTGCCGAGGTTCAGCAGGCCGGGCACCAGGCCTGTCAATAGAGATGGTTAGATGGTTCAATAACGTGTGACAGCGACCCAAACGTTCACTCCAGTTCCAGCCCATCATTTGCTTTAATTCCTAATGACGAACGCAGGTCACTGGGTGCCCGGGGAAACACAAACCGGGCCTCTGCCCTCACACACGGTTTCCCCCCCCGCTCCCTACCTCTCCTTCGCTTCTTCCTCTCGGCGATGGGTCCCCATAGCACGTAGATCCCCGCAGCCACGGCGGCCGCCAGCCCCCCGATCACCCCCCAGCTCCGCATCGCCCTGTACCGCCGAACGGCGCCGCCGGGCAGCATCGCCCCCCGGAACACAACGGTGCGGGGCGGGCGGGGCGACGGACAGATAGAGCAACGTACGGGAAGTGGAGCGGGGAGAAGGAAGTGACGGTTGTTAAGGCAGAGCGTTGGGCGAGCGCTAATGGATTCTGTGTGTGACTTAAAGGCCACATGAATCTCATTGCATCCCACATTGCAGCCTTTCAATACCTGAAGGGAACTTACTCCCAGGAGGGGAGTAAACTCTTGGAAAGGGCTAACAATAGCAGGACACGGGGAAATGGTTTTAAGTTATAAGAGAGAAGATTTAGGTTGGATGTTAGGGGGAAGTTCTTCACTAGGAGAGTGGTTAGGCCCTGGAACAGGCTGCACAGGGAGGTTGTGGATGCCCCGTCCTTGGAGGTGTTCAAGGCCAGGTTGGACGGGGCCCTGGGCAACCTGATCTATGGGGTCTCTATGGGGATCTATGGGGTCTATGGGGTATCTATGGGGATCTATGGGGTCTCCTGGGCAACCTGATCTAGTAAAGGTGTATGTTTGGTGGCCCTGCCAGGCAGGGGGGTTGGAACTACATGATCCTTGAGGTTCCTTACAACTCATGTCATTCTGTGAATCCTGTGTTACAGAGCGTCTGAAGTTCCTCTCAGCACAGCCATGGTTCACCTGGCCTTGTTCTTTATGTGCTACAGGCCCAGAGAGCAGAGGAACAAGAGACTGAGTGAGGTGAAGTGGCAGAAGAGGAGGGTCAATGAAGCTGCTCAGCACTCCTGTAAGTCGTACAGCACTGACATCACACTTTGATACATGAACAAAAGCACCAGGATGCTGAGAGGACCAAACCCGTGTTTTTCTGAAGAGGAAAGTGTGGAGAGATGAGATTTAGCTGCCAAAGCCTTTCGTTGTTTTTTTTTATCACAGAATTATCAAGGTTGGAGAAGACCTAGAAGATCATCTAGTCCAACCATTCCCAATACTTCCCAGCTAAATCATATTCATCAACACAACATCCAGACGTTTCTTGAACACTCCCATGGTCGGTGACTCCACCACCTCCCTGGGCAGTGCATTCAATGCCTGACTACCGTTTCTGAGAAGTAATAGTTCCTAATGTTCAGCCTGAATCTCCCCTGGAGATTCATTATGGATTATGTTATGGGCCAGGCTGCTTTTCATTCCACAAGGTCTTGTGTGACCAACTGTACAGTTTTTTCCTATACAAACTGCTTGCATGGAGGCTGCAGGACACTCACAGCTATCTGAAATGAAGCTTTGTGTGAGCATCAGGATTCCACTCTCACAAAGTAAAGAATTATTCTCACAACTTTTAAGGCAGCTGAAACTCCAGCTATACAGCCTGTGAGTCCTTTCCTATAGATACTAAAACCTGTTCATATCTTCAGTATTCAGCATCATAAACTGTGTGATAGCTGAACCAACTCCCAGTCACATATTGAGCCCCCTTGGTTTGTCATACCCAGGCCAACCCTCCTGCATCATCCATTTTAACACTGGTCTAAATTTGCACACCTTATTCCTCACTGTAATACTTCTCACCTGTCTTCATCTGAATTCCCCTTGTATTGATTTCAGGCCATTTCTTTCATTAGTCAAACATATTGTATGCAGTGTTCACAGCTTATCTGGCTGCACGCTGTTCCCCCAAAAGACCCTTTGCTGTCATTTCAGGATCAGCAAAGAACTCTGCTTGGCTTTCCTTACGTTAGTCCCAATGCTGCCCAGCTCATTTCCTACTGTCACTGTCAAAAAAAAAGCATCCCTTTTGTGCCCTAACCCCACAACGGACGCATCCCTATCCACGGCTGCCGGGAAAGCCGGGGCAGGCTGGCAGGCACATCCCGCAGCAAGCACGGCAAGGGGAGGGAGCCACTCAGCCCTCCCCGCCGTGCCGAGCCGTGCTGAGCCCAGCCGTGCCGTGCCGTGCCGTACGGTGCCGCACCGTGCCCGGTCCGCTCTTTCCCTGCGATCACCGGAGCCGTCCGTCCACCCGTGCCCGTTTTCCTACAGCTCCATCCATCCCCGCCATGCGAGAGCGATGAGAGCAGCTCCTCCAGACGCAGCCTGGCAATGGAGGATGATTTATTCCAGCTGAGACAGCTGCCGTAAGTAGCGCCGGTAGGGGAGCGAGGATGCGCAGGGTTGTTTCTAAACGGGCTGCAGGGATATTGTACATCCTGGCGATTTAGAAGGGAATTGTTTTTAGGAAGAATCTTAGGCCCTGGGAAGCAGGCCATTTTCCTTGTGCAGCATCCTGGGGGCATGCAGAGATTCGGTTGTTATATAAATCCAATGCATTTATATTTTATTTTATTTTTTTTGCATGGACCTGATGTTGGTAGAAATAAGGAGGGCTGGAAACCGTGGAAGTGCCAACAAATGTTCCGAGAGGAAACAGCTCTATTGCATTTGCAAGGTGCATTGCATCTGTAAGTAATGTTGTGCTAGGGAAGGCATCTTCCTCAGCTTCCTGCTTCGTGCCATGAGCCGATTGCAGATCACAACCTCTTATTGCAAAGTGTTTGCAGTGAGTGTCGTTAATATTTGCTAACTGTGTTGCAGAGAAGCACACACTGCTGCACAGGGAGAATGGATGTTGTTGATGACAAACTCCGTGCTGTTGTGGTTGTTAGATCTGCACGGAAAGGTGATAAAAGCATTTTAACAGCAACATTTCCTTTCCTCTTCATCAATGCTCCATTATTACGTGGTTTGGAAGATATTCTTGTTTGGAAATCATTCACTTTGCAAGGCAGGGAATAAATGCTTAAAGTTGGTCTTAAATATTAATGAGCTCATCTCAATGACAGAACAACCTGCCCAATAACATTGCTAATAAGTTGAGGAATGGACATGAGCTCCAGGTGTTTTCAAGTACTCAGCTCAGTTGCAATCACCTTACAAGTAAAAACAATGAGATACTACTTACATCAGGTTATTTTCCCCCATCTCTTTATTTCAGGAAACAAAGCACAGAGAGCAAAAATGTTCTAAGTACTTTTTAATGCAGGTATAATTAGACTTAGTACAGTGGCACCTTGCAAACAAATGTAGCTCTGAGATGAATTTTGCAAGCATGGAGTGGTCAGTGGCACCGTGTGCTGAAATCCTTCAATGGGTTTTGCTTCAGGTTTTGGGGCTACTGAAATTATGGGAATAGTCCTTTCTTTTTAATGACAAAAATTGCAAATCTGGAAGTTTACTTTCTGTGTAGTTAAACCAGTTGCTTGTAGAGCTTTTGCAAGTACAACTTGAATGGCGTTTTCCTATGAATTGGCCTTTGTAATAAAAATCAACAAATCATCTCACAGGCATGGAATGTCAGTGAGTGCTGAGACTTTGTATGTTGTAGATTGTGTGAGGATTCTATCTTCAGGGTCAGTTTTAATCCAAGTTAGGATTTTACCCCATATCTCAAGTTGTCCTGTTTACACGAACTAAAAAGGCAGTTCCAAAACATCTCACCAGCCTGCAAATCACTGTGTGTGTGTGACAGCCTCACAAAACGATGGCTGTGCTTCTCTCTCTTCAGATTGTTGCCAGAACATCATTAGTGAGTACGTGCAATTCCCCAGATGGGATGTGGTCAGTGATATTATGTGCCAGGGCTGTGAAACCGAAAAGTGTTTTGGATCCCTTCGCTTTATGTTTCTACCACAGAGAAATCCTGAGCTGGACTGGATGGTTCATTGCAGCCAGAACTCAGAACAGTTGTAGACAACCCTATGGGAGACTGAGATTTCAATTCTTCCATCCTCTTATTTACTGATGGACCATAAGCCATTTGCAGGAGCTGTGTAGATTGCCTGTCAGCATGCCCGTACATTCATATGGATTGCACCATCAGCACTTGTAAGAGCAAATAAGATTGCCAAATACATAAAGTCTTTCAGATCACCTTTAGAAATGTCATGCATGCCTGTCAGCTTGCTGCAGCTGCAGCTGGCAAGGATGCTGCTAGTTTAGCTTTGGCAACCTTTAAAGCAGAGGATTTAACTGAAGTTCAAGGGACTTTCTGCTCATCTTTATCATAGAATTAAAATGTTAAGTACCAGAAGTCAAAGAGGTAGCAGCAAGAATAACTTAATCTAATTCCAACCAAAATATGCTTCACTGAAGTTCAAGAAATTGTCACTTACCAAGGTGAAAAGTGTTAGATCTGTTTCAAAGTCTTTGTGTTGTCACATGAAAGTTAAATGATGGGAGGGTGGACCTCCTCCATGTTATGTGAAGCCTTGCACAAAATCACTCTTAAGTCATGAAAGTTGGATCAGTTCAGCAAAGTTCTCTTTTCATGTCTTGTTCCCTCCCTGACCTCATTGCAGAGATCAGTCCATCACCTCTTTGACTTTCTCAGGACTAACCGAACACAACAACCCACAAGACATCCACCAAAGCGTTAATCCTCATTTCTCTTTTCTTAGGGTGGTCAAGTTTCGCCGCACTGGAGAAAGTTCAAGGTCAGAGGAAGATGCCATTTCAGGAGAACATGAAATTCAGATTGAGGGTGTTCAGACAGAGCTAGAAGCTATCGAGCTGGAGGATGGAGCTGCAGTACCAAAAGAATTTGCCAACCCAACTGATGGTGAGCAGGTTTCGTGTTTCCCTTCAAGGAAAAAGATGTGGCCTCTTCATTTCATCCAGGATAAGTGCATTAGGTTTAGAGAAGTTAGAGATCCCCAAATCAAAAAAGAAAACTGCAACATAGGCAAAACACCTGAAAATGGTGATTAAGTTACATTGTCCCCATAGGATTTCTTTGTGTGTTTGATTTGATGGGGTATCCAGATGTCAGCACCTATTTCAAATAGGGACTTGGGCTAAGTTTCCTTTAAAACTGATCAATACTCCTAAATCATCACCAGGTTTACTGGAACAGTTACACCTGGCTCACCTTCATGTGAGAGATGGAGGGGGCAGCTCAGCCTCGTCGAATGTCAACTCTCTGATAATAAGGCTCTGGAAAGGAGACAGAAGATCTGAATAAACAGGGGTGTTTTGTACCTAGGCTGTATGGGAAACTGGTAATCACAACCTGAGCACAACATGAAGTGTATGAGTTTCTTGAAAGACTTACTGCATCAGTACAAGTCTGCAAATCTTCCACCCAAAAAAGTGGAAGCAGTGTAACATGCCAGCATGCTGAGTTTCAGTGCTCACTGCTGCAGTCGCAGATTGGGGTCCTACGACATTTATGTTTTGTTAGTTAGATTTAGTTTGATTTCATTTTTATTTGGTTTTGATAAATTATCAAATTTATAATGTCTTATAAATGTAAAGCTTTTCTGTGGCAAATGTGCTTTATGAAGAGCTGGAAGTGTTAAAACCAGGAGACTTAAACTGGTTTAAACAAATAGAAGATAAAAATGTATTTTAGTTGTGCTTCTCACTTTCTGTTTGAACAAAGGAATTTGAGATATCACAGCTTGTTCAGATGGCACGAAATTATGAGGTCATGAAACAAGAACCCTCAGCATTTTTAACAGATCTGTGTGAAGATATAGATGCCTTGGACAAATTCTTCATTCACATAATTACAGTTTGACTCTCAGTTCAATAAGATATTCTGCACTTTCCATCCCTTGTATAGTATTGCTCTGTGCTGTTATATATACTTCTCACCAAAGGAAGTTGTAAGTCAGTGGCTGGTGGGGTCACTCCCAAGAGTAGCAGGCTGAGAATGCACTGAAATCATTGGTGCTACACTGATTGATTTCTTTGCCAAGAAAATATTTTATAAATATTTAGAATTGTTTTGGCTTTAAGACAATTTCTGCAATGCGTGGAGATTTTCTTGGGTAAGAGTTGGCTGAAAGCAAAGCAGCTCTCTGTTAGTTACTTTAAATCTAAGCAGATTACCCAGTTAATAAATAGTTACACTGACAGAAGATGCTGCATCAAGGAATGCGTCTCACTAGGAAAGCAGTACGTTTCTGCACTCAAATTGTTTTCTTTCTAGATACTTTCATGGTGGAAGATGCGGTGGAAGCCATTGGATTTGGGAAGTTCCAGTGGAAGCTCTCTGTTATTACAGGATTAGCATGGGCAAGTAATTGTTATCAAGATGAATTGCATGATCACCCAGAATCCCAGTGATTTCAAATTCTGTAGACAAAAAGTCTCTAAACAGATAATTATGCATTGAAGGAAGAATTTTACCTGAAATTCTAGAGTGACAGCTAGACTCAAACTTGTGCTGTGGAGGTAAAGAATAACTGATAGATTTCCCTCTTGCTGAAATTCTCTACTTAAAATACTTATTTCAAATGGAAAGGGTACAATCCTATTCCTACAGAACTCAGTTTTCATTCAGTGATTTTACCACATTTGTTCCCTCAGCTAAATTATCTCTTCCCTATATTAGTCAATATTATTGTTCTTGTTGTCTCTGCTTCAGACGAACATCAATTCAGTATTTCTAGTTTTAAACTTTGATATCAAGAACAGGAAGACAGTCTTTGTTTTCACTTTTCTGCTATATCTGAAGAGCTGTATGTGGTATATTTTTGTGTAATGATGTCTAGAGCCCTTTATTTACTGTGGACACCCACTGCACCTTGCAAACATGAATGTTCTGTTTCACCTACAGAGAAGAAATGTCAAGGAAGAAGCAAAGACAGTGTCAAGAAGGATTAATGATTAATGATCAAACTGATTTTCAGGCAGTTCTTTATTTTTGTTTCTTCTTTACCTTTCCAGATGGCAGATGCTATGGAAATGATGATTTTAAGTATCCTAGCTCCTCAGCTTCATTGTGAGTGGCGATTACCAAGCTGGCAGGTTGCATTGCTCACATCGGTAGGAAAAATAACTGACAGCTCCTGTATTCTGTAAGGTTTTTCCACTTGCTGTTACTCAGAAATTATGCTTTATATTCCACAGTTAAATCTGTGTATGACCTTTGCAAATTGCTTTTCTTAAAAGCCAGAGCTTGAAGAAGGGAAACTCGGTGAGAAATTAGGAAAATTTGCAGGCTTTAACTTCAGAGTTTCATGTAATTTCCAGGAAAATGTATGAATTGACTCAGAATAATTGCCATTACCTTAACTAGGAGAGATTTCATTCTTCTCTGAAGACAAGTAGCCTTGCAGAGATTCAGTCTGCTGAAATTCACCCCAATTCCTGGACAGCAACTAACTCCCTTTCACATCAATAGATGTGAAGTTGGGCTAGAGTGTATTTTGAGTAATCTGAATAATGAATAATTGCCTTTAATAGTCTCTACCTCAGAGGAACTAGACCCAGAACACGTGGAAATTTTGGTCTGCTGTTAGTGCTGAAATTTTCAAGACTAATTTGAAATGTGTTTTCTTTGCTGTCGTATGGGAATTTTTACTTGTCTTATTGGTAAGGGGAAGACCTTTTTTCTGCTGTTTCCTAGGTAGTGTTTGTGGGAATGATGTCCAGCTCCACCCTCTGGGGAAACATTTCAGATCAGTATGGGAGAAAAACAGTAAGTGTTCAGCTCCTATATGGAACATATGGAAGTACTGCAGCAGTTTGCATAATTTAGTGAGTGATGTGTACAGATGTCATAGCTTGTACGTATGAAGTGTTAAGCAGAATTAAGCAGAGCCAGAAGTGACCTCCCATGAAATAAAAGGACAGAAGTTTGGGAGAGTAAAGCAGAAAATAATAAGTGAGAAAAATGAGAGCCTGGTGGTGTTACAGAATGAAGCATTTTGTTGTTATGAAAGCCTCTGTAAAATCCTGAGTGCAAATCAGCTAATTCTTGTACAAATAGAGGAATTCTCTGCTCAGTTTGTGAATGGGCTCATAAATTCATCACCTACTGATGGTGTTATTGTCCTGGTACCACCTGTGCCACCTTCAATCAGCCTTTAGGAAACCTTTAGCTGTTGGACTTACAGAAGTAGTACTTGCACTTTCTGGCTGTGAAGCTCTAGTTTACATGCTGCTTATTTGTGTTACAACAGACATTTCATTTTTCCCTTGCTTGTTTGTTAAATACAGGGGTTAAAGATTAGCGTGTTATGGACTCTCTATTACGGGATCCTCAGTGGTTTTGCACCGATATACAGCTGGATCTTGGTGCTGAGGGGCCTGGTGGGCTTTGGGATTGGAGGAGTGCCTCAGTCGTAAGTAAATATTCACAAGTCTCTTCTTTATCTTCTTCGTGTTATTTCTTTTAAGAAATGCTTACGTTAAATTGAAGACTTCCCCTCAGTTTAGTTATCCCAAGACCACTTTTCTCTTAGTATTTTGGAACTAATATATTAAATTCTGTTAAGTCTTTGAAGATATCTAATAGATCACTGAGGTGAGTCAGATGTACAATGGCTTCTGTGTGAGAAAGCTAGGTACCTAAATGTGATGTGTTGTATGCCTTGAGTCCTGTTAAGCTCCTTTCATTCCCTCAAGTGAAAAGGAGCAGCCCAAGTAGCCCACCTAACAGTGGATAAAGTGCAATAGAAAGCATTTTGTAGCCTTGCCCAAACACTGTGTTAACAAATTGTGCTGAGAGTAGTCAATAAGGGATGGCATGGATTTGTTGTGAGATAGATGATGGCCTAAACACTAAAAACTAACTAACAATTAGAGGCAGAGTGAAGTCTTGACTACTGCTGCTTTGTAAAGCTCTAAAATACTGGTCAATCTGAGCCCGGACTTTCACATCTGAATCTGAGTTGGAGTTCTAAGATCATGCAGCCCAAACCTGGAGCAGTTCGAGTATCTTCATGGCTCAGACACATTTCTAGTACCAAGGTAGTGTTGGGATATTTCTCTATGACTTTATCATTCCATTCTGAAGTGAAAGATCTCTAAATTTTCCACTTTAATAAATAAATCTGTTCTTGGCTTTTAATTATAAATGGAAAGGGATGAGTATATCTAGTCTTTTTCCACGTAGTCTTTTATCCTTATTAATAATTGATATTTTGCCCTGTGGAGGTGCTATTTCAGAGTAATCAGAGCTTTTGATTGATGGCTCATAGACCTCTTCACAAGGCAAGTCAATATCCTTTCTTTTCTATTACCATTCCCAGATAAAAGATTCAGAGCTGAGATGGAGCTTCACAGTTTTATTAATCTTCTTTTACTTCTCATCTGCTCCCTGTTAGAAGCTGCACAAAAGCATAACATGCATGTAAAATAGGAAAGTTCTTATCCTGCTGTGTATCGAGCGGCAGTGAGGCATTTTCTGCCATGCAATTCCAACTGAGCACAACTGGAATGAGGCAGGAGAACAACAAAGATGAAGCATCAGAGTTAATAATGCCTCATACTGCAAACTCATATTAATGATGTTCCACAGAGCCCCAGTGGAACAGTTACAGCTCAGCTAATACCACTTTACAGAGAGGTGGGTGAAGCAAAAGGGCTGCATGACTTAATGAGAGACTAAGAGGAGCTGGTTTCAGAGCTCAGAGAGGATTCCATTGCTGCTGGGTCTGTTTCTTGCTCTAACTATAACAGCAATACCTTTGATAAAAGGAATTCATGTATATCTTTGGCTATGAGTAGCTGTATTTCAGGGAAATAACACTGGCATCTTTATAAATATATTGTTGTATTCTATAGTTGGTATGGGAGAAAGGTTTGTATGAAACGTGCTGTTAAAAAGAATACACCCAGCAGTAATAAAGGAACCATCTATAGCAGGTGTCCCTTTACCTCTCATATGTTGGAGCTGCACCTGAGGCCTCTCAGAGTCTCCTGTGAGGTAGTATATCACGAGTATGACCATTCATTCACCTTCCCAACATCCAGTCTTTCAAAGATACTGTATTCTTTCAAAGATGAGGATGAGACAGTGGAATGCAAAGAGGGTAGGAGCCATGAACCTTACCAGACTGAAGAAGACAAGAGAGCCTTGGCTGTCTGCTGGCCCTTTGGTTCTGCCTTCTGTCCACACAGAAGCCTTACCATTGGTACAGTCATGGAATGGCAACTCTGAGAAGTTAGACAGTTTCTTTTTGATTCCCCGCTGTAAAAGAATGGAAATTATTTTATACCAATAGCACAATCAGATCTTGAAAATAGTTATGTCTTAGAAAATGGAAACCTGGTAGAGTAGGACAGTATGATGTTCTCTGAGCCAGGTGTAAATAAGAACTTAACCAGCAAGACTTTGCATGGACTACTGATAAAACACATTGGAAATCATGCAAACATAAGCAGCAAGAGCCGTTACATTTAGCTAACAATTATAAGCCACATGAACAGAGCAAATTCTGCCTTCTCTTGCAATGGTGAACTAAGAGATTGTTTTGATGAAGCAAACAAAGTCTGAACCAGTGTGCACGGCATTGCTGGCTCTGAAGACTAGGAAGGATTTTTGTTACTACTGTGGGTTTGGCAATTTTAATAAAGACAAGCAGAGTGTCTGACATCTCTCAGTGTGCTAACATGATGTTTTTCTCAATGTTCACTCTTACAGGGTAACATTATATGCTGAATTCCTTCCAATGAAAGCCAGAGCAAAATGCATTTTATTGATAGAGGTGAGCAGTGTAGTTATATGTGCTGGTCCACAGGGGCAAATTCTGCTGTTGGTTACAACCATTCATTCCTATTGATTAACATTGTCACACATGGCAGCAGTTGGGTCTTGAGAGTTCAAGTTAGCACGGTGCTCTCCAGCACTGAGGCCCATGATCCCAAAACAGTGCCAAGTATCCAGCACTTCTGAAGGCAGCATGCAGAGAACCCTCCGGTGTGACCTAATGCTGCAGTGAAATTGATGTATAGCTCAGTAATGGATAATGAAGAGCTGAGTGCACAGTAGGTGCAAGGCTAAATTCAGCTCTCCAGACTCAATCTGAATGTATCAAAGTCACACAGAGAGGAATTTTGACTTATAAGTACTTTAAAGCAAAATTTGCAGCCCTTGAATTGAAGTGTGCTGGTAGAAAACAGTAGAAAGCAGAGAGCAGTGCTGTTACTTGTCTGATGTGGTCTGTTTGGAAGGAGCATCCTTGTGGAAAACCTTACTACACTGAAACAGCTTCTCAAATACACAAAGAGCTTTCTAAGATAACTGCTGGCTAGTCTTACTTTCAGTTGCTTAATCTTTTGTAAATAGAGTTCAGCAGATGAATCACTCCCTTCTGTGTCATTTTTGTTCTGCCACAGTTTGGCTACCTCAAAGCAATACTGGGTTAGAAGTATATTCTGAGCATTAGATAGTGAGCCATCAAGAAAAGGAAGATTATCCTTTTACAGATTCATAATCCAGAGGAGGATAATCCTGCACAGCTAGGACATGCAACAGGGTGCCAGCTCCATTATTTGCTAGGGAGGTATCAATTCCTTCTTTCACCTATAGGACAAACTCTGTGTGGCTTTGCTAGCTTGGTTTTGCACAGGAAGACAAATGCAGTAAATCTCATTTGTGACTGTTTCTTTTCCCTCGGGCAGGTCTTTTGGGCTATTGGAACTGTGTTTGAAGTCCTCCTAGCAGTGCTGGTGATGCCCACTCTTGGCTGGCGGTGGCTTCTCATTCTTTCTGCCCTCCCGCTTTTGCTCTTCGCCGTCCTGTGTTTTGTAGGTATTTTCTTAAAGATGAGTTTAAAAATGCAAGTTTTGGAATGCCTAGAGCATCTTGTTATCTGCCCAGGATGCTTTCCCTTCCCCACTGAGAAAGGATAATGTCAAGATGTTGCAAAAATGCTCAGCATTTCTTGAGAATGGGAAAGAGACAACAGAAAGATTTAGGCTGGAGTTCTGACTTATTGGCCAAAGAAATATATGCAGCTTTGCAGTTTCTCAAAGACTAAAAGAGGAACTTGACATTTGACACAAGGGAGATTTTCTGATTCATTACAGTTCGGTTCTGTGATGCTGTCTTATGTTAGTAGGCTGCTGGGATCATGGAGATTTCCCACTGTAAGCTCACTAATAAAAGTCTGCAGTTTGTTCGTTGCTGTGTTTTTGACATTGTTCATGTGGTCTGCTTTGTTCTTGTAGTGGCTGCCAGAAAGTGCAAGGTATGATGTATTGTCTGGAAATCAAGACAAAGCAATTGCTACTTTAAAGCGGATAGCAACAGAAAACGGAGCTCCGATGCCTTTAGGAAAATTAATTATTTCCAGGCAGGTACGTATGCATAACTGACACATTAATCTCTTGGGATAACAGCATGTAGTCATAGGGATTTATGTAAGCATATAATCCACATTAACTTTAATTTTAACGTCTCAACAACTAACAAAAAAATGAGAGGTGATCATATATGCCCAAACCACAGTGAGAAAGACCCTGCTTTTAAAGACTATCTCACCTCCCAGCTACGAACTCATGGGATGAGGTGGAATCAGATCTTCTAGATGTATCTCTTGAATTTAATCCTGATCTCGTGGAGCTGGAATGCTACAAGCTCCAATTCAGTCCTATTGCATGGAGCAATTCAAGTTGTTACTTCGGAACTGTATGTTACTGCATGAATTACATTGGATTTCTTTTCACTTTAGTGTTATGTGGCCAACTTTTCAACATCCCTGTCAACACAGAAATCGGCTCTGCATTCACACAACACAGAGTAGACTTTTGTATGGAAAAAAAAAAAAAAAAGAGTTAAAAAGTTAGCCAGCAAGCAGGACCAGCAAAAGTAAACCTGTAGGTTTGGATAGCAGCAAAACTGTAGAATTAGGCAGGAGATTTTTAGAAATGAGCTGACTAATTGGAGATACAGGTTCCATTTTCTGCAGCCTGGATGGGTGAGGACTGGAGCTCCTGTGCCTATCACAAGTACTCGGTTCAGTCAGGGTAATGATGATGGGCTGTGCAGGAATGCTCTGCAAGTTTTGGAAGATTCTGTTTTCAAGGTGGGGTGGGAAAGCACTTTTCCTTAACCACACTTCAATGAGCTGAGCCTGCTGCTCTGTTTTAGAAACACTGTTGAAAAGAGGTCTGCTTGCTGGAGGGCTGCTTGTAGTTCCTTGGCACCTTGCCCTGGGTCTCCATGGGCTGTGCTAATTTAGACTGATGGCCACATGAACCATATGTTAGCTGTGCATTGGCAAAGCTTTGCTGTTCGACTTTTCAGCCCTTCCTTACTCAGATTCCCACCTTCCTCATGAAGCAGTACTGTGCCCTGTGTGTGAACTGTTCTGATAGTGTTGTGCTCCTAAAGAATTCCACTTGGCAGAGGAATTCTTTACTCAGATTCCAGCTTTGTTGTAGCTTCTCCAACCTGAAGAGCCCTGAGTTCAAACTGAACTTTTCCTAGTACTATACACACTGTATATTGTTATCCCTTGCCACTGTATATCCTTCAGTCTGGGACCTGTGAGCACCATGATTCTCTGACTTAAATTTGTTTTCAACAGGAAGACCGAGGAAAAATGAGGGACCTTTTTACACCCCATTTTAGATGGACCACATTGTTACTCTGGTTTATATGGTAAGAGAAAATATAAATGGCTCAGTGCCAGCGCTACTCTAATGGTTTTTAATTGAGGTGTTTAACAGTATCACTAATATACATCAACTTCCTCCTCAAGAAAAAAAAAAGCCCAAACTGCATTGATTTGTAATTTATTAAACCACTCTGTCACTATAATTCTTGATATAATCACACCCTTCCTTTAATAACTGCTGATAGGAAATAGCTTTGAGGTACCACTTGGTGGAAGTCCTCACACAGTGGGTTTGGTTGTGGTTCATGTTGTTTATGATAGGTGTGGTCAGCTGGGATTTCATCTCTTCTTTTCTTCCTTGCAGGTTTTCCAATGCTTTTTCATACTATGGGTTAGTTTTATTAACTACAGAGTTCTTCCAGGCAGGAGATGTCTGCAGCAGTGAGTACTAGTCCATCTCTTCTTTCTACATACGCCCTGTAAAGTCATGGAATATCTTTTATTTGATGACTTTCAGCAGTTTTTAGGCAATTTTAAGGCATCTACTTTTTATTAAGCACTATTGACAGGCAGTACCTTGTTTCCCACACAACGCAGAGAGGTCTTGCAGTGTCTCTGAGCCCAAAATGTAACAGAAAAGACAACCTCCAAAGGAGAGCTTTCAGAAAATGTATGTTCTTCTTGAGAAAAGAGTCACTGAATAAATTTAAGCTTCTAGATTTAACAGGCCTAATTGGTTCTGAGATAGAGATAACTGCTGCTCCTGTGGAGCTCCCAGGTTCTCAAGATGTGAAGACCTGTGGAGAAAGAAGATAATGCTGGGAAATCGACACCCTTTTTATTGCAGGTTTTTGTGTATAAAAAAAAGAGCTTTGCCTGCTGTCAAGAAGAGGCTGAAAAAGTTTGATTCCCCAGGAGAGGCAGGACATTATTCAGAACATTTGTGATTAGTCAGAACTGTCTGGTAGCTTGGAAATTATAGGAAGGGGATGGATAACATTGGGGGGAGACACAGCATCAGAACTTGCACAACAGTGCAGTCCTTAAAATTACTTTTATAAGGACTTTGAATTATTCTGTCTTCTCAAAGTGCAGGAGAAGGGTTAGATCCCACTCTATATAGAGAGAAACCTGTGTTATGAACGTTAACGCTGTCATAAGCCCTGGGCTGGAAAATCACTAAGCTTGTACAGCTGATATTCGGGTGCAAGTTTTCCTTCTGGTTGCACATGTAAGACATCCTGCCACAAATAGGACCATAAACTGTTCTGTTCCAGCTGTATATTCTGGTCTGAAAACACCTACTGTGCAGCAGCATTTCTTTGGTTCACATCCCTTCTTTTATTTTCAGCAGTATGAATAGTTCCTTTACCAGGAGTAAAGGAAAATGAGCAGAGAAGGAATTACTTTAAATATGGTTTTCTTGTTGTTCTTCTCTCCTACAGTTTCCAGTAGAAGAAAAGAAGTTAAAGCAAAGTGCAGCCTGACCTGTGAGTATCTGACAGAAGAAGACTACACTGATCTGCTCTGGACAACGCTGTCAGAATTCCCAGGTAAGTGGTGATATAAAGCTCCAGTTTTTCACTGCCAGTAGCTCAGTGTAATGAGAATGGACTTTGGTATGACAGAAATGGGCTCTCCTGTCTGGCCTAATGCCGCTGTATTTCCTGAAGCAGTGGGGCTCCTTGCTTGAACTGTTTGATGCATGCAGTAGTTGTAGCTCTCTTCACTGTCTGTGACATCACTGAAGATAAGATCACTGGTAATTGCTTTGTGAACCTATAATGGCCTGTCTTGCTATGGATTTGTTCCAAGAAATATATTAGGCATTCGGAGGAAGAGTTATGATTAAATAAAAGGGGCAGAATCACTTCAACTTTTATCCATAAGTGACTATCCAGGACTATTTTAAAAGGATCCTGGATATCATGAATCAATGGAGGACTTGCTTTGTAACACTCTGTCCAGCACAGCCATGATTTTCAGTCAATTTAAAATGAATTTCAATGAACTTCAATGTCTTAGAGAGCAGGTGAGAAGTGATTTGATGGCAGCATTTAGAAAACTCAATGGGAAGAAAATATTACGTTCTAAACAGTGGAAAGATTAGTAGGGGACAGTGGTTGGAAGCTGAACAAAAGATATTCCAGTTAGACATAAGGCAGGCATTTTTAGCACTGAGGTTGGTAACCACTGTAGTAATCAGTATTTGGCAGATGTCAGAGTTGATTGCTCACTGCTACATCTGAGTGAGCTTGCAGGCACATGGACCACTGTGAGCATGGAGCAAAGCTGGGACACAAAGTGGCATTTTTTGCATGTGGTAACAGTAATTAGACTAACCTTTTCCACTCCTCTTCTTGATTCACCTGATAGCAAGCTACTTGGAGAGCAGATTTTAAAATCTAAATAACATAGCCTCTGTTGAAAGCCAACTTACGGAGCCTCCACCAGTGCTAAACTCCCATCAACTTGTCTCCTTCTACAGGTGTGTTAGTAACACTGTGGATTATTGATCGGATAGGCCGCAAGAAAACCATGGCCCTGTCCTTTTTTGTCTTCTCGTTTTGCAGCCTGCTGCTATTTCTCTGTGTTGGAAGGTAAGTAAAACACAGTGAAATAACCAGCACTGAATCCATGCTCTCCTTTAATTGAGGCAGGAAACAATGTTTGTTTCTTGGGGCTGAAGAACAAGGAAATGCAAAATAGGCAGCAGAGAGCTTTCTGAATTTAAACCTTTTTCAGGCACAGTAGAGAAACTGTGATGAGAAACCTTTCAAAGCTGCAAATATTCACTTGGTGTGTGGATTTGTGGGTTTTAAACAGACAAGCTGCAGTCTGACTTTCTTCTTGTGTGTGCCAATTTGTTTTTGTTAGCACCATTTATAAAATGGGATATATTTTTCTTATTTAGATAAGCTTAGGCACTGGCTGTTTATTTCTACAGTCCACAGCTGTCAGTTAGGATGAATACCCTTAGAAAGCTGATGCAATTGTGGGAATGCAGATTGTTTGGCATCGTTATTATATTAAGGGTCCAGGAAAAATAAGAAGGGTTCATTAAAAAGAAAAACACAAAAGAAATTGTTGTCATGAAATTAGCTTTTTTATTATTATTATTTTTTATTGCTCATGCCTCCAAGTTAAACAAACAGCTTGTACAGAACAATCCCAAACACTGCTTTCCTTTTTATTCTCACAGAAATGTTCTTACTGTGCTGCTCTTCATTGCAAGAGCTTTTATTTCAGGAGGATTTCAGGCTGCTTATGTTTACACTCCAGAGGTAAGGAGGCTGGTTTTGTATTGAGACTATTTAAGGGGAGTGAGGACATGGTGGGAAAGTCATTTTTATGACCTTTATGCAATGGACCTAACCCCAGATATGAGTTCATGATCTCATTGTTGTCTAACAGAACTTGTTGCAGTGCAATTTCTATTGATTAAGGAGGTTGGAAGGGAGCTGCTCGCTTGAATTAATAAGCTGATTCTTTCTTTACAGGTTTACCCAACAGCCACACGTGCTTTGGGCCTGGGAACGTGCAGTGGAATGGCCAGAGTGGGAGCCCTCATAACGCCATTCATTGCACAGGTAAAAACCCTTCTCCCAGTACTGATGACCTAAGAAGGTGATGGAGAACCTGCTGCAAGGGCCATACCAAGCTCAATCTGTGCGTGATGTGTTGAAGGACAGTTGTTCATTCAAACACATCTCTGAATTTGCCTCTTACTCTAGAGGTCTTATGATGGGAGACAAATAACCACAGGGCAGGCTGCTGGATGGATATAAGGGCTCCTTGGAAGACACTCACCTGGAGATGGGATCTGTGAGGGGTTTACAGGTTTCTGTGGGTTGTGCAATGCCAGTTTTCCTTTGAGACCTCAAGTCCTAGGGACTGTCAACCTGAAGCACACGTGGAATGCTAGGCAGGAAGGCTGGGAGAGCCAAGCTCTGCAGGGATGGGACTAAGAATTAATGGCTGCTCTGCAAAAAGCTAAGTATTAAACATATGACTCTGTAGTCTTTGAGGAAAGAAAAGTATGCAGCACTAAAATTCCTTCTATTATACCAGTATTTGCATTTCTTTTTGTGACAAGGCTCAGTGGTAATGTTTTGTATTTTCTGCAGGTGATGTTGGAATCTTCAGTCTACTTAACACTGGCAGTTTACAGTGGATGTTGCCTGCTGGCTGCTGTGGCTTCCTTCTTCTTGCCTATTGAAACAAAAGGTCGTGGCTTACAGGAGTCCAGCCACAGAGAATGGGGACAGGAGATGGTTGGGAGAGGATCTCATTCCCCAGGAGTCACCAGGTCTAATTCTGGGTCACAGGAGTGATGAGACATTAAAGAATGGATGAAATAAGCAAGTTACGTTCCACAAAAGGACAACTCTGAAGCATAGAAAGCACTGCCAATGTCATGTGTCAAACTGCAGGAACTTTAGGGTTGAACCTAAGTAAATTGTGTCACTACTGCTCTTTGCTCACACACATAAAAACTTTACTTCCATATTGAAAGGCATTTGATCCAGATGTTGTTTGAAATTTAGCAGGAAGGGTTTTTCTTAAGTCTGTTGTGCTTGCATGGTCAGCTATTCAGCTTAAATGTCCCGTGTCAAGCAAATAGTTAACTGAATGCCACTCGGTATAAGCTGTAATTAAAATCATGTACTCTCGACGCCTAAAAACAAAAGGTTAATATTTATTGTGTCCTTGGCATAGCACACAGTGGATTCCATACACTACAAAATAGGTTTTATGAACTAGATGCCTGCCTTGCACTTTTTAGCCATCAACAACAACAATGCAGTAACAGCAAACCAACCGATGCTTACTATTCCCTTGCTTATCGGTTCTGCTCCTTGAGGATTAACAGGCAACGTGAGTGAGATTGCTTGGAATCCATTTCCTGAATGTTTCTCTCACTCGTGGCAGGTAGTTTGAGTCAGTGAGGAATTGTGTTTGCTGCAGAGCTGGAATCTCACATGGGAAACGTATGAACTCTGTAAATCTTGATGCTTTGGAGCAGAATTTATTTGACTTTTCTACCATTGCCAGGAACATTGAGCACTGTGTTGCTTGGTGAAGGCTGCTTCAGCTGTGCTGGTGTCTCTTTGTGTGTGGAGATGCACGCTGTGGTTTTCTGCATGGGTTCAGGTCTGTTTCTGCTCAATTTGCCTAAGTGTGTTCCTGCAGTGGTGTACCCAGAACCTTTGGTGAAGATGCCTCAGTCTGAACAGCTACGTGGAACAGTTTGGATGGAGCCTGTTTGGAGTGTCTCCCAACAGAAGCTGGTCTCCTGACAGCTGGACTGGACTTGTCAATAGCTGCAGATTGCACGACTGCAATGGTAAGCAGGTGACAAAGGAATGTAGCTGGCATCGTGTCAGAAACAAAAGTCCTGGGAAGAGCTAAACCATGATCTTCCTAAGAAGAGGAACTTTGCTCCTTCAGATGTAACCAGCCCATGGAGGCTGATGATCCTGCTCTTGTTGGAGAATGCAACAGAGTTCAGGTGAGGATCAGTTTGTCTTGTTTGTTAGAAATCTTTCTCCGCAGGGAGTCAGAATTCAGAGTCTGTGGACGTGGCAGCAAAGAAATACAAACAGAAACTGAGACCTGTCTCATCTATGTCTCAGTTTGCTTTCTGAATTCCTTGCTATGGAACACATGCCCAAATGGAATGAGATGGACTAAATGCTAATCAACAGGCTGTGGGAAAGCAATACATTTTTCTAGTACGTGTGGTCTGTTGTCTCACAGAAACGTAGGTAAGTGTGCAACAAGTTTTGCACAATAGAGTATTTTAAGTATTCTGGGAACCGAGCCCCTTTTCTGTGGGGTAATAACAGGTCACTGAGTCTGTTCTTGGGTGCAATACGAATGAACACTGTTGGGGTTTGCCTTTCACTTGGGGATTTGCAGCACTGTAGTGCTGTATAATGCTCTGAGTGAGACACACTGGGCTGTTTGTGTATAGCGCTGAAGGAAAATTAGACAAGAAACTGAGGAAACTCAGACTAATTAGAAAAGGCCAAAGAGTTTGTTGATGTTCCATGTTTGAATGTCTTCTGCTGAGGAAAGTTTGTGTTTGACACGGCACCAGAATGTCTGTCTGCTCACTTACTGCTTTCTGACAGTGGCTGCAGCAAGAGATTCTGGAGGCAGTTGGTGTAAGCAGGTCCTTTCCTTTTTGTGGCTACATGAAAAAGCAGCTCAGCTTGCAGGGGATCCTGCTGTAGATACGGTGGATGATGTAGGAACGCACTGTCTGTTCCAGTGGCTGTTGCTTTGTGTGGATCTGGTTATCTCTGATCTTTGTCTCTGCTGTGTCTGTATTCCCTGTGCTTGGTCTCCAGCAAGCTCAAGTTTCAGTCAGCCCTCAGCAAACAGACAGGGCTCTCATGGAGCTGACAACAGTGCAAAGAATGAGTTTTTTGCCACCTTCTATCAGGCTGTAGTTGGGTAATTTTCCCTAATATACTATGCAACTGGGGTAGCTCAGTGCTGCCTCAGAGATGCACTGACTCATTTCCTTTGGATGCACGAGGGATGGATGTGGTGCAGGCAGAGGAAAGAAGCATCTCCTGGATGCTCACAGTTCAGCCCCAAAACTGGAGTGCCTGTAGGAGAATCCAGCTGGGTGTGTGCCCACCTTAGAGGTCAGGGTGAATATAAAGTGCATGAAATCCATGGCTGGATGAACACCACCTCAGAGCCTGACTGCTACCTTGGTTTGTTACTGAAGGCCTTTTCCTTAAAATTCCGCTTTTTTTGGTGTTAATGTTCACATGGCACTTTGTTAATATATATATTTTTGAGCCATTATTCAACAGCATTGCAATAGCCTTCAAAAGGTGCAGACAGCGAGTAAACTTCAAACAAAATATTGCCCACGTAGGTAACGCAAAACCTTTGGGTACTGCTGAGTAACCAGCGTTAACCTGTATCCAAACAAAAACTGAAGGCATTTTTGCTTTTTACTTTGTATGAATTCTGCAACTGGGAATGTATCAGATGACACAAGTGTTATTAAGAGTGGAAGAACATTGCAGACGGCTCACTGAAAAACCAAAGGAGCGTTTGGCTTGATACACAACAGCCTGTAAATAACCACACATCACATCCCATCCATGTGGCAACACTGCTGATGTACAGAACAAGCTTCCAAAGATCCTTTTACACACTGCTGAGTATTTTTCACTGATGAAGGAATCAATAGAGCTAGTTCATTGCAAACAATGAAGCGACGTGGTGATGGGTTATAAACTGGGAGCAAACAGAGTTGTGCGATTCAGAGTTTTGCTGTCTGTCCAATATATGAATGTGCAAAGCTGTTGTGGGAACAGTAACTCTCCAAGTGTGCTTTGATGGAATGATTTTGTATTCCTAAATGCTTGCAGAAAGAGCACTGAATGTTTCCCTGTGTTTGAATGTACAGTTTCTAAGCTGGATACGTTTTGATGTTTAAAAAACTTTGTGTATACGGAGCTTGTTGTAAAATAATCCTTTCGTTCCTCTGTTACTGATGCAACGTTGGATGGTTTGATTCCACACTGGATATTTTATGTTGGATAAATAAATAGTTTTTTTTCAGTAAAAATGGCTGTTCCACAGGGCTGTTATAAAGGTAAGTAACCTCAGTGGGGTTTGGCACGATGGTCAGATATTGGATGCCCTCAGGTCAGGGAGGCTTCTATTAATTTACTTCATATGGGCTTTAATTGCACTTATCTGTATGTATAAGCCATAACTGTGTAACTCTGACTGCATTCCTCTGCTCTTCCAGTGGTGTTTTGATGCCCAGTGATTTACAAACACAAAGAGGTTTGTATCTGAGCCACCACAACTGATGTTCTGCCAGCGCTGCATCACAGCGTGCTCCCATCCCAGTGGGCAGCATCTCTGCTCTCGCTGCTGTGAGCTTGTATCATGGCAGCAACACTTGGGGGGAATATTTGTGCTGTGTCTTCCATGAATTTTTGGCATCCTCAGCCATTCCTAAAGCTCGTTCTGCTTCCCAATGTGCCAGAGCTGCTGCTGGCTTACAGGGGGGAGCTTTACTGATACTTGATGCATTTCCAGCTTTGTTTTGTGTCACAGGCCATCGCTGTTGAGAACTGAGTTCCTAAAATGTGCTGACGCAGCTTCTGGAGATGGTGTTTCATGCTTGTCAGGAATGCATTTGCAGCAGCTGTCCAGGCTCCCTGCTGGTTCTCTTACCTTCCTATTGCCACAAAAATGAACTTAACTCTCCATGATTCTTCTGTCCCATAGTGTTCCATTTAGAGCTTCCAGCAGTGCAAGCTACCGCTCCTGTAGCTCTGCTCTCAAAGCAGAGCCATCAGCTGAGCCCAATGGCAGCACCCCATGTGGTTCTATCCATGAGCTCTCAGGAGTCTGAGGGCCATTGGCAGCCACGTGCAGACACCCACACTGCCTCACACTGCACTATTTCAGCTTCGTTTTTCTACTCAGAAAGTGAAATGACAGCTCTGCCTTCCGCGGGAGGAAACAGCCAGGAAATACGTAGCAATAGACAAGGTAATTGGCAGTGATCTTTATTTGTGCACACACACTGAATTGTAGCCTGTTAGAAAATAAGCAAAATAGATACCGCAGTCATTTCTGTTTGTTTCCTAAGAGGCCACATACAACTGCAGTTGTCATCCTGACCAACGCCGGGCAGCTGTTCCTGCATTCAGTGGAGAACCACGTCACAAGGGAGGTCTCCTGGGGCTGTGCTGGCACAGTGACCTCCACAGCACTTCAGCAACAGAGACAAGACTAATACATGCCCGGGGGCAGCAGGTCTCGTGTGTGTGTGGATCATTTCTTGCATTGCTCAGCTGTTGAATCCAGCTCCCCAGGAGGTGGGACAAACCAGGCTGTGCTACAGCAGCTCTCATTCACCAGTATGATGCTCTGGATCTGAGGCTGATGCTTCCTGACCTCACAGCACCCTCCTGTTTGTGAAATCTTTACAGCAGGAAAGGCACGTGGCATGGAACAAGAGGCCAAAGCTCACCTCTAGAATGATGCCTCGGGCCCCTGGAAGTGACACCGACCACCTCCTGCTCCTCTCTCCAAGAAGAATCACCCTCCTGGGAGCTCTCCCTGTCAGCACAGCCCCAGGAGCTGCCTCCAGCCACATCTCACAGCAGAGGGAAATGAGAAACCAAAGTGCCCGTGGGAGTTTTAGGGACAAGAACAGCTATTTGGCGTATGCACGGTGCTATATATAGGATCTGGCAAGTACACAGGGCTGGAACACGTTGCTTTTGTTACTGAAAACATCATTTGGAAAGCCCATTTTAGGTAACCGCTGCTGTCTGCTGCCAGATACACTAACCAGGTGCTGAAGACCCATGCTTCGTCCTGGCATGAGCATAAGAAAATCAATTGTAAGTGGAGCACGTGCTTGTGGGGCTGTTGTCACTTCCCCAGGAGCTTCTTCCTACTAAGGAGCTTTTGTCTCCTGGGGGGAGCTTGCAAATCCAATTACATGCCGGGTGTCTGAGCAGTCAGTGGAGACCTCGCGTGGCACCAGCTCGCTTTCAGATCCTGTCTCAGTGTGCAGATGAACTGCAGGACTGCCAAGGCTTCAACTGAACTCCACCTGCCCTTTGCAGACTGATCCCTGAGACAGAAGTGCACTTTGTCACAGATAATTAGTCCATGTTTTAAAGCACTTCCTTTGGGCAGGTTGTGCGAGGCCACGGTGGAGGAAATTTGGCCATCTGGCAAATGGCAGCAGCAAGAACTGGCAGCAACCCGACAAGAGACAGGAGGAAGCGTCAGCAAAGCCAGCAGGAGTGTCAACAGCCCACGTGCACCACTGTTACTTGCATCTTTTTGCTGTGATTCCTAAGCTACGGCTACTGCAATAATCCCAGCTGAGCAGGCAGCTCACAGGCGGGACTGGGACTGCTTCTCCTGCAGGATGTTCCCAAGCAGCCGGGCTGCAGCCATGGCACAGCCCCAGTGGATGGTGATCCCAAAGCCACCGTGGCCATAGTTGTGTATGACCTGCAGGGGAGAAAGGGAGTCAGAATGCAGCAGCTCAGCACCCTGCTCCTCCGAGCACGCAGGGTTTGCTCCTGACGACGTAAATGACTTTGCTTTGATTGGAGCTCAACTTGTTGCTGGGATCGATGGCAGCAGCACAGATATGATGTGCTGATAAAGGAACAGAGTGATCCATACAGCAGTTCAAGCACTGCCTCACTTTGAACCACGTTCTGCGCTTTGCCTAAATACACTGAGCTCCTTCCAAAGCTTTCCAGCTAAAAAAAAATCAATCTATTTTCATTACGCTTAATTACATCCTGCAGTCACCATCCCCTTTGGAGCTCTAATCTCTTCTTCAGAGCTGCATAGAGGCACATACCCGAACTACTGGTCCCTCTGTAGGACCATGGATGAGCTTCAGGCTGAAGAGCTGAGGAGTGATGTGCTCCTACATGGATGGTGCTGTGCTGAGGCTCCAAGGGCAGTGGCACACAGCAGCTGGTGCCATTCCCAACTCCTTTCTCTTAAAAGAGACACAGGCAGGTCTTGCTGCCTCAGAATTTTCCTCTGTCCATGAAGGACAAAGCTCCAACTAAAAGTTTTCCTTTGGCAGGAACACTCTCCCTATAAAATCCATCACAATGTTTTTGACACTTATCTCTGATCCGGGCTGAAACTGAATCAAGGATTTGCCAGTAGGAGAAGGGAGACAGAGTGAGGACAGCTGAGCACTGGCAGTGTGGCTGCAGAGCAGCAGCCAAGTGTGTAGCCATCAGCACCCAATTAGCACCGCAGTTAATGAGCACAGTACCTCTCTCCTTGAGCGCCCATGGCCGATGCTCTCCCGCTCCAGGCGGACGCTGGGACGTGCTGGTCTCAGGCCACTCCATTCCTGCACAATCTCTGCTTTCTGAAACCAGAAACCCATCAGCCCAGCATTGCTCTGACTCACAGCAGCCAAAATCCTCCCAGCAACCACAATGGGAAGGTGCAAGCAATGAGGAGGTGCACAGAAAACCCTGCAGCCCTCAGGGTTTGCTGAAGGCAAGTCACCACGTGATGCTGATTTTTGGGGTCTGGTGCCAGGCTGGGGTCACTCACCTGCAGTGTGGGCAGCAGCCTGCAGCACCTGTCCCAGATGGACTTGTGGTCCTGAGCACTGTTCTCTTCATTCCAGTTGCCTTGCTGGTAGATACCTCCCAGGACCGTGAACTCACTCCTGCATAGAGAGCAAAGGGCAGTAAATGGTCCTGGTGCCATCAGATGGAGGCACTCAGTGTGGGTCCTGCCATACCTGCAGCTTACTTCTACCTGAGGCACCCTCGTGAGCCAAGCAGACAGGAGAGCGCTGCCTGAGTGTCTGCTCATGGGTAAGTTGTTCATTAAACACTATCAGCACCTAAAAGGCCTTGGCAAAGCAAAGTGCTGATTTCATCTCCTATCAGCAGGGTGAGGGAATGGAATGCTCCCAGCAGGGAGCTCAGATTCCCACCATGTTGTGTTCCCCTCGGAGCCAGACTATGCCCGGCTATGGCACAGCCAGCAAAAATAAACATGTGGAGAGAGGAATTTCTGTGGGTTTTGGACCGTGATAAGAGATCAGTTGGAGCACTTCACTTGGTTGCTGTGAGCATTCAAAGTTCCTATTTACATCATGGCTTCTTGCCTAATCCTGAGATATCAGCACAACGGGAAGTGCCAGACATGCAGCATTCAGGTTATGGCTTAAAAACCCTCTCTATTGCCAAAGTGCAGTGGATGGCTGCTCTCTGGGGGACAAAGGGGGGATGCAGAGCAGACATGGATTTATTTACCCTGCAGCTTAACTCCCTGGGTACATGCATCTGTTGCCATCTGAGATAGATCCCAGCATCTCTAAGAGAGCTCCCAGAGGGAAGCAGGTGCTGGAGAAGTGCTGGAAGCTGGGCTCTGCCTGGCACTGCTGCTCCTTGAGCTCTGCTCCACAACAAGAGACAGGGGCAAGGAAGGCAGAGCTTGTGTGCAGATGTCAGCAGGGAGCAGAGCTGGAGGTCATTTTGAGAGCAAAGCATTGCTAGCTCCAGGCTGGCTGCTACCCACCCTGGTATGACGTAGGGTGAGCTGTAGATCCCCGACTCCATGTCATGAGTGATAATGAAGTGCTTCACCCATGGGGCCAGGACCTGTGGGAAGAAAGCAGGAGGGTGACAGCAGGTGACAAGCAGGATGCAGGATGCATGCGGGGCAGGTTGCAGCCTCACCTTGATGACCTGCCCACGGGCAGGCTGCAGAGCTGGATCTGGCTGCAGCTCCCCAGCACGGATCCCGGTGCAGTTAATGACAACATCAATTCCCTGGGAAAACATCTACCAAAAGACAGAGGTGGTGCAGTGTGCAGCATGCAGACAGCGATGCTACCCCATCAACACCAAAGCAAGCATTTGGTCCAGTACTCTGGTAATGAATAAAACAGAAGGGCCAGACTCAGGGCACAGCTTCTTCAGCACGGTTCCCAAGTGTAAAGGCAAGGAAAGTGTTTGCAGCTTAAGGCAAAGCTGCGCTGCTGATGCCTGACTGCATCCTGGCTCCCCACCATCCCCAGCTCACCTCCTCAAAGGACTCGACCTTCTTGTGGAAGAACTTCACGCCTCTCTGCGTTAGCCTGGAAGAGCAAGTTCATCTGTTACCAGCACATAAAAGCCAATGTACCATTCGAACTAATGCCTGCAATTGATGCACAGGGTAGGTACGGCTTGTTGCTCCTTGTAATAAACATTCACGGTCTTCTCAGCAGTTCTTAAATACTCTCCAGCCATTATTAGCTCATTTCCCTAATGGCCAAGAGCCCTGCTCAGCCCTCCAGGTCAACCAGGGAAAAGCAGCAGCAGGGCTCAGTACTGACCTGTTGGTCAGCCAGGGCAAATAGCTCCTGCACTCCAGCATCAGCGCCGTGTTGAACCAGCCGTAGCTGAAAGACGTGAGAATAGAAAGTAGTAAAGACCACAACAGCTGCCCAAGGGTGGCTGCACCCTACCCCATGCATGGGCACAGCCAGGGCTTTGTTTTTTCCTATTTACTGCATAGCTGTTTTCTTCCCAAGTTTAAAGGTATGCAGTGAAATGAGAGAGGGACCTGGAATGGTTTTCATGCATTGTTACTGCTTTCTTTGAGGTGATTCGTGCTGCTTTTAAGGGAAATAACTGTGATGGACCCCAGAAACTCTCAGAAAAAGGGCCTGGAAGTACCTGTAGCCAGGAAAGAGTTCAAGGTCTTTCGGTGTCAAGTTCCTGAAGCCAAGGACAATGTTCTTCCAAGATGGATCCTGTGAAGGGGAGAAGGTCTGACATCACTCAAATGGCAGAAATCAATTGTGGTATTGCAGGGACAGGAGTGAGAGACATCCCTTCTGCCCAGCTCCAGCCCAGAAACTCAAACCTGCCCACTGCCCAAAGCTGGGGCCCTTCCTGCCTCCCCTGCACTCAGCTCCTTACCGGTACAGGCTGCTTAAACAGGTTGTATCCAGAAATCAGGAACAGTCCCATTTCCTTCGCTTCCAGTGAATTGAGGTACCCCAGGAGGTGCTCAAAGGTCTCTTTGTTCCACAGCCTGCATGGAAAAACCCCATTAGAAGACACTCCAGGCCTTGACCATCTTTGCAGCCCTCCAAAGGACTCCCTCCAGCAGCTCCCCAGCTCAAGACAAGACAGGGAACTCAGCAATGGGCTCAATGCTCCACATATGGCCTCCCCAGGGCAGAGCAGAGGAGAACCTCCCTCACCCTGCTGCCCATTTGTAATACAGCCCAGGGTACCACTGGCCTTCTGAACCATGACGGCACACTGCTGCCTCATGATCAACCAGGACACCCAGGTCACGCTTCGCAGGGCTCCTTTCCAGCAGCTCAACCCTTAATCTGCATAGATATCACAGAATGGCTTGGAAGCTCCAACTCACGTCTCCTGCAGATTGCCGTGGTCACTCAGGTAGGGCTGCCACAGGCCTGCAGCCCCATCGCTGGTGGTGTGGGGTGTGAAGTGGTCTGCATAGACCTCCAGCTGCAGCTGGGGCACCAGTGCTTGGAAGCGGTCATGGATGCACAGGGCGGTGGACAGGCCGATCACTCCAGCCCCGATGACAGCGATGCGCATGGCTCTGGGCTCTGCGTGGTGAGGAAAAGGCCTGGAAGAAGGGCCAGGGTGACAGTGGGTTTCCCGGTATCAACTCAACGTGATCCCAGTTTGGCTGCTAGAGCACAGGAGGATTGCACAGGAGCTGAGCTGTGCTGGGGCACCATGGGCACCAGGCTGCCAGACATGGCCTGGGGCAAGCTTATAAATTCTACACCAGTTTTATTTGGATAAGGTGAAGCACAGCACCCCTGCGGCACTGCTCAGCTCACAGCAGGACTGACACCTGCTTGGGCTGCAGGATGAGTCACAAAGACGATGGGCAGCAGGACAGGGCTGTGCTGCTTCCCATCTGCTGCCGCTCACAGGTCAGAGCCAGCAGAAATCAGGGCTACCTCTGCCAAATGCAGCCCTGAGGACAAGCTGAGGAGGCATCCATCTGCCCCGTGAGCCTTCAGCTGGTCAATAAATAACATAAATACAACCTTCCACTGACCTACCTGCAGAATTCTCCAGGCACTCTCTGTGGGTTTTGGAGGCTTCAGCAGAGCCCCTAGTGCAGCGTTGCTTGTTTGGAGCCCTGCAGTCCAAGGTCTCAGTGTCCAGGGCTTGCAGACGCACCCTGTGCTGGGCAACGGGGTCAAAGTCTTTGCTCCAGACCCAGGAGGTGGAGTCCCTGGTGCCCCGTGGTCCATCCTCTGGAAGCCCATAGGGTCACTGTGGTCCATGTCAAAGTCCCCAGCAGCAGAAATTCAGTCAGACAGGAGGAAGGCGGGGGCAGGCAGTCACTCTGCTGTAAAAAAAGGGAGGAAAAAGTTATTCAAAAGCCTAAATTATTAAAGGCTTTACATATAATCAGCAAAGCCTCTTAAACTAATTACCCTACTATTTGCCTGGCTCTTGCTTTTGGCACCGCTGACCCTTCACGCTTCCTTCAGCCTGGTTATAACGTGGTTCCTTGATGCTATACCTAGAAATGGATGCTCTATGGATGCTCTTTCATCCCTTTGGCACCTCCTTGGGACCCTTCAGCCTGGTTATAATGTGGTTCCTTGATGCTATACCTAGAAACGGATGCTCTATGGATGCTCTTTCATCCCTATGGGTTGTCTGGGGCATGTGGATACAGCAACCAACTGGTTTCTCATAGAATCAATGAACCATGGAATGATTTGAGTTAGAAGGGGCCTTAAAACCCACTCAGGTCTACTCAGCCATGGGACACTTCACATACAATCTCGGTCCCTCTAGGCCCCGCCCGGCCCAGTCCTGCCCCCCACCTCTCCCCGCCCTTCACCCCTCGCTCCTCCCCTTAGCACGGCGTATGCCGGCGGGGCCCGGTGCTGCGCAGCCGCCGGGCGGGATGGAGGCGGCCGGATCCCTGTAACCACTGTAGTATCCTGGCCTTTATCGCCGGATCCCCCCCGCCATGGCGCTGGTTACGCTGCAGCGCTCGCCGACCCCCAGCGCCGCCTCCTCGGCCAGCACCAGCGAGGTGAGGCGGGGACGGGTGGGGTGGGCCGGGCCTACGGGCGAGGCCTCAATAGGGCCCGGCTGTCCCGGGGGGGTGAGCACGGCCCTGCTGTGGGGCGATCTCCTCCCTGTCCTTGGCCCCACAATCCTATTTGTCACCTGTCAGGGCCCGTTGACCCCCCGATTAATGCGCTGGGATGAGCTCCGTGCGGTTGGTTGGGGCTCGGAGGAGCAATGCCCTGATTGAGGAACATGGGGATGGTGCTTGTGACCTGTGTTGGGTTTGGGATAAAGCAGTGTGGGGTGAAGGAGATGGGGCTCAAAGGAGGAGAACTCATCGCTCACCAATGCTCCTAACAGGAGGTTGTTACCTCTGCTCCCAGGTAACAGCAGTAGGATGGGAGGTGGTGGCCTCAGTTTTCACTAAGGGAGAGTTGGGTTAAATATTGGGAGAAGCTGCTCTGAAATGGCAGTGATGCAGCAGTGCAGGCTGCTCAGGGACGTGGTGGTGTCACTGTCCCTGGAGATGCTCAAGGAGCGTGGAGACATGGCACTAAGAGACAGGTTAGTGGGCCTGGCAAGGGTGGGTTGAGGCTGGATTTGGTGGTATTATAGGCCTTTTTCAGCCTTTATGATTCTATGCAAGTCTGACAACCATCCCACCACCCCAGATGGCCACCAGCAGGTGGGTTTAGCTGGGAGGGAAGGTCCAGGTGGGCTGCTCACTCCCTGCCCTTGCATACATGGGTCAGGCTTCATGCCATGCAGCTCACTGCCCACCAGTGTTTCTTGGTGGGGTACCCATGCAGCCCCCATTACCCACCAAACTCTCCTCCTTTAGTGGCTCTTGGAGGAGTCCCTTCTCCCATGTGAATGCTCCCTCCTGGCATACAGCCCTGCAGAGCCACAGAATTCAACCTGCTAGCTGATTTCCAAAGGAAATCCCTCCAAAAAATGCCTCATTTCTTCCCCTTCTCCCAAGGATGGATGTGCAGGCTCTGCAGGGCTTTTAGCCTATGGTGATTAATTACCAGAAGATATATCACTTTAAAATGGAAAATGATGACCAAATGTTCTTGCTAATTGTGAGTAAGCTGCTGCGGCCTCTCCTAACTCCTCAGCCTGAAGGAATGTAGGAAATGGATGCTGCTGCCTGCACGAGACTCGCTGTTGTAACACACTGTAAATCCATAGGGGTGATCCATCAGAGGAGTGATTGTAGTCATGTATGATGGACCCCCTTGCTCACTCTACACCCCTCATGGGTAATGCCTCAGAACTAGTAGGGATGCTGTGCCCTGATGCAGCCTGTGCTATGGGCTGTTCCTCTCTTCCACTGTTTCTTTCCTGCAGCAAGGGGAAGTGGACTTGAAGCCGAGTCACTGGCTGCAAAAGCTGAGCCCAAAGCAGCTCCAGGGCCCAGCTCTGCTGCTCAACCTCATCTGGGATTTTGCAGCCTTGCTTGTTTAAAACACGTTGCTCCCTGTCCTGTTGCTACGTGACTGACCCAAACAAACACAGCGCTGACCTGGCTGGACCCTGCAGCTCTCTCAGGGCCACAAGCAAGGGGATCGGGGTGCTGCAAGCACTGCAAGCACTGCGGCTGCCTCTGGCTCTGCCTCTGACCACGCCATGTAAACAGACTAAAAATAGAGCTGGTATGCTTCCCTCCAGATCGCCGTCCATTGCGGTTGTTTGAGATGGGATCTGTGCCTCTTTCTTCCTCCCCATGGCTGTTCTTTGGTACCCAGACCTCATGGTTTTGTGGTTCTTGCAGGTTGCAGACTCTGACCCCTGAGTCAGAATGGGAGAAGGATGCAGAACAGCCTGGTCCCTGTGTGCACTGTGCACACACTCAACATTTTCAGCTTAAATGTGTGATGTGGAACTCCTTGCTTGTTCTTGAGTCGTGAGAAACCACCTTGGAAACAACTCACCCTTCCCAGAGCCCTGTTTGATGTGGGTTTTAAGCAGTGTTAGTAAATAGCACCAGCAACGTTTTGTTAATGGGGAGACACAGACCATCAGATGCTCTATCTGAGCTCTGCTGTCTCATGCACTGCAGGTCTGAATAGAAGTTTCCCTGTTGCAGCACAATCCATAATGTCCTGGATCCCCAGCACAGCCAGCCCTGCAGGGGGATGCTGCTGCCTCTCATTCTGCTCATGCAGAAGCAAAGGAAACGAGTGATCTTTGAGCTTTTTTCTTCCACTCAGCTCTGGATGCAATTAACCCAAACTCTGTTTTCCTTTAATGTGGAATTTGGTCCATGAGCTGGTGGGTAGGTGGAATCAGGCCCAGCCCTTCCCAGCACTCACTCAGGACAGCAGCATCTCTCTCCCATGTGCACAAGGCAGGTTGATGTGCTTCAGAGCGATGCACGCTGCAGGACCAGCTTGCAGGATTAGGGCCTAATAGCCTTAAAGCCCCCGTGAGCCCCTTTGTCAGCAGACATGTATTGCCAGAGAGTCTCCTTTATCCCCAGCCCTGCAAAAACATGGGGCGCAACCACCCACTGTTGTTAGGATGGCCTTAAAGAGTGTGTTCTTTTCCTATTAGTCCTATGGAAACAACCAGCGTGTAACTTCTTCTGTCTCTTTCTTTTCTCCCCTCAGCTGGAGGCTGGCAGCGATGAGGAGCGCAAATTAAATGTGAGGTAAGCAGAGCTGTCTGGCTGTAAGTGTTGTTTTTGCTGTTGTTAATTGTGTGCCATGCATTGGAGTCCCAGTCCCACCCAAAACTCTGGCTGCTCGCTCCCCTTTCACTGCCAGCCTTGTGGGAGCTCTGCACTGGGGACAGCCTTCACCTTATCAGCTTGAGTTTTAGACAAGGGCTTAATGAACTGAAAACATAAAAGGGAGCCTGCTTTGTTCCTGATGAAAAGAAACTGGATAATTGCTGATCAGTTCTGATCCCAACACTTAGCTGTTATCTCAGCAGCTCTTTTTGCTGAGGCTTTGAGTAGGGAAGGAAAGGGAGCAAAGCTCTGATCTTTCCTGGCTGTGAAGCCATCCCATAAAGAAATTTTGCTTCCTGGATTTTGGGATTGGACTGAGTTTATTCCTATGAGGAGGAAGGGAAGGCTGAGATGCCCTGCTGGGAAAGGACAAGGCTTCCCTTAGTGACACTGTGCAGGCACAAGGAGCGGTAATGACACAGGTAGTTTGGTGGCACATCCACCTAATGGGGCTCTGAGTGATGATGTGGGTTGCTCACTCCAAAACCAGCTGCTGCAGGTTACCCTCTAACCTGTAAACCACAATCCGAGAGACAAAATGTACAACACATCAGTGCTTGTGCTTCTCATTACAACTTCCTACTTGAGAGAAAAGCAAAGCCACAAACGCTGCTGCTTTGAGTTTGTTCTTGTTCTTTTTCCATTCCCCTCTGTGGTTTGAGATGTATTGCAGCAGCGTTGGAAAACTTGGACTCTGGCTGCAATAAGGACAGAGCTGGCTGGGGTTGGATCCATGACACACATCAGGTTTGTGGATGTTAGGGCACAAACGTGATTATCCAGCAAGGGAAATCAGAAAGGAAGTTTGTTCCTTCATGGGACAGGAGGTGATATGATGTATGTGTGGCATTGATGCAAACACAGCTTTGGTGATGAATCCCACCCCCCTCCTGCTAGAGCTGCTCTGGATCAGTTCCTTGAGACTTTACCCGGTGCCCATAGGGTGGCAGAATTGCTCAACTTCATCGTGCTGCTTCTGCAGCAGCAGAGAGAACAGATCTGAAATAAACCCAGGAGTTGGCTGGGATGGTTTTAGTGGGTTTTAAATCCCAGAGCAGCCTTGTTGGAGTGTTGGGTGTCAGCTGTGCTTGTCACATCTGCCTTGAACTCAGGGGTCAACATTCCAGCACGCAGCTTTGCAGACCTCAGAGGCCCTGGTAGGTAGAAGGAAGGGTTTGTTGGAAACAAGAGCCCAACCTGCTGCCAGCTCAGCCTGGGTTTCATGGGTACAGAATAAATGTGCTCCTACTCAGTTATGATGTAGCTCTTTCATCCACACGAACAGAGGATTCTCATTCTAGGCTGTGCAGTTGGATCTGGTGATGTGAGCTATCGGACCTTTTCTCTCTGACACTTGGAGGAAGTGGTTTGTGTCCCAGATTTAGAACTGACCGCACGTTTTGCTTCTCTTTGCTCTGAGTTCCTGCACAGTTTGTGCCATCCCAAAACAGAGACAAGGCGTATATTCAGCTTTTCCTTCAGAGATGTCACTGTTTGCATTTTAGAGACATTACTGTGCTTAGGAATCCTCCTTTTCTCTCACCTCCCAAAGGCATTCCAGCAGCCTCATCTCTTTCATTGCATCATCTGCTGCAGTCCTCCTTCCTGAATGCTGCCCAGCCATGGGATGCTCTGCCTTCAACCTTTTTTCTCCTGCAGAGCATCCATGTGATCTTGAGAAATCTCATCCAAGGCAAGGTTACGTTGAGCACACAGGGCTGTGTGTTAGCTCAGTTTCAGTGGGGAATTAGGTGGAGCCTGCAGGTTTATGAGCCCTAACCCCAAGCCTCTGCAGCCCAGCAGGAGGAGGATCACCGCAGGCAGGCTCCTTGCAGAGCATCGTTCTGCTGACATGCACCAACAGCCTCGTTAGGAGGAGCTCGTTAGGTTAAATTAATTGTAATGAAGCAGGCTTCTGCCTGGTGCTGCGGCCACTTTGGTTAGGGAAACTGAGCCACGTGCTGTATGGGGAGGATCTTATTGTGTTTTATTCTATCTTGGATTTTAACTCACAACAGGTTTTTATTGATGCTTTGGTCTTTAACTTCTGCAGGGATTTCTGTGCATCTCAGCTGATGGCAGCACGCTGTGGATGGCTCTGAGTGGCCATGCTTTGCTGTTGGGGGATATTCGGGGTAGGGGCAGCTGTGTGACAGTTGTTTGAGGGGAGATCTTGGGGCAGAAGCTGCTGACTTTGTGCACTGTTCAAAACAGGATGCTGAATCACATCCTGGCCGGGCTGCAGCATCCTGCCCTGGCGTGCTCTGTACAATGGAGCAGTGAAGTGACGGGCTGGTGACCTGCTGGTGTTTCTGGCCTGAGGTGTGGCCTTGTGAGCCTGTGGGGATATCACTGGGCCTCACCATGCTGCAGTGGGGATATCAGGGCGAGCTGGGGAAGCTTGCACTCCTCTCCCACTTCTTCTTTGGGATTTGGCCTTTCCAGGACACTGCTGCAGGCTTGGTGCTGAGCAGCAGGATGAGTTTGCTTGGACAGCTGCTGGTTTGGAGATGCAGTGATTAGACCATTTAGGAATTATATATAAATCTTCTATTTTTTTTCCTTCTTCCTCCCCCCCAAACCTCAGCAGTTTGGCCAAAACCCTCTGGCCATGTTATCAAAGGAACCGACTGCGTGCTGAACGCTTTTCTTTCCTGTAAAGGCCAGTGTGGTTACTGTTTACTTAGGCACCAAAGAGCCGGGTCAGGAAAATATTTTGGTTCCAAATGCCTCCTGATTTGTTAAATACTTTAATCTTTGATAATCAGCTGCCAAGATCTGCGAGATCAGGGATTTCTCATACAAATGGGGCCGTGGCCAACCTGACAAGTGCCCTTGGGAGGTTGTGGAGGATGTGAAATGGACAGGACACCTTCAGAGGCATGGCTTCACTTCCAGTGAAAAGCACAGAGGTTTTTATTCCATCAGCATTCACACGGTGCTCAGAGCTGTGATGTGGAAGCACTCTAAGGGCACGCTGAGAAAGCAAGGTAAGGCAGGCATAAGCGCAGCCTCAAATGAATGGCTCACAGCACAAAGCACATCCTCTGCACATCAGATGGACCTCTGCAGAGCTTGCTTTGCCTCTCTGCCCCATGAAGAAGGCAGATGGAAGGGCTGAGGGCTCCACTCAACCCCTGTGCACTCATCTTTCCCTGCCAAATCCACTCTGCTCACTCTTTTCTCTGGGGTTCAATGGGTAAGGCAGCCTGCAGCAAACGCTAGAGGGGGTGCCTGTGTCAAGCTGGAACTTCTCCTGCCCTTCTTTTACCCTGCGTGATCCTTCAGGATTTATTTTATTGTATTTTGACACGTTACCAGTGTGTCAAGTACTCCCTGGTCTCCGCTGCCTTTTTTGGAGTCATTCTGAAATGCAGCAGCGGAGCTGTTTTATGGGTTGCTGTGCCACTGCTGCTTCCCATGCTGCTGGCTGTGTCCTGGCTGACCTTCGCTCGCTCTGTTTGGGAGCTGTGTTCTCCAGCCATGGAACCATTCTTCACCTTCCTTTTCTTTTCCAGCAGTGTGGCTGGAGAGTTCCCACTTGTTCCTTGTGTCTGGGAAGCGCTGCCAGTGGGTGAAGTGGGGTAACTTAATGACACAGCTCATTGTTTTCATCCCTTAAGCTGGAGGATGGGGCCATTTCTACCAGCTCAGCTGGGGAATGGGATGGAGATCAGGGCAGGAGCTGCTCCTGGAGGGCTCATACCATATCATAGAATGGTTGGGTTGGAAGAAAGCCTCACTGCCCTCATAGAATCATATTGTAGAATGGCTTAGGTTGAAGGAGCTGTGGCTTTAGCATGGCAAGAAAGAGAAATGTTAGGAAAAAGAGCAGAAAGGAGCGGGTAGAACAACACAGGGCAAGGGAAGGGAGCCAGCATTTGGGGAATAAGCAGCTGCTGGATGGGCTGAGGTCTGTGGGGGGGGTTTGGCCCTCCAGCTGTTACAGCAGTGACCTCATTTTCCAGTGGGAATCTCAGAAATGCCCGCTGCCATTCAAAGTGTTCGCTCTGAGCATGTCCCATAGCTGGGGATGCAGCACTCAGTGCCTTCCCCATCTCTGCAATTAATGGGATGTGCAAAAAGGATCTGGTCTTTTTTACTTTTATTTTTGCCTTGTGAAACAATCTCTGTTTTATTTGGCCTTTCACCATCACGTACCAAGGATTCCTCGCATTTTCTCTCTCCAGGCCATTGGGAGCCGTTCTGCGAGCTTATTTTGCACGAGTCTCTGCTGAAATGGGGAGCTGCGTTTGCTTCCCTCTTCTTGCTTCTCTCTCAGACAAGGCTCCAGCTGTTACCTGGGTCTTGCTCCATGCCAGAATGGTGCTGGGATGGCGCTTGTCAGGGATATCACAAAGCCATGGGATGAGAACGGAGCTGCCGAGTCCCCTCTTGTCCCCACTGTCCCCACAAAGCAGGGCTGAAGGCTGCATGGAGTGAGCAGGAGTGGCTGGAAGCGGTCTATTTATCTTAGGAAATCAACTTTTGTGGGCTCCATGATTGATTTCATTTTTCTTTTTCCTCTTTGTGCTGGAGGAGAGTTAGTATCTGGCGCTGTGAATGGCCTGCAGTGTCTCCAGCCCTTCTCAACATTCTTGTGCTGTGAATGTGGCCCACGCCTTCAGCCAAACAATGCGTGTTCAGACTCCTTGCATCTCCGCAGCCCTAAACACACCAGCCCTGCTGAGTCTTCTGCTCTCCTTACCATTCCTTGGATGGGGATGGATGGGGGATGCCCTGACTCCGTGGGGATGAGCTCAGGGCTCTGCTGTGGTTCACGGCTGATGTTTTTGATTCTGATGTTTTGGGTTTCTTCATGGTGTGGCTGCTGTTATTTTGGTGTGGCTGCTGAAGCCTGGAAGCAGCCCTTGTCCCCAGAGAGCTCCAGCTTAGCCCCAATGGACCAGTGCCTTCCTCTGCCCTCATGCCATTTTTGTGTGTCATTCTGTTAACAAGGGAGAAATTAAGAGACTTAATTTGACAAACATTTAGTGACAGGAGAGCATGGCATGGCCCTGTGCCTAGCAAGGCTCCATTGCAGAGCATTGCTGGAGCACAGCACCCTGCAGGGCACACAGTGTGGGTGCTGCTGAGGATGGAGGGTGACTGCAGACTGCTTGTTTGCCTTTGCAGACTCGGGGAATGGTGTTTTGAAATGATTATGAGGCGCTGCCTATTGTGTTCTGAAGCGACTTGAAATGTAATTGATGTGTGTTACAGCCACGTTCTTCTGGAGCTTTCCCAAAGGGGAAGAAATATTTCCTTTTAAAGCTGAGCAGCGTGGAGCCAGCGGACAGAGCAAGGAGGTGCCGTAGTCAAGAGCCATCTTCTTGCAGAACTGCAGGCACAGCAGGGCCTCTGTTTTAAGGCCAGCAAAGAAATGCAGCTGTTCTATCAGCACCCTCCTACTGACACTCAGTTCTCCCAGGTGCCTGTAAGTTTAGGTTTTACCCCTCTTAAGGGGCTGATGTGCTCCCACTGGGATCATTTGCTAAGGGGATGCTCTGCAGCCCTCTTAGAGCTCCCAGATCCCATGCTACAGCAAAACCGCTATGCTCAGTGTTTCTTTGAGAGCCCAAAGGAGCTGCTGGAAAGCAGTGATGCAGGTTAGGATTCCTGGGAGGGCATCCAGCAAATTGGAGGGTTATGCTGTGTGCTCCAATGGGGCAGGGCTAAAAGGGAACAGAAAGCTGCTTCTTCCTCTGTGGGGGACTGGTGCTGCTGTGGTGAAGGAATTAATCAAGGGTTGGTAAGAAATCAGTCTTCATTGAATTTGGTTATAGGGAGTCCCTAACAGAGGAATTCCAAACCACCTGAAAGAAGTTCTTGTTCAGCAGCGCATCAGCACATGGCTGCACCATAAGCTGGGAAGTATCCTGATCTGACCATGATGCCTTTGCCACACAGACATTCCATCACAGGGCTTTAACTGTAAAAACCAGCAGGGCACTGAGCAATGTGGGATGTAAGCATCGAGATGCTTTTCACTTCATCCTGCTCTGCATCACTCTGTGAGCATGGGGAGGAAACAAACAGCTCGCACCAGTCTGTAGGAGGGAAGTGATTAGACGAGCTTCAGCTGTTTTTTTCCCCTCTTGAATGGCCTTCTTTCATCAGGATATGTTAGGACAAGTGCTTTTTCAAGCCAGGATATCAGTGGAAGACACAGTGTTCTGTAGAAGTCATCCAGTTCCTGGGTAGCATCAACAGATGCGATTGCTCGGCGCAGAATATACGACCGACCTTTTCTTTTTCTTTCTTTTTGTGTGGGTTTAGAAGCAAAAGGATGTGAGTTTTACAGCTAGTTATGAATCTTTTTGAATTTACTGACTTCTGCCTGACTCTTGGGCCAGCACAATGCTTCTGCTGTTCAAAGAAAACCAGTCCAAATTAGTATGTATAAACCACTCATATTTATGCCACTAACAAACTCTGCTTGCTAAGGCTGGTGCTGGGGAGGGAGCTGGGGGGGCTCTGTAATGATGGGGTTCTTCTTTTGTACTTTGGGAGATTTCTTTTGTTTTTAAAGCTGGAATTCGGGTGTTTACTGGGACTGCAGGGTTTCAGAGCATCGGAACGCTGGGTTTTATTGCGTCATGCCTTTTTCTCACTTTTATTTTGTTAGCTATTAGGAGATTTGTATGGAGTGGCTGAGGGCAAAGTGTTCTCGGAGCAGAGTTAAGGGTCAGCATTGGGTAACCTCACCATTTTGCTGCAGTGTCCCGGGAGAACTCAGTGGTTATTGTGCAGCACTGTGCTGGTGGCATCCAACAGCAGCTGGGGAGCATGAGCTGACTTAGTGCTGTGCTTTGCGCACATGGAGACGCAAGCATTTAAGCTAGAACACTTTAAACTAGTAAACTAGACCAGAAATCTTGCTCTCAGTCACTTCTTCAGATTTGCTTTTCAGTTCATTGCCGTGCAGATAAATACCCGGTGGCAAAACGTGCGCTGTACTGGTCAACCTCTGCCTGCAGACACTTCTGCTCCCCCAGCACAGCTCTCCAACTGGGAACATTCTGTCTTATTGTGAAGGTTTCCTGCCCGCAGTGAATGAGAGCGTTAGGAGCTGTGTGTTATCTAACCATTCCTTTCCTCTTGCTGATAAACCAGCTGGGTATGCACGAGTCTGCTCTCTAGTGAACATCCTATACATTGTGTTGGTGTCGCGGCTTTGATGTCACTTCTGTCCTTTTTTTTTTAACGCTTTCCTGTTAGATCTGGAGTGAGAAGGAAACAGGGCTCTTCCTGCCTTGCTTATGGGATGGACCAAGAACCTGCCTGCAGGGATTCTTGCTGTCGGTGGGTGCTGGTGGTGAGGGCTGCGGGGCCATCGCTGACAGCTCCCGGTGAGCCAGGGGTGAGTGCTGCAGCAGCAGTAATGGGGAAAGCTTTGTGCAATTGTCCTGCCAATAGCTTGTTGGTCTGAGATAGGGCTGAGGGAGCCTGGAACTTGTGCTATGATTTTTAGGTTGCTTTTTAGGGGAGACTGAAGTCTCAAACCTGTTCCAGCTTTTCTGGGAGCTTTGAAGAACACTGTGCATTCAGGCAGCTAACTGCAAACCTTGGCTCTGTCCTTGGAAGAAGGAAGACCCAACTTGGAGCAAGAGCTGGGAAGGCTTGAATTGATGACTTTTTACCACGCTGCTGGTGCTCAGTGCTAGACAGAGGCAAAGACACCAGAGACATAGCACAGAACAGATGAGCACTGGGAGCAGCAGCTCCTGTGGGACCATTTGCTGTAGCATAAGTAACTCCAGCGCAGCACAGCCTCATCGTGGAGCTTTTATATTTAGTTGATAGCAGCCAGTAATGAACAGTTGTGTATGTTGGGAAGTGTGAGATGGCAGAAAGTTGGGCTCTGTAGCAAGGAATGTCTCCTTGCCTGATGTTTGGAGTGGGGTAGGAAGTGCAAGGTAAGCAGTTACTGTGGCAGCTAAAACTTAGCTTAGGAGATGTTCATTTCCAGCCCTGTGGGAAACACCAACTTTACCACTTATGTCCAGGTCTGTTTGTGAAGTGCTCGCAGTGCATTACAGGACTGTGTAAGTAGGCTTGTGCTGCTCCTTGCTCTAACTGCTGGTTTTGATTGGCCATCTCATTAGCTGTGTTTCATTTGATCATGAATGCAGCTTTGTGTGTGTGTGTGTGTGTTTGTGCTATGCCCTCTCTTCCTATCAGCACTGTTTCCCAGGTCAGTTGTATCTCAGCAGAGCAGAGAAATGTCTTTGCTGCTGGGTCTGTTGCTTTTTGCCCTGAAGTTTCAGTTCATTCTGTGCAGGTTTCACCTTCCTTCCCTGCCCTGTAAGTCTATGATTTATAGCTCCACGTTCTTGTTTCTGCATTCCAAAGGAATCTCAAGAACTGAAATTAATAGGGATTGATTGACTCAAGACCTGATCCGAAGTCGTTTACAGGTCTAAGCCTGTAGGAATTCTTACCCACTACTGTTTTTAAGTTACAGAATTTGATAATCAAGTGATAAAGTCGTTTTCAGTCCGTGACAGCTCAGACAAGCATCTCCTGCTATGGCCAAGCAATAAAATGTTGGTGGAAAATGACACCATTCTTCGTGAATAATCCTGGAGCCATGCCTTGCAAGTGGCAGAACCAACCTTTGGGAACAGCTTCTTGTGGCAGATCCTGCTGTGTTTTAACAAAGAGAAGCCCTTCCTTCCCCAGGCACACCGACTGGAGCACACGTTTTGCTGCTGTTTCCTTTGAGCTGACTTCCTGTGTCCTTTGTTTTCCAGCCTAAGCGAGAGTTTTTTCATGGTGAAAGGAGCAGCCCTCTTCTTGCAACAAGGAAACAGCTCCCAGGGCCAGCGAAGTCTCCAGCATCCTCACAAACATGCAGGTATGGATTAAAGCACGGCCTGATGCTCTGTTCACTCTTCCTTCCCCTCTCCCCTCTTCCACACTGACAGCCCAACAGCAGGTGTGGGTGGTGGATGGCTCCTCTGACTGTTACAGTGGGGTTTGTACAACCTGCTGTGGAAAACCAGGTTTTCAATCCACGTGTTTTGAATATGAACATTTGGTGACCGTGTCTTTGTTTAAACTTTTGCCGTCCTCTTGGAAATGTATCTGGAGCAGGAATTTATTCTTTACAGACACTGTGGCATTCTGTAGCCAGCAAAGCCCTCTGAGCCAGAGTCTGTGCCGAACCCTGTCTTCTGCAGCCTGCAATGAAGAAATGTCACTTATTTCTGCTTCAGTGGTTTGATCTTTGCCTTCTCCTCTGGCCTGTGGGGAGGAAAATGCAATGGGTTGAGTCATGTGGCTCCAGCACCCCTTCTGCGGTTACCGAGCTCCTGATTCAGTGCATCAGGGATGTTTCTCCTAAGTGCTCTCCCAGCCTCCCACAGTCTGACTCCATATGACAGCATCTTTCTTTTTATTATCATTATTTTCAAACCACCTGTTGTTAGTTTTGGTCAATGCTACTTCTCAAAAGTAAGGAACACTTTTATTAGGATTTGAGGCCCTTTCTTAGCTCCTTCCACCCCCTTTTCTGCTTTCAGGAAATCCCCTTTTCAGTTAACTGATCTAAATCTGGCCTGCAGACATTTCTCATGGTTTGAGAACAGCTTGTCCTTTCTCCAGGCGCACTCCAGTGTTCCAAGATGGTGGGAGGAGAGCTGTGTGGTGAATGTCTGTAAGGGCTGATAAGCCGACGGGGTTTAAGGAAGTTGGATCCCACTCATCCTGTATTTTTATGCCTTCTGTCGTTGATGGTTTGGTAATAAGTGGTTAAGGGGCAAGAAGAAATAAGCTCATCAGGGCATTTTGAGTGCAGAAGCATGTGGGAAAGGCACAGTGTGGTACTGTGTGCCTGCTGCTTAGTAAACACTCCAAGCACAAAGAGGCTGTTTGAATGCCAAGCGTGGCTTTGGGTTTCTTCAATTGTCAGCAATTTCATATATCCAGCAAACATCCTACGGAAGGAATTTTATCTTTTATGGAAAGTTATGAGAGTGTTACCAAGTTATTAGATGTGAATTTGGATTGTTTTCTTGTAGATTCTTTGTTCCTTTTGCTCACTTTCACCGAGCAGAAATATATCCACCACTTTGGAGCAGTTGTATGAGCAGACCTTTAGTTGATGCAGAAGGGATGCATCACCTGAATAGAGCCACTCCTGCAGCCCTTTCTCCTCACAAGCTGCTGATGTTCAAGTCACCTGTTCTGATCATTTCTCTGCTCTCACTGCAGGTGATTTGCCCCAGCACCTCCAGGTGATGATCAACCTCCTTCGCTGCGAGGATAGAATCAAACTGGTAAGAACAGGTGCATTTTCCTGCCTTTCTTTCTGTTGGAGGTGTTTGAAGCAGATATGTACAGGGTCACAGAAAGCATCAGCAAATCCATGGTTGGCTTCAATCTGCTGCACTTGGTTGCCAGCCCCACCATGCTTCCCTGTGTGTTCCTTTGGGACTGATCCTTACATCCAGGTTATGAGTTGGGTCTGTGTTAATTAACCCCTCTAGATGGCAAGATAGAATGTTTCAGTGAAGGCTTGTCTGTGTGGAAGAACCCTCTGGGCTTCTCCAGCTTAGTCCAGCTTACCTGCTTTTGAGTTAAACATCTTTAGAAGAAATCTCCAGGTTGGGTTTGGTAATGCTTCTACAATGTAGGACAGATCATCCAGGCTGCTCCTTATTTCTAATCTTCTCCTGATTCCAAGTCAAACTGGCAACTGGCCTTGCTTGGAACTACCTCTCCATTATCTTTCATTCTGCAGCTAAATAAAGCTCTGAGGCACAATTACACCTGTAAAATATTAATCAGCAATGGAAGTACAGTTTATCCAAAAGCAGTTCTGCAGATCTTGATGTCTTTTTCCTAGGCTGTCCGTTTGGAAAGCGTGTGGACAGACAGAGTCCGGTACATGGTGGTTGTGTACAGCAACGGGCGGCAGGACACAGAAGAGAATATTTTGCTGGGTGTGGACTTTTCCAGCAAGGAGAGGTACGTCTAAGGCAAAACTAGGCTTGGAAATCAGGCAGGCTGGGTTCTCTGGAAAGCTTGTCAACAGCCATCCCCAAGCAGTTAATTTTTACGTACTCTAGCAAAAGAAGAGACATAGCTGTTAATTCTTCTGACCGTTGTAAGAGCGCTTTTTGTCTCAGAGAACTTTCAGTCTCCTTAGAATCTTTAGGCTCTCTATGCAGCTGTGGGCAAAGCATTCACTTGGAATTCATTTGGAGGGCTGTGGTATCTACCTCATCTGTGGTAGCTTGCTGTCTCCTCACTACAAAATGCTTCTGTGGAAATGTTTCCTAAACTGGAACTTATTTGCTCTATCAGACTTCAAGTCTGTTCGTGGTGTGATGCAATGGAGCTGTTTCAGGTAGGTTAGCTGCCAAATAGCATCAACAACAACAGTGCAGAAGTACCTCCAAAACCAACAAACAAATGTGTTAGTAATGAGCTGTTCCTTTTGTCTGACTGATAAGAGCCCAGAATGTTTTGAAATGAAAATAAAACGTTGCTGCAGACCTTCTCACATAATTCCAGTTATAGGTGAGGAAACCAAGAACAGCTCTGAGCTGGAAGAGGTGAGGCTGCTTTGGCAGAGCTGGAGTTAGAAGGCAGAGCTTCCTGACTTGTTTCTGTTCCCTGGTAGATTGAGCACACTGCCATGCTGAGCTGATATGGCCAATGGGACTTTGTGTTTTTGTCTGGAAAATGTCTGTGGATTGAAGTGGGAAGGGAGAGCTTTTGCACTGCAGTGAGACCTGTTGGTGAACTCCTAGCAGTGCTTTCCTAAGGAGACTATTGACTTGGCTTTGGTGCTGCTTCTGTGTCTGCTCTTAATTACCACTGTTGGTGTTAGGGAGGAAATTCCAGCATTACATTCCCTTCTGGCATATTTGGTGTGCAGCAGCAGGGAGCGTTGGCATTGTCCTCTCCAAATCCATGGTGACCTTCTAGTAATTTGCCCCTGGAGGTGATTGGTGTGAGATGAGAGGAGAGATGGAAAAGTAACAGCACATCCATCCGAACTGCAAGATCTGCTGCTGGTTCATTCAGTTGCCTCTGAAAACCGAGAGATTTGTTAATTAAGGAAAAGCGTCACACATAAAGAAGTCTGTTGGCATTAATGACTCATTGAGGGACTCCAAAGCTCCATGTTGGGGCTGAAATGGCACTTCTCAGCTGTGTGCTGGCTGCTGGCAGTTGGGCTGGTCAGGCTTTTGTGGGCTATATTCCTTGTACGTGTTTTTAATAAGAAACTTTTTTCCTCTCAGAGTTTTAGGGTGTACATTGTCTACGTGTGCGTTCAAACTGGCTTTTGTCAGAGCCTTTGATTCACTTTAGTTGCCCATTTCCTTATGTGCTACACATTAAATAGCTGAAGATATTATGAGCAATTACTAAAGCAAGGCTAGTGGACTTTAAAAATTAAAGACTATTAATAATTGAGGATATTGGCATGACTGCATTGTGGCCTATATTTAACATCCTTAACATTTCTCTTCCAGTAAAAGCTGCACTATAGGAATGGTTCTTCGTCTGTGGAGTGATACTAAGATCCATCTTGACGGCGATGGGTAAGAAACCCCATTGAAAGGATAGACATGAGCGGCCTTCCCTTCTGGGGGTTGCTGTGGGATAGAGACTCTGTCACCATACAATTGAAGTCCCGGTTTCAGATTCGTGGCTTCAGTCCTTTAACTCAGACACTGAGTTTTTCTCTCGCTGCCCTCAGAACGCTCAGTAGAACCTGTCGTATCCAGTAAGTGTTTACCAAAATCCTGCTCCAGGGGTGGAGCTCCCATTCCTGGCGCTGTATGGCAGGTGTCCACTAGTTGCTTTTGTTAGGGAAGATAATGGAAAATCGGTGATGGAAATTCTCATCCCTTATTCCTTTAGATTCTCTCTCAGAAGCAGCCTGAGGTGCAGAGAAGAGCAGTTTGTGACTGTTTTTTCCCCTCTCTCTTAGTGGCTTCAGTGTGAGCACTGCTGGGAGAATGCACATCTTCAAGCCAGTGTCGGTACAAGCCATGTGGTATGTGTGCCAATTAGCTTTACTGAGAAAGAGGCTGTAATTTCTGTGAATGAATTAACAACAAACAAACTGCATTTTAGCATTTTCCATAACTGGTATTTATCAAGCTGCAGCTGAGATGCTGCTTCCCTCTATCAGCTGGTAGTAATGCTATAAAGGGGCTCTGGGAGCACTGATCCAAAACCAGCGTCTTCTGCTGCAGCTGTGTGCTCTGTGACATGAGAGCAAAGGGAAATGGCACTAATGAGACGTACAGACCCGAAAGCCCAACGTGAATTCATCAGGCTGCAAACCCAGCCTTTCCTCTCCACGCATAACCTCCCTGGCATGAGGGAGTCTTGTGACCCATTGCCAATCTGATGGCATTTCCAACTCTGCCCCATTCCTGGGGCCAGGCTGGGGCTGCTTCTGCATGGAAACTTTCCGTGTCACTCTGCAATCATGCTTACCTTTCAGCTCCTGTCACCCCTCCCATGTGCAGGGATTCCAAAATGCTGAAGCAGAGACTGTTGAATCAGCAGCAGCTGTGCCAGCAAATGCCTTCTTGAAGAGGCTTTATTTACCCCAAACAGGACAAATGCCTCTTGTTGGGTACTTTGTGGAGCCTCAGAACTCCTGTGCTTGTGATAGCTGGTAGGGGCAAGATAAAGGGGTAGAGAATGGTGATGTGTTAGGGATGGTTTGGTACAGAAACAAACAAAACTTATTCCTGTCATTTTTTGAACTCGACCCTTCTTGTTGGCAGCCTTAGATGTGGTTAATATGTTCACTACAACGACATCTTCAGAGCAGAGCCTTAAAAGAAATAAATAGAAAGGAAAAATGGAGGAGGGAAGGGAGGAAAGAAAAAGTAATGCTAAGTTTTACAAAAACAAATGACCCAATCTGGGCCCTGTCCCTGGAGCGTGTCAGGGGCCAAGAATGCTGTAAATATGTATTTGACTCCTTGCTGAAGGTGGTTTGAAAATTGTCCATGTTCTTTATTTTCCTTTGGTCTGGCTTTACAAGTTAGCTAATGATTAGGTCCCACAGTGACTGTGCCTCATGCTTGCCAGTTGATGAGGAGAAAATCTGAGCCTCTGTCTCAGATGGGCTCTTGAGAAAGCCTCCAAGATGCCCCGTGAGCTCTGATGCAATAAAGCTGCAGCTCTCAAAAAAGCAAACTGCAACACAGTGATAGAAGTCTTCTATGAAGATCTCTTAATCCTGGTTTATGTGTGCTTATGCCTGTACAATTTTGTTCCCAATCTTGCAGGTCTGCTCTACAAATCCTCCATAAAGCCTGTGAAGTTGCAAGAAGGTACAACTACTTCCCAGGTGGGATGGCCTTGGTCTGGGCTACGTACTATGAAAGCTGCATCAGCTCTGACCAGAGCTGCATCAATGAGTGGAATGCCATGCAGGACCTGGAGTCCACCCGCCCTGACTCTCCAGCTCTGTTTGTTGACAAGTCAGTTCTCAGTTTTATTATGAAAAGTCAACTTGGTTCACAAGAGAAATCCCCTTTTGTTCCTCTGGCAATTAATTTCCTTTCTCTACTCAAATGCCTTCTAATGTTTTTCTTCCATTTTCCTGGTCAAGATGCTTTCAGTGCAAGTCCTTCCCACCAACCCTCTGTGCTGTCCAAGTTGCATTGTCTCAGGAGTGTTTACTGCTGGTTTGGAGGCATCCTTTCCTTTTTCCTTTTCAGGCCGACTGAAAGGGAACGAACAGAACGCCTGATTAAAGCCAAACTCCGGAGCATCATGATGTGCAAAGACCTGGAAAATGTGACTTCGAAGGAGGTAAATAGAAAAAACTCCTGCTCTTTTATTCTTCCTGCTTTTCCTTTTCCAGAGGATATTATACTGACAGAGAGACATTGTATAATGAGGTGCCCTTGGCTTTCGAATGTATTTCCAACTGATCCTCAAAGGTTCTGCTCTTTGGCTTTGCTACACCTCTGTTTCTCTAGTTGTAAAAGAGAGTCATACCAATATTAGAGCACAGTTTTCAAGACCTTAGTAACAAGCCAGAGCGGCATCAGAGGTGGTACTTCATTACAACTGGCAGCACTTGTGGGCATGTCCAAGCAGTGAATTTGGAACCACTTATTCCTCACAATCACACAAGCAAAGATAGCTCTCTCAAAAGATGCAGTTACTGGCTGTGTGTCCTCCCAGCTGTGACTATGCACGGCTGTTTTAGAGAAGCATCCTGGTCTTCACTTGTTCATGGACACAGAGAAAACATCGTGCTAAGTAGCAGCGTTTTCCTTTCTCCTCGTTGGCTTTACTTCAAGGTTTTGTTTTCTTTATTCCTGAACAATGTCAGAGAGGCTTACAGGTGAGACCTTGCTGGTGCGCCTATGGATGAAGAGTCACAAGTCAAGGCTAAGACTAGTTTGAATCTGTCCCACAGGGACACAGTGCAGATGTACTTGGAGCAGATGGTAATAGTTCTATGTAGGTTTGGGTTTTGAGTTTCATGTTTGTTAGTTGCTCTCCTGGGTCTTGTTCATCTCAAGTTATTTTTTGGAAGGAGGTGCATGATATATGTGTGTTTTACTTGGATGCTATCTGAAGCCTTCTTCACAGATCTCAGATATGGGGGGTCTAAGATGCCACGTAGTGAGATTCTTTGCCTCCAAAAGGCTGAATCCCTCCTGCTGTCTTTAATGAAGTACATAAAAAGTGTTTTGTGAAAGAGTGCCAATAAATGTTTCTATTGAACAGAGATGATTCTAGGTGGCATCCTTTGTTTTCTGCTCTGCAGATCCGGAATGAGCTGGAAAAACACATGAATTGCAACTTGAAAGAATTCAAGGAATTCATAGACAATGAAATGCTGCTTATCCTGGGTCAGATGGACAAACCCTCTCTGATTTTTGATCACTTGTATCTGGTGAGTTTCCCTTTTAGGAGCTCCAGCAGAGCTGAAGGCTCAGTGGGAGCGACCTTATGGGTCACTGGGGGGTCTGCATTTGGTATCAAGTTCTGTGTGCGTGGCCAAAGCTGTATGAGGAGTAAGGCTGAAGGTCCTGTGCCCTTCAACTTTATGTTGAAGCAAAGATGTGTGTTCTATGTAATGTTTTGCCACTAGATGGAACTCCAAGCAAAACCAGATGCTGCCATCTGGAACAAAGACTTGCTTGAGATGAACACATTTGTGCCTTTTATGCTGGGGTCACTTTTAGGTGTTTTGTTATTTTTCCTGGAGAGAGTCAGACAAACTGCTGATGTCTGAGGGCAAAACTGGCTTTTAAAACCCTATTTAACTTTCTGTTTTGTGGATACAGTGAGATCCGGTGTAATCACCTCCAGAACTTCCAGGATTTGCCTCACACTTCTCATATACGTAATTGTGATCCCAGTTATGTCACACATCATTATTTTTCTTTCCCTGCACTATTTATCTATGTGGTTAGAAACCCAGAATGGCCAGGGAGTGGTGATTTGGGATTGAATTTACCCCTGACTCCTGCATCTTACAGGATTTCTTCCTGCACAGACCCCACGCCGTTTTCTCCCCAGTTTTTCTGATTTCAGAGGGACTGTGAACATTCCTTGTGCTTAAATTTGAGGCTGTTAGGACAAGCCTGGTCTGGCTGCAGCGTTTCAGTTGGCAGCTGAGGAGTAGTGCTGAGAATGGGGGCAGTTCAGTGTCTTAAGAAATGGAGAAGCTCCTTTGAAAGATGGTTTTTATCTATGTGACTGTTGCAGGGGTCAGAATGGAACGCCTCTAACCTGGAGGAGCTGCAGGGCTCAGGGTAAGTACTGCACCTTCCAGCCTCTGAGTCATTTGACTTTTACACTGAGGTCTCTTGAGATGCCATGTGGCATTTGTAGATGGTAGGGATGAGTTCCCAGCAATGTGGGTAACTGATCATCAGGACTTTGGTCAGGAAAACTTTCCTACCTCGTTTCCATCACATACAAAGTGGAAATAATGAAACTTCAAGATCTCCCGGTGTGTAGCAACCAAGTATGAAGCAGGCATACATGCTGTTGTGTCAGGTGTAAATTCCTGCAGGCTGCAGAAGAGCAAATGTTACAGTGCAGAGTTCAGGAAAAACTCCATCTAAATGGAGCAGAACTTCCTGTGGATGAGCAATCCCCACCTCACCTGCCCAGACAGGCAGCTGCAGGGCTGTCTTTCACTACACTGTCATCACCACACCACTTCTTGGCTTGATTTATTTTTAGGCTTTTTGGATGAGTGATACATATAATATTTGCAGTTTTCCCAAGGCATACATCGCCTCTGATGTGAGAAACTGCAAATTATTGCTCAACAGCATGACTAAAAATGTTTAATTTGGAATCCTTGGGAACAGATGTCTGAACATCTTTGAGCAAGTGGATCAACCAGCATGTCAATGCTTCTGGTCTATGGTGAGGGCGTCTTGATATGCAGTGCCTAGAAGTCAAAGCTGGGCAAACTCTGAAACAAATACCTGCAGCCTCTATTTATCTAAATGATATGAAGTAGTAAATCAATGCGGGCCTTCCTTCATATGTTACAACATCCATATGTTGTAAACCCTGCTGTAGTGTTTGGCAGGAATCAGGAGATTTACAATGTGCATCAGTTTCCTTTTTGTGACCGTGGCAGTTCAGCTCCATTTTTCTTTTCATTCTCCACAGCATTGACTACATTTTGAACGTGACCAGGGAAATAGATAATTTTTTCCCTGGCTTGTTCGCCTATCACAACATCCGGGTGTATGACGAGGAGACGACTGACCTCCTGGCTCACTGGAACGAGGCATATCATTTCATAAACAAGGCCAAGTAAGTGGGCTGGGGGACGTGGCTCGATATGAGAGTGCATCCAAGCAGAGTGCATCCAATCCAAGCCACAGCAGAAGCTGTCTGAGGTCTGGGGGAGGTGACACTGCCTCCATGTGCTCCAGCCAGCTCTGCAGCTGGAGGTGGCAGCTGGGCTTTGTGTTACATCTTCTGCCAGGAGTTCTGTGTCCCTAGAGCTTCCGTGTACTTTGTGTCTTCCTGTGCCGGTTTTAACCCATTTCTAACCTATGGCTTTTTAAATTACTATTATTTTGTTTTGCTTCTAAAAGGAAACGAGGACATTTCCTCTACTTGAGTTGTTCTGGAAATATTCCAACACGTGTCCTTGTTGGATGAGCCTAAGAGATGGTGGCAGAGCCCATCACACCCTGCTGGCTGTCACACGCAGGTGGTGCCTGCTTATCCTTGTGCCCAAAGCATTGGGCAAGTGGGTGGGAGGCTTCATGGCAGCCTTTGGAGTGACAGCATGGCTGAGGCTGACCTTTCTGGGGACGGGTTCTTCTCATAGGCATCTTAGTCTAAAACATTTGTGGCCTACAGAGCTATGGTATTAGAGCAGTCAGCAGGACAAAGTACTGCCCCTCCACCATTTAAGACATTAACAACATATATGATAAGCACAAAGATTAGAGAGGTGTTTTCCTGATCTTTCTGCAGGAAGAATCACTCCAAGTGCCTGGTGCACTGCAAAATGGGCGTGAGCCGGTCTGCGTCCACTGTGATAGCTTATGCAATGAAGGAGTTTGGCTGGTCACTGGAAAAAGCCTATAATTACGTGAAGCAGAAACGCAGCATTGCAAGGCCAAATGCAGGCTTCATGAGACAGCTCCTGGAGTATGAAGGCATTTTAGATGCAAGGTAAGGGGACAGAATGAACAGAAAGGTGATCTGCAGGAAATCAAGGGACCGCATTATAGGCAACAACCTTCAGAGCTTCGGTATATTGCAAAATACTGAGTCCCATGGATTCAGGCAATCAACCCTTCTGCCAATGAACAAGACAAAAAGACAGTGACAGTGTGTGTGGTGCTGCAGTCTGAAGGCCTCACCAGCACACAGAGGGGCTCTTTGGAAGGGCAGAAGCAGGAGCCTGGGTCTAACTGCACTTTTCTAAACCTTTTCTCTGTCAGCCCACCCCAGATGGAAATTAGCTGTCTGTAGCTCTGGTGTAATTCATTGAGGGCTTCTCTGTACTTGAAAAGCGTGTTGGTGTTTCTCAGCAGCCAGACTGTTCAGCAAAACATTGTTCTTGTTTTATGAGGCAGAACTGAGCTTGGGCAGAGTTGGAGGCAAACCATTTGCAGTTCTGGGTGACCATGCCAATCATGAGGCTTTGTCATTGCAAAGGCTGTAGTATCTAATAAGGGTTTCTGCATGCTCCACGCTCCACTTGGCCTCTGCTCTGGCTGGGGTAGAGAAGGAAAATTTTCCACTCTGGTTCAGCAGAAGCCTTGCCATGAAACGTGCAGAGATGTTGGTTCAGAGCATTTTACACTGGCAGAAGTCTCTGTTCCCATCGCTTCTGCAGTGCAGGGCCTTGCTGTGACTCTGCTGGGCCAAAGAGGTGCTGGGGGAGGTGCAGTGGGCAAACTCCTCTGATGCTCAGGATGGCTTTGCCCAGGTGGGATTGTGGGGCTGGACCTGCCAATCGGTCTGTTTTGGGTTGTGATTCTGCTCTGTGCATTGAGAGGGAGGGATGCTCCCGGAGCTGAGCTTTCATCTTGTGCCGCAGCCATCAGCAGCTGCTCCTCTGCTCACTTGCATCTCTGTCCTTCCTCCAGCAAGCAACGCCACAACAAGCTGTGGAAGCAGCAGGCAGAGAGCAACCTCCCCCAGAGCACAGATGGCAGCGCAGGGTCGGGTGACTTCTTACTTGAGAGCTTGGACATCGACCTCGAAAACCGGCTGGCTGACCTGGACACCCCGTCGCAGTCTGCGTACCTGGACAACCGAGCTGGCACGGAGCTGCCCGTTGGCTTCAATTATTGCTTCCGCCGCCTCTCAGATACACTGCTGGAGAACAAGGTGCCTGGGGACAGGGGCAGCTTTTGCCATGTGGAGGAGCTGGAGCGGGATGCGCTCACGGAGCGTGTGGCCTCGCTGGCGAGGCAGCCTCCAACTGTGCCTCCAGGAATGGCCAAAGGCCTGGAGCCAGCAGAACCACTGGCAGAACTGAGCAGCTTCTGTGAGAAGGAGGTGAAGAGGAAACGGGACTTCAGCCCTCGGAAGGCGAGGATGGTGCTGGGAGTCGGGGAACCGGGAGAGGATGGTATCAGGGAGGAAAACCCAATGGAGAAGTGGAAGCGGCGGTTGTCCATGCACAAGGAGGAGAGCAGGCTTAATAGGGAGAACCTGAATAACAACAACAGCAAAAGGAGTTGCCCGGAGGATTTTGAGGTGCGTATGGATCTGATGTGTAGGTGATTAGCATGGCTGACTACTGCAAGCAGAACTACTCTTCTCATCTTCATAGCGCAGTTTCATTTGATTTGGATAAAGCCTTCCATGCCATGATAAGCTTCTTCCTTTTCAAACTGCTTCTGAACGTGGCTTTGCTTGCCCAAGCTATGGATGTAGATGTCAGACAGAGAGAGCACACACATGTGAGTGCACTATAAACTGCTCAGGGCAACTTGCTTGCATGACCATCACTTGAGACAGCGGGTATCCTTCCACTGGAAGTAATTGTTCCTGCTGTGGGGTGTGAGGAGACAGGGCAGTGGGCTGCCTTTCAAAGCTGTGTAGATCTCATGACCTTTGCTTCTCACTGTTCTGTGCTTATTCATTTGTCCTTATTTTCTTCCTTGCAGCATGACGCTGTGTTTGGGATCCTCAGTAAAGTCAAGCCTTCCTACCAGTCCTGTGCTGACTGCATGTACTCCTCAGGCAGCCTGGCTCCGGACTCGTTTGGAGAGCAGTGTGAGAAGCTGAACCCCAGCTCTGCACACCGCAGCTCCACCATCTGCACTCAGCCAGCCCTCCTCTCCCACCTCCCCACCTTGGGGGAGCATTTGCCCAGCAGGGCACGCATGGAGGAGGGAACTGGGACTAGAAATACTGAGACACTGCTTCCCCTGTCAGCAGGAGGCAGTGCTTTGGAAGCTGGTAGTTGCAAATCAATGGTTCCTCATCAGTGCGGCTTTTCAGAGAAAGGAAAAGATGCACCAGAAATCCCTGTCAGAACGCTGCAGCCCAGGAGAAACTCACACTGTGACAAGAGCATCCTTAGTGCAGAAATGGTGAAAGAAGAGTCCCCGGCCAGAAAAGACAGCAAACCTACCAAAGATCTGAAGTCCTTGTTGTTCAGTAAAGACTTGGAAAAGCCAAGTGCTAACAGTTACTTGATGCAGCATCAGGAGTCCCTTATTCAGTTGCAGAAGGCGGGCTTGGTCAGGAAGCACACCAAAGAGCTGGAGCGGCTGAGGAGCCTGCCCTCAGACACATCCGTGCTGCTCCGGGAGAGCGCCCTGGGCAGGACAGAGCCCAGCATTGCAGAGGAAGGTGAGGAGCTGGTTCCACATCCCGGCCTCGTGCCCCTCCTGAGGCCTTCAGCACCCATACCTGGAGATGCTGAAAGCGACCTGGAGAAGCTGGAGGTTAAACGCGTGCTGGAGGGGACCTCTCCAAAAACCTCCACCCCCATGGTGTGCAGGCTGGAACACACCAGCAGCTTCACCAAGGACTTCCTGAAGACCATCTGCTACACCCCCTCATCCTCCCGCAGCTCCAACCTGACACGCAGCTCCAGCAGCGACAGCATCCACAGCGTGCGCGGCAAACCCGGCCTGGTGAAGCAGAGGACTCAGGAGATCGAGACCCGGCTGAGGCTGGCCGGCTTGACTGTCTCTTCCCCATTGAAGAGGTCCAATTCTCTGGCCAAGCTGGGGTGTCTTAACCTGTCTTCCGAGGACCTGTCCAGCGATATGGACGTGTCGACCATCACGGGCTCCAAGGAGGCCATTTCCAGCGAGTCTTCCGGGCTCTGTGAGCCACCCTCTGCCCCACGGAGCACAGATGTTGGCTCCAAGATGTCAGCCAAGCCGGCACTTGGGAACATGAAGACTCCACTTTGGCTTGGCAAAAGTTGATGCCTTCTGTAGGGGAGGATGGGGGGAACCTGGGTATTATTTTGGTTTTTTTTCTTTATATTGTTATTTTTCTAAGGCATTTATTCATTGCACCGATCATCTGACTTTACACCATCACCCGATGCCACCTCTTCTTCCCCTCCTTGTGTCCTTAAGTGGGGAGGAAAAGAAAAGTAATGAGTCACAGATGGCACAAGGGGAAAATACAATGTTTTGCATGGCTTATAAGAGGACGGCGTGTGTGAATCGCCTGTTGTCCTGCAGGATGCTGTCTCTCATACTGTTTGCCAAGTATGATGATGCATTTGTGTGTGTTTCTATATGGATAGATACTTCCATCTATTTATCTATCTCTATAAGATGCTGAATTGAGGGTCTCAGCGAAGCAATTAGGCACGACCTTGTGTTTTTATGACGAAAATGTGGGATAACCTTTAAAGCGGCGACACGAACACTACCTCTGTTCCTGCCCACTTCTAACTGTAGTTTGTTTGGGTTTTTCAAGGCATTTCTTGCCATACTGACTGTTACCTGAAGGTGTTCCCTTACTGTTAGCTGTGATCTCCTGGAGGAGCAGTGCTGGCCGTGCTGTCACTGTGACGTCAAGTGAAGGAGTGTGAAGCTGTGTTTGTACCGACTGTGATCTGTTGGCCGTTGTCCTTTGCTGCATGACCACGTGAATCGTTGTCGTCTCCTGTTTGGTGACCTGAAGTGCATCCAGGTTGTGTTGCTGTGGAAGGTTTCACTGTGCTCAGGTGGAGAGGTGCTGTGCCCTTGGGGTGTTTTTGCTGTTGTCGTGGTTTGTGATGTCCCAGTGATGACGAACAAGCAGTGAGTGGCCGTGCACCGTAGTGAGTTTTGATGTGTGATGCTGTGTCGGTGTCATGGGGACCCTTTGTTGGGCTGCTGGTGGCACACAGGGCAATGAACCCATCCCCTATCTGGTGGGGAATGGCAGCTCCTGGCTGTCTGTGTTCCCTTTGCAGTGTGGAGGAGGCTGAGGTCAGACCAGAGCTCGCAGGATGGAGATGGCAAACAGATGCTCATGGAACTCCCAGGCCGAGAGTGAGCCCCAAACCTTTACAATCCCTGCTGAGCCCTATCAAAGCCATTTGTAACCATCCTCTCATTGAGGTCAGGGAAAAGCAGGACTGTTGAACTGTCATTCTCAGCCCACGTTCATCACAACCTCAATGGCTTGAGAAAGGGAGCTGTGTGCTTTGCTGCCCCCCATGCCCCGAATTACCTTTTATCAAGACTGTGCTTTTTATATTGGCGGTGTGAGGAGTTGTAGGGATTGGGAATCAGGAAACAAACATCCCTCTTTTTAAAGGGTCTTGAATTCCCCATGCATTTCTGCCACAAACCATCATTTGAAGCAGAGCTCCTTGCACCACGTGGGGCCCTGGAGAGGAGACACGTGGGGCTCTGCCTCCTCTGGGGCTTGGGAGAATGCGGGGCTTATGCAGATGCTGATGCCCACTGCCATCACCTAGAGCTCGTTGGTGGCACTGCCATCAGAACAGGTGTGCTGTGCCATCCTAAGGGGGAGGGAAGGGGGGGATGTTTGTAGCCAAATCCGTGATGCTCAGCAGGCTTGGATGTGTTGCATGAGAAGGTAGATGGTTTGCTTTTGTTTTCCACGTATCGTAATGGTTCTTTTACAATGGAGTGCCTTAAGACTAGTTTACAAATACTGTGTATTTATGCTGAGCTGTTCAACTCCGCTGTTTGCTGTTCATTTCTTGGTGCTTTCGGTGTATCTGGTGGCAGTTTGACTGTCACCACTTCCTCCCTCCGGCCCTGCTCAACCCTTCCCCATTTCATTGCTGCCCTGGGTTGGGGGGGATGCTCAGCCAACTCCTACCATGACCCAACCCAATAGAAAACCCCAAATGGGGCCCTGTTCTCCCACCTGGACCCTCATTAGGTTGGCTGAGCAGCCACAGGAGGGGAGCGAGGAGGGGGTGGGCGTTGCTCTGTGCCCGGTGCATCGCTGTCCTCTCTCATAACAACCTTCTGTTTATCCCGTCGTGTTTCTTAAGCCTGTTTTTTGTATTTCAATCAGTCTCTTTTTGTACTGTGCGTTGGCGGTAGGGGGATGCAGAAATGCACTTTTTTTTTTATTTACTTCTGTTTGTACAGATGTATATCGTGTACGTCGTGTGTCCCCGTGTGGAAAATAAAGGCGTCATCTTTCTTTTTTTTCCCTTTCTTCCTCTTTTTTTACATACAAGCTTCTCAGTGTTTTTGGAGGTGAAGAAAGGACGGGCTGGGCTGTATCCTGCGAGGATGCAGGGTTAGGGGCACACAGGTAAATATTGACATCTTCCTCCTGATGCAGCTCCCTGGGTGCGAGGAGCTGCCCCGGGGTCCCCTCCAAGAGCAAAACCTCCTCCCTGCTCCACACAAGCAGCTTCTTCCCCAGCACCCACCGCGTTTTTGCCTTTAAAGGCAAACAGAGAGCGGTGCCGCGCGCCTGCGAGGAGCTGGGTGCTGCCCACTGCTGGGAGCTGCACCAGGAGGAAGATGTCAGTGTTTCCCTTGGCAGGGAAGCAAAGCGCAGGGCTGGAGGTGCTCTCCGGCTTTGGCACACTGTGCTGAGTGCCTCAATGAGTCTTTAACCCCCACCAGAAATGGGTGCTTTGGGGAGGGGGGGTGTTCTGCATTGTGTTTGTTGCAGGATGGTGAGGTGCTGGTGTGTGCGTGCAGAGCTCATGGGGGGTAAAGGAAGGAAGCCCTGGGCTGGTGGCATCTCCACGGCAGTGCTTTGCACGCACCAAGTTGTGCGCTGGGAGTGGAGGTGAGTTTGTTCCTCTTCAGATCAAGAGTCACTTCTGACAGAGCCGCGCTCGCTGTGGTCGGTGCTGCATCCTGTTGGGGCGTTGCTATGGCAAAGCCACATCTGCAGTGACGTGAGGACCTGGTGGCTCTCAGACTTCTCAGCGTGTTCTGCCCCAGCGCATCCTTTACACGGGGGCTGATTCTCCTTTTAGCCCCTTGTGCCCCTCACTGTCCTGCAGGCAGAGCTGGGGAGCAGCGCTGTGCCTCCATTGAGCATCCCCCATGGGCTGCAGATGAGCCAGAAGCTCAGGGTGAAGTCTCTTATCTATAGGAGAGAGAAAGTAATGAGTTTGGGTTTTGTATGGGGAGGGGGGGGACCATGGCTCTGCCATATCCCTGTGCAGGGCTGTGAGCAGTGGGGGAGCAGCAGCGGCTCGGTGCCCTTTGGGCCAATTTGGGAGTTTTTCTACATCTGACACAGGGATCCCGCCCCAGGGCAGCACTGCACCATAAAAGGCAAAGCGCTGGGGAAGCGCTGGGATGGAGCCCGGTGCCAGGCACCCGCTCCCCCCCGTGGCTGAGCTCCCAGAGCCCGCTTGGCAACGGTGACCACATCCAAAGGGGAGAACTTTGAGCTCCCAGCACTGTTTAGAGAAGCACCCGCTACATCCGTAGAGATTTTTGCTAAGTTATGCCTTGGAATGTCTTATAGGAATCTTGTTTCTGAGCGTGGCTGATGTTGGGCTCCGCTGTTAGTGATGCCATAGAAACTCCCTTAGCACTGATCCATCCCTGCGCTCACTGCAGCCGGCCCGGCCCTCCTGGGGGCCCTGCGCCAGCAGCGCTGCGTCCCAGCGAGCAGCAAGCGGGCGGCAGCTGCGGGGTGAGCCCAGAGCTCCTGCTGAAGGGTGACCCTGCCCCAGTGGTGGGCCTGACCCCAAATCACTGAGAGCAGAGGGGAGCGAGGAGCTGTGACCGCTGGGGAAAGGAGGAGAGAGCCTGAAGGAGGATGAGGAGGGAGCGCTGCCCATAAAGCACCATGGGGCAGCACGTGGTGCGGTGATGGGCGCTGCACACAGAGTGACCCCAGGCCCTGCGCTAGGAGCTGTGTCATGCCAGCGGGCAGACCTCGGCCACGAGGCTGAGAAGCCCCCGCAACGGCAGCACTGAGCAAGGAGAAGGCAGTGAGCCCTGGTGGAAGCGGGGCGCTGAGCATGGCAGCCTCCACCTGGCAGTCCTGTGGATATTTACGGGATGACACAAGCCAGGCACGAGGCACAGACTGCGCCACGTCCCGGGGAGGTTCTGCAGTAGCACGCCAGGAGCGCAGCCTGCAGCCTCGTCAGCAGGGCCTGGGTGCCACGATCCGGGCACACGGCCCCGCCATGAGCTCCGCGGGGATGGAAGGAGAAAGCCCTCCTAAGGTGTATGAGATGCAGGTGGGGCAGCATCGGGCCGGCAGCGGGCGCACGGTGAGGCCGGTGGTCTACAGGCTGGAGGAGAGCGAGTATCGACGGCTGCTGAAGGAGGCAGAAGAAGGCCCTGAGGAGGAGTGGGAGCCCGAGAACCAGGGGCTGGGACAGCAGGAGGGCTGCCCAGGGAATGGGGTGACGGCGAGCCCCAGGCTCCATCGGATTGATGTGCTGCGGGGAGCCCCACTGATCCGCTCGTACTCGGAGAGCAGCGTGGAGCTGCGGGTGGGGAGCAAAGCGCCGGGCTGCCCCATGGAGGGTGGCAAACCCCGCGTCCCAGCCAGGTCAGACAGCTTCGAGCTGATGGATTACATCCTGCAGAGCAGGCAGGAGGCGGGGGCACCGCTGTCCCACAGCCCCCGAGATGGATTCATGCAGATGTTGGGCTTTGCACCGTGCCAGAACGGAGAGGATGGGCAGCTCACAAAGAGCCGTGCAGCCAGAGATGCTGGGAAGCTCACAAGGCAGAACAGCACCCAGGTGGCAGAGAGCAGGGAATGGCTTGGAGCAGATGTGGATATGGAGATGCTGGAGTCGTACAGCCAGAAAAAATCACCTCCGGCCCCACCGGTCAGGTCGCACAGTAAGGAGAGCCTGGCGCTGAGCATGAGCAAGACCGTAGCACTGAGCGAGGCACTGCTGGAGCCATGCAGCCCTGCGGCCCGGCCAGGGGGGAAGGAGCCAACAGGAGGGGGCCTGAAGGAGCAGGGGAGGAAGAGCGAGGAGGAGGAGGAAGAGGAGGAGGAGAAAGTGCTCAAAGTGGCTGATGCCAAGAAAACCTTTGAGAAGGCGAAAGCGGAGGGGAAGGCAGCGGTTAGCAGCACACGGAAAGGTGAGGGGGCAGCAGGGGGAGTGGGGCACTGCTCTGCAAAGTGGGTGTGGGGTTGGGGGCTGCAGAGCTGGGGTTGTATCGGGGATGGATTATTCTAATGGGTGCTGTGTGAGGTGGGGCTTTGCTGTGTCATGGTTCTCCCGGAGCCCTTGGTGCAATTAGTAAATGAGTGCCAAGCCCAGCTCGGATGCTTTTCATGAACAGATCTAACACAGGAGAGACTGCATGGCACTTCTTCACGCTTTCACCTGTGCTTCTTTGCCTATCTGCACACCGGGCCATCCCATAACAGCTTAATTACGGTGTAACCAGGAGGTGTTGTCATCCTCGGGTTCTTTTTTCCTGCTCCGGGACTTGGCTGTGTGAGTTCATGACATCAGTTGGAAGCCGTCCCTCTGCAAAGCTGTGAATAAGTGAGCTCTGCTGGGATTTTAACGGTGAAACAGCAACAGGGAGAGGTTAGAAATGAGTGTGTTTGAGGACGTGTCGGGCCGTGATGGTGAAGCTGCACCTTTGGTCTATTGACAGTCCGCGATTGGGGATTTCCTTATAAAGGAAAATAAATGTCAGGGCGCAGGGAATCTGTGCTGCTTTGGAACAGATTGATGCTGTTACTTAAAAGTCAAAGGCAAGTTATCCCACAGGGGTAACTCTCCATAGGGGTGATCACACTGTGAGCAGATCCCTCCTGGGGTGATAGGGAACAATTCTGTTCCTGCAGCCCATTGAGCAAACCTGCTGCCCACACCTCGTGCTGCGCAAGGACATCTCGCTTCCGTGTACCGCTGTGTGATGCCTTTCTTATTACCTCTGATTTTTCCAGCACCTTTGGCCCAACTTGATCCTAGACAGCAGGGAGAGAAACAGAACGAGATGGCAAAAGGCTTCCAAACTGGTTGACTAATGAGGACATGGGATGACACGGAGACCCGCACGCAGCCCCGCTCACAGCCCCGCTCACCCCCTGCTGCCTGCCTGACTTTATTCCTTCTATTCAGAATGATAGGAAGTGTCAGTCCTGGGATATCCGTGTTGTAAATAAAATACAGCTTGCTTTTTTCATTACTGCTATTACTGTGTGTGTGTGTGTGTGTGTGTGTGTGTGTGTGTGTGTGTGTTCAGCTTTCTGGTCTCTCTCCCATAGTCAGTCATCTGGCGTAGCGGAGATAGCAACAAAGAGAAATCCCATCCGTTGCAACCGATTGCTTCGTGGTTATTTGGTGTTTAGTTGAGGTGTGGGGACCACCAGCCTTTCATTGCAACAGAGATGGAGAAAAAGATGTTATAATTGTGTGACTGTAGAATGGTTGGAGTCGGAAGGGACCCCCAAAGGCATCTGTTCCCACTGCCTGCAGTGCTCAGGGACACCCACAGCTCCATCAGTGCTCACAGCCCCATCCCCTGACCGTGGGTATCCCCAGGTCCAGGCCCTGAATGGAAAAGGAAGGTAAAAGATGAGCTTGGGTTTGATATAAAGATCAGCTCTCTGTAGCAGCATGTATTTCTCTGCCTTTCCTATGGAGCGGTTGGCTGTGACATCTGCATGGCTATACATAACACACGTGAGAGTGTGCATAGGTAGTTATAGATGTGCCTTATGAACTGTGTGTTAAATCATTCACAGCAGTATGAATTATAGATAATGCCATGGCCTAAAGCAGGGATGGGGCCATGCAGAGGTGGGCAGAGCTGTGCTAAAACCAGGGGGCTCCAGCTCCTCACTGCTGCTTTAACTCTCATTCACCTTTCTTTCTGTCTGCATCACTGACCTGCTCTCACATTTCTCCCTTTCCCAACCTGATGGGACACATTGCTCGTGTAAGCTTTGCTCTGTAATTCCACAGCTCCCCTTTCTGGCCGAGGACTGAATAAAAGGGATTTGCTTGCTTGATCTGAAAGCTGAGCTGGTCCTGGAAAAGTCATATAATTGGGATGCCTGCAGTCCCAAACTCTCCTGCCTTGTGTATTGGGTGTGACTTAGCAGCTAAGCTGGCAAAAACAGGACTTGCTGATCTCTCTGAACCCTCTTTGAGCCATTTCCCTTCACTTAGAATCCATTTATCCACCAGGACTTCAGCAAATTGAAATGCTTGTAACAAATGCATCCCCCAAGTGACTTCCTAAAGACTGCGTGGCTGGGATGGCTCTGCCCTGCCCTTAGGAGCACTGCTCAGGCCCCCATGGAGCAGACTGTCTGTGCCACCCTATTTTCCATGTCCTAATGTCTCATTTATAGCTTAAGCTCTTATTCTCTTAGTGAGATGCCCAGGGGAAACGCACTCCTGGGGGTTTGCTTCTGATGCTGCGAGCAAAGTGATTTTGCAGCAGTGCTGAGAGCCACAGCTCTGAGCAGCGATGCCCCAAAGCTTTGCAAATAACCCATGTGCCTCCTGGTGTTGCTTTCTTCACCTTTTCTGAACTAGAACGAACATTGCTGCTCTGGCAAGGAAGGTTGAACGCGTTACTTATAAGGCGTGTCGGGATCGCCGCCGCCGTGATTTATTGCACCGATGGAATTGATGCATATTTGCAAGCAAGCTAAATTTAGCTGCTGACCTAAGTTGCACAGATGGAGTCTGGAAACAAGGGGCTGTTTCCGTATAAAGGCTGTGAGACAGACCAGGCAGCAACTTGTGCATCCTTATAGCAGAGGGCAAGATAGGTGAGATGGATTCAGGTGCTTCTGTATTAATCCTGAGGGGTTCTGTTTCCCTGTAAAACTGAATGACTGGGAGTGGTAGAGCTTCTGAAACAGAGGGCCAAAGTTTGTTGTCGGATCCCTTTACAGCTGCAAGAATTTGATAATTGGATCTTTTCCTTTAGAAAACGTTGAATTTGTGACATATTTTGACAAGCTGTCGGGCTCGGCTGTAATTTCTGTGCTGCTTGTTAGTGATTGCATTCAGCTGAAGTGATGAAGATTAGTGTTTACAGAGGAACCAGAGTGTCTGTAGAACCTTGGCCATCCTCTTCCATTGCTGAAGGTTTCAGCTTGAAACCCATTCAATGACTGTGGGTGTCTGCAGGGATGGGGCACCTCCACCTCTCTGTGCACCCTGTGCCTCACTGCCCTCAATGTGAACAACTTCTTCCTTATATCCAACCTAAATCTCCCCTCTTTTAGTTTCATAGATGCCAGCACCTCGCTTGGTTTCTCTTCTAAGCTGTGTGTAGTGTTGGGTACTTCCACCTTGCCTGCGATCCGAGTAATGATTAAAACACCACATCCTGAGCTAAAAGCATCTATATGCATGCAAGATCATCTAATTATCAGTGCCATTATCCCTTTGCATTAATAGCTTCAATCAGCTTTTACCCCAGAAGCCCAATAGGCATAGCACAGTGATGGCAGCGGGACCAACGCTGTCACTGACTCACTCAATGACCTTCACTGAGTCACGTACCTGGATGGAAAACATGAATCACCATCCAAACCCATTAAACTGCAGGTTACCTACAGGTCTGCCCCCTGTAGGGCTGCCACGGTGCTTTAGTTTTCCTCTTTTTGAACCTATCTTTGGAGGGATGGGGAGGAAGAAGTGCATTTCATGTTAACTGCTGCCCAATGGTGCTGGCTGGGATGCAGCTCTCATCTCGAGGTGTGTTGTTTTGTCCCTGAGGTGTTGCTGGTTGGATGTTTGACTTGTATAGAAGCTCAGCCATTTAATGGCTGTATTTGTAGCTGTGGCATAGGGTGCTTCCTCCATTAAGACACACACAGCTCGTAGGCTTTCAGCAGACCCTGCACATGGGAATAGGAGGCTCTCATCAACCCACAGCCTTGCTCTGCAGCACACAGAGAGGAAGCCATGGGTGTGCTGCTCCTTTCCACATCCGGGCCCCTTTAACCGCATGCAAACAGATTCACCAATATTGGCTGAAACACACAAGGAAACCGTACAGCCTCAAGTTTTGGCCATGTATGGTAAACATGGTCCCCATAGGAGCAGGGCTGTGGGCAGCCCCACACCAACCAGCCCTATAGGTCTCCATTTCCAGCTCCCACCTGTGGTTTCACAGCAGCTGGGTGAGCATTGATGAGCTTATATGAGCCTATATGACCCAATGGGGCGATGGCTGCTTTCACTGTGTTATTATTGGGGCTGTTTGGTGCTTTTGGTGATAGCAGAGCAGCCTGGGGGCTGTGAGGAGCTGCTGGCTGTGGGGAGCCCCATAGAAGCGCTGTGTGCACCTCTACCTACCATTTGCTCGTGTATTTTAGGTTAAAGGCTTAATATTATCATATTATCACCACATTGAGGAGCTGTGAGTGACAGGGAGGGCTGGCCATGAGGCCTGTAGGGGCTGTTGTGGGCACTGCCCTGTGGGGAGGCTGGGCATTGATAGAAGGGACCTGAGGAGAGCAGTATTGCTTGGCCCACCATTGCACCAGGCCCAGACCCTCACACACGACTCCCCTCACAGCCCCGCGCCTTTTATAAGCAGGGGGTGGGACAGACAGAGCGCGCGACCACGCGTGGAGGAAAACGCAGCTTCGCCATTGGTCAAGACTCTTGTCAGTCATCTCAGAAGAGGATGAGGGGCGTGGCTACGCTACCAGTGGGCGTGGCCAAGAGAGGGCGGAGCGTGCTCCCGCTGCGCCGCGCTCAGTCGGGCGGTGGCGGCGGCGGAGGCGGCAGCGGCGGAGGGGGGATCCGCCGTGCTGAGGAGCGGACGAGGGGAGGCGGCTGAAGGATCGCGGTGCGCGGGGTACAGCGTGTGGGTGTATTGCGGTACAACGTGTGGGTTCACCCGGTCGGGGTGGAGGTGGGCAGGCCGTGCTCACGGTGCGGGCGGTAGGGCCGGGCCCAGCGAGGCGGTGAGGGCAGGCGGGGCCGCCCATAGGGAGCAGCCGGCGGCCGCAGGGGATGCTCGGGCGGGGCCGCTGCTTTATGGGCCGCTCCTTTATGGGCCCTGCCCTTGGAGGCGGCTGTCAGCGGCCGGGCCCTGCGGGGGAAGCGCTGTGTGAGCGCTGGGGGTGGGTGAGAACCGCGGTTTGTCGCTATCTCCTCCTTATTAGGTAGCGAAACCATCCGGCACCGCCGCGGTTCCGGTATCCGGGGTTAGCACTGCCATGCTGGGCTGTGCTATGGGTATTGCTGGTATTGCCCGGCTCCATCCAGCCGCCCTTTGTCCGATGCTGGCTGCCCTGTGTGCTGCTGCCCCGCTTTGTTGTTGTGCACAACGAGAGCCGGAACGCTGCTTGTTCATCGTGCCGTGCATCCACATCCCTCTGCTCTGCCTTCACCCGCACAATGTGCTGCAGGAGCTTTCACACCGCTGCCTTTTTGTGTTTTGGTTTTGTTTTCCTCCCGTTTATCTAGAAACAAAAAGTCCCGACTGATTGATGCAGTTCTATTGTGGAGGGTGAGTGCTGTATTTGCAGGCTGTGTGTTGGAGCATGCCCATTCAGCCCATTCATGCAGCTGTGCTGTGGATTAGACCCAGCGAGAAGGATGGCAGCGATGTGGAGGAGTGACATTTGCAATGCAGCACTCTGCAGCGTGCTTTGCACTCGGCCGGTAGCAGCTCTGCTTTCAGCTCAAGCCAGGTTCATACTTACATATTACAGGCTCATAATTGCACACCATATTGCTCGCTTCCCCTTTATAAGCACGCAGGGCTGGATTCGACCCCATTGAATCATCCCTTGCTCCGGGAGAAGAGCAGATTCCTGTGCACTCATCGGCACCGTGTTGCAGCTGATGGTTGTGTTTGATGCAAAGCAAAGCGTGCATGCAAAGGCAGCGGTTGTAGTGCTGTTCTATTGGGGTTCTATGGGTCCCTATGTGTCCCTATGGGGTTCTATGGGTCCCTATGTGTACCTATGGGTCCCTATGTGTACCTGTGGGCCTCTATGGGTCCCTATGTGTCCCTATGGGCCTCTATGGGTCCCTATGTGTCCCTATGGGTCTCTATGGGTCCCTATGTGTCCTATAGGCTTCTATGGGTCCCTATGTTGTGATGAAGTGGGTATGTGTTTGGCAGTAGTTTTGCAGCGGTCACTTGTAGCCTTGCTTTAATCAGCACGCTGTGTCTCTTTTAATGTGCTCTGTTGGCATGGCAGTGTCTTCTAGCGAGCTGCCTTTCAAACATCATCGCGTTTTTCGAGTTAAACCTTCGTGCTTATTGCATCTGTCACTTCTGGGATGCGCTCCAAGCGAAAGGCAGATTCAGTGTAATGGCAATGGGATGGAATGCACAGAAGGGTAAAATATCAGCCTCCTTCAGAGATATGGCTGTGGGCTGGGAGAGGTCTGTGCTCGGTGACCGCTCCGTGCATCACAACTGAACTTTAATGGCAGGGACTTTAATGACGGTGTCATAAACATGGCTCATTACAGCACACAGTTCCGTGTTGGTAGTAGGAGAATTGATGTTGATGGTTTTTAATTTGATTATTGATTCCCGGGGAATAGAATTAGCTCGGATGGCAGCTTCCTAGTTGGAAGATGTGAGCAAAACACTTCCTGGCCTGGGTTTTCGCCTCGGTGAGGTCATCACTGCACCACTCCCAGGGCCAGGAATGTCCTTTTCTGTGAGCTTGCAGGCATATTTTCTCTTTGCTTTTAAAGCACGCTTTGGGTTTGTTTTGCTTTTTGTTTTCCTGAGGGCTTTGGTGATAATCTCAGCCCTCTCGTAAAGGATGCGTTGGAACAGAAGTCGCTGAGGATTTGAAACGCCCCAGTTTCGGCATTACAGGGCACAGGCACAAGGATTCCATGGCTGTGCTCTCCTTTATTTGCTCTCCCTGCAGCCTCCCCCACCTGGAACTATGGGTCTGAATGTCTTTGGGCCGAGGGCTGTGTCTTAGGGCAGGTGGGTCTGAGTGCTGACTGTTCCGTATGTGTACATGGAGGTAGGGTTGGCTTTCTGCTCTCTCTGATTCTCTCAGTCTGTTTTTCCCATCCGAGTAATAGCACAAGAAATGGGTTCTTTGATTTCTTCTGAGGTCTGGCTGCTCAGCTGGCGGCTTCACATCGCTTCAGGGTGATGCTGGGGTGGGCTCACCCGGTGTGAAGGGCTCTGCTCTGCAATAGGCATCATGAAATCCTTCCTGGTTGCAGCGTCGTGGCATTCATTGTGCTGTAAATGAGCCTCGTAGTCTTATGTAGTGAATGAAAAATGGTCAGAAGGAGCAGCAGGATATTGCTGGAGGTAGTGATTGGGCATGAAATGGAAGGTGACTGTTTAGGTGCTTGTTCAAATAGCTGATTTTTCTTTACGCTTCTGCCATGCAATCCTTCATGCTAATAAGGCAGCTGTCATCTCTTAACAGCACTCATCCTTCTAAGAGGTCACCGAGTGCTCCTGAATTGGGGCTGACCTGTGATGGAGCACCATAACAGCTCTGAAATCCAGCTCTGCAGGGCAGGAGCTAACAAGGAACTCACCAGAAAGCAGGAAAATGGTGTTTGTACCTGGAGGGGGTGAGGAAACCATCAGCTCTGTCAGAGCCTGCCTGGTGCCCTGCGATAGAACAGGGTCTCCCTGCTTCAGAGGTGACAAAACACAACGTTGTTTATGGCTTAGATACCGAGGATTGTCTGCATAGGAGAAAGGATGATTCTGCAGCATTATCGCTTTGTTTCTTCATCGGTGTTGCTTTCTCTCTCTCTCTTTTTTTGCTGATAACAAGCAATAGATGATGGGTTTCTCACTATCAGCTTGTGGTGGCTGTGCTGAGGTCTGGGCTCATAGGGGGAAGCCGGAGATGGTTGGCTCAGTTACAGCGCTGCCGTTTGGCACCGAGCTGGGCCTCCTGATCCGTCTTAATTGGGTTTCCCTTGGTTTCCATTTTAATAATGTGATTTGGAAAAGCAATGGGAATAACATTAGAGTGGTGGGACGTGACTTAAAGTGATTACGTCGAGCCTGATGCGGTCGGTGTGCCATGATGCTCTAGCAACTCTTCTCTACAGCTTCAACCATTTGTGTTGAAGTCAATTCTCTTTTGGAAGGTTCTTGTTTGGCTTTTCTCTTCCCATAGCTCTCCAGATTAGATGTGAATTGTCCCTAAATCTTGGCTGGCCGGAGCATCTTTGCATACATTCCATGTGTGCCCCGGTGCTGTGTTCCACCTGCAGCTCCAGGATCTGGGATTTTGGGTCGTCCGAGTGCTCTGCAATATGGGAACTCGGTCCCTGTTCTGCATGTAGTTTCCATAGTGACTGTGCTCTCCAGTCCCTGGGAAGCTCTTGTTTATCTCACGTAAATGCATCAAGTGCCACCTTGTAAATGGTGCATCTGGCAGGATTCTCTTTCTGTGCGGATCTGGCAGGGATTTGACATCCAACGGTCCTGGAAAAAATGTGGATGTTGGGTGTGTGTCAGGCACGGTCAGCCAGACTGATAATGGAGATAATTAGCACCACCAGGGATTAGCAGGGCAATAAGGAAGGCAGGCTGGAGTGATCACTCTGCCCCCCAGAAGCTGGCTGGTTGTTGAGCACAGAGATGGCCATGGGCACACATGGAAAGGGCAGCAGTGCTGGTGTCTCAAAGGTACTTTTGGAAATGGGTTTTTCCATGCACTCAGTCCTCTCACAGTCAGTCAGTGCACGCTGGTATCCTGAACACAAAGTGGTTTGGGGTGTACACTTGGTGCTGGGTTGTGGTTTTCATTGCACCGAGGCCAGGCAGAGTTGCAAATGTTTCTTGAGTGGGAAATGGGAGGTCATGCATCCTGCTGGGCTCCTCAGGTATAGGAGGAGCTATACCCATCCTCTGCTGTTTGTACCATCAATGTATGCACATAGATGGCCATTTGCACCCTGAGCTGCTCAGCTGATTTCATACCGTGTGACTGATGGAAGCACCGCAGTGAAGAATGGAGTCAGTGGCCACAAAGCTGCCTTGTTCAGAATAGGAGGAGAATTAATTGAATTATTTCTCTTTTTTTTTGAGTTTTCAATGGTCCTGGGGTGGGGGGGGGGGGGGGGGAGGGAGGAGATCTACTGAAGTTGGTTTGCAAGGCAGGAAGAATCACAGAATCACAGAATGACCCGGGTTGGAAGGGACCTCAAGGATCATGTAGTTCCAACCCCCTGCCTGGCAGGGCCACCAAACATACACCTTTACTACATCAGGTTGCCCAGGGCCCCGTCCAACCTGGTCTTGAACACCTCCAAGGACGGGGCATCCACAACCTCACTGGGCAGCCTGTTCCAGGACCTAACCACCCTTCTAGTAAAGAAATGGGAAGCCAGCTCAGATAGATGCCAGCTGTCAGACGTACCCCTGCCTTGGTGCAGCATGGCGTGGAGGCACAGCTGTCCCTTGCTCTGAGCTGCATGTTGTGCCTTCAGCATCTCTTCTCCCAGCCCCAGCCACTTCTGGAGCGATTCATTCGGGTTCTGTACAGCCTCTCCCAGTGCTGTGCAGCCCGGATTCAGCCTCCTGTTACACCATGCTTTGGATGCCTGTGTGTTATCTGTGAGCTCCTCGCTTCACTCCCTGATGTTTCTCCGGGGGCAGAGGTTATCTCTCAGTTCCTTTTATGTAGTGCTTGCCACATTGGTCTACAAGGGGAGCTCTGAGGCACTACGAAGGATCACACGAAAACCAGCTGGGGCTTATCTCGATGTGATGCTGCATCTTGTTTTGGCTGTTCCCCCTGCAGTGCTGTAAATGCCACAGGAGCTCTGTCGGGGGGTTGAAAGCTGAGGCTGTTGAGACAGCAGGTAGGTAAAGCTTAAAGGTCACCAGGGGCTGTGATTCCTGCCTTACCTGAGGCCAGGCTGTGTCCATGTCACTGCTGCCTGTGCTGGGCATTAGGTCCATGAGCAGAGCAGCTGTAGGACGGAGATGCTTAAGCTGATCTATTGGTGAAAGCAAACATTGAAGTGGCTGTAGTTGATACCATGGGATGGGGATCTAAAATGGAGTTGGCAGATTGACCTTCTCATTCTTTACAGCTAAGTGGGGGTCAGCCTCTTCTCCCAGGTAACAGGAGGTGATGGCCTCAAGTAGAACCAGGGCAGGTTCATGTTGGTTAATAGGAACAATTTCTGCTCTAAAGGAGTGGCCAGGCACTGGCACAGGCTGCCTATGGAAGTGTTGGGGTCAGAGTTTATGGGGGTGTTCAAGAAACATGGAGATGTGGCACTGAGGTTCACAACTACTGGGCATGGAGGGTGTAATGGGGTTGGACTAGATGATCTTGGTGGTCTTTTCCAATGATAATGATGCTATGATCTAGCCCAATCCTGATTTCTAGCTACTCGTTATGGAAACGGGGCAGGACGACATTGATGCTCGCTGAATTACAGGCTGCTTGGCCAGAGCTGCTGGCAGGACAACGAATGGAAATCTGGAGAAGGACAAGCCAGTTCCAACTGTGGGAAGTGAGATTCATTCTGCGGCTTATTTGTCCAGCATTAAAACCTGAAACGAGTTCACGTTTGTTCAGCCTGAACCTTCTGTGTCTCCTCTGCTGAGGATACTGCTTTGCCTTTGACAGTTATCATAGATTGGCTTGTGTTGGAAGGGACCTCCAAGATCATCTGGTTCAATAGCTGGGCAGTTAGCAGAGCTCGGTCAGTCTGAGTCACACTTGGCAGCTCCTGTCCTGGCTGTGCTGACGTTTCTGCTTTATTTCGAAGTGGGGAGGAATTTGCATCCCAGCTGCTTTCGTGTTTATAGCCAAACGCTTTCTGTGGGTCTGGGTTTCCTTGTGGGGCTCAGGTTGAGGCGCTGTGGGATGCTTGGGGAGCACATCAGCCATGAGATGGGTTTTCTTCAAAGCATCTCCATTGTTTGTAATTCTGTGGTTCATATGGGCACTGTGTCGTGTTGGAGTTTAGGAGGAACAGAAAACAGTTCATCAAATCCTTCTATAAGCAAGGAGAAGCAGCATAATATTTCCAGTAATATCTTAAGGCTACTGAGGTTACCTTAGAAAACACCGTGTTAATCAAATTACCTTCACGACTGCTCTTTTTCTTGTGTGGAATGGGGAATCCTGCACTTGTTACTCTTCATGTTGGGCTCCCAGCACCTGGGTGCTGCTTCTGTTTGGCTTCCAGCTTAGGTTGCTCACTGAAGATGATGCATTCCTGCATCGGGAGCTGTTTTGGGTCCTGTGGATACTGCAGGAGAAAATACAGTCCTTTCTTGCTGGTAGGGCTTGGTTGTGCTAGAGGAAAGCACTTGTGCCTTGGCTGATTAGTTGGGAATGGTGGGATGTGGTGGGCTTCTGCTGGGTTATGAGACCAATGGTTTGGTAAGAAATTAATGAAGCTCTGGTGGGGAAGAGCCACCATCCTTAACTGCTCCTATGCCTTTCACCCAAAGCTCATCTCCCAGGTTAAAATGAGGGAGAAGAAAAGTCTTGTGGTACATCAGGAATACGAATGATCACAGAAGAAGCTTCATGTAACCTTCAAGAGAGCGGAAGAATTCAGCAAATCGGAGTAGCAGCCTCGAACAGATTGGTACTTCCCTGTTAGCTCTGCTGCACTGATAGGAGAACTAGGTCAGCTGTATGGAGCAAGCGTTTTATCTGCATACTTCTCTTAACAGGGATCCTGGAGCTTGGCTGTTGGAACAGGCTGGCTGACTTGCAGCTCTACACGGGGGCTGTGCTCTCTGTCTCATGTTTTCCTCGGGGTCAGAGCATGGTCTGAAGCTCTGTTTGTTGCTCTCTGCTTTGTGGGTTATGCTGCTCTTGCTGTTGAGGTGATGGCAGGGGTGTAAGTAGCACCTTCCATCACTCTGGTGTGATGTCTCTGGCTGAAATTCATAGGGCTGTTGTTCGCAGCACTGGAAGTGTATTGCTGTCAATAGGCAGTAGATGTTGTACAGTGTGTAAGGAAGCAATCTCTGGTGTTTAATCCAGTGGAGAAAGTGGAGGAGAAGGAAGGCTTTAGCAAGAGAGCATGGAGGCTCCTGTTGGGATAGGGCAGCAGGAGAGCACCCATTGCAAATGACAGTAAGTGATGTCATGTTAGGCAATGAAGGTTAAAGCTACAAAACAATGTGAGTAATAAGGTTGTGCACCCAAGAAGACGAAGGTTTCCAGGTATGCAATTCAAGTGGAAATATCCACTGCATCCCTGTGTGCTCTTGTGAGGAGCATCAGCCCCAGCAATATGGATGAGTACACAGGGCAACCTCTTCAGAATGAGGCCGTGCATCCCAACAGTGTGTGTGAGATGGGAGCGTTGGTGCAGCTCTGAAAAACAATCAGATCAAGTATTTCACAGGTTAGAACTCACACCTTGCACTTGGGCCAGGTCTGCAATTCCAGCTTATTTCAAGTTTGGGTTGCGTTACGTTTTTAAGCGTGCTGTGCTCTCCAGTTGAGATATAATCAAATTCCCTGGTAGTTTGTGGCTTAGGTTCCCATCCCAAAATAGAATCTTGCCAGTGGTATAACAGCTGGAAAGTTCGGCATTGAGTTCAGATTGCAGCTTTTTGTCTTTAAAAACGAAGTGAAATCAGATGGCAGAGTCTTGCTCAACCTAGACTAAAGTAACCAAAGACTGAAAATAATCTGTGCGCAAATACGATGTATTTTGGGACTGCGACCATCTGTAGTAGTGTACACCCTGGGTTTAAATAGCTCTGAACATCTGAAAACAAAAGCTCCGTCGGCATTGGGCTCAGGATGAATTGATTTGAAGTGGTGCACCGTAGAGGTGATAGTGTGAAGTTGAACAGGGTAGGACTGAGTCAAGCAGTTCCCTTTTCTACCAGAGCTTTCATGCAGTGTGGTAGGGAGAGCTGCAGTTCTTGTGCTCATGTAATTTCTTACTTCATTTTTTCCCCCCTCTGCTTCACCCTGCCTACAGATCTCAATACTTAACATCATGAGACTGTGCCCATTGATTGGCTCTGGAAGGGAGATAAGCTTCTGCAGCCTTGCTGTGCTTGCCTGGGTGACCCCTTCAGGTTGGCATCCTGCTTTGGGCTTAGTGATCCATGCACTTAAAATGATCTGGCAAGCTTTTGCTGCATGTTTCCTCTGAGATGCTCTTAAGGTGCTGTCCTGTGCACTATGGTAAGGCTGTGAAGCATATGTCTGCAGGCAGATGTGTGTTTGCACTGCACTCAGTGCACACGCGTGGCATGCTGAGGTTGCACAACTCAGCTCTCCAAGATGAAGAAATGCTGGTGTGCAGTGATTAGGAAATACCTGGGCAGTGCTCAGCTGCTCCCTTCCTCATGTGTGTAGGGATGGAGCAGCCACACAGCCACCATCCCTTTGCTGGGGGGGGAATCATAGAGAGATGGAATCATGGCAGGGATGCAAGGGACTCTCTATGTCAGTGACAAGGCAGGTGTCCCCTCATAGAGGGCATTGATAGTGATTTGCTCTGGTGATGTTACCTACAGTGCCTTGGTCTTTCTCCTTATCTGCTCTGCATTTGTTGATTGTTATCTGAGACTGAATTGATTTCAGAGCCGCATGGAATCCCTTCAATAAAGCTGGTGCTGAACGGAGTTTGGGGCTTACCATAAACAGATGCAACTCTTGCTTATCTTCAAGTTTCCCATTTAAGGGAAAGCCCTGTTCCTTTCCATCCCCAAAAGAAGCAGCGTTTTATAAGGAAAGAGCCATTCTCCCAGTCTGGTTGCTTTGTACCCCCCTCCTTTAGCCGTAGCCTCCGGCTGGCTGGGCCTGAAACCAGCCCTTTCTTTCAAATGTCGCCCTTTCCAGAATGGATCACACAATCACATGAGCTGAGCAGGATTTTGCCATTAGTGGGGGGTTTTCCTGTAAGTGTTCCCTAGCAGGATGCGTTTCCTCTTGCATAAACAGCCTAAAAAACCCTCCGAAGCCACAGAAAAATCCATCTGTTGGCTTCTGTAGACAGATAAATCCTTTATAAACAGGAAAACGGGCAAACCCATGGTAACTCTCGTGACACATCGTGATGGGAGATCAGAAAGAAACGGGATGAAAAGTATCACTGTGTGCAAGTATGGCTGATGGCATTCTGCATTTCTGAGATCCTTTATAAAGGCTGGAACAAAGGCCGGAGCCTGAACCATATGGCAGTGGGAGACGGAGCTTGAATGCGAGGTAAAATTCAGCTGGATGTCACTTGACATTCAAGGAAGGAAAGACTGAAAGCGGAAGGTTCTTTGCTGTGCCCTGCACAGGACGTGCAAGATGTCGGTGCCTCCGAGCGGGTCCAGGAGATGAGTTGAGGCACAGAGCTGTCAGCACTTCTATTGTCGCTGTCTTTGCAGGGCGTCGAGCGCTTCTGTTCTCGTTTTGCTGAGGGCTGGAACTCTGGCAAGATTCAAACTCCTTTCAGCTCGTAGCAGCGAGGCTTTAAATCCTCTAAAGTTGTACTTTACCAAAGAGGGGGGGAGGAAAAAAAAAGCATTTCCTGTCGAGCAAGTGTATGGAGATGGTTCCAGCTCCTCAGCTCAGATTTAGCGGCGGCGACCACAATCTAATTGTCCTTCTCCTTTTGAATGCTTAATGCTGAGTGTGCTGCCCAAGCCCGGCCCTGTTTGGCTGTGGATGTGCTCTGGCTACCAGAAGCCTCGTGGGGTTTTGTAGATGATGAAGGCTGCATCTCTATTTTCCAGACATCAGATAGGCAGAAATGTTGGCATTTCATTGTGTGATCCAGCGAGTGAGCGGGCTGAGTGCTGCCCTGCCTTCAGCCCACCTCTGATGATGACCAGGAGGACCAGCCCAGTTTCCACATTAGGTTTATAGAACCTCTTTAATTGGAAGGGATCCTTAAAGATCATCTAATCTAACTCCACCGCAGTGCACAGGGACACCCACAGCTCCATCAGGTGCTCACAACCCCATCCCCTGACACTGAGTGTCCCCAGGGATGGAGCTTCCAAATCCTGCTCATTGTGTGGGTGGTCAAGGAGTGATCCTTCACACTTCAGTGCTGAGAGACAAATTAGGATCCTATAAACACACTTAGCATTTTCACAAGGCGCTGGTATAGGGAGAAGATGACTCTTCTTAGTGCTCAGGATTGAGCTAACCCCGTGTTGTTTTCCACCTGCCCACTTTCTGTTCTGTGCAGGAAGATCCGTACTTGCTTCTCTTTATAGCCAGAGCCTGCACATTTATTTCTTTTCTCCCCCCCACTTCTCTTTGGAGAGCAGCCAGATCAAAATGGCTGTGATCCAAAGCCAAGAATCAGTCCCTTTGCTATGGAAATGAGGACTCTGGAGGCTGTTCGCCATGTGTTCATCATGGAGAGCTCCTGCTAAGAATGATGAGCTGTAGGTGGGGGGGAAGAGGGCAGCGAAGGTGTGCTCGAACAAATGGGTTTGGAACAAATAGGGGTGTTTTGAGATACGTCTGGCTCTCTGTGCTTTTAAATGTCGGTTGTGGAAAGCAAGAAATCGACCCCCATCAAATGGTAAAAAATCTGGCAAATGGTAAAAAATGAGGAAAATAGAATAGTAGGATTTTATCACTGGAGAAAATAGAATGTTTGCAAGGGATTTTCTTATGGTGTTCAGGTATTGATGAAATGGGGTTATAATTATCCAAGCTATACAAACAATCCCTCTTATTAACTACCCTATCTGTGTTCTCAGCATTGAAGCAGACCAGTCACAAAGCCCCTGCATGTGCCATGTGTTGACAGCGGGCAGTTTGCTTTACTACCATCAATGGGATGAGAACAGGCTGCATTCACACCAGGGAACCAGTGTGACCAGCAAGGCAATGTGTGGCTGTTAGTGGGGATGGGGACAGCACTGGGAGCCATCACTGGACCCAAAGCTCTGCGTCCCACTGCCGTGCAGCACTAATGGCTTGCTGGGAGCAGGCCCAGCCACTTTACATCTATGCAATAGATTAGCAAGTGGGTGTGGAGCTGTGTTTCTTGCATGCCACATCTCCGTCAGTCCTCAAGCAGCAGTTGGACGACACGTTTGTTTTCTTTCAGGCATCTTGAGCTGAAGTGCACTTGGGTCAGGCTTTGCTGAGGCCTGTTGAGAGCACAAAATGGCGCCGGTGGGCCGTGCTTCGTGCTCATATCTCTGCTGCTTGGTGGCTTCCCATTGCAATGTGCTGTCGCTGGGTGTGCCCAGCTCGGAGCAGCCCCGTGGTTTTAAGTGCAATGTGTGGCAGAACGTACATTGTGCAATTCCACTAACTGACAGAGGAAACCTAAGTTCATCTGCAACGTGACAGTAACCATTAATACGTTGCACGTCGCTTCGTTTCATCTGAGAATCTCAAATCGTTCACAATGTTTTATGTTTAAAAATTACAACTGCTTTTTTGTTTTTCTCTTTTCTATAAGCTACAATGGCACAGGGTGCACAGAGAGGTGGAGGTGCCCCATCCCTGCAGACACCCACGGTCAGGGGATGGTGCTGTGAGCACTGATGGAGCTGTGGGTGTCCCTGAGCACTGCAGGCAGTGGGAACAGATGGACTTTGGGGGTCCCTTCCAACTCCAACCCTTCTACAACTCTGTGATAACAAACTGGTGTTTGTGGCAGCTTCCAAATGATGCGATTCATTTGAGAGATTGAATGGGCCATCGTTTCTGTACCATGCCCTGAGCAGAACCTTGTGATGGCATCAGCCTGGGTCTGCAGGGAGAAGCTTTGCAAAGCACAGTGGCTTTCCCAGCACTGCTTCCACATGGGGAGGTTCTGAGAAGCAAGGAAGAACATGGATGCTTGCTTCCAGGGCTGGGATTCACACTTGGTCCCATACCTGAGTCTTCATCCAGCACTGGAATTTTCCATGCTGGTCAGTTTCCCTCTATTTTAACTCAAACCTTCTTGAAAATCCTTTTCTCAAGAGAAGTGCTACAGACACGCTAAGTTAATTTGAGTCATTAGGTTGTTTCCATTACTCCTTTCTGCCTAGGAAACTTAATTTTATTATTTTTTTAGTGAGATTTTGGAGTGAGAAGAAAGAAGTGGAAGCTGGCTGACATGTGGAACCACTTCACAGGAACACCGGATTTTGAGAGCTTGCGTTTTTATTTACATCTTCTGGACCCTGTCTGACTTGAAAGTAAACAAGTTCAATCCAAGCCCAGATTTCTCCCTGAAAATATGCGGAGACTTGTCTAAAAACTGCTTTTAGGATTAGGGACTTCCTTTGCTGTAGAATGAGCGTCTGCGATGGCAATGCTGACACTTAACCAGCGAGCTCCTGCTGCAAAACACCCCTTGAACGTGCGGTTTGGTTGTGTCAGGGATGAGGCAACCTGTGCTGTTTGTTAAGTGTAAAGCAGCTTGAGAACTTAGCAGGTCTACAGGAAGCTTCCTGTGAATGCAGCAGTGTGTGAAGCTGCATTGTGTAGCGCCGGTGCCGGGTGACAGCGAGGTGACAAGCCCTTGACTTGCCCTCTAACAAGCAGCACATCCTTGCACGTTGCTAACCACCTTCTGCTATTCCTTTTCTCTACAGACACGATGAGGCGAGTGGTACGACAGAGCAAATTCCGGCATGTGTTTGGCCAGGCAGTGAAGAACGACCAGTGCTACGATGACATCCGCGTCTCCCGCGTCACCTGGGACAGCTCCTTCTGTGCTGTCAACCCCAGGTTCGTTGCAATCATCGTGGATGCGAGCGGCGGCGGGGCCTTCCTGGTGCTGCCTTTGCATAAGGTAAGTGCTGCTGGGTTTCTCACTTTTAACATGCTCAGCCTTCCCTTGACACTTCAGTGCCTGTGAAGTCTCTGCTGTGTTGTGACAAACGTTGCTCGGTTGTGCTGTGTAAGAACACATGTAATGCTGCTGGAGTCAGGACGCTTCCTGTGCGTTAAATGCAGTAAATAAGTAGTTTGGCTTGACTGATCTAAAACAAATCTTTATGTCAGAGGTTTCTGAGTTGAACTCGTGCTCCTCTTAAAGCCTCTCCATTTGTGCTAGCTGCAGACAGGCTTTTCTGCCATCAGGATTTGGCTCCATGAGCTTTGAGAGTTGCTAAATTCAGGAATGCTCCCTTCAGACCGGGATGGAGTGTGTGGCACAGCTGGATGCTGCTCCATGCAGCACATATGCACAGCCCTTGTGACCATGGTGCTGCTGGTCTGGCTGCTGCTTGTCCTGTCATTACACTTCTGTTGTATGGTGTGAGACAACAGCTCCAGGGCCATCACAGCACTCTTGCAGCTCACCCAGCCTGTGTGGCTGTGTCTGGGCCCTGATGCTGCAGCCAGGTCTTGCTAGTCCTTAGTACCTGACACAGAGAGAAGCATTACTTCACCTGAGCCTGTCCCTTGCATTCTCTGTGCCAAATGCTGCTCAGTCTCCAGAAATAATCCCACAGTGAGGCTGTATGTACAATTTACTTCCCTTTCCTTTGAATATTTTTGTAGCTCCTCAGGCCTATGCTTTGTAAAGCACACAGAAAGGATGGGTTGCTGCCCACCAGCTACAAGAATGGCTGCATCAAATAGCTGGAGGAGGCTGTATAGATTGGCATGGAAATCTCCCTGCCAGTCTCATAATGTTATGGTATAAAAGCGAACAGAAGAGCAGGAGCAGCATCTCAGACTGAAAGAAATTCTATAAATTCGTTCTGCCCCCAGGTATCACGTGGAAAAACCACAGTGCATCTTTCATCCTTGCAGAGGAGAGTGCTGCTCTCCTCTCCCTTTTCTGATGTGCTGCTTTTTACCACAGTCAGATTACAAGAATGCTACCCTGCAAATCTTTTGACAGGCTCTTGGCCACCCCAATCCCTTCATGTGTTCGTAGTTAAAAAACAAAAGCAAGAAACATCAAACCTAAATGCATTACTTCATCTGAGTAATTTCTTTCCACAGGAATTTTCTCTCCTTTGAAACTGTACAATATGTAAGAGGGATAACTTGATGGAGGTAGAAGGGAAATAAACGTCCTTAGGAATGATAGGGGATCGTATTGAGAACGTTTCTTGCTCCCCTCAATTCTGCATGTTTGATGCTTCTAAAATCGCACGCCTGGCTTCATTTATGCATTTAGTGTAAATTCTTGCCATGTTAGATAGAGTCAGTAGTCCAATACGGATACAAACTGATTCTAGTACAAACTTAGAGCTGCAGCATTTGGATGGTGTTGCTTTACAGAAGCAGTTAGATTTGGGTTCGTAACCCTTTAGATAAATGGTTCTTTCCAACAGAGAAGCACCAGATCAGGGAGCCTGCTCTGTGCTGTGCTCCAGCAGCTCCTGGTGTTTCCTTGTTCTTTCAAAACCTTCCTATTTCTTGTTTAAGATGGCATTTTGTACTCGTGTGAATAAGGAAAAAAGAAAAGCTACTATTCCTCCTTAGTAACGTTTTGTCTTTGTGACCCTCGTGCCTCTCTTAGCCGTACTCTTCAAATGTTCTGTCTGGTATCAGCCCTTTTTCTTACCTCTGTGTGCAGATCTGCCCTGTTATAAATAGCAGTGGTGGCCAGAAGTGAATACAGCGTTCTGATGGGGAGTGCATCACAGGAGCAGACGCGGCGAGTTCTCACTTCTGCCTTGCTAGCTCTAACGAAGCAAGCCAGCCCCCAGGCTCTTACATAGCTCTGCATTTTGCTCATCTCTTTAGCAGCTCTTTGCAGACATTCTGGGTTGTGCTGCCCTGGAGCTGCATGTCTTGCTCCTCCCCAAGCCTGGTGCCAGAGCACAGACCTGGGTTGGAAGCCCCTTGCTCAGTTGCTGTGGCATTGCATGCCTTGCAGCACTGCCCTGCCAGGACAGGCTCCTATTTTCCCCTTGCTATGTGTTATTATTTGGTAGGTTGTTTTTTTTATTTATATATATATATTTTCATTTATTCAGTGATTCCTCCTGCTATCCTTTGGTTTCACTTCTGTGTTCTCAGCCACATTCCAACCCTGTTTTCAAGTTCCCATATGACAAGGTTTGAGGCATGGCTGGTTGCTGAGGGCTGCTGCTCTTAAATCCCTCAGCCTGATGATTTCTTTTGCAGCACAGCACGCTGTGGGCCGTGCTCTATCACTTCCTGCGTTCCTCTTCTATTTCTGCCTCTGTAAGTGATGACACTCGCTCCTTCAGCTCCCTCAACATCTCCCCTCCCCCATTCTGACTTCTGATCGAGTCCATTTAGCACAGGTGTTTGAGTTCCCACAGCAAGGCGCTTGCTGTTATATCCTGGAGATGAAAGCAGTCACTTTTACACCTTGCCTTTGATACGCTTTTAACGTTTAACACCTGACGTAGCTCCAGCCTCAGGGAAATCAACCCCCTTCCACTTCCCGGGGCATCACTCTTACAGTCTGACCTCAGGGAGCTGTCAGCACGGCTATAGAGCTGCAGGAGCCCTGTGTAACACCGGGGCTCAGCACTTAACAACACCGGGGCTCAGCACTAAACCCCTCCTGGTCTCTCTGTGCTATACAGGCTCTGCCGGCTCCGGACCGCGCACGTGTCACTCCCCCGCCCTTTCCCGCGCCGCGCGCGCGCGTTCCCGCGCCCGCCACAGCGGCACTGCGGCAGCCGCGGCTTTTTGCCTTATATGGTCATGACAGCGCTCGGGACCGCCACGCTGATTGGCTGGGGAGGAGTCGCGGCGCGCCAAGTGCGAGCCGGTTAACCCTTGCGTGACCAGAACCGGGTTCGGTGCCGCCGGGCTGCTTTGTGCAACCGCCTTGTGAATGGGCCTGGAGGGATTCATCATATGGATGAGCCTTTAGACTTGCTGGGAATTGCTATTCCCGCGGGTCAGCTGCTCTGCAGGGAGAGCAGTAGATAAAGTGCTTGAATCCATATCCATTATGGAGCTCAGATAATGGGTTAATCAGCGTGAGCTGCAGGAAGAAGGTGGAACAGCAGCTTGCTGCAGGTTGTGTGTGATTGGCACCGAGCACAGCAGGACTGCAGAGCTGATCTGGGATCCTGCTCCCAGTCAATGCAATGGGTGCACAGGGAGGGTGCTGTACACCCATCCACACAAGCACGTTCTCCTTTGGAGCTTTGCTTCCTGCACACAGCAGCTCCATGGAGGTGGAAGCTGGGAGCTTCCTGATGTGCTGGGGAAAGCGGCTCACAAACACGGGGATGCTGGGGCTGTGCTATGGATGGGACTGGGGGTAATTCCCCCATCCCTTTGCAAAGTCTTTGCAGCTTGCAAAGAAGAAAATGCTGCTGCAGGGAGTTCTCAGTTGTGGTGGCAGAGCGTGAGCCGTTACATAAAGCCTCCAGAAGGGGAAGTGCTGCCTTGCTACCAAAGACCACAAAGGATGTTTTCCCCCCTAAGTTTCCATCCAATTCTCACACAGCCCCAAGCAGTGGTGAATGGTGAATGCTGAGTGGGGGAGATGAGAATTCAAGACTACTGTGCAACAGCTAGATTAAAAAAGCAAGATATCGCCAGTTTTCATTTATCACCATCAGCTTGTTTGCTGTGGATCATCAGGTTCTTGATGCATTAAGGAAGAGCAGGCAGGCAGGATGCTGAGGTGCAAGCACTGTTCCTTCCCTGCCTTGTGCTTAGGTAGAGCTCAGTGCAAGGTGAGGCTGCTGCAGCTCCTCGGGCCTTGTGCAATGCTAAGGGTGGAAGCTGTGCTCGGTGGCTGCAGGCAGGGATGGAAGGGATCATCTCTCTCATCATCTTCCATATTAGCTGTGGATGCTGTGATTGGGTTTAGTGGCTAATGGCTGTTTGTCATGGTCACGAGAGAGCAATGCACTTCCATTGCGTCCCGTATTATTTTCCCTAAGTGCCATGTGCCTGGCCAGCTGCAGCAAACAGAGGTGGAAGATGAGTGCCCAGAGTGCATCAAGCTTCACTCCATCTGATGTGCAGAACTGGAGATGGTCGCACAGCTCAGAGGACAGGTAGCGGTCAGTTTGTTTGCCAGGCTCGGTGCTTGCAACCTGATTTCTTTCTTCAGACTTCTGCAAAGTGAGGGTGGTGAAATCGCTGCTCCTTGTGCAACTCAATGCCACTTCCCTCTTGTTAGTGGTGAGCGTAGCCTGGCCTGGGGGAAGCAGCTGTTCCCAGTGATATTTTTACCATCATCTGGGGGCTGCTTCCTGCAGCCAGTCGCCCTTTTCTGGCATAGAAACAGCTGTGAGACGATCACATTAATTGGTAAAGCTGCCACTGGTAGGGATGGGTTTCCCGTGCTGCTTATCTGACCCCTCTGGATTTAATAACAGAGCTTTTTGTTCTCATCTATCAGTCCTTAAGGGCAGCCCACTCCTACCAAAGGACCTGACTCTGAATGTGTTCCTGCTCAGCTCCACCCAACACACTGGTACTGATCCTCAGATTCATCTTTTAAGGTTTTTAGGACTATTTCTCAAAGCACAACCTCTGGAGCATCAGAAGCCATTGCTGTGAACTGCCGCTCAATCAGAGCAGTAATGGATTTAGAGAAGGGTTTAATTTCTTGAAGTCATACTGAGTTAATTTTAAGCTGCGTATCAAAGCTGGAGGTTTATTTTAAATCCTTAACTCATTAAAAGATTACATTAGAAAAAAAAGGGGAGAGGGGAGAGGAAAGGAAACAAAACCAAACCCTCAAACCTGGGAGGACTTCAGTAACACTTTAATATGAGAATCTGCTTTTGCCCTCCCCCCCCCCCTTTCAGGATGTGAAAAGGGTGCTATGTTGGCATTGCTGGGTCCATCTCACATGGGGAGCTGACTTTGGTGGCACTGTGTTGTGCCATAGGGGCAGGTGGGGAGCAGCGAGGGCGTCGCTGTGGCAGTCAGTAGATCCAGCAGCATTTATCATTTAGTCCTGTGTTTTGCTGCACTTAACTGCGCCTCAAACGCTTTCCATCTCAGCAAAATGCCTTTGGGATGAAAGCGAACAGGCTCGGTGAACTCAAAGAGCTGCAGCACCCTGCAATTAGAGCTGCAGCCTGGTTATCTTTAGCTGCGGCTGCCCACTGTCATGAGGCACAAACAGAGCTGGCTTGCACCACGGGATGTCTCCAGGAAGAAAATCACCAGCTCATTTCCTTTGTTGGTGCACAAGATGCTCCAAATGCCATAAAACTGAATCCCAAAAGCCTCAATGCAGCCTTAGGAGGAGTCTTCCCCTGTTGTCTGAGATGTGCTCTGTATTGTCAGTGTATCACAGCTCTCCTCTTTGCTTTTCCATTCCAGACGGGCCGAATTGACAAGTCCTACCCAACAGTGTGCGGGCACACGGGACCCGTGCTGGACATAGACTGGTGTCCCCACAATGACCAGGTCATCGCCAGCGGTTCTGAGGACTGCACTGTCATGGTGAGTGGATCTGCTTTCATGCTGAAAGTGTTGCTGCACATGGTGGGTTTGTTTCTGAAGGCAAGTGGCTGTCTCCTGTCCTGATACCAAAGGTAGAGTCCTTGCTGATGGAGGAGTACTTACAGGCGTTCTATGTAGTGGGTTTGGGTTCTGCTTGAGAAATGATGATGCCTTCTACCTTGGCATCCAGCTTTCTGGTTTTCTCTTGGACAAATGGAAGAGCAGTTCTTGCTCTGGGGATCTGATGATGGAAGAGAAGGCAGTGCACCACTCAGCAGTGGCTTGGTTTGGTTTGCAGTGCTTTACAGAAGGTGGAGGAGGTTCCCAATCTCAGGTATCCAAATGGATGTGGAGGCGCGTGCTGGAAAGCCATGGAGATTAGAGGGAGGAACAAGCCCATGTGCTTTTATAATTGCTTCAGCCCTTGGTTTAAAGTTCAAACTTAGATCTTTTCCTAGTCAAAGTTGTGAGTAGGTGTCAAAAGTTTGGGATTTTGTTTCAATTTATTTGTATTTTTTGAAGCGTGTTAACATTGGTCCAATCTTTACACCTGCCAGCCTTGGTCCCCAGTCCTGTTTTACTTACTGAACAATAGGCGACCTTGCTCAGTGATGGATGTGGAATCCTGTGTATGCAAACACAGCAGAATAAGTGAAAGAAAATGCTTGTGAGATGAAATAATGCCAAATAACTTCAGTGATCTTTGGCCATATTTAGAAATGCTGTAGGCTGAATGTTATATTGAAATCTTATTATAGATCATGTCAGATAAATTCCTTTGCTTCTGTTCGTCGTTAAAATGTTTGGGAGGGGATTCATCCCAAGTGGCTTATCCTGGGACAGCTCTCGCCTGTGATCTCTCTGTCTTGGAAGCCGAAGCATGTTAACAAAGCATACTATATTTAATATTAAACAAAACAACAAGCTTCTGTGTTTGTAACAGTCGCTACTGGGCTAGAACTGAGTTTTGAAGGATGCTGTTTTGTTCCTCTAGAAACCAGAATCCAAAAAGGCTGTGAGTCAGAACGAATGCTTTCTGAAACACGAGCGTCAACAGAAGCAGACAGAGCTATGGTCCATAGCTGCTTTGGGGAGGCAAAGATAAGTCACTAATCCAAGTGCAATGACAAATATGTTGTAAGGCTCCAGAGGGACTGAACTGTGTAGAAAAACTGACAGTGTTCAATTACAAGAATTGTCCAAACTCTCCTGATGGATCAGACAGCATCGATCGTGTGTGTTGGAGCCCACTGCTGTGCAAACAGCTCTGTGGGGCTTTGTCTGCTCTTAGGCCACTGCCCGTCCTGTCCCCACACCCCCATACGTGTGGGTCTGGGAAATGGTGGCTCTGAGCTGCACTGAAAGCAGTGGAGGTGAAGGCAAGGAGGGCTGAAGGCTCAGCTGAGTCTCTTGGTAGGTCTTGTATAGTTTCTGGTGGTCAACACATATGAAGTAGGCTGGACAGAGAGCTGGAGATTGTAAAGAACACTGCTGGCCTGGATTGCTTGGGAGAGGAACTGGATGAGCCGGTGAGCTGAGCTGTCCCAGCTTTAATTGCTTGTCTGGCTTGGCACAAGTTGTTCCGTATCCTGTTTTCCTCGCTTTTCTTCAGCAGAGGTTTTGGAGTCCTGCTTCCTGAGCAGCCTGGCTCTGAATAAACTCATCTTAATTCCTTTGAGGGATATGTAGCACTTCTTCAGCTCTGAACTGTCCATTAGCCAACAGAAAATGCAAAAAAAAAACCAAAACCCAGTGATGTGATGGAAGGAAACGACGTGGCTTTCTGCAGAGGCACCGGCTGCTCTGAATAAGTAACTTCCATTGTCAGGGGCCATCTGTATGTTGGCACTTAAGGATTTAGGATCTGTGCCACAACAGGACCCGTCAGCATCAGCCGGGCTCATGGTGAGGGGGAGAACGTGGCTCAGAGAATCCAACCAAGCAGTGAGAGAAGTCGATCTGTAAGGTGAAAATAGCTTGGGAGCTGCATCCGAGCAGGTAATTATTTGGGCTCATTAGGGTACAGGGGAAGCAGACCTTTTTCTTTTGATAACAGTGGGGCATCCCCATCTCCTCTGCTCCATGGCTGCTCTCAGAAAGACTTCCTTGAAAACACGGAGGCATGCGGATACCTTCTGTGGCTTCTCTTTGAAGAAGGATCCTCTTGTGCCAACGAATCAGGAATTACTTAAATATTCATGCTTGGTGCTCTGCTGAATGACTGTAATGTACTGAAGGATTTTTTTAATTCAGCTGGAAAACGTTTGATTCTGGAATGGCTCGTAAATGGTATCAGATGGCCTTTGTCAGATAGGGGAAATGTGCTTCATCAGAAGGTGAACGCTAATGATCTTGTTGTTAACAACCAGAGGAGAGTTCATTCCATGGAGCAAATGGGTTTCAAAATGAACGGAGAGCCCTCATTGAGAATGGCTGATCCCACCGCCTGCTCCTACAGGGCAGCAGGTGAAAGCTGGGGCTCATTCATTTCACTGTGCGATGTGAAGGCCTCCACGTGGGAAGCTGTGCTGTGCCCATTCCATCCCACGCAGAGAGGTTCCCTCCCCATGTAGGAATGCTGGGCCGGGTCGCTGGGGAGCACACCCCGACCTTTTACACTCCTGGCTTTTTTGCAATCCCAAACAGGATTATTAGGTCAATAGTTTGTGTAATCTGCAGGGGATTACACTGGCCTGCAGCTGCTGTAAGCTATAGGGGCTTTCCCTCTTTCCCTTGAAGGAAAAAGACATATCTCCGTCCTCCAGAGGCTTCTTAAAAATCCATTCTATTGGTTTCTGCCTGCAGTTCCCCCTCTCTTCGTTTGCTGGTCCCCTTCGGCTGGAGCTGTGGCTCTGAAAGCTGCCCAGGCTCAGTACAGCCATCCGCCTGGGGTGAGACCACATGAATTTGGGGCAGACCAGTGTACAAGAGCAGCTTTGTTCTCTCCAAGGGGGAAAAAGACACCGTGCTCATCAAGGTTTGCCATTTACAAGGGCTCCCCAAACTTTGGGGTGAGCAGAGCTCTGCTTCCCTGCCTCATCCTCAGCACAACATCAGCCTCCCTCTGGCAGTCCCAACTGTCCTGGCCTTTTCATCTAGAGGAGAAGCATTTTGGATGGCTTCTGGGTCTTCTTTGTTCCTGCTCCTCTCCCCCCTGTGCCCCAGGCTGCCCCCATGGTCCCTGTGGTTCCTGCACAGCCCCCTCCCCAACACTCCCACCCCTCCCTGCTGTCTGCCTCAGGCAGCAGCTCTTTCCTGCAGCGTTGCATTTGCACTCAGAGTCATTAAGGCTTCGGAGGTGGTTCCTGTGAGACCTACGTAAAATAATTACATTAAGTGCCAGTGCCAGTTTTAGCAGACTGACAGTGAAGCTCTGCACTGCTGTCAGCAGACGTGCGTTAGCTGTTGCTGCTGTCAGGCTTTTATTCCCTGGCTGGCACGAACAAAGCTGCTCCTAGAAGAGCTGACAGCTCTGTAACCTGGAGTTACCTTGTCACAGGCAGGTGCACTGACTTGTTGCAGTGTGCAAGGTGTATTTTGCTTTCAAATGGAGGCTGCAGTTGCTGATGCTGGTGAAAAGCCAATACGTGCCATCCTGGTGCTGTAGATGCTGCTGGGATGGCTGGGCATGAGGAGAAGGAGGGGTTTGGGACCCTGGAGGGTGCAGGCAGGGGTGTAGCTGTGCTGCTGAAGTCATTTGGGGTTGTTTGGAGGTGAGCTGCCCTGGTTCTAAGATCCTCTTGGTGTCGTCCTGCTCGCTGGGCACTGCGGGCAGGGCTTGGCAATCCCTCTTCTCCTCCTCCAATAAAAGCAAACAATAGAAGGGGAAGCAAACACGCTCTGCTGCTGCCACCTACCTCCAGCAGCTAGGAGTGCTCAGTTGAAGGCTTCTGCTTTAGTTGTTTTTAACGTGCCAGATGTAGGTCAAACTCAGTTCAAAGCTGGTTGTCCAGCGCTGAACGGCAGTAATAGGTTTGGTGGGCTGCTCTTGCCCTGGGGCACAGGGACGGGATCTTTTCTCCTGTCATTGCCCATCGCAGAGGACAACCCCTGAGGTCAGTGTAGCTGTCCTGGCCCCATGGCTGGGAATGCCAGTGTGTGATCAGAGCCCTGGGACTGCTCCTCCCCCCCCTGGCACTGTCCTGACCAGCAGAAGGATGTGGAGCCATGTAGGTGAGACAGAAAACTAACAGCCAGCATTTCTAAAGAAGTCAGCCCCAACGTAGCTGCAACTTCTTCTTTACCTTGGCCAAGCATAGCTTGAAAGGACAGCAGCTGGTTCAGGTGGAATTGAGCAGCAAGGTGATGTTTTCTGAGTCCTTCACAAGCAATAGCTGACATGTATGGCTCTGAGATATGGTGGTGGAGGGGATTCATGGTGTGACTGGCCAGCAGTCAGGTGCTGTGCTGGAAGGATGTTACACTCAGCCCTGACAAAAGTCTCTTCCCTCTGTTTCCCCATTGATGTGGAGAAGTGTCAGCCTAAGCTAGTGCTGTGGCTTGGCACAGGATGCATGAAGCGAATGAGTAATGTGTTTGTCAGAGGGATGCCCTTTGGCTCACTATCTTTCCTTTTCCCCTTTCCAGGTATGGCAGATTCCTGAGAATGGGCTCACGCTGTCCTTGACAGAACCAGTGGTAGTTCTAGAAGGCCATTCGAAGCGAGTGGGCATCGTGGCTTGGCACCCAACGGCGCGCAACGTGCTGCTCAGTGCAGGTATGTGGCAGTGCTGTGTGGGCAGCAGCCATCCCCGTGGCATCTCAATTGGGTGTTTTGGAGGAGAGGGAGCTGATGGATCCTCCTGCCCTCTCCCAGCTGCTTCAGGGAATCATGAGACCCGTGACAGTTCCTAGGAGCACTGTGACATGTGGCTCACAGCCCCTTCCTTATCTTGTCCTGTTATTGCCCTCAGTTTACAGGAACAAGAAGCAGGAAATCGGAGGCATGAACTACAGGATTACAACTATTGGACTGCCTTTGATCTGCAAGTTTCATCAGCTGATAGGCGTTTCTATGCACTCTCCTCATCCCTGTTTTCATGTACTTATAAAAGGCCCAACTGTTCCTCCATTTCACTGATCTCCGTCATCTGTCCTAACGCCTGGCTCTTCATTCCACAACCTTTCAGTATTTTCCAAATGGCCTCCTTGACTGGTACACTATATGCAGTGTGATTCTTTTGGCCACTGAAAAGCAGTCAAATCGTTATGGAAATAAAATGGAAAGTCGTTATCCATTAGCTCACTCTGCAGCTTTCATAGCATGACCTTTAGCTTGGAGCGTAATAAAAGCAGCAAATGGTTTCAGCTGGGCTGTCAGATGAGCTGTGTGTTTTTGGTAGGTGTAAAGGCTCTCTGAGGTGCTGGTTTGGTTTGGATCTGGTTTCTCAATAAGGATTTGATGCAGATTTTGTGGCAGTTAAATTAGCAAAGCTCAGTATGGGAATGCACAAAAGGAGAAGGCAGCTTGGTCGTATTCGTGCTGTGTGTGTCCAGGCAGCCTGGCCAGGAGGATACCATCAGATCACTGCAGCCTCCAGACTTCTTAGTGGCAGCAAATTGATGTTGGATGTCTCTTGGACTGTTCAGAAGTGTGCAGGGATCATCATCTTCTCCTTAATATGTTTTTCACCCCTCCTTAAGCATTAGGAATCATTGCTAACTGATGCTTCGTGCTTTTGTTCCCTTTCCTTGGATCTTATGGCTGCAGTCCTGTTCTTTATTTTGCTGTCATCTTGTTCAAGGCTTTATTCTTTGTCCTCTTGCTGTTTGGTCCTTGAACGAAACCACCTGCCTAATGATCCTCATGAAACAGCTGACCTCAGCTTTTGATGCCTGCCGTTTTTTTCCCCACCATGTTCTGCTGTTTCTTCTACTGTCGCTTGCCTAATTTTCCATCCACACCACTTTCTGTTGCAAATCTCTATAACCTGAGAGGGCAGTGACTGTCAACCAGTGCTGTCATGTGCAGAGCTGTAAGAACATCACCTCTTTGCCATCTCGGGCCACTTTATCCCCTCTCTGACCCTGTATTCAAGTGAGGTGGTGCTGCCTGGGGTGCTGCACACAGAGTACAGTTAAGAGACAGTGCTTGAGGCACTGCAGCTGCAGCAGGTCTCATTCCTTGTTCTCTGCTGCTGGCTTTCTTCAGTTCACATCACGGCTGTGATGTTTAACTTTCCTTTTCTCTTTCAGGTTGTGATAATGCAATTATCATCTGGAACGTGGGGACAGGTGAAGCCCTCATCAACTTAGACGACATGCACGTGGATGTGATCTACAATGTGAGCTGGAATCGCAATGGTAGCCTAATCTGTACAGCTTCCAAAGACAAAAAAGTTCGAATCATTGACCCCCGGAAACAAGAAATCATCGCTGTAAGTTTGTGCAGTCACTTCATTTCAGCAAAGAGAGCATAGGAAGGAAGAACCTTTTTCAGAGCGAGAAAGAAATTACAAGAGGGATAGCAGTGCTTGGAGGATTTGTCTGGGTTTATTGGAATTAGTGTTTGAACTGGGATTTGAGGGCTGCGTTTTAAAACCTACTGGAGTGTAATTCCACATCTAATCCTTTTGCATAATTACAGTTTCAAAGTTGCGTATGCAGAACGGAGATTTAGCAGCCTGTATGCATTGTAGCTTGAGAAGAAACCTTCCTTCAGCCTTGTAAGAATTGGATAGCTGGAACAAGCTGGCTGTGACCACTTCTTTTATAGCTTAGCGATGGCTTTCTTCCCTCAAGCATCAGGCTGGATGATGCTTCATATAGTCAGCATCCTGTGTGGAGGAGCAGCATGTCCTGCTGGCATTCTGTGCAGTCAGGAGAGAAGTCACCACCAGTGGAGCATTCTGCTCCTTGCTAAAGGCTGTTCTGTACATCTATTTCAGGAGAAAGAGAAAACCCACGAGGGAGCCCGGCCCATGCGAGCCATTTTCCTTGCTGATGGAAACATCTTCACGACTGGCTTCAGCCGCATGAGCGAACGGCAGCTGGCCCTCTGGAATCCAGTAGGTTCCTAATCCACTGCTGCTGTGCTGTTGTAGTGCCTGGCTGAGCTGGAGACCAGGACCTACAGTCAGCTGCTGTGTTCTGTTGATCTACTTGAGCTTCTTCCTTCTTCTGTCTGATCCTACTGAGACTTCCTGTGTTCAGAGCGTACTGACGTTGTTTGGGTTTGATGCTCGCTCAGGAGAGGAAGTAGGTTTTCTTCTGTCAGCCCCTGCCTCGCCAAGAGCAGAAGTGAAGCTGGCAGCTCCACATCTGAAGTGCAGGGACAGTACATGAGCTGTATGTACGGAGCGAGACAGGAGCAAATCTGTCACACTGGCACAGGACTCTCACTAACAGGACTGTGTCATGTCTTTCCCTTCACTTGACCCCCTTGACAGGGGTCCTGCCCTGAATGTGTCTTGTGATTAAAACATCCTGAGGGAATGGATGAGCTTGCAGGACGTCAGCATTTGTTACTCTAAGCCATAGAGCCTTCAGTGTGGGGAAGCTGAGTGTTCTCTAGCTCCACAGAACTGTTAATGATATAAATCCTATGTTAATGTCAGCTTTTCCATTCTTTGGTAACAATGGAATTTTCTTTCTCCAATTTCCAGAAAAACATGGAGGAGCCAATAGCCCTTCACGAGATGGACACCAGCAATGGGGTCCTGCTGCCATTCTATGACCCAGATACCAACATTATTTACTTGTGTGGCAAGGTGAGAAGCTGTTAATGGCCAGGCTTGTTTAGAGGTAGCCTGGTTGGATGAATGATGCTGTAAACAAATATAAGGAATTCCAGGCTGCTTTGATCCTCACTCTGCAGGGTTACACAGGTTACACAGAGCCTGTAAGGTCTGCACTGTGAAGGTCTGGTGTGTAATTGGATGTTTCTATGAGATGAATTTATATGGGTTAAGCTGTTCTTCATGCAACAGGTCAGATGCCTTCATTTGAACATCTTTTGTTGGTGTTGACCTGAATGTTTGGGTGTTAGAACGGGAGGAAATTGCATTTTAGATGTTCTTCTCCTCATGCTTGAAGGTGGTGGAGCATGTAACAACACTCATACTAGTTTTGTGGGTTTAGATAATAGAAAACTGGGATCACCTGTCCTCCTTTCTAAACACTAAGTACTCGAGTGCCCACTTCTGAGTGCTGCAGCTTTGGACTTCCTATGAAAAGGAGCTTAAAAACAAGGAGTGAACAAAATGAGGGTCCATACAAGTAAATCCAATGTCTTTGTAATGAGAAGCACTTGTTCCATATACCCGCTACCGCTCCTGCTGTTTCAGGGATGCTTGTGTCACAGGATTCACTCTGGAGTGATCTCTTTGTGTCCTGCAGGGCGACAGCAGCATTCGCTACTTTGAGATCACGGATGAGTCCCCCTACGTTCACTACCTCAACACCTTCAGCAGCAAAGAGCCGCAGAGGGGGATGGGGTTCATGCCAAAGAGGGGCCTTGATGTGAACAAGTGCGAGATTGCCAGGTAAGGAGAAAGGCTGATCCCAATTGGCAACTTGTATGCGGCAAGCAGGTTGGAAGCTGTCTCGAGCAGCAGCGTGTGCAGATGTGGTTCAGAATTACAAAGGAAAGCAAGGCAAAGGAAAAACACCTGGGCTCAGAGTAAGGCTGTGTAGTGAGCAGGAGGCTGCTGCTGTGATACCTGCAAATCACTTGTGTGGTGCTTGTCTCAACAGCCCGAGCAGCGGGCTGTGCCATTCTGACGGCCCCTCTGGCCAAAATGCTCTCTGAACTCATGCAGTGCCTAGGAGGGAGCTCTGCACACACACAGGTAGCTTTCTCTGGGCCTTACAAGGGCTCTGCTCTAGTGCAGCCCTGCTGTGATTCCTTAGGATTGCCTCTGCCTCTCGGTACGCTGCTATGCATGAGCAGCAGAACTGAGGCTTCCTCTGCATGGCGTGTCGGCTGTCCTCACCTCCAAGTCACACCTCCTCTTCATTGCTGGTTTTTTGTTTGTTTTTGGAAAGGTTCTTCAAGCTTCACGAGCGGAAATGTGAGCCCATCATCATGACCGTCCCTCGAAAGGTGAGTCCAGGATGCTGCTGGCGTGGTGTGCAGGTCGCTGCTGCCTTCCAGCCCCAAAGTTCCTGACCCACTCGTTTCTCCTTGCAGTCGGACCTCTTCCAGGACGACCTGTACCCTGACACAGCCGGCCCGGAGGCAGCGCTGGAAGCAGAAGAGTGGTTTGAAGGGAAGAATGCTGATCCCCTTCTCATTTCCTTGAAGCATGGGTACATTCCTGGCAAGAACAGGGATCTCAAGGTGGTCAAGAAGAATATACTGGACAACAAGCCTGCTGCAAACAAGAAAAGCGATCTCATAAGTGCTCCAAAGAAAGCAGCTGATACCTCAGACACTGTGAGTAAAATCCCCACGAGCTTTTGGGGGTGTTGGCATGAAATTGGTTGCCATCCTCAGGAAGGGTTCTAGCAAAACTGCTGTGTGCAATCCCAGCATGCTGGGACTGGGTCAGGCTGCTGTCTGCAAGGGGGGTTTGCGTAAGGGTTAGCAGCACAAGTGGGCTGATGGTTGGACTTGATGATCTCAGAGGTCTTTTCCAACCTTAATGGTTCCATGATGAGGGTGGGAGGTTCAGCGCGCTTGAGCCTTTCAAGGCTCCCATCCATAGAAACCCCTTTGCTTTAATAACTTAATTTTGCAGGCCCCAATCCTGCTGTCTCTCATAGACGCTTTGTCTTTCCTCCCAGCAAAACGAAGCCAAATTGGACGAGATTTTGAAAGAGCTGAAATCCATAAAAGACACCATCACCAACCAAGACGAGCGCATTTCCAAGCTGGAACAGCAGATGGCGAAGATCGCAGACTGAGCGGAGCTGGCGGGCGCTGCCAGCCCAACACATTCCAGTTCCCCAGTTCGGCCAGCAGCAGCAGCGTGCATCATTCCAGTACGAGCTTTCCTGTTCTCCCAAATTCACGTCAACGAGAGCCGATGATTAAAGCCAAGCTTTTTAGTGAAAGAATTCTTCTTTTTTTTCCTGATGTTTTAATGAATTTCTGTGACTGTGTCAACCGATTCAACGACAATAAGTGCTACTTTTACAATCTTTATTATTATTATTATTATTTTTTTCCCCCCTCACAGATGTTATGAATTCTTGCAAAGAAAAAAAAACAAACCCCATCCTGACTTCTTTCGATGTCGTGCCCAAATATCTTTTCTAGATGTAGGGACCAATGCCACATTGTTCGTAACCATATCGATATATATATTTTTTTTTAAAGTTGCCAAAAAAAAAAAATAAGAAAAAGGAAAAAAACAGTTGCTTTTTTTTTCTGTTTTTAAACTTTTATTTGCCACTTTTGCAGTATTTGTGTTGGAAATTTAAAGGGACAGCACTGTGTGTGTGTGCGCGTATGTGTGTGTGTGTCTGGGGGTGTTTATACCGTTTCGAGATGGGAACTGAAGCTATTTTGTATGACTCTTCAATGTTGAACAATCAGATCGGTTTCCCTCGCAGTGTGGCTGCTGCTGTGCCCCTCGGAGGTGACTCTCCTGCCTTCCTAATGCCTTTCTGATGGTGGTTGAAAAAATATATCTATCGTTGTGAACGAAGCGATCCGTGCTGCAATGCCTCTTCTCCTTTGTACGCCCTGCAGGACTTCTGAACCGGCGTCGTGCTGCCCAACGAAAAGAGATTGGGACCATCCCAGCTGTGTCCAAATAGATGTGTGTTCATTGCCAGGCTTTGTTTTAAGGCAGAAGTGACCTCCGTGCAGGCAGTGGTGTGTAGAGTTACTGGGGTGCAAAGCTGAAGGTGTTCGGTGTTGGCAACCTGCAGGTCATGCAAGCAGCCAGCTCCTGTGCTGTATGCATGGCTGTAAATGTGTGCCTGCACCTTATTTGCTTTCAGAAGCCTTTAAAAGCTGTGACTTTGCAATTCTTTGTCCCAAACTGTAGTGCTGATGATAGAAATTTGGTTACTTGCTTCCGAAGTGATGTTAGGAGCAGCCAGGCAACTTTCATGATGGGTCTCCAGAAACAAAATGCCTCTGACTGTTTTTGACTTCCCCCCCAACCTCCCCATCATTCCTGCCTTAAAACTTCACAGGAAATGGTTTATTCCTGGATGAGATCAGCAGCCCTCATCCTCTTTGAGATCCTCAGCTGAAAGGTGCAGGACTTGCCAAGCTCCTCGCTGGGTTTCTGCTGCTCACATGAGGTTTACACTGCCAGGGGGCTGCCTGTGCATGGGGCAGGCGTGTTCTTGGCTCTATTATCTGGCCGTAGGAGTTCCCATGGGTGTGCCCAGGATGGTGCTGCCCAGCCAAACTCTGCCAGCCCTCAGGCTTTGCTGTGTTGATGCAGCCCACATGCAGTGCCCGGTATCCCGTGCCAAACCCTATGTGAGTGAAACCTGGGGTCAGATTGACATCTGGGAAGCACTCAGCAGCTGATGAGCCCCCCCGGTCCCCTCCCAGCTGTCCTTGATCCAGCATAGCTGCAGTGTGTGCCAGTGTGTGTGCTTGGAGCCAGCCTCAGAGCAGCATCAGGGTGCGTCCCTTCATCCAGGCTGATCCTTTTCTTTCCCATTAGGTTAGTTAGAAAGCCTCAAATCCCCCGTTAGGTTGGGGTTTGGGGTTTTACTTCTTTTCAGTGTTTGCATGTTCACTCCTTACACATTAAGGATTGTCTGTGCTGGAGGGATGTCTGTGTCGGTGAGCATGGGGAGAGCTAGGAGAAGTAGCAGAGAGGCACGAGGATGGGTTACGAAAAGCAGAGTACGTGTTATAATCCCATAGCATGAAAGCTTCCTCAAAGTGGTTTTTCCTTTGTAGCTGGGGGTGCCATGTCACAGCCCTCCAGATCCCCAGGGCCACTTGGTGACGTTTCTGTGCCACAGAATATGGCTGAGCTGATGTGTCTTTACTTTTGGGACATAAGAACCGAACGTTCTGCTTCCCCCTACCCCGAAATGGTGATTTCTGTGTTGATTTGTGTGACTTCAGGGTGGTTGTGTGCTTGGGGAGAGCTTTTTGTTTTCTAATTGGAGGGAAATAAAGTTTCCGTACCGCTGGATTGGAGGTGCCCAAATGGGGGTTGGTGTGCGGTGGAGGTTTGAGGAACGGCCTCTGTGGCTGTGTGAGCTTTATAGCTTGTGCTTTATTTAAATGAACTGATGATGCCTCGCCAGGCTCAGACAGAGTCAGTGCCTGAAGCTTTTTGTAGCCGCGATATCCCAGAAGAGAACCAGCGATGTCCTGAAAGATGCGCTCTTATAGAGCGGCCATAGAGTTACCTGTCCAAATATTTGCTTCCATTTTCAAGAGATTAAAAAAAAAAAAAAAGTCAATGATTACAAACTTCCTTCTCTTCGTTTTGTTCTTTGATTGTGTTCTTTGCCAGGCCTGGATGCCCAGGAAGGTGTGGGGGTGGGGAATGTCATCAGCTGTACCCAGTTCCCCCTATTGGAGCTGGTCCCAGGCAGGTGTGGGGGCTGTGGGGTTTGATGAATGATAGCACCACCTCAGCAATGGAAACCCAATGGTGTCAGACGGTGGCTGAGCCGCCCCTCCTCTGGGACTCTGTGTTCTGCCCAGCCTGGCCCCAAGGGATGGTGGTTCCCCTGCAAGCATAATTGGGGACTGCTGAGAGGGCAAGATGGGGCTGCTCCCTGCAGTAGATGTTCCCTTGCAGCCTGTGCATGCCCTGGCCTTGTCCCAGTGATGCTCTACCTGTGCCCCATGGCTTCCACAGAAGCTTTGGGGTGGATGCAGCCTGTGCTGGGGCAGAGGGCTGCAGTGGGGTTGTTTATGGGTGCAGGGTGTGCACTGCGGATGTGCTCTTGCAGCACCCTTCCTGCGGGTGCAGCTCCTGCGCGCTGCTGTGCCGGTGCTTGCGGTCAGGGCGGGTTCCTCCCCAGCATCCTTGTGCTCTATGAGCCTGAGTGCTGTACTGGCTGGGTGCAAACATGGAGGCTCTGTGAATGCATAAAGCCAAGCCCATGCCCACCTTCTCCTTTCCACACTGGGGTCTCCTGTGTCCTCCCATGGGGTCAGCTCCCAGGGGTCTGTGCCTGCACTGTGCCATGGGTGCTGCCAGCTTTAGGACCGCCTTTCCCATCACTTCTGCTTTCAATTGTGCTTTCAGCACAAGCCCCAGAGTGCGGGCTCGGAGGAGCAGAGCAGTGGAATACCCACAGGGGACCACCATCCTGGCAGAGGAGAAGGAGGCTGATTTCTGGGGTGCACTCAGCCCCTTGGCCTCCAGTGTCAGCGTCACGTCCTCCCCTTGCAGGGCTCCAAAACCGCAGCTACGTTTCCTGCCTGCATCAGTGGGGAGCTGCAGGCGGAGCACAGCCCACGACACCCCTGGGGTTGGGACAGGGGCCTTCAGCAGTGACTGCAACCGGTGCTGCAGCTCGGGGTCCCACGGCATCCCCCGGCACAGGTGAGCCTCAAAACCCTTGGGGTTGGAGCAGGGTGCCCAGAGGATGCTTGGGGTCTGCATGGGTTGCCACCCAATGCCCCATGCTGCTCACTGGGGTGTGAGGAGGGTGGATATGGGGCAGTTTTGGGGCTGGGTGTTGGAGCTGTTTGGGGACTACTGAGTGCCAGGTGCATTTGGGTGGCTTTACTCGTGTGCTGAGTGGGTGCCCCCAGTGTTGTGTTAGCAGCACGGAGGGGGAGGAAGGTGCTGGGGTTCTCAATCTGCAGTCCATACCATCCCCACGCTTTCATTTCCACTTGGGCAGCCCTCCTGCACCTACTCCTCTCACTGCAGCCGTCTCCATCACGGCTCGTTTCCCATTTCCAGCCTCTTCACTTCCCTTTGCAAACTCTCTTTGCTCAGGCGGAGGTACCTCGTTTCACCCACCTCCTGTGTCCTCCCCAGGTTCCATGGCACTGGGCCACACCATGATGCTGGCTCTGCTGCTCAGCACCCTGCAGGACTGTAAACCCCGGCCCATGGAGCAGGGCCTGCAGTGGGTCTGGGGGGCAGCAGAGCAGACCCCAGCCAAGCCCCCACTGCCCTCCCGCAGGAGAAGAGCTGATGCTGGACCCCACAGCATCACCGTGACACCTGTTAGCAATGACACTGCATCCCTTGGGCATGACATGATGATGGGCACGGAGACAGGCAACACCACCGGGCAGCCCAAAGCTTTGGTGGACACCACAGCTGGTCCATTGGATGACTCTCCTGAGCCTCATGAGTTGCTGGGTACAGAGGTGGACAACACCTCCAGCCAGGCCTTGGTGCTGACCACAGTCAGTCTCTTGAATGAGACCAATTCCCTCCAGCCCCTCGTGCTTTTGGGTACAAAGCCACCAGCACAGCCCGGCAACACCCCCATGCAAGCCAAGGCCTCACCGGTCACCACAGCAGATCCATTGGATGAGACCAACACTCCTGAGCCCATTGCACCTTTGGGTACAGAGCTGCTACCAAAGATGGGTGACAGCACCAGCCGGGCCAAGGTCTCGGTGGTCACCACAACGGATCCTCTGGATGAGACCGACCCTCCTGAGACAGTGCCCGGCACAGCAGCCCAAAGTGGCAGCACCATTGTGCCCAACCAGCTCATGGAATCCACAGGGCATGGCACAGATGGGACCATAACAAGTGGCACAGACACCTCCATGGAGCCACGCTCAGCTCTTCTCCCCACCACCAAGCTCTCCAAAAAATCTGGCTCTCACCCTCCATGGGAGGTGAATACAACACCTTTATCCATTAAACCATGGGGGACCACAGCGCCGGAGCCCTCGGATGACTTGTGGGACAACAGCTCTCTGATGAACAAGTGCCTGCTGGCCATCCTGCTGCTGGCGCTGGTGGCTGGGTTCTTCATGGTGTGCACAGCAGTGCTGGGCACTTTGCTTTGGCGGCGGGTGAGGACGGCCCGTCGGCAGCTCGGCCCCACTGAGATGATTTGCATCTCCTCCCTGCTGCACGACAACGAGCGTGCTGCCACCAATGGTCCCCGGCGTGGGGCTCACGTGCGTCACAAGCTGCTGGTCGATGCTGGCTCTGAAGCTGATGGTGACAACCTGACACTCAGCAGCTTTCTGCCGGAGCATCCCTGAAGCATCGCGGTGATGGAGTAGCGTGGGGTCCGCCTCTGGTGCCACCAGTGTCCCCCATTGGAACTGTATGGAAAAGACTCATCCACCCCATTAAAATGCCTCTGCTACACGGATGCAGTGACCTCTTGGTGCCTACCAACATCCCTATCCTGAAATTTCGCTTCTCCATCCTCCTCCTTCACTGGAAGCAGCAAAAATGAAACCCTCCCAGGCTGCAGAGTACATGGAGATGGTGACCCCAGGGTTCCCGAGCTCATGCTGGGAGTGGGAAGGGCGGTGGTGCTGCAGTGGGTGTGTTTGTGGCTTAACGTGTTCCTGCCTGTGGTCAAATGCAATGGGGCGAGGGGATGGCATTGGGGCCTGTGGGGTGCTGCTGGCCTCGGTCCCACCCACAGGTGGTGGTTGTGTGCTCTTAGCTTTGTGTTCAGGGTCAGAAGGGGACTCTGGGACCATTCTGGTCCCACCTTGTCCCAGTGGGGAGGTGTCAGCCACCCCTAGAGTCATCAATCCAACCTCTTCTCTGTGCCCAGCCCCAGAGGAGCCACCCAAGGGAGCAGAAATGGCTTATATCCCTGCCCCACCACAGGGCTGTGCCTCTACGTCACCATCCTGGTCCTACACAGGCACATCCTTGCATCCCCATCCATGTGCCATCCCTGCTCTTCCAGTCTCAGCATCCCCATCCCTATCACATCAGGGCACCCCATCCCTGTCCTTTCAGGCTCAGCATTACCATCCCTATTGTCCCCATTGCTGTCCCAGCTAAGCATCCTGCTCCTCCATCCCCAGCCTTGTCCCCCCACCCTGTCCCCATATCCCCACCACCACGCTCACACCACCATTTCCAGCTGCATTTGGGCAGCAAAGCCCCTCCCCAAATGCTGTGCCCTGGTCTATCCATGCCTCGAAAGCAGAGGGGTGGCCATCCCGCACCCGCCCTGGCCCCCATGTGTTTACATTCACACTCTGCTTTGAATATTTTCCACCTCACTCAATGTAAATGTTTACAGTGAGGCTGCAGGGCCAGTGCAGCGGGGGTGGCGTGGTGGGGCCACCCCACAGCTGCTCTTCCATAGTGACGGCCATCTGCCATCAGAGGGACTTGGTGCCACACTCTTTGCTGGGGAAACTATGTAGGATGGGATGTCCCCATGCCTTGAGCCACAACAAGGGCAGTGCCCAGGTTGGTTCCAAGCGCAGATCCATGCTTGGTGTCTGGTGGCTGTGTACAATGCTGTGCAGAGCACAATGCTGTGCAGTGCAGGCTGCTATGTGGCTCACTGCTGTGCTGCCCACATGGCCACGCAAGCTGTGGTGCAGCCCTACAGGACAAGGTTCCCCCCCCCTCCCAGCTATTTTGCTGCCACAGCAAAGATCAAACCCAGTGGAGCAAATTACAAGCAGAGCAAGGCCAAAATTGCCCAAATTGCTGGTTGTGCTCGGGGCTGTGCTGAGCTGAGCCCTGTGGGCCCCCACCTTTCATCCACCCCAAATTACACAGCACAGCCCGGGTGGTGCTGCCCTGCCCAGTCCCCAAAAACAGCATCGTAATGGTGTAATGGTCGGTGGGTGCTGGCATCAGGGCCACCCCAAATTGTGCTATTTGCAGCTGGGGATGGTGGTTCGGTGCTCCCCGGTGCTGCTTTACCCTAAATCTCATCACAGCCCCGTGGCTCTTGTGATAAGGAATGGGAACACATGGCACGCAGTGGGGCCCTGCTTCCCATCCCATCCTCTCCACTCCCCTTTTAGGATTTTCAGATAATTTAAGGTCGGGATAAGCAGCAGCTGTGAGCAGCCGGCGGACTGCAGGCAGATGAATTGATGTGTTATTTCTGGGAGCGAAGGGGTGACACCGGGTGAAACCTGAACTGCGTCGGGGATGGAAATGGGGACAGGGACAGGAATGGGGACACCCGCCCTCATCTCCCACCCCGCAGTCCCAATGCAGTGGCTTCTTAGGGGGATTCTGGCAGAGTCCCCAGGGAGGCAGGATGTGAATAGCAAAGGGGTGAGGTCACTGCTTGAGTTACTTCAGCTGCAGTGGAGGGGATGAGGGGCTGAGAAGGGTGAGATGGGGTGATGCCCCCATTCTGGAGCTGTTTCTGCACCTCAGGGCCACACTGTGAGCCAACAAAAGTGACAGGGAACCAAGCTCCATACCCCCCCCCATCCTTGTCCCTGTCTTGGTCCCCATCCCCATCCTTACCTCTATGGATCTCAGGGTGACACCAGCTCTCCCTAGCCTGGGGACATTGCTCTGCCATGGGATGATGGGAGCTATGTAAGAGTCTGGCCTCCAGGGAGAGGCCAAAGCTGAAAGGGGGTGGCAGAAGGGACATCCTTGGTGTGCCTGGTGGCAGACAGGGTGGATGGGTTGTACAGGTGAATGGGTTGGAGGGGATGGATGGGGGTGAATGAGGTGGATGGGATGGGTGGATGAATGGGGTGGAAAAGGCTGATGGAACTGATGGAGTGGATGGGATGGATAGGATGGATGGGGCAGGTGAGCAGAGCCCCATGCGCAGTTTTGGTCCCCTTTGTTCCAGGGCAGATGCATGATGATGCTTTGTAGGACCATGTGTCCTGAGCCCGCATCATGGCAAGGCTTGGGTTTACATGGATGGGATCCAGCCCCAGGTTGGGCTGCAGCCAAAGGGAAATGCATGGGGGCAATGCTCACATTTTGGGGCTGCACGTAGCCCTGAAGGAACCACACTTACCTCCATCCCTTGCAACAACCCCCTCCTCACACACCCTTTCCCTGCTTGCACCCCAAAAAGGATTGTGGGGAAGGTGACCCCCTTCATTGAGCAGCCCCCAATCTGGTGCCGCCCCACTGGGAGGGGGCCATGGTGGGCTGAGGGCTGCCTGTCCCTCTCCAGCCTCCCCCTGCTCCCTCCCCAATACGGCCCTAATGAGAACAAGCTGGTCTGCTGCGCTCACAGCCAGTGAGCTCAGGGCTGCGGGTGGAGGAGGAGGAGGAAGAGAAGGAGGAGGAGGAGGAGGGAGCGGGACCAGGGCTCGGTGCGGACAGGCAGAGAAGAGCAGGACAGACACACGGTGCCAGTGAGGTGAGCCCCCTGAACCCCAGTTCTGTTGCATGGAGTCTCCTCTCCCCAAAGTTCCCACTTTCTAATGCTTTGTGTTCTCTTTTCTGCTCTAACTCCAACTTCGGGGTGGCTCGGCGGCTTTTGGGGTGTAGGATGGGTTCATATGCTTTGGAGGATGCTATGTCTGCACAGCACCGAAATCTCCAGATTCTTGAGCTGTAGAAAGCAGAGTTGGGTCTGCATTCATGTAGCAAAGTCAGGAATGGGGCCACATGGTGGGGCTGGGGACAGTGGGATGGCAATGGTCACCCATTTGGGTTTCATGTATTGACTCTGCAGCTGCTGGCTCCTTTTGCAAACAAAGTAAGTCGCCTTCCTGGGACATGGGATTGTGCCCCAAGCCTGAAACTGCATCCCCCAAACTCCCAGCAGGGATTGCAGGGCCACCTCCCACACCGTGCACGCGCTGCTTTAATGCAAACCAGATTTCTGCAGCCGGAGAGAGCTGGAGCGACAAAAGCTCAGGCTGGAGGCTGAGACTGGGGGGAGAAAACCCCGAGCTGGTTGGAATTTGGAGGTGCAAGGATGGGAGATGGGCTTGGGGGGGGGGAGATGTGCTGTGTCTGGTACCAGTTGAGTTCTTGCCAACCTATTTATAGCTGAGCTCAGGCTGGGAACCGTTGGGAACGCTTTGCGCCGGGACGAGCGTTGGGAAATGCGGCGGCTCCATCTGTGTCAGAGTTTCCACTTGGAAACCTCAATTTTGAGGAATTTTCAAAGCAGACGAAGGCAGCCCGCAGCCCGCAGCCAGCTCTTGGCTCTTGGCTCTCGCCCTGGTCACCTCGTCGCGCACGCAGCGTCCCCAAGACTTGAGCAATCGTGTTGGGCTGATTTCCATCTATTTTTGCAGCGCCTCGTTGCAAAACAAGCACAAGCGTTGCTTATCCTCCACCATCTCTGCAGAGAGCAAACCAAAGCCAATAATGGCTTTTCTTGAAGAATTTGGGCTGCGTATGGCTGGGGGTCAATGCACTGCTTGGGGGCTTTGGGGTCAATGTGATGCGGTCTTTGCTTGGGGCAGGGTTTGGGTTTTTCCCCCAGCAAGCCCTAATGTTTTGCTGTCCCCCTGCTCTCTGCAGGGTGATGGCGGTGCAGCTGCCTGCGTGCTTTCTGTTGGTGTTTCTGGTGGCCCCGGTGCACTTGGCAGCCCCACGGCACGTGGCCGTGTTCCACGAGCCCAGTGGTGGCAGCGGGGATGGAGAGGAGGCCTCTGCTGTGCCCCCTGCCCAACCTGTGACGCCGGGGAGTGGCCCCACTATAGGGGATGCAGCGGGGACAGCCGTCACCAACAGCTCGGCGCCGGGCAATGTCTTGGATGGGTTGGTGGCTTTCTTCAAGGAGTACATGCTGCTGGTGGTGGTGGTGGGCTCGTTGGCCTTCGTCTTGCTCTTCATCATCTGCGCCGCCATCATCGTGCGGCAGAAGCACAAAGCTTCAGCCTACTACCCGTCCTCCTTCCCCAAGAAGAAGTACGTGGACCAAAGGGACAAGACTGGAGGGCCTCGGGATTTCAGCGAGGTGCCTGACAAGGCTCCGGACCCTGATGCTGAGGAGCCCCTGGACTCTGGCCGACAGCTGCAGGCTGATATATTGGCTGCAGCCCAGAACCTCAAATCTCCCAGTAAAGCACCGTTGGCCAATGGGGCCGGTGCCCAGGGAGAGCATGAGGGCAGGGAGGAAGAAGTCAGCAAGCACCCCGCTGAGCCCCCTCCCCAGAATCAAGATGCTGAAGGAGTGGGACCGGAGGCAACAAGCGCAGAGGGCAAGGAGGCCCATGATGGCTCTTCCAGCACTTAATGCCAACCATGGACTCAGAGCCGGGCTCCTGGCTGCCCTGCTCACCACCCACCCGAACGTGGAGGCTCGAGGAAGCCCCGATGAAGCCCCACTCCCCCTCCTGTACCTCCCCCCGACCCCATGCAGCCATGGGAGGCCATTTTTGAGCCGCGCTTTGGGCTGATGCAGCGCTCAGTGCAGCCAAACCCATTGCTTGTGCTTTCTCCATGGGTGCTTTCCTTGGATTCCCCCCAAAAATAAAGAGAAAAGCCCAGGCTGGGTCTCCCCACCGTCCTTGCACAGCTTTCTCGCAGATGTTATTTTCACTCATTATTGCAACCTGGCCCACACCCAGGCAACAGGGCATGGAGGAAACATGACCCATGACTTCATGACTGCTGGTAGTACAGACCTTCTATGGGGGCCTGGGGACATTGCAGACCCCTTGGATTGATGAGGGGGTCAGCTGCTCCCATCCTCCTTTTCCAACCCCCAACCCTGCAGTGCCTGGTGGAGATTGGAGGCATTTTGGATGTGTTTTGGTGAGAAAAAGAAAGGGAAAACCTTAGCCAACCTTAGCAGGAGGGAAGAGGATGCAGCAACAATGACCCCGTCCTTTTGTTTGCAAGCCCCTGAATGTCACAGACCCCTCGGAAAGCACAGCAAATGGAGCTCAGAAAGGAGCTGGACTTTTACCTTATTTTCTTAACCCCCTTTGCTATGAATAAAGACATCTACTATGCACGTTTCTTCCTCTCATGTGTGTTTCTGGAGCTGTCAGGGTAGGCAAACCGTGGGCTCAGTGCCATCCTTCCCTGGCAGAGCTTGAGGACATGAGGATGGGCAGGGGAGTAATGCTCCCTACAGCTGTGTGCTTGCTGCTGGTGACGCTCTCAGAGCCAGGGGACACTGTTATCACTTGCACAATCTGCATGCAATTCTCAGAATCCCTTATCTGGTGTCAGCCAGCACTGTGAGTGGGGAGGGCTCTGGCCTGAGATCCTCTTTGGGGAGATGCACACAGGTTTGTTTCCTGATCTCACACTGGTTTGCTTTGAGAACTCAGACACGTGCTTTGTCCTGCAGCAGGGTGTGCTAATAGAAGGCAAGTGTCTGATGTACCTGGAAGGCAGCACAACCCTGTATCCTCATGTATGGGAATTGTTAGGCCATGGGCTGAACCCATCATTGAGCAGCTGGTGAAGGGGTGTAGTCAGCCCTGGGAGCACAGATGGAAGCAATTCACCTGGGTCCACCCCTCCTTAACCTCATTTAAGGGCTGGCAGCCACAAAGGAAGCATCTCTACCTGGAGATTGGCTCCTTTGTCACATTTGATGAGCCCTGATCCTTGGAAATTGGGTAAGCAATTATTTCTTTATTACTGGATTGTGACCACTACCTTTCTTGGGTTTAAAGCAACTGTATCTGCTGTCATCTATCCTTACACCTCACATCCTTTTACCAATGTCGCTCTATGCTTTTAATATATCCCCATTACTCCAGCTGACAGCATTTTGCAGGGAAACCAAAGGATTCCCCCAAACAGGAGTGACAACAACTTAAAATAATAACTCAAAAAATAATTACATTGAAGACAGAAACCAGAACGAGCCACTTATTTTTATTCAATGTTGTTTTTAATGCAGCTGTGAAACATCATAGGTATGAAAACTGGAAAGGAAGATTGGGTGGGGCGTGGGGTGAGGATGTTATAAGAGCAAGGGAGGTTTTTAAGTGCATTTTCTTTTGATTTGAAGATCTGTGGCAACACTCCCTTGGAAAACAGCCATCGCTGTGAGGCACAGGGGAGCACAGTGGCCTAAAGAACAGAGGGTAAGCCATGCTGTGTGGCCATAAAACACCTGTTTTGAACTGACTCTGTGCCCCACGCTCCCAAGGAACCCAGCTCATGTGGTGGGTGGGCAAATCCTCCACTTGGTGAGTGCTACCCCTGTGCTCTCTTCATAACTCGCTACTCCAGCGAAGTAGTTTGAGCAGCTTTAGCTGTGCACACAGAGCTGCTCGGGGGAGGTATCTGCCAGGCTGTGTTTTTGAGGTTTCCTTCCACAGATGAAGAGAATCCAGCCCTAAAACTACCAAAGGCAACAACAGAAGCTATCAGAAATAGCATCCAAAATCAGCTCCAGCAGCAGGTAAGGATCCCCTTCTGCCCCTGGCTTAGTAACAAGAGCACTGGCTGCTCTCTCTGCCCTGGAAGGGATGGGGGAAGTTCAGAAGACACCCCCAGAGGGCACAGGCTGATTCCTGCTCTTCCAGGGAGGTTCCCCTCAGTATTACATCCCAGTTAAGCTATTTGCATTCTGGGTTTGAATCCTCAGCGTGTTTAATCTTTCTTAACAGTATTTGGCAAACTAAAGGGTTGAATGCTTTTAAAAGATGCTCCAACATTAACCCTCCTGCTATTGGAGGATGTGAACACAAACATGTCCTGCTAACGCTGCTGGCTCTGAGCTTCCTGGCAACCAACTGCAGCTGCTGTTATTTGCTCACCTCCCACCGTCAGTGCCCTCTAGTGCCTGGTGAAGCATCCCAGCTCCTCCCAGAGAGCAGCGTGACGCAGGGGATAGACAGCATGTGAGAGGTCACAGATTGTGAAACCAAACTCCAACACAGCTGCAGCCAAACCACATGAGATTTATATATACTGTATTGACTGACAAAGTGACCCACATAAAGACCAAGGCAACCAAGTTTCCCACCAAACTCTTTGTAAAACATTAGGCAAAACTATACAGAAGAAAAAAAGTGCAGCCCTTCCAATGCTGGAACAGGAGGATTCTTTCTCTCTTGAGAAGCTACCGGGGGTTGCCCTGAAGCAGAGCAGCCCTTCACTCTCACCATTTCAAAACCAATCCTGACAGGACACAGGCTGCTGAAATACCCACGTTCCAGTCATTTAAGCACTACCAGGGTGGCTGTACACACATGACCAGTGACACGTTGTGCGTTGAGTTGTGCGTATCTTACAGCTTCTTGAGTAGTGCACAGGATTCTATTAATAGCTAGAATAATTGCACTGCAAATTGAACTGGAATGAGGACAACCTCTACAGTCTGTTTAGGAATTAGTCTGCTTTCTGCTCTGACTCTCCTTTCTTTGGATCCTGTTTCAGCTTGTAGTCAGCCAAGGCAGCCTTGATTGCATCCTCAGCCAGCACTAGGGGAGAAAAACAGCACAAAACAATGTCATTTACAAGCACTTAAAGAACAGTGACAAGTCACTTAGAACAAAGGATGCAGTACAGGCAGAAGCAGCCAACAATAACCACCACTATGGGTCAGCCTTAGCTGCTATGTGTGCAAAGCTTTAATTGGAGAACATACAAAAGCATCTGTGTTCTCAAATAACAACGTGTTTGATGCTTTACTTACTAGAGCAGTGCAGTTTGACCGGAGGAAGGCAAAGTTCTTTTGCAATGTCTGTGTTCTTGATTTTCAATGCTTCATCAATCTGAAATGTATGGGTAGGGTACAGTCATCAGTCAGGCATACACACGTACATATGATGCCCACACACCATGCAGGTATTTGATACAGGTGTGCTTCAAAGCTCTGGAACCAACCAAAGTCACGCTCTGAGAAGGCAGTAAAAGCTGCTAGTGTTCTACCATAAGAAAGGCCTTTCAATAATACCTGCTTTATTCTGCTCCTGCCAAGCAACGAATCTGCAACCTACTACAGGGAACCTCCTTTGGCAAAGGAATTGGACTAAGTGATACTCAGAGGTCCCTTTCAACCCCTAATTCTATGAAATATAAGGAATATCTCAGAGTGTGAAGTGGGTGTTAATAAACCAAAGCATTATTTTACTGCTGACCAGCTGCAGGGACTGTTCCAGGTCTGTTCTGCTGTAATATAGAAACAATCTGCTTGTCACAATGCCAAGCACACGGAGATCAGCCAATGGAAGACATTCCACTATACAAGTGCTTTCTTTACCTATTTTCGATTGCTGTGTAGCACCAAAAGCTTCTTCACAGCTTATTGGAGACTTCCAGAAAAGGCAAATATTGCTTTAAAAGTCAGGAAGGATGAAACTGCATTCTGAGCTTCTATGTGAGTGTAACACCTGGAGAGCACCTCTCTAGACCCCTGTTTCTTTCCCTGATCCCAGCAGTGGGTGTAAATATGTACCTGCTCCCCACTGTGCCCCTTAAGCCAAGCCCTTACCGTCTTCCCTTTCACCCACTCTGTTGCCAAGGAGCTGGAAGCGATGGCAGAACCACAGCCGAAGGTTTTGAAGCGAGCATCAACAATGCGGCCGTTCTCATCCACTTCCACCTGTGGGAGTTATCAGAGGGGCGCTCAGTTCCACGTAGGAACCACACACAAAGGGACAGCGATAGGACAGCGAGTTTAAGGCTGGGGGTCTATTGGATTTTAGGGCCTGCAGAGGGGCTTAAAGGGGGTGTGACGGAGGAATCCTATGTCACAGCCATAGGGTTGGAGGCACTGATGGTTGTGGCCTTACACGGGACCCCGTGCTCCCCTCACCTGCAGCTTCATAACGTCTCCACAGGCCGGGGCTCCCACCAGGCCCGTACCCACGTTCTTTGCGTTGCGATCGAGAGAGCCCACGTTCCGCGGGTTCTCGTAGTGATCCACCACCTGAGAGAACAACGCGTCACTAACAACCCCCAGCGGACACTATGGGCTCCCCACAGCCCTACCCGGCCCCTCTCACCTTCTTGTGGTAGCCCACCCCCCCCGCCGCCGTCGCCCCCCGCCCGGGCCGCAGCAGCGCCGCCCCCGCCGCCCTCAGCGCCGCCATCTTGAGTCTGCCCGCACCTGGCAGCGGCGCTCTGCCCCAACCCTCCCGAAGGACCCCTGGAGGCTGAGGCCCTGAGGTGTCCGTGGCGCTGCCTCTGCAGCAGACTAAATTATAAGGAGTAACGGGCGGAGCTGCTCGGCTTTTCGTGGCAGTTGGACGCGGAGAAGAGCAGAGCCTTGTCGGGAGAGTTTATCGTCCTTTCTTTCACCGCGTTTGGCTGGGGGGAATGTACAATATTGAGACAGGCGCGCCGTAGACAACCCCATCGGCTGGCTGAGAGCGGCCGGCAGCGAGGCGAGCTGCAACAAGATGGCGGCGGCGGGAGCCGAGGCGGCGGTGGAGGAGGAGAAGCGTGTGGTGGAGGGAGACCCCGAGTCGGGGGGGGATTCGGAGGATGAAGGTGACTCGGATTCATCAGGAGACGGCGAGGATGAGGAGAAGGAGAACGAGGCGGAGATCCAGCGGCTGGAGGAGCAGGTGGGGCCCGGCTGTACCGTGCTTTGGTTATGGAGATCTGGAAACGCCTCCGGGGGTGATGCCTTTTAATTCGCTTTTTATTCCTCGCTTCAGGGCGAGAGAGACTCAGGGAGCAGCCCTGCTATGTTGAAAGTGAACTCAGATGGAGGTTTCCTTAGTGATCTTGAAGGAATTAAAACGCGTTTGCTGAGGAGAGCTCACAGGGTGTTAGTGCTGTGTCTGTACTTGGGGGTTCTCGGGCCTTAGGGCTGTGAGTTCAGTGAGTTCAGTCTTCTGCAGAACTTTAAAGCCCAGCTTTTGTAACAGGGATCTTCTATGAAGGGCTGCAGAGGTGGTCGGGGCCTGCAGCTTCTCTTTGAGGAGCCCTGAGGCTGCCCTTGAGGCAGGAGGGAAGGCTGAGGGAGCAGCGCTTGTCAGCGTAGAGATGGGGCCAGGCTCTTTTCAGCCATGCCCAGCTACACGATAAGCGGCAGTGGGCACAAACTGGAACCCAGAAAGTTCCATCTGAACATGAGAAATAACTTCTTCGCTGTGAAGTTGACAGAGCCCTGACACAAGCTGCCCGGGGAGGTGGTGGAGTTTCTTTCTTTAGAGATGCTCAGGATCCACTGGGATGCTTTCTAATGCTACCTGCTGGGGGGAGGGTTGGACTGAGGATCCTCAGAGGACTTTGCCTTTTCCTGTCCCTTACAGTTCTGTGATTCTGTGTAACTGAGCAGGGAGGTGAATGTCCGTCTGTACTTCACCCTGGTGAAGGCAAGGCACCTTAAGTGCTGTGTTTAATTCTACTCACTACAGAAGAAAGGCATCGAGGCCCTGGAGTGTGTCCAGAGTAGGGCAGCAGAGCTGTAAAGGGTCTGGAGTATGAGCGCTATGGGGAGAGGCTGAGGGAGCTGGGGGTGCTCAGAGACCTGATGGTTCTCCACAACTCCCTGAAAAGAGGTTGTAGCAGGGTGGGAGTTGCTCCCTTCTCTTATAATAGCAATGGACCAGGAGGCGAAGGCCTTAAGTTATACCAGGGGAAGTTCTGGTTGAGTATGAGCTTCTTCAAAAGAGCAGTCAGGAATTGAGACAAGCTGTCCAGGGAGGTGGTGGGATCACCATCCCTGGAGGTGTTCAAGAACTGCAGGGATGTGACACTTAGAAAACAGAGTGTAAAGTTCTGTTCTGCTGAGTATTTGCTGACTTCTGCAAGCCTTTAAAAACTTTCTTTATTTTCTTTAAAGCTTTCCATCAATGCTTTTGACTACAATTGCCACTTGGATCTGATAAAGCTGCTCCGCCAGGAGGGAGAGCTGGTGAAGCTCAGAAGAGCTCGGCAGAAGATGAGTGAGCTCTTCCCACTTACTGAAGGTACAGAGCTGCTTCTCCTTGCAGCTGATAATACTGATGAAGCATCATCAGTGTGAAATACTCTTTGTGCCAGGTTTCAGCCATGCTGTTCCTAAAGGATCTGAGCCTAAAGGATCAGATTGAAGCTCTGAACTCAATTTGAAGCAGGCCTTTCTTTTTATTCATAGTTAACACTGTAACAATATAAATACCTGGCAGTGGGCTTTTAGCCTTGGCAAGTGAAGGTTTCCTCTTAGGCATGTGGGAACCTGCAGCCTCTAAAGCCATCCGCTGTTTCTTGTACAGTAGAGGGAAACTGTGATGCCTCTTTGCTGGTGCATGTGCATCCTCTGTGCAAAGTGCTGACCAATTGCTGCTCACAGCTTCATGTCTCTTTAAATAGAAGCATACTTGCTTAGGACTAGGTTGGAGACATCAGTACCAAACTTTTCACTTACACTAATTGTGTGTAGATGCAGGGACTTAAAATTGCTCTTTTTCTCCCCATTTTCTCTATCCCCATTTTTAAGCCTGTTATTAAAAACTAACCAAAAATATAAAGGGAAATTTTTTTTTCCAAGCGTTGGTGACTGTAAGCTTCTTGGTTTCAGAAATCTGGCTGGACTGGTTGAAGGATGAGATAAAAATGGCTTCTGAGATCTCAGAGCGAGAGAAAGTTTATGAGCTGTTTGAGAGAGCCGTGAAGGATTACATCTGTAAGTTCTTATTGTGTGGGAGTTAAAAAAACATTTAAAGGTCTATTATACTGAATAGTAAAGACAATTTCTATGCCTTTGGATAAGTATTTGAGATGCCTTCTTATTTTCAAGGACATCAGCTCTCCTGTTTCTCATCACTTCGTTTAGGTCCTGAAATTTGGCTGGAATATGCCCAGTATTCAATTGGTGGCATTGGTCAGGAAGGAGGAATTGAGAAAGTTCGCTCAATATTTGAGAGAGCATTGACAGCGGTTGGGCTGCACGTGACAAAAGGAACAGCTCTGTGGGAAGCGTACCGTGAGTTTGAGAATGCCATCCTGGAGACAGCACAGGTAAGGCTGGTCTGATGGGCTGCTGTCAGTAAGAGGCTGTGGTGGAGCTTCCGAAGTCACCTTATGCTGCTTATCAGTCTCCTTGGAGAAATGAGGCTGTGGTGTCACTCAGTTGTTTCTTTTCAGCTGTAGAGACTGACTGTTTGGACTGAGAAAAATGTTCTGTGTTCTGTAAGAGTGGAGGCGTGTTAAAATATGTTCATAAAACCTCATAACCAGAAGCAAAACTACTCTACTTCTTTAGCTTGTACTGACAAGAATAAGTAGCTTCATTATTAAGCATTATTATTCATTCTAGTGAATACTTTTGCCCATAATCAGTGATGTTTGCGTTTCTAGGCTGCCTTATGCCTCAGTGTTGAATTTATTCACTGTTTCACCCTTTTTGAAACATCAGACTTTGCGAGATGACTAGAATGTCAATATTTCTGTTTCCTTGTAGCTTGCTACATAAGATGTGAAAGTTGGTCAGTATTGAAATGCCCATGCAGAGGAGTAATGGGGGAATGCTCTTCTGCTTGTAAAAAGAAAAGAATTGAGTTTTAAAGCATCTCTGCAAGCATCAAGGATTTATTGAAAACCTATCTGTAGGTTTGTGAATTGGAATGATCACACACTGTTCTCCAGGTTATCATTTCCCAGTGTCTGCTTTCACTGGGGGATGCTTTATACTTTCGTCAGCTTCTGACTAGCAGTTTCCAGGTTTTAGCTTTAGCAGCAGCCACGTGAAATACAAGTTGGCCATGTATGTTCTTCAAGGATCATGTAGTAGTGGTTTGGAGCCCAGATCACCAACCCGTAAACAATACCCCCTTGTGTCCATCAGCTCAGGCTTGAGGGGGCTGATTAAATTTCAATCCTTTTGTTTGCAGCCAGCTCCTGGCAGCGTTCCGTCGCCTGAGCAGCAGCAGATGCTCTGCAGCCAGCTTGAAAGGATCCACACGCTGTTCAGGCGCCAGCTGGGGATCCCACTGTTAGGTGAGAGCCTGCGTGCTTGGGCTAGTTGGCGTGGATAAACTGTATTATGGCAAAGTAGGCATGAATTGTGATTATTCTTTTGGTAGAGCCACACAAATTGCAGCTGTGGGATTTGAGTATTCATGGATCAATTACGTTTGCCTGCCTTTGGGGCCCCTTGAATGATGCACATTTCCCGTTTGTTGGGAAATATTCGTAGTCATTGAAACTTTGTTTATCTGTTTCCATGCTGCATAGTTTGAGGTTGTTCAGGCTGTTTAAACTACAAGTAATTAGCACAAAGCATGACCCTTAGGAGCTAGGAATTCAGCTGAGAAGCTCAGTGTGTAACAGCATTGGCTGATAGGTAAATGATACATGCTGACAGCTGTATTGATAGTCCTGCTGTATCAGTTTCATACTTCAAACTCCTCAAGTCCCTTTTCTTGCTTCTTTATCTGCATACAGGAAAAAGGTCTTAAACTTCCTTATTTTTCCATCGAAAGCATCTAGGTTGGTTTCTTCTTTAAAGCCCTGAGAAAATCTTGCAACTTTGGTTTTGTAAAGGAAAAGCTAATGATTATGAGCAACTTGTCCTAAGTTTTTGTTCAAATTACACTAATAAGCTGAATCATTTAGTCATGTGGTAGTCTGACAGTTAAGGAATAAAACTATAAACAGAAACGTGAACATGTTGGAATCAAGCAGAAATTGAATTCCAATTATTTAGTCTGTTGAGTGCATTAGTGATGGGATTTCATGTCTTTTTTAACAGATATGGACACATCATATGCTGAGTATGAGGAATGGTCCGAAGATCCAATACCAGAAACAACAATAAAGAGCTATAAAAAGGCTCTACAGCAATTGGAGAAGTGTAAACCATACGAGGAGGCACTGGTATGTTGTTACTTATACATTCCTTTAAAATTAAGAATTAAATCAAAAGCTGAAATGTAGTTCCCAGCACTAAAACTGACAGAGCTGCTGAAATGTAGAGGCCAAGTTCAAGTTTGGAATGTTGTGCAGGACCTACTGAGTCAGTTGAGCTGTTTGAAACATGCTTTGTTTAGAAGACTTCTATTTTTCATGTCCTGTAGCTGGGTGCTGAAACACCGAAGCTAGCAGAATACCAAGCTTACATTGATTTTGAAATGAAAGCTGGCGATCCAGCTCGCATTCAGTTGATCTACGAGAGGGCTTTGGCTGAGAACTGCCTTGTACCAGACCTGTGGGCACGCTACAATCAGTATTTGGTAAGGAAGGGAAAAATAAAAGGCTTGAGGTTTTATTTTCCTTGCGGGGTTTTGTTTATGTCTTCACCAGACTTAACATGGCACAGAGTTACTGTTTATTCTGCTCCTCCTTTCTGTTTTGAGGGCATTCACTGAGTTCCTATGTGTGTAAAATCTAAAACACCAATCCTGTCTTCAGATTTTCAAATATAAGATCCATATATATTTTTAAGTTGTTAGCTTTTTAAGCTGCTATTTGTCTTGGGTGGGCTTTTTATCTAACAGGAGTTTAAAACTTTGGTGTGATTATTTCAGGACCGGCAGCTGAAAGTGAAAGAATTGGTTTTGTCTGCTCATGACCGTGCTGTCAGGAACTGTCCCTGGACGGTTGGGCTCTGGATTCAGTATCTTTTGGCAATGGAGAGGCATGGAGTTGATCACTGCATTATTTCTGGTAAGGAAAGGTTCTCAACAGTATTTCTTTACACTGCAGAACTGATGTGTGACCTGTAGAATTCGTTGCAACCTTTCTGCATCAGTCTTAAAACTGATGACATTTACAGTAGTGTGCTTCTAAGGCACAGCTGTGTTGGTTGAGCAGCTTCACTACTGAGCAAGTGCTTCATTTCAACTTTGCTTGAACACTGCTAAATTAAATTGGCTTTACCTTGAATTTCTTAACTAATTCACTGTATTTTCTTTGTCTTATACTTTGAAATACAATGGAAAAGGAAATATATATTTGCTTGGTTGTTTTTTTTTCCTCTGTTTCTTTCAGACATGTTTGAAAAGGCTCTGAATGCAGGCTTTATTCAGGCAACTGACTATGTAGAAATCTGGCAGGCGTATCTTGATTACCTAAGAAGAAGGGTGGATTTTACACAAGGTATATACGGTACATTTGAATATACATTTGTTTGCTGCCACTATTTCAGATGTACAGAACTTCTATTAAAAACAAGCATATGGAAAAACACAAGTTTTGTATCTCTCACAAAAGCTGCTTTCTCCCCCAGTTACTGTCCATAAAATATCAACTATTTTAGAACAGCTCCTTGCTGAAGGAATAGATTATGCTGTCACAAAAATGCCCTGATTTGTACTTTAGCTACTTGATGGGCTTTGTTGCTTGTGTTAACTTTTGTTGCTGTTTGTTTTTTAGTTTGCATATAGTGAGTTTTACTTAAGCAGCAAGTTGTATCTGTTTCATTTCCTGCCAAAATAAAGTCATCCATGGGTGTTAGTGAAGAGGCTTTAGGGGATGAGAAATGAAAATGGTAATATTAAGGCATTTCTTTCTATTCTCTAAAGACTCAAGTAAAGAACTTGAAGAGCTGCGATCTGCATTTGCACGTGCTGTGGAGTATCTGAAACAAGAAGTAGAAGAACGTAAGTTAAATCCAATGTATTGCCTGCTTTGTTCATAATATTTTTTTTCAAGAGCCATCCACAAACAGTATTTTTCTTCCCAGGCTTCAGTGAAAGCGGAGATCCATCCTGTACCATCATGCAGAACTGGGCAAGGATTGAGGTGATGCTTTTATCTCTTCTATTCTAATTGCTAGTCCAAAGGGAGTTTCTCTTTAAGCACTGCAGGCAATCTTCTTGTACTTTGTCATTTTGTTTCTGTAACTTCAGCAAGTAAATCTTTTTATTCCTGCACATGATGTAGCTTCAGGTATGAGGCAGGTCATCCAAGAGAGGTCAGCATTATGTTAGAGAAACAGGGCTTTTAGAATGTCTGTGCTGGTCTGTGCTGCAGTACCGACATGCAAATCCTTTGGTCAGCAGGCCAGTGGTAACTTGGAGCTGATTACTTAACTCTAAAAATTGCCTTGAATTCTCCCAAATTGAGTGCTGCCTATATAACTAGTTTCAAACTGGTACTGGTATCAGCGTGCTATATTAGGTACAATAATGAATAAAGTCAGAAAGAAAAGTTCAGAAACAATTATCTCCAGTGCTTTATAATGACCAAAATGAAGTTATATATGGGAGCCAGAAACTGTGACTGATATATCAGGTGGGCCCTAGAGGTGTTACTCAGTGATAGGTGTTTACTTCTATTTGCTGGGTTTGTGTGCTTAGTGTTAGGTGGGTTGAGTTTTTATGTTCATGGGTTTTTGGGTTTTTTGGGGGTTCTTTGGCAGGTGGGGAGATGATGGGGATGGCAGGGAGGGATGTGGTGTTGAACAAATAATCCTAAACTATGCTGAACATGTTGAGTACTGCTTTTCAGGCCCGCTTATGTAACAACATGCAGAAAGCCAGAGAGCTCTGGGACAACATTATGACTAAAGGGAATGCCAAATATGCTAACATGTGGCTGGAATATTATAACCTGGAAAGGTGAGAGGTTGGCTGAAGGGAACTGTGTGTGTATTTATATGTATGTATTACCTTTTCTTAATTTGCTCATCTGTTTGAGATAAGTCTGGTGTGCTCAGCACAGGTATACTTTATAGGGATTTATCATATGCCTTTGAGATTATCAGAGAAGGTCTATGGAGTATACTTTAGTAATATTGCAGCAACAAAGCGTGGCATGAGCTAGCTGGGAATGGGGGGGAAGGTTTTGCATGGAATGTAGTTAACAGTTCTGCTTTGCAGTCATCATGTAGAGCATTGGCTCCTTAATATTGTGTTTTCTACACTGCAGAGCTCATGGTGACACCCAGCACTGCAGGAAGGCCTTGCATCGAGCAGTGCAATGCACAAGTGACTATCCAGAGCATGTCTGCGAGGTGCTGCTCACACTGGAAAGGATAGAAGGTAACAAACTGCACATCATTTCCTTTTACAGCGTAGTCAATGTACAGTGACAGTGAGCCTGTTTCCTTTCTCTGGACTTACTGAGAGCCAGCTAAGTGGGTTGGATTTTTCCATACATTTCTGAATGATAAATGGGAGGTTTCTGCTCTGCTTAGACGTTGTTTTCTTTGAAGTCTGTTCATTTGTATTTAGAATTGTCATTTATAATGACAGAACTCAGTGGTTCTTATTTTTCTAGAATTGTGTTTCCAATTTATGGGAAGGCTAAATACAAGGCTTTCTGTTTTTGTCATTCTTTTAGGAACATTGGAAGACTGGGATGCAGCTGTTCAAAAAACAGAGAACAGATTAGCTCGTGTTAATGAACAGAGAGCAAAGGTCAGAACTTTATGAGCTACATAAGCAGTTTATTGGAAATACCTAACCATGAATGTCAGATTTCTAACGTTGGTTCATGTAGATAAGCCCAAATTGTCTTAAAGCTTCAGAACTATTGATTTTCACTTTAAAATGTGATTAATTTTTTTTTTTCTAATCTCTCACCTTTTGGTTTTCGGATGAATACAAGAATAAGATGAGCGCTCCGGGAAAGCTATAAGAGCAGACAATTGAAATGTGCTTTCAGTGATGAACCTATTAGTTTGTGTAATGTAGCTTAGGAGAAAATCTTCCAAGTTGAGTGGGGGGGGGAACCCAAACAGAAAAAAAAATAGTATATGAGAATGCTTTGTAATCTAAAGTCACCTAAAAAAAGTCTTGCATGTTCTTAGGCTGCTGAGAAAGAAGCTGCTCTGGCAAGGCTGGAGGAGGAGAAAGCTGAGCAACGAAAGCAATCTCGAGCGGAAAAGAAGGCTTCCAAAAAGGCTAAAAAAAATAGGATTGGAGAAAAGCGCAAAGCAGATGACGATGATGAGGGTGAATGGGGACAAGAAGAAGAAGAAGGTAAGAGATGAGTGTCAGACTTTTGGTATCAGGCGTTACCAGGTGTCTGCCTGCAGTTAAAGGCAGGTGGGGAGGTACCATCACTGCCCTTAGAGCTACTGTCTTTTCAGCGGCTCTTTTTCCAAGGAAATCTTCATTGTGTCACGAAGTGAAAGCAAGACTGAATGCCTTTTGGCCAGAAGTGAATGCTTAAAAAAAAAAAACTATTACATATTTTAAAAGATTTTTCATGTTTTAGATAAATATTGTGTTGATTTTTAATGATTCAACTCGTCAAATGATGCAGGGTCATCAATCCAAATTGGGTTGCACAGTTTTATGGCAGTCTCCTGGAATGTGATAATGAGATTGTAATATATATACATATATATGTATTTAATAAAGATCCTCCTAGACAAAGAGAATATGAGTCAGTCGCTATAACAGCAAAAATTACATTGGTGCTTCCATTTAAGTCCTTGCTGTCTTGGTCAAGTAATAAGCTATTGATAAGAACCAGAGGGGAGATTTCTGTTTTGTCTGTGGGATCTGTCATTGTGTTCTTAATTTCATTCATATTTGCTATTTCCAGATTCCACATTGGTAATGGAGGACAAACTTAATTTGAGTGGGAAGTGAAATGGTGTAACTTTTCTATTAAGGCTTTCAATTCCATTCATCTGCAGAGCAACCCAGCAAGAGACATAAGGGAGATGGTGATGGTTTGCTGCTTGAAGAAGACATGGAGTTAGAAACTGGACTGTTTGGAAGAAGTGGACCTGAGAAACCAGACCATCCCACAAACCAGAAGGAAAAGCCATCCACCAGCCGAAAAGATGTCCCAAAAGTTCTGCATGACAGCAGTAAAGATAACATTACCGTCTTTGTCAGCAACCTTTCCTACACCATGAGAGATCCTGAAGTGAAACTGAAAGAGCTCTTTGAGAGCTGTGGGGAGGTAGCACAAATCCGTCCAGTATTCAGCAACAAGGGGACTTTCCGGGGCTACTGCTATGTAGAGTTTAAGGATGAGAAGTCTGCTCTCCAGGCTCTTAGCTTGGATCGTAAAGTTGTGGAGGGAAGACCCATGTTTGTTTCTCCTTGTATTGACAAGAACAAGAATCCAGACTTTAAGGTAAACTTGAATTCTTTCAATAGTATGTTGAATATGTTGGAATAAGGAGTTAATTGAACAGTGGGACCTGGCTTCCTAATTGAGCATCGTTGTGTATCTGTCAAGGTGCTGCTCATGTCTTTAATGGGTTGTTGTTTTAATCACAAATGTAAGCCCAAACGCTTGAGTATTTTATAGTAGGTTGAAATTCCCTTTGTTTCAAACTGATTTGAGAACTAACAGCCTGTTAATTTCTTCAGGTGTTCAGGTATAGTACCACACTGGAGAAACACAAACTGTTTATATCTGGTTTGCCATTTTCCTGCACTAAGGAAGAGCTGGAAGATATATGTAAAGCCCATGGGAATGTGAAAGACATTAGGCTGGTCACCAACCGAGCTGGAAAACCCAAGGTAGGCATCATTAATACACTCTTAATTTCAATGAAATCCTTCAAAAAGAAACTTTTCATAAGATCTGGATACAAAAAGTAGGTCATATAGCTTAATGCAAGTACACTGAATGATTATTGTTGTCAGCCTTTGTACAACCCAGTGTGCTTTTATGCCAACAGATAAGAAAAAGAGGACAATGAGAATTTTTTTTTCTGAAATACTTATTCAATTGCTTAAGAAAAGTGTGTGATCTAATGGGGAGGAGGAAAGGTTATCTACAGCATTTTCAGCTTAGAAAGAGGCGTTCGTAAACCTGCAAAGAATATTTGTTTCTGAATAACCAACTGGATAGAGTTCACTTGTAACTGATTCCTTTCTTCCTCTATCTTCAGTTTCTTGATGCTATTGTTCAGGGCACCTGTTGCAATAGTACATTTGGCAGTGAGAAATGAGACACCTTTCTGGCAGGTGTTATTTCCATGCTGGAATAAATGGGTGTTTGTTAACTAAGAACTAAACCAGTTTTGGCTGTACTGCCAAAATTCCACCTGGAAACTCTGCCCTGTCTGGATGTCAGGCACTTCCACCAGGTGCCATCCTGGTTGTGATGTGTGTGCATTTTAAATTGGATTTTTAACTTCTGTTAATATTTGGAGCATATATTCTAAAGAGTTCTCTTTTGGTATCCCAAGCCTTGTGTAGCCCATGTTCTCTGCTGTGAGAGCTGTGATTTTATTTAAACCACAAATAAATACACTGGAATCAAATATGAATCCTGGTGTATTTCCAGTCCTGCAAAACTGGATAATCCAAAAACACAGCATAAGGGTTTGAGTGGGACTTAAGAATCACAATAAGAGAACTGGGAGGTGATGCCTCCCAGCCATAGTGCACTCCCTGATAGCAGCCTGGCACAGCAGATGCCAAGGGGAGGCCTTTTCCTTTGCTCTGCTGGAAACAAGACACCATTACTCAAGGTGTACCAGCAGCAGGTGGTTAGCAGCTGTTACCTTGTGAAAGCAACACAGATTCATTTCCTGCAAAACAGGCTTTTGTCATCAGTCCCTGTTCTGGAGGCAGTGATTCCAGTCTCTTAAAGTCAGTGTCTTTATGTTGTTATTGCTGCTTGGGGTAGCTTTTACTCCACATGAAACTCAGGTGGGCCTACATTAGTGGGCTTGCTTCTGTAGATGCAAACTGAGAGTGTTTTTGTGGATCCTTCTGTTCTATCTGTGTGGATTTATGTGTTTTCACCCCCTGTGAATCCAAATCTGTCCAATACCAGATGTATCCTGGATGGATGTATAATAGATATGTAGAAGTGAAGCCTTGTTGCTGAGGCAATACTTCGTGACATTTTATTAGGATCTTTCTTCATTATACATGAGAAAGAATGTAAGTTATAAATTTACATAAGAAAGAACTTCTCTTTAGTTAGTCTTAAAGAATACTGGGATTTGTGGCCGTGTTTAGCTCCACTTTCTGTGTGGTGTTTTCTATTCCAGCTGTCATGCAGAGGAAGAAGCACTAAAACTAACGTGGGTTACCTCTTTCCTTATTTAGGGCCTGGCCTATGTGGAATTTGAAAACGAAGCCCAGGCCTCGCAGGCTGTGCTGAAAATGGATGGGCTGACAATTAAGGAACACGTAATCAAGGTGGCAATCAGTAACCCACCTCTTCGAAAGCTGCCAGACAAGGCTGAGGCAGGCAGAGCCTCCCAGTTTGCAGTACCACGACAGATCTATGGAGCGTGAGTACTGGCAAGGGAGACAGCTTGGCCATGCTTAGAAAGCAAACATTGGGTTTCTTTGTAGGCAAAAACGTAGGAATTCCCTCTGGAATGTGAGGGAACATCTAGAAGGTGCTAAATAATAATAGTAATAATTGATTGATGAGGAAAAGTAGACTTTTCTTCTTCACATTAGCGATAGAAATAGGTCTATAGTGACCAAGAGGATACATTGGACATCCTGGGGTGTGTTGTTCATACCTGAGCCCTTTTAACTTTCACAGCCTCTTCTTCCAAAGAGCTGACTGTTCACAATGAGTTCTGAGGCTACTCTTTTGCCTCCCAAGTGCTCTTGCTGCTTGCAATTGCTGTTGCTCTGTGCATGCCCTGTAGATAAAACATGATCTTCAGTTTCTGGGATCTGCTGGGCAGTTTTTTCTGTCACGAATGCTGTTTCAAAGGGCGTCCATTGAAAGCACTGCTTACTACTGAAACAAATGGCAAGAATAATATTTAATGGGTGTTCCCTGTAGCAAACAAAGGGCTTTCTGTTTCTCTAGACTAGAACAGTATGCTCATAGAGCATTAGGATGTTTCTAAGTGCCATTTTTTGCTTTCCAGGCGAGGGAAGGGAAGGACACAGCTTTCAATGATGCCTCGAGCATTGCAACGCCAGACTAATCCTGTGGCTAAGGCTGAGAATGGGGTGGTCCAGAATTCACCAGCAACTTCATCTGAATGCACTGAGGAACCTAAAAAGATGTCCAACGCTGATTTTGCCAGGATGCTACTGAACAAGTGAGCAAGTAGTGAGCAATCAGCTGAGCTGGTATAATGTGAAATGCCTTTATGGAAGCCATGTTGTGTCCTTATGCTAGCAAGGAGAGAACGCCAGTCACAATCACATGTAAATACTGTTCTGGACTACTGCATTCTTTTAGATCAGTGTAGGATGGAACAAATCCATTTTCCTCTGTTTTTTAAGAGCATTTAAGAGCAAAGAGTTATACTACGCTCTGGTAAAATGGCGTTATGTGATTCCTCATATTGAGGGTAACAAGGGGGGGAAACATTTCCTGTTCAGGTTGGATGCCACACCGTTTTCTGAGTACTTTACAGATATTTCTCTTTCATTAACGAATGAGATGCAATGTGAAGGCCTTGCCATAACCTGGTTGAGATCCACTGGTCAGAAGCTCAGATTGTGATTGCAGTCATTCTCTCTGACGACAGATGCATTTTACACCGAAACATGTTCACACATTGATCTCCTTCCATTAAGAGTTAGATGGCAAATGCTAGTAACTTCACCACAATGGCCTATTTTAGTATTGGGAGAGTTTCTATACGTTTCTGTGTATATGTATATACACAAATATACATATATATGTATTCAGTTAACGTTCTGTTCCAAGTTGACCCATTTTTTATATTGTGTATTTGTAAAAGACGTTCAGGTTATTGAGATAATACTTAGACCTGGTATTTTTTCCCCATGAAAGCTGTACGTGCTCTTGCTGAGGACCATTTTCTGTTGTTATTTTTTTGCTAGCTCCTATCTAGCATCTCCCTTTTGCAGGTGGTTTCTGTATGGTTTTGTACAGACGTGAAGTGCACGCTGAAGTTTCACAGTTTATTAAACTCGAGTTCTCAAAGGTTTTTCTATAAATACCGTTGCTTTTGTTGAAACGTGGGTGTTGGAATTGCACTTATCCTATGGCAGCTAGTTAATACTGATGTACCTCACCTCTCGGGTGCGCTGAGATCCAGCGTCACTTGCATACCTTTAAGTAGTTCATTCCATTTAGTATGAGTATCTTGAAACCACTTCAGTAATCACCTGAGACTTGAAAATAACCTGGTACGTGATCTTGGGTAGAGATATTACTGCTTACCTAAAAATGCTGCTAACTGGAAGTCAGCACGTGTGGGGTTTGAATGCGAGAGGGAGAGCAGCGATGAGTTCACTTGTACAACATAAGCACTGCTGCAAATAAACACTATTTTTAGTGCTTACTTCCTGTGCTCGTTTGACTTGGCTTTACTTTGTTCGCTTTGTAGGTTTTTTGCTGTGTAAAATAGTTGTGCGAGTAACAGAGCAAGGGCCTGAATCCTGCTATGGAGCTTGTTTGTAGTTCAGTGTGCATCTGCTTCTGTGCTACGAGCTTGGGCTCAGTATGAAGCAGTGATATGAGATCTCAATCTGCCTTGTGGCATGTAATAACAATCTAATATAGAGCTTTAATTTGGGGGGCTGGTATATCCAGCTGCTTACCTCACCCTGATGTCAGGCAGGCACAAAGCAGGAGTGATTAATGGAGTTTCCTTGGGTTGCTAACGTTGGACTTGCTGTAATAACTTGCTACTCCAGGAACTGAGCTGTGAGCAGTTCTGATTTTACTGCAGACTTAATATTAAAATATTTTATTAATCTGTTACTAAAATGAACATATTTTTTTTTCCAGAGCTCTAAAGTGCAGAATACTTTTATACTCACATTGCACTACAAAAATAAGCATGCTTTATAAAAATAGAACACTCGTTCACTTTCCCTGTCAGCAGTAATCAATACATGAGGAGAGGCTGGTGCTACATCTATGGGTAACACCTGGTCTTGTCTATTTGCTGTGTAAAATGTATCCTAACTACCTTGCAGGTAAGAGAGCTCCAGGGGAGAAAAATAGACCTGGGGCAGTACAGGAATCCATTCCTTCTGTGTTTTCTGAACTTGAAGGTGTTGGGATCTGTGATACCTGGAATTATGCACTTATACAACTGGCAGGTGGGGTGTAGGGAGCAGCTCCTCTCAGTGTTAAACTGCAAATGCTTTTACCTTAAAAGCACTTTGAATTGGGCGGCAGCTTCCAGGTGCTATGCAAACTGAGACTGCAGTAGGGAGAGGCCTTGGGTGGTTCTTTATACATTTATCACAGGAATAGCATGACCTGGTAGTTAATAAATCTATTATGAAAAGTTCTCTTGTGTAGATGAAGGAAACTTAAGTTTTTGGCAAACTCACCATATGAATTCTTATCCAAACAGCCCAGCAGATAAAGGTAGTCTTGTGGCTATGCAAAATGACCTTTTCTGCTTGCAGCTTTGCGGAAACAAGCTCTTTTCAGACCCTGAACTGAAAACTGCAGGCAGCTGCAGCTTCCCAGGGGACCTGCCTGCTGAGGGGGGAATCTGAAGCAGGGTCTCAGCACAAAACTGTCCTGGTGAGGACACTGCAATAGCACCTTGCTGTTCCCTGAAGCAAGTCAGAGAGCATTTCTTGCCTTGTACCAGTCACATGGGCTGTAATCATAAACCAAACACTTCCCATTTGTTTCACATACCTTACCCTAGGAAAGGCAACTGAAAGTAAATATGCAAAGTGCTACTGAAAGCAGAAACCAGAGGGGAGAAATGCCACTGCATCCCTGTAGCCTTCTTCCTCATCTTTTCAGGCTGAATGTGTCATAGTGAAGGGGTAATATGAGAGCAACAACTCTCTTAAGGCTTTAGCCCACCTTGCAGCTCCATGACAAGGTAAGACAAGGTTGCTGACTGACCTGGTGTAGGGCTGTGATGGAAGCAGCTTCTCAATTCTTAATTTTATGGAGAAATGACATGATTTCTACTTCAGTTTGTTCAGCCCCTCTGATGTTTTTCCCCACCTCTTACTGTAGCACAGGCAAGTTACAGCACGGAGTCAACATCAGCAGTTTAGCTTGGCATAATGTATATAAATAAATAATATTAATTTAATCAAATGTAAGAGACTTTAAATAAATGAAATGCTTAAGAGTGACACCTCCTGTCAAGTCACTTCCCAGCAGAAATACTGAGCAGCGTGGCTTCCTGTTCACCCATGTATCCCCTGCCTCCTCAACACCCACAGCCTTCAGGTCTTGACAGGGATAGTTTGTTTGCATCCAGAACTGCTGCCATCAGCTTCAGGTAAGCCCACAGAGTACTCCGTGGTAGCAATGAGCAACATGTCCAGCGTTGTCTCAGTACACTTAGCTATAAAGCGTATGAAAGGCCTCACATCACCTTCGTTGGCCACTTCTAAGACATGATAATACTCTGCCCGTTGCTCCTTGCGGATGGTGATGGGTGGGTAGCCTGCCTGCATCAGGATGAGGTTCATTAGCAGACGTGAGGTCCTCCCGTTACCATCTATAAAAGGATGGACGTAAACCAACTTGTAGTGGGCTAACGCAGCAAACTCCACAGGGTGCAAACTCATGGCATCTTCAGAGTTAATCCACTGCACAAACTCCTGCATGTGTTTCCCAACGTCCTGGGGATGTGGGGGTATGTGATGCCCTACAAACACCTGCGTAGTCCTGAACCTCCCTGCCTCCACGGGGTCAGCGTAGCCCAGCACCCTCCGGTGTATCTCCAGGATGTCAGTGATGGTAACGGAGCCTATTCGTGATACCAGTGTGGTATTGACGTATTTCAAAGCTGCATGCATGCCAATCACCTCATTCTGCTCCACTAAACTTTTGCCAGGAACAGCATATCTGGTCTCGATGATGTGTCGTATTTCCGACAGTGTCAGAGTGTTCCCTTCAATAGCAACCGTGTGGTAGATGTGGTGATAGTAGGACTCCTCCATCACTCGGCGCAGGGCAGAATTACCTTTGGGGATCGCCATCACTTTTTTAACCTTGCTGTCAATGATGCTGAAATACCTCTGATCAATTTCTTCAACTAAAGGTAACGTCCGGTCCCGATTGATCAAAGCCTTTTCATTGCAGGGGGAAAGGGTTAATGCTTTGGAGTATAAATAGTCTGCTTGAAGAATGTCTTTTTCCTCTTCAGAAAAAATACCAAATTCATTCAGGGCATCCACGTAATCGGGGTCCATTTTGAGGGCGTAGACAAAGAGTTTGTGCGCTTTTTCTCTCTTTCCTTGGCGCTTCATTTCAAGGGCTTGGTTCAGAGCTGCTTTGGCTTCTAACTTCACTTCTGAAATGCAACAAGAGCAGTTAGATCGCAGGGTTCTACCGACAGCTTATGGAGAATTAACACCGTTCTCTGATATGAAATTAAATCAAGCTTGTCTGTAAGACCTGCAGCAAAGAACTTGTACTGCCACAAGCAAAAGGGCTTTAGGCAGAGCTGCTCCTGCTTTAGGCAGGAGCTGGGGCCAGGCAGGGCCTGCAAGCAGCCAGGATTCTGGCTGGATTCAGTACAGGATTCTGATCCTAGCTTTGGCTACCAGACCAGGCTGCTGTGTGTGGGAAGGCACAGAGTTGAGTACGCTCTGTAGGCTGTATGCCAGCTCCCTTGCTGAGAGCAGACTCCACAGCTGCTAATAGCACAGGTTTTTCATCTTCCCAGCAATAATAACTGTAGTGTGAACAATGATACCCTGCTGGAACCATAAGGATTACTCTAAATATTTTCCAATTGAATGTCCTGTCCATTAAAGCCAGTGACTGCAGCCTGTTGTTTCTAGTGTTCCAGTTACCTCATCACAGCTCACCACCACACAGAGCACCTGGAAGATGACGCAGCACTGCAGAAACACCTGCACAGCACCCAGCCATGGAATGCAGCCCAGCTGCTGCCTGGCAATGGCAAGAGTGACCTCTTGGTAATTTACAGCTCAGAGTGGGGCAGCTAAGAGTTTATTGCCATTGGAGATAGAAGGGGATGCTCAGTGGATGTGGATGCCCTAGACATAAGGGGTTAGAATCATAGCATCATTCAGGACCTCTCAGATCAGAGTCCAGCCGTCACAAAGCAGTGGGGCACACACTCACCTGGGGAGGCTTTGCCTTTCAGCACCAACAGCTCCAGCCCCTGCGAGGTGACGCTCAGCCCGGTGCTTTGACCCGTGTACCTGGTGACACCTGTATAGCCGGTTCCCAGCTTACTCCTCAGGAAGGAGAGCCCCCTGAGCACCGCATGGCACTTCTCCTCCACGGCAGGCAGCGGCAGCAGCAGCAGCAGGAGGGAGCCCAGCAGCAGCACGAGCACAGCCGCCCACCTGACACGAACCCACAGGGCGACCCATTTCAGCTCGGGCTCCGTCGCCATAGACATGAGGTTCATCCTGCTTCCAGTGGGGACGTGAGGGACATCTCCCTTCGTACAGCCTGCAAATAGGGACAGAAGGTAGGTTCTGAAGCCAGAACCCACAGCAAAGGCACCTTCCCTCCCCCTCAGCTTCCCAGTCCTCAGCCTCCCTCAGGCCCCATGTCCCATTAGCCCCAGCCTCCCTCAGGCCCCATGGTCCCATTAGCCCCATGGTCCCATTAGCCCCAGTCTCCCTCAGGCCCCATGTCCCATAGGCCCCATGGTCCCATTAGCCCCAGTCAGCCTCCCCTCAGGCCCCATCCCCCCCAGGCCTCCACCTGCCCTCAGGCCCCCCCACCACGAAGCCTCGTCCCATCCCCATCTCCCCCCATCCCCAGCTCCTGTTTTCCCCCCTTCCCACCTCAGCCCCGACCTCAGCCTCCAGTTGCCGGCTCCATCCCGCTTACCCCGCCCTCCTCATGTCCCCGCCCACCGAGCTCTGCTATTGGACGAGCCTCTCCGTTTCTCGCTTCTCATTGGTGCTCACGGATGTCCTTTCTCCACCTCGTTCCTCCCACTTCCTGCGCACAGCTTCCGGGTAGCGCCACCGCCTACAAGACGGGAAAGGCTCGTGGATGGTGGCGATTGGGTAGGAGTCACGTCAATCTTGAGAGCGCTCCAATGAAAAGCGGGCATTGGACAAGAGGGCGGGACAAATGCTATATAAGAGCTGCGTGGCCCGCCTTACTGTTGCTAGGCAGGGTTTGCTTTTCCTTGCTATCAGGTAGATAGGGCCAGCCCTCGTATCTTAACCCGGCAGCCTTAGAGCTGTTGGGTTGTTGTTGTACACTAATTGCATTGCCATCATCTATGTCAGAGATAGCAAAGGCACAACCCAAAGAACATAGGGTAGGAAAGGGTGAGGATGGGTTAAATGATGGAGCCATAGCCCTGCAGCAAAGGTTTGGCCAATGGAGCATCCTTAAGGCTGTTGCAATGGTTGAGCACAGCCCTATTAAAGCTGATGGGGACCCCAATAACCTGCAGGAGGAGCTGGCACTCCACGAGTTGCTATTGATTGCTCCCATTGTGGGTGCTGGAAGCGATGCTGTGCTGTGATGGGAAATGGCAGCTGAGATAGTTCTTATCACGAACCTTAAGGCTGAATGGGGTGGATGTGGGATCCCTGCAGCCGGTAGGTGGCACTGACTCATTGCACTGCTCAATAGGAAGCCCTTAGCGTTGCAGCTTTGCTCCTGGATGCCGGCACCTGCAGCGTTTAGTCATTAAAATACACGGTGTAAGACTGAGCACAGCTCTTAGCACTGTGTGTTCCACGATAAAACTGCCTCTGTGTGTGTGTGTATAGGGGAAAATTCATTCCTGATGCTGGCAGTGCAGATCTATCTCCATTCACAGCTGTAAGGCTGATCCCTGCAGCAATGCTTCACCTCCCCATTCTCTATTAGGCACTTAGCATGGCTTCCTCCTGCCTTCTTTCCATTGCTGGGTATGAGAGCCGTGGTGCTGGGAGGAATTCCTGGCTGTGGAGGCAGAGCTGCATCTCGGAGTGTGGGATTTGAATCAATGAACAGATGGGCAAAGTAAGAGATGAAATGGCTGGTGGTAAAGCTGTCATATCCCCCCCCCCCCCCCGGGTCAATGCAAGGTTGTTGTGAAAAATGGTTCTGACATTCTCATCTGCACCGCTCACATAGCAGAGAGAAACCACAGCCCAGCTCCAGTGCTATGCAAAGACCAAAGGGGGTTTTAATTAGAAGAGATAGAAGGGTGAGCAGAAAGCTAGAGCAAGAATACTCCTAGCTGCAAACTAAAGACACCGAGCTCAGGGCTGTGAGTGATTTAAGCTTTTAGTGTGAGCAACCAAGGAGCACAAATGCGAGGCTGAATGGAGAGCTGAAAACAAAGCTCTGAGTGCAGGAACAGAGGGCTTTGTTGGAGCTCCTAATGAATAACAGGGAATGAGCTTCTCAGACAGATTGGTTTGCAGCAATGGGAATGAATGGACAAAAGGGAAACTTTCAAAGCAATCTGGCAGCTTGAGCTCAATGGGATTTTGAGCAAAGCCGTGCAGAACAGGGGAGGACCCAAGCGAGGCGATGTGTGGGTATAATGAGAGATAGAATTCAGAGAGAGGAAGGGATAAGGAATCCAGTCTGTGTGGAGGAAAAGCTTTTTTCGTTATTGCTCTTGTGGTCGGTGCAGTTTTCCAATCACCTGGATGTCAGGAAGGGTTTGGGGCACAGAAATCATTATCTAAATGTAGCAGGAATGCTCCTGGTCCTGGAACTGGAGTGCAACCATGCATGTCCTTGAGGCTGGTGATGCCCCTGGGACCCCCAGTCCTCTCTGCCAATGAGGGACCCTCCTGCTATGGCCTGCAGTCCCCAAAACCTGCGGGGTCCCTGCTGCAGGGGGTCAGCAGAGGAGCAAGGTGGGTTCTATGCACTTATTTCCAGCCTGTCCTTGAAGCTGCTGTGGAAACGCTGACTCTAATCAAAGTCCTTTCGGACTTAACTGCCACATAGACTTGACTAATGGTGACTCCACACCAGGCAATCTGGAAATATATTAAACCTGGGAGTTACTGCGGGGGTGATTTGCATGTCAATAACAGAAGGGAAATCGCCTCCCCCTGCCTCCTCTCTGGGCTTTCAGTGCCAGGTACCCCCAGCTCTGGCCATTTAGCTGCTCCCCGCAGGCAGCCGAGCCCTATGGGAATAATGAAGGCTTCTGGGGTGTGCTCAGCTCATTTCTTGCTCTTACTTCTCTGCTCTCTGGCTGAGTGAAGAGCTTGTTCAGCCAGAAATGCACGGGAGCGATGCTGCTTAAGCAGCCCATCACACTGTGCAGAGCTTCACTGATGCCAGATTACTGGGGAGCAAGGAAACCCTAGGTCATGGCATGTGGTTAGATGCATCCTAATGGGGATAAAAGCCACCTCCCGGTCCTTCCCAGCTGCTGCAGGAGCGAGGAGGAACACTGTGTTCCCACAGAACTGCTGGCTGGGGAGTTGTCTGCAGAATACATCATCCCGTAGTTACAACTCCTGCGCTCTCGCAGTCTCCTGGGCTTGTAATGTAGGACAAGGAGGGCTAAAACAGGCAGGAGGGTAGGTGGTTTGGAGGAGTGGATTACAAAAGGAGCTGCTTTCCCTTGTGAGATTGTCAGCTCACCCCCCTGCAAAGGTTGTGACAGCTGTCAGCTCTTGGGGAGGGGGCTCTGCATGGCGAGGCAGTGGCTGGCTGAGCTCAAAGGTGCTTCGTCTGGAAGCAATGCAAAACTCTCCCTGCCTGGGTCTGGAGATGGCAAGATCCTTGTTGCTTTTGCTTTTGGTTGTTGTTTGTTTGTTTGTTTCAGTTGGAGGAACCTTTTGGCAGCAGCAGTGATGTCTAGCTGGAGCCAGCCATCCCTGTCCTGCCTGCTTCATTCTGGGGAACCAGGACCTGAGCCCCACAGCCCTGGGGAGCACAGGGGCAGAAAATGAGAATGGGAAGTCCAGGGACAGCGTGTGCTGCAGAGCAGGGATGTTTTTCCTTAAAGGTGCCTGGAGAGAGATGCTCTGTTACTGTGGCAACCGCAGCAGCTGCAGGGATGCTGGGGAAGCAGCGGCTGTGTGCTGGCAGAGGCTCCTGGGCTGCTCAATACCCTCCTTGTGTCTGGGTGAGGGCTGGGGTCCCCTGTGTGCCACCAGCATGCAGGGCACAGCTTGGCCCTGTGGACAGTGGGGCTCTCCCAGCAGCATTCAAGTCTCCAGGTGTCCTTGTTGTGAATTCAGGAGCTGTGCCCCCCTTTTCTCAGCAGCTGTGCTCAGAAACAAGCGAGGCAGAACTCAGAATAAATGGATTTGCAAAGCAATCCATGCTGTTCTCGGGCCTCGGCACTGCTGAGCTTGGAAATATGGGGAGGGAGCAAGTGTAGTCCGTGTTGTTTTGTCACGCTCTTAATTTTCCTGCATGCTGCTAAATACAATGTCCTCTGAAATTGTTCCGAATTAAAATCCAGCAGCAGTGCAGCCCCTGTTATCCTCAGCACCGTGACTGCACCTTTATCAGGTCCCTCCAGCACTCTGCAGAGAGATCAGGAGTTGTGAAACATTTCGCTTTATGCGGCTGCGTTTAATTACGGGGCAGACGGGGTGGTAAATCTGTGCTTTTATGGCTGCTGAAGTGTTGTCTTCATTTCTGCTTCTTGCCTTGCAGCCTTCCTTGCCTCTGGTGTGCTCCAGCCATGCCTGCTCCCTGCGGCTCACATTGAGCTCCCTGCATGGGTGGGGAGCAGCATTTGGAGGCACTTCTTGTGCTGCATCATTCACGGGTTCCTTCTTGCATGTGTCATGCCCATGACTGGAGCTTGGCCTCTCCTCTGGAGGTCTGGCTGTTTCCTCAGCCCAAATTAACAAGCTCTGGATGCTGCAGAGAGCTGTAATTGCAGCTCGTCTGGGAACGCTTCAGTGCCAGGAGCAAGTCGTAGCCTCATCTTTTTTAGTTACTTCATTTGCAGACGTTTTTATGGAGGATCCTGCTGACATTTGGGTTCTGCGCCTGAGCAGGAGGCCGGGCAGCTCCTGGTTTCCCAGAACTGCTGATGGGATTCTGCAGGAGCCTTTGCTACGTATGTGCTCTTGTTCAGCTATTACGTTTAGTCTCCAATGATTACAGAACTGACAGCTGGTAAAGATTTGCATATGGCATGAAATTAAGTGAGTTCGTTTTAATGTCTAATCTGTGCAAAGATTTGGTTCCAACAAATTTGGTTGTTGGAAGCCTTGCTTTGCCTTATCACTGATGGCACATCTGCTTCACGCGTTGCCCTTTGGTTTCTAAAAGTTGTCTTTCTCTGTATTTCACCAGGGTGAGCAATGGGAGTGGATCTCTGTGATCTTTCCTGCAGACACCCACGGTCAGGGGATGGGGCTGTGAGCACTGATGGAGCTGTGGGTGTCCCTGTGCACTGCAGGCAGTGGGAACACATGGCCTTTGGGGATCACTTCCAACTCAGATGAGTTGGGTCTAGAAGTCTTTGAGGGACATGGTTTGTGGTGTGGTGGGGATGGGTTGGCTGTTGGGTTAGGTGAACTCAGTGCTCTTAATGATTCTATGAGATTCCAAGAGAGTGGGAGCGGGTCTGATGCTTTGTGCAGGGCTGTGGGATCACAAGCATTGTGAATCCAGCAGTGAGAAACAAGTCTGTATGGGAGGTCTGACCTTTCTGAGCATGAAATCCAGGACTGAGAAAGCAAAACCCTCACACTTTGGCAAAGGATGTGAGTTTTCCTCCAGACTGGCTGGAATAGAATTTGGAATTTGAGTCGTTGTTGTTGTTCATTCTTTAAAGTGCCTTCTAATTAAAAGACAAGCCATTTAGAGGCTGAATGAGGAGCCAGGCAGAGCCACGGGGAACCAAAGATCTCATAGGCCCTCATGTCTGGGGCAGAAGAACAAATCCTTGTGGGAGTTGCACTGGGGCTCCAGTGTGGTCACGCACACCTCTGCTTTATGGTGTTTACCCCAAAGATTCCACCATAAATGAGTCTCCTGGCTCAGGCTCATCCAGAGAAATCAATTCAATTAAAAAGCATTGGGTAGGAGTGCAGTACAGGGGTGAAAGGCTGTGGCATCCCACTGACTGTACACCCATACAGAGGGCTGTACATCCCACTGACTGCAGGCCCTGAGCTTTCCCTTCTCCAAAACCAAACCCCTTTGCCTGCTCCCCATTTGTCTGCAGCGTGCTTCTCATCCAGGTGCTTGCATAAATCCAGACCTGAGGCCGGGATGTTCTGCGAAACCACCACTCTGAATGCAGCATCACCACCCCTTGGGCTCCCCAGGGACCAGACTGCAGCTCTAAATTGAGCTGATGGAAACTCAGAGGGGGGGATAAGGGGGGGGAGTGGATGAGCCCTGGTGCGTCCCTTATTGCTGTAAAATTTGCTGTGTTCTTGTAAATTGCATTTTGGCCAGGGCTCATACAAGGAGTGCTGCTAAATATAAATGGGAGGCCATTGTTCTTCCTCGTGAGCATAGCTCTCATTTTTCTCTAATTCTCTGGCAGAGAAATTCAAATCCTGGGGGTGGTTTTATGGTAGGGAGAGAAGATGCTCTTCCCCCCTCCTCTCTCAGCAGTCATTTTACAGACCTAGAGATAACCAAATGATCCCAGTGGGGCCACTGATGGTGGGCAGGGACTCAAATTTCCCCACTGCAGCACTCAGCTTTATTCTCAGTCCCTCCTGGCACAGTGGTGCCCTCAGCCCAAAGGCCAGTGGTGCTTCAGGATGGCTTCGTTTGATTCCAGCCTAGTTTGATGCCAACTTAATTTGGCTTTGGCTTGATTTGGTGCCAACTTAATTTGGGGCCAGCTGCTTGGCTGTATTAATGGGGCAATGCTGAATCTGTACACCTCTCTCCCTTCCACCCATCCATGCAGGCATCTCCCCACTCCGTTGCCTTCCCCTTGGTGTTATACTGAGGTCCAGGGGAAGTATACTGAGGGGGGGGAAGTAAAATTCTCCCTCTGATCTGAGCCAATAGCTCTTTTATTTTATTTTCCCTCTCTCTTTTTCCCCTTAGTTCTGAACTTTGCTGTGCAGAGGCAGCTCAGCTGTGGACAATTCCTGCTCTGCCTCAACAGCAGCTGCGAATCCTCCTGCAAAAAGGGGAAGGGGAACTAAGCTGGTGCTGAATAGAGACTCAGCTGGGGGGTGAGGACAGGGAGAGGAGATGTGGGGCTGTCTGGGGCATGGTCTGAGCCCCAGATGAGGCCCAGGAAGAAGATGCTGCTGGAGATGAGGCCCAAAGGATGAGGAGCTCTTCAGATTAAAGGGTTTGTCAATTTCTACTGAGACAAAAGCCTTGAGGCTGCCATTAATTAACAAATTAGCTCATCAAGACTGTCCCTAATATGTCAAATAAAAAGCTGTCCTATTCATTAAGCAAGAGCACGGGTTCTAATTTGCCTGCCAAAGTGGCACATTCAATAGATAAGAGGCTCATTTAAACAGATAGTTCTGAAAGTTTCCCTTTTCCTCCTCGCATCCCTCTGCACTTTGCTCCTTGCATCCCCTGCATTTTGCTCTTGTTTGGGGCTGAGGAAGCTGCAAGCAATGAGTTTTGCCCATGCACCATTTAGTAAATAAAACCCTGGAGTCCATTTGCATGAGGACGTGTCTCATATGAAGAAAAGAATGGAGCAAAATAGGAAGTGCGGCAGTTATGGATGTGATCTATGATGCAATTTGGATTCAGGAGAAGGCAATCTGAAATCTGATTGCGTTTCCTTCTCTTTTTATGGCATGAGCACAGCTAGGGGTGAAAAGAATGATGCAGTCATGGCTCCAGGCTGGGCACAGCCCTGAGCTGCACCGTGGCTTTGTGGCACTGAGGGTGCCTGGGGTGCCACCATCCCCTTTGTCCCACAGTTGCACTCAATGGGGCATAAAATCTCTATGCCAGAGCCACGAATCTCTGAAATTCACTTGGATCTGAGGCCGCTCCCCCTGACCGTGTGTTGTTGTTGCTTTTGCTGGATTATTAATAATCTTTTGGTGTAAAATGATGGCATTATACAATTTCATTATGTCTCCTTGTCACAGGACATAAAGCAGAGGCAAAGCTGATTCAATTAATGGGGATGGAATTGCCGGCCCCTGCAGCAAAGGCTGCTTCTAACTGCTGGGCTCACACTGATCCTGTTGGAAAGGGATTGAATGGGAGCTGGGACTTGGGTTTGTGTATCCCACCTTGTCCTGTGCTGCTGCAGAGATGGGGCCAGTTCATGGGGCCACCTCCATTCCCTTGCCCCCTGCCAGCAGATCCCACTTCCACTGCAACAAGAGCTGGGGAAATGGGAAGCATTCTCCCCCTGTTCTAGGCACACAGCTGCCGGGAACTGGTCCCCATTGATCCCTGGTGCCAATTCTGCCATGGAGCTTATGGAGACTTTGTGGCAAACAGGTGATCACAGAACCACAGAATGGTTTGAGTTGGAAGGGACCCCCAAAGCCATCTGCTCCCACTGCCTGCAGTGCTCAGGGACACCCACAGCTCCATCAGTGCTCACAGCCCCATCCCCTGACCATGGGTGTCTGCAGGGATGGGGCACCTCCAGCTCTCTGTCAGTGGATGATGGTGGTGATGCTGTAGCCAGGCTCTCTCCCGGGTGCTCTTACTGCTGGGTAATGAGGCAGAGATTTACAGCTGCATGCAGGAGAGGCGAGGGGCTGCGCTCCCTCCAAAGTCCCCCATGGGTTAGATTAGGCTGTCTGCAAGGAAACTTAATTGATTCTTTAGGTTAAAGACTTTTCATCTGCGCAGACAATCCGAAGCATTAATTCTGTATAATGTGACACGGAACATTTGCGTGCAGCTCTCTGGCACAGCTTTTGCTCCCTGTGCTCCCTTTTGGGTTCTGATTTGTTTTCTTTCCAAGGCAAATTCTAGATCTGGCTTCCATCAACAGCACTAATTAATCCCTTTCTAAATATTCCAATGTTTATTATTTTATAAATAATTTCCAGGAGCAGGCTCATGGCTTCAGGGTCATACTGTACCAAGATCTACACCCAGAGCTTGGGGCAGAAATGAGACCAAAAATGACCTGGCATTGGGACTTCCCAAAGTAAAACTACAGCTGTACCACTTCCCAGCAACTGATGGTAGGAAATGGGATGGGAATGGGTTGGGTTGGATTGAGGTGGGGATGAGATGGGGGTGGGATAAGGTGGGATAGGACAAAATAGGATGAGATGACTCTGAAACCATCTAATGATTTCCTAAAACTGATCTCACTGTGTCCCCGCAGGGAACTGCCACCATTTACCCCATTCTATTCTATCACCTTGATGGGAAAGGCATCAAACAATTTTCCTTTCTTAACAAAATCCAACCAGAGCTGACCTCGGTCACTAGCTCACTTTCTGCTGCAAGCAGCTTCTTCTTGGGCTGTAAAAAGGAAAGTTTGAAGTGAAATTTAAGGAACCCACATGCAGACATTCATGTTTTTAATTCACTCTGCCTTCTCCTGAATGTGGGTATGTAGGCATTGGGTGTTTCCCCATGGGATAATGCCAATGATGGGCTGATGACAACCATGGACACCACCTGTAGGTATCAGGAAGACACACCTCTACTGAAGCCTTACTCTGAGCTGTCAATTAAAGCACATGGAAGAGGGATAGTTGAAGCTAAATCCTGCTCAGCTGCAACCTGATGAGGTCAGTTATTTCCTTGGAAGGTCCCAACTGTTGCTCATTAATCTCACAGCCCATTAAAGGGGAGAACATGCTCCCTCCCAGTGGGATTGGCCTAAATCAGGTGAGAGGGATTTTGGCTTAATATATTCTGTGAAACCAAGCTGGAAGGGAGCAGCATAGAAGATCTGGGACTCTGTTTTAATGGCTCTGGGTGAGTGGCAAAGCTGTGAGCCTGGGTAGAGAATGGGAAAGAGTGGATCAGGCTGGATGACCTCCTAAAGTGGCAGGTGATGAATGGTATCGAGCAGTGTGTGTCAGGACTATGGGTGAGCAGGGCTCAGGATGCTTCATCCTTTGCTGCTTGTCTGGGCTGAAGCACCCTGCAGTTCTTACTGAAGCTTAATGAGCCTCAGGAGAAAAAGTGCTGCATGTAGGAGCCTGGTTATGCTTCTCATCCTTGATTCTAGAGGCATTTATTCTCTCTCCTGTGGCTTTTAGTGCTCCAGAAGTTCTTTTGGTAAGAGAGTGGGGGCTGCGCTTCTGCAGGATTCAAATCCTCAGTGGGGATCTGGTGTAAGGAGCTGTCTTTGCTTGTACATCCCTGATGCTGGTGTCCTGTCCATCACCTGCAGGAGGGATTTGAAGGTAAGGAACAAAGGTAATGTAGAAAAGGATGCCCTGTGTTGGGGCTTAAAAGGAAAACGAACTGCCCATGTCCTTTAATCCCTCATCTCTGTGCTGGGAGCTGTAAATGGCTCTTGACACAGACATGGAGCTGCCAATGAATCGCTTGGTGTGGGCGCATCCATCACTGCTGTGTGATTCCCCTGTGACAGCCCTATGGAGCATCTACAGCATCAGTGGGGTTTGGATGCCAAAAGGTGACCTCTGGCAGCATGCATTGCTCTCCTGCATCTGCTGCTCGTGCTTCTGAGCACCCCCAGTGCCCAGCAGGATGACTGGGCTGCAAAGGGAGCTGCATGGCCTTGTGCAGGTATAGTAAAGATCCTTCTTTTACATGGTGTAGTCTGAAGGAGGGTTTCCAAATCACTGGGCTGTGGGTAAATGCATGAAGGTTTAGCTTTGTAGGGCTCACTTGTGCCTTCATCATCACCTCTTTTCCTGAGCTGGGCTAATTAATCACCCAGTGGGTAATTAACTAATTGCACCCAGCCAGTGCTGAGGGGAAGGAGTGGGTGGTGTTGAGGTTAAAGGAATATCTCAGGATCATAGGGATATAGGATACCATCCTCACCGCAGCAGTGGGGCACAATGAATGGGGGCTGAGCTGGGGTGTGATGAATGGGGGTTGCAATGGATGGAGCATGGTGCCTCCTGCAGCTCAACTTGCAGCAGTGTGGGGCAGTCAGTGAGCACATCTATGCCTTCCTGCAGCCCTGCTGGGCTCTGTGCTGCTATTTATAAGCTGTGAGTTGCACAAGCCTGGGTCTGTTTTTTCCGTGATGGTACCAAATCAGTGAAACATGGAAAGCGGAGCCGTCTCTTTGACATCCTGTATGTGGGCTTCTTTATTTTTGCAATGAGCTTTCGTTTCCACTCGGATGGGATGCGGGGCAGGGCGTGTTGTCACAGCAGGTCATGGAGGGAGTGATGAGCAACACGCAGCCCGTGTGGGAAACACAGGGAGAGGTGGGGGGTGTCTGCTCTGCCTTCTCTTTCCTATTACTGTGACAGCTGCTGGGGTGAATCAGGCTGGTTCCCACCATCTGGGAGGTGCTGAGGGGTTCCCAAGGCTCTGTGGCACTGCAGTGTTCCTGGGAGGGGAAAACCCAAACTGCAGAGCTGACACTTGGGGTGTGCGTTATGCCATGTCAGTGTGGTTTTTACCTTCACGTTTTGCTAAGCACAGGGATAAGGGTGTGTGAGAGCAACCCCATCCTGCATCCTTCTCTATAGATGCACTGGAAAGGACCTGGGGATGGGCAGATCCCAGCAGGGCACATTGCTGAGCTCCTGCACCAAAGTCTGCATGGGATAAAGGTGTGCTGTGGGCTGGCCATTGTCTTCCATGGGCACACTGCTCCTGAAACGCATCCCCAGTGTGGTCTGATAAGCCAAGTGCTTTTGGGGGAGCTGTGGCTGCTCGATGAAAGATCTGCTGTTCGTGAATTCAGAGATGTGGAGCTGCTGGGTGTGCGAGGAGAGCATCCATTTCCTTGATGCTGGGTATCCCCATGGGGAGGGTCAGGGAGCTGCTGCTGGTTTGTCCATAAGGTGTCATTATTGTGCGTGTAAAAAGTGGGGTCGTTTCCCAAACCTGCTGCACACCCGTGGCTGTGCTGTGCACATGGAGCCCAATACAAGGGGTCGAGTGCCGCGGGGGCTGCAGGGCAGGAAGAGGGATCTGCTCGGTGCCACATCAAGAGCGGGGTGATTGGAACCTCCTGCTCTGCGGGGGTGGATACGGAGCTGCTCAGTCCTCATTGAGAACGGGACAGCCCCGGAAAACAGCCTGGCTGGGATCGGGGCTGGGCTGGCCACGAGCAGGTGGAGCCCGTTCTGTTTGCTTTGCAGCCCCCGTGAAAGGCACGTAGGGCTGGACGTGCTATAGGTGAGCCTGGGGGTGCTGCTTGGGAATGGCTGAACCCCAGTAGTAATAAAAACCATGGGAGAACCCAGACCCAAATGCGGCAGCAGCGTTTGGGAGCCAGATTTCACCAAGGGAAGTGACTCAACGTCTTGGAAGGAGCTGGGGGTGGTGGGAGGACAAGGGGGTGGAAGGGGGGTAGGAGGGGTGCACGGAGTGGGCTGGGGGCAGCTGGCAGCCACCTGGCCCTGTGGTGTCCCCCTAGTGTTGCCCAGCATTGCCCCCACAGCCCTATAGGTCCCCGGCTGGGGGCCAGGAAAGGCGGCCCCATGGGAAGCGGCACACCGCAGGATCTCCGCCAGCTTTCCCACCCTCTCCCAGCTGTTGCTCGCGGAGCCAAAACCACCCTGAGGATGCTGCTGCTGTTCCTTCCCCCTCCCCTTCTCCTTAAAAGCTGCCTGTGCCCTACGCCGCTGCCTGCAGCATCCTCACCGGACTCAGCTCTTCTTCCTTGCTGCCTTCATCCCAGAGCACAGAGGGCTCTGGCAGAACTCCAGGTATTGGGTACTGGGAATGGAGGGGGAAGAGAGGAGCATTCATGCTGAGCTGACTCTTAGGGACCCCATGCAGAACTGCTGCCCACTGACCATAGCAGCAGTGGTGGCAGAGGTCCCACTGATGTGTGAGCATCGGCACTGGGTGGTGTTGGAGGAGTCCCCAAGGAGGTGGAAGTGGAATGTCTGGCTATGGGAGGGGTTAGGGTGAGTCCCACTGGCAGAGCAATGGGGAGTGGGGCAGCACCAGGCTGTGCAACCCCCTGCATTGCGACGAGACCATCTTTCACTTTAAAAATATATACTTTAAGCACTTTTGGGAGCTGCTGCGTTGGGACTGCATTGTCCAAATGCATTAGGGTGACAAAAGGGTTGTGCTCTGCTGGGCTTTGTACCACTGTTTTCACCCCATGCTCAGGTCCCCTCCTGCCTCCAGTACAGCAGTGTGATGGTCATGAGCTGCTTGTATTGGCAAATCCCCATGTGTGGGTGTTGGGGGGGGGGATCATGAGGCCTCCTGGGGACTCTTTTCTCTTCTCCTTTCTCCAATCTGAGAGCATCAGCAACTTTTCTCCTGATTCAGCCCCAGGACAGCAGTTTTGTAACCCAGCACTATGCAAAGTGGGGATCGCAGCTGGGGCCGATTCCTCTTTCACAGCTCCTGGGGTGGGACCGATGTCACCACCTGTGTGTTGCATGTCCCTTGGAGGTGTCACTTCTCATTGGGCTTTACTGATGCCACATGATGGGGGTTGTGGTGGTTTTCCACTTTCACAGCCTTTTCTGGGTGGCTCCATGTGCCCCCCATGTTAGTGATGCTATTGGGGAACTCAGCAATGGTTGGGCAAGCCTCAATTTTTATCAAGCACGGTGACCACCACCTCCACTTTTGTCCCCATATGATCCAGAACAGGGACACGCTGCTGGATCCATCCCCACCTTTGTGTGTGAGTCACAGCTGAACCAACAGCTGGGAGCAATGAGGTGGGAATGCATTCCCTTCCACCATGCCCCTGGGAACACTGGGGACAGCATATGCCTGGCTTTACACCAGCGTGGAATGCTGAGCTCCAAAGAGTTTGGGGCTGAGTCTGAGTGCTATGGGATATGCACGGCACAAGGACCTGCCTTGTCCCCTTTCTGCACAGAGCCCAAAATCAGGGTCCCCCCCCACATCCTGCCGTGCAGCATCGCTTCCTCCTTCCCAGGCACGGGCCAAGCTGATGCTGGTTGTACTCATTTGTGTTTGTGCCACAGGCTGTGGTTTTGCTCGTCCTCCCATCAGCGATGCGTGTACATCCTCTGTGGGATGAGAGAGCTCAGCAATAGCCACGGCCACTGGTGGAGAAGTGACTGAACTCTGCGGCAGCCAACATGATCCTAACAGGGTGACAGCAGTGGGGATGGAATCTCTGCATGCACTGAAGTGCCAGGAGTTACCCAGCTGAGAGGTAAATGCCTCCGGGTTTTGGTGTCCATGGGGTTGTGCCTGGGTCAGAGCAGAGCACTATTTGGGGCTCAGGGAAGGGTTGGCTGTAGCCAGCAGGAATTCTTTGCTTTCCCCATGGGGATTCAGCCAGCTGAGGGTTTTCTCCTCCCTGCTATTACAAAGTGGGTTTGGGGCTTGGGTTGATGATGGTGGTGACCTACAGGGCTGTGTATTAGGACCCTGTGGGTCACCACTACTCTCATTTGCTTGGAGTTTCTTTTGCTTGCCACCAAAGTTCCCCCATGCCCTAGTACAATCACGTCCCTCTGTCCGGCAGCAGCAGGCACATATCAATTTCCTTCTCTTAGTTTCCTTCCTCATTACCCCCTCTAAACTCTGCTGAGAGCGGCTCTACAGGTGTCACATGAACCTTCCCATGATGTCCCCAACCACACGCTGGCTTTGTCCCCAAGCAGCCATGGTGACACCCTCAGATGGGGTGCAGATCCTCCTGGTTTGCCTTGAAGACGGTTCCCACCATGGGGTGGTTGTGTTTCCAGCCATGCCATGCATCTGGCTTGCTGGCACTGTGCCGTGCAGCTGGCTCCCTGCAACGTGCAGGGAATTGGGATACATCCCCAGGAGAGATGCTCATCACACAGCGCTCACTGCAGCTCTCAACCCTTGGCCCATACCCAATAACAGGTGGTGTGGGGCTGGTGATTTTCTCTGTGCTTAACCTGGGGATCAGCATCATGTTTTGAGGTCTCATACTATTTCTGGGCAGAGCGGAGTGTGCAGGCTGTGACCCCCACACTGCTGTGTCCCTGCACTGCTTCTATGGACCGTCCCGTCCCAACCAGACGTGTACAGTGCTGCCCAGAAAAACACTGACTCATGCTGTTATTCTGTCCCACCCTGGGCACAGCCGGCTTTTTAAGGCTGCCTTTTCCAGTTATTCCTTTTTTATCTGCCTGTTCATAACTCAGCCTCTCTCGGGGTCCTGGCACTCAAGCATCGTGGATGCAGGTAGGACTCTCTGCCTCGGTTTCCCCTCTAGGAACAGGCTTTGCCTCCTCCCTCTGCTGATGGGGCTGCAGATTGTGGGGCTGTTCGTAGGGATTTGCAGGTGCCTGAGTTTGGGAGGTGGGGGGTGCAGAGGGGTGGCAGCAGCGTGGGGCTCCCCACAAGCTGTTCTTCCCTATGGCATCACCATGCATCCAAGAGGGGGCAACTTTAAGAGGTCAAAAATGCCCTTTTGAAATGCCAGGAAAGTTTTTCTACATACATGTAACCTAAAAATAGGGCTCGGGTGTGCATTTCCCAGCAGGGTCCTCTGGGCATTTAGCAGCAGTGAGATCTGAGCTCTTGTTATGGGCATTTTGATGGTGCCCAACTTGCACTCAGGACTGGGAACATCACACTGGGATGTCACTGCTGTGGTGGCTGCAAGCTGAAATAAGTGAGAACTGGAGCTGGTCATCATCCATTCCCATCCCATTCCCATCCCCTTCCCCTCCGTTCCCACACCCCCATACTGGGCTGGGAGGAAACTTGGGACTTGGGGCTTTGGTGTAGGGCAGCCACAAGGGGACATAGAATCACTGCTTCACCTCACAGCTTGGGTGAGCATGGGAGTCTGGCTCCTGTGGGGGTATGAGGATGTCCTGTGCTCAGTGGGGACGTGGACGCACAAGGAAGGAGATGCTGTTTCCTAAGCATCCCTGTGGCTCAGTGCAGGGATAAGGCAGACCAACGTATTATTTCTTCCTCTGGCTGCACTCCCCTGTTTCCCCACTCACATCCGTCCTCCCAGCTGCGGAAGCCTTTTTTTTTGCCTAGAAAAGCTGCATTTGAAGGTTTTTTGCTGTTCTCTCCGCTTCCTGTTGCCGTCCCAAGAACAACAGCCCTGACCTCATCCTGGCGATGTGCGGGGCCGCCCTGGGCTCAGCCCTATGGGGGTCCCCAGCTGAGCACAGCTGCATGAATCACAGCTTTTTGGATTATTTGGGGCAGTTCCTGCGCTCATTTTTATGGAGGTAGGAGGACAGAGATGAATAGAGAACAGCGCGTAACGTGGTTTTGGCTCATGCTAAGCATTTTGCAGCCCAGAAGGAACATTGAAACATGATGATGTGTGGATTTGGTTTGTTGATTGTTGTTGTTGCTGCCGTTTTACTTTTTCAGATATGCTTTATGGGATTTTTGCTACAGGGAGGAGAAATAGAGTTGGGGTTTCTCCAAGCCCAGGTTGGTAGGAATGGGGCCAGGTGCCGAGCTTTGCTTCTGGGAAGGTGAAGCCATGCACTAAGGGTGTGCAGGAGCAGGGCCAGCTCATGGCTGTAAATAGTGGCTTGTCCCATGGGCACCTCTCCTGGGGCTCCAGGAGGGGACTGGGATGCACTGTGTATGGGGGGGTGCACTAAGCATCCTTTTGGCTTTGAAATCTATGGCATGGATGGAACCCCCACCAGCTGCTTGCTCAGAGATTAGCCCACCTTCCTCAAACCTCTGTGTCCTGATGGGAGTGTCACTGAGGGCAGGAAAGGGCAGAGAGTGGTGGGGCTCCTTGGGAAGGAACTTGAGGAAAAGCCCATGGAGAAACAATAGCTTATTGTGTAAACACATGGGGGCTCGGGAGCGGTGCTGGCAGGAGGACGATGTTCAGCAGTGCACAGCCTGGTTGGGTTTGAGGTGTAGAGCCCCAGAGCTGTTAGCAGGGAGCAGTGGGATGTGCTTAATGGGGGCTCAGAGTGGCTGGCAGAGCCCAGCTTTGGATAATAGCACTTAGTGCTCACAGTTAGCATTTTGCTCAGTGCTTTGGAGAAAGAAAGAGAAAAACTGTAATACTTTGCAGTTTGGAAAATCTCAGAGCTGTTAATAAGCCTAATACTGATTGTTTCCTTGGAATTAAGTAGGCAATAGACCTGTTTTGGGGAGTAAGGCTGCAACCACATTCTGGTGAGCACAACCAGGATGAGCTCAGCAGCTCCCAGAGCTGGTGCTGCTCCTGATCAGGGCATAAACATTCCAGATGAGCCCCAGTAGTGGAACTGGACCCAAGGGATCCCCCAGCATCCCCATGGCCATTCTAGCCATGCCTCTGATCTAACACTGTGTTTGCTTAGCAGGGCATTGCCATCTGGAGAGTCCGGGACTGACCAGGCGCTGGTTTATGCACTAACCATGGCGTTTTCCAATTCATCTGACTACTCTGATGACTCTGATATCTATGACTACTTGGATTACACCTACGAAGAGCCAGGCAGCGTGTGGACAGGCCCTTCCTATGACCCAAAGGACATTGCAAGGATCCTCTCTGTTGTCATCTACAGCGTGTCCTGCGTGCTGGGCATCCTGGGGAATGGCCTTGTCATAGCCATCATCACTCTGAAGATGAAGAAGTCAGTCAATGCCATTTGGTTCCTCAACCTGGCCGTCGCTGACTTCCTCTTCAACATCTTCCTTCCCATAAACATTGCGTACACGGCCATGCGCTACAACTGGATCTTTGGGACCGTCATGTGCAAGCTGAACTCCTTCCTCCTCATCCTCAACATGTACACCAGTGTCTTTCTGCTCACCACCATCAGCTTTGATCGCTACGTGTCGGTGGTTTTCCCCGTCTGGTCTCAAAACCATCGGTCCACCAACCTGGCATGTATGGTTTGCCTGATCATTTGGATGGTTGGTATCATCATGAGCTGCCCTTCTCTCGTCTTCCGAGATACAGCACAAGCCCGCAACTCTATCATTTGTTTCAGCAACTTCTCCCTGTCCAGAAATAGGTCTTACCAAGCACTGGCATTAGTGAGACACCGAACGGTGAACATCACCAGGCTCTTTGCTGGATTCCTCTTGCCCATCTCTATCATCACCTTCTGCTACATCTCCATTGCCTTCAGCCTGCGGCGAAACCGCCTTGCCAAGTCCAAGAAGCCCTTCAAGATCATTGTCACCATCATCGTCACCTTCTTTCTGTGCTGGAGCCCCTACCACCTGCTGAACATCCTGGAAACAGAGCCCGACCTGATCCCACGCTCTGTGTTTGAGATTGGCATCCCCATCACCACGGCACTCGCTGCCTCCAACAGCTGCATGAACCCCGTCCTCTATGTCTTCATGGGCCAGGACTTCAAGAAGTTCAAGGTGACCATCCTTTCCAGGCTGGTGAATGCACTCAGCGAGGAGACAGGCCACTCCAGCATCGTGCACAGAAGCTTCTCCAAGATGTCTTCAATGACAGAAAAGGAGACAACTGTCCTCTAAGCCTGGATGCTCATGGGTTGGCTGCAGTCCTCCAGGTCCACCCATGTCTAGCACCATGATGGAATGGGCATGGTCTCACACAAACAGTGCGTACTTGGACTAATTGCATTGCAGGTGTGTGGCCTGTGCTCCTTGGCCAAGGCACTCCTTTATTTTCTAGAGACAGCTGCAACTTGGAAGAGACATCAGCATCAGTTTGTGCTACCTAGAGGTGCCCATGAATGGACAGCCTGACCCATCTGGAGGTGACAAGGGCTGGGTTATGGGGTGCACTGTGAGGACAGCATGTGCTGGACAGTCTTTTGTTTGTCTGTTTTGCTTTATCACAAAAGCAGTGAGGTAAAACAGGTGATTTTTCTTGTTATTGGATGTGCCTGAGGGGGCACCTTGGCTTTCTGGATGGGTGAGTGCCACCCACTGTGGCAATACAGTGACACTGTGCCCTATGTATGCATATAGCCACTTACTTTAAGTCCTGACATATATTGGTACTAGAGCTATGTTTCTGACTGTGATGTGAGTACTGTGTACCCAGCAGAGAATGCTGCAGTAAACACAATGCTCACCCAAGGGCTCAGCCCCACTGCAGTGCCTCTTTCTGTGTCCCTGCTCTGCCCAGCAGAGCAGTGCCACAGGGATGTGGGATGGTTCATGGGCTCAGCCAAGTGGAAAGCTGGCAGCAAAAAGGGAGAGATATGTCCTGGAGGATCCTTGCGGAGTGCCCTGGTAATGGCCATTTGAACCAGTGTCTCTATCCAATTTCATGCACAGTTAATTTGGGAGGTAATTCACGAGTTGGGCTGCTTGGCTGTGACAAGCAGGTGGACACTGGTGTCACCCTTATTTATGGGCTGATTTCTTTGTGTCACCCACAGTGCCTGCAGTTTCCAGGAGGAGGAGGAAGGGCCTCGTCCTTACAGTAGGGGTGACACACTGGGTGTTTGGGCACCATTGTTGGGGACTCCAGCTTGAGTCTGGGATATTAATTAAAAACAAAAGTTGGGTGCAGGATGGGGGGGGCACAGCCATGTCATATTCTTGCCCCCAGTAGGAACAGGGATGCTCTCACTGCATTTTGGTGGCTGGGTTTTGTGAGCCCGTTTGTTATCCCTGTAAATAGCTTTAACCAAACCTTGGTGACTTGCTACATAACCTTGGGTTAAACCATCATTGCAGACAGCTTTGGAAACCTAATATTTGCATTCATCTTTGTAGGTGTTTGCCTATTTAATGCAAAACCTGTTTTACATACCAATACCCCACTACGTCTTGGAGCAGGGAAGGAACACGAGCTTTTCAGTTTCTTCCCAGAGCATGTGAGTGATTCCCAGTGCTGAAATGGGGGAGACAGGGAAGCAGTGGGGCCAGGCTGGGGTCACATCCTGCCTTTGTGCTGTGACAGCTCCAGCAGCACTCCATTATCGTTGTTACCCCTTTAATATGGTCCTAGAATGGTTCTTTAGGAAAGAGAAAGGAGAAACTGACAGTCCTTCCCCCATGCTTGTGTCACCCCAACATGTTTTCTATCAGATGGAATCTGGCGAACGCTCTGTTCTGCTGATTAAAATAGGAGTTATTAATGACAGCAGTGGGCTCAGCTGTGGACTGGGAGTGCTGAGCATCCCACCCGACTCCCACTGCAGCTCCATGTGTTGTGATTGGGATCTGGCACACATGCACCGGGTGCATTTGTGGGTGAAGGCTTTATGTCTGCACACAGCAGGAGAGATCCAGGAGCTGGGACACCAACCCCCAGCCCTTGGACGCCTTGGACCCTCTTCACCATTCCTGGATTACTGTCTACATACCACTGAACCCACAATCTCCATCCGTTGGGATTCCCCCATCTTTATCTCTGTGTTGCGAGTTCCCATCCCATCCCTGGGACCTTCAGTCACCACCCCTAGCACCCTTTGTGCTCCCTCCCCACTTTCTCCCATCTCCCCATAACTTCAGGGGTTGGATCTCATTTCACGCAACCATTTGGGAAATTACTTGCAGAATATACCAAAATCATTTCTGTAGAACACATTACCGTCCTTTAGTGACTGCTCTTTTTCAATTAGCTGTCACAGCTTCGAAATAAAGCTGTGCTTTACTTCCCTAATAAATCACACCCTTTATTTGGAAATGGATTTAAGGAAAGGGGAAAAAAAAGAGAATAAACATGCTATCATCTCCCTTTCCCCAGTGCCAGGCGGGCTGGAGCCATGTTTAAATTATCCCCAGTGCATTCAGGCAGATCATCAACAGTAAATTTTACAGAAAATAGTAAAAACGATAAATAAACATGCTGCTTTTGTAGGAGGTGAATATTACTGCTGCTGGGATTTATAACCCTCATCTCCCATACGTTTTATGGCTTTTGTAAAAGTGCTGTCGCAGCTTCTGCATTATGCTGCTAAGGTGGTTTCTCCTCCCTATTTAAGGAGTAGCATGAGCTTAGTGTGTGGTTTAATTTGGGAGGAAGAGGAGCCCTGCTTGAGGGCTTGGTTCATTCCAAGACGAGGTTGTTGGCATAGCTGGGAAGGGAGCTGCTCCCTATCCTATCCCTTCCCATCTCCATCCCCATCCTAAGCCTATTCCTCTCCTGTCTCCATCCCCATCTTTGTCCCATCCCCATACTTATGCTATGAGATTCCTATCCCCATCCCCTCCCACCGCTGCTGGCTGTGCACCAAACCCACGCAGAATTGGGGGAAATGCAGGCAGTTTTGGTGCGGGCACTGTTACCAGGGCAACCACTGAGTAACCCATCCAGCCTATAGCTGCTGACAGAGCTAGCAGACATTGCAGAAGAGACTTTTTTTTACTACCTGGATGTGATGTGCCTCTCACAGCTGACAATGGGCAGAGCCAGTGATACCCCATGCACCATCTCCTTGCTGCCAGCACATCACCAAAAATTAAGGGTGGTGCAGGAGCTGCAGCTCTGGGGGCAGCTGGCCAGGAGGAACAGCATAAATCCCACCAAAACCATTCTTTTTATAGAGCCTGAGGTACGATAAGAGGCAATGGAAATAAAGTTGGCAGTAAATCTCTCCACTCACACAATGTGCCTGAATAAACCTTTCTTTAAGGACACCAGCAGGGTAATAAAGCTACCAGGACCAAGCTGCCTCATCAGTGATCCAAACACGAGGACGTCATTAATGCAATTAAAGCTGGGACTGAATGTCATCAGGCAGCCTCAAGGCTGTGGCCTCACAAACACACGCAGAAACAGGGTAGCAACAAAACTCCTTTAATAGCTGGGTTGACCTGAGGATTTGTTCTGACAGAGGTAGGCAGCCACCAGCCTGCAGTGCAGGACAGGGGACACCAACACACTCTTTGCAAAATACATTCATGGGCGAGTAGCTCCCAATGCAAAGAGACCCCCCCATCCTGTCCCTTAGGCGATGTCAGCTCCTCACGCACGTTAGAAAAATATATTTTATTGATAATCTCCTTATCCAGTGGAGTTTTCCTCTTTTCCCTTGAATACAGGTTAATTGCTATTTGTAGATTTTGGACCTGTGCACACATGTCTATCACCATCAAGAGTTAAAAGCCAATCGTTGAGTATCTAACTCTAGAAAAGGCTGCAGACAAGATATGGCTTTTGCACCTCCATCCATCTGAGGGAGGGTGGACACCCAGCTGTGTTGGGGTGCCTGAGGCAACATGAAGCCCTACACAGAGCCAGGACAGAGCTCTTTTGGTTTCCTCCTTCCCCAGAGCCCAGACAGAAGCAGAAGCTATGCTCCCTGCCCATGCCCTCACTCTCACAGTAATGGCTTGGAGCTGGCCCACGTCTTATCCAGACCACTACCCCACTCACCCTCCCCCAGAAACAGCTCCCTTGGGATTTTTTTCTAGCTTGGGAGCTTTTGCAATGAGGAATGGATGCTCCTACATGCTCCTCTATCCAGGGTCAGTGCTTCTATTACCACACATACAGAGGTGGCTCCCAAAGAACCCAGAGATGTCCCACCAAATGCATCATGACCACCTCACCTCAATGCATCCCACAGTGCTGCCCCCCACACTGTGTTCCTCCTTGTTGGAATTATCTCCATCCTTACTGGAGACCCAGAGATGTTCAGGAAGTGCACAAAGCATAGGGACAGCCACCAAAGCCAGCTCACACCCCAGGGGGACAGGGCCCCTATGTTGCAGCATCCACAAAAGCAAACTCCTTGCATTGCTAAAGATGCTGCAGCAGCCACTGTGGGAGTGGGATGGAGCTACTCAGCCCCACGCCACCTGATTTACCTACTCCCACAGTGTCCAATGGGGCCAGGGCTCACCTGCAGGATGGGGACAGGGACCAGTAACAGTGGCAGGGCACTGTGCATCCCCTCGGTGCCCAGCTCTGTGAAGGTATCAACCAAGCAAGCTGAGCAATGGCTGGGGAGCGAGCGCTTCTCATGCAGGGGGTTGATTAACAGCTCATAGCAGCAGATGGAGAATTACAAGAAAGCCACCCACTGGGTGGAAGCAGGCAGAGGAAATCAATCCTTTCCTCCCCAGGCAGGGGCAGGCCCCCTGACCATCATCGTCACCTTGGGTAGTAGTCATCCGGCACCCCTGATAGGTTACGGAGCTTCAGAGCCGCGTCCACCGTTCGGATGTATCCGCTGATCATCTTCCTCATCTCAGGGGTGTAGGGGTCATATTCCAGCTTCCTCAAACCCGAGCGCTTGAAGTTACCATCCTTCTGCCCCTCGACACAGAGCAGGCGGTCCTCACAGGCAGTGATGCCCAGCAGCCCCACCATGCGCTTCAGCTGGGTGAAGAGATCCTGCTTGAGGTCCTCAAAGTGCACCACCAACACCTTCCTGCCAAAGCGCAGCCAGTCCAGCGTGTGGGTCGCCCACCACGGTGCATAGTTGGCCACAAACTCTGGCCACTCTGCAAGGAGCACAGGGACAGTGAAGGTGAGCATCAGGCAACCATGGGATCCTCATGTTACTTATCTCCCTGCTCTGGTGGCTCAGCCTATAGGGACTTCACAAGGTGAGACATGCCCTGGGACACTGGCATGTCTCACTTATTCCCATCACTTGTCTTGGCTAATTGATCTCTGCATAAAAATCGGGATAAAAAGGATAATGAAACATCGATAACAAGCAACGACTCTCCTGGAAATGCTCTCTGCACGTGGTTCATGATGCATGAAGCTCCGGGTATCTGCCTCTTCCTCTCTTCCCCAAGAAACCAATGCCTGATTAACAGCTGAAGTGTATTTAATTCCCCAAAGAATCATTAAACACAGTATCTCTTTCATTAAACAGATACGGGACAATTCACCTTGTGTAATCATATCACATAAAACTTTGCTTTGGAACTGCTCCAGGGACCTCGTAAAATTAATGTGATGGAACAAAATAGGGATTTTGCTGAGCTTCCAGCCTCTGCTTGCTTGTAGCCAAAGGAAGAAAACTCCTGGCTACCCATAGCCACATCCAGCATTTTCCAACACCTATTGAAGTACCCCAAAATTAGAGATGGAAATAGAGTGGGATGTTGAGGAGAGCAGGGCTTTCTGCAGGGGAAACTTGAGCTCATGGACTATAGTGACCCATGCTTCTCAACCTCAACCCATCTATAAAGACCTCAAGCGATGGCAAACCTCCACCTTCCCAAGCAAGCTGAGCTAAAACTCAGCTAACCTGACAATTGACCCAGGTCTTAAACACACATTAAAACATGCATCCTCTTTAGGTTGGGTATGAACCAGGAGCAATTCTTGCACCCCACAGCAGCAGGTACAAACGAGACATGGGACATGATGTACCCAGCTGCATGGGGCTGGAGCCCAGGGGGCTTCCCCATGGGTGTTGGGGGGTTATGGATGCTGGGGAGGGCTCAGATCATAACTAAAATGCCTTTGCTGGCATCAAGCACATGGTAATAACGAAATCCAGGCACATCACTGCAACAACGGAAAAAGATCCCCTTAAATAAACTCTGAATTAAGGGTAGCAGATGTTCAATCAAGCTAAATATTTTAACTCTTTCCAATGAAGTCAATTCCACAACAGCAATTTGTAAATTGCTATAATTAACAAGCCTCTGCAAGCTGTCTGTGCATGGGAAGGTGGCTCTCTGTGAGCAGCCGGGCATGCCGAACCCATTGGCAAGGTCCAAGGGGAAGGAAGGAGGGGATGGAATTCACCATGAGCAGCTATGGTGTGACTTTCACCCCGCAGAAGTCTGCCCTGAGGAGGGTGTCCCTATGCTGGTGGCATTCTCTACAAATGGAGGTAGTGGCGATGGGTTGATGGTTGGCTTAAGGATCCTAGAAGTCTTTTCCAACCTTAATGATTATACAACTGCACAATAACACTACTGACTGCAAGCCTAATGGATGCTCTTCACCCCAAGAGACCCAACGTGGTGGCACCACAGACTGACTACACACAGACCAGCTCACTCCTACCTTTACCCCTCCAGTGGGCGTGCGCAGCAAAGCCGATGTGCCCCCCGTATTTGCGGTTGAACTCTGCCATGAGAGCCTTGTAGGGGTTGCGGATCAGTAAGATGGCAGCATCAAAGGCCTCGATTTCCTTCTGGCCACTCTCATGGGTTTTGATGCAGATTGTCCGCCCGCTCCGCCAGTGGTCCCGTTCACCTTTGAACCCTGTCAGACAGGGCACATACAGCATTTCTATAGCTATCATTGCTGGCATCCCAAGAAATACAGATGAAACTTTGGCAAATAGCTTTAAAATGGGGGAATTTATGTTTTCTCCTTCATTGCAACAGCATGTGGTATTAAGAGGAGCTGGCTCCTGCCTGAAGATGCTCCTGCATGCCTCAAGACTTTTTTCCTTTTAAAATTTCTCCTTGCTGTTTAATCCTGCATACAGCAGCTTCCCTGGAGCCTTTCCATGGGAGACCAGCACCCATTGCTGCTGCAATGAAGATAGAAACACTGCCCAGTCCCAACACCCACCATGGGTTGAAAAGCACTGCAGAGCAGCATCAGCACTCTTTGGCTGCACCCGTACATTACACCCCACACTCACCCTTGTTGTAGAGGGACCCATCAAAGTAGTAGCTGCCAGTGTAGAAGCCAGTGGCGAGCTCAATCAGGTGCCGTGCCCACGTGTTGCCAGCCCCAGGAAAGCTGGCCAGGGCAACGAGCTGCCTGGAGCGGGTGGGCAGGAACCGGCGGTCCATGCAGCGGTTGTCTGTGAAGGGAAAGTGGGGTCAGCGTGCAGCATCTCCCTCCATTCCAGTCAATATTGCACTTTTAATTCCATATCTTTCTTCCAATCCTTTGCTCTGCATGAGAAAGGAGCCATTCTGGGAGCTTAGTGCTTGCTCCTGGTCTTCCCCCCACTCCATTATATTGTATGCTATACTGGCATTGTATATTATACTGGTGGGTTCACCTGCTGGCTGCACACCACGGCTTGGTGAGAAGAGGGGAAAAAACCCCAAGCAAGGAGGGATCTCGTTGGAGGCAGATGGTAAACTGCGATTTCCTGCATCTGATTTAAGCAGTAATTAAAAGTGTTTGTTCAGGGGACGATTTATTTCCAGGGAAATTAAAATAAATTGTGATTTCTAATGAATGGCAAATAGCTATTAGATTGCAGCTGCCTGTGGGATGGATGAAGCAGCAACCACCCAGTGCCCCAATCCTGTGCCCACCTTGCACCTGGGTCTGGTAGACAAGCAGGAACTCGGTGGTGCCACAGCTCTCAAACTCCTCTCCAGCACAGCGTTGGGCACAGAGCTGCTCATCCTCACGCTCATGCAGGGGGAAAAGCGTGGTGGGGAAGCCACAGCGGCAGACAGTGCCAGCCAGCACCGACAGCGGGAACTCCTGCAGAGATGGGCACATGAACAGAGCCATCCTCAGAGCCTCATTCAGGTAATTTATGTGGCACTTAGGGTCAAGGGATATTGGGCATGGAGGTGATGGATTGGTGGTTGGCCTTGATCATCTTGGAGGTCTCGTACAACCTCAGCAACTCTATGACTCTATGAGCAGTCATGGTAGAGATGTGTTGATCATTGGACTTTATGATCTTAGTAGTCTTTTCTAATCTTAATGATTCTATGATGATCTTGCTGGAGGCCTACTGTGAGCCCACGGGCAGAGCCAGGGCTGCTGATCTCAGGCAAAGCATTTGGGCAGGAGCAAAATCTCCTTCCCCCAGTGTGACAGCTTTGATGAGCCACAGGACAACAAATTTCATCATTCATAAACCTCAGCATCACACTAAATGGGATGCAGATCTATCCAGCATGACACATCTGCTGGCTCAGCTTTGCGTGCAAGCTTCAGTACCTTCTCAGTGCAGAAGTCCACACACTTGTCCACAGACATGTTGGGCATGGGCTGGCTGGCAGGTAGAGCAATGGAGACATTGTCTGGCTGGCGGAAGCAGCCCCGGAATATCGCACTGCCATCTGCAGGGAGAGCAAACCCATCAGGTTGAGTTTATTAACGTTTTTCTAATTGGATTTCAGCTAGCTTCTCTTTGGGAGGTGTTTGGAAAGTAAAACCAACCAGGAATGCATCCTTCAATGGGGAAGAACCAAAATGTCCATGCAGTGAGGTGTGCCTGGCTCACAGGCTGTTACAGCACACGGTGAAACCCAAAAAACCCAAATCCAGATGGAGCTAATCCCAGTGCCATCAGTCAGCATGGCCAGCTGTAAGGAGCAAGCTTAAGCAAATGGAATAAGTCCATTATCAAGCCACTCTCATCCCCTATCAATGCAATGCATTTCCAAGCTAATTTGGCCCATGGAGACTTACAACCCCCCAGTATCACACCCACCAGTAGAGACACCAGGATTTGACCCCCAAGTGGGATCCCCATATTTAGGGAGCATGGACTCACAGCGTCGGGCAGACTCCTGGGCCAGCTCCAGGCGATAGATGGAGAGACGGTTGGCCCCGCCGCAGGTGCTGCTCCTTTCACCCTTGCACTCCATGTTACACTCGGATTCACTGGCATTGGGTGCCTGAACCTTATGGCCACAGTAACACTCAGCACCAAACTCCAGCCCTGCATACAGGTAGCCCCTGTGGGGGAGAGGGGTAAGTGCTGGGCATGGAACAGGAGTTGCTACTAGGGTAAGATCTATGCTAGGGACAGTCCCTGGGTCTGGGGATGGCGATGGAGGGGATGGATAGGTGGTGAGGCCACCACTGCATAGCCAGAAGAGCCCAGCACCACCCTTGGGCACTTGTAGTCCCCTGCCCCATAGGAAAACAGCACTGCAATGAGCCCATCAACCCCTGACCCTTTGCTTGAAGAGTCAAACCAGTTTTACATTCCCAAAATAAATAAACAGATATAAATCAAAGTGACACACATCTAAAGGGAAACAAAGAAGTGGGGAAGGGGGGGGGGGAAGAGGAACAGCTGGGGCAGGGAACAGTGGCAGAGCAGAGAAGTCCAATGAATGCATGGAAATGAATGAAGGTGTGTTGCTCACATCCCACCCTACCGTTCAGCACAGTTGTCCTGGCAACGGAAGACTGTCATCTTCTTGTAGTCAAAGAAGGACACACCGCGCAGCGTGCGGCTCCGAGTGTTGTCCACATAGCAACCAATGTACCTTGCTGGGGAGGGAGAGGAGAGGGTCAGAGCCTGCAGATGATGATGATGATGTTTATTATTGTGCTGCGGTGCTCTGGCAACTCAGGACAGGGAGAAACCAAAGGGTCCTCAGGAGGACATGGATGGGAACAGAGCTATTGGGTTAAGGAGAAATGCAGTGTGAACCAGATTTCTTTCAGCCAGGAACTCATTTGTCCCCTGCTGACATAGATGCAGACAATATTTGCCTAGCACTAACAGTTGGCAAAGTAAAGAGTGATGGCTGTGCTGAGAGCAGACGAGGATGCTGGTGGACAGGGAGCAGAGCTGAATAAATAGTTACAAGGAAATCATTCGTTTGACAAATTCAGCCTTTTCCAATAATCTGAGAACAAACAGTTCCATCCTCACTGCATTCCTTCCTCACAGCTGTGCCCGTCATGGACAGCACACACCCAGCTGTGATTCTCCACCCCTATACCAAGCCAACAGCGAGACACCTTCACACAGCACACCCTCCCTACCAAATGCCCCCATCTCCCCCCTCCTGCCTGCACTGAGCATCTGCTGAGGGTCCTGCAGCAGCCCCACATCCTGCCCACCCCATTGCTGCCATGCCCCTGCACACAGCCCCATCCAAACCAACCCAGGCATGGGGTGAAGGAAGGCAGAAAGCAACGTTCCTAATAACTCAAACCACCACGCAGTCATCGTTCATTGCTCCCAATTGCTCTCAGCATAACTTGGCATTTCTGCAGCGCTGAGCAGGTTTCAGCAGGTCAGCTAATTTAGTTCGTGACAGTTCTAACCAGCACAGGATCACTCTGGCAATTTTCACAGCACCAGTGACTGATGTGCATTACGTTCAATCCATCGCTCTTGACATATGTTGTGCTGCAACTTATTAGGAAGGCAAGTGGAATAATGAGGGAGATGAAAGGACAATGGGGGAGAAAGGGGCTGGCTGCTGGGTGGACCCCAAGCTGGGCAGCACCACTGTCCCATCTGTCCACCCTCTTTCTTCCCCTGCTCAAGCTGTTTAGCAAGCTAAATACAGAACCAAGGTGTTTTCTCAGGGCTGTGCTGCAGCGATGCTTGAAACAAATACCTGCCCCTGATTTTCCAGCTCGTTGATCAAAGGCTGAGCCATTCCCCAGCCCCATGAAGCTCCTCTGCAGATGCTCTCCCAAAACCACTGTGTACAGCACCATCACAGATGATGCCCACCACCAGGAAGCCCTCAGCAACAGGCAAGGATTATCTGTATGCAACAAATCAAACCCATTGCTCCATGTTGCAACCCTCATCTGGCATGGGGAGGCATGGGGACATCCCTGGCTGAGCATCCATGTGGCTGCTTCCCCTCTCTTTGTGCCACTGCTTGCTCATGCACCAAAGCTGGAAGAGCCCAGCAAAAACTGATTGTGGGAAGCTGCAATGCATACAGGCACAACAGGTTTTCATGGTGACTGACAGCTCCTTCTCGCCAGCCATCTGGCAAGGCCTTGGATGTGTCAGTTGGCATTAACAGGACATCATGGCTACACATGGCACAATGGGATGTGAGCATCAGGGCAGGAATGCCATCCATAGGGAGCCTTCTGGTCTCATTTTAACAGTAGAAAGTACCTTAAACACCACAAGCAGTTTTACCTTCTCATTAAAAGCCCCATCACTTGGAGCAACCTTGCTCAGCTTCCATCTGCAGGCGCTCAAACAAATGGGACACCCCTGGCACCAGGGCATGGGAGCAGCCCTGCAGAAGATGGCATGGACATTAGGATACCCTTGGCACAAGTATGGCAGGGACATGGGGACACCCTGGCTCTCATGCTGTGCAGCAACCATGATGTATCCTGTGGGGCTCACAGTACACGAGAAGGCAGCAGAGAACCCAACAACACCCAAACATCTTTCTGGTAGTTACCATTCTGCTGCTGACTTCATTCTGCATTTCCTATAATGGAGAATACTGCAGCAATTGCCCTAAATACCACGGTAATCCATTACACTGCTGTCACAGGTGCACTGTACTGTGGCAAGCTGTATTGCTGCTCCTCACAGCCCACTTTATTACTGACAACAAACCCTAACAGCTCTCCCATTGAACCAAAAAGGCAAGCTGCCACCTTGCCAAGTGGTCACAAAGCCAGCAGGGAGGGGGCTTGCCTGGCAAACCCCAAAGACAGAGGCACAGTGGAAGCTTTCCTCTGTATTTCTCTTGGTTTTGCAGGCACTGGGTGCCAGCACTAGATGTGCAATGATGTCTCACATCACCACGCAGCCTCAAAGCGTGTCAGCAAGCATGGAACTCTGCCTTTAGCTGCCTTCAGGATAAATAGATGACATTTTAAAAATCAATGAGAACTACTGCATTCACTTATGCTTGTTCATTAATAACACTCCTGCCCAACACCACACCACAGGCAGGGAGCTCCTGGCCAAACCCAGCATGCATGTCAGGCTTCAGTGTTCAGTGGGGCCAGAGGGATTGATCCTGAATTCTCAAAGGATGGGAGTTCTTGGGGCTGAGATGTCACTGAATCATCAGATTATGATGGGAAAAGATCTCCAGGATTATCAAACCCAACCATCAACACGTCATAGAATCATTAACGTTGCAAAAGACCTTCAAGATCATTGAGTCCAATTATCAACCCAACCCCACTAAACCATGTCCCCAAAAGCCACATCTCCAGGCTTCCACCTGTCAGCACAGTCCCATTAGGCAGCCCCAAAGTGCCCATGCCATCAAGCTGCAGCCTAAAGCACAACAATACACAGGGTAAGAGCAAAAAAGTACACTGTATGATAGATATTTGGGAAGGGAGGGATGAAGAAGACAACCCTCCCCAAAGCATCCTCTAGTCCAGTGGTTTCCAAAGCAAAGCACATGCACCCTTTGTAGCCCACCAGCCCTTACCTCTGTCCTCCTCCTTCTCACGGCCACCCCGTCCCTTGGGTGCTCGGCTCCGCACCGCGCTGTGGTCACCCACTCTGCTCCTCTCTGCTGGTTCCTTGGTCATGCCCTTGAACCAGTGCCCACGCCGCCGGCCCACTGCCACCTCTTGGAAACCTCTGCTCAGCCGTGTGCCCCCCAGGTAGGGCAGTCCCAGCCCCTCACCCGCTCCAGGGCTGCGCTGGCTCCCTGTCACCCGGGGTTCCCCAGTGAAGCCAGCATGCAGGAAAACCAAACTGCCAGCTGCCAGGTAGAGAGCCAGAAGTGTGAAGAAACGCACTGGTCTCCGCCGAAAGGAGCGCTGGAATTTTACCCACAGTTTGGCCATAGCATCTTCATCCCTCCTGGAGAGCCAGGGAGATGCTCTCCTTTGTGGGGGATTCTGCATTATTCCCCGCTTAGACCAGCCCCTTGGAGGGACATAGCAGCATGGAGGACAGGTGGAGCTTTGGAGCAGATCAGGGGGTGCAGCAGCTCTCAGCAGCAGATGATACTGTGAGCATCTCTATTAAGATCAGGGCTGCACAGCCTGCAGATGAGCAGTGAGAAGTCCCTGGGTGCATCTCCAGCCCTGAGGTTCTCCATTCATTTCAGTCTCAGGGTGAGGAAGTTCCACCTGCAAACCAAGAAAAAGGTATTTGTTAGCGGGACATGTCACCAGCACCGTGGGCCTCTACACTCCCATGACCGATGGCTCTGCTGCCTGTCACTTGCACATCTTATTTTAGGAAAGGAGAGGAAAATAAATGGAAAAACAAAGTGCCATTAGTTTAATGGCCTCTATGTTCCTGCCATCTGTCTTCAGTTGATTAAATAAAAAATATTGGTGGAACATATGGCATGAATTATACATAAATATTTTAATTTGGGTTCCCAGACTAGCTACTCAATCACCTCTTCAATGAATTACATGCAGCCCACAAAGAATCCACTCCCTGGGAACCACAACCCACGGTCCTCACACACTGACCTCTCCCCAGACCCAGGAAGCAAATAAAGGTGAAGTAAAGTCAGAGTAAAAGAGAGCAGCAACCAAACAAGGAGACAACATGCTCTTTGAGCTTCTATATCAGTGGACACCTCCAAGTTCAGCTGTTCCTTTCCATGTTCCTGTCCCCATATCCCCATTCACCTCTGCTCTGGCCCCAGCTCTGCTCCTGCCAGGCTACAGCAAGGCAGCACTGCATATAAAGAAGGGGCTTCAATTACTCTCATTAAGCCATCTGGAGCTCATCCTTCTCCATCATGAACTGTAGAGTCGCAGGTCAATTACTGTACATTTGCATATATTCCATTAATGCCTCTACTAATTGTCTGGAGGAGATAATGCTCTTGCCTTACTGCTCCCTGGCTGGCTAAGGATTACAAACAGCAAGCAGAGCCACATTCTGACCCAGCAGGGGCTCAGGGCATCACTGGGGCCAACAGCATGCAATAAAACTGTTACAAACCCACCCCATAGTGGCTCCTTTATTCCCCAGTCCTCCTCACTTCATTATCCCCAGTGCCCAGATGCTCCCAGCAACGCTCTTGAGGATACTTAGCCTGGGGAGAACCATGGGGTCACCCAAAGCTCCCCATCCTCAGGACCTTGCCTACCTCCTTAATTCCCAAGGTTCATCCCCCCTGGCACCAAGAGATGGTGGGTAAAGGTCCCAGCAGAGCTCAGCAGCTGCTCATGATCTGAAGGAATGCGGTGCCAGTAATTTATACATCTGGGCCTCCTCTTCAAATTGCTCCACAATTAGTGAGCAACAAGGTTCAGCTGCCTTCAAGCACCACCTCACATCTGACCACGACAAAACACACTGAAGTGCTCACGTGGTTCCCCCAGCGCAGGAGAATAATCAGCCCATTAAAAACAGCAAATTAACGAACACAAGAGTTCCATTAGGAGAAGAAGGCGATTGAACTATCCAATTTCATCGCGTCATTAGCATTTCTTATCGGGAGAGACAGGGAAAGAATAGGGCTTTAAAATAGCAAGTGATGGGCTGGAGGTGGTGGGTAGGGCAGGGTGGTTTGATGTTTGCAAGCTCCATCCCCCCCTCCCCCTAGCACAGACTTGAACCCTGCCAGCACCCTTGGGTCTGGAAACGTGCACAGCATGTGAAAGAGAATGCACGATCCACAGAGTGCAACACAGCTTTTGCAAGAGCCAGAGCAAGGCATGCAAGGTCTAGTTCTGAAGCACAGTGTGGACGATCAAATGCATGATGCGCAGGATCTCATGTGTTTCATGCAGAATACAGAGCATGGTGCAAAGGATCCATGGCATCCTTGTGCATCCCTCCTTGTGCATCCTTCCCAACCATTTCACCTCTCCAACCTGCACACCTTTTCCTGCACACCTGTCTGGATGCAAACAGGGCCAGGCTGACCCTATGTCATCCAGCAGCAGTTTGGGGACACTGCCTCCATCTCAGCCACGTTACTCAGTGCTCCTGGCTCCCTCCCATTCCCTCAGCCCCAGAGCTGCAGAAGGAGCCATCCCGGAGGCTGGCACCCTTTTGACACTTAAGCTCTGTGAAAAAAGGTGATTTAATTCCATTCAAATGATTCCATGTAGCTGGGAATTGGCTTAACCTAATGAGTCTTAATACATATTATGTCCTAGGTATTTTACGCCCAATCTGCAAAATCCAGTTATGGGTTTCAATACGCCTTAGTGAGACAAGATGTGCACCAGAGAGGATAAACACTACCAACGGGACCAACCCCATGCTGCATATATTGGCATAAACCCTACAAAGCCCATAGGAGGTCCATGGGGCCATCAGACAAGGGCTGGCAGCTGTGCCTCCCCCCCCCCATACCCTCCAGACTGCCCCAGATTTCACATAATTTGCCCATATAGCCCATGCTTCACCCTCTGCTATGGGGGCTTTGCTCAACCCTCAGTAATCTAGGATTATGCACAGCACAGGGGCAATTAGGAAAACGAGCTTTTGGAGCAGCAGACAATGCCTTCTCCAGCCTATTTAAATGAATACAGTACAAAAGATTTGTTCTTGCAGCTCCTGTTTTAGAGCTCCTTCCCAGGGGGCTGATTTCTTTCTTCTGCACACCCATCCCTATGGCATCCTGCTGCTCTTATAGCCCCACGTTGGCAAGAGAATTTGAAGCAGATCCCAACGTGCAATGGCAAAAGGTTGCACTGCATCTGGGGCTGCCTCCATTCAATCGAATTCTGCTGTGCTTCCCAAATCGAAGTGTCTGGGGGACAGAAAAGCCCTGGAGCCACCACATCCCACTGCCCGACGGTTGTGTGTGGGGTGACACAATGGGGTCACTGCATATCCACAGCCAGAGCCTGCCTGCTTCCATTGCCCTGTGCATAGCTGAGGTCTCAGACACACAGGAATGCACCCATGGGAAGGGGAAACTGGGCACAACCTGCCCAGGAGTTATGGCAGAGTCAGAGGGGGAAGGAGCAGGGGATGGGTAGGAGCATCCCAGGGCTGGACCCCATTACCAGAGGGTGCTACCCAGCTCCACACTGCTGGGAAACTTTATTTAACCCCATCCTGATGTCAGGAATGGAGAGCAGTGCTCAGCTCAAGGTAACCTTCACACACTTCCCCTCTGCCTCCTGCTTCTTCGTGCATTTTCTTTTTTCTTTTTTTCTTTTTTTTTTTTTTTTAAAGCTTTATATTAAAATCTTCCACTAAGATGCCGAACAGATCAAATAAACAGGGGAGGCTCGTGGCAGGAGATTGCCATCCTCCAGCCTCCTGCAGATTGCAGGGAGGAGGAGAAGTCCCTGTGCCTCTCCGAACCCAAACCCAAACCCACTGTTCTGACAGCAGAAGGCAGCGCAAAGCCCCACTGCCACATTTTGAGGAGGGATGTTGGATCTTTCTTTTATTCTTCCTTTTTTCAACCCTCAGCCCCTCAAACCACCCCCTCGCTTACAACCCCCATCCCCATCACCCCCCCCTACCTGCACCCAGCGCTCTCCGATATCGCCGTCCCTGCTCTGCCGCCGCTCCATCCCCTCGGAGCCGGGGGGGCAGCGGGGCCGGGGGGCAGCAGGCAGCAGTTCGACCCCCCCCAGGCCATTCCCCACCGCTGCGCTCCGCTCGGTTCGGTTCGGTTCGGCCGCAGAGCTGCGCGCACCCTGAAGCCGCCGCGATTCGGTCCTTACAGCTCTGCGTGCGTTTAACTCCTTCCCTGCCGCTGCTTTGTGCCTTTCGGTTCTTTATTTTATAGATACGACTTTCTGGGTGCACGGTCCCTCTGGGTGATGCAGGGATGAAGCAGCCACCCGACCCCACTAAACCCACACTCCGATCCCTGCAAACCTCCCACCTGCTCAGGTTCAGCCCAGGATTTTCCAGCTGGGACTGAAAAATAAGGTTTGCTCCTTTATCTGAGGCCACAGCAATTAATTAGAAAAAAAAACAAAAACAAAAAAACAAAACACACACACACAAAATCAATTAGAAACTTCCCCTCGAGCAGCAAAAAATGGGATGGTAAAACATGCTGGGAGAGGGGTTGATCCCGTGCTTCTCTCAGCAACTTTAGCTCTAGGGGGGGAGTTTGGAGGGCAGCCCCTCTAAGCCCACCCAGTGCCACCCCACAGCCTCTCTATGCCCGGAATTATCAGATCTGGAAGAGTACCTCTATGTTGGTGCGATGAAGGTAGGAACCCTCCGTGCCATGGCCCCTTCTGCTGCCCACCCGGCGCCTTTGTTTCCGGCGGGGGTATGGGGGCTGGACGGGGGGGGGGTTGTCCTCCTGCTGGCCCCAAAGCAATGGGGTCACGGCATGAGGGGCAGCCTCCGGGCTCTCGTTGGCTGGCCTTGAGCTGTGAGAGAAGGACGACGGCTGGGAACGCTCCCGCAGAGGGAAACTGCAGCCTCAGCGCCGTCCTTGTTGGCTGCAGGAGCATCCATGTGCGATGGAGCATCCGAAGCTGCCCCGGGCGGACGCACGCAGGGACGGCGGCGACGTTTCCATAGGAAACCGAGATGGGGAGCGCTGCCTCTGCTTGGTGCTATTTTTATCGCGTTGGGTTTCTCGGTGTCGCCTCCCTCCCTCCTGCCCTCCCTCCTACCGGGGCTGCCATCCCTGCAGCTCCACGGCGAGTTATTACAATCCCAAATTGCAAATCCTAATGGGATGTGCTGTGTGTTCTCCGGATGGGCATCGGCCGGAGGGAAGTTTGCTGCTTGCAAAGACCTTGCTGGTTTCTCTCTGCATCTCACAGCTGGGGGAGCAGAGAGGAAGTGTCCGTGAGATACAAACATGTGGGTTTTGCAGTGTGCAGAACTAAACCAGCTCCGAGTGTGGCTGCATGTGTGAGAGAGCAGAGAGATGTTGGCTAACATTAGAATCTGCAAAAAAATAACTCAGTGTTTTGAGGGTATTTTTCAGGGGGGTGGGGGTGGATGGAGGTCTAGGAGCCATTGGGGGATGCTGGGCTGGGGGAATGCTTCCCATGGACCTTCCCTGCGGGTATAAATGGGAATCACTCTGGATCACGGACTCCAGAGCCTCCGTTTGTCCACGTTCTATAGGCTCGGAATGGCATTTTCCATCCTTAACCCATTACAAAGGGACACATGACATTGCTCTGAAGTGTCCTCAAGTGCCAGTGCCACCCCACCTCTATGTCAAGGATGTTGGGTTTGGAGCCAAAAGCCAATGTCAATGTTTCTTTAAACATCCTTATCAGGGGAAGCAGCACCGGGGTGACGTTTGTTGGGTACAGATACGTACATGGGATTGTGTCCAGAGGGCCACCACTGAAAGGAGGTGGCAGTGCTGCTCTATGGGGCTCTCAGATATTTCTAATTCCCTGGGGCTGTCTCTGGAGGGCTTCTCGGTGGGGAAAAGAAGGAGGATGTGGTGCATTATAATAGTAAAAAGAAAGAAAGAAAAGCAGCCAGCATAAAATCTCATTTTGAGGATTATGAAGTGCCAGAACACACACAGACACCAAGAAGAAAAAAGAAAGCTGCAAACAGGACGTCTGAAAAGATCTTAAGCATAAAGGTCAGAATCTACAATTTAAATGGCTCGCTGTTGCTTTCTTGCTCTGTGCCACTAATGAGCCGCCATGCGAAAAACCAAGTTTGTTCTTGAAGCCACCACTTCCTTCTGTGATTCGACTTCTCTCCCACTTTGCACTGTTGCATCACATCCACTAGGGACCATCCCCAGCGCCACATCCCTGGCCCCATGGGAGCAGCAAGCATCTCCCCAAGGGACCGTGCCTCCCAGGTGCCATCCTCAGGAGCCCTCACCTCTCCCGCTCTGCATTTTCTTAATTAACTCATTAGGATGGCAGTGATGGCGATACAAGCCTCAAGGGAGAGTTCTGCTACCATGGAATGGAATCAGGGACTGAACATCAAAAGCATTTTAGGGAAGAAGGAAGAAGAGGAGCGATGTATGAGAAGATAGGTTTGCATGTGTATGCACGGCTCGTTATGGGAGGATGTGGCCTCCCATGTGTTGGCATTGTTTTTGTGACTGTTTGGAGCTCAGGGAACTAAAACAAAACAAACAAACAAGAAGAAAGAGGGAAGCTGTGTGGATTAAAGCTGGAAGGAAGACGATTAAGGGATTGAAGGGGAAAGAAGTGCAGAGGATGTAGATGGAGGGGATAACTCCCTGCTCTGCCTTAGGAAACAAAAGGGGGAGAAAGAAAAGATTTTGATAAGAGCTTTAAAAAATTCATGAGGTTTCTGTTTCTCTGTTTATTTATTTCCTCCCTGGGATAAAGCCCTGGAATAAAACATCTCTTTTGTCAGCTGATCCCGGGGGAGGAGGGCACACGTCATCTCCCCTATGGATAAATTACAGCTCTGCGAGGGTGGGACAGCAGGAGGGGACAGCTGGGGCAGGAGGGGATGGATAAGAGTTGTGCATAAGGCTTTGTACAAAAGCCCTACCCACAGCAAGGGATAAAGCCTCAGAGTAAAGGGAACCACATGGGGCAGATCATGGGTGACATAACCCCCACAGATGTTGCCCCTATGTGTACAGGACCCTGAGTTCCCTATGGGGTGAAACCTCCTCTCATTGTTTCCTGCAAAAGAACCCAGGCTGGCTGATGCCATGTGGAGCCATTCCCCTCACCTTGGAGATGAGTGCAGTATTTTTATTATTATCATTATTATACTGCTCTTGGCTGAGAGCTGCCCTCCACCAAATGATGCTGTGAAGATTCCTGCAGCTAATTCCTGATAACGTTAAGATACTGAAGGGAGAATATAGCCCATAAAGTCTGGGTCTACTTGTTCCTGTACTGAAGGAATGGCTTTTTCAGCCATTCCCTGGTGTGATGAACGGGGGTGGTACATCACAAATTAACTGCCAGTAAAATTCCTGCTGGTAAAAACATGAAGGAGCTGTTTTTCAATGGAAGCTGTAAAACCATCTCCTGAAGGAGAGCAGCTTCAGCCCCCAGCTCCCCGCCTGCTTACAGACCCACCATCTGCTTCTGATGGTGCTGCCCTTATCCCCAATCAGCAATGCCCCAAGCTGTCAGCTGCAAATTGCTTGGACCTGCATCATAACCATCACAGCCACAGCCCCAGTTCTGGTCCTGGACTTGGTCCTAGTCTTGGTTCTAGTTCTGGTCTTGATCCTCATCCCAGATGTGGTCCTGAACCTCGGACCTTATTCTTGCCCTGGTCCTAATCTCGGTCTTAGTCCTGGACTTGGTTCTGATTGTGGCCCAGATCCTTATCTCCTCCTGTTCCTATTCCTAGCCCTGCACATCTCCCAGCCCACTGCAGCAGGACATTCCCATTGGGGATGGGAAGTCACTTGGGACAGGTCTGCAGCCCGCAGTCCTCACCTGAGAATGTTATCCAGCACTGACAACCGTATTTCAGCGCCCGTGGCAGCCAGAGTTCCCCACTGCAGCATAATCTGCCTTTATTATTTCTTTCTGCTCTTTCCATTTCCTCGTTTGCGTGTTACAGATGAGCTGAGAGCACGCTATCATCTGGACCCGTTTTCCCCCTCTGGCAAGAGGGAATTCATCACCAGTTTCATACAGAAAAGAGGAGTGAGAGAAAGGGAGGGTGTATTTTGGTAGTCCTGATGTCCCCAGGGACTCTGCAGTGCATGGGACGGGCCGGACCCTGTGGACCAGCCCTGCTGTCCCCAGGCTGAGAGCAGGAGATTACTGCAGCTTTAGAGCAGACACGTGTAATGGCCGTGTCCTAGTTTTTGTGAGCAGAATCCAGCATAAAAAAGCCACATTAGAGATGAGAGCAAATATAGTAACTTGCTCTCACATTGGCTCTTCCAGCATTACCAGCTAGAAAGCCACGCTGGGGTCACCAAGGAAAATGAAAAAGGGGTTCTTTGTCCCCTACCTCTCCCTCCTTCTCGATAGAAAATCATCTCCAGCCGCACTGCCAGCTGTCCAACACAGCCATGTGGTCATATCGGCTCTGTCGGGGTCAGCAGCTGATCTGTCTGCCTGCCCCCAGGAGGAGGCACCTGGCAGATCCTGTCCCTGTCCTCATCTCTGCTCCTGTGCCTGTCCTTGTCCCTCTCCCCATTCACAGTCCTTCTGCTGTCCTTGTGCCTATCCCCATCTTTATTCTCCATCTTATCCTATTCCCATCCTAGTTCCCATTCCTATCTTAATACCATTCCCATACTTTCCTCATATCTTCCCCATCCTCACCTTATGCCATTTCCATTCCCATCCTTACCCCATTCCTATCCTATACCCATCCTCATCTAATGTCATTTCCATCCCCATTCCCACCTCCATCCCTTTCCTATTGTCCATCTCATTCTTACCCCATCCTCATCCTATCCCCATCCCCATAGAGCAGTGGGAGCTGCCACAGCAGAAGTCACCTTGCTGTCTCAGGCTGCTCATTCCTGTCAAAGTAAAGGCATTAATTTCAATATCATTACTAATTACTAATTAAAAGTCCTAAATCACTGGAAGCAGAGGCTCTGCCCCTGGGAAGGCTGTGTTCCCATTCTGGCACATCTCACCTGGATCACCCACTCCAGCTGGAACCAAAATTGTACCACAGCAGCCAAACGTGGGCTCCCAAATTAAAAGAACCAATTAAAGCCATTTAATCACTAGCTGCTGCCAGAAGGGAGCTGGAGGAACAGTATGGGACCATCCCCCCTCCCTGCCACCACCATGTCCCCACCTCGAGCCACAGCTCAGCTGCGTGTTCACCGTCTGAGCTCCATTATCACCAATCAATATAACAGTTATTACCTAATGGGCTAAAACTGTAATTCTAATGTCCCAGATCTGCATATTACGGTACAGCTAATTGGTACAGAACCGATGCCGGGGCTTAATGAAAATGTAAATTCAGGCACGTTAATCAAACAATTATTTCGCAACCACAAGACAGACAGTGCTAAACCTAATTAAGAAGTAAACAAAGTTAATCAGTGAACAGAAAACTGTTACTAATCGTATAAATACGTTGCAAGGAAGAAATATTAGGCAATAAGTTATTAAAGATTCCCAAACCTGCTCCTCTCACTACAGCCCTTAATAACCCACCACTCTGGCTTCCTGGAAGCACCATCTCGATTTTATTAAAGCATTTGTTCTGCTTTAAGCTCTACTGGGCACCAGAGAACAAGAAATATATTACTCTGCAAGATGAATAATTGCATCAATTTAAAATAATAGGGCTGGGGACTGAACATGTGTGTGTGGGTGACACCTAATGTTGAGACCGATGTATTTGGGGCTTAATTATCAGAAGTTAGTGCTTTCCCAGCTCAAAAGTTAATTCTAAGTCAGACATAAAAGTTGTAAAAAGCCACAAACATTAACGCCGTCGGCATTTCTCTTTCCTCTGCGTGTTCATAGCTCCTTGTCAGAACCTGCTTGCTTAGCACAATTTCTGTACATAAATGGGAATAGTTCTCCCCAGCCTTACTTCTGCTGGCTGTTCATTTGCACAGCAAAGTGATTTGAATTCCTTGCAGCATCGTCGCACTTTCTGCAGCTTTGTGAGGAGGGTGCTGTGGGTTGGGGGCTTAGTGGGGTGGTAAGTAATAAGCTGAGAGCATCTGTACCCCACAAGAAGCAGCTGAGATAATAATTGGAGTGAGGTGACATCAGTGATGGAAAGCAGGCAGCAGGGTCACCACTGCAGCTATGGGTCACAGTGATGGACAAGGTGATGGTCAAAATGATGGCCAAAATGATCACCAAGAGGATGGCCAAGACAAATATCGAGTTGATGGCCAAGAGGATGGTCAAACAGTGGCCAAGATGGTAGACAAGAGAATGGTCAAATGATGGCCAAGGTGCTGCCTCAGCCTGGGTCTCCATTTGGGGAGTGCTGGCTCCTGGTGAGGGCACTCTGGGGAAAGGATGCTGCTGCTGTCACTGATGTGTCCCTGATCCTGGGGTCATGGCCAGGGCTGGGGGCACCAGCACACATTTTGGGGATGATTCAGCCCTTTTGCTTCACCCCATTTGCATGCAATCCTTGCACTCAGGGCAAGGTAAAACCTGTCTGTGAAAACAAATTTCAGCCAAAAACAGACACAGTGTGTTCCTTGGCAGTAAACCCTCTCCACATTCCTATATTTTCAGTCCCAAAGCCACTTCCTCATTTCCCTTCTGGTCTCAATGGCCCCTAACTAGCACTGAAACATTGTCCTGGTGCCCCACACCCTAGCTAAGCAGCTTAATAAAAAGCGTCCCACCTTTTCGGCATCCCCATCTGCCCCTTGTCCTGATGGGATACAAGGACACCACCTAGGAGAAGGTGAGGGGAGGCAAAGGGTGCTGCAGGGAGAACCCAGGGTGCCTCCAGTTCTACTCCAGTATCATGGCGCATCCTGGACTGCAGTGAACAGTACCCAGGGACCTGGCAGCCCTCAGGGTGCTCCTTGCCCTGACATCACCACTTGATCCCAAGTCTCTCCAGAGCAGATACGCTGTGCCAGCACAGCATTCTGGTCCATTGCTTGGCTGCAGGGGGAAGAATTCAATTTTCAGCTTTCTGATCCCAAACGGTGGCTGGCTGCTGCTGCTCTGCAGCACCCGCCTTGTTGGCATTCTCCAGCAGTGCTGCAGGCTCAGCAGGCCCAGAGCTGCTGCAGAGCACTGAATTATTCAGCCGCAGCAGGGCTGCGTGCTGATGGAGCCGGTGAGGGCTCTGAGCGCTGCCAGGGGAAGGACTGAGCTGAAGATTTTTGGAGCTCCCAGAGCTGTGTCCCAATTCCAAAAGTGACAAATCCAGGGCAGCAGCTGCCACAACTCACCCTGATAGGCACCTGCCTGAAAAATATTAAGCTAAAAGCTGAGGGGGGACCCACACCAAAGAGCCTCAGCCCTGAAGGGAAGAAAAACCACTATGGGGACATCACAAGTGGCAGCCACCAGGAGGCCTTGGTGGCATCTCAGCACACACCATACCACCAGCCCTGTGGTCCCAGCCACCTATTTATTGGGATGCTGCCATGATGGATGGCATAGAAAAGATCCACTGGGCTTTATTAGGATCCTGTCATGATGGATGGCACAAAAGGTCTGGCAATCAATCCAGACAAGCATCTAGGGTCCAGTCTGAGTTGCTCATTGACTAAATTGCATGCACTTCTACAATGTAGGCACAGACGCTTGAAATAGGCAGAGTGATGCCTCTGAAGTACATGGGAAAGGGGGAAAGGCTGCACCTCATCCTGGTACCATCCATTGACATCCCTCAGTACGGAAAGAGCTGCTCTGCTGGTGAGGGTAAGGAGAGCTGTCAGAGCAGGAGGCAGCACAGGGAGATGGGTACAAGGAGGATGGGTTTAATTAGGTCACTTTGGGTGCGAAGGACAGCTATATGGCATATGGCCAAGGTGACTGCTGCATCCCTCTCCCCGGCCATTTGGAGATTAAATCAGCCCAGTGCCAAGAGCACTCGAGCCCTGTCCTTCACGCTCCTGTTGTCCCCAAGGAGGATGCTGGCCAGCCTTCCAGTCCCCATCTGCTGCAGGCACAGGAAGCTCCGCAGTGCCCTGGGTCACCCTGTGGCTATGGGATGGGGTCATGGGTTGGTCGAAGCATCATTCCCCACACAGCATAACCAGCCAATTACAGAGATTGTGAGGGCACAAGTGCCTTCCCCGGGTCATTTTTCAAGCGATTAAAAATAAAAAGGCCCAAGCGCAGCTCATATTTCAGCATTAATGATGCTGCCAAATATTATCATGTCAACGCGGGCTGGAAAACGGAAGCAATCAATAAGAGAGAGGCTCCAGTGCTGAGCAGTGAAGAAACACAGCAGCCCACACCCGGCAGCATCCAGCTGTGCACCGCTGGATTGGGACCGCCTCATAGGGTGTTGTTTTCCTTTTTCCTCTGCTTTCACTTTGTCCTGGAGTGACCAAATCCAAGATAATAAGCAATGGGGAGAGCACCAGTTCTCAGGGGTTCATATAACCCATCAGGAAAGTGCAGGAGAAAGAGCTGCTCTATGGGTGCTATCACCCCCCTGTTGCCATTTCTCACTGTTCTGACTCAAATCCAACTCTTCACCCGCCTGTTGCATAAGAAAACTGAGCTCATGTCTCTCTTTGAATGAATTATTCACACTTGGCTCCATATGCACTAATATTTAAAAGCTGCTGTTGTGGGAAATGCCGTTCCCTTTTTTCCAGACATTGTTCCAGACGATTCAGCTTAAACCATTCACCAAAGAACAATCTGACGCACTGGGGTGGTTGTTTTCTTTCTCAGAGCTCCATGGCCAGATGGGGAGAGGAGGAGGAGGGAGAGGACAGGAACAGAGCTCCTTCCACTGGCTTGTATCCCATGTGCAGGACACACAGAGGACAGGAGATGTGCATGAGGACGTGTCCTGCATGCTGTCACCTCACAGCAGCACTCAAGAGTCATAGAATCATAGAGCTTGGAAAGGACCACTAAGACCATCAAGTCCAGCCATCAACCCACCACCACCACCACAACCACTCACAGAATCATTAAGGTTGGAAAAGCCTACTAAGAACACCACTTCCAACCCCAACCCACCCACCCCATGCCCACTAACCACATCCATCAGTGCCATATCCCATGTTCCTTGAACACCTCTGGGGATGGAGATCCCCACCACCTCCCTGGGTAGCCCATGCCAATGCTTGGCTTGGTCCCAAAGAACTCATCATGGTCACTGAGAGTGGGCAACATTAAGAGCTCCAAGTGGCAGAACTGCTTCAAGTCCACCTATAGGCCAAGCCCATAGTCCTGCAGGCAGCACTGCATCCCCAAAGTCCCACCTGCCTCCCGTAGCCACGCAGGAGTCCTTCAGCATCTCCAATTTGGGTTTTAAAAAGGAAATTCCTTCTCTTACTGGCAGGACAAACAGCCCCAAAGTGATTCACAGAGGCTATTGAGACCTCTCCTGCAACAATCAGAGTTTCCATGGCAGGGCTCCTAACAGGCATGATAGCGATCGGCTGTTCAGCTCTGCCCTTAATTAATCACACTGACCCTCACCCCTGGGACAAAGCAAGTGACAGAGACACCCACGAATTTCTGAGGCTCCTCTGAAGCTGAGGCTCTCAGTTTCAGCCCTCCCTGCCCATAAACCTGAACACTTCGCTCAGTGGCGCTTCCCTTTGACCCTATAACAATTCCTCCTTTTGGCTTTCTGCTGCCCCAAGCTTTTCTTCTCTGGGTTTGGTGTAATCAAGACGACATCTTTTTTTTTGCTTTGACAGTTTCTGGAAGGAGATTGTTTGCTGGGATTTGTCACAACACTGCCAGAAGAAAACAAGGAACCATTTATCCACATAACCCCAATGGAGCCAGAAAACCCACTCAGCTTCTGTTCCATGCATCACCACAGCTCCGCATCGCTCCCATCGCGCACGTCAGCCCCACAGCCTCACTGAGAGCCTCCATTCATCTCCTAAAGCACCAGGAGATGCCCTCTGCACAATGCCTGCACCTCAGCATGCACACAAAGGTAGCTTTGCATCAGCCTCTGTATTAGCAATGCTGTTCCCGGCTCAATTTCACCTTTGCAAAGATTTCTCCATCCAAGTTTTCCCTTTCCAACAAACCAGCCCACTTGCAGCTGGACATTTTTATCCATGTCTGGCTGCAAGCTTGAAAGCTTTATTTTGGAGCTGAAAACGGACCAACTATCCTTGGAGGCATCACCAAGAGCGACTGCTGATACTTCAACCTGGTTTTCCTTTCCAACGCTTCCTCTCCAGTGCAGAGAGGAAAGACCCACATTCATGCATGTTTCTAATTAGATACCACTTTGTCCCAGCAATTTATAGAATCACACAGTCATTCAGGTTGGAGAAGACCACTATAATCATCCAAATCCAACCACCAACCCATCATCCATATGCCCACCAAACCATGTCCCTCACTGCCATGTTTGTTGATGTTGGCAGCACCACCCCAACATGTGGGGAGGGAAAAAAAACCATCACCCGAAATCCCACCCCAGGCTGGCAGACACACCGTGGTGCTCCACATATTTATTATTCAGCTGCTGTAAACGTGAGACAGGCACACAACGTGGGGCTTCTGTCTATACAGGGGAAACCTGCATTACGCCCAGTTGATATTCAAACAGTGATTAATCAAAATACTCCTCTTGTTGTTCCAATTATAATCATTGTTTGCCTGTACATCCTTTACTTTTGTTTAAGCGCAAGCAGAGTCAATTGGAATCTAGGATGGATGGTAGCTGCCAAACACTCTCCAGTGGCAATAAGTTACATTCCCATTACGCAGCATACAACAAAAAGGGATTATATGTATTCTGGGGATGTTTTCTTGCCCAAGAAATACTCCAAACACTCACAGCTGCTATGAGGTAACTCACCACCACAGGTGCTGCCCTACAAGAGGACATGGGGTGGCTCAAGATCCATTGCAACCCTAGGAAAAGAGAATAAATGAAACCATCAGCATCAATCCCCATGCAAAGTGCAGCTTCCTGGGCTCTCCAAATCCTCAGAAGGCCCATGGCCAATTCAAAAATGGGGCTACATTGGGCCAGCATCCCAGAAGAGATGCTGGACCCAGCACCACACATCTGAGTAACAGTTTATTTTTAGGCTTTAGCATGAAAGTCATTGATCTGGGCTCATAATTGCATCGTTATCTGTGCCCTATGAGATAAAGAGATTTCTAGCTGGAAGCTCTTTGAAAAGCTGCACTTGAAAGCAGACTTATTTCTTTGAGCTTCTCTATTGTATTTATTTTATGTGAAATATTTAACAGTGAAAATTTGCCATCCTTTATTTATTTGTGATCCCAGAAGGCAGAAGTGCCTCCTGCAGAAAGGCCAGAGACATGGGATGAGAAGCAACTTGCAGCACTGCCTTCTGTGATGGCAGCAACTATAATGGAGCCAGACCTGGGGGAGCCCTGAGGTGTCCCTCCATGAACTGCTCCCATCTCCAGAGCAGCCATGAAGGCATCCCACATCCTTGCACAGCTCCCACCACTTCTTCCTTATTGAGAAAATAACACTAAAGCACAAAAAGGCTCACTGTGATATAAAGCAAGGATGAGAGCTCTGTAGAACATCCTTCTTAATGAATTACACACTAAGAAAAGAGGTTGGGGTGGGCACACTAGGATCATAGAATCGTAAGAGTCAGAATGGACACCCAAAGGCCATCTGTTCCTGCTGCCTGCAGTGCTCAGGGACACCCACAGCTCCATCAGCACTCACAGCCCTGTCCCCTGACTGTGGGTGTCTGCTCCACCATCATAGATCCAGCAAAGCTGCTGAGCCTTCTTCCCTGGACACATCACTTACCTCCTGCTCAGTAGAAGGGCAGGAGCCCAGCGCTTGGTCAGCATCCCCAGCCCAGCAGGTAGAAGATGTGTGCTCTGCATCCAAAGCTTCTCCTCCTCTCTGAAGCTCTCTGGCCACTCTCCAACACCAGCAAGGGATCCACTTCCACACCAGCTGCTTACTGCACCGGTTGTCACCCATGCTTTACAGTCCTCTCAATGAAAAGCAAATCTCTATTGATTTCATAACAACCAAAGCTGTAAATTACCATTTGGGACTGGCTTGGTCAGTACAGAGATGAGGATCTATTGATTGCAATGAAGTTTTTAATCTAATTAGCACTTAAAGAAATCCATAGGAATAACAGAACAATTCAGATGCTCTGAGGTGTAATTAAAAATATAAAGCTACCTTCAAAAGCAGAATGTGCAAATAACAGTCCTGGTCAAACACAGTTTGCCATCCAAGGGCTTCCAGATTGAAAAGCTGAGAAGAAAACAGGAGCAGAAGTATCAGCTGGGGCCAAATGACCCTCTTTTATCCCCAGTCTCTTTTTAGAAGCCCTTCCAATCAGGACCTCACAACCAGCTACAGCTGAGCTACCTTGTCCGTAATTACGTGAGGCAGCAATTAAACCTGGTGGCAATTAAACCAGGTGGGAATGCCCCGCACCCCTTCCCGGCCTTCCTTGTTATTAGTGGAGCAGCAGTGGCCTCTGCCGCTGCATTCCTGCATTGCAACAGCAATACTGCAAGGCCTGGCTGTCCTTTCAGGGATGCAATGTGTGCCGAGAACAAGAGAGATAGGGACCTGTTGGAGTATGTCCAAAGGAGGGTCACAAAGATGATCCAAGGGATGGAACACCATCCCAGGGGTCAGACTCTTTAGCAGGGTCTGCTGTGAGTGGGCAATGAGGGCAGTGAGGCACTGCACAGGGTGCACAGAGAGGTGGAGGTGCCCCATCCCTGCAGACAGCCACAGTCAGGTGATGGGGCTGTGAGCACTGATGGAGCTGTGGGTGTCCCTGAGCACTGCAGGCAGTGGGAACTTCCAGATGGCAGCTGCACTGTATGGGGACAACTCCAAACCGAGTCTGAGCACAACAAAGGGCACTGGGATGTTAGTGCTGTGCGGTTGGGTTACTCTTCAATGGGATGCATAGCAGTGTCACAGCAAATTAGTGACTGCCCCAAATGCACTGTGAGATTTGTGTTCCTCCTGAGCCAAGTTATGCTGAGAGCCCACAGATGCTTTTGGAGCACATCCCATGGGGAATCCTCATCTATCACTAAAACCCCATTGCACAGCAGGGCAAAGCCAAGCTCCACAGCCCTGGGAGCTCCTTGTTCTGCAGAGATGGAGTACAAACACGACCAAGACTGCCCCACCCACACCTCCCACATGGGTTCCTATTCTCACAGGGAATGAAAGAAGCCAAGAACCACTGGTTATTTATTTTTCTTTTCCAATAGTCTCACTTTATTAGATACCACATCAAGAGAGGATGTTGTGCTGCATGCAGCGGAAGACTGGAGTATTTCTATTTCCTGTGTAACGTTTTCTCCTTTCTGTTAATATTTGTAAACTGATATTTTGCTGTAAAATCACTGCATGCAAGTTGGAATGCAAACAGCAGTAGAAGAGGCTTTTTTGTTTCATTTTTTCTCTTTTTTTTTTTTTTTTTGGTTATCATTGTACCATTCCCCATCCATATGTGCATGCTTTATTTACAACGAAAAGAAACTAAAGAAAGTCATTCAGGGGGCAGGAATTACCATCAGAAAAACTCAGAGGAGGGTGGCAAATAGAGACAAGGACCGTGGTTTGCACAATACCCAGCAAGTTGCACTTCATTTATTTTCATGGGTGCCAAGAGACGAGTTGAGCATTGGTTGTCTGAAGGGGGAGCAGGGCACACTGATACAGGACACAGGAGGAAGCTACCTTGGTAAAAGCAACCTTAATTTAATAGCTCTGCACGCACAAAGGAAGGTGGTGCTGCTGCGTGGCTGGAATAAAGGAGCTACTTAGATTTGATTTCATTTGTTCTTTTTAAAAGGTAACTTCAGACGTTTCTCCAGCATTCCCTCATTTCTAGGGGGTTACGGAAATAAAAATATTATATATATATTTATATATGTATCTCAAGAATAGGAAAATAATTCATCTCATTGACAAGGAAGCTCTGCAGTACAGCTGGATTAGAGCACAGTGGGACACAGCAGCGAGTTGCATGGGGTAGCAGTACAGCCAGAGGGGCTGGAGCCGGGCTTTGCACAGCATGCGCGGGTTGTGGTTGACCAACAGGACAGCCCAGCACTGCTCAATGGCGTTGCTATGCTTGAGGTTGTCCAGAGACAGCAGGGGAAGCAGGATGGGACCAGAAGTGATGGGCATCAGCCTGAGAGCACTGCGGCTCTCTGCTAGAGACAGCAAAGAAAACACCTCCAGACAATCGTTAAAGCACAGCTCAAAGACAACAGGTCTTGTGCAGACTTGCAAAAACAATAAGCAAAATATATACATATATATCCAAAAACCAAAAAGTTGGAAGACCTCTACCTGTTGAAGCTACTTTCAGTGTTTGTGGTATTGTAAAGCAACGATCTATGAACATAATGACTAGTTGGTGGGAAATTTCTTCTCCCTTAGCTTCCTTCCTGCACGGTGCAGCCAATGTTGGGACAGCCCAACTGCACTGGGACAGCAACAAAGCCCCATGCTACCCTCAGTTCACCCTAACCAGCCCCAGCCTTGCAAGCACAGCATGGTTCCCTGCACACCTCTACCAGTGTAGTACAACTGGTGGATCTTCCCAGCAGAAATTCAGACTCACTGAGATATTTTCCACATGGAGTGAATCAAAAGCTCAAGCTGTGCTCGCAGGGTGACATCTGTGACACAGGCTCTGGATACTGAATGATGGTTACAGCCCACATCAAGCCAAATTTTTCAGTATCAGCACCCAACAAGCAGAACCATCCACTGCTGCCACATCCGTGCTCCAAGCACAGCGGATCCAGGGGCCACACATCCTGTACTGGGATGGAGCAGTGAGCTGGGGCAATGGGACACGTGCTGTCACACACACCAACACCATGGCAGCACACGTGAGACTACTTAGAAAGAGGCAAAGGGATGAGTGTCTGTAACTATTGCTTGACAAAACTGCACACCGGGATAATCTGATGACCCAAAAGAAAAGGAAGTGAATACAAAAGATCTGGGTTTGTTTTCACGCAGAGGTGAGACTGGGGCACAGGGGATGCTTGGAGGAGGCAGAGCAGCGGTGCTGCTCAGGGAGCGTAGCAAGGTATGGCTGCACTGGAAGACAGACAGACCTACGGGGGGGTGCAGGGCTGGGTTGTGGCTGCCTTTAATCGCTGGCAACGTGGTTCTCATTCTGAAGGGTGTGCCAGCGCTCAATCTTCTTGTCCTTGTTCTTCAGACACTCGTACCAGTGTTTCAAGCGCTCCCCCTTTGCCGTAATGCCGAGCTGACAGCCACCTATGGGATGGGGAGGAGGGAAAGTTCAGAGTTGATGCTGCTATTCCACTGCAAACCATTTCCACTCACCCATAGAGCCAGCCCCATATGGGGCACCCAACCACATGGAGATCTCCACTCACCGATGTAATCATTAGATTTGCCAATATCGTAATCCCAGACAGAAATGTCCAGGGACTTCTTGGCCAGGTCGCTGTGTTTGATATCATAGAAAAACTCCTGCAATGGGAGAACACCCAAATCACCCCATGTCTGCAAAGAAAACACACCTGAAAAACTGCAGTAAGGAATTGAAAATATCCTGAATTCCTGAATTCAGAAACAAGGAGAGGATATTTAAGGGGCAGCAGTGAAGAGCAGATGCTCTTCCCCTGGATGGCAGCACAGTCCACAAGCCAAGTTAGAATCATAGAATCACAGAATCATTAAGGTTGGAAAAGACCACTGAGATTATCCAGTCCAACTGTAAAGTTCACTCATTGCACTTAAATGAGTGCTCTGAATGTTCCCCATCACCTGAACCCCAAAGCCTCCAGCCACAACACTTCCCTAGGAGATGCAGGAGGAGCCTGGCAAGAATTCCTCATTGGATTGGTGGCCAAATCCAGAGAGATGTATCACCATAATAGGCCAGGGTGCTGATCCCACCCATAGCAAATCTAGATCTGCCATGGTCTGCAAATACCATTAAGGTTGGTTTAAGAATAGGAAAATTACATCCATCCTTACCTCATTAAACTCAGGATTCAGTGTTTTCTTTTTAATCTGGGTCTTATGCTTGGCCTTTTTTCCCATGTCAGGTTTCAGCCAACTGGGGGCAACAGAAAACAGCTCAAAATTCAAGTGAGAGAAGAGTGTGAGCTCATATGGTACACACAAAAAAGTGATTTTTGGACTTGAAGAAAGCAACCGGAGATATTTAAGGCAATGAAACGGGTCAGCCAGCCTCCCTTCCCACTTTCTAAAATTATCTCAAATAAATGCTAAATGAGTAAAATCTTAAATACTCTTTTTTATCCCCTCTTTCCTCGTACTGCCAGACTACACATGAGAAACCACACAGCCCTGTTTTGCAGGGAGCTGAGCTCAGCAGAAACCCATCTGCAAGGAGTGTTTCCCTTGCTCACAGCAACCAGTGCCACTTTCAAACCAGAAAGCTGACCTTGGGGCCGTGCCCAGCCCCTCGGTGTCCTTACAAAATAATGCAATTGGTCCCAAGTCTTCTTTTCCAAAAGAAAACTGCTGATGGAAAATGCAGCCAGGAATGTGTCAACACATACATTGGTGGTCAGATTTATGTTTAAAAAAAGCTAAAAATAGCCCTCGGTGTTTAACAAAATGCAGACCAGAGCTCTCAGCCAAGGTGGTTTCATCCAAAGAATGTGGAATTGGTCAGGGGCTCACGCTCCACGTTTGGCTGCAGACCCAAAATCAAATTGCATGGTTGGCATTTGTTAGATCTGTGCTGGAAGTTGGTTTAAAAATGGAAAGCCATCATTTATTTTCTGTTTGTGAAAATGGAAAATATCAGGAAATAAAAGAGAGAGATTGAGAAGGAAGATGACTTAGTTCCACTCAAGATGCGCAACACGGGTGCTACTGCATGGCTTTTAGGGAGATTAGAGGGTTTTTTTTCCTGGTGACCCCTATGGCCACATGTCATGGGCAGTCGGTGACTCCCAGGCTGTGTGTTATGGGCAGTGGATGCACACTTACAGTTTAACGAAGGGGTCTGAGTACCCATTGGCATCCATGGCTGCCAGATGCACACAGCGCACGATGCCGACGATCAGGCCTCCCTGCTGGGTGCTGTACATGAGGGACACCAGGATCTTGCCGCGCTCCTCCACATCCCCACCGCGGTCCACCTGCAAGAGGAAGCAACTGGAGGTAAGGACACAGGCTGAGGCAAAGAAGACAAAACAGACATGATGGAGACTTACAGCCACGCAGAACAACTTGTTGGTTCAAAGAAAGGTTACAGTGTGAAAGATGAGATGAAAAGTGCTGAGGGTCCCTACCTCCTCCTCATACAGAGCCATCCCACGAGATGAGCCTGTTGTTCCAGTACGCTTCATCTGGGATGGGGAAGGGAAGAAAAGACATTGCCATGAGTGACCACAAGTGGGAGAGGCTAAAAGGATCCCTGGAGTCCAGACTTTAGGTGTAGCTTAGAACTTGCCCCTAAAGACTCAATGATATCCAGTATCTACACTTCTGGGTTGACCATAAACTCCCTCACACGCCAGTTGTTAACAACCTCAAAAGAAACTGTAGCAGAAATTTCATAGAAACTCACTGGTATTACTCTCTCCAAGCAGATGTTGAAGTTTTTTTTCTGATTGGCCTTGAGTTTTTTCAAGGAAACTCTGGTTTCTCCAATAAACTCGTTGTGGCCAAATTTGTCTTCATCGCACACAGAGATCCTGAAGGAAAGAGAAGAGCAAAGTGAGCATCAGACAGAGAGGTTACAGCAACACCTGGAACACAAAACCACATGAAAACCCTCCTGTGCCAAAATGGCCAGAAAATAGAACTTCTCTTATGCCAGGATGTTTGAATGTGCTCTTAATTGAGGCAAGAAGACTAAAGGAAGAAGTTTCCTTTAGGAAGGAAACATCATTTTCAGGAACTTCTAATCATTTTGTTGAGCTGTATACTGTAAGATTATGAAGCTCAGATGTGGATCCCAAACTCTCCATTTCCAGGTGCTCTGCCCATACCCTTTTCTCAGCAGCATCCTGCCAAGCATCATGCAATTCCCCAGCTCCAATGCTTGCCTGAGTGTTTTCCGTGTCATGTCCTCATCCGTGATGCCGTGATACACCAGGGTCTCATTCCACACCGGGTTGCGGGTGTTGCGTAGGGTCTTTGTTCTCAGCTTATTTGACTACAACACCAAAAGAAACAGGGCACCTGAGCCAGAGCTTTGGGCACCTGTAGCTTATGGGAGGCAACTGGGCTGCGGCATCAAACATTTAAGCTCTTTCCTGATGATGACACTTGGATTTACTCTGCATGAGACAAGGCAGCCAGCACATCTCTGTGCACAAAGTAAACCTGCAAATGCCAATTCAAGGCTTTTGCTCTCAGTTTATCCCTCGTTTTGCTCACAGTTCCCCTGGGCAGAGCTCAGCTGTAGGACTGAGCTCTGCACCCTGAGCACAGAGCCATGCCAGTGGCCCCGAGCCAACCGTGCTCCTGCATTCCCAAATGATTTCCACGCTGAGCCGGATCCAGCTGGGCTGGGGAGGGAGATTTTCAGAGCTTGCTTTGATGCGATGGGGAGGAAAAAGAAGTTAGAGTTCACTGCCTTAATGGGTCCTTCTTCACAGCTCTAATTAGAACATGCCATGACTTCAAAGCAAACCAAACTTTCAAACTCTGGCAATAATTAGGTTTTGTGTTGGGGAGAAGCCACACCAAGACTTCAAGGGGAGGTCTGCTGCAAGCCAGGGGTCTGGGAGGCTTAGAAAACCTCCACTCACTCCCCATACCATGGCCAGCACACCCAGCCCAGCATAAGACTCACCTTGCTGGCCCCAGGCAAGAGGTGCAGCTTTACATAGGGATCTGCCAGGCCATTCGAATCCATCGGTTTCAAGCCCTGAAATATAATAAAGGAGACATAGGGAATGAATCCTTGTTAAGCGAAGCAGGGAAAAGATGAAAACTATCCATTATATAAGAAGAGAAGGGAATGGGGAGAGGGAAAAAAAGAGGAGAAAGGGGAGAGGGGAAAAAGGGAGAGAGAGGGAGGGAGAGAGAGAGGGAAAGAGGCAGAGGGGAGCAGCTCTGAACATCTGTAGTGCCCAGAAGCAGGAAAAAATCCAACTCCATCCCTACCAACCCCAGGGCGTTGGGCACAGATTCACACCCGTGAAAGAAAGGCAGAGAAAGAAAGTTCCATCCGGCAGCACCGCACACACGAGATGACGGGATGCTGTCGTGGTGGGGGCCGGGAAGGGCTCACCTTGGCACGGATGAGCGTGCAGTGCAGGGCGCTGTTCTCCTGGTCATACAGAAGGCTGAACTCCAGCGCTCCCAGCGTGGCTGCATGGAAATGGCACTTCGTAAGAACCCCAGCCAATACCTCTGCTTAAGCAACCCCGATTAGCAATAATTAGAAAGATCTGCCGCTTAGATGTAAAAGCCTCTTATGGATATCACAACCCAGCACGAGCCGAGGATGCAGAAACCCTTCCTCGGTAGGAACAGGCTGGAGAGGTAAAGTTGTATCCCTCCAGGGATGCTCATCCTCAGGCAGCAAAGTGACTTGTTAGGGGAGTAAATGGCCAAACATTGAGATCTTGTGGCATTAAGGTACTAAAGCCACCGTGCCTTTCCTACAGGTGGATGGACAAACAGCCACATTTGGTCTTCTTGAAATGGGAAGTTCTCATTAGCACAGACAATAGTACACATTTGAGCTGAGAAATCTGGCGCAAAACTGAGGATGGGAATGGGCTTGACTGCAGCTCCGTCCCTCACACAACTCAGATGTCAAGAGCTAATACCAAAGCACAAAGACACCCTAAGGCTCCTTCCTACATTTGGAAGTACTCAAAGCACCACAGGCTGAAGTTCTGGAGAGCACTGCTCACGTTCCAGTTGGCTTTCCCACAGAAACCCACACATCTCCCAGTCCCAGCCCCTGGGTACGCACTGCCTTCATCAGAGTCATAGCTGTTGGCATCCTCTTCCTCTTCCTCTGGAGGTGGCTGTCGCAATGGGGCAGGGGGCTGTGGGGCTCCAGGTGGCCGAGCTGGCCTCTCATCCCGAGCTGGGGCTGCAGCGTAGCCTCCAGCCCTCTCCTCCTTGGGGGCTGCACGGGCTGGTTCTGGGGGTCCTGATGGTGGGCTTGCTGCAGGAGAGACCCCATTAGCCCCCATTCTGTGTAGTCCCCAGGCCCTCAGCAGGAACCCAACCTTTTACCTTGTGTTTCCAGCGTGCGGCCAGCTGCCCCAGGACCTGGTCTTGCCGCTGGGGATAGACATGGTTAATGGGATGACCATGGTGATGCCCACTCCAACACTGGGGTATCCACCCCAGCCCCACAGCGCCCTACCTGCAGGGGCTGCTGGCCCAGCAGTGGCAGCGGGTGGCCGCAGTGGTGGCGTGGAGTTGGTCTGCATGGAGTTGGCTCTCTTCACACCTGTAAGTGGAAGCAGAATCAGCACTGGCATTGGGATGGAGAAAGGCAGTTCTGGCTGGGAGCTGAGCATTGCCTGGACATGGGGCTGACAGCCTCCAGCCTTGCAGAGAATCCCTACTCCTTTTTGCCCCCAGATCACCATTTTTCCTTCTCTGCTTTTGAATCCAAACAACATTGATCATCGCTCCACCCTCAAACCAGGCAGGAGCTACAAGTCTTGTTGGGGGCATGTCCTCATCCTTGCTAGCTGTAAGGGACAGGAAAAAATCCTTCCTCAGAGCAGCACCCAGCATGTGCTGGAATTGCAGATAACTTGGGACATTTTCCAGCCATTCCCAGCCTTATCAACATCTGCAAGCTCAGCCCTTGAGTGACAGGTGGGCTCATCCCATCACACCACTCAGCAAAGTGAAATGGATAGGTGTCACCAGTGTGCATGAGCACACCCATGTGCAATGCATGGCTCTCACCAGGGCTCCTGCTGACCCCACTCTCAGCGGTGGGGTCACGGCTCTCTGTGTCCTCACTGCCGCATGGTCCCGTCCTGCCCTCAGCTGGCTTGCGGACCCGGGCAGCCATTGTCACCTCACTGCCTGCAAGAGTGAGAAACAGGGTGATGAGATTCATCCCACCCATCCCTGCAGGGAACAGGAGGAGGAGGAGAAGAAGGAAGAGCCACACGGAGCCTGCACAGAGCACTTGGGAACATCCAAAGGACACAGCTCATCACAGGGACACCAGGAGGCAGAAAACAAGGACATCCATCAGTGCCCATCAACCCCTTAATGGCCTTACAGGACAGGGAGATCATATTTTCTTTTTGCCAATCATCTGCCATTTATTAGCAAGACGTCAGCAACAGCTGCCCGTGTCTCATTTGCTCACCCCCCGGCGGCCATCCGAGCGGATAAATCACCGCCGCGCACACCGGGGTGCCTGCACTGCTGCTCCTTGATGAATAGCAGCCCGCAGATGGGATGCGAAAGGTCCCGGCACTCACCCGGCTCGTGGGTATAAATCTTCACTGTGACACAAATGGGCTGTTTATCCTTGGCTGCGCGCAAGGAGAAGTGAAATGCAACAGATTGTGGAGGGAGGAAAAGGGGTGAGGGTGAGGAAACGGAGAGGCAAGGAGTCATTTTCCATGGGAGCTTTAGGAAAATGAAGGGCAGGGTATGAGCATGCTGGGGGCCTGGAGCAGCTGGGACAAATCCTCCCCGTATGGCAGGAGAGCAGCAGCATCTATAAGGAGTCAGCAGCTCTGCTCAGCGCATTCAATTGCAGCTGATAGGAAGGTCCCAAGGAGCTCAGCACCAGCAGAAAGGAGAAACCCCACTAAGGGAAGGCATTGGGAGAGGGCATGAGGCACACACGGTGCTTACCGCTGTGGTCCTGTTCATCTGCCTGGCCTTGGGAGCACAAACAGAGTGAGAAGCAGTGAGGGATCCCACAAACCCAGAGAACTCCCCCCAAGAAAAACCCTTCAAGAGGCAGCGAGGATAGCAGCATAATTTCTGGGACCTTAAAAATACCCCTAGCATCCTCCACATCTGTCAGGACACTTGTTTTTAGGGCTCAGAACAATTGGGACCCCTGGGCAATGCCACTTACCCCTACCAGGTGTGCGGGATGGCAGCTTTGGGTCCGGAGCTGGAGGCTCAGCTGGGCTAGGCTCACTGGGGGCCGGAGGCACCTTGCTCTTGCTGACGGGCATCGGCTGGGGCAGCATCTGCTTGGGCAATCCCTTGAAAAACCAAGCACCAGAGCGCTTCCACACCTGGGGGGAAAAAGACAGGGGGTGGGCTGAGGGCACACAGCCCCTTATACCCACTGCCACAGCCCCTAATCCACATCCTCACAGCCCCTCTTGCTGTTTATTCAACTCTGATTTCTTGCTGTGACAACCGGGAGCCCCTCTTCAAACCTGAGATTATTTGAAAGAGGAGAACAAGGCATTTTATCCCAGAGCATCCTGTAGAAACCATGCTGACGGACATGAACAAGGTACAACAGTGCTGTCCCTGTGTAGGGAATGTGGCCATGCTCACCTCCCGTTGCTCACTGCAGATCTTGCACAGCCAAATGGGGTGGGGACGGCTGTTGGTTGTCTCAACACCACACTTGGTGCAGACGTTCTGCAGAGAGAGAAAAGTGCCGTGGGGCAGAAGGATAGAAGGATGTCACATGGGGATGTTAGGTCTGGGTCAAGGGGAGGCAGGATAACGGGAGATGGACAACAAGAGTTGGGACAATAAGAGTAGGGATAATGAGAGATGGACAGCGAGGGATGGGACGAGGGATGGACAACTGGAGATGGAACAACTTGAGATGGACCGATGAGAGATGGAAAAACAAGAGAATGGACAAGAAGATCCTCACCTTCTTGCAGTCCTCGCAGACAACACAGGCAGAGCCACGAGGCCCCAGCTGCTCCCCGCAGAGGATGCAGCGGTTCACGCCATCCCCCAGCACACTGCGGCGCATGTCCTCCAGCCGGGTCATCAGACGCCTGGAATGGTCACAGTGTCACCATGGGCATTGCAGCCCTGCCTTGGGGGGACTTGGGGCAGCCTCTGCTTTTCAACAGGAATGCAACAGGGGGAAAACAAGCCCCAGGAGGCCCGCTGCAATATTACAATCCCCCATGGGATTACCATAATTTGCACTCCTATTGACTTTCCTGCTGACGCCAACTGCTACACGTGCACAAAAATGCCAAGTGTCAGCATCTTCTTGCAAAGCAGTTTGACGTCAGCCAAGCAGCTTTTGCCCAAATGGGAGAAAAAAACCAACTCAATAGCCATCCATCCAGCTACTGAAAAGAATATTGCAATGGCTCTAGCGAGAAGGCTGGATGAATTAATTGATTTTCTCATTTTCTTTGGGAAAATATTGCATATAGTTTACCATAATTTGCAGCCCTTTGAGTAAAACGCCAAAAAACCACCAGAGATCAGTCTGTAAAAACACATCTGTTAACTGCAAACGTACAACAAACAAGCCAACAGAACCCAACAGTTGAGCAGCTCAAACTCGAAACTCAACAGTTCAGCCACCCCCAGCAGCACAAAGGGGGTTTCATCTGCAGGAGAGCAGGTGCCAGCTATGAATGTAAGACCCACAGATAGTGCTGGAAGGGGAAAATAATGCATCACTGATGGCACTCAGGGAGAAAAAAAAGGAAGAGGGAAGGAAAACAAGAGTCCACCGGAGCGAACGGCACAATCCTTACCCGCAGGGAACTTCTCCACTCCCATCACAGCATGACCCAAATCTGACAAAGATGCTAACGCAACATGCATTTGAAAAATAAGGCATTTAAGAGACTTTTTCCCACATCTGATGACATCTGCGGATTGATGATGGCTCTGCTGATGCCAGCACCTTGCAGTTGCTGGCAATCAGCGTCCCAACCCCGGTCAGCATCCCGCATGTCATATCCCAGTGTGCACTCATGTCATTTTACATGGGACCTTGGAGAAGAAAAGCAGCAAGAAGGGAAAAACAGGTTGCAGGCTCCAAGGCATTTTACTACAACTCATCAAATGACATACCAGTAGCTGGCTGGGTTAACCAGGAGCTTCTGGGAGCTCTTTATCAGCTGCTGAACCAAACCCAAAGCATGGACTCATTACTCCATGATGAAGCAGAGGTAATCAGCCCCTTCAGTATGGCTGCAATGGCTTCTCTGGGTGGGCAGTGTGCTTAACTCTACTGGTAGGCTTCCAGCTAGTTGGTTTCCCACTGGTTATTTCACACTGATGTGAAATAACCCACTCAATGTGTTTCCCATTGATGGGTTCCCATCAGTGGGCTCCCGCTGGTGGATTTCCTACTCATGGGTTTCCCACTGGTTCCCATGCAGTGGGTTAATCTCCGTGCACTCAGTGGCAGCAGGCTATTCTTTGTTACAGCTTTATTTCCAAGAGCTGTGATGTCTGTCCCTGCCTCTGAGCATCTGTTTAATGCTCTGCAGATCATCCTACGTGATTCCCTCCTACGCAACCAGTTGGGTACCGAAGCCATTGGCGTAGGGTCATTTTACACCCCTTGACTTCAGAGCTGGATTATCTCAAAAACAAGCATCATGCTCATTAAAGCCTAGAAATTGATTGTTCCCAAACTACTTCTTACTTATATGAAGCCCATGGCAGAGATGGCTTTTTGCTGCATGCCAATGGTGGCTTTCTACCCCATATCCGACCATGTGCAACATGAGCACTTTGTCCCCCACTTGGCCATGGGAAATATCTCTGGCTGAAAACCCTTCATTTTCTCAGCAGCAAAGCACATTTATCTGCATTTTTCCCCCTGCGCTGCAACAGCTCAGCTTCAAAGAGAGGCAGCTTCCCGTTGGAAATCTGCAAGCCCAAACAAACTTATTATAGAAACCAGAACAAATGGCACAATCAAAGAAGGGGAGGGCCAGGGGGGGGGAGAAAAAAAAGCCTTAACATTTCAAGAGATTCATTATTTAGCTGCAAAATCTTTCCCAGTCTCTCATTTAGCAGAAGGAGCTCCTTAAGAGGTTTTTTAACCGGTGGAAGTGCTTCAGCTGGCAGTGAACACACCTGTGGCACTCATTTAAAACGAAGCCCATTTGCCTAATTAAAACATCCATTCAAGCCAGAGAAATCGGGCTTTTCTTCCTCCCTGATTCAAATGCTGCCATGAGAGGAGGGTATAAAAGATTAAAATCGAAGTCCTGGGGTGAAACTGGCAGAAGGAGGCAAACTGGGACCTGATGGAGGAGATCAGTGGGCACAGAGAGGTGTTTTTGGGTTGAGTATGAGCTGCTCTCCTGCTGCCAACAGCAGCAAGATTTACAGCACTTCAAAGCAAATTTGGTTTGTTTTCTCCACTGCATCCTGTGGTTCTCCTGCCCTGGCAGTGTCCATCCATCTTTGCCTTCCCATGGACTTTTCCTCCTTCTCCATCCAAGTGCTAATTTTGATGGCACACATCAAACAACCATCACATCCCCATCCCATTCCCCTGCAGCATTACTCTTATCACCATGTGCCCTTCAAAACACCCATCCCTCTGAGTCAAAGAGCAGAAGATAACACTGATAACAAATGGTTTAAATAGGGTATAAATAAATAAAATAAAATAAGCAGAGGGGGAAGAGAAAGTGGTGGCACTGAGTTAAGCCCCACAGCTTCAGGTTCCTGAAGGCAGCATGCAGGGAGGAAGAAAACCCCATCCATCACCGAAAGGATGTGCTTGTGGCTGATGGCAGTAAGATAGAGCCAAGCAACACTGCCTATCTGGGATGCTTCACGTGCACCTGAGATAAGAGCAGTAAAACATTTCCCTGGTAATAAAACATCTGCCTGGCCCCATAAATATGCTTTGGGAAAGCACCTGCAGCAAGCAATGGTCCAGGACTGGCAATATTCCCTGCTGCCATGCAGGAAGGAATAGCATAGGATGTATTAAATGGGATGGCAGTGGCACAGGGATGCATTTGGTGCAGTGGGTAATCCTGCATGGGGCAGGGATAGGGGAGCTGCAAGGACAGCAGAGACAAGGATGGGACAGGGTGGAGGCAGAGCCACACGTAGCTGGATCTGGGGGAAAGATATCCCTTATAACAAGCCTTGGGCTGCAGGAAGCCCTCCATCAGCCCATTGCATAGCTGCTGAAGGTGATTCAGCTCCTGCTCTCCTTCCAGATCTCTCCCTGCCATGAGACATCAACCCAGCCAAAAGAAAACAGCACCAAAGTGTCCCTGTCCTACAGCCCCAATCAGCACCCAGCCCACGTCTCCCTCTGGCTGCCCCGTTGCTAAAAATAAGCTTTGGCTGTGGATTAATCCCAGCTGTGTTTGACATGAGTGACCCCACAAACATCTCCCAGTGAACGCATCGACCTGCTGCTGGGTGAAGGAAGGGGGTTTGGTCTGAGGTCTCTGAGTACAAGGCATTCCCTCCCCCATCCCCCCCCCGGCACCCCATAAGCTATTCTTTATATTTACCAATCCTGCTTATTATTATTTTTAATGGGAGCTCCTTTTCCACTTGGGGAATGCAAAACCCAACATCTCCCAAGGGATGCAGTGATCAACAGCTGCATCCCTGCAGGCATCATCTTCCATAACATGCAGAGCTCTCCTGAATAACATCTGTAGGCACTATCCCCTATTTCCATTGCTGCACATCCTCCACTTCATGCTGGAGCCAACAGCACGAAGGAGCTGGCAGAGCTCCTCATGTGCCTGCTTGGAAGGGGAATTGGCCATGGGGTGCAGGGTACCATCCCCTGCCTATTTCATAGGGATGGGGGGGATATCTCCCTCCCCCAGCCCGCACACCACAAGTCTGCGAACAGCTGCTGCAATGCACAATGAGGGGAAAAAAAACAGATATCTTCCTCACTGCTAACATCCCTGGGAACGTAATCCAAAAAAGCATCACTGCTGAGAGTAATTCTTAGCAGGCTGGAAATGTGCAAAGCTGGGGAAATGCTGCTCGTAAGCTCTATTGCAGAATGAATCAGCAGCGAGCTCTCTTTGCCATTCATAGGCGCTTGGAGCTGGTTTCTACAAGCAGCAGAGGGAAGCTCAGCACGCTTCGGTGCTGGATGCGAGCAAACTTCTGGTCCTGGAGCTGCTCAGAGCTTCTCCAAACTGAGTGTTTTGGGAAATAAAGCAAACATGGTGTTGCCAAGAGTTGCTGCAGCCTGCAGATAGGACAGTTTGCAACAGTGGAGCACTGTGAACATGCACGTTTAGGTGCCATTCACCAGCACAAAGCACATGTCAAGGTCTTTTGGTGACCAACAATCAACAAGACCATTCACTCTCAGCCCAGAAACTCTCCAGCATCACACTGGGTGGAACACTGAAGGCACTCATTGTCCCCAAACTGTGTCCCACCGCCATGCCCGCTCACCCGATGCGCTCCTGCTCCATCTCCTCCATCTTCTCAGCGCGGGCGATGACGCGGTTGATGATCTCCTTCTCCTCATCCGTCAGCTCCTCTCCCTTGCGCTGCCGCTCGGGTTGCCCACCCCGTGCTGCCCATCCTGCAGGGATCCTGCAGGGAGAGGGCAGAGGGCAGCTGGGCACCATGTTGACCAAAAAGGGGGAAAATCATGCAAGCCCTCCCTATTCTCCATCCTCTCCCTATTCTCCATGCTCTCCCTATTCTCCATGCTCTCCCTATTCTCCATGCTCTCCTCCTGGCTGGAAGCAGCTGTTTCCATGTTCCAGTTTTGCATTTTTCCCCTTAATTCCCAAACCCGTGTGCTCAGGTCCCCATGGCCATGTCCTGTTGGCTGTGCACATGGCATGGCCACACCTGTCCTCGAATGCCACCGTCCCCCCTGCACAGTCTCTCACTGGGCTCCATGCAATCCACAGAGACACTAATTATAATTAACCCATGGCTGAGACTGACGCTGCACATTAAAGCCCATCTGGCTGCCATCCATTAGCACTGCAAACCCAAAAGGTGTGAAATCAGTGCTGGAGGTGGCACTCCTGGTTCTGTTCCAAGAGTGGGGACACTGAGGAGTGACTCAGAATGCAAGTGAAGGGATGGTGAGGATTTGGAAGAACCATAGCAGAGATGTGAAGTGCTGGAGGAAGTCAACTTCATGGTTAAAATGATCTTTTTGTGCTCCCTGAGCTGTTCTGAGCATCTCCCCAGGCACCCTGCTCCCACCGGAGCTACAGAGCTTGTCAGGGTAAAAAGACCATAAATTCATTAAGGCAGTGCTTCCTAAAGATTATTGCATTTCCTATATAGTCAGGGTGAGGTCCTCCCTGTCTTTGTGAGAGTGTTATAACCCAGCTAAAGTGCAATAGGGCAAAAAAGAAGCAAGCGGGATACTCACTGCTCCTTCTCGCTGCTGGAGGCACAGGGAAAGAGAGGAGACAAAGATAAGGGGAGGAATGGGGTGGGGGTGGCTCAGCCCATGCTTGGCCACTGTATATCCCCATCCACAAGACCCCATGTTCCAAAACCATCCTTCATGTCCCAAAACCAGTCCCCATATCCCAAAACCAGACCCCTACATCCAAAACCAGCCTCCACATCCAAAACCACTCTCCCTGTCCCACAACCAGCCTCCACATCCCCAAACCAGCCCATGCCCACCCATCCCACCAGTACAGAGAACTGCAGCGTGACACCCACCAGCACCCAGCAAGGTGAGATGGCCCTGCCCGCTGTCCCCCCCCTTACCTGGCTCTGAGGGACATGGTTCTGTCACCGGGGCACATCCAGCGGTCAGAACTGCCACCCACCACCGCGTCGGTCATCGCCGAGGGGACCTGGGGGGACACGGACGGGTTGGGGACGCGGGGCAGGGAACAGCGGTATTTAGCATCCGGCGAGCGCTGACTCATCGTGTCGGGCAGTCAAATCGCTTCGCTGGGTTTTGGCACAAGGAGAAGCATCCATCATTTTCCCCACCGGGATACAGCGGAGCTTTTTGTCACCCTCAGGCTGGCAGCCGGTGCTGACAGCTGCCGGTGGAGAGGGGGTGGCACAGAGGGGGGATAACCCCGCCTGGCCCCGATCCCACTGCCTGAGAGCTGCAGGGATGGGGATGGCACTGCCCATCACTGCCGGCACCGTGCGCGGAGCCCACAGCCCTCCCCTCGGCACGGATGTAATTAACGAGATGCCCGACCCTGCATTAATTACATCTCTTCAGAGCTGGGAGGGAAGAGGAGGTTTCCCTTCCAAAGAGAAAAATATATGTATAGAAACTGGGAAACTTTCCCCCACAATCCAGCGCATCCCCTCTCCTGGGGAACAAAACTCCTCCTTTAGCATTTTGGCATCTTAAAGTCCCTGCAAAACACAACACCGCGCAGTGCTGGAGGAGATTCCAGATAGCAAAGCCCAGCCTGATGCCAGCCCCATAGCTGAGTACCATAGGATCCATGGGTCCGTCCATCCATGGGTCCCCCCCAACCTCTCCATTGCAGCGCATGGGGCAGCGCATCATTGCCCGCATTGCTCTCAACACATGCATTTGAATTGCTCCTTCCTACCTGCAGCACCACTGGGGAGAAAAATAACAATAAATCCCAAACCCCTCTGCAGAGCCTGGCCCGTGGTGACAGGGCTGCAGAGTTTTACCTTGGTGCAGAAAACACCAGCAAAACTCACTCCCTTTGGTGCCAGCAGATGGGGGAACGCTGATGCCTGTTTGCAAATGGGTTGGAGAAGAAGGAAGAAACAGACCCCTCAGAAATGGGTTTCATTGATTTCAAACCTCCTTACTGATTTCAGCAGCCACCAACGCCAGATCACAATGATTGGTGCTGGTTTTACCTCCCAGCATGAGGACACCGGGTTAGGCTGAATCAATAAATAAAGAGGTGCTATTTCTGGTGCCATTTCCACATCCCCAGCCGAGCAGGGAAAGCAGTTTGGTGATGTTTCCCCTGGGCAGCTCCGTGCAGGTGGGGCTGAGCCTTGTCACAGGGCCAAACCCATCATGCTGGGGAGGAGGAGGAGGACGGCAGCACCAGGGATGAAGGCTGGGCCAGATGATAACCCAAGAGCAGGCATAGAACCTTGGTAAGGAAGGAGGCCAATCTCATGTTGGGGCAATGGGAAAACTGGGAGCTGAAATCCTGAATTCTAAGCAATAAGAACATGTGCTACGTGCCTGGAAAGGGGAAAAATATATCCCCATCCTCTACTTCCTGCCCTGCAGTGTTGCAGGGATTTTGCATCTGTCCCTTTAGGGTTGGCAGAGGGTGGAGGATGGCCTTTGTTTCCCCCAAAACTTCACAGTGGTATCTATGAGAAGTCCATGGGGGTAATCGGTGCTCTGCTGGCTTCGTGTGGCGCCTTTGCTTTGTGCCAAAACAGGAGGCTGATTGACAAGGTCGGCTCAATAAGCAAATTGCTCATTTCCATCCCGCAGCCACTGCCGGCACCTGCACTGCAGCAGCAAAACTCCCGGCACGATTTATGGTCAACACTGGGAACTCAACCCCACATCTCTGATCTCATGGTTGGCATCGCTGCTCAGGTTAGGGAACTGGAACCCAATGATCTTTAAGGTCCATTCCAACCCAAGCCATTCTATGACTCTGTGATTTCTCCCCCCATTGCTTGTCCTGCCATGCTCAGGGATGTGCCCAAGGTTGGCTGGGATGTCCCCAGTAGACCCTGAGCAAGGACTGGGGAACATCCCTGGGTTTTCCCAGCAAAAGGCACAGAGATGCTGGGAAGAAAACTTCCCCCACTGGAGCTTTCTAACAGCAGAGAGGCCACAGTGCAAATGGAGAAGAGCCCGGAGATGGAGGAGTGCAGGAGCCCTTCCCTTTGCCTATAAATAATAGATTTGGAAGCTCTACTTCACATTACTTCCAGCAACTACTCTTGCTTGGCCCCAGCGCTTGGTTGTGCCTTTTTAGCACACAGCAAAGAACAAAATCAGCTGGCTGTGGCTTTCCCTGCCCCAGATCTCTGCAAGAAGCAAGAGGCTGTGGCAGCCCAAGCCGTGAGCTGGGTGACATTAATGAAATGGAAATTTTCCACCCTAAGGTGCCCAGACTCAGGGCCATCCAAAGCTACGTGACCCTTGTTCACAGCACACGCAGACACCGCAGACAGAGCAGAAATTAACATGACTCTGCCAGATCCTTTAAACCGAGCCAAAACCCAACCTTGGAGCATCCCCAGCACCATTCGGTCCCATGCTTCTGGTGCACCCCAGCACAGCCAGGAATAGCAGCAGGGTTTTAATTCCTGGCCTTGGGGACGAGTTGCGTGATGCTCCATTACTTCTGTATGATGGAGCCCATGTGTCTGGCTGTGCTTAAATAAAAAGGGATAGAATGACTTCCTGGCATCACCCTGCACGGTGCCCACAAGGCAGCAGAGCACCCAACATGGGCAGCCCCATGAGGAGACTCATGGAATGGACCCACCCTGCCCCACATTCCTTCAGCCACGGGGCTGGAAGGGGGACCTGGAATCATCAATCTGCCAGCTGCAGAGAAAGGGTCCCTATGGTAGTGCTGACCCAAAGCCCTACAGATATCTGCTATAGAAAACAGAAAATTCAGTATTTTAAAGCCTCTCAGTGCAATAATCAGGCTGTTACAGTGAGCTCAACATTTCTCACTTCACGGTGCCTGCAGAGATGTTTCCACCAGCAAAGACACTGACACAGGCAACCTATTTCTCCAGCCTTCTCAGCTCTGCAATGCAGCTTTCTTAAATATTGAATAAGTCTGCCGCTCTACACCACCTGCCAGTGCCAATGATGAGGTAATTTTTGCATTGACAAAGCCCTAATGCGATTAATCTGGGTTGAAAGAGGAGGATTTCAGGGCTGCCCGTTCACCCGGTGAAAGGTGCAGCTCCAGGTTCCCCACCAGCAGCCGGACCCCGAGCGAAAAGCCAACACGGTGCCAAAGCTGAGAGCTCCCAGGGCAGCAGTGCCAAGTGGGGCTGAGCTCCAATGGAGCCAGGCACTGTCCTTCAGGGCTTTTGTGATTCACACCCAGCTGGGACAATAAGTGGTTGGTAACCCAACAGGTTCCCCATTGCTGTGCCCATGGGATGATGGGTGGGAATTTAGGGAATGCTGACCCATTGGCTCTGAGCAATGAGGAGAGCAGATGTGGGTGCTCTGCTGCAGGACATGGAGCACCTCAGTTTCTCAGCACACACACGTGCATCCCCAAAACACCTTCACTGCTGAATCGCTCCCTGCTAACTGCTGCTTCCATGGGATCCTACAGTCTCTGTGCTCCAGCAGAACTGAACGCACCATGCAGGACCCAGAGTATGAATGTGGTGCAGGCACTGAGCTCACCATGCTGCTCCAAATAGGTTGGAGGGGACCTTAAAGCCCATCCTGTTTCAAGCTGTGCTATGGGCTGGTTGATACCCCGCAGCTCAGGCTGCCTATAATCCCATCATTGCCTTAGGCACTTACAGGGATGGGGCAAACTCCAAACTTCACCTGCAGGGCAATGAGCACTCGTATTTTGGCTCATCTCAGACACAAATCATTGCAGAAGGTTTGGGTAAAGCCAAGCAAGCTTCTTCATGGCTCACATATTGGGAAACTGCCTATGTTAGGGACTCCCCTTCAATGGAAAGAAAAATAAGATGAAGATCTCAGCAAGCTGAATTGTGTGGGTATAGTAACCTGACCTGGCAGCACTGGGCACACATAAAGGCAGAAAGGGATGGTGAGTGGAAGGAGGGATGGGTGGGATGATGGATGGAAAGAGAGATGGGTGAATGAGAGATGGGAGGATGAAAACAGGGCCAGAAGGAGCAGAGCTCCGTGTGCGTGCACCCTGCACCATGCATGGGCAGACACTGCTCAGCCCCACCTGGGAATCAGGCTCCTGCACCAGCTCCCAGAGTGGCACAGCCTGCACCCATCTGCTCCCAGCAGCACTGCTCCTGCAGAGACCTGCACTGTGAGCACTTGTAAATGCTATAAACACAGCCTTGGTGTGAGACGACACAAGGCAGAGAGGTGGGATCCAGTGCAAAGTCCTCCGGTCGCATTGCAGCACGAGCAGTGGCCCAGGAACCCTGGAAATTCAGCTTTGGAGAAAGAGCCAGAAGCAGCAAGTCCTGGCCCTGGGGCCATGCCATCCTCCGGCCCCTGCCAGGCATGGCAGGGAACAGGGAAGCTCATCCTGCAGCTTGGCACCATTTGGTTAATTAAGGCTAAACGCGGCCAGCAGGTGAATGAATGGCGGCGGTGCCTGCAGTCTGCAGGTGCAGCAATGCTCAGATGATGGGTACACAGTGAATGCAAAGCACCGTGTGTCCTGGCACTTGGCATACCCCGAACCCACCCTCCCAGCCCCATGGCATCCTTCCAGCCCCCATTCCCAGCTTCCTGCTGTTCTCCAGGCAGAGATCCATCACAGCAGCATGCAATCAATTCGGGCTAATCAGAGAACCATAGAATGGCTTAGGTTGAAGAGGACATTAAAGATCACCCATTTCCAACCCTGTGCTATGGGCTGGCTGCCTCTCACCAGATCAGGCTGCCCAGGATCCATCCAGCAGAGCACCTCCAGGGATGGGGTTAGGCAGCATAATGCCATCATTCACATTGCTCCTGTGAACCCAAGCTCCCATCCAGGCAGTGCCCACCATTTCAATGGAACAGATCCCAATACAGGGACACCCCACACACCAGCAGAGGCAACCAAAGAAGTTCAGCAAAAGCTCCAAGAACTGCCTGTAAGTGCAGCAATGCAAAGAGTGCTTGGAGGTGGCACGTCCTGCTTGCTGCTGGGAAGTCAGGAACAGACCCAAAAGCCGCCCTGCAGGGGGTGAGCACCTGGTCTGCACTGCAACTCCTAACAGGAGCAAGGAATGGGATGGGTGCATGTCCCATCATGGGATGCTCATGGCTGCAAGGCCATGCATGCAGGTTGCAGGCCCCACACCTCGTTAACATCACTGCCCTCATCCCAAATGCAACCAGTGAGCAGAAGGGGAGTAGTGCAGCTCCAGCACGTGGGTATCAATTAGGACAGCTTCCAGCACAGCTGCCCCATAGCCCACCATGGGCACCGGCCCCAGCCACACCCCACCCAGCTTAACAGAATGAGCAATTAACCAGCTGCCCGTGCCCTGAGTGGTTCATCAGCTGCCACCACTAATTGGCAGCCACTGCGGTGTCGCTGCCTCCAGGTCTGCGGCAGGAGGACAGTGCTGCCACCACCATGAGCTGCGTCCCCTCCTCTCGAATCCCACAGCACCCCAATACTCGGGCACCAAGAGCTGGGTGCACCCCACAAAGCGCCCAGCACTCTGCTTCCCTTCAGGGTGCAAAGCAGGGATGCAAAGGAAGAGGAGGGAGGGCTGAGGGAGGGCTGTGAAAAGCAGGGATGTGTGGATGCTCGTTCCCAGTGGGGTCGGGGGGCAGCTCTGCTGGAATCCCACCCCGCAGCCCCAGCCGCTCCACGAGGAAGGGCTGAGCACCGATCTCCCCTACACTCAAAGAGAGCAGCTCGCTAAATCCCCGCCAGATGAACGATGCATCATCAAATAAACCCCTGTATCACGACATTAACAATATTTATTTTCAGGCTAAGCTGCAGCCTGGGCTTTTGATACCAGTAATTAAAGCAAATGGTTCATCTGTTATCAGCTTTGCATCCCCGCAGGCAGCTCCCTGCGTTCTGATCCTTGCCTTCTCCCTTTCCCATCGCATTCTGCCCCGGAGGGGACCACCCCGACCCCCACGTGCTGTGTCACATCCCGGGAGCGATGTGGCACGGACCGAGCCCGGAGCAGAGCGCACCCCATGCGCGATCGGAGCGGCAAAATGAAGAAGGATTCCTCGCTCACATACCGCCGATTTTGGTACCATCGGCAGCACTTCTGCCAGTCCTGGAACCGAGCATCGATGCTCGGGCACAGCCTTGTCCCCCCGCCCCGCAGCTGCCTCAGACCCCCGGCCCCGAGCAGGGCAATGCAGACCCCGGCTCTCAGCCCCTTACCTGGCCCGTCCCGGCTCGGCGCAGCGCGGCTCCCCGGCAGCACTGCGGAGCAGCGCGGAGGCGGCGCAGGGAGGGGACACGGTTGGGGCGGCCCCGCAACGCTTCCCGCCCCGGGGCAGAGCCAGCGGTATCCCCCTCCCAGCCTTCCCTTCCCCACCTCCTGTCCTCATCTACCACATTATTCCCATCTTCCATCCCCATTCTCATCCCTTCTCTCACGTTTTCCATCTCCCATCCCCATCTTCATCACTCATTGCATCCCTCTCCCACCCCATCCCTGGGGGTGTTCCAGCAGCTTTCCACCCCACAAACCACACTCAGCCCCCAGCTGCCCCTCCAGCACCTCCTCACCCACATATGGGTGCTCAGCGTGGGACAGGAGCTTCCCCTGCACACCACCTCCATCATCCCCAACACAGCTGCATCCCACCAGGTCTCAGCTCCATGAGCTGAGGTTTAAGCAGCACAGGGATCCCTCTTTGAAGAGAGAGAACAGTGGAAGGACGGAGCACACTCCTGCCTTCATTACGGGACGCATCCCTCCACTCAGGGCTGGGTTTTGATTGGCATTCACACCGATGCTTGACGGGCATCTCCTTCTGCTCCCTCACACCCATGGATTTTTATTTATGGCTGCTTATGCAAAGCAGAGCGAGAGACGAGCGCGGCGCTGTAAAGCTGATGCGCCCTGACACCTTCCTCGGGGAGTCAGAAAAGCAAAAGAGAGTCTGCAGAGGTTTAAAAAGCAGCTCTAAAACGTGCTCTCCAGCAAGGCAGTGAGGAACACCTGCAATTATCTGTTCCGAACGCCTGGCACTTCCATTCCCCGCGCAGCCGAGACAGCTCCTGCTCTAAAAATAAAGGAGCCTCCTCGGATTTTGTTGAATTATAAATACATTTTGGCAGTCTGGTGTCTCATGCAGCAGATCAAAAGCGGGGAGTGGTAGGGGTTTATTTCCTCTCAGCTTTGTTTTCGTGGCTGTGAGATCTCTAATTGTCGCTGGTTTGTTACATCCCGCAGTGAGCGCGTGGCACGTGCCATGGGGCTGGCTCAGCTATTGCCATATGGAGGGAGGCTGTCTCCATCCTAAGGCATCATGGGCAGTCCTATGGCATGATCTGGAGTCCTTTGGCACCACTGGGTGTCCTATGGTATGATCAGGAGTCCTTTGGTATCACTGAGTGCCCCACGACACAATTGAGAGTTCCGCAACACCATTAGATGCCCCATGGCACCATTGGGCATCCTATGGCACCATTAGATGTCCTACAGCATGATCTGGAGTCCTTTGACACTACTGGGTACCCCATGGCATCATTGTGATTTCCATGGCACCACTGGGTGCCCCATGGCACCACTGAATGATAAAGGTTAGAAAAGACTGCCAAGACCATGTTCCCCATGATGCCCATAAACACATCCATAAACCATAAATCAGACCCCACTTTAGGACACCCAGGAGATGGGTGTGAGTGTGCAAAAGCCCAAAGTCAACTCTTGCAGCAGGGAGAGGAGGACCAGAGACTTTGCAAACCTTTTCCACCCCAGTGACACAGTGGAGTGAGGTGAAAATGGCACAGTGACACCCATGAAGACCTCAAATCCTGCAGGCAGCCCTGGCACGCTCCCTGGCAGCACTGTACAGCCCCAGGCTCAGCCGGCCCCACATCGTTGCAGCCACTTCATTACAATCTTTTAATAAGAGATGTGCTAGTTTTACATTCATTTTTCATTTCAGATAACGTTCTGTCCTATATAACAGCACTATTATCCTTGGCGAGGTGAGGGGAAGAATATATTTCCTAAAAGACGGGCGACATTAATTTTTCAGTCAGTACCATAAAAGATTTAATCTCCAACTCCTCTTTTGTTAATGGGATTAGTATAACTTATTTACTGATTTAATTAATTGGCGTATCTTCCGCTCGGCTGGGCGCAGCAGCTCAGAAACAGGCTGCTATGGGAATAACTGTGCTTCGTTCTCTTCTAGGGGCTGCAGAGCACACACAGCTGTGAGCTTTATAACATTGACATCACATCTGATGGGGCTCATTGAGCAGAGGGGGAAAAAAAAAGGAGCTCCATCTCCCCTCCAACCCATGAACAGGTGGCATTTCCTACAGCATCGCCAAGATGTTTCCCATACGATGCGGTATGTTGCGATAGAGATACATCCAACGTGGGGCTGTTGTGTGTTATTGTGCATCTTGGCCATCTCCCATCCCCTCCATAGTGCCCAGAGAACTCCCAGGATGGGAGGTGTGGGGGGGACAAAAAGGGACCCCTCAATACCTCCTGCACTGCTTTATATAGGTCACCCCACGCTCAGAAGCAATGCTGGCAGCGGGGGAGGTTGGACTTCACACTCTTGCTCTGCGAGCTGCTTTTCTAGGTCACCAACCCACAGCGGTGCATTAAAATAGAGCCTCTCCCTTCCCTGTTCCCCGCGGCCGTGGGTTGCGATGCTACGGCTGCTGCAGCCGCCAGCCAAGGGAAAAGGGGTGAGGGGCTGCCAACCAGATCCACACCGACCCCAGCAACATTCATTGTGAGCTGGGCAGGGTGATGCTGCATCCAAAATGATGGGGGTCCTGGGGTGCATGGGAACACCATGGGAACACCTTCTGCCCCGTGCTGTTCCCATCCTAGGGGTTTCCTCTCTTATTTCTCTTTGGGTCTGGGAGGCTCCTAAGCCTTTTTCTACCTTTTTAAAGACTCTTTAATGCTGTATTGTCAGCCCTTTGCTTCCTGTGTCAAGCCAAGCAGAAAGTGCTTTGCTTCCAGAGCGGAGAAGCAATCATGGTTAAAGCCCACAAGGAGCCCTATGGGGATGTTTCCCTGATGGCACCAGAGCAGTGTCTGGAAGGGATGACAAGCAGGAGCTTGGATGGCTGAAGCTGACACAGGGATTAACGTGGTGCTAAAATCAGTGCTTTAATAAAATCATCTAAAATCTCAGCACAAAGAGCAAGCAGTTGCCAGCTCCCCACCCCTGTTGGGACCAACACACCTCCACCAAGCAGCAGCCCCATTGTGGCTGAGCATCGTGCCCACACAGCCTGCAACTCAGCACCAAGGGCTGCTGGGGGAGAGCAACTGCATGGGGACCTCTCCTTGTGCCATATCTGCTTCTGCTCCACAGCCATGGATGGACGTGGCCACCTCTTGTCTGTGGTCACAGGAGGAGCTCAGGCAGCAAAGTTCCAAGCTTGAGCTTTGGCAAAAGCATCCCCAGTGCCAGGATCCTCCTCTAGGAAAGAAAAAGACCTTACAATAACACAGGATGGGGCTGGGGTTTCCCTTTGAGGACCCCCCACTGCTGGGACAGCACTCGGCTTTTCCCTCCCTATGCTCTAAGAGCAGTGCCCAGGAGTCCACTGCAGCCTGCTCTTTTCCAGGGCTGTAAATCCCGCCACTGAGCTTTTTCTGCTTTTCTTCCTTTTTTTTTTTTTGCTGCTTGGCAGCAGCTCAGGCCATATTTGTGTTTTGGCTGCCAGCAATGCAGCATTTACAAACCTGCCCTGGATTTATCTGCTGCAGAGTTGGCCAATAAATTAACAACACAAAAGTTGGGGACGTGGTGGAAACAGCAATAGTAGAGGAGCACCAGCCCCCTCCCACACACCATCCCTCTTCCCCCACCTCAGTGCAGTCCTTACAGCAACACACCTTCATTTCCTTTTCCAAATGCACACTGTGCCTTTCTCTCCCTCCAGCTGTAGCTGGCACGTGCTTGCATCGCTGCTCGAGGAGCTTTAACTACCTTTGAAGCCCTCAGTACTTCATCAAGGTGGCAGAACAGTCACTCAAAGCTGGGTTTTTTGGAGGGGGAGCAGGCAGGCTGGGAAGTGATGCTCTGTGGATCAGGAGGGCACCACATTGCTATGCCCACAGGTGCACTGGTGCTGGTGTCTCAAACCACAGTGAATCACAGGATGCACTGGGCCCACTTTCAGGTCTCAACTCATCCCACTGGGATCATCCATATCCCAACAGATTGTGAGGCATTGGAAGGTGCTGCCCAGGGAAGTGGTAGGGTTACCACCATCCCTTGAGATGCTCAGGAAATGAGGAGATGAGGGACTTGGCAACACGGGGTGATGAGCTGGGGTGGAGATCTTAGAGGTCTTTTCCAACATTAATGATTCTGTGATTCTACAGTACTTCGGCCACCCAGCTCACATGCCAAGGAGCGGATAACCATGATGAGACACACCACCAACCCAACGACACTGTCAATTAACAGAAGGGATTTTCCATGCTCCTTGGTGTTGAATCATGAAGTCAAACCCCAGCCCTGAGACAGCTACATGGGGCACCCAGGAGAACTGCACACTTTAGGAGGACATCTGCCCAGGTGACAGCTCAGAATGGCACTCCATTAAAGTAGTTAACAAAGGGAAAGTAAAATCATGCTGACTCCTGGTCAGGGAGGACAAAACAAGGAGCCCAGCAGGGATGAGTCTGCACCACAAGCCTCAGCCCAAAGCCACCCCTTAGCTCCCTGCAGCTACTCCTCAGGTGCATCACTCTGCCTCATTAGGTTTTAATGCACAGCTCCAAGAGCTTATTTAAAATTCACTGAAGCTTCCCTGCTCAGAAGGATTTAAAACAAGAATAAAGCTTGTTGGTGGAATTGTATAAGAGCAGGAGACAGAAGGACGACACGTTTCCATCTGCTCCGCAGTGCAGGGGAGCAGGGCTGTGTCAGTCAGGATGCAGTGACACAGCAATCCCTCCATGGCTCTGGCTGGCACCAGGAGCCATCCCAAGGAATGGGGGGAGCCCAGGCTGCCCTAACACTACAGGTTCCAAAGTAGGGCCAGGGGCAGCAGCTGGTGCTGCCTTGTGTTTGAGGCAGGGATGCAGGGGAGGTCAGAGCATCCTCTGAGCTTCCAAAGGGTGCTGCGCAGAGCAGGACAGCTCATCCCCAGCATTGTGACAGGGAAAGGAAAGCAGAGGAAGACTATGCAGCTTTTGGGGTTTAAAAGGAACTTTTGGAAACAAATCCCAGTGCAGCAAAAATCATTGTGATGTTTTATTCCTGCTCTATTGCTTTTATCGTTCGTCCATCCAAATGCTTTCTTGAAACCAAACTCCTCACCCACTCTGTAGGTGCACCCAAAGGGTTGCCCCAGGTCTGGTCAGGGAGTGCAATGGAAGGAGAGATGCTGGGGATTTTCCTCTCTTTTCTTTCCAATCCTCAGTGAGTCCAAAAACATGATCCAGGATAAAATGTTCAATAGTCCAAAAGCAAGAAAGATGGGATAGTACAAGTAAAGGGAGCGAAAAATGGGCATTCTGGGGCTGGTGCAGTGGGGATGTTGCAATACCTTCCCCTGAACTCAGCTCCATATCCCAAGGCAGCAGGAGAAGGCGACACTTCAACCTCCCAGCCCTGCTGAGCAGCACCTCATCTCAGCTGAGCCATTGGGTGCAGGAAAAGCCATTTCCCAGCCCTTGTCCTGCCATCTCTCTGCCCCAGGCTGCAGAGGGGAACAAACCCAAAGCAGTAATTCAGAGCACATCTCTTTGAAAGCACACTCTTGCAGTGCAGTTTAAGAAACATAACACATCCTCTCAACGGAGATGGGTTTTAACCCCTCCCCCCCCCCCAATAAAATGATCCACTAACCACTTCCCAAACACACCATAGGAGAATAATCCAAAGGCATAAAAACATTTGCCAGAGGCAGATTCTGTAGGATGCGTTTGTCAACAAGTCCCCTGCTGTGCCTGCATGCGCTCACACAGCGCTCTGCATCCCGACCCCCTGCACCACGCTGGGGCTGTACGTGCCTCCCTGAAGCATCCAGACATGAGTCTATGGCATGAATTCTAACCTCTGTGCGACTCTTCTAAATTCAGCCAGTGCCTTCCCTAAATCCCCAATTCAGCCCCTGCCCACACGTCTCCTTTTTCCTTTAGCCCTTTTTCTTCCCCTTCCCTCATTTTCCTCCCTCTCTTTCCCATTTTCATTTCAGAAACAGGGACTTTGGTTTCTCCCTGCAGCCAGGCACAGACCTGGGGGGACCATAAAGCGGATTTAAACCCAGGGAAGCAAAATAAAACAACGAAAACAAAAACAACAAGAAGCAGCAACTCATGAATTGAAGGGACCCCCAATGGCCATCTGTTCCCACTGCCTGCAGTGCTCAGGGACACCCACAGCTCCATCAGTGCTCACAGCCCCATTCCTATTATTCCCATAGGTGTCTGCAGGGATGGGGAACCACCTCCTCTGACAAACAAATGATTTTCCAGTGTTGAAACAACCCCATGTCACCCTCCAACCTGTTGGTCTGACATTGAAGCCGGGCAAAACAACAGCATAGCTGAAACAGGCTTCACTTAATGAAGAGGTGAAATTTAATTAGCGCCAATCATCGCAGGTTTATGAAAAGCAGATTTCATTAAACCAACCTGATCCTTTTATGAGAGTCCAAAATTAGTTTACCAACACAACCAGGCGTCAGATGTGGCTGCAGATGACATTTTGATGAAGAAGTTGGAACAATATAAAAATCAGCACCGACCCTGATAGGTTTATAAACAGCTGCCCAACTGTCAGAGAGGGAAGCAGAGCCCACCGGCAGGATGTTATGCAGCCATTCATTAGCAGGGGGTTGATGAGGAATGCAAGAGCACCCCTAAGAGCCTCAGCAGGCATTGGGCCAGCCCTGTGAGCACTGGGATACGTTCACCTGCCCTGGGAATGGGTCATAGAATCTTAGAATGGCTGAGGTTGGAGGGGAACTTAAAGATCCCCTATTTCCATCCCCCTGTCGTGTGCTGGTGACCCCCCAGCTCAGGCTGCCCAGGGCCCATCCATGGACTCAGGCACCCAAGCTCTGGGCAGCACTGCCAGGGCCTCAACACCCTCTGAGTAAAGAATTTCTTCCTAATAGTTAAATAAGAAGCCAATTCCTCAAAGCCACGTTCGATACTGTTTTCCTCTCACTGATCTGCTCGAGTTGGGGCCGTGATTTATTGCAGGGTAATATCAGGACTCAGACAAAAAAAGATCCCTTCTGGCCTCAGAAACCATCAATACGGAGGGTTGGGGAAAGAGGAGACGTCTGGTGGAAGTAATTTAGGGGGTTCTCTCTCCTCTTTGTACCTGGGGGCACGCACACACTGCTGTGTTCCAGTGGGGCTCCAGCCTCTGCAGTGCATGTGGTGCTCAGCGACAGTTATTTTCCACACCGTATTTCTGCCTGGGTTTCTATTCCCCTCCAGGGAAATCAGTAACAAACCCTGCAACAGGCAACCAGAAATTAGCACGCTCAGAAAGAGGAAAGCACTGGAAATTCAGCTGCACACTGAAAGCCAGATGAACACAATGGAGGGCTCCAAGCACATCACTACCTCTGGAGATGCAACAGCTAAAGACCTACAGACTCAGTGCAGCTTACAGCAGTTGGACTTGGTGATCTTAGTGGTCTTTTCTAACCTTTATGATTCTGTGAATACCATCAGGACAGGGACAAAGCACGGACAGGGCATATACATGCTGTTCATCCACCAGCAGCCCAGAGCTCAGGCTTTGATGGCTGTGGCCATTCTGTCCTCCCACACTTCTCCTGTCATCCTGCTCCAGGCAGAGGAAAAGAACACAAAGGACACATTCGTTCCCTGTGTTAGTCAGACTGGACAGATGCCGACAGACACCCCAGCTCCACAGCATAAGGGCAAAGCCTACAGCAATGGCTCTGAGCCGTAGGGGACATTGGAATGAGGTTCAATCCAACAGCAAACTGTCGCCCAACAGTACAAACCTCCCAGTCATCCTCCACACACAAAGTTTCCTCCACTCATTGCATTAAGCTGTGCCATCAACTACGCATTTGCCAATTCAGAGTCATTAAGACTGCAAAAGACCTCTAAGATCATCAAGGTGAAGGCCAACCCCAACCCATCACCACATTGCCCAAGTCCCTGAAACAATGCTTTAGCTCATTTGGAGAAGGGAGAGGCAAATTTCCTGTACAATAAAAAAGCAAGCAGAGGGATAATGATAGGGATGATGGAAGGCAGCTTGGCATGCTGGCCCTAAGACAGACATCTGCAGTCAGCTCAATGCACACCTCTCTGCTCTGACTAGAAAATAATAATAATCACAGGATCATTGCAAAGTCAATAACTCTGAGACGGTCGAGAATTACTTCCACTCACTTCATAATCTCTTATCCTGCCGAAAGCAAGACGAGGGTGTTCTCCAGGTTGAGAGAAAGCATCCTGTCCTCGGCTCGCCTTGGAACACACAGAGCCAACAACCCTTCTGCGCTTCACATCTCTACACTGTCCCTGCAATTTGAAATAGCAAACGGATAAAGCGCCAATTAAAAGCTAAATCAAGCTGTGGTGAGTGCTGGGCTAAGCTGGCATTTTCAAAGGATGGTTCCTCAGGCTGGTGGAAACCAAGAGCAACACATCCAAAGCTCTGCAGCAGCTTCTGCTCAGCGCCTTTGAAATCTCAGCCTTTTGTCTGGGGTTTTGCTGAAAGCACAAGGACCACAGACAGAGGCTTTTACCCTGCAGCTTCAGGCTTGTCCATCAGCCCCCCATGGTACAGCTCACAGCTTATGCTCAGCAGGAAACACATCTTAAATATCAAACACGTATTGGTAGCAAAAAGAATGCCGCAGGTAGACCTGTTGGTTAAAGATCTCACAGCTGGAAGAAGGGCAGCTCTACAGGGTGGGAAAAAGAGTGTATTCCTAAAAAAAAAATGGGGAATATCAGCTTGGAATATTAAGGAAGTTTTGGAATGTCTGTTGGTTGAGCACAGCCTGGTCCCTGTTTCTTTTAGACCCTCTTGCCTTTTTGGAATGGTACGAAGAGACCCAGTGCAGGGGCTGCCCCATTGCTTTCCACCCCATTGCACTCCACCTGCCAACCCCAAATGCAATCAATGTAAAAACAATCAGGATCCCAGCAGCACATTAAGAGCAAGCCTGCTGAAAGCGTGGGTTTTTACAGACCCCCTCATGGCTGGAGCCATAGGGTAGAAGGAAAGCAGATTGAGAACAACACACTGACCTTTCCAGATCTGCTTCCATCCCATCTCCCAACCTCCAGTCCCGGCCTGCAGCCAGAACAAAGCATCCATCATCGTTTACCACCAAGCTGCAGGAGGGGATGGGGAAATGGAAGGGAGCTGTAATTACACTGCCGGGCTTGGCACTCCTTGTCCCATCTCCACCTTCCATTTGTCACTGCAGAAATAATATGGAAGCAAAGCTGTAACGATCCAGCTTCTGCCTAAAGATACGCAGCACGGCAGCAGCTTTAATGTTGCAAGCATAAAGGCAAGTCAGCGTGGCCTCTGCTTTGCTGTGCTTCCTGAGGACAATCCAAACAAACACACAGAGGGGACAGATTTCACTGAGTCCCCTTGCTCTCTGCAGGACTAACTCTGTGCCCATTTCCCAGCCATCCAGAGGTGAACTGAGACCTCCAAGAGGATGCATCTGCCTCTCAGTTCCACGCAGTTGAGATGCCTTCCATAGGAGCCCTCTCTCTGCAGCCTCCTGGGTGAGGGGATGCTCACAGCACACAGACCCTCTGTGAGACACCAGGATAATTTATCCTGGAGGATTATCCAACCCAAGTCATTCTATGATTCTAGCATTCAAAACCACATCTCATAGCACAGCCTCCCAAGAAAAGTCCCCCCAGCATCCTCACTGCAGGCAGCTGCAGAGCTCAGTGCTGAAAGCCTGCTCTGCTGAATGGGGGAGGTTAATTACTGCGATCAGAAATACCCAGAGGGAAAAAAAATGCTATGCCAGATATTACCAATTAACCCAGAAATCTAAACATCACAATCACTGCAATTAATAGGATGCTACACTCGCACTAATTAGCAGGCTGCGTGCAAGGCAGATGTGCCAGGAGGGAGGGAGCAGCAGGGGGGGCCCTGGGGATGCAGCCGATCCCAGCTCCTCATCTCATCCCATCCCTGCACTTCTGGGGCTGCACCACGGCCACAGGAAGGGTCCCACACACAAGGAGGGCCTCTTGTGTACACTCTGCACAGAGGACAACGCTGTTCTCTTGGGAGAACACCCACTGCCCCCTTGCGCTAGGAGTGCTGAGAGCACAGCAATATGAAGACTAGGTAAAACAAAAACCAACCCCTTATCCTCCCAATGGAGCTCCTGAGAAGTCATGGATGCCTCAGCCCAGATGTGTTCAAGGCCAGGTTGGATGGGACCCTGGGCAGTCTGACCTTGCACTTTGTGCAGTGGTTGACAGCCCTGCCCACAGCAGGAGGACTGGAAATGGATCATCTTTGAGGTCCCTTCCAACCCAAGCCATTCTGTGATGATCTGTTGGCTCCAAAACTGATGCTGTAATGAAGGTCAGCGTGAGCCATTCCAATCACCCATCCCTAAGCACTGCAGCCTGTGAAGCATTGGCAGAACTGGGGATCCCATCTTCCCACCAGCACTCCTGTGATGGTTTTGTTTTGTGATGATTTTCCTCAAAAGAGGAGAAAGGGCTTCCTCAGCACAGAGCCAACCCTCTCACTAACAGCAGCTTTGTTCCTTAAGTAACCTGTTGGTCCTAACTGCGAGCCTGCAAATTTAACTTATCGAGAGCAAGACGATGCAATATAATGGATGTGATGTCAAGAAAAATTAAATCAAGTGTCAGGATAAAATTCCAGGGGGGAACATACTTTTATGATTCATAATGCCAACCAATTATCTCCCTGACAGGCCGAATGGCTGTATTTTATCATGCCCAGCAGCCTGGAAAGGGAGTTGTGCAAATTGGCGAATAAAAAGATCCTTTAACAAACTCGGACTCTTTAATGATGGCCCCTCATGCACTTCATTTTTCAGCACCAAATGACAAAAAGAAAAAGAAACCCCAGCACGTGCTGGAATTGAGACCTTCCCAACAAAGCATCTGTGCCAGGGTGGGGGTCATTACCCTGTGCCCAAGAGCTCAGGCCTCACACAGGCTCTTCTCGTCTCAAAGCACCTTGCATCTTTTCCTTCCCAACAGCTGCCATGCTTCAGCGCCACTCGCTTTGGGCACTGGGACGTGAAACCAAGGGTTGCATTTCCATCAGAGCTGTGTAGCAATTTAATATCTCCACTAGGTACAAAACGCTGCCCTTGGTGGTGACTGCCCCCCAAATTACAGCAGGCGCTGTGGTTCAGCAGCAGAGGAAGCAGAGCTAATGTAGCTGAATGTTTGTTTATGCACGATGTTTACTGCTGTTGTCTCACTGGGCATCAGCAGAAAGCACCCAGGTCAGGCTGCAATGCGAGACATCTCCATGTACTTAAGTTTGCAATGCACAGTACAGCACACAGGGCTAACAGGACTCAAAGGCAATGAGAAATTCCAGCTATTAAACCAAATCTCAGCGCTCTCACCAGCTCTGTGCACAAAGCGTCAATTATTTTCACTAAAAATGAGCAAAAGTGTCCTTAGTACCTCCTGCACAAGGAACCAGCATAGAATCATAGAATTAACCAGGTTGGAAAAGACCTTGAAGCTCATCAAGTCCAACCGCAGCCTAACCAGTACCCGGACTCTAAAAACCCTCCATTAAATCATATCCCTGAGCATCTCACAGAGCTTCTCCATCTGGACAGGCCTGAGGTCTGCATCCTAGAGAGTAAAGAAGGAAAAACCAAGCTGCCACCAGCCACACCATAGAATCATTAGCACTGGAAAGGACCTCTGAGATCATCCACTCCAACACATCTTCACCACATTCACTCAGAGAACCACAGAATCATTAAGGTTACCCAAAAAGAGGCTTCCAATGCTTTCTATCTCCAGTAATAACATAATTCCTGACTGGCACAGGATGATTTCAGAGAGGTGTTTGATGAGCTCTAACCCCATTAGGGAGAGCAGCAGGAAAGGGCTGAGAAGGGGCTGAAGGGCACATGGCTGTAGGGCAGCCGTCACCCATCAGGGTGCCATGAGGAGGCAGCTTTGGGTATGAGGGCTCACTGTGTCCCACTGCCATCTCTCACAGCATCTGAATGGCCCAGAATAACTTTCCTTCCTTTCCGATGCACCACGGGGCTGCTGGCTGAAAGCGCACGTGCGTGCACGTGTGGACACACACACAATCCCCACCACACTAGAGGCAGTGGCACACACTCATTATGTTTTAAATAAAGCACTTTTAAATCGCTCAGAATTTAGCAACAATCTCCATGGATACCAATCACTGAAATCCCTGTGTTACCATGGCAGCACCTTCCCCATCTCGCCTATTTATCCCAGAGCTGACACACCATTTATCTGAGTGATAGGAAAAGAAGCTGAAAAGCAACCGCTCCCTAAGCACACAGCCATAAAAACCCCTCAGTGAGGAAATAACTATTAATAGTGATGAAACAGCCCCAGTCCGGAGCCGCTTGGTGCCCACTCACCACAGCAATTGCAGAGGATGAGGCAAACAAACCATGGTTTCCAGCAGTGAGGCCGAGTGATGGGAAGCACAGATACATGCATCTCCGCAGCCGTGAGGCTTTCAGGAGCAGTGCTGGCCGTGCAGCCAGGTGAACCATACATAAATGTCCCATGCTATGCCCTTATGGTGCCTGCTGGGGTAATACTTGAGATGCTGGAGATCATCACGGTGTTTAATTTCACGACCCACCTGACAAAGCAGCGCTGTCTATTATTCACTGTGTCTTCAAGAGTTGAGCACAGTGGGGCTGCAACCTGCTGGGAAACACATTTAACTCAGCCCCAAGTGCTGCAGAGCTGAGTGTGTTAAGCACAGGGGAGCCACTGCTGAGCTCCCAGGCAGGAGCTCACACATCAGCATTCAGCCCCTTGCAGCACAGACAGGAACAAAGCCTTTGCCTGGTGTTTCTGAGGCAATGCCAGCACACTGAGCATGCTGCGTGTCCAAAACACTGAGCAAAAGGGCAAGGAAATAGCAGCAAGCCAAGCCCTCCACCTGCATGTCCCATTCTTCCTGCACCCCCTTATGAAACAAGCACAAAAAGCTCCCAAACACCAGCCCTCCTTTCCTCAACGTTCAGTTTTCAGACCTTTCATCCAGAAGACCTTCACGCTTCAAAGGCACGAGGCAGCCGCAGGGAATGGGATCCTTTGGGAAAAGGGCACACTGTCACACCTAAGCACAGAGGACACTTGTTTGTAGGCTGATGACAATACACTGGGCTCTTCCTTCTGGTTCTCATCCACAGCTGGCACTATTTGGGAAAGAAGCTTTGAATTTTTCTTACCAGCCCTCGTGAAAGCATCACAGTCTGAGTTTTACCCAGTGACCCATCCCTGAGAAGGGCAATTTGAGTATCAGAATATACTGAATAACTGTGCTCTGCAGAAACGCATCACTGCAATGAAATTAACCCTTCAAAGCCTTCCGATCGAGTCAATCGGATCTGGGGAGCAGGCTGCTCAAATTACTGACATTACTATGCAGATCTACACCTGGGAAATGGGATGAAGTTAATAGAAACTCAGCATCAGCACTGATGCTTTGTATACTTACAAACTGCTTTGAGTCAAAAGGTTAACACACTCAGACGGGTCCCTGTGGGAGAGCCCTTAGAGATTGATCTCCAATTTCATCCAATATCCAGACAAATCTCTTTATTACAGACCTAAAGTAGCCTCAGCATCACACAAATGAGATGGCTGAAGGCTGCGTGAGGAACAGAAGGTCATTGCAGGACACCTGGAACAACAGCGCACAGCAACTCAGCGAAGGTGCTTTGGAGGTACTGCATCTTCTCAAGCTCATGAGCCATGAGAAACACAGATTGACTGCAGTGTGCAGAAAGGCTGTTAATTACAAGACCATGAGTCGCTGCAAGCATCTGTGATTCACAAGAGGACTCCAGGAGACTGAAGACACATAAGTGCCTTGCAGCCTTAGCCAACACACCAACTGCTGCAATGGAGATGGGTAAAGGTGGAAGCTCAGGTCTTGACGCTGTTGGGGGAAAGATTTGCAAAGTGCAGACAAGAAGGCCCAGTTTGCTGTGTGCATAAAAGTCTACAGGAAGAACACCCCAATTAAAGCAGTTCTCTGCTGCACAGAATTAGGACAGTTGCTGCCAAAGGGGTCCAGAAGCACATGGCAGCAATGGGAAGATGTGGCCACGTGCAGGGCTGGATCCACAGCCATCTCTCCCAAGGGTCTTCCCACAGAGAAGGCCAGAATGGACATGTGCATCCAGAGCAACCATGCAGGAGAGCTTGATGCTTCTCTCATGGAAGCACAAATCTTCCCTCACTCACTGCCATTGAAACAAACAGGCTTTTCAACATGAGCAGAGGCATGGGAGGGCTCTGCCCATGGTGGGATTTCAACCTCAAGATCTATGTGCAATCCCTAGACCCGCTCTGCATGCCTACAGCCAAACCACCTGGAAGGACGGAGCCATTCCATTTTCAAAAGGCCACTCATCCACCCTACAGCTATGAAATCCTAATCACAGAAGATGAAATGAGATCAAGCAGTCTGAAAAAGCCACCACTTACATGCTGTTTCCCTGCTGTTTGCTCTATGGCACTTCATATCCCCTAACGCTATCACTCATGGCCATAAACACACATGGAACTTTCACGGATCTATAAAATAGAAGATTACAGCCAGAATAAACAACCATAAACCAAGCTCAGACACAGCACTATTAAATAAAAGCCAGAAGGAATCACAGCAATCTTCCAGCCTGATTTCCTGCAGAAGAGAGACTGGAGAGTTTCCTCCCCCTCCTGTTTCACACACAATGACACAAATAAGGAAACTGAGAAAAGCACCAGCATAAGAATCCAAGGCTGCTTCCTCCATTAGTAGCAAACATATACACAGTCAAGAAGGACAGCGAGCTGTCAAGATGATGCACACTAAAAATACAGCAGCCCCCTCCAGTACTTTGAGGAGCTCATAGGGAGAGCTGGGCTCCTTTCAAATCAAGCGTTTTGATCTGTGAATTTGTTATTCCAAGTCTTACTCCAAGGGGAAAACAGGAAGCAATCAGCATATTAAGAATCCTTTGAAGGTATCTTTCCTAAGCATCACAAAAGAAAAAGGAAGGGGGGGGGGGGGGGGGAGAAAGAAAGATATACATTTGATCCTCTGGCAACAATTCAGGGCAAAGGCAGATTTCAGGCTTGAAACACAAATGCTGTGCAATGGGCTCAGAGGTGATTCCAAGCGAAGGGACTAAACCAAAGAGCAACACAGGGACATGAAAAGAGAACTGCCACCCTGAAAACAGAGCTCTGACTTGCATCGACTGTGTCAGAGATGCACTGGAAAAAACCATTTGCTTTGGAAACAGCCTATAGGTTGATTGAAGGACACCTTCATGTTCCCCTCTGTGGCAGAATTTCACGACCCGCTCAGCTCTTCTTGCTAAAGGATGAGAAGAGCAACAAGATTAATCTCCCTTTACAACAGAAGGCACGTTTCAGATTCACCTAAACTAACCACTAACTGCACTGGAATTTATCCTGAAAGAGTCAGCCAACGTTTCAAGGTTTTACACAGATAAATTTGTCCTTGATCAAGGCCTGAATGAATATCAAGCACTGAGATCCACCTGCAGACAACAGCAATGTCAGGACGTGCTTCCAGCTCTATAACCTTACAACTGTTGAACAAAGACTGACAAAAACCATAACACACCAGTGGCCAGCACACCTGGGCAACACACACTACCAGTAAACAGAGAGCACAGCATACACAGCAACCTGCAAACAGGACAGCATCCAGTTGAGATGTGAACCTTAAGTACTCTGTAACCATCTCCACTGACACTTACCTGCAATGGGCAAGTGAAAATGCACCGCAGCAGCCTGGAAGGAAGCAGGAGGTGCTATGCTTCACCACCACATCACTATCACTTTTGGTTTTTGTCAAAGTCCCTCTTTGAAAGGCATTATAAAACCATTGCAATATTCAGAGATGGATGCGAACAGTTAGACGTGTTCATAAAAAGGTCTCACTCTGTAAGATAATCGCCTTAAAACCAAGCTGCTCTACATAGCTACTGGCCTCATTCGAATTCTGTTTGTATTTGATGCGGCAGAGACCTTGACCACAGAGCTTTGCCTCTTTCTTGGCATTTCAGTAGATTATCTCATCGCTTCACCATCGCCTTAAGATTAAGCTTGTTTCACTACAGATTCAGCCGATACTGGCTCTGTGTTGAACCAGCATCGCCCACGTCGTCCCTGTTACAACACAGCATTTATTTCCTAAAAAGTTGCAGGATTGGCTTATCTGCATTTCCACCACTCAGCCCCTGTAAGCAGGATCAAGGGGAGCACTAATGCCCGGTGGAAATTTCACTGAATCAAAACCCTTCACATCTGAGCAGAGCTGACTGACTGCTCAGCCTGTCTGGTTTCTGGGAATCAGGAACAGCAGTGACATGCCTAGTGGGAACGTTTCCAATAGCTTTAAGGAAGAAAAAGGAGTATTACTGGACCTAAAATTAGACATAAAACACAACACTTAGGGGTACATGTACATTCCTCTGCTCCTGCCCAGAGAACAGGTAGAACATTACATTTTTGGAAGCATCTAGCTCCAAGCGTTACAGGATCAGAAACATTGACAGCTTGTGAAGTATGGGAGCAGCAGCTGGTAGCAAGGAGCCTGAGGCACAGCACAGCTCCTTTGCAAAGTACCAGTCCCTCTTTTAAGTCACTGCGTGGTGCTGGCATACAAGGATCTCAGCAAACAGCAGAGCCCTAAAGACAAATGTGCTCGAGATGAAAGACTGGGATGGAAGGAACATCAGGAGAGCAATGGTCTCCCTCCCCATCAGCCCTGGCAGAATAGCTTGTAGCCAAGAGAGAGCAGGATTGTCATTCCTTTCCTGCAAATCAATCTGATTGATTAGCACTAATATCCAAGCCCAACAAAAAAAAAGAGAGGCTAATTCCCACTTCAGCTTTGCAGGTGTTCCACATCAAGTTCAAAAATCAGCCAAGAAATAAGGAGGGGCAGCTTTCTGGAAGGGAAAGCAGGCTGGAACAGGACAGACAAGCCTTGCCTGAGTCCATGCACAGGGCAAGAGCCAGAGGCAGCAGCACATGGACCTCTGGCCAGTGCTAGGAACACAAGGACACATACTCACATACATCATGCTTACTAGAAGCTGTGCTCCGCTGGTTTTCAGGCAGGACAGCTGCTTTCTTCTACAGATCTCATCATCACGACTCACAAACTACCATCTAGGCCTGTACACCATCACTTCAGCCTGGGAGCTGGAGAACAGAGTCACTGACAAGTCATCTTAAGAAAATTATGTTTATTTCTTTCTTCCTCCCCCCACCCCCCCATTTCTAAGTTCCGTTGTTTACAGATAGGCTTTTATTTCTGATAATATAGCTTCGCAGCAATAAAAATCACAACGCAGCAGCAGAGCAGATGAACTAAAACCCATAAATACCAGCACAGAAAACAATGGACAACCACCAATATTTCTACACATGAACTATTATTTTTAATGTCACATTTTGACAATTGTAAATGGTCTACAGAATGTATGTGGGCAAAAAGGCAAGAAGCAAGAATTTGGAAACACTAAATGTATGATAAACAGCGCATTATCAACATTGACATGATTCACATCAAATCGATGACATCCTAAACGTATTCCTTTTAAAGGATAGAGATTTTTTTTCAATAAAATATTACAATTTCATTTAATACTCTGGTACAATACTTCATACACTGCAGGAAAAAAAAATGCAAGGCCTACTCCACCTAATAAGATCCTTTTTCATTAGTCTTTAGTACTGTAATAAAAAAAAAATCACAATAATGTCATAAATAAACAGGCTTGAAATTATTAATTACATGTTTCGCTATTTAAAAAGGGAGAAATTGAAACTTTATTTGAAATTGTGACAAACCGAAACCTGACAACACATCTTAGTACCAGCTGTGATTTCTTCCATGGTTACAATTAAAAAGGAAATGGGTTTTAGGATTTCATTAGCTGTATCCTGGTTAACTGCGTTTCAGACACATATCTTAAGAGGAAAAAAAGTCCAAGTTTGGTCAGGATTAAGAGCAGAACCAGTCAGTCCTAACAAGGGTTAGCTGAAATTAAAGTGTATGCTATGAAACATTCAGTAAAATGAAGTCTGCAGCAAATTCATGCTGGCATGAATCATTGTGCCTTAGGATCGGGTTAAAGTTTCCCTTGTGGTATGAAGTCTTCCCTAAAAGAACACTTCAGAACTGCATCCCTTTTCCATTCCACTGATACAGCCACAGCTTGTAGATCAACACACAAGATTTCTCTAAAAAGCTCACTAGAAATACATGAAACCCACATATTCACTTATCTCCCTCTAAACCAAAGGACATTTCCTTGCTTCATCTGCAATAAAAACCCACCCATCGTTCAAAACAATTCATTTTAATGCTCCAAGAACGATCCCTCCTCTTGCATGAAGGGCAGGCAGGTTTTCTCTTGCAAGGTTTCCCCTTTGGCATCCAGCATGGTCCAACACTCCAGTTAGAAGCACAGTATTTATCCACAACCTCTCAGATTCTGTTTCTCCTCATCAACATTCTTCCACAGTATATTCCCCAGGATTAATACACATTCTGGAGTAAGAATTCCTTGGCTCCAAGGAGAAGAGGGAAAAAAAAAGGAAATCCTACAGTGGTAGCTTCTAAACAGCTAAAAATGAGGTTATAAGAGGCAACCTTATGTTGGCCACATAACTGATTGCTGCTTGTAGAGGTCAATCTTTTAAGACATCACATTAACAGAGTTCAAAACAGAGTTCAGAGTCATTCAGGATCTTTCTCTGGTTTCTTTCGACTTTCACCATGACTTCGGTTTGGTACAGAACATGCATTCCACCTTGCACTAAAATATGAAGTGTAGAATTTATTTAACTCCACACCGAGTTTTAAACAAATATTGAGATTGCCGTCAATTGCTCTATGCAAATACCAACACCTCGAGCTGATCTCTGTTCAGCAGGATGAAGCTGTATGCAATGCAGGGAGACAGGGAAGGAGGCAGGCAATGCAGAACACATCTCACTACCAAAGGAATAGATTTCTCTCTCATCGTGACAATTTCGGATGGAGAAGGGGAGTAAATATTATGATTAGGCTATAAGGCTATGACATTAAAATGCATTACAGTATGCTGGTGACAGGAGTTCCAAAGAAAGAGAAAAGAAAACCCAAAGCCTCAGAAGACAAAAAGGACAATAGGCAAAGTAACAAAACTCTGCTTAACATTAAAGAAGCACCTTCATTCAGTTCAAACAAAGCGTTCAAATATTTGATTTTGCTAAGCACTCTCAGGAAAAAGGTAATGTAATCTCCCACTTAACCTTTCATAAAGCTGCATTAATTACATTCCAAGCTTTAGCATAATTTCACTAGTAAGGCCAATAATGCAATTTCATTGGCCCTGCACCATGCCTACAGCAAGTTGATGCAGTGCTCACCATCTGTACACAGTGTACAGAAATGGCAATAAATCCTTAACCATGAAGTCACAAATTCCCCAGGAGCACAGGGGAAGATGTTGGTGAGACACCACCGGTACCTACTGTTAGGGACTGGTTTTGTCACTAGTGCACACAGCTTTAAGGGAGCTTCTGGTCCAGGAAACAGGACAGAGCAAACCAAGTGAAGGAACCCAGTTACCTGGCAGCTCAACATCAGCTCGTCATTCTATAGTCTCTCTCTAGAAGAGGGCTCCGTTTCATTGACATCAATCAGAAGTGGTTTCAGACAAACGTGATTTTTAATCTAATAGGAACAGCAATTTCAATGCAGCTCTGAAAGGCACTTCAGGTGGAATGGTAATAAACTCCTGTCTGATGAAACAAACCAGAACGAGCCTGCTGGCCTTGCTGTCCATTCTGCCCTTTTCAACCAAGGCAACTTCAGTGGATAACCAGCTTCCATGCACTGCTTTCCCCCACAAAACTTTAATTTAGTCACTTACACTGTTGTAAGGCCTTACTAAAACAAAACAAGAAGGCCCAGCAGCTTCCATCTCCCCAGGAAAAGGGAGAAGAGGCTTACCTTGTAGCGAGGTAAGAGCCTGCATAGTGGGTTACTTGTTTCACTCTGTTTTCAGTATGCTGTTAAGGAGTCAGCATGCAAATTTTAAAGTTACTCAAACTCAGCATATCCAATCTCTTGCTTAATAGATGAGCACAGACAAATGAACAGAGATAGTATCCTCACAAACCACTAGGCCACCATGCCTTTGGAGAGATACAGTAAATTTCTATTTAGGGTAGAGAACATGTAAAAGAAATTTCCTTTGATAAAGGCTATCTTACATAATTACTCAAAAATAGCTCAGTCAGCCACTCAGTTAAGTAGTAATCAAAGCTATCAGTTACCACAAAAAGCACCTTCATAAACTGCTCACCCTTATGAAACTCAGTCTGAGATTGAAATGTATTAGGACTAATTTTACCACGTAGCTGATTCTACTCACACCGGTGATCCACAGTTTTCAATCAAGTATTGTTCCCATCATTATTTTACATTAGCCTAACAGATTTATCCATATCATCGTTCTCCCACCACCCATGACAAAGAAAAACCCACAATGGCTCAAATGAAAAAAAAATATATCCACAAAACACCAAAACCGACTAATAGCCATATTATGAAACAAAAATACTATTTAAAATAAAAACACATGGATGACAGTCCAACAGCTTGCTGGATTCAAAACTGACTCTACAAAGTAGTTGTCTACATTGTAGATAGGATTTCCTTTTATTTGGAAAATGAGCAATTGTAAATCAGGCATTGGAGAGAAGAGATATAAACTATCTTTAGATGGTCTTAAGTTTTGCCTACTGTTGAAGGATTAAAACCGTAAATTAAAAAGGTACCAAGCCTTCAGAGTTCACCATTCATGTGAAGCTTCTTCCATCTCTTTCTTGACCTTTTTAAAAACCATATTCATTTCTGGAAGAAAGATTAAGAGCTATTTAGTACAAAATAAGACAACACAAAAATAAACTGACAGTTTGTTCTTGTTCTGGCATTACACAGAAGTGTTCACATTTGACTCAAGAAAGCCATAAACACAACTGAAAATCTCAAATCTTGATTATAAGCTGCATGGTACTTCAGCATTAGAAGATGAGAACATGTATTTGAGATTGTGGACAAAGTAGAGTAAGTGTATGTAGAAGATAAGATCGTAGACTGAATGGATGAAGCATACATACAGTTACTAAGAGGAAAGGGGGAAACGGGATGTCTGAGGCTATTAAAAGCACAGGGGCAAAAGATGATGAAAGGCTTTAGGTTAGAATCCAGGAGAAGTAAATGACTAAAGAAAGGACACCTAAAATTTGAAGCTATTCTACTGCGGTATTCACAGCCCATTAACCACAGTTAAACTTATTAGCCAATAACCAATAACTCAATTGACTGCATATATCAAACCATAATAGCTACTTTAAAATATAAGGAGAATCACAGTTTTCTCTTTCAGTAAAAACAAGGATTTAATTTTACTAATATGAACACAGTAGGACCCTAACTTTGAAGACTTCTGTCTGACATTAGTTTAAAATCTTCAGTAAAATGCTATCATATTAGATCAGTTTCACTGTTTTCTTCCAGTATCTGCTCACAAGATACAGGCACAGCAGTAATCTTGCTCAGTACATCTTTACTGAGGCTGAGCATTAGATTAAATGTTCTTTTAATCTTTTTAGATGAACAGAAATCCTTAGCACAGACCAGGAGCGAAGATCACTTAAAGACATGGAGTTCAGGCTGCAGCTCCCACTCACCATATAGAACACCCATCTCCTGAATAATAAAGACCTCCAACCTATGCCACTGCTGAGTCAGGGGAATAGAACAAACCAAGCTAATATTTTACACAGCTTTGAGAGAATAAATAGATATAACTTGATCAAAATTAGCTTCCGAAATTTAAATTCCTTAAGGGTGGATGGATTACATGCATTTCAGGCATTAGAAAGTGTTGTTATAGTCTGGTTTGGTGTCTGTTTTATTCCAGGCTGGATATGCATAGTCACTTTTGAACACACATACCTGCCTTTGCACTGAAGTCTCTGTACATCATCTCATCTGAAACTTTTCTGCTGTTGCATCAGCCCCACATTTTCATATACTCTAGCACTATCTTCTCTCATTCTGAAATAAAACAAGTATTCAGAGTCTGAGAAAACCAGGTTTGTACACTTAATAGTATAAAACAACTTAGTTTAAGAGCAAAGTATATGGCAAAAGTCCAAGAACAAGTTTGTATGGTAACTCATTCAAGATCACCGAAGATGAGCACCATTCAAAACTTGCACACTAGCAACAGAAACTAACTTACTCTGGACACGTTGGGGTTGGGGTACAGGGTGGAAGAGGGCTCTGATCCCCACTTGTCTGGTCCGACAAAGAATATTTAATGTTTGTGTATTCATGACCTTTCCTCTTACTTTTCTGTGAAGCAAAACACAGTGGAAAGCCAGGTTTGAGCAACTAATAGGAAAAAAAAAAATCATTGAAGGAATATGGAAATTACACACATACAAACCAGATTTAGTGTTTAGAAGGGTTTAAGCTATGAACACTGAAGAACCCCATTCCATAGATAACACACAATATGGATAGGTCCTAAAGCTTGGCTTTATTTGTTCTAAGACCTGAAAAGCCTCTTGTTTCAGTACTCCCCTTCCCACCACCACCTCCAGCAGAACATACCAACCTTAAGAACCAGGACTCATACACAACCTTCACCTCAATAGGCAGAAGAAACCACACTTCATTCTTTAATAGACAGCAGCAGCCAGTGCGCCTCCCACTGACCTTATTCCCATCACGGAGATGTGGCCAAACAAGTAACAATCCTGTTTGCAAGATCTCTAATAAAACATCTTAGGCCATTAGATTTGATATAAAAAGAACTCAAGCTGTCATTTGTATTCTGCAACATATGTTACAAGCTGCAGCCAATTTTGCTGGCATTCATCTAAAGATACTGAAGGCTCCAGCAAACAAAGCTACACTAGGAAAGACAGAGAGATGACTTTTCTTTGTTTCCAGGACAAACATTCACAACACATACATACGCTGCAACCTACATCTAAATCAAAGCTTCACATTAAAAGATTTTACAGAACACAGTGTTTTTGTTCCATTTTGTTTTTTAAACGCTCCAACAAGTGCTATATAAGAGACCTGAGTCAATCTCACAGCAGAGATTGGTAGAGTCCCTGAGGAGATCTGGCTGCTGAGTTTCCATTAACAAAGCTCTGCACTGCATTTTAAGTCACAGTTTTTCAGAGTGGTCTGAGATTTCAACATTTTCTATCGTTCTGCAGAACTTCTTCCCCTCTCAACCTCCCATCTATTCCTTACAGACCCCTTCGACCACAAGTCCAGATCCATTACTTAGAAAGCTGAAGCTATCAATAGGATTTAAACAAAATGCAAAGGTTCTGACCAGAGCATTTAACAGCCTCATGAGTACAAACCCCTCTCCTGTCAATAATATTCTGAAGCACCAAATCAGAAAAGATTATTTGTGATCTTTTTAAATTGCATAATGAATAGCAGCTTGAGGTGCAGATATTCTGTACTGTGAAAGCAATTAAAAGCAATCAATCAGTTCTTCTATTACTTAAATAGAAAAACCAAGATTAAGTATCTTTCTGGCTTCTCTTCTTTCAGCTCGATTCACTGTAATGATCCTAATTCATAATAATAGAAATGCAACAGAAACAACTTGTCTCTTAGATGTGAAAGACTACACACATCTCTGCAGGAAAAACATAGCAAAACAAATCCAGATTCCCTTTTCCCACACTCATAGGATGACAGGCAATATCCAACACAACATTTAAGTCTAGGAACTCCTGAGGCTCTCAGCACTGCAATGCAGAAGGGAATGCTAGCAGAGAATCCAGGGAATTTTTTCTCTGAATACAAAGAACTCATGTCTATGTGAATGGATGCAGCTATGTGTCCATACCCATTGCTTCAGCACAGCTGTAAGTGCTACATTATATCATATCTTTATTTTTTCCTCCAGGATGTTACTTCCTATACTCAAAGTGTTGCTTTTATCTGAAAAGTATTATTGTGCTTTATTCCTGCATCTGCCACCAGCCTTTAGGTTCAAGAATTCATGATGTAAAGCAATGCTCTATTGCAACTTCAAGAAACTTTTATTCTCACGCCTCTTGAGCTAGTAACACAGTAAAGGATGAAACAACTGATCACTGTAAGAGAAATGCACTGTTCCTCTCAATACCAAAGTATAATTCAAAACCACATTACAGCAATCAAGAAGTTACAGATCTACTTTATAAATGGTGGCAGCAGAAAGAGACTATATTCAAAAGCTGAGGATACAAGGCTTGTGCAATCACACACAGATGTGAGGAAGCTCTAAAGTGAAGTGAAACAAGCAAGCCAGAAAAAAAGTACACCTGAGGGATTTCATGTTCTTCTCTTTGAGTCTAATCAGCATCAAAGCACACAACAGGCATCCTGGGGAAAAGAATAAAGACTCCATCCTCTGTTGAACGGTGCATCTACATGATGCTGGCAAATATAAAACAAGTTCTGTCACACTCCAAAGAAGCCAGAAGCCACACGAGAGTGCCAAGACTGAGCTGGCACACCCTACCTCTAAAATAGGGCTTAAATCTCACAACTGGCACTGAACTAACAATGAACATACGGCTTTCCACATCTGCCTGATGATCTGCGTGAGTTTATCTCCTGAGCAACAAGGCAGCAGAAGATACTGAAATTCTGAAAAAGATAAGTCCCAGATGACCAGAAAAATAGAGAATGAAAGCAATAGTGGACAGAAAGTTAGTTCTTTATCACAAAACCATGCATCTTCTGTACAAGATGGTAGAATTAGATGGTACCTGAACAGAAAGAAGTGTGGAGGGGTGTCTTGCAACTGTCCTCACATCCCAAGCTTTTTCATCACATGCTTTACAATCCTTCAGATCAATATACTTCATTCCACATAACCTAACACTCAAATTTCATTGCCATATTGGCAGTCAAGTCTCCAAGTCACAAGCAGCAAATGAGCAACTCTGCTCCCTGCTCCAGTGATAACATATTCCTACATAATTTACACTTCAGATGAATATACCTGTTCCTCTTCAATCCTGCGCTGTAGCGTTTCAATGTAGTGCTGCACTGCCATGTAAATAAATCTGTACTGTGCTTCTGTTTGAACCATTCCTGACCGCTGTGATCTCACCATCTGAATGGTCTTGGGAACATCAATATCACAGTCCACACCTGTGAAGTAAAAATAACCATGAGGTTAGAAGCAAAGTAAACTTTGCTTTTGGAGAGATTGGTCTCCTCTATATACAATGAACAGACTGACAGCCACATACTCATGAAAGATTTAAACAAATAATTAAATACAAATATTAAGAAAAATAACACAGATTCCTGGCTAATCCTCAGCTGAAAGTTTTCATCATCCTGACCTAGAGCAGGATTTCAGCACTTTGATTCCAACTAAGAAGAATGACAGAGTCCCTTTTATGCTAAACAAGTACTCACTCTAAAACAATACTAGAATCCTCTGTCAACATTTCTATTGTTTCTACTGTAATGCTTCTGTGACCTATGTCAATGTCCCAGCAGAAAACAAAAGGCTGAGGACACCTACCTTTTTCTCTGATTATGTCAATAAGAATATCAATCACAATGAAAGTTCCTGTTCGTCCAATCCCAGCACTGTGGAAAAGAACAATGATAATTTTGCTGTGAGAAGGCACTAGAACACTAACCTAAGTTAAGAGTACAACACTAAGCAGCATTAGATTTCCAGTTTCCAGGTAAAGCCAAACCAAACTACACAGACAAAAGAAAACAGAGGCCTATATTTTCAGAGAGACAGAAGTAGGCAGAAGTCACAACAGCATTTTCTGTATCTTAGTGTTTATTAACAACCTTGGATCAGACAGAACTAAAAGATCAAATGTTTCCTTGCCTTATTGAAAACAAAAATTCAGACATTAAAAATGAGGAGTGATATCTTACAGGAGGTGGGATGGTAGACTAGTATTCCCATGATCCCAAGCAATACATCAATAGATGTAAAAAAAAGAAGCCAACAGACCTCCAGAGAAGCAGAAGCATTCTGCATCACTGTACCTGCAGTGGACCACAACTGGTCCTGCATCAGAAATGCTTTCTTGCTTATGGTGCACCTCCTCGAGAAAGTCCAGTACACCACCAGGATCACTTGGGACTCCATGATCAGGCCAAGTTCTGAAATGATATTGCCAGACTGTTCTCTCTGTGTTCCCCTAGAAGGAAGACATCAACATGTGAAAAAAAATCCTTCTGATCAAAATTCAACTAAGAGCATTACTTCAGCAAAGTTGAGTCAGATCAGAAGGCAGTGTACCCAACCCTTCTACTCAATATCTGTGGCACTACAGCTCAGTTAAAGAAGGAAAGAGTTTTTCTTGGCCTGACAAGTCAATCACACTACCTGCTCCCACTGTTCCCTCTTTGTCTCATTTAGCGATTTCCAATATTTCTGTCTCACCTTTAGAAGGTAAGGAAAAGCTCTGTTTCTTAACAACAAAGTGCTGTTCCCACACAAATTCACTGCTTCCTTCCTCATTTTACATGTCTTCACTTAAGAGCTCTTTCTAGATTCTGGACTCCCATACAACAGTTCCTTCTAGTACAACCACCTCCACGAAAGGGCAGATAAATGCTTAGCTAGACTAAAGTATGATTACTTAAAAGCACTTTCATGCTTCTTTCCAGACTTCCTCAAAGCTCTGCAGTCATGCATCTTCTGCCAAAACAAAAAAGTGCTCAGGTATAAGAATCTTCAATTAGCCCAAGGACAAAGGGAAAGATGCATGGAGCTAAAGCTGGAACTTCAAAGAAAGAGTCAAGGCTCAATTTATTCATCTTTTAGTGCTTTTATTGATTCTGCAGAAAGAAGAATCTGCATTTTTTTTTACTTGCAACCTAGATTAAAAGGACAGAGCTACTAACATACTTACTTGCCCAACTTTAGAAAGCTTAAGTTCTCTTAGCGTGTAGTCATGTGCTGCGCTCTCCTTAACGTTCCTCACACGCATAACACCATACTCCTTTAAGGAATATTCATCAGGCCAGTACTTGACACACTTACTCTGCAAGATTCAAAGCAAACAAACAAGACTTTAAAGAGTAATCCACAAGAAGGCTGCTTTGTGAACCGCTGAGCACTTTCCTGAAGTTTTCATTTCTGAGAACATCTAAGACAACACCAGCACCAACTGGACAACATCAAATGACACATTAAAGTATGTGTGAAGGGAAAGTTTCTTTTCTATATCTCAAATAAGGAATTATTTCAGGAAAAGTGGTACATGCAATCTCTCCTTTCAGCAGCTTTCATGATTTTAGTACCAGTTTTGCCTCATAGTTGCAAAGCCCTGGGATTGAAATGCAGTTACCTATACCTCCACCCAACTATTTGTTTCAAAATACGAAGAATTTTCAGGGGAATGCTGCAGCTCCATATGCTGCTCTAAAATCAATACCTAACAGGCTGCAAAACAAACGCAAGTCAAAGATATAAATCATTTTTAACAGGAATGCAGCTTGGACATTCGCTTTTTCATTGCTTAGAATCAGGGAAAAAACGGGCTAACATAGCTCTAATTCAATCACCAAAGCAACACAGAACTGCTCCCTTTGACAGACGGCCTGATGCATCTGTAGGCTTCGACATTTAGAGCTTTCAGCATGCTGCTTCTCTCTCAAGGTTATCTTTGGCCAGGGATGTATTCTACACACTGAAGGGTGGCTTAACCTATTACTTCTTTAATTTGGTTCCTGCAACAACAGCTCCTGTTAGCCTCGTGAAGGCTAACACAAAATTAGATGAGAAATATAGTGGGGAAGACAGATGCAGCTTCCAGCAACAGCAAACAGACCAAGCACCAAATACCATAGAAAAATATTTCTTATTAACAGCACCTAGTGCAGATTTACAAGAATATATGGGAACAAGGGAAGCTTCTTCTGCCAATAAAAGATACAGCATAAGATGCTTTGCTGTTGTTACTTTTGCCATTCTTTCCCTATCGCTGATTAAGTAACCAGACATAAAAGCATTGTACACAGCCAGAGCACACAGCAAAAAAAAAAAAAAAAAAAAGTATTCAACTTTTATGAACAGGGAATTTATCCCTTTTCAAATAGGCAGAATATTTGACTGCAGCACCCAGCTTTCCAGTGTCTCATTCCCTGAGTATTCTCACAATGCAATGATTCACATTCAGTAGCTAGAATTTAATCAGACAACCCTTACAAAAGGGAGGTCTTGTGATGCAATAGGAGTGCATCCTCAATTCCCACAGGCATCAATTAAGAACATTCAATACCTTACAGAATTAAGCTGCAAGTATCCAAAGACCATGATGGCACACTGCATTTCAGCATGTGAGTCAATATAACCAAGTCAGTTTAGATCCCACTTGCACACAAATGTTATGACTGCTCCAGAGACCAGTATAATATTGTTTTTACCTTTCCTCTTTCAACTTCTTTTGTTGTCATAACAATAACTCGAGAATTCTCCTGAAACACCATCCTCCAAAAATCATTCACTGTATTCTGCAGGCAACCTTGAGTAGCAATGTAGCTTTTTTTTGGCTTTGTGTTGTTGCACTTGGTTTCAAACTCAGGCTAGAGACAAAAACAATTTAAGAAATGGAGACAAATGCTCATTTTTAGAAGACCAACTTGGATTTAAAAGAGTAAGTAGGCATAGGTTGTGCCTGCAAGACTCATTTAGGTGGGGCATACTTACCATAATAATATTAGCATTGATATAGTCTGAAACAGGTTCATTTGGATCACCATCATGCAGAACAACTCTGGTATGATCAACTGGAAGAATATATTTATACATTAAGCAGTTGCATCCTACAATTGTGAGCATACAGCTATTTTTAAACATTCAACCAACAGGTACAATTCTTCCTGTTATCAGAAAGTGCTACATTGTGAAACTCTGCAAATCACTGCTAGAACACCCATCCCTTTTTCTGTTACTTAAAACAAGTTTCCAATCCATAACAACATAGATCACAAAACAAGTGTTTATCTGAATCAACGCAAATGGTCTCAAACACTGCTGGATTTGCACTACTCAGTTCTGTACCACAAATTAATCCTCTTAACTGTAAGCATTTCAGTTTGCCAAATGAAAGCATCATATCCCTAAACTGTTAAGTGAACGCTGCAGATAAACATTACAGAATCAAAATATCTGCAACTATAATGAGTAAATGTTTGAACACAGACTGGAAGCTATATGGACTAATACTGACAACATAAAAGAAGGACTTACCACTAAAGAGAAGAAAAAGCACAATGTTAAATTAACCCAGTCTTTTCCAGCTAAAATAATAAAGCACAAAAGTAATAGGCTTACACAAGAAATCAGTACTTACAGGGTAAAATGTTTTTGTATCTATTTTTGTTTTTGTTTTCTTGTCGCTGACCTTCTTTACGGCTATAGAGGAGTTTGCATTCTTGCTGCTGTAAAGTCTGCACAAAAACAGCACGAATAACTGGTGTCAGTAAAAGCACAAAAAAGACAAAGACCTGTTATAATGTTTCATCACTATAGAGATCCGTCCCTCATTCAAATGAGGACACTTGATTATAATAACAATCAACAGTCAGAGAATCGCTGGTTTACTCCATTCAGGCTACATACAGTATTGCTTTCAAAGTATGAAAAGGCACTGACACAAACAGAACACAGGTGTCAAGATTCTCTACCTGAGCTGTACTGGATTCCTCTAGGCCTTACTAGCTTTATTCCCCTCCTTCAGCTATTGCCAATCCAAAGCAGTGCCGCTGGAAAGCCCCTAAACCACATCCCTGAGATCCTTGCAGGCTGCAGCCAGATAATCTCCAGGCAGCCAAAGGGGAAGAAGGAGCTTACAGAAAACCCACCAAAGCACACCAACATAAGCAGCTGTCTCAGCTTCAAGGAAAGTGAGAAGACCTTCAGCTGTTAGAAGCATAATATTAAGATATTCTTTCCTATTCCCTTCAAACCACAATAGGATAAGAATATTCAAAACGCACATATGGCATTCGAAAGCCAGAAAGCAAATTAGCACTGAGTGCAACAACAGTACTTTGTAATTTGTGCCTTACTTTTCATAGAAAAGGTAATTAACCCTCTGAGTGAATCCTTTTCACAGACACAGCTGCTACAAAACTGGCTGACAAATAGGAATGGGTCAATACACCCAGGAGCAAAACGTGACTCCCTTTCTCCCATTGACACAAGAACATCTCACTAAGCCTGTACAGCCAAACATATTTTTCTCAGATTCCTCACATTACCATGCTGGTGGATTGGGGAGGTGTTAGGTAACTACCTACATGGTTATCCATAAATCATCCTAGTGCAGAAGCAATAAATCTGCATGGGGATTTTTCCCGTTGGCAAGGCCCTAATTTCTCAGTGTCTGGTTCCCAATTAATAATGACAGGGACAACAGTAATTCCATACCTCATAGCAGCACTGCTTAGTAGTAAATCCACGTACTTGCAATGAAGCAAAGGGGACAACGACCTCAGTGATTTTGCTCCAAGTTTTAATCTCAAAAGCAGTTTTGGTCTGACTAAAAGAAACACTCTGCCTTTGAAAGCTGCTCTCTTCACTAAGATCACCTTAATATTCCTCCACAGATTACTTTTACTTCAAAGTTCAGGCATGTCAGGCACATTTGCTCACTTCTATTTCAGTCTGTGTTATCATTCCCACCTCACTTAGTGACCTTGGACAGTTAAGCTCATCCTAAAGACAGGGAATCCAAAGAACAAAAGCAAAACAGAGCTGTGAGGTTTCACATACATAAAGCACAGAATGTGTATACCCATAAAGCATGTCTTGTCTGCATTAAGCCCAACTCTTGCCATAATGCAAAAATCTTTTAACTGCCATTATTACAGAGTGCCTTTATATAATATTAACACTTTTGAGTCTCTGCAAAGTGAAACGCCAAGCAAAGAACCAAAAGCTGAACTTTGCTAGCAGGTTAAAACATGGAAATAATTGTGTTGAAACAAGCTTCAAACACCTTTACTTCACACATTTAATGGTTACTGCTTTGAGCATCCCTGAGGAAAGATCCACGAGCAGCAAAGACTTCTAGCAAGCTGGCTACAAGAGGTACACAATGCAACAATAAATCTGGTACAGGAGTCCTCACTTTCTCTGTGCCATTCAAACACAAAGCTCCCCAGTCACTTTCCAGAAGTGTTACAAAGACTGTCAACATTTCTGTCTGACACTTAACAGGACAAGAGGCACATTCTTCAATCTGCCTAAAGACAAGTAATTTACAGCTACCATCTGGACTGCCAAAGCACAACAGGGCATGAAGAGCTCCACAGACAGCCTGGAGATTGCCCCCTGCCTCCTCCCACCATGACTGGCAACCATGGCTTACCTGAGATGAATGAGAAAACATGGCATTAAAACTGCAGTGTTCAGGCTAAGAACAGCTCTGCAGTTCTTGCTCAAGGCCAGATAATAACATGAGAAAGAGGAGGAAATTCAATACACTGTTTATAATTACCACCCCTACCAGCTGCAATCTCACTATCCTACATTCCATCAAATTCATACAGAAATTTGTTATGTCTTTGTAAAACTCAATGGTTTTATTTTTCAACTCCCACTAGAAGTCTCAGTGCAGACTGCAGAGCTAATAAGCATGTCTGACCATAAATGAGTTTCTTCAAGAATGGCACTTTGCAAATCCATCACTTATCAAGATTCTCAAAATAGCACAGCCAAAATCAGACCCCTTATCAAAGATCTTGGATCATAAGACTTCCCAGTTTCCTGTTGCCATCTGCTGGTAGAGTTCTACAATTCACTATGAAGTGAGTGATACAAGTCTCTCCATTATAACGAAGTCACAACCAAAGCCATAGCCATTTTGGCTATGATCATCATATGTGCATGCAGTTTTTAAGTCAATCCAATTGTAAGAAAACTGTGAGGATGCAGCAGTCATAGAGACAAAAATAAAGGAAAGAATTTAATTAAAGGAAAGTAATTACCCCTCAGTTAGGAAAAAGTGCAAATGTTTGAATCATTTTATTAACAAACACAGGAATGGAACTGGTAGGTTTTAACACATTATGTGCGTGACACGGGAGAAGGAAGCAAAAGCTGGGATCTCAAGTAATGGAAGTAGAGCCAAGCTGTTGTGAGGAAGGTAGTAACAAACCTCTTTGAGTACCATAGAGATTCAATACCATACCATAACACGGGAAATACAATGAAGTACCTCAAATTCTTCCCAGAAGCCCTGCTTGACTTTATCTGTAGTCTCTGCTAGCTTGCTTAGCTCTCGTACTCTGCTTTCAATCTCTGCAGCGTTAATACGGGTGGTATTTAGGGGCTAGGAAAGAAAATAAAACGGTGACAACTGAAAAGACAGTTAAAAAAACACAAATTCCTGACACTAATGTAGGCAATTCTAAGATCCAGGACTTCACTGTTTATACATCTAGTGGCAGTGAGGGAAGAGAGGAAGGAAGTACGGAACAAATGCTTTTGGATAAAGTTTCACAGTTGTTCTTAATAACTTGTCTCATTTGTGAGCTAGTCTTGCAATCCCTATAGATCATAATGAACTTACAAGAAGTTCCACGCAATTACAAAGTCTGTTCTTCACCAGCAGCAATAAATTATTCCAATTTAGGCTTGCATGACTTTACCAGTTTTTCATGAAGTTTCCTTCTTCACTGTCATATTTCAAAAGGAAAGTTACGTTGTCACTCAGAACACAAGGACAAGCCCACTCTTCCCCAACAATATGCATTGAAATTAATAAAATCCAGTGGTGTTTTCTCCATTCACTCACCTGCTTAAGTTGCAATACTGTGCCCAAGGTTTCTACCATAGGGTTCTTCTTATAATGCTCCACTAGATCTGTCAGAGAGTCAAACTTCTCCCCTCCACCAACATCATATTTTAGATCCTTAAGAACAGATTGTCAGTCAGCAAAATAAACTTCATCAAATCAAGTCTGCACTGATACAATATTTAGGCTATACAACATAAGAGAAATTCTCTTTCAAACTACACATAGAAAAAAAATCCAGTAAAACTCTTCTGCTGGTAGATGGCAGACAACAAGAAACACATTACGGAGGACAACATCCTCTTTTCTGTCTCTAAACTGTTTCTGCATTTTAGTTTTTGTACAACTGTAGCAATCACAGTTTTACATAATTAAAACAAAAGTTGCAGATTTGAGTATTGAACAGCAAGCTATTGTTACGCACAAAAATATCTGAAGACTATAACTTAAATATATAAAGATGTAAATGATGGACCACTCTATATTTCAAGTGTTCTTTAGATCAAATACTCAGGCTTGTTTACACTATGTTGATCGCTCTCAGATGAGACTTTATGAAATGACAGGAGCAACAGACATGTGGATAGATCTCTGTCTGTCCAATTAGTCCTGTCTTTATATCATCCATACAGGAGACAGCAACACGCTTAAGAAGGTTCATGAACATTAAAAGCTCCATCAGCAAAAGGCTTTAAGACAGACTTCTGATGCAATCAAAAGCAAGTCTATTAAAAGGCACTTGACAGCACAGCATAGGAGGACACAATTCAGTCTGGCAAGCAATCAAGAAACAACACTAATAATTTTGAAGCCATCCAATTAGTCCATTTGATCAACCAGATGATGTATATCACACATTTGGTACCACAGGGAAAAGTGGAAATACATTCATGTTTCTAGTGCAGTGCAGAAAGGCCCTCTTGTAAGAATAAGCCCTCTCCCCTTAGAAGCAATACTGTTAGCTCCTGCTTCATCATACCTGGCAGTGAATCATGACATGTGTCACTTTAGATTTCCCATCATTACTCTCTCCTTTATCATCTCCTGTCCGGACAGAAAGAACAAAGTCCCCAGGGTGGCTTTGACTCTCACGCACGAGAAAGCTTCCATGTTTTCCTTTTTCTGTTAATAGTTTTTCAGCTTCTCTTCCAGAGAGATGCCCATGAAACCACCTTTAAATAAAAATAGACAGCACCCTAATAGTCATTCCAGCCATGGTTGAATCCACTTGGTGTAAAAAGTTATTACAAAGTAAAACACTATATTATACACTGAATGAGTCCTGGTCTACAGAAAGGTTCATAGTTTATTATAAATTCTTGGAAGTGTACGTGTATATAAACACGAGCAATTGCAGAAACACTTCAAAGCAGGCATTTCCACAAGCCCTGAAATTTGCATCTTATGCAAGCTTCAAACAAAGCTTTCACTTGGATCCTGTACAGCAGTACAGATGAATTCCCTGATGTCCAATAAATACAAGTTCTTACAGCAACTTTCTCCTCAGCAGTGGCATTTACTCTTGGTCTGTTACCTTTATGAGGGTACACTTTCCCAGTAACGCTCTAGGAACTTAACACCTTTGAGACCACACTCTCCCATCACATTAGGAACTGAGCAGGATAAATCACATAAAGGCAATAATTCTCCCCACAGCCATTAAATACAGGCCACACTGAGGCACGAGAGAGCTTGTTTAATATTTTCTGTTTTTTTCCCCCCTTTCTCCCCAATTCTGAGAATAAACTGACATCTGCTGGCCACAGAAGTTAATTTCCATCCTGCACAGACTTCCTCAGCATGACAAAGGTTTCAGATGCTCCTTATTAGCCATGCTCATAAAATCATCACAGCATGAGCAATTTAAGGACTTCCATGCCATTTACTTTCTTAAACATACATCCATCACTGGGAAAAATATTACTGCAAGGAATTCCAAGGCATAACAGCTTCAGATAACACTAGGAGAAATTCTATAAATCTTTCTCCCAGTAAAAATCAAAGGGAACTCTGCCCTCTTTTCCAGTATTCTATCATGCCAGGAGGAAAGCTTCAAGACCTATTTTGTTCAGCACAGATTATTTTACCTCTCTAACCAAACTTATTTAGACAGCTTTGCAAATAATCTCACTGAATTCAGAGGGATTAACTTTAGTAGTGACTGCCCTCCTACTAGTGACTACCCTCCCACCAAATAGAAGCAGAGCTTGAAGGGATAGTAGGCACTTATTAAGAAGCACATGGATAGTGAGGTTTTCACCACTATTTCTGACCTTTCTGAAGTAGGATCAGCACAATTCAGTGGATATTTCAACTCTATCACATCTCCATTCTTTTCTTTGAGCTGCCCATGATGTTCCATATAATACTGGACTAACTCAGCCAATGTAGCAAACTTCTCTCCTCCATATAGGTCATAGTAGTCTCCTGTGTTCTGGATCTTGATGTGAGTGACAGCTCCAGTTCGCCTGATGTTTGAAACAAAGAAAGAAGCCACATAAGTCAGCTGATTACAAATAAACCCCTTTTATACCCAGAGTTTTGTTCTCAGAGTTGGAGAAATCCAGGCTTACTTTTGCATCACTTTCCAAATGAAATATGGCAGAACAACTGATCTAGTGCATATTTCTGAAATATATTTCAGCTACATCTTGGTGGCTTGCAAGAATGGGAAGGGGCTGCCCAACAGTTAGGAAGAATAAGAAAGATATAACAATAATTCTGTGGTAAAGGGATTCTTTAAGCCAGCATAAGCTCCAAGGTCCTGTGGTCTCCAACACAAATTCCTCAGAACTCCCCCCAGAGTTGCACTCATAAGCACAATGGGTGGAAGGGTAAGGAAAGAACTCTGCTTTCACAAGACACCCATCAGAGCTTGCTTGCTGCTATTGCTGGTTTTCACACTAATTTCTAGGATCTTTCTTTTAATTAAATGTAAACCATGTCCTGGAGTTTCTGGTGTTAACAAAGTACAGCTCCCTGAAAGAGGCCCCATCTGTTAAACAGGGCCCATTATCTCAAAGGTATCCCAGTTGTACCATTCTTATCTCACCAAACCCACTTTTCCTTTTCCCTTTATCTACTTCCTCTTGCTCTCCTTCCCTTGTCCCTACCGCTACATGTGCGCCAACAGTGGGATAAGTGTTTTGGAATTGGTTTGGAACAGCACCACAGTTGACCTTAAGGATTGACTGACTTCTCCTAAAAGAAAAGAAGTCAGGATAGCATTTCCTCACAGGTGTTTGATCAGCAAACCAGACAATCTCTGCTACTGTCAAATGGTTAGCAAATAGATCTTTAAAGGGCATACAGTAATACAATTACTAATTTACTTCTGCTTCCCCATAACCTTTCTATCTCTGTAATATCTCCAAACTGCAGATTCCCCAAGCTGGAAAGAGAAACTTGGGAACCTCTTCAGTGGAAATAGAGAGGAGAAGGGAAGATAAGCAACCTGTGCATTATTTCATCTCTTACAAAGAGTTTATTTACAACTCCTTCCCTTCTTTAGGAAGGGAAAACAGCACCAAATGAACACCTTGGGAAGAAAGACATTTAAACATACCTAACAGAGAGGGTGAAGTCTCCTGGGTTACTTTTGCTGGGCCGTGCCAGAAAACTGCCATCAACTCCTCTTGTTAACAGTAGATTTTCTGCCTCCACTCCAGTAATATTTGGATGAAACCATCTACATGAGGTTAAAAATAAAGAGAGCAAACAAGTAAATAGAAGAGTCTCATTTCCAAAGTTAACCTACATAACAAAACTAAACAGAACTACAGAGCTGCTTCAAAAACAGTACTGAATTTTGCTCTAAAATAAGAATTTCTAAGTCAAATTCATAAATTACTCTTTATATTGAATTGTTGTTTCTGTATTGGTAAGAGATTCTTTGCAAGTCAAAGAGTTACACACATACACATTCATACTGTGTAGACTACAGTGCTATCAAAGAAAGGTACACAACAGAAACACAGATGGGATCACGCATTTCCCAAGACAAGACACAAAGAGACACTGAAAGACAAACAGGAGAAATACTTAATCCATCCAAAGTGATATCAGACAACATATTAAAGGTTGAAATTTCAACTGAACCTCATCCTTCAGCACACAGATTGACCACCAGCCAAGAAGGGTCTCTGCTTGAGGACAACCTGCTCAGCTACCCAGGCTCCTTCCAATGCCAAGGGCATGGGGTGCTGGCTGCTGCCAGACACTGGACTGCCACTCTGCCTTCTGAACACCACTGGTATTTTTTCACCTAAACCTACCACGCTTAAATACAAACATCAAGGGACCCCATATTGATATTCACCACCCACAAGCGTCCTAACGAGTGACTAATATAGTGCCCTGCCAAAGGAGAGCTGTATATGGTCTACATCTAAGAAGCTCAGTGTCCCCACCTATGGCATTTATTCTTAGCCATTCAGTTAACGCATCTGCGATTCCTCTTATCTGTAATTGAGGAATTTTATTGCTCTCCTACGGAACCGTAAGAGCGTAATAAACTGTAAGCTACACCTCTGTTGCAGATGAGAGAACTCCTTAATGAGAATGATAGAATAGCTTAGGTTAGAGGAAACTTTCAAGATCATTTATTTCCAACCCCCTGCCAAGGAAGGTGTGATTTCAGGCAACAAATAAAAGTAACTAAAAAACTACAACCACCACCACATAGGCCAGGGATAGAGATGCAAACACAGCAACTCAGTGCTGCTTCAGTGGTTCGGTTGGACTTCCATTTGGTGATTCAGTGATCTCCTTCATTCTGCAGCTCTGCTGTGAATCAGGCACTAGGCAGGGAGCAGCGTAAAGGCACATCCACAGCTGCAGGAAGAATATGGGCTGCTCCTCTGCACAGAGGGTTCTCATCTGCTCCAAAGCAAAGCATTAGGGCAAGAAGCCTGCAACCAATCTCACTGCAGTTGTAAAAAATGCTATGCTTAAAAATAATCACATAGAACTTCTAATATTCTAAATTTCATGGTAAATTGCTTTAACAGCAAATAGAGCACGTATCTAATTTTAGGGATATGACTTCATTGCTACGTGGTTCAGCAGCTCCTTCTATCCTGAAAAGCAGACAACATTCGGACCAAACCCTTTACTAAGCCTGTTCCATTCATACACAGCATCTCAAGCAAATATTCTGTGAGTTTTCAAGATTCCAGAATATCCAAATGGGAATCAGGATCACCTATGTCTAACTTCAGAAGTAAATGATTCCTCTTGTTAATCTTTGCTTTTTAACTAATTAAGGATGTCCTGCTTGCACCAAGAAAAGCCAGTGGATGCTGCCGTACCTCAAAGTAGAGATAAAGAAAATCAAACCTATGCACCGTGGGGCTTGAAAAGAATATATTAAAACATACTTCCAAGCTATTACAGCAAATGGAAAAGAATCAATAAATCCTGCACTTATCTAACAGCTACTTGAAGGTCAAGAACAGTTCTCTCTCAATGCAGTTATCACAAGAAACGTTGCACAAACATCAGGACCTGGGATTAATTGATCACTAAATAACGACTAAAGGAGATAGCAATATATTTACCACACTTCCAGCCTCAACATTATTACTTCCATTAGGAGGAAAGTAACAACAATAGCGTAGCAACGTTCTCAACAGCTAATAAGCCATTTCAATACACATGGGATTGTAAAGATACCTTTGCTTATCTCTAAATTTATGCCTATAAACATAAAAAAGGGAGAAATTATTGGGACTAATCCTGTAGATTTGTTACACTTCATCAATCCATGAAGTTCAATTAATATAATACCTTCAATATCTCACTCTAGACCTCAGTGCACCTGGAAGTAGCTGCATAGGAACTGTTAAAAACATGAAATAAACATAGATACATTCCCACTCAAGATGGCAAGAAGTTACAAAGTATAGCAAAAGAAAAGCTACATTGAGACTGAGGGCTTTACTGCACTTTATGTAACTTTTGTTCTAGCAGCAACTCTTCTGCTCTCTCATCCTTGTATTTTTGGCTTTGTGTAGGAAGATGCATTTGTCAGCCACCCCAAATAGAAAAATGGGGGTGTTAGTGATCTCGGTTAAACGGTTCCGGACCAGTGATTGAGATCTCTTCATTTGAAGTGCTGCCATCACATGTGTGCTTTTGAACCTTGTGGCTGCATCCCTTCCAAAACTGGAGGAGAGCGCAAAGGGGGCTGCAAGCACAGATATCAGTAACATAACCCCCATGGAGGACTTTCTCCTATGCTTCCTTTTATAGGGATGGAATGCATTTTAGACTTATTTTCTCCTTTCCTTTTCCAATCTCTATTATGAGCAGGTGCAGAGGCTATCCCATGTGAAGGGCATCACAGGCAAGAAGTACAACCAAAATAAAACCCAGCACACATACATGTAAACCCACTCTGTAATTAAACTGACTGTGCCACCATGCACAGAATACTCCATACTGCAATTCCACTTTGGGGGTTCAGCAGCAGACCATCCCAAGTCACTGATTAGCTTACAAACAGCCATAAAAAGCCAGCAGAAAAGCAGCCAGTAGAATAGTCAGGAGTCATTTACAAAAGCAACGGATATAAATTAAGCAAGAAGCTTTTTGCTGAAAACTGTGACGTGGCACAAAACACAACACTGCTATTCTATCATTACTTTTTAAACAAGCATAGAGTTGCATATAGCGCAGTGAAGAAAAAGTCAGCAGAATCCGTGCTTCACAAGTCCAACAGTGCCAGCAGACTTTTATCAAATTGAAGAGACGGAGGAAAGAAAAAAAATCAATACGTTTTTCCATGCAGTGACTGAGCTTTTCTAATCATCTTTTCAAATGCAGGAGAGATAAAAATCAGCTCTGGGTCTGTGGAGGTGGTGACTGGGAGCTTAATTATTCCTATTTATAGGCCCATCAGCTTCTATTTTTCAGTCTCAAATTAAAATACAAACTTCCATGACAGCAAGAAGGTCAACAAGTGCTTCTAAAAGGCACTACGCACCAGTCCCAGCATGTAGGTAGGAGCAGGCACAAAACCCAACATGCTCTGCAGTACCCACACACACCTGAGATCAAAAAGCTGAGCTCAGCTACAGCCCAACTGAGAATCAACCAACCTCATTACACCAAGGTAAGCAGAGTAAGAGAGAGGACAACCTGGTGTTGAAAAACTCCATGGAATCAGGGAATGGCTTAGGTTGGAGGGAACCTTAATGCCCATCAAATTCCAGCCCCTGCCAGGGGCTGGGTGCACCCCCAGCTCAGGCTGCTCAGGGCCCATCCACAGCCTCAAACACCTTGAGGGATGGTGCAACCACAGCTCCATACAGCACTACTGCAGCTTCACCACACTACAGAGAATTTCACCTGAAATCATTCAGTTAAAACCCATTTCCTTTTGCTCTATTGCTATTAAATAAAGCCACACACACATGCACCCTGCTTATAACACCCCTCAAGCACTAGAAAGCTACAATAAAATCTCCTCAAAACCTTCTCTTTGATCGAGTAAAGGTGTATGTTTGGTGGCCCTGCCAGGCAGGGGGGTTGGAACTACATAATCCTTGAGGTCCCTTCCAACCCGGCTCATTCTGTGATTCTCTTCTCTCGACTGAACAGCCCCCAATCTTCCCTTGTAGCTGAGGTGTTCCAGCCCCCCCTGAACGCACTCCAACAGCCCCACATCACCGCTGTGCTGAGGGTCCCAGGCCTGGTCACAGCACTCCAGGTGAGGCCTTACAAGCTCACAACACGCTCCGTTGCCACTCCTCTATTTAAAGAGATGCGTTAACTTTAAGAACAGCCAGGTTAGACAATAAAAACGGATACAACACTCACCTCACCACAGCAATCTCCCTCAAGAGATTTACCTTAACCCACCCAGGAGAACACAAAGCAGGTAAACACCACACACTGAAGGCAACACCACCCCCCCACACACACCCAACACCGGGCTCACATCCACCTCACCTCCTCGATGTCATTGTGCCCGGCGGGTCGCGGTGCCCCCCCCGCCCCGCAGCCGGCTGCCGGTTCACATGGGGCCTGCAGAGCCCCTCACCCAGCACAGCGCGGTACCCGCGGCCTATGGGCGCCCTGAGAGCAGCGCCAACAACTGCGGCCTCACAGCCCCGGAGCGCACAGAGCGCGGCGCGGCCCGCCTGACGTCACCGCTTACGTCATCACCGTGCGCCACTCCGCCTCATAGACCTACAGGACTTCAATTCCCAGCGTGCCCCGCGATTGGCGCGGTGACGTCAGGCGCCACGCTCTCTTTAGGCCGCGGGTGCCCGGATGTAGAGCCCTTTCCCTCCCCGGAAGGTAAGAATGGCGGAGCTGCGGGCTGGATGGCGGTGGGTCGGGCGGGTGCCATCCGCCGCCATCCGCCCTTAGGGGAGCCGTGTCGGGCTTGTAGGCCTGGGCTGGAGCCTGGAGGGTGGGTGGGGGCTCTTGGGGAGGGTTGGGAGCCTCTTATTGAGTTGCAGTGGGGCGATGAGTCTGGGCCGGGCCGCAGCCGGGGCCTTGCGTAGGGCTGTAACCGGGGCCTTGTGTAGGGCTGTAGTGGGGCCGGGCTGCTGTGTGGTAATGGAGGAGCGGACTGTGGGGTGACTGAAGGGACGGGAAGGTGACTGGTATTCCCTTATACTTGTACCTCAAGTTTTTAGCGCTGTAGTGTCTATTTCCAATAACTTTAAAGGCTTCTAAGAGCTCTTTAAGGTGGTGTAAAGGATGAACTCACAGTTTGCTGTTCAGCTTTTGGGTAATCTCAGAGTCTTCTGTTCGGCTTTGGGGATCTCAGATGCTCCTTTGTCCGCTTTGTAATTATATTACTGCATAGTTTCTGTTCTGTCTCTGCCTGCAGATGGCGGGTGAGAAGAACACGGGTGAGAAGAAGGCCGGAGAAAAGAAGCCGGCCCAGAAGAAGGTAGGAGAGAAGAAACCAGCTGATAAAAAGCCAGTTGAGAAGAAGGCAGGCGCCAGCCAGAGGAGAACTAATGTGAAGACAAGGAAGCCTAAGAAATACCACACCAGCCGTAACCCTGTCCTGGCTCGGGGTATTGGGAAGTACTCCCGGTCTGCCATGTATGCCAGGAAAGCAATGTACAAACGCAAATACACCGCTCCAGAAACAAAGGTACGGATGATAGATCTGAGTTTCTGTATTTAAGCTGTTTGACCACTTTTGGTGGTGACTTCGGTTTGAAGTTTCATTTTTTTTCCCTTCCCTTTGCTTACAGATAGAAAAGAAGAAGAAAGAAAAGCCACGCGCGACCATCGTCAAACCAGTTGGTGGGGACAAGAATGGAGGCACCCGTGTGGTTAAAGTCCGCAAGATGGTGAGAGTTGAAATGCTCGCGGTGTAAAGCTGCCGCATGTGATGTGTCAGTAGATGCTGCATCTCTGAGCAGGGCAATGAGTTGTTTAGGAAGCACTGTTTCAGTGTCGTTGCTGTGCTTTAAAGGACAGGTTATCTGTTAGAAAAGGAGGCGTCTGTAATGAAAGCGTTTTATCTCGTGGATTACATGATGATACACTTTGTTCCTTTTCTTTCTAGCCTCGCTACTATCCAACTGAGGATGTTCCACGCAAGCTTTTGAGTCATGGCAAAAAGCCATTTTCCCAGCACAAGAGGAGGCTGCGGGCTTCTATTACCCCAGGAACTGTTCTGATCCTCCTGACTGGTCGTCACCGCGGCAAGGTAATGGGGAACTTGTGGTGCTCTTGTCCACCTTGGCTTACGTAGCAGCTTTGCAGCACTTCTGTGCAGGAAATGTTTTGTCTGTAGATTATCTTGAATTTCCAGCTGATTTCATGGGATGCTGCTCAGCCACTGGATGCAGATCTATCTACAAATGCAATTCATTCTGTCTAGATGGCTTTTTCATCCTGTCTTTATAAAAGTCTTTGAATAGTCTTCTGTGCAGAGCTGGGAGTTAAAACAGGCTAATCCAGTTGAGTATACTGGATTATACTGAGTATATATAAAGGAAACTTGCTGCAATTCAAAAAACTACAGGTGCTTGTCATGATGATTTAACCCTGCAGAATAGCAGGGCTGGTGCCTGTGTTACTGTTGCAACAAGGCCAGAACTTTGGCTTGCTGTTACATAGAAAGAATTATACTTTATGAGTTCATCCAGTTTCATTGTGTCTTCTGCTCTGCCACAGCTGTACATTGACAAATGTTGGTAGCTCTGCTCCTGTGTTGTTTGGCTGCTTCTTTAATGCATGTACCAACAGCACAGACTACTCCGTCTGTCTGAGTAGATAGTTTGGCTGCAGTGTTTCTCATATGTCACAGGAGGTGTAGCCCAAGACATGAGGACTAATGTCACATCTGATCTCTTTTCAGCGTGTTGTCTTTCTGAAGCAGCTTGGTACTGGCCTGTTGCTTGTTACAGGTAAATAAACCAACAAAATATTTACTTGTTAGTCTGAATTTGTCTCTGGAATTAGTAGTACTGAGCTGTGTTGGGATGATTTAACATGCCTTGTGTTTGTGTAACTATGGGGAGTTATATTTTGAGGTTTTTCAGGGAGGTGAATGGGAGTTAAATAAGCTTCAACGTCTGCATATCTGGAAGAGATCAGGAAGTGTTTTTTGTGGGCTTTTACTTATGAAGAGGCAGTGGGGAAAGGTGTTTTGTTGGTTGTTCTGATCTTCAGCTGTAAGCACTCACACAACTCAAAAATGCCATTGAAAAATGGTGACTATCGTCTGTCTTTTCTCGGCCTTTAGGACCTCTGGCTGTCAACCGTGTCCCTCTGCGTAGGGCCCACCAGAAATTCGTTATTGCTACATCTACAAAGGTCGATATCTCTGGAGTGAAAATTCCCAAGCATCTCACTGATGCGTACTTCAAGAAGAAGAAGCTGCGTAAGCCCAAGCACCAGGAAGGCGAGATCTTTGACACTGAAAAAGAGGTAAGGAACGTGACTGTTTATTCTCTATGAATGTCTGTGTTACTTAAAACCAGGCTGGAAAGGGGAAATCCCACAAAACAAATTGACAGTTCAATTCTAAGTGGTCAGTTCAATTGAATTGAATGGACAGTTCAATTCTAGTAGAGAAAGATAACATAATTAAAATAAGCACATACATTAGCACTGAGATAAGCTCCTTTTAAACTTGAGGATTGTTTTCTGCTTCTCCCTTAGCTGAACAGCACTGATTACTCTAGTTGAATGCTTTTCTTGACCAAGAAACCCCTTTACTGTTTTGATACTGCTAACAGCATGCTGCTGGCTCCAGTTACCTGCAACATAAGCCAAACAGTGGCTTCAGTTCTCTCTGCCACCTCCGGTCTCCTACTGCCTGTCCCATATTTAGAACAAGTTGAGAAAAGGTTTCCTGAAAATGCCAGAACTCAGGGTTTGCCCTTAAACTTCTCTAGAAGAGTCTGAAGATGCTCTGCAGGATTTTAACTTTATTCTTTGTACTTTCTAGAAATACGAGATAACGGAGCAACGTAAGACAGACCAGAAGGCAGTGGATACCCAGATCCTTGCACGAATCAAGAAGGTGCCTCAGCTCCGTGGGTACCTGCGCTCCACATTCTGTCTCTCAAATGGAGTCTATCCTCACAAATTGGTGTTCTAAATGTTCTGAAAGCACCACATTAAATTTGAGGGGAAAAAAAGCGAGGATTTCTGGTGTCTTCATTGCATTCCATAATTGGATGTGTTGTGTTAATCTTGCAATGCAAGTTATTTAAAGGATTGGAGTACTGCTGGCAGTAAGAAATTGAGAGACCGTCTGCAGATGTCTAGAATTGAGCGAGTACAGTCAGGGGCTTTATGGTGCTTTATTTTGTGGGGTTTTTTGGAGATGGAGGTGTTCATATAAAAATACTGTTGGTATTAACAAAGGGAACAAGTACTTGAATTTCAAATAGTTTTAACCATAAATGAGCTGTGGGGGGGGAAGTTTTTGGGAATGGAATAGAGATGCTGGATTTACTTAACTCTTCAGGACAAGTTTGAGAATAAACATGCAGCTCAGTGCCTCTCCTGGTGTATCTTAATTGCTGAAATCTTCTGAGTCTGTGAAAAAGCAGGTTGTAGCAGCACCCCCCTGCTAGGGAACTCATTAGCATTTTAAAGTTTGGATGCAGCTTTGTTCAAATGGCACTTCTGATGAGCTGCTTTGATCCATCAATCACTACATAAACCTTGTCAAAAACAGCAACTTCTTAAAGGCATTTCCAGAGCTATGCCTTGCTTTTCTTAAGTAGGAGCACTGGAATATTCTAAAGTGAGTTTTGTAGGGTTTAATTACCGTGTTTTACTTCCTGTTCTTTATCTGTAGGCTCTAACATCCTTAGTTGTGAAGCAAGAACCCTTGCTACTGCAGTACCTGCTTAGATCAGGGAGCAAAAGCATGATTGTTAATTCTATAGTCTCAGAAATGAGTTAAAAAGTCAGTGAAAGGCAAGTGTGTTTCTCTCCTGGGAAACTTGAGGAGTTTCAACAAACTTTCCCAGTCTTAGGAAATGGCAGAAAGCAGCTAGAGAAAGATCATCCTGTCCTCTTACTTTCTCTGTTGGGGTCAATTATCAGATACCTGGAAAAAGATGTTTGGATAGTAATAGCTCAGTTCTTACAAAAACCGAGGATGTATATATTAACAAATTTGGCATGCTTGAGGTCTTTCTTAGCCAGACTCTTGCAGGAAATGAGGCTTATATAACTGTGCCATCTGTTTTCCCATTAATTCCTAGAGGAGAGTAGCCAGTGGGGTCAAACTTGACAAGGAGTCAAGATTTCATCAAATCCATACAAGCTTCGTGAAAAGAGGCTAGAAAAGGGAGAAATACAGCCCTCACTGAGGTGTAAGCCTGCATTGCATCACGTAGTAGTCACAAATGCATTGAGGGAAGGGTCTAGATTTGTAGATAGTACCTGGCTTTGGATCTCACAGATCAGGAACTGTAGTTCTTTCTGTAGCTAATGCTGGCTGGTATTAGAATATGGAAGCATGTAGCACTGATTGCCCTTCCACCATCTTTCTCTTTAATTTAAAAGATTTCATTTCAGTGTGGTTCAGCAGAGGGAGCCAATGAGCAAGCTTTATCCAAATGCAGCAAGCACTCCTGTGCTGCTGGGTGTGCATCTCACATTGCTCTGTGCCAGGTTCTGCCCTGTGCAGCTCCTGGAAGATGGTCTTTATTTTTCACTGTCATCAGAGCAATTTTTGTGATGAGTTACATCTGTTTTCTGTGGCTCGATGGATGATGGGCATAGTCAGAGGCTTTTCAATTGATGTGAGATTTTACAGCAGTGATGGGGCTGGCCTGTTAGCGTAAATCAACTAAAAAGACATGCAGGTGTTGCATGCATCTCAGTGCTAGTGCTAAAGCAAGTTAGCTGATACTACCAAAGGAAGCAAAGCAATGTACTTAAAAATCTTGCTTGAAGAAAAATTGTACACAGGAGTACATAAATGGGAAAAGGGTAAAAACAATGCAGACCTTGATCAATATAGTCTGTAGCTCCATGTGACGTTGCAAAGTCTGCAAACCAAGATTCAATTGTCCAGTTGCAATCTAAGGGAACAGTTAAGAGATGCTCCTGCTTCAGTTGTTTCCCTTTTGGAATGGGGAAGCTATAGAAAGGAAATAGCTACATGGGTTGGCCTAAGGAAACAAATCATTTAGATACAACAGCCTTTTCTATAATTATGATTTACTTTGACACATTCCTCATATGTGTATCAATCAACATGAAATTACTATCAGGCCAATTAATCTTGTTTATTAAGTAGGGATGCTCCTGACTCTCAATGTGCTGTCAGGATGTGACTTGGTAAGGTAATTAACTGTCTTCATAGGTACAGACAAACTGTCTCAGGTTCTCCTGCCTCCTTTGTCCCAGTACTGTCACTGCAGTGTGGGAGCAGTGGCGCTACTTGTTAATACCAAATCCATGCTTTTACTGTGCCAAGCAGCTCTTCAGGCTTCAAATCAGAGAAAAGTGGACAACAAAACCCTCATCTTTCATAATGGGAAACAAAAAAGCCTGTGAGTAGCTGTGGTTTGTTTTGCTTTTAACCACTAAAATCTTTTCCCTGAGTCCTGTGAGATCAGTCGTTTTTCTGAACTGATTTGAGGTGGGAGATGGAAAAGAGGAATAATGATGACTATATAGATATCCAAGAGAGAAGCTGTGTTAGTATTAGAAGGATTTTTCAATCTAGATAATACCATCCACTACCTGAAAAGTACTTCCACCAAATAAAGAGCTTTTGTGTGCATTCTTGCTGTCCCACAGCTTTTCTCATTCTGAGCATGTAAACAGTTCTGCGTTCCTGGCTAGCTGAGTCATTGCTTTTCACTGAGCATCTGCCACAGAAGAAGCTAGAGACATCCAAAGCCTCATAGTCACCCAATCAAAAGTGCTGGAGATGTGCAGGTCCAAAAATAGTGACAGACTCAACCACAGCAGCACTTCATTAGCATCAAATGTGCTCTTAGCTTCAGCTGCCTAATAAAGTGATATGTAATTATAATAAAGCATCCTTATGAGAGGAAAGAGAGAGGGATATCGCATTTCTCAGGGAACTGATAATACGTTGTGATGCCTTATGATCTCCGAGCACCTGTTTTTACCTATTAGCTGCCTTTGTGAAATGGTTGTGTGGGTTAAGTCCAGTCCCCAGAGCCTTCCTGCTGCTGTGCTGGCTGGTGGTCTAAAAGGCAGATATTAGCTTTGCTTCTGGAACTTGGTGTAAACTTCAGCTTAATTGCAAGATAAAGTACTTCCAAGTGGCGGGTTTGTGAAGAATGTTCGGTATTTCAGGTTTGACATGCTTGTTTTCAACCTTAAGATAAAAAACTGCTGTTATAACACTGAGGAAATGTACACAAAGGTAAAATTATTTATCCAGTCCACTGGAGTGAGTGAGTGGGATGCAGGGAACCGCATCAAGTAACACTAGGAGAGACTTTAAAACCTCATGAAGAAAACAAACTAAACCAGAAGCAATTACATCTTCATCCATTTTGTCAGTCCTATGTGATTTAGAGGTCTTTCACTTACTTGACAGATGCATTTGGGCTGTAATTGTTCTTCAAATTAAGGCTTTCAGATAGCACCAAGGGCTGTATGTGGTATGCTGTTGTTAAAAAAGGCTCATTTTCATATGAGGAAATAAAATACGAAGATGAAATGTGCAAAAATAGTTCTAAAGAGAAAGCCTATGTCTTAAATGCAAGGAAGGATGACTGTTTTTCAGTACAAACTAATATGACAGCTCTAAAAAGAATGCATGTGTTTCACAACAGATGTTTAGTTAAAACCAGTATTCAGATTACTGGTGTAAATGTCCTACTAAGCTGACATGAAGATCTGCTTCATGGAATTACGTAGAAGTTGGTGGGCAACCGTGACCGTTGTCCTTAAAATAAGCATGAAAAATAAACAGCCCTCTGGAATCAGAGAGCTGAAACAACAGCAACTCAAATGACAGACACATGGCAAAACTTCCGTACATTGCACATTATCCACATTGTTTCCCTCTGGACTAATGCAGAAAGTGCAAAAAGGGCATTTAAAATGGGGAGCTTTGCATTTGTGTGAGAGAAAAGAAGCAAACCTACATACATTAGGGGTAGGGAGGGTGAAAAAACTGCATTTGAGAAAGCTTGTTTTGTGTGTGTGAAAATCTTGGTCTAAGTGCTGTGCACAAGAATCTGTGATTCATTTAAACCACTACTTTTGGAAAGAATATTTTTGCATACTTTGTAAGTAAACAGGACTTCACTGAGGCAATGCCCAGCATCATCACGTTATTGTCTTCTAACACAGGCAACTCACTAATCTCCAAATTGCTTGAATCCAAATATGGAAATAATACAAACAACATCAAGAATTGTGTAGTTGGGCTTACCTGAAGTGACACCTGATTTCACAAGCACCTGCAGTGTGTCTCAGCGTGAGCCTGGCTGTCTCCTGGGGACTTATAAGATCAATACAATTTCAATCATTCTTTCCATCCTGTCATCCTGAGCTGTAACTTCTCATGCTATTCCATTGGCCAGCACACTACGCCTGGCTAGACCAGATAATCAAGCCCAAGGAATTGCTTTTATGTGTGTGTCATGCACAATCCATAGTCATATGATAACAGTCCAGAAGAACAGAGCACTGAGCACAATACACATATTATATGGTCACTGTTTCAGATTCAGAAGGTTGGGCTGATGTCTTGTTTGTGAACCAATAATCTGATGAAGGCATTGATGCTGGTACAGCCCCCCAAATAGATGGTTGGCTTTGATGACTGACAGGTAGTGCTGCTCTCAATTCTTCCATTTACTGATTGCTCACAGAGTTACTTTACTTGAAGGGCAATTAACCTTTCTTCACCGTTTATCTGCAGGCTACTTGTGATGCTCTTTTTAAAGAAATACAGCTATGTTGTTAAAGTCAAGTATTCATAAAGGAATTCCAGATAAGACTGATTTTACTCTTCAAGACCAGGTTTTTAGTAGCGCTTGACATTCCACTGTAGCATTTACAAACTCAGCTCTACAATAATACAGAGAAACTGTCTTACTTGTAGCAGCATGAAAAGACTTCCAACATTCCAGGCCTCTTCTGGGGACGAGTCCATTGCAAGTCTGTGGAATGATGAATTATTTGGCCTTCACTGGCTTATGCCATCTGGCTGTAAGGAACAGAGGGAAAAACAGGTGAGTCATAGCGAGCAGCGCAAGGCTGCGCCTCTTAGAAATCAGCAATGTCCCTTCACTAAAAAAAAAGACCACACAGAGTAGACATCTATACCTTTTTTTGATCATCTCCCTCATTTATATCCCATCAAGTTGCTCACTGCTGTGACTTTGTTGTGCAACAGTTCTTACTCTTCTTTTAGAAGTAGATTATTGGCTGGAAAATATACGAAGGAGATACTGAAAATAACAGAAGGGAAGGAGAGGCAGACACTGAGGGAAGAGCACCTTTGGAGTTCTGGGCACTTATAGCTGCAAAACACCACCACATAGAGAGCAAAATTGCTCTCTCCAGAGAAGTCATTCCAATTTGCACTGTGTGGATTCAGTTCTCAATTAGTGGCTTTCAGTTTTGGTTTGTTTTGAATGCCTGTCACCATTGAAGAGAAAATTAGCACAGTGTATAGCATTTTGTCAGGCCAGGGATTCACCGACCTGGGTTCCTTTTCTTAGGAAAAAGGGTAGGTAGAGCTGCAGTGCCTGTAAAAACCTGCTAATTAAGGCTTCACAGGATTTTGGAACTGATCCGTGAATTTCAAATAGAAGAGAAAGGTACAAAAATCAGCTCATTTAAACGCCTCATTTAAAATCCTGTTTTGTCTCTTTCTTTTGTGCCCCGTTGTTGTAGCCTCTCTAGTCACTATTTTCTAATATCCTTGCAAGTTGTACCTTACTTACAGGTGTGCTCATGGAAGGTCACTTACTTTTAGAGGAATGAAATGTAATGTGTTGTGGATGTTATTCCCAATGTTGCCATCTAGGCATGGGCAGATGAATAGATTTTGCAACAGGAGTGGCTTATTGAGTGCATTGCTAAACCCTCTGCTAGCAGAGATCCCGCATCAGGAGGTGATCCAGTCCCATGCTGAACATACCAATGAGAAAGGCTTCCTGGCGTCTCCTCAGCTGGAGTGTAGGCTCGCAACATTTTGTTCTATCCAGCAGTTCACTTATTCTCTCTTTGCTTCAGTCTGCCACATATTTACTGCCATGTTTCCTCTCTGCCTTATCATACCCAGGTTAAACACACCAAATCCTTTCAAGCCTTCCTCACAGGCTATATTTTTAAGTTGCCCAATTGCTCTCACCGAGGCTTCTCCAGCCCATTCACAGACCTCTTGAAAAGCAGAGGTTGATTCCAAATTCAGCCATCCAGATGATTCTCTGTATTCAGTTCTTAAGCGGTTCTGTTCTGCACCTGTAACACATTTCAGCAAGATTTTGGTTTTGAATGAAGCTTACAGCTACTACAGAAGTACAGATATAAGTAGAAGTATTACATATAAATTCTCACTAGTAATAGTAATCCCAGCTTTCCACCCACTTACCATTCATACATTTCCATTTTGCTCTGTTTATTATATCTCTGTTAAATTCTCGGCATCAAAATATTCCTGACCTTATTGTATGATGATTTAGATTGAGATAGATGAATGTAATTAAGCTAAACTAATATTTATGTTTTCCTAAATAGATTGACTTTCTGCTATACCAAAGAGGAAAGAAAACTAACTATTTATTTTACTCCCAAGGTGTTTCCTGTAGGAAGAAGAGATGGTTATGAACAAGAAATTCCTTTTACTGTCTAAAGAGAGCTGTAAGAAAAAATGGGACAGGCTCTTTAGCAGGATCTGTTGGGATAGGACAAGGGGAAATGGTTTCAAGCTAGGGGAGGTTTAGAATGGATATAAGGAAGAAGTCTTTTACAATAAGGGCAGTGAGGCACCAGCACAAGTAACCAACAGGGGCAGACTTCCCAGGGCAGCATGTGGGTGTCTGGCTACAAGGAGTGTGAGCTCCCCTTTAGCACCTGCAAGTACAACCTATGATGCTTCCACATGTCATGATGCAGCTGCTGTCACCCTGTGCTGCAGGTTTCCATCAGCCTTTGGAGATGTGAACATCCTTCTCCTCCCCCAGGAAGTCTGACGGCAGGTTTGACAACATGCTTCAATCAGCGCTGAGTGAACATTTCAGGGAATCTAATGAATCAGACACAAACCTTGGCAGATGGCTGCACCCGTCTCCTGCAGGACTCAACGACAGGGAGGTGACATCCTGTTTGTGAGCAGGGACACGGTGCTGAGACAGCAGCATGATCCAGAGCAGAGGTTAACACATTCATTTTCTACACAATGCACTGAGGATGACTTCACATTTTAAGTTCCCTGAAAATACAAGGTGAAGTAAAACAGTTTGTGTTCATGCTGCTTGACATAGAAAAGGAAAAGATACTGAATTTAAATACATTAAAGCTCTCTCTTTAACTGTCCTATTCCTATTTGTTGACTACCAAAGATTTAAATTTACACTTTCAGTCTGTGACTGCAAATGGAACTTACCCTAATTTTGCAAAAATTAAAGTCTTTGAACACACAAAAAAATGGTCATTTTAGATATCCGCCATGGGACAAAAAACACCTTTGAGTAATAAGGAAATGTTCCTTGTAGTAAAAGCTGTTGCTGCATCAGTGAATTGAATTCTTTCTCGTTGTCAATGGAGATCTGAAGAATTAATATTTCAACCAATTCACATGAAGAATGAAATTACTGAAATTCAAACGTAGAAACCCTATTGCTTGAGAACTGAAACACTTTTTATTCCGAGAGTTTAATATAAAACTTGATGTAGAATAAGCAGTAAATACTAAGCTGGATAAACTTCCAGTGAAAGATGTGTTTTGGCTTTGTGTGTAACTATTCGCCCTTCCCCTCTGCAGACCACTTTCAGCATTATAATAGCACTGCCAAGCAGTCCTCCTCCCTTCTATAAAAGGAAGAAAACACCGCAGCTCCTGAAGCCCACATTGGTCCAAAATATGGCATTTTTGTAAGTGATTCTTGAAAACTGATATAAAAACCCTCGGATCTCAGTCAAACTCTTCATGATTTGGACAGATTAACATTAAACGCCCTGAAAAAATGCTTCAGAAAGTGGCCCTTGTCATAATTTGTATGAATGACATAAATCCACCTTGTCACATTAGTGTTTTTACAGCATTAAACAGAATATTGTAGCAGACTTTTTTTCCCCACTTACTTTTTTTCCTCATTTTATTGCACCAGTTTTGAAGGAGGTTGAATTTTAAAGCAGTACTGAATAGCTGTATTTAAAACCTACCTATTTTGGGGTATTAATAATGAGTCTTCCGAGACATTACAGATGCAGAAATTCAGGACAACCACGAAGGGATCTGCTCATCTCACAGCCATTCTTCCTCAGCGATGGGCAGCATTTAAATACTTCCCACCATAAGGCACTACTGATGTTAAAATCGGAAATAAACTGTTCTCCGTGCCTTCAGCTGTTGGAACAAAACAAAAGGCTTCAATTGCAGTAGCAGAAATTCAATTAAGCATCAGGAAACTCCCTAAAAGTAATTACAGTTGAACAGTGGAAGAGGCTGTAGTTGGACTCTTGACTTTGGATGGGACAAGCATCACAAATCATGTAGTCACAGCTTGGGTAACAGCACTGGATTACATGATTTCTAAGGAAACCTTCTAGCATAATGATTATGATTCTATAATTTATGCTTATTTCATTTCACTGTCTAGTTTTTCTTATCTATATAATGCTGTGGGTTTTTTTCCACTTCACTTCTTTGATAGGACAAGGGGGGATGGCTTTAAACTAAAAGAGAGGAGATTGAGGTTGGATGTGAGGAAGCAATTCTTCACTCAGAGGGCAGTGAGGCCCTGGCAGTGCTGCCCATCACCACTGGAGGTGCCCCAGAATTAAAATGGAGGCCAATACAACGTTCCTTTAAATTCCACTGCATAGTAAGAAATAGCCATTTTGAGGCAAGAATAGTGAACTTCTGTGTTCTATGTTTCAGCTCATGAGACTGAACAGATCACAAGCATCTCCTGCTTGCAGAGAAGGACACATCCAGAATCCAGAAGCAAGGCCACAGCTCCTCAAACCAAACCCAGCTGCTTGAAAAATAATTATAGCAAATGACTGATTTTCTGTACAAACCTATTTACAAGTCAGGGATTTCATTTCTTCACCTGAAGGGTTTATGTCACAAAGTTATTCTTGTCTTTTTCTAAGTCATACCATCTCCTGTAATGCACTACAAGTCTTCTTTGTAGTTATTGCAGTACGCCTCTGAATGCCACATCGAAGTTACAGTGGCTGACATTCTCTGGTGACATGCAGAACAAAAATAATATTTCTTTTCACTGGGTTATACAAGATTTTCTGCACCAGGTGCCAGGCAAACAGGACGAGATTCACACAATTCATTACGCAACCATGGCCTTAATACTGAACGTTTCACACATAAAGCAATGTCAGCATTCCTTGCTATGTAAGCTCATACATCATACAGTGGTGGGCATGTAAATCTTACATTTACCAGTGATTATTTCAATAAACCACGTTGAGGCAGGGCAGGACCCGATTCTCAGTTTTATCATGGAGCATAACACCTCAAACAAATAAAGACCTATGAAACAGTGAACAAAAGTTCACTTTGGAATGTCTTCCCATTAATAAATAAAGAATATGAAAAGGGATTTCTGGAACACAGGCATCATTCTCCAGCTCATGGCAAAGCAGCCTGCTTGTCTCTCAGGAGCAGCTCAGGTTACTGACCTGACACACAAACACATGGAGCAGGATCCTCAGCGCCAGGCTGTGCCCTGAGAGGTTTGCCAATGACAGAGCACAGCCTCTGGGTGGTGTATAATTTAACCACACACCTCCCTCTGCACTTACATGAGTGCATCCAGAGTTACCCATACCTCTCTTGTAGCTCTGAGTCAGCTCTTTATTCAAAAGCAAGACCTTGGTTTGTATTTCAAAGCAATTAGTGGGTTGAATCGACAGCTATATCCAACCCTGCTTCTCCATCTGGGCCTATTCCTCCGTGGTAAAGCAGTCCATAAAGCCCTGGATGGAACATGGGAGGTCTGGAGACAAAGAATATTCAGCTGGGGGTTACACAGAACAACAGCTGCATCCAAAACTTTCTACCTCTAGAAAACGTGGCAAATCCTTTCTGTTGACAAGACTCTCTGGCACAACTTGTTTTACTCCCAGCTCTGCTGTCTGTATTGATTTTGCAGTAGATGCACCAAGCGGTACCATAATAGTATTAGAAAATTTAGAGAGAGAACTCTTTCTAGCATACAGGTTATGGGTATATACGCTTTTTCTTTCTCTGTCCTTGTTGCATCCAGATGAATATAAAACAGTATAAAACTCCTACTCTGGTAACAAAACAATAACACCAGGCACTATCTCATGGTGAAATATTGTGACTAATCTGAGCTCAGCAGCTTTCCCATTCCTCTGAGGAGACCTTGTGAGCACAGCTTATCTCAGCAGCCAGCACTCAGCTGCCACATCCCACCTGCCATCAGATCTTCAGCATTCTGAGTGTTCGGAGGGCTCCTGAGGGAGGACGGGATGGATTTCATGTCTGTGGGTACATCCATCTGCAGCCGTCCTCCTCTGTATCATGGCTTGACTGCAAAGAACAGATGCCCACCAGACTCTGTCTTACTAAAGCCTTTGATACCAAACCACCTTGTTCAACAAGGAGACCCCCCAGTGTGAAGTGATGTAGGTTGCTCCAAAAGTAATGCCTCTTAATTATCTCCATGGAAACTACAACAGATACAAAGAGCAGAATAACGCTGTTTGGTAGAGCACATTCTCAGCTACAAAATGTGGTTTTTCAACATAGCCACCACCGTTTTTGGCAATGACGAATAACCTGCACCAGCAGAGGTGACCCATACGAGCACTGCTTACCTCTTACTGTGCTCACAGCTACTGTTGGGTCTCCATGAACATCAGTGAATGTCAGCAGGCACCATTTTCTCCACACAGAGGAATTCAGCTCCACACCTTTGCTTCACACTCACTTTCACGCCAGGCACCATTTTGTCTTGGGCTGGGGGTCCGAGCCTCGAGGATATGAAACCAGCCTGATGGAAATAGGGCAGGTCACACAATAATACCCACATGAGGGAAGAAAGGTCCATTTTCCCTTGTATTTCCTATTCTCCACATGCACCGCAGCGTTTCCTTGGCAGCACTGCCACGTTCACCTCACAGATAAGGGAGCTGGAGGCTGCTCGGAGGAAACTCTGAGGGGGGAAACTCTGGGGGAGCAGAGGAGAGCGGTGATATCGTAATGAGCTGAGGGTCCGCACATGGCGGTCATCCTGTGAGGGGCTGAGGAGACTGACACACAGTCAGACCCGCTGCTGATAAGGGCGGGGCGCTGAGGGGCGCTGCCCTGAGGGCGGAGCGCGGTGCCGGGCTGGAGCTGAGCTGAGCTGATCCGCCGGGTCGGTGCTGGGGCCGGGCTGTGAGGGGAGCCGCCCCCGGGGGCGGAGTGCGGGGCAGCACCGAGGGGCGGCACCGAGGGGCGCCGAGGGCGGATCGGTCGGGGCTGTGTCAGGGGGGTTGGGTGTATTGTTCCCCGCGCGGTGCACGCCGGGCCCGCCTCAGCCCCCAACATGGCGTCGCGCTGTCACCTGTGTCTGTGAGGAGGGAGCGGGTCGCGGTGGCGGCGGGTTGGCACGGCGGCTCCCGGCTCTTCCCGGCCCGCTGCTGCCGCGGTGGCAACGCGCCGCGCCTCGCTGCTCCCCACCGCGCTCCGGCTGCCCGCCGGGGATCCCCCCGCCCCCGCCCTGCCCCCGCCATGGGGGGGTAGCGGCGGCCGCCTCCCCTCAGCCCTGCGGAGCCCCAACGCCGCCCGCGCCATGGGCTCCCCGGCGGCAGCTTCGGCGGCGGCCACGGCGGCCAGCGACTCGGCGCAGTGGTTGTCGGTGAAGGAGGAGACCATCTTCCTGCACGACGGGCTGATCCGGGTCACCGACCTGGCCGAGCTGCCCAGCGAGATCGTCGGGGTGGCGGAACCCGGGGACACGGAGCTGGAGGTGAGGACGGGGCGCTGGGTGCGGGGCTGGCAGCCGGCTGGTAACACCGAGGCCTGTCGGGTTTATTGCGGGTAATGGTGAAAGCGGAGCTGGGCGATGAAGATGGAGGGTGAAGCCGTTCAAACATTCTCCTGGATGGGGAAATCATTTGAACGGTGCTCGCTTATTTGTGCATCGGCCTTTGGCTCAGTTGTTTTTTATTTATGGCTTTGTGTCTTTCTGCTGTTGCAATTAACCTGTTCTGCAATAGTCTGCTATTAACCGGGGGTTGTTCGAGATGCAGGAGGGCAGTTGGGTTTTTCCTTCCAGCTTTCCACCTTGACCGTAGCAATTTATACGGCAGTTTTATCTCCCGAGGAGACAGCGGAGGGCTGAATGTCACGGATTGGAGGCTGCATCTCTTCTGCAGGCTGCATTTGCTCCCTCTGTGCCTCCCTTCTCTCCTTTCACCCCGCCCTCCTTTCCAGCACTGTGGCTCGCAATGACACAGGGTCTTTGTCAGAGCAGCCAGGAGGGGATGGTTGGGCAGCAGCTCAGTCTCTGTGCTGTGCTGGGTTGCATTGAGGCCTCCAAGCCCTTTGACTGCTCCCCAGGAAGCCCACAGCCAGGCTGGAGGGTTCGGACCCGGCAGCGTCATTGTTCGAGCCGTGACGTGGAGTCTTTACAGCCTTTATGAAAACTTCCTACTGCCTTATCTAGGGGGAGAGATTTCCTGCTGAGAGAGCGTTTTCTGCTCTGTGTGATGTGGAGCTGGGGATGGGGATGGGAGCAGGAGCCGACTGTGAAATGGATGTTGGCAGATATCACATGAACGGTGCAAGGTTGGATTTGAAGGTGGATGACAGCTCTGAGCATAAGTGGGAAATGGTTTTTCCTTGTGATCGGAGTCCAGCCTGGCATTCAGTGCAGCTTGAATTCAAGAGTGCATTTATGTTCCGTCATATATTTCTAGAAACAGCATCAAGTCTAATAAACGTGTGAGGGCAAACACGCGCTCACAGCATCCTTAGTGCCATGAGGATACACACGTTAAAAACAATCAGTTCTGTGAGATCTAACAGGCTGGTGGTGTGTTCTCCCATGGAACTGGACAAACGTTTGGGACTCGGCAGCTTCTTGTTCAGGTGAGGAAAGCACTGTCCTGGCCTTCAGACACTTCTATGAGTCTCTCAGCAATCCAGTGCCAACCATTCACACCATCCTTTCAGTTCCTGATTATATTACCTATATTTGCAGCATGAGATTAAATAAATAAGCATCCCTTCTTGCTACAATCTTCATTTTAATATATAGCCGTAACCATTTAATTTCCTTTCACTGAAAGGATAGATGAACACGAGAGACTGACTTTTCAGTTCTTGTTTGTTCTGGTTATAGTTGTTTGGCTGGGTGGGGTGTTTAAAAAACAGATTAGAGATTTCAAGTAATGTAAATTAATTTGCTCACAACTTTTGCGTGCATGAGGCTTTAAATAGAGGGCTACCTTAGTAAATTGGAATGGCTTTGAGGAGCCATTTTGTGGAATAGGTGCATGCATCTTGTTGGAGAAACGTGGTCGTGTGGTCATCCAATACACTGAGTGGCACATCTGCACTGTTTCTACTCCTGGTTGCTTTGTAACAAATATATTTGAATGTGGATTGACTGGAAGACCCTGGGGATGTGTGATGGGACCAGGGTGGGAGATGCTGCAGCTGCTGCTTTGATTATTGAACTTCTTCAATGTGCTCCTTGTGCCTTGTCAGTGACGGTGAGAGCCCTGATTGACTCTTCCTTATGAACTGGGTAATTAGAAATATTTAACATGTAAATCAACGTTTTTTTCTTGTTTTTTTTTCTTAAATTTTGAAAGGAACATTATGGTCTGTTTTAATTAAAAATCCCTTTAAGAGGATATTGGTGGATAGTGTCAGTGTATTTGCACGTGTTTCTTTGTCCTTCTGTTCTAAGGTCTTGTTACAGTGCTGGCACTCTACCAGCAAAGCTTTATGAACATTTAGACCTGTTGTTCTGACTTCCACTTTTGTTTCTAATATCTGTGTACCATTGCATGTATTTTTATGTATGTACATACATATTTATCTCCCATAACAGTATTTTCCAAGAGTGTTAACCTTTTCCTTGACATGAAGGTAACTTGTTTTAGAGATACCGTTCAGTTTTAAGTCTCGTTTATTTCTTCTTTTTAATTTTCACGTAGCATAAATGGTATAGATTGTATTTTTAGACTTTCAATGTATTTGCAGAGATATAGTACCAAAACCAAAAGGGATATGTTTTAAATATTTATATATATCAATAGATTATAATGATGTTCATATAAAAGCTGCTTGTTCTGTGGGTTTCCCAATCAGATCTAGTCAAGAAGAGAGCTAGATTAGTTAGCAGTTATGCAAGCCTTTGTGCCCTTCTTTGTGCCCTTTGTACTGAGGAATTGCTTTCAAAGTGCGTGAGATCTGCTTCTTGGAGACAGCCTGACTTGACTAACAGCTGCCAGGACACTTTGCCCCATCTCTGCCTGCTCAGGAGGGAACGGCTTAATGGAAGGTGAGCTGTTCCTTCATGTGCTGTAATGGAAGCTACAGCCCTTCAGGAATCTTCCCAATCGATGACTTTCATAGAGCCAGTAACCCCCGCATGGCCTTCTGAAGGCAGTGGGTCCCTTCAACCACGTAGCTCAGTCTGCTGTTGTGCCAAGAGTCAGTGTGCTACGTCTTAAGAGAAAGCCAGCCCTTGGCATTGTAATAAGGATGCCACTGAACATACAGACTGTAACAAAATGGTAAACAGTGTTCACTTGTTTTTAGGCAGTTTCATTGAGCTGATGAGCATTACCGTTGTCATCCTGCCATTTCAAGTGTTCCTGATCTTCAGATTTCTGTCTGCTGTTTCCATTAGTTTTCAATACACGGCATCGATGATTTTCCAGCTTATCTGGTGATAGCTTCAGTTATTTTTTTTCTACAAAGAAGTAGGTGGGAAGAAAGGCAAACCTTTAGTCACAGTATAAAGTAGAATACCTTATTGTGCCGCTCCACTTCTATGGCTTGTATTCTCCATTTTACTTACCAGCCTAATGTAAATAGTAGTCATTTGGGTATCTGGTTTCTCGTCCTTTGTCCTACATGAGGTAGGAGCAGCTCTTTCAGTGTCTGTAGCTGTCTGGGTAGTGTATTTCTGCCCTCATCTCATAGTTTGGTTCCTGTCAACTCCATTATTGTAGGGCAGAATGTGAGATGCCGCTGGGCGGTTGTCACAGTGCTGCTTGTACATACTGTTAATTACATGTAGGTGTGAAAATAAAGATTGTGTTCCTTCTGCTGTCTGGGTTGGCTGTGTAGGGACAAGTCCAGCAGTATTCGAACAGGGTGTGACAGCAATGACTTGGGTGTATCTGCTGAACTTGGAACTTTAACCCATTTTGTTCGTGGGCTTTCTGGTTGTGACCCTACTTACATCTACAAGCTAAAAACCTCCGGAGTCAGCACAAACAATTGCCTTTGTGCAAAGGGGGTGACCCTTCTTGGGGTTATGGTCTCTTGTTGAGGATGCAGACATGTCTGCTGGGCAGGCTGTGTTCCCAGCCCTGCCTCTGGCAGTCACCCCTTCAAAAGCTTCTACGCTCCTCTGAGAGCATCCATAGCTTTCAGTGTGTTGGAGTTAGCTCTGCAAAGGCAGATAGCCCTGCAGATGTGAGCCTGGGCTGTTGCCTTTGTGGACGAGTGAATCATTCTCTTATAGGTATCACTGTATGTCTCTCGCTTCCTGCATCAGAGGACTCTGAAATGTTGCTCACTTTCCTTCCAAGCTCACTTTCATCAGATTATAGTTGTATAAACCACCAATTTTGTGTGATTTAATCTCTGGCAGAGTTGCTGGTTTTGTTATCAGTTATTATGGCCTGTGTGAATTTATTCAGACTTCCTCTACAATATACTCCACTCTGCCTTTGTGTTTGAGTCGCTTTAATTTTCCTGGTAGAGAACTATTAGAAAATATCCTCTGAAGGAAAATTCTGCACACATATTTTCCCAAATTTAGTGCTTCTCACCAATTATAGCTGTGTACCTCAGTGCTTTGTGCTCCCAGATGGTTAAATGAGAAAGGTTTTTCTTTATCTGACTTTTTAATCTGATTAAATAAGAGACACATAAGTATTTTAATGAACAAATAAGGAAACATTATTGCTTTACTTTACAGGTTTTGTTTATGGTTGACCTGTGCTCTGGTTCATCTCAGATACCCGAGGAGCAGAAAGATGGTTTGGTGTGTGTGGTAAGAGCTGGGTTTCCTTAGTGCTGGTTTCAGAGCACAGTTAGGCTTCCAGTACTTCCACAGGAGGGAAGTTTGTGCTTTTAGCTGGGTGAGAAAGCTGTGCTGCTATATGCAAGATGAGGGATCAATAGAATCCTTGAACAAGGTGATGCAGTGAAGGTTTCATGCAGCAAAAGATAAAAGTAATAGGGACAGGCTTGAAACTTCTGTTTTTGAAATAGAAGGCACATCTTTGTGGTGTAGTTTCCAACTGCATGATGTAAGTATGGCACCTGAGAAACTACATTTCAGTATCTAAAACATTTGTACATACAGAAATATCTTCTGAACATTCAGGCATATCAAACAAAGCCTGTAGAGGGCATAGAAAAATGTTCTTTAAGAAATGAAGGCAGTGTTTGCATGGAGACGGCTTCCTACTGTGTGTCTTGCAGGAGCTGCTGTCAGCAGAAGTGCTGTTAGCAGCACAGTTACAGATTGCAGGCCTGGAGTTTGTATCCAGTGGTGTCTATGGGAGCAGTTTGATTTGTGATACATATTTCAATTTCTTTGAGAATCTTAATTGCTAGTTCTGGTATTTCTCTTATAATCTGTCAGTCTTGGAATTCTCTTTTCCTGGTATGATTTTATTTGTATTTCTGGAGTCAAAAGAACCAAGTAAACATGCAGTTCTTTCTATGTTATTACATGAGGAATGACCTTATAGCTGTAACATGGTGGTGAAAGTAATGCAGTTAACTTTTATTCATACCACTTGTAAATATATCTTAGGATTTCCACGTTGTTTCTGCCATTCTGTGCTGGTTGTTCCTCCCATGAGATGGGGGTAATGCTTATTTAGTGCTGGTAGAGAAGTGCTGGTACAACTCCTTGTTCACATCTGTCATTGGCCATGTGTTTTCTTCTTTTCCATTCTGCTCCTTTCTGTTTTGCCCATTGGGAATCCCTGAGATCTGATCTAAGCCAAAAAGCCTGGCTTCAAAACTACCCAGAAAGTAGTAGGGGCTGGGGGCTGTGAGATCACAAGCACTTCTGCCAGCCCCAGGAACAACGTAATAGGACCAGGAGCTCAGCTGGAGGAAAAGGCACTTTTTAGCAACAGCTCACTTCTAAATTTACTTAATGGGATCGTAAAACCTCAGGCTAAAGTTCTTCGTGTAGATTAATGTCTCTTAATTGTAGGATGTCTCATGTTTGCTGTTGGTGGAGAAGCACTTCACCCTGGCAGTAGTGAATTGCAGTGACAAAAGTAGTGTGTAATGGGCAGAAGTTTGGTGGAAGTTCTGTCCTGGATGGAACAGGGCAGAAATTGGATGTAGTGGACATGGAGCTCTCCTGCCCATTGCTGGTCTTCTGAAGTGGGTCCTTCTGTGCCTCTTGGTGTCGAAGACGGTATCAATGAACTGACTGTTGAACTTTTGGATTGACCATTTTCTTAGAAAAATATTTATTAAAATTGATATAAAATATTAAATAATATTTGGCAAGAACAAGATTAGTGCATAAGTAAAGTAGCGACTATTAAGTTTTTAGTAACAGAGTGTTGATAGGTGACTTCAGGCCATTAACCTTCAGCCTCTGAAAATCAGGCGAACTTTTCAAGGCAGCTTTGCTGACTGAAAGCAGTCTTAAAGTTGTTAAATGGGTAATGATCACCTTCACAGCGCAGGAACTGTATATTCCAAGTGACTGAAGAGCAGAATTCTTACGTGCAAAAGGTACCAGCGTGATGGTTACCCTACTTACAGAATCACATTGGGACAGGGAGCTTAAAAATTGATGCTGTTTTATTTCTTCTCCTAATTCTAGCATCTTGATTATCGAGTGCTTGCAAAGTAGCTGATGCTTTGCTTGCTGTTGTTCCTCAGGAGCTGTTCTTTAAAAGTCTCCGTTTCTATTATAGGGTTGATTCTTTTGTTTAATGCTATCGATTGTTGCTAAACAAAACGTGAATTGTCTTATCTAAAAGCAGCAATTGAACAGTGAGCTACTTGAGCTCTACTGGTGTTCTTAAGACTTTTTTCCCTCAATTCTGTGTATGTCTCTTTACAGTGACAGTGGTGTTATTAACTTACACTCAGCATCTTCACTTCCTTGTGTCCTTATTTTCTCAGTGTATTAACAGCCGTTGTTGTGTAATGTGGCTGTTTAAGTTTTCTTTCACCATTTCTGATCATAAACTGTATATTTGGATTTTATTTTGTGATCTTCCCTTACACATACATACAGATGTGTCTGCAGGAGAATGACTCTGTGCTTATTTTAACAAAGAGAGTGCTCAGTTCATCTCCTAGATAGGAAGAAAAGAACCTAATTTGGGGCAGAAGGATTAAGTTTTGCTGGAGGGGTTAAAAAGGGAGGTTTGGCTGAGGACACCAGATTTTATAGCCAGAAGAAACCCTCCAGTGGGTACAGCCTGGGGCTAAGGGTATTTAGAATGGCAGCCAGTGAGGTCTGCAGTCAGTCAGCTGGGAAAAGGATGGGAGCAACCTGTCTGTTCTTAGTCTGCCTGTGCATTATTTTAGAACAGATTTTCTGTTTCTTTTCTAAGCAGTGCTGGTTTTGTTGTCTGCTTTGGAATTCGTGAACGTTTATTTGTTTTCTTCTTGCAATTTGCTTTCATCTGCTTTGACTTCAAATAGGGTTCAGGATAGCAAGCTTTGCCTGGGGATGGGAGAAAAGTAATCAGTGCACCGAGGAAACCTCAGCCAACACAGTGGGTTAAAATGGCTTAAAATGTTGTGCCTAAGCTAAGAAATGCATCGTGGTGTGGATTATGGGGTTCCTCTGTGACTGTGGAAAGGGGGGAAGACAAAGGCAAGCTCTGCTAATTCATAGCCATGGTGCTTATTGCAATCTAAAGGGACAATCTAAAGGGAAAGCCAACTAGGCAGAGCAGCTTATCGTTTGTGGTGTCTGCTTCTAGTACAGCTGAGGACACAGACCTCGTCAGCATTTCTTCTGGCTGAAAATGTTGGTTCCTTTTTCCTCCACTGCTGTAATTTATTATTGCTTAGTTGGGGATCCATCACCTACGTAGTACAGTTCAGGAAAGTCAGAAGTAAACTGCTTTCAAGTGTGATTGCATCTATAATAGAAAGTAATTAAGCGCAATTTTGAGACAATAGAACGCACAAATTAATGGGAGGTGGTTATTTTAAATGTATGTGATTTAGGAATTAATATTTTTAATCTCTTTGAAGAAATTAATAAGAAGAGATTCTTGAGTCTTAAGAAGCTTAATCCTAACATCAACTGAAGTGTAATTATTATGTGAATAGCACTTTAAAATGAACTTTTCATGTCTCTAGTGGGGAGTGTTTGGGCTGTACTGAAAAGCTGCTCCTTTGACTGTAGTGAGGGTGCTGGTAGAAATAAATGACAGATGTGATTTGTCCCAAAGTCAAATTGAGCTGTTCAAATTCTACACTTAGTCATAAATAACCATTTCATATTCTATACAGCTTCCGTCTACAATAAAATAGTAATAATGTTAAACAAAAAACATGTGTGGAATTGTTCATTGCATTGCTTAACATTGAAAAAGAAAAAGGGGAGTAGGATGGGGGTAGGATGGATTTTTAGCGTGGAAATGGGCTGAGAAGTGTTTGTGATGGTGATGCAGTGTGGTGTGCAGGCAGAAGCCCTTTGGACGTTGGATCCAACATATCAGGAAGTGTGGAGCTCATTGCTTCCTTGAGGTCGCCAGAGCTTAAGTGGATTTGCTGATCTCAGCTGCTGTAAATGGAGAAGTTGTCTGTAAATTACCTTGAATTGTGAGCTCGTTCAAGTACCAAGCTCGGTACTAACCCAGAAATATGCTCCTTTCTGTCAAGGTTTCCTTGTTTTCTGTTGCAGCTTTGTCTCCTGTTTTGCTCAGAAGTGCCAAGAAGGCCACTTTCTTCTGTCTGAAATGAGGAGAGGAGGCTGTCAGGTTTTAAGCTATGGCAGCAAGTGGGAACATTTTGAAAGAGAGAAAGATATCTCATTGCAAGATGATAAAACTGGGGAGGGGGAAGAACAGGGTGGGGAGAGCACGTAACAAAGCGGTCAGTTTGTTTTGGTAGAACTGATGGTGTTTTGATTTGGAAAGTCCTGGAACTGAAACACACAGATTCTTATTATGGAATATTGTAACAATATTGACTGGCTGTTTTCATAGAGGGGCTTTAAATGCCGTCACTCGGTCCTTGAATTTGTTAGCAGAATTGCCTCAATTGAAAAAGAGAAAATCACAATAAAGCTATTGCAGTGGAGCTCTAAGATATTTCGTACGTGTTTTGTTTAAAAGCTTTACTGTTTTCACATCACAACTGAGAATTAACACCTTCAGTCCTGGGCTTCAGTGGCAGAGCTGACTCAGCAGTAACAGACTGCATGTCAATTCCTGCTCCTTGCCCTCCAGTTTAGCTTTATTCATACACCCCAAAAACCCCACGTTCCCTCACAGTGTGGTACCCAGACCAGCTGTCCTCTGCAGGCATGCGTTGTTTGTCTTTAAGGAAAATAAAACCTATATAAATACCACTTTTCTTCTTTTCAGATACTTACGTTTGAGACCAAGAACCCGACAGAGCTAGCTGAGCGCTTACGGTCTGTGTGTGGAAACCAGAGCAATGCTTATGCTCGACTGCTGGAGTACCGCCTGAATGCTCTGCGAGGACTCTGGAATGCCCAGCGGCAGCTGGCGTTGGAGGAGCAGCATGACAGGGAGAGCTCGGGGGATGAAGAAGCACTGGCTTTACTCAAACGTCAAGGCTTGTTACAGCAGCCTGAGCAGGCGCCCTTTACTTCACGAATGGGGCTTCTGCTGGTTTTTCCCCTCATTCAGTCTCAAAGCAGAACAGACCCTTCTCTCTGTAACATAACCGCTGAGGTGCTATTGAATTGCCTTCGAGACTGCCAGCCTTTGAGCTTGACTAAGGAGCCAGCTGACTGTCTCAATGGGATAGAGTCTCTGCTGTGCTCATGGTTGGAAGAAACTTCTGCTTCAGGTCATCAGATTCCGTATAAGCAAAAGGAAAATGCTGCTGCTGCCCTAGTTGCCTTGGCTTGTGCAAGGTAAGGAAACTGGATTGAGATGGTATTGATAGAGTTTATACTTTAACATAAGAATCAAAAATGATGTGCCCACACAGTTGATGTTTCTTTGCAGCTTACTTTTGTCTTTTCCTAACACCTAAGTACTGGTATGGGACGGGTGAAACTGGCAAACTAAGTATTTATTTTTTTCATGTGTTCAACATACGTAGAACAGAAGGATCTAGGTTAGAAATGTGCACATGTATATATTTTCCCCCCAGATGTCAGTTTTCAGGAATTATGGCATGTTTCTTTGTTGGTTGAGTTGTGAAAGCTACATTTCAAATAGTGCTTTTGAAATGGAAGTTGATTTTGTATTTCCTTTGCAAATCTCTCTTGCGTTGCTTGTGGAGATGCAACATCTGACGTGCTCTGTTTACCTGAGAAAGCACTGCGTGTTTCCTTTAAATATGTATGTCGTGCATTGGGTACCCATTATAGAGAGAGAGTCTTCAAAATGAGATGATTATTGAGATTCCTGGTTGCAATCTTGTGTTTTGTGTTACTAAGAATAAAGCAGCAGGGTGAGTATGGATTTAAATAATTAATTGAGGTGCTTTGAAGTATTTGGCGTCAATTTTCTTCAAGCTGAGGTTTATCTGTGAGAGCACACAGCTGAAAATGGCAGTGGGGAAAATGTGGTTTTGGAGGTGGATGAGGAGATGGCGGCTGTTCGAGTTAAGGACCCATGACTGACCATGTGTGACAGAAAGCAGAAGGCTGCATTCAGTGGAGCGCTTGGTAGGGATCTCTTCAGCTCAGCAGTCAGGCTTCTGAAGAAATCAATTCCTAAGCAGCTATTGTCATAGCTAAGGCACAGTCATGATTCTTGTTTTTAGCTGGGCTCTTGTGCCTGGGAATAAAGCCAGCACATCTTTCAGAAGATGTTTTTTTTCTGATAGCCTGACCTTTAAAACAGAAACTGTAAAGTAAGTGTATTTTAAAGACCTCTATTTTTGGGGGGCTGAGGAGCCAAACACAGAGTTTTCCTCTTTCTTAATACACGGATTTCATAAGTTCTGCAAAGAAAAGACTTTAACAGACAAATGAACAAGAGCTATATTTAGAATTACAAACTCCATCTGCTTGTAAATACCATGGTGAAATTTTAAAGCAACGTATTTCTATGTAGTATAAGAAGTGTTTTTTTGCTTGGGTTTAATTTTGCTCTAGTAACTGTCTGATTCTTGTGTACATTTTGGTCCATCACTTCAAATGGGAAAGAGCTTCCAACTTCATGTTCAGAAGTAATCAAACTCATGATAATAAACACATTAGTTTAAGTCTTTTCTATTTTACACAAAAAAGCCATCTCTGGGTTATGTATGCAGCAGCTCTTATGGTAATGCTGTGCCTCAGTCCCATGAAGACCCACATGTTGTATTTGAGGCTCTGAAAGTGCTCAGTGAGCAACAGGAAATATTGAAAGTAGCTGCCTATGATAGATGGAAACCTGAGGTATTTTACTGTGTGCCTGGATGGCTTTTACTGAGTGTGTTGTTTGTCACACAGTTGCTGATCTCCTTACCTGCATGGTGCTTCATCCCCTTCCAAAAAGACAGTGTGACTTAGACTGGCAGTTAGCCAGCATCCTTCTTCCTTTATGTTACCCTCTCTTCCTCTTTTCTCTTTCTCTACAAAAGAATGAAAATCAACCAGAAAAGAAATGCAAGTTAGAAAAGAATCTTGATGAAATATCTTGGCTACTCTCTTTATGGTACTGGATATTATATTCTACATAGATGCTGTTGTCTGTGTGCTTTCAGTCTTGTTTCAATAGACATCTTTAATTCATGTTTTTCTTATCCTTTTAGAGGGTCGCTGAAAACCTTTGTTCATACAGTACATCTATTACAGAAACAGACTGACCTGGGAACCTTGCCTGTGGCTGATGTCTTATACAGGTTTGTAGTGACTTTTCTAATTCTAGTACTTTTTCCTCAGCTCTGATAGTTGATAAATGCATTTACAGGTAAATGTCTTTAAATGTAATGAAAATATTCAGGGCTTTTGAAAGCTGTAGCAAAGATTGAAATTTCTTCAATTAAAGAAGGAATACATTAGAAAGTCAAATCTAAAAGAATCCAGTTATTTGTTTGGTAAAATGCTGAGGATTCCTTTAAGTAGCTTATGTCCCCTGACAGAAGAAAACGTGCTTTAAAATAAATAAAACTTCATTTAAACTTTTGATGAAGGTGGTTTTTGTTACAGCTGTTCTCTATGCTTCTTACCTCGTTTTGTCTTTAAAGGTTGCTGCTTTTGGAGGGAGGCCCTGGCTCGCCTTCTTGTTTGCTTGGAGGAAAGCATATTGTGTCCTGGGGCTTTGAAGACATGTTACCTGCACCCGATGCCAACAGTAGCTCTAGTGGTGAAAATAAAGGTGAATAATTTTGTGTCTCTCAGTATTAGCAGAGGAGAATAAAAACATTTTTTGTGGTTAAGAATTATTTAAAAAAATAAAATGATGTAGGGCAGTAGAATTGAAAAGGATTTCATCTTTTCTGTTGGATGTTGTGTAAAAGCAGCTACAGTACAGGTCGGGTGACTGAAAGCTGAAGGGCTTAGAAGGGAGAGAGAAGCCTGATTAGGTGAGGAGTGTGAGGGCAGCAGCAGCCTGGGCACTTTGTTGTCAGAGTGTACATTCAAAGCTGAAGTTTTATCTAATTGGGTCATTGTATTTTAGAAGTACTAAATGGTGTATGTTTAGCTTGTCATCTCAACTCTTCTCAAGCTAATCTAACTAGAATATGTAAATGACTTGTTATAAGTTGGTTTGGGGATCAGGTAAGAAAAAAAAGTATTGTTTTGATTTAAAATGAAGAGATTGCATTGATCTCAGTGTAGCTTTTAAAATACAAGCTAGTAGGTGTCTGAAGAGTTACTTTGTGCTTGCTGCAGTGCAGGTGCCTTTTGAACTGGTCCAGTGCTTTAGGTGGAGCAAACCATCAAAAGCTGTAGCTATGGTGACCATCCCTGATTTCAGGGGGAGTTTTTCAGAGAGGTCAAACTGATTTTGGGCCAATATCCCCCCCATTAATCTTTCAGTGAGTGTAATTTATTTGTCACATATGCACTATCCCTGTATTCAGTAGCTGTCGCTGGCACAGCATGTTTGTTTGTACAAGTTCAGAGCCTTTTTTTGTTTGTTTCCCTTGGATGACTGTGGAAATTATGTGAATTTAAATAGGTTGACTGAAACGGTTTATTGACATCTCTGTTACAAGGCTTTGTCCTGTGTGTCCCTTCTTGACTGTTAGTAATTACTGCTTTCTGAGTGACAGAGTTGTGGCACAAATACATTTTGTCTTAATTTTAGCAAAGTTCAGGGGTGTAAGGGGCAATTTACTGCCTGGAAGAGAAGTGTGGTATTGTATCAGAAATTGGATCAAAGCACAGAATTACACTACTCCTTTCCCACAAGCAGTATGTTATGGTAATGGACGTTGTCCTGAGCAGGAAGGCCTATGTAGGCATTAATCCTGCATGTACTAGTATGTTAACTTGTACGTTAATCTTACTTTCAGTCCTGGATTCTGAACATTACCTGTTGCAAAAGGAGAATTATATTCTGCTCCTTTGAGTTGTTCTGAAGTGTTGAATAGCAGGTGCCCAAGTTGGTGTATATTATAGCCCCTAATTCCTGTTAGGTTTATTTATTCACTAGGAAATTAACCTTGCCTTGCTTATATGAGTTGTGTGCAATCCAAATGCTGCTTTAAGAGACTAAAGAAAGGTAAAGAAGTTCCACTAAGAAGAACTGAACTTCAACGATGTTCCAGTATCTCTTAGAACACCGAATAATAAATTCAGTATTAAAAAAGCAGTTCTGACTTGTCAACTGTGGCCTGTTGTGAGCATCTGTTGGCTTTCTGTTACTGTTGTAGCTGCAGCCGAAGAATAAGAACCATGGAGAATTTCAAGTGTTGTTTGTTACATAGAAAATCCCTGCTCTGTTCTTTCTTCCTGGCTCAGATGCAGACTTAGGACGTTGTCTTGCAGCAGATGGCCTCTACCTTTATACAACAAATTCAGTGGGAAGAGGAATAAGCAAATTAGGATCTGGTTTACATGGTACCTTGCGGTAAGTGACAGCATGGAGGAGTGTTTGCTGTTCTGCAGATCCATTTGGGAAAAAGAAAAGTTGGTATTTTGGTAAACCTTTCTGGGATGTTAGAAGTAACAGGACTAGAGCACGTTCTGCGTTTTCATTGAATGTTATTTTAGCGTTTTGGTTGTCTCGTCTGTAGCTCGAGAGTGTTTTCTCTGCAATTATAGCATAACTTGGTTGTAAGGGACCTGTGCAGACTAAGCAGCTCAGCTTCCTCTGCAAAGAGTAGCAGAGTAGCTGATGTTTCAGACTTGAAAAGAATATATATATATGTGTGTGTGTGTATATGTGTGTATGTATATATATATAGAGAAAAGAAATATATGTATATAAAGTTGATTTATTCTTTGCTGAGAGGGATGTAATAGAGACTAGTCTTTATGTAGAGCTGTACAATTAGTGGGTTTGTAAGTATTTGTTTTCTAATTATGCTATTCGTTATATAAATTATTAGTGCAGCTGTAATAATAATAAAGAGCCTTGCCTCTTTATTGCTTAGAAGTCATGAGGTTATGAGGTTTCTTATGTTTAAAACCTTTACAGTGGAAATTGCTGTCTTAAAATGGCTCGAATTTAAGTTCAGAGTTCTGGAATGTGGTTGTGAGTTCTTAGAAGAACGGACATGAAGTGCAGAGCTTTAAAGAGTTACAATGTACTTCTATTTTTCCTTTTTTCCCTCTGTTTTTGCCAGAGGTTTTGTCTACTGCCGGAATGAGGAGCTGGAGGCTGGATGGGTCGCTTTTGGCAACAACAAACTTCTCCATCGGCCTGTCTCTTTTGATAATAAGCCTCACTCCCTTTTCCAGGTTGTGGATCAGCACACCCTTCAGGTAAGAGGAGCAGCTAGTAAGTGCATGGCAGACTTAGTGCAAGGAAACGTGATGTTACTACAGTTACTTCTAACTCTAATTAGTGTGGTGCTGAAGTTTCTGCTTCTCGCTTTGTGAAACCCCAGTCTAAAAATTGCACTGTAGGAAACTTGAGAGTTGTTACAGATTTTTCTCTTTCTTATTGTGTATGTGTATATGAACACATGCATTTATGTCTGCAGACATAGGAAGTATTATTTTATGGTAGTACTGTAACAGACAGAATGTGGTACTGCCATATAAAACAATCAAACAGTAGCAAAAATGGACTTTGGCTTTAACTGAAAACATATGCTTCCTGAACAGCTCGTTATTCAGGTATTGTTTCTGATTTAATTGTGTTCTTTAGTCATCCTTTGTAAAATGAGTACTTTGTTTACTTTGTGGTTTGGTTTATTTTCATGCTGTTGTTGTTTGCATTGTGTTTTTAAGGATGAATGCACATATTCACATCCTGTGTTTCTTGAAACAATGTTGAATTCTTCTTTTCTTCCAAAGTTTCAGTCACGTTTCAGAGAAGTTGCAGAAAGTGGATTTTTTAGCATGTGTATTTTCCATCCTGTGGGTGTGCTTTCAGTCATTAAAGGGGTGCTTTCATTTTTAGGTTTGACTGTTTAGATCTGCAAGGGTTTGTATGCAGTAGACCCATTTGGCAAATACTGCACAATAGTTCTTCAAAACAAATGCACATCATGTCGTGTCCAACAAGAACCTTTTTGTGGGTTGGCTTTGTTTGTTTTCGTTAAGAAGCTGCTGATATGTAAAACTATTGATGCTGTCCCTGTCTTGTAGGTGTGTCAAATAATCCCAATGCCAGTAAATCACTTCCCAGTTGGCAGCACTATGACCACCGTGCATCTTTCTTCAGATGGAACATATTTCTACTGGATTTGGTCGCCTGCAAGCCTCAATGAGAAAACACCCAAAGGCCACTCTGTCTTTATGGATGTTTTTGAACTTATAGTAAGCGAATTTAGGTGTCTTCTGTGAGTTGGTAGCATGCCTGCTGGTCAATTAAGTATCAGTGTTCTCAAATACAGAATATTGGGTTTTCATGTTGATGGATGTAATTTGAATAGTGCTTTATTATGAGTTTAAAGAATAACAAAGCAGAAGCTGTATTGTTCAGCTCTGTCTTCAGAGGGCACACAACTATCATGCTCACAGTAGGCATTGTCTTTTAAAGCCAAACATATGTTATTATAATTAGCAATTAAGGTTTATGCTAAGACAGTGTACTAAGATTTAAAGCACTGTGTACAATAGATCTGCTTCATCGTGTTAAAAGCCAGACTGTTCCCACAAGTTGCAAGTACATTGTTTTGTCTGCTCTGTATTTTATAACCTGGGATGTTTTTACATTGCGTGGCGATCATTGGTTTTAGTGTATTTCAGAATGAATCCGGAGAAACAGATCAATAGTTTGATCACCTTTTTCTCTCAATGGCCTTTGTTTTCATCTATGTATATATCTATGCATTTATATATAGATCCATATGTTTACATGCATACATCTGTGTGTGCTTTAATGTTAGACTGAGGTGTTTTACTGTCAAGACTTAAATATGAAAGTGTGGAGTGGTTGGTAGGCATCTGGTATTGACAACTGAAATTATATGTGGTTTTTTCCCTAAGAAATTTGGCACCAAGGTTTAAATCTGTATCCCTACCTGATGTATCTTATTATTCATTTTAGGTTATTTGTATCCTATGAATTTAATATCTAAAAGTATTTTTTCTTCTCTCCATTTCTGATAGGTAGAAGATGGTGTATGTATAGCAAATCCTCTACAGGAACGAATTATATTAATGCGAAAGGAAGGGGAATCTGCAAAGAGTATTAATGAGATGCTTCTGAGCAGGCTGTCTAGGTACAGAGCCTCCCCGTCAGCAACACTGGCTGCTCTCACTGGCTCTACCATCTCTAATACTCTAAAAGAGGACCAAGCAGGTCAGAGGAGATTTTACTTCTTCTTTTTTTTACTTCTTCTTTTTGGAGGTAGTTTGCAAAATTTGGAGGTGTTCTCTTATGGGTTTGCTGAAAATCCCAAGTTAGAGAAGCTTAGGATTTTATCCCATTTGCCGTTGCTTCTCTTCTTTCATGCATACATCTGAAACAAAATGAGCTTGCTTTCTAAAACATTAAACAACCAGTGGTATTTTCATAAAAACAAATTATACAGGACATAAATATCCTCACGGGGAAATTGGCAAAGATTTGGCTTGAAGAGTTATTTTAAATGCTGTATTTTACCAGTTTACAAGTAGGGTGCTAAAGAAGAATAAGCAGTTATTCTTGTCCGGTTCTTTAGTCAGTGCTCAGGAAAGTGTTGATCAGCTCTGGCAGGAGTTGGATCGTTATGATTGTGTACATTCCATGTGGAGCAGGAGGACTTTAAATAGTAAATGCCTACTGAATCTTAAATGGGCTTTTTATGGCTTCTTCAAGTCTCTAAAACTGCCTTCGATATGCATTGTACCATATGATTCTTAAAACAGGTCTATTTGTACTTGTATTTTAGCCTCATAATTTTCTGGGTTTGGAACCAGAAATTGCTGCCTTTATTAATTTTTAAGTCATTCTCTTTAGTTAAATAACCTGTGAAATTGCTTGTGTCATTCTGGGAATTAACACTGAATGCGTGGGATTATTAAGCTGTCCCTACACACAGCTTCTAAATGCTGCAAGATACAGTTTATATGAATTTCTATATCAATTTATTTAAAGTCCCAAATAACATTCTGCCTTGTTTGCTGCTGGTGTTGAGGTTTTAATGTTGTGAAGACACACGTGCTGATTTGATTCCTGTTGAATATTTCAGCTGCTAACACCAGCTGTGGGCTGCCACTGAAAATGTTAAGGAAGACTCCAATATACACATGTGGAACATACCTGGTGATGTTGGTGCCACCCCCAGGTGGGTCAGGCAGTTCTGCAACACGCTCGCTCTTTGGAGGAACAAGTGCTTTGTCATCTTTAAAAAGTAAGTCAGATACATTTCTGGCAGGTCAGGTCCTTCATGATAAGCCATCAACTTGTCAGAAATTAATCGGTAACGTTGTTCTGTGCAGTTCTTGCTTCGAGCTTGGTGTTCAATATTTCGGATGGGCAGTTCACGAGCCGAGCAGATCTCATTGATGCTGCAGGGAGTTCTCTTGGACGTGGTGCTCTTGTCCCAGGACTTGGTAGGTAGATCTGTTTCCAAGAACTGGAAATATTCTATCCTTAAACTACTTGGATTTAAGTTCACATTGATGGATTCTGCAGACAGTGAGGTTTTATATCAGTTTTGTAAACGTTTTTGAAAGTTCCTAATTTCCTGAGGAAACGTCATGTTAGTTACTGTTTCTGGAGGCTTCATTATTTGAAACATCTGCATGGATGTGTTGTTTTTAACAGCTCTTAGAATATGCTGTCATGGAACCATTTGTGTCTATGACCACCTTATCCCTTTACATTTACTGTTACAGGCCTGCTTGTGTTTGTAAACCCTGATCATGATAAGGAGTTGAGTCTCTAGGTTTAGCACTTCCAACAGCTTACATCATGCAAACTATCAGTTTTGGTTAACACTGTTACCAGTTAACCACAAGGCACTACTATTAAATTGCTTTGTCACATGACAGAATTTGTAAAGCAAATAAATAAGATTTCTATCTGCTATAGAAGCATTTTAATCTGGTTTGTGGTCTGCTTTTTTTCTTTTAAAAAAATCTAAGATTTGGTCTGTGAACTGTTTTCCTCAGGTGCCTGTTATGATACTATGAATAACATGATATGGACGTGCTCTAATGATTACATTGATCAGTGGTGTAATCCTGGGAACCAGGCGTTCCACTGTGTCTGCCAGAGGTTGGGAGTGAGCCACATCATTACAGAGCCCAAAGGTGAGCTAAACCTACAGATGGGCATTTTATACCAGGTGAGAGTGAAATGTACAAATGTCATGGAATAAATGCACAGAAATTACCTTCAGACACTTTCTATTAAGTCATGAGTTAAGCCTTGGAAAAGGGTCCTTGTTTGAGCTGCCTGGTCTTTGGTTTAAGAAAGTGAAAACCAAATGGAGACAAACTTGAAAGTTTCCAGAATATTGCTACTTTTATCACGTTAGTGCCAATAACTCTTTTGTTTATAATGTGGGTGGGAGCCCTGATGTTATAGAGATAATGATGATAATAGAATGCATTTTAGAAGAAAATTCTAACCCAGTGGTCTCTTTTACACAGTGTTTAAACTGATTTTCTTCTCCTAGGGGATGCAACAACCACAAATGAGGTTATTAACCAGTTACTGCACCATGTTGGTGCCATGTGTATCCACCAACTCAATCTGCTCGCAGCCAGCAATAATCTTCCCATAACAAACTTCTTGGGGAAGCAGCATCCAATCGAAGCACATCATCTCAGCAGTATCTGTGACATTATGGAGAAAGCTATGGTGAACGGAGATACTTGTATAATACGCTGCATCCTTGTTGTCTTCCAGGTACAAGGCCATCTTTCCTCCCTGTAGTTTGAGCGTGCTAATTGAAATGTAACTGCTGCCTTTACAGAGTAAGGTGAAATGCTGTGAAGTTTCTCATTTACTTCATTTCTTTCTTCTGCCAGGGGATAGAAATAGAAAAAGTGGCTTGTTGGGCTGCCAGAGAGCTAAAGTTTGGAAATTCCAATTCCTTTGTTGACTGATACTTTTTAGTGATGTAGACAAATATGTTGTGAAGCTGACTGCAACAAATGAGGTGACTTGGATGTACTTTATATTGTTTAATTCTTTTCTTTTTTTTCTTAGGTGGTTTTTAAATTTTTCTTTAGCCCACAAACTGAAAGAAACAGGGACATTGTGAGAAGGTCGGGCCTGTTGCTTTGGCAGTTGTTGATGGCACCAAGGGACCAGATCTGTGCGGAAATTCAGAAGGAGGTTTGCCTGGCTATAAGGTAAACATCTGCCTCGTCAAATGCATCCTAGATGCTTTTATCGTGTTACAGTAGCCAAATGTTCCAGATGTGCTTGGCAACTTTTTAATATAAGAAAATTCAGAATAAGTTAATAGGATGAGAATTACTTTCATCTATATTAGTGGAGAAAAGCAAATAAACTGTGTTTGCCATGATGATGGTGTGTAATAACAGGTAGTGATCGTTTTCTTGCCATACTTCATTTGTTGCTTTTTATTGAATAGCTTTTGGAGTTATTTCTTTAGTGCTTATTATAATGTAGCTGCTTAATTCCAGCAAGGTTTTCTTTATTTTAGTGGTGAGTGAAACGTTTTCAATGTTTAGTTTATATATTTCATTGGTGCCCTGGAGAAGGTAACGCCAATGTTGTTAGCTTCAGATCAGTATTTCAAATGACAGCACTGCAATTCTCCCACGCAGAGAGAATGTCAAGGGAAGCAAAGTGAGTAATACTTGAGGAATGCTTTAAGATTGAAGGTCCAGGTTAAAACATGGGCGGAGTAGTAAGACTGTCCAAAGAGGCAGATTTATGCTTATAAAATGGGAATCTGTTTTGGAAGAAGTATGGCATTATGCATCGGGGCTGGTACACCAGCACTTCAAACACTTAAGCCGGATGGCTGCTTTAGCTCCACATCATATTAGCTGCTGCATCTCTTGAGCCTCATGCTGTGTAATTTCCTTTCTGTGACTTGTCAAAAATAGCAGAACGGCTGAGTGCAGGAAAGGTAGAGAGAAGTGTGATTGTATGCTATGAAAATGAGAGAACACAAATCTCAAGGACAAGGAATGCTGTCTCAAATGTCTTAAGCACAAATGTAATCTGCTTTCAAGTGGAAAGTGCTCCAGAGTTTGAGAACAACATCTTCTGGTGATATCAACCTGTGTTTTTTCTTTCTCTTGGTGTGTGTGTGTGTGCGCGCTCTCCTCCAATGACTTGTATAAAATCAGAGGTGGGGGAGTAGGTAATATCTTTGTTTTTCTTTTCTTTTTCCTCTTGTCTTCTGACTGGGATTCTGGCATCAGTAGAACCCTCAAACCTAGTTTGCAATGTATAATAACTTATCCTGGTATTTAAATCAAGGCGAGCCAGAGGTAGGAAGGCCACAGTCATCTTTTCTCTCAGTGTAAAGAACACACCAGTTTAAGGATATACCAGATGTAGTGGAAATGCTAAGTCACAGACCGAAGCAGGGTCTTTCTATGTGGGAAGAAGCCGTTGCCTGGTAATTGTTAATGGTATATCAGGGACTAAGCCAGAAATCTGTTCTGCTTTTTCATGAGTCCATTGGGATTTTGTTCATTCTTATGTATGTTAAAGAATACTTCTTTTTTTTCTTTAGCTCTGGTTTAAATATCCTGTATCCTGGAGAAGCAGAAATCAATAATTTATTGAAACTGGTCTTAACTGAAGGTGAGACTTTTTTAGTGACATGTGAGAGTTTGCATTTCTGGTTGGAAATAAAATACGAAAACACTTCTCAAACTTTTGAGGGAGACCAGTTCAGAATACGGAGTAGTGGTGTGTTTTGAACCCAGGCTGTTCTAGGACATCACAGAGTGCTCTGGGTTCTGAAGCTGCCTTCTGAATGACTGTCTGTGTTTGGGGTACCGAAGAAAACCCATCTCACTTAAGCAGCTGCTTGAAGTTGGGAAGGTTTCAGTCTGTTGTCTGTCAGTGTTAATGATGGCTTTATTCTGGTAGAGCTGATAGTTTAGAACCATTTAGAAGTTTTATGTTACCTGGCGCTTACACAATGACCAGAAGTAATTTCAGTCCTCATTAGAAAGAATATTAATCTTTCCACCTTGAGTGTGAAATGGAAGCTTGTGCCAAAAGCAGCTGATGCATGGCGATTTGTTACTTCCTAGCAGTGCATTTAGGTTTTATAGTCATTGGAATTTAAAACAGTGCACAGGTCTATAACAGCAACAGCCAATTGGGTTGCAGTGTAAATGTAACTGTTTCTGAGAAGCAAGATACCTGGGGAAGTAAACCAGCGCTTTGTGGAGTTTATTTTGTGCAAACTATTTTTGTGTTCCATTTCAGGAGAGAGGAATAGTGGTCTCTCTCAACTCCGTGACGTCATCCTGACAAATCTGGCAGAACAGCTTCAGAACAACAGATTTGGGAGTGAAGATGATGATCATTATAGGTAAAATAAAACAATGTGCTTCCGTTTCCTCTGGTTTGTCATGATGTATGTTTCTGTTATTTGCTTTAGGTAAGCTTGGTTAAAATTCTGCTAGTTCCTTGTTTTATCTCTAGTAGCAGTGGGACTTGGAATGCTGCCTCTCAAAGCTGGGAGAGCTTTGAGAGATACTTGATATGGGCTGTTCAAAATATGCGCTAATTAGATTGTTAACATTTTTTTTCCCATCTTTCCTTCATTTCAAAGACTAAATGATGAGCTGTTGCACTACATTCTCAAGATTGTTGTCCGAGAATCTTGTGTCTTAATCACCAAGTGCCAAACTGTATCTAAAGATGATTTTCAAAGGCTTCTTTCAACTGTGCCTGTAAGTAAAAATGCATTTTGATAAACTTGCCCTTGGCTTCTTTTCTTCCTTAAATCCATCATTACGGAGTATACAGAGGTGTAACTTTTGTGGATATGTATTTTAACAAATACAGGAAAAGAAAGTCTTTTGTTTCTGCTATGCATTAACAGTTTCTTATGACAAAGTAAATCATACAATGTATGCTAAAAGCTAAAATAGGTTTATAAATGGATATATTTTCCCATTGTTTTGATAGCTTTCTCATTTTAAAGGAGGTTTGTCTATCATTAGAACTTTATGACATGAAAATGAACTCCTTTTTGCTTGTCCTTCTCCCTTACTTTTTTTTCTTTTATGATTGTAAGTAAAAGGATTGCCTGAATCAAGTTTGATTTGAGTGTTTGGATAATGTGAAGTGTACTTATTTATGTTAAAGGCTGCATCTTCATGCTTGCGGTATCTGATGGCCGTACAGAACCACCTCCTCAGTAACACTATTTTGATTAAACCTGATGAAAATGATGACAGTGACAGCTCCTTACAGGGAGAGACATTGAAGGTACAGGTAAACACCAAGTTTTATTCCAGCATGGCTCTCTACAGTCAGTGTCCCTCTGACTCCTCTTGTTTCTGCAGTGCTTTCCTTTCTAAGCTGCTTTGACAGTTCTTTTCCTCTCAGTATAGTTATATTACTTTTCTTTTCCCTGTTCTTCAGCTAAAGTATCTCAACTAAAGTCCTATAATGTTAGTGAGAGTAAATACTTCCTTCCCTAAGTGTCATGAGGATAAACATGTATCTTAATAGACATACGCTTGTCAAAGAATTCATAGGCTGGGAATCATTTCTGAACATATCACCCACCTCCCTCTTTTCTCCCTATCATTTAGATGGTACCAAAAAAAAAAAAAAAAAAGTACTTTTTAGATTTGCATGGAGAGGGATTTTCTCATTTTCCTCACCAAGCTTCTGGATTTCTGTAGTTTAAATTATAAAGTGTAACCATCTTTGTCTCTGTGTAAACCATCATCCATCACGTGAAATCACATGAACAGCGTTAGAACAAGGTTTGAGAGTGCTTGTCTTGTTGATAGGTTTATTAAAATGTTGTGTCGTTACTGCTGGAATAGTCTTGAATGAACTCGCAGCAGCTCAGTTTGTCCTCGTGTGCAGGCTGTCTTATTGTACTTTTATAAGAGCAATATTTCCTCTGTAGTAGCATCGACTTCTGAGTTTCTGATACTGCTTGTTAAGCTGGCTTTGTCTGCTTCTCTTTGCGACTTTGTGTGCTTGTAATCCACACCAGTTGAAAGTTATTTGTTCAGGCTCATTGAGTAAATGCTAAATACTGTAGTACTTCTCTTGTCTCGTTATTCACCCATGTTTTCATTGTTCAGTTTCTCTCTCTGCAGTGATCCTCATACCTGCTAGGACATTCTGTCACCAGTGCTGTACCTTGGCTGGCTAACAGCTCTCTGCTGTGCTGGACTTGGGGATTCCTTTCCTCTAGAAACTGGGTGTGCATCCTGTAATATGCACCTAGTTTCTCCCAGCACTTTGGGGCTTAGCATTAATCAAATTTAAGTCTTGGATGAATCTACTGCTGCAGGCCTGCCAGGTCACATTATCATTACTTTAATTTGGAAATCCATTGTTTTGTTCAGTTGTTGCTTTTTCTTCCCTGTTCTCTAAGAATTTAAGCATCTTAACTCTTTTTGTACCCAGGAGCTGAAGACCAGCATTTTATCTCTTGCTACACAAATTCTGACGGGATGTGATGAAGTCTTAGAAATGCTGCAGCAAGTCACGACAGCACTAATAAACAGTGATATTGCTGACAGAGAACAAAGGTAAGGCAAGTGAATGTGAAAACAGTTAGTTGCTGCTTCCTGCATCTTATTGTGCAAGCACAATTAGCACTATTTACTCTGTAGGCCGTAACTTCAGATTTGAGCTTTGAGTGTGTAGGAACTGTTTGTTCATATTGCATTTTCCTAGCACTTATTGTTTAAAGAATTTAGAATCAGGCTCTCTGTGACAGAACTACCAGCATTAATAATGATCATAATAATAGAAACTATTGAAATTGATCATCTTTCAGTCAGTGACAGTGGTGTTCATGAGTGGGATGACTGAAAACAAACTAATTTCTCAGCTGACAATATCCTCGTGAGCTGTGTGTGCTGGAAACCTGGTATATGTGCTGAATAAACATGTTTGTGTTGATGGGGACTTTCATCCCATCCAAATGGAAGCTTATCCTTTTCTGAGTAGTTTTTAACCTCTTGATTTACTATCTTCTGCTTTGTTGTTTAATAGTTGATGTCAAAATAGGGATGCTTACACTTTGGAGGAATTGTGGTGTCTTCAAGTCTCTAATAGAGTTTGGTTTTGTTTTAAATATAATGTATATATCTGAGTTTTCAATCACTCACTGTCTGTTACAAAGTTAAACAGATTATTAGAAATAGTGGTGATTCTCTATGTTTCAAAGTAGTTGTTACTATGTAACCTTGATTATTCCAGATTAAAAGGCCTGGAACAAATTACGAAAGCTACTATGCTTGGTCATCTGCTTCCCGTCCTTCTGACGTCTCTGATGCATCCAAATTTGCAAACTCTGACCATGGCTGATGCCTTGATGCCTCAGCTGGTGCAGCTGGTTCTCTATACAAGTCAGGTACGGCCTTTGTGTCAGTAGTTGTCTATGTGGTACAAAAGATGTTACATGAATGTTCTAAGGCAGGGTAGATTTTTGTCAACTTTCTGCAGTAAGTGATGCATGGATTACAGTTGAAAAACTCCAAAAGCTGATGTACCGAGTAATCATTAATTGCCTTTAAGAATATACAGTATAGTTCTTAAGAAGCTTCAGTAACAAGATCTTAGCGATTGGCTATTTGCATGATTCTAACACTGTATATTTCGTCTTGCAGACTGCGCTGCTGCTTAAAACTCAGTCTCCGGTTTTCTCAGAACTGAACAGCTCTCCCAGTGGTGTGTCAGAACAGAAAGGGAAACTGTTACATGATGAGAGGTGATTTGAGTCTTTTTCATGGGGTAACCCATTAGTTGTAATGCTCATTTGACTGTTGTTGTGCCATAAATCCTAAAACAGTGATCTAAAAGTAAATGCAAACAAGAAGTCAGTTCTGCAGTGGCCTATGAGGCTGACTGGAAAATATAGATGTCTTTATAAGTGGTTCGTTCTAGCATTGCCTTGCATATAGAATTCAACAACTGATCACTTCAGAATGTTTGCACAATGGTTTGTTTTCTTTTCTCAAGCATTAGGAGTTAATTCTAAATGCTACTCATAGAATAGATTGGGTTAAAGGAAGACCATCATGAGAAGATGTGAATTGCTCAAGGGTTTTGAGATGCAGTATTGAGATAATATCACTTAGAGATGAAGTGGTTTCATTTATAGAGAGAAATGTAACAGCTTTAATTTCTATTTAAATTCAGCATGTTTTCTCTATCAGTAATGAGAAGTGTTTTCAAATACTGTGTAATGTGATGTTTGAATATACATACAAACTCCTTTGTTGGATTTTAGGACTAATTTCTCTCTGTTATTTCAGAATGCTGGAGGAGAAGGAAGAGCCAGGTTTTCTTACAGGCTTGAAGATCCCTGCTCCTTGGGCTGCTGGGAAGACTGTAGAAACAGTTCATCCTGTCAGGGATAACTATAAATTTAAGGAAACTGTGCACATACCAGGAGCCCGCTGTTTGTATCTTAGATTTGACAACAGATGTTCTTCACAGTATGATTACGATAAGGTAAGCCCATGCCAAGTCACAAATTCTTTTCGTCTGTATTTCTGTCAGCAGCATTTCTCTTTTTCATCTCTGCTGCCCCTTGGCTTTCTGGGTGCCTTACTGCCAATGGTCAGGATAGTGAAGGAGATTTTTATTGACAGAAGATTAATGAACCCTGTAGCATCACAGTCTGCTTCTTTCTGTGTTCTATGGGGATGCTGAGGGGTTATTTCTTATATTGCACAAACGTGCTCAGATTCTCAGTGTGTTGCTTTATTCTTGTTTTGTTCAGTTTTTCTTATTAAAGTTGAAACCAGCTGCCTACTTTGTAGATCAGTACAGGTAGCTTAAACTGGACAGAACTGGAATAGTTACTTTTTTAGTGGTAAATGGCTTGTTTACATGAAATTGAAGACAATTATATTAATTCAAGACAGGAATTGATAGCACTTATTTTTTTCCTTAAGTAGTCAGAGAGATACTTGTGCAGCTCTAATTGTTGCCACGTATTTCTCAGTACTGCAGATCAGTATCCTGCAATGCTGACACTCATCGCTGTCACTCATGATGGGTTAAGTTCCTCCAGAAAACTTTGGGCCTCATCATGTTCCCAGTGAAGCGGCTGATGAAATACCAGCTTCAGTGGGAGCAGGATCAATCCCTCTGTTTTTAGAGATGCAGTATGTTCTAGTTGGCTCAGCACGAGGATTGGAGGTTCAGATTTCTCCTGGTTGTGCTGCTGACTTGCAGTGTGACCTTGGGGACAAGTCACTGAACTTCCTCCCTGCCTCAGTTTCCCCATCTGTAAAATGGGGATAATAATACTTGCCAACTCCCCTCACAAGGCTGTTGTGAGGATTTGTTAATGTAGATAACGCGCTTTGAAAATATGAAGCGCGGTGTAAGTGCTAAGTATTATTATTATTATTAGATTTTCTTGTTTTTCTCTTACAGTCTAACAGTGTATTTTATGTTTTGAAGTTGGTGATCTATGCTGGTCCTAACACAAACAGTAGGAAGGTTGCTGAGTATGGAGGCAATACACTGGGATATGGCAGCCGTAGTGTCTTAGGAACTGGTTGGCCGAAAGACTTAGTAAAGGTACAGTATTACAATCCCACAATATTCCACATAGAAAAATCCTCTTTGGAAATCACGTTGAGTCTGTTTTAACCCTTATAGCGATGAAGTCTAAGCTTTTAAGTGTTACGATTTTCCATGATCAGAGCTCTTCTTAAGTGGGCTGCTATTTCCAAGGACATATCTGTAAACCTGTCCGTCTGTTGTGTGTGATGCTTCTCTCTGAGCCTGTTTTACTTACTGCATCTTATTGGGATTCATTAGAGGTGTCTTCCAGTTCTGCAACCTCTGATGCCACGCTGCTGTTCTCACAAGTATGTCTTTGTAGGATGAGTTCTGGCCCAGGCTGAGGCAGTGCATGTTTTCTTAGAACTGTTATTTTCCCAGTGTTTGTTTTTTAGGTTTGTGGGTCACCTTTAACAAGTGGCAAACGTAGCAACTTTCCAACCATTCGTGTTGGGTTTTAAAGTTATGTCGGATACTTTTTGCAGTAAGAGATTAACAAAAAAAAAAATGCCTCACGCTTGTCAGAACTTCAGTATTTCGAGAGTTCTGTAATACATTCCCTCATATCGTATGCCATTTGTTGGTTCTTTTCACACACATTTGTGCTCCTATGTTGTCCCATGCTAAAACTGAGGGTTGCCAAAAGAACAAGAAGTAATGATCTGGAAGGCGACCTCAGACAGTTGTTCATAATAATGGGATTCCAGTGAATTCTCAGACCTTGATCCTTCGTGATATTCTTGTAGCAAAACCTTCTCCTGATGTCCTGACATTCTCCTCCTTGAAGAGCTTGGCTGTTTTCCCACCTTGCATGATTATTGCAGACAAATGAAGAAAGCATTCTGATGAAAAATGGGGCTGCGTAACACGAACTGACCCAATAAATTCTTCTTGTGATTCTCCAGCAGCTTTTCTTTGTAGCTTTCCTATGCTTAGCCAGCAGCAAAAATCTAATTGTCCACTAAAAGATGCTCTTACAGAAAGGAAATATATATTTTTTTTAACTCAGAGTATGCAATTGGAGATAAAAGGAATACTTAAATAATGGTCATTAAAAACATTAATCAGTAAAATAAGCCACTTTTATGAAAAGCCTGTTTGTTTGCTTCGATTCTTAATTAAATCTCACTTGTTCTTTTTTTTTTTCCTTCCTCCTCCCCTTCAAAATTTAAGGTGGAAGGAGATACAGTCACCTTCTCCTTTGAAATGAGGAGTGGTCGTGAGCACAACACTCCAGACAAAGCTATGTGGGGCTTTGCTTGCACTGTTCGAGCACAGGTACTCAAACATGACAGGTTCAGCTTAAATGTATCTTCTGTTCCGTACCTTAGATCCAATAGGAATGTATTGAAAAACTGAGGTTATATTTTAAAATTTAGAACAGTAATAGCTTACTTATTTTGGACACGTGTTTAAGTCTATAGGATCAAAGTTTTAGTATCCTTAACTAGAGGTGCCCTTTGGCATGGTTTGTAGTGTGCTTAATGTTTTACTGAGACAGTTATTGCCAGATTTATGGCTCGTGTCATTGGCACTGGCTTGGATGAAGTCACGTTAACATCCATTGCTGCTTATAGATAAGAACTTCTGTACAGAGATGGTTGTAATGATAGTGGTTATAAAGAAGAGTGGGGGGAACTTGAATCCTGCTACTGAGGGGTTAGGATGAGGTCTATGATGAGAGAGAGTCAGGCCAAGGACTGGCTGAACCAAAACCAACTTTGCTGTTTCTTGTTTATTGTTTTGAGTTATTTTAATATATTGCTTTTAATCATTAAAGCATTTTTTTCAGTATATCTCTCCATAAGATATACTATTTTGAAATATGCTGGGGAAGGACTTGGTGGTTGACTGGTGCAACTCCTCACTGTTCCTATTGCAGGAGTCTTCAGAGGACGTGTCGGGAGGTCTGCCCTTCTTAGTTGACCTGGCACTTGGCCTTTCTGTGTTAGCCTGTTCCATGCTTCGGATCTTATACAATGGACCAGAAATTACCAAAGATGAAGAAACCTGCCAAGAGCTTCTAAGATCTAAACTATTACAAAGGTAAACAAGCACAAATTGTATCTGATGTTGTGTTTTCTGAAGGAAGATTTTGTAGTTGTGCTCAAGTCCTGTGTTTAAGGTGTGGTGCAGTTTGTTCAGTGGTTCTGCATTGCTCAAAACTGAGGAAATATTCCATAGAATAGAGATTTTATTTACAGTAAGGAGAGGAGAACTGGGACATGTTTGATATAAGCCACATCTACAGTGTTATGGAATAAAGCTGTGTTGAAGACTTTGTGTTTTCCTCTACTGCTTCTTTCTGAATGAGGAGGGAGAGTTTAAGGAGGGGAAAAAAAAACAGAACCCACATCCTTTTCTTGTTTATGTTTTCAGGTGCCAATGGCAGGTGGAAGCTAATGGTGTCATATCTCCAGCCCTTACACCAAGTCCTTCTCCACTGCCTCTTACTATAGATGAGGACAGAGAATTTACTTATCCTTCTGATGTGCTAGTGCCTCCCATTGGACACTATTTTGACCTGCCTAGGATCAGGCTGCCTCCAGGAATCATGATCAAACTCAGGGAAATTTCTGGACGTGCTCGGCCTCAATTTAGACCCAGCATAAAGTAAGTAGTTATTGCTTTATTTTTCTAACTTGGTTTTTGGTACCAAAGTAAGTAGTTAAAAAAAAACACAAACAAGACTGCCTGCCTGTCAGCTTGGTGGTGTGCATCTGATATGCTGTAAATGCCTGTCTGTGAATGCAGTGTCTAGCAAGCCGTAAATGTGAGTTGTCCAGGTTTGTCTGTTATTCTTGCTTAATCAGCTTGGCTTTACCTCCAACCGTAGGGAAGTGATTCAGCCCGAAGTAATGGAAGAGATGGTAGTTTCATGTGTGATTAAACATTTGAATTTGGTCGATGCACTTCAGTCCCTGATAAACTTCCAGTATCAGGAAGAACATGCTGAAGAATATGATTTACTTTGTAAGATTATGGGAGAGACTTTTAAGAAGCTAAATGCCATGGAGAGACAATTACAGGTACAAAATTATATAAATAAAAGGGATTTTTTGTTTATTTGGGAATAAAGATGTATTAGGAGCATTTTAGAAACTTAAAAATGCAGAAGGTACTTTTTATAGCGCTCTTATATTCCTTAAGAATAGGCCTCTGCAGTATTATTTGTTTCTTTAGAGTGTGGCTGAGCTGGAACAGAAATGGCAGAGTGAGGTCGATGACGCCATGCATGGGAAGCTGGAGAACAATGTTCCCTTCTTCTATGATTATCACTTCAATGAGGTAAAGTGTTGTTGCTGCTGTGTGTGTTCATGCTTCAAACTGCTCTTTCAATACACATTCATCCTTTTCTTTCACTTTGATTAGAGCAAGATGAAAGAACTGGAACTTCTGTGCTCTATGAAAGAAGTTTCTTTTGATGGAAGTGATCTTGAGAATGTGGTCCTGGCACTAAGGTTAGTAAGTTGGGTGCTGAGCACCATTTTAAGTAGTTGCAGAGTTCCTGTGAGTTCTGTAAGAAAGCGCGCGGCACTGAAGTTGCATTTGTGCATAAAATACTTAATGAAGTTGGCCTTCAAATCTCAGTCTACCCTCTGACACTTATTGGCTGCTTTTTCACAACATTATTCAATGTTTTCAAAACAATTACTGAACTTGTTGAAAGGCTTGGAAGCTTAAGGGGAGAAAGCAATCTATGGAAACAGAAGCATTTGAATGAACTTCCAAATGCAAATCCTGTCTAAATATATTAACATTAGTATCTACAGCTGTGAATACTTTTCTAACAAGTTGTCTATTTATTCGTTTTCCCTGCTTTGTAGGCATAAATAATATTGTGCCACTGTCTTTAATATATTTTTCCTTGTGGTGTTTCAGAAGGCATTACAATGTAATCCTGTTTTCCTTTATCATAATCACAGAGAGAAGTTCTTTCAGGAGGTGAATTCACTGATACAGAGGACTTATCATCCCTTAGCAAAAACAAAGGCATTAGTTAAAAGCTTGATGAACAGGGCAGAGCTGTTGCTGCATGTCACTATTGCGGCACAGTCTGGTATCACAAGGAGTATATCTGGAACCCCTGCAGAGACTCCAGGTAAATCTCTCGCTACCAGTATTGCACTTTGTTTCTTATTTTCCTCTGTCTCAAAGATATAATTTATTCTTCTTCTCCTTTTCCCTCAAAACTGAACTGTGTTTACTTTTTCAAACTAAATAAGCTCTTCTGCATGAAATTAGGTTGAGCTTTTGTGTTCTTTGTTGTTGCTATAATGATTTTCAAAAGCAGTTTGTGAATAACCTACTACACCAGGAGTAACGTGCTTTCATATTATGTAATATTGCAGCCTGTAAGTCTGCATCTGAAACAAAAGTGATATCTCATGCGGTGCGCCAGCCCGTCTTCCTTCGCAGTATGTCAGCACCATCTGACTTAGAAATGATCGGTAATGAAGATATTGAGTTTGCTCGATCAAGTCAAAGGTAAATAAGGCTTTATTCAACTAAGCTGCTTTGTGATAGCATGGCTTGTGTTGTTAAAAACATTATAAGCTTTTCAAGCATATCACTTTGCTTATTTAAAATGGTGTTAACTCTGCTCTCACATCTAATGACTGTGTGTTCTCGTAGGCGGCGCCACGTTACCAGCCACAGAAGTAGCTCCTTCACTCTTCTGCAATCACTGACCATTGAGGACAGCAGAGATAAACCTACATACAGTGTCTTACTGGGGCAGCTCTTTGCTTTCATTGGAACTAACCCTGACCAAGCGGTATGACCTTTTAAATCTGCTAAATTGTCATCATATTCTTGAATTCAAACTCTTGTGGTGAGGAGAGGTGCCTTGCTTGTGTCTCATTAACAAACCAATGTCATAGGTATCCAGCAGCAGTTTTCTGCTCGCTGCTCAGACGAGGTGGCGGCGTGGGAACACGAGGAAGCAAGCCTTGGTGCACATGAGAGAGCTGCTGACTGCGGCTGTTCGGGTTGGTGGGGTGACACACCTCGTGGGCCCTGTGACCATGGTACTTCAGGGAGGACCAAGGTTGGTTTGTAGCTCTGAAAATAATATTTTGGCCTCTTTAGAAAATAGCAAATTGCAGACAAATAAATAGCAGCAGACAAGCTGTGAGAAGCATCTCAAAGTTGAGAGATCAGGTTTGCAGAACTAAGCTTGTAACACCTTCTTGTACTGGGCTTTGTAGGATGACAAGGCAGAGACTTCCTATGTGCTTTTATCTGGCAGCAGATTTTGTTTCATTTCATGCTGAGATGATGCCTACAGGTATAGGATATTATCTTGACTGATGCTAAATTCACTTTAATTAGATACTGTTAGTAGATGTAGCTAATACTAATACTAAATTTCATCTAAATTTGGTAAATGTTTCCAGGTGTTTTGTTTGTAATCTGACTTCAGTCATATTTCAGGTAAAACTCCCATAATATGTTGTTTACATATATCTCGTTTAAAAAAATAAAGATTTGCAGTCCATTTCTAAACATTCCTTGGGTAATTCATAATATAGCATAACTTCTGTAAAGCTGTGCTTGGAAGCTTGTTTTATTCAACTTAGAAAACCATTATTTCAAATGTCTTACCACCAACAGAATTGAAGAGCTGACGTGTGGCGGGATGGTGGAACAAGTCCAGGAAGCTTTTGGGGAGACTATGACGTCCGTGGTCTCACTGTGTGCCCGTTACCCCATTGCTTGTGCAAATAGCATTGGCCTGTTATGCACAATACCTTACACAAGGTATGAAATATTTCAAACAGAAAGGGAAGGAAAGGATCTGCACTTGTCCTTATTAGATTTTTGCCTTAAGGGGAAATGTTATATAGTATAAATATGTTCCTCCTTATTAAAAAAAAAGTATCTGAGAATGTTCTGTTTTCTCAGAGGTTTTCTCGGGATTTTATCTGTTGAGGGCAAGGAAGAAATAAAACCGTCTGCAAAATAATTGCTGAGTCAGCAGCAAGTTCTTGGTTCTTTTTGGATCTGTTGACATTAACTGGAACGTTACTTTGGTAAAATCTGAATTTCTCTCCTGATGCAGGAGTGAAGAGAAGTGTTTGGTACGGAGTGGCCTGGTACAGCTTATGGACAGGCTCTGCAGCTTAAGCAGCCAGACAGAATCCAGTTCAAATGAAAAACAGACCAAGAAGCAGAAGGTGGCCACCATGGCTTGGGCTGCCTTTCAGGTGTTGGCCAATCGCTGTGTTGAATGGGAGAAAGAAGAAGGTAGGAATGCTGCCAACTGCACAGTAAAGCACACAACAGAAGTACGAGTGTGAGAAGTGGTGTAAATGTGGCTTTAAAAGATAGTGTTCTCTCACTGCTGACCTAACGGCATTTGTGTTCCTTATACAAAGGATACAAAATAAGTTGCTTTTCTTGTTGGTGTTCCCTGGGCTTTTGTGGTGTGTTTTTTGTTACTTCTGCAGTCTGAGGGCTCTTTAGTGTTCTCATTTGTTTGGGTGTAATGGTTTATGTCTAAGTGTGCTGTAAGCCAAACAAAAACGTGTTACTGTATTCAATGTACAGGGAAGGAACTTGTAGTTCTGTACATTTGTTTTTGTTGTTTATAACTTTGTGTTTTTGCGTTGCTGTTAAAGGTGGTTCAACAGAAGCTGTTCACTCTGGTCTGGCTCGTCAGGTCTCCAGCCTTCTTACCAATCACCTTGCAAGAGCCACAGAATGTTGTGGTAATCAAGCCGCAGGGAATGATGCACTTCAAGATGTCCTCAGCCTTCTTAATGACCTGTCAAGGTATTAGGCCTTTGTTTGTGGAATCATTTTTTTTCTATGTGTGAAAGCAGGTGGGTGTTCTTTTCCTCTAGCTGATTTTGACATAACAAAGGTCAGGTAACTTCCAAACACTGTATGAACTCAGTCTTATTTGGACGTAGTTTCTAAACAGTGCTATCAAGAGTTAAGATTGTAGTCTTTTCAGATGGATTTTTTTAACTGTCTTTTATTAAATTTGTTTTATTTCAAGATCCTAATCAAGTATTCTTTTTTAACAGCAGCTCTTTTTTTCCCCATTTTCAGGAGTCACATAGGTAAAGCCATCCTGAGCCAGCCAGCCTGTGTGTCCAAACTCCTGTCACTTCTCTTGGATCAGCGTCCCTCTCCAAAGCTGGTTCTTATAATCCTTCAGTTGTGCCGTGCTGCTCTGCCTCTCATGAGTGTTGAAGACTGTGGAAATGTAGAACTGCCACCTTGGAGTTACTCTGTGCCCTCCCTGAACAGTGAGCAAGATGATCCCAGTGACCCAGCCTCCAAGATTGCATCTCTGCTCTTAGCGAAGCTGGCAGATTATGTAGTACCAGGTACCACCAACTTTTGGTGTCATGCTAATCTGAGAGATTGCTAAGCAAGTCTGGTGGGAGGCTTGAGTAGGAAAAGGAACGTGATACGTTGGGGTTCAAAGATGGGGGTATTTCTGTCACACTCCCTTGTGTCACAGTAACATTTTAGATGGATCTTAGGAATTTTCAGCATTAGTTTTGGGGCCAAGAAAGTTTGTTGATGACTCTCATACTGTCTCCCTCCTTACTTATTTGTTTATTCCTTATCACTTCAAGGATGCCAGACGGTTCTTTCTCCAACTGCATCTGAACCAGATACTGCTTTAGCAAAAAGCAGCCCTAAGAATTCTATAAAAGGTGATAAAGACCCTGGAGAAGAAAGCGAGGCAGTGGATGGCAAACTTTCTATTTTCATCCATAAACGGGAAGACCAGTCATCTCATGAAGTGCTTCAGCCATTACTGAGGTAATCTTCATTCATTCATCTGGAATTAACAATCAATTCCTTTTTTTTCTTAAGTCCTTAAGCTTTACAGATGTAGAAGAATGTGTCTAGACATATAGGACAGGGTGGGAAAGCAAGATGTCTTCCCAGTATGTTGTATTTCCTGACAATCCTTAATTATCAAGTATTTCTGTTACTGTTGAGCAGTTCTGTTACATAATGATTTAGAATCATTTGAGGATAAGCATAATTGGTTAAATTAGTCTGTATAGTTCAGATGCTTTTTTCCACCAAAGCAAGTAAAGTTAATGTGTTCCATTTTCACTCTAACAGTAGCTCAGAAGGTCGCCCATTCCGACTGGGAACTGGAGCCAACATGGAGAAGGTGGTGAAAATGGATCGTGACATGACTAAAGTAAGAAAAGAAATGGAGAATTATTGAACTGGTGATCAGTTGGAGTTCTTTGTTTTGGATGATGTTAAATTTTGGTTTTGTTTGCTTTTTTTTTAGGCTTTTTTTCGGTCAGCAAAGAGGAATGTGTGTTAAGCTAAGACTAGAATTTCTAAAAGCACTCAATCCACGTTGGTCTCTAATCTTTGTAGATAAGTTAAACACTCTCATGACTGGTATTATACACGCAGAAGGATGTTTTGATGTGTTCGCAGTACCTTTATGCAGAGGGAGGAGAGTGAAACACCAATATAGAATAATGAAATAGGGCTAACGTTAGTATTTCTCTTCTCACAACTATTTTCAGAGTGGCTGCTGTGAAGTTATCACAGAAGAAGCTTCTGCAGCTCTTCGCAAGGCAACTAAGTGGGCTCAGTCTGGTCTGATAGTTAGTGTTGGGCCACCCATAGAAACTGTCAATCCAGAAGCAACCAGTGGGATGTCCACTGGGGACAAAAAGAAAACTGCACAGACGTCTATTTGCAGAGAGAGAAATTCTGAGCTTGCCAGGTAGGTCACTTCAGTTCTATACTTAGTAGGTGTTCTACTTTTCTATAGATCAGTTCTTGTAGTGCTCTAGAAAATCTCTTGGACATTGATAAGCTTCCTGCCTTTCTACTGCATATTGCTCTGACAGCTAAAGGTTCTTTCCTTCTCTTGTTTTGCATGTTGTTCCCTTTGCTGTGTGAAGGACTGACCCTGTAAGGCCATTCATCAGTGGTCATGTTGCAAACAGCATGGCAGCAGAAGTTATTGCTTTGCTGCATAGCTTGTTGATGGCACCAGAATCAAATGCAGCTCAAATATGGACAACAACTGCTGAGAAAGTAAGTGAACAGAAGATCAGTTATGAAATTGTAATGAAACGTATTTAGTAGTCAAGAGGATTTAATGATGTTTTCCTGAGCTACTCCCTTCCAATGTACCACTTGTAACACTTTTAAGAAGGATGTGTGGTTGCTTGGCGGCTTCCCTTTCCAGTCGTCTGTCTATCCCACCTAAGATGTCAGATATATAGTATAAAATTATCCAGTTGCGAAGAATATATTGTTACTTGTCGGCACCAGCAGCTCTGGTAAAGAAGTGTTTGCATAGGTCTGGTTACCTTGCTTTTGCTGGGCAGTCATTCTACCTTTGCTGTTCAGTCCTTTTGGCTGTGACCTCTGAAGGTCTCAAGTGTTGGTTGGAAAGTACACAGCACGTTGCTTTTCTGTTCCTCCAAAAGCAGTAACACCTAATCTATTGCTTAGGCTGAATCCTCCAGCAAAAACTTTTTGCTGAATTTGTATGTATATCTCTGTGATTCTGCAAGATATTAGGGAATCAAGCTGGCTTTGATGGTATTCACACTTCAGAGGGTTTAGAATTTTGGAGTTACATAATTCGCTTTGAGAACAGAAATAATTCATCTGAGACTGTGTGGGCTGGAGGCTTGGGGTGTTGGGTTTTGTTTGAATTCTGCTTTGAAGTCATTATCTGGTATTTCTGCCTCTGTCTCCAGGTTCTGTCTCGGGCTCTGATGTACATTCCGCAACTTGGGAAATATGCAGAGAGTATTTTGGAGAATGGAAGTAGCAGTGGAAGGAAGCTTGCTAAGCTTCAAAGAATTGCTCGACAGGCAGTAGCTGCTCTTTGTGCTCTGGGCGGCTTTAAGGAGACAATTAAAATCGGTTCTGAAGTTCAGGTAATCTGCTGCCTTTCACACCTTGTACCGTTAGATGACAGTTGATGCTTTTTGACCATGCTTTGACTGCTTTGGCATAGCTGCAAAGCAGCGTGAAAATGTGAGGCTGTTTCAGTAACACTTGTGGAGGCTGCAGTTGCGTGTTGAGTCTGTGACGTGTTGAACACTTGATGTTTTGTGTTTGTGAAACCTGAAATTTATGCCTGTCTTCTTTGGTTGTAGGTTTTAGGTAAAGGAATAGCAGGAAGCATTGGAGTTGTGGCATCTATTAATGAACAAGAAGGTATAGCAACGGTCAAATTCCCACCTGCCACTATAGACAGTAGAAAGACCTCACAAGCATCAGACACTTTAACTATTCCGTTATCTAGGCTCTGTGTCCCAAGATCTGAGGTACGGTAGCTCATTAACGTAGTATTAAGTATGATATCTGTTGTGGTTTTTCTTCACAGAAAAATTCTTCAGAATACAGGCAATTAATCTGAAGCACGTGAAAAGTCTGTTTCATCTTTGATTAAAGCCGTTATGCTGAAGTTTTGCCGCATTTTAAACGTCTTGTAACAATGTCTGTATTTAAGTTCTCCTTGAAGTAATGTGAATGTTCATTTTTTGGTGCTTGAAGATGTTCCTTTGCATACTGCGGTGGGGTTTCTTTTCCTTTGTTGGCTGGGGTTTGGTGCTGGTTTTGTGATAGTACAAAATGAGAATTAACTCCAGGTAATAAAACGCCCTCGTTTCATAGAAACTAACTACTTGAATTTAACTTTTTACCGTGCCCCCCCACCATCAGGCATTGCCTCTTCATAAACTGTCCATTACTGAGAAGGTAGTACAGGCAGTCCAGTCCATGTTGCTTCCTCAGGAGGGAAGTCTATCTATTCACACCTCACTTCCTGCAACAGGAGATGGCTCAACTCCAGTAATGGCAGTGGTCCGGCTCCTTGCTGAAATAAGAACCAGGTGAGCTGTTGTTTCTGTGCTGCACTCCAGCCTGTTTTGATGCCATGTAAAGAAAAGTTCAAGTGAATTGCGTGGGTTCTTGTATTTCTTCTTCTAATGGTATTGACATTACAGCAAGGGGCAATGCAAAAATTCCTGTTTGCTTCCTTAATTACATGTAGTGCTTGGACATTGTTAATAGTACCAGAAATGAAGTGCCCCTGTTAATACTGGCAGTGCACTGAGCAAATACTTTCCTTCAGCTGTACACTAGGAGGGGAGGGGGGAGGTCATCGCTGTGAAAGTTCCAGTGGATAGCTAAAAAGGCAAAGAAATAGAATAAACATTCTGTCTTTTAAAAGTAGTCCAGAGTTAAATAGAGGTAAAGACAGTGATTAACTCAGTGGATGGTTTTGTAACACATAAAACATACTGTTTTTCCATTAAAGAGCATGCCTGGTGATGGCTCAGCTGTTAGAAGACAGTTCATTCTGTGAAGAATTCATTCAACAGTGCCCAGCTGCTGTAGAGGTTCTTAATTTGGTAGCACAGGAATGCAGCCCTGGTAGGTACACAGCACGTCCTTGCAGCTTTGTAACCACATTCAGTTCAGAGACTTCAACAACTTCTGTAATCTTTTCAATGTTTTGTCTTCTAGCTTCTTAGTTTACGAAAGCTACCGCAGTACTGTATGTCTTGTCATAGTTGTAGAGCTGTTGTAGAAGTAATGTATGAGCTAATAATCAGACTAAACCATTCAGATGTTGGTATGAAGTTCAAGTATGATGACACTGTGTCAGAAGACACAAATGCTTGGATTAGCTTTCTGGTACACCCTGAGACTTCACTGCTCTTGGCTCTGTTATAAGTTGCTCTGTATTTGATATTATCATTGTGTTTCCCATTTGTGGTCACCTTTCTGCTTTTCACAGTGGTTACCTACGTTCCCTGTTTAGCTTTTGATTTCCTTCCCTTTCGTTTGAGGATAAGCAGTGAGCCCAGCACAAGTCCTAGTTCAAGGGCAAGTTTAGGAACATGTCAGAGCCTCTTAGTAGAGAAGTGGTTGAGGCAGAGGATGTTGGGGTGGGAGCCGAGCAGATGATTACATACCTTAAAATGTAAATGGCATATTTGTTTCTATTACAGTTATATTAAAAAAGAGTTGTTGGATTCATAGTAAGTAGATCTGCTTGGAACCTCATGACTTGGCGTGGTTTCTTGTTACAGGAGAGAGGCTCACTGTTGTAGAAATGCAGTGTGAAAGATTAAGGATGTTGTATCGTGACTGTGCTCGACCCCCACCTCCTCCACTCCAGGCAGACAGAAGACAGGTGAGCACAGAAGCAGAGCTGGACAGTCCGCCCCTCACAGATGAGTGAGGGAGCGCAGGAGCTCTGCCTGTGGTGTTGGAGCCAAGCTGGTTGGATTATTAGAAATGCTTTATTCCATATGCGTTCGTGTACTGGGACATGGTGTCTTGTGACTGTAGTTACAGTAGTTGTATGTGCTGTATTTATGTGCCTTTCATAAAAGAATGTATTAATGGATGACTTCAATGGCAATTGGAGTAATCTGTTCCTGTCTACAGCCCAAAGAAATCACTTGGAGCCCATCAAGAGTGTTTCCCCCGGTACGAGCATGCATGTTTTCATCACACCTTGCTGCTGTGACCTTTCTGGCTGATCCAAGTGCAGGTGGGGGACTTCCTCGGGGCACATTCATTTATGCCACTTCTCCAGTTCCTGTGCAGGTAAGAATTCACAGCCATACAACAGCTTCTTTTATTTAATATTTAGTAATACATGAAAAGTAACATTTTTCTTTTTACCTCTAGCTTGTAAAATAACTTTTTTCCTTATTTCTAGGCACCGTCGTTCTACTGGGAAATTGAAATAGTTTCCTATGGAGATACAGATGATGACACTGGTCCAATAGTTTCATTTGGATTTGCTACAGAGGCAGAAAAACGGGATGGAGCTTGGACAAACCCAGTGGGCACCTGCCTTTTTCATAAGTATGTTGGAGATGCACCTCAAAAATCGTTCTTGCTCACTACACTTATGTGCTCCTTAGAGGCAGTGTCAGAATCTCACTGTGACAGGCAGCAGATACGTTTAAAACTTTGCCTGTACTGTAGCTGTGTAGACTTTGGTTGCTGTCGAGTTGTAATCGTTTCTGAGCTCCTCTTCATTTACTACTTCTTCTTGTGTTAATTCTTAGCAATGGGCGAGCAGTGCATTACAATGGCTCCAGCTTATTACAGTGGAAGAGTGTTCGACTGGACGTGACTCTTTCTCCTGGTATGTAAGAGCACAGCTAATGAGTTTAACTGGTATATGAAAAACATTCCTTAAATGTAAGGGAAACTGTAGATGAGGAAAGAGAGAAATCCATGCTGTTCTTTTGATGATGATAGGTGACGTAGCTGGAATTGGATGGGAAAGAGCAGAAGGAACTCCACCCCCACCAGGGCAGCCTGCTAAAGGCAGAGTTTATTTTACTTATTGCGGGCAGCGACTTGGGCCGTACCTGGAAGATGTCTCTGGTGGAATGTGGCCAATTGTTCACATACAGAAGAAGGCAAGTTCTTAACATAAGTATCTTGTTTGATATATGTATCGTTTTGATAATCAAGTTGAGGTAAGGCCCAAAATGCTGAAAGTATAATACCCTTTCACAAGTATTAGGTAAAGCCAGCTCAACCCATTCTACGTAATATTTCTAACTATAAAGCAGTAGAGTGATGGTTTTTATCTTTATTGTACTACTTTGAGGTCTCATTTTCTTCCCAGTGTGCATTTTTGTGTTGTTACAGTTTGGAACTTCCTCCCCTAAGAACATTAAACGTGCAGCTAGCTTGATGGCGCTGCATTGCTCTGTGCTAACAGCCCTTTTATTATTACTCTTTCCCAGTAGTGACCTTGCCACAGAGTGTACTAGCTAAGTATGCATGACTTCAGTCTAGGGAGAGGTGGGGAAAAAAAAAGGAAGTTCAAAGTTTGTGGTCGACAGCTTAATACTTTCCCAGCTGCGTGCAGTTTTATAGCCTGTAATGCTGGGAGAGCTGTATGGTAAAGAGGAGAACCTCGAAAACCCACAGGTCATCTGAATTCTTTATCTGTACTCTGTTCCAGAACACGAAAGTCCGTGCTAATTTTGGATCCCGCCAATTTGCCTATGCTGAAGGCCAAGCTCACAGGAATGCTGCTGATCTGTGTATCGACCTAGCTGAAGAAATAAGTGCCAACTTTGAGGCGTTGCCATTTGCTATGGCTTCTGATAGCGACAATGATGCTGGCACCAGCATAGCTTCTGATCCTGGGACCCACGGACCGCCCTGTAGGATTGCTGCTGTTGCTACGGCTCAACAACGTAAAGTGATAGTTAACGTTCTTTTAAAAAGCTCTGACAGGAAAATTGCAATCAATTAAATAGGGACTGAAGCACATTCTGACTGCATTTTGTAGATGCTGCCTATTTAGGTAAAGCAGCACGGTAATTATCGGCAAATGTGTGCGTATTTCCTTTAAGGCAAGGCCATTAAAAGTAATAACTTAGATTGGTCTTCCTTTCTACAGATGCCATATATCTCAAAACCTCACTGAGCAGTTCTGTGTGCCTGCTGGCATGTTGTGGTCTCAAGATTTTTGTATGTGTTTTGCAGAATACGACAGTGACACGTCTTGTCACTATAAAATGGAACTGAGCTATGAGAACTTCATCACATCAGGGCCTGATCCTCATCCCCCTCCAATTGCAGATGATGAAAGTGATGATGATGACGATGATGATATTCCCAGGGTGAGCAACGTGGCAAGCACTGCTTGCTATCGCTTGGAGTCTAAATATGGATCTTGTAAATCAGATTCTTCAGTTTCTTGCTATGAAGCCATTTTTTCTGCTTTCTTAGGGAAAGTAGACTTGATGTTAGTAACTTTTCTTCCTTCTTGTTACTCTAAATGTTCCTCTTCTTTGCAGGAGGACCACTATGCCCTGCTGGTTAAAGCCTGGGAAACAAAAGTTTTCCCTACAATTAGAAGAAGATTCCGTAATGAGGCTGAGAGGAAATCTGGGCTGGATCAAATTAAAGGAGCCTTACAGTTAGGTACGGCTGTGTTTCATTCCATGCAGTTGTTTTTATCTTCACCGTTACTGCACATCATAACATCTGTGTTTTGTTTGTCTTACTGTATTTAGGGTTGGAAACTAAATGTTTTCACTTGCTGTTTTTGCCAAGAGCTTAGAATTTGTTTTGATTTTAACCTGCTTAACCTTTTTACCTTTGTTTTGAGGTTATGATTTTAATCTTGTTAACCTTTTAACCTGAATTGATTATTTTGAACAAGGAAAATAGTTTTAGAAACTGTGGAAGAATCTGTTGTACTGCCCTGAAGTTGTATATGGATATGGAAATACTTTGGAATAACGGCTTGGGAAGGAATTATCTACATGCAAAACTTTAAAAGAATTTTAGTAGGAGAAAATTTGTAAGTGAAAACAGTTCTGCCAATATGGCATAACTGTGGGGAAGTCACAGCAGGAGCAAAGTGAGGAGCCAGAGCTCTGACCAGGAAAGCTCTGCCCCTCATCCATTGCATGTACTGAAAGAATTGTCCAAGTAATTAGATATCTCATCTACCTATGATGTTAATGAGAACAGTAATTCTTAGCCCATCGAGAGTATTTATTTCAAGCGGATGGGGAGATTAACCAGCATTCCTTTCTATCTGCCAGGAATGGTTGATATAGCACGGCAAACTGTAGAATTCCTGTATGAGGAAAACGGTGGCATCCCAAGAGACCTCTACCTTCCTACCATTGAGGATATCAAAGATGAAGCAAACAAGTTTACAATCGATAAAGTACGAAAAGGTAAATTCAGCAGGAGAGTAAATGAAGCAATAAGAAGCCAAGGGGCTCTGGTGCCGGGGGTGTCCTGTGTAATTTGTGAGTCTCAGGAAGATGCTGAGCCCTGTGTTATTTTCTGCCCAGGTCTCACAGTTGTGACTCGCTCTCCTGACAGTAACAACGTTACCAGCAGTGCTGTTGGAACAGCTTTACCCAAGTTTGCGATTCGGGGAATGCTGAAGACCTTTGGTCTTCATGGTGTTGTCCTGGATGTTGATTCAGTGAGTAAAGATGCATGGGAAGGGTATTGAACATGTCAGCACTTACACGTCTGTGATTAAGTGTATTGAAGTGCTTACAATACTGTTTTGGTGCTCTTTTTTGAAGAGGAAAAAAAAAAAGCACGTTGTTTCTGTGTTTTACAGTGGTGTTTTTGTTGTTGCAGGTGAATGAATTGGTACAAGTAGAAACCTACCTCAGAAGTGAGGGAGTTCTGGTAAGATACTGGTATCCTATTGACATGTTAGAAAGGCCACCTGCTGGTTATAGGAGGACTGCAACAAATGGATTGGTTACCCTGGACAATACCAATATCCAAATTCACAGGTAAAATAAATAGAAACACAATAGAGTCAGATAATACAGAAGTTTTCTAATCTACAACATTACTACGTGTGGGTTTTGAGAGGAAAGACGCACTTAAACTCACAAAGTGTTTTGTCTGATGTCTGTGAGGACAGGATCTCATCTCTTAAAGCAGTTGGGATTCTTGGTATTTTTTATAAGTATTTTTCTCCCTAAGGTTTTAAAGGCACGAAGTGGTAAAGGACCTCAATGATCGTGTTTTTTAAACATCAGTAACATGCAGTTGGTTTTACACAACCTGGGCTCAAGAATTCTGGACTTGCTTTATGGAACTTCTAATTCAAAAGCCTTAATTTGGTACCAGAATTAGGAGTGCTGACTGAGATAGATTTGGATGTACTCCAACCATTAATGAGAATAGGCTGCATTTGGATTCAGAGGCAGCTTACTGGATATGACTTGTGTGTTAAGGATGTTGAAGCAATCAAATGTTTTGATGTTTGTGTTCTCTAGAGAGCTTTTGAGAAGTGAAGCTGCACTGGCCAAGCTGTATTGCCGCATGGCTCTCCTCAATATCTTTGCCCCCAAATCTCCACATATGTTTACCCGTCTGTTCCATATCCCTGCTATCCGCGATATCACTCTGGAGCACCTGCAGTTGTTATCCAACCAACTTCTTGCACCACCTCTTCCTGGTAAACACTGATTTTTATTACAGCAGTTTCTTTGGTATGGTAGTTTTCTGTGGCCAAAAGAAATCTGAAGAGTTTGGCACTTAGTAATTGTTAATTATAGTATTTGAACAGATGTTTCAATGGACTCTTTGATGTAATTACCTTTAATGATATGATACTGAAGTTAAACTCTTGCTAATGATTGAATTTATGTGTGATTGAGGAAATTCAGAGATTCTCCTGAGATTCTGTTCAGTGCTTCTGTCCCTTTGTTGCCATTGGCCCTCTGTTGAGGGGAGTGGGGTGGAGGGGTTTGGGAAATATCTGTATGGGATACCTGTAAGGAAACTAAATGCCAGTTGGGTCTCACAGTTCTCAAAACTCAACTATTCTTCATTTCACAAAGTGGTTTGTCCTTTTCCTACTGGAATCACAGATCTGATTAGAGAATGTATGTGCTGAATCATGGAAAAGGATCTTGGGCTAATTCAAGTGAGTGTTAATAAAGGCGATTATTGTGACAAAGCTCTTCTGCATGCAAAGAGAAATGTAATGTGGCTGAGGCATAAGGAAGAAAGAGAAAATGCTAAGCATAGGCTATTAATAATAGAAAGTAAATAGCTGCCATTGGAGAGTGCACTTAACTCCTTCCTTCATGACTCTGAAACTTGGCTACCTCTAACAGATGCTGCGTTATAACAGAGCCTTTTGCAGAGTACAGCATTACTTTGCATGGCTTTGAGAATAAGTTAACAAGCTTTTCTTTTTCCCTTTTGTTTTTTTTTTTTTTTTTTAGTTGAAAAGTAGTTCTAATTCAGATTGTGCTAATATATGCAACTTCCAGACTGGGATTTGGGTGAATTGCCCACTCCTTTGTGCACTGCATTTTGATATATATATTTTTTATTAGCTTCAGAGTGACAACCATGAGATTTTGGCTTGATACTCACTCAAAGCCACTCGGAAGCTGTCTTGTCTGTATATGGGGACAGCTTGAGGACAGATAAAGCTGCCTTCACCTCATCTAGATTGAGTATGGAAGAAAGCTGATCATTTGTCTTCGCTGTATTTATGCAGTAAATGAAGATGGTCTGTTTTCACATGTGGAACAAAACAAAGCAGCTGTGAACTCTGACAGCTCAGCAGATGTCTGACAGGCCTCCCTAAGGGTGGCTTTAAGGCAGATGCAGAATACAGCTGGCATTTAGAGGGCTATCCCATCTGGAACCAACTATGTTAGGAAGCAGGTTTGGTCTTGGAAGGATTCTTTCTACTGCTGACCCTTGGGAAGAGGATTGCACTTGCTCAGGAATGAAAGTAACAGCTTGTAATGTTCAAGTATTTAAGAACTTCTTTTTCCATTGCCTATTTCACAGGCTGCATAAAATGTTTGCACAAAAATTTTATCTCCAAATTTGTTCTGTTTTGCTTATTACAGATGGAACAATCAGTTCAAGTTCCATTCTTTTGGCCCAGTCACTGCAGCACTGCATCCATGCCCAGAACTGCGCTGCCACAGACCTCTTCTACCAGGGCAATTCACAAGCCATCAGAGAGTGGCTTACTGTTGCCATCACTCGGACACTGCATCAAGGAGAGGAGAGCCTATTAGACCTCACTAAACAGATCTGCTCTTTTTTGCAGGTAAAATATTTAGCAATGTCTTGAGAGCAGTATTATTCTCAGGGCATGCCCTCTGTATAAGAAACCTTTGGTTTGTAGGTGGTTCTAACATTTGTAATTGCAGAATTACGACTCTCATTAATATTATCTGTCACACTGAGTTGTTTCTCTTGCTGGGTTATACTGCTGTTTTGGTTGTGCTGGGGATACAGGAAGCATAAGCAGTAGCAATACAGCAGATCACATTCAAATGAAGAGCTTCACCCTACATCATTACCTGTAGTGTGATATATTTTACTTGAAAAATAGGAGGGAGGTGGTTTGCTGATGCCTGGGGGCTTTCATCACGAAATGTTGCATTACAGACTGCACCAGAACAGTTTCCTGCTGAGGAATTCCCAATTTCGGAATCCAAAGTCAACATGGATGTTAATTTTCCTGGGGCTGCGTTTGTAATTGTGTCCTGTAAAGAAAGCCAGTCTGGATTCCGCAAAGAGTAAGTCAGTCATTGAGGGTCTGAGAGTGACAAAGACAAAAGACTTTGCTGTCTGTGCTCTTGAGTCTCTGTGAATCCTGAGGATGCAGGTGCTTATTTTGCAGGTTTTTCTTTTCTCAGAGACTCATTTTCTGAGTGTTCGGGGTAAATATTGCAAGTTTAATCATGCTGTCACTGAGTTGAGATTTTTTTAGTAGCTAATTATATTGCAGCCACATTGCTCTTTTTCTTTTCTTAGTTCTTCCCTGTATAAAGCTCCATGGGCTCGGGTGCTTGTGTACGGGCTTGGGCACAAAGTTAAGAGGAATGGCCAGCTAAACCTGATTGAAGCAGTGTGTTACCCTCGAGACGCCTCTCCAACCAACACAGGCCTAACACCTCCCCCAACAACCAATCAGTACCCGTCAGTGATCACTCCTACAGACAAAGTGCACATCAAACTAGGTAAAAAGCAATAAAATTTACTATATACTATATACTGTCATAAGTGGCACGGAGTCGTGATATGTGTTTTCTCTGACCTGTTTGCTTAGGAGTGTCTCCTCCTCCTGGAGCTGTGCTGGTCTTGCATTCTCTTCCCCTTGAGTTCCCCCTGGCAATGGCATTCACAGAGCAGCTGTTAACTTGGAAACTGGAAGATGTGGATGGGAAATCAGAAGATGAACTGGATACTATTCCTCCTTCAGTTCTTCTGCAAGTAGTGGAATTTTTAGGTGAGAATATGTTGTTTTTACTTAGCGATGAGCCTAAATGACGTGCTGGTTCAGCCTGAAGGTTTGAAAGAGAAGAAATGAAAGAAAAATGATGAGATTTCTGAGCTTTTTCATTATATTAAAATTTTCCTCATACCCACACAAAAAAAAAAACCACTTACATGCATGTCTTGAAGTGGTCTTCCTGGTTTTCTCTGCTTGCGTGCATCCTTTGGAGCAACTTGTAGTTGTTTGCTTTTTCAGTGTTGCTGTTGCAACTCACGTAGTAAAGGTACAAATAATGAACCAGTGCTGACTCCAGTGCCTTGCCTTTCACACACAGGGAGCTTTCTGTGGACAACTGACATGGCAGCGTCTGTGAAGGAATTGATATTTCATCTTCTGGCCGAATTGCTTCGCAAAATTCACAGTCTGGAGCAGAAAAAAAATCCTGCAGGATTGTCATCTTCTATCGCCCTTCAGCTGAATCCCTGTCTAGCTATGCTTATGGCCCTGCAGTCAGAACTCCACAAGCTTTATGATGAAGAAACACAAAACTGGGTGTCTGGAAATGCGTGTGGTGGTTCCGGTGTTGGAGCTGCTGACCAAGGAAGATTTTCAACATACTTTCATGCTCTGATGGAAGTTTGCCTTGCTGTGGCAGAAGTAACGCTACCTATCAATATGAGCGTAGCAGCTAATGTGATATCTTCAACGAGTGCACCAAATCTTAGCGACTCTTCTTCCTCATCTTCATCTTCTCCAGGACAGACGCCACAGAGTCCAAGCTTGCTGTCAAAGAGGAAAAAAGTCAAAATGAAGCGAGAAAAGACATCGTCTTCAGGCAAACGATCTTCATCCAGAGCGGCTGAAACGGATGCTGCAATCCTCAGTATAGGAGGAAGCAAGCCTGAGGATATGTTATGGTTTCATAGAGCACTGACTCTGCTTATCATTCTCAGACATCTGACAAAAAAGGATCCGCAAGGGTTGGGTGTGACAAACGATGCTGTAGCAGATGCATGTCAGGCATTAGTGGGACCCACAGCTCACAGCCGTTTGCTCGTCATTTCTGGAATACCGACTCACTTGGAAGAGAGCACTGTCAGAAATGCCATCAGGAAGGCGTGCAATGCGCATGGTGGAGTCTTCAAGGATGAAATCTACATCCCTCTGCAGGAAGAGGATCCCAAAAAAATCAAGGACAAAGCGGAAGGAGGAGAATGCAGAACTGAGCTGGAAAAGCCGACTGTTTCGAGTAGTGCAGACAGTCTGGACATCAGCAGCTCTAGCAGTGTCACACCTGCTATGAGTGTCAGTGCGTCTGCATCAACGAGCCAGGCTTCCCTGTGCAGCTCACAGGGTATCTCCCGGACTGTCAGTGACATCTCAGTTGATCAGTACCAGGCTGGGCTGGAACTGGCCATCCCACCAGGGCTGCTAGAGCCACACGTCTCCAGCCAGGAGAGCTTGGATCTGTCGCACTGCAGTACTGGGAGCCTTGGGAGCCTTGGCAGCCTTGGGGAGCCGCTGGACAATGTAGAAACAGCGTCAGTGTCTGATGTGGGGTCGATGTACACAGTCACATCTCTGGACAACCAGCAGCTTCTGTCACGGCCAATCAAAGGTTTTGCTGTGGTGGAGGTAATAGCTTTCAGTCAGGAAGGGGCACTTCTTTGGTCAAGGTTTTTGTTTCTTTTTAATTCAAATATTAAGCACAGTTGTCTGCAGCCTTCATCTTTGAATGCCTTTAAACCACCAGTTTCTGGAGAGAATTTGTAAAGGCAAATATCTGTTCATTTGCTCTCTCATGTAACTTTCTTCAGAGACTCATTGCCAGCTGCTGCTGGAGATTAATTTTGAGATGGTTTTGACCCACAAGGCAATTCTTTAATGTTTAATGGCTACATTTTCATGTATATTAAACCTTCCACGTATCTCTGTACAAGTTGCTTTAGAAGAGATTACAGATGAGATTACAGATGTTTGCTGATGCCTGATTCAAAATTAATTTTAAAGCATTGTAGGTATGTAATCACTGATGCCAGATCTCTGCAGGTTTTCAGCTCTGCACAAGAGCCTTCTCTGTTGCACTAACTGCCAGCTGCAGGCTTACCAGAAGCTTGCTGAAGTGCTGCCATTTTGATAGCTTGTGAATTGAGAGGGAAGTTCTTACATAGTCTGGGTTTATACCTTTTAGAAGAAAGTCAGCTTATTCAAAGGGAAAAGCTTCAATTGCTATTCTGAAGTTATTAACTGACAAGAAGACACCAGTGCTAAAACAAACCATCAAACGTGTATGGAAATCTGTCAGCATGTTCAGCAACTCCAAGTCTGTAGCCGCTCTGATAACGGTGCATGACAGCTGTTGTTGGAATAGAAGGAAACTATTGTTCCTGTTCCCAGTTTCGTGTAGCTGAGACTCCAAGGCTTGTAGTTATTGTAGTTATTTTCCTAAATGGAGAGTTGAAGCAAAGGCAACAGAGTTGCAAATAATGACAGGTTAATTATGTGAAACTGACGGCTTTGTCTCTTGTATTTCTAAGGGCTGTCTCCAGGCTAAGAAAAGCAGCAGCTGTTTCAGAGCAGTGCACGATGAACTCACAGCGTGATGGCTGGAGTTGGCAGATTTTCATACAAGGGATGCTATATGGGGTGGAGCCTGAATTGTGTTACCAAATGACTAATGCAGAAGGAACAGTAGGAGGGATGCAATACTGATTATCCATACGGGGAGGAGAGATAGCTTAGTATCCAAGTTACTGTAAAGCAATATAAATTAATCTAACCAATTTCATGATTTGTACAGATACGGTCAAGAGCTAAAATAGAGAAAATCCGAGCCAGCCTATTTAACAGCAGTGATCTCATTGGTTTGTCGAGTCTGGACGGTGAAGATGAACTGATGGAAATGTCAACTGAAGAGATTTTAACTGTTTCTACTGTAAATCAGAGTTTATTTGACACACAGGGGAGCCCGGCACTGGAAGACTACTTCAATGATAAGTCAATAAAAGGTTTGTGCTTTTCATACTGGCAAATATCTCACTTGTATTGTGACATGCAGGGAATCAGATTCTACGATTATCCAAATGGTAATTATTGTTAACCCAGAACAAAAGACAGCATTTGATTCTCTGTTAAAAACAGGGTGTTGGAGTTCAGAGGGGTCAGATCTGCTAGTAGATCTTTTCTAAGCTGTTTCTTCTATTGGTCACGCACCAGTTGTTGTGTGATAGAATGTTTTATCTGAAGGCAAAGCTCATTACTCATTTCACTGTGTTTTTGTTATTAGGTGAGAAATTGGTCCCTGGTGCCCGGGAGGTCCTTACAGAAATATTTAAAAGCTGTGTCCATTCTGAGCAAATGCTGAGCCTGACTCCAACTAAACCCATTAAAGTTGCTGATATATATCTTAGTAAAGAGCAGATAAATTCACAGACTCCTGGAAACCTTCTGCATGTGTTCTTCACAAACGTCCGCCCTCCAAAGAAGGTGCTGGAGGACCAGCTTACTCAGGTAGTGCTTTGAAAGCTCTTTGCAGGATCTTTTCGTGTAACTCAAAAGCACTGGTTAATTATTCATTTTCTGTGTTGGAAGATTCTAAGGAAATATGGTGTGCCCAAGCCAAAATTTGACAAGAGCAAATACAACAAGGCTGGTAAAGAACAGCATCCAGTGAAGGTTGTGAGCACTAAGCGCCCGGTTACAAAACCACCTACAAAAGAAAAGTCCGTGCTCAACAGTGTCAGGTGAGTTTCTTCAGCTTCTTGGCAGTTAGGAAACCTTCTCTTTAGGATCTAGATTGTTTTCTCCTCTATATTTCCTTGTACCTATTGGAAGAGGAAAAAGGGATTCAAAAGCATTCTTGTTTTGAACAGACATAAGAAAACTTTAACACTCATTTCGTCCCTTAGCCGAACTGCTTTGAGCGAGAAGAAACCGACTGTGAAGCCAAAGTCTCCTGAGAAGAGCAAACCTGAAGAGAAGGACCCTGAAAAGTCTCCCACAAAGAAACAAGAAGGTAGGGACTCTATAGGACTCTTCTGCAGCGTTAGCACCTTAGAAAGCAGATGTGTTTTTAGATTGGCATGCTTAAGCTGCATGTAGCCACCTTGTACACCATCCATTTTCCTGTGTGGTGTGTAGGCTGTATACTAAGTCATTACCTGTTTGATGGTTCTGTCTCTACTTCCAGTTCCTGAGGAGAAGTATTTGACTCTGGATGGATTCCACAGATTTGTCGTTGACCGATCTAAGCAGGATATCCGTAGTGTGTGGAGAGCTATTCTGTCCTGTGGGTATGATCTGCACTTTGAAAGGTAAGTTCTAAACCTCCTCTAGAAGATGATGGCACTACTTAATGTGCTCTCTTTAAAGGAGTGTTCCTACTCCATGTACCGTGTATGTCCCAGCAGGTGTCATGCCATTTGCATTTCAGGTGTGCCTGCATTGATGCAAGACATGCCCAGAAAGCATCTCGGAAATGGACTCTGGAAATGGACGTGGCTCTCGTTCAGTACATTAACAGGCTTTGTCGTCACCTCGCAATTACACCAGCACGACTCCATCCACATGAAGTATATTTGGATCCAGCTGATGCAGCAGATCCTAGAATCTCCTGTCTGTTGAGTATGTATGCTTTGTAGTGTTTAGAATTTAATACGTTCTGTGGTGTTCTTGTTTTGTCTTCTTACTCCCACACTGTTTGTGTGCTGTGTCGGAAAAGGCACCTGCTGGAACTGCTGAATCTTGTGGAGAGAGGTTCTCAGGGACATCCAGGCTCTCTGTTTCCACACAAGATTGGTTTTCTCAGGTCCATTTACTGAGCAAAGAGCTGCTCCAGGCTTGAAGTGACTGAACACAGGGATACCCTCTTTGCATTGGTGCTTATCAGAGGTCTTTAATTAGATAGCTCCATGTATGCAGAGCAGTCACTGCTCCCTACAGTCAGCATTGATACTGCCCGTGGTAGAACTTCAGTGCAACTTCCTCTTTCCTGCTCCAGCACAGGGGAAGTGAGAAAAAGTAACACAGTGATTTGCAGAGTAGCCTTAAAATAGCTGTCTAGTTCTTCTTCCTCCTTCTGTGCTCTCTACCATACTGTCCTGCATCCATGTTTGCACTGAGGCTTTTCTCAACAGCAGAACTGGGTAATGCCTTGGCTGTCGTGCAGCAGCTGGGATGTTCCTTTGGAGATGCTTCTGTGGGCCGGGGCAGCACTGAGTCCAGGTCCTCCAAGGAGACCCCTGGCTGTTCTTTGGCAGCACTGTTAGAAATGCATTGCAAGTGTTCTGTGCTCTCTAAGCACACCTTCTAGATCAGGCTGAAATGGGAACTTATCTGGTGAAATTAGGGATGTCATGGTTCACTGCTGTGCTTCCATTATCTGCTGTCATGGTGGTGTGCAAAGAGCTTGAGAGGCTGTGTAAATGAGAGCTCCTGTGACTCCTGTACCGGCTCCAGTGGCAGGATGGCCTTTGCAGCAGGTGGAGAGCATCTTCAACACTGGCTGAACTTTTCTTCTTCAGGTGTTCCTGTTGAAAGTCTCCGCCTGCGGTTTGCACTGCTTCAGTCTCTCAATACGACATTGGAGACTTTCTTCTTACCTCTGGTGGAGCTTCGGCAGACGGAGATGTACAGTAACAGCATCGCTGCGCTGCTGCAGGAGGCCAAAGGTCAGCTTTGGGGGAGCATGGGTGTTGCCTGACAGGGAGTTATCTTTCCTCTGTCATTACTGTAAAAGCATCTGATTTCTGAAAGCAATTTGGCAAAGTGTTCCTGATTTATGTGGTTACTGGTGGAGTTGCTAGGATCTATTTACACAATGTTAGAGTTGTGGTCAGCCATGTCCTAATCCAGTGCTCTTCTAGTACATATCAGTAGCAAATACTAATTGAAGATGTGGATTAGCCATCCGTCTCCCATCTACCTAAAGAAGATGCAGTTATTGTTTGATCACCGTCCATCAACGATTTTCAGAAAATAATGTTGTAGAAGGACAGATTAACTGCACCAAAACTTGTGTTTCTTTATTTAGGTTTAATCTTCTATGACACTAAAATCACCGTAATGAATAGAGTGCTGAATGCCACTGTCCAAAGAACTGCTGATCACGCAGCCCCAGAAATCACCTTGGATCCCTTGGAAATAGTCGGAGGTAAGGGAAACGTTTATCCTCTTCAAAATTCATTGTAATCCACTGTAAGGCATCAGACCTGTCTTACCGAAGCTCAGACACTTATTAATGCAAAATACTGTGTGTGGGGATTATATTTTTCTTCTGTTTGCTTTTAAATAGGGGAGATCCGTTCTTCAGAAAACTCCTACTTCTGCCAGGCAGCACGGCAGCTGGCCTGTGTGCCATCCTCACAGCTCTGTGTCAAACTCGCCAGCGGGGGAGACCCAACGTATGCATTCAATATCCGATTCACAGGGGAGGAGGTCCATGGAACAAGTAAGTTGGGATTGGGGTTACCAGCGTGGGTCACATCGGTGCAGTTGTGAGAACTGATTCCAGGTGGAATCTGAGTTTCTATCAGGTTGTGGCTTGTGTTAACTTTAAGGAGCAGCATTTACACTTGTTGTGTTTGTTTTCCTGCTCATGGGGGTGAAAAAAGAAGCATCATCCAGGAATTAAGCAATCCAGGCATCTCTTAGCTAACAGAGCAGGAAGCATTTGGGCATACAATTTTGCTGACTAGAGACAGGAAATAAAGTAATAAAACGTTTGGAACATGGGAAGGGCATTGCATAAGAACGTTTCCTTCAGGTCGGTTGATATTTAGTCATTGTAAACCCAGGCTGTGCTGATAGATACGTATGAGCTCCAGCTTGTCCTGAGCTGAACGGGTGGTGGCTGTGACAGGAAACTGCAGGAGGTTTTGCTGCTTTAAAATCTGTCCTTGATTTTGCAGTAAATGGTATTAAAACTGAATCTTACGTATTTTTGCGAGGAGGTGAACAACATTTCTTGAAATCATCTTAAGGATTTTCATGTGACTAGTTAAAAGAATGAATCCAAGAAGGAGCAGACATTTTACTGCCCTGCTTCACCTAATTGGAAGGGGACGGACCCCTTGAGGCACAGTGGTACCACTCATCATCAGAAAGTGCTAAATGTTAATCTTGTGGCATTTAAGCAAGATTATTTTGCCTTCTTTTCTGTTGACACTACTTTAATTCTCCTTTATGTGGACCTGTTTGCATGTTGACTTCCTTTCATGGTGCTTGCTCCCTTGGATGCTGCGTGAGTTTGCATGTATTCCAGAAATGGGCTTAGATTATACAGGAGCCAGGAAAATCTTGCTTTGCAGATGTGTAGAATAACTGATAGGGTGATGTGTCTGTGCAGCTGGTGAGGTTAAGCACGTAACTTAAGGCTTGAGACGTGATTTGAAGCAGAACAGTAAATTCTGGATTAAATGGCAATATTAACAAGGCCCTTTGTTTTTTTGCCCCTCTTTCCTGCAGGTGGATCTTTCCGTCACTTCCTCTGGCAAGTCTGTAAGGAGCTGCAGAGCTCCTCACTCTCCCTTCTCCTGTTGTGTCCAAGCTCTGCAGTCAACAAGAACAAGGTGGGATATCTCCATGAAGGAAATGAAGTTGCATGTGCTTGAATAGGAGTAGAACAAATTTGGTCAGCAGTACAGAATAAAATTGGCTTTACATATCCAGGCTGTGCTTCAGACACTTCCCACAGCTAAAAGACTCGCTGTCAAACTGCTAACACAGGGACATAAAAGTTGTGTGAATGCTGATTAATCAAGTTTGTAAAAGGAAACCAACTTTATGTCGTTGCTTTTGATTGTTGTTATAGCACTGTGATGTAATGTTACTGCATAATACATCGCCTCCATGCAAAACTTCCTGTAGCCACTTCAGCAGTGTTCATCTTGTTCAAATCAGTGTTGGCAGAATAGCATTCACTTATGGACCCACCCTGTACGAATCAGTTGCTAAAGGCTGGTTTGTGTGCTCTGTTCTGTTTCTCTGAAGGGGAAGTACATTTTGACACCCAGCCCCATCACCTACGCAGAGGAGCAGCTGTTCCATTTCTTTGGGCAGCTTCTGGGTATTGCAATTCGAGCAGATGTTCCCCTGCCACTCGACCTGCTGCCCTCGTTCTGGAAGACCCTGGTAGGAGAGCCGCTGGATCCCGATGTTGATCTCCAGGAAGCTGATATCCTCACCTACAACTACATTAAAAAGTTTGAAAATGTAAGCATTTTTTTTCTCTTACTACTTTCTGTTCACAATTTCCCCTGTAAGTGCATTGTTCTGATAACAGCCACGTTTTCTGACTGGTAGTGGTTGACTTGGTTGCTAGTAGGTGTTTGTCAGCTGGGCAGGACCATGAAGCGTCTCAGCTTATAGGTGTGGGATGTTGCTTCCTGATGACTGGAAGAGCTGCTGGATCTCATGTGCTGCCAGATACGGTGTGGTTTAGTTTGTGAAGTACTGGCTGAATCTCTGCAGTGCCAAACCAAATGATTATGAATCTAAGCAATTACTGCCTGCTGGTGTGTCTGTGGTGTCTCCAGACAGTATATCATCAGTGCACTTAGTATACAGTTGTGTACAAAACTTAAGATGGAGTGAGTTGCAAGGATAAGATACTACAACATGTTGGTCATTGGGTATTGTATCTTTGTGACAGATAAATGATGAAACTGAACTGGAAGCTCTATGTGCAGAAATTGCTTCTCAGCATCTAGCAACAGAGAGCCCTGACTGTCCTAATAAGCCATGCTGCAAATTCACCTACTTGACCATGACAGGGGAAGAGGTGGAGCTTTGTCCCAGGGGCAGGCACGTCCCAGTGGGGTGAGTACCAGCTTTCTTGGCAGGCTGTTGCGGTGGGTTACATGTGGAAGAAGCATCTCTGGAATAATTTTCCAAAAGCCAGGCTCTCCCAAGAAGCTTTTGTTAACCAGCTGAAGGCTGGAACAGTCTGGGAATGCTTTACATTGGTTGGAAGGAACTTGGAATCTCTGGCACTGTTCCTTGTATTTTGTTCCATAAGAAGCAGGTGAGGAGCAGTGCTTATGAACTGCATGCTGGCTTAAGTGAACACCCAGATATAAGGGTTGTGAGAAGTGGGTGACGTGAGCATGAGAGAGGAGGAGGAGAAGGATGAAGGAAGTAGACATAAGTTGAGAAGCATCAGAACACAAATAGATAAATGATGGGACTCAATTATTCAAAAACAGAATATTCTTAAAACCCTCCTGTATGTATGTACAATTTGAGGGCTGTGCAACAGAGTTCTTAAGCACTCTTCTCTTGAATCTCTGCCCTTTCAGATGGGAGAACAAGGATGTTTACGCAGCTGCAATCAGGAGCTTGAGAATGCGTGAGCTGCAGAGTCTGGAGTGTATGACTGCAGTGCGAGCTGGGCTTGGGTCCATCATTCCCCTGCAGCTCCTGACCACACTGACCCCTCTTGAGATGGAGCTGAGGACATGTGGGCTTCCATACATCAACCTGGAGTTTCTCAAGGTATGAAAAGCTCTATAAATCTAAAATTCACGTGTGGAGTGACATATTCTCACTATTAGCAGTGTTTGCTGTTCTCCTCACGCAGCAGCAGCGATAAACTGTGCCAGTCCTGCTTGTGAAACAGGAGCAATGTACATCACCAGACTAGGATAAGCCTGTTAGGAAAGCTGATGTGTTGAAAAGATACGAAGTGGCTTGTATTAATGGTCTGCCATGGTTGGATTTTGTAATGAAAAGACCTTGGGGAGGGAGGTGTAGGCAGCATTTCCTTTTGTTGTCTTAGTGTAAGTGGGGAAGATTTATTGAGGGAGAAGAAAGCTGAAGTGGATATCATGCTTTTTCTCCACTAGGCACACACCATGTACCAGGTGGGACTGATGGAAACTGATCAGCACATTGAGTTTTTCTGGAGCGCGCTGGAGATGTTCACTCAGGAGGAGCTCTGCAAGTTCATAAAGTTCGCCTGTAACCAGGAGCGAATCCCCTTCACGTGTCCTTGCAAGGATGGGGGTCCCGATACCGCCCACGTCCCACCTTACCCCATGAAAATAGCCCCCCCCGATGGAGCTGCAGGTGGGTTTGTCCGCTGTCTCTTACAGCGGCATCAGTTCTGCTTACATCATGATCACAGTTCTCAATTCCTCTTGCTTTTAATTGAAAAATGATCTTAAGTGCAAATGATTGCCGCAAGAGGCATATAATTGTGGCTGTAAGAAAAGATTTTTAAAACACGTAATTCTGCAGGAGCCATAATGAGGATTTTAACTGCTTAACACATCTGTAGCCTCTAGAAGGCAGATATTTATCTTGTATGCTTTTAAAGTGATAGAACAGTCAGAAATCAGCCTCAGAGCTGTGCAGAGGTACAGCACTACTTGAGCTTCCAGAGATCCACTGGGGAGAATGTTGTCCTTTTGATATTTGTTAGTATCCAGCACAGGGAGGGGTTTGCTTTTGGGGAACAAGGCAAAAAGCAGCAGGTGCATTCAGATTCCTGGTGCATCTTCCCACTCAGGTTCTCCGGACTCTCGGTACATCCGTGTGGAAACGTGCATGTTCATGATCAAACTTCCTCAGTACTCATCACTGGACATCATGCTGGAGAAGCTCCGATACGCCATCCACTACCGGGAGGATCCTCTCAGCGGCTGAGCGGGACAGAGGATGCCTTGAGGTGACTCCGGATTATTTCTTGACTGCTAATGTTGGAAACCCTTCCATTCGCGTACAGATACCTCCTGTAACACTGTGTGACAGCTGGAGGTTAATTTATTTTCTGAACTTTTGTTCCCGTTACAATAATTACTGGAAGACTTACATTTTGTATTTGTAGATTTTTGTGGTGGACTGGTTATTTTGCTGCCTTGTTTGTGGAAATATTTGTAGGATAGTTTAGTAAAGACCGGTTTGTGTATAATTTAATTTTGAAAAACCTTTAAACATGTACATTTCTAATTTTCTAACTCAGAATGATATTACCCACGTGAACACAACAAAAAGTGAGGATGTTCTGAGGCTGAGAGAATTCCAAGGTGAAGGCTCATAGATCGCCCTCCTGCAGAGCATTTCTGAGTACAGAGTGGAAGGAATCTGGTGTGGGAGCAGATTGCTGCTGGTTACCAGCCAGAGCTGGGCACGGCGCTGCCTCTCTCCCAGCTGCAGGACGTTGCAGGGCTTCCAGCCCTTCTTGGGTTTTAGAGCAGAAAATACGCTGCCAAAATGCATGTTTACATTTCCACCATTTTCTTGTAACTTTTTAACGTTAAGCAAGCACACAGGTAGCTGCCACCATTCACGTGGGGTTTCAGCTTGACTCTTCTGATTAGGAAAGTTTCCAAGTGAAGGAACCATGAAAAGGAACATAACTCAGTGGCGTTCTTGCCCTACATGTTCTTGAATGTCTGCTTTGCTTAGTAACAAAATAATTTCTTCATTGTAATTAAAATATTAGCAGAAACAAAATGGCTTCTCTCTGTATGGCTTAAGGAATGAGCTTATAATCTGTGACTTCATCCTCTTTCCAAACAAGCTTTCAGAATAATTAGAGAATCACAGTCAGGCTCAGAGCAGCCCATGTTGGAGGGACATCCTGCCCTGCTGTGGGGACAGGGAGCCTGGCTGAGATGTCCCATGGCCTGGCCATCCAGTGATGACGATGCTGCCGTGCCTTCGGGGAGGTTGTACCAGTGAGAGATTATTCTTATATCAAGATGAAACCTCTCCCAGTGCAGCTTGTACTGTTGCCCCAGCCCTCTCCACATGGCTCCTTCTCAGGAGAGAGCCTCCACCTGCATACAGCCACCCTTTCAGTACTGGAATACTGTGATGAGGTCCTGCCTGAGCCTCCTGTGAGGTGAGAAGACCTGACTCCTTCAGGCTCTCCTAAAAGAGCAGGATCTTCAGCCCTCTGATGGTCCTTCTGGACCAACTTTGCACCCTTTCCAGTCCATCCTCATCTTTTGTGTCTAGTGGAGACCAGAACTGGGCATAGAACTGCAGGTGAGGTCTGACGAGCACTGAGTTTAACTCTTAACTCATATTTGTACCTAAAAATGATCTCAGAGAGTAAGTTATCCTATAAATGTGACACTTGAAAGGAGGATGAGGTGATGGGGAAGGCACAAAGTTGCTTGTTGGAAGATAGAGCTTCTATTGTATATTCACAGATCTTGGTAGGTTACGGGGAGAGGACAATTCTCGAAGCTTTGGTATGTCACAAGGTGTGTTCTGCAGTGGTGTCCAAACAGCCCATCAACGTGCACGTCTACCTTTGCTCATGTGAAAACTGCGTTGCACTGTAATGGGTGCATTTAAAATAAGGCATTGCTTTGTTAATCACTTCGAGCCAGACACAAGTGAGAACTACCTACGTGCTGAAGAACTGAAGAGAACATACTGAAATTACTGCTGTGCTACTCGGCTCGGTGCTATATGTAAGTTAAGTGCCAGTACTGAGCTACAAGTTATTTATTTTTCTTCTGATGTGCTTAGTGCACATCGACCACATGAAAGGTCTATGATGATGTGTGTGTAACTGTGCTTCAAGGTGGGTATTATTTGTCTCTTTAGAAGACAGCATACACTAATTTGGCTTGTCAGTGGTAATGGGAATTGAAAAAGCTGTATTTATTGTATATTATTGTGAATATTGGGAATGATGAGTGTGTGGTATTTGGAAGACAATGTGCGAGTAAGAGAGAGAAAAGCCTAAACAAGTGTGTACATTCTTGTTCTTCTGTGAGCGAATGGAAAAATGTGTGTGCAACAGTTGTAGAGATAGTTGCTGGCATACAGAGTCTCCAACTCCTGTGGTTAGGAAAGCTGTGTTCCCTTCTATGGCGTGTGTCCCTTTTCAAAGGAACAAATACATGTAAGAAGAATATTTACTCTTGAATCTTGTCCATTTCCTGGTAGAAGCATATATGTAGCTGAGAAATCTTTCAGAATAAATGCAAACACACACACTGAGCTTCAGTGACCAAGGGGAAAACTGAGCAGAACAAATGGTTCAGAGCCATTTTGTTCCCATCTCAGATGTGCATTCTCAGACAGGTGTGAAGAGCGTCAACTGACTTCCATGACAGAACTCTTGTTGCTGACAGTGGGATGTTTGGGGTTTCTTTCCAATGATTGAATTGCTGTTTCTGTGTTGGTTTTAAATCTCCCATTTCAGGCCCTCAGTACTTCAAGTGGACTTGCAAATACCTCACGTGCAGGTGTTTGAGAACTCAGTATGCCAATGGTTTCCAAGGCTCTGATTACAGCTGTAAGATAACTGCTGCTAATGTCTGTCTTCTCCTTCCAAAGAGCACATTTGAAAGGAACATATCTGCATCTTGGCCCTGAAAAGTCTGCTGTAAAGTTACTTGATACGTATTTATTACAATTAATTATTTATGAATACAAATAACAAACTTAATCAATGCTGTTTACACCTTGCTGTGTAAATGAAGCTTCTTATACAGGAAAATTGTCACATGAATAAATAACCTTCACTGACTTTGTTTTTTCCTGAAGAATGGTGTAATCCCTTCAAGAGGATAAGTTGTTTGTTTCTAAGTTACTAGGAGGGAAGTGCTGCGGTGGTTTGACTGTAGCACAAATGGCCTTTAATTAAAAGCTTTTCTAATCATCATTACTTTCTTGTGCTTTAAATGAACTTGACATTGTCTGTAATAGGCTTGTTTGTCAAAACAAAGATTGGTTTGTGATTTTTTTTTTTATATATACTCAGAATGTAAAGTTATACTAAACAATGGAAAAACTCTGAAGCTGGGTATTAGTTCTAGCTTGGTGTGTGTCCATCTTGGTACCGTACACAGCATTAACCTGTTAAGTGCTCTTGGCCATACAGTGTACACTTGCATAAAGGAGATTCTTAACATCCCTTTAGATGTATTGTGTCCTTATTTGGGGCTGGAAATTAAAGTAATCCTCCAGTGTTGATGCTGCATTGATGAAGAGAATTAGAAGTACTAGAAGTAAAGTTTCAGGCTCTTTAACCCCACTTCTTTAGGTTAATACACTGCAATTTGTATTTACTCTCACCAGAAATATAGGTATTTTGTACAAAAGGTAAAGTAAAATGATTGCTAATACTTCTCAGTTGAGATAGTTCACATTATTTCTCAAGTGTGAGAAATCGTGCAGTAACCCATGGTGTCAGCTCTATAGTTTTTCCTCATGCTGTTTGAACCAATACACCCTATAAACCTTCTCAAACAACAGAAAAGCGAGCTTCGCTTCCTTTATCTTAGCAGCTCTCCCCAGAAATGCCAGTGCGAGGTTGGTTACTACCTGTTTAATACCTTTCTTCTCTTGTAAAAATAAATGCTTACATGTAGTGGAAGCATCCATAAAATGTCTTTGTTTTAGAACTGAGACCACTTCAGCCACCTCTCATCCTCTCCCTTGCATGCTACTGCTGCCATACCCTGCAACAGCACCTCGCTAATTATTGCTGCTAATACCAAATGCTGTGCACAGTTAATGACTGCAGCTATTAGTTCAGTCCTGCCTACTGCAGTCTGTGCATCACCAATTCCCTTATGCTGCGCCAGACAAAAGGGATGCTAACAGCTCTCATAAAGCAAACTGTCAAAGACAAGTGCAGGTAATGCTTAAAGAACATAAATTGATGAATTGGATTTGTTAAGCCTGTGGTGATAAAACTTAACTGCAGAAGGGTTTGAAAATGCTTTGTGAGGGTGTAATATCACTTAAAAATTAACAGACTTTCAGTGCACAACATTTCAGGACATCATTAGACAAATTTATTACAAGGAGTTCTAAAAAGCATCAATTAATACAGCATTAAAAAGCATTTTACCATACAGTCCCAGGAGTAGAGCTCATCCTCTATAGAAGTCATGATGCCCTAAGCCTTTCAGGTAACAAACTGGGACGTGCAGCTGCCTTATGTGCCACAGGGACCATCCAGAGCTGCTCATGTACAACAGGAAACTGTGAGGTAGCAGTGTAGCTCCCTGTCCCTCTCTATTTAGCTGTTCACTACTCCAAAGGGCTAGATTCAATATGCCACAGACCAGCCCCCCCTCACAGCACTGGGTGTTTCCCCATGCACCAGCACAGAGAATTGCACAGAGGGCTCTGACAAGCTACTGCCCCACATCCCTCACCTAGTCCTGGCTGAGAGCTTGCTTTGCATATCCTCATAGCATTGCTACCTTCAGGATAACTAGCACTGAGCAAGCAGGAAACATACCTAGAGATGAGTATGACAAAATAAATTCTCTTCAGTGGGTGCTGCAAAAAGCTAGTATGGAAACAGAATGATGTTCCCTAAGTAGAAGTGTACTAGCAAATGCATATCTTAGAACATCGCTAGTGTTGGTCACAGAAGTAAAAACCTGTAGTATACGCTCACAAATTAAAAAATACATATATAAAACGATCACTGCCCATAAAAATTTAAGTTCATACAAAGTTTTCAATGATATGGCAATATAGCAATTACTTGCGTTCAGATAAGTAAGTACTATAGTGCATAGTAGAGTGCGTAGAGTGCTAGGTAACATTTTCATGTGTGGTAGATCACTCTTCTTCTGGATACCCAGATTCAGGGCTCCGGGGCTTTGCCTAAAAGGGAGAGGGAGGGGGGAAAAAAGGCTGCTTTCAAAAGGTATTAGCTAAAAACTATTGATGAAAAACCTTGCTGAAGCAGGAAGGACTGCAAGTAGCTCAAATCCCAGCAATATTCATCACAAAATGAGGCAAATGTATCCGTCTCACCTCGGCACCAACTTGAGGGCAAACTGCTAGGAAACATTTGCTCTTCCTAAGCAGTCCCATTCAGCAGAATGAGCCAAGCAAGCAACAAACAAGGCAGCAGCATCTAAATGCTTTGTAACATTTGTACACTGAAAGACTGAAGAGCTGACTGCAGGACATAGAGCAAAGCACCAATCTATCAGGTACCGGCTGCCTTACCTTCACCTTCCTGCTCCTGAAGCCAACTGGAACATCTGACATCTCTGGCTTCCTTCCTCCTTCACTTCTGATGCTGTAGAGAAAGAGCAGGGATATTTTCAGATGAAGCAAGTCTACTGATTTCAGCCCTGTTACTCCTGAATAAGCAGTCTCCTCCACACGGGAGGTTTAGAAGCTCTACGAAGCCCTGCATTCTTCTGAATCTTAAGGCAGTTATTTCTGTAGCAGAACCATACCCTCTATTCAGTTGCCCTTAGGCATTTCAGTAACACACACACAGTAGATTTTTAAAAAGGCCACGTGTGATTCAGCCTAGTGATAATTCAAGGTAGATTTAGCAGCAAAGAAAGTGCTCAGCCATGAATGCACTATGATTTCTGCCCTTGCTGCACCACAGTTCCCTCAGTATTTAGGGCAGGCCCAGAGAAAGCTTGAAACTGCAGACAGCTCTCAGCACCCCAGCAAAGCAAAGTAGTACCTTGGCTGGGCTGGAGAAGTCCTGGACGAGCTGGATGAGAAGGTTTCTGAATGAAGGTTCTGAGTAGGTCTTACACGTGCTATTGCCCCAACAGCAGGTTCACCCGCACCTCTGTTCTTCAGCCTTCCCTCATTAGCAGCCACCTTCCTCGGCTTCCCTCTCGAGTTCGGGGCATCACTAGTTCTCCCGGTGCCAGAAGAGGTCCGTGGTGCACTCCTGGCATTTGCTGCATTACTCAATGCCTTGTTCCCTCCTGTAGGATTATTGAGCCTCTGCTGCCTGAAGCCTTCTAAGCACTGAGAAGAAACATCTCCTGAGAAAAAAAACACAATGGGGCACTTAATAGGAACAGTAAACACAACATCCATCCAGATAGCAGAACTACACCTAACTTCCATACAGGCAGTACAGGACTTAAAGAGATTTCTAAGGATACTGAGTTTCAGACATTTAATCTTTCATGCACAGAACTAGAACAACGGTAAAAGGTTGAATGCTTTATTTTGGAGACAGAAAAAGCTAAGAGCATCTGTTCAGCTTGGAACACAAAGTGTCCCTGAAAGTGAAAAGGTAAACAATACACCCAAGTGTATTTTGCCCACACCTTGATGCCTGATTCGTCTCCGAGCCAGCTCTGGTGATTCTCTTCTCTCTCTGTTGTCTTGAGGAGATGGTGGCTGCTGTGATGCAAAGTTGTCTGCTGGGTTGGCTGGGCGCAAGTCACATTGATCCTACAGCAGACCATTAATTTGGGTATTTAAGTGACAGATCATTCAAATTTATTCTTATAAAAACATGGCAGAACATTGCCCGTCAAGAACATTAAGGTTATTCGGGATTTGTTTTTAGGAAGAGGAAGATACTGGCTTGTTGACACTCACACTTTCTCTTACACACATAATGTAGGAACAGTTACTTGCTATCACAGGCCCTAAGGAGAAAAGCCATCACCAGCCAGAGCTGCAAAACACAGCCACCCTGCACCCAGGGCATTGCTGCCAACCAACCAACAAGCACTGTTACTCAGCACTCTGCCCCACACCTAGCAATGACTCTGAAAAGCAAGTCCCAAGCATGTGACAAACAGCCCTTAACTCCTGTCACTGTAAGTCTGATCAGGTTCCCAGTATCACCCTGACAGCTGTCTGTGTTGTGTACCTCCTCCCTTACCTACACAGGTTACAGCCTTGTACTCCACTCCCACCTCAGCTGTGATTCATACAGCCTGGTTTCAGTGCAACTTCCCACATGTAAATCAAACATTCACATTGTGTAATCTCAGGGCTCTTTCTTTAGTTTTCACAAGAACTTTCAGAGCAATAGTTCTTTCTTTCCCCACCAGGAGCCTCAGCATACCACAGCAGCATAGCTGTTACCAACAGGCTTTATTTAGGAAGGTCTGATAGAGGGGGCAGTTACATGGGTTCCCATATTCCACTCCAAAAGGACATGGAACTTGCCAAACTTTTTGAATTAAATGTGACACTCTGTTTATTACCTGATGATGAAAAAGTATCTCCTCTTCAAGTTGGATGCCACAAAATTCACAGGGAATGATAATGTTTCCTTCTTCCTGGACAGCTTGGTACCGGGATGAATAATCAGACCTATAGCTGTTGTACCCAATATTATGCAGATCATCATATTTTTGTGGATCCAGAGAACTTCTTTTACTGAAGGAAGCAAAGGCACTTGCTGGGTTACAACCTGTCTGTTAACCAAGTAACATAGAAAAGTAAGCCATCTCATTTAGCACACAGGGGTTTTAAAAATAATGCTGAGCAAAGATAAAATTACTAGACTTTAATTGTATCACTGAGCAAACACTGCACCTTTGTTCGGTCACAGTAACAAACAGGTCTTAACTGCAAGCTCCTAGATACAATACAAAGAAGTACTAAACCTGATGAAGAATCAGATCTTCAGCAGGGTACAGCTCCTCACAAAACTCACACGGCAACATGATCTCATCACCTGCAAAGCAATAATGGTTATATCCTCTACCATATAGAGCCTGGCTTCATTTGGATCAACTTAGATTCAAAATTCCTAAGCAATAAATTCTTGTACTGTAGCACAGAACAGCAACCAAAGCAAATGCAAAGGAAATAGTTACTGTAGTCCCACTTGTTGAGTTTTGTGAGTAAATCCATATCACCCAGAGACAGAAAAGTGTTTTGGGGTCAAATATATGATACAAAAGCCTACTACTGCCCCCAGATAAATCCCTTCATACTATTTTCCCTTTCAAATTAACTTGGCACCTCAGGTCTCTCACAGGTGTTGAGAATAAACATGATAGGAAGGCAGCAAGAAAGCCTGTTGTTATGAATCCCTTAGCACTGATGAGCACAGGCACCTATATTGCTTCTAAAGGTACACCAGTGTTTTCACTTAGAACTGAAGGCCTGGAGTAATATCAGTGCTTGTCCTTGCATTGTTCTGAACTGTTATGAGTTGAAAAGAATTTCTGGATGAACATATCAAGGTCAGAGCTCCACTACACCTTTTAGTTCTTCCTCCCCTGCTGTCTTGCTTTACTTCTGTTCAAAGAAGTATTACTGTTTTTGAGGGGACAGAAGATAACTTTTAAGAAAGAAATGGCATGCTTAATCTCCTACTATTAATTATTTAACAATTATTTAGAGGGAGTCTCAAAGAGCTTCACTTCGATCTACTTAGATGATCTTTGATACTCTGCATCCAAGAATCCTCCTTCTCTCTCAGACTTAATAAGACAGCATTTATACTTACGTTTCAAGTGGTCTGAAGTGTTCAAAGACAATAAAGAGTCATAAGGAAAGGTATTTGAGTTGTCTGTTTCATTGGGGCAGGAAGATGGCACAGATTCTTTGGCATAGTGGTTTTCCCAGACGTCCCTGTGAATCTCTGCCGCAGAATTATTGCGAGGATTATTCTCATTCTGAAGGCTAAGAGCCAACATGTGGTCTAAATTGGCATTCTGCTCTTCATAAAGTGAGTTAGTGTTTTTATTTCTCTCCAGCTGCTCCAGTCCATACTCTTCAAAAGATGAATATAAATTTTAGGTAACGTTAAACCTGCAACAATTACTTAAGCAAATTAGTCTAGTTCAACCAAGAGGGTTTCACGTGCGGACACTCATGGAGTTCAGTATTTCACAGCCTAGGACACTTCCTGTATCAAATTAGAAGGAAAACAGTCATCCTGCTTCTGTTTGTAACAACCAAAAAGAGGAGAAAGAAGAACAGAAAATGTTGTTCCACTTACACAAACATTATGAAGTTAAGGAGAGAAGTTCTGTATCCTACCTTGTGAACAAGGCTCAATTCTAACACTCATCTACTACTTTCTGTGAGGCTGGAACTTTTCAACCTTGTCTCTTTAATGTGTGAGTGGGAAAACAAATTCCTTTTAATGATACTACATTTGACAATGGGTATTATACACATACAGAAGAAAATGATGAAATGTTTCCTCGTCGTAGAGTTATACATAAAAACAAGCAATCAACAACAAAAAACCCACCACATTTCAGAACAGGGCCCAAGACTGAACTGATGATGTCTAGTGGAAGGCTGAGCTCCTCCCCCATGCTGGCATGTTTCAAATATCTCCAGCATTTCATTCATCTTGATTATATCAGAAATTCAAGAAAACTTAATAGACATATGAAAATCTTACTAGAAGATAATTTAGAACTCAGTACAAGTGGTCAAGTTACAGTCCTCCAAGCATTTAGCTTCATTAACTAACCCCAAAAGTTATTTCTGCAAGCCAGGCAGTCTTCTATGGCAAAGACTGCAGTGTAGTACTTTCCAGTGTTAAACCCTCTGAGTAGCCCACAACAGAAAGCAGAGCACACGTTCAGCAGAGAGCTCATGGAAAGGGCATGTCTTAAATGTGACATGACCCTCTGCACATGGAGGTGGGAGATTAGAGGCTTATGAGCATTTATAACAGTCTCAGCTATGTCCAGACAGGCTGTTATTGCAGAAATGCTCAGCACTGCATATGCGAACCACATACAGATCTTACCTAGCCTTCTACTTAAAGGAAGAGTGGAGCTGCTAAATAAAAATCAAAAGGATTTAAAGTGAGCAAACAATTCCAGCATCATTTTAAAGTTAGGTACTTCTTGAGGTGAAAGCCCAGTGCATTGCCTGGGCTGTCATCTCACCAGCTACCTCAAAAGTCCTCCATTTAGGAGCCTTATACTTTTGCAGCTCTGTTCCACAATAAAATAGTGCCACACTCATTGCCTCCACAGCTTTTCTTACTTAGTATCACATAAATCTTTTACTTGGATCACCTGGCAAATGGCAGATTAAAAACAAGTTATTACTTTCATCTATACCTTACCTTGATTTTGATTTCTCTGTGTTCTTGAAACATTTCTTCTTCTAATGTCCTTAAGTGTTTTGTCTCCTACAGAGTCGCTATAGATCTGCCTTTCTAGTGCCCTGGGCATTCTCCACAAAGGCACAGCACAGTTATCTGATCTTAACTGGTTTCTAATGTCTCGAAGGGCATGCAAACCTGCATCCTCTGCCTCAAAGTGAGGCACTGTTTTGCTTACTCGCTTCACCTCTTTCCCACAGACTTGGGGATGCTCTTTTAGATCTTTTACCATTACGTTAAGGCCACAACCACTACACATCTCAGTCCTAGCTCCACAGTAACTTTCATGATCCTGAAGCTTATTGAAAGTAAGCTGGATGTCACAATGCTGGCAGACTGCAGGACGCAAAGGGCACGCTGATGTCTAAAAAAAGAAGGAGGGATTATTCTTAACATATGGAAGACGGAGGCAAAGGTAAATGGAGGTTCTCACTTTACTTGAGTTGAGCTTGCTATTGTTTCTTTAGCTAGATACAGAGCTACACTGAAGAGCAGCCTGAAATTAAATACTATACAAGAAATAAAAGAATGATACACTGTATAACCTGTGTAGTCAGAAAGCTGCCAGCTGAAGCACTACCAACATTCAAAACATTCCCTTTAAACCTGCAATGTTTTAACAGCAGCTTCACATAGTGCTTTTTAAAGTTAATTTTTAAGAAACATTCTTCACAACCACATTTAAGTACTGCTTAAAGACTTATTAGTGCTTATTACATCAGGGAACAGACTTGCAACACATTTACTACTCAGCAACTATCACTTACACACACTCTTTACACTACACTGAAGCTAAACATATATTAAATACATGTTATAATTGAAGATGCTGCAATAACACATTGCCACTTTGTAAACAAAAGTATTTCACAAACTTCCAGAACAAACAACTTCCAGTGTTTTGGACTGGATGCGTCTTCAAAGAAAAAACTATTTTGCTTCCTAAGCAATAGGCAGATCTGCATGGCACTCCCAGAGCTGCCTTTCACTGAGCCCAAATGAAAATAAAGAAAGAGCTTTAAAACAAGATTGGCTACGGCAGCAGAGAACTGCATTCAGTTACCCAAAAAATCCCATTGTGCTTCAGGGTAGTTTATGTCACAAGTGTTTGACAGATGGCTGTTTAGACACAAGTTATTAAAACTCAACAATAGCAGCAGATACAGAAATGCATAACATGAATGGATTATTATTATTATTTTAAGTTAATGATTGTATTCTGTACTTCTGAAATCCTTTACTATTTTTCATCTTGATCCCTAAAAAGGATCAAATTACTTATTATCATAGATAATGGTTTGATAGGAAGGCTCTTGAGCAGGCAGTTTCCCACAACTTCTTTCAGAGAACTCGAATTTAGGAAGCATTCAATAAAAGGGATGCAGACTGGAACCCAGGTGCTGGCTGATAGAAAGACTCTAGGAACAGCATTTGGAAATACCACACAGAATCTTTCAAGTGTGTTTAGATATAAGGTACACCAACCTCGTGCTCCTCCAAGAGGCTTTTTTCAACCTTCATACTGCACTTGCAGGTAACCTACAATAAACAGACCTCATTAGATTAAATGCCACAGAAATCAGCAGCTCCAGGGGAGAAGCACTGCCATCACCTGCACGTGTTCAGATTCGATGTGGTTCTTCATCTCAGACTTTGGGACAGACTCATTGCAGTAACGGCAGACTTCAAGATTTCTTCTGCAGTGGATTTCATGAATGGTGAAGTTAGCAGCAGGAATGTCCTTTTTGCTATGAGAAAATCACAGAGATCACTTCTCAGAAAACAACCTGACAACAATTTTCAGTAATTATTTACAAAGAAAAACTCCTAACAAGGATTTCTAGAGTTTTCCTGTTTAGAGAGCCAAGAAACTATGGAGAAAGCCAGGCCTCAGCATTCCTATGTAGTCACAATGTGAACATATGTATTGTGCAGAGGTTGCAATTTATCTTAGGGCATTGAAGTTCAAGGTTGATCCATTTCCTCACGTGAAAGAGAAATATAACTATACAAGTTATCACCAACTTCAACAGACTTATCTGAAATAAGTTTCGTCCCAAAAACAACTTGGCTCTAAGATGTGCAGCACTGCTCTGCTTGGAAAAATCAGCTAACCAACTCTGTTATGCTGAATCTTTACCTTCACTGCCTACTGCCTTGTGCCCTTCTCTGCCACAAAGGAAAAACACTGCAGGCATGCAGTTTTCTCCTATGCCAGGCCCCAAGAAGTGAACAGCCTAGTAAGTCAGTGTGGTCCTGCAGCAGCGTGTAAACTGCATATGCTTCTAGCAAACAAACTAGACTAACACTGCAAGAAACTGCTCACATTTCAATGTCTCTTAGAAAAAAAAAGAGTATTTGTTCAGCTGCTTGTACTTAATATGCAACTTCTGAAAGCTACGCCATTATCAGTAAACACATGACCAATGCTGGAACTTCTAAAGAGAAACAGCTTATCTAAGAGACACAACTGCCTCCTCAACACGTACATACTGACTGTTTTTATGTCCTTAACGCCTAAAAACATGTGTCGAGAACAGCTTTGAATCACATCCTCAGTGTCTACATCACTGCAAATCAAGAGTTTGTATTTACTGGAGTACCGTGGTAGCTGCTCGGCTGCCTGGTAACTTAGGAACTCGAGCAATGGTTGGGAAAACTGCTTTATAATACATTAATACTTGGGGAGCGTGGATGGGGGGGAGAGAAAAACCCAAACGTTTCTAGAGAGCGCTGTTTGTTGAATTACGCCTTCTAACACTTTGTAGCCCCCCAAAGCGATGTTATCACCCACCCCACCGCCAGATCCCGGTCCTTACCAGTTACCGCACAGCTGGGTCTGCTCCTCCATGACTGCAGCCATGGCCGCGTTCCTCCCGGGAACCGAAAGCGATGCTTACACGGGCAGTTTCGCTTCTGCTCGCTGCGAGCTTCTGCGGAGCCGCCCCCACTGGCTGTACACCCAGCAGCCGCCCCGGAGCGCTGCCCCAATGAATTGCCCGGTACGGCCGTTCACACTCAGCGATCCGCCCCGGGACACCGCGCTTCAGCGGCGGCCAACGGCTCCTTCTCTCAGCTCCGGGCTGTGGATTGGGGCCGGGACAGGCCACGCTTCGTACAGACAGCAAAGAAAGCCGTGCTTACCGCAGAGACACAGGGAGACGAAACAGCCGCGATACAAGTGCCCCAGCAGGGGTTAACACCAGAACGGCCCCGCTCTCCGCACTCAGCCACCGGTACCGGGCCCGGCCCCGCGCTTCCTACCGGTCTCCTTGCGCCCGCCCCCGAGGCACGCCGCCAGCTGACTGGATGCGGTGGGTGCCGCTCACCGGCCAAACGGCCCCTCCTCCCCCTCGGCACCGATTGGCCGGCGCAGACGTCACCGGGCAGCGGCTCCGGGGTGTGATGTGAGAGCCGAGTTGTGTCTGGTTGTGTTTCCTTCTTACACTGAGGGCAATGAGGCACAGGGTGCACAGAGAGGTGGAGGTGCCCCATCCCTGCAGGCACCCATGGTCAGGGGATGGGGTTGTGAGCACTGATGGAGCTGTGGGTGTCCCTGAGCACTGCAGGCCTTTAACAGCCCTTAACAACTCAAACCGTTCTATGAACAGAATAAAATCAGTTTGACCGGTCAGCGTTATACGTTGGTGATGTCGAGGTGAACACAAAGTAACCAAAGCCGGAAGGTACCTTCAGACACAACACAGTATCTTCAGCTCTAACGCATTCTGGCCCATCTGTGAGCTGTAGGAATACAAACACGTCCCCAAACCCATCACTATCGCCGCACTATCCCCATCCCCGCCCTCAGGCTCCCCGCAGCCATGTCACATCGCAGCGGGGCGGAGCGCTGCTCCCTTTCCCCCGCCCCCGGCTCGGCCCGGCCCTGCGGCTGCGCAGTGCGGTTGTGCGCTCTCATCATGGCGGCGCGGGGCCATGTGCAGGACCCCAACGACCGGCGCCTGCGGCCCATTTACGGTACGGTGCGCGCGGCTCCTTCCCTACCGGGCCCTGCCCGGCGTGTCTCGCCGTGCCGCCGCCCCATGGAGCTGAGCGGACACACGGGGCTGCGTTGCGGGGCGGGCAGCGAGCAGGCCCGCTGTGTGCCGCCAGGCCGCCCCTTCCGCCCGGCGCTGCGGCCTCCCGCCCCGCGGCCGGGGCTCCCTGCTCCGTGCCGGGTGTCGCCGTTCCCCGTTTGATTTCTTAGCGGAGCAGGTCCCGTGCCTGTCCCTGCACGTCGCTCTGCGTTGGGAGTTGGGGTTACGGGTCGGTTTGTTCGAGTAACGAAAACAAACGAGCGGTCGCGGATGCTTTAAAGTTACGTGCGGAGCGGCACGGACTGATTAGTTTGTTAGGGAAATGAATTGGATTATGAACCAAGTTGAGAGGAGCGGGAGTGTTGGGAAAGCGCTGGGATGAGCTGCCCCAAAACGTTTCCAGGGATGTTGCACGCAGCTGAGATTGCTTAAGAAATTGTTAACAAGTTTGTGTGTGTCTGCAAGTAGAGAAAGAAAAATGCGATTCCTCGGGCTACGGTGTCAGTCCTGCTCTGAAAACGCGCAATGGATCGTAATTCACACAACGAGCACGTTTCCTTTCTGTTCCTCTCCCTGTAAAGGAGCTGCCGCTGCCTTGGGGTGGCCGTAACTTGGGCTGCACCTGGTAAACGTGGTGTGATTACCACGTTTATTAGCATACAGTAATTTTTGCTATAAACTATGTGATGTATAATCCGAAACTGATTCAGTAGATGTTAACCCAGGTGATATGTGTTTCCTTGCCTTGCTTTTGGAGTACAGCTGTTGTTGATGTTGATCTAAACGTGCTTTCTGCTACTTCTGCTCTGTGAGGTCAGAATTTGGTGCTGCCCCTTACCCAAGTAGAAGCTCAGCTTCACAGAGGCTGCAGATGTGCAGAATGAGGTTCAAGTTTGGTCTTATACTCTTAAAAAGTGCCTTTCATTTCACACCTTCTGCCCTGATTAGTTGGGGCTCATTGACAGATGTCTTCATTGTTCTGCTTCATTTCTCTGCCTTCACCTGTAGCTTCACATGTTGCACTTCCATCCATCGAATGTAACCACCTGCAGACCTGTAGCCAGCATAGAACTAAATGTTTTTTTTCCTGTAGCTGAGATTTCTTTAGGAGTTGCCAAATGTTTTGGCTTCCAACAAACTTATTCCTTGTTGCAAAATATTATCTTTTTATTGTGCAGTTTAGAGAGGATTGTGGTTCATTTGATTTATTTCAGCAGGCCTATAGCAGAGATGCTATCAGTGAGTTGCTGTTACAGCCCCGAGGCAGGCAGTGCAGGCTGGCGGGTAATTTGTGTGCAAGTGGAAGTTATAACGTGGATCCTTAAACCAAGAAACATCTGCCTGTATGTGGAGAGATCGCTGGGGTGTTGTGTGCAGAATATTTGAAACCTCTTCACTGACGAGTCTGTGCTGAAGCTTTAAGGTTAAAGGTGCTGTACAGGTTCCTGTAGGTTGCCTGTAACTCGTGTAAAGGCACCGTGTTACAGGTTGAGGTGGTTGGAATATCTGATACAGCAACATCTTGTTTTGGTTGGTTGGGGCAGGCTGCCTGGTTTGAGGTTTTGTCTGCGTGGTCTCAGGAGTCCAATTAGTTCGACTTTAAATCTGCACCACTTGGCTGATGGAAACAAACGTTAAAGCTGCAGAGTATAAATCTCATTAGTATAGATGCACATTTTGTACAACGTACCGAGGAATCACTGAAGGTCACCTCTTGACTCATTAAGAGTTCTATCTCATAATGAGAGCTGTGATCTTGAAGAGAAAAGGATGTGTAATGTAATTGCAGTATTCCAGCATTAGATCTGCTTGTAATTTGTTAGGGGAGAGGCCAGAACAGTGCAGGCAGACCCTTCCCTTGTTGGCACGTCAGCAGGATATCTCCTCTTCTTTGTCTTTAGAACTGCTCTGGTTAAGGCACAGTGATGTTCTGTTAGGGGATGGTCTTGTTCTGCCTCTTAGTATAGAGCAAGTGAACAAGTAATTCATCTCACTTAATGCTTTGATAGATTGCAAGCATGTTGTTTCTGACCGACAGCCCATTAAAAGTCATTGGAAATGTCCCAACAGCACACCCAATTAATTCTTACTTTTCCTGAAGCAAAGAGTGAAATCTCAGTTTCTAGTGAAGGGCTGTTGCTGCAGAAGCGCTCTGTCATACAGCTCTTTTGTTGGTGTGATGACCTTTGTGGAGTAATTACAGAAGCTTGTTTGTTTGGATGACAAGAACTGGTACAGCAAGATGAATGCTTAGTCTACAAAGTGACACATTTCCTGACTGTTTGGTTTAGGAATAATTGCACAGGAAAAATGCATTTTGCACTGCTGCCCTAACAGCGCGTAGCCCTCGGTGAAATTAGAGGTAGCTTTCTAGAATGGTTTTGTGTTCTGTTTTAATGCTGTGTGTGTTCTTCTTACGCAGATTACCTTGATAATGGCAATAATAAAATGGCGATCCAGCAGGCAGATAAACTGCTCAAAAAACACAAGGATCTTCACTGTGCAAAGGTAAGTGGGGTCGTTCACTGACTTGGTGGTGGAGCATCGTCGGAGACTTGCAGTGCTCTGCTGTGCTCTGTGTGGTCTGATCTTCCAGAGACCACGGTGTGTTCAGAGCACTCTGGAACATCTGACTATTCTGATCCATGCAATTCTTTGTTTGCCTGAAAATTCTTGTGGATCCTCCCAGGGAGGTGCCTCTGCTGACTGGTATAAGTGTCTGTACCTGTGATAATTGCCGAGATCCCTATCAGGGCCACTCTGAGCAACCAGGGCTGATGAGCTATGCCTTAAAAATGCCTCTCTTAGACCTTATGCTGAGGTACCTATTTGGAGTAGTTTATTTGGAAGGCGTAATTTTAGTGTAACATAAAGTGATTTTTGAGGCTCTTTTGCTTCTCATTCAGTTTCCTTGCTATGCCCCTGCTGAAGGGAAGAGTTTTGTTCCTCAGTTTCCTGAACATTTGAGTATCTTTCTATTTTTCCTATGGATTTTCCTCTATAGTTTGTATTACTTCTACATTTTGGAAGTTATCCAGGCTGAAGCGAGTGTCATTGACCTGAATCTTATTTATGTCACTTTTCTCTGGCCACTTATTAAAAGAAAAGATGAAAATTGGCAGGAGTGGTCAGTTTTGAGCCTGCAGGTAGGAAGAACTGAGTTGCAGCCGATGCCTTAGTGGCCTGCACGTATATTAAGAAACACAAAGCCATGTTATTTGATGCAGTTTGCATTTGGAAATGTTCCACTGCAGCCATATGGGTTTGAAGCTTCATTAAAAACCGAAGTTCTCTAGAAGTAATGAGGTGCTTGGGCAAACCTCCTCTTGAGGAATAAGATTTTCACTGGTAACTGCCAACTTTGTTTTTAACGGTTGCCTCTGTGTTATATCAATAGGTTCTAAAGGCAATTGGCTTGCAGAGAACTGGCAAGCAAGATGAAGCGTATGCTCTGGCACAAGAAGTAGCAGCACTTGAACCCACAGATGATAATTCCTTGCAAGCACTAACTATTCTTTACCGGGAAATGCATAGACGTAAGTTTTTTCCTTTGCTTCTCTTAAAAATCATAGTTCTGATCTTTCAAAAGTGTTCATGACCCACAGTTTCATGGGGAGTGTATGAAGTCCAGAGTTCAGGTATGTTCAAGCATGTTATTAAGAGGCTGGGGAATTTAAATGACGTGTTATCGATATTTCTAAGGCTTCACTGGTCACCACAAAGCAAAGAACCTTGCTTAGGCTTCTCTTGTTAGCATTATTGTATGCACAGTTCCTATAAAAGAATGGCATGCTGTAACTGTCCATCATGACCAGCCTGAGTTTACTTATTTTGTTGTTTAAATGAGAGGATTTGTTGCTGCATGTAATAAAGATGACAAATCTTTTACACTGTTAGACAGTAGTCAGGGGGTTCAGGCCTTGATAAGCTGTGTAATAAACATAAGGGAAATCCTGGTCTCCCAATTGATTTTACCTTTGTGAAATCAGATCCTTGTAGCAATACAGCATTATAAAATTTGAGTGTGAGTGATTGACTGAGTAGAATTGCATGCCCATGTATGAAAGAATCCAGACCTCACATGCTGCTTATCTGCAGCTCTTCAGTTGTTTCTGTCAGCTTGTGTTTCTTGGTGGTGATAACACTTCCTGCTGAATTGCTGGAGCAAATGGCAATGGGATGAAACAACCTTTGCAGAAATAGATGTCAGTGATGCGTAAACTATGTGAAAGTCGCATCACGTGTCATTTTTAGTATTACACTGAGGTAACATTGTATGTCTAAAGAAGAAAGATGTTGGAAGGATGAAAAGTTTTGCCTATCATAGTGTCCTAATTATTTTGTCATGATAGACCTATTACTAAGAAACACAGTGTGACGTGTTTCACTTCCTAAGAATGCACCTGAGAAAAGAGAGAGAACTCACTTGGGCAAACTTTCAATAAGAGTAACTAACTTGATATCAGGCTCTGAAAATGTTTTGTGTTTTGATGTGCAATTCACGTGGTGTCATTCTGCCAGAACCAGAAGGTTTTGATTCAGCTTAGTAGTCCAAAATAGATAAATTTTTCAAGGAAAGTACTTAGAAGTGTTTCCGAGCAGTTCAGTTGTTGTTAAACTATTCTTGGTTTGTTTTTCTTTCTTTATTTTAAGCAGTTTCCTTCTTAGACTACTGTTTGTAGTATGTGGGGTCTTAGAGGAGGGAGTACCATTTCTGCGGTTAATGAACTTAATTATGTTACTCTCCAGAGTATCACTGTTGCTATCTTTTAGTAGCTGTACTTTAAATTTCATCCCGAATGTGTCTTAACTCAAACGTCTGGTTTTGGTTTAGCGGAACTTGTAACTAAACTTTATGAGGCAGCTGTAAAGAAAGTCCCCAACAGTGAAGAGTATCACTCTCATCTCTTCATGGCCTATGCCAGGGTTGGAGAATACAAGAAGATGCAACAGGTATGATCAGTGGTTTATGTTCTGGTCATGTTGAGTTGTCACAAACTTTTTTTGTTGTTGTTTAAAAAACTGTTAATTCCTCTTCAATGATCCAGAACAGCAGGCTGAGCTGATGCAGGAGCTACTCTCTGTTTTTGCAGAAGGGCTGAAATTACCATTATTGTAGGGAATGGGCTATATGAAGACTAATGTTTCATTTTCCTGCAAAGGAGCAGAACGATTGTGCCTTCTGTGTGTGTATCCGCACTGATGGGCCATTTTGGAACAGGAAGTTTTTGTCTTTTCTGTCTTGAACTGTGTGGTAGTTACAGTGTAATATAAAGCAATTTGGAAATAGATACAGGAAGGTCCAGCAAGATCATCTGTCCCATGCTTTCAGTCTTGGTTTATTTATTAATTTACTGTTGTCTTTAGGAAAAGCAATTTTGCCCATGCTCTTACCTCTGAAATCTAGCATACAATTAGGCTTGAACACATTGCGATTCAGTGAAGGCAAACTAAAAGTGCTTCAAGTTCATCTTCTCAGTTGGCAGAGCGTTGTCATGCTGGTTAGTTTTGTTTTCGTCACTTCCAAATTAGGTGCCTGGAGAATGCCTATAAATGGAAGATTCTTTTCAAAACATGCATGTTCACTCTTCTATATATATATGTTAAAAAAATGAGCCAAGTAAATGACTCTTAAAGTCCTTGCTTCCGCTCTTTTAAGGTGACTTGAATTTTTATATGCATGGTTTAAATAACTGGAGGAAAATATTAAGCTGTAGTGTTGTTCTCCATTCTTGCCCAGCTTGTAAGCTGCTTGAGTTCAAGTTGTAGACAGGGGCAAAGCTATTGAAGTGCATGACATTTACCAAGGTAGCAATCCTTATGTGAGCATATTAAGGATGAAAAATATTGCATTACTATGTTTCTGACTTTAAGCCTGGATCTTGATCAATAGAGATCTGCTTTTTGGTGTTACCTTTTATTCAAGTTACCTGAAAAGGAAGCGTGACTGTGGTGATAAGCTCTGAATCTTTCACCCTCTGGTAGGGTGTGGTATTCCACTGATGATTATGTAACAGCAAGTTAAAGGATTATTGCTAAAAAGGTGTGTGTGTGTCAATACAATGTTAAAGACTAAAAGCCTGTTCTTCTTGCTTGATACATTGTGTCACTGAACATCCAAAAAGTCCGAGTTAATTTTTGCAGCCCTCCCAGAAAAATTCAGTGCTGGAAATATCTTGCTTTGCTCTTAGCGAATACATCTCCTGCTTCCTGATGCAGTTACCGTTTCTAATTAAAGCTGTCATCTGTTCAGGCAGTCATACATGCACATGCTCGTTGCTGTTCCTTGTCAAACTTGCTCAAAGTTCTTCATCCTTGAAACTTTCACCCTCCTTCTTCTTCAGCAATGTGTTAAATGCAGGAAGGACTTACAGGTTGATTAAGAGCTCTCCCATCTAGTTGCTGCTTTCAGGTTGCATGCTGCCATCATTGCTGCTTAACTTGCATTGTCTGTCATGGGAGTTCATAAACAGATGTTTTAGGAATAATTAATCTGTCTTATTTTTCAGGCTGGAATGGCACTTTATAAGATCGTACCCAAAAATCCTTACTATTTTTGGTCCGTGATGAGCCTGATTATGCAGGTCTGTACAGTGCTGAAAATTGGTCTGACTTTTACTGCAGGTGTACTGCAAACAGAGATGTTTTTAGTGAGAATATTGGAGATACCTAAAGTAAAATGTCAGAGCTGTTTCTGTTTGATGCTGGGAGGGTGGGACCTTCCTGAAACCACATTACTAATGTGGCTCAAAGCAAGTGCTGTATTTTTTTAATGCAGCTTAGCCTGTCTATCTTACAGTTTCATAACTTCTCTATCTTGGCTATTACCCTGCTGGCTCCTAAGTTAGACAGGTACTGTCTGTAGCCTCTTAGGCAGAACTGTGGCTCTTTGTACCTGGACTATAAAGTCTCCAGGAGTGCTGGATTTAGCACGTCTCACGTCTTTCAGATTGCAGCAAATCTGCAATGACAGACAGCAGATAAGCTGTGCTGTGTTAGTTGAGATAGTGGATTCAAGCAGTAGTTAAATGACCTGACAAAGTGTTGGCCAAGCAAGTAAGCATGGACTTGTTAATTACATTCTCCAGAGTAATGTGCCATGGAAAATACAAGCGTGTTCTTGTAAGGTGTTGTTTGCCATGGCTATTGTGTGCCTAAATGCATGAGGCTCTAGGCAGTGCAGTTAAGAGAGCGTTCCAGCTCACTAGTTTTATTGCTGCCTGTTTAACAGTGTGGCTGCTCTCTGTGTGTATGGATGGCATTCTGAATATGTGGAGAAGGGGTTAAAGCATCCGAGTTTGCTCTCTTCTCATGGATCACAGAGGAAAGCAATGTGTGCGACAACACAAACGTCGATGCTGTGTTACAGTAGTTCTTCCTTTCTCTAGTCTATTTCAGCACAGGATGAAAACCTCTCCAAGACGATGTTTTTGCCACTAGCTGAGAGAATGGTGGAAAAAATGGTAAAAGAGGATAAGATCGAAGCTGAGGCTGAAGTAAGAATTGCGGATATATTTTTTCAGCTTGATTTCAACATTTTTGAGACAAGGGGTGTAGTGTTAAAGGCGGTTAATTATTTTAAGTTTGCTGAGATAATAATCAGTAATGTTCTGAAATTAAATGTGAACGTATTGGTACAGAAGGAGATGAAGCAGAGGGTGGGGAGGGATATGAAAAAGTGTGGCCAAGGAAATTCTTTTGATTTGACTTGATGAAGTACTTGTTTTTGTTCCCTGGGAGGCCCCGAGAGACATTTTAGGACTGATAATGGCAAAAAAAGACCTAAATTCCTGAGTGCTCCACCCTTGGGATGCTAAAGATAACTTTGCAGTCCTCACAGTCTTCTCCTTCTAATGACAGTAACACAAGTCACTTTATTTCTTGGTGTACCTGTACACTGTTTTACTAGCAAGTTTCATTGCAGCCTAATCTTTTTTTTCCAAGGTCGAACTTTACTACATGATTCTGGAACGTCTGGAGAAATATCAGGAAGCCTTAGATGTTGTGAGAGGAAAACTAGGAGGTAACTTATGCTGTCAATTAATAATCACGGGTGTGATGGAACAATAGCTCTTTTGCTTCAGATTGTCCACTGACTACAGGGTGTGGGGAGGGAAACACCTGTAAGCGTGCTTGCTTCTTAGCAGCTGGTTCAAACATTGAAGCAAACTCTGGAGGTTCTTTTATGCAAACTGATTTTACCCAAACACATTTGACAGTTAAGAATCATATTCAGCAATGAATTTTGGAAGAATATACTTATCCTATAGTCTTGATTGTTGTGGACTGTTTCTTTCTGGTGATTAAAATACTCTTGCAGATTTAAGGAATGGGGATATGAAGATTTGCATAGGAAATATGGCCTTTCCAGCCTTTGAGAGTCTTTTATTGTCTTACTGCTTTGCATCCTTGACTATAATAACACACTTTGATGCTTTATAATCACTGAAGGAAATGCATTGATTAAATGAATTAGCCCTTCTGTTTTTAATTTAGAGAAGCTGACGAGTGAGCTCCAGAGCCGCGAGAACAAGTGCATGGCGATGTACAAGAAGCTGTGTAGGTGGCCAGAGTGCAACGCGCTGTCAAGAAGATTGCTGCTGAAAAAGTGAGACATTTCTGCAATCTTATCGAGGACTGAAGAAAAATCCCTGACTGGTCGTGAATTACCTTCTTCAGTAGTTCTTGTAAATGGTGGTTAGAGCAGAAGAATGTCAAAGGTTCCAAGAGTATTTTCAAATATTAACACGCCATTGGTTGAGGAAGAAGCAACAAAATGGAATTCTGGAGGATTTGTGGTGGAGGTCACAGGGATGAGACTTTGTTCAGAACTGTAGTTGCAAGATCTATTAAAGGAGAAATGATTCCTAGCACACTTGTATTTTTTTTATAATATAAATCTTTGCTATTCCTCAGATTCAGTTTTAGAGGTTTTAGAAGTGAGTTACTGTTTTGGCAGTTCCCTAAACATTGTTCTCTGTCTCCTTTTTGTTTCAGCTCAGATGATTGGCAGTTCTATATAACCTACTTTGATTCAGTATTTCAGCTCATAGATGAATCCTGGACACCTCCTCTGGAAGAAGAGCAGTAAGTCAACAGTTCTGCTGTGAATTTTTCCATTGTGCTAGAGAGAACTTTTTGCCTTCAGTGCTGTGTCCCTGTCTTTGGTTGACTTCCTGACATCAGGCTCCAGATGATGTCTTCCCTACTTTGTTTTTATGGAGACTGGCAGGTCTGTTGGAAACAGCTGTATAAATAGTGGTTTGTACTGCATAGAGCTCTTCCAGTTCATATTTTTTAATGTTATTGAATTAGCAAACCCGTCATGCCAGATTTCCTTAAGGGTGTTCTGGGAGTATGTTGAACAGATGTTGTCATTGACCTAGGAATGGGGGAAAATAAAGATCTTTTGTCTCTTTAATTGCACAGCTCTTTGGAGGGAGAGGTACACTATTCTATAGAGCAAGCTGTGAAATTTATAGAAGAGAGAATAACAGAAGAATCTAAGAGCACTCGGCCACTTCGAGGCCCATATTTAGCTAAACTGGAGCTGATCAGACGATTGCGTTGCAGAGGCTGTAACGATGAATATAAACTAGGTAAGAGCCATTAACTGGATGATAAATTAAACGTTGGAGAGAGAACACAAAACAATCTCTTTGTATTTAATTCAGCATGTACTTAATTCAGCAGCGTGTTATGACATCGTATGTGCTGGTTTCAGTAATGCAAAGAATTTTGAAAGTATTAGAAGATGAGCCTTGAAAAAAGGAAAGTCGTTCCAGACTGTTACAGGGCTTGTGAAATTAAGCAGGTTAAAGGATCTATGGAATTTGGGAGCATATGATCAGTGTCATTGTGATGAAAAGTGCATTCCCGATGCACTGCTTTTGTACAGAGTCCTTCTGTTTAGCTGTAATCTCTGGATGTGTTGTTGTGTTTTGTTGTTTTTTTCAGTAATGCTGGGATTTGCTTTTTAACTTGTGTTTAAAAGCTGCAGTCGGGGAGTCAGCAAAGGAGAGAATATGATTACAGCTGTACCTGTGATTACTAGTTTCTAAATGAGTTAGATAAGCAGGGACTATGCATGCATGCGTATTATGCTTAGCTCTTATCTGCCAAAGTAGCTTGACTGAAGTTCTTAAGGTGTATCCTTGGCTACTAAAGACAGTGAGCATCGGTTAAGGTCTGCAGCAGTGCAGCTAATAGGGCTGTAAATCTCTGCGTAATTCCAAATTGAGAAACATTTGATAATTTGTTTTTAAAGTGATCTTATAGTTTCAGATTTTAGTGTAGCGTATTAAAAAGGTGAACTGGCTCTTTTTCCTAGGTGATCCAGAAGAACTAATGTTCCAGTACTTCAAGAAATTCGGGGACAAGCCCTGTTGTTTCACTGATCTCAAAGTATTTGTGGATCTCCTTCCATCCAGCCAATACACAAAGGTGAGGAATGTCTGAGATGCTGACAGGAACTAGAGCGCTTGTTTGCACCTTTATACTTCGGTTAAGGTACCTCCATGTCTTCTTAAGGGATGGAAAAAGCTGAAGCTTGATCTATTTAGAACAGCAGACACGGGAGATGTATTTGCTGTCTACTGCAGCTTCTGTTATACAAAAACGTCCTTCGTGTTTCCTATCATACCCATCCCTTATTTTTCTCACTGAAGTTGCACGTTTAGTTGGGCAGATGGATCCAGGTAGGCTGTTGCACGTTTTACTCTGCTGCAATGTTGAAGAATAGACATGTTGATACTGATCGAGTGGTGACTAAGAGAACTATGGCAACTTTTCCAGAATCTTTTTGAAATGAGCCCTCTTCAATTTAAAAGTCTGTTTGTGCAGAGTCATGAGCTGTTTGTTGAATGACTTCAGCAGCTGGGAATCCTGTCACTCATCCCATTGTTTCTCAAAGCCATTGTGTACAACTTAGTGCTGAGTAGGCTAGATGGAGAATCCTGGATCAGCCAGAGGCTTTTCATTACAGTATTTGTTAACAAAGTATGGACAGTATTGTTTTCTTATTTTCTTGACTTGTAAACCTTACTAATGTGACACTACAGCTTTACTAATGAGGAGAATGGTGGCCTTGGCATGTATTGGTTGTTGCTGATATTTTAGATGTGTTCTCACCCACTGGCATCAGCTGTGGTCAGTAGTACATTTAACTCATAATTTTGGAAGTGCTGACCACATTGCAGGGTATTATGAGAAATCTGCTGTCTCCCATTAAATAATATTGTAAACAGTGGGACACTGCTCTTCTTACAACCTAAAGGAAATTAATCAGATGATGACATATCTAGGCATCCTGCATTGCTTCAGAGATGAAAGAAAATTTAATAACCAGTGCAAAATTTCCCATATAGTGTGCTATGGACTTTCAGCAACTAATTATTTTAATTGCATCTGTTATTCCTCTGAGTGTTAACAAGTGCTTGAAATCCCTTGTATGTCAGTTATTGGAAACTTTCCTGTGTGTTTTTTGTCTGTTTGATGAACTAAGCTGTTAAGCAAAGCCATCACTTGTGCTCACCAAAATTAAGAATTAAAAAACAAGCTCTCTAGCAACTGATTTCAGTGTGATGTCAAGGTTTACACTGACACTTCCACCTCATTTGCTCTTCTTGATTTGAGAGAGGAAATGATGTCTTCTGTTTGTGTAGTCCCAGCTGCCCTGCAAAATTTTAACAACTGTTTCTCTTCCAGTTCATCAGTCAATTGCTGGAAGTAATCCCTCTGTCATCAACAGCAGAGAGCGAAATCGCACTGCCAGCCGACATCAAAGCTCTTCAACAACACTTGTGTGTGGTGCAGCTTTCCAGATTGCTTGGTATCTATCATGCCATGGATAAGAAGCAAAAGCTGACTGTGGTCCGGGAGTTAATGTTAAGATACCACCATGGATTGGAGTTTGGTGAGGAAAAACTTTGAAACCAGTGTTGTAGCTTTTTTTGAGCTTCAGAATTATTTTTTTCCAGAGGAGCGTGACAGCACAAACTGTGATGGCCTGCATCACTACTGATGTATTACATCTATTGTGCCTCTAGATACTATGTTCTTTCCTTTGTTATTATATCCTTGGGCACCTGAATTCTGTTTCCTTTTAATTTCTTTTCAGTTTTGTATCTTTAAAGTAAATGAGATGTTGGTGAGTAGCTCACGTGGTGCATTTTTATGCTTTCCTGTGCCTTTGAGCAAAGGCAGGCTTTATCAACAGTGTGTATAGGATAAAAACATAGGCATTATTACCAGTGTTTAAATCTTGCAGTTACAAAGTGCTTTCTTCTAGCAGATGTTGGTATATGAAGTGGCCAGACTTTTCTTTTCAAAATCATCAGCAGGAGTTCATTTGTTATCAGGAAGAAAAAAAAATCTGAATTTGTGTGAGAACTGTTGATTTGTTTTCAGTGCTTCTAAATGGAGTATGAGTCCAAGAACAGAGAAGCCAAGGAAACGTAATGTTAGAGGAAATAAAATGTGTTGCTTTGGTAATTCAAGCACAATTAATTGAGGAGGGGGGGAAATGAAGATATAGAGCATGAGTGCAGTTGTTTTAAAGAAAAATTCTGAGGTGTATAAACTAGGCAGTGGTTATCATCTGCCAGGTGTCTGTGCCACTTGATAGAGCTGGCAATTGAGAAACAGCTGACAGCGTAGTAAGTAGTTCTTTAACTCTGCAATTCAGGGTAATTTTGTCTTTATTTTTAGGGAAAACTTGTTTGAAAACTGAATTGCAGTTTTCAGATTATTACTGCCTCCTTGCAGTCCACCTGCTGCTTGACCTGTGGCTAGAGGAAGGTATGTCTCCATATTTGCTTAATACCACCTGGGATGGTTGTGGGGAGGCATATTGTGCCTGTGTGGCCATTGTGCATCTGGCATTGCTCATTAGTCCTATAGCTTTCAGTTTCTTCTTGCTGTGTGGTATTTCAGGAGCCTCTCAATTTGACTAAACTCTAAAGGGATTTGATTTTTTTTGTGGAAGTCCTGGCAGAGTTTTGCTGTTTCATGCAGCTCAGTGTTGTCCATCCCCAGAAGCTTGTTCCAAGTTCACCATGTAGATATTTTTCTCTCCCTTTGCACAAATAATGCTGATAGCTTCGTTCTGACACCAGAAGTGTTTTGAAAAATATTTCTTTTTCTCCTTGATCTGCTTTGTCTCCTGGAGTCCTGGCTTCTAGACTTCAGCTGAGGCTCATTGCTCTGGTTTTAGTAATTCTTCTCATCTGCTCTGCTTTTTTGGTCTCATAATCTCAGAAATATCTCTCCAGTACGTGAGGGTTGTGCTCTGTGCTGACATGAGCTGGATATTCCCTGTAAAGAATTATTCCTCCACCAGCTGTAGCACTGGGGTGGGAATGTCCTGAGTGAAGTGCAAAATGAGGAAGGGAGCTTTGATGCCAAAGTGAATTACACCATCTGTGTGGAACACCCCTCCCTGTTCACACCTGTGTTTTTCTTTGTCACCAGGTGAAGAGATGGCTGTGTGGCAGTGCCTAACCCTTTTAGAAGAAGGATTATCTCATAGTCCTTCTAATGCTCAGTTTAAATTGCTGCTCATTCGAATCTACTGCAGGCTTGGTGCTTTTGAACCAGTTGCAGAGCTTTACTCCAGCCTTGATGCAAAACACATACAGCACGACACCATCGGGTGGGTAGTATATACTGAGAATAATTGGTTGTGGTGACCCTCTGGTAACTGTTTCTGAGATCTCTTCAGTTGTCATTGCTACTGAAAGATGGTAGATTGTCACACTGTGTTCTAGAAATATGTAAAATCCATCTACTAAAGCGTGCTCTGCTTCTAGTGGAGTATCTGTCCTGTGTGATTTTAATCATTTCTGGACCTTAGGAATGTTAAACAGAATATGAGATCTGTGAAATGTGTATCTTGGTGCCAGTTGTAGCTGGGTGTAGCAGCCTGGGTCGCTGCTGAGCAAAGTTTGGGAGCAGTGCTTAAAGCAAACACAACCAAATGGCCTTGCCTCAATTACTGTGTTTGTGAGTTTCAAAATAAAGTTCCTCCATCCACCTAAGTGAGCAAGAACTCTGAGCTTCCACATGCAACGAAGAATTCCTTCCTTTACTGTTAAAAGCTTAAATCTTAATATGAATGTTGAGAGTATCCCTGTTAAACCTCCAGACTTTTCAGTAAAGCTGAATTCCCCAGCACGTGTGCTGCTGTCTGACTTGTGCTGTGTTGTATTGCAGTTATCTTCTGACGCGCTATGCAGAGTCACTGGGCCATTATGCTGCTGCATCCCAATCCTGCAATTTTGCACTCAGGTTTTTCCACTCCAACCAGAAAGATGTAAGTTGAAAGAAACCTCTGCATCCTTGTAGCAGGCCAGTAATGTTGATAGTGCTGTACTGAATTCTGTGTCATACGTAAGAACTTAAGAACTGTAGTAGGTAGTCACACAGAGGAATAATACATGCAGCTTTGTGTTTATAGTGAAGGTTTCCTCAGCCTGTATTTCTCGCTGCAAAGGTTTGTAACTTGTTAGATTGAATTTTGCTTTAGGAATTTTTTTATATAAGCCAATCTGAATACTCTAAAAGTTGCCATGATTACTTGAAGTGATTGAATTGTGATTGAGAGTGTGACATAACGTAGCTGTTAAGTCCTGGTGCCATATGACTATTGGCACTTTGAAAAGTCACACAGCAGCCAGGGATGGTGGGTCAAGGTGTTGATGATATGTACAAGCTGTGTATTGTACTCATCTGAAGCAGAGATGACGTGTTATGGGGAATGCTCATCAGAAAATGGAAGCGCAAAGAACGATGTGGGGAAATTTCAGAGGGGAAGAGTTAACTCTTGAAGTCATGACTAACTGCATTATTTTTAGGTGATGGGATCAAATTGCTAAGGCTGGTCTTGTGCTAATGGGAGCTACCTGCCTTATTCAGTTCACCCCTGTGAAATGGTGTGAATTATAAGAAAGTTGTCTTGAATGAGAACCTTGAGGATGGGGTGGGGAGAGTAGTTAAATTCTTTCAAGAGATTGGGTCCTTCCTAAATGCATGCTGTGACCTAGGCATCTATCATGCTTGTAGCTTGCTGATCAGTAGCAGTGCTTGTCTAAATTAGTCTTGATTAGAAAGCTCTCTCAGGTACATTCGTAGGGAAAACATCAGTTTCATTCACATTTCCCATGGAAGCATGAAAAATGGGTTGAGTGGGAGAACGGTAAACAACTGTCTTGAAATCTTGGTAGAAATGCATTGGGCAAATAAGGGGGGAAAATAGTCTAGAACAGTGGTAGGAAACTACAGGTATAATTGCGAGACTGTCCCATTCTGAGGAGTTGGGAGTATGTTTTGTATTCTTACATTTTACAGCTTGTTCATTGCTAAGGGGCGGGGGGAGAAAATTATTTTGACTTGATGCTTAAGAAACAAAGGTGCAATCCTGTTTTAACTCTTCCATTTACTGGCTAAGCTGGCGGCAGGGGCTCTGCAGGTACGCAACCTGTTTTTCTACCATCCCAGCAGTAGGTAAAAACACATAAGAATTATCTATACTGAGTAGTAAAGATTCTGAAGGTGCTCAGACAATAATCCCTCAGATTAGTATCCTTGTGCTGTTGGCAGCCCAGATTATTCCTGTGTGCATGGTACCAGTTGCCGTTTACGTGTGACTAAAAGATAGATGCTGAGTTACTGTGACCTGTGCCTGACATGGTCATTTCACTGTAGGGAGGGGGATGCTTGGAGATGTGTGTGGGTCATATGGTGGAAGCTCACTCTCTTCTGCTTCCCTCACTTGCTTATTGTTTAAGCACTGATTCTACTTGCTAAGAATCTTTGCATTCCTGAGTACAATGTTTTGTGCTAGAGTGAAGCTCTGGATACAAACAGCTTTCTCCTATATCTATATATCTGTTGTCGGCAGTGGCAGTTTTTATGTTTTTGAGTAACTTGTTCACTCTTTAACATCTACTGAAAGACTTCAATGAAGAGCATACCCGGAACCAATGGCTGGAACCAACTGTTTAAACAAAACATTCTACTGCAGTGTGCCAGGTAGAAAAGAAATTGAACTGAAACAAACTACCAAATGTCACTTATGTGCTTGGGAACACTGTATTGTAAAGCATGAAGAAATCATCTTTCCCTGGAAAGCATTCTGATGGAAGTAGGAAGATGGTGATTCTCTGTGTCAGGAATGATAAAGGTGCTTGCAGAGTATGAGGTAACTGTCTACAGTAACTCAGTGCGTGCAAACTGGTGAAGGCCCACTGAAACACGTTCCAAGTGCTATTGCGAGGAAAATGCTACTCAACTCGTTATCAAGAAATGCTGGAAAAAAATGGTACCTGAATTGTTCGGTTTTGCCTCACTACCACACCTTAAAGGCTGAAATTGCAAGAGGTGGTAAAACAATGCAGTCAGTGTTACATGCTTCGTGCTACAAGACAAAGATGTGTCTTGGGATCCTGCTTATCTCATGTCTCTTGGAGTACTGCAGCCAAAGAACTGTGAGCCGTTGTTCTTGAGTAGCAGCCAAACCTCACGGGTTCTGGATGCTTCCAGTGGTTATTGTCTTCAGAGTGTTTCAGTAAGGAAGAAATCCATCAGAAGCCACATCAGCCTGCAAATAGCAAGTGTCTACAAAAACAACCACAAGCTGCAGACTGAAGCAGGAGAAGGCTCAATTCAACGTGCTGTTCATCTTAGATACGTCAAGAACAGAGTGGGGAAAAAAGAAATGGTTCTTTACTATAAAATGTTTCCAATATCACGGGGTCAGAATATGCCTCCAGTTTCTGTGCTGCAGTGGTTCTGTTGGGGTTTTCCTCTCGTGATCAGAATCCCATTACAGTATCTAACTGCAGTGTTAAATGAGGACTATCCTATCAAAGTTACCTTTTTACCTGATTTCAGATACTGCCTACTTCTCTGTAGATTAATGTTTTAGCTGGAATGTTTGCTACTATGTAAGGATCGTGTCCTGCAAGTGCTCTCTGCTATGCATGGGACTTCGCCAAGTAATAGCCATCCAGGGTACTGTGCAGTTTTGATGTAATATTTCTGTTCTGGGAGAGGATGCCAATAACAGGGAGGAGAGAAAAGGCAGTATTGCTATATTTGACTGATACTAAAAAGGCAACTTCATTCTTCTCAAGATAGTCCTCCTTTAAATATGCAGAATCACGAGTAATCTCTCTAATTTTCTTGTGTCCGTCCGTCTTTAATTTCTCCAGATCCGCAGGCAAACAGAACAGCAACGTCTCTTATGGGGATTTAAAAACTACGTCGATGCAGTTGAATTAGCGCCCATAGTGCAGTCCCGTAGCCTGACAATGACCTCTGCAAGGCTGTATATCAGAGGGTATGTTGCTGAATATTTGGCATATTTTTTTCGTACAGTGCAAATAACCAAATTGCATAGGAAAAAGGCAGAGCTATCCAGAAGGCATTTCTTACGTTGGAGGGAGGAGAGAAAATGAAATGGGAGCTTTTAGCTGTGAGTGATAGCTCCTCTTCTCTCAAACCCTTCTGGGCAGGTTGTCTTGGTCAATACAGCTGTACAGATTTCAGTTGCCCTGGGGACTTTCTGGTGCCTCTGATCTTCAGTGTGTTTCATGGTGATGCTATGAAGAAAATACTTGATCTGCCAGAATTTCTCCATTGTGGAGAAACTGATTTAAGATTACAGCCATCTGTATTGACAGGGATCATAAGATGTTCACTCCGTCATTCCAGTTGTGTGTTTCAGTGAAAAATTCTGCCTGTTTGGGACTCTTCATCACAGAAATCTTCTGGAGATTGCTTGGACAGATGAGAAATGTTAGTTATGTGGCTTGTTTTGCTGTGCTTCACCAGAGGGGAAGCAAACTATCCTATGGACATTGACAGCTTTGTTTGGTGGTTAGATTGTACTGTAACACATGTATGTGTGCATGATGTTATCTTGTGATACTGTATTAAAAAAAAAATATAACTAATAAAGAGAAACAAAAAATTGTGTGAGTAATTTTTTATCTATGTTGTGATAATGTGATGCACATCCAAGTCAGTTCCAGAAAATCGGGATGTGTCTGTTTTGCCTGAAAGTACTTCTCATAATGAGGCAACTAATTGATTTATCCATCTGAAAAACAACAGTAAAATAGAAACTTTCAAAATCATCTCTCTCGACCTACAAATATTTTTCAGTCTGTGTTGACAGCAATCTGATTTTGTTCAGTGTTGGTCTGGTTACTTACTAGCCCTGCCCGGTGGATCCTCTAGGCGTTGTTAAATTTAGGGAACAGAACTACTTGGATGACTTAGATAAGCAAAACTGCAGGATCCTCCTGGGGTTTGAGCATTTGCCAGATTCTGAACCTCTGGGTTAGTGAAAGCCACGGAAATACAGTTTCTTGGCATTGACCAACTTGGTTGTTCCAAATTTGTGGAAGTAACTAATACAAAGCTGGTGTGTGCTTTCTTGTAGACCTCAGAATACATCATTCAAGCCTACAAATACGGTGCATTTGAGAAGATTCCAGAATTCATTGCATTTAGAAATAGGCTGAACTCTTCCCTTCACTTTGCACAAGTTCGCACAGAACGGATGTTGTTAGACCTCTTACTTGAAGCAAATATGTAAGTACAGCAGCAGCGAATGCCATTCTTTCATGTGACAGAAATTAAGATTTATGCATAGGTAGAATATTGACCAAGCGGCACTTTGACCAAAACCCAAAAATTTCTCTCAGTTGCTCTTTCCTTCAGCATCCTTCTTTGTACTTAGTGTAACTCTGGTGATGAGTCAGCAATTGAACAGTGGAGAGATTGCAGTCTTCTGGATGTTTGTTTCCAGTGATCAAATGTTTGATTTAATATTTAATCTTATGTGCAGATCTTCTAGTTTAGAAGAAAGCATAAAGTCCATGAGTCTGAGCCCAGAAGAGGATGACATTCCATGGAAAGACTTGCGTGACAACAGAGACCTGACAGTCTTGTTTAATTGGGATCCAAAAGACAGGTGAGTAGATAACCGTAGTTTTGTGCCTTTTCCTACAGCATATGGTGAAGAAAATCCTTTCAGTGTAACTTAAATGTTCTCTAGACCTGCTAACTGCAAACTTAACATTCATTTATCACTTCTAGCATTGCTGCCTTTTTACATATTAATGGTTTTCTGAATTTCTGATCATTCTTCCCTCCTAATATGTTATTTGATAACTTCAGGTAGGCTCTTGTACCTGAGTGAAGCTTGCAACTTTGCAAAACTGAAGCATTTTCCTGAAAACATTTGGTGCCTTTCTCTAGGGACATTTCTGAAGAACATAGGAAACTCTCACTGGAGGAAGAAACCCTGTGGTTGCGAATCCGGTCTTTAACTTTAAGGCTAGTAAGCGGACTCCCAACTCTTAGTCACAGTATTCAACCAAAGAACTCTGAAAAGACTGCAGAGAATGGCGTCTCATCCAAGATTGATACAATTCGATCTCTGCTTCAGCAGCTGGAAGCGGCAGTGGATTCAGGGAAGAAGTTTCTAGAACAAAAAATTCAGGTACCCATTAAGGAAAAAGCTATCCTCAAATATTAAATGAACGTGAATGCAAGCAGAAAAACTGAATGCATCTTGTAACGTCCAGCAGGCTGCAGAATGCACTTAACTGACCCTGAGTTTGTAGTGTATGAATCTGACTGAGAGATGTGCCAGAGACAAACACTGTGTTCTGGATAAGGAAAAGCTGCAACACCTTTATCTTTTTCTTTGCTTCTTGCCTAGTATCCTGTCCTTGGCCCTCCTCCTACCCGAATGGCTGGCTTCTTCAGTAATGGCAGCTGTCAATGCCAGACTAGCTTGTTTTATCTTGTTAGTGATATTTATGAACTAGATACCAATGGCTTAGGTAAGTGTTTGAGGGGCAGGGGCTTAACCAGATGGTTATGAGGTGGGAGGGAATGCGGTATGTTTCCACTTAGTTTGAAAACTGCTAGACATTGGGTGATGTGGACCCAACTATGACTTGTTTTATTTTATGAATGACGCTGTTTCATGGGAGACAGCACTTCAGTGCTTTATCCATATCTTCATTTTTGTGGTGTATGTTGATGTAATACAGCATCTCTTCTGGGCGCAGGAGATCCAGAACCTACAGTTCATAGCTGCTTTTTTTCTGTTTTCTTTCAGAAGATTCAGCAGAAGTCCAGGAGAGGATAGGGAATAGTTTCAAGTCTTTAATAGAACGGCTAACAGGTAAGTAGTAAACCAAGAAAAGACACTGGTAATTAAACCAGTTATAAGCTCCCAAGTGTGCTGCAAATATGAGAAATTGCATTAATGGATCTGCAGACCCTTTTGAAAGATGCTGAGAGCAGGGCTGAAAGTGCCCCTAGCTTGTCTGGCCACAAAGTTGTTGCATCCATGTAATGTCATTATGCCCTGTCATTTCATTACCTTGCAGTCTAATCTTAGCAACTGTTGTTTCCTGATACTTGGTCCGAGCGTTGTGTGGGGATACTATTTGTAATGAAATACAAGTTAGAGGGAACTTTGGAGCTCAATCTTCTTGAATGTCTTTAGCTAAACTTATCAAGAACAGCCTCGTCAGCAGAGCAGTCAGAGGACTGATTTCTGTCCAGGATGTAGCAAAGGATCATCTGGGTTGGTTGATCTGCATGTCCTGAATAAGGCTTTCCTTTTTTTCTTTTTTTTCAGATTTGTTCAATAAATGTAAAGGTGACTTGATTGAAGTCAGAGATGGCACCTTGAAAACTCAACCAAACCTGCTAGAAAACTTAGTCTTCTTTGTTGAGGTATTTTTTAAATTTTTTTTGCTGGAAAATTAAAATTGTGGAGCACTATAGAGTGGAAATGTTGAGACTAAAACACAGTGAGTTGCATGCTCAGTCAGTCATGAAAACAGAACTTTTGCATATTCTGAGTCTTTCCGGTATGTACACTAAAATGCCTCCTGTAAATGCAGCTTGTAACATACCTTTATCTTTCTTTGCAGACCATCTCCATCACTCAGTGGGTATCAAGTTACTGTGATGGTGTCCTTCGACCTTTTAAATCCAACCTGCAAAAAAAGAAGAAGAAAAAAAAAGAAACCAATGTAGCTATGGTAGGTAATATAACTTTTTCTCTTCCACTTCCATCCCTCAATCCAGCTATTTGTACAGAATTCTATCAGGATAGATGGCATGCTAACTAACTATTTTGCATGAACTCTGCCTTGTAGAATCTGATGTTGGGCAGAGCTTACTTTACAAACAATGTGTTGTTTTTTTTTAAACTCCTTTTCTGCTTTCTGCCACATCTCTGACATGGTGTGACATCTTTATAACAGGAAATATTAGTTAGACTATCACAGATCTCCCTGGTGTGAATGCACTGCAGTACTGGTACTGTTTATCTGGATAGGTAGATTTAAGCTTAAGTGTTGGGGTATGTGGGTGTGCAATAGAGTAAGCATTATGAATTGAGTTGTTACATAAAATTGTCACTGAAGAGATACTAGTATGTGTTTATAAATTAAAAGTATTTATTTGTTTATTTTAGCCACCTGTATTTACACACTTTTTGGATTATGTTACTGAACTACAGACATTAACTTCTAATGTAATAGATCACATCAAAGGGCTTGAAGTATTTCTGACTGCACTAAAACTTGAAGAGTTGTCCCTCAAGGACACTCTGCTTTTACAGGTAAGAACTTACCATTGTTATATGAGTGATTAGTGTGTTATGTGTGATAGATAACCTGTTAAGGATGACTTAATAGCTATTAACCAAATATTAGGGACCAAACTGAATTAATTTTGGAATGGTGAGTTGGGGTTTTTTTGTAGAGTTTCACCTGGTGCAGTGACTTTGCCTCGTCTGATGAGCTGTCACTTAAGACACAAAGAGATTTCTGGTGCATTTGTCCTGAAGTAGGAAATCTGACCTACAGGTCATATGTGTTTGTCTAGGAAGATCCTAATGCTTTTTTAAACTGGGGAAGGTTTAAATGTTGCATTTGGCTGTTTCAGAACTGTATCCACCTATGTGTTAACCAGCTTTTTTCAGTTAGTTTGTCCTCTATTTCATAACACACTGCTTAGAATTTCCCTTCTCTTGTTGCTGTATGAAGCTGGTGGAGAAGCATCTTCTTGAAAGCAAAACAGAAACCACCAAAAACTGATAAAGAAATCTTACACTGTAATTTATGTGATTTTAACTAAAATTCAAAGTACGTGTTCCTAACACCAAAGAAGCTTGAACATCAGGTATTTTCAGATAATTGTTGGGATGTTTGTGATTGTTCTGGATTTTTGAGTGACTAGATTCCTTCATATCCCATCCTGGAAGACATCAAATAGCTACACAAGGTAGACCTGTAAAAACTGTGCATCAGTTTGACATGGATTTGAGCAGAAGCACCTCTGGGAATCTTGGACTTTCTCTGTGTTTAGTTGTGATGTTTGCAGTTCTGTTTTTTGTTTGATATGGTTGCAGTAAATCCAGAAATAGGCGATGTGCACAGCACTGCTCACAGCCAGAGCTGTGTTTGCAGCCATGTGCATTCAGAACTACAAAGTGCTTTTAAAAAACGTTCTCACATTCAAGTGTTGGTGAAAACTCTGATGTGATTCAGGGATGGGCTGTTACTGGTGATGGGCTATTACTGCTGAGGTGAGGTGGGAGGGGATGTTTTTTCATGGGAGAACTTGAAAACCTGCTATTGAGTGACTGGTTTCTCTTTTGCAATTTGCAGGAAGAAAAAAAGTTTACAAAGACTGTGCAGGGGAAGGTGCGGAGCAGTTACCATCACTCGGTTCAGGAAATTGGAGAACTGCTGAAAAAGAGACTTGATACTATTAAAAAACTAAAGATTTGAGAAATCGTTGACATATTCCACAGGAGAGTGACACCAGAGTCCCAGACAGAAGCAACATCCAATATACCGTCACTTCAATCCAGAACTTCCTCATAATGCATGAAGGACTTAAAATCATAAAACGAATTTTTTAGGTATTACAGATGTATTCAGCTGACTTAAATTATTGTACATAAACGAGAAGCAGGGACCCTTATCGGGGTTTGACCACTTTTTATACATGTTCATAGGCATATAACAACAGGAGAAAATTGAATAACTTTCTTCCCTTCTGATCTCTAGAAACAACTGGAGATGGTCGTTAGCAGCAATAGAAATCCAGTGTAAAGCATAGATCTCAAAGGAGTTGTATTTTCATCACCATACAGTGTTTATAATTTTCGTATGGTCCCTTGCCTTAGAAAGCAGAAGTAGATGCTCACGTTCAGCCACCTCCAATGAAATGAGCCAGTTCTGGAGCTGCCTATGGTTGTCCACAAGCCACCTGGTCCTACTGAGTTCAGTGTGTTGGCCCAGCAGGGAGATGGGGGCTGTGCTGACAGAACACCCTCTGCGTGCAGCTTTCCAGCAGAGCCTAGTGGTGAGGCAGGTTCCTCTAAGGGCTGAACGTGGAGAGAGCTGCTGGAGGAAGGAGGTAGTGTCAGCATACACACAGGTCGCTTTCATGTTCAGAGAAACTTCGAGTCTGATGAGGAGCAAACTTGGCCATTAAGCTTTAGAGAGATGGGAGTCAGTGTTTCGGCAAAAGTCAAAAGTAGAGACGGTGTATATAATAGCTGCAGTGATGTCTGACACTGCGTTCTAATTTCATGACAGTTTAATGTAAAACAGCAATCATCATGACTTCTAAAGAAGTGTATTTAGATTACTGAGACTTTAAGACTTTAAATATTTTCATAGAAATTAAATCCTATTGGCTTTGGTTTTAAGTTGGCAGAGGTAACTTTTGCTTCCGCTGTAGTATGAGGCTGAGAATACTTTTTATAACTGTATGCTTGCTTTTTGCAGTTGATCTTTGATTATTCAAGTACTAGCTCATTAGGTGTTCTCGTAGTGCAATCACATCATCTGCTCCCACTGAGTCTGCATTTCTGCTGTTGTTTTTGTTTTTGGTTGTTTTTTTCCATTTTAAATGAGTAATGCAGCCTAAAACTTGTAGGCAAAAAAAAAAAAAGTATGTGTTGCACCTACAATCCAAGGGACAGGTCAGACTTTAACAGATTCGTTCTGATTTAAAGCAGCTAGTATCTGAAGTCTATATTTAAAGTTTTAAGGGAGCTGACAATCCTTTGTCATCTCTTCTGAAGATGTTTTGTTAGAAATGCTAGAATGTTGATGAGAGTATTTTTTTAAAATAAATCCCCTGTGTAAAAATTCCACATTGCTGCTCTTGCTGGATTTAGTTTTGCTTTGCCCCCATCCTACGAGGGAAAGAAGGCTGTCTGCAGGTTGTCTAAATTGTAATGGAGATCCTAATGGTTTAACTGTGACGTCTGGTAAGTGCTCTGGGCTGGAGGAATACCAAAATGTGTTAAGTCTGTTTTTATAGTAATACTTTTCCTGAGCAAACTGAACTGTCTTACACGTTGTATAGAAATATCATTTTTGGAAAGAAGGGTGTGTTCCTTAAATTAAAGCAAGACTGATAACTGATGTTGATGCTTTGAAACACGTAGGATACGCGCAGAGATTATGCAATTAACGGAGAAGCACTGAGCCACAAATCTGCACTGCTCGTTTGAATTAAAGGAGGAATAGCAGCAGTGGCTGATGCTTGTCTGTCCCATCCCTTTCCCATGGCAGTGCAAATGTAGATGGGGCTTCATGCAACACCAGTGTTGAATGCAGAGTTGATACGACGTCCTCATCCAGAGGGCACAGGCCAAGGGCTGGCTCGTGCTGGAGTTTCCTTGCACTGCTGCTGCAACAAATTGAACTCAGCCAGTCATTTCAATAAACAACACTGACAATGTAAGTGAAGTAATGTTAATAAAAATCAAGCTTTTATAATCCCGCGTGCCAGAAAGCAGAACTTGCTTTAAAAAAAAGTTTTCTGCATCCGTTCCCTTAAAAGCAGAATTGAAACTGCTGGGGGCGACGTGTGTCATATGAAGCAGTCTGAGAGGAGATGGAAGCATGGCTCGCTTCCCATCAGCACTTGGCATGGCTCAGGTCTGCTGGTGGCTGGTCTCAAACCATCTGCAAGTCTGCACAGGGAATGCTGGCTGTGTTTCAGAGCTGCCTGCTGTCCCATTTCCAGGTCTGGCCACCGGTGAATGATAAACTTGTCGAATACAATTTTTTGATTACTCAATGTTTTATAAAACAGATGCCATCTCTTCACAAGCTGTAAATCCTCTCTGGAAGGAGATGGTGGGGTACAAAAATGACTGTGTACTGATTGTCTGGGGGCTTAGTTGAGGGAAAATTGTGTACAGTTAAATATATATTTCTTACAAGAGTGTTTCCCCTCCAGCATATGTCCCACTGGCACTTGGTAAGAAGTTCAGGCTAAAACCTGTTGCTGCTGTTTGCCCATTTCCACTCTTGGATGGGTTTTTGGTGAAGAACTGAAAAGAATACTGGGGGGAAAAGAGAAACCTACCAAGTCTACTGTTTACAGACTGAAAAAATACTGCTTTTGTACTACTGGGATCATGAACCACGATCCTTTTACAGATCTCCTCAACTCTTCTCTTTGCTTTAAATTGGTGTCTGATGTAGATGAAGGTCAGATGTCTCCTATCCTGCTTTGTCTACATACAGAAGAAAATGTACAATGCCTGTTTGTGTTCCCCATCATTTTGTAAACTTTTTTTGTACTTTTTACCACTTCTAACTGTTCGAGAGTTGCATTTATACTTTGCGATCATTGATAATCATGACTTTATTTTAACCGTTAGTAATCTTAAATGGGATTTCTTGTTGTCTCTGCAGCCTTATCTGAACTTTCTCTTCCTTGACTATTGTAATTTATGACTGTAGAAGATATGTATGCCTCAGCCTTCTACGGACATAAGTGACAGAACTGCAAAAGATCTGCTTTAAACTGGATGGGTTTATAATTTATATAAAGTCTGTTTCGTTACAAATCAGTTTTATTGCCTCCTTCATTTTTGTCTGGATGGTCACGAGGTAACAGGTGCTTAACTTTGGTCAACCCGGGGTATCGTGGTATATGGCAGTGCAAAAACAAGTTAAGTGCAGCGAGGGAAGATAAAGTGCGCGGAGTGTGCTCGTTGTTTAACCCGTGTGGATGGCGATTCAGATTTATGCTTGGGGGGGGTTGGTTGTGTCCGTTAATGTTACTATCCTCTCTCCCTTGCTGCTGAGGCTTTGCACGTTGCTTGCTCGCACTTCACCCATGTTGTCAGGGTAAGGAAAGTGCACAGGTACCAAAAATCCCCACGTGCTCGTGGAACACTCGGCCATAACCATCCAGTCGCGCCCAACCCCTCCCGTCCCGCCGTACGCTGGGGCCGCACCTGAGCCCCGCGCAGGGGGCGGGAGTGGGGCGGGCCGAGCCCCGGTGGCGGCGGCCGGCGCTCACGTGACCCACAGCCCCACTCCCTCCGCGCTCCGCCATGGCTGCGGCGGCCGCTGTCTGCTCGTTGCTCCTCTGCTTGCTCGGCCTGGCGCTGCCCAGCAGCGCCCTGCACACCAAGGGCTCCGTGCCCCTCGACACCATCACCTTCTACAAGGTACCGCCCGCACGGAGGGTGCTGCCGGGCTCAGCTGGGAGCTCGGGGAGGGGGGTGCGGCCGCGTCGGGAGCGTTGTGTCAGTACCGCGGCTGTTCGCACCGCAACGAGCAGCTCCGACAGACGGGGGGGGGGGGGCGATGGGCTGAACGGCGGAGCGCGCGGCGGGCACCGGGCTGAGCCGCCGGGACAGCGGAATAGCCGAGGCGCCGGACCGGCCGCCAGACAGCCAATGGGAGAGCGGCAGCCACAGCGCGCAGCCAATCGGCGCGGTCCAAGTGGAGCCGTGCCGCGGGGGCCTGGCCGGCCGTAGGCAGCGTTGCACGAAGCCGGGCCTGTGGGAAAGAGACAAACAGCGCCGGTACCGAGCTGTGCTGAGCGACATGCACCGCCCTGCTCACAGTGAGCAGTGCGAGGTACCGAGCTGTGCTGAGCCACATGCACCGCCCTGCTCACAGTGAGCAGTGCGAGGTACCGAGCTGTGCTGAGCAACATGCACCGCCCTGCTCACAGTGAGCAGTGCGAGGTACCGAGCTGTGCTGAGCAACATGCACCGCCCTGCTCACAGTGAGCAGTGCGAGGTACCGAGCTGTGCTGAGCAACGTGCACCGCCCTGCTCACAGTGAGCAGTGCGAGGTACCGAGCAGCCCCTGCTTGGTTTAATGGGTGCTGTAAGGATACCACGTTCTACAGCCCTTCTACCTCCCTGCGTGGGCAGCAGGTGAGGGAGGTGATCCCGACCCTCCCTGTGGGCAGCCGCAGCTGGAGCCCAGCTCAAGGCATGTGGGAGCTGCTGGAGGCAGCGGCAGAGCTGCAGTCAGGGCATGGAGCACGATGATGGGGCAGGAGCTGTTTGTTGTGCTGGGACACGCAGTGACATTACACTCGGCCTCTTCATGTCCCACTGAAAGTTGTTGCATTGACTCTCTTCCAAGGCACTAATCAGATCAGCAGTGAGCAGGTCTCATATAAATAAAGCAGTGAGCAGATCCGTACCCATCACACCATCTCTATCATCTGCTGTAGGAATATCTACACGCGTTTTTCCTTCACGCTGCAGTGAGTCATTTACCATCGTTACGAAATCTCCATCCTCCCTTTGCACCTCCTCATTGCATAGGAAGATAAGAACAACCTACAGCTGCTCGTGGATCTCTTCGAGCTGAAATGATTGGATCCTGATTCTTTGTTTTGTCGTTTCAGGTGATCCCAAAGCACAAGTTCGTCCTGGTGAAGTTCGATACTCAATACCCTTATGGCGAGAAACAAGATGAGTTCAAAAAGCTGGCGGAGAGCTCGGGGTCCAGCGAGGAGCTGCTGGTGGCTGAGGTGGGGATATCAGGTGAGGAGCTCTGAGCATTGCTGTGCTATGGGGGGGGGAGGAAAAGGTGCTGCAGTGTGATGTGAGCACAGCTGGAATCACTTCAAGTGATGGTATCTGACTGCAGGGATAAAGTGATGGTATCTGACTGCAAGGGATAAATGCGATTGATGTGAGAACAGAAAACACGTTGCTTGGCATGCTCTGTGTGTGCTCACACATAGGTCAGGAAAAGAAACCAGCGTAACTATATAATAAATGAAATCAACAGGTAGAGCAAAAGAATAAAACCGAATCTAAATCTGCCATAAGGAGAAGTGGGTTTGTACATAGAGATGCTGGTGATGACTCGTGTTTATTGAAGGCACAGCAAAGCAGCGTTAGGGTTTGGGATTTGGAAGACATAAGGATGCGTTGGCTGGAGTGTTTTAGTGTTTTATAAGGATAAATACTTAGTTTGTGTTGTTCTCTCATGACAGATTATGGCGATAAACTGAACACCGAGCTGGGAGAAAAGTACAAGCTGGACAAGGAGAAGTACCCTATCTTTTATCTGTTCCAGGATGGTGACTTTGATAATCCCTTACCTTACTCTGGTCACATTAAAGCCGGGGCTATTCAGCGCTGGCTGAAGAGTAACGGCATCTACCTGGGGATGCCGGGCTGTCTGAAGGAGTACGATGTGTTGGCCAGCAAGTTTATGGGTGTCAATGACAAATCAGAACGTCAGGCACTGCTGAAGAAGGGACAACAGAGCTTAGAGAGAGCAAAGGAAACCGAGAAGAAATCGGCTGAGCAATACTTGAAAATTATGAGCAAGATCCTGGAGCAAGGAGAAGAGTTTGCTGCTAACGAAGTTGTTCGAATCACAAAACTGATCGAGAAGAATAAAATGAGCGATGGGAAAAAGGAAGAGCTCCAGAAAAGCCTCAATATCCTGGCTTCGTTCCTGAAGAAGAACAATGATAAAGATGAGCTCTGATATGTTGGGGAGCTTTGTGCAAGCTGTGAAACACTGTCAAGTCTTAAGCAGTTCTCCCAGTGCAAGCAAACTTCCCACTGACTTCAAGAGAGCAGCAGACGCCATTGGATCCTCAGTTATAAGATAAGAGGAAGCAATGCCTCAAAAACACAGTATTTACATGTTGGGAAAACCACCTTAAAGCAAGCTGCCAGTATTGTGAAATCCTATTAAATAACAGTGTTAAAGTAGATCCCAAATCACTCTATTGGCCTGGAGCACATTCCTGGTGGTTTTTTACAGCTGTTCCCCAGCAAAGCAATGACAAAACTCAGTCTCACATTCCATGTTTCTAAAGGTACAGAGGCGTTGCCCCTGCCGTACCCACCTGTCCCTGCTTTCATTGCTTTTGGGTTTTGTTCTGCTCACCCCCATCCCACCCTCATTCTCCCCCCTTAGTGCTGTCCTTACCTGCTGCTGACCGAGAGCTGCTGTTTCCATCTGCCTTCTCCAGAAGCTGTTGGGTTCAATCTGCACATCACAGCTTGTTCTACAGCAGAACCCCTTTGTGGTACCTGGTCTGAGCACTGAGGTCTCCTCCAGCTGCAGTTACTCTTGGGCCTCACCCATTTATACTTCTTTTTTCAGTATTCAGATTAAATTCAGGTGAGTTTCCCCATGGCTGAAGGCATCCAACACATTTTTTTACCTTCCTATCCAAGCTTCACCTCATGAAAAAGAGCAGGAGACAAAAAGGGATATTTAAAAGTTCCAAGCGGTTGCTAACATGCAGAAAATGCTTTTTCCAGCCTGATCTCCAGAACGACACTGTGAAACTAAAGCTTCAGCAGCCCTTGGCAGAGTTAAAACTGTTTAAAAACGAGGTCTTGCAACAAAAAAAAGTGTTAATTCCCATACAAGCTTTATCAGGGTCACAAACACCTTCCCAGTTTCACCTTGAGACTGCACTTTCTGCTCAGCAAATCGATTTCTGTGGGAGCTTTTGCTGCCTTTTGAATCCTGGGGTGGGGATGAAGAGCTGCCGGATGAAATGTATTAATATTGTTCTAATAATAATAATAAAAACCTGTTCCAACAAATCGCTGCTGGTTTCTGAGCTCTGTGGTAAGACAAAAAGCTGTGGAGGCTCCTGAGGTGACCGAGTCCTCAGCCGCGCGTTCCCTGTGTGCTCCGAGTGGGGGCGGTGTGGGTAAGCTAAGCAGGGTCTGCTTCGTTCCACTGCTGGAGGGGAGACGGGGAGGAGCGCGGGCGGTGCTCGGAGCCCTGAGAGCTGTGAGGGGAGAGCGGCGGTGCCCATGGCCATCCCGGAGGCGGCCGCGTCCCGGCTGGAGGGGGGATGGCAGGAGGTGAGCGCCCATGGACGGCCCTTCCCCTCTGCTCTGCTCTTGGGCTGCATGAGGGTGCTACAAGGGCTCTGTGTGGATCTCCCTTAGGACAAGGTTCTTTATCGGAGGGTGGTGGGCACGGAATGGGCTCCTCACGAGCAGCTGGAGCTCGGACAGGGCTCAGAATAGGGTTGGGGTTTTGAGCGGTTCTGTGTGGAGCTACAGGCTCCATTCTGTGCCTCATTCTGTGCCTCATTCTGTGCCTCATTCTGTGCCTCATTCTGTGCCTCATTCTGTGCCTCATTCTGTGGTTCTCCCCCAGGTCTACTCAGCTCTGCAGTGGATCCACTTCACCATGGCCATGCTCAGGTACAACGAACGGGTTCCCAACAAGAAGGGAGATGCTGTATCCCGGTTATGCACGTGTTCCCATCCCAACCTGTGCTTTGTTCTGTCAGTGTTACAGGTTCCAGCTCCATCATCACTTATGCCATCTTTCAAAACGTGGTGCGGTCCCCTGAGGTAAGGACTATAAACCATGGGATACCCGAGTTGAAAGAGTCCCGTAAGGACTTATAAGAGTCTTAAAAGAGTCCCATAAGTCCCATAAGGACATTGAGTGCAGCTCCTGTCTGCACCCCTTATTCTCTCCATGCTGAGCTGTTGGCACCTTGCACATCTTGGGGTTTTTTCTGGCTAAATCTTGTTTACAGCAGCTGGAAGGCAAAGGGCTGCTGGCGAGAGTGACCCTTTGTCCGTGGGGCAGGTTTGAGATTAACCTTGAGCTGTGCAGGGAAAAGCAGGTTCCTTAACACTGAGCGAGTCCCCTCTTGGCAATGAGGAGTTGTTGCTGTGCCCTCTTCTATAGGGCAAAACTCATGGAGGGATGAGGAGCTGCACACAGAGCTGCTGGGATGTAAATTGGCAAACCCCCCTGTGGGAGATGCAGGAACGGGGGTCTTTCTGTGGGTTTTTCTGAGTTGTTTTCACAGGCAGGTGTGCTGCTGAAGCTGGTGTAGCTTGGAGGACCTGCAGAGTTCAGACTAAACCAGATTGGGCTGAACAGCAGTTTGTTGTGCTGAGCCACGGAGCGTAGCTTTGAAAGGTTTCACCTTGGCCATGTGCAGAACAGTCAGCATTTCTACTGCCAGAGCAGCACCTGTCACATCCCAAGTGCATCACACATGGGAATCCTGCATATCCAGGATACACCAGTCATCACAGAGTCCATCCCAAACCTGCCAGGTTTTCCTGTCCATGTAAATCCCCCTCTGCCCATCCAGAGTAAGTCATCCATCAGAGGCAGTGCACAGAGCTGTGTGAAGCTGTGGTTCTTTGTTTGGGATTTGCAGCCTGGTCTGTGGACCGTGCAGATAACAGGTTACTGCTAAGAGCAGTAGAGTGGTAAAGCTGGCAGCTGCGTTGTAACAGAGCTGTCTTTGTACTCCCCTCATCTTCAGCATGGGTTTGATCTTCAGCCCACAGTCCAGGACTTTCAGGGAATGCAGTTAATTATCCTCAGGGAAGGAAGGCATGCAGACAGGCTAACAAATGACATGCCACTGGATGAAGTGGGGTAGGAGGGAAAATGTGATTCCATGTCTCCAGGGCAGATTGCTCCTGGGTAGCCAGAGCCTCACAGAAACAGCATGCCCAGCACATCCAGAATGAGCTGCAGAGATCTCAGTGTGCTCCCAGTGAGGAAGGAGAGCTGCATCTCTGCCTTGGTGCTAGGACAGTTGCTTCGTGCTGCACTTAATGTCTATCAAAGCTCCTTGGGTTGAGAGCTGCAGACACATTGCCTGCACCTGAAGAGCACTGGATGTGATTCTTGAGATCCTCCCCTCTGGTGTGTAGTGGAGCTGGGTGAGGGTCCCAGAGTGACTCAGCAGCCCATTGACTTCCAGGGCACAAGTCCACATTACTCAGGAGCCCTCGTGCTATTTATTGGTCATATGATGTGACTGTGGCTCTCACTGCTTGTGAATTACACATGGCTCCAGTTCACAGATGGACTGTTGCGGCTCAAGAGAGTCCAGATGTTTCTGCTCAGATTATTATTGCAAATCTGGATAGGATGGATATCAGCCAGAATAACCCCTTTCCATCAGGCTTCCAGGCTCTTGTTCTGCTGCTGCAGGATCCGCTGCTGGTGTTTCAGAAGCAGCAAACTCTTCACTAACTTCCCCATCCTCTTGTCCCTACGCTTCTGGTTTTATAGGCAAGTAAACAAAGGGGCTGGAAGAAATCCATATCAAAGCTTGCCACAAACTGAATATTCCCTGTGTCATGAGACTCCAGAGTAGAATATAAACAGCTCTGGAGGCTGGGAGGAGAAAAAGTATTATAAACACTTCCCCCTCCAACCCCCAGCTGAGGAAATCAAATATTGCAATCTTGGAACTTGGTTTTTTTGTGCATGTGTGTCTATGAAGTTAATAGAACTTCAGCAAGAGCTTAATCAGTCAGAAGAAATGATGGCAAGCACTGAACCTGGAATTTCCTCTGTCATCTCAGCAGGTTCTCTGCAGGCAGATGTCTCTGGGCAGCAGCCAGGCATAGCAAGATCAACACGTATGCTGCAGCTTGGCAGCTCTCCTGAATCATTACGTCTTTACATTCCCTTCCTCTATTTTATAAATACCATTTGGTTTTTTTTGTGTTTTTTTTTTTCCTTATTCTCTTGCAAACAAGAACCATGCTGCTTTTTGCTTACGACTGGGCCACCTACTTCTTTGTATAGGTTTTTGTATAGGTTCCTCAGCCTCCTGCAGTGCTTCTCACCGAGGACACATGTTGCTAGAGAAAGGGGTGACCTGTGTGGATGCAAATGTTGCTGCTTTTCTTATTTCAGAGCAGCTTGGCTCTAACCTGCAATGCTCACAACCTTAAAGCTTCCCAACCTGCCATCCTCTGCCTGCCAGTGCTTCTGTTATGCACCAGCAAGGGAAAGTCTGGATCGATCACTGTTTAAAAGAGACATTTGTAAATGTAGGGATGTAGAAGCTATATTTACTGTGTTGAGTAGTACAGATTCAGATCTGGAGAGGCAAGGCGATCTCAAAATCTCAAAATCAAGCCCTGCTGAAATGTTTCCCTGCTGTATTTAGTATTATAATTTCCTATGGGGAAGAAAAGAAGCTATCATTTTCTCTCCAGGTTGCTGAAGATTAGGTACCAAAGACTACAATTAAGAATCTAGATAATTAGGCTGCTTTTCCAGAGTGTGTGCTCTACCACTAACAATGCCAGCGTTGGCCAGAACTTTGCACAGATATTTTCCTGCAGTGTTTGCAGCCCTTTTGGCCAGTGCATGGAAACTGGAAGTAGGGTGGAAACTGCCCTTAGAGATGTGACTCTGTTCCACACAGATGCGAACAAGGTGTGACAAGATTCAGTCTTAGTCATCAACTGAAATGCCATGAAAAACATAGAAAAAAATGTCTGTGGTGAGTAATTTCACATCTGAAGAAGAGTTTGTGTTTAACTGATGTTTGATTGCTCTTTTAGTTGATTTCATAAACAACCTCACTTCTGCCTGCACACCTGTCTCATTCTGCCATAGTGTTGCACCGGGGACCTTTGGAATGTTTTCTGTAAGGTTTGATGCTGCTCTTGGATCCTGGGGCAGAGAAGGTGCTTAGAACAGAAGCGTCTGCACAGAAGCAGCTCCTGAGAGCAGGAATCAGAGGGCTTTTATCTGCCCTGTCTAAAGAGCTGGGGGTGAAAACACATCTAGATGAAGGGTTAAAGCTGCTGCTGTTGGTGGCCGTGGGGATGTCATGGCCATTGTCCAAACCTGCTGACCACTTTAACTTTTTTCAGGTTCGTCCTCTTTTCTACCTGAGTCTCTCTGACCTATTTCTGGGCATGTGCTGGATCGCTGGAGCGCTGCTCTATAGCACACCAACCTCCAAGCAGGATCTCATCTGCTACAACCTGCAGGCGATGGGACAAGTGAGTAGCCTTGGCATCACAGTTCATGCTGTTACGTTGTGCTCATTGCTGTAATTAGTCTCCCAGCGATCACAGCATGGCCACTGGGGACTGTTTCAAGACAGGCTTTGGCACAGGATCCTTGTGTGAACTTGGCTTAGCACAGCTCTTCATTTGTACAACAGATAGAACGGTGCTGGGGTGTGGGCACAGCTGACTTGTGAGAGGCAGTAAGAAAGGCAAGGAGAGCATGGGATGTTGTGGTTACAGTGTTTGGGTTGCTTCTGTAAAGTGAGTAGATGGGTCTTTATCTATTTCCTGTTGGTCCAGGGCCAAGGATTATCTGTGTGCTTCCCATACTGCAGCTTTTCAATTCCTCTTCGTGCTTTTCCCGTTCTGGGCAGGAACAGATGCGTTCTGTCATTCACTTAGGCTAAAGGTTAACATTTTAGTCAGACAAAGAGCTTCCTCGTCTTGCCGACTTGATCCTGTGGATGCTTAGAGGCTGCTGCATCCATTCAGCCTCAACACCATGCCCCAGCAATTCATATCCAGCACTCAGGCTGATTTCTGAGCATAATTGGAGTGAAATGAGCGAAATGCCATTTTCCTGATCATTTGATTTTGTCTCACTGAGTTCTCATTACAACATCAGGTGCTGCATATCACTGCTCTTGAAAGATAATTCAGGGCACAGCTGAGTGTGGGCCACAGCACTGGTTTGCAAGGGGTGGTCCCTGGTCTTAATGGTTTCCTTTCAAAGTACCTGCAGAAATATGTCTGGGAAGAGCAAGAGGCTGTTGGGAGCCTCTGTGTGTGTTGTGAGGGCTGGTCCAGCTCCTTGGAAGCAGTGTGGTACCCACAGATAGGAACTGTCTCTGCTGCATTGTAGCATCCAAAGCTAGCAAGGCTCTCTGTGTACCTAAGAGAGGACAGGGAATTGTATGGTGTGAGAACAATCACACTGCTTTGTGTTTGGGGATGGGTGTTTGCTGCCTTGGGATATTTTCAACAGCTGTGCCTTTGGGTGAAATCGTATTACTTGTGATGGTGAGTGCTGTGCTTAGAGAGCACAAGCTCCCTTGTGCTACTGTGGAAGCAGTGCAATATGTTCATTCCAAGAGAAGCAACGGTGCAATTGGCCATTTGGGAATGAGGCAGAGCAATATCAAAGATGTCTTTCATGTCATGGTAGAAGGGAAGCTGAGAACAGCTCGAGAGACTTTTCAGAGCCTGAAGGTGGAAGGAACCTGTGGAGATGTGGAAGAGGCATTGCAGAGATGTTCCCCTTGTAGCTTTGAGTAGGGGACAGTCCTTGAAGTTCAGTGCTGGAGTGATTTTCTTACAGCCTGGAGAAGACATTTCAGTGCTGGAGGAGAAGCAGGTTGGGTGCACACAATACAGCATCCTCTCTCAGTGGTGGTGCAGAGAGCATGCTGTGCCCTTTTGCCTTTCTGCCTCTTTCCTACCCTTACTTTTCCAGCCTGTGACCGAGCTTTTTAGGGACACTAGTGAGGGGAGCGAGCTTTACTCCCTCTGAGTCTTTGCAGGACTTGTCGGGGTGAGGTGGTGGGGGTGTGCAGGTTGCCTGCCCCATCCCAAGCTCAGCCACAGGGTTACTGGTCCTCAGCACCAGGACAGCTGAGATAGCATGCGTCTGGCAGGAGCTCTTGCTGCTGTTTGCTCTGTGAGAAATTAAAACAAATGGAGCACTTGCCATAGCAACGGTGCCCGCATGGTGCATGTGACAAGGTAGAGGACACCTCCTTGCTCAACACCCCAGCAATGCTTCTATGTGGTGGGAACATCTTGTGCGTAAGTAGGAGCCAGCAACAGGTTTGACCGGTGCCTTCTACAGAGTATAAGTGATCTGTAACCAAATGAAGTAGGAATAAATGTCTCCTGGCCCTGTCCTGCCTGTGTGGAGAGGAGAAGTCTTGCAAGGGTTGCATTCCTGGGTGTCTCATAAATACACGTGGCTTGTTTGCACACAAACACCTAAAATCTGTAAAATGCTGTGAGCCATAGGGGAGCTCAGCACTCATGTTGACAGAGAACCACATTGTACTGCATATGATTTGGTTGTCTCCAGGCATTTCCTTAGGAGCAGGACAATATTCTGGCTTATGCAAACTGTTCACCTTCAGTTTATTACCAAGGGCTGAAGTTCTTGCTGATGGAATTCCCTCAGCATCTCCACCACCTTGTAAAGGAGGGGATGGTTTTGTTTCAAAGACTTTTTTTGGCTCCAGACTCTTGGTTAAACTCATGATATTAAATGTAAATAGTGCTCCCTTCTGCTGTGCCTGGACTTTCTTTTCTCCTCCTTACTTTGCCTTTGAATTGCAATAAGTGAAGTCCAGAGCAGAGATTGTGGTTATAATTGCACAATTCCCCCACATTCTTCCAGTTCATTTCCAGTGGCCTAATAATGTCCTGGCAAGCCCCACTCATGCTGCTAAGCACAATGGGAAGCCACAGAAGTGTTATAATGAGGGACTCCCATGTCTCCCAGCGGCTGTTTTATCTCCTCCTGCAGGACTGTCCCCAGCCCAAGGTGGGGCTCAGGGGAGGAGAACTCCCTTCTCTTCCTTCTGGCAACTTCTCAAGTTCCTTCTTCCTAAAAAGAATGCGGTGCTGACATTTCCGAGCTCTCCAAGGCATTTTGAAGTGCAAGAGAATTATCTCTGTGGACCGTTCTGATGACTTTCCCTGGAAGTAATTGAAGAATGGCTATGAACCCTCATTAAACCTCCTCTAATGAGCTGGAAAGTCACTGTAATATTCCTGCTGCAGTGTAACAGCCCCTCGGACTGAGCCTCTTGAGAACCAGCCAAGAGTGTTTGCAACCTCAGTGAAGGAGACCAGGTTTATTTAGTGACTGCATTCCTGGACTTAGATGGTACCAGGTTGACAAACCTGTGCTTCATGCTTCTTTGGCAGAGGGTAGAAAATCTACAGGAAAATTCAATAGCCCAGCCCTTCCTCTTTGCCTTTGTCAATGAAGCATGTGTTTCCTGTGACAAACAACACACGCATATATATCTCGAGGTCAGGCAGCACTGTTTGCACTTGACTGCCTGGAGAAACCAGGGCTGGGGATTCATAAAAAGTGCAAGACAGATTTGTTCTTTTTAAAGGAGATTTCAGGTGTTTGGCTTTACCTCAAGCTTCAGTCAAGGGCTGGGAAGAAGCTCACTGTGGGAAACAGTTTTCTTTCCTTCTTTTTCCCATGGAGGGAAGAGGGCTCTTAGCACGTTAATGTTCGCTTACTGTGAAAGTGTTGTGTCCTCTGCCCCCTCTTTCCTCTTTAAATATATTATTGTTTTCTGTTTCTGTGAATTCACTGCTTAGTGAGTTCATTATGTGAGTTACAAAATCTAAGTGCCGTGTCTGTGTTGTGTTTCCTAATGGATGTAGGATAAAGAATGGATCCAAGTGCCTTTGACCCCTTTTAATTGAATTTGAGCCCAGAATGAGCCAAGTCACAAATATTTGTATTTACAAGATGGTCCTTTGGTCATCAGCTCTCATGTCCCTGATTTAGGGCCAAAGGGAAGTTGCTTTTGTGCAGGCTAAGGTGAGACCCCCTGCACACTCATCCTTCACCAGTGCTGGTTGGGGACCTCACCTTTGGTAGTCCATCACACTGCTTAATATCCTGCCTTTGGCCCATGCTTCATTGGTGAAGAGCTAATGCTGCTACAGGAACTACTACTGTAGAGCTAAAATGTTGGTTGTTTCTGTTCCTCAGGTATTCTATGTGGCCTCTTTCCTATACACTGCCAACTACACCTGGCATCTGTACATGGACCTGAAGATGAAATACAATCAGAACCTTAACAGGATGCCCCCCACAGTGAGTACGATAGATGCACAACAGCTGTTGTGAGGCATAACTGTGTGGGGTTTAAGAGGTGCATATATGACAGTTTATCTTGTCAGAAGGACTTTAAAGGTCCTTCTGCACTGTGACTGTATGAGCTGACATATCTTGCTGGACCACGTAGATCAGCAGAAATACAGCTCAGTCTGCTATAGGATCTCAATGAAAGATTAATTTTGCAAGACTGAAATGGGCAAAAGCAATTGTCAATGCAAGTCACGCAGAAGAGGAAGCTCAGAACTGTGTATTGGTGAAGTTCTTCCACAGGTCAGCAATTTGCACCAGTTGAATAAAAGGTTTATTGCTTTCACTGCCTTCTACAAGTTCATGACAGGGTAATGGTTCTCTAGAGCAGCAGGGACCTGAACAGTTTGGAACAGAGAATTGCAATTTCTGTCCTCCCCAGCTATCATAAAGAATTCAAGAGCGTCAGTAATATACTGTGAGAGTTTGAGGTAGGTGTGACATAAGGGAGCTGCTGATAAAGGTGTGAATTGGCTCCATGAAGAATGGGTGGTCCTGACTTCATCATCACTGACCTTTATAAAAGCCCATTTTGGAGACGGTGTAATCACTGGGAACTGAGGAACAAGGACATAGTACTCAAAAATACTCTTTGAGTTACAGGCTAAAACAAACACTTCACACACCATGTGATCAAAATCTCTACTTGCAGTTGTTTCATTACTCACACCTGGCTAAACAGTTTCTATGTAACTGAAATTCTTCCTGATATATATTGCTGCAGGACAAGAGACTATGCAGCTCTTCCCATTGAACACATCAGCTCCAGCCCTGCCTATACCCTTCTTCTTCCCCAGACATGTGCTGTGCACAACAAACTTTGTGTCTCAGGTACTCCAACTGTCTGTGTAGGAGCAGCAGGTGGAGCAGATTGGTCTGTATTTCAAGGGCTCTTGTCTGTAGGGTTTGGATCTGCTTGTAGGATTGGTTTCCTTCTTGCTGGACTCCCATTCAAAATGCATGACCTACAGTGAGTTCCCTCACACTACAGCTGTGCCCATGTTGTATTCTCACAGCTGGTGCATGGATGCCAGCTGGCAAAGTACATTTCCTGGTGAGCTGAGACCAGGGCATCCAATTTGCCTTCATTTCTTCATCAGAACATGAAGTTTCTTAGGAACAGGGCCAGGTTAGATTAATGAGGAGCACAAAGAATGACTATTTACACCAAGGAGTTCATAGAGTGTCTGCTACTTGTCTGATTCAAAGTTCCCCTCTCCAATTCCCATGTCTTGAAGGAGGACATGTCAGTGAGCTTGTGGAAGTGTAGGTTGTATTTGCTGCACGTCAGCGCACGCTGAACCCTGCATTGTTGATTCAGTGCAAAGTGGAAACAAACATTTGTATTTGGTCTGGGGATTTATCAGCATTATAGAACCTTGAACTGCTGGAGCACTCCCTGGGAGCTGGTTGCTGGGAGCCACTGGCTGTGCAATCATTTAACTAAACTATTTGGACTTTGCAGGTTGTAGATTATGCCAGTTGCATTGGCCGAGTAGCAACAATTTTGTCCAGGTAAGATTCATTTCCCTCTGGCAAAACAATGTGAGTTTGTAAATTGTAGTGCACTGATCCCTGCTTTGTACTTACTTTGATGTGAGCTTTACTGTATGTTCAGAGCAGGAGTCTTGGGATGTAAGGACCTTCTTCCAGCCAAGGTAGTTATAACTGTATTAACCATATGCAGTCTTTTTTCAGTGTGTTCCTTTTACCAATTGTCTGTATGAATGAAATGTAGAAATTAGCAAAGCTGGTAAAATATCCCTCTAGAGCAGCGTCAATAAAAACAATTTCTAAGCCTTCTGCAGTGACAGAAGAAATAACGAGGAGTGTTTTGCTGGCAGCAGGTGCACTGCAGTGCGGTAACTGTGCTGTTGTCCTCTCTTTTCCTAGCCTGATCCCTTTTCTTCTTATGATGCCTGTGTTTTGCCTGGGCAACAGCAGTAACTGCTACCAGAACTTCAGTCAAAAGCATGGGTAAGGCTCATGCTTCTCTCTGAAACAGCCTCACCACTTCTGAGTCATGGCAAGAGCTTAGGCTGCTCGCTTTTTCCCCACAGATGTCTCTTGATGCACACAGAAATGTCTGAGCCCACCAACGAGCCGCTAACGCTGAATGGCTCTGTTTGCAGAGCCATGCATTTCTATGGCATTGGGGTCTTCCTTGTTTCCTTTCTGGTCAGCTTCATAGCCATTCTGGTAAGAAACATAATCCTTGCATGCTAGCCATTGCACCAGCTGGATAGCGTGAGAAGTTCTACCCCATTTCATCATTACATGAGTCACAAATCACTTTGCATGCAAGATGTTTCTCAGTCGGCCAAGTTTACTTGGATAGTATCATCAGTCAGACAGTGTGAGGAGAAGAACTGTGCAGTGCTGCTTCACTTTTGGAAGAGCTGGGGGGCAGGAGAAAATATAAATCCATCTGGAGTGGCCCATCTCAAACAGGACAGAGTAGGCAGAGAAGGTTTAGAGAACAGCAGCAGAGATCACATGGCAGCTCAGTGCAAGAGAATAATCAATGAAGAGTCCTCAGTTCAGAGAAGATCACTTGCAAAACAACTGCTGTCTCCTAGGAAGCACAATGTTGCACAGTGTGAAGAGGTTTATTAGACTGACATGAGGATTTCACCAAAAAACATGAGATATTATTCCGTTCTACGGAGGAGCAAGCGAGATCTGAGCATGTGTTCAAAATGCAAGCAAGAATGTGTGCTTGTTCTTTTCAGGTTGTACTCATTCAAGCCCGAGGTTTGTACAAAAGGTTCGTAAACTCCACAGGATTCCTGGGAGATCAGCAGTGGGCAATGATTAAGATGGTGGAACAACGAGTGGTTTTTTACCCCATCGCATTCTTCTGCTGCTGGGCCCCAGGTTAGCAGAGAGCTGATTTACACTCACAATATTCCCCCAAGACACAGTGCCTGGGAATGAAAGTCAAAGGAGGTGAGGTTAAAGCAACACCCTTTTGTCAATCCTTCCTCACAGCTGTCCTCCTTGGAATACTGAAGCTGACAGCTTCAACAAGCAGCAAAATCTACATGGCTCTTCTTGTTCTGCAGGTAAAAGTCTTTGTCTGCATCCTCTGATGATCTGCTTTCTCTGCTTGAACAGATGAATTAGTGTTTGTCTATTTCTAACATCTGCTTGACAAAACAGAGCTTTTCTAGCTATGAACGTAACTGCTTTGGTTGCCTTTTGTTGGCAAAAAAAAAAAGTTCTTTCTTAGTTGTTGTGTTTTTTGCAGACTTGAAAAGGTCTCAGTAGCCAAAAATCACACTGTCATGAAGATTGCATTAAGTAGGACTAGAAGGGATCCTCAGAATTCGGTTACATTTTTCTATTTCTCTGACAGTCTCTGATTGAAATTCCTCCCCAGCACTCATCCAGCTGCCTGATGTGCCGGAGGCAGAATTTAGCAGGGATTATTAAAATAACCGTGAGATTTCTATATCACATGGGGGTTGCAGATAGATAAAATCATGCTGGAAGTGGGAGGCCTGGAGTAACGTGTCAGATTTGACAGGCTGGCAGGGAGCTGCTGAATGCTGTGCAGTGTTGACTGACGAAGCAGCCCTGATCTCCCTTGCCATCTCTCCCAGGCACTGACAGCAGCTTCCCAGGGACTTCTGAACTGCATTGTGTACGGCTGGACACAGCACGTCTTCCTCTCCCTCAAACGCAATATCTGCCGTGACGTTGACACTCAGACTCCTCTCCTGCGCTCTCAGAAGAAGTTCTATGCCAGCACACTCCCTGCCAGCCCTCCAGACACTGAGGTGTCCACATCTACCCTGCTCTGATGAATTCCTGCAGCAAAAACGAGAGTACGCAGCATCCCAATGGGGCCTCGTCGTATTTTAGCAATGCCAACCAGCACAGCTGCTGGGCTGTCTTGGTGTGAACTGTTTTGTCACCAGCACGGTTAACTGTAGTGCTGCGAGAGCCCGAGCAGATCTGTCAGAAAAGCACTTTCAGTGAAGATAGTTATTTATTTTACAGATTTCTATGGACTTGAAAGGGATCCTTTAAAACCCGGTAAATTTTTAGCACAGGCTTTCTCCTTATGGAAGTATCTTTAGAAATACAGCAAATTATATGTAACAACTCCAAGATCTAGTACAGCTCCTTTGAGGGCGTGTGGTCAAAAGATGTTTTACTTTTCTACGTGTTTGTCAGTTATTTGCCATTACGAGTTAACATTAAAGCAAAGATGAATATTTTTAAATCCATCTTTTAATTCAATATGAAAACAAGAGCATGCACCCTCCTGCTAGCCAGCTGCATGGAGCAACACTGCATGGTTGGACTGGATGATCTTACAGGTGTTTCCCAACCTTGGTGATTCAATCATCAGCACGTACTTCCACGCTTTGACTTTTCTCACATCTCCCTTCATCCCAACTCCTGCTCAGCCACAACACTCAGAAAAATAAGGTTCTTCAACCCAGCAGAGCATCTCTCACAAACCAGGAAAGTAGGACTTCACTTGCTCCTCTAAATGTTTAAGTGAATTACTGTGGTCCCATAAACATGTCTTTAGCTGCACTGAGGGGAAAACAACCCTATATTTTTTTCATGCTCTTTAATTTCTCACAGTTTTGTTTTTGGGGCCCAACCCAAATTTATTTACACAGTCGGGAATACAAGAAATGGAAATACTCAAGTTTTGTGTAATTAACTTTTATACAGTTTACAACATTAAATAAATCACTTTGTACAGATCTGGGACTGTCAGTCTGGGCACAGAGCCCCTCAGTCCTTCCCAAAGCTCAGCTGATGAACTTCCCAGTGCTTTCATGTTTTTTAAACTTTGTCTTCTTCTTCTTCTTCTTCTTCTTCTTTTTCTTCTTCTTCTTCTTCTTCCGACTTCTGCTCCTCGTTTTCAGGAGTCTCAGATGTCTCTATGGGTGAAGTTTTCCTGAAAAATGCAGTTATTGTATTAATGTATTTGATGACAACAAAGAGGAGAGCACCGAGAACGAAGGCAACGGGAACAGTGATTCCTATTGCAATCCCAAAAGTTTTATCATGGACAGCCTCTGCGTTGGAGATCATGAGAGCTGGTGGGGGGCCACTGTCCAAACTGCCCCCAAGTCCATGGTACTCGCAGCCGGGGGGGGCCCAGCCAGGGTAGCAGTGGCATTGCCCAAGGTTGTTGCAAACTCCGTTTTCGTTGCACAATACATTTGCATCACACTTGGCTAAGATGGTGGAATTCGTGCATATCTTGTTAATACAGATATGCTTTGGACCACATTTGGTGCCATCAGTTCCTCCTCCGATATCAGGTGTATCTATGCTAGCTTTGTGGACTGTGCCCCAGCACCAACCCTCAGGTCCTGGCGCCTGAATGAGGGTTTCAGACTTCTCCAGAAAGGCTGTCTTCTTTACATTCACACACTGCAGCCTTCCACACAGAGCATTTTGGGGCCTACATTCCACAAAAGCAACTTCATTCCCATCGCCACCACAGTTGCCAAATCGATCCCCTTTCATGTTCTGCTGTTTGAAGCAACCTTCTGGAGCAACCCGAGCTTCAGCCCCAAAGACTTTTCTGCATTGTTTGTCAAGGGACGCACATCTCCCCCTGTAGCAGTAACCATCGTCACTGCAGGGCGTCCCATCCTGAAGGTACAGATCATTTGGGCACCATTCAGAAGTCCCATTGCAGTACTCAGGCAAATCACACTCCTCTGCCTCTGACCTGCACATGTATCCTGGAGGTTGAAAGCGGCACTTCTGACAGCACTGCCCAACAGAGCAGACAGCACCTGGCTTCAACTTGCAGTCATGGTAGCAGCAGGGATTGCCTCGGCAGTCATGAATCCCCCCGCAGTCGCATTGCTCTCCCTCATCTATCACTTTGTTGCCACAGGTCTTAAAAGTGAAGAATTTGTTGGGCTCGGGGATGTTGTTTAAGCAGTTGCCATGCCCACTGCTGAGCAGGTCTAAATAGCTCTGAATGCTGCAGTTGCTGAAAGCCGTGGCACCGTCAACTGAACCTCCTGTCATGTAGCACTTGGCATTTCCACAACTACACTCCCTTCTATCGTGCTCCATCCCCAGGTTGTGACCCAGCACATGCGTAAAAATAATTGCAAAGGTCGCAAGATCTTCTCGTATGTAAGATACAAGAGCTGACCGGTAGCCAGGGTGGCAGATGCTGCCTATGTACGCCAGCCCAACAGTGAGTCCAAAGTCTGTGTAAGTGAATAGATGTGCAATGTCATATTTAATCCGAGGGGAAAGGTGCTTATTTCCCCAGTCATTAAAATCGTTAAGAACTTCTTCTATATCTGGGCTGTTCCTGATGAGGTTGCCACGCGTCCAGATCTCCAGCCCAATTAGGCAGATGCGGACCTTCAGAGAATAATAATGTATTTCTGCTAAATTGATTGTATCTATAACCAGAAACATCACAGTGGTTTCATTCCTCTCTTGGAAGGAAAACAGCTGTTGGTCCACCACGATATATATCTCAACGTATCTGGTGTGCTGCAGCCTCTGATCCAATCTTTTCTTCCCTAAAGGTTTTTTTGCCCCCCTCCAGTTTGGTTGCTTTCGCATCACTATGTCAGTCAAGCCACACGTTGAGAACCTGTTCCAGTTCTTCTCTCGTCGATAGAGAAGGTGCTGGAAGGTCAGGGAGCCCGGTACAGGCTGGATGCCATAGCTCAGGTTCCCAATCTTCAGCTGTCCCCTCAGCCCCGCACAGGTGTTCAGTGCTGCCATGGAGCCGGGGCTGCCTTCTACATAGCCCAGGTGGTAGCAGCCCTCAGGGACATGGGGCTGCTCCACCACCCTCCTCCCACTGGGGCTGTAGGTGATGAGCGGGAGGTTGCTCACCACCAGTCCTTGTGTCTGCATGAGGCGGACGATGCGGTCTTTACCCTCCACCCTGATGATGTAGGACACCTCTCCCAATGCTGACTTGCCTGCTACTGTCACCAGTGTCCTCGGCCGGATGATCTCATGGACAGCATAACCAGGTGGTGGGTGATGGCTGCCTGCCTCAGGAAGGAGAAGAGCCCCCAGCACCACCCAGACCCCCAACCTGAAGAGCAGTGCCATCCCAGGAGCCTGGAAACACATCACCACCTTCAAAGCAGAGGAAAGGCACCTCAGAGGAGCCCCCCATGGCACCAGCATCTCCATCCCCTCACCCTTAAGGCTCTAGGAAATGGCGCCCGGCTGCTCCCTTAAGAAGGTTCCGGAAAGGCCGCATCACTTCCGGCCGCCATGTTGTGCTGTGGCAGCCTGTTCCCACAGCACTGCTCTCTAAAGGCCCCTCCAACCCGAGCTGTTCTGTGCCTCATTTATTGCCTTGCCTCCTTTGCCAGTGTGTAAACCTGTGGTCTCCAGTCTTCTTTATCACTCAGCCCTATCAGAGCTCCCTCCCAATATATTTATTTATTGGTACACTGTCTGCTTGCTCTACTGTACTTCTGAAACACCCCATATTGGAGACCCCTGCTGCCAACAGCACCCCCGGGACACAGGTTGGGGTTCCCCCTGCACAACCAGCCTGTGCTTTTCATGCACAGCTGTGTGGGAACTGATGAGTCCCAGCCTGAAGGACTGATTGAGCACCTGAGGAAAGGATTGATCAGCCCTGGGAGCACAGGTGAAGGCAATTCATGTGTGTGAGCCGAAGGGGTGAACCTGGCTGCACCTCTCTTAGACCTCATGGAAGGGCTGACTGGCACTGGGGAAGGAGCCCTTTCTGGAGATCCCTTTTTGGTGAGGTTTTTCTGTGTGAGCATAGATCTTCAGAGATGGGTGAGCTGTCTTTTTTCCTTTCCTTTTAATGCTTTTTTATTGCATTGGTTCCCTTGTTAGTAAATCTCTTGTATCACCTTGTGCTTATCTTTCTGATTGCTGCACACTGGTACAAGTAAATGGCTCTGCCCCAACCACCCTGGGATCCTCACTGCTCCGTGTGTTACTCACAGTTGTGACTGCCTGTGCAAACCATTAGTATTTCAAATGAACCTGAGCCCCTCTGTCATTCTAGTGTTGTTGTTTTTTATTTTTGCTACTGAGGTCTATCTAAACAATTTCATTTTGCTATCCTACAGAAAAGAAACTGAGCTTCCCAAATTGTGTGCTTACATAGCTGCTGAGGGCTCATTTAAAACTGATCCTATGTCAGGAGTTGGTGTCTGAGCCCAGCTGCTGCAGATCAACTCCTGCATTGGGGTCGTGACTCTCAGATGATTTGAATTCACTTTCTTCCTTCTCAGGACCCTTCTTTCTGCACTGACACCATCTACAAAAGCTGCACGAGAGTCGGTTTGTCATAAGCCTTCTGATGTATTCAATGGCAAGTGCTGCGAGTATCAGAAGAGTGCCAGTCAGCAAGGTAACCCTCATGATGAAATTGAAAAGCCCTTTTCTCTTGACCGGTGCAGGCCCGCTGTCAATGCTTCCTCCAAAGCCAGAATACTCACAGAAGGGAGGTGCCCAGCTGTCATCACAGTGACAGTTTCCTTTAGAGTTGCAAACGCCTTTTCCCCTGCAGGTTTTGCTGGCAGAGCATTGAGATGTCAGGTACTTCTCCTCAGGGACACAGGTCCGATTGATGCAGATCTTCTTCTCACCACACTGTGTGCCGTCCTCGATGACCCCAGCATCCGAGGCGTCCAGGCCCACGTGGTACTCTGTGCCCCAGCACCAGGTATCTCCCAATGGGGTCTGGATGACGCTTGAGTGATCTTCTGTCTCAGGCAGATCTCTAACATCAGTGCACTGCACCCTCCCGCAGAGGACGTTTTCCAGCTGACATTTCTGAAACTTGGTATCTGTGCCATCTCCCCAGCAGTTGCCAAACCGATCCCCTTTCATGTTCAGCTCCTCAAAACATCGTAGTGGAGCAGGCTGTGCTCTCTCACCAAAGATGTCCTTACACTGTAATGTGCGAGATCTGCATTTGCCTGAATAGCAGTATCCATCTGCAGCACACGTGGTTCCATCCTGCTTGGTCACGTCCTCTGGGCAATGCTGAGATGTCCCATTGCAGTACTCGGGCAGGTCGCATGTATTGCTGCTCTTCCTGCACACTTCTCCTTCAGGAAGAAACTTGCAATCCTTGCAGCACCCTCCAGAAGTGCAAATGGCTCCTTTCTTCTTTCGACAGTTGCTGTCACAACAAGGGTCTGATTTACACTGTTCTTCTGAGCCACAGTCACATTCCTCCTTGTCCTCCACGACTCCGTTCCCGCAGCGCTGTGGTAGAAGTGTCATTGTAGATGATGGGACGTTATTCAGACATTTTCCTTGCCCTGTTGTTATAAAATCATAATAGTACTTTGTGCTGCAGTTGCTGAATCCATAGCTCACTGCGCTTTCTCGGCTCATGATGCATTTAGAGGCATCTCCACACCTGCAGTGTTTGTCATCTAGCTTCATGCCAAGGACGTATCCTAACTCGTGAGCAACATGGACGGCCGTGTCGATGTAAGACTGTTTGGCAAATGATACAACAGCAGAGGAGCGCTGTCTATCGCATGCACTGGCAAAGTTTAATTTATTGCCCATGTGCAATGCTCTTGTACTGTTACTGAAGTCCAGCGAGGCAAACAGACACCCCACGTCATGCTTGATGTGTGCAGGGCTATGCTGAATCCGCCAGCGATTGAAGCTTTGAAGGACCTGAGTTATGTTTTTGGTGATACTGATAGGGTTCTTCTCTGTCCAAATCTCCAGTACTGTTAATACCACGCGAAGGCGGACAGAGGAAAACAGTCCGTCCACCAGATGGATTATTTCAATAACCTCCAGCATCACATTTGTTATACGTGTGCCAAAGGCATCAAACCCCTCCTTGTCCACCACCACCATGAGTTCCATGTACCGCATAGGTCCCCAGGGCTGGAACTGCTTGGGTGTTGCCCTGTAACCTGGGAATTGCCTGCCTCCTTGGAGTGTTTTGTAGATCACTGTCCCAGGAACCGCTGCCTCCCTTTGCAGCAGAAGGTGCTCAAATGTGGTGGAAGCTGCCAGGGGTTCGATGCTGTAGCTCAAGTTTCCAATCTGCAGCAGTCCCCTGAGCCCAGAGCAGGTGGACAGAGTCACCATGGAGTCCACGATGCCTTCCACATAGCCTTGGTAATAGCAGTCTGCCAGCACACGGGGCTGCTCGATCATCACCTGCCCTTCGGAGTCACGAGTGAGTACAGGGAAGTTTTTAACTACAAAGTCTTTCTTCTGTTTGAGGTGAATGGTATAATTCACACCTTGAATGCTGATGAAGTAGGACATGCTGCTCTGGCTGGCTTTGCCTGCCTTAGAGTTGACTTTCTTTGGAGTTACTATCTCATAGGCTGTATGGCCCCAGGTGGGCTGGGGGCTGCAGCCTGCACATAGCAGCAGGAGCCCCACGAGCAGGAAGGAAAAGCCCAGTACAGTAAGAACCCCATTGCCCATTGGGACACACCTTGGTACAAGGCCTGACCGTCCAGTTTGGAGCCACGGTTGCCAGCTGGAATGAAGGGCCCAGGGAGTGTCCGCTTGTCCGGCTCCTATTTGAATGCAAACATTCCATGGGGCGTACAGGCAACGGCATGGCCCTGGCATCAGCACAGGTAGGAGCAGCACCCCGTTAGATACACCCCAAATACTGCACCCTGCTCAGGCTGACCCTATTTGCTGAGAGTGCGATGAGCCAGTGCTGCTGTGGCAATTTGTTTAAAAGGGGATTAAGCATTCATCACTGGAAAGGAATAGCAGATTACCAGGAAAACAGTGAGGATTTGGTTGCTAACGGGTTCAGCTGCAGGGTGAGAGCCTGTAGTGCTTGTTGATGGATATCTTTGCAGGGCACATCACTCAGCTGAGTGCAGGTCACTGAATGTTTTAATTGTTCAAGGCTGGTTTCCTTGCTGGAAAGGGAGAGGTATACTTTGGGTCGTGTACTCTTCTAAATGTAGAAGACAGTCTCACTTTCACAGAGCTCTCACAGCTGGTTTGGCTGCTTTAAATACTCCTGGAATATTTGAGAATTGTTCTTTTGCTCCTCCCCCACCAGCTTCTCCCCTTCCTGGGCTCCCACCAGCTGCCAGCCCTTCCAAAGGTCCCTGCACTGCTTCACCTGCAGTAGGGCAGCACATTGCTCCTGCACCGGGGAATGCTCTTGTCAGAATGCAGCTGTCAGATTTTAACAGGGGGTGAAATGTCATGAAGCACCAAGTGCTACTGCAGCAGCACAGAACGATTCATCCCTCCCATCCCTGGAAGCTGCAGCTACCAGAAAAAAATCCTGTTTCCCCTAACGGGGTTAACCCAGAGCACTGGGGATGTCCTGCTGCCACCTGATGGCAGCCAGTGGTTAAAGCTTTTTGGAGGACATGAATTTATAGGCTGGGTAAAACCTTCTTTTCTCGTTCTTGCAGTGATACAAAAGCAAAGCTTCACAGCACTGCAGCTAGGGCAGGGGGGGATGTGGGAAGGCTCAGGGTGTCACCAGGAGCACGGTGATCCCTTCAGCCCTAAAGGGACTTGGGGACCAAACAAAAGAGGCCGCTAATAATTTTAGTAAAATCATTTATATACACTGATGCGTAATATTTACAATATAATACTGATCAGAAATAAACGAACATGTTACAGGTAACACTGAAAAGGAGAAACGCAAACGTTTTTCATACACAGGAGTTGAATGTGGTAGATGAGGACAGATTCAGGTTTCTAAACGAAAAACGTGAAGGTTTGACAGAGAAACTTTAACATGTTGCTATTTCCAATCTTTCTCTAGTCAAGTTCTCTAACCTTTTAATACATACATCTTAAATAATCAAGTCACAGGAGAAGTCAGATATACATAAAGTCTTGAAAAAGTCAAATGATTTCTGAGACTTTTCTCTTAAATAAAACCCTAGGAAAACAAACCAACCAACCCAACGATGCGGCTTCCCCATTTCCTTCTAGTGTTTCTTACAAAGAATGCCATCTTTGTTCCCACGCAACCCTTCCATCTCAAGGTATTTACAATATTCACAGCCCGCTGTAAAGCAGCAGTAGGTTAAGCTCTTGGTAGTACAACACAGGCTGAAGCAATCTCTACAGAGCATCAAACACCAGCATACAAGCCTTGCTGTCTTTAGCACCAAATCAGTCACAGAACAATCCTGTCCCAGTGTCCTACTCCTATCTATGCTCCCAAGCTGCTCGGAGCTGATCAGGCTGTGGCATGGCATAGCTACAAACTGATCCATGTCTCTGCATGGAAGTTCTGGCTCCCAAGAAAGTGCCAGAGCGTTTTCCTCCTCGGAGGGCAGGGTTGCAAAGTGCTTACGTGGGGAATTTTCTGTGTTCCTATTCCTAGTGATTTCCTTGTTGATTTATTTGCCATGCTTAGAAGTTCCCACACAATGAAATATCTCCCAAATAAAAGACAGATTTCAAGTTATAAAGGCAATATCTTTACATTTCAAGATTGTGCGGATGTTGACATGATCTGGTATTTAGGACAAGGACAGAAATGCATACATGGCCTACAAACTTGCTGATGAAAGATCAAGAAATGACAGATGCTCATCTCCTGCCAATTCCCTACAGCTGTCATCGATGCATGTCAGTACACAAATATTCCATGTAGTGTCAGAAGTACAATTCTGGCTTATGCCAAAACTCCCTGTTTCCATCAGAGAAAGTGATGGTTAACTTAGGGACTGTGGTTCTCATTCTGCAGTAAATCAGGCATTGGAAAACTGTCAGTGGGATTAAAACAAAGCTGATAAGGTGCTGATGAAGAATGGGAAATGAAATATCTCCTTCATGTAGAAAAACTGAGTTACTGCTTACAAAATTGTATAGAAAGAGTCAGACAGTGGTTTGCCATCCAAGCTAAAGGTTACAAGGAAGTCTGTTATAGAAAAGAGACAAAAAAGGAGGCTGGACTGCCATAGGAGGAAACTGGGAGATCCATGGCTCAAGTTTGTAAATGTAAACCCAAAATGAACGAGCTATGAAATATAACAATAATGTTCAAGAGTCATTACTAATAGCCCTGAATTGGCACTTCAGTCTGCAGACCAAACTCATTCAATGTCTGCACGTGTTTGTTACCAAAATATCTCTATAAAAAGCCTTCGACCAGTCTCGAGAGAAAGAAAAGTGTCAGAAGGTAGAAAACTAGAAATATGTACAGAATCTTTTCACTTGTTTGTTTCATTTAAAATAAAATAAAACAAAAAAAAGCAGCTTTTGGAGCCAATGTTCCAAAATAGTGTAAGAATCTGCCCTGGACAGCCTCGTAGTCTGGGCAGCATGAGGACGTGTGTCAAGGAGCAGCCCTGCATCTGTGGCTCCACCAGGAGGAGCTCGAAGGCCTCGAAGAGATGAGGAGCTATGACTCCAGAGGGTGACACGAGAGAAGGATGGCTGTGGGTTCACACAGCAGCACGAGGACCCTTGCCACGATGATCTCTTTCAAATAAGAGGATAAGTCTGAAACAAAGTGTTGGACCTTCTAGAGAGGAAAGAATAGGATGGAACACACACACAGCTTCTGAAGACGAAACAAATGGACCCCATACTTACTGTTGTCTGTAGAAGATCCCACCAGGAAAATAAAAGCTTGTATGTAAGTAACTGGAACATTCTTTGATTCTGCTGTTGAAGAGTATGATAAAACGAGCAGCCTTATGCTGAATGGCCATTAGGCCATAAAGAAGTTCTGAGGAAGATGGGTTACAGGAGAGAGAAAGGCAGCTACTGATCAGAACTGAAAAACACAGCTAGCATATGGACTCAGGTGGCCTTGGCAAGGCCAACCGTGGCTCTGGGGTCATGTAGCAGAACAGAAGGCTATTCTGTTGCCTCTACATAAAGACTCAGAATTTAGGTGCCAAGGGTAACTATGAAGTCTGTATTTCACAGCACTTGCTTTCAAGTACTTACTGAGCAGGGTGTTAAGAAACTGGCTGTCTTTTTCATATATATAGTCACTGCAGCTGGCTGTATGTATAGCAGATGGAAGGCAGCTTCTGCAACTGGTTATTAAGAAAAAGAATGGTTTTTAACAATAGAATTTGCCCCATCTGGGGGACTTACGATTAACAGTACGTAAGTGATCATATATACCTCAAGGAACTGAGTTTTAAAAAAATATTACAGTACCAATGATTTGGTTTTTTTTGTATCTACAACTATACAGCATTTTCAAGCAGTATGGAAATTTAATGAAATAATTATGATTTATTAATTTACATAAAAATACTTTTTACAGTTAAAGAATAACTCTTAAATGGTAAAAAATAAAATAATAAGATTAAGAAGCTCCAGCTATTGAGAGTCATGGGAGTTTGTCTGCTCTTCAATAACTTGTTTTACTATTTCTGCCAGTTTTAGTCGATCCACTTTGTCTGTAAATCCTCTGCCTGAAAGGAGAAGAACAGGTAGTCAGAAGGTGTTGGGCACAAGGAAGAAAGCCATTACTGCTGGCATCCTACGCTGGCTGGAGACAAAACACACTAAGGACAGCATTTGTAGGGCCATGAAAATGAATTAAGATCTTCGTGTCCTCTTAAAATAAAAAAACATTAAGGAAGAGGCATGGCCAGGCCTTGTGAACCTGGCTGACACTATGCTCTGTTTTGTCATGGAGCCATCTGAACGGTCCCAAAAGCAGCTGGCCTAGTTTAATTCCATTTCCTCCCTAAATTGAGCAGAAGAGATGTTGTGCTGACAGAGATAAGGGCAGCAGCTCCAACAGAACGAGGGTAATGAGCAGCTGGAAGGAAACCAGCTGAAGCAGCTTCTAATGTAAAGATCTATCTGTGCTAAGTTGCTAAACAACCTGGTGCCTTTAAAAGCTCTACCCTAAACCTCAAACAGGAATTTTAAAGCAGAACTTCAAGCCTGTTTTCTAAAACATCCACATGGAGAAGGGCTGTAACCTACACCAGGCCCAGCACAAACTCCAGTTTGTTTTCATTTCCATGTAATAAGGTTTCTGCTCCCACTCATTCACCAGCATTAGCACCATTCTCCAGGGAAGAGGAGTCCCTCACCGTTCCAGCTGAAGCTCTGAAGAGTGTCTCGCAGCAACTTACACTCCCGATTGTACTTCCACGCCTCCTGCATCACTTCATTCAGCTTCTCATCCTCATTCTCTCCTGTTCAGGAGAACAAAGATCAACAGCAGCTTTGTCAGTCTGCCTTCGAGCAACATCCAGCGCTTAGTAAACAATATGTTCCGTTATTCCCCCTTGCCTCATGCAAGCTAAGAAACTGGCCTGAAGGCAAATGCTTCTGCTTGGAAGTTAATTTTAACAGCTCCACATGTTGCAGCTGACACTATGCATGCACTACAGTCCACATAAAACACCCTCTCAAGACAGACTGGGACTGAGGGTCAGTACTGACACAGACTGATCCTGAGGCACAGGAAAAGAAATCAATGCCTGCTGTATTTAGGAATGGAACATTCTTAAAAGTGGCAACCTTTACCAGCCTGTGGTAGAATGCACTGAGCAATCACATCTCTGAGCTTTTCCAGAGCCACATTGGAATCATTACTTCCATTCTCTGGGTCGTGGATGTAAACTCCATCCTTTGGTTTAGTGCTGCAAAAGAACAGGGAAGGAACAATTACAATTTGAATGCAACTCATGTCTGCTACTGGTTGCATAACTGTACCAGCAGAGCACTCTCTTTCACTGTCTGGAAAGCTGTGAAAAGGAGCCAAATTTAGCATTAATTATTACAACGTGCTGCATTATGAGACCGTTTTAAATGAAGAAAATGAAGAAAAATAAATGTTAATTTGAATTAATTGAAGGGTAATCCCAAAATCGATCATTCTGTTTTTCAAATACGTAACCCGAGCAAAGAGAGGCTACCTGACTTTTTTTGGTAAATAAATGTTAAAAAATATAGCAATTCTTTCTCCCATGTTGCCTTCTCAACATCTGACTCATCTTCTCACAATGGATCTGCTCTGCTGTCATATAATACAATAACTCTTCCATCTCCTTCCTCACTGCCCTATCTGAGAAGAGGCACCATATCATGCAATTATGACTTGCTCCAACCATCCGCTTCTGCACAAAGAACATTTCAACCAAATCAGAAATTCAGGAGCACAATTAAAACTGAATGAACCTGTAACATGTTGAAAGTCACAGCTGCCTACGTTCTTATCTTTCAAAAAGCTTTAGAGAGTTACCCCAGCAATTTCCTTTTGCGCAGGATAGGGTTGTTGACGGAGTGAAGGGGTTTGAGACTGACTTTGAGGTCTTGGATTCTCATGTTTGCAAGCTGTTCTGCATGAGCCTGTTGTATCCCTGCAACCATTGCCTGGAATGAAAAGAATTATGCTTTGTGAATTAATGGACAATGTTAGCTATGGCCGCGACATGACAGACAACACTCAAACTGCCCAGGAGCTAGACAGCTCCTCTGTGCATCATTCTTGATAAAACAAAACGTTGTTTAAACCTTGTCCATCATCAGTTGGGCAGAGGGTAGGATGTTATCCAGTGCCTCAGTGGAGTTGAGCCAGGGATGGTCCAGCACACCTTCAATGGTCAGCCGCTCCTCTGGTTTGACCTTCAGCAACCTGGGAGAGGAATCCATCAGTCCATAAAGAGGTCCTTGGGGATGCACAGTGTGCAGCTCTGTGAGATCAGAGCACTTAGCAATCTCTAAACACTAAAGAGACCAAAAAAAAAAGAAACCATTCCTAATAAACCAAACCCTTCAGCTGACCTCAAGGCAGCTTAGACCTTCCATCAGCCTCACTGAGCCTTGCTGCAGTGATATTTTAACGCAGTCACAGCTCATTCAGTCATAATCAGCAATTCAGCATAAAGAAAGGCACCGAAGGCCATTTTGGTAATACCTGTGTTCAGCTGAACTCTATATTCACATCTTCCCACATGGGAAATTATCTTCCAGACAAGCTGGAAATGATCCAGACCTATGCACCATAGAAACGCATGTCTAAAGCTCATCTGCACAACAGCCTTTATGCAGACCAAGGGCTCTGGGCATAGTAAAGCAAGGCAAAGCTTCAGAGCTCAAAACCTGTTTTCTGAATTAACCGCTTTCACTGGGCAACCCCCTTTGCTTTTTTTCCCCCCTCTGTAAAAGCCTCAAATAATGGATGCTTTGGCAAGCTACAGCGACTCAGAGTGAAAAGGAACATTATTCTGAAATCTCTGAAAAGCCCTCTGAATTAAATGTTACTGGAAAGACACCCTGGAAAGAGATTATGCAGATAAACTCACGTTCCCATGATAATCACTAGTGTTTAATAGAAAATTAACACTCCACACAGAGCACTGACAAGTATTCCAAATGTTTAAATTAGGAACAGAACGAGTTGATCAGTTTGTCACGCTTGATCAGACAATACACCAGATCAGCTTCCCGGCTGCAGAGCAGAACTGTTTAATGTACCAAGAAAGTGGAAATCACTTTTGCAGAACATCAGCGAGACCACAGGCTGGCTCGTAACATTTCACTTGCAAGGCCATGCTGTCAGACAGGCTGTCAGTTCGGTGTTAATCCAAGTCACACGCCTTCCTTTTCCATCAGTTTTCAATGTCCTCATCTATACTCAAGCAGTCCTGCTTGCAAAGCTTGGGGTCAGAAATCAGTTTGGCACGCTTGAAGGGAAACAGCCTCCTGAATGCAAAATAGGACCTCCAGAAGCAAGCCTTTGTGTGAATAGCATGCACGTAAATAAAATGCAAACTCCTCCTAAGTTATATCAATTCTAAATGTACTCCCGCACTGTAAGTTCAAATTCAGACTCTTTGGCCAGAAAAGACAGACCAGAAAGTGAGTCCTGATAACATTACTCAGAGCATTGAGAGAAATGAACTGAATCCAAGCAACAGCACTCAGTGAGTTTCATGGCCATTTTAAAACACAATGAAACCTTCTGACTGCTGACCTCGGTTTAAACAGAATTTTCACTGCAACATAATCTGCACTTTATCTGCTGAAACATTTGGGCTCTCCTGTGCTGCTACCAACAGGACTCAGCACCCCTTCCAAACTATGCTAAGCCTGTGGAGGTTTTACATCGCACCACAAAACACAGCAACAGTTTTAAATTGTATAACAGATTGATTTTTTTTTTTCCTCTTTCTATTGCTTTTATCCTTCCAGTTCCTCTGGTGATGCAAAGGCAAGAAGTCACTCTTTTAAAAATAATTGAGGTCAGCACATAATCAGTGTCACATTTGTGCTTTCAGATAGGACCACTGGATCATGACGTTTGAAATACTTCAAATGAGAGATGTGCATTGCAGGAAAACCAGATCCTGAGCAGCATTTAGAACAAAAACCCCACAGAAAACCTCATCTCATAGTCTGACACTTTGTGACAGACCTTAACTTTCCTTCAGACTCCTTTGAAACTGCATATTAGCTCACAGGGCTCTGATGGGGAGAGCTACTGATGGACTCAACTGGCCACTTCCTATGAGCCACCCAACTGCCCTTTGGTTTTACAGGAGTTTGGACGTTGTCACAGGAGATGTACAACTGGAAAGTGCTCATGGGCATGCAGTCAGTGACAGAATAAAAGCACAATGCACTTTAGCATCTTGGGGGTCATCAGAAATTGTACACAGAGAACAAAGAAAAGGGGGGAAGGGGAGCATTTACCAAACTTCTTTTGTGCTGAACACAGGAATGTTTTCAGCTGTACGTGCTGCAGACAATTCGCCCCACCGCTGGAAAGACAATCCCTTTGTGATAAGGCACTGTCAAGTGATTTTCCCATTTCTCAATATAAGCACGAAGCAACACAACATTTTCCTCAGCTGACTCACTTTCTCACAATGTCTTTCGCCATTTCTGAGATCTGGCTCCATTCTTCCTCTGGAAATTCAAAACTTCCTGTCATGATCTTTTTCCTCATGTCCTTTGGAATTGTCCGACTGTGGTGTTTGGAGTAAAACGGAGGGTATCCACACAGCATCACGTAAATAATGACACCCAGGGACCACAAGTCACAGCTCTGAAAGCAAGGAAACGATCACTTTGGGGAGTGATTTACAACAAGCAGTAGTGTACCTATGTGAAATGTTCTATGTCATTCCCTATGGACACAGGAGCACAAAGAACATCTGAGCATCCTCGTGGGTTTGTTCTTCCTCTCTTATAAGGTCATAATTCCATCAGAAACATTTCCTAAGTATTTTGCTCCCTTTTAGCTGCTGGTTGTTGTATTCTTTCCTTCAAGAGGATAATACCTGCTCACTATTTCTCCCTGCTCTTTTGGTTTAAAAATGTATTTGAAATAATCTTCCTGAGAAATATGCAAACACAAGGTAACTCCATGCTGCCAAGCTGAACTCTTCCAGCACTTGAGCCATGTTGTTTACAGAACGTGCTCCTGTGACTCTGTGCTGGGCAATGGCAACCTGCATGGAAACTGCAGTGCGTCAGAGGTCAGAATGAGCTGCATATTCATTACCTCTCAGGATAGCTGAACCCTTGGCTCTGAATGTCAGAACAGAAATCAGAATATCATTCAGGCATTTTTGAAGAATGTGATACTAGAGGGGGAAAAAAAAAGAGAATCTGGATATCTGTGTGTTCACAACCACTCTGAAGAAGGGATCATAACTGCCTGGACTTTGACTGAAGCACATCCTTAGAAGCCTGTGCAGCTGCTCAGCACCATAATGTTCCTGTGGACAGATGCTGCACTTCTGGTTGTGGAGCCACATGGACAAAGTTGGCAAACATGAACCCCCAGCTCCCAAGGCTGGTTTCTGACTGGATCAGCACTGACCCAGAAAGGGGTTTTCAAAGGTGTGTGACTGTTTCCTTCCAGAGGGAGCACCCCTGGATCAGCTTTTACTGGTCATTAAACCACAGCCTTCATTTCTGGCCACAGAGACATCCCACATAGGTATTTGTGTCAGTCAAATGGATCTAGAAGTCTTAATTTCTATTTAGCCACGTGCTTTTTACTGTTTTTCCAGTGACTAGAGATACTTTCTAATGGCATCAATAGGACCATAGGTATGCAAGTAGGAAACAGGTGTCTAAATCTAAATTCTTTCTGGATATGGTCCTGAAATTTTATTTTTCAAGAGTCAGCCTCCTCTACTATGACAAACACACACATCTGATCCAATGCACACACAGCTTAACAAAAACACTCAGGAAATCACTGATGTGTTTTTTCCTCCAATTTACATCTGTGGGATGGAGCTGCTGATCATGAGGGTGAATCACAGGCCTTTCTGCCAGGCTCTGACTTGCAGTGGAAGGACGGGGTACCTGGGAGTTTAGCACAGTCTATTTGGGGAAACCAGGCCTATGCCAGAAGTTGCTTTTGCAGTGAGTCACACTTGGCAAGGTAAGGATGAGGCTATTCCTTTCTAGTCAGTGCCACTATGACTGAAAGCAGTTCAGAGTGACCAAGTAGTACTTTTTAAATGAAACACATGCAAACCCTTTAGCACATCACTCCTGACTGAGAAAGACAGCTGCCTGCATGGATCATTATTTGTATCAGATCTCCCAGTAAACTGAATGAAACCTAGGCTGGCCCTAGCACATGTAAGGGGAGAAATACCAACGTAGATGTGAACACTCTATTCCTTCCTTCAGAATGGCTGAACAAGCCACACAGCCCCAAAGATATTATCTCCTTATAGCTGAAGATACACACATATACCACAAAGTAAGCAACATGATGTTTCCCTCCAGTTCCCTGCAGATCCTGCTTTTAGCTCAGTGTGAGATGTCTACCTAGTTAGATGTATGGCTGTCACAGGCACCTGAACAACTTTATTGCTCCTGGCCACGAGCGTGTGAAATTTGGGGACAATAAAGTTTATTGTCTTAGGTGACAAACTGCACTTACAGACTATGTGTACAGCATCTGAATCTGTGGAGGGGAAAAAAGAGCCTAACAAAATGCTTTGAAGACACTGACTTGCAGGCTGTCTCACAGCTTACCTTGTTATATGTGTAAGGTGTTGGAGAGGTGGGGATAATCCCAGATTTTTCTTTCTGATGCCGCCTTTGTGCCTCCAATACCTGTTGCAGTGAGAGGAGGAGATTGCAAAATGCACACAATTTACAGACACCACAAATAATGATGCCCATGCCAAAGATGTTTGATCCACCCATTGGTGGCCTTATTACAGCTCCTGAATGCTCTGCCAGGCTCAGCATGTTTCGACATGGGGGAAAAGTTCAGCTAAGTGGGTAAAGTACCACTACAAAAACCAGCCTGTCTGTAACTATAAATTATCTCTCAATGTATAATGACAAGAAGGCCAAGTCAAAGTCAATTGGTAAACCTCTGACACTGCCCTCAGAAGCAACTGCCTTTACAGAACCTGATTGTTTCTGCACAGTCATTTGGAATGTAATCTTGTATGAGCCTGAGCTACAGGGATTTGCGAAGCAGGGACTTTTCCAAACCAACCACACAATATGGGAAATCTGCATCACGATCTATTCTGATCAGTGTCCCACTATAGCACTCAGTCTTGAAAGGTTGCTCCTAAACATTTACTCAAGACTCCTGCATGCAGAAGCTTTTAATAAGATGGCAAGGGCTTTTTAAATTAGACTATTGTGAAGGCACAAGCAAAAGGTCATTATCCCCCTATAGCTTAAAACCGTAATAGTTTGTTACCTGAGGTGCTACGTAATATGGAGTGAACTGTGGTGTCATCAAGTCACCTTGGTCTACTTTGGCAAACCCAAAGTCACACAATTTAACAGGTGCATCCTAAAACGAGACGTTGCATTACAAAATCAGCTTTTCTACTACATCCTTAGTGCTTCCTACTCATCTCACCTTTACCCCATGTATTCCTGTTTTATATTTATACACCTATCATCCCACAAAGCAGATATAAGATGATAAACCAATCTTTGCAACAACCACCTTTGTTCTCTTGGGTACTCTGGGTCAAAGCAGTTGCCTTCTCTGCTTTGGAAAGAGCCAAAAAAAGGTCATTGCATGTGCAGGTTATGGGCAAGAGAAAGAAGAAACAAGTGGCATGGTATGTATGCTCCAGTCAAAGCAGCTGCATTGCATATATAAAAGATCCTAATGGCATGAGGTGCAGAGAGGATTTTCCCCATGACCACACAGGAATATGGAAACACAAAAAGCCAAAAGTCATTCCTTCTTGTCACCAAAATATTGCATTGATATCAGTTTACACTTTTAAACTACTCTGAAAATCACCACTGAGCCATTTTTACAGAATCCAGCAGCAAAAAAACCCCCACAATGCTGAGTTTTAATCTTACCAAAGAGTTATCCTTGAAGAGGAGATTCTCGGGCTTGAGGTCTCTATGTGCAATGTTTAGTGAGTGGCAATGCTGCAAAGCCAAAGCTATCTGAAAAAGGGCACAACAAATCAGCTGCAGTTATAGAACTCTTCCTTCAGCCTGGAGAGTTAGTGTAGCTTTAAAAAGGACATTGCCAACATAGCCTAGGCCCCAACCTTTTCAATTCTGCTTGTGTACAGCTCTGATTGAAGACAACTCTGGCTGTACAGAGCAACAGTGCAGTAAAGCATGAAGACAAGGAGATGAAACCCACTAAGCTCTTCAGTTTGCATTTCACTCAAAGCAAACAGAAAATACAAGCTAAGTTGTAGTGGGTTTCCCACCCCTTTTTGTGTGACTGCCTTTGGGCATTACTACACCTCCCAGAAGTGAAATGGGTCATGTCAGTGTTCTTTTATACGCTGTCCTAGCCCTTAGGTGACTGAACTTGCTTGCATGCTCTTCAGCAATTACATAAGTCAAACATGAGTTCTTGCCTCACTATTTCAGCAACGTATTTTACTGTATTTGTTACCAACTTAACAGTTACCACTCAGGCAGCTTCATTCTTTAGTTCTTGAAGGTACTGGGTATATTCATAAACAGTGGTGTCAATTTACACCAAATGCTGTATAATCTCACCTCACATTCACTTTCCTTTATCCCCATCATGGAATAAAGCTTTTTGGCTCGGTGCCACAAGTCATCCAATAGCTTGGACTTAAAGGAACAAACCCACCAGAACTGAGAACTGACACTAGAGCTCCCCACACTGAATCCCACAGAGACCCCTCTGCTTTGTCATCCTGCCTACTCCAGCTGGATGAGTTAGTCACAGCAGACGCACTGCTAAGCCACAAATAGCCCATGGACACTAAAATGTCTAGTAATAAATATCGAGCCTCTAAAATCACAACATTCAAGAATGAGTTGCCTAGAGAAATGGAGAGGGAAGGACGAAATCAGAACAAACAGCACAGAAAACATGAGCTATAGTTGGACAGTCCTCTTGAGTTCTTCCACAAAACCAAACACAGAACTCAGGTGGAAAACCACTGATGCAGGACACAAGTCTTTGTCTGCTATCCCAATTTAAGAGCTGAAAGAAACTCTAAGTCTATGATACAGCAAAGAATGATTCTCAAATTGGAGTTCAGGAGTAAGCATTGTCTGGTGAGAGCCTGTGGACTGCTAGATGGAATGCTTTCAGGGCAATAGTGAGGCATATAGGGAAAGACTGCAGGAAAGAGTTCTCATTAGTGAAGTCCTGTAAACCATGTTAGGAAAACCACTGCTAAGGATGGCAGACAATAGGGTCCCAACACGGCAGAACTAGCCCACACCTTCAAATTCTTTCCTTCTATTGAAACTTAAGCATTGTCAGATTATAACAAAGCAGGCAACAATCATTGGATCAGAACTGAGGATTATTTTAGCTTCTTTTTCCCACCTCCCCAACCCCAACCCCCTCCAATCCAAGAAATTGTTAAATCCTTTCGCCATTAGCATTCATGGATTTGCTCATACATGGGTGTGAACTTGCCTGCTTTGTTACTTGGCTTGCTTGCTTCTCAGTAAAGTGCCGGTGCTGGCTGATTCTGTGAAATAGCTCTCCCCCTTCCATCATCTCCATTACAATTAGGAGCCGAGCCCTGTTCAAAAGCATTTTGTTACATTCAAATTAATCAAAAAGAAGAACAGAATTGCTAAGCTAATAATGCATACTTCATATCTACAGATACAGGCCAAAAAATAGAGACATACTCGCTTCTTCTACAGTTCCAAGCCATTGTTTCATTCAGCTATTTCGTCTGCAGATCTTCTGGCTCCCAGCATACCTGACTTGCTGATTGCCAGCCAGGAGCCCCCGGTTTGTTCTTCATGCTGGGACCCCAACTCCAGCTGGAACAAACCCCATGGACATGGGCACGGGTGCATTCAGACAGATGCACACACGCTGTACTCACACCTTCCACCAGCTTGGGTATGGCAGCTGTTGAGATGTGTTAATGTGCAACTCCACCTCTAAAGAGTAATAACGCAGGCAGAGTGCCTGAAACTGAGCTGGCTTAGAGCACACCTACACCTGTCTGCCCCAGTCCTTGCCTGCATGCTGGAGATGTCTGTGGCATGGGAGAAGCAGGAGGTCGAGGGTCATCTTTAATGCTTTTGAGTCTGAATTCTCTGCTGTACCGCCTGATTTTAATTTACAGTTTTACTGCCATAATTGCAAAGGACAAAGTATAGAAATCAAGGAGATGAGGACTGGCAGAGCCTCAGGAAATCGACTTCTAGTTTTTCTATATTTTATCCTGCCAGCCAATGCAGGTGTCACAGACTGAACCAATGCAAAACCTCAGAAATGAAGATGTGCTCAAAGCCAGTACTGAGGGATTCAAGCTTATTTAAATATGCAAAGACCTGGGCATCAGGAACAGGAAAAAGTAAATGCTGTTTAGCCTAAAGTACAGAAATCATGTTTGGAACCCACAATGAGTGTTCATTTTGGCCACACTGTGATTTGAGGGAGAAAAAAAAAGCAAGCAAACTCCACTATACCTTGACCTAGATATGAAAATCAAGCTGTGGGAATGAGACATGCTGTGCAGTCTTACCTTGGGCTGGATTCATGTGGGAACTGCACACTGTTAGCATAAACTTCAATAATTTGAACAATATTTGGATGTGTTGCACACATCATGTGCAGACGTACCTTAAAGAGAAGGGAAGAAATGTCACTGTATGCAGTGATGTGCATCCAAGTGGCTCTGATCATCTTACACTGCATGGGGCAGAGGCAGAGCTCTGAAAATTCCTCTTGCACACATACAGCTAACACAGAACATCAAAGGCTGGGCATCCCCACCCCCATGTTCCAGGAACAAGCCTGGAGGACCATACATAAGAAATCCTGCACTGTAAGACCTGCAGAATGCAGATATTAAATTGCTGCAGCAGTTCCCCAAAAGGGAGAGCCTTTGTGGTGTGTCAGATGGCAGAAAACAAATAAAAACTGTACCTCATTTCTAGCTTTTGGACGATCAAGAAGGATTTTCAGTGCAAAGCGTTCTTGAGAGGATTTTTTCACGCAGACTCTGGTATTACAGCAACAAAATTATTTGGTCAGCAAGAACGTTAAAGAGACACTTCAAGCAAATTGAGGTGTAGTTACAAGGAATGCCCGTAACATGGGATACACAGAGCACCATCACCGTATCCCAGCTGAAAGCCTCAGCTTTTGGCTTTCCACATCAACCAAACACCTTCTGCAGAAGCACCCGACACAAAGCTCTGCTTTCAGCAGTGCAGGAGGAGCGCTTTGGAGCTGCGGTAATGGCTGAATGTGCTCCTTCTATTCATCCCCAAGAGCCACTTGTGATGAAAAAACCCAAAGCACACAGAGCCAGCCTGAGCATCTCCCACGGAGGATGGTGTCTGTGATAAATCAAGTGTTTCTGCATGAACACCCTGATTTTGAAGGGCCACCAGCCGTGCTGCACACGCTTATTCTCTCTTCCCCCCATTTAATATTAACAGTTGAACTACGTCAGAAGGCAGGGCCCTATGAACAGGCAGCAAAAAAGCATCGAGAACAAAGGGGTATTTTAATAAAGATCGGAGGCAGTGACAGAAAATGGATGAGAAACCAATTGCTTGAACAGAAAGATAAATGGTGGCTCACCAGCCCACCAGGCTCCCATGCATTTATGCACAGGCACCAGAAAACAAATTCCTGCTCCCAAAGGGGAGCACGCTTTGTTTCCAGCTCCTGCAGTGGTCACAAAGCCACACGAAGCCCAGTGCTGGGTGCACGCTCTGCCGGGCCTTGTGTGAGGAGCTGAAAAAGCAGCTGGTAAAGCAGCACACGGTGCTGTTGGCCCCAGCATTGACACTGGGATGGGAGCAGCAAGATGGGGCAGCAGGAGGACATTAGTGCCTGAGCTGCACTTCCCAGTGCCACCAGGTCACAGCTGATCCCTGGGGCTGATTGGTCTCAGGAATATGGCAACAGTGAGCAGAATTTTTACTCCAGCACAACCAGCAACAGACAATCCCCTGCTCACACATCTGCTATGAGCACAGAGATATTTATTAGCTCCTTCAACACCGCCATGCCTTCTGCTCCTCGCACACTTAAAATACATACTCACTTCTGCACAGCTGAGATTACGTGCAGATCCACAGGTGCGTTGCCTTACCTAACAGGGCCACTGATCCCAGCTCCCAGCTTCTGAGTCCAGTTAATGTTGTACTCCTCTAAAATGGAGGTTTCCTATTCCAGGAGCGGGGGGAGGGGAAAGAGCAAAAAAACAACAACAACAACAAAAACCACCAAAATTACTACAGCCCTTCCCGAACACCCAGCTCAGCAGCTGATCTGCAGATAGCAGGGCACAGACAGAGCCTGTTCTGCAGTTCTGCTTCACCTAGGAAAATTAAACCTAAGAGCAAATGCTCAGCAGAAGGTGATTTCTGTGCTGCTGAGGCTGCTCCCCCTGGCATTCTGAAGCAGGATTATTGAGAGCAGCAAATGGGATCTTGCTGCTCTACCACAGAAAGCATACAAAGGATATTTCTCCCCCCACCCCAGCCCTTAAATCCAGCTTTCTTCCTACAAATGATCAATTGCAAAGGCCCATTTACAGCATTATCACATCCTTCTTGGTCATACAGTGTAATGGAAAATATGCTTCTGTTTTCTTCAGGTTTGCAAACCTTTGGAATCATTATACTGCAAATTAACTGCTGTGTGACTCGTTTTAGCTTGTCTGAGAGTGAACCAAGCTCACGTTCATAATCCTTTTGTCCAAATCCATACAACCAGGGCAGGGGTTTGTTATGACACAGCCCGGGTGTGGCCACGTTTAAACATGTCCTAACGTTTGTGGGGTGCAAATGGGAGCACTGAAAAATGCAGACTGGGTGCAGAATGGTGTGTGCATGCTGGGGTCACAAATCACACACGTGCTCAGAATTGGCTCCCCAAAAGCTCTGCTTTCTGATCGACTCCAAGCAAAGGAGGTGGTAGCAGAAGCTGACTCCAGAGATGCTTAAACAAGCAAGGAAATGCATAGAAAAATATTGAAGATTCAACCATACATGAAGCAAGTTTTTTTTTTGAGGGGGTCAGATTTTTCTGCCTACATTAATTTTCATTCAGAACTTCAGCATCCAATCATGGTATAAATGGAGGATGCGCTGCTGAAGGCACGGGCAGACCCACAGCTTGTGGCCCCACTGACCACACTGCGGACAAACCTCAAGCCACATGGGTCAGAAACAAAGCCAGAGGAAAGCTGATCTTTAAGGCAAGAGCTGGAGGGGTTAGAGAGTGTAAAAGATAGAGACAAAGGGAAAAAGTAACCTGGAGTAGACATTGCATAGATCATGGATGACAGCTTGAAAGGAAAAAGTGAAAGGTAGTTTTTAAGTGGAGATTTCTGGTGGGGTTTTAAAATAAAGAAGGGGAAAAAGCAAAGCCCAGGAACACAGGATTATAGTGCTTTATTGTTTACAAAGCAGACAACGCTTCTTTGTGCTTCTATCAATTAAACTAACACAAATTTCACTACCTCGTGAGAAGCACATAAGGGAAAAGCCAACTTCAGTTTCCTGCTGCTCAGACACAGAGAACCAAAGGCATCGCAACCCAAGCAAAAGCACAAATTCAGAAGAACATTATTGAGTGAAACCCCATTTCAGCTGAGTCGGGAGAACAAGGCAGAGGAATGGGAATTGGACAGCACGTGACCTAAGAATCAGATGAAGTGAGAATAAGATCTGGCAGTTCTCAGCTCCTGAAGAACAAACTCAATGACTGCAGATCAGTATTTCCTCTTGCACATTCTGGGCATTCACTGTTGTTCTAAATAAAAACCCAACTTTTTTTTTTCCCCCCTGCATTTTTATTTAGATTCAAACCTTCATTCAAAAGCAGCTTCACAATTTAGAAAGAATAATCCAGTAATGAAAAAACACTCTCCTTAATGCACAATATTGCTTCCATCTCCTAGTACAGAAACAGAAGCTCCAAACCCAGCAGCGAGCCAGTACAGAGCTGTAAATCAACACTGACTCATCCCATCCAAACAGAGTGAAATATTTGAAACACCCTGATAAAAATCTGCCCTCTGAAAATACCAACATCTATTTCAGCAGCGCTGCCCCAGGGCTGCCTGGGTGACCTGGCCCAGCTGGAACTGAAGGAACTGAGGGATCCGGGCTGAGATCAAGTGGTGGTAATACAACATGCCGAAGACTCTCTGCAGTCTCTTTGTACAGTGTTATCTGTCACAGAGCCTGGATGGCTTCATAAATGCTTCCTTTAGTAAGACAAATGAATTTCAAAAGGATCTACCAAAAAACACCCCCTGTGTTGGCATTTTCAACCTCCTCCATTACTCGCCACTGCAGGATTTATCTTTACAAAGTTCACTGGGCTCTGACAGTGATAGGGCATGGAGCAATAGATTTAAACTGACAGAGGAGGGATTTAACTTTGACATTAGAAAGAAATTCTTCAGCATGAGGGCAGTGAGGCTCTGGCACAGAGAAGCTGTGGATGCCCCATTCCTCTAAGTGCCCGAGGCCAGGGTGGACCGAGTCCTGGGAACCTGGTATAGTGGGTGGCAATCAGCCCACAGCAGGGGGGTGGAACTATGTTGTCTTTAAGGTACTTTCCAACCCAAGCCATTCTGTGATTCATTCTATTAAAAAATAATCAGTGCAAGAGAAGTCCAACACAGTTCTTCACTGCTGGAGATCGGTTTGATTTGAAAGACATGGGTTTTGCATTTTAACAAAACAAAATGGGAAGAATTCTGAGCCCAGAGTTCAGACAGCTCAGCCTGCAACCTAACCACGAGCTCCAGCACCAAGGCTGATATATACTGGCTCCCTGCTTTGTTGTCAGCCTCAGCACAGTGCAGCCGAAGCAGCTATCCAGGAGACTTTCAAAACAGTTTCTAAGTATTTCATATAAAGATCTATATCAGAGCTGCTGTACGGGTGTAGGGACAGCGCTGATTCTGCTCCTGCCCCTCTCAGCTCAGAGGGATTCAGATAAAGAACAGAATCAGGAAAGTACTTTGGGTCTGAGGCATCTGTCTGAACACAGAACTTACTTCAGTCCCATCTTGGAGAAGAGAACACTCCAGGGACCTTCCTGGACTTGAGGGAAACTTATAAGCAGGAGTATCAACTTTTTACACAGGCAGATAGTGGCAGGACAAAAGGCAATAGGTTTAAACTGAAAGAGGGGAGATTTAGGTCAGATGTCAGGTGAAATCCTTCACTCAGAAAGAAGAGAGCCCACAGCTGTGGGTGCCCCAGACATGGAGGTGCCTGAGGCCACGGATGGACCCTGTGCAGCCTGAGCTGGGGGGCAGCCAGCACACGGCAGGGGTGAGGCTGGGGGGCATAAAGGTCTCTTCCAATTCAAACCATTCTTTGATTCTTTCAGGCGTTCTGCTGAGATCTCTGCTCCACAGATTCTAGTTTATCATTCAGGTTTGATTGAGCTTCTGCCTATTGGTGTGAGCTCTGTGCTTTGAGGTGGTGGCTGCACTGACTGTGTGCACATCACTCACAGAACACACGGCATCGTCCACATAACCCCGAATATCCTTCCATTGCCTTGAGCGGGTCAGCCACAACTTTTACAGCGCCCTATTTCAAACTTTCCCCACTGGTTCCCCCCGGTTCCTCCCGCCCAACCCCGCAGATGGGCTCAGGGATCCCTCGGTGCTGCTGTCAGCGATCAACCCCGGGTAACCGATGGAGATGACCGAGAAGCTGCCACCGGTGTCCAACGCGTGTGATGCCGAGCGCCGCTCCTTACCTTGATCGCTTTATCCATCTCGGGATCCCCCGACATCCTCCCGCGGGGCTCCGGGAACCGCCGGCCCGTCCCCACCACGGGCCCGAGGGCCGAGGACCGGAGGAGCAGCAGCGGGACGGGGCCGCGCTAAGCACCGGGCAGCCCCGGGGGAGCCTTTGTGGCCGAGCCGCAGCGCCTCATCCCCAACCGGCCGGACCGGAGGGGGCCGGGACAGCGCCGCAGGAAGGAAGGCAGCAAGGGCACAACGCCGCCGCTCAGCCACGGAGCCGCCGCCGCCGCCACCCGGGAGCTGCCGCCACCGCCCGGGAGCCAGACATCGCCGGCACTCCGAGCCGGGCAGCCCCGCCGGGCCGTACAGCCCGCAGCGGAGCTCTCGTTACCGCCACACTCGATGCGAGGGGCTGCTCCGAACACAACGATGACTCTTAGATCCCACCGCGGAATTTTAGGATCCTCCGCCAAAGCGGCGCAGCGATTTACAGGCGGGCGGTGGACAGCCCTGAGAGCGCCACTGAGCATCCAAAGCCCCCGAGGGGCCTGACATGGTCAGGGCGCCTCCGAGTGACGTATAGAGCGCGGGGTGAAGTCTCGCGAGGTGATGGACGCGCGGTTGGCGCCTCCTGCTGAGGAGCGGGAGGGATGGCGGCGCCATATTGTACGGGTGGTCGAGGCTCTGCTTACACTGTGCTACAGAGAAGGTAGGGGCAGCGGGACTGAGACAGTGTTTATTTAGGTACAGAACGAGGGGGGCAGCTGGGAGTCAGCCCGTACCTCAGGTGTCCCTTCAGGTATCACCTCAGGTGTCACCTCAGGTATCATCTCAGCTGTTCCCTCAGGTGTCCCCTCAGGTGTCACCTCAGGCTGCACTGAGAACTATTATGAGCCTCAGTGCTGGCTTGGTAACCATCTAAATGACTTGGGGCTGGGGCTAAGAACACGTTCGTCAGCGACAGATGCGATAGGAGCACACCCATGTACCACGTTAGCACTCAAGTAAATGTATTTGGTATTTTAAAAAGATAAAGCCCGGTAAGATTTGTAAGAAAAGCTCCTTCAGGCACCTTGTAATGAATAGTTTCTTAATGCAAAGCTGCGTGTTTGCTGCTTAAGTTTTGTGTGTTAGAAGGAAGGTGTTTTCTTGCTTTGTATCTCATGAAGCTGCATAGGTGTTTCCAAGCACTGCTGACCTTCACGAGTTCTTCTGTGGGATTTTGATTGTCACCTAGAGAAAACAAACGTCACACGTTACTTTCTTGCAGGCTGTGTTTGTTTCTGTTCATTTGAGGGCAGCATCCAGGAGAGCAGCGTTACAGGTTGGTGTTCAAGACTCGAATTCCCCTAATTGAGTGATGAGTGCAGCTGTAAGTATGTGCCCACGTAAACTGACATGCATCCCCAGCACAGGCTCTCTCTGGTCTGCACAAGGTGAGCTTGCAGAGAAGCCAACACACCTGTGTTATTTACAGGGAGGGCCAGCTACCCTGTGCCAAGTGGTGCAGGCAGCAGGTAACCTGTCAGTCAGGGCACATATCCTTGTTCTTTTCAGCAGTATAAAACAGAACTGGCTTTCTGTTTTAAACAGAGTTGCACAGAGTTTTGTTTGTGGTTATTTCACACGTGTTGGGAGGTACCCAGATACAGGAATACTCACGTTTTTCACCTCCAGATATGCCTCCAGACCATATTCTCCCAGCTCTCTCCCATTCCCGGATGCTTTGTAGCCACCAAATGGAGCTTGTGCACCAAACACATTATAGCAGTTTACCCTGAAAACGAAACCAAGAGTTAAGAACCTCTTGTTTACCACTGTAGTATAATGGAAGAGCTCTTTGACAGCAAATATCTGTTTACAGCAGAGGACGGGCTGAATTTCTGGGCACAGTTTCCATATTTGTTAGTTATCTTGGTCAACAGAGTTACGCAGTAATGGAACCTTATCATCATCGACCAGGAAACGGAACAGCATGAAATTAGTTCACGTCTTGCATCACATAACCAAGTGTCTGGGTTGCTACCCACAGCTCTGAAGGAGGTGTGATTAAAAATAAATGATACCAGGTTCACTGAATGTACTTAAATAAATGAAATAGTGAGATGCTGGGTCTCCAAAATCCCCTGTGCTAAAAGAGTAAAGTGTGGCAAAGTGCTGACTTTGGCATAATCTTCAACATGGCCTCAGAATACAGCCCAGATTGTATAGATGTGCTCGATGATCTGATCACTGCTGGCACCAGAGCCCTATAGCAGCTGCTGACGTTGTCAGCTGCAGAACTGGACTTCTTTTCCCTCCATCCCACCTGCTAATTCACTGTGGGAAAACAGAAGTTCAATATAACTCTTAAGTTTTACCAAAAATCAGAGTTGCAGTTGAAAGTCAGACATTACATTCTGTGAGGATCCAAAGCAGACACAGGCTTTCAAACAGCAAGTTAGATGGGAAAGGAGAGCACATACATCCGACAGTTTAAGGAGAAGGAAGTGACAAGGCTTACCAGACTGTTCCAGCTCGCAGGGCCTGAGACACGTAGTTTGCCTTGTCAATATCTTTTGTAAAGACTGCTGCTGCTAGACCATACTTGGAGTTATTTGCTCTCTCGATTATTTCCTCTATTGTCTTGAACTTCATAATCTGCATGACAGGCCCAAATATCTGCAAAACCCAAGCAGATCACATGAAAAAGACTATAAATTGATCTCAGGAGAGATACAAGCGTCTTGCATCAGGGGGTGCAAAAGGACAAAGTCAAGAGGAAACTGACAGGCAGGTGCTGCAGGCCTCACCTCCTCTCTAGCAATCGTCATGTTGTCCTGCACGTCACCAAAGACGGTTGGCTGGACGAAATAGCCACGATCTGCAGCAGGGTTGCCACCACACAGCAGTTTGGCTCCTTCACGCTTCCCAGTATTGATGTAACCAAGGATCTTCTTAAACTGCTCTTCATCCACCTAAGTAAGAGCCATCAGGATGGGCAGATCAGTTTGGTATTTGTCAGGGGTGAAAAAAGGATGTAACTGCAGCCTGCATTGCATGCAGCTGTGCTCTGTCTGTTCCTCATTTTTAAATGCTACTTTCAAACAGGGGGGTTGGAATAATCAGAATGGTTAGTTAACTTCTCCCTCCTGCACAAGGAGGTCATGGGCACAGTTCAGAGGAGACTGGAGGAGATCTTTGATTCTAACCTGGTGATGTACAGTTACTTGAGATTGAGTTACTTCATGTAATAATGGCTCAAGACATTTCCTTCTCTCACCTGAGGTCCCTGCTCAGTTTTAAAGTCAAATGGGTTTCCAACCACTCTGGACTTGGCCTTCTCAACACTCCTCTCCACGAACTCATTGTATATATCCTCTTGGACGTATGTTCGGGATCCTGCACAGCAGCACTGCCCTTGGTTGAAGAAGAGGGCAAAATGGGCCTGATCCACAGCCCAGTCCACTGGAATTGAGGAGAAGAGAGAAAAAAAGGTAAGTAAATAAAACCAAACCAAATGGCTTTGTTTGAACAACTATTGTACACAGCCAAGTGGTGTCAGAGCTGGAGTATCACACAACATAGGAGGGGTTTCTTTTCCTCTAGCTCTGCTTGCAGCAAGCCAATGTGAAAGGTACAGATTAAGTATTATGCTAGCAGGTGCTTACTGTCAGCATCAGACATGATTATATTCGGACTCTTTCCTCCGAGCTCCAGTGTCACCCTTTTTAGATTACTCTCTGCTGCAGCTTTCTTGATCAGGTGCCCAACCTGCATCATGAGAAGAAGAGGTATTAGGGATTAGCTCCAGCATACAGTAGCACCTGGCAGGGCAGCTGGGTTTAGATTTCCATCAGCAGTTTAATAGTAATCCCTTCATTGTTAGGGCTGTGAGGGAACAACTGAAGTCTGCCCAGAATTTCACCTTCAGTACAAGGAAAGCAATAGTAAATATTCTAAAGAAAGCACCTGAACGGAGTCTTATGTAAAGTAAAATGAAGTCTGAATGCACCCTGAAGTCAGCTGTACTTTTCAAAGGAAGCTGCAGAAGGCAACGCTCCTCCAGTATTTTGTACAAAGGATGTTTTACAGCAACAAAATGCTCTTTATGTCCCAAGGGCTTAAAGATTTGTCTTCCTTTACCTCTGTGGAGCCAGTGAAGGCCACTTTATCTATATCCATGTGGGCAGAGATAGCAGCTCCTGCAGTGGGCCCATAGCCAGGGATGATGTTCACCACGCCTGGTGGGAATCCAGCCTGCAGGATCAAAGATCACACATACACTCATCTGTTAGCTCCGGTATATGCCTCCCACAGAGAACAGCACTTCCTATCTCACTTTCACTTCCCAGCTCTTCAATTTCATTGTGAGAACCAGCACAATTCCTCTCCCCACCCAGCATCTCAGACATAGCTTGGAAATGTATTTTAGCTTTCTAATCACCCTACAGTTGTTACTTACTTTAACTTCAGAGTCCTTCTCAGAACCAAGGATGCCCTTTGCACACACATGTATGGAAATGAGGGTGTTTAGTTATTTGTTTTTGCTATAGCAAATGCTAGGATATCTGAGACTATTTAGTCTTCCTTCAGATCAGACAGCGCTTCTCTGTCCCTGTCACACGCCCTCTGTAGCTCATCAGTTGGGCTTATTACCCTGAACTCCAGCAGTGACACTGAGTCAGCCAACAGATCCCAGCCGCTTCTCTCACCTCTTTGATCAGATTAGCTACATAGAGAGCACTCAGGGGGGTCTGCTCCGCCACTTTCATCACAACCACGTTCCCGGTAGCCAGGGCAGGCCCAAGTTTCCATGCTTGCATCAACAGTGGGAAGTTCCACTGGAAAACAGAAATATTGTCTGGTCTGAGTTTGAAAGCTGCCAAATAATGAGTGAGTAAGCAGTGAGCTTCATTCAGATCTGCAGGTGCAGCACCTATGGAAGCACTCCCTGATCCTCCCCTCGCTGCTCAGCTGCATTTGGCTCCTTTTCAGGCACTGCCTTCTTCTTGTCCAGGAAAACTGTACTCTGAACTGTGAAGCCTCTCAGTGCTACTATGGAACCACAACTCTTCTGTAATTAATCTCTACGGTCTGCTTAGCCTTTACATTTCTCTTTTGAGGTGTTTTGAAAGAAAGCCTTTGTAATGACAGCGTAGGGCTTGCAGACCTGTGAGGCATTCACGTTCAGCTCTTGCACAATGCAGATACAAAAAGCATGCAAATACAAAAACACACGCAGCAATCAGAGCCTGGCTACTCCTGTAAGCAGATATCTCTGTCCATGGACCTGGCATCCATTTGGCCTTGTTGCTGACAAACCACCTTGCTGTGCTTGCTACCAGTTATAGACCAAAAGATTTGTTATATAAAACAGAATTGCGCATGCTGGCTCTATTTCCTCATCATACAAACTACTTCCTAGCACTACAGTCAGAAGTCTGAACAGCGCCTCTGAGCTGGACAACTCCTCTATAGAGGTTTGTGTTCTTTTTTCATTTGCAGCAGCAGGAAACACAAAGTAAATCTTACAAGTAGACAGTGAAATCAACAAGTGCTCTCAAAGTAACAGCCCTCCCAGCTGCTGCAAGTGTAATTTTGTTTCTACCACCTGTAGGAAGCTGAGCTTAGCAGGACAGATAATAACTTGCATTTTAAGACAACTTGTTATAACAGCGAATTCTTGAAATGCCTCAGGACCTACTGATACATTTCACTCACGGGGATTATCTGTCCGCAAACTCCCACTGGCTCATGTCTGGTGTAACAGAAGAAGTCTCCATCTAAAGGGATGGTTTTGCCGTGGAATTTATCAGACCAGCCTGCGAAGTATCTGGTAAGAAGAAAGTTTTGGTCAGTGAATTTAAAACATTTCTCTGGTCACTAGAAAACAAGAAACGTTCCTTCAGCTGTTTGGTTTCCTCCCCATCTTCAGTCACTTCATAAAGCACGTACTAACACAAGGATTTCCCAGGAAGGTGATTTATAAGAATGGACAGTAAATACAAACATTTGTCTCTTGTGATTTGCACGGTGTATATTTTGTTATTTCTGCAGTGCGTTACAGATCCCTTTATCCACGCAAATCCTGTATGTACGTGAAACAAAAGCCCTTTGGGAAGTTACAAGAGTTACAGTTTCATTCTAAATTACAAAAAGAAAAGAAAAAGAAAGAAAAAATAGAGAAAGGAAACAGACTGAAAGGGTCAGCCCCAGCCTTGTCAGTCACAGTGCCTCAGTCGGAGCAATCTGCTCTCTGTGTGCAGAGGTTCAACAAGCACAGACCAGCTGAGCAGGAATGGGGGGATGGAAGAGTTACTGCGCTGTCCCTGCAGCCTCCACACCTACCTGAGGCATTTGACAACCATGTCCAGATCCACCAAGTAGGAAATAGAGTAAGGTTTGCCATTATCCAGAGTTTCAAGTGCCTACAAAGACAATGAGATGGGGAAAATCACACGTAAGGATTCAGATTTGGTTCTCAGTTTGCTGTTTGGATTCTGTGTGTTGGCCTTTTCGCTTTCAGGTTCCCCAAACTACTTCCCTCCCCGTCCCTTGTATCTCTCTCAGTTTTCATTATGGCTAAAATCCTCACCACCCACCTGTGCCTCCCCTTGCCCCTGTTGCAGTACATACCGCCAGATACGCCCGGTCCCTCTCTATCAGGTCAGCAAGACGATGCAGCAGCTTCCCCCGGTGCGAAGCATCCATCCTCCTCCAAGGTGAGCCCAGCTGGAAAGCTGCCCTGGCTGCCTTAACAGCCTTGTCCACATCTGCCTGTAGAGGAGTCCAGAAAAGAACATGAAAAAGGAGTAACCAGCTCCCACCTAAAATACAACTAAAGCCCTTCCTGGACTCCAGGAGAAAACATGGCACCAGCAGCCGCTAGTGACCACCCTTCTGAGACAAGGACTTTCTGCCTCAACGGCTGAAGGAATCATTGCAAGGCACACATCGATCCTGGAGCTGTGGAGCTGCAGCCCCAGGACCACTCATCCCACGAGCATCAGCCCAGGCAGTGCCATGCAGCATTGCAGTCTATGCACACAGCTTTCCTGCTGCCTGCATCCCTGGGGACGGGGGAGCTGAACAGATGGGTGCAGCAGCTGCACAACCACCACCTGTGCTTGTGCTCTCCATTATTTCAGCTCTGTGCAGTGCAAATATCGTCACATTGTCTCCACGATGTCATCTGACAGGTTGATATTTACATCCTAGCACGGGGCAAGGGAAAAGCTGAGCTGCTTCACCATGGATGAACAAATAACAACAGCTCTTCCTTTGCTCACCTCCCCCCTGGGGGATACAGACAAGGCTGTGGGATGAGCCCCACATTGCTGGGAAGCAGAACCTTTATGGGAGCTGTAGTCAAGGAAGTGCATAAGCAGCACTAGACTGTAGTATTTGTGTAGATCCAACATCTATTACCGCAAACACGGCACGTGGCAGAGCTGTATTGGGGTCTGTTAATGTGAACCACTGCAACTGAATGGATCTCATCAGGAGAACATTTACCTTATCGCCCTCAGCAACCTGGCAGATAACTTCTCCTGTAGCTGGATTGATAGTGGGGAAGGTTTTCTTGCTGATTGCATCGTGCCATTCGTTGTTTATGAAAATCTGTAACGAAGTGAGCGGATGGGTGTTAGACTTTAGATCCAAACCTGTGGAGGAATCGGTGTGAGCTTTACTTGGTAGATGGCACATAAACAGGCTGTTTAGTTAAAGGGATGTGGCTTGTGAGGACTCCAAAATGGCACTGACAGGGAGGAGATATGGCAGCCTAGAAGCGCGCAATAAAAGCCAGCTTCATGTTGGGAAAAAGAGTCCAAATCCCAGCAAACAACACATGGGTTGGCAGCAGTTCCTGCCCTGCTGGGTCCTTGCAGCGCTTGGAGGCCCGGCTGGAGCTGAGCGGGGACACGGGGAGCACGGGACAGCGGGACAACGATCGTACACCCGATTTTGTTCGCAGCACTAGAACTGCTGCAGCACTTCCCGGATCGGCCCATGTCAGGCACCCCGCGTAGCAGAGAACTTCGTTCTCAGACACAACTGGTGCCGACAACAGCTGCCGAGCACCAGCTCCTCCCCACGCACTGCAGCGCTGCTCCGGGCCTCCTCCCCGCAGTACTCGGCCATCCCGCCCCGTGTCCCGGCCGTTCCCGTCCCGCACCGAGCGGACCGAAGCGGGGCTGTGTGCGCCGGGCCCCGCGCTGCTCCCGGGCCTCGGAGCTTTCGGCCGCCCCGGGGACCCCGCAGCACGCGGCCCGGCCATACCTTGTTGTAGGCGATCTCCGGGCTCGGGTTGGGTGCGGGGATGGGGGAAGCGGCGGCCGAGAGCAGCCGGGCCGGACCGCGGCAGAGCCGGGAGGCGAACCCCGCCACCCGCAACATCGCTGCGCTGCGCCGAGCCCCCTGTTCCGAGCCGCCCCGCTGTGCCGCCCCGCCCGCACCCGGCGCTGCCCGGTCCCGCTCCGCCCCGACACGCCCCCCCTCCTCGGCTCCGGCCCGTGTCGCCGGCTCCGGCTCTGCCCATCTGCGTCGTTCGGCTTTGCGGAACTCGGCTCGGATCAGCTCCATTTACGCCACCTCGGCCCAACTTCATTTGGTTCGGCGCAGTTTGGCGTGATCCATATTTCAGTTGATTTTGGACCCATGCGGCTCAACTGGGCACAGCTCAGTTTATTCTGGTTCACTTTGGTTCAGGCTGGTAGAGCCCACAGCTGGTCCCATGGCACAGCACAGCACTGGAGATGCACGACTCATCAGTGCCCAGCACTGGGATCTCTGTTTACTTGGAAGGCTGCCCTTAGGCTCACAGGAATCTAGAAAGAAAAAAGCTATTGCATATAGAGAAATGAATCTCAGCCAGTGTAGCACTCTCACTGTGCTCTCAGCTGTCCTATGCATGACTTCTGCTGACACCTGGATGGACAACCAATGACATGGGGCTTAAATGACATCTGTGGCTTAATACTTTTTTCTGCTCTTGAGCACTTGAACACATCCCTTCTTTTCCCTGGGGCTTAACAGACAAACCCAGCAATGCTGAAATCCCATGCAATGGAGGAAACGCCTCCAAGGAGACTCAGCCTCCAACCTTCAGCCCTGCAATGGCTGGCGAGGATTCTACCTGCTGCACAATGGGATGTTAGGAGGTACAAAGGCCAGGTGCTTGATCAGAGATCACCCAGTTTGTGCTGGCCAGGTACAGGCTCAGAGACTCCTTCCCCCTTCCATGGCAGAGCCAAATGCCATGAGGAGAGGTTGAATTTCACTCTCAGCCCAGGAAGAACCAAAGCTCAGGTTACAAAGCTTCCTACAGCCATCACAGCCATCCCGGGGCTCCCCTGCAGCACTTCTCCTGCCCCTGAGATCGAGGACATGGTGACCACCCTGAGCAGCTGAATAATGTGGCTTTGTGGAGCTGGGCACTGCGATATGAGTCAGTGTATGGACCCTGCTACAAGCACACATCCCACTGTCCCCAGCAGTGTTTCCAACAGGAGCAAAGGAATAGTAAAGAGTTGAACTTGTTAGTCATGTGAATTCAAATAAGTATGTCCATCACTTTAATATTAAATACCAGTGTACACATTAAAAGCCCTGGAATTACCATGATCAAGCCCACAGTCTTCTCCCTGCTGCTGATCTTTGTGAAGCACTGAAAGCTTCCACTGATCTGGTTTACGTCATCCCAGATCCCCAAAGAAACTTAGAGAAATCCACTGCAGTCATAAAGCTGTGGAGTCCTCCCCATTCCAAAGGCCTCAGCTCCACAATCTGCTCTGAAGCCAGTGATTCATTTCCTCCCACCGCTGGAGTCCTGGCACCTCAGGTTGCTGGAGGTGTTGTGCTAAGGCGAGATGCTCCACTCTGTTTCCTTTACTCCCAAAACCAAGACTTGCAACCTCGGCCTGGCTGTTCCTGACCAGTGCTCCCCACTGCAAGGCCATTGACTGCAGCCTCATGATCCAGAGAGGGATTTTGCCCTGTAGCTATTGAACCTGGCAATAAAGGCACTGAGTCCAGATACCAGAGAACAGTAAATACCACTGAAATTCTCCAGCTCCCAGGCTGCAGATAGCACAACCCTTTCTCATGCCATAGGGTCTGTTTTAGTGTTCCAAGGCTCCCCTGTGCAGTGGCTCAGCTCCAGGTTGGAGAACATTGTCCTGTGAACCACGTGGGACCTTCAGCCAGATGTGGGGCTCAGGTCTGAGTGAAGGGCCAGGCTGGAGGATGCACTGCTGAGATGTTCTGCTCCAGAGACCTGCGTGAGAATGAGAAGGGCATGTAAGGGACTGCAGGACTAAGGAAATGCTGTTTTCTGCTTAGCAGAAAGAAAAGGCTGAACAACAGATGGGTGGGTTTGGTTTTTTTTGGCAGTTAAAAGGTAGTTAAGTAACCCACTAACATTTGAAACTGCCACTAGAACAGGTTAAGAGTATAATCCCAGTAGCAGTTCAAGAATTGGGATGTTTGCTTTTGTGACACACTGTGAATGATTACTTATAATACCACTCCCAGCAAATCTGTTTGCAACAGCAGCCAACCCAGAGTCACATGCACACTGAGCCACACTGTGTCCATCAGTAGCACCAGGGAGTGTAAGCACAGAGAAATCAGTTTGGAGAGCCTGGGCAGGAGACTAAGTGTCCTCATATCAACTGCACAGTGGCCCTAAATGCCTCACACTGGCAGAAGAGAGACATGAAATTGAAGTTCTACCACTCGAGACTTGATGCTAGTCTCATCTCTGCCACTGACCCTCCACATGACTATGGGTAAGTCATTTTGGTAGCTGCTTTCTGCCTCCTCACCACCATACCAGAACCAACCAACGCCTCTTCATTTTAAGGGTTGAAGGCTGCAGCAGCACCTGCCGTGAAGCAGAGGCCAAGAAAGTGGCAGGGTTAAAGTCTAGGTGTCACCCCAGAGCCTGCACAGCCAAGGGCATGATCACAAGCTTATCACTGGGCAGGCAACTGCTTGCCAACAGGGGAGTCTGCAGGGACAGCCCTGCTGGGAGAAAGGAGTGAGCAAGCACTGGAATGACAGCACTAGGCTGAAAGGCTCCAGCCCAGCCACCTCCTGGAGACTCCATCAGTGTTGGTGGCAGCAGCTTGAGGGAGCAGCACCAGCACCTGCAGCTCCAGCACCTGCAGCTACAACCAGCTTGGTGGTAACCTGCTTATCTTGGAAGGGAGTGCCAGCTTCTGAACTATTTCTTCAACTCTTGTTATCTGAATGTAGCAAGCAAAAGGAAACTGGCCCCATTTCTCCAAGTCATAGGACCCTGTGAATGCTAAGTGTCTGATGTGATTAAGGATGCAAGGACACTTAGAGGCATGGCACAATCCTCAACCCTGGCATTGGTACAGCAAACTAAAGCTGCTTTAGGAAGGAAGTGGTCTCACCTTCTTTTCTAGATCAGGACATGGAGTGCATTTGGGCTGGGAAATCAGAAAACTCTGCTGGACATCCAAGATCCTTGGCAGCTTGCATAGAGACCTTGGGCCATCCCCAGGAGGCTGCTGAAGGAAGTGATCAGGGGGGCTTGAGGCACAGGGTTGGTCCCAGGACTTGTCCAGGTACTGTAGCTCCTGCTGAGGAATGGCCCTTGCCCGGCCCATGTACTGTAATGTTGTGCAAAAGGTTTTGCAATGGAGAGCCTGTCAAACACACGGAATCCTTCCTTTATGGCAAAATCCCAAGCCAGATCAGCCACAAACTCCACTTGCTCCAGGCAGCTTTTACCTCGGGCTGGTCTCCCTGGTGACAAGAGTGAGACACTTTAACTTCAAAGAAGCTGTGCAAAAGAGACACATCTCAAACAGTGCCCCGTGTCCTTGTCCAGACCAGCACAGCAGGACTCAGAGAGACTCTTTCCTAAGGAATTCCAAATTAACATCTTGTTTTACTCTGATAAAAACTCCCGGGTCAGGCCTGACATATGCAGGTAAACAGCAGTGAGAGCACACACCACCTCCCTGCCTCCAAACTCCTCTGATGAGGCTTAGTTCAAAAGTCTGAGAGCTCCACCTGTAGGAGCTCTGAACTCTGGCCTCTGCTCAGCCCTGCCTATGAAGGAGTGAGCACACAACACCCTCCAACCAGCACAGAAAACAAGCTCAGTTCAGACTTTGTGTCCAGGAAAGAGCAGCAGCTGGGGAAATGCTCTGTGTGTGTGTGTTCCACTTTGGCCTTTTATTCTGTTTGGAAGACACAACTTGACCACAAAATGCACTATAGTGAAAGCACAAGACTGCCTTGCTCTCCTGCTGACCCAGCTAATATCAGGAGTGTCTCATTTTGCTTTATTGCCTGAAATTTCAGAATTCAGCATGCAGAGCCAGGAGTGCCCAAATCCTGCAGCAGCACATTCTGGTGGTCTGACCTTCCTTAGTTCAATGTGGAGCTCTCCATGAAGTACCTGTGTCTGCGTTCCTAGCTGAGGACCTCTGTAAAACAGGGTCAGTGTGGTTGGGCTCCTCACCTGCCAGAGAGCTTTGGTGGAGTCTCTGCAGCACTGCAGCCAGCCTGAAGAAAGCAAAGGCCATGTAGAAATTCCAGTTGTCAGGGAGCTCCATCCCCATGTGGTCACAGTATTTCTGGCAATACTCCTCTGCTGTGGGAACTCCCAGCTGCCTCAAATCACATTTTGCCAAGCCTGGAAGACACAAAGGGCAACAATGAGTCAGCAGACACTGGGGAGCTCAGTGCTTTCTAGCAGAGCCCTGCAAGCAATGAAGCAGTGGAGACACCTACAGCCATGTAACACTGCTGCTGTGTTTTTTCCATACATAGAACAGGGCTTTGGCATCTTCCTCACCAAACCAGACATGGGATGGAGTGATCCCAGCACAGTGATCATTGCACGTGGAGGGATGGGGGGTTCTTCAGAGAAAGGGCAGAGCAGGGAATAAAGTCCATGATCCACAGCCCTTTCCAGCTGCAATGAGCCAACTGTCAGCTGAGCTCCTGAAGAGCAGGAGTTAATCTGTTTCTGAATTCTTGTTCTCTCTGTGTCAGATGTGACTTTGCCCCTTTCTGTACCTTTCATTGAGTCGAACTGAGGCGGCAGGAAGTAGGTCATACAGTTATTTGCCAAATCAGAGATGGGATCTCCTAGAATTGGAAACTTCCAGCCAAGGACAGCAAGGACTTCTGGCCTCTTTGGGTGAAAGATTAGGTTGTCCAGCCTGTATCAGAGGGAAAAAAGAAATCAGAAAGATTTCAAGGGGGAAAATCCCAGCACTCAGAAGCAGCACACACTGCACAAAAACTGCTGAGCTCACTGGGAGGCTGCACAAGTGAAGCATTGATTTCTGCATGCATAGGTCAGGGAGGACTGAAATTACTCAATAGTGAACTCCCTGGTTAATAATGAACATAACTGTGCTTTGAAGAACGAAACAAAGTTATTTGGGTCCTCAGATCATTAACATGTTAGAGAATAGTTTAGCCAAAAAGAGAAGCAGGCATGTCACCGTCCAGGGGGATCATCTGGTCATTTTAAGGGCATGCAGTAATGTGAGGCCCTCTGCTGTCATGCTTAGTAGGTTATGTGTAGTACAGCCTTCTGACAGACTGACCCCAGGAGAGGGCAGCAACCTATTGACAAGGAAACCAAGAGGGCAGTACCTGAAATCACCGTGCACAACTGTTGTCTTCTGAGATTCACGAAAATGCAAAGGCAGCCACTCAACGAGTCTCTCCATGGCTGGAATAACGTGAGTTTCTGCAGCTCGATACTGCTTTGTCCAGGTATCAACTTGCTGCTGGATGTAATTACCTGCAACAAGGGAATGGAGGCTCACAGGGAAAGGAACGGGCACAGGGAGGTTTCATAAGAGATACAAAAAAAGCACATGCTGGAACTGTCAAAGAGCCAAGGAGGCCTCGGTCAGTTCCCTGAGATAAGCTATAAGAGCTTGTCAATTGCAGGGGTCCCATACATTCAGAATTGGGCACTGGATTTGGTATTCTGGTGAAAATCATCAAATCCTGGACAAAAATCCTGGACATTCATACTTTTTTGGGGTGGATTTTACAAAGGATACATAACCTTCCCTCACCATGGTCCCCGGAGTCCTCCAGCTCAGCTGCTTTGAGGTCTGTGTTGTGGATCTTGGAGAGGACTTCACTCATGGCAGCATAAATAGCCTGCCGCTGGCAAGGCAGCAGTGTTGGCAGGGAGGCATCCCTGTGGACATGGCCAGCACAGTGCTCCATCAGGTAGAAAGATGTGCCAAGGACGCTGGGGAACCAAAGTAGAACTGGTGAGTCTGAGGTTAATCCTGATTCCTACCACTCAGCTGCACCTTGAACATGCCCCCAGGCCTTACCTGCACAGCGAGGTGAGGAGCAATGCTCCCTGAGTGCTCCTTTAGCCCAAGACTGGGCAAATACGAATTAGATCAGTGTACTTCATGAGGGTACTGATTTAGGAGACTGAGCCAGGAGACGCAGCAGCTCCTGTGGCCGATCCCAAGAGCACTCTGATACTAAACCACAGCTGAGTATAGCAAACACCACCACAGCCAAGGGAAAGCAGAAGGGAGGGAGAAGAACTGTAAACATCTCACCTCCACAAACCAGGAGTTTGCTAGGAGCTGTAAACCAGCAAGATCTCATGTTTAAAACCCACAGAATCCAGCACTGCTGCATATTCAGGGCAGGAACAAATACTCTCCCGTTTATTAAACACTGTTCCTCCCTGCTGTCTGCACACACAGCTGGGCCAGGGGTCCTGCCAGGCTCACAACTGCCTTTGCATCCCTGGAGTCACTGTGTCTCGTGGTACAGGTCCATAAAAACACCTGTTTGCTGCCTGAGGTCTCACACCTGATCCACCCTGAGATAAGCACTCCTCTCTTCTTCCTGGGGGAATGTGGCTGAAGCCATAAAGCCAAAAATGAAAGCTGAGGGACACGATTACCTTCTGTCCTCACACAGAGCAAGTACAGTAGGAACAGGAACACCAGCCTCAGCGAGTGCCTTCAGTACCCTGCCAGGGCAAGTCAGAGAGCTGTTTCAGCACAGAAAGGCATTATGGAATCGATACTAGAACTGTGTTGTTGTTTGGCAGATGCACAGTATCTAAAATAATCGAATGTTCAGTTTTAAATGCATTAAAATGAGATGGCTTGAGATAGGGGGAAAAAGCACACCAAAATCTTTGTATGGCCCAGAGCCCTGAGACCTATCCAACACACTCTGGAACACAACAGCCTCCCACAAGTGTCGTGCTGCTCTGTTACTGAGGCAGAGATCTCTGGCACAGCAAAATGGTTTGCAGCATGACTCCAGCAGCAAGGGCTTGCCCTCAGCAAGGCTCCTTGCTGCTCACTTGCAGTGTTGTTGAGCTGCAACCTCTCTCCCACTCAAGGTTCCAGCTGCCATAGTGAGATCCTACTTGCTCTGGTGTGCTGTGAGAGCTGTGGTGTGCTTTGTGGCTTGGAGGAATCTGCAGAGTAGGAGTGAGGAGGATGCGTTTCAAAGGCAGAGGGTCCTAACTGCACACTCACCACCAGCTGCCTTCTCACCTGTATTCCCTTCCGACAGCAGGACCTGAAGGGAGCAGCCTGTCAGGGAGTTCCTTCTTCAGCACCAGAGAGTGATCTCCAAACTTGACAAAATAGGTCCGGGCGGTCTGTCCACAGCCAAACTGCCGCAGCGTCAGTGGACCTGAAGAGTTGAGAGCAGAGGGTCAGCAGACAAAGCATGAGATGGGATTATTTCTCACCACTTCTCCAAGCTTTACTTTCCATTCCTGTGCCCATGCCCTTACGGGTCAGGAATACTCCTGGTATTTCTTCTGCAGCTTTTCTCAATGCCTCACAAATAATGAAGTCTTAAAATATTGGTTTTTGGTCCAACAGTGCTGCACCACTGAAACCCAAATGGCTGCAATGTACTTAGAGATTAGGAGACTTTCATTAGTATTGTTTTCCAATCCATTTTTAATATAATGGAAAGGGGCAATCACTCCAGGACATGTTTGCTTGCAGGCTGAAGAGCAGAAGGTGCTGCAATACCTGTTGTCTGGTCACTGAAAACATTTTCAAGGTACTTTTGCAGACGATCCCTTGGAATTTCCATGGTTGGCCTCACTGAACGAGTATATGGAACAAACCCTCGTAAAGGAAAACCCAGACAGGTTTCCAGCTCTTTCAATGCTACTTTAAGATCATCAACCTGAGAGCAGAAGGGAGGGGAGACACGGAATGATAGTTAGAAGATAAAATTGCCTAGGAAAGAATGAGCTCCACGCAGCTGTGTTGTATTTATCTGTGAGTCCAGTGGCACTGTTACACTCAGGAATTCACTGGTCAGTCCTGGCCAACACACAGTGCCACGTCATAGACTCACAGCCTCTCACCTTGATCTCTGTCCCCAAGAGTGATACTGGCACCACCAGTTTGAGCTGGGGTAAGAGCTGGAATTGCCCGTGTGCCATCCTGGGGAGCAGAGTTCCCACCCATCTCTGATTTCTCCTTTCCCCAGTGGTACCCGCACCAAAGTAAAAAGCCTGAACTCACTATTTCCAAATCCTGAGAGTTAACTATCCCCTGATTACGGATACATGAAGGCTCAGAGCTTCCTTTGGAAGCTTTGAACTGAGAAACCATACCATTGCCCTGGTTGCATTGCTTTGTACCTTCACTGTTTTAATACCAAGCTGGGCTGCTGCTTTCAGGTTCTGGCTGCTGTTGTCGAGGAAGATGGATTCCTGAGGCTGAACATCCAAGCGCTCCAGGCACAGCTTGTAGATGTGAGGATCTGGCTTACACTTTCCTTCCCGATAAGCTTCAACTATCTGTGGTGACAACCAGTGGGTTATGCATGAGCCTGCTGTGACCACAAACATCTGTGCAGTTCTGGATGTGAAGGACAGCAGGGTGGGAGTGAGACTGACAGGCACAGTGATTTGTGAAATAAAGGACACAGGGAACAGAGGGCTGACAGAACTGGATAGGACATGATTCAAGTGACTGTGTGGGTGCCAGCTGCATTGGCTGTGGCTTCATCAGCTCAAATAAGCTAAACAGGACCAGCCAGTCCTTGGACAGAAGATAACCAACGAAACCATACCACAATATCACAGTGCAGAAGACTCACTAGATGTCCCAGATGTGCTGAACCAATTACTCAGTGCTGTCTAAGAAAGTTTTGGAGTGCACCACACTATGGGAACTGTTGAATCCTGGCCTGAACCACTGATTGAGCACCTGGGGAAAGGACCTGCCCTGGGAGCACAGGTGAAGGCAATTCAGCTGCGTGACCAGGAGGAATGGAGACTGGCTGCACCTCTCTTAGACCTCATTTAAGGGCTGACTGGCATCAGGGAAGGATTTCTTTCTGGAGATCCTTCCTTTGTGAAGTTTTCTGCTGTGAGCCTGGATCTTCAGAGATGGGTGAGCTGTCCTTCCTTTCCTTAGAATGCCTTTCTATTGTGTTTGTCCCTTTGTCATTATACATTTTGTATCACCTTTCTGTTGCATTGATCTTTCTGATTGTTCCAACCATCACCATCTAAGTTATAGGGAAACAGATTTCTGACCACTGCGCCTATCAACTACACTGAAGTGATATTTACAGCAGAAGAGGCACTGGCCAAAACTGTGTGCCCAAATTAGGAGACTGATGTGGGTGGCCCTTCCTTTGGTATCTAAGTAAAGAGTTTCAGTTGCTCTGTTCTATAGACTTAGATTCAGAAATATATTTTACAATCCATCCAGGCTTACCACGTCAAAATGGTTTCGGTCCAGGGGCAGAAAGCTCTCTCCATTCGGCAGCTGAGAGCTGTTGCTTAGAAGAGCTGTCTTAAGACCTTCTGCACGGATACACTGTATTGCTTCTGCCATTATGGGGAGTTGCTTTGTCATCTCGTTTCTGATTAAGTTGGTGAGGAAAGAGTTCACTGGAATGCAGGTATTTGCCTGAGAAACCAGAGAACCCCCCCAAGAATGGTAATTAGCCATATGTAGTTTATAAGTAGGGAAGAAAATAGTGGCTGGGTAGGTAGGCTGTCTGATCATCTTATCTTGCTCTCCTACTTCCCTTGGCAGCAGGGACAGTGAGTCTCCCACCTAAATTGCACAGACCAAAGAAATGGGTGTTTGCAGATCACTGATTCTACAGAAGCAGCGAAGCTAAAGGCTGATTTTGGGAAAGAGAAATGCACCTGCAATGGAATCAAGGCAGGCTGGAGATAAGCATGGGAGAACCATTTAACAGGCAGGGAAGGAATCTGCGTTTTAGACTCAGCTGATTCAAAAAGACTGCATTAAAAAGAGGATTCTGACATGATGTTCCTGGAGCTGGCAAACAAAAGCTATGGTGGAAGGGCTTCCACTGGTCTGAAGAAGACACCTCTGAAACCACCATCTCCACTCGCTGAGCACATCTGTGCACCAAATAGCAGCAAATGCCTTTCAGCTGCTCTCTGATCTGTGCTCCGTGGTATCAGAAAGTTATGAAATACAGAAGAAGCTGGTGGAAGTGAAGGTGTATTCTGCTCACTATCCTGCCTTGGCAGCAGAATGATAACAGCAATGAGCTGCCAGCCCTGGTGAGACGGCAACGCTTCCTTGATGGTAAACCCAAAAGCTTCCCACACTGCAGGATCCCATTTCCCTGCAGTCAAGAAGCACAAAGAGAGGGATGGGGAAGTGGCTTACAATCTCAAAGCACTGCTGTCCCAACTCCTGCAGAAATTCAATAGTTGTCAGCTCTCCTCTTGTGTACTTGACAGAGGGACTGTTTGCCCCTCCAGAGAGCAGAGCTTGTTGGATGGTGCCGGCTGGAATACAACTCTGGGCCTCCCAGTCTATATGAAAGGAAGAAAGCCAGGAGAGAGAGCACACGTGGCATCATAAGAACTGGGAAACAAGCCTGAAATTCCTCTACAGCTCTGAACTCTGCTGTGTAAGACCTGTGCTCACGAGAGCTGGTGTGATGGGCCTCGTCTTTACTTTTTGTGTGATGCCCTTTGGTGTGAAAGCAGCAAGTTGGGAGTCCTGCAGGGCAGTTTTACCCCAGCTGTGGTTGGGCCCTGACCTGCAGATGTTAAATGTCAACACAGCTGTCAGTTCTATCACTTCTGATGGTGTAATTGGGAATGCTGGGCAGCAGCATCACCGCATCTGTGTGGAGGTGCCACCCAATGGAGGTGTCTTATGGAGACCTGAAAGGCATTTTGTATATGGGAAGCTGGAGCACAGGAGGGGCGGCCATACACACCTGCAGCTGTGTGCTGTGGGGATGGCAGCAGCACTCCGCTCACATTGAAGATCACAGCCCTGTAGGGGCTCCAGCCCGACTGTGTCCGTACCAGCCCCGCGGACAGCAGGATCCTGGAGCAGCGCAGGAACGGGGCACGGGCAGCACTGCTCAGGTACATGGTGGGACTGAAGGGAAAACAGCATGAAACACACACAGCGTGTGGCTTATGGCGAGTGCTGCATGGCCACACACTGCACTGAGACCCCTCTGGGGTGAAGGAGAAGCCCTGAATGGTGAGATAGGGGAGCAGGGAATGCTTTGGGAGCATTGCAGCTGGAGGGAACAGGGCCTGCTCCTGGGCCCGTAGCTGTGCTATAGCAGACAGGGCCCCAGCTGTGCTATAGCAGACAGGGCCCATAGCTGTGCTATAGCAGGCAGGGCCCAGCTGTGCTGGCGTCCCGCAGTGACACAACGTCCCCCCCCACCCCTCTGTACACACGAGTCCTACAGGCCCCAACGGGCCTTGTCAGGCGGCGCAAGTCTCGCGAGAACTCACGGCCCAGTCTCGCGAGGAGCAGCCGAGCCCACTCCGACCCCCTCCCTCGGCTCCTTCCGGCTCGTTCCGCCGTTCCGTGACGTCATCACGTCGGCGCCGTGACCCGGTCGGGGTGAGGGTTCAGAGGTGCTGGAGGCGGAAGCGCCGCTGGCTGCGGGTCGGGCCGTGTCGCAGCGCGGCGGGTCCCGCGGTCCGGGCCCATGAGCGTGTCGCTGGTCGTGATCCGCATGGAGCTGGCCGAGCCGTCCCCGCTGCCCGCCGGCTTCTCCTACAGCGCGGCCGGTGAGTCGCTGCCCCGGGGGCCGGCGCTGTGCTGCCGTTGTGCTGCCGCTGTCCCCGCCTTAACGCCGTCTCTCCTCCCCCGCAGCTCCGGAGATGGACGCCGAGAGCAGCGGGACGGTCCCGGCCTGTTTGGAGGGAAAGGGACCCGGCGAGAGGGCGGCCATCCTGCACCAGCACCTGGGCCGCAGGGAGATGACCGACATCATCATCGAGACCATCCGGCCGCGGGCGGCAACCGGCACCGGTGAGTGCGGCCCGTTTTAACGGGAGCACGAGGGAACCCTTCCATCCACTGTTCCATACGAGCTGCCCTGGTTGCAGCGTTGGTAGCAGCACATGTTGGATGTGTGGCACTACAGAGCTCTGAGCTCAGTGCTGTTCTGTGCTTTGAGAACTGTAGATGTTTCTCATGTGTGGTCAATAATCAAAGCTTTTGTTTGGAAAGGTGAAGCAAAAGCTGCCGTGGAAGGGAGAAAATCCTGCGAGGCTGCGGCTGAGGACAGAACCAAACAGGATGAGCAGAACAAAGAGCGAGAGGCTGCTCCAGACTCACCTTCCAAACAGCTCCCTGACCAGATTTCCTTCTTCAGCGGGAATCCATCGGTTGAAATAGTTCATGGCATTATGCACCTGTACAAAACAAAGTAAGAATGTCTGACTAATTGTAGCTCTGATGGGAACGGTGCTGGTGAGTAATGAGGTCACCCAGCAGGGTGAGGTGTCACCCTGGGGCTGTGGCTCCTGCAGGGACAAACAGGAAGGGTGGATCACACCCACGGTGCCACCAGCCATGGGGAAAACATGGGGCCTGGGTTTGGGTCTGATGGCTGTGGGCAGCACTTACAGGCAGTGTGATTGCCAAGGAGTGTGAGGACATCAGTGTGGGTTCCTAACAGTGCAGTTGGGAGTGTGATGTACCCGGCTTTGTCCTCTATGGAGTGATGCGATGTACCTGCTGTCTTACAGCAAGATGACCTCCTTAAAAGAAGACGTGAGGCGCAGCGCCATGCTGTGCATCCTCACGGTCCCCGCCACCATGACCAGTCACGACCTGATGAAGTTTGTGGCTTCCTTCTATGAAGTCATTGAGCACATGAAGATCATCCGAGACTCCACTCCCAACCAGTACATGGTGCTGATCAAGTTTAGCTCCCAGGTAAGAGCTGGAAGTCCCTTTGACACAGAGGACACTGCAATCTGTGTGGGGGGCAGCCCTTTCTTGTTGCCCAGCACTTTCCTGGGGCTCCTGACTGAGGCTTGTCCTGCAGACAAGCACATGTCGTGCTCTGTGCCCCTTATTTCTTGTTGGTAGGATATTTAAAACTATTAAGCACGTGGAGACAAACCACCTCTACTACCTCAGAGCGTGTTTGCAGGCAGAGTTGAGTTGTGCTTTGCTGAGCAGAAAGAATGCAGCCAGTGGCACTTTATATGTTAGTAAACTTCTCTGAGGAGTGACAGCCAGTCCAGCCTGCCCCTAAACAGGGAGCCTGGGGGTGAATGGGTCACTGGATAACACAGGGTGCTGCTTACAGGTATCCCCTGCTATGACCTATGTGGACTCTCTGCTGTACTTTTCTTTCTGGGGATCTGAGAGGAGTTTTGGTCAGCTCTTTCCCCAGCTGTGGCTGCTGCATAAGATGTTTTCCATGGCTGTGGTGAATGCAATTTGTGCTATTTGCAGCAGTTGCAGATGTGTGTTTTGCATACTGCTGTATAGGATGTAATGGGTAAATACCCAGTGCCTCGCATCAAAACCTGTAGTCAGTTCACCCTGAAATCGCAGTTACTTCAGAAACTTCCTGAAGGCCTGTTCCTCAGTGACCCCTAATGGCTGCCTCTGTGTACAGCAGAAGCAAATCTCTTATGCCTTTGTGTACCTGGCTCGAGTGATTAGGAGCAGAGGAACGTGGTGCTGAGCTCGGTGTGATCCTTTAATAGGTGAAAGGGAGGAGGTCGCTGGGTGAAAATGGGTGACACATCTGATAGATTTGATTTTGGTTTTACCTCTTTGCTGGTGGCTCTCACAGATGGTTCAGCACATCTGAATTGTGCAGTGGATCCTTTCCCACATTAAATGGGTCTTATCCTGTTTACACAAGTATTGGAATCCTGCAATGTGACCCTCTGAAGTTTTTGCAGAGAAACCAAGTTTGCTTTGCAAATAACGCTGGAGTTGCTGACAAGAAGCAGAATGGGTGCTAAAGGGAAGTCAGTTATACTCAGATATCAGAGTAACCATCCCTGCTGCCAGCTTTGCTTCTCATCTTCAAGTGGTAGCACCAAGCTCAGTGCCAAGGTGCGATGCCTGCTGGCAGGAGCTGAAACTTCTCCTCTGTTATTGTGGGACCTGGTGGAGGGAAGCAGCAGGGATACAGCAGATTTCTCCTCCTCCTCCCTGCCTGTGTCAGCTGCGGGCTTTTTATTTCAACAGCCTTCCCTTGTTTTGTGTGCAGGCTGATGCAGACAGCTTTTACATGGCGTGCAATGGTCGGCAGTTTAACTCCATAGAGGAGGATGTTTGCCAGCTCGTGTACGTGGAGAGGGCTGAAGTCTTCAAATCGGAAGATGTAAGTGTTTATTTTGGTTTCCCTTCTGCTGGATTTCAGCCAGGTCTAACAGGGTTATTTCTGAGCAGAATGCTGCAGGAAGTGTTAAACTCTATCAATCTGAAACCCGTTTTCTGTTCCGGTGTTGTTTCTACATGGAGAGGTTTGTTTGGTAATTTTTATGGGCTTCAATCTCATCGTTGCAGTGATCCAGAAAACATCATGGGGCTGTGGCAGCTGCAGCATCCACCTCACCCTGTGCTGTAATGGGGCTGTGCTCTGTTGAAGGCTGTGGTTTGCTTTTTATCTTGGTGAATTTGTAACCACTGCATAGACTTGCAGGATGACTGTGTAGTGTTTCTGTACCTTAGTGCTGGTGGTAATGAGGAGTTTGACTTTCCGTGCAGGTGTTTGATTTATGGTCATTGGAGGGTGCTGAGCAATTTGTCTCTGCTTGTTCTTTTGAAGGGGGCCAGTTTGCCTGTGATGGATCTGACAGAGCTCCCAAAGTGCACCGTGTGCCTGGAGAGGATGGATGAGTCTGTGAACGGGATTCTTACCACTCTGTGTAACCACAGCTTTCATAGCCAGTGTCTGCAGCGGTGGGAGGACACCACGTAAGAGGCTTTTCTTTATTTCCACATCAAAAACTCTGTTCTGAGTGTGGTGGTTCCATGCTGACAGGACCGGTTTTGCTCATCATAGTGTGGGGGCAGGAAGTACCGCAAGTCTTAATACTCTTTCTTTCCTATTAAGAGACTTGCAGGGAGGATTCTCTTAACCAAAAGTCATTGAGCAGTGTTTCCCATGGGCCTCACTGCTAAGACAGCAGGGTAGCTGCACAGTAATGCAAACCATGTCCAAGTGTTGTAGGTTAAAAGGACAGGGACAAACGGTGTTGTGTGCACACAGAGTCCTGTTTCACAGTCTTGTGTATCTACTTGGTTGTTAGTGTCCTTGGCCAAGCTGTGGCTGTGCTGTAGGTAGATGTGCACAGCTGGCTAAAGTCCTTTTGGAAATGCTTTCCTTTTTGTGCTGCTGCAAATCCTTTCCTGGTTCCATCCTTCACATCCCTGTAGATGGGATTTCAGCATGTGTGAGCTCCTGACTGGTACCCAGGTACACAGCTTACATTGCTCTGGGTGCTGTTTTACTGCACATCAGGCAGTCGTAGCTACCGCAGCAGAGGGCTGCTGATCTCTGCTGTGTTTTTCTCTGCTACTGGTGCCTGATTCTGCGATAGAGAGCAAGGAAAGTTTTAGCCCTGAGCTATAATAACAGAGCTTCAGTGGGATTAATCAGACTTGTAGCTGTTTGAGTTTATTGGCTGTTTACCCTGTAAAGTGAAACCAGTTTAAATTTGAAGCAATGGAGTTTAGCCAAAGTGGGAGCAAAATCCAAAACAGCACTTAAATATCAGTTTAAGTAGGACTTATGGTCCCAGCCTAGGAAAGCAGCAGAAGGAAATCCTTGTCCACTTTGCTTTGGTGCCGTGGAGACAGTAAGTGCCTGAATTTGTACGGGAAGCTCATTGCAATCCAGTTATCTCCTCCCTTGAGCATTTCTGTAGCTTTTCCAGTGGCTAATGAAAAATACAAGGAGTCCTGAATCCATTGGGTTGGGGTGAAATTGAAGCACGAGTGTTCAGCTCCTTAGGAATGTTTCAGTACTAAGCAATGTTGTGAAGTGCCTCTGTCTGTCATTACCTTCCACAGCAGCATGGAGCTGCTGCATAAAGCTGCAGATAATGGAGAATATCCAGGAAATAAAGTGACAAGAGGAAGTCAAGTTTCTTGTATGATTGAACTGCCTTCGTTTAATGAGAAGGCTGCAGAAGAGTCCTGCTGGGGCTTGGATGCTGCTTTGTGCATACCACTTCAAAGAGTGCTGACCCTGTTCTTCCCTTTTCTGCTGTCCTTGAAGATGAAGGTGCTTGTTATGATCAGGGCTCTCAACTGAAAATGTTGTCAGCGGGCCGTAGTCTGGAGAAGCAGTGTTTGCACAAAGTGCTCCTTGCAGTGTTTATGGCTGAGGCAGAGAGGTGTAGTTTGAACTCAGTGACTCTTCTGGTTACTGGCAGAAGCTGAGGTCACCGCCAGCCCTGCTAACACTTCTGGTTGCAAATGTTCTCTACGCCTGGACTGCAGCAAAGCCAGATAAACTGAGACTACGAAATGGCTCTGGAAGATCTGTTATTATCTATTATTTCTTCTGTTGTTTTCTGGCTGAACAACAGTAGCTTTGTGGGGAATGGAGGCAAGTTCAGGAGAGGTACGTGGGAGCTGTAAGATACGTGCACACAGGGAGCATCCCACAGCATAAGGCGTTCACTTTGAGCTCTTTGGCTCTGTTTTTAATTACCCTGATATTAAGATGGAGCTCTGTGTGTCTAATCTTGGTGCTTATTGCCCTCCAGGTGTCCTGTCTGCAGATACTGCCAAACACCGGAGCCAGTGGAAGAGAACAAATGTTTTGAGTGTGGAGTTCAAGAAGTAAGTAGGTGGGTGGATGATGGTGAGTGAGATCTAGACTAGATCTGACTGCATAGCTGCTCTAGTTGCTTTTGAGGTTAATTCTGTGGCTGCTCTCAGGTTGTTCTTACCAGTCAGTGGTGTATCTGCTTTCCTTCTGAGTTGGAATTGGTTCTGGGAAGGGATGTTACCTGCCAGGTTTCCTGCCCTGACAAATACTTCCAGTTCTTAGAAAGCATCAGTGCATCAGCTGATCAGTGCGTGTGATAGCAGGAGGCTGAAGTAACACGATGCTGCCTTCTGGTCTGCGCTCTTTGGCGCGTGTTTGGTGCTCCTGTCAGGTTGCCATGTTCATTAATCAAAGCCCTTCTTCCATCTATGCTTGTGGTAGGCTGTCAAGGTGTCTGGCATCTGCAGGCTCATAATTGGCAAGGATGAGCAAGTGCCTCCTTCTCTTTAGTATTCCAGCTGAACAAAGCTTCCCAAAGAGGGGGAGAATGCAGCTCAGTCTGTAAGGCAGCGACTGGATGTGCACAGCACCTGGAGCCTGTTGGTGTCAAATGGTGTTTTCCCAAGCACTGATGTCACTGTTTGACACTCTTGCATGGACAGAGCTTTCTCTTTCTTCCGACAGAACCTCTGGATCTGTTTGATATGTGGGCACATAGGCTGTGGCCGGTATGTGAGTCGCCATGCCTACAAGCACTTTGAGGAGACCCAGCACACCTATGCAATGCAGTTGACCAACCACAGAGTCTGGGATTATGCTGGAGGTAAGCTCTCAATCTTCCCCACTTTGTTTGTGGAACAGCTTTTGGGGTCCTGTAGTTACGAGCATTTTGTGGTGGTCTGCTTTGCAGTTTGCATTTATTCCAAGACCTTCTCTCTTGGGAACATCCGTCTCCTCTGTAATAGTAGTTTTTCTGGGTCTGTAGCATATGAGAGGTTCCATGATGAATTGGAGTGGTCCTGTATCCTCTGTGGGGTGTGTTTGTTATTCCCTTCCCATCAATTTGCCCTGAGGTATGAGAGCAGCCTGCTGTAATAAATATCCTGTAAGGTGCCTATGCAAAGTCTGTTAAATAACAAATACATCTGTTGTTGGCTTCCTGCCTTGCTAATACGCTGTTGCAGCAGTCTGCATAGTTAATTGTGCTGCATGAAGTATTTCCACTGGTGTCAACCTGGGTGTTCGTAAGCAAAAAAAAAAAAACTCCCTTTGGTTGAATTTTCTCTCTTCAGATAACTACGTCCACCGACTGGTTGCAAGTAAAACTGATGGGAAGATAGTTCAGTATGAGTGCGAGGGAGATATGTGTCAGGAAGAGAAAATTGATGCCTTACAATTAGAGGTAAATATTTTGAATTGTTGAACTCTGCTTTGCGCTGCTTGTGGAAATGGTTCAAATCAGATAATGACCAGCAGAAAGTGACATGAGTTTATGCAGCAGACTTTCCTCCCTGCATGTAGGCAATCATCTTCAGGCAGAAACAAGATATCTTTACTGCTTTCTTTTTTTCTAAATCTCCTCCTGGCTCTGCAGAGCCAATGCAGCTGAGAGTAAGCTGGCTGCAGTTTCCTCCTGTGTTCACCAGTGGACTCGTGATTCGCTGGTTATGCTGCTACAAACACTGAGGTCATTTGAAAGAGAAATGGGTCTGAATGTCCTGATGGTGTTTGGCAGACCCTTCCTAAAGGATCTGTGACTTGACATAAAGCCTGGGATGGGTATGGAACTGTAATTGTGAGTAATTTTACTTGTGAACTGAGCAAGGATGTAGGAATCCATAGCTGTGTGCTTCCTTTGGCTATGGAGGAAAGCTGACAAGCTTTGTCTGATACCAGCCCTGTTCTGCTCCCTTCCTTTCAACTGTGATTTTTTTTCTTCTTGTGCCTGTTGGCCACCTTCTCCCACACTAACTAGAAGGGCAAAAGAAAGCCTCACACAAGTGTTCCCTCACCAGTGATCTATTTTAAAGGAAGAGAGGCTCAAAGAGAGGCTGTTCTGGTGAGCAGATATACTGCAGCATGACTTCAGCCGCATTAGACACAAGGATATCTGTAGAAGAGAAGCCTGTAGAGACCACACTTTGTGAGCCTATTGCTCAAATAAATATTTGTTTACTTGTTCCATGAATTTTTCAGTGAAAACAGTTGTTTTTAACCCTTTTTGCCAAGAGGTCAGTGCTTAAAGCACGTAAAAGATCTCTCTGTCTGGCTTAAGAGATCTAAATGTTTGCAGAGAGAATGAATTTGGCAGCGTGTTTTGGCTCTCTGATATTACTTGGTGTATTCAGGGCTTTTTGTACATGTTTAATTCCATGGTGAGTTCCTAATGTGCTGCTGCTTAGCTTGATGGTAAGAAGTGATCACATTTTCCATCCTTCTCATAACTCATTTGCAGAACCAGGAGGGAAAAGGTGGGATGTAAGGCATGCATCCAAGTTCAAATGCTGATGTAACATTGCAATGGGCTGTACTTGCTGGTGGACAGTAACTGTGAAGGGCTGTATGCAGCTGGGGATGCTTTGTCAAAGGTGTTCTTAGAGTGAACATATGTTCAGACTGCCCTCTATACTTAATTTCATTTGATTAAATTGATTTTCATATTGGAGCCCTTTGGGCTTCTTCACAAGTATAGCTACCCTGATGGAAAAGCTGACTGTTCTGTGTGTATCTTGTGTTTACAGTACTCATATTTGCTAACAAGCCAGCTGGAATCGCAGAGAATCTATTGGGAAAACAAGATTGTCCGAATGGAAAAGGATACAGCTGAAGAGGTGAGTTCTGCTCTCTGAGCATGTGTGGAACACTGCTGGCATGGGGCCCTGGACGCTGTTTAATGGGAGACAGAGCTGCTCGCTCTCACACAGCCCGAGCGCTGCGTGACGTGACCTCGCGTAGCCTGTTTCACTACCAGCTGAGAAAATTGGCTCCGAGACGTATTCCTTATCTGGATGCTCAGATCTGGCAATTTGCTGCTCAGTGGTGCAGAAGCAGGTAGATTGCCACTTAGATTTAAGGTTGATTTAAATGTGCTGCTTGGGAAACTGCAGCAGTGCTGAAAACGAGTGTGTGTTGCTGCAGGATCCCTGCTTGCTGATCACTCACGCCGGCGTGTTTCTCTAGGGAAGGTTAGCGTTAGCAGAGACAGTATGACTTTAATTTGCTCGGCTGTCTTTCTACTCCAAATGCATATTGATTTGCCCTTTCTTTGTGATCCCCTGCCTCTCCTCATTGCCCATTGGGAAAAGTTCAGAGTCTCCTCCTATAAAGCATTCTGTAGGCAGGACTGCTTGAAAATGTCACGAGCAAAAAATCCAGAGAGAATATTTTAATGCTTTTCACTCTATGTAGATCCTTCCAACTAGGTTTAAAGTGAGTCGGGATTTAGGGCTGAGTCCTTATTTGAACTTTCTGCATAACTTCTAATTAACCATGTAGTATCTGCAGTTAAACAGCATCCTTAATGTGTAAATTATGACCATTGAAATAGTGATCACTGACCTTGGTGTGAAGAGCAGCCCCAGAAATCTGATGGATTTCTTGAGAAAAAGAAAAGCTACAGGAAAAATAGTTTTGTGTGTGACCAGGGAATGTGATCCACAAAGCATCTGTGAAGTGAAACATCCATATTATACATACTGAATGTGGTTTCGTGTTTAAAGGTCCTTACAGTTCTATTCATGGCACTCAAGGCACGCAGGTCTTGTCTGGATCAGTGCCACAATGCAGTGTATTCCATTATCACTGCTCAGGCTACTTCCCCAAATTAACCATCAGCTGCATAAACATTTGGTGATTAAGGCCGGAAGGCTTAAAACCTGTTCTGCATTGACTCTGGCAGCAGTGAAGATGGCATGTGTGCTGATGCTGACATTTATCCAGATTGATCCTCCAGGAAAGCATTTTTCCCTTCAAATTCCCATCTCCAAGTACATGCAAACGGGCTTTTGACCTTAACAGAGAGGAAGTGTGTATTCCCCACTATAAATCTCCTTTAAGCCTAATCTTAAGAGTTTAGATGTGTTCTGTGTGGTGCCTGGAGAGTGGGAGGGTGGTTCTCTTCAGCAGCAGCGATCTCCAGTTTTGAAGTAGAGAAGAGGAAACGACCGTATGTGTGTTTCTATTTGCGTTGTGCGTGAGCAGGGTATTCATGTCAGTAGGTCACTGTCTTACGGCAGCGCTGCTGAGTCAGTGCTGAGTAAAGCATCGCATTCGTTTTCAGATCTTGCCCATACTTATTTGAGGTTTCATTTAAAACAAGCAAGAGCTCAGAGTCGTAAAGGTCTTGGATGGAGGTTTAAGTTTACTGACAAAGAGCATCCGAGAGGATGGATGAGTAAATGCTTCATTAAGGAGAATTTGATATTGCTTCTTTCTTCTTTTTTTGTTGTTTCTTTATGAATGGGGTCCCTGGAGCAGGTTTGCAGATGGAGTTTCTCTTCTGTATGAGCAGCTTCCACGGCAACATGGTCCCTTGCTGGGGTACTGCAAAGAGTAACAGAGGGTCTTAAACAGGATCAAACTTTGTGGTCTCAAAACTTTTGCTTACCTGGATACAATAATTGGTCGAAGTCTAGAAAGCACACCAGAAAAATGAATGTCATAATGGAAGCGCACAGGACTTTGATCTGTTTGAAATGCCCCGTGTGTTTGTTTTTACAGATTAACAACATGAAGACCAAATTTAAAGAGACCATTGAGAAGTGTGACAGTCTGGAACAGAGGCTGAATGATTTGCTGAAAGAAAAGCAGTCTGTCGAGAGGAAGTGGGTACCACTGCCAGCTTTAGTTCCATGCAGCCATTAACGCTCTGCTTGCTGACATCTAAAAAGAAAAAGTCTTGCTATTCCTGGCTGACTTTGAGCTATTTAAACTGGTAGACTGAGAATGCTGCTTTTTTATTATAGATACATATATAAAAAGCTGTCATTTCTGTAGGTGTTCACACACTGAGAAGTGCCCGTTAAGCGGGACGCAGCTTTGGGGCCCGTGGCTCTTTGAACACGGTTTGCATATTTAGCATTCAGCTTTCCTTCCTCTGCCTGCTCAGAAGCAGATGCCAGTCTGTTCTGCAGTTGGCAGATACGTCCAGAGAGAAGAAAGGCAGCCCCACAGAGACTGTACAGAGAAAAACATAGATGTTAGGAAGTGCCAGTTAAAGGATATCAGGCATGGGGGATATGAGGATCGGTGTGTTCCAGCTCTCTAGGTGTGGGACTATGTGGTCTGTTCTTCCCAGCCCACCAGGGCCCAAGCTAAGATCTGAGTGGTCTTGGGGCTGGAGGTAGTTGGGGAGGTAACTTCCCCTAAGACTGGAAATGAAAGGGCGGCAGTAATGTTTGATGTGGGTGTAATAAACTGCTTTCCTGACTTGTGCTCCTCTTTGTAAGGTGTTCTCAGCTGAATAACAAAGTGGCTAAGCTTTCCAACGAGCTGAAGGAGGAGCAAGAACTGAATAAGTGTTTGCGAGCAAATCAAGCCTTGCTACAGAACAAGCTAAAGGAAGAAGAAAGAGTGTTAAAGGAAACCTGTGAGCAGAAGGACCTGCAAATCTCTGAGATCCAGGAGCAGTTGCGGGATGTCATGTTCTACCTAGAGACACAACAGAAAATCAATCACCTCCCAGCTGAGACCCGGCAAGAGATTCAAGAAGGACAGATCAACATTGCGGTGGCTTCTTCTGCTGGCTCCTCCACAGGGGGCACGGGCAAACCTTCTTCCAGGAGAGGCCGTGGCAAGAGGGGTAAATGAAGATCAGAAAGTGGCTCCCATGCTGAATCTGGCTGTGCTCGTGGTAGGCCAGGCCCAGCCCTCAGACTCCAGCTGGGAATGCCTTGTTCAGTAAAGCTCAGCTAGAAATTGTCTTCAGAGCTTCTCATAAAGCTGGCTGCCGGTCACTGGAGGTGTCTGTGGTATTTAAAAGCATTTCACTGCACTGTTTAGCTATTTTTAGGCAGACCTTAATGACCGTTTTGCCTTCCTACCTTTTTTAAAGCCACTCCTGTCGTGCATTTGACTTCCTTCTTGGAGAGCTTTCTGGGGTCGGTGGGTGTGCACATGTTGAACATTGCATTTCCTAAGGGGATACTGCAGTAGGCTATGCACAGTGTATGAGGCTTCTTGAGTTCTTATTTCTGGATTGAAAGTATTCTCAATTAATAACTTTTTTATTTAAGAAACAGTGTAAATTAGATTACATACATCTTTGTGTGTGTGCAGTCCAGGCATTGTACAACAGTGCAGGAGCACAACTGTGTGGGAGGTGTGGAGAATAAACCATTTTGGTGGTGTTAGACACTAAATGAGTCCTCTAGGCTTGTAATCTAGGATATTAAACACTTGAAGGGACTTTACCACAATCTGTTCCTTTAGAGATGGCCTTTGAAAGGACAGTGCTCGCTGCATTTGGGGCAGAAAGCATGGACAGCCTTTAACATGGCAACTGCACAGGCATTTCTGTGAACTAAATGGAGCCGTCTTTGTGAAGGTGGATGTATGTTGTGTGTTAATGGCTGCCAGTGCTGTGATCCTCCTGGACCATGTGTGTGTGCATTTCCTCTTAGCTTCAGTAGGATTCCATTGGCATGGGTTGTAGTGCTGCCCTCAGAGTGAGGTGAGGATGACCAATGCAGCATTACTGAAACCTCACTTCCTACCTGTCTGCACCCAGCCTTAGTGCTGCCCACCTGTGCTGTGAGCAGACCCTCACTGCTGGATGCAGCTCTTGTATCCAGTGACTGTTATCACTCAGCGCTGCCTCTTCTGCTCTGCAGTGTTGCTCTGCCCAATTTTGCCTGGCAAAACTTTTGTGTTCTTTGCACAAAAAGTAAACCAGCCTCCTAAGGAGAATCTGTGGACAAATCTGTTCTATTTTAATTCCACTTAGAATATGTACCAGGCTGGGCACTGGGGTGGGGACAGTTTTACCATGATTGGAGATGTGACTGTCCTGGTTGCTGTGTTGTGCTCAGCAGTCTGAGTGTTTCAGTGCTAATCCTTTGTCAAAAGCAGCTGAGGGAGTCACGCCGTTGTCCTTTCAGACCATAGTATGATCTTTTTCCGTTGTTAGAACTGCAGGAACAGCCTTGATCTTAGTCTGTAACACTGAAAATCAAGATCTGACTCGCTAGCTCCAAACTGGAACAAAGAAGAAAGACACCAAGTCCTAGAAGTTGTTCTTCTTGGCTGGGCAGAAAGAACGGGTTACAATAAATAGAATGACTCTCAGAAGGTGAGTCTTTATAATCTGCTTCCTGACTTTATTGACTGGAAATGTTAAGCTTCCTCACTTAGAAATACACAGCACTTGTTAGTGCATTCATTGCAGCCACTGCTTTGGTTTGAAGATCTGCCCCAACCATCTGGAACTTTGACCTTTTCTAACTTCATAGCATGAATGTACACTAACTTTTTTTAGTACATGGATTGTCCAACCAGGCCTCTGCCTTCTGTAAAATATTCTAGATATATTTTTACACCATCTCAAGATCGTCCAAGCTTTTGCTGAATGCTTGCCTTGTGTAGAACATGAAGATGCTGTAGCAGATCTCGGAAGTGATTGGAAGTTAAAAGAGCCTGCAGTGTGTTTGTGTGTTAGCTGGGAGTGGAGGATGAGATGGCAGGGAAAGTGACAAAATGCGTGGCTTGTTCTTTTGAAGCCTTTACTTGAAGGCATAGCTGTCCAAACAGGCTTCTTGTCACGTTTGGGCTGGGAGGAAGTTTGGTTCAGCTGAACTGACAGGAGCAGGTAAGGTACTGTTGTTACCTCCAGCTTGGCAGTGGGTGACTTACACAAGGAAAGTAAGGGTTGTTGAATACTTCTGCATTATGTTACTGCATCTCCAGACCTTGAGGAGTCCCTTCTAAAACCTTGCCAGGTGTGGCTCCCTGCATTCAGCCTGTGCTGGCTGTGGGGCAGAAGCAGAGCTGGTGTGATGTGAGGCATGCAGGGCTGTGGTGAGAGGAGGAGACTGCTCTGTGCCCTCAGCCACTGCCTGGACACCCAAGTGCCGGGAGGCAGCATCGGCTCTCACACCTTTTTAGCCTATTGTAGAGTTCTGGCATCTGCAGCTCCAACATCTGGTCAGATTTGCAGCTGATGACTCAATAGCATCACAGTCAGAGGGTGCTGTAGCACAAAGCTTCCCCCCAGCTCTGAGCAGCTGAGGTTGGCTATGCCTCTGCTATGATTAAGAGCCTGAAAATAGATGTTATATGCGTATTTCTAAAACTATGAAGGAAAACTCTCTACCACTGAACAGCAAAGGGGTTATACCATCTCCTCTGCTGCTGTTGGAGTGAGAACCAGAAGTTGCACGAAGCTTGGCAGAGCCCTTGTTTGGAGGATGCTGAAGTGATTCACTCCAGCAGCTGTTCCTGAGTGAGCAGGGTGGTGACAAGTCAGCATGCTTTTCAGTGTCCCTTTGTGGTGCAGGGCCAAAGTGAGCTACAGGCTGAAATGTTTTGTGTTTCCAACGCAGCACGTGCAATGGTGGCTTTGGGTCGTTTGGACTGACACTGCAAAAAGGAGCAGCAATGTGCTGGGAAAGGCAGCACCCACTGCTCTCCCTGCTGGTGGATCTTCATAAGCACTTTTGGGGCAGCATGCTGCTGAGCCCATTCTGGTGCAGCCCAGCTGGATGTGGGTGATGGGGTTGGGGTGATGGGCCTGGCTGCCAACGCTTTGCTGTGCACAGCTCCAGAGACTCATTTATTTTTCCAGCAGGCTCATTTGCACTTTGGGACAAACACATCTCTTAACACCAATTAATCCCCTCAGTGATGCTGGCTCTGCTCTTTTAGGAGCTGAGGTCCTGGATAAGGGAGTATCTCCGTGGTTTGTGCCCTATGAAAACATGCAGGAGCACTTACAGAGCAGATGTGAGTGTCTGTCTATCTGTCCACTTGAGCACAGCATACATGCAGTGCTACAGGTCCCTTCAAAGGGGAGCAGCACCACTCTCCAGTCCCTTTGTCTTTCCATCAGAGCTGAAATCCCTTAAGGCCCTGTGGAAAATTCCTGCCTTGATCTGCACCAACCAACATGTCCATTCTCGTCTTAGCTGAGAGTTACACTGATCTCTCCTATGCTTTTTTTCCCGACTCCTTTTATTTAGGTGGGCATTTTGGTCTAATAACAGTGTTTTAAAGGCAAACCCATCTGAAACAGGCCCTGTGCTGCAGTGCCTAGAGGGAGTTTTGCAGCAGGGGAGCAGTACTCATGTACTCATGTCTCCTCCAGGCTGAAGTTCTGCACCCATCTCCTGTGTCATGAGGCAGCTCTGCACACTGCTTGACACCAACTGCATCAGAGCAATCACAAGGACCAGGAACATCCAGCAAACAGAACCATGTAGACCCAGACCCCTCTGGCTAGCAGAGAGCATTGCTGCTCATGCTGCTTTGTGTTCAGTGACAACTCCAGCAGCACCTGGGAGCCTCCAAGGGACCACACAGCAGCAGCCCCATACAGTGACTGCTTTGCAGGAAGCACTCCTTGCTATTTGCTTTCTTTTAAAGCCTAAGTGACAGCCCTGCACCTAACCCTTCCTACTCCTGCACCACCCTTGAGCAAACATATTTATAGCAGCAAGCTGTGTTTATAGCTTTGCCCTGTCTTGACCTGGAAGTAATTGGTTAATTGTGTTAGACAACAAACCTTGAGACGCTCACATGTTTTCCTTCCACCTTCTTGCAGAGAACTGGGGGGGTCACACTGGTCAGAAACATCAAACACCTGTGAGAAAACAATGTGTGCTTCTCTGCCAGGAAATCGGTCCCAGTTGAACCCATTTCAGGGCCAGCAGTTCCTATAAAGCTCCCAGAGGCTTGGCTAGATGGCTGGAGCAGGGCTGGTGCTGGCCCTGGGGTAGGTGATACCACTGACAGCAGTCTGTGTGCCTCTGCTTCCCTTTTGACCGCCTCCATATGATTTACTGGTGTCCATTGACGTCTGGCTGTTGGGTGGATAAATGCCCTGTAGTGCAGAGAGGTTGAGCACGTGGAAACAAACCCACCTCGGTGTTTTATTCCTCTCTAGAGGAGACTACTGCGCAGTTGTGGGTAAAGCTCCAAAGCAACTCACAATTGTTTCTGAGTTCTGTAAACCCAAAACCACACTAAACCCATTCAGTATATAAAATCAGATCTCTGCAAACAGGAAGCAAAGAGGGTTTTTCCCATGCAGTCCTCTTTGCCAGCTTTCAATTATGCTCCAGCCTTCCAGAAGTGAAGAAAAAATCCCAGCTGTATCCTGCCTGTGCCCGGGGACCTGAGAGAAGCCCTGGGGGCTTCTGGCCTCCCCACCTTAGCACTGCATTCCTGTAGCCTTGGTGCAGGGAGCAGTGCAGTGCTGGTCCCAAGGCATGGGTAGTGAGGACTGAGGCGCTGCATTGGTGCTGAGGTTTGCGAGCAGCTGGGTGGCAATGCAGGCAGAGGCGCTTCCCTCTGCAGTATTTGGAGTCATGCGGCAGGAGCGGCTAAGAGGATTAGGGATCTCTGATGGTGTTTGCAGCTGTGCTAGCTGTAAGCGAGAGGAGGAATCCAAATGCTTCATCTGAAGAAGTGAATCTCTGGGTCTGGAAAAGAATTCTCCCTTGGGACTTTGCAGCTGGAGATGTTCTTAGATGCTGCTATTTCACAGAGCAGTGTGTGAGTGCAGTTCCTGCAGGGCCACAGCACAAATAGTGCTCCTGCGGAACGCTTACTATGAGCCAGCCCGGATGCGGGGCTCCGAGCCACGGTAACATCTCCAAAATGTCAGCTCCCACGCAGGTCTGTGTATCCCAAGCATCCAGCCCCAACAAGGAACGTGTTAGAAACTGTGCCAGGTTAACCTCAGACATGAGAAGGAGACCCACCCTGGGAGTCAGGACACGGATCTCCTTAACGCTTCTGCTGCCATTACCCACATTGTCTTAGCACTGCAGTACTTCGGCAGGGGGAACTGATTTCCTGCATTCCTACACGGAGTTGAGCTCTGGGGTCAGATTCCCATGCATTCAGTGCTGTGACTGTCCCAGTAAGAACACCTGAGGAGCCCCCTGCAGAGGTGCTGTGGTGTGATGCTTTGGCAGAATGCAGCCCTTGGGTGGGCTGGGGGAGGGCATGGAATCCACGGAGCTGTTTTCCATCCTTCCCAACCTTCAGCAAAAACGTGGCCTTGGAACCAAGGAAGGAGACATCACTGTCAGACATGCATGTGCCTGGTGGAAGCACACAGTCCTGGGGCCGGTGATGTCCATGCAGAGGATTGGGAGTGCTGAGTCCACGTGTGGAGCTTCTGACTTCGCTTCCAGCTGGGGCTGCAGCTGCTGAGCTCATCCTGAAGACAAAATCACCTTGAGCCTCGCGTGGGGTGTGTCAGTGGAGAGGAAAACATCCAGGCTTCCAATGTGTCTAATGGTTTTAGTGGGGAGGCTGAGAGATCAGGAGAGAATGCCAGAAGTAACAAACTGAGCCTTTTCCAGGTACAGCTGTGTGCAAATCACCTGCCAAAAATGCAAAAAGAGATGATAATCCTAAATTTGTCCTTTAAGCGTACCTGTGCCTGCTCTGTAGTGGTTTCCTCCTAATCACTGGGGATTAATACATTGAAACATCTGAGGTGAAGGGGCACAGTGGAACTCCTTGCAGGCTGGTAATAATAACAGAAAGCCGTTCTGTGCAGCAAACCTGAGGCTGACTTGGTTTTTAATGGACATCTGTCTGCAGGGAGGAAAAATGCCATGGCAACTGGCTTTCTTGTTGGCACGCCTGTCTCAGCAAAAGGATGGGGAGAGGATGGGCATTGAAGGGTCTGCGCTGCAGTGTTTGGGAAGTGGGGAGGCACAGCTTGGTGAAGCTGTGAGGCAAAGGTTGTTTATGCTCCATGAACACCAGATCTGGAGGGATTTAAGAGCTAAGTCTTGGCATAACGATTGCTTTGTCTGCTGCTGCTGAGCAGGAGTTAGACTTGATTCTCCGCTTCCCTTTGTGAAAATGCTAAATCTACTCATAGAGGCGCTAAGTGTGGGGCTGGGGGCTGCTAGGCAGTCTGCCCACGGTGCTGGGGCACAGCTGGGGCCTCCCAGTCTGAAGCTCTGTCTCAAAACAGTGCTGTGGGGCTGCAGTGATTGCACAGGTCCTGCCTCTGGGCAGGGAGATCCCTTAAACAGTGATTGTGGCCAATGGAAGCTGAGAGCAGGGTTCATTAATATGCCCTGGAGTGTGTCCAAAGAAGGGCAATGAAGCTGTGAAGGGACTGGAACATAAGTCTTACAGGGAGCAGCTGCAGGAGCTGGGATGGATCAGTCCGGAGAAGAGGAAGCTCAGGGGTGACCTTATTGCTCTCTACAGCTCCTGAAAGGACTGTAGGGTCATTCTCTCCTCCCAGGTAACCAGCACTAGGACAAGAGGTCATGGCCTCAAGTTGCACCAGGGAAGGGTTAGGCTGGGTATTTGGGAACATTTCTTCTCTGAAAATGGTCAAGCTTTGGGTCAGGCTGCCCAGGGAAGTGATGGAGTCACTGACCTTGAAGATGTCCAAGAAGTGTGGAGATGTAGCACTGATTGCATGGTTCATTGGAAAAGGTTGGGGTTGGACTTGGTGATCCTAGAGATCTTTTCCAACCATACTGGTTTTATGATTCTGTGTTGATTAAGCATGAAGCAAGTTGTGGCACTTGGGCACCTCAGACCCAAGCACTGTGGATGTTTGCACATTCCTTCATCTCATATTAGTTGTGTGGAGCAGTTGCATGCATGGCTCAGCAGCATACCTGTCCTGAAGGGAGCTGGAGTTGGTGGGTGACAGAAACTGGGAACGAGTCACTATCGAAGTGCAAAGTGTGGATCAAAAAATATGTCTGCTGGGAGCTGGTGTCTCCCTGCAGCCAAGCTGTGATCTTGAGGGACTGCAGGTGATGCAAAGCAGTGGCTGCCTCTCCTCTGTGCTTGAAGCTCAGGCTTTACTCACTGATGTGCATGTACCTAATTCTGGTCTGGCCAGTGGTGCATTCATCAATTACAACTGATTGCAGCTTTGCTGACTAGCTGATACCGTATCTCTCTGGGAAACACTCCTCATCTGTTGGAGTACCTGATTTGTTTTCCAAGCGCTTGGAGATTCCCATGCCTACAAGTGTTGCTGGCAAAGCTTTTGTCTCTAAGAACAGGTTTTGTGGTAATAGATAAATAAATCTTCAGAGAAAAGAAAATGTGTAGAAATATCCAGTATTGTGCTGCTCTAACAGCTGGTTTTGCATAAAATAAATGTCAAGCACTCACGCTGGCCATCCCTCCATAGGCACACACCTTCCACTGCACTGAACCTCAGGAAGCACGCGGTGCCTTGGAGCGGTTCTGTCAAGGAAACGTTGCATCATGCAGCACTTCCGGGGAAGCAGTGATGTTATCAGGCTCGTTAATCTTCATGTGCAAACACAGCTTGCACACGCAAGCACAAAACTGAATGAAAATAGCGGTCTTGAAGAAGACCAGCTCTTAACTGGAATGTGAACTGGAAGGGTGAGATAGGGTGTGATTCGCTATTAGAAATAGTTGCTTTTGTTTCTTGGCTGTGGAGTGTGTAATTCTGAATCTTGATTTTTTTTTTTTCCTACAGCTAAAGCACTGCATCAGAACAAAACAGAAACAAAAAAAGCAAAAAATCAATAGAGCCAAATCATAAAATAATAAAAATGGAGTAATGGGAATTGCTGGCTATCAAAGGGCTGTGTGCAGGGAGAAGCCACCACCAAGGGGAAGGGCACCGTGTGCAGTGACAGCAGTGTGATCCGGGTGCACTGCAGCTGGGGCAGCTCACAGCAGAAAGCTGCAGTGACACCAGCACTCGCATGGCACCATCAGCCTCCGAAGGACCCAGCACCCAACACAGTCTTAGCGGGTAAGATGGAGCCCCTTCAACCTGGTCACTGCTGTGCTTGCTTCTGAGTGAAGATGCTCGACAAGCAAAAATGGGAGGGCACAATGGAAGCCAGAGCTTAGCAAAACAAAGAATACATTGAAAGAGAGAACAAGTCAAACAGCAACTGTGCTTGAGTCATTGCTGCAGATACCAACACGAGAGTCTTATTCATGTAATCACTCTCAGTTACCCCAAAATCTAAGTTAGTATGTTCATAGCATGTGTTAGAAACCATCTCTGACCATGGAACTTGCTTGTACCAATCACATCCATGGACACTGGGGACTCTGTCTGCCCACAGGACCATGCAGCACGGCTGCACAGCTCTGTAATGGTTCTTAGCCTTCATCACACACACAGGGACTGATTGTTGCACACTGTAATGTGCTTAGCTGAAAAAGCATTGTAATTACTTCCCTTCCATTAAAACAAACAAAACTAAAACAACCTTAAGGGACGTGGATTTGTTAGAGCCTACTGTCAGAATTCTTCGCGCTTCCTGGGAAATTTATCAAATGAAAAATACAAATGAAATGCAGTGCAGAATACAGAGCGCCCTCTCTACCTGTAGCTCACTCACGTTCATTTCAAGGTGTGCTTGGGACCTTCATCTTCGCCACCTGCTGCAGCTCTGCTGCTGTGGTGCCAATTTAAGGCCCATCTCTGAGCTCCATTGGGATCAATCTAATGACACAGAAGATGTTTGTTGAAATGCAGTTTTGTGTGCTACTGGATTTCATGCCTACATATAATTTAATGCTATAATTAAATACAATACACACATCATGTGTACTATATTCTTGTTCTCTAAAAGTTGTTTCTTCGCTTTTTTAAGGTCGTGTAGTGGATTCTTACGTGCAGTGAAACAGGCATCTGCTTTTGCATTAAGTAGAAGTGTTGCTGGCTGCCCTCACCTCTGCACACACTGCTGCCTCCTGCAGAACTCCTCAATGTCCTCTCTTAGTTCAGTGGCTGGGCACTAGCAAAACGTTTTGCACATTCACCAAAGTTCCCTGAAGCTGCCAGCTCAATTTTGGACAAATCTTTTCAATGGAGTAATGCTTTGTGTTGGCATCTGTCATCTTGCTCATAAGGTGTTAACCACAGGGTTATCCAGGCCTGGAAGGCGAAGCAAAACAAGGAGTTTTAACAATCAAAAGCACAAGGATGATGCTAATTGAAGAAAGCTGTTCAGTATTGTTATCTTTTTACCACCGTGCTGCCACCCACAGCTTTGAGCCGCATGGGAGAACTGTAGCTGTGCGAGCAAGGTGTATAATGCTGCCTGCCCAGCAGGATCGCTCCTTCTCACTGCACCCGAATCCCGCGGGACTTCCAGAGCATCTCTATGAATAGATTAAAGTCTGAGCATTTTGAGTAACCGTGGCTATAAATCAACTTCGCTTTTGGTTTTCAGGTTAACAGCTGCTCTTACTAATCCTGCGTGCACACGGGCTTTTAACAGCGATGTATTGGAGCACCACTCGAGCAGAGAGGACAGCAGCGGGATGGCAGAGCCGGGTGCACACTACACTCTGATTTCTGTATTTCAGATTTCTAAATTCCTCCATTACAACGTCTGCATTTCTGCACTTTAATCTCGCACGTGGGGATCTCCGCACCTCAACCGGCTCCTCGAGGCCTCTTTTTAACCACCCCCCCCCCTTCAGGCCGCACGTCGCGGGCGGAGCCGTTCCCCCCAGCAGGGCCCACCCGCGGGCGGCGCTGGGAGCGGATCGGGGCGGGAGCGGCCCCGCACAGCGCAAGGCCCGGCTCCGTCCGCCGCCGCCTCACGTGTCCGCCGCTCCCCCGCCTCCGCCCCTTCACCCGCCGCATCGCCGCCGAGCTCCTTCCGACTTCCCGTAAAGAGTCCGCTCTTCACCCCTCTCTCCCCGCTCCTTCCCCCGGTCTCCCCGCTCCTCTCTCCCTCTCGTCGCCCTCTCGTGCCCCGTGGCCGCTCTCCGCCCGCTCTCCCCGCTCTGCTTCTCCCTCCCTCCGCTCCCCCCCCTCTCTCCTTCCCCCCCCCACCCCCCCCCATCTCTCTGCGCGCGGATCCCTCCGCGCCGCGCTCCGCTCCCTCCGCCCCGCACTGTTTGGGAGCAACCGCGGCCGAGAGCGAGAGAGGGGAGAGACAGACAGACAGACAGACACACAGACAGACACACACACAGCAGCGCTCCCGCTCGGCGCTCCCGCAGCGCAGGCCCCGGCGCTCAGCCCTCAGCCATGTCCCTCAAGCAGACGGCGGCCGCCTCGCAGCCCGCCGGCAACAACCGCAAACCCCCCGGCGGCGGTGGAAGTGGAGGAGGAGGAGGAGGCGGCGGCCTGCCGTCAGCATCGGGTGGCGGGAGGCAGAACATGGGCAGGTGGGTTCCCCGGGATCGCCCCCCGCCGCCATCCCCCCCCCCCCCATCCCGCCTCTCCCCCCCTTCCCCCCCCCCATGGGCGGTGGTTGGGAGCGGGGCGGTGCGGGGGGGGGGGTGCAGCCGGCATGGCGGCGGGCGGGGCGCGGGCGCAAGGCCCCGCGCGCGCGGAGGGGGTTCCGCAGTGCCGGCGGGGCGAGGCCGCGGGTTGCCCTTCAGGGAGGGAGGGAGGGAGGGGAGGAGGAGGAGGGAGAAAAGGGGAGGGGAGGGCACGGCGGGGCCTCCATTTTGTACCCCGAGGCGGCGGCGGCGCGGTGCGGTGGAAGCCCCGAGGCCCGGCGAGGCCCTCCCGCCCGGCTCAGCGCTGAGGAGACGCTGTGGTGCTGAGGCGGCGGCCGCGGGGCTCCCCGCTCTCCCTCCCAGGGGCGCTCCCGCCGCCCCCTCACAGCGCCCCTCACAGCGCGGCCCGGTGCCCCCCCCCCCCCATCGGGCTTTATATGTTTTATCCCACATCGCGATTTTTATTCACCTTTTCCCCCCCCCTCCATTTCCCCACATCGCCCTTTTTCTACCGCTCACCCCTCCCCGCGCCGCCTTGGGGCGGATCGCGGCCTTTGGATGCGGGGATCCAAGCACAGAAAACACCATTTTGGGGTCTCAGTCTGGTTTTTTTTTTTCCCCATTTTCTATGTGTCCCGGCCATCCGAGAGGGATGGGAGCGGATTTGAAGGTCATGGTCACTCGGAGCAGTCTCATTTGGAGCTGTATTCCACTCGCCTTCCCCGCTCGCCTTGTATTTGTAACCAGTTTTGTGCATTTGGCAATAAAAGAGTCCACGGCATTTTCATTGTTACACGGGCCTGAAAAACCCACCAGTACATCGTTATCCATCTGTGGGACCGGACGAGCGCTGGGAGGGTGGAAAACAGACCAAAAAAAGCCTAAATAACCCAAAGAAACCCCAATACCAGCAGTGCCCTGCACCCAGTGCCATGATTTCATGGCTCCCGCATGTGGCATTGCATTGGCCATGATGTTGGCTGTGCTTTGCTGACAGCCAGCGGCACCGTGGAGGTTAAAGTGAAGGACAACAGAACCTACAGCTTTATAGAAGGTTTTTTGTAGGGAGATTCATTGTTATTGAGAACATTGGGCTCATTAGGTGAAGAGCCGTGAGCTACGATTCCTTTGTCAAGCTCTAAAATCACGACTGTTTGGTTTCTCCTATCAGCTTTGTTGGATAGATTCCATTTCAGAACTTGGGAAGTTGTAACGGGGCTGCTGGACAACCAATGTGTTCCCAATCTCTTAAAAAAATATATATATATATATAAATTCTTTAATGTAATTCTGAATGATGTTTCAGTAAGATCACAGCACTCGTATTGATGGATCCCTATAGGATACCTTCAGAGAACTTTTCCCATTGCTTTCCTGAGGAGATGTCAAGCCTTTTTTTGAACAACAAGTTTAAAGATGGTTCATGTTGCAATTTTTGTCCTGTAAATGAACAGCAAAGTGGCTTTTCTGTCTGGGGAAAATAAAAAACCCACATTGATTTTAGCAGGCCTGCATCTGGGTTTCAATTGGAAGCGTTGTGTTGAACGTCCCCCATTTTTTGTAGAGCTTTCTTCATAGTGCATGCTTGCAACTTATCTCTCAGCAGTGCTAGCATTTCTAGTTGTGCTTTTCTTGTGACGTACAAAAAAAGGTTATATTTCATGGCTGAATTTTTCATCAAATTTAAGTAGACTCAAATCTACTCCAATTTGAGTAGAAGGTTGTTTGATAGTCAACAGTTGTGGGCTCAGTTTCTGTGTCCTTATTACTGCAGTACTTACTGGAGTGAGTGCTTGGCCCTTCTTCATCTTGTAGTGAGAGGAGAGGGGAGTCAACTTTGTGTGTCTCCATGGTCTTTAAATGGAATTTTAATAAGATATCCATTGTAATAGTCTTGTAATGTATTTTGTAATAGGGAAGGTAAGATCTTGTGGGAAAGATGTGGACATCCTGGTGTTGGCTTTCCATTGCTGCTCCTTCCCCTTTTACCCTGGGGAAGAGAATCACAAAAGAAGGTTTCCATAAAGGCATCTAGAAATTAGCAAGAAGGGTTAATGAGTGTTTATGAAATGGGTTCTAAGTGAAATTCTATGTTCATCCGGTGGTGGCTGTTTATAGAATGGCACAGGTGGGAAGTAGGGTTGTGGAAGCAAGGGGATGCCATGTTAAGCTGTAACTGGAGGAAATGTAGACCTTGTGTGAACCTGCTCTGCCATGCTCTTCAGGATCTTAACCATTATAAATCATTGCTGTGTTAGTTCAGGTTTTCCCCCAATGCAGCCCTAACAAAGTTAGCGATTCTATGATTAGAAAATGCATCTGTATCAGCTTTCTTTCAAACACTGCAACTATTTTTATCATTATTATTATTATTATTTTTCCCCATTGGGGTTTTGGCTGAAGGCAAACCAACCCCAGACTCTGGTTTTGGAGGATTACATCTCTGGTTACATTTGTGGCAAAAAATATCCTTTTTGTTTGGGAACTTTCTTACCAAAATGGACCTGCCCTTTAAGAAATAGTCTATTGCTGCTTTAATAAATTTAACCATGAAGAAGTTTAAGCTGAAATTATCCCATGTTACATAGCTTGCTTTTGAGACTTTGATTTTCCTTTTTCTTGACAGCCTTTGTTACTGACCTCACAAAAGGCTGAAGGACAGGGTAGAAAGGAGGTGTCCATTCTGTTCTGGAGAAGTAACTGGGAATATTGAGCACCAAGGTGCAATGAAATAATGCAAGGGACTGTTCTGGAGGTTTGGTCACACATCAGTCAGAGGTTTTCTAGTTCATTCTAATGTCTTTGTGTTGGGCTTACAGCAGCTGCGCTAAACTGCTGAGCAAAATGAATGGGTAACCTGCAGGTCTCTTTCCTTAGAGCAGTGAATGTGTTTCAGAGTGATTCCCCCATTCCTGCCTTTGAGTAAGTTTTAATGTAGTGGCTGATTCATGGCAATGTATACAAAGGTTCCTCAGTGCCCATGTCCATCAGTGGGCCGTGTCTGCACACTTGGCTCAGGTGCCTCAATCTGATGGGGTGCTGCAGAACTCATCCTCTTGTCAGAAAGTAAGAGTTGATGTGATTAATGTTGGGAAAAGCTACTGAAAGCAGCACTGCAGCACTATTTGCATGGTCTTAATTTGACAACTTCGGTCCGTTTGACTCCTATATAACCAACTGCTGTTCTTAAATGAGGTCTGAGCTATGTGCTTCTGAATTCTTCCTTAGAAGAAGGCTTTATCAGCTCTCTGCACTTGTAATGAAAGTTCTTCAGAGTATCCTTGAATTGTTTTCAAAGCTGTGGTGATGCAGTCAGTGCTCCAGAAACATCCATTTGCTCTATTAAGCTCAGTGAGCTTTGGAGTTGCACTTCTGCTGCAGATATTAATTGCAGCGTGGCTTCATCTGTTTCTTGGTCTCAAAGTGAAGATGCTCCTGGAAAGAACTTTACATCCTGGAGAGACGTGCCTTCCTTGCATTAGTTTTCACTTAACTGTGAAAACATAAATGCATGACCTTGTTTTGCTCACACGAATGCTCTACTTGGCGTGTAAACATCAGGACGGGAGGTGTGTGATATTGAGGAACAGGATAGCAAATGTTCTGAAAAATAGAAGAAAAATTGGAAATTGCTTCTGGGTTAAGGTGTTTATTGTGCAGCATTTGGGATGAAGCTCTCGTGTAGACTTTCACTCTTAAAGCACAAGCACTAACCTGCAGTGAGTTGGCTACTGAGATTAATTACTTGGTCGACTTACTTTGTCTGGTGCAGCAGTTTCTGACTGTGTGACTTTCCTACCCTGCAGCATTGGAATGGGGTTGCAAGTTTGATTTGCCAAGTTGCTCTGCCTTCTCCAAGGCCTACATTCAACCACATTTCTGCAATACAAAATGTATTTTTAATTCACCATGTGGATGTAGGTAGCAGTGCAGGATTGCTGGTGACCCTTCTAATTTCACTCCATTTTTGCTCTCCTGTTTTGCATTGCGGTGAAGTGCTTCTGGCAAAGACCATCTGCCTTCTGCTTTTGTAAAGGTCCTAGCTTATTTTTCATATAGTTTATTAAAGATGTGTCAGAGGCTGGTCTGAGCTTGAGTTTCACGTGTTGGGGTATGGACCTCAAATTGATGGTCTTGGTTTTAGCCAGAATTTGCATATGGTTTTGATTGAACATTGGCTGATTTGTTTAAAATGGTGGTGAATGTCTTACTTGAGGAGGCTGTTGAATAGTTGTAGCTAGAAGAGATTATGTCTGTAAAGAGGTGTGCCTGGTTGGAGCAGGGCTAGAAGCTCAGTATTTGTCCTTTCTCTTGCTCTGATGCAGAAGCTGCAGCCTTTTGCCAGCATGGATGTGCATGGTCAGATGGCTTCTTGAAGGTGTGTGATGGGAATGGTAATAGGGGAAACGTAGGAGGTGGAAAATCCAGGATGCTTCAGGTTGAATGCTTAAACAGAATGCTCTGAACTTGCTGACCAGTCCAGGAACCCAGTTAGTTGAATTCAAAGGATGCATGTTGCTAGCAGTAGGAGTGTGCAGCAAAGGTACCACGTTCTCACTTCATTTTGTGAGCAGTGCAGAAAGGGATGTCTTCTGAAGCCTTGGGACCAATAGAGGAAACTATGGACATGCTCCATATTCCCTGCAGGGCAGTTTTGTTGCAACATTGGATTACGATAAGAGGAGGAATCAGAGCTGAATCTGACCCTTTTACTGGAGCATTTTGCATCTGGTGGAATGGTATCCCAAAAGAAGAGGGTGGTTCATCTGAATATTGCTGAAACTCTGTTGCAGGCTCCAGCACTGCGCTGCAGGCAGCCATTTGATAAATGGCAGCCTTACTCAATGGTAAGACTTGCTGGTCACCAGGGCGAGCCAAAAGTTGTGACTTGTCTTCTAGAAAGCCAAGGCTTATAGGTAATTAAATACAGGCTATTTGGTTTAGAATTTTTTTGGTATGTATGAAATTAGAACTCTGCAAGTATCCTGAAAATGTCAGCTTGACATCTGAAGTCTGCATTTATTACCAATCAGCAAATGTCATTGGTGGGAGCGATGCTGTACAGGACAGCACACTGGGCTCAGAATCTTGCTTTCTCCAACTGCTCAGGTGATAGGTCAGTGGGGCTTTGGTTTTGTTTTATTTTCCTTGCTATGGACATTTCTGCTCCTCTGATGGACTTGCTGATTTCTGCAGAATTTGTGCTCATGAGAATTCCTTGGCCAGCTTGTGAGTCCTGCTCATAATAAGGGCATGGTTTGGAGCACAGCTGCCTTCAGCTACAGCGCAGTGCTTTCAGATGCAATTGAACACATTTGATGTTTAGGTTTCAGCATTGTTTGACTGTTTTGAAACATGAACATGATTCTTTGGGTCTCTGATCAAATGGATGTGCATCTGGAAGGTGAGTCAGTTGCAAAAATGGATGTTTTCGTAAATAAAATTGAAGACTTCATTTTGCCTTACTCTCGTTGGGTGCACTCTTAGGGTCGTCATTGTGATACAAATCTCAGTCATCACAAGAAAGATTTGAAAGTGGGGCTTCCTATTGTGGTACAAACCTTAATCACTACAAAAAAGTGGTTGGAACTGGGGCTGCTTCTTGTACAGAGGGAGCTTGGATGTGAGGACATGAAGCACACCAGGCAGCCTGAGTTTTTATGGCAGCTGCAGGGATGTTGTTGGCACTTCTAGGGCTGAGTTGAAAGGGACAGACTGTTACATCTCAGTTTGCAGTGCATTAAGAGTCTACGAGTTAATTTAAAGGCATTTTGAAGTGTTGAGGTTGTTATGTGTTCACTGATTTGTGTGTGGTTACTGGTTTTAAGGGGCTGTGTGTCGCTGGTGCTCTCTTACAAGCACATAAGCTGTAAGTAGAGACTGAGAACTGGGCCTTGTGGGCAGCTGTTTGGGTGACCCTCAACGAGAAGGATGGTGGCAGTGTGGAGAAACCAGGCCTAGAGAATTGGCTGCGAGGGGCTGAGCCTGGAAGTGCAGTGAAGCAGTTTAGGTTCTCTGCACCAATAGGTTTTGGAACTTCCCTTAGCTACAGGACTCTACTTGAGAGAGAATATTTTTGGATTTTTGTAATGACACAGCATTAGTATTTTCTTTGTTTTGCCATTTATTGTAGGTAACCTTTTTACCCATTTACTGATATTGCTTGTAGGTCAGTAATTTGAAGGATAGATGCTATAGGCTGCGTTACTGCTAAGTTTGAGTTCTCTTTGCTCTCATTCTCAGCACAAAGTTAAGTTGGGTTTTTGAATTCTTATTTGTTAAGAAATCAATCCTTTTCAACATTTCTTAATTGTTTCTTTTGTCTGTGTTTTCTTTCAGAGGTCGCAGCAGTGGCAAAGGACCTCCTCAGCCCACAGTGAGTATTTTTTCCTTGTTGTTTCCTCTTTAGATACAAGGAAGCATCTTTTCTGATGACCTTTCTTAGCAGTGTGAAAATGGCACGTTGTGGAATACTCATAATTTTTTTTTCCTTTTGATACCTCAATGAGTATTTTAGACTTTTTTTAAAAAATGTAGAATATCTTGCATTCATCTCAGTCTCTGATTCTATGATCTAAGTCTCCTGGGAGAACGGGGAGAGAAGGAACTCTTACACGTTTGAAACATGCCAATAAAAATCTTTCTTGTGATTATAATTGCAAATACATGGATAAAATTTAACTTGGGAACAGATTCAAAAGTGTTGCCTCTGTGGAAACTCTCTATACTGACTTCTTTAAACAGAGGGCTGAAGATGGTGAGACAACACTATGTTAAAGTGAAGTAGCAATTGTGTTCAGCTTTACTACAAAATAGCTAACCCAATGTTATTGTAGCTAAGCCTCTGTTACCTGTGTTTGTAGCTTTAGTTATTGTCGAGGCTAAAACACTGTTGCACTCTAGATGTAACTTGGTTTGTAGAATGTTTTGTGGAAGGTGAAGATCTGGGTCTTGATTTAAAAAACGGATCTTTGAACTGCACTAATCAAATATTTGCTAATTTGGTAGTGGCCTGATTCTCAAGGATGACTAATTCTAGGGAATGGGGCAGGAGTAGGAAGGGCTGAAAGGACTACAGTTTACCTCTGTAAGTGTATATTGAAGATAATGAGTCTCTTCAGTAAAAATAAAGAGGCTTTGAGGGAGAGCAGTGAAAAAGGTGATGCACAAGTAGGAAGTGTTAGGCTTTCTGTATGTTAGGCTTACTGAGTGTTGAGCACAGGACCATCCTTAAACACATTGGTTCCCATGTTCTAGAACTGTGGTGAATGTTTTTTGACTAGTTTTATAATAGGCCTTGTAGCTCTTTAGCAGTTCACAACTTGATGACTTCATCTCCTGTTAGTGCATGTTATCAAGTCTGTTTGCTGCAAAGATGTAGTTCAGGGAACATTTCTCCTACTGCAGCAGTTGAGGTGCCTTGTTCCTGTTCCCAGGGAGGGCTGCTAGCAGGGCTTCCCAGTTGTGAGACTTGGTATGCGAGTTCTACCCCAGTTTACATTGGGTTGAGGCACACTGTAAGGTTTCTCATGTTTTTAAGGGTGATCTGATATTTAATCGATCAGAGAAAGGGTAAGAATCCTCTGGGCATTTGCTGTGACTTAAATTCAATGTATACTGACCAAGTAAGGTTTTTTGACCATTGTCTTTCTAGCAGCTACTATTTACTGCTGAGAGCTGACTTTGTTCTTGTCTCATTACCTTTCTGAATTATGAGTGTTTCCCATAAAAATGACAACTTCATTATTATATATTTTTTTTTCCAGATTTCTTTTGATGGCATCTATGCAAACATGAGAATGGTTCACATACTTACATCAGTTGTTGTAAGTCTTCATATTTGCAAGGCGTGTAAACAGTTTCTATAGTGACAGAGAATTGTTAAATATTACACTAATTGTAATATAATGGAGTGAATATTAAAGTTCAACAGTGGGCATCTTGTTCCAAGATTGAAATTTAAACAGTCATAGTAATAGCTATTGTGTATTTTTGGCTTGGAAAACTGCAAATTATATTTGGGATGGCAGATTTCTTACGCTCATTGGTCGTGTTTTGAATTTTCTGTCTCCAGAGAGATTATGAATAAGCAATGAATTTATATACAGGGAATAGAAACTCTTCACCCCCTTGTGTTAAAAACTTGGTGATACGGACCGTCCCATGGCAGCTGGAATCTGGGATAAAACTTAACCTTACCTGTACCTGTGCATATGCATGGATTTGTTTTTGCACAGAGACTTGTTTGCATGCATGCATAGCTAATCAAAAGTCTTGTGTGTGCTGAAAATACTTCCGTGAGGATCTTTAATAAAGTCTGGGACATACCAAAGTGTTTGTATCTGTGGCATGCAGAGACATATTTGTAAATGGGTGAATGTTGAAAAAGTAGATTCAGCTGAAAGCTAAGCTCTGTTTTTACCCATTGTGCTTCTGTAAATATATATTCTTTGAGAAAATCACTTGTGTCATTTGTCAGGCTTGACAGAGTGCTACACTTGGATTTTTCTTGCATTCTAGGGATCCAAATGTGAAGTACAGGTGAAAAATGGTGGTATATATGAAGGAGTTTTTAAAACCTACAGTCCTAAGGTAAGGTGTTTTTTTTTTCCTTTTTGACTCTTCTCTCTTTTGAAAGGTACAAATACAGTATAATCAATTCTTAAGTTGGGATATTTATTATCAATTATTCTGACTGATCCATGTCAAATTTTACACACGCAGATTCACTTTTGCAAATTTCTGTAAATGTGTGCTTTTTTTTCAAGGATGTGAGTTACCAGTAGTGTGTGGTGTATCCAATTAGGATATTCTTTTTATCTTTACTAGTGTGATTTAGTGCTTGATGCTGCTCATCGGAAAACTGCAGAATCCAGTTTGGGGCCAAAACGTGAAGACATACTAGAAAGTATTTTATTCAAGTCTTCAGATTTTGTTATGGTGCATTTTAAGGATATGGATACCAATTACGCAAGAAGAGGTATACATTTTTCTTTTAAGATTCTTAAAGTTATCTATGTCTTAAGATCGTAAGTCAAGATTTCAAAAGGTTTTTTTTTAATGCTTTTTATATCTTTCAATGCCAGGGGGGTGAAGCTCCGTGTTTGTAGATTTTCAGGTTGGTCAGCAATTGTCATTGGGAACCAAGTGTTCATTGTTACACACATGCTTTATTCTCAGGTAGCAATGACTTAAAGATGTATGGATTCATGGAAATTTAGAGACATTTTCACTCTTTTCACCTTGTGTTTCTATATGTGTATGTTCTTGCCTGATTTGAGGCTGAAGGATGAGATGCTTGTTTCAAGGAATTTGCTTTTCCTCAAAGAAGATGCATAATATCAGAGCAACAGTAGCATTGAAATGCAGATGAAATCCCATCCAGAACCTGGAATGTGATTTTAAATTGCACGAAAGTCAGACTCTGATCACACATGCACATTAGAGCAATGAAAGACTTCCTGCTTCTTGGGAAGTTACATTAGCAAAGATTCAGAAGAATGAGTGTGTATGAACACGCATGCAGGAGGAACTGTGGGCGTTTTGTTCTTATAAAGAAACCCAAGTCTTCGTGATAGGGTCAGATAAGACTCTGTGACCCACAGTAAAAACCGAATTTAACCTTCTAGGTGATGGGATTGTTACCCTGCTGTGTTTGCATTGGGAGTTGTTACCATCTGGTGGCCAGCTCCATTTCATGGTGTTGTATTTCATATAAAACAAAGACTGTTAGCTTCTACAGACCCATGAAGAAGTATTTTAAAATTGCCTAACCATCAATGTTTTTTGGCTGTTTCACACAAGATAGTTTTGCTGTTTGGAGTTACTTCATTGGAAAGAAAGCTTGCCATCATTTCTTAAAAACATAGTCAAAGAAAAAGGCATTCCACAGGCACTTGGTTGACTCAGGAGAGGCTTGCTAGAGTAGAGTTCCTTGGTGGGGGTGTGTACGTGTTTATTTTCTCCCCCCTGTGCTTAGACAAATGCAAGACTTCCAAGGAGCCCTTGAAGTAATCTTCCTTTCTGCAGAAGATACTATGCTGTATCTGGGCTTTTGTGAGTTTTTATTCTGGTATTTGCTTCTGCATTGAGCCTGGGGGGTTTGGCCAAATGGTGCTCCTTAGATGCTGAGTGTTGATCTTCTGAGTTTGATCTTCTCAGACTTGAACAGCAGAGGTGTTTACTTCATTGTCTCTGCCTTTTTGTCAAAGTCAGAAATAGAAAAACTGACTGGAAGAGGAGTAGTAAAGAGCAGTAGGTAGAAAGAAGGGGAACGGGATGAATTCTTCTTTCAGAAGGAGTGGAAAATACGGTTATCTCTGAAAGAACCATCCAAAATAGTCTGCCAGGCACCTTTCAGTGCTATCTTACTTGTGCAGCTTTGGAGCAACGAGCTGATAATTAATCCTGCAGCAGCATCAATAGTGTGAGTACAGGGAAGGTAATGGCAGTATAAGCCTGCAGTGGGTGAAAACACTCTGTTTGGAAGCAACAGCCTTAAATTTGTCTATGCCAAGCATGACATTACGCCTTAAGTTGGATCAGTGGAGAAAGCATGGTCCCTGCCTAGACTGTGCAAATTGGAAGTGTTGAGGGGAAAAAATAAATAGTGGGACTGCATAGATAAGACCTTCCTGACAGCGTGTGCTTCAAGAAATAAATCTATCCTTTCTACCTGAGCCCTTATTTGCAACTTTGTCAGGCTACCTAGACCTTTGTGCTTGAGTAGATTCCTGTCAGGCTTCAAAAGGAATCAGAAAGAATCATCTGAGGGTCACTCAATGGAGTCAGGGCTTTCTGCAGTACCAGCAGATCTGCTAATTAGATTATTAGGCCCATACAAATGAAATAGAAGGGCATGTTTCTATAGAATAAGCTTCTAGCAGCATTTCCTGTAGTCCTAAACACTGATCAGGCAGCTCTGCTGGTTTGCATATGATTCAAATTTGAGTAAGGCTTGAGTTGTCTTCTTGGCTCCTCTTTAAAGACAAGAGAATTCAAGATCATAACTACTGTTAAAGTAATAGGCTTCTACAATGTTTTTATTGTTTTTTTGGCACAGTTGCTACACTCTGAGAAAAGTAATATAAATCCAATAAAAAAAGAAAAGGCAAGAGAGAACTGGCTATTTAAGTTTTTCCTTGAATTAGCACTGAAAGGGGCATTCTTCCAGAGAAAGTGTTGGAAAGGGAATAGCAGTAGGCATATTGTGAACAAAGGAAGGAAATGTTCGCCCTGTAGAACTGGTGGTAGCTGGTTTTAATGTTTTAAATCAGTAGTAAGTAGTTTCAACAGTAAACTCTTAGTTGTTTTGTAACATTTAAGCTGAAACATCAGTTTTCTTTGAGCCACGCAGACTTGATCAAAGTTTGCAGTGTGCAGTACAAACACCTTTGGCACCTAATGCACATTGGCTTAATGGCTTTTGAGCTGCACTTAAATGCATATTTGTGCTCTTCCCCATTAGCACAAAACATGTTTGAGAAAACAAGCTTTTTAAATGCCAAATTTAATCAAACCTGGACTCTTAATTGCTCCATTCTGGCAGTCCTTTCTCTAAGTCATCTAATAGCACGCGCTTGAAGAATTTGCCAGAGCTGAGGCTTTTCTTAGAGTGTGTGTATACTTGATTTGCTTCTGCTTTGTGTGAATTTCTGTTGTTGTCCTTGGGATTTTTTTTTTTCCCAGTTAGCAGACTTTGAGACAAGAAGTGAGGCCTTAGCATAGGAAACTTTGCTCAGGAGGCTTCATGGAAGGCAGGTTCAGAGGCAGTGGGAACTAGCTCAGGGTTACATACAGCTCACACTTCTTTATGGCCAGCTCTCACTTGATCATTTATTTGAGTTTTACCCATATACAAAATGAAGTGGATAAAAATCTGGCCGTGTCAAGGTGTCACGTGAAGTGCTCCTTCAACAGCTCAGAGATACGAGGCCCCAGCTAAGGGGAGTGTGAGCATGCAGGCAATATCTTGCGTGCTAACCCTCTGCCAGTTGGCACCCAGAGCAGCAGTTTGCTTCAGCTTCTACTTTCTTAATAATCTTAAGAGCAGTATCTTTGTTTTGGAAACAATGATTTGAAGAATTTGTGTGTTCTCAGTTGTTCTCCTCATCAGCTTTGCTCATGCTTTGTTTGTCTTGCCTTGTTTTTAATCTTGGTGTCCCTCTGCAACTTTCTGGCTGTTTGTTCCAGGAAAATAGTGAGTTGTGCCTTGAAGTAACATTCTGCTACATTCAGACTGCTCGTGAGACCTTACTGTGTGACTGCAAGTCTGTCATTGTAGCTTGAATTCTTCCTAACTGGGTATTTTGAGCTGTAAGGGTTAGGCTGGTGTTGCGGTCTCACTTGTATCCTAAAATGAAAGAGAGATGGAGAGCAGAGGGGCTTCCTGTGATACACTGGATTCTACTGGGAAACTTAGTATTGCTTATACAAGTCTCCCTCAGGCCTGTAACACTCATTAGGTGGTAACAGTTTTTGTGTTGCCTTGTCCCACCAGTTCATCTGTATCACAGTTTTTGACAGTGCTCTGCTGATGGTTTTTATGTGGCTTTTCAAATAGGAGATTTAGTGGGTTATGTATGAGTCCTATTGCACTACTATTTTATTTGCAGTATCCAGAATGCTGAAACATTTTGTGTGGAGTTTTTTTTTCCTGAGGTTATTCAATAGAAATTAATTAAACACACTGAGAATACAGACGTTACCTCCATCAGGTGCTGCCCTCTGTCCTCACATCTGTGTCTTCTCATCTTGTTGGAGGAAGTTCCCCTCTCCCCCAGTGAAGCAGCACAGAAGCAAATGTCACATAAGTGACACAAACAGAATTTGGTGTAAAATATCTGATCTGGGAGAATCAGGCGTGAAGCAGTGAATGAATGGCATTAGGCACAGAAGCAGCACTGGCTGGTCTAGATTATGGCTGTGTTGGCTATGGGGTGTTGATAAGGTGAATGTACAGCTTCCAGATACAAGTGCTTTACTTTTGCTTTCCAGTTGAGTGTGCTCTCAATACTCTTTCACCGTGGATTTAGATAGCATTTTGTTATTATGTAGTTCCTGTTTACATTTAAATATCTGTTCTTGTAATGTATCTTAAAAGCTGTTTGCATGAGGGAAACTGAGATGTTTTCTGTCAGATGGATATACTTTACAAATCTGAAGGCTGTCTGGAGGGATTTTAGTGAAGCAAAATAGAGAAATATACTGGGATTGTGAATGGGGGGAATATTGCTGAAGTTTTAACACGGAAATCATCTTTGCAAGGTGAGAGATGTGTAATCAGCTTGAATGTGTCTGTGAGAGGGCTTGAAAGAGTGTAGCTGTGCCTGAACTCAGCCTTATAATGTGAAAAAAATCCACCTGTATTTATATCTGATGTCTTCCATGTTTTTTTTCTCTCCATATCTGTCTGTAGTTCCTTCAGAAACAGGTAACTTCTTTTTGGCAGTCACTCTGTCTCTGCATCTTGCCTTTCATAACGCTTCTGTTACCATAATATATAATGGAAGCTTAATCTCTTTGCTGGCGCACTTATGGCACTGTAAAACATGCATGTGTAACTTCACAGAATCTTTTGGAATACAGTGACTTCTGTTCCCACCCTTGATTATTACCTATTCTAAGCAGCTGGAAATGCAACCACTGAAAAGTTGCATCAGCACTACTAGTTAGCACAGCAATACCATGACTGCTTCAGAACAGCGTACAAATAACCCCGGAATGTGCCTGCTGGAAGCATCAGATGTAGTGAGAAGTTGAAATGATCTCATTTGGAAGTGTTAACCTTCAGCTGTGGAGGAATTATCGTAGCTCTGTTGATGAACTGTGCCCCGAGGTCTCACCAGGTGGTTGATGCAGGTTTTTGCAGTTTCACACGAGCCCTAACAGAGGTTTCCCTCATTAGGGTGGCCTTCCTTCATTTGGCTTTCTTTACACCCTTTCACTGATTCTTATGTATTTGAAACGAATGTTCAGCTAATAAACATCTTTCTTTCTGTACATCTTCTATAACATTTTATTTCACATATGCTTATTAACAACGCTTAAATGCTGAATCGCTTCCCCGTTGTTTCTTTGGTCTCTTTGTATGAGTTGAGCGTTTCATGAGAGACAGCCTGTCCTGTACCATACAGAGCTAAGCACAGTTCTGATAGAATGGCAATGTTTGGGGATAGATCATGGCAATATATGGGCAGAACTTGATTGTGAAACGGGGATAATAGGCTCTGTTGACAGTCTCTTAAGAAGAATCCTCAGTGACTGTTTAAACTCCGTAACATTGGTGGCCAGCAAATCACTTCAGATGTTGTTAATTCTTTTCATGATGGCTTTCAAGTTCAGTTCTCCTCGTTGGATTTCAGATCTTGCCAGAAGTTAATTTTAGCCATATTCTTCCTATCTAGCACTGCCTGGTGGTTTGACCTCATCTTGTTTAAAGACCTGAAGTGTTTGCTTCTTAGTTTTCTTTAGAATTATAATGAGAAATTCTAGGCTGAAGGCACTCTGAAGAGCTTATTTTATTTTAAAAAATTCCTCCTGTTAAAGCAATCTAAGAATTTGCAGACAGCTCTAAGATTTGGTTGCTTACAAAACAGAAAAGCTTGGCTTCCTTGATGATTGGCTTTGTACGTGTTTTTTCCCCCCTTTTTATACTACTTCAATATTCTAGTATTATTTCTTCAGCCATTTTCTTAGTCTGACCTGGTTGAAACATGAACAAGTAAAAATAAAAGCTTGTAATCTTTATCTTTTATGGGTTTTTTTTGTTTTTTTACAAATTGTATAAAAAATTACCCACCCATAGCACACTTGGCTAATCAATGACATATTTTTTCTCATATGTTGTTGAGAAAAAGGGTGTCTCTGAATCTTGCTGTGTGACTGGGTAAGCTGCTACTTGAAAAAGGCTTGTAGGAAACAGAACTTCTCTGTTCCTGTCCCATTGTTTGAGTACCCCAAGCTAATGGGTAACTGAGTTGTACTGCAAAGGGAGAGCAAATGTGTGCGTGCATGCTGGTGTGGTGAGCTGTGGAAACAGAAAGAGCTCAGGTGTTTGAGGGGGAGCTTGTGCTCATTTAAGGGATGGGATTGGGTGTATTCATGCTTTTCTCCTTTTTGCTATTTGCATAGTTTGTTAGTGTGTGTAGGCTCCCTGGATGACAAACATATTGTACAAATCTTGGATTTTCTATAGGAATGGCACTCCCTGGGTTGTCCCGTTCTTAGCAGAAACCATGTGTGTAATTTGTGCGAAACATTTGGGGAATAATTGAAAGTAATTACTGCTATTCTTTGACACCTTGTCTCATACTTGAAGTTGCATAAGACCCTTCCTTTGAGTGGGTTTATTTGAAGTTAGTCTGCACTTCCTGGTTTTTCTATACCACAGCAGACAGTTCTCTGATGTAGTCCCAGGGAACACAGCAGCTACGAGAGGTGGATGATGTTAATGTGTCAGCAATTCAGTTGTGTTTGGTTGTTCCTCAAATAAACTGGTGCTCCCAGTGTCTTCCTGTACCTAATCAAACTGATTTCACCTCCATCCCTTTCCACTCCCTTCTAGATGCTTTTACTGATTCAGCCATCAGTGCTAAAGTAAATGGTGAGCACAAAGAAAAGGATCTTGAGCCGTGGGATGGAGGGGAGACCAGCGCTACTGAGGAGCTTGAGGCACTGGAGACAGATGTTGTAAGTAATGCTTTTTTGTTGGTTCTGACTGTTTCTAGAGAGCAGGATGCTTCTCTGGATGTGCCTTGCAACAGGCATTCCTTAATTTTAATCTAGTAATGAACTTGGGGCTAATGATGCTGGCCTATATCACTATATGTCCAGTCTTTGCTAGCGGCTGCCCCAGCGCTTTCTTAAAATTTGAATAAGAATAGCTGGATTTCGAATGCCACTCCTGGCAAATATTGACAAATGGCAGCTGCTATGGTAAGGAACATGTTTGATTCAAGGACTGGCTGAAAAAGGAGCTTTTATTAAGAACTCCACATTCAGCAACACACTGAAGCCACTTATCAGAGCATTCCTGTCTGATGATCGCTGCATTTGTAAATGATGGTGAAACTGTGCTTAGCTAACTGTCTCAGAGCTAAGATGAAGGAAATTGATAGAAGTCTGACCCATGGTTTAATAAGCACAGGTACAATCTCAGCAAGTTATGCATCATTAGATGAAGAGTATGTTCTTAAATGGAGCTTCTTTGTGTATCATAGCAATCAGCTTTTACTCAACTATGCATTCTTCTTAGCAAGGTATTTGCTGCAGTGTGTTAAAGGCAAGAATGGAGTCAAGTTATGGTGGGGAATCTTAACTTTGTCTTGGTGGAACAGTTCCCCTGTCAGTTTTGGTGTATGTACTGTACAGCTGAGGTTTGTTGGAATACTTAATACTGTCAGTGCTTTCATGAAACTTTCAAAGCATTTGTGAAGGCTAAAGCCTTGAGTGCAGTAATAACATACTTCATAAAGTGGGGAAGTTGCCCTGATCACCAGGGGTCTTCTGCCTGCAGCATGTATCTCAGATAATAGTGCTTTTGGGAGGTATCAGTGCTTGTCATAGCAAGGGCCGCTCCTAACGTTCAGAATTCTGTAGTGCTTGTTAGGCATTAACTAGTTCAGTATGGGCATGGTGCTTTAAAAAACAGAAACCAACCAACCACACAACAAAAAAGAAACCAACCTGGCTTTTCAGGATAAAGTACATACATCTGATGAACAAAGACCCCTGAAATAAACTGTGGCTCTGCTAACTTTCTGATAGAAACAGTGAGTTTGTAAGCCAAGGCAAAAGAGCAAAAGTTTTGACTCCTATTACCAGCCCTTGGCTTTAAGGGAATGTGTTTCCAATGACATCTTGAAAAACACGCATCATTTTCTTCTAGTCTAACGGATGGGATCCCAACGACATGTTTCGTTACAATGAAGAAAATTATGGTGTAATATCAACATATGACAGCAGTTTATCTTCTTATACGTAAGTTCCAAAATATTTTCTTATTAGATTTGTATTTAATGTTGTCCCTGGTGTGACAAAATTCGTATTCTCAAGATAAGTTTATATACTTTCTAAGGTTGTGGAATCAAATAACTGAAAAAAAAAAAAAAAAGATAATAATGGATGAATTGTGCTTAAGAAACCTTGCCAGATTTCTGTGAATAGTTTGTGTAGCAATCTGTATATATTCCCTTAAATGGGCACAGTTCATTCCCATTGCAACATTTTCTGAATTTAGGCGTGCAATAATGCTTAATTCTTAGAAAAACTTTTACAAGTAGAGTGAAAAATACAAACTGTGAAACTATAATGTCTCTTTATGTAGCTGCCATATGTGTAGTTTGTGTTTAACCCAGCAGAACAGTCTGATTAAATCCTAATTTTATTGTGATTATTCATAATGTAGGTATTGGAGTATCGAAACCCTGCTGATATTTCAAGGGGGTTTGTACTGTGGATAACTTGTTTAACAGGCTTGTGCAGACCTGAAGTTTTAGTTACAATATAACAACAACTTGAGTATAGAAGAAGTATGAAGTCTGCTGTGCTTACTTTGGCAGCCTGGACTCATTCCCAGTAGTCTGCAGCTATAGTGTTCGTGCAGCTACAACACAAACTGGTTGCAGATGTTGAACAGCCATCGTGAAATGTCTTTATTTTCCCACTCATTTTACCCACAAAGTTTAAAACTTGGTTGTGAATGTTCAGGAATTGCTGTGATTATTTTAATTTTCTTTTTTCTTTTTTTTTTGTCTGCACATCCCTTGTTCAAGATTTGCTTTCTATTGCCACGTTATAGATGTATTTTAACAAAAGCTTAATTGGCTTATGTCTGCATCCTAGGGAAGCTATTCCTAGAGCAGTGAAGTATTCCAAAGTACTCTTTGTACTTCTGAACTTTAGTCTGTGATCTTTCTGTTTTATGGGTATAAATGAACACAAATTAAGAACATGAAGGTGGCTTTAAATTGCTGAAGACAAATTCCATTATTTGCTAGCCAAGGAACTTGCTTTGCATTTTGTTGCTTTAGCTGGGACACTTTATTCTGATTTTCCAAGCACATGATGAGCAGTGGTCCAGCTAAATGCTTACCTGTGCACTTGAGGGGGATTGTACAGGGTTTACTGTTCATTTTATCTTCCCAGAGCTAAGCATTAGCAGGTATAGTTTGTCAGTTTGCATAAGGGCACAAGCTTGTGTCCTAGCAAGTGCACTCCTTGGCTGTGTTGATGGCTGCTGTGCTCACATGTATCTTATTTGTGAGCCAGAGCTTTGTACAGGAGGCCATGCTTTCTCTTTCATCCTCTCAGTCACCATTGATAATGGCAGCAGCTGGCCAAAACTGTGTGTGAGGAGGGGAGACTTTTGCTGTAGTAGCAGAGCTACATGGTACAATTTGGCAAAGCCATTTGCTTTCATAGCCCTGCCACCAATACTTGAGTAATCTTGCATATATTATTTCTTTCTTGGGCTGTCTTTCCAACTACATCCTTTGTTATTTGTTTGTATTATCCCAAATGTGTGCAGTACTGATTATCTAATACCAAAGATTGCATTGTCATAGTCTCATCTCTACATAGCTTATTCTAAAGTAAAGTCAATGAAGAAAGTTATTTCATAAAACCTGACACAAAAATTAGAACAGGTGAAAAACAGCAATGACAGATGGACAGGAGGAAGTGTCAGCTCAGTTGTGTTGTCCTTCTGTAGTTCATTATTTTAGTAATTCATTGCTCATGTATTGAGTGGCTTTCCCAAAAGGGTTACGTTTGCTTGCTGCAGTGTGGTATTACCTAATATCACAATACATAGAATGAATGGTTTTGAGGTTCCAGGACATGTCAATTGAGTCTTGGGTTTCTGGTCTAAAGTACTGTATTCATCTTTTCTGCAGTTGCTATCACTGGAAGAACTGAAATTCCGTGACTAGAATTATCAGAGGATTAAGTTTGTAACTCTTAACTTCAGTAGTGCTGGGGACTCTTACATCTATTGTGAATGTGTAAATTGCTAAAGAAATTCAAATTTGGTCTCTTGAATTACCTTCCTATCTAAATAATGGGCTAAGGCCTTTTTGTTGCTAATGTGCTCGACCCTGTTAAAAGTTGAAGACTTTGCATAGCTTTAGGGACTGGGGAGTCTGCCAGTCATATGGTAAAGCTGTGCATCCTGACCTCGGTTCTCTAGGCAGGTAAATGGCACTGGTACATAATGTCAAACCAGTGCAGGAATATTGCTAATATAGCAAATAAACTGGCTTAAAAGCTTTTTTTTTGTGTGTGTTTTCTTTCTTTTTTTCTTATTTTTAATTTGACCCGTCTAGAATTAATTCTATATAATTTTGTATGTTCTTTGTACTTTTGAATTCATTTCAGATGTTCTTTGCCTTCCATTGTCTTTCAGGGTGCCATTAGAAAGAGATAATTCAGAAGAGTTTTTGAAACGGGAAGCCAGAGCAACTCAATTAGCAGAGGAAATTGAATCAAGTGCCCAATACAAAGCTCGGGTTGCCTTGGAAAATGATGAAAGAAGTGAAGAAGAAAAATATACTGCTGTTCAGAGAAATGCTAATGAGCGAGAAGGTCATGGTGTGAACACTAGGTACTTGCATACACTGTGAATAGTATTTTTATTTAAATGATGTACATATTTTGTTACAGTAGCAATTTACTCATTGAAACTGTGCTTTTTCAGTGGGGCTGATTAGGTTAGGAATCTTGTGTAAACAGTCACTTGCTGGTTTTGGCACTCGTGCTGACTTGTACACCTCTGCTTGGCCCTGTATTATCTGTAATGAAACAGACTTGTCCATTCTGATATTTCACTGTGGTGAATTCATACCAAATTACAGGAAAAGGCAGTGGTTTCAGCATGTCATGGAGAATTTCAGGCATTAGTACTAAATTCTTCAGTGTCTGTGGGCTCTTAAGAAGTGGGAAGTGTAGTGAGTATCAAAGGGTAGTTCATGGAGTGAATATTTGATCAACGTCTGATTGTATTTTGAACTTTTCTTGAGCTTCTTTTGAGAAAGGTAGGAAGCATCAGCAAAGAGTTTTTAAACTCATTATCTTCCAGATCTTCCTCAACACTGATAGAAATTTGCTGTGTTTCAGGGAAAGTAAGTACGTTCCACCTGGCGGGAGAAACAGGGATGTCCTGTCTTGGGGAAGTGGAAGACAAAATTCACCAAGGATGGGCCAGTCTGGATCAGGCCCACCAATTTCAAGGTCTGGATCCCACACTTCAGATTTCAGTCCTAACTCTGGAGCAGATCAAAGAGTAGTTAACGGAGGCAAGTATCTGAAGTTGAAATTAATGTGCCTTAGAAAAATGCAATAAATTACCTAATTACGTTGAAACTGCATATGATGTGGTTTTAGGATGTGTATTTAACAAGCTGCTTAGCATGCATCATTTAACACAGAGGTGGTGATTTTCACCTGGGTTTAACATATTGATATCAAAACATTCATTTGAATGCATCATATGTAGCTTTGCAGAGCAGCAGTGTCACATGTTTTCTACCTTTGTCTTAGATGATGGTGCAGGCTGCAGCTTTAAAGATGAAAAAATGCTTTTTTTGTATTTTTTTTTTATACTACCTGCTTAGCTTTTTCTCAAGGAATAGCAATACTGACATCTAGTGAAAGGGAGGTGGTGGCTGTAACCGGAGGAAGCATCCGCCTTCCTTCCCGGTGCTTGGATCAATTCTGCTTCTTACTATAGAGTAGAAAGCAGCTTGCTGGTTTCACCATGATGTGGGTGGAAAAGCCACTGATGGGAAACTAGGAGAAGTTATTACAGGAAAATCAATCATGTCTTCTCTCCAAATAGCAACTTGAGTATTTTCTGCTGTTTGCCTAGGTGACATTTATGAATGGACATCATTAGGCACTGAATAGCAGAAATTGGTGATTTGTAAACTGCATACCAGTTTTTGAGAAATGGACGTTAGCAGTAGCCTGCCTTTGAGGCATTTTTTTTATCGGTTAAAAGTACTATTAAACGAGCTTGCTGTGATTTAAAAACAATAATAGTTTAAAAAACAAACAAGCATAATGCTCAAGTGCCTCTATCTGGAGAGGAAGTCAGAAATATTTAAAGGTAAGTGAAAACTTCTTCTTAAATGGAGTCAAATGTAAAAAGTCTTCCCCAAAACAAGATGAAATTTGTACTATTTGTGGTCTGTGCCGTCCTATTACATCACTGAATCAACATCATACACTTAGCATACTCAAAATAAATAAAATGTCTTTGGTTTGAAAACAATGAACCCTATATCCTAGATTAAAATACCACATTAATACCGCAGGTAACTGATAGAGGCGTAGATGTCAGGATTCAGACACTGAACACCGCTGTTTTTTGTAAAGATACAGCTCCTAGAATTGATACTGCTCATCATTTGGTTTGGAAGTAGCAGTTTGTGCATTCAGTCCTACACATGAACCATTGTACAAGAACCTCTGGTAGCTGATGGAGGACTGATACGTTCTGTAGAACATATATATGGTAGGCTAACAGATCAAACTTTACTGTCTATTCCTTAGTAGTATTTGTAGATCCTAATTAACCCTTTGGGGAGTTTGTGACATTCAGATATTAAATTTGACCTGAAGCGGAGACAAGAACCTTACTGAGACTATTTTATTGGTTGCAGAAATAAATTAACCTACCCCCAAAGGGTTAAACATGAGAAATCATTTTGTCATATTTTACTTTTTTTTTTTTTTTTTTTCTGTTGACCTTTTTCCCCATAATTTTTCTTTAGTTTTTATACTTTCCTTCATATCATTTGTTCTGTCAGGTGTTCCCTGGCCATCGCCTTGCCCATCTCCTTCCTCTCGCCCACCTTCTCGCTACCAGTCAGGTCCCAACTCTCTTCCACCTCGGGCAGCCACCCCTACACGGCCGCCCTCCAGGCCCCCCTCGCGGCCCTCCAGGCCCCCGTCTCACCCCTCTGCTCATGGTTCTCCAGCTCCTGTCTCTACTATGCCTAAACGCATGTCTTCAGAAGGTACAATACCACGATTTGTTCATGTTTTTGTTTGTCTTTGTTTAACTCCTTTGTGAGTTTAATTACAAAATTGTTTTTCCTCTTCATTACTTAACCTATAATTTGTGTTTAACTTTAGTTTATCAGACTATTTCTATTAACCTTTTTATTTGAAGAGCTTTACAAAAACAAAATAAAGCTGTGAAATTTCCCAAGTTGGTATGAAATAAACTCAGCTTTGTAAACGCTGCTCAGTGTCTCAACCAACAACAACATGCAGGACACGATAAGTATAGAGAGCACTGTTAGGAATATCGAATTATAAACATCTAAAAAATATATGAAGGCAGTTGTTTCACAAAAAGCAATTTCAAATTTAACTAAAATGATTCAGTCACATTTTGTTTATTTAAAAAGAAAAGAAAGACGACTATATTTAAACAAGTGTAGAGTAGAATGTGATAGGATGAGCTGCTTCAAAGATGAATCAGTAGAAAACATTAGGCCTAAGTTTGCATTGAGGCAGGACAAGTCCCTAGTAGCCAAGTGTGTGCAGGGAAACTTTGACATGTGATCCTTGGTAACTGTATTCAATAGAATCTGAACTAAACGTATCTGTACTCCGAGGGTACAGTAAGGAAAAAACTTTTAAATTTTGAAGTGCACTCAGGAAAAAAAAAAAACAACCAACCATAAAGCTGTCCTGCACAGCACAGTCTGGCAGCCCTGGAAAAATGTAAACTGGTTACCTAAGCTCCCTGAAAATGTGCACTCTCTCTCTGGTATTGTAGGCTCTGCTGGAGCCAGGTGAGAGAAGCGTGCTCATTCAATCAGTAGCATGTTCTACAGCCTGCCTGATAAATGCTCAGCATGAGCCATAACCAGATGTGGACAGTAGCAAACATGTCTGCACAGTGTTCTACTGCCAATTAAATTGATCAGTGTGAGATTTCTTTGATGTAGCAAGATAGAAAGAATCTGTGTACAAATTCAGTTGTTTTTGAGCACTTGTGATTGACTTGTCAGGCATGCAGTGAACTGCTTACTGTAACATGAGAATTGCTGGGAAGTGTATTCTGTAAAATACTTGCCTGTATATAATTTGGATTCAAGTGTGCTTTAGATTCATGATTAAAATAGAAGCTAATGTTTAAAGTTTTACATAATCAGAAGAGGTACTCGGTATTTTAGAGCCGTATATAAATGAAACCAGGAAATTGCTACCTGTACTTCTGATACTGATCTAAATGAAAAATGAACTGTAATCAGCCAGATTGTCTTCTGCTCATGCACCATTTTTCCTTTTAGGGTATCAACATTTGAGTGTGATCTTGTAAAGAAATGTTATTAGGATGTAGAGACTGTATGGCTGCTTAGACTTGAGTATAACTTTTCTATGGCAGCTGTATAAACTGTTCAGAATTACTGTATTCTCTTATGACTTCAGCTTCTGGTGTGTTAAACATGCATGACTGGAACCTTGGGATAACAATAACTTGTTTAGTTGTGATTTTGCTGACTTGTTAATGAATTGTGACCTGCTGCAGGCAATTCAGCCTCTGTGCAGAATGATCTGCTGGAATTCCCCAACAGTGCTGGTCAGCCAGTGTTGGCAGCTGCTCTGTAAATCAATGTTTGCCATCATTGACCACCTGACAAAAATTATGCAATTATTTTATATACATATATATGTATATTATGGACATGGGCCACTAATAGGCAATATTGGATGCTTGGATTCAAGTATTTTGAATCACTTCTGGTAAAACTTCTAAATGTCAATTAATGTGCTTTTACTTAGTAAGGTAATGAGGATGCTGTTAGTCTGGCTGAACCAATGACTTGACCTTTTTGGTCTCATAGATGCCTGGTTCTAGTCAATGGCAGTGTGATTGTATTATTGCATCTTAGATTAAATCCACTTTTATAAATAGTCAGTATACTTAAGTATGCTTTGTGATGGATGTTGAGTACTTATTGTGTGGGGTTGTCTTCTTTTTCTCAGGGCCTCCACGGATGTCTCCTAAGGCACAACGGCACCCTCGAGGTCACAGAGTCTCTACTGGTAGGGGTACAATTTCAAGTGGCTTAGAATTTGTATCTCATAATGCACCAGGGGAAGCATCTACTACTGCAGTGGCACGAGGCAGCCCTTCAGGTGGGACGTGGTCATCAGTTGTCAGTGGGGGTAGGTAAAGCTTGGCTTATTGCAGATGGCTTGCCAGGGGTACCTTAGAGTCTTAATGCTAAGCAGAGTACTGTGTTTTTAGACAATTCAGGCTCTGAATACACTGGTCTGCTAACTTAGCTTGCTTAGACGTAGCTGGAGAAGGGTGTTATCAGGTAGTTTAGTGTAACAACTGGCCAGTTGGTTCTTAAAGCGTAATATTGTCTGAATTGCAGAGAGGACAGGTCAGTTGCTGTATGAAAGGAAGGAAAAATGTGGGGATTAGTTGTTGAAAGAAATAACCTGGCACATTATTGAAGGAGATGAGAAAAAGTTAGATACTTTTTGTCTGAATTTGGTCAGTGACTGTATAGCTGGATTGTTATGACTTACCAAGGAGCGAGGTGTTTGGGTAGAGGAAGGCTGGCATTACAAGGAAATGTGAAATGGTACTCAAGTGAAGTTGGATGTTCTTTTTTTCTTTAAAAAACGATGCAGACTTTAAGTGGTTGTTTTGTGTTTGTCAAAAGTACCGTAGTAGCAGATATAATCAATGTCTTTTCTGAATCAGCTAACGCTTTTTCTTTTTTTTTTTTTTTCTCATTTTTTCATGTTTGACTTTACATTTAAAGCTCAGTCTTGTGACATCAGCCCTGGTTTTGTAGTTGGGACTGTGTTCTGGTCAGTCGTCAGCAGCTGAGTGCTTTCTTGATTCCAGGTGCCAAGTGAGCAACAGTTCAGAGTCTGATACTTTTTAGTGCTGTTAGAATTCTAGGGAAGGGCAATGGGAAGGCATTTTTTAGAAAGCATGTAACACATAGACAACCCCATAGACCTGGTTGCCTTGTGGAAAACTTTTAAACGCTTCTGTTCTGGCTTTCTCTCCAATTCATCTACCCTCCCTACTCCAACTTTATATATCCGTGACATGCAAGTAGAACTGTTAAAAGACTTACTTTTCTTTCTTCTTGCTCACTTGAAGTTTATGTATGAATGTATGACATAAAGGAACTATCTAGCCACTGTGGGATGAGCAGGAAGCGGGAGGTATAACCTTTTAAAGAGCACACAGCTTTCTTTGCTGCTTTAATGCAAGGACAAAAGTGGCCATCAAGTCTCTCAATGAGACATGCATGGGTTGTTTTTGTTTTTGTTTTTTTTGCAGCTGGCAAACCTCCAAAGGATTGCATGCTGTAAAGGGAAAGGTGGTTGCATTGTTTTTCTTTTTTCCTCCCAGCCTTTAAAAAAATGTTTTGTATTTGTTTGTATGGAGATAGAACCACCTTTTTCTTTTCTGTCTGAAACTTTATTAATATGAGCTCTCATACCACTGAGGGACCAGAGACCACATTATGGTTTCTTGGTGGATTTGCAGAGCAGTGATATATGTTAGGGGACAATCTGCAGGAAAATGGCACCATTTATCTGAAATGCTGCATTGTAAAGAGCTAGGAGATGTACCTGAAAGGTAAATAGGTTTTCAGTCACTAGATAATGTTCCATTGAATTTTTTAAAGCATGTTCTTAGTTGTTTTAAAATTAAGCAAACTGCTGAGCAAATGAGGAAACTTATCCTATAACTGTTTTTTCCTGTTTGTTTCTAGTTCCAAGATTATCCCCTAAAACACACAGGCCTAGGTCTCCAAGGCAGAGCAGCACTCCTGCCGGACCAGCTCTGCCTTCTCCTCAGCCTGGTACTATTCCCACTGAATCTGTTGCCATGCCTGTTCCAGCTGCCTCTCCGACACCTGCCAGCCCTGCATCCAACAGAGCAGTTACCCCTTCCAATGAAGGTGAGTAACTCTTGCTAGCTGGCAAATGCTTCTGCTGCCTCATTTCTGAAAATGAAAATCCCTTTGCATGACCAAAGCTGATATATGAAATGATGGGAAAAATTCTGACTGATGCATTTGATTTTTCTATGTACTGAGTTCCTTTTTTCCCTGTGATGACGACTTTGAAGTAAGGTTCAAACGGCTTTCTAGTTAGACTGTATACTTAATTTCCTCTGCCCTTTAGGAGCTATGAAGTATGGGTGTTTGACCTAATTTAGGACATTTTTCTTTTTTCAAATGGATGTTTTGCTGTTTTCTCATTTGAAGAAGCTCAGCTCACTGATTTCTTAGAATATTATAAGCGTTGTGAAAGAATAAACATTTCAAGAGCACAGTCATAAGGATCTAACTCTCAAATCTTTGTAAAATTGCATAAAAAGAGCTTTTCTATGGGAAGTAATGTCCTTTCATTTTAAAGTTTATTCAGCCTAGCTAAGGATCTGCGTGTGAATTGGAGGAGTGTGGACTGGGATAGTTTCATTTGGCTTAATAAGCATAGGGTGGGCAAGGAAGAAAGGTAACTCTCCAAGCCCTAAAGAGAACAGAAAATACGTAACATAGAGATTTTCTTTTGTAAGCTAAATGTGGTTAAATCTCTCTTTTGTTCTTATCTTGTCATCTCTTTTTAATCAGTTTTAGTTGTGTATCAGAGAGTAACTTAGACAATTTCCTTTCTAGCTAAAGATACCAGGCTTCAGGACCAGAGGCAAAACTCTGCAGCTGGAAACAAGGAGAATATAAAGCCAAGTGAGAGTTCTCCTAGTTTTCCTAAACCTGAAAGCAAAGGTTGGTATCAAAAGCTTCTGTAAGTACTTGAGTAATGTATAATCCTGAGTACTAAACCTGCTATGTTGACTAGTTTAGTTAACATTTTAAGGAAGACTTTGAGGCTATCTGTCTTGGATGTTATGTAGAGAAAATGAGGTCATGCAGTTCTAAAGTGACAGAGACCTACAGTTTTAAGTGTTGTTCTTCACTCATTTAATCTACTTGCAGTATAGAGATATTCATGTGGATGGTGTGGTTTTTGTTTTGTTTTTTTTTTTCCTTTTTTCTTCCTTTCTCCTGGCCTGGATAGGGTTCTTAGAGCTGTGCACACAATACTTGTGGTCGTTGTGATCCACACCATTTTTTATAACCACGCTTCTTCCTATTAAGCCTTAATGTCGCCTTTTTCTCTGCAGCATTGCTTGTTATTGCATTTCTCATAAAAATCTTTTTACATTGTGGAACTTAATCAGCATTTCAGCTTTAACTGATACTTTTGAAATGTTGGCATGTTATGCTTTGAGGGTTTTATTGCACGCTTCTTTGTGTTTGGCTGGGTTCTGCAGTCCTTATACCTCAGGGCTTCTGTCTTAGTGTGTGATGTATTAGAACTATAGATGTGTCACTTACATAATGCCATGCTTTTACAGACTATTTCTGTGTCCTCATACATACAGTTCATGGGATGATACCAAATCGCAGATGAAGTGATGTAGTTGTATTTAATTTGTAGATATGCAAGCATTATCTTTTTGCAAATTTAGAAACGTGGGGGTTATAGATGAAAACCTGAATTAGAGATGCTTGGACAATTCTGGTCTTGTGTTTGGCAGGTGTATCTCCAATTGTTTCAGAACATAGAAAACAGATTGATGATTTAAAGAAATTTAAGAATGACTTTAGGGTAAGTGTCTCTGTGTGCTTACTTAATGGTATCGTAGTTCTCATGTGTCCTGATTACTTTAATGAACTGAATACATTGCATATGTTAATGGGGAAACGTTTCCTTGAAGCTTGTGCTCAGTGTGTGAAAATGTCCTTAAAAGCTCACAGTGAATGTTATGAAACCCATTGCTAAGTCTGCTTGTCTTATTGCCTAGTGAACAAGTGTGCGTATCAGCTTAAATACTGTTCACTGAAAATGCTGCTCAAAACCTGTGGAATAATTAGGTACAAAGAATCAATACATTTATGCCGTCTATGGAAAAGCTGCTTCAAAGTTCAGTGTAAGGTTTTGCTGAGGAAAATTGGAACCAAATATCTGCTGTCCCACTTGGTGTTTCCTGGTTGTAATGATTTACTAGATCAGGTCAGCTTTTTAAGAGTTACTGTTAAACGGCATCGAGGGGGCTGAGTCAAAGGCGTGGTCTTAAGTTTTCCTGCCACTTCCTAATAGACATGTAGGTCAGACAAGCCTCTGAATAGCTTCCTGCAGAATGTAGTCTTAAAACATTGTCAGTGTTCTTTTTTAATTATTTCTACCAGAAACATATGTTTGAAAAGGTTACTTCCAAACGACTGAGGTTTATGGGACTGTATTGTACTCTGTGATGGTGTTAGGTTGATGTTCCTAGTTTTGTGTATTAATTTAATGGACATATACCTTGGGTTTTTTTTCCAGTTACAGTCAAGTTCCTCTTCAGATGCAGTGGATCAGCTGCTAAACAAAACCCGAGAAGGTGAAAAATCAAGAGATGTAGTTAAAGAAAAGACAGAACCAACCCCTAAAGAACCTATCATAGAAACTGGCAGTAATACTAACTCTAACAGTGGCAGTAGCAAACCCAATAGTCCAAGTATTTCTCCATCAATAAGTAATAGTTCTGAGCAAAAGCGAGGGCCTGAGGTAACTTCACAAGGTGTACAGACATCTGGGCCTGGAAGCAAACAAGATAAAGAAGATAAAGAGGAGAAGAAGGATACTTCTGAGTGAGTAACTATGTCTTTTAGGATAAGCAAATCTGTTATTAGCATTTAATTGTCAGTACAAAAGCTATTATGAACATGCAATATCCTAATGTTTATATGGCTGTTGTAATTTGTCTCTTAATTGAGCAAAGGAAACAGCAGATGAGATGCCTGTACTGAATGAAAACCATCTTGTGAGTCAGTGGTAGAGCTGCGAGTATAGCTCTAGTCCTCTTGATGTCTGTTCTATGTCTAAATGATGATTTAAGTGTTTTTCTGCCTCATGTGAACTCAAGTATCAACAGCAGGAAAACTCCTCTGTAGAGAAGTGCAGTAAGAGTGTCAGTGAGAGTGGCTTCTTGTGTGCTGTGTTGTTTGAGTTCTCAGAAGTCTGACTTACAGATGGAAATATTTAATCTCTGTAGCTTTTTAATTGTTAGGGAGTTCTGCATATGTGCTGTAATGGAGTAATGCTCAATGTTATTTTTTGCTGTTCTTTATGTTTAGGCAAGTTAGAAAATCTACACTTAATCCTAATGCAAAAGAATTCAACCCTCGATCTTTTGCTCAGGTAGGTTATTTGATACTGTTTAACATTTGCTCAGAGGCAAAGCTTTTACTTGGAGTACGGTCAAGCTAATCTTACATATGTGCTGCTGAACTCTGTTTGTAGCCGAAGCCTTCTACTACACCAACCTCCCCTCGCCCGCAAGCTCAACCAAGCCCTTCCATGGTGGGCCATCAGCAGCCAACTCCAGTGTACACTCAACCTGTTTGTTTTGCACCAAATATGATGTACCCGGTTCCAGTGAGTCCAGGCGTGCAGGTAAAGCACAGCATGTGATGTAAATTTGTTTACACTTTTCAGATTGGGAGACTTAGGACATCTAAGTTAAGAGAGTCTAATAGTACACTTTGTATTACTCCCGTAAATATGGGAACAATTAAACTGTTGTTCAGTTTTAGCTATGTAAATACTAACTTTCCCCCAGTGGCCTTTCAACCTGAGAGCTTTAATAGTCTCAAACACTTGTAAATTCCAACAGCTGTTACTTGCATTTATTGTTAATCTGTGCAGACCTCCTTTCCCTTGCTCCCAGCACAGTACTGCTAACTTAAGTTTTAAGCAACTGTTCTAGTTTTTTTCCTCAGCTTCCAGCTGTGTCCCACTCATTTCTGATTGTTATAGAGATCACCAGGCTTTCAGACTTAGCTGCTGTAAAGTTGTCTGATTTGATACATTGCTTGCAGCAGCAATACTAGCATTACTTGGCTGGTTATTGCAAACCATATGGTCTTGGTTGTATGTGCAGACTTAGTCACGGTGGTGAAAGAAAACATAGGTTAGGCAGCGTTTACTAAACTGTATTTGAAATCTGGAATTTTTTTCCCCTTCTCCTCCTTTTGTTCAGAATGGTTGCTGGTTATTGGAAAAAAAATGTGGCTAACAGTCCTAACTTTGTGGTTAAAGGTTTTGGTAGCGGAGGAAGCGATGGATCTTGTGCTAACTTTTCTCTGGTAATGTGTTAACAAAACACTCAGTATGCTCAGAATGTGTTAATGAGTAATTTAGCTGTCAGCTTCAACAAGGTCACAAGAGCTCTTCTTGTTTGGAATAAAGGAGTTTCTTGCAAACTTCTATGAGGCTTCAGTCTTATGTTTGACTTAAGGTATTACATTTGTGTAAATAGTCTCTGAAAATTCCTAGTTTGAAACTAGGAATATGGTGGATCTTGAAACCAATTTCATGGTGGAAACTTATTATAGAGATTTCTGATATGTTGTGTTTGTCACCTAACTCTGTCAGTAAGGTTTTAAGAAGGAAAAAATGGCTTCTAATGTTATTAGAGGTCACTGTATTTCTTTTTTGTTTTTTGACTCAGTGTAAAACTTTAGTCTGAAAGCTGTTCACCCCAGCACAGACACATACACATTTTTAAAAGGAAGATTTAGCTTAAACTCCTCCTTCTGTTTCAGCCTTTGTATCCTATACCCATGACGCCCATGCCAGTGAACCAAGCCAAGACATATAGAGCAGGTAAAGGTGAGAATAATACTGCCTGTTTGGTTCTTAGTTTGCATGCAGCATGAACAAAATAACAAATGTTTGTGTATTTCCTAACCCATGTGCTTTTGTTTTCAAATTGAGATTTTTAAATACTGTTCTTAATGAAGGTGCGTTGAGTGGAAATAGACATTTCTAGGTAATGTAATTTGGCCAAATTTATTGTAAATTTGAGTAGCATGGCATCTCTGCATTTGGAATTTCATTTAACTTGCTGTATTCTTTGTACTGATTTGCAGCAGAGCCCTGAGTGGTGCCTTAGCAGTGTTTTTTGTCAATGAGAAGAATCTGTTTTTTCAGGAGTAGTAGTTATGCATCCACAAATAACTTTTTCCTGGTTCCAGTTCATTCTTTTGCATTCTCTCTGCAACAGTAACTGAACAGCTGGACTAGCACTGCCATGATTTTTAGCAAGTGACACCTCTGGCTGTGTGTGGTGAGATGCACTCATCTCTTCAATGCAGAGAAGGAGCAAAAATCCAAAATGGTCTTGTTTTTATAGCCCTATCAGATATTGCTCTGATTTGACGTAGTCCGTGCTTTCTTGCAGCATTGTACAGTGGTTCATGATGGTAGGTTCCACTGTGGCACCTCAGCTGCTGCTTCTGGAGGAAATTATTTGAAAGAGCAGTTTTGCTGTTTAGAAGTGGCCTTTTTGAAAGCAGGGAAGACAAAAACCTGCAATGTATTTCTGCTTTAAATGTACTAGCCTCACTGTGGTCTCACTAATTAAATCTTTTGGTTGCTAATGCTGATTGTTTTAATTAGAAGCATACTGATGGGTACTCCTGCCCTGCAAGGCTAGTCTCTGTTCTGAATTCCTTTCCAAAGTGTCAGTGTTTCCTCTGTATCGGTTCAGTGTGCAACATAGCCCTGAAGAAACTGCCTTTAGTTCAGTGCCTTTGCCCTCTTCAAGTTGTATTCTGTATTTACTTTCTTCATTTGCTGATTTGCAGTGTAAACATAATCATTATTGAGTGAATTTACTGACATCTTCAACATTTCCTTCTCCCTCTCCCTAAGAGGTCTGACAACATTGCACTCTGCAGTGGAGTTTACAGGTGCTTGAGTTAGCTTAGTTATTAATTACACCCTCACTACAGCAAACTGGAGCTCTCCTGGAGCCATCATGCCCTGTTGCTTAATCCCACACTACGGCCCTCTGCTCTCGTAATCTTTTCTCCCCTCCAATTATTTCTATTGCTTTTCCTTCCTATGGATTGATTTGTCCCCTTCAGTGTAGACCATGACCTGAAAGTTACTTTACACTATCCTGAAGGATAACACAGAGATTAAGAGATGCAAATACATAAAATTGCAGCTGTGTGGAGACCTTTATTCTGCTCTTCTCAGCCATGAGCACAAGTAACGTTAACACTCTGCTTTCCAGTTGACGGAGCAGTTGCTGAGTAGTTCCCATGGAAGATAAATTAAGCCTTTGGAAGGGGATAGGATCAAACTGAATTAATGTAGGAGTCCTGACATAACCCTTCTCTCTTGTTGATTCTCATCAGTCTCTTTCTCTCTTCACCTTTCTTTCTTCACAAAATAAACCGGCTTGAGTTTGTGGCTGTGTGTATGTTTAAAAGACAGTGATGACAAATGTTTATTGGAGGAACTCCTTTTTGTGTGCTTTCTGATAGAGCTCTAATGTGGAAGTTAAAATGTGAGCTGAGGAGCTTCTGTTTAGTAACAGTGGCACTGTAATGTAAAAGCTTTCAGTAAGACTAACATTTTTCATCCTGTATTTCTAATGTGTGGTGCTTTTTGCTTTGCAGTACCAAATATGCCACAGCAGCGGCAAGACCAACATCATCAGAGCACCATGATGCACCCTGCCTCTGCAGCAGGCCCTCCAATTGTAGCTACACCACCTGCTTATTCAACACAGTATGTTGCATATAGTCCCCAGCAGTTTCCTAATCAGCCTCTTGTGCAGCATGTGCCACACTACCAGTCTCAGGTAAGAATCCTTTTGGTGTATGTGATATGGCATGACAAATATATAAGTGGCTCAGTCCCAAATACCGTACGGTCTCCAGTCTTAAGAAGTCAGTCTGGAAGGTTTCTCTGTTCTGGAGCATATTTGGTATTGTGATGTGCTTCAAAGCCTTTAACGGTTGTAAGGTCAATTTAGAAGTTGTCATTTGTTATTGACATTACCTTTTTGAGCAATTCCTTTCAGGTCAGGGGCAGGACATCTAGTAATGCTCTGAAAATAAATTGTACTCTTAAGTTCAAAACATACTTAATCAGAAAAATATGTGATTATGCACATAAGATTGCATAATTAGAGTGGCAGAAATTAGGCATGCCAGTGGTTTTTGTCAGCTTCTAATCCACTGCAGAAAACATCCTTATGTTTGTAGAACAACTAGGATAAGCATGATAGTACAAAGTTCTTGTTTTGCCCTGTATTTTCAGTAAGGCCAAGCTATTGCTCCTTCTAAATACGTAATTATTGTTTAGATCAGACTCGTTTCTTGTAATTATCTTAACTGCCTGTTTTTTCTTATTTCTGTTAAATGCAGCATCCTCATGTTTATAGCCCTGTAATACAGGGCAACGCTAGAATGATGGCACCACCAACTCATGCACAGCCTGGTTTAGTATCTTCTTCTGCAACACAGTATGGTGCGCATGAACAGACGCATGCTATGTATGGTAGGAAACGTTTTGTGTTATATGTAACTTTTTAAGCTCTTATGTTGTGCAGGGTTATATTTAAATATCAAGTTTCAAATATGGGTATCACTCAAAATTACACCAGTAAATGTGGTTTATATATCCTAAGATGATGAGCAAAGCATTGAAAACTGAGCCACCTGGTTAAAATGAAAACTCGAGTGTGCTGATTTCAGTAGGATGCCAGTGACCAAGATGAAATTTCAAGCTGGGAGCTGCTAAAGAATATCTGCTGAAAGAAGTTTGTTCAAGTTGCTCTTGATGCCCTTGACAACATCCCTTGATTGTTTCTTGTTTATAAGTAGGACTGGTTTTATTGCAAGGCTATGACCTCAGTTTCCAAACTTGACTTTAGTTCTGACAACTAGTGAAATGCTGTCTTTATGATACTACTAGCATTATTAACAGTATGAACACTACTGTCTAAGCAAAATAAAACCTGTGTTGCTTACCTTTCTTTTTTGGTAAGTCAAGATTTAAGTATTTGAAACAACTCATGTATTACTTTGACTTTGGTCTTCAGCATTATCAGATGAGCATATTTCACTTAGAGTGAAATGGCAAAAGTGTGGGTTTCCTTGTTACAAACTATAATGTGAGAACTTCTAAAGCATTACAAATGTATGATAAATCAATGCCCCCTTTGGAGGGAAAGCCTCACTGCAAAACATGCTATGGAAAGAGGTAGAATCAAGGTTGCTAGAAGGCTTGAAAATTGTCATGAATTGTCAAAACGACAGATGGTCTCTTGAAAACATGGCATTTCAATACTTGTTACAGCATCTGAGGAAGACTTTTATTGGGTCACGTATATTATTGACTTAGATTCTAATAAAAGATTTTCTGTACCTTTAGACATCTTTGTATGTTTTCCGGTGCTTAGTTTTACTCTAATACTTAATGGAATTCCATGATGTGTCGTGAAAACTTAACAAGGCTAAAAATCTGAAATTTAGTGTGAAATTAATTTTGATTTAAACAGGTCTGTGTCTTACCCATCTGAAAACATCCTGTCAGATCTCTGCAGTAATATGGTAACATAGTAAAGAAACAAAAATAATAGAGAGAAACCTTTTTTTTGCTATTTGAAAGAACACCTCAGCTCATTTGTAATAAAGTTGAACTGGGAAGCTACATGAAGAGCTTAAGTCTTTCTCTCACAGGTCCTTACTAAATGTATTACTTTGATCTTTTCAACTCTTGTGCTTGAGGTGTCCATGTAAACAGATCTTCTGTTTGCTTTTTCACTAGATTAAATAGAATTCTGATACAGTGAACGATCAAAGGCTTTCAGACCTTTATTGGTGAAAACTTTCCTCTCAAACCCTGATTGTAATACAGCTAGACATGAGAGAATCTCAGAAGCTTCATTCAGAATGGTTGCTTGTTACTTCCTGGCAATTTCCCACTGTGCACCATCTTTCTCTTCTGTAAGCACTGGGTTCTACAGCATTGAAGTACAACCCTTTTCCACTTGGTTGACTCTGACCAGAAGTCTGCACAGTTTTTTTTTCCACTGAGATTCTAACTTACAGCAGTTACTTCTCATTTTGTATTGGTTTTGTGGCTTATCTGTTGTAGGTATGTGACCACCTACCAGTATGCACAAATAAGCTGGGTCCTTTCCACATAATTCAAACAATACTTTTCCAAGAGCACCTGATTTACAGAAATTGCATGTCTTTGTGTTTCTTCAAGTGCCTACTGGGTGACTCTTCCAAACATTCTCCCACCTTCCCAGAGAATGATCAAGCACTTAAAATTCTTGTTTATAGAAAACATTCGGCTGAATTGGATCATGAACTCCATATGAGACACTTTTTTTTATAGGAAGAAAACAAACAACAAGAAGAGTATTGGTCTTGCCGTGTGTAAATGTGTTTATTGCCTTGTGAACGTGGATTGACTCAAAGTTACAGTTAGTTCCCCATGGAGTGACTTCAGGTGTAGTGCATCACTAGGTTCCCAGGTTTTTACAGGGCTTTTGTGTGTTACTCAAAGACCTTGCCTAGGCTGATGATATTTCCTGAAATGTGTCTATCTATAAGATAACTGGCTTCCATTTATCAATATGTGACTGCTTGGAAGAAATGTAGAATTGCCTAAGATAGTAGATGAATGCTGCTTATGGAGTGAAGTGCTGACAAGCAACTTGCTGGAATCGTTCCCTTCAGTTTGAGTGACAGGTAGTTTTGAATGGTAATATACAAAGGTATTTATAACTTACGTTCCGTATTTTGGGGATCTTAAGCTTGCCCAAGGAATCTTTGAGCTAAATATACCACCATACACTGATTCTGAATTGAATTTGGTCCTCTTTTGGAAAGCAGTTTGAAAATCCAGAATAACAACTTCCTGAGGAACAGCCATTGCTGCTTTTGATTTCGGAGTGTTTGCTCAAGCAAGTTCTCACATTTCCCTTTGGCTCTTTAAAATAGCAGTCTGATCTATTTTTATTTTTATTCTCTGACTTCCCTCCCCACCCCCCCCTGTTCATATCAGGATTCAGTGGGTTACAGTGTCCTTTTATCCTTCAAGGTTCTGGTGCTTCCTTTCAGATAATTCTTGCAAAATTCACTCCATTTTTTTCCTGTGTATGTGGTAGAAAGAAGATGTCTACAAGGACAGCTGCGCTGAGCCGTGGGGGTTGGGGCACTGCTTGTGAGGTGTTCTTAAGGTGTGAAATGTTTTCTGGTGAGCTCTGAAACTCCATCTTCTTCAATGGTCTGGGATAAGTGAATGCCTGTGGCAAGCAGCAGCTGCCTGGCAGTGAGGAGGAATGCTTGTTGGTCCTCTCTGCCACGAGTTTGGTTTTTGTTTTCGTTCCTGTCTCAGGAAGTGAGTTCTCAATTCCAAATACACTTAGTGACTTACCCTTGTTGATCTGCACTCTTTCATTTTGAAGCAAAATATTTTTGTCTAATGGGATATTTCTGCACTTCTGGGATTTCTTTGCCAGTGCCCTGCTTGTGTTCCCAAACTGCTGCTGACAAGCAAAGCAGAGAAGCGGAGCAGCTAAGCTGTGTGCTCACCACAGGCCCATCTGAGTACACAAAAGGAATGTGTAAATCCTTGGGCTTTCCCCCCTCAGAACATGATGGGGAAGGCTCACACAGCCCTCTTTCACCTTGTCAGCCAGTCAGACTGTACAGATGGCTCTTGCACGTTTCAGCTCGTAAGTTCTGGAGACAAGAGATTCCCTTAGGAAGGGAAGTTGACATGAAAGTTCTGCAGGAGCAGGGCAGCACACACACTGATAGCTGCCCCACACACACCCCATCACACTGACCCATCCTCACCCTGCACATAGGTTTCAGGACACACCACCTTACACAAAGTGTTGGCTCTGTATGGTCCATATTGCTGCTCTGGTCAAGTTTGGTGGCTCACAGCTTGCTCCTATGTTGCCAAAAGACACAGCTTGTCCTGTGGTGTTAGCAGAAAATCTGGTTATCGAAGCTGAGGGTGGATGTATTCCTGTGCCAATTAATTGCTGTGTTACCATGTAGCTGAACTGTGTATGCTTGCAGATAATTGGAATTCTCTGAAAAACTTAACTTTTGTGTTTAAAAACAAAACAGAAACTTGTGTAAAACCAGACCTTGGTTTTATACAGATGCATTTCCTGTTTTTTGTGCTGTCATTCCTGTCCCCATTCTCCCTTCCTCTTTCCCTTTCTGCATATGTTTTGCTGGTCTGGTATTGTCTCTAACTTTATCTGGTTTCTGTCTCAGCAGTAGAGTAAATTCTATTACCCTGATAGTACAATGGTGGATATAATGTAAGCTTCAAAGGATTCTCCAGGGACTAAGTGAACCAGTCACCAAAGGTGTCTTGGAACTGTTAAGAATGACAGTGAAACAGTTGAACAAACAAGGGGGGCGATTTATGGTTTAATGTAATTGCATTTTAACCTTCTTGTTACAGTGGATTGTAATAGATCATAAATTGATGTAAAGTTGATTTGTGTTAATACTAAATTAAGAACTGAAGACCTCGGTATCACAGTGTAGAAGGAAGGCTTACCTGAGACTCGTATTGTTTCATCTCCACTCAGTTGTAAAACTAAATATCCAACCCTAATATCAACTAAGTAAATACAAATATCTGCATGATTCTACAGTCTTTTTAAAACAAACAAACAAACAAACAAAAAAGACACTGATCTTTCCAGAAGACGGGAAGCATGCACGCGGCAAGAGGCTAATTTACCTTTCTATTTCCCAAATTCAGCATGTCCCAAAATACCATACAGCAAGGAGACAGGCCCTTCTTTCTACTTTGCCAGTGAGTTGGGTTTTTTGTACTAATTTTGATTGTACAGAAAAGCACTATCTAAAGAACAGATGTTAAATGAATGGGACGTGTTGAGGGGAACAAGTTTCCTTGCACCAAACCAGTATGTAGAAAAGGCAGGGAAGTTCCTTTCAGCGGAAGAGCTGTTGAACAGATTTGAAGTACCTCAGGAACGTGGTTTTTGTTGAGTTGTTTTGTGAGATGAACGCGTTTTAACTTCAGTACCCACTCTCTTCATCTACAACCAGAAATGAGTGCCACATATGGACAGCTTTTCCTTAGGTGAACTTTCTTGTTCCCTTTCTTCATGGCCCAACTGAGATGTAAGACTTTGCAAGGTAATTAACTTCCTTGAAAGGAGGAGTGCCTCATCTCTTTAGAAGGCTGGAGCTCAAGCTCAGAGCCCATAGGAGGAATTTGCTCAAGCTACAGCTGGGGTGAGGGACACAGTTTGCATCTCTGTGCTGTCCCTGCTGTAAGAAAGCACCTGTCATTTAACAAGCAGTGCTTTTGGTGTTTATGGAGCCTCAAAGAAGCTGTTTGGGGTGTTCAGGCTGGATGGAGTGGGCTGGAGATGTCAGCTGGGGCATGGGGAAAGGAACTGCAGCTTCAGGGCACTGTCAGACTTGCGCCTGTACTGCAAGTACTATCTTGTGTGGCCAGCTGCAGCCTATGCCAGGCACTTTTCTTTCAATTATTACTTTTTTTTTAGATAATGTGATACATGAAAGATGTGAGAAACACCTCTTGTTCTCCAAAAATCTCTTCTAGAGCAGCTATCCTGTGTGTCCTTTGTACAGAACTGGTTTTATCTAAGCTAGCCTTGTGGGATACTGACCTGTACTCTTTTATACATAATGATTTGGTGCTTGGAAATAATTTTAAGAAGCTCGTTCCTTTAGTGGATAATCTTTTAAGGAAGTCCAGTTTGCCTATGTGAAATGACTTCTGTGAATGTTGATGTTCTGAAAGAAACATTGCTATTGCTTTGCTTCCTACCATTCAGGTCTTTTAAATGTAGTTATCCTCACCATCTTACTGGATCTGGCAATAGTTTTGAAGTTTGTTCACTGGTCAGTTCTTGAAAATAGGCTTCAGGGCATCTTTGGATGATGGCCACCATTGGCAGCACTGAGATCCCTACCAGGGAAATAAGAAATTACACAATATGGTTTCTGCATCTGGGAGTTCTGCTTGGTTTCTGCTGCTCTGACCTCTTGATTTCAGCTCCTTTGCTGGGTTTAGTAGCTTACTTTGATGTGGATTGCACTTCTGAATTCAGTGATTGCATCTGATATTTGTGCTCTCCTCAATACTGCCCCACTTGTCTTCACTGTGTGTATCTCCAGGTTAGTTCAGTTACACATCTCCTGCTGGGAACAATCAGAAAGATGCAGCAGGTTTCCTCAAGGAACATTTCTTGGGGAGAGGAACGTAGGGCATGAAGGTGAGAGGTGCTGTGTTTGTGCTAGAAGTGAGACAGCAAAGGGCTCTGTGGAGCTGTTTTGTCCTTGCCTGGTGTTTTCCTGGTGCTTTCTTGCTTACTGGACGGCCAGTTGAAAAATCTACAAAGTTCTGACATGGGAAAATATTGGATAATTATGGTTTTAAAATATTTTTCGCCCTCCTGTCTTGTGTGGTTTGTAGGGAGCTGTTTTGATGAGCAGGGACCAAGTTTCATAGTTTCATAGTTTCATAGTTTCGTGCGGGTTGGAAGTTGTTAAAAAGTTGTTGATCTTGCTTTAGTTGTGCTGTTGTAGGTGGATTTCTAGAGACCATTTTGCATGACTTCTTCCAGAGGATCACTGAGTTGCTCCAGAGATTTCGGTGGCTTGTCATAAACTGTTAATTGCAGCAGCTACATGTGGAAACCCTTTTACATTCCTAGAGCTAAAAGTTGACCTCTGGTTTGAGGTAATGTAGATCAGTGCACCTATTTCAGACTTGCTGCACCACTTCTGATTTGTGTCCAGGATTTAGATAAGCGTGCAAATACCTGCTTTTGAAATGCACTTTTAATAATAATATTGCTATTAAAACATACTTTGCAGCAGCATCTCTGCTCAGTTTAAGTGAACTTGTCGTTCTAGTGAAGGCAAAACAGGAGAGGAAAAGCTGGGGAAGTTACAATTCTACAATTCAAATAATAGAATTATTTGTTCTGTAAAGCTATGGATAAGAGACTCTTGGAATGTTGGGGAAGCTGATGGTATCATTATGGAAGTATCATAATACTTCCCCACCCTCCCCAATTTTTGGGGCACAGTTCCTCAGTTTAAGTGTTTTTCTGAGAGTGAAATTTCTCCTTGTGAACTTTGATTGTGTAATGTATCTGATTCAGAATAACTCTGTTTATTATTCTGTGGGCTACAGGATGAATTGCACTAATGGTTTCAGGGAGTACCACGTTATTTTGGGGCTCTTAACAAGCACTGTGGCAGGATGTGGGAAGCCTTGAATATCTTATGACTTGGCATTAATTTTCATGTACATTCAAAAACCTCTTGAATGGAGAAGAAGGTAACTTAGAGGAAGACTTGCCAGCTCTGCGGCCAAGGCGGTGGAATGAGAGCTGGGGAAGGCAAATCTTTGGTAGCCTGCCCTTTGGCAACAAGTGGATCCCGCTGTGAGTTTATTACTTTGACAGAGATAATAACATCTGGCCTTCTTCAGAGTGCTGCATAATAACGAGGTTGGGAAAAATTTTCTGCTGTAGGAAACTGTAAGTTTCATACTGTAAAAATAATCTTGGTTTCTGTTGTTGGTTTTTGCGTAGTATTTGTAAGGAGGAGTGGTATTTTGAAAGCTGTCCAAATCTGAAAGTGGTAGGGATGCTGCTGCAAAATACATTTTAGTAGTGATATGAGGAACAGTGACTTCTTTTGCTTTTGATGCTTTTGGAAGAGTAACTGAGTGCTCTGTGTGGCAGGAGACAATGTGGTTTTCGCTACGTGTGTCATGCATCGGTACACTGAAGTGCAAGAATTCAGGGTTACAAGTGCATATGGAGTTCATCTGCACTAATAGCCTGAAACGCTGTGGTGCAGATCATTGTGAGTCCATTTGCTCAGGGAAGGTTGAGTAGAGCTTTCAGGACAGCGGGGTGGGATTAAGTTAAATGTGGTGAGCAGTTACTTTATAAAGGAGGGACCTCCATAATGGCCTGCACAGGGGAGAAACATTCCCATTAGATAAAAAGATGCCGTTTGCTTATATTCTATTAAGTCTGTGATTTTTAGGAGTAGCGTTTGCAGCTTTATAGCAAACCAAACTGCAGGGAAAGGAGCCTTTGCACAGGGTAATTGTGTGTCAAGCACAGCGTGGTTGCTGTCTGAGACGGGCTTTTGTTCTATAGTGTTGTGCTTTCAGATGCAGCTATGTTTTTGTGTTGTTTCTCCTCCCATCTTGTCTTTTGTCCTTTCTATATATTCAAGCAGTTCTGTGTGTTCATGGAGCATAGAGCCCAGCACAGTGAAACTCCTCAGAAGCTGCAGCAAGCAGTTGACTGCAGAAAGTAGACCTTGTATTTCTCAAGCAGGGGGAGATGGTTGTAACACAACAGCTGCGCTTGGAATCACTCCTTGTGCTCTGCTTCCCGGGTATGTTTACTAAGGCAAAAAAAAGCTACCACATCACTCTACTTTGCAAAAAAAAAGACAACAAAAAACGCTGACAAATAAACAAAACCACTTCAAATTCTCATGCAATACAAAACCCCTGGAAGAAGCTGTCACCCAGCAGTGAGCAGTGTGATTAGCTTTGGTCAGAAAGACAGAAGAATGGTACCAGAACAAAGGAGGAGCAGTTGCAGGGAGCACATTCAGAAGGTTGTTGTTTGCTTTGGTCGTTTCTCTTCCAGCACCATTGTCAGCAAAGCTAGCCACAGTCCTGACAAGCTGTAGAACCAGAAAGAGGAGTGCACGTTTCCACGTGCAGAAGTGTAGCTGCAAGCTGTGGAGAGGTTGTGGCACAAGATCTAATAGCAAGGGAGGGAATAGGCAACAGTTTAATTTTTTAAGGGTCTTTCTTTCCAGTTGTGCACTTGTTTGTAGGAAGAGTTGCTGTTATTTTGGCTTTTCATGCTTTCTTTGGTTCCCTCAGATTAAAAATAAAAGTAAAAAGGGGAGGAGGGGAGAGCAACGTAATGTGGCCCTTTTTGAAGTAGAACTGGGCAGGCCTCCTTGGAAAGGATCTTGTTGATATTAGCTTGCTGTTGGGAGACTGGTATGGCTGTAGCAATAGATGTGGTTTCACTTGTGCGAGTTTCACATTGCTATGTTTTTTTTCCCCTTTTTTGGAGTTTCTTACCTTATTTGCTACTGTTTCAAGGAATTAAGAATTTCATGGTAGTGTTGAAAAGCTCACGTAATGGTGGCGATCCAGAAAATTCTGTAATAGGCCTTGAGGGGAGGGAGAGAGGCAACATTTTAGTGCAAGATGCTGACTTCTGCAAAAACTCCTCTGCTCTGATGTGTATATTGTGTGTCCCTGTAGCTCTTAAGTTAAGTATACATGCACTGTATATGCTTTACACGGACTGTACTGTGAGCAATTTCCAGAAGAGTAGCATGGTGAGGTTAGCCAGGTATAAGGCCAAATAATTTTTTGGATGGTGGAAATAAAAATGGCTTGCAACAGCTTTTTAAAGAATATTTCAGGAAAAACTAAATTGTATGGATAAATTTGACCTCTCAAACCAGTCTATTTGACAAAACAAAGATGAAATACTGCTTTTCTCATGTGTAGTATCTGTTGCATTGTCAAACTAGGGAAGATGAACTGTCTAATTATGGTTATTTATAGACTTCTCTGCAAAATCTACACGAACGCAAGGTAAGATACTCAGCTATTTGCAAGATAAATATTTATTCTAGAAGGGGGAGGGAGTATTTTTACAGTACAATAGAGATATAACAAAATTTTAAAGTGCAGATGGTGACTTGATGAAATGTATATTCTATGTCTGTTGTTAAATATTTTTCTTTTTCATCCTAGTTTCCACTGGCTCACTTGCTCAGCAGTATGCCCACCCTAATGCTACCCTGCATCCGCACCCTCCGCATCCTCAGCCTTCGGCTACACCAACTGGCCAGCAGCAAAGCCAACATGCTGGAAGCCACCCTGCTCCTAGCCCCGTGCAGGTAAAATATTAAGGGAGTGAGTGTCTTTTAATAGCTTTTAAAACACTCTACTGGAAGGAATTGCATTAGTTTGTGACTGTACATAGATCTATCGATTCCATGACAGGAAGAACTGTGGGGGACGTTGCCCAAAGTACCTGTGTGTGATAAATCTCACGCAGAACTGTCCAGCTTTCCACGTTTTCTAGAAGTGAAGATATATCATCTCATTCTTCTCTACTTGTAGCAGCCAAACGCGGTAGTCTCATGGCATAATTTGTAGGATAAACAAGGAGGAAAACTTGTGACAATCCCTTTTCCTCAATAAATGACAACATAAATCTGACCGTACGTTTCTCCATCTCCACAAGGGATGAGGTGCAGCTCGTTTCCATGTTAGGATTAAAAAAGACTCATAATTTTGTTGCAGTTTAATGCGAGTGGAGTTGGAAATATCAGATTAACACTGAGAAGGATTTTTCTCCAAGGCAGGCAGCTAGAAGCAAAATAGTACTTGTGATAATGCTGCATGCCATAGCTTCCTACTGGTGATGACTTTGAACTGCTCTTGTTGCGGTTAGGCAGTACATCCAACCCTGAGGCTGTAGGGTCCCTTTGTGTTTGCCTGGCAGTGTAGATTCTGGTCAGCACACCCATTTTCCAGGCTCCTCTGTACATGACTGGTGCAAGGGGAAGATGAGCCTGACACAGTTGCAGTGAGTTTTCTGGTAACCACAGGAATGGGGATCCTTAAATTTGTGACTTGAAAGATTGACAATGGGGAGCAGTTGTGCAAACGTTTTTTATTCTGGAAAGTAGCATAAACATCTCTGACTCTCACTGATGTACTGTCTTTTTTCTTTTTTTTCTTTCCTTTTTGCAGCATCATCAGCACCAGGCTGCTCAGGCACTCCACCTGGCAAACCCACAGCAGCAGTCGGCAATTTACCACGCAGGTCTAGCTCCAACCCCACCTTCCATGACGCCAGGCTCCAATACGCAGTCTCCACAAAATAGTTTTCCTACAGCACAACAAACAGTCTTCACCATTCATCCCTCCCATGTTCAACCTGCATATACCAATCCGCCACACATGGCCCATGTCCCCCAGGTAAACACAGTTTAACAACCTTCAAGACTAAATGTCTTAATGCCACAAAGATAGGACAGTCGGGCCTGCTGAAGTGATTTCCATTCTGTCACCTCTCAGCATAAACTACCTGTTGTGTTACTTAGGTTTCTGTTTGTACATTGCCTTTCTTTTAGAATTTTACAAGATATTTGGACCTCAGCTTCCAATACCCAGTGCATCTACGACTGTAGTTTAATAAAGACATCTTGAGCTGGCACTGCTACTGAAAGAAATTGAGCTCTCTTCCCAGTTCCCGATTCCCATTCTTGTCCTGCCCCCCTGTTCTGCTCACAGAACTGTTTGGCCATGCAGCAAACCAGACTGGGGACTTGATTCAACTGAAGTGTGCCTCCCCTCCCCCTACTTTAGGCTTCTTCTCAGTCAAATCAGTTCACTACTCGGGTTCACTGCATGATCACAGGAAGAGCTGGCATAGAGAAAGGTTGGAGACGAGAGCTGGGTGGAAGAAAGCTGAATTGCTGCTTTTGGTGGCAGTTGCAGGCTTTGTGTTGTAGCCAAATTTGTACAAGTACATTCAGTAAAGGACAATACAGATGGTTACTGGGCAGTAGCAAGGCTGCACTGCAATGGGAGATTGATGAGATTTAGTTCAGATGATTTGCAAGACAATCCTTGCTAAAAGAGAAAACTCTGTGTGTGTGTGTGTGTGTGTCTGGTTCTAAGTGAACTGCGTGTGCAGGAGATCCCCGATGGTTGTTGGGCAACTTAATGACAGTCTTTGCTATAGGATCAGAAACCCACTTCTCTTAACTGGTTTCTTGTGGTCAGCTCACTGAAAAAAGGATTTGGGGAAGGGAAGCACATGACTGATTAATCAAGGGCTCTGCGTAAAGCAGCGTTGCAAAGATTTTCAGATGTTTACTAAATCTCATGGATTTAGTAAGCTTTGTCAAGGAGCAGACAATTAATCTGTAATTTGCCTGCACAACTGCTTCTTCAGATCGAGTTCTTGGTGCCTGGCTTATTCCTTCTCATACAGGTTAACAAAAGCTGAGATGTCATGACCTAACTGCAGGTAGGGAGGGTAGTCAGGTAGGACCCTGGTCCCATACTGAATTCTGGTAAAATCTCCCTGGGACAGCCAGTTAAGCAAATTAATTAATAGGTTTGGATTTTTTTTAAGAATTATTTTACTGATGTTAAGTTTATAGCTTTTTAATTCTGCTAGGCTTTTTTCTTTTTGCATTGTGGGAGGATAAAGAGAGGTTGCCCAAATGCGACTACTTCTATTGTGGCACCTCACCATGTCCGCTCAGGCTGATTTCTGCCAGAAACAGATACTTGGCCTATGTGAGCTATTGCTCTGCTCTGGCGTGGTGGCACTGGTGTGAATGCCTAGGTCTAAGAGCTTCTTCAGATGCCTCAAGATACCACCTGCAGCCCTTTAGAAGGGTCTTGTTGGAAGCTTGTGGGTGAGTGGCATGCTCAGTGCCATGCCTTGAAATGTGAAACACATTAGTTTCAAAGGCAACTTAAAGATAAGACCGTACAGGAGTTGTGCTGTACACATCGTGGTCAGACCTGTGCCTGCGCTGCAGGATGTGGCCATTGTCTTCCTTTCGTGTGCCAAGCACTTCATAAGCAAACCTTGCTAAAGCAAATCAGATGCAAGTTTTAGCCAGAACTGACTGCTTAGTCAGGATTTTTAGCAATTGCAGGCAAAGCCTGCTTTACCCTTGGTTTTCAACATACGCAGTCTTTTCTGCTGTAATTTTTTAGGGTGAAAATTACGATCTGTAATCCAAGATATTTATACCAGACTAACTGACTTTGAAATGAAGTAGTTCCCTCAAAAAGAAAGAAAAAATCATAATAATAAAAAAAATCTCTAATGAAGGAATAACTACAGCTCTGTAAGAAGTTTTAAATGTGTGTAATTATTCCATTGTGGGGAAACTAATCACTGGATTTAATAGTTTCTCAGCAGTGCGATTTCCAACTGCTGAGTACCATTGTGAAATATGTAGTAGGAGTTTCAGTTAGGCATACACAGGGGATCAGTTGAATTTCCCTTTAGGTTCTCAGATGAATCGAGCTGTTAGACATATCTCACTTGAGAAGCAGTACTTGAAAATTCATTACAATGTACTGTCAGCTTCCAATTTGCAAAGCGTTTGAGCCACAGCAAAATTTTTTATCCGGTGTGTGTCTGTATTGAATCCAGCTGCTATACGAATAGCTGCTTCATAGTTATGGCTGCTGTAATAGCATGTTTGTCAAAGTGAAAATGGTGCCCATCCTGAAAGGTGTTTTTGTTTCACAGCCTTATCTTCTAAGCCCATCTTAGAGCAAGAGTGAGATTTGAATTGCAGTTCCTGCCTTTAAAGGCTTCTTGAGTGCTATTAATACAGTGCAAGTCTGATAAAGAGTTTGAGGAATGTCTGTGATGAGTCAAATAACCCTTTTGTCTTTAAGAAATAAAATTGTAGCCACTACCTGCTATCTGTCTTTACTGGCCTGTGAAAGTCGTGAGGCTGCGATTGCTGCACCGTAGCGCCCTATCAGTGGGATCTGGTAGAAGTACAAAGCAAACCTTAGATGCAGATAATTGGTGTTTTCCAAGACAAACTGACTGAAAGCTCTAGGAGTTCCCTATGGTGTTGTGCTTTTAAGAAACCAGTGTTTACTCGTTTTTTTTTTCAAAACAACTGACAATCTCTAGAGTCACGAACCGCTCTGAGCAAATGAAGTCAACCGACAAGTTACTGAACTGGTTTGCCAGAAGGTGATCAGCCATAATGAAGATTAATCTCCTTTTTTCTGCTGTGACTTAATTATGATTGCTTAGATTACATGAGGGCCTTAACTGTGATGAGCTTAACTGGAAACAGAACAAAGCTGACCTAACAGCATCAAGGGATGAAATCACTCATCTTAGAATGACTGCACAGATGAGAGATAGTGTGGGCACAGGTCACTCGAGAGCGTTCCTAGGGCAGGGAGCCATGAAAGAATGTGGAGCTGTGTAATGAGAAGGGAGCAAGGGATGCCAGAGCTCCAGTGCGTGTGAGGTTCCTATCTGCACCCAGCGCGTTCTCTGCATAGGAAGCGCTTTGATCTTGGTTACTAACAATAATGTTTTGAAGATTTGTTGCTGAGGTTTGAAAAAGATATATATCCCTCTGTTTAACGCTAGCAGTCTCTCCCAGTGTGCACTGTCCAAATTATTGCTAAAATTCAGAATGTGACTCGGAGCCAGCAGAAAGGATTTGAGCCTTTTTTTTAAAGTTATTATTTTAGTTGTTGTTATTATTTTTTTAATCCCTTTGTAGCTAATCTAGTTAAAATGGAGTAAATCTCTGGATTTACTGGTAGAGCTGGAGAAAATTTGCTAGTCATGTGGCCAGGAGAGATGCCTCCTTGTGACCATTATACTAAAGAGCTCTTTGTTTCAGGCTCATGTACAGTCAGGAATGGTTCCTTCTCACCCAACTGCCCATGCTCCAATGATGCTAATGACGACACAGCCACCTGGTGGTCCCCAAGCCGCCATCGCTCAAAGTGCACTACAGCCCATTCCAGTCTCGACAACAACACATTTCCCCTATATGACGCACCCTTCAGGTGAGGAGTGTGTGCCCGGGAGACCTGCACCGTAACTGAGCCAGGTCACAGTAGCGAGGAGAACTGTTACAAACCAGATTTGGGGAAGAGAATAACAAAAAGAAAACAAAAAGCCAAAAAAACAAAACGAAAAACAAATGGAAGATGTCCTTTTAGATGGCAGGCTGCTGATGGCAAACTATTTGTGCATTTAGTGTTTGTACTTTGCCAGCCCAAATGCAAGCCTAGCAAAGCATGCCAGATTTAGCTAATGTAGCAAAGACCATGTTTTTGTGTAGCTGAAGTACAGAACTGGATAACTGTGCAGATGCTGGCACGGTGGGGCTGTGTTCTTCCAGGTATTGCCATGGTTTTGCTGTGGGGAATGGACTGTCTGCGTAGCCTGCTCATAATGATCCGGGGGGTTGTTAAATTTAAAGCGATCAGTCCCAAGGACAGGAGTGACAATGTTGCTTGGGGGTAGTGCTGTTAGACTTCTAGTGACCGAAGTAAAGTGACAATTGAAGACTGTTCTTTAATTCAGAGTAATATTCTGCAGCTTTACTTTTGGGGAAAAGTAGGTGCTATATGACTTCTTTCCGCTTTAAAGTTACTTAGGTGTCTTTATCATTATTTGTTTCCGAACAGCCTCTGATGTTATGTCTTGGGGAATGTGTGAGCAGAACACGCTGCTTTGTGAGGGTTTAGGGAGGAGAGAAACATCCGAAGGACATCTTGATATGCAGGGTATTGTTTTATTCTTTAAAAGAAAAAGAAAAGAAAAAAAGATTAAAAACGAACAGAAAAGTTGAGCTCAGTAGTTGTCCTGTGACCACTTTACTAGCAAACTGTTGTGTGGCTTGCCAATCTATTATTTACATTTGAACTTTTTTTTTACAGTACAAGCCCACCACCAACAGCAGTTGTAAGGCTCATCTGGAATAACTGAAAGGCTGGATACCTTTTGTAGGCCAAATACCCTCCTTCTACTGCTTCTGCCAACTGGAAGCACAGAAAACTAGAATTTCATTTTATTTTGTTTAAAAAAAAAAGAAAAAAAATTGATTTCTTGTAACATCCACTAGGAATGCTAACAGTTCATCTTGCAGTGGGAGAGATTCGGACTGAGTAGAGGCATTTAGGAACTTGTGGGCTATTCCATAATTCCATGCACTGTATCTGAGTCCTGCAAGTGCCCCAACTCTGCTTGCTGAAAACTGGAAGTTATTTATTTTTTAATGACCCTTCAAAGTTATGAACTCATCAGCTAGCAAAAGAAGTAACAAGAGTGATTCTTGCTGCTATTATCACTAAAAATCAAGACTTGGAGATCCCTTTTACTTCTAACTAAACTTGAAACAGGTTCAGTTAAAAAAAGAAAAAAAAAAAAGAAATTCTAATCGTCAAACTGATGAATTATTATTTATAAATCACGTTTGATGAGATGATCACTATCGTGAGACAGTGATGTAACTTTTAAGTTAAGAAAACTTTTACTTTGTAGATAATATAAAATAAAAACTAAAAAAAAAAATTAAAAAATAAAAAAAGTTTTAAAAACTGACCTACGTATTGTTTGTGTTTTGCTTTACCAGCATCTCTCTTTAATGTCTCCTCCAGCTTTCATACCTGTGGAACTCCATCAGGTCTATGTGGCATGCAGGGCCACAAGATACAAGTCGAAGGGTTCAGAGCAGAAGTGTGAGTGCAGGCTTTAAAGAGTTGCCTCTGTTCAGGTCCGTTCCCTACCGCCTCAGCCTCGTGCTGCTCTGGTCGCTGTGCAGAAGATGTCACAAATACATGAGATGAATGTAAGTAAATGCAGGTGGGCAGCAGGGGGCATGCGACCATCAAAAGCCATGATGGAGACTTGCTCCTGCTGGCAGGGAGATTCCATTTCTGATAGAGGGTTTGTGACTTTGAGCAGCTCTTGGTCTGCTCAAATAGCAGCACCGTAGAGAATGAGGTGAAATACTGAAAGTGAGAAACGAGTTCTAAAAACAGTTTATTAAGAGGAGGGTTGTTTTTTTTTTTTATATTACGGTAAAATTGCATTATTCAAGAATAAGTTACTTGTACAGTACATACAGAAACAATATATAGAAAACCTACTATACAAGAAGAACTCTTCTGTGCAGGTGAAAAGTAGAACTTCCAAATCACTAAAACTCATCCAACAGAACCTGTTGGCTTTAGGCTTTAGTCACCCTAGAGGCTGGGTGGGAGGGCGCGCAGTGACTGCTGGTGCAGGCTGTGCCCTGGTGGGAGCCAGCAAGCTCACCTTGAAGTCTGGAATACTGTGTTCAGACACTTGAAGGCTTTATATGCTTGGTCGCGTGACAGCAGTGTTGTGTGGTCCGGAGGTGAAAGAACAAAAAGCCCCTCCATGGCCCCTTCCCAGCGTGCTGGTGCTGCTCCAGCTCACAGGGATTCCCTCTGCTTTGGCTCCACCTGGACCTGGAGCTCTTCCCCAAGGTTTTGCCATCCCACAGTTGTGCTTCAACACCAGTTGTTGGTGGTGTCAGTGTTGGGAACCTGCCCAGGATGCAGTGTGGCAGAGAGGGATGAGATAACTAAAAATGTTAATTATTGCTCTCTATCATAGGCATTGTCAGAATCGGGTCTCAGCAGTCCTAGCTGGAGAGCAAAGGCACTGCCCCTTCCTTTAGCATCCTTAGTGCCAAAAGACACGTCCTGGGAGCACCTTTCCTACCCCTGTAATAGAGTACCTGCAGCACTGCGTTAACATTGCAGGGGGGCACAGCCTGATGAACTCATGTATGTTTTTCTAACCAAATCCAATGATTCCCCTTTGAACTACAACAAATCCCTTGCGATAGAAAGGAGGGTTAGGAACACTGTGTGTGTGGCTGCAATCCCTTTTCCCATCCCTTTGCTGCCTCTGTTGGGGAGCTGGGGTGAGACCCTCTCATCCTTTGGGGAAAAAATCATTCAGATGTGGCTGCCTGGGGCTGCAGCAGATACAAGCAGAGCTTTGCTGAGCAGCTTCTCCCCAAACACAACAATCTGGGGCCATGCACCAAGGAGGTATTGGCCTTTAAAGCCCCAAATTCAGGCAGCCTTGTTCCTGATTTGCTATTTTTTGGTGTGTGGGGAGTACGCTGCTGCCTGCAGCCTTAATGCAGCTCTGGGAATGAAGAGAGCACAGGGGCTGCTTTGTTCCCCTGCAGCCTCCCTGTGTTTGGCAGCCCAGGAGGTGACAATGCACAGTATCGTTTTCTCTGAAATGCTCCAGTTTGGAGTCAGGCTGCCATGGTGCAGGCAATGGGGGTGCTGGAAACAGGAGTTGGGCAAAAAAAGGCTTTACATGCTCCGGATGCATAAAGTGGAGAATGGGAGCAGAGCAGGAGGTGGGAGACACAAAACTCCATGTGAGTTCTCAAGGGGGATGCAGCCACTTTGTCCTGTCTGCTTATGCATGGTGGTCACTTATCACAGCAGAGCTGTGCTGTGGGCTGTGCATGGCCAGTGGTGCACATAGTGCATTCTCAGACCCTTGCAAAAGCTTTGAGGCTTTGTATTGTTGGCTTTCAAATGAAATCCTAAATTAATGCTCTTGAGGGCTCTGCTTTTAATAGGGAGGAAAATAAGGATTCTCTGCAATGTGAGTTTGAGAGTAATGTTGCATTAGGATCCCTTGGGGTTGAGCTATTAGTATTCCTGTGCGTGGCAAGGGGGATCAGATGGAGTTTGGGGGTCCCTTCCAACACAAAACCATTCTGTGATCCCATAAATGGGAGCTGAGCATGTGCCCTGAATGTGGCAATGGCCCCAGCTCCCTCCTTCCTCCTGATAGAGCGGCCGATCCTCTCTCCAGGCACCAGCAGGTAAATGGGGCCCCATGCTTTGAGGGCACACACATGGAGGCAGGTTAAAGTGCTGCTGTATGGGTATTACAGCTGCAGAAACACTGAATCTTCCTCTCCTAAGGCACGTTGGGTGTGCGGGCTCAGAGGGGCTTTGTGCTCCCTCTGCCCATTACTGCATAGTGTGGAACACTGCCGTCCCCTTACATGTTTTCTTGCTGAAAAAGGGCTGAGCAGGGTGCACAGCTGCATGGCCAAGGAAACTGAAGGGAAGCTGAGTTCTGTGCTGGAAATGCCCCCATTAGTTTGGGGATGCTTTGCTGTCAGTCTCCACAGTAGCTCTCAGCAGTGGCACTGTTAGGGATGGAGCTGTTAGTGTTCACATCTCGGTTAGCATCGCGGTGTGGGCAGCGCTGCTGCAGGATCGGCTGCAACAGGCGAGTTGGGGAAAGAAAAAAGGAGTGAGAAAAGCCAGTTTTTTGCCTTGTCTGTAGAGATAAAACAAATCCTTGTCGAGCAGGAGCGTGGCACAGCCCCATCCCGGCTCGCGGGCAGCGCTTGGCCAAGAATTGTGAATCCACTCCAATGGTGCAGATGCACCACACACCCTCGGCTCCTCCTGGAAGGGGCAGGAGAGCACACACGGTGCCCTCGTGGTGGTTGTGTAAACAGTAACGAGAAAGCTTTGATAATACAAAAAAAAAAATAGATATTTTCTTTTTAAATGGCCCTTTAACAGGCCCAGGAGAGGGAGCGCACCCATACTGGAGTGAACAATGACCCCCTTCCTTGCTAAATTACAAAATAACAATCCCTAACCAGAAGGAAGGAAATACATTCTTTTTTCCTCTGTGCCACCCGGAGGGATCTCCGGGATTTCTCCACCAAAAGTGCATCCCAAATGTGCCCATCATCACAGTGGTGTGTACTGGTTGTCCACAGCACGCACGCGGCCCCGACCTGGGGCTTCCACTTCGTAGTCCGAATCGCGGGGCCGTGTGCCATGGGGTGCCCCGTTGGGGTGTGAGCCCTGCGCCAGCTCAGCTGCCGGTGGCACCAGGTGGAAGATGGGCTCTGGAGGGGACTCGGAGGGGGTCAGGTTGAATTCTGGGCTCCAGAAGGGCAGCGGGATGGGGAGAGCAGGGCTGGAGCCGGGAGCTGTGGGCAGAGGGAGAGAGCAGATGCTCGAGGTGGTTCTGTCCCAGCGCCCTGCTGCTGGCACTGGGGTGCATCCCAAAATGGTTGAGGGTAGATTCTGCTTGCCCAAACTGGGACAGCCAGGAGCTCAGGCAGCACCTTTTGGGACATTGCCCCTATGCTTCTGCTTCCCCCACATGGGCACAGCTGCACCCACTGCCCCAGAGACCATCCTTTAAGGCCAGGACCTTCCCTTTGGGCAAAAACCCTCCCTTAGGGCCAGTACCCTCATCCCTATTCCCCAGGACCCCCAAGACCCAGAATGTCTATCCCAGGACTGCTGTTTCCTACCTGGTGGCTGGGGGAGGACAACAACATAGCTGGAGAGCCTGACATCGCAGGTGGCCCCACATTCCAGTGGGATGGGATAGCGGTGAAAGTGGTGCAGCATCTCTGTGATGGAGGAGAAACGCAGGTGCTGGACACGACACTGGCCCCGCTCCGTCAGCGACAGCCGCAGGTGCTGCAGGGAGGAGCATAGACCTGTTAGCCTCCTACCAGCTCCCTTGGGGGAGGAGATGATGGGGGACATGGGGATATTTGGGATGGATGGGGGAGGGAACAAATGGCCTTAGCATCACATGATGCATCTCCAGCCCTGTTCACTGCAGGGCTTTTCCCTCTCCCTAGAATTGGGGATGGGGACACCAGCCCTCTGCAAGCATTGGGAAAAGGAGGGCATCAGCTGGGGCAGGGGTGAGATTCTTACAGGGGTAACATTTTCCACCCAGCTCAACTCAATCCAGCCCAACTCATCCCAACCCAATGTATCCCATCCCATCTCCCACCTGTACCTTCGCTCTGCCCTGGAAGTTGAAGGTGAGCACATACTCGCCGCGGCGCGTCTCGCTCTGCCGCACCAGGAAGACGCCGTGTCCCTCCAGCCCCCCCAGCTGCACCAGCTGCGCTGCCTTCACGCGGGAGATGGGCCCATGGAACCAGGGGCAGGAGGACAGGAATTGCTCCATCTTCGGCCCCGGTGCCTCCGCCGGCCCCCCTGGCATTGCCCCTGCCCAGACACAGGGACACCAGCAAGGGTGAGTGCCCCAGGGAAGTAGGGACCCTGCCCAGACCAATCATCACCCTCATCCCTTCCCCTGTATTTCTGTCCTCCTTGCACCATTTGGGGCTGGATTAACCCAGTGAGGTATGAGAACCCTCCTGGGGATGGTGTCCTCAACACCTCTGCTTTGTTCTCGGTGTCCCCAGGTGCTCACCTTGGCTTGGGGAGTCCGAGCTGGTGGCAGGGCTGGTGGCTGTGGGATCAGGTTGCCGGCCTGACAGGAGCTCAGGGTCACCCACATCTGACCTGCGAGGATGGGAGAAGCTGGGATAAGTGCTGGGCACTGAATGTGAGGACATGCAGACTCGGGCTTGGCATGTGCTTACCCTCTGCATGCACACTGCTGGATCTCGGCCATCCAGGAGCTGAGTTGCTGCTCATCCCCCGCCTCGAACAGCACATCAGTGGCATTGGTGACCTGGGGACACCACAGAGGGACATTAGAGGGAGATGCACATCCCCATCATATCCTCACCCACATGTAGGCACTGCTCAGAGCACAGCACCCCCACCCTACAGGCCTCATCCCCCCAGCATTGAACCACTCTCCAAAGAGGAAGTGAAATTTGGCACAGGAGCATTGGGCAAGCCAAGTGCATCCCAAAAAGGCTGCAAAAGGCCTTGGGGCCGTACCTTGAGGACAAAGGTGTGCAGGTTGTCAGGCAACTCAAGGCGTGTGCACCTCCTCACCTCCTGGATGGCCGAGCAGGCAGCGCGCAGCTTTGGCTTGGAGCCCTGCAGAGAGCAAGTGGCACAGCTTAGAGGGGTCATGGGTTGAGGAAATAATAGCCCTCTGGAAAGGAAATATCCCATATGGCAGGGACACATCCTGCATGGATGCTGCCCTGAGGTTGGCACGAGCTGTGCTGGGTAATGCATCCCAAGGAGAAACCCAATAAGTGGTGCCATAATGCAAAGGAAAGGAGGGAGGAGGCATTTCCCAGCGTGTGCCAGGGAGACTGTGCATACTGAGACTGAAAGCAGAGCCTGGCTGGTGAGAACACATCCATGGGACATACCCCAGGTGCTGCCCCAGTGCACCCGTGGTGCCGTGCTGAGAGCTGCCCACTGCTGCCTGCCTGCTTTCACTCTGACACAGGCACATGACAAAATGCTGACCATGCACTTCCTACAACTCTAATAATACCCCGGCGGCAACTTTCGGTTCCTCTGCTGCCGAGCGGCTGGGGGCTGTGGTGTGGGGCACCCACTCTGGGCTCTGGCAGTGCCTGGATACCACCAGCCCATACCAGTGTGTGCCGGGCACGCAGCCATGAGACCCAACCCTCTGTGCAATGCTGAGCTGCCTCCAGGCTGCACTTTGCAGTGCAGCAGGGACAGGGATATGGCTGCACTCACTGCTACAAACCATTGCCATCAATGCATGCCTGCTCCTTCCAGTGCTGGAAATCTTGCTACGTTTGGTTGTGCCTCTTTATTTTGCCTCCCCTTCCCCACCCCCCCCTCTCGGTCTCCCTCTCAACCAAGGACTCGGTGTACTCTGGGGCCGGAAGCGCAGCGTGAGAGGGAGCAGCCCTTATCAGCTCAGCGCTGCGCCGAAAGAAAGTTCTTAGAAGTCGGCTGCGGCTCCGTGCCCTGCCAAGAGCCACCGCAATCAGTGTCGGAGCCGCACCACAGCCCCATGGCTTTGTCCTCCCAGGGACAGCAGTGGCTGCAGTGCAATGCCCAGCACTAGGGGGGATATTGCAGTGCCCATCCTGTGGGGTTGGCACGTCCCCAAGGTCACGGTGCCAACGTGGCACTGGCGTTATCGGCACACGTGTCCTGGTCACCGCGCTGCCCGTGCTTTCCTGGGGGGGGAATTCCAGGAAAAGGAATTTCGGCGAAGCCTTGTGCTCGGCTCAGCACGCAGAGCTCGAGGGAGAAGGAAATGATGCTGCCAAGAGATACGGTGCCCCAGCACCACGCTGGCTTCGGAGAAGTGCCTACCGCAGGCACCGCACCTGACCACGAGATGCCCCGTGTGATGGCGGCCCTACCAAGAAGTGCCTTTCTTGGTAACCAGAAGTGCACACTCAACACACTGCATGCTCACGGGCTTTATATGGGCAGAGAGGTGCCGCAGCCTCGTGGAGCTCAGGAAGCTTGAGATGAGATGGGAGCATAGAATGGAGCCATGGAGTCATTAGGATGGGATGGAATGGGATCATGGAATCATTAAGGATGGGATGGGATGAGATCATAGAACACAACCATAGAATCACTAAGAACAGGACAGGATGGGGTGGGATGAGCACTGCAAATGCTGCTGTTCTCGCTCTGATGAATTCACCCCACTGCTCTCCAGAGGATCTGGAGGGCAGATGGGGCATCCCAGTGCCTATGTGAGCACCCCACAGTGTCCCAGGGGACCAGGGGACCATGGCAGCTTCCAGCACCATTAAAATGAGTGCTTGAGTGCAATGTCCTTCCACCTGTGGTCTGCCAAATCCCAACCATGTTCTAAAGTTTAAAAATACTATGTGAGCTGAGGTGGGTCACACTTCTGAGCCCCACTGCTGTGTTGGGGACATTGTGTAAAGTGGCAGGGGGTGACAGCTTTGGAGGCGCAGCAATGATGGCTGCAGCACAGCCATGATAGTGGTGGCATGTAGATAACACAGGTGGCACAGCACTGATGGCAGTGACATGGTGATGGCATGGCAGTGTCATAGCAATGGTGGCAGTGGCACAGTGTTGATGGCAATGGCATGGTAGTGACTGGTAGCATGGCAATGAGCAATGATGGCAATGGTGGCAGTGGCACTGTGATGTCAAGGTGGTGATGGTGGTGGCATGGCGATGACGGCAGTGGCACAGCAATGATGGTGATGGCATGGTGATGACAGCAATGACAGCAGTGGTACAGCTCCAACAGCAGCACCAGGGCCATGTAGAGCAAAAGCAAATCCTTCGAGAGCAGCCCATCCACATGCTGGGGGTTTCCCCACATTGGCTCTTTTGCTTCCACCTTTAGCCATGCCACAGTGTATGGGTGAGGTCTGTCCCTTCTGGTAAGCCTTTGCTCAGCTGTTCCATTACACAGGGGACAAACCTCAGCCAGTGGCAGAATGGCACAGCTCAGCCTCGCTGGGGTTCCCGCAGAGCTGAGAAGGGACAGACAGATGGAGGGACAGACGGGGCACTGAGATTTGCAGCAGAGCGGGTGCTGTGTTATGCCAGCCCCAAACCACATCCTGCACCCGCAGCCCCAGGGGAGTTTTCTGAAGTTTCCCAGGGGGACGGTGACACGCAGCCATGGGGGGTGAGGTCCCCATTGTTCCCACGCAGAGCAGCAACCTGAGGACATGCTGGTGGGCTCAGGGCATGTGTCACACTCATCCCTGAGGGTCTGCACCAGAGGTGATCCCAGCAGATGTCTTGGGAGCAGGCACCAAGGCTTATCCCAGCACTCATCCTTTGGTTCCAAGGCACTGTCAAGCCCAGTGTTGGCCCTCCAACAGTTGATCCCAGTGAGCTGTGGGGCTGGCATTGCTGCTGATCCCAGTGTTCATCCTTGGCCACTCACATCACAGCAGGTCTCGAGGACACGGTCCTATCCGGGCAGCCCAGTGATGGTTCTGGGGGATTTCTGAGCTTTTCCATTCATCCTTGCCATTTCCCAGCAGCCTTTCTTCCACTGACCGCAGCTTCTCCCTGCCTCTGCTTGGCCCTGACCCACAGCCCCTCCTCTCTTCCTTTAATTCTTCTCCTGCAGCCTCTTCCTCCTCTGCCCTGTTTCCTCCTCCACACTCAGGGCAGGGATTTCCCACACAGGCACCGCTTCCCTCACCCCATTTTGGTGCTGTGTCCCCCTTTCCATGTGCTTATGGCACTCATGGCTGGGAGAGCCATGTGGCACATGGGGGCCATTCACTCTGAACCCAACTGACAGCAACACTGAGCAACTTCATGGATTCTCTGCACTGTGTGTGTGCTGTAAATATAGGGGTTTTCCTGCCTGTTGGACAGAGAAACGTGAAAGCTGCTGTGGTGGGGGGAACACAAGACCCCCTCCATCACCTCCTGCTTGCCACCACCCAAAAAAAGCCCCTTCCAATCCCACTGCCCCCACTCAAACAACACCAGAGGGGAAAATATCTGAGACAGAAACCCCAAAGCCTGCAGTGGGGACTGAGCTGTCCCTGAGGGGAGCAGGTTGGGTGGCTACAAGGGGCCCTGTTGTGCCTGCCCGGAGTGCAGCCGCAGGGCACAAAGCACCCTCTGTTCCTGTCTCTGGTGGCTCTGCACTGGAGCAAAGCACTTTGGGGGAGCACAGCCCCCAGCTCTCAGAGCAGCTATTTCTATCACAGGAATAACTGGGGTGCTGGCAGTGCCCCCCAAAAAAAGGCATCAGTGCTGCTCAGCCCCATGGGGAGGGCTGCAGGGGGCTGGAAACCCACGTGCTCTCAGGGCTGACTGCCCGTCTTTGTGCATTGATGAAAAGGCCCATAAATAAGGCAGAGGCTGCTTCGCAGGCAGGGCATGAACGAGGAAACGTCCCTCTGAAAGCCCCGTGCGCTGCACGCGCCAGCACGGCTGAATGTCTCCCATTCAGCCCCAGCCCCACAGTTCAGGGGGAATCAGGGATGGGGGTGAGGCAGGACGCTCCCAGCTTCAGCCAAATGCAATGCACCGTGTTGGCCAAATCCACAGCCACAGTAGCACTGCTGGACCCCGACCTGGGGATGCTGAGCTCCCCACAATGCACACAGCAGTGCACATCCCTTCCACCAGCCATGAGAAATGGGGATGCAGAGCAGCCACCCTCTGACCTGGCCCCATTCACCCCCAGCAGAGCAGCGCTTTGGAAAAGCAGAGCTATAAACAGGAGAACTTTACGCAGCCGGCGCTTGCCAGCCGCTCCGAGTTTTATTTTCAGCCAAACTCGCTTCCAGCGTGGGCTGCTTTAATAATTTCCTGGCATAAATAAAAGAGCTTGGAAAGTAAACAAGGTGGGGAGGGAGTGGGCGGGAGACACTTGGGCTGAGTCACCCCAAGGGCTGCAGAACCCCTTGCCTGTGGGGGTGTTCACTCTTCATTCACTCCTATGGGCGATGAGCAGGAGCAGAGTTGGGTTTGGCATCATGTAGGATGAGAATGCCAAGAATAGAGAATGCAACTGAACTCCAGGCATAGTTGACCTGTCCACCCTGCTGAGCACTGCTTAATTGTTAGCATCATCACCAGCAAAATGCCATCTCCATGATGCTGGAGCAATGGGGACCAGCATGAAGCAGAGCATCCCCCTCAGCCCCAGGGCTTCTCCAGCCCTGCACAGCTCTCATAAATATTTACCTTTGAAAGAAGCAGCACTCAGCCCCGACACAACCACATCCTGAACCATTAAAAAAAAAAAAAAAAAAAAAAAAAAAGGTGTAAAAAACTAAAGGGAGCTCGAATCAACCAAAAGTACCACCATCTTACATCAGCACATGCTGCACTTGCCAGGACCCCCAGACTGCACACAGGGGAAAGGCAGTGGGTTGGGTTTCCCAGTACCTTTTCTTGAGGTTCTCCACTTATCCCTGCTTTGCTCACTCCTTGGCACGCAGGTGGCCCTTTCCTACCCAACAGCACTACAGCATCCTGCAGGGCAGATGGCCCCATCCCCATGGGCAGAGAGACCACAGCGGCAGGGCAAAACCACCTCAAACCTTCAAGAATTGGGTCTAAAAGAAAGGAACCCTTGGCTCTTCTCTTCAAGCAAACCCAAAAAGCCCCAGGGCAGGGAAAGGGGCAGCTTCACCCTTCCCATGTGAACCAATCAAGCCCTGGCAGGCTCCATCCCAGCAACACGGTTTCCAAAATAAGAAACTCTGCTCTTCAGCAATTAATGCCGGAGCTGCGGTTATGCTGCTAAAAGTGGGTTTCTTTATTTATTTCATTTCCACCCCAACCCCCCCAATGCATGACCAAGGATGGAAAAAGTTGTGGTTAATAAATGACAAATAACCTTTTGTCTCATCACCCCTCCCTGCCGCCTGCCCTCACCCTGAAATACGAGAAAAAAAAGAGGGGAAAAAAACAAAAAAAAGAAAGAAAATAAAAAGTCACCACTGAAATCCCACAAAGCCCAGGATACGCCCAGCACAGCCTTCGAAGAACAGCAGCAAAGGGACGCGCTGACACCCACTGTCACCAGCAAGGCTGTGGGTGAGAGGGAATGTAGTGCTGGCCCGGGCCAATGGGAGCTGCCTCACTGCCCTCGGGTTGTTTCATTTCCCTATGGCAATAGGGGAGAAAAATTGAACCCAGGGTGGTGGTAGAGCATGAGGTGCTCCCATCATGGGGACCCCTTGCTTGGGGTTTGCTGCTTGGTGCCTATCTACGTTTGCTGTTGGCAAAGGGGAACAGATGCATGGATCAGTGAGTGGTGTCCCAGCCTTGAACCACAGTGAGAGCTCACTTAGAAGAGTAAATACATTTTAGATTTGAAGCCAGACCTTGTAGCAAGGAATGGGATTTGCTCAAAACCCTGCCTGGAACAGTGGTGCCAATGCAGCTGCCGTGGCCATGCCAATGTTTCTTCCCAAAATGCAGTTACTGCATCCTATCCCATCCCATCTCATCCCACTGGAAACTGCAACGCTGGGACCTTTCCATCCCATCCTGTGGCAATCATGGCACCGGGACATTCCCATCCCACGAGATCAGTGACACTGGGCCATTCTAATCCTATTCATCTCATGGGAACCACGGCACTAGGATGTACCCCATGGCTCTGGGTCTAGAATGGGAGCCCCTGGGCTGAGAGCTGCTGGCTCAGGGGAGCTCAGTTCTCAGAAATGAGCTTCAGGTGAAAGGAAGGGGAAAAGGCACCAGAAAAAAAAAAAAAAAAAAAAAAAAAGAAAAAAGAAAAAAAAAGAAAAGAAAAGAAAAAAGGAAAAGAAAAAGAAAAAAAGAAGAAAAAAAAAAGGAAGTCAGAGCAGTCTCGCACCGAGCAAAGATAAAAATACTGAAAACACCACCCCTCCCATGGCTGAGGACGTAAGACTGTGACAGAGGCACCTCCGTCTGCACCGGAAAGAGCCTTCGCAGCTCATCTCGGAGTACAATCTTTTACGGGATGTGATGGATTTCATTAAAATGCCATCAAGAAACCAGCACAAATGAAAATCCCATTTCCCTTCCCCTTCCTGTAAGAACATCTGGTCAACATAAACGGCTCGGGACATTTCCGTTGCAAATCCCAATTTTCACGGGGTTTAGGGCTTGGCCATAAAATATGCGTGTGGGGCTCAGTGCAGATAGGGCGGCCCCAAGCCCAGCAAGCTCCATCCCTTCAGTGGGGCAGGGGACAACCCAGGGCACAAATGCCCCCTGTGCAGCTTCCAGAGTTACTAGATCCATGAGGATATATGGTATGGTAAAGCAGAAAACCCCAAGTGAGGAGAAACAGTGAGCACAACCCTCATATGAGACATCAGAGAGCCCACAGCTCTCCATGCCTTCATCCCTTCACCATTCGCAGCCACCCAAGCAGCAACCAAGCCCTGTGCAGTGGGACAAAGGTGCTCCGTGTCCCATAAGACCCAAAGGAAAGGGCTGAACCCCAGCCTGGCTCCCACAGCCCTGAGTAAGCGAAAGCGGCGGTCGCTGCCACATGTGACACCGAGCTGTGAAAAGCGAAAGCAGCAGCGGCGTATGGGGACACCGCAGGGATGTCGGCTCCTTCTGCTCCTCCAAGTCGTGGTGCTTTGCTCTGAAGCACCATTTGTTCAGATTTAAATGAGTATTAATTAAAAATATATAATAATAATAATAAAAGTAAAACCAACCCCCACTCGATGAAAAGCCCATCCCGTTCCGGCAGCGTCAGCCTTGCCACGTGCAGGAACTGGCTTTTTAAAGATTAAAACACCACAGCAAAACCCCACTGCCACCCAGATCTGGTCAGAATAAAACTGAGCTCTCTGCAGACCTCATGGGGAGGGGATGGAGCTGCTTCTCATTCTCTGTTTCCTTCTGGAGTTTCCCTGGGAGCACCGTGAGGCCCAACCCTACATGAGTCTGAGGTTGGCCATCCTGGTCCCTGGGGATGAGTGGCTCTTCCAGCAAGGCCCCCAGCCCCTATCCCAGGACCAATCCTGTATCCATGCAAGAGGTGGACACTCTGCTTCCAGATGGCAATAATCTGTTCTTATGAGTTGCCATTGGCATGGGATCGTTGAGGTCCCTTCCAACCACTCTATAAACTGCATGCAGTTTGGGCTTCCATCCTCCTTGACATGGTGGTCCCTTGAAAGCCATGGCATTCTGCAAATCACTCGAAGTTTGTGCTCATAGCAACCTTGACATGGAAACAGGGGATTGTTGAGGTGAACTCAACCCAAATAATTCAACAAACTGCTCTACACACCACTACTGACATGGAGACACTGGATGACTGAGGTCCCTCCCAACCCAAGTCATGCTATGATTGATTCTATGGTCCCGGAACAGCATCACTCAGCCAAACCCATCACCCCACACAGACAGCATCTCCTTACCTTTGGTGGGTCGAAGAGCTCCAGCACATACTCCTCACCATCGGGCATCCCTGCCCTGCGCAGCACCAGACGGCAGCGCTGCCAGCGCGTCCCACTGTCCAGTGACGTCTCATCCAACAGCCCATACCGCAGCATCCCCTCCTTGCGCACCTCAGGGGGCTGCTCCCGGGACAGCCCCCAGGGCAGGATGCGTTTGCTCAGTCCCGATTTGAGAGCAGCCTCTGCCACTTCACCATCGGCCTCTGTGGGGAGAGCATCTGAGGAGCGGCGGCGGAAGAGGCTGCGCCAGCTGCGGCGGAGTTGGCTGAGTGAAAATGGTCTCCGTGCTGGCCCCGTCAGCTCCTCTGAGCTCCACGACTTGCGCAGCCCTGTGGGGGGCTCAGCCGTGGGCTCAGGGCGAGCGGGTGGCTCTGCTTCGCCTTTGGAAGCCACCGTGCCCAAGGAAGGGTTTGCATGCTGGCGTTGTGTGTCCCGGTAATCCCGCGCTGGGCCAGCAGGCAGTATGCGGAGCTGGCTCATGGCAAAGCCCTCCTTCACCTCATTGCAGAAATATTGCTGGAAGAGGTTGGCGAAGCGCATCGAGAAGTTCTCTGCAGCCAGCAGGTCATGGTGCGGGTGCTCGGTGGCAAAGCGCAGGTAGTGTTGCGCCAGCTCCTTGGCGGTGCTGATGGCGTGCAGCTCACAAAACTCATGCCAGCCCCGGGGATACGCTGGCGTGCCGGCCGACAGAGCGTGCCCATTCATTGCCGTGACTCCAGCGAGGCGGCCGTGCTGCAAGACAGAGCACAGCGATGCCATCAGGATGGATCCTTCCCCAACACCTCCCCACTTGGCCACCCTCACTGGCACCAAATCCATTCATCCCCCAGGATGCACTGCATTCAGCTCGGCAAGAAACCACAATGGCTCACAACCCACAGCCCAGCAGAGCACCATACGTCCCAGATGCCAGCCCCATCTCCCTTGCTCTCCGTGCCTCAGTTTCCCTGCCTGCACAGCGTCTGCGTGGCTTCCTGCCCGCACAGCTGCTGGCGGCTCCCACAGGACGTGCGGCCCGGCTGTATCCGCTTTCATTCTGCCAAGGGCTTAACAGCGCTGATGGGTTTCCCTCCTGGGAACTATTTCAGCTGAGCTGATAAAACTGCTGGGGGAGGGACAGGAGGGGAGGAAACCAAACAAATTGCTGCTGCAATCCAGGGAGGGAGCTGCTTCGTGCAGCAGATTCAGAGTTGTGGCCACGCTGACAGCACAGGAATGAGTGGATCATCCCCATGGGGACACTCCGATGGGGCAAAGAGGAGAGTTTGTCTGTCCATCCATCCACCCACCCACAGTGCCCACTCGATGTCCCCGCCACATCCCACAGCACAGCATGGAGCAACACGGCTGCTCCTCGCTCCATGCTCAAAGCATTCTTTCAACAAATGCAAATCCACTTCCAACGTCAGTTGGGTCTCCAACTGGACACAACACACAGATAGTCACAAAGAATCCTAAAACCAACCTGCTCCCCTGTTTGGGGGTACCTTCCATGGCTGCATTTGGACACTGTGGATACCCCAGGGCTCTCCATGCAGATATAACCAACATGGCCATCGATCTGACGGCCCCAGGGACCCTTCTGGGCCCCGATGTGGCCCCACTGAGCCCTGCAGCTCCCCACAGCCGGCGTGGCCCCACTGTTCCCCCCGTACCTTGTGCTTGCACGCGGCATTTATCGGGACTGTGCATTCTGCTCAGGCAGGAAACATCCTCCAGCCCGCCCGTATCCTGCCGCACCGTGCACCACCGCCTCCCCACAGCTGCTAGAAGGGGAGGAAAAGTGGCTGCATTCCTTTAGGGTGGGGAATAATAATAACAGTAGTAATAAATATATTTTAAAAAAAAGTAGAAGCACAAAGGAAGCGAGCAAGGAGATTTGGAGAGCGGCAGAGCGGCAGATCAGCTTTGCAGACAGGGCGGCGATAACGCTGGGAACGACAGCCTCTATCTCTGCCCACCCGCCGGCCTTCCGAGTACGTGCCGTGCAGTTTCTGGGCGATGGGAGATGTTATCAGCCCCATGGCCCGGCTGAGCCCCACAGCGGGCCCCGCACACAGCCGTCTATCAGCACCGCCAGCCTGCCCATGACTCAGCACCCTACTGCTGTGCTGACGCTTCCGCCGGCACCCAGGGATCGCCAGCACACGCAGAGTCTGCAGGGACAGTGCCATGATGCACGCGGATGGATTTGGAGCTTTGGAAGAGGTTGGATTTGGGGATGCTGGGATTTATCTTGTGGCATATGGTGGGAAAGGAGCGTGAGGTCACAACGCGTGTTTTCCAGCTGGGATGAGGATGGGAATGCAGCCCCAGTGCTTATGGCATCGCCTTTGCCCCCAGAGCACGGGGATGGAGTAAGAGGGATGCTCCACTTGGATCCAATTCAAAGGGATTTTGGCATCGCATTCTGCAGGTCACCACCGAGCCAAAGCAATCACCACGATGGCACACTGCATCCATTTGCACCCAATGGAGAATCCCACCCACCCCCAGGCACGGCCCTGCTCATTGGGATTCACAGCTCTTATCTGGAGGCGGTGTAAAAGTGCTGCTTTGGGGCTTCTTCGGGGTTCATTTGGGGTGTGGGGCTGGGAGCAGCCATCTCTTCTAGAACAGGGGGATGAGACAGGATGGAACACAACAGGATGCAACAGGACTGGATGGGATGAGATGGATGGGATGACACCAATCGGCCGCACTTTGATGCGGGCGGCAGCAACAAGCCCCAGCCTGCATCAGGATCCGGCCCTGCAGCTGCACCGCCTCCAGCACTCCCAGGAGATCTCATTAAAGTGCTCCCACTGACCCTATTGCCCAACCCGCAGAGCAGCACTCCAGCCCCCGGGTTTTGGGAGCAAAAGCATCCATCTGAAAACGAAAGCAGCCCCAGCCTCCAGCCAGCAGTGGAAATGGGATTTGTGCACAGAAACGGCTGTACCCAGAGCAGAAGAAAAGCTGTGCACTTTTAGCTTCTCTTTTAGGATGCCCTACAAGTGATTTTCCGGAGGGGCCGGGGAACGCCCCGCAGCTCCCCGCTTCTTCGACTCACACAAACACAGCGTTCCCACAATGCTGCGAGCGGAACATTGTTCCTTCCCAGGATGTTCTCCATGAAAAGAGCTATTCTGAGCCAGGCAGCAGCCGCCGCTCTTGGCACGGCCCCGCAGCCCAGAGCAGGGCGATGAACGGCACTTTTCAGTGCTGCTGCATCCAGCTGGGGGGGCTCAGAGGATGGTGGGGGTTGGACAGCTCTGTGGGCATCCCAATAGCATGGCTCAGTCCCTCTGCAACCAGTTCCCATAGGACCAGGTTCCTCTGCATCTCATTGCTATGGGGCTGGGGCAGTAGGAACTGACAGCTGGATGTGATCCCTGGAGAGGAATATGGCTGAGTGCAGCTCTGAGCACTGAGATTTGATGTTTTGCAGCCTGGGGAGGTGGAGAAGGGGGACAGTTCTATGTCACCCTATGGAGACAGATGCCTGCTCTGAGCTGACCCACGACGCCATGCACTCTTTGCCCTGGGCACGGCTGTGCTAAACAGCCTTGGTGCTGTGCTCATGGCAAACCCACGCTGTTTTATGGCTGCCTTTCACATGCAGCCGAGCCTCCGCTCCCTCCTGGCCTTTGCACCCCATGGCTGCATCCCTGCTGTCCCAGCACCCATGGCACACTGCTGCCACCCCCCTGCTGTGGACACAGCCCTGTGGGATGATCCCCTCTGTTCCCAAGCTGGTTTTCCTTTCGTTCCACTTTCTAGGGACGCACGCACGCGTGCTGCTAATGTGCCCATCAGCACAACAAAAGCCATCCTACTACAGGCTGCCTCCGCCCTTCAACCAATTCTGCAGCACTGCAGCCATGGGTTCAGCCCCACGACCACCCCCCCGCTGCAGAAGGGATGGGGCTCAACCCCTGCGTCCCACAGCTGTGTGGGGCAGGATGGGGCCCTTCCTCCTTTCGAGCCGCACACCGCAGCCCTGCCAGCAACTCTTGCACTTTCACTTTGTGCCTCCGGCTGGGATTTGTCCAAACGCCATTGCTTTGCCCCAATCCCTCCCCTGGGGAGGCTGCATGGCTGGGGGGTGGACATATACGAGTTTTGTTCTCTGAGCCTCCCAAAAGTACACAGCCCAGAGCAAAACACAGTGAAACCAACACGGATCTTCCCATAGACTGTAAATACATAACGGTGAAGGAAGGGGGTAGAAAAAGTAACAGAGCAGTACTGGGAGTGGGGCGAAATGTCCTCCATGCATCAAAATGAGCTGAAGTCAGAGGAGCGGAGCTGGTCCCGGCCCCGCAGCCCCACAGCACGCGGGACATGGCCGGGTTCCAGCGCAGCACCGCTTCCTCCAGCTGCTTTCACTACCAAAAGTGCAGCAGCCCCAAAAGTCCCCGCAAGCCCAGCACATCTTGAATCCATTTGCAGCAACAATGTCGAAATCGCAGCTCGACAGCTCGCTCCGGTTTCCTTGACAGTAAATCCCAGCGGCGGCCGCATTATTCCCAGTGCCGAAGCCAACGGGTCAGGGCTCTGTGCGGTGACCCCAACTGGAGCAGCGGGGCTGACACGAGGGCGCTGGCACTGCACTGCTTGCGGTGTGTCGGCCTCGTGCTCCGGGGCCCCGCGTGTGCCAAACCACACAGCGCTGCGAGCCAGCAAAGTGCACGGGGCAGAGGGGCAGCGTGGTGGGCAGGGGGCACCCCTAATTGTGGGGCAGCATCACCTCTTTTGGGGTCTTGCACCCTCCCTAAGGAGCCATCAGACCTTTGAGTTCTGAGCCCTCTGTAAGGGATCGCCATCCCTTTGGGGTCCTGACCCTAAAGGATCACACCGACGGTGGAGGACTGGGAGCACAGTGCTCAGGCTAGGGGTGCTAGGACCCCTCCAAAGAGAACAGCGAACACAGAAGAGGAAGCGTCCAGGGGATAAGGGGTGCTGGGACCCTCGGTGATAAGAACAGGAGGTGCCCAGAGGTTATGGGGTGCTGGGATACGGAGCACGCACTGCAAACAGGAAGAGTTCTTCGAGAAAAGGGACCGAAGATAAGGCCGGGGGTGCGGGGAGGGCTCGGGGGGACCCCGCTCCGGACTGGGGCACAGTAAAGAAATGGCAGCCCCGCGCTCCCCTCCACTTTAACCTTTCGCACTCGCTTCCCGGTGCCACCCGCCCCGTCCCGACCCCGCTCCGCAGTTACCTGCACCAGAAAGCGCCCGGGGGCCGCTCGCCCATGGTGGCACGGCACGGCACGGCACGGCACGGCACGGCTCAGGCAGGAAACCGATGCGAACTGCTCCGCATTTCCGCCGTGCGAAAGAACCGCGGGGCGCGGACCCCGGCCCCGGGGCGTTATGTAAAAGCGGCGCCGCGCGGCGGATCGAGGGTGGAGGCTGCGCGGGGGCGGAGCGGGAGCAGCACCCGCAGCTCGGCCGGGAGCTCCGCCGGGGCCCCGCCGCCCCGCAGCGGCCGTTCCGCGGGTGCGCAGCGCTCCGAGCCCCTCCCGGCATCTGATGGCGCAAACTGCGCGCGTTGGGTGTTCGGGATTCGGGGCGGTTTTGTAGGGGGTGAGCGGGGTTCTGCAACGTGGGGTCGTTTGGGGGTCTGAGAAATGGGAGCTGTGAGGCGGTGGGTGGGTGGGACGCTGTCCCGGAGCCCATTTCCCAGCGGTTCCCTCTGCCTTTCGGCCAAGGAAATCGGCAAACGGCGCAACAAGGCAGGCAGGGCTGCAGCCGTTCCCAACGCGGGGACAAATGGCCCTCGGGTCCCTCAGCCCGATGGGCTTCAATGGATGCACACAGTTGCCAAGTTGACCATCCCGGTGCCATCCCGGTGCCGCCCCAGGGCTGCCCTGGTGCCATCCCAGTGCCAGCCAGGTGTCATCTCAGTGCCATCCTGGTGCCATGCCAGCACCGCCCCGGTGCCACCCTGTCCCACAGGGGAAGGGACATCGTGGCAGGTCTGTGTCCCTGCAGGCCGTGGGATCTGCAAAGACAACGAACTTCCACTGCGCCTTTTTTCCAAGAGAGGGACTGCTCTGTGGTCTGTGCCGTGTGTCGGTCCCATTGCCACCCACCTGTGTCACCATCCGATGTGGGACGAGGTCTTACCTTGAGAGCTGCTTTGCAGTTCCCCCCAGCTGGTGCATAATGAAACTCCTGGCTCTGAGCACAGCCCCGTGCTGCCCTTCTTCCCGGGCAGCCGTCCCAGCTGTGCTTTTCCTGGTGACCTTCAGCTATTTCACCAGCACCCTCCGCACGTTCTCAGCCCCTGCAGCCTGAGATTTCTCTTTTGTTTTGCTTCCTGTACGGATTTTTTTGCGCTCCCTGACTACCGATTCAGTGCACTGACTTCTGCTTTTTCTGTTTGTTTGCTCACCCGCACCCGTGGCCGCTTCCCTTCTGCTGTGTGCTGGGCTCAGCCCATAACTCTTGCAGCTTTCCCCCCAGTAAAAGGCTGCAGCAGCTCCAACCACCCGTCCTTTTCTCTTTAACTCTCTCATTTGTATTCTAGATGTGCCCGGTGCTTTGAGAATGGCACAGCTGCATTTCTCAGGGCTGGGACACATGGTGACCTCTGCAGGGTGAGAAACAGGTCCTCACACTGCCTGAATTTGGGGAATTAGTGTGGTGAAGGTCAGATTTCAGGTTGGGTTTTGCCTATTCCTTCAGAAAGCAGAGTGGGTAGTGGGAAGGGTGGTGGTGGTGGTGGTCATGGTGATGAGCGTCATGGTTGTGACTGTAGTGATGGGGATGGAGAAGATGGTGAGGGTGACAATGGTGATGGGAATGATGGTTGTGATGGCAGTAGTGGTGGTGACAGATGGAAGTGAGGAAGATGGTGATGCTGACAATAGTGGAGCTGCCCTGCAGCCCCCTCGAGTGCTGCCTGCTGTAGCCCCATAGCAGCCCCGTAGCTCCTCAGCCCCATAGCCCCACAGCAGCCCCGCAGACGAACTCCCGGCGCCCCCTCCCGGCAGCCCCGCACAGCACCGGACCCCCCCTACCCCCCGGAGCACCCCCCTCTCCCCGCAGTGACTCAGAGCTCCCGGCTCAGCGCGCTCCCTGTGGCAGTCACTGATCACGGGAGCAGGGACCGAGGCGGTGTCCCAAAGGGCCCCCAGCGGCCCCTCGTCCCCTCTCAACCCCTTTTCCTCTGCGTTTTCCCAACTTCCAGATCGCCCCGTAGGATCTGGATGGGGAAACTGAGGCACGGGATCGGATCCCTTTGCAGGGAGGATGCCGCAAGGACAAAGGGGCAATGTCACGGGGCTGCCCAGAAGAGGAAGTGTTGGAGTGTGCGGCAAAACGCGGCAGTCCCGAGGGAGACCCAACAGGAAGCAAAACTCACGGGGAATTTGGCCGTTGGGTTTTGAGGAATTGGAACGATTCTCCAAAAGAGAGGGGAGGAACAGCCCCACCACTAATGCTAAGGAGGCTGCAGGGAGCAGCCGGGTCTCTTCACAACCCCCCTCCACTCTAATAAAGCTCTGCTTCCTCTCCATGGCTCTCCATGCTACAGATGTGGCTGTGCCAATGGGCACTGTGTGGCCAGGCTGGGCTGTAAGCACTGCAGGGCCGTGGGCAGAATCCCCCTGCAAAAGGGGGAATATAAAACCTGTGTGGTTTTAGTGCTGCTTCAAACCCTTTTCGTAGACTGAAAGAGAAAGTCCACAGGTGACGGATGAACCCTTCGGTGAACTGAAAACCTCTGTCCCTACAGCGGCGGTTGCCTGCAGTGGGATTTCTTGGCTCTCTTGCAAAATAAAACCCAACAGTGCTTCTACTGAAATGTGCTCATTGCTGAGCAGGGGAACAAAGAATCTGGAGGAAATGGAGAGCGAGTGAAAAATGTTGTGCAGCTGTGGTGAGCGCTGAGCTCTTGCCTTTCTCACCCATCCGTGCATCCATAAGAATCATAGAACTGTTTGAGTTGGAAAGAACCCCTGAAGCCATCTGTTCCCACTGCCTGCAGTGCTCAGGGACACCCACAGCTCCATCAGTGCTCACAGCCCCATCCCCTGGCCGTGGGTGTCTGCAGGGATGGGGCACCTCCAGCTCTCTGTGCACCCTGTGCCAGGGCAGAGGGACAGGAGCACCTCCCCCACCAGCTGCCCACACTGCTTTGGTTGCAGCCCAGAATATGGTTGGCTTTAGGGCTGTGAGGAAACACTGCTGGCTCACATCCAGTTGCAATCCACCAATACCCACAAGTTCACTTGGATAAGGGCTGTGCACAGTCCTTTCATAGAATCACAAGGTTGGAAAGGACCTACAAGATCACCTAGTCCAACCGTCCTCCCTTTACCATTCCTACAGAAAGCCACTAAGCCATATCTCCTAGCTCCCTACCCAAATACTGAAAGCTTGTACAACGATCCCCCAGCTTGTACTGATTGCAGGGGTTGCCACGACCCAGGTGCAGCCCTTGCATTTGGCTTTGTTCAATTTGATGAGGTTCACCTGGGCCCGTTACTCAGCCTATATAGGTACCTCTGTACTCATCCATCCGTCCAGTTGGGATTACTGGGTCGGACTGGGCCAGGCTCTGCGAGGGGCGGCGGCAGAAGCAGCACAAACGTGCGGGGAGGAGCCGGGTGGCAGCGCCCCGCCCGAGGGGCGGCCCGATCCACGCCGAGGTGCTGGAAACCGAGGACAAAAGGTGCCCGGGGGATGGGAGCGGGGCCGTCCCCGAGCGGGTCCGGTGTGGGATTGGAGTGGGGCCGAGGCGTAGCGGGACCGCGCGGTGCTGGGGAGTGGCGGTGGGGTTCGGTCGGGGCGGTCCCGCTGAGGACTGGAGCGTTCTCCCCCGTGTGCAAATGTTCCCTCCCCCAAAAGGATTTAAGATCCCGATTGGTGTCCCCGAACCGGGAGTCCTCTCCTGGCTCCTTTCATCCTGCGATGTGGCTCAGTAGGAAAGTAATGGTCATCCTCGCACGTGTCCGTCTTGTGCTGGGCACGCAGTGGTGACGCGCTGAAATTCGTCATTTTGGGGCAGAGCGAGTGGGGACAGCGGGGTGCCAGCCCTGTGCCAGCAGCCGACCCTGCTTCCAGCGCTTCCGTGTCCCCCAAGGTCACCCACGGCTGGAGCCCAGAGATAGAGCAGAGCCGTGCCTCGCAGCCCAGGTGGGTGGAAGGAACGGGATGGTGAGGGCACCGTGTGGGGACACAAGGAGGGGGGTGGCCTGGCCCTGTGTGGTGCTGCCCATGAGGGTCCCATGAGCCAGACCTGCACGTGGGCTGGGCTGCAGGGAGGAGCGTGGCCACGAGGCCACCTGTGCTGGATGAGGTGGGACAGTGGTGTGTATGGGGGGGAGGCACCAGCCCCAAGTGGGGCTCTCTATGGGGAAACACCACCTGGGGTGCAAAGTCAAACCCAACCTGCAGCACTACGTTGTGCGGGGTGAGCGCGCCTGCGGTGTTTGCTCTCCATTTCCATTTCCTGGGTGCCACCAGGAACAAGGAGCTGGCGGGTGGCTGTAGCACTGCACACACCCTGCCTGCGCCCTCTCCCTGCAGCCATGAAGCTGAACGAGCGCAGTTTGGTGTTCTATGCCACCTGTGACTCCCCGGCCGACAACGCTGGATTCCTCTACAAGCGCGGTGAGCGGCACACGGCGTATCACCGCCGCTGGTTCGTGCTCAAGGGCAACATGCTCTTCTACTTCGAGGAGCGAGAGAGCCGTGAGCCAGTGGGAGTCATCGTGCTGGAGGGCTGCACCGTGGAGCTCTGCGACTCAGCTGAGGAATTTGCCTTTGCCATTCGCTTCAGTGGCACCAAATCACGCACCTACGTGCTGGCAGCTGACAGCCAGGCGGCCATGGAGGCATGGGTGAAGGCACTGTCACGGGCCAGCTTTGACTACATGCGGCTGGTGGTGCGGGAGCTGGAGAAGCAGCTGGAGGAGATGCGGTGGGGCTGCCGGCACAACCCAGCCTGCTGCAAGGCACGGCCTTTACGGATGGAGCACTCCCTGCCAGCTCTGCCTGCGGTTCTGCCAAAGGAGAATGGCTGTGCAGTATGGAACAATGCGCCTGGCGTGGACCGGTTGTGTGATGGTTGTGATGATGACACCAACCCACGGCCACCACCGCTGCCTCCGCGCCGGCGAGCATCCAGCGGTGACACCGGGACGGCTGAGATCTCGGCGTTCTGCCGTCTGCACGAGCGGTACGGGAGGGAGGTGGCCCAGCTGCGGCAGGACTGGCAGCACCGGCAGTGCCAGCACCGGCCCTGAGAGGCCCTGAGGGCATGGAGTGTCTTCAGTGCAACTTCAGTCCCCTCTATAGGACTCACAGCTCCTGGCAGCAAGTGATGAGCTGGGTGCTCTGGGACCTCCAGATGCAAGGATTCTGTGGAGGGTTTGGACAGGTGTTGTACTGCCAGAGAGCAGGAACTGCCTTCCCCTCCCTAAGGCCAGCTGAGCCCCACAGCATCCCTCTGCTCCAGCAGGATGTGGTTTGTAGAACAAGCACACGAGCACTTCCCTAGCAGCACAGTGCCAAGCACAACAGCCACTGTGGCTTCATGTTTGCGTGCTGCTGGCACCCAGCAGGATCCTGGTCCTTCAATTCACTCTGCAGTGGAGTTGCTTGCACCCAGCCACATCCTCCAGGGCTCCAGGACAGATATTTTAGGGCTGGTGTCACAAAGGGGAAGTGTCACAGCGTTGAACAGGAACGTGTGTGTCAGCAGTGGGGGGAGCGGAGTGATTCATGTGCGCAAGCAGAGCATGGCTACCATTGGAGCCTTAGGGTCTCATGCAGGCATTTCTCTCGTTCGTATCCATTCTGCTGGCCCAAGGACATCCCAGCTGGTGCAGTGACTGCTGTTGTTAGCCATCCCACCAGCTCCTCCTTCACTAAAGCTGTTGAATCCCTCCCCTCCTGGGTTTGCTCCTTAGATCTGGGAGTGAGAGACACCCTGGGTTGGGCCAAGTGGCCCCATCTCCATTTGACTTCTCAGAACTCTGGCTCAAGTTCTTTTTCTGCAATAAATATTGCTTCAGGAATTCCCTCATGGCCTCCTTATCATTTGCACATTTGACTCATTTATGAAAGAAGGTCCTGAAGGATGAGGTCGGGAATGGAGTTGTGGCTGGGCATGGGATGGGAGTTGGGGATAGAATGGGATGGTGTCACTCAGGGGCCTTCAGGACATCATGTTGGTCTCAAGTAGGGATGGCATAGCAATTGCTTTTGGAGGGACAGAAATCTCACATCAGAGTCCTGAGGGCCTCAGATCTGTGTGGTTGTGCCGTGGAAACTGAACTGGTAAGGACAGGGATGAAGTAATGAGCTGTTCCCCACTGCTATCCACACATACATGAATGACTGCAGCATTGCTAAGAGTGGGAGTGTCGTCATATGGAAGTCAGATTGTCTGCAAACAAGCTGCAGAGTTTATTTTTTTTCCCCGACAATCTGAGTTCCAACAGCCAAATGTTTCCATTAGCTCCCATCCTCATTAAAGCACACTGCTACTGCTAAAATCCAACTCATGGGCAGCACTCTGTGGTGCCCCTTGGCTCCCCAGACTTTTGCCAAGGCTGTGTTTCACTGAGCCAGGACAAAATACCCATCCCTTCACTGGGGCTGGTGTTACACAGGGATGGGGACCCTGCTGTCACATAGGTGGCACTGCCATCCTGCATGGCATTCTGGCTCACAGAGGGCAGCTGAGGTGATGTCCCCCTGCATCCAGATGGAGAATGCAGCCGCTGTGGTTTCCATGGCAGCTGGCTGAGCTTTTCAAGGTGTTCAGATATTCATTAAAAATAAATCCTTCCCAATGTGTTAGTCGACAAACAAGCTTAAACAGATACGCAACATGTGGATTTATTAATTCATCACATGCCAAACCTCCCCACCTTGTGGTGGTAGCTACAAAATCACAGGGCGATGCTGAGCTCTGTAAGGTCAGGTGGCTCCCAATGGAAGCCAAAGTGGACACAGACTGGAACCAAGCACCAGGGACACATCCTGCCATGGGGCAAGACTGCACCTCAAGCTGAACCAACCCCACAGACATCCCCTTTTTCCCCATGGAGTGATATTGATGTCTGCAAGAGCCCCAAAAACAAATGCAAGGGGTGAAACTCAGTGGGAGACACCACCGCACGTCTCAGGTCCTGCAAAGAAACACACCATGACACCAAGAGTCTTATCCAACTTCTGTATTTAGTGGCTCTTTACAGAACTTGTTCCTTCCAAAATTGTTAACAAAGTTCATCGATCTCATAGAAACTTTTGAAGTACAGTACATGAGCCTATAACAAAATGTGATCAGGATGTCCCACTAGCTTTTAGTACAACAGGATTTCCATGTTCCAGAGTCTACCCTAAGTGCTTCATCAAATCCCGTTCCACTAAAGCTAACACAAGCACACTACAGAGAACAGTCGGCAATGGGTACGCCTCAGCCTTCAGCAGCACGGTGGCATCAGGGTGACCTCAGGGAGCTCGCGCCGATGCAAAGCTGAGCTTGCTTTTGGAATTGCTCCCTGACTACCACCAGAGTATAAAAATACCTTCTATTCTGATAAAAAATGTCTACAGTGGAAAACAAGTCAATGCATAGCCTCAGAGCTGGCATCGAGCTCTCCCCCACGGCCCCGTGGTGCCTCTCACCAGGTGACAGATGGCAGAGGGGATGGCCGGAGCACAGTACACCACATTCTTGGTGCTTGCAAAATGCATTGAGAAACGGGATGGACAGGAAACAGTATAGAACAACCCACCCTCCTCTTCTAAAGGCATTTTGTTAGTTGGGGCTGTGAGATGGGAACACCCCAGGGATGTGATCTTAGTGTTGGAGTGCCATAGCAGCACTGCTGTGGCTTTGCAGTAGGTCAGTTGCAAGGCAACACTGCTTTGCCCAACTCAGCCCCAAGCAGGAGCATGGCTTGACACTCCTCCAGGCTTGTCCCAGCTCACTGAGACATAGCCACTGCTTTGGGACATGGCCATGACAATAGGATGCGATCATGGCAAGGAGACAAGGCCATGACAATGGGATGTGGCTGCAGAAACAGGACATGGCCATGGCAAGGGGGTGCTCCCCCTGCCCACATCCCAAAGCCTCCAAACTAAAAAAGTGCTTCAGCCCCCAAAGCTGGACATGGTGTAGGGAGAACCCCAAGCAGGGCACGTCCTGGCTTTTGTAGTCCCTAGACACCAGTGATTTCATTTTCCATATGACAGTAGAGCATGGGGACCTCGAATGCTATCCCAAGCCAGCTGGAGCTGCTCCAGGTGTCAAACCCAGGTGCCTCTTCCCATCATCACCACAATCAGAGACAGCTTGCTTCACTTGGGTCTGTTTTGCCTTTTTCCCCCCTTTTCTGAGTGCTGTTATTGCTCAGGGCCAGCACCAGCTACTGACTTGAGGGAGCGCGAGGGACCGCATTTGCACCATGCTAAGTCTTGTTCCAGAAGGCTATTGCAGACATTTCTACAACATATACAACTGCACGTGACATTCTGTGTTACAAAGGTTTCAAAAACATACCACCAGAACTAAATACATACTCGATGGCGTCAAGGTTTCTGATTTAGAGTCTTCATGGACTATAACACAGTCTCTGGATGGGGCAGAAGCGATGCAGTGTCTTACAGACAAATGTGGAAAACTGCTATGCAAAAGTTTATCAAATTTGGTCAGTCTCATAGTGCTTCTTGATGGCTTTGCTCAGTAAGTCTTTTCTGTGGGTTGTTTTTTTTTCTGTTTTGTTTGTTTGTTTTTAATCTCATCCAGTGGCAAACTACAAGACTTCAGTGTACATTTAATGACACAACTGCTACATCATCTTGATTTTATAGCTATCTTTAATATCAAAGCAGCTTAAGCTGTTAATAAATTCCAAAGTATCCTTTTATTAAAATATCTAAAAGAGGTCTATAAATATTTTTTTTCTTTTTCTTTTCTAAAATTGTTCCCAGTTTTTCACATTGAAAACAAAGCTGGGGCAGCTTCGTGGACACCATTGCAGGTCCCACCTCTCGGTGCACGCTGAGTTTAACAAAATATAGAGAGATGTGTGTGTCTGGAAGGCAGCTCAGAACTCCCACTCGAGGACCTCCTCGCGGTTGGCAGCCCGCTCCAGGCGGTGGATGATGTTGTTGAGGTTGGCCATCTTCTCATGACGTCGCTGGACGCTGGTGCTGAGCCGGGGACATGGGGCTGGAGGCAGTGCTGGCGAGACTGGCCCAGCAGAAGATGGCCCTGGTGAGGCTGAACCAGCAAGGCCTGGCGAGGAGGCAGCGGAAGGCGAGCTGGGGGACACCTCCAGGCTACAGCGGGATGAGTTGGCTGATGACTGCGAGCCACCAGGGTCGGGATGCAGTGGTGGTGGTGGTGGTGGAGGACCTCCAGAGGCCCTGGCTCGGCCTCCCCGCCGTGGGAGGCTGCCAGTGCTGGGGGCAGCAGCATGGGGGGCTCCTCCTCGCTCCTCTTGTGGGGGTCCAGTGCTTTCTGCTGTCCCGACCGGGCTATGCGAGTCCCGCCGGTGGCTCCAGCTGCCCACCTCCCCCTGCTCCTCTTTCACCTTCACCTCAACAGTGCAAGAGTGCTCTCCCCCACTGAAAAGGGGTTTTCGGTCCTCGGCATCCGAGTCAGGGCTGTGTGGGGCCCTGGGCCTTGGGCCAGCTGCCCCACTACTCTGCTCTGGGTCCGTGTCATTGTCTTGCGTGCCCTCCACCAGCATCTCCCGGCGCATCCGTGACCTGTGGGGCACAAACACAGGGTGTGAGTGATCATGCCAGCTGGGAAAAACATCAACAGGCAGGTCTTGTATTGAGTGCTTCAAACATAAAAAACCCAACTTGTCATTCACAGAATGATAGAATCATAGAATCATTAATGTTGATAAAGACCCCTAAAGATCATCATGTCCAAACCCAACCCAACCCCACCATGAATCAGAGAGTCACGGATTCACCAGTGCTGGAAAAGACCTCCAAGATAGTCCAACTGTCCACTTACCACCATTATTCCCCCACTAAATCACAACATCTACATGTTTCTTGAACACCTCTAGGGACAGTGACTCAACTCTCTGGGCAGACCATTCCTGCATGTGACCACTCTTCTGTTGAAGAAATTTTTCTGACTATCTAACTTGAAACTTAAGACCATTACCTCTCATCCTTTGGGCTCTTTCCTGCAGCCTTCCAACCTCACCCACCTTTGCACATATTTTCCCCTACTGCTTTTTTTGTTGTTGTTTTAGATATCATTATTCGAAGACACACTTCAGGGTTGCTTTGTGCTGTTTCAGCAGCATCCATACCTGTAGTTGTGAAACCAGTTGATGACGGTGTTGGTCTTGAGGTTGAGCTGGAAGGAGAGCAGCTCGATGGTCTGCTGGGAGGGATAGGGTTCTAGCTGGTAGGCTTTCTTCAAGGCTTCTTTCTCTTCAGGAGCCAGCACTACCCGTGGCTTCTTGATCTGTAGGAGGCTGAGGTCCTGGGGCTGCAGGCCAGGGCTGGCACACTCAGAGCGGGCACCAGGGGACTCGCTATCTGAGCCAGCACTCATCAGCCCATACCGGCGCTTCAGGTAGGCTGCAGGAGAGGACACAGAGCTGCGTGCCGCTCAGCCCCTTCCACCCTGCCCATCCACTGCCACCCAGCCCCCATGCTTACCTTTCTTCTCCAGCTTCTTCATGTCACGCAGTTTTTCGACGTTGTGGGGGTCGTTGAGCCAGAGTTGCATGCGGACAAAGGGCTCCCTCCCCTTCAGGCTCAGCTTGTGCCATGGCTTGGGCCTGGAGAGGAGATCGGACACCGAGCCCTGCGTCAGGCCCAGGATGCTCTCCCCAAACAGCCGCTGGCCTGGCAGAGGAGAAGCAGAGGTGGTTAGAGAGGGACAAGTCCCACCACTGTCCAGCCAGCCACTTCCCAATCACCCTGCCACCCTGCCACCATGTCACCCCATCTGCATGTCCACCTCATCACCCCATCACCCCACCACCCTTTCACCTCATCACTATGTCAACCCATCACTCCACCACCCCACCACATCATCACCCAACACCTTGTCAACAGAGCCAGTCAACCAGGAACCCACTCGCCTCACCAGCTTCTCCCAAAATGGCGCTCGCACCTAAATTGTTGTCCGTCAACACCTCCTTGACCTTCTTGGTGATGGAGTAGGTGTCCAGCTCAGGGGACATGGCGACAATCTCCTGGATGCCCACAGGGCCTTGGCTGTTGGGGTGTGCCTTGCCTGCCACCACTCTGCCCTCAGGCTGCTGGTTTTCCTTGCTGCTCTCCAGGGTGAGGGTAAGGGGCTCCTGCGAGCCTTTCTCGTGCTCAGTGGGGCTGGGGGGCGGCGAGGGGGATGGCTGTGGCTCGGCAGGGCTGGCTGTGTGGCACCAGGGAGAGGACGGGTCAATGGCACTAGTGGGAGGTCACTGCTCAAACCCAATAAAGGGCCACAAGGATGAGGGGAGGGGATGGCAGCAGGAACATTAAGGTTATTTTTATTATTCATCTGTTATTAATTATTATTTATTATTCCTGAAAGGGAGAAAGTCAGCAGAGCCTCTCCGGCATCTATGGCTGAGCAGGAGGCAACAGTGGAATAATTAAAGAGAGAAAACACAATATTAACATAAAAACCCAACTACTTCTTTATTCCAGGCACAAAGCCAAGGATTTTTGTTGCATTTTTCTTTTTCTTTTTTTTGACTAGATGACTTTCAAAACCCATTTCTGACAAAATAACATTAGAGGAGCTGTGCAACAGCCCTGTCTTGTCTAACATACTAATTAAAGGGGGTTGAAATGAGCTGGATGTATCTGAGGGGCGGCTTTGGACAGAAGGAAGAACAGGTGATGTCAGGTAGCCTGGGGCAGCTGCTGGTGCTGAGAGGATGCTGTGTGGGATGAGGACATGACCAAATCCTCCTGTATTAGGATGCGGGAGATGGATGGGAATGGCATTAGGAAGTTTATGGAGCAAAGGATGTGGCAGCAGCAGCACTTACCCTGGGAGGGAGTCGGCTGCTGGCTGATGCCTTGCCCCAGCTGGTCCGTCAGCCAGAGCTGCATGCGGATGAAGGGCTCCCGTCCCTTCTGCGTCAGCTTACTCCATGGCTTGGGCCGTGACAGCATGTCACTCACACTGCCCTGGGACAGGCCCAGTACCTGGGTACGGTGCAGGCGTTATGTGCTGGGCTGCTGCCTGGCCATCGTCCCTGCTGAACAGGACGCTAGCCCGGCCGCGCTGGGGCAAGGAGCAGGATGGATGAAGGGGACAGGTCTTGTACTCACACCCCATGGTATGCCCAAATCCCTCAGTCCCAGTGCTTGGTGCAGGTGTGGGATCACCCTCAGGGATACCCACTGGGTATGGGTTGTGGGGACAGAACTTTCTCTGTGGGCAGTGCCACCAATCAATTGGTGGTGGCCATCAGGAGACTGCTGGGTTGGCTTGGACATTGAGGACTCTGAGGGGACCCCCGGGGCACAGTGAGGACCCTGGCAGGAGGTGCTAGAGGACATCAGCCAGCCCTGGGTACTGATGTGCACAGTTCCCACCCCACTGAGGGGACACCCGACTCCGTTCCCTGGGCTGGTACCTTCTCTCCAAAGATCCTCTGGCAGATGCCATTCTTGGCCAACTTCTCCTTGACCTGCCGTGTCAGCTCCAGTGTGTCCACCTCCCTGTACATGTACATCTCATACTGCTCTGGGGTCAGCGGAGGCACGGTGGGCTTCAGGGTGCGTGGTACATAGGCAGGGTAGTAGGACAGCCGGCCACCAGTCACCGGCTCCATGCCGGCACCCTCCACCTTCATCTCTGCCAATCGGTGTGGCTCATCCTCAGCTGCTGGCAGCTCATCCTCATTGGCTCCACTCTCAGCAGGCTCACCCCTTGGCCAGCCTCGTCCATTGGCCATGCTGGAGTAGCTCGAGGAAGAGGAGGAGAGTGAAGGCGAAACAGAGGTGTAGGGTCGGCTGAGCAGGCTACGCTCTGACGCCCAGTGCTGGTCAAAATAAGAACCAGCATCACCAATCTCCGACTTCACCTTGCGGATGATGCTCTGCACGAAGGCAGCAGGTGAGAGGACAGCAAGGGGTGTCTGCGGGGGGCCAGGGCTGGCCCCACTGCCCTCCTCCTGCTTGACATAGGCTGGGACGATGTTTTGGCTGACTGTGGCCAATGTGGAACGCTCAGTGGGTGGAGTGCCCACAGGCCGCCCGCTGCTCCCTGACTCCATCTCCAGCAGTGCCTGCTGCTGTGCCTGCATCTCCCGCCGTGCCTGCTCCAGGATGCTCTTGATGGCGTCCTCTGAGCTGCTGCCACCCGCCCCGTTGGTCACTGCTTGAGATGTTGATGGGTTTTTGGGCTCACCTGCAAAGAGGGGGAATGAAGGGAACTGCTGGGTGCAGAACTTGTAGAGGTGCTGGTTAGGAGGGAGGGAAGGTTTGACATTTTGAGTTTTGTTCCTGCCCTTTGTCTGGAATGGAGTTAATTTTCTTTCTAGTGGATATTTTGGGTTTAGGGTGAGAGTATCACTGATAACACACATGTTTTGGCTGAAGCTGTTCAGAGCTTACACTTAGTCAAGGACTTTTCACCTCGTCATGCTGCTCCACAGTGAGGAGCTGGGGGTGCACAAGGAGGTGGGAGGGAACTGAGCCAGCACAGCTGACCCAAACTGGCCAAAGGGATGTCCCATACCATATTGTCACCATTCAGAACAACAAAACTGGGGGCAGTTGGCCAGAGAGGTGGGAAAGCAGCTACAACGTTCCTGTACCTAAGTGTGATTCCATTCTGACAGCTGCAAAATAAATCCCATTACCAATGATGGCAGTAAACATGTTTGTTTTCTCTGACTGTTTTTCCACCATTCCTGTCTGATGTAATCCTCCAGGATTCTGCCTTCTCAGCAGACTACCTGTTTTAATGTATTTCATTTCTCGTCACTGACTGTGAACAGAACTGCCTTAATGATTCCTCACGCCATGTGGATTGTGTGCTCTCATTTAATTATCTGTTCAGGGAAAGGAAGGATGGAAAAGTCCAAAGTTTCTGAAAGCTCAGGTGCAGGGCAACGTGCACTTGTGCATAAGTGTTTTCTTTCCAGCAATATTTACCAGCAGTTCTTTCTACAATCTCCCAAATCTCTATGGATGTCAATGGGAGAAATGGAATAAAAAGACCCATTTTGGCCAGTGCTGTGTGTAGGGATGGGAGAAACTAGGAAGCACTGCCAATCCCTCACAACCACCCTGAGGTCTCAGAATTGTTTCTGGAAGGGATGGCCCAAGGATATGTGGCCTACAGTCTCCAAACACCTATAGACAGAACGCACCTCCCTTCTGTGACTCGATCTCCTTCTTTGCCTGCTCCAAGATGTTTTTGATGGCATCGTCGGAGCCGGTTTCTGGCGTTCTGATCCGCGGTGTGATGCTACCTGATCAAAGAAGCATGACAGGAGATTTGTCACCAGCACTGGTTCTACAAGCTCCACTTGTACGTCAGGAAGCATTTACTGTTGTTCATGTTTAGTTATTTTCAGGGATGCTGGATTTAAGAAAAACACCACCATTCATTGGTCGCCAGCCCCTACTGACAGCTCTTGTCTCCAACATGGCATCACCTGGTTGAGGACACATGGGATCAGATGCCACCATGGCAAATCAGAGCACTGCTGAGGAGCCACTGTTCCCAGAGCCAGGAGTTATTCCATGATGGTGACAACACTGTACCACAGTCCTGCAGCACTAGAACTTGATTATTTTAACAATATATTCCAAAACGTTCATTTGTATACCACAAAGCAGCCCAATGGAAGACTAAATGAGTGAAGCTCATCCAGGAGCACATGGATTGCAACATCCCTGCCCCACGGAGAGCAGTGCCTGGGGCCACTAGGGACAACCCTTGAATGCCATGGGTGATTCCACACAGTGTCCCCATACATCACCATGGGGCTCAGGTGTGAGTGCAGTGGTGGCAGAGGGGCAGTTAGGGGCAGCACCTGGCATTGGGGCCACCCCACCACTCACCTCTCTGGCGCACCTGGATAGTCCTCAGGGCCAGTACATTCTGCTCATCGGAGAGAAACTGCTTCATCTTGATGAATGGCTCCTTGCCCTTCACCGTCAGCTTGCGCCAGGGCTTGGGCCGGGCCAGGATCTCACTGACAGAGCCCTGTGACAGCCCCAGCACATAGTGCCCAAAGACCCTCTGCCCAATGTTGTGCTTCAGCAGCTGTTCCTTCACCTGGAAGGCGATGTCAGCTGTATCCAGCTGCTCCTCATCAGCTGAGCTGCCCCCGCTGCCCTCGGCAGGCTCATCAGGTGGGCTGGTGGTAGGCGGAACAGTGCTGGGGGGCACAGAGCTGCTTTTGGCTCCAAAAAAAGCAGTGGTGAAGGGTAGTCCCCCTCCAGCACCCTCACTCTTGTAGGGGGGCCCCTGTAGTGGAGGGCCCTTGGGGAGTACTGTGTCCCCTGGGAGCCGCTCTCCCCCTGGGAAGGGGGACATTGGGAACGTCCGGGGGCCTTCAGGAGCCAGGCCAGGGCCAGGTACAGCTGGGAGAGGAGCAGGAGAGGCTGGCTCATCAGCTGGCGGCTGTGGGAGCTGCTGGGGGGATGGGAACGCCTGTTCCATGCCCAGTGGGTCCTTCCCTGACTCGTCTTCAGAGGGATCCTCCTCTAGAGATGAATGAGAGAGATAGACACGCACTATAGTCCTGCCAGCTAGGCACTCCTGCCTCAGTTTCCCTAGACAGGAATCCCCCATCCCATCTCCAGGCTCTTTCTGAGGGCCAGGATCCAACCCCAGTGACTGCAAGCTATGGTGGACATCATAACTTTGACTACATCAGAGTCCACATAGAGAAGCAAGCAAGTGGTTGGGCACAGATTGATTATGGACATAAATGTTAAAAAGTATATATGTACGCAGTCTGATAGTAACAGGACAAGGGGGAATGGTTTTAAAATGAAAGAGGGGAGATCTAGACCTGATGTTAGGAGGGATTTCTTCACTTGAAGGGTGCTGTGGCCCTGGCAGTGCTGCCCAGAGCTGTGGTTGCCCTATCTATGGAGGTGCCCAATGATCCCTTCCAACCAAACCATTCCATGATTCTACAATGTATGTGCAGACATGACTCTTACAGACATGGTTTAGTGAAGGTCTTGGTAGAATTAAGTTGATGGTTGGATTTGATGAACTTAAGGGCCTCTTACAACCAACGCTTCTACAATTTATGGCACATGAGGTAATGCGTGACCACCATTACCCTACCAGTGCTGGCCATCAGGCTGGGCTTCTCCAGCAGGTACTTCTGTTGTGGGTAGAATGCTTCCTTCCCCAGCAGTAGGGAGTCCTCTGGCTTTGATATGCCCTGTAAGGGGCAAAGCAGCGGTGGGCTGGGGTGGCAGGGCTCTGGCAGGGCCAGTAGACCTCCCGCATCCCACCAGGACGCCGGGCCCGTGCCACGGCACTTGCCTGGGGCAGGCTGCAGCTGGCGGATGCCACCTTCATGGCCTTCAGGATGCTGGGGGAGAAACGAGGGGTGGTGAGGTGGGGGATGTGGCCTTGCAGCACCCAACCGCGGGAGCAAGCCTACCTCAGCTCTGTCTTGATCTCCTCATAGTCTGCTTGAGCCTGGAGCTTCTCCTCCAGCTTCTGTGGAGGACACACTCATGGTGTGAAGCCAACACAGTCAGATCAGTACCCACCCTGTGCCCACCCAAGCCCCCACACCTCAATGGCTTCATTCTTGGAGGCCAGCTGTCCTTCTAGCTCAGCAATCTGGTTGGCAGAGGATTCCTCCAGCTCCTGTAGCGAGCTCTGGAGGTGTTGGATGTCCTTCAGGAGCCGTAGGATCTCCCGGTCCTTGGCAGCCAGAGCAGCCTCCAGCCTTGACCCTGAGCACATGGAATAGTTCGCTTTGTCCTGCTGGGAGAGGGTACAGCATTAGCTCCTGGCCACCCAATGCAGGGACATGGGGGCTATCACTGGCATGGGGTGGGATGGACCCTTCCTCTGTCCTCAGAGGTCTTCCATGTTCAGAGGAATGCTATAGGAATGCAAATCCCCCACTTTATCGGAGGCTGCTCCCTATACTATTGCATAGGCAATGTTATGACCTCAGATCAGCTTGTATCCCTCCTGCTTTGCTTCTGGCCTCCTCCCAAATGTGATGGATACTGCTTAATGCAAAATAGTGCTCCCAGGCACAGCAGAGTGCTTCTGGCTGCATGCATGGGGTGCTCGTGGCTGTAAGGGATGCTTCTGGCCATTATGGGATGCTCCTGATCATGATGAATGCTTCTAACCTCTATGTTGTGCTCTGGGATGCAATGGGATGTTCCCAGCTGCTATGGGTGCTCCAACTATGGTGGGATGCTATGAACTGTGATGGGTTACTGCCTGTGGTGATGGGATGCTCACAGCTGCAATGACTGCTTCCAGCACTTGTAGTGGATGTTCCCAACCACTACAGGATGGATGTTCCCCAATGCTATAGGAGCTGCTCACCCCAGCAGCACCCTGAGGGGAGCAGCAGGCCAGGCGCAGGGAGCTGTTGACAGCTGCCAGCTGCTCCCTCAAGCTTTCCACCTCCCTCTGCGCAGCCTCGGCACGCTGCAAGAGACCAGAAAGTGGATCAGAACAACCACCCTGTGCCTAGGGTAGAACCAATCCCAGCACCATGCCTCCCTCTCCTGAGCACCCTGCTCTCATCCACTACTGGAAATTCTCAGCTCACCTGGTTGGCTTTTTCAAGGTTGGTCATGATCATGGCCACTTCGTCTGCCCTGAAAGAAGAGGCATCAGATAGTACACAGATGCCAATCCAGAGGCAAGGGACACAGTCAGTGATTGGCAAAAGTCCTTGTAAGACAGCAGCATAGCCATACATCTTAGATTTAGGGAGTGACCGCAACTTTGGGTCTCTTTATGCTCTCTGGGACTCACTTGGAGGCAGCTTCCTCATCGTATTTACACCGTAGCTCCAGCAGCTCTGTCTGTGTCGCCTTCAGTGCTGGCAGTGGGGAAAAAGAGAGAAGACAGGGGTGAGAAGTGGGCCGGGGGCTTCAGCTCCCTGTGGTTCCCACAGTCCATTTTCCCTACCTGAATGAAGCACCTTGATCTTCTCCTCGGCTTCCCCCAGCCGCATGGCCAGGGTGAGCTGGGCTTCTTGCAGCCCCCTGTGGAGAGAGGTGCATCAGCCACAAGGGTTGGATTTATGTAGTTTATGGTTCTGGTGGTAAAAATTCACTTTGGGGGGAAAGTGCATGGGGTGATGGGTTGGGGTTGGATTTGGAGATCCTAGAGGACTTTCCCAACATTAATGATTCTATGACTCTGAGTGGACACAGCAGTGATGGGTTGGTCACTGGACTTGATGAACTTAGTGGTCTTTCCCAGATATCAGTTATTCTGTGATTAAAAGGGAATGGTAATGCACTTCACCAGGGAAATGGAAAGTGAATTGGCAATGCACATCTCTAGTGCACCCAGCACAGCCCCACACTCTCCAGACCCCTGAAAATCTTCTGTTCCCAAGAGTGGTGTCCCCCAAACCCTGCTGTCCCCATGGTACCCAGGGGTGTTTTCCTGGCTCCATCCCTGCTTGGTGTCCCCAAATGAAGAGCCAAAGCAGGAAAGTAGAAATGCTTCTGCACCAAAATGCAACCCCTCCTGTCATTAATTAGAGGGGGGAAGCAATCAGGGAAAAGTTATTCTGCATTATTTATAGCCCTTACTTGCCAGGAACTTACTCGGAGAGCTTTGCAATTTAGGGTTTAAAGATTCCTCGTTTGTTACGGGTGTGGTGTGTTAAGGAATAGCAATGAAGCGCTGCTAAGCGCGCCGCTGGGAAAGCTGGGAGCCTCACAATTAAAAGGCCGCTTAATGAGCTTCATCCACCGGCCCCGATTTAAGCTATTTGCTCAAACAGCACCACGTGGCACACCCAGAAACTGCTGGGAGATGGACAGACAGACGGACACCACCAGGCAGGAGGTGCCACGGGGGTCCATCCTTTCCTATGTTCACTTACTTTTGCTTCTCTGCCTCATTTCTCTGCAGCAAGGTTTCGGCCAAAAGCACTTTGCTGTCAATGTCAGGGAGTGTGGTCTCAGCTGCCGTAAGCCCAGCTGCCGTCAGAGGTCCTTCTCTCTGCTCTGCGGGAGGGACATGTGTCACATGGTGCTTGGAAGCATGTGAGGATGTGGATGGCGAGCACTGATGCCACCCATGCACTGTCAGCACTTTGGGTACCTTTGGTGCTGAGGAGCTCCGGGTACTTCTTCCAGGGGCAGCTGAGATCCTTCAGGGGTGGATTTTCAGGCTCAAGGCGCTGGAGCAGCACTGGAGCAGGGTCTGTTGGCAACAGCACTTTGGTGGTCAGGGGCAGGGAACAATCACTGACAGTCCCATCCCACCTTCCCAAGCATGAGAGTCACTGTCCTCATTCCCACACCCTCCACTCCAAAGGCAGCAGCCAACTGCAACCTGCATAAAACCAGAGATGGAGCCCTTGATGCTACCCCATGTTCCACTGCCATGTGCCACCATAGTCATCCCAATGGATGGAACCCTTGCTGCCATTCCTTGTGTTGCCATCATGTGCCACCACTGCAGTCGTAATGGATGGAACCCTTGATACCATCCCGTGTGTCACCACCGTGTGCCACCACTGCCATCCTAATGGATAGAACAGAACCCTTGGTGTCACCCCATGTGCCACACCATGTGCCACCACCATGTGCCACACCATGTGCCACCACCATGTGCCACCATCACCCTTCCAAAGCCCCCAGGAACTGAGCACTGCTAGGGTCACATGCAGGACCTCATCCCCAAGCACGGTGGTACCACTGGCCCTGGTCTCCCCAGTCTGGGTGCAGACAATGGCAGTTTGTGCCGAGGTAAGCAGGTGCTTTCAGAGCCGTATGTCTTCCCTCTGTCAGCATTACACCATCATTAGCTAGTGTCTGCTCAGCAGGGTGTGCCATTATGTCTCCCAGGGCTGATGTAATTATACATTGACATAATTAACCCAGCAAGCCCATTAAGCAGGCCAGCTAAAAATTCATCTATAATTATTTGTTGTGTGCATGCTAATGAGTCCATCTGCACTGCCATTGTACAACATGAACAAATTAATTTACAAGTCTGAATTTTTTAATAAGTTCAAGAAAATGCCTCCTATTGAGCCAGGTTAATATAGGTTTGAGGTGCTTTATTTTCTTTTTTTGCCTTCTTGGATAAGAGAGGAAATAGATTGGAATTCTCCAGGGTCAAAAAGTTAGATAAACAGGGAAGTGGGATGGAGCTGCACAGTGGCAGGCATCCAAGGGAAAAGCAGCATAATGGAGATGGAAAAACTCCAGTGTGTGGCTGCCTCTGTGGGGACTGTGGGTGTTTTTGGGGTGTGTGCCCCAAATCCATAGGGTTTGGCCTGTGGTCCTCCCTTCTAGCACCCAGCATGGATGTGATGAGCACAATGGATCTGGGGTCCTGCAGGATACTATTGGACCCCATAGAGAAAATGCCACTGGTGCCACCCCACCTGGAATGCTTTATGGGAGCTGGCATCACAGCTCAGTGTCCATCCAGCTGCAAGCATGCTGCAGAAACCCACCCAAGAATTTTGGGAATTGGCCCCTCCACCATCCTGAGCCACAGGGAATGGAGCGGACAGAGGGTGAAAATGTGCAGCACAGATCCAATAAGGGCTGGATGCTCTCCTGGCCATTAATAATGCCTATAAGCAGGCAAGTTAATGACGTGGGTAATTACACCCATGGCAGAGGGGATGGGGACCCCCCCTCAGTGCTCCCCCCACAGCCAGGGCACTGCCAATAAATGCTGGGGCAGAGCCCAATGCAATAAGTGCCCACAGCTCTGCTAACCCCATAATGAGAATCACCCCAGAGCTGCTGTCTTATAGGTTCTCTCTCTATATATATTAATATTTCTGTCTAAATAATAGGTCCCACCACTAGCTGGCGTTATTGGATGTCATTTAGCAGCAGCAGTGCTGCAGCAGGAACTCCAATCTCTTCTGTGTCCCCAGCCCTAGCACGGTGGGGGCCTTTCTCACATCCCCACAGCAGCCCACAGCTGCCAGCAGCACCAAATGTCCCCAAGGGAGCTGCAGCCCACCTCTGTGCCTTCCGTGCTAGGGGACAAAGAAGAGCAGAGGGCATCCACAGGGCACCCGTGGTGCATCCAGGTGAATTCAGGTGCATCCAGAGTGCATTTGTGGTGCATCTGTGGTGTATCCACATGAATCCACGGTGCATCCACACTAATCCATACTGCATCCATGGTGCATCCACACGAATGCACAGTGCATCCACACTAATTCTCAGTGCATCCACGGTGCATTCACATACATCCACGGTGCATCCACAGTGCATCTACATTAATATACTGGGCATCTGCAATACATCTACGCTTTATCCATGTGCATCCATGGTGTACCCACACAAATCCATCCACAGTGAATCCACCTGAATCCACAGTGCATCTGCACTAATTCACAGTGCATCCATGGTGCATTCACATGCATCTGTGGTGCACTCATATGAATCCACCAAGCATCCATGGTTTACCCACATGTGCCCATGCTGCATCCTGGCACCAGCAGCCCTCACACCAGGCTGGCACCCCTCATGCTGCCTCATCCCAACCTGCTTCTCCCCATCCACCAGAGCCCTATGAAACCCTCCACACATCAAAGCTGGGCTTAAATCAAATCATCCCCAACAACAATGACATTAATTATGCTTTTAACACATTTTACTGCTTCTCTCCCTTCCCTTCACGCCACATCTGTGTGAACAATATCCCAAAGATTTACGGTTTTCTCCCGTAATTACAGACACACAGCAGCTCACTTATCACAATTCTTGCTGAGCAATCAGGCTCTGTTACAGTCGCTGCCAGAGATTTGTGTTGACAGCAGCCATTCAGAGCAAAAAGTGTCGAATCAGGACTTATGGTGTGCTTGGTTTGGCTGCAGAGAGACACACGGATGGGGACAGACAGGAACAGAGTGCATAGGGGTGTGCACATGTGTGTGCATGCAATTGCATGTGATTGCACAGGTGTGCATGAGATTGCACATCACAGGGAGAAGTGTAGGAATATGAAAATGCATGCATGTGTTTGCATGGGGGTGTGTGTGATCGCATGTGTTTGCAGTGGTGTGCATGTGGTTGCATGTGTGTTCTCGCCTGTGCAGGTGACAGCGTGTGCAAGGGAGGGGGCTGACGAAGTGAGGAGAGCAGGAAGATAACTGGATTCTGCAAAGCGAGCTGACATTTGGATCTTGTAGCACAGGATAAAATTTAATGAGGACGAAAATATGTCTCCCTAATTCCCCTAAGAAATCATTAAAACATTTTGTTATTCTTAAATGTCTGGAAAATGAATTAGCGGCCCTGCAGGAGCCCTTCCGTGCATCCTCAGCCCTTTGGAGCTTTCTGTCCTCAGGGACGGGTGCAGCCCTGCGGCTGCCACACAGTGCTGTGCCTCAGTTTCCCCCAGAGCTGCATGAAGAGCCCCTGGGGGGGTCTGAGCCCCCACAATCCACTGCCAGGAGCTGGGGCTGTGTCATTTCACCCAACTTACCATCAAAAAGACAACTGGGGATAGCCGTAGTGTTATTACAAGGGCTGAGCAAATGTATTCCTTTTCTAATGTCAAGATGCATTTGGCTCAGGGGCTGAAACACAGCGATGGCAAAAGCTGTTTCCACTTGTCTCTTCGGTTGGGATTTCCAAAGCAACATGCAAAGAGCGGACGTCTGCAGGGCCGGGACAAGGCGCTGTGCCCCTTCTGCTGGGTGCTGCCTCCTTGCTATGCAGCCAGGTCGCCGCCGCAGTCCTTACCTGGAGCCTCGATCAATTGCTTGCAAACGCTCAGGAAAGCCGTCTCAGCCTCCTTGCTCCTCTTACTAAGTGCAATCACCTGCGGGGAGATGGGAAAAGGAGGGTGAGGGATGGGGCTGGAGGAGGGAAGGACTCATGGGGAAGGACAGGGGCACGGGATGGTGTCCCTGCTTGCATCCTGTGCACTGCCTTGGGCAGAACTCTTCACGCCGCTGTAATGTCACGCCACTCTGAATCATTGAAGCACTCTGAGTAAATGAAAATTATAATTTAATGTTGGTGCTTAAATAAGAAATAAGATTTCTGCCTGGCATTGTGCTGGTGTGACAATGCACACCCTAAGGGAGGATGCTCACGGGGTCCTATACAATAGGACCAGAACTCAGTTCTCAGCTCAGTCCCCTTGTCCTCTTTGCCAGTATGGCCATGATGTGTCTGCTGATGGTGGGGAGGTGACACGCTGCCATGCTACCAGACCAATGGTACTTTCATCTGCCCCATCCAACATTCATAGGCGGGAATCATTCTCTCCTGTTCAATTTCACTATCTGCTACTGCCCGTTGGATGAGTTCCTCCAACCCTACTCCATGCATGTCCAGGACAGGGCTCCAATGGGACAAGGAGACCTTCATGAATGTCCCACTGTCCCCAGGAGCCTGGTCTTGGGGTAACCCCAGTAGGAATGCTCCCATCTCAAACAGCCCCATCCCCCCAAGCCCCAAGCTCAACCCCAATGCAGCAAAGGCACAGCACATCACTTTTTCCACCCCTCCCCTCACTCATGGAGCTTGCAGCACACTGCACCAGCCTGGATGCAAATTGCTTGTCATTCAAAACAAAAGCAAACTGCTCATTTGTAATTCAGCAGCCACCTGAGCAAAGCTGCCTTCTCCTTCCCAGCTCATGGGCACTGGAGCACAAAGATCATTTTTCTGCTGTTAAAATTGTATAAGTCGTGCTTTTTTTAGCATCTTAAATACAAACGGACTTTCCTGTTTGCAGCTGAAGAGGAATTTCCTGTTTGCAGTTTCAGCATTGGCTTTGGGGCACACTGAAAATCTAATAATAAAGTTTAGAGTGGGAAGCATCGAGTGGAAGGCGATGGGAGAACATCGTGTCAAACACACTGAGTCTCATTGATCCAGCATTGAGATGGGCCAGGGCCCCAAATCAGGCTGTTCCCATGGGTTTTATTCCTGATGTCACCTTACAGATACACAGCAATCACAGAATCATTAAGGTTGGAAAAGACCACTAAGATCATCCAGTCCAAACATCAACCCATCACCTCCACGCCCACTAACCATGTCCCTCAGTTCAGCATTGGAGAAGGGGAAGATATGGGACCTTGCCACTTCCCCAGCATTCCTGCAGAGTGCAAACACCTCACTGGGAACTGCAGGAATGAGGTGCTTGGAGCAGCTCTCAAGGATTTTGCTCATCTTGAGTCACAGTGCTTTGTTTCATTTCAGGTTTGGTTTTCTCGGGACTGTGCGGAGGCCAAGCAAAACATCATTTGGGGACCTCAAAGCTGCCCAAAATGTTTGAAAACACTTATTAAAGTAAAACATATGGATATTTTCCAGGGATATCCCCTACTTGGGCTGCAGCCTCTCATTAACCACAGCAGATGCTGTTCATCAGCTCCCAAACTACACTTTTTGCCCCCAAACCCAACCCATCCCATGGGCGTGGTTGCACCCAGTGTCCATCCCATGGCTTTGGGTTGCTGATGGCACCTCTCACCTTCAGTGTTATGTATTAACAGTGAACCAACCACAGCAGACAGATTTTGAGCCAGCTCTGCTCTTTCAGAGTCCCACTAAACTTCAGGAAATGTCAGTGACAACGATCGGGAAAACTTCCCATGGCCTTTGGGATAATTTGGGACAATTCCCAAAATAGGCAGCAGGTGGGTTTTTTAGCAGCATGAAGCCCTCCAAGCTGAATAAATCCCCTCAAAAGCAGCTCTGGGGTGGGGAGGTGGGGGGAGGTCAGCCCCAAACCAAGTTTCTAGGAAGCAGGTTTGGTAGAAAAGCCAAACTCTCATTAATTTCACTCTTCCCCCCCCCCGTTTCCCCTGTGGCATGGGCTCAAGGTGAGCGCAGTGCGGGAGCAGGGCGTGTGATGGATGACATTCCCGCGCCGGCTCTTTTTCATGGCTGGTGACTTTCCAGCAAAGCAATTATCACTGTAGAATGCGTAATAGCCTAATTAATTACTATTGTCAGGCTGGCCTCTGTGCCATGATTATACCTTACGAAGCCAACTTTTTAAACATTTGGAAGCAGAAATATTATTATAATTGACTGACAAAGCAGTGAAACTCCCCAGCCCGGCCGCGTGCCCGCATCCATACCGCGTGGGATCCAGCACACGCTCCTCCCCGCATCCTCCCATCAAGTGCAGGATAAGTATCAGTTATTTCCATCTAAATACTTATGGCAGTGAAACACAAATGAGCTCTTTCTACGCAAGGAGGAACAGCTGTCGGGGGGAGAAAGCAGCAGCAGAGACCCCAAACAGTTGAAGAAAACTGATGAAAAAATACATTCAAGCTATTTTCCTCTTTCTTTTTTTTTTTTTGCTGATGGATAAAGAAGTCAGGGAGAAAAGTGGGAGGGATGGGAACAGTCCCATTGCACGCACATCCAACCCTTCGTTCCACTCCAACTCATTCCTCCAAAGGCAGAAAGCTTACATCGCTTTCACAAGGCCAAAAAGCAATTCGCGTCAAAAAGATCAATAATATAAAAATAAAGCCTGAGAATTCTAGTTAAAGGGAACGTCATATAAATATGTTGTTCACGTTCATGATTCGCAGATTAAAAAAAAAAGAAAAAGAGAATCAATATAAGTTCTTCAGATGATGTTATTTCTAATGAGAAATATACCGACACTGCTGCAAATAACTGCTTAACCGAGAAAAAAAAAAAAAAAAAAAGCATTAATAATTTACCTTATAATGCGTAGGCTATGAAATGAAAGAAAATTGCTGCTGGTCCTTAATTTTGTTGTAATACTTCCTGACAAGTTCAATGACACACTGGCAAAGTTCCTGAAAGCGGAGATGCCAATCTCAATGGTTTTGCCCCTTCTCTGGGCTGGGAGTGGTGGCATCACCTATTGGTGCTGTTTGGAGATGCCAGTTGTCACCACTGGGAGAAGTTTCCCTTGGCCTTCATTTTCTGCATTTCCATCACCATCTCCAGGGCTCCAAATACATGGAGCTCCCAAGCCATCCCCAGCTGATGCCCAACCTCAATTCCCAGTGCAGCAAACCCATCTCAAGAATGCTTTGCGTTTTCTCCAACACAATTCTCTCTATGTATCTTTTTTTTTTTCACTGCCAAGTTTAGACTTTTTCCCCAAATTTATTTTTTCAGTGCGTTTGCTGACAGTTGGTGACTGTCAACCATCTGCTACCCGTGCACGCACCGGAGCGCGAGGCTGCAGTGCGAACCGAAGGATGCCAGGCAGTAGGAACCAGAAACACCCCACCGGGTGGGTTTATTCCCACATTTACAAGAAATATTTTCTTGCAAAAATATGCAAAACTTGCAAGTTCGGGTTGAGGAGCTGCCTCTGCCAAAACTAAAAATCACCACAAGGCTCATGTCAATGGAAGAGGTGGTCTGAGGGACTTAAGATCACACCACGACGCATTATTAGGTTTAATGCAGCACAGTGGGGATGAGAATGCAGTGATATGAGATCCTCACTCACAGCTGGGTGGATTTTGGCACTGCCAGCCTTGCACTGCCTGGGCTGAGGATGCGGAGTCCATCCTGCAGGACAGCAGTGAGGGTGAGCAAAGTTTCACCTCCAATTTAGCAGAACAAAACTTTTAATTTAGATGTTTTCATCCATCTATCAGAATAAGGAAAAAAAAAAAAAGTAAGTTTAAAATAATGACTGTAATAAATGAAGGTAATTAATTGTAGTTTGTTCCTTTACTGTCTAGTCAGCTTAATTTTACCTTTTCATCTAATAATGAGAAAATAATTTTTGTGCTCTGAGGGTTAATGATATGTAACTGCAAGAGCTGCTAATTGCATGTTGCAAACTATTCATCAAAATCCCCATCTGCGCTACTTGATTATGTTTGCTAAATTATTGCTTTGAATTATCTTTCATAAAGCAACTTTTGTAATTAGCAGGGCTTTCGCTTTGCTCTTTTCTCCGTTGCAAGGATATTCAAACTCGGTCCGTTTCAAGCTGTTGCCATTAAGCCGCCATCGCGGGCAGCTTTTTGTGATTCTCCTACAGAGAAATAAACTGGCCTTTATCTAATCACAACGAAAAACAAAAGTCGGGTTTTCTCTCAGCAGAGACGATTTATTCCTTCCTTCAATCTCCCTCCTGGCTCCCATTTCTCCTTCCTAGAGAAAGAAATTACATAGGAAGGATGCAGGAGCCTAAATGTATATGAGCTGCATTCCGAAACGGCAGAGAAATGGCAAAGAAGCCCATCCACTGCAGCACAGGTTAATATTTTAGAATTATTTTTTTTTATGCCCATTTACAAGAAGGACTAGAGAGGGAACTCGTGCCATTCATCACCGCATTTTTATGGGCTCCTTCCCATGACGCAGATGATGTAGAGTCCTGCTCTCCCTGTAAATATTCATGGGGAGCACAATGAGAAGTGCAACCCGCAGAAAAGAAAACCCAAAAATTTAAGAGGGAAAAAATAAAAGTCCCCCCTTGGGCTAATGCCTCCATGTGCAATTATGGAGATGCCAACGTGACGACCATGCGCAATGAACAAGCATCGCCCTTTGGCCCCATCCAGGATTATCTGCACTGATCCAGCAGGTGGCAGAGGGACAACATCCACCCCATGGATATGAGATGAAATAACCTGCCTCCAGCCTCCAGCAAGAGCAGGTGATGGGTGGGGAGACATAGCAGCACTTCATAGACTCATAGAATCATTCCTGCTGGAAAAGATCTTCAGGTTCAGCCATCAACCCGTCACCACTAACCATGTTCCTTGGTGCCACATCTACACATCTCTCAACACTTTGGTATCCCTCCTGTTCTACATGGCAAAGAAACACAAACTCAAGGAAGCTGTGTTTATCCCAACCCACCCTTTGGGATAAATTCCCTCCAGATCTGCTCTGAAGCACACCCGGAAGGGAGGAAGGCAGCCACACTGGTAAAGAAGCTGCTACCAAGCCAGGGATTGCATCCCAGTGTCACCTCTACCACCGTAAATCCAAGGGCACTTGGTAGAGGTACTGGTTGGGCCCTGCAGGACGGAGCTCACCCATGCGCCGCGCATCTAATGAAGGCTATTGGAAAAAATGCAGTATTTAAAAGACTGGAAATGTATTCCTATTGTTATCACTCTCTTTTATGTGTTTATGCATAGTGCATTGGAATGAATCAATACTGGATTGCCCTATAAATAAATGAGCATATCAGCAAACTGAGTAATAAAATGAAGTGATGAAAAATATGGAAATCAGACACATTTGTGTAAATCCAGTTATTGTTTACTTTAATATTTTCTTATGCAGTTACGTAGCTCCAAAGAGACAGATTTAAAATAAGGTAATGCTCAGCAGATGACAGATCCTAATGTGTCGCTACCGGCAAGCGCGGCATGCTGACATCTCCCCAGGGGGTTTCCATCTGAGCACATCAGAGAAGCTCAGCGAGCAGCCCCTGGTAAGGAGCATCACAGACCCAGGGAGACAGCAACAGATCTCACAGGCATGCACCACCTTGGCCCATCCAACGCCGGACCAGAACTCATGCTCACAAGCTCTGAATGCCACTGGAGACCCCAAGGACCACATAGATCATAGAATCATAGGACAGCTTGGGTTGGAGGGGACCTCAAAGATAACCCAGTTCCAATCTCTTGCCATGTGCAGGTTGGTTGCCAACTGCTAGATCAATCCCAGAGCATCCCAGCATAGCGATCGCATTGTCTGGAGAAACTGTGGTTGGGATGATGCATCCTCACTGAGCATCCCCTGCGATGCTCTTGGTTTTCCATTTTTTCATCCCATCCGCCTCCAGTCCAGCAAACTGCCTCCGCTAACATCTATTTTGGAGTTGCTCTTTTTTTTCCTCTCCTCTTTTTTTTTTTTGTATCTCCCCCATCTGGGCTGTGATCTCGGCACCAAACACCCAGCGCTTGCTTATTGGGAGCACTATGAAATGCAAAGCCCAAACCCTGACACCCCAGTGCCCGCACGAGACACAGACACAGTTTGGGGGCTGTCATCCATCCCCATGGCTAATCAGCTCCCTTCCCTGTTAGCCACTTACGTCTCCAGTTTTCAAACTCTAGTTGCAACAGAGGGAAACGTGCCGTCCTGCCGAGTTAATTCTATGACAGCAAATGTACTGTACTTCAGGTACATTTTTCTTAAATTCCCGGCTGAGTTCAATTAAATGTTTATGAGGCTGTTCGCGTTTCCCCCGCCGTGCTGCCAGCTCAGGAGCAGCAGAATTCAGCTCCTTCTGGAACAAAACAAAAACAAAAGGGGGGAGAGGGGGGGGTGAAATAAAGAAAGGGGGGGGAAAATGGGGAAAAAAAAAGGTGTTTTAGGAGCACTTTTTTCATGACTGTAATCCCCCTGGAATGATTCCAACTTGTGCTGGCAATATTGATGGGGGGTGGGGGGGGGCTGTATGAATAATTGAAGAAAACGGGTATGCAGTGCAACAGCAAAGCAAAGGCAAGCGGGTGGCTGTGATAATCAGGAGCTGATCAATATGCTCTGCTACCCAGCCCACCCTCCTCCTTTCTTTTCCAAAAGGAGCAGTGACATAAGCTCATCAGTAACTGTAAAAAAACATCGCACTCTGAGTGTCAAAATAGTCAAGTACAGCATATTGTATTGCCAGATTTGATTCGGAGTCCACTCTGCTGCCAGCTTACATACATCAGCAGGGAAGGAAGCAGTCCAACTGTGACTTACTTACACTTAAGTGTTCATAAATAAGAATTTCAGGATATGTATGGCTTTTTAATTTCAGCAGAATTTGAAACAAAACGGTGGGGCTGACAGGAAGTAAACTGACCCTCAGTGCCATCAGCATAAATCACAGCCCTGGCCCTGGCCAGCAGTGCCATCACTGAGGCTGACATGGGACAGCCACCACCAGGCCACCGAGATTCCCAGCTCATCCCCACCATCCCCTGGCTCACATCAGGATCATGCAGAGCATTAAGGCCATGAGCCATGGAGAAGCAGAGGGGCTTTTGTCTGATGGGAAGATCCGTCGGGAGCTTGCAGCCCCACCACGAGAAGCTCATTAGCCAGACTCTAATTACTGCCCTGCAGTCTGCGGGAAAAGACGGAAACCATAAAATGCAAAGACGGGGACACTATTAATTGCTTTTTGATGAATTGGGTGGCAGGGAGTCAGGAGGTGCTGGTGTGGGCAAGCCCCAAACATCCCTGCCTGGATGCTGGGTACCCAAAAAGGGAGCACTTAGGGCAAAGTGGGTTTGCAGCAGGGCTCAGGTGGAATGCGGCAGGCAGGGATACTTGGATGGGGGAATAAGGATGGTGGTTTTTGCTGAGCTAACAGCTGCCAGTATTGGGTACAGGGATCAACTTTTGGAACCCTCTGGGTAAGGACCTATGGGGAGAGGAGGGATGTTACTGGAAAAACCCTCTGCCTCAGCCCTTTTCCATGGGGCTAGAGCATCTCTCTTGCTATTCTTCAAACCCCATTGCTCCCACATGCCCATCCAGCATGGAGGACATGGGGCTGCGCTGGCAGGCAGGAGTACCCAAGCCATCCATCATCCCCTACGTATTATGTAAATCTGCAATGCTAAAGATGTATGGAGTCAATTATCAGGGGTCACTGCTGGGTGTAAAATTCATACAATGAAGCTCTTGGTCTCAAATGAATTTGTGAGAGATTGCAAGCTTACTGCCTTTTATTGGACAATATAAATATTTCACTGTTATATAAAAAAAATATTGGAGAGAAAGCAGATAAAACCAGGTCCTGTGTGTATACAGAGAAGGAGGGAGTGAAAAACGGCCGTCAGCATCTTTCTAACGGCCTCGCAGTGCGGTACAGGAACACGGGGTTTTATGAGCAGGTTGGGGATAGGGGGAGCAGCGTGAGCAGAAAAGCCCCCCCAGTGCATCCCTACAGCAGTGGGGGGCCATTGGTGCACTGTGGATGGGCTGCTGGTCACAGTGCAATTATCAGCACCAAGAGCATCACAATGGGGTTACTTGGCTTGATTGTGGCACTGGTGGGGACGGTGCCACCAGCTAACACAGCTCCATGCCCACACCTTAATCCCCCAATATCCAGTAGGTCAACCCATCCCTGTGACCATGAAGTGGGAGAAAAAATTAAATTAAATTAAAAAGCCTATAGGAATCAATCCCTCTTCCTCCATCTATCTATATTTTATTAAAAACTTTTGCATCAATATTAATGGTTAAATCCTTGCCCAGCTGAGTTTAATCACCTGTAAACTGCATCCCCAGCCACAGGGCTTTGCTGCAGGGTATGACCCAAGGAGAAGCACTGCCCACAGATCCCAGTGCCCCCATCCCAGGTCCTCCACTGTCACCAACAGCCACGTGGGGAGGGGACACAGGTGCTGAGCCAGAGCCATGTTCCCATGACACTGACAGGGATGGAGTCTAAAGGAGAAATAAGGTGGGCATGTGGGGGAAGAGAGGAAAGAAGGGGAAAATCAGGATCCTGGGTAGAAATTGGTTCACAAGCATAAAATATCTGGGGCTCTGGCTACCAGAAGGTACCTGCTGTCAGGTGCTATGTGAATCACAATGCTTGCATAGGAAGGATTTGAATGGAGTCCATTAGTGCCCGGGATGATGAGTCAGGACCAGGGGAAGGAGCTGCAAGTTCACGCCTGGCTGGAGCCAAGTGAGAGCATCAGCCAGGTTCAAACAGACTCTATTCAAGCCCCCCAAAAAGGGAAATGCATATCAATAGTGCTGGCTACAGGCTTTCCCATATGGCCAGGAACTCCATCAGGGTGCCATGAAGTGTGCAGGCATGCGGCCACATCCTGAACTCTGCACCCCAGACACAAAGCAAGCAGCCACGTTGCTGGCTCCAGCCATCTGAAATGGAATCGGGCTCTACAGCACTTTATCAAAGCGCTGTAATGGGATCTCAGAAAGGGCAGAGATTGGAGACATGCGGTAGATTTCTATTCCCAGGGAGATATGAAAAAGCTGTGTTAAAAAAAAACCACACACAAAATATATATATATTAAGGGCTGCTACCTCATGGGGTACAACTGGGGGCTGCTGGTGGATATTCTGCTCTCCAACTTGATGCTGATGCATGGCAGTGGGATTGCAGGGAGGCTGGTGCCATCCCCACCCCACAACCCCATCCCCAGCCAGGGGCAGCCCCACCGGTGGCACTGGAGGGCCCCGCTTCCAGCAGAACATTCATTCATTACCATATTCATTCAGTGTTTATCTCGCAGATGTACGGATCCGTTACAATGGAGAAAAAAGAGAACTCAGAATTTATTCTCAAAAGATATTCAAATTAGTTAATCAAGAGTCCTTTTATTACGTGTCTCATGTACCAGCAGCAACTATCCATCGAGATAAATGATCAGCTGCTAATAACTGATTACATTGCAGCAAGTGTTTTCTTATCCCTATTACCACCATGTTTAAAGACATTTTATAAATTTCTAATTATTGCAAATTGTTTCTCCTTTTGAAAACATCTTCCCATACTCATCGGCTGTCAGTTTCTCTCCAGATCTCTCTCGTTGAAGTGTTTTAATAGGGAGGGAAGCACAGAAGCAGGCATCCCAACCACCTCGTCCCCATTGCCCCTGCTCACAAGACCCCCTAAAAATGGTCTGGAAAAGGGCCAAAAAAGCAAACTAAGGGAGAAGGAAGGCAAACTGAAAGCAGCCATGAGATTGATCAGGCTGGGACTGTACTGTCTTAAAGCATGATCCATCTTGACAAGCACGGCGTGGTGGCTGGGGCCGTTTTCCTGGGAAGGATTCGCTGTCCAGTGAACCACGGAGAAATAAATAAACCAGCAGTATATAATGTGGCTCCTGACAAGTGCAAGACATCCGTTCCTAAAGACACTGGCATCCGAGGTCAGCGCGGTGCTTAGGAGGGTGCTAAATAAGATCCTGCTTTCCTCCTGCATATTTTACAGATGAAAGCTGTTCCAGCCTGACAGAAATAGTTAAGAAGGTTCAAAGCCAACGAGGACTTTAAATCCAGCCACCGGCCCCATGCCGCCACTCCAGCCTATTTCTGGGATCCATTCATTACGGCAATCAATCAGCTATAAAAAAAAAAAAAAAGAGGAAAAAAAAAGAAACAGCAGCAAAAATGATGATAAAATAAACCCCTCTGAACACTCTTAGATGCTGTACTGGAAAATAGATTTTCCATCGCTTCGGAACAGCGATCTCCAAGCCATGGGACAAGCTGAGACCATAGGAGAGGAGGAAGAAGAGGAGAAAGGCTCCAAGGGAGCATGGCACACAACACAACATGCTTTTGGGGCACGGTATGGCTGCATGGCTGCCGGGAAGGGGCCATGGGCAGAGGCCCAGTCCCGACGGCGGATTCCTCTTGGCTCCATGGGGGCCCAAAGCAGGGGAGGAGACGCCACAGGCACCAGCCAGGCCATTATATGCTTTATTGATGCTGTTCTGAAGAAAGCTAATCAATATATTAGATTTCCCAAAGAAAGAAAACACCAGCTGCCAGCAGCGCACGGCTCCTCGGCTGTGCCGCGGCTCTCCATCAAGGCCAGGGCTGTACGGGTCGGGGTCAGGTTCAAGAGGAGGCCTGGCGCTTGTGGGGTCAGGCCAGGGCCATGGCTGAGCTCTGTGGTGGGGTCCCCTGAGCCCTGGTGAGCTGAGATAAAGCCAGGAATCCCGCAGATATCCTGCACAGCCTCTGCATGGGGAAATGCCAAGGGACAGGCCTGTGCCCTATGGGGCAGAGCCAGGGGATAGACCTGTGTCCTGCAGGGCAGTGCCTGGGGACGGACCTGTGACCTGCAGGACAAGGATAGACCTCTGCCCTACACTGTAGAGCCAGGGGACAGACTTGTGTCCCAAAGGACAAGGCCAGGGATAGGCACAGAGACCAGGATGGAGGATAGGCATTTGGGACCTGGCCCTTGCAAGCTGTATCTGCTCAGTGGAACCACAGCAGCACTGCATGGTCCCAAAATTTCACCATGGATCATCAGTGCAATGCCCTGTGAGCAGCCTGGCTGCCACAGCACAAAGAAAGACCCCAACAAATGGATGGGAATCCAGCACCGGCAGAGAGGATGAATGATGTCACAGGGAATTGATTGTAATTTTAATAGAATTGGATCATTTAGGGGTCTGTAGAGCAGATTCCTGAACCCCAAAATTGTGCAGATTTGTAGTACAAAGCCTAAAGCAGGGCGCGTTTAAACAAGGCAGAGTCAATGTCCCACATTTCCCCAGGATTATCTGAACCATATCAGATATAATCCAATGATCTGTAAAGTGATTATACCCAACTGAATATAAGAGATCTCTTCTGGTAATGCAATATTTCATCCAGCTGCAGACATTAGGAGAAGGCAAACAAAGGAGGAGATTTAATAAGTGGAAATAAAACTATAGGCAGAGATAGTTTTAATTTTTTTTGTTGTATTGCATCTAATTGCAATCAACAACAGACATCTGACACAGTGACAGCATCAGCAAAATTGCTGCTGAGAGCACAGAATCTTTGTCTAAAAATAATCAGACATTCAGCGTGCCACTGTTTGTTATAATGGTAATCGATGCTGGAGGCTTTGAATTCCATCAATTTATAGATCTGCTCTGTTCTGCCTGGTGATTGTGTTCTGCACACATCTACTCCCTCTCAGCGCAGGCAGCGCCGGGGCACTGTGTGATTAAGATAAGCTCAGATTCCTTTCATACATTCCTTATCAGCTCTAATTCTCCACCAGGCAGAGATGTTCGCAGCAGTTAAAGATTAGTTCAGCTTCTCAGACGCCAAATTTGAGGGTATTGATCAATAAATCAAATCAGAGCAATCAATTGCCCAATCAGAAGAGTCTAGCCGATGCATTATTACTGGCGCCTTCGAACCAGGGCTTTCATGGGTTTCATCAAAACACTGCCTGCCTGGCTCCCCGCCAGCTCCCAGGCTGCCTAATAGACTCCGCAGCAGAGGAGCTCCAGCCCAGCAGAAGAGCAATAAATTTCTCATCAAACAGCCGATAGAGAAACAAGATGAACATCTGTTTTGCTGCAATGAAACTCCTGTGTTCTTCGGGATCTGCAAACCAGGTCTGACAGACCACCCCAAAGGCAGCTTTGCCTTCCACAAAGCAGCAAAGCAGAATATTTGCCAGTTATTTCAATCAGGTAATTTAAGAAGACTTTGCATTCGCCTCTCCGCAGCTGCTGGAGCTTTACAGACAGGATTCCAGCTCAGTCAATAATAAAAGCCATCCTGGGACCCTATACTATGAAGGCAATTTTATGATACCCATTATGTGGCAATGTAACTTCATTAAAAGCTGTTTATTCCCTCTAAGCATTTTAAGCACTTTCCCTCACCCATAAAGCAGAGCCTCCCATTGCACCAGGAAGGGTTTTGTTGTTGTTGCTTGTTTTTTGTGCTTTTTTTTTTTTACAAAAAGCCATTTTCTGGCATTTCCTCCTTGGGTCACTCCCAATGCTGGGGGCATCCTGAGCATCGCTGTCAGGTGACACCCACTGGTGGGGGCACAGCACCTGTGTGCTGCACCAAAATACACCCAGTGATCAAATTCACCCACCTGGAGCAAAACCATCCCCCCTCCCACACCCCTTGAGACATCAGTGCCTTCATTTTTCAATGCCCCTATCAGCTGCAGGGCATCCTGAGTGCCTTCCCCATGGAAAGAGAAGGAGAAGCCATTTCCCAGCCGATTTCTTGTAAAAGCAAGAAAGGAAAAATAAAGGAGAGTGAAAAAGCAGCACAGAGCTGGGCACCATTCAAGGCAGCCCTGCACCAGCCGGGTGCCTGCTCCAAAAGGCAGCTGTATATTACGTTTATTGTGCACTCAAGATGAGCTACGATTCCAGCAGCTCTATTTAGGTGACATTTATTATGCTGGCTTGTTTTATAAATTAACATGGACAAGGGACCCTAAAATTAGCCGGCATCATCTGGCTCTCTGCTGCAAAAAGGGTCTGGGGGAAGGCTGCGGGTGCCTGGCTCCTCTGCACATCCCCCTGGGGGCAATCTGGGGACCTTCAGTCTGATTTTAACACCTGGCATCAACTCCCAGCCCCTAGAGATTGAGTCGCAGTTATGGCCCAGTGGGGCAGACCCCATCCTGCAGAAAACAGACACATCCTGCAGACAGCATCCAAGAGATGACATAAAGCCTAAAAATCAAGCAAACAACCCCAAATCTCAAATTTAACACTTCTTCCTGTTGGTAATTTCCTGTATAAACACACACACACAAAGGCAAACCAACAAAAAGGGCCATTCTCTTGAGCCAATTCTACCCAAAAAACACCTTCAAGAATGTTCATGAAGGACACAGTTCCAACCCCAGCAACAACAACCCTGGCCATTAGGAGGCTCATTTGTACAGATCTCCATCCTTCCAGGAAAATCCTTCCAAAAACATGTGCCTTTCCCCAAACCCCTATAGTGCAACGGGTCAGCTCTTGGCTGCATCCAATGTGTACTCGAGGTTTCTTTAAACAACAGCCCTGTGTAGCCAAGGAAAAATAGAATTACTAGAATACATTTTAATTGATTTACAACAGCACTTAGTAACAGTGATAAAAGAAAAACTTGTTTTATTGGCCTGTCTGCTAATTAGCTGCACTGACTCTGGTAGGGAACGCTGCACTCGTGGCACAACCCCGACCTTCACGCAGCCAGAAGCAGCTTTCATACACAAAAAGTCCTTTGTAATAACAGGAGACAAATGTTTGCCAAGGACAACAGGCTGCTCTAAGCGTTATCACCCGCACTCCCAACATCAAAACCCCAGCAATTCCCAACCAATGGCAAAAAGCAGCCCCACTGTCTCCCCTTCTTGCCCATAAATGAGCCTTCATAGCAACTTCTTCCCCTAACGACTTTTAAGGGCAGCAGATAAAGTCGAAAGGAGAGCACAAGAACCCAACAAATGTTTAATATTCAATAAATGTGTCAATTTTACATACGGAGGCAAATGGGTCTTTATTGAAGAATTGGTAAACTTCCTCAGAGGAAAGTAAGTGCATTTTAGCCTTCAAGGGGTCCCTGATGAATAGAAATGGAATGTGATTTGTGATAAAACTCAGCTGCTCTATAAAAGACGTTAAATAAATGTTGCTGTTTCACTAGGGATATACAGAATTGATTGCATTATAGACTGATTTGAAGATGCACACTCCTGCAAGCCACCTGCTTGCTTCTGTGCACAGCATGGCCCAGCCCTGCTCCTCCATGTGTACCCCAAGCACTGGTCCAGAATTTTCTGGAAGTGCCATAAAAACACTGATCTCTGTGGTTTGGTCCTTGGCGCTGTGGGGCACCTTACCCAGGGAATTGCTGCACCTCAGCACAAGGACATGGCATGTTTCTGGTTATGAGGGTCTGCTGAAGGTTTTACAGTGAGGGTGGTTTGTCACTGGCACAGGGTGCACAGAGAGGTGGAGGTGCCCCATCCCTGCAGACACCTGCAGTCAGGGGATGGGGCTGTGAGCACTGATGGAGCTGTGGGTGTCCCTGAGCACTGCAGGCAGTGAGATCAGATGGCTTAGGGGGTTCCTTCCAACTCACACCACTCTGTGATTCTATGATTACCATTTTCCAAAGTCATCATTTCTTGAATTACTATTACGCACAAAAAAGCAACTAAAAACACCATCATCATCACCAGCATCCCAGGGCTGGTGCCAGGTCCAAGACAAGTTCCCATCCCCCCAGGCCTCTTGCCCAGGACGAGACACAGTAGAACCATGAGCAAAACCAAGGGCGGCAAAGCAAACATCCCAGCTTCCACACAGACAAATGAGAGGCCGGCGGTAGCACCACGGCGAGCACAAACTGTGATCTAATTGTGTTGTTGCTCCATCATCTTTAATCAATAGCATCCAGGGCTGCCACCACTCGCACAGCCCAAATCCCAGCCTCCGCCAAGAAACAGCATGTTGTTAAAAAGCCCAATAGCTTTTCCCAGCTAATAGGTGGCTCATTCCCTCAACCCCGCTGATTTTTTAAAATAAACCTAAATCCCAATAATTGTTTAATGTTTATTTGTATTTAGCTCTGGCTCACCTACCCCGTCTTCTTGATGTCAGAAATTGATATTTGGTTCAGGTGGCTAGAAAAAATAATAATAATTAGGAAATGGTTTATGTATTGCCATAGTTGAACACGCTGGAGGAGCTGGTGTGGGTGCACCACAGCCTCTGAGCTCCATGAATTCAGATCTGCTCCAGCACCATCTGCAACCACAACCCTGCCCTCTACAAGAACATCCCCTCAGCCCCTACAGGAGCATCCCCTCATCCCCTACAAAAGAATCATCATCCCCAACAAGAGTACCCCTTTGTTGCCTAAAAGCACAAGCGTCCCCTTCCCCATTCACTCCAAGCCAGGCTGAAGGTGCTCCTGGAAAAGTACAGGAGCATGGCAGCCAATTCCTGCAGGAGATCCATCATGTCGGATTAGCAACTTAGTTTCTTATTAGCTATTTTCCATCCTATCATATTAATATTTGTTTTCACTAATACAATGCAGGAGTCTTATCATATTAGCAACTTTCACATCACATTAGTGAAAACAAATACTAATACAATACAATACTAATATGACATGATCTGACGGGAAATTGCTAATACAATAAGACTCCCCTACCATACCAGTGCAGAAATCACACGAGCCCCAGTTCCGGCTCACCCTGAACAAGGCACATACCTGCTATTCCTAAAAACAGCCCAGTGCTCTGTATCTAAGGGCACTGGAAGAATGAGTAATGATCCCCAGCACATCCCAAAATCCCTGCCCCACCACACAGCTGACAATGGCAGGAGGCTCAGACACCCATATAAGCTATATTTTCCATACCTGGAGCGAGTTTCCTGCTTTCCTGCTTTGTTTTGCTGCCAGTTCCACCTCCAGTCACCAACTCTACAAACTCTGGGCTGGAAAGCAGAAGGCAGAGGGATTTTCCTGAAGGGCAAGAAGGGATGGACATGGTTCCTGCAGCACCCACACCTCCCTGACCATGGAGAAGAGCATCCAAAGCGTTTCCTTCCAGCAGTGCCAAGCTTTGGCATGCTCAGCAATTTTCTATTCTCTCAGCAATTTTCTGTTCTACTGAATTAGTAGTTTGTATTGAATTAGTATTCATTTTCTCTAATATGATGTATAGGCGTAATCGCGTTAGTGGCTCTGATACCACATCGGGCTTTGCAGTGGGTATACAGCCCTGCCCCAGAAGCTTGCACAGGGGAGCAGGAGGAGATTTCACCTTGGCTTGAGCCTTGAAAACCAAACAGGTCTGAATTATTGAGGAGGTGGCTCTGCTCAGAGTCAGCACCAGGTTCCCTAAGAGAAAATGTCTCACATTTGCACTCACCGGAGCTGCACATGCACTGAAGGAGAATCATCCCCAGCCTGCTTGCCTGCCACCAATATGTATGTCAATTTTGAGCACCCACCTCTGAATATTCTGCATAGAGAAATCCCTAAACCCCTCTGGAATTAGGAATTAGCCAATGAAGTTTGGCATGGGCTGCCAAGGAAGGTGGTAGTCATCATCCCTGAAGGTGTTTGAGAACCACGGAGATATGGCACTGAGGGACATGCTTAGTGGGCATGGTGGGGATGGGTTGGAGCTGGACTTGGTGATCTTAGAGGTCTTTTCCAGCCATAATGATTCTAAGATTCTAAACTGCAACAAGCAGAAGAAAGAAAATCCTACAAGAAAACCATGCACCAAAAAACTAGTTGTGGCACCACATGGGTTCTCATGCCTTGGTCACTAGCTGTGCTGCACAACAGGCATGCTATATACATGTATGTATCTGACACCATTGCTGTTGACATCCCACAACACCCCTCACACCATCCTGACCCCGATCCCAGGAAGTTTCCTGGAATGAAGAGCTCCTGACATGCATGGAGATGCCGAAATGTGCCCCCATGCACTTGGAAACACAACGCAAATTCCAAGCCCTCACTGTCAGTGCTGTATATCACTTTGAGATATATACCATATTAGCAAAAAGAACTGAATTATATTGCATTCATGATGCAATTAAACACTTCACTAGGAATCAATGTAAAACTGATGAGGCCTGAAAGTAGTGCATATGGCTTAGAACATTATAAAACATTACCTTCACTCAAATCCTTTTCAGTAGCAATTTAAATCTTCTTACAGTTACTGCTGCCAATGGTAAACCATCTACTGATTCATAACAGTGCATGGGAACGAATGAATTTTTTTAAAAATTTATTCAACTACTAAATTACCCATGAAACCGGAATAGCTGACAGGAGTAATCTGAATTATTATTAGCTCTGCAAGTATTCTGCATTAGCCAATTTAAAACCACGGCTCACAGGCAGAAACCAGTTAGTACAGGCAGGGTGTTAAATGACTGCCATAGTTCTTCATTTTACTGCTGCTTACGTTTAAAGGTCAAGAGATAAAAATTACATATGACTGCAAACACAGAAAGGGTGTTTATCTTTCTTTTCTATGAATCAGGTCAACCATAAACTTTGAAAACATTCAGAGATGCAAACATACAAAGTAGGATGCCTCTGAAAGAGCTCAGACTTTGTGGGGGCTTGCAGAGGTACTGGGGGGTTCCTGCTCCTCCTCCTTATCCTCATCATCCTCCTCCTTGTCCTCATACCCATCCTTGTGCTCATCATCCTCCTCTTTATCTTCATCATCCTCATCCTTATCCTTATCACTCCTCCTTATCCTCATCATCTTTATAATCATCCCCCTCCTTATCCTAACCGTCTTCCTCCTTGCCCTGACCATTCTCATTCTTACCCTCACCATCCTCATCCTCCTTTGGTTTCATGTTTTCCTTAGGCTCATGGCCCAGCAAAACTGGAGAAGACTCAAATGGAGCAAGGTTTTGGGGCTCTGCTCTACCAATGTCATCCTATGTGCAACCATGGACATAATCACCCCAAGATGTGATTGTGGTGTTGAGGAACTGAGCACCCCAAGCCATGGAGGGACCCAATCTGTTCCCACCACCCATGAGTATGATGCCAGGGACTGCGCAGCTGGTAGTGAGGAGGAGGAGGAAGAGCAGGAGGAAGATCACAGCAAGGAAGCCGTGTCTCTTTAAGCGCACATAACACTGCATCATCCTTTCTCTTCCTATTTTCGGTTTTATTAGCAAAGCAGCACAATGTTTATACTAGTGGGTATTACATTTGCCAGAACAATTACAGTATGACAAATGGCACATCAATGTAATCCATCAACTCGGCCGAGACAGGAATCCTTTATCCAGGGCTGCCATTAATTCCCAGCCCAGTCCCTGGGGTCCCATGCGTCAGTAGCCATGACAACCTGGGGGATGCCGGTGGCATCATGCCGGTGGGGACGAGCACCCTGCACCCAACCAGGGAGCACCCAGAGCTTTGGAAACCCCAGCTCTGCAGCAGCAGCGGATTTTCCCGTGCCTCATAGCATGGCTGTGCTCACAATCTTTGCACTTTTTGCTCTCAACCAAGGGCGATAATCTTGGTGTTTTTTTTCCCTGGCAGCCTGACAGCCGATCTTCAGAGGAGTCTTCAGAAGTTAATCTCTCTGAAACGTGCACATCTGCAGTAATCGGGTTAAAATTGACCAAAGGCATCAAATGTTTTGGGGGAAGATAGCACAAGCTGGGAGCCTCAGCTCTGCAGGAACCAGGTTGGAAGTGGTGGGGCTGGTGGGCACAAGTGTCATTCAGCTTGCAGACTTACAAAGTAAAAATGCAGGTCAGAAGGGACCAAGCCAAGACACCAAGCTGGGCCAGGCCACTTGGGGCCATAGTGAGTTTTGAAGGACAGGTGGAAATGGATGGATGAGAACAGGCAGACTGTGGGGTCTCCTCCTTGAGATCTTCAAAAGCCAGCTAGATACAGTGCTGGGCACCCTGCTCTGGGTGTTCCTGATGGGATATGTTCCTCTGGGTGTTGGACCAAATGGACCCAGAGGCTCCTTACAATCTCAGCCAGTCTGGAATTCTGAGGCCCCAGCACTTTTCCAGCACCATGCTTGGATGCTGCCATGTGTCCCAGGTCCCACCAGCTCACAACCACAACTGCACCAGTTTGGTAACAAATGAGATTTAAGGTGAGATAGACAAAGGTTGAGATATGGGATGAGATCAACCTGTGGCTGTATGGGAACTGCTGAGTCACAGCTTTAACCAATGATTGAGAACTTGAGAGAAGGACCTGGTCATCCCAGGGCACACAGGTGAAGGCAATTCAGTTGTGGGATAGGAAAGGGGTGTAGCCTGGCTGCACCTCTCTCACCCATTTAAGGGCTGACTGCCAGTGGGGAAGGATCTCTTTCTGGAGGTTTATACTTGGTGAAGCTTTTCCCTGTAAACCTAGGATCTGCTGACACAGGTGAGCAATTTTCATCTCTTCTTTTTCTGCATCTTCCTATTGTGTTGGTCCTTCCATCATCATGCCTTTGTTGTATTGCTTTTCTTATTGTATTGATCTGTCCAATTGCTACACATGGCCAAGCATCACAGGAAGCAAATCCCATGGAGATGCTCTGGGCAGCCATGGGATTCATGCAACACCTGTAAATGCATATGCTGGCCAAGAGAAAAGACAAACAAATGTTATTGTGCAAGAATTCCCATGGGCCCACTATGCCCTGCAGGTAATGAGATGCTACTCAGAAGCCAAAAGCAAGAGCAAAATCAAAGCCTGCTAATGGATGTGAGCACCCTGGGGTTGTTCTCTGCCAAATCAGACTGGCCACAGCCCAGGGATGCAGGCAGACACCAACCGTCTCACCTGTATCATTAAGCCATTACCAGAATCATCTTATCCCCATTTATAATGCTCAATACATGCTCTGAAGACTTCTCTAATACCATAATTAGATGGAACATGCAGAGGGATGGATTAAATTGGGATGGCATTTTATGCAATGGTGCCATATTTTACAGGGGCCTGGCTTGAAATACAGGAAAGAAACACAAATTCTATGCAGGTGACTACAAATAGGGCTTTCTGATAACACAGCCCTTTGGGTCATTTTCCTATGCTAACCTCCTCCCATGCTGGGTAATGCGCAGGGTCAGGCACAGCCTCATCCAGTGGCCACATCAGCTTGAATCCTGTAAATCATCTCTGAGCCGTCCCCACAATTTATAGGCAGGACATTAAACATTATAGCCACCGACGGCATCAAATTACACTTGAAAAATTGAGTTCTGACAGAAAATGAATTTAAAACCTAAATTAAATTAAAACCTAACTAAATTAAAATTAGGTTTCTAAACTAGAATGACTTTTTAATATTTTCATGAGGGAGGGGGGAGGAAAAATGCCCCTTCTGTCAACTAATAAAATCTGCCAGTGTCTTTTACAGCTGACAAGTCCTGTCTGCTTGCAGCTCTGGTGTTGCTGCATTACAACCAACCAGCACAGAAAATAGGCTGACGGTCCTCTGCACTGCTCCTTCAATGGGGCTGCGAAAGGACAGCAATGCCTACAAGCAATTAAAAAATAATCCTAATTAACAGGATCTGAGCAAGCAGCTGGATGGGAAAACCAGCGCTGTGCAGTGGGGACAGCTTGAGATGTTCAGGGACCAGAGCAATCTTGAGACGTAGTATTGGGAGCTCAGGAGTATGGACCCATCTCTCAGCATGGCACTGGGTTGCCTGGGGACCATACCCATCTTAGGGCATGGCACTGGGATGCCATCGATGTGGTTTTCTCATTTGCTAACTGAAGCCTCCCAAACTCTATCCTTGGTCGTTAATGGTGGTAATTAATTCATCCTGCTTTTTAAATAGCGTTCGATGCATGAGTCTGCCTGCTCACATCTTGATCTTTCGTTGTCACAGCTTTGATAGAAGAGATGCACAGCCAGCTTGGGTGACCATACATCTATTGATTACCAACACAGGCAGGTTGAGCACAGACCCTGTAACAGGACACATCCAAATGAGCCACATCGAGCACACAGCTAATGGGGCACTGAGCATCCTTGGGGTATCCCAAGAATACAAAGGGATTTGGTGATGTGGGATCCAAGGGAGGGACAGGACCCCAACCCCATGCTGCCCACACACCCACCCCACGGAGCAGCGGCACTGTGCTGCTTCCAAGCCTCCTTTTTATCTCCTGCTATTATTTATGGCTTCACTCTGCTGGCAGCTCCTCTGCGGGGAACTTTCCCTGCTCGCCGCAGCCCAGACTTGGGGGCTCGCCTGCCAGACGCCGAGCCCAGAGCCCTCTTTCAACAACATTAATTATCTCTGGCTTTCCATAACAAAAAAAAAAATATATCTTGACCCCACTGGCTGCCAATAGCAGGGAAGTGTGCAGAGGAAGAGGCTTTTATCTTTGCATCGCAGAGAAGAGCCTCATGTTTGATCACTCGGTGTGTTCCCTCCCCCCCCCCCCCCTTTGTACATTTTGAACTTTATAGACTGATTAATTCCTCCTATAGTGGTAAACTGCTGTGTATGCTCTTGAGTGTTGGCTTGATTTTCCTTCTGTTCAAAATAATAATAATAATAATGTCTTCCTAAGAAATTAAACCAGCTTAGCACATCTCTGCTTCATAAGCAAGCGGCAAAGAACCTTCAGCCTGAATAATGGGGCAGGGGGAGGGGAGAGGGGAAAGTTGAAAAGATTTCTTTATTTTAAATTAAAGTTAAGGATTAGAAGCATCAGGCTCTCAGGAGTTATTGTGAAAGCCTTTTTAAAAGTCCCAAGTGGATAGGCCATAATCTTCTTTTAAATGGCTAAATTTAGCAGCAGAGCACTCCAGACCTCCACGCATTACAGGGATGTGGGGTTGGGATTTTTCCTTTTCTTGGCTTGAGGTCCAACCTTCCTGCCACGGCCAGGGTTGCCAACTAAATCAGGCACAAGACCAGCGCCCCATCCAACTTGCTTTGAATACCTCTAGGGATGGGGCATAAGTCAGGAGAAAAAGGTTGTGGCCACTCTGTTCCGAGGTTCATTTCTCCAGCTGGGAAGAACCATTGCTAACATCAACAGCCCAGACCAAAGCCTCTGTTTGTTGTGGTTTACTCTATACCTATTTATCCTTCTCTCTTCCCAAGGGTCATTCATTTCACTGGGAGAAGCCCTGTGCAGAAAATCTGGCTTAGGTTTTATTCTCTACCTTGAGGTTCAAGCTCCACAACCATGTTTAAAAAACAAAGAATTTGACTGAGTTCACAGCTCCTTCAGATGATAAATGTTTCCAGATTTGCAGTAGTTATTCATGCAAGGACTATATTACATGTAAATCGATACCATAAAGAACAATTGGCTAAATATATAAATACTGTGTTTAGGCTTCAGTGATGCTAGCAAAGCGGGGTTCTTGTGTCTCCATGCCCACTGGCCATGTCCTTTAGTGCCACATCTCCATGTTTCCTGAACACCTACATGGACAGTGACCTCACTACCACCCTGCACAGCTTGTGCTGATGCCTGACTGCTCTCTGGGAGAAGGAATTGCTCTAATACCCAGTGTGAAAGAGATGCCAGTCTCCTGCACAGGAGGCATAAAAGGGGTTCCAGATTCTTACTGCTGGCACCAAAACACACTTCAGTGAATCCATTCTGGTTCAGAAGACAGAACTTAGTGCTGCCAAAATCTGCGCCACCCACTGCATCCCATGGGTGCTGTCGGGACATGGGGTGATGGAAACAGGCAGAAATTAGGAGGGCTTGGGGGTTGCTTGCATTGTGTTTTTGAGCTTCTTGTTCTGTGGGGGTGAAGGGATGAGAGGGCACTGTCCTAACCCTGTGCTGGGTCCCCAAGCATTCACCATGAGGCCACTGCTCCTCTGGAATGGGCACCCTACTTGCCACAAAAGCAGCAAAATCCAATGGCAAACTGAGCAAAAACATGGCCAAAATGAGCTCTCCTGTGCTATTTCACCAACACCACGTCAGGACAGGCATAAGAGCAAGACCCCTGGGTTACTGCCAAAGAGAGACATCTCTGCCTGCAACTACATAACTCAGAATAAAAAGACAAAGCTGGAACACGGCACAATTAATGCAGGGAGCATCGATTTCTGCCCAGCACCAAGCTGGCTCATTAATTCCAGGTGCTCCTACAAGCCAATTCAAGCACAGGCTGCTCTGCAATGAGAGACCAGCATGAGAAGATTGAAGGGCAAAATTCCTGCCTACAACCATCACCCAGCAATGGGACACAGGGGGATCTGGAGAGGATTTTCAGAGCTCCCCACTCAGCTTTCCCATCCACTGCAGGCATCCCAGCTGGCAGGGCAGCATCCTCCTGCCTTAATGAATGCCAAAGCTGGTTTGCACTTGATAGAGCCTGACAAGAGCAACAATCACAGATTAGGAAGAAAACTTCTTGCTTTTCAACAAAGGTTAATAAACAGTGACAGCATTAAGTCTATTCTGATTAACTATGCTGAAAGATATTATTGCCGTTTGTAACATGGAATCATTATTGGATTAAGCACAGTGTATAAAAATGAAATGTGAGGTTTAATCTCCAGTGCAGGAACACTGCGCTCTGATGCAGACTGTGCAGCCCTCAAAGCTTCCTTGTATTAAATGTTGTAACTCCCTCTGCCCAGAGATAGCATCTTGCACACACTTCCTTCCCAGCTTTTTGGGTTTTGCTTTCCTTGGTTGGAAAAATCACCCCAATTTGCCTTGAGAAGCAGCTACAAAGCGAGTCATATGTGCTGGCCAAAGCCAAGAGCAGTCCCTTGTTTTTTCCCTATGCAGCACTTCCAGCACTGGAATGGGTAGATGGATAGAAGAGGATGGATGGATGGATGGATGGATGGATGGATGGATGGATGGATGGATGGATGGATGGATGGATGAATAAGGCTGTGTGTCTGCTGCACCTCTGGTGTCCCATGCAGGACTGATGGACAGGAACATGACACCATAGTGCCATCACTTCTGGGGCACATTCCATACCTTTAGAGTATGCCTTTAGAAAAGGCTTTTCTGAAGATGTTCTCACCTGAAATATCAGGAAACCAAATCTGAGCATCTCCCAAAAGAAAATCACTCTGTTTCTTTTCTAGTTTAGGATTAAACCGTGTTCATCATTTGTACCAGTGTTAATACACCTACATTATTTCACTCCACAGCACTAGGACTAGTTCCTAACATGACATGAAAGCTTAACACTTCCATTATTGCATATTTTCTTATTTTTAAAATCTTCAAGAGCAGCTGCTACCCAGCCTGAATTGAAACTCCTTATCTCCTTTTTTGGATCAAAGAAATGACTGTGGAAATGGAACTGGTGTGACACCTCAACCAAAGCCTGCGCTGCTCGTGCTGTCAGGGAAGTGTCTGACACTTGTGTTAAAGCATGAGACTATTTCATTACAGCCTCAGCCGGAGACACTTGGATGACAGGAGATGCTTGGATCAATCAGCACCCAGAAGCAGCCTCCCATTATGATTAAAAACATTAAATAATAAGCTGGTTTTGGATGGAGCTTCCAGCAGGGCTACAGAGCGTTGTAGGTGCAGATGTGCAATGAATCAGAGTAGTAATGAGAGATGGCACATAGGTAAAAGCCAGGAAAACAGAATTTGGAAGGCTTGGGGAAGGCCGAGAAGATGAGGAGCCACTCATGGAGTGAGAAGGAGGTTGGCAAAGCCCCAGGGGAGACCTGGGAAGTAGCAAAGGAGCCTGTAGCAAGTTGGCTCATGTCACGAGAAGCTCAGCACACACATATAGCACTTCTTCACTTGGAGTGAACACGAATTATTTGCAAAATTGGGTTGGAAGGGAAGATCTCAGGTGCCATCAGATCCATCTCCCACCGATGAGACCATGTAAGAGCCTTGGTGGTCAGAGATGGGATGGAAATATAAGACCAGAAATGGTGATGTGGAACAGGGAATAGGGACATGGGACCTGGGATGCCCAGAGGCAGTGCCACTGTCCCCATCCATTGCTGTCCCACCGAGCTATACCAAATGTGAGGAGCTCAATACATTCAGGACATGGAATCTTCTCAATGGATGTGTTCATCCATGGGGAACCAAACCTGGATGCAGATACCACACAAGGAAGTAATGAGGAGAAGCCTGCCTGATTCCAGCTGTGCAGGAAGAACCTTGCAGGACAACGTCCCCATGTCACTGCTGCCACCACAATGCCACCAGGGCCACCAACCCCAAACTGACTGCGAGTTACACACTGAGCAAACACTGTCCGTTTAATTGGCTAATTGCACATTGCCTTCCAGCACACTCATTGCTGATTTTCCCCAACTCTTTGGCTCACACCCAGGACCAGCAACATGTATTCCTCAGGCTCAGCCATGCAGAACTTAGGCAAGGAGGGAGCAGGGAGCAGCCCGGCGCATCGATCTCCCCGCGCTAATATCGTATTGCTCAGCTTCACATAGCCAGCGTTTACGAATCCTTTGGCCACAGGGTTATAAAGCATTCTCTAAAACATGAGAAAAAGATTAAGCCTGCTTATAGTTAATAATATACTGTACACTGTCTGTCAAGCTGGCTGTTTGCTATTGAGAGCCTACTATTAGACACTTATTTAAAAGGCCTTTCAAGGCTTCTGAAGAAAGTGCAGTTATGCTTTTTTATTTATTTATTTTTTTCTCTGGCAAGAACCGCCGTAGATAAACATCAATTCGCTCCTGCGGATCACAGTCGCAGTAAATAAATTTTTCAGGAAGCTAAGTTCCATACAAAGGCTTCGCAAAGCTCCCATTTCACACAACATCAATGTTTGGCCTCTGAGAAATAAAAGCTCTAAGGTTGCTTTATCCGGAGCTAAATTATCAATTGTAGCTGCTTAAAAAATAAAATAAAATAAAATAGGGCACTGCAATGAGAAACCAGCGCATACGATGGGGAGCAAACAACGTCGCTTCTAAACAGCTCAGAGATAAAATGGGGAAAGGTGGTGATTTTGCTGCAAATTGCTCTCGTGCTTCTGGAAAGGAATCTGCAGCCCCAAACTTTTCAGTGCTGCGTGCCACAGCCGTGCAGCGGGAGGCACTCAGCGCACTGCGGGTGCATGCAGCAGGCAGCTCGCACTGTGCTCCTTAATGGCTTCTTCAAGTAGTGGGTTGGGATTATCCACTATAAAAGTATTTGTTACCAAAAAAACCTCCACGTCAGCTGTAACAGCAGAGAGGCTCCACGGGAAGGCACGAGGCAGGAGCACAGCATCTCTCACCCTGCTCTGCATCCCATGTCTTGTGTTCTATCCTGCATCCCATCCCGCATCCCATCCTGCATCCCATCCCATATCCCACAGTGGGATGCAGCTGTGCCACACGTGCCCCATACCATCACAGAGACTCAGCACTGTTGGAGCCAACATAGTGCTAGGACTCAGGCTGCTCCATCTGCTCTGTACTGGAGGGATGCTGGGCTCTGTTATTGTTTAATTATCAGCTGAACGCAAAGGAAAAATACAGCAACCCCTTTAGATTGAGGTTACGTATGGTGGGGGGAAGGGATAGAGAAGGAAAAGATGACTTCTGCCAAATTGCAGCCTCAAATATCTCAAACCGTAGGAGCCTCATACCTGGAAGAATGCCTTAAAAATCCCAGGAGCAGGAGATCCGATGACACGCTGCTCCCAGTGACTCCATCCCAAATTAGCGCAGCCTCTGCCTGCTGCCTGCTGGCCTGGGGCTGGCCTGGCCACAGGTTGACAGACCTGAATTCACCCGTTATTCCCTTAAATCCCAACTGAAGGGGCAAGGAGACATTTCTGACCTCATTGCTTCCCTTCCCAGGAGGACCCCAGCATTGCACTGTGGGAGTGACCCCTGGCCAAGCAGTGCCCAAAGCCGGGCACTGATCTACGGTTTGTTCACTTCCTCTGCCATGGAACACAACAGCAATTTGGAGAGTTAATGAGTTACCAGAGGAGCCGATGCCTCCCTCGGGCATCAACCCAGGGCCGTCCCCATTACCTGACACATGGGATCACCTCTGAGCCTTTGAGCACCAGCCCTGAGAAACAGAACCCAGCACTGCTGAGCCCATAGTCTTTCTTAAAGTACTGGTTTCAATCTAAAAGAGGGGAGATTTAGACTGGATATAAGTTTCTTACATTAAGAGCAGTGAGGCACTGCACAGGGTGCCCAGAGAGGTGGAGGTGCCCCATCCCTGCAGGCACCCACAGTCAGGGCACGGGGCTGTGAGCACTGATGGAGCTGTGGGTGTCCCTGAGCACTGCAGGCAGTGGGAACAGGTGGCCTTTGGGGGTCCCTTCTGACTCAAATGGTTTCATAACTCTATAATTTTCCTTTAAATCCTCTTCAGAAAATAACCAGTGGATGCTTAACAGATGAGCACGTTCTCCATCACTAAAATAAACTTAATTTGAAAGTCACAACCTTGTGACACCCATTGCTCTCTCGAAAATAAAACCGCCAGGGATGATGCGAAATGCATATTTAACCTCCTGACGTTGCTCATGTTTTTAGCAGATGCCCATCCATCACCTGTCTCATTGGCACCAGGATGGGACCTGAGGCCCCCGTGCCCAAGAGGCAACTCTTGCAAGCAAGAAAAGCAAAAAAAGAAGAAAAGCAAAAGAAGTGCTGCCACAAGCCCCCACAGAACTGTGATCTTAATTGATCCTTGGCAAGAGGGAAAATATTTATTTAGGTGAAGGAGACTGCCAGAAGGCATGCGTTTTAAAAGTAAAATTGCAGAGCACCCAGGGCAAACCATGCAAATTACCACTAGAGCCAACTTATCTGCATCAATACCTGCCAGCAACAGGGCTTCACGAGCGATCCATCAGCGCCCGCCCAACAACTGCAAAGCAATCTTTAATCCGGTGACGCCGTTTGCAAAGTTCTATTTATGAGACTTTTACCCTTTCTGTTATTAAAAAAGAGTGAGGGAAGGAAGGAGGTGGAAGCTGGATTTTCATGGAGTCCCACTATGCCAGTTGTTAGTGATTGCTTCAGGCCGAAATTCTGACACACCAGCTCCTACTTATGGGAGAATTTATTTTACGCGTGCTTTTACAAGAAGAAATGTGTGTAGGCATTAGGATGTGATGCAGCACATTGGGTTTGGGATGCCTTTTGTGCCCTGAGCACTAAAGAATAAAAGACAAAAACATCATCCCCACTCGGAAATTAACCTGGAGTGGGAATTCAGCTCTTTTAGAATTAAAGATAATGATGAAATTGGCCAAGTTGCTCACAATGAAGCTTTGCTCACGTGCAGGTTTTTGGCTGGAGACCTTCCTACTTTGGGTCACCACCAGCCCATGGGAAACCCATCGGTAAGGAAATGCTCTTCCATCAATAACAACAGATTGCTAAATCCAGGTATCCCTTAAGCACCTATGGATTTACAGAGGTGAGGGGCTGGATCTGGCACCCACTGCAATACTGTGGAACCACGAGCAATTTATCCTGGGGGAAATGGGGCCAAGGGGCCAAGGATTTGCGTATGGATAAAAACAAACAATCCTGTAAATAAAGAGCACCTCCACTCTGTCTCCACAATGCTACTCTTATTGAGTGAGTCAGATGTTCTGCTGATTAAAAATTGATCCATTTCAAAATCTAATCAACAGAATAGGATTCTTTCATATGTTATCAAGGCAGCTGCTGACAACAAAAACCAAACCTGTTATTAACCCATGAACCCCAATGACCTGAACCTGGCTGGGCTCTGGAACCGTAAATTATTCAGTAGTCCAAGAGCAATCCCGTAAGCCTGATGAATTTATGCCCTGACTGGAGCCTTTGTGGGTTAAAGCCAATATCCCACCCCATGGGTCTCTGGGGACGTGGTTCACGACATGCTGCCATTCTGTGTCATGCCTGTGAATACATTACCAGCGTCTGCTTGGCTTCACCTCTCAAATGTCTGCTTCTTTGCTTTTTTTTTTTTGGGGGGGGTGGGGGGGGGGGATGGTATAAAATGACTTTTGGGGTCTGCGTGGAACTGGAGGTGCTGGAAGGGTCTTACAGCAGCACTATGCAGAGCTGCAAGCCCAAGCACTGCAGAGGTGTACACACAGTTGGCACAACTCTGCATTTAAGCTGAATTTCAAGAAATAACGAAGACATTTTGCAGCCCTCCTCTGCTTTTCTGTCTGGCAGTACCTCTTGCCTGCCTGCACACCTCCTGTGATGCTTCCTGGAGCAAAGACCTCTCCTGCATCACTGCTGCATGTTTTGTTTTCCACTCCTACACCACCAAGGTCCCAACCCTTGGCTTTAACCAGACAGGAAAAAGTCGGCACCGCGTAAACCAAGCTGGAAGACGGCAATTCTTCCCTTAAATACTAATATATTTATAAGTTCAATGGTTCTTTGACCTCTCCTTAAAGCCCAAATAACCCTGGGGAGGCCACTCGGGGCTGCCACTATCGATCCTGTCTGGCAGACATCTCATGGCCAGCATCACCCAGAGCTGCCCTGTGCCTCGGGCAGGACATGGAAACCATCCTGCCCCAGGGGAAATTCCAAGTCCCACAAGAAAACCCCAGATCCTGTGTTTCCATGACCCAGAATCATTAAGGTTGGAAAAGAGCACCAACAACACTAAGTCCAATCCCAGCCCACCATGCTCACTCACCACGTCCCCAAGTGCCACATCCACATGGTTCTTGAACACCTCCAGACCTGCTGGATGCGGGTGTTCCAATCCCATCTCAATAGGAGATGCTACAAAGCTGAATTTGCAACTCTGCAGCCCCCAGTTGTGTTGTCCCTCCACTGCCATCCCCAATATCATTTCCCTGTATCGGGGCAGGCAGATCAGCTCCCTCCTCACTACCCCATAATCACACTTGTACGAAGCTGTTGCCGTACATAACGAAAAGAGAAAGCATCCTTGGAGAGCCCAACAATCAGACAATTTTTAAGATCATGGAGCATTAAACCATTCCCAGTAGGGTTTACTAATCAAACAGCCAAATCCTTCATAACCAACCAATCCCTACAGAGCAATTAAATCCTTCCCCTTTAAAACACTTGGCACACTGTCTGGGGACAAAAAGAAAAATTTGCAAAATTCATTTGATAAATTAACCAGGGAAAAGAAAGAAGTGAATCAAGCTTTGTTCTTTTCATTTTTTTTAATTATGGAATTCACAATGCCTGAATAATGTTTAATAAGAACTATGAAAATTCCTAACAGTATTACAACACAACACAAAAGAATTAACCTGGTTACCGTGAAAAATTGCATATTTAATTAAGAACAGAGAGTTCAAAACTATCCAGAGATTTCAAAAGTACTGTTGCCTAAGGGGCTAAATTACACGCTCGCAGTGCTGCTAACAGGGCTGGAGCGCGCAATCATTACCCAAGTGTCCCCATTAAGTGACAATGGGCAGATGACATCAAATTCATTTCAAAAGCAACAGGAACTGAAGCATTCACTTGGGTAGTGGAAGGGAAAGCGACTATCCTGCTGGTATAAACCAGACCCCTTGTTGATAAAGGCAATAATTAAAGAATAATGTTAATTAGCTGCTTCTATTTGAAGGAGTGCTGTGGTAGCAGGAGGCACGGCGGCCCCAGCTCCAATGCTTCTGCAGCGCGCGCCATGCTCACGCAGTGCGGGATGGCATGTGGCCCTTGGACAGACACAGCACTTTTGGGTCAAAAAGTGATGTTTTGGTGAACTCGAGGCCCTTGGAGAGATGGCAGAGCCACGGGGGCTGTGGGCAGATGGTTGCCAAGAGCATTCTTCTGCAGGGCACCTGCATCCTGGCCCTACCAGCATCCGTGCCAACAGTGAATGATCCAATGGGGATTTAAGCAATGTTCTCTCCTCAAACCCTACCTGGCCAACATGCTTCACGATGGGTTTTAGCAATGTTTTTTTTCTTCCAACCCTGCAGAAAGTTCCCAGTTTTTAGTCTCCATGGCAGGAATGTCCCCAGCTTGCCCCCACCCGCCTCCATCTATTCGCTAGCCAAGAAGCCAGGGGACAAACAGGGTAATGATTACCCAGCTCCCAGGGATGAAGCAATGTTTGCAAACCACTCCGTGATTAATAACGAAGAAACGCTCTCTGCAGCACTAACACACAGTCAGGTTGTGGTGCTCCCCAGACCTCACTGAGCAGAGCAGCGGTGCTTACACTGCACATCACCAGCACCAGGTAATGCTTCACAATGTTCTCCTGACGGAGGAAAACAAAGGAAGCCTGAGGTCCTGACTTCAGTATACAACTACACCAGTGTTACCCAAGGCAACCGCAGCACACTTGGAGCGGCTGACGCACAGCGCAGCTCCCAGCGGAGCCGTATTTACATGGGGTTCCAATGGGTTATTTACTTTTTTAGAAACCTGTGTTGCAGAAGAAGTCACCAGCATACTCACACCGACCAATTAATATGAGAACAGCCATGTGTTAGCAGCAAGTCACCGAAACTACAGCTCCATCAATACTCCAGGGTCCTGTTGGAGCTTTGGGGAAATCATTAAATGTTGCTCCGAAGTAGTAACAAAAATAATAATTACACAGTGAGGCCATATTAAAAAGCTCTGGAAAAAGTCCTCACTGTGTGAGTCTGTGTCAGCACTCATGCGCATGGTACTGGGATACTCAGCTTCAAATCCATCGTGCCCATGCATCCTCCCTATATGGTTGTGTTCCCATTGCATGACCCCAAAATTTCAGTTCTCTGCCCATGAGCAGAGAAACCGAGGCACAAGGGTGCAGGGTGGCAATGGAACACGGCACATTGTTGCCAACAGGGCTTGGTTCCTTCCGCTTTGGTTTTGCTGTTGTAGCAAAATGTGCTGGGAACTGCAAAAAAAAAAGGCGATTAAAGAGCACTCGGTGGTGGATGCTAACACGAGCACAAGGAATTGTTACAGAAGGGAAAAACTTTTTAATAAAGTCTGCAAGTATATATTCCTCCTTTATCAACCTCAAGATTTATTGACCTGAGAAGCCATATTGACTGAATAAATCTTGATAATGACCCCAGCAGAAGTCAATACCTGCTTATTATCTCCCAAGTTGGGGAATTACATCTTTCTATAATAGGAGCAGGATGGTACAAAATGTTCCGACCACCTTCCCCGAAGCCTTTTGGGGGGATGGATGAGCTCAGTGTAACTGTTCCAGGTAGAGGCAGTTTGCAGAGTGCTGCCCATTGCTCTCCACCTCAAGGAAAGCAACATTTGCCCATAACACTGTATTGTGCTGAACCCGAATGAGTTTCATTCAGAGCAAGGAGCAGGATGCTCCCATTGGTTGGGTTGTCTCATGGTGATGCGCTAAAATTCAAGAGCAATGGGACTGGCACATGGGGCAACACTGTGATCCCAGGAACGCTACTTTTCTCTTGCTGGCAAAAAACAGGAGGGGGGGGGGAGCATAGAATGTGCTGACCCCAAAGCCACAAGCTCCCTTCCCAGCCGAGCCACGGCTTCTGCATTCAGCTCTGCTGTTTCTCTTGCCAACCGCTAAGTTTACGTTCAGCAGAGAAAACAGGAGCAGTGGGACCGGAGCACACAACAATTATGCCTGCATTTTTATTTGAAGTCTCTGCAGACAGCAAGAAAAATTAACTGAAGGGAGCAGCTCCTGTGCCAACATATGGAGGGAGATGAATAGCTGGTTCTCCATGCTCCGCTGAGGTTATCTAGTTAAGCAAGCACCTCCTAAAGGACTTGCGGGCTGGGAGCGTGCTGTTTGCTTAATCTGGTCATAAATAATAATTCGGATCGCTGAGCACTTTAACATTCAGCTCCACCTGCACGTGGGCTCAGAGCTGCAACACCCACCCGGCAGCCCCACATGTTGGGGGCATGGCAAACCTCAAAGCTTTCCTGGGCATCCCCATGGCCTCCATAAGCAGCCAGGAGGTCGCAGGGCTGCAAACCTTTGCTCCCATCTCATGGGATCAAATTATATTTTCATCTCCGTCCCTATTTGCCTCTTGGTCACAATCTCTTTTTTTTTTTAATTCCCCCCGCTGAGGCCACAGAGACAATCCACTAAACTGGATCAGGAGGCCAGCGCATATATCTCTAATGGGCTGCAGCACGCACACAATTAATTAATGGATTTATTAATTAGGGAAGAAGTCACTCTTCGAGCTGGAATTGGGGTCACCAGTTTCTAAAGTGAGAGCTGCAGAGCTAAAGATAAACTCTCATTTTCTGCAGCTCTCTTCTTGTCTGGCAGCATCTCAATTATTCAGCCACAGGAAAAAACCCACATTACACTTCGGGAACTTCAGGGTCTGACTTTCAGCCCATCATAAAACCAAGCAGTGGGTATTGCAGAATGGAATTACAGTGACATCCAGACCACAGAACCTCCAACCTCCAAGGTTTCCACAGGCTGCACTGAGCTCCAGCTGCCCGCTGGCAATGGTGGGGGCATTCCAGTGCACTGGCACAGCTGCACAGGGAGGTGGTGGAGTGACTGGCCCTGGAGGTGTTCAGGAAACACAGGGATATGGCACTGAGGGACATGGTTAGTGAGCATGGGGTGATGGGTTGGGGTTGGACTTGGTGGTCGTTGTTGTCTTTTCCAAACTTAATGAGTCTATGATTCAGTTGAGGCTTCGTGGCAATGGGGGGGACAGAACCACTGGTTACTGTAGACCTTAATCAATATGAAAACAGGGAAAGAAACACCACCACCATCCTTACAGATATGTGGCTACAAAGCACAGCTACAATATTAGACAGCAGAGAATCCACATGAAAGACAGCCATTTATAAATCCCCTGCTCACTGGAAGCACGTCCAGAGTACACACCTCTTAGACACCACATAACCCAGCCAAAAGATAGACATCTGCAGAGAACCTTTGCCACTTCTACTGCTCCAACATTTGCATTCATCTCCCCAACACCACCCATGTCCCACCTGGACTCTTGGCTAGAAGCTGGAGCCACTAGAAGCCCAAAACACATTCACAACCCAGTAACGGTGGAGGGTGGCCCTGAGGGCTCCCAGACTGCCCAGGAGAAGTACCAACACTTATAGGGGACAGGCAGCATTGTCTCTGTTCCCACCATGGAACTCCACAACACATTCAATGCAGTTGACCAATGTCACAACCGTAGGGTGGTAGGGAAGAGTGAGGCTCCTGGACTCTACAATCCTAGTAGGTCCCTTCCAACACAGGATATTCTATGGTTCTATGATTTCCCAGCCCATCTTCAGAGCCCCAAATTACATTAGGATGAGGTGGGGAAGCCCCCCAAAGCCTCACAGAATCCACTGGGGAGACCGTGCTGGGGGCTGTTCCACAACAGCACTGCGAGTTTCCTCGTCCAGGCTGCAGGAATTAAGCTTCAACCAAGAGGACTGATAGCTTATTTACTGCTGTCATCTATATAAAGAAGAATTTTGACACATTGTTAAATGATAGCACATTTAGATAAGTCAAGCTGTCATATCATTTAATGGATGTCTAAACTCCCTCTGTAGCTGATATGTAAAATTTATGCACTTCAGAATATCATAAGGTTATAATATTTTAATCACATCCACATTCTTTTCACCCCCATCCCCAAACTCTGCAAACACAACGTCGGGTGCCCAACTTTCTGCCCGAGTCTGCATGGGGTCAGCATCCTTGTATTGGGGAACACAGCCCCAGTGCTAATCTACATAATGCAATGTGGAGCCGCTGATAAAAGACGGTTCAAATCAGTCCCTCTCCCCTCACTCGTGTAATTTTTTAGCCCAAATCAGCAGCTTGCAACTCTTCCTGTTTTTTGCTGCTTTAGCACGGAATGAGTGAGAGCAGAACGGCACCGGGAACAGTGCATGTAATCCATACAGCCCTAAACCCAACGTCGTAAAGCAGAAGCAAATTAAAGCACAGCGCAAAATAAAGGTATGAATCCCGTTATGACTATTATACACAAGAAAGCTGTAAAAAAATACTGCATTAGTAATGTACACAATAAAACAATCTCATAACCCAGTGAAATATGCCAGGTATTATCTTTGATAGAATTTTATCTCTTCTCATTTCCGAGCCTATTTGCTGTAAAAGGGCTCGATGCTGCTTCGATCAAAGTGCCGCCGCGCAGCACATTATCTGCGTGTTTTACATATGCCCACCATTCATCAGGGCTGCTCAAACTCCGCCGTTCCCAGCAAGCCTTAGGCCAGCTCAGCCCCACGCATTAAAGCCCAAGAAATAAAGACAACGGAAAGAAAAAAGCTCTCAGAAAGAAGAATAAATGGATTGTTTCCATTCTTTCTTTCTTTTTTTTTTCTTTTCTTTTTTTTAATAGAGGGCACCAGGCCAAGCTGGCACAAGGTCACCTTTCCCACTGTGATCCCGCAGCGCTGCTGCCTGCCCACAACTCCGTGCCACCACCGCTCCCCAGTGCCACCATTACCCAATGCCATCGCTCCCCACGGCCACTCGTCCCCGTGGCCATTGCTCCCAGGGGGGGCTGCCAGCCATCTACCCTCCACCCTGCATTAAAGTCACTGCCAACATTTACTATTAAATCAAGGTTCTGAACGCACCCAGGAAAAGTCATTAGCGTGATGCACCCGGGAATGCTTTTGTATCCTGAGCGCTCATCCCCCTAATCCCCTTCTGACCACAATGCCATAAATGAGCAGAGGTGGCTGTGCTACCTGCGGTACTTTTGTGGCCGGTGATCGAGGCTGTAGTGCATAATCTGTTTAAAAGCCAAAATGTATTAAATGCTGGAACTGTTGATACAGCACTGAAGCCTTACAAAATCACATTTAAATTTGTTGAGTCCCCCATGAAACACGCCGCGTTTTCAACTCCGTGATCTCCAGGAGGGATAAACCCTTTTAATATCCATGTAAATGAGCATTTCGGCTTTTGTGGTGGTTCCAGGTTGGGTTTCATCCCATTTACGAGGCGTTTGCGAAGCCATTGTGTCGCTGCCCGGCTCCCAACGAGCTGCGTGCCCGTGGAAGTCGCACGTTGTCAACACCACCGGTTTGTTCCCAGGTCATCAATGTTAACAAAGGACTCACCGTTAATTTCACAGCCCGATGGGGACGGTACGGGTGACCCGAGCGGGACCACAAAGGAGCTCTCTGTTGGCGCCGTATCCATCACAAGGTGACAACCGGAGCTCCGAAAGAGCTCTCAGGACCGACTCAGCCTCCCATTGCCAATTGGGTTCAGCGACATGCGGGGCTGCAAATGTGCGCGCTCCGAGCCTCCCGACCCCAATAACAATGGGAGCGCAGGAGGGCTCCAGCCAACCCCGAGCGCATCGCATCTTCCTCCCGCTCCGTTCCCTCTCTCCATCCCCACTACCACCGCCGCCGCATCGCTCCCCGATAATCGGCAATGACAATTACCGGGTGAACACCGGCACTGCGCGGGGGTCGGGGAGAGGATCCCCCAAACTTAACGACGGGGCGGGCAGCGAACCCCGCCGCTCCCCGCAACTTCATGCCTCCCCCGACCTCCCCCCCCGGCACCCGCCCCCGGGGCTGTCACCTCGGGCGGCTCCATGCGCTGCTCCGTGTGAACAAAGAGCGACGGATGAACGGAACGGCGGAGTACCGGAGATCAATTTCTGATACCTATCGATGGCGAAGGGCGGGAGGAGGGAGGGGACGGCGAGCAGCGGGGGGGGGGGGGGGAGGGCTGGAGGAGGGCCCCCCCTCCTCCGAACCCCCGCCGGGGTTGGGGCTCTGGGGGACCGCCGCGCCACCAACCTGGAGCCGGCGGACATCAAACCGCGTCCGATACCGGAGCATCGATCCCACGTCCGCCGCCATCTTTGGGGGGGGGGTGACTGGGGGGGGGGGGGGACACGTTGCCCCCAACGCCGGCCCCGCCGCCCGCCCGGACCCGCCCCGCGCCGCTCCGGTCCCGACGGGGCGGGCAGAGGGCGGCCCGGAGCTGCGGGCACAGCTGCTGCCACCGCCCCGCAGCGCTCCGATCTTTTGTTAGCGCGGCCCCGGGCGGCCTTTCCCGGGGGGAAGTTTCCCGGTTATTTGCTGGATTTGGGGGAAAATAAAAAAAAAAATAAATAAATGAATGAATAAATAAATAAAAGCGCTACACTGTTTGGGGCGGGCATCGGGCAGATACTGCAGCAAAGCGAGCACAGAACCTGCCCGCCAGTACCTGCTATTGCCTGCCCACCCGTGCTGGGGTTTGCAGGTAGATGGCTGAGCAGGGAGCCCGGCATCTGAGTGTCCCCAGCAGGGAGCAGGCAGTGGGAGGTGATGCACCTCATGCACGGGTTGGAGCTCGGCTCTATCCAGCCGTGGGGACAGGCCCAAAGGCCATGTGTTCCCACTGCCTGCAGTGCTCAGGGACACCCACAGCCCCATCAGTGCTCACAGCCCCGTCCCCTGACCGCGGGTGTCTGCAGGGATGGGGCACCTTCACCTCTCTGAGTAGCTTCAGTGTAAAAACTTCTTCCTTGTATATCCAGTCTAAATCTCCCCTTTTAGTTTGAAACCATTCCCACTTGCCCTATCACACAGAACCTGCTAAAGGATCCTCTTCTTTCTTACATCCCACCCCTCATCAGAAGTAAAAATTACTGTGGCGTCCTGGTGAGCAAATCAAATTGTGGGCTTGGGAGGAAAGCTTCACTTTGGCCAAACCGTTCCCAACTCAATGGGAGCCAGGAGGAAGAGGACACATTGTCACACTGTGCCCCACACCTGAGCCACATCCCTGCCCACCTCGGGGGCACCAGATCCCCCCCAGCCCTGGCAGCACTGAGGGATGCAGGTTAATAAATCAGTTTGTCTCCAGAACAGCTTTGCTTTGTGCGCCTGACAATAGCCTGCTGTAAATGGCAGCCCCTCACCTCCTCTTCTGAAAGGCTTTTAATTAAAATATGGAAGGGGATTTTCTGCATACTTAAGGGGGAAAAAAAAAAATACCGTTGGATTTCAGCACGCTCCCATTTCAGGCATTAATTTATTCTCGCCTTCCTGTCGTTTGTGATCCCACCGATAAGTCCTTTGTGCGGTGATCTGACCCCATTAAGCAGCGTGGGCAGTGAGTGCCACGTGCCAGCCTCCTCCCAACAGTGGGTGCTTTGTCCCAAGGGTGGGCAGGGGGACACGAGGACCCACATTGAGGCAAACCAGAGCCATTGTGATGAGCAGAGACACTGCAGGCCATGAGGCTGAGGCTGCCCTGAGCTCAGGGCTCTGTTACCCAGCCAATGGCCCTTGTGGGCACCCACACAGCTGCTGAGCCCCCATCCCGTGCTCAGGGAAGGCAACACAACAAGAACTGGGTCCTGGGCTCTGGGAAATCCCAGAAGGGGCCCCGCCCCTCACTGACCCCCCATCTGCCTCATGCCCCTTTGCAGTATCCTGGCCTCCTCCGGCCTGAGAAAGCAGAAACCAACCCCACATCAGGCTGTGCAGCTGTGTGTCATTGTCTCCTCTCTTTCCCTCTCCCTTTCCTTTCTCTCTCTCTTCCTATCTCTTCCTTCTCCTTCCCCTGTCTCTCCCCTCTCCCTTTCCGTTCCCTCTCCTTTCTCTCTCTCCTCCCTCTCCCCTTCCCCTTTCCTCTCTCTTTCCTCCCCCTGCTCTCTCTCCCTCCCTCTCCTTTTCCTCTCCCATCTCCCTTCCCTCTCCTGCGTCCTCGCCGGCACCGGGGCCCGCCCTGCGCCCGCTGCAACGGCGCCACCTGGCGGCCATCTCGGGGAGTGCAGCGCGTCCGGCCGGGTGGCGCTGCGGGGGGCGAGGGGTGACACGGAGGGACAGGAAGGGACACGGGGGGGGGACACACAGGGACACTGGGGGGACACACAGGGACACGGGAAGGGACATTGGACACTCTGATGTTCATAACTTCCCCCATCAATGCTTCTCCCGTTGCAGCGTGGGCACATCCCCAGCGTGGGGACAGCGGCATCGTCCTCGTCCCTGTCACCTCCCTATAACACGAGAAGCTCAGGGTCATTCACACAGCATTCACAAGCATTCACACAGCTCATCTTCACTGCTCCCTCCTGTGGCTGACGCTGGACAAGCGGTGGTCACCACCAGCTGCACGGAAATCTGTCTTTTCAACCTTCAATAAGCTCTCTCCCTTGAAAAGTAATCATTACCAATAAACAAATACAGCAGCCAGTGTATATAAGCATCACATTAAGCAGCTACACGCATTTGTTATATTTGATATAGCCTTGTTAACTGGAAAACCCTGGGTTTGGAATATGTATCGATTTCAGCAAACATATATTATTTTACTGTAAGTACCAACAGCCATTGTAGTTAATATACAACACTTTAATTTAAAATGCATTAGTTTAATAAAAATGCATAATATAGAAGCGAATTGCATTAGCTTCAATAAAAAAACATATTCAATTTCATAAATATTATCCGGCGTTAAAATGCATTGATTTCCCAGGAAAATGTATTGGTCAAAGGTAATTTACATTGGTTTGAATGGGAATGCACCGGCGTGTATACATATGTATTAGGTTAGTCAAATGGATCTGATGGCAGGAACAAAATGTTGGTTGGAGAATAAGGTTTGCATGAGGAAAGCAGGTTGGCAGGGCAGGGCTTGGCTCTTAGATCCCCTAAATCAGCAGTTCTGGTGCTGGGGATCCCCAGTATTGGCTGTGGGCACACACTGGGCTCAGGCACCTTGCAAAGAGCTGGGGTTAATCAAATGCTTTTGACTCCATTTTTTATTGAGCCTGAGAGGGGCTGTCCTATTAATTAGAAAGGCTTTTTCATGTTGAACACAGGCTCTCGGGCAGATAAGCAGGGACGATGCTTGATTTTGCCATTACACAGATAGGTGCATTATTCCCTGGCATCCATTCATTCACAGGCTGCAGCCACTTTCCAATGGCTCTTTTGTTCACTACAGAGCTGTCTCTATATGTCTATACATATCCATATAGATATGTTGTCCTAGGAGTCGCTAAATCCCCAGCACCCACAGCAGGGAGGGGACCAACAAGCAGCTCCATCCCCAGCTCAGATCCCACTCCTCACTGCAGGGCAGGATCTGGCCCGTGAAGCACAGAGGATGTCTGGCAGCAAGAAGTGCACAGCGGAGCAGATGCACCGTCTTACAGATGACAGCAGAACACACGCAGCCATCTGCATCTCACCCCCAGCCGGAGTGCTGGGGCTGTGCTGGGCCTTTTTGCATGCAGAAATCCTTTTGAAGCCCCCATTCAGAGATGGGTGCTCAGCAGGGACAGGTCAAAGTCAAACCTCTTCCAGGCTCCCCATAACAATATGATTTGGGATTCTCCCCAGCCCCAGGGCTGACTCCTGTACTGCCCCAGAGTGGATAAACAGCCAGCAATGGGCAGCTCCATGGGTGACCGGTTCTGTTAAACCACTGCACATCACTTCCCTGATGCTTATGGATTTTTCCTTAATGCCACAAATTAAGGTAATTGGGCTTGGCTGGCCGATGGATTCAGCTGGAGTTGGCCAGGGAGGGCCCATGCTGTGATTGATCCCAGCCATGCCCGCGTGCCCTGGGCTGCTCCTCATCCTTCTCTGCTCATCTCTATGGTTTCCTCCATCTTTTGGCTCAGACAAACCCCAGGAAACAGCCCAGAATCCATCTCAACATTAGTGTAAGTCTCATTCAGGCAAGGCAATGACTGCTGGAGTGGGGTGGAGGTGTGAGTGCCAGGGATCAACTGTGGCATTTGTGTCCTCTGGAGGAACAAGGGCAGCGTCCAGACAGAGCCCTGAGCTCCAGGATCCACTTTCAAGGCCCCTTTTGTTCCCAGCCGTGTCCCAGCCCTCCCTGCTCTCCTATCAGCCTCAGTGTGCCTAAAAATACCAAAGGCAAAACACACGCAGACCCAACCCACCTGCAGCTGGGATGGGGAGAGTTAATGGCAGAGCCAGGGCTGAGAAAGAGCTCGGCTTAAGTGGGTGACAGCTGCCCCAGCGGGGGGTGACACAGAGAATCTCCATGCTGTGGGAGCTCAGCATCCACCCCCAGCCTCATTCAGCCCCTTTTGGATGGGTTCTGGCTCTTGGAGCAACACAAGTGATGGGTCCCCATTGTATCCAGGGCTCTAGCAGCCAAGGAGAGCCCAGTTTTCCCATGCAGAAGCTGCAGTGGGGCATGAAGGCTCCTAGAGATGCTTGGCAAAACATCACTGTCCCTTGGGTGTGGGGGAATGTAGGGCTGCTCCTCCACTGTGAAGGACGAGGGGACACATCCACCCTGAAGCAAAAGGGGGGCACTACACTGTGGCATGGGGGGCACAGTGCTGGGCCAGATAACCCCAGAGCAGCCCAGCAGAAGGGAAGAGCACAGCCTCTGCCCACTGGAGTGACAGCCTGTGGGAGCTGCGGGGCCTCCTGGTGTGCTGCTAACCTTGAAAGCCTCTGTGTCTCACATGTCACATCGGCCAGTGACAACAGCAAGCTTACTGCAGATTAGAGGAGGAGAAAGTCAGAGACAAGAGGGTTGGGGGTGGCTGGTTTACCTATTACAGCCAAAAGTGGCCATATGGTTATTTTTAGCCTGGAATGAGGCATATTTATTGTTTCAGCCCAGGGGGGCAGAGGGGACTGCTTCTGAGATTCCTCCTGCAGCACCACCAGCACCTCTGCGAAGCCATGGTGAGTGCTGGGAGCCGCAATGGGAACAGGCAGAGTTTGTGGCATGGTGTTCTCATTGGGATGGCGTTAGTGGGCAGAGAGTGAGGGAAGCTTTGGGGTCTGACGGCCAAGGGGTAAGCAGGGATAAGCCCTATATTAGGGTAAGCAGGTGGGGAGAATCCCACAGGGACCAGTGGGGAGAGGTGAGGGCAGAGAGGTGTCTCCTGTGTTGGTAGCACTCAGCAGAACTTCCTGACAGGGTGAGGTTGTTTGGGGGCAAATACTGTCTTTTTCTTTTCCTTTCCCCCATGAAGATATGGAAAAGGCAGTTCTGTCTCTGAAGCCTTCCTTGCTGTGTTTCCTCTTGGTAGAATCCTGATTTTTGAAAGAGAAAAAGCAGCATGGATGCACATGACCACAAGTGAGGGCGTTTCTGGTTGATTCAAACCTCAGTGCAAGGAGATGGGGTTTGTTAAAAGATGCAAATAGATTAATTAGCACTTTGTTCTTAGTGAGAGGCTCAGAGCAATAAGGAGACATCCAATGACCACAGCCTTGTGTGTAATCCCAGCAGCGTGCTCCTCACCCTGAGCCCGAGCAGATCTCAGCCTGGGTTCTACTGCTTTATCCACCACAGCTGAGAAAGCAGAAATTGGAAATCCAGCTCCTTTCTGCTCCGACCTATTTGGCAAAATTCATCAGGAAAGCAAAGACAGAGCAGGAATCTTAATGCTCGTCAGCAGCTCAGAGTGCTGCATGTGCCCACAGCTCACGAGCAGCACGTGGGGAATCACCAGGTACCCAGGGACTGAGCAGACACCAGCCCCACGCTGCCATGAGGGACTTATTACTAAGCACCGCCATGAAGGGCTTATGACTAAGCACAGGCTGGTTCAATGCTTTTGTTCCACACCATAAAAAGACAGTAAGTGAGTGCTACATACTTGAACCCCGCAGGCACCCAAGAAAGCCAAGAAGAGGATTGAAGGTGCGAATTCCAATGTCTTCTCCATGTTCGAGCAGGCCCAGATCCAGGAATTCAAAGAGGTAGGTGGATTGCATAGAAACAAACGGGGGCCCTTGATGCAATGTGACCTTCAGCTCTTTCCTCGGTGCCTTGAGAACAATGACAGCTGGCTTGCAATAAGAGGCAGAGTGCCCATTTTTTTGAGCTGTTTTATTTTAAAAGTGAGAATAACAGCTCAGTGACATTGTTAAATATGGAGCTGCCTCAAAGCATCCTGTGAGCTTGCTCCCATGGCTGAGGGCTTGAGTTATCCTCCCAGTTTGATCTCATCTTGGTGTGAGAGGGCCCTGGGCATGGCACAGCTTTGGGGTTGGGCTGCCATAGGAAGCTGTCACCCAGCAAAGGCTGTTAGCTCTCCCTGTGCTCCCTGCCCTCCTCCTCTGCTTCCAGGCATTCACAATCATGGATCAGAACCGAGATGGCTTCATCGACAAGGCAGACCTGAGAGATACGTTTGCTGCACTCGGTGAGCCCCCATTTAGGAGCCTCTCCTCCCCAGCAGCTCTGACCATATTAGACCAACTAAGTGCAAAACCAGCTGTGAGTCTTCATTTAGCCAAGCCCCGGTGGTTAAATGCATCTCATGTGTGTTTTGCTGAAAACCTGACCCCAAACCATTTTTGTTAGTGTGGTGAATCAGAGCAACTCACAGAGCAGTTGTTGTTTGACCCTGTAGGTACTAGACAGAACCTGCACCTGGATTACCCAGAGCCAAGAACTCCCTTTGTTCTCTCTTGAAAAATCACCCAGATGTTCCCATCCCGCAGCATCCCTCAGTTTATGGATATTGGGTGGGTTTATGGGGCTCATGGGAAGCTGTGAAGCCACAGCTGGGCTCTCTCATCACTGAGACCAACACAAACTGGTGATGGGCCTGTCCGGGAGGTCACCCAAACTCAAGTAGGAGGATGAAGGCTTCCAGACCTGTTCATTTCACCCTTATATAGCCAGGTTCAGGTACAGCTCCTATCGTCCTCATCAATACAGCAAAGACCTTGTTACTGGGTTCAGGAGAGCCCATAGTACTGCTATTTTTGCCCCCAAAATATCTTCTAAAGGAGCGGGGCAGAGGAATGAAGCAGTGCAGCTCAGTCTCTCAAGTTTGCAACTGGTTGTGACATTCACCCCACACTGCTCATTCTTAGGGCGCCTGAATGTGAAAAACGAGGAGATCGATGAGATGATCAAGGAAGCACCTGGTCCAATCAACTTCACTGTGTTCCTCACCATGTTTGGGGAGAAACTCAAGGGTAAGAGGGAACCCAGGGAGCACCACCACCATGTCCTGTCCCATATGGGGATGCCACTCAGCTCCTGGAGTCTCCATTCTTTAAGGGTGAGACCCCAAAGGTCTGCAGATGTCAGATGGGAGCAGAGGAAATGCAGAGCTCAGGAACAGGTCAAAGAGGGTCTAAGCAAAGCTGGGGAGGAGCAAATCTCAGTACTCCAGACATTCAAGACAAGCGTCCTGCCATGATGCTGCTGTCCCCCCAGAAAGAGAGGACAGGAGATCCTGCAGTGCCCTGTGTGACTGTGACCCAGCTGCATCCCTTATCTCTTATGCAAGCTGAGGCATGCAGCTTCCCTGCAGATCTCCTGGAGGCCTCACAGCCCCAGGGGCCTCTGCCTGGAGCTCTATAAATACACACAAAAGATTAGATACGCACTGGATGCCAGGGAGGAGGTGACACAGCCTGCTATGTGGGCACACCACAATCTTATGTCTGCTCCTCTCCTTGTCAGCACACATGGTGGCCAAAGCGGGAGGGATCGAGGGGGGTCAGCATTCAGGCAGGATCCCTCCACCCTCTAAATCCCACAGTATTTTGTAAGGGGGTTTTGGGAAGCAGGAGGCTCCTCTTGGCTGCTTTTTCCTCTGCTTCCAATGATCCTGGATGTGCTGCCCACAGGTGCTGACCCAGAGGAGACGATCCTGAATGCGTTCAAGGTGTTTGATCCGGAGGGCAAAGGGCTGAAATCTGCCTAGTGAGTGCAGGGGAACTTGAGGGGAGGAGGGATGGCAATGAGGTCTCCCCAGTACCCACCACACTCTCTCACTTGCAGCATCAAAGAAATGCTGATGACGCAGGGTGAGAGGTTTTCCCAGGAAGAGGTACGTGCTCCTGCCCCCCACCCTCCATCCCTGCCCATTCCCATGGGCTGAACCTGCCTCTTTGGTACTGGGTCCTCTTGCCTCTCCCAGTGCTCAGCTTGGGGCCTCAGTTTCCTATTTAAAAGGGAATGACAGAGCAGCCAAAGACATATTTCCAAGAAACCAAGCAATGGAGTCCTATCAGAGCCCCACTGAGCTCCTGGCCAAGCCCCAAAGCCCTCCTGTGCCCCCTTTTCACCATGGCTCTTTCCTGCAGATTGATCAGATGTTTGCTGCCTTCCCTCCGGACGTCTCTGGCAACCTCGACTACAAAAACCTCGTCCACGTCATCACACATGGAGAGGAGAAGGACTAACCCATGGGCTCAGTGCTGGGGTTGGCACTGTGGGGTCACCTCTGTGTGGGTCACCCTGCAGGTCCCTTTGTCCCTCTCCCTGGAGCTGCAGAGCTGTTGTTCATGGGGATGACAACCCAGAACAGCAGCCACACACAATAAAGTGCAATTTGGTGAGAGGAAATCCAACTGCTGGTGTGTGAGCAGTGCTCAGGGTTGGCTGGATGCATTGATGTGCTGTGCTGTGTTGTGTTGACAGCTGAAAGAACACTGTGCCATCCCATGGCAGCAGCTGCTGGCAGCAGCAGGCAAAGCCAGGCTGAAATATGACCCACAGAGCTCTTGAAGCATTGTGCTCCTTCAGGAGATGGAACATCGGCTGCACTGGGTTGGGCATTGCAGAGGCACAGAGGTTTGAGGACAGGTCTGTTTATTTAACTCAGCACCACCAAGCTGTCATTCCTTTATGTCATTCCTCCCCTTCTTGTCCGCTCTGGCAACACTGCCTCACTCCTTCTGGTATATCGGGAGAAGCAGCTCACGCATCTGATCATGGTCCAGGGGTACCTCAACTGCACAACAAAATGGTCACCCCCTCACACACCTCGCCACATGGCTGCCATACCCATCACAGCACCAGGAGGATGGTGCAGATAGGCTGACAGCAAGGGCATGGTCCCTCCTTCCCCCCTCATCCACTCTATGGGAACTGTTGAGTCCTGGCCTGAATCACTGATTGAGCACCTGGGGAAAGGACATGGTCAGCCCTGGGAGCACAGGTGAAGGCAATTCAGCTGTGCAATCAGAAGGGGTGTAGCCTGGCTGCACCTCTCTCAGACCTCATTTAAGGGCTGACTGCCCCTGGGGAAGGATCACTTTCTGGAGATCTCTTCTTGGTGGAGCTTTCCCTTGCAAATTTCTGGAACCTTCTGGTATGGGTAAGTAATCTTTTTCCCTTCCTTTATAGCACCTTTCTATCATGCTAATCCTTCTATCATCACACCTCTGGTGAAACACCTTTCCCTATCCTATTGATCTGTGAAATTACTACACACTCACAGGCATCAGCAGCATCAATGGTGCCTAGCAGGGCAGGAGCTGGTGGGTGGAGGTTGGATGGCTCCATGCTACGTAGGAGCTTGGTGCCACCCAGCAGAGGGTTGTCAAAAGACTCGAATGTCACAGAGCCTTCAGCCTCCATGTAGAGCAGGATGGACTCCATCAGCAGCAGCTCATTGGTCTTCTTCTCCACCAGACCTGAGTGGGAAGGAGCATGGTGTCCATGAGTGTTCCCTAGCAAGGTTTCCCTCAGGTGGTTCCATCAGATAGGCGTTCTCCTTAGGGACCAGGTCCCAGGGCTGGGCCAAGAGCCTAGATAGGGCCTTGGGATGTACACATTAGTCAGGTTGTGTGAAATCCGACATCCTAAATTCATGTTCCTAGAGGGCATGACAGGTCAGGAACCATAACCCACCTAAATACTGCATCAGATTCAGGTCTGTGATCTGCCCATTGTCGCCAAGCTGCTCCCTGATCTTCGTAGCATCACAGTTGTTCTCTTTGAACAGGACCTCAATGGCAGATTTGAGCTGGCCAAGGACTTTGTTGCTTTCTTTGCATCTGTCTTCATAGTCATTGGCTGCCTCAGTGTTCTGACTGAGCTGTTCCTATCAGCAAAGGTTCTGAGAAAGGTCACAACTGCCCTCTGCTCTTTCCTCCCATCCCAGTGAAGGCCATTTCCAGTTTAGAAACTGGAAACATGAGGGGTTGTGGGGTGAAAAAACAAATCTATGAAGGAGAACTCACAATCTTCATGGATGGGCCCTGGGCAGCCTGAGCTGGTTGAGGGCAGCCAGCACACAGCAGGGGTGGGGCTGGGGGATTTAAGGTCCCTTCCAACCCCACTATTCTATAACTCTATGATAGATCAGCATCCACTACCTTTTCAGGTGGACACCTCAGCCATCCTACCTCTAACTCCTTCAGGACATGATGGCTGCTGCTCTCTGTGTTCTCTTGGTCAGTCGTGAAGAGAGTGATTTCATTCTGTGCAAACAGAAGCACATGGAGGGGACACTGGCTACCTGTCCAACAGAAGTGCACAGCAGAGCCCAGGGACCATGCCCTGGCAGCAGGGGCACCCCAGCTGACCCCCTTGGGGACCACTCCTCAACAGGCAGCATTTCTTCTTCCAGCCAGCTCTGCACAGAGCCGAGGCAGCTCTTAAAGTCTCCTGGGGCTCCTTCTTGTGCAATACTTTTGCTGGAAACACGGTGGCAGCATTGGGACACTTTTAGCTTCGAACCAAGCGCCTTTCTGCATCTGGGATTTGTATTTTTGGCCGCCCTTTGCTTTCATCTAAGATGGGCTGTAAGCCAGGCCCTGGTGTAGGCAACAATGCTGGGCACGTGGAGGAGGAAAAAAACAACCCCAACCTGTTGTGTTTTCTGCAGAAGGTATGGAAAGCCTGGGAGCAGGGCTGCAACAGACCTGGACGTTCTTGATCTTCTGCTGCAGCTTCTCCATCTCACTGTTCAGCTCTGAGGCATAGCTGAAGTAGGCAAAGTTCTTCCCCTCCTTTTCAATGAAGCCATTCACAAGCTGGTCTATGTTTCTGTTCTCTGCCAGCTCCAGCAGTCGCCTGTAAGTCACCTCCCGGCTCTCAAAGCTCTCCCCTTGACTCCGCTTCAGCCTTTCAGCTGCCTTCAAGGCTAAAGGGGAAGACAGAGAGGTATGACTGAGCCACGTGCATCTCTGCTGGCAGAGCCTCTGCCCATGGATGGGGAGATGGGGAGCTTGGATCAGAACAAGTTCAGTACTGCCTAGAGATCAGGCAAGGAGGCCACAGTCTGCATGGGAATGGGCAAACACAGCAGGACTTAAGGAGCCATAGGTACACATAGGAAACACTTCCCTGCTTTCCCCTTCCCTCCTTCTGCACCAAGGCCACTCCAAGATAAAGTGTTCCTAGCCCCAGACTGTGCCTTTGGGCTGCAGTGCTCCACACTGCTGCAAGCAGCCTCCTTGCTGACTCTGCAGACTCCTGTTTTGCAGTCACTGCTGCCGGTGATTTCTTGTATGAGATACCTTCCTTTTTTATGGCTTGTTCCTCCATTTCAGAGCGATCAGTATATTTGGTAAGCACAAAGATTTTCAGCTTGTTCTCCTGATCACGAATCCGTTCCCGCTCCTGCATCTCAATGTTAAACTGAGCAGTGTTTTGTTTGCGCCTTTCATTCATGGCTGAAATCCTTGCTAGATACTCTGTCCTGCACACAGAGAGTTGCATCATGCAGAGGTGGAAAGAAGTGCTGGTAGAAGGATTTGTATTCTTGTAGCCAGGCTATAAAGGACCAGAGCTGACCTCTGCTCCAAGTTCTTATGTATGATCAGGTGGGACTCAGAGCAGAGACAGCTCCATGGGGTGAATTGCCCCATCCTGAGTAATAAATATCTGGGATAGGTGGAATAAGTGACACCCTGGAAGTACCAGCATCTTTGGGGACCAGGCATCCAACCCTTAGATAGCACCCAGCCCTAGGTGGAAGCAGTGAATCCTCTATTGGTTTCTCTTATACATTGACAGCAATCACTGAAATTGCCCTCAGTGCTGTACTGCTGAAGACTCAGGGAGCCACGTACCGCTGTTTTTGTGCCTGTGTGGTCTGCTGTATGGCAGTGTCCATCCTCTTTTTCTGCTGGGCCAGGTGCTTATAGAGCTTTGAGTAGAAGTTGTCCAAAATGGCTTTCTGAAATCGAAGGTTTTCAATCTCTTCTTGGAGCTTATTATTGTTGGTCAGGGTGGTATCAAAACGCACAGTGACCTGGGGAGAGGGAAGAAAAAGTGCTCTGGATGGTACATAATCCCTGCTGAAAGACATTGACCAGGGCCAGGACAAACAGAGAAAGAGATGGCATATAGGACCTGCCCTGTTCTCATTGCAAATCATGTGTGGTGCCAGTGAGCCAGGCTGATCATAACAGCAATCTGATGTTGGCATTGTCCAAGGTAAAGTGGCTCTGGGCAGCTCAGTTTTATCACTAAACAGGTGCAGACCTTCAGGCTTCTTGGCACAGAACAAGTGCTGCATTTGGGTCACCAAGCTTGAAGGAGCTTTTGAAGTACTCTGGGAGCAGTGAGGCCAGGGGACAAGCTGAGTCCTTTGTGCAGCTTGCAAGAACCAAATGCACTGCACTGTTGCCCTTAGTACTAATCAAAAAGCATTTTGTACTGGCTGCAGTTTGGCCCCAAAAACTCTGTGCAACGTTTGCTTACGTTGTTCAGATGCAACTCCAGTTTCTCAGTCTGCTTTTGCAGCCATTTACCGCAGTTTGCTTGCCTCACTTTCTTTGTTATCACTTCTTCCCTCTCAACCTTCTTTTGTAGCTGTAGGATCTGCACAGAGAGAATTAAATATATATAATCTCCACCCCTACATTCTGGACTTCTGTCAGAACATAGCTGCCAGTCTGCTCTGCTATACCATGCTGAGCCAGGGAGTTGTTCAGATGCTCTCACCTCATTGTCCAGCTCAGACAGCAGGGTTTTTCTGTCTCTAATCAGACAATTATACTGATCCTTGGTGTGCAGAAGGTATTTCAGCTCCATGCAGATTCTGTGATCTTGAATCATATTTCTCAAGGACCCGACCCTGCCCAGCGTTAATGCTACGTCTTTATGTTCTTCCTTCAGTGACTGGATTTCTTTTCTGCAGAGGTAGGATGACAAATGACATGAAGCTCATCCCTCCTGCAGGGCTGGGGTAGGTCCTTGTCCCACCCCACTGCTGAGGTCCTCAAGAGGTTTTGGCATGGAGAGACTTTCCAAGCCCGTGGAGCCCAGTGAAGCTGTACTTACTCCTGAGTTTTCATTTGTTGCCTCAAGTTGGCACCAGAAGATTTTCTCCTATCCACAGCAATCTGGAGCTGTTTCTGCAGCCTGTAGAACTCCATCTGAGCCTGTCTTTCTGTCACAGGGAAGTCTGAGATTGTGTGCAGCGAACTGGACTCTCTCAGCTGCTGCGGAAAGGGTGAGTTTGGTCACTTTGGAAAGCACAAGCAGTGGTTTATTTGGACTCAGTTAAAGCCACCTCCACCTTCAGTTTTTTAATACCCAGCTACTCATCACAACCCCCAGCCCTTCACTGCCACCTAAGATACCCACCAGCACCCCAAATGCTAAGTCAAGCAAACAAGCTGTGAGTTCTCCCTGTGGCCACATCATGGGGCAAGGTCTTGGCCTCAGCCAATGCCAATAACTGATGTACTGGCTTCCCCCAGCATCTAAATCTCAGAGTATGGCCCCCTGCCTGATGCAGAGGATGGGGTAAGCCCCCACAGTCACCCAGCCTCTTGCTGAGAGGTAGAGGCAGGAAATCTGGCCCTGTCCAGATCACACCATAGAATTTAGCTCTGTAGGTTGAGTCCTGCCTCCGCTGACAAGTCCAGGCTGGAATATTGCTTCAGTTTTTACCTTTGAGCCCTTCATTTTTCCTGTTTAACTTCACCGTTTGCTCTGCTGAGACCTTGGGAAGAGAGGAGGAATCCTTCCTGGGGACCACCTGTTTTCAAAGGGGAGAGATGAAATCTGGTGACAGGGTTGGGGTGGTGCTGGCACACAGGTCAAGGCTGCACCATCCTGCCTGGCCCCAAGCACCCGCTTGCATGCTTGGCACATAAAGTATCTGCCACAGATGGCCGCATGATGAATAAAAGGAGAGCATTTGTTGTGATGTCATCACAACATCTCCTCTCACCGAGTTTATAAGTAGGGGGAGAACAGATGGTTCCAGCTCTTCCATCCTGCTTGGTACCTGGGTTTCCATAGAAATCCCAGCAAGGCCAGGCCCCCTCATGCCAGCAGGAAGAGCCCCAGGGGAGTGCACTGGGATAACTATGTGGGCATTGCTTCCATAGGGAGTGTTTCACCCCATGTGGCTGCAGCTGGGGAGGGCACAAAGGCTGATCTTGAAGCCTGCAGCCCCCAGCATCAATGGGTATCTCCCTGTCCCCCTGATACTGATGTCATTGCTTACCTTGCAGCAGGGTGCTGCTGCTCCTCTCTGGCAAGGCAACAGGGCTGTTGTTTTCTCAAGGATAATCCTGTTTCCAGTGGGAAGTGTGGGAAGGCTGAGACCCAGAATGGAGCAGGGATGACCGACGGTTTATCCTAGGCCTCCTGGAACCTGGTCCTGGGCATCACCAAACAGCCGTTGGGCTAGTTGCCATGGCAGCAACTCTGCACCACAACATGGATTTGGACCATATGGGAACCAAAACAGGGTTTATGATTTGGAAACCTCCCCTGGAAATATCCCTGTAGCCTGTGCTGGGACATCTTCCTGGCGGTGTGTGCATAGCAGTTATAAACACCTCATGGTACTCATTCCTATTTCTGTCTGCAGACTTTGATTCTATCCTGAGATCCCCAGAGGAAGGAGCGGAAGGTAATGTTGGAGGTTGCAGCGTAATGCTGGGTCCTGCAGTCCTGGAATAGCTCACTCAGCTCTGGGATGAGGATGAGCAAAGGCCATCTGCATCACACTTTGCACAGCTGCATCCATGTGGATAGTTCAAGGCAACAAGCAAAATCCCCAGGTGGCTCATGACTCTTGAGACTGTGCCTCCCTATTGCCCTGGAGACTTTGAGCTAAAAAGCCAACCACAGAATTCCTGGCTACTTCCAGATAGGATCTGTGGATGCATTTAATTGGAAATGACTTCCATGGAAGAGAGCAGCTTGTGGCTGGTTTCCCTAGGCTCAGACTAGTCCAGCCTCAAAACACACCCCATATCATCCATCTTTGTGCTCATCCTGCATGGACCAATTGTTCAGCTGTGAACAAGTGAGTACATTAAATTATTGAGGAGGAATCTGATTTGGTAGAGTCTGTGTCTGTCACACTCATTGTAGAAGCATTTATTTTACTAAAGGGAACTGTTTTCACCCAAACAATGCTCTGCTGTCAGACCACTTTGAATGAGTGTGGCTTCATTGTTTGATGGACCTTTGGCTGGGGCTGAGCAGAATGGCAATCAGAGCAGGATGGGATCATCTCTAACAAACGAATCCAATAATCTTCTAGAAGAAATAGGGGAAAAAAAGTAAGTTTTGGTGCAATCTTCACTTTAACCCGCCTTCCCTGACTCAGTAGACACATTTAGCACTGACTGACATGGAGAAATTATTTCTTCAGCTGAAGATTTGGGGTCTAATTAAAACTGCTTGAACTATTCTAAGGGCTGTATTCTGAGCTGTGCAGCCAGTGTAAATCCTCCCCAACTTCAGCAATATTTACACAGGCTTCTTTATTTCACCTGGGCCATTTGAAAAGCAGCTGCAGGAACAACCAGACCAAGAAGGGTCTCATCTGACCCCACTTGTGAGCATCCCCCAAATGTCAATGAAAATCTCCGGGGTAAGCTGGAGAATCAGGCCCACATTTCCATGCAAATGTAATATATTCATATTACTTAGTCCCTATTTATAACAAATCCAGAACTTAATTCTACTTAACCCGTCTTCGGTGTTTGACACATGAAATCGGTGAGTCAGAGGGCTATAAATGGAACTGTCACAACTTTCTCTTCCCCCCCCCCCCCCCCTCCTCTAAAAGCATGGATTAAATCATAGCCAAACTCCCATCAGCTCCAGCAGCACCACTGGGAGGACTGGGAAGATGCTGGTGAAAAGCAGCGATTGGGAACTGTCAGCTGGGGACAAAACCAGACAGAACGGGCTCTGAATTCAGTCACATGTGGTGCATCATTGCCAAACAATCACTGGCACAGGCTGCCCAGGGAAGTGGTGGAGTCACCGTCCTTGGAGGTGTTCAAGGTATTATTTCAGCATCTAAAAAACAGCACAAACATCTGATTTATTTTCCTTACTTAACACTCAAAACAGAAAAAAAACAAGAGCCAAATATGGCAGGCACTCTAAAAGTGCTCTTTTCATGCTGATAGTTTACAGTGTGAAAATAACGAGTGCATCTCCATCATTAGAGATGACAAAACAGTGCAGTGGCTTTCACCTCTCAGGAGGTTTCTCCAGGCTGCAATGGCAGCAGGATGGGATGGAGATGTCTCTGCATGGGCATATGACTCCAGATTTGAAGGGTAATTGCTGTTAAGCGAGGGGAGAGCTGGCTGCTGCCTGCACAGCTGGAATTGCTCATCACTCCAAGGAAACAGTCATCATCATTTCCTGCAGATGGGTTTTTTCTGAATTGCTGACATCGAGTGAAATGTGGCTTCCAGCAGCGAATTGGCTCCTTTGTGCCACTACTTAGTGTGTTGTTTTTTTTAAGGGTTGTTATAGGGTTGCTTTCCCTGAGACTTGACTTTGGGAAAGCAAAACTCTACTGCAGGTTTAGCCCCTTGGCAAAGCCCAATTTGCTCCCTCATCTCTTCTGGCTTACTGATATCTCTGTTTGCAGCGGGTTCATCATGCTGAATTACTGCTCCAAGGCTGCAAGGGGGAAATGTGGAATTGAAACAGCTGTGGACACACTGCCAGAGCCTGCTCTGTCTGAAAGCAATGAAAGGCCTCCAAAAATTTCACTGGTTTAAGTCAAACCTGCATCACACTGAACTGTTTCAGGGGGTTGCAGCCATTTTACAACCCAACACCAAAGCGTGAGGCAGCCTTTCTCAGGGATGGAACGCGTAGCATAGTAGCCCTGAAACTCTGCAGTAGAAGATCTATTTCCAATTAATCATTGCTGATTGCTGTCCCGTGCAGTGTTTGCGGTAAGGACTAAGAACACCTCATTAGTTGAGCACGCTCAGGAAGCGGCTCTGGGCAACTCAGAATTTGTCTATGTGACATCACCCAGGGAAACTAGTTTGAAATAACATTTAAAGGCAATTAATTAAACTGCTGTATGATTGTTCTGCACCATCTGCACACAGTTTATCTTATTTCACTTTTCCTTCCCAAATTAAATGAAGGCCACTTCATTGCTGACTATGGTATGGGCATGGGAGGAAATAGTCCTGGGGGCACCAAGGGGTGCAGGACAGACAGAGGACATGCTTGGAGGATCTGCACTCAGCTCCTGACTCTCCCAGTGCTTTTATGGACAGAACCAGACCTCTGTGAGCTCTTTCGGTGTCCCTGATTATGGATTAATGCAGAAGTGCAGGGACTCTGGGCAGTCCTAATGGCAACGTCAGCATGGGGAAAGAGGCTGTGTATGTGCACTGACTCTACTTCTGACTCAATGATATTAAATCTCTTGTAAGCAGGGACAAGGTAGTAAGTGCACAGTGCAGATTTAGGACATGTCTCCCAGTAATTATTCGCTCCTGGCCCTTCCATTTTTTTTCTGAGCAGTCTCAGAGTGGTGCATGCCGAGAATAGTCACTTTCCCATCCTTCCTCTGGCTCCTCAGCCCTTCCCTGAAGCAGGAACAGATTGCTCTGAACACGCTGGTCCCTTTGCCATTTGTACAAGCTGGCTGGTTTTGCTGTTTATTGCCATTCACTCAGCAATGATCTTTTACAAGCTTGAAGTCATTGGCTGTCTCCTCTCTGCTGCTCTACGCCCTGTGCTGAACATCCAAGGCATTATAAGGGACACCGTGTTGGTAACAGACAGTTGTTACTCAAGAGTTCAATTAAATGAAAGCTTTAAAAAGAAAATCTTGAGGTTTCAGGTTGTATATTTCTTTTCACAGTTCAAATCTGGAGTGACCCCCAAGGAAATGTAGAGGTGACACTTACCAAAGCAGAGTAATGGTGATTCCTGCAGGGTGCTGTGCTCTGAGTTAGCACACATTGATGGGATGAGTGCAATGCAAGCTGCATGGCTTGGAGCTGGGTTGGAAAACAGCATGTTTGCTATTCTACTGCTTCATGGCAGATCTTGTCCAACTTCATCAAACATAAGAACCCCAACCTGTTATTCATAGAATCATAGAATGATGAAGGCTGGAAAAGACCATTAGGGTCACCAAGTCCAACCCCAACCCACCTCACCACGCTGACCAACCACGTCCCTCAGTGCCATATCTCCGCTGTTCTTGAACATCCCCAGGGACTGTGACCCTACCACCTCCATGGGCAGCCTGTGCATTTACACCCTTTTGGAGAAGAATTTTTTTCTAATATTCACACTTGCTTCTTCACCTCTGCACTTTCACATCCCCCAAAGCCCCAGTGTGATCCATGTTCGCATTTTATTGCCATGCTCCAGACCCAAGGAGGTGCTGATCTCTTGCTGCTGGGTCAGGAGCTGCCCTCTCTTTTGCTGGGCTTGGGGTGTTGTGCCAGTTCTTGTGTAGAACCAGGAGGGACCAGAATTTATTCCTGTTTCTGCTCAGAAGGAGCAAGATGAGTCTGCTTGGCTCCTGGTGTTTCACAGGTACCAGACACAGGAGGGAGCATCCTTCCAGCACAGTGGGAGCACACAGAGACACAGCCCAGTGTCACCGTCACCACTGGGGCAGGAGGAGCCATCCAACCACCCACACTCCAACATTAAGCTGACTGTGTGGGAGCAGATAGCTCTGCTCAGAGCTAACGAGGGGGTGACATTCCTCAAGGAAAATGAAACAGCTCAGCCTGATGAAACTTCGCTCTCTGGGATTTTTTGGTTAGGAACAGTGGCTGGAATTTTCCTCTTGGTGACGCTGACACAAGCTGTTCTCCTTTAGGGTGGGAGGGAATCTGGCCTGCTGATATTCTATGGCAAGCTTAGATAGGGATAATGATAGGCTTCTATAGTTTCTTAGGTCACTTTGTGAACATGAATTAATCTTGACAACACAACTGCAAGGAAATGGGGGTTTTATTTTGCCTGGTTTGCAGTCAGGTACACTGAGACACGGGACATAAACATGAAGCAAGAGAAAGCAGGTGACAGAGGCTGAGAGTGAGCCCTGGCCCCAGAATCCTTCTCCCTTCCCCACCGTGCTGCTGAGCAGTCCTTCCCACACAACGCATTCAATAGCATCATTTCGTACCAGCCCAAAATGTAACTTGGTTTTATATTTAGCTGCTGGGTTCTGTAAAGGGACGTTATATAACAGCCCTCAAGTGTGGCATTTTATAATTCACCAGCTCCGCTTGCGCTGCTTCTAGAAACCCGCCTGTGCTCCCTGGCTCTGTGCTGAGTCCTCTCCCTCCTCTCTCTGTGCTGGAAAGGTATTTCACCCAGCACTCACTGGCAGAGGTGAGACCACATGATGTGCCATCTCTCCAGCAATTAGTGAGTTTCCAGCTCCATTTCCATTGCCAAATTTTTTTGTTCCTGCACAGTAAAGGAAGGAAGCAGCTGGATGCATCCTTGCTGGTGGAAATTCCTTTTTGGGTTGCAAAATAGCCCAGTGGGCTCTGAAATACCCAGGGGGAGAATGAGAGCATCTCTACAAAGCATCCTGCCTATCCCTATAGAAAAAGCAGTGTCCCCAAAGCTGTGTGTGGTGACCACCTTCTGGACAGGGGAGCATCTCCCTATAAATACCAGCTCAGGAATCTGCATCCTGGTGGACTCACATGGGCGAGTATTGAAGGGCTGTGACACCAGGGAAAGGCACAGCATGGCACAAATTTCCACATCGGAACTGGGGCTTTGTGCTCCAGGCAGGAGAAATCCAACCCTAAGGCTGCACAGTACCTGATGCTCAGCGCTGCTGACAGCCTGTCTGCTCCCCTCTGGATCTTCCACCCCAGTCCTGTGCCTTGGGAATGTCCCCCGTTGTCACACACGCTCATCCCTGCACACATCCCCTTTTTCTGGCTGTCAGTGAGTTAAACACAGACCTGCTGGAGGGAAATCCCAGGGTCATACACCCAGCCACACACTTTTCCAATGCATTATTTCATATTTCAAATAAATGGGAGCATACTCAAGCTTTGCTTTAGTCTGCAGTGCCAGAGAAAATTCCCAAAAACTCCAGATTTGGAGCTGAGAATGCTATTTTACTTAAAATACATCTCCAGCCCATTTGGGTGCATGAGTACCTCCAGCCTGGGAGGTTACATTTCAGTCACATTGCCGAATGTCATCATCAAACAAGTGAAACAGAAGAGCATTCATTAATCACACGCTTAATGGCACAGCATTTAAAGCCTGTGCTTGAAAGGAGCTGGCTGCAGCCTCGTGTTCCTGCTGCACCCAAGGGACACCCCACAGCCTGAATGGCCCTTCCATTAAAAGCAGAGAATGTGTGTGAGATGGGCCACATTAATGAGAACAAACAAACTAGGGGAGGAGAGATACAGGAGTGTTTCTTGTCCATGGACCTATGTAAAACCTCCTTGCTGCTGAGCATGCCACCTATGTGCCAAATCCCAGCTGTAAAGGGAGAAAAGTTCAGCTGGAAAACACAGCTTACCTTTGAACAAAAGAATAGGGAGCTGCTATGTTCCAGCTGAAACCTTTCCAAAGAGCCAGGTGGGACTTTTTCTATAAATATCTAAATAAAACTGTACCGTTTCTTTCTGGGAAAAAAAAAAAAAAAAGGGGGGAAAAAAAAGGGAAAAAAAAGAAAGCTCTGGCATCTATCCCATGCTGAGAAAGATGTTCAACTGAAGCTGCACAAAAGGCGGTCAGTCTCACCAGCACTTCTATTGCCTCTAGAAAGCCTGACGCATGGATTTCAACCCAAAGATGATCATCAGCTGCCTGGTCCCTAAGGCTCTCTGTCAACCTACATGCTACCAGGAGCACAACAGCCAAGAACATAGAATCATTAAGGTTGGAAAAGACCTTTAAGATCATCAAATCTAATCATCAACCCATCACCACCTGCCCATGTTGCATTGAGGAAGGGGCAGTGTAGGGTATGGGTGCATGGATCTCAGCTGACCCCACAAGGTTTCTCCACCTCTGGGGGTTCTGCACCTTCTCCAAGTGCTCATGGTTCATACTGGGAAGATACACACAGGGAGCATCCCATACCACACAGTATAAAACACGAAGGGAAAGAATGGGAAAATTGAGCTCCTGAAGAGCAGAGGCTGGAACAACAGTGGCAGATTTCCAAGGCTCCTCTTTCTCTGCAGATTAATTTTTCTGATTTGGGTCTCGCTGCTCCATGACCTTTGTCTGTATGGAAGCATTTGCCATCCTGCGAGCTGCAAGGTCTTCCTTCTCCTTCCTGCTGTGCTGAGCCCACAGCCCCTCACCAAAGTGTGCCTGGGCTCTGCCCAGCTCAGCGTGCCCATGCTGTGAAGGTCCCTGATGTTCCTTGTGTTATCCAGGGCCACTCAGGGCTACCTACTACAAGGGTGCAATGAGGCTATGGCTCAGCACAGCTCAGGCTGAGGATTTTAAATGAATGAAATCAGTCATATGCCTACTCTCTCAGCTGGATAATCACCATTAATTATCCAGGCTTGAGCTCTAGCCACACTCTCGGGGATCTGGGAGATGCTGTTCAGGGACCCTAGCAGTTGTCCCATTGAATATCACAGCTGAAAACTCATCCTCCTCCCTTCTGTTCCCAAGGCATGCTGGCAGCAAAGGAAGCCTTGGGAAGTCCAAGCCATGTGGACAGACCTGAAGGGCATCCAGGGATGCAAGCTGGCTTCAGCCACACTTTCTTCCAAATCCTTTTGTACAGCTTTTAGCACAACTTTACATAACAGCAGCCCAGCTCCTGAAAATCTGCCAGCCTTGCACACAGCAAGCAGGAAGGAGGAGGTGAGAACAGAAACAAATAAACAAGCACACGTGGCAGCTACCTCCACAGCAGACCACTTTTCAGATGGTATATGAAAGCAGAAAATCCAGGTGCTGGACAGCAGGCAGGGGGACTTCTCAGGATTTTCAGGACAACAAGGGGAACGAAAAGCAGAGCAGAAAAGTCATTGCCTTCTGGATGCTTGTCGCTAGTCTCAAGCATGGGGACACTTTGGTGCACCTGCCTGCAAGCACCTGCACCTCAGATAGCCCACATATTGCATCAGCATTTCAAAATCCCCCTGGGATCCAGGGTACTCGTGGAGCAGAGGACATCTCTCCCTTGCTCCTGCACTTGATGCTCAGTGATGCGACTCCCGTCAGGGTCTACAGAGGCACAGTCATTGTTTGACAAGGAGCAGATCAGCAGATTTCATCTCATTTTCACTTTCCTGCTCTCCTGGCCCTCCTTTCTCATCAGTTTTAATTAGAGGAGCAGCTCATCCATGAAGCAGAGTTCCGTGGGGGTAAAACCAGAGGAAGTGAAGAAAGCAGCCGGGTCTCAGCCCAGCTTCTTGCATCACTTTCTTTAAGCCCCATGCAGCTGAAGCTACACAAACTGTCCCTCTTAGCCCCTCTGAGATGCAGCTGTCTGCCCCCACTCTGCAAGGTCTGCTCCACGCCAGGAGAGCTATGCACAGTTCCACCACCTTTCCCCTTGCACGTGGTGTTCACCCCACCATGAAACATCTGAATAAGGGCTGAGTTCTGTGTACATTTTTCCCTTTCCCCTCCAAGAATGCTGAAAGATTTCGATCCAGTTATGAAACTCAGGCTTTGGCGGAGCATGGAGATTCCTGACCAAAGAGGAGAGGGGGGGGCTGCTCCTTGCCAAAGCTGTGTCAACTGATCTGCTGCGCCTGCTCTCCTCTAAAAGTAGGACAAAGCTGACATTAGCCCCATTTCTTCCCTTTTTCGAAGTAAAGAAGCAGATCTCCACCACGCTGACGCTCAACAGGGGAGGGATGCACGGATCAGCAGTGCCTCCAAATAGCTCTGGTTCCTGATGTGGCTTTAATAGTTGGATTCATACGTGAAATTCACTGTGAGAGTGGGAGCTGCTGTGTTTTCATAATCCAAATAGCTATGGCAGGTAAAACCTTACTGTGGTCACTGAAACATTGGAACGAAGTGACTTAGGATGTTTATATTGGCACTGTTTTAGCCACTGTGAACCTTCCAAAGCTTACCAACTGCAGATTTTCATATGCAACAATACCTTTCAGCAGAAACCCATGAAGCATGTCAACTTACACCAAAGGAAAACATTAAAACAAAGAGAAAATAAGAAGATGTAGGAGGAGAGGAATTGCATTTCTCCCATGTCAAAATAGCCTGTCTCCAGATTCTCCGAGCAGAATCTTTTAACATTTATTTTCATCAAAAATGTGATTTTAACAGGCTTGCAATGGACTTGTCATTGTTGCTGGCAGTTTCCTTTGGTGGGAGGTTTCAGACAGAAGGCAGCTGCTGAGATGGAACCGCTTGGCTCAGTGGGGACCAAGGCTCCCACGCACAGGGTGCAGCGGTGATGAGGAGTGCAGAGAGCCCTGTGAATGCATCCGACTGCTCTTGTCTTGGGGTGAGGCTTCTCTGGGCTTCTACATGTGGCTGAGTCCCTGCTGAGTAAAGCCCAGGCTGTGCAGAAAGCCCTGAGCTCCAGGGAGCTGCCTACCTGCAGCGTGTGTGTTTTGCTGATCCTCACACTGCACGTTTTGTAAATAAAACATGACACTAAGAAAACACCTGACTCTGCATCATCACCTCCCTCCAAACAGAATACAAACCCCTACATCTCCAGATCAGCCTTGTGGCTTTGTCCACCTGCTCTTCAGTCTGACCAACGACTGTTACAACCCACAAACTCTGCAAGGTCTGAAATGTGGGGGTAAGCAAAATAGTTCAGACACCAGAGGCAAAAAAGCAGACATCAAAAGTTGATCTGGACTGTAGCAGGCTGATATCCAGACACACGCAGCAGGAGATAGGAAAACACTGAGCATCCAGTTAGGAAAAACAACATTTGACCCTCACATCACACCTCCTTTGTTTTCCTAGTGTTGCACAGTCCGTGTAGGTCTTTGAAATGTACACAGACACACTGAGTTGAACAGACCTAGGAAATATGTAATGTGAAGCAAGGGGAAGCGTGGGCAACTTGCATTTCTTAGGATCCACCTACATACAGGAATTAAATAAGGAGCTTTTCATCACTAGCCGCATATATATACATGTGTATGTGTGTATGCACAGGGTATGTACGTACATTATACATGCAGTATATGTGTGGTTTTGGTATTATGTATATGTATGTACAGGTGAATGAAATGTTCTTTATTTCGCTACTGACTGTAGGTGGGCATTACGTATATAATATTTATGTTTTTATACATGGCCAGATTATGAGCAGCTGTACAATAAACCACATCCTTCGTGCCCTCACAGTGTGAACTCTGCTCTCTGCAATGGTGGTTATGTAACCATCGATGTGAGGTGTGTGTGTGCAGCTGCTGTTGGTGGGAGGGATGGGAATGCTAGGCCAGGAGTTAATGAAGCAATTAAACAACATTCAGAGATGCAACTTGAACGTCCTGAGTGGTGAATGTGCCTTGAAACTCAACACAATGCCTCGCCTCATGCAGGAGGGTGCCACAATGGGGCGTGCAGACACAGCACCATGGGGTGAGGGTCCAGGACCACAGGATCAGGTTTCAGTGGTCACAGCGGTGGGATCTCGGTGGAGTCCGCCTTGTTTGGGGTCCAGGAGGCGGTGTTATATGGGCAGAACACACACCCCTCGTGGGCACTATTTCTCCACCCTTCGGCGGAAGGATCCCGAGACAGTCCGCAGTGCGCACTTCGCTCCTCCGCGCGCTTCCCGCCCGCCTATAAAAGGGTTCGTGCGCCGCCTTGCGCTCGTGGTATCCATCCGCTCCCCCGAGCTCGCTGAGGAGACGGCCGCCATTTTGTTCCGCGCCGGAGCTGCGCTGAGAGCGGCGGAGAAAGAGGGAGGGCGGGGGGGAAGAAAGAGTGCGGGTAGGAGAAAGGACACGGGGAGAGCACGACGAGAGAGGAGAGGAGCCGGGCCAGCCGAGCAGCCAGCGGAGGGAGGGAGGGAAGCGGCGGGGAGGGGTCCGCCTGGCCGCTGAGAGGCGATGGCGGATATAGACAAGCTGAACATCGACAGCATCATCCAACGGCTGCTGGAGGGTGAGGGGCGAGGGGAGGGGACGGGGGTCGGGATGGGGTGGTCGGGACGGGGCCGCGTGTGGGGCCGGCACTGGGGGTGGGGGGGGCTGTGCTTTGTCCTCAGCCCACAGAGCAATGAGTGCCCTGTATAATGAAAGGGAGACACGGCGGGGTTGGGGCAGGATGGTTTGTTAAGGGAACAGAGCGGTTTTCTAAAGGATTTGAGGAAAAAGAGGGTTATTTTGGGGGTGAGCTGCCCTGATCCGGCCTCGTTCCTTGTTGTGTCTCGGGGCGGGCACCTCGCGCTTGAGGAGCTTCATGGGGTTTAACGTGTTTCCATCCGGCTCCGAGTCATGTAGGTGCTGCTGAGACGAACGGGAAATGGCTTTCAGCAATAACGTGGTTTTTCAGCGAGAGGACGGCGGTGCTGCTGGAACCACAGGGACTGAAAATCCGATGGGTGTATTATGGGATTACTGAGCTAGAATAAGTAAAAGTAAATAGGGCTTTTGCTGTGATCCGTTGCGGGCTGTGCCTGTTACCAATTTAAACTACCCCGGCTTAAATTATTTAAAGGCTTCCCTTTGTAAATTTAGACCAGGATTTTCCTGAAACTCTAGTAGCACACTTTGTGCTGTCAGGTCCTGTATGTCTTACATCTGCCGACATTAATAAGCGTTCACTTTTAATGCAGGTAATAGTTTATAATTCTTACCTGGTCTGCTCTAATGTAACTAATGCAGTTTTCCCAGATCAGGTCATTACAGACAATGAATAGGATAGAGCAGAAGGAAATGCAGTTGGTTTTGAACAATTCTTCTTGTTTTAAAGTTTAAAAAGGGGCAAGATGTGCTATGCCGATAGGTTCTTACCCAGCTTGTACCCTGGTACAACTCTATATGTGTTACACATATAGAGGGGATGGGAGTTGGTCATTCAGGGCTTTCAGACTGACACAGAGGTGGACGTGTACCATTAAAGATGGTAAAGATCCCATTACTGGAGGTTGCATCAGCTGCCAAGACTGAAATTAAATGTTTTGGCTTTATTGATGTTTCACTTGGGATTTTGGATCCTATGAAGCCATAATGGCTTTTCAGTGTTTAAAATGATTACCACCTGTGCTGATATACATCTTTATTGCATATTAAATGCCTGTTGTAAACATTTCTCCCAGGCAGTGATGGTTGACCTTTGTGGCAGCCTTTTCTTTTTCCACTTCTCCAAAGGACAAAGTGATGCTGTGTTTTAGCAGGTGCTGCGTTGTGGATAGATGGATAAATGGTGTGAGTAGCTGTGAGCATCGTTCTCTGTGGTTGTTTAAAATCTGACTCAGCCTTGCCCTGGAATTACAAAGGTACAGTTAGGTTGGTGGTGGGACTGAACTTTTACAGGGCAGATCTACATGGTGTTAAGTGGGGAAGGGGGGGAAATCAGGTCTGGAGTATGTGCAGGGTTTGTCATCCTATTTATTTTGGAATACATGAGGAATAATTTTTGTCTTACCTGGCATTCTTTTCAGTGTAGTGCTGGCACACAACTGGATGCAGTTAGTGCCATGAAGCCTGATGGATGTGTTTCAATTGATAGGCTTTCAAACAAGGTGGCACTCAGGTTGTTGCAATCGTAGTCAAGTATTTCAGTGTTGTTCTTAAAATGTATGCTTACCTAAAATATATAATTGTGCTATTAAAATGCAAAGGATATGAGCAGCTAATATGGCATTATCCCTTCTTCCTTTTTGTCAGGGGAAAAAAGATGTATTCTGGAGATAGGTGATGAAATACTCAAATCAGTGTGAGCAGACAGTTGTGCCTGTGTCCTATAAGGCACCTTAGTGCTGTGCTGGGTGTAGTCTGATGGCCTAGGTAAAGCAAAGAGCTTAAATGGTTAATCATAATTATTCTTGCTTTTGTTTCTAATGTAGGGCATCAATAATTGATTTGTCATTGGGTTTTTATGTGCTTTCTATCATGACTTCATGAAATTTGAGGTAATTAACACAGATCAAGTGACTTTCCTCCAAGTAGCTGATACAGTCTCACCTGCCATAGGGTAGATAGCTAATTATTAAATCAGTCTTTAAAAAAATCTAGATATATTTATATATTCAGCTTCTTATTCTGAAGTGAATATTTGGTGAGTCCTTAATCCCAATGTTTGTAGCATAGAGGTGTTTGGCTTTGAGGCATCGCAAAAATCCTTTCTCAGTAACACTGTGCTCAGCCTCAGTGAGCAGGTTGATGGAAGCACTGGGCAAACTAATGAGGGCTGTGTTCTGTTAGGAACAGTTTGTCTGGTTTTGGGGCTTTTAGTAACTTTCCTAACAACAGTTTTCTCAAGAATAAGGCTTTTAAAGCTTTACTAAATGACAATATCCAGCAGTGAGTATTGAAATGTTTCCTAAGTGTGCTTGATGGTGGATAAAGGCTCGTATCTTTATGACTGAGGAATAACAAGGGGCAACCCTAAGAGCACATTACTGTCCTTCCAGGAATACAGTAGGCAGTGACTGCATGGCTCTGAGCTTACAGCTTTGTGTGTCTGCTAAACTGAAGCTGCAGGTAATGTGAACAATCAGCATCATCTGCACAGTAGTGGAAAGGCTCCCAGGGCGTGGTGGAGTTTGGCCGTGGACAAAGGATGAGTGAAAAGAAATCCTGAGATCATGAGGCATGGCTTCCTTTCTGTGTTACATTACGTTCCATAACGAGAGCCCCCTGTCCTCATCCTTGAGCCACTGTGAGTTGGGTCTGGGTTGAAAATAGTGCTCATGGTGACAGATGTAGCAAAGGAGATTGACATGTCCTGATCTTGGCACAGTAATAAGACAGGGTAAAAGAATAGAATTTCAACGTAAGAGGAACCCAAACTGAAGGAATTTGCTGACAGTCTTTTTTGTGCTTTAGCCTCTGCGGCTGCTATTGAGGGAAAGCAAGTAATGAATGAAGGCTGCGTTGGATAAACTCATGCGAGGCCAGAATGGCAGTAGCCTTTTTTTGATAGCTGAAATCATGGTTAGTGAACTAAAATCAGCACAAATATTCCAAATCCTCTAACTTCCCCATTTATACACCCACGGATTGCTATTCCCAGTTGTATAGCTGTTGAGGAGATGCTCTTTAATTTGCTTTAAATGGTGAAAGAGGATCATCCCATTGTCAAAAATAGATAAGCCAAAGAGTATATGGATAGATGTATTCTGACAATAGCAGGACTTTTCTAAGTGCAGTTTCCTGGTTGTGTGCCTTTCTGCTCAGACCCAGCATCGATTGGGTGTAAAGGATTGCTCTCTGTTTAGCTTCGGTCTGATTCTCACAGATGTTTATCTGAAATTGGGACAGATTTTGCTGGGTAGGTTGGGATGCCACTAATAAACAAGCAGCACTCGTTGACCTCAAACTGTGCTTTTCAATAGCTCATGTAGCTAAATGTTAATTGCTTTGTGCTCTGTTGCAGCAATTTTTGATCGCAGAGATAAGAGCTGTGCATCTGGAAGACAGGGGTTAAGTTCCTGTTGTGGATTCCGATAAGTTGGTTGCATGCATCACGAGGCAGTGAAGGAGGGATTTGTCAGCTGAGTGTTGTGTGAGCACCTGTTGCTTTGTAGTTCTATAACACTATGTTACAAAATGGAAACCTTGCGGTTATGGCAAGATGTTGTGTTTGATAACACTGTAAACTGCTGCCCTATAAAAAAAGTAGTCTAGAACTTTTCCTCGGAGGTTTGGGCACTGAGGAGTTGCTTTTCAGTCTCAATCTAGCAGTGATCTGATCAAAGTTGATACAGCCTGAAGTCAACTAAAACCTTTTAAAATCAACTACCTCAACGTTATTTATTCCCTTTGTGTCTGTGGCGCAAAGTAAAATGTGAAGCTGTCATCGGGATCTGCCAAAAACAAGACAAAAACAACCTGTGGTATTTTTGGAGATGTCTCTAAGATTTCAAGCGTCTTAATGTAAAATATGGCAAAGCTGAAAGACTTGTTTAATAAGCTAAAAATGAGCTGAGCTGCTGATAGACTGTTTAAAACATACAAGAACTCAATTCCAGTGTTTCAGTTGATGGCTTCTGGTAAAGTATTGCCAAAGAAAAGAGAGATGCACGGATCTGTTCATGGATCTAAACTCTGAAATCAGTTAGTTTTTAATATCTAGGCAATATATAATTTAATATATAGGCAATGGATTGTTGCCTACAGTCTGCTGTGCTGTCTGATTGCTGTACACTACAGATCCTGCAGTTCCTGACCCTTCTGTCCTTTAGGCCTATCTAAAAGTTGTCCTAGATATCAGGTCCTGGCAGCAAAGGTTTGTGCTGGCCCTGTGCACCAAAGTGGCAGGGATGTCCTTGGTCCTGCTTTTCTTCCCGTCCTTCCTTTCTCCCTCTGCTGAGCAGCCGTCATGCTGCGCTCACATCCTCATTTTAGAGCTGGGATTTGTGATATGTTATTGCTTTCCAGCAGCTCTCCTCCAGTCTTGGAAAGTACAACAGTAATTTCAGTACTTGGTATCTATCGAATGGTGTTTTGAGCAGGCTGCGAGGAGCCTGTGTAACCTTTAGAAATAAGGTCTGGAATAGCAAACACTGAAGGGAGAAGAGCATGTAGGTGTCAGTGCTGCAAAGCTATGGCTACGCAGATGCCTAGTGTGATGGAAAAATGAAAAGCTCTAGAATGGCAATACCTTCATAGGGCTTAAACTTCTGTTTGGACAACAGGTGTATTGCTCTCCTTTAAGACTGTCCTGCATTGTACATAGCTGTAGACACTGGATTATTTTCTAGCTCAGTCGCTGTGGCTTGGGAGAAAGCATCCAGGTCTCAGGGATCTTTTCTGTAGTTTTTTCCAGCCAGAGGAGAACTTGTTTTATTGAAGCTCCTTCCACTCATACGTTGGAGATGATTTTGCTTGTTAGAAAACTGCCCGGGCTGGACATTGAAATTCAAGCTCTCAAAATGAATTTCAAAAGCAAGAATGTCTCTGCCTATGGAAGAAGGAAAGGTATTTATTTCTGTCTGGAGATAGTGCAGCAGCGTGTTGAGACAAGGTATAAATAAAATATTATTGGAAATGGCCTGGCTTTTTCCCGCAGCTGATTAATCTTTAGCTTGTTTCGCTCTCTGTTCCAGGCTGTCATTTCGGAGAGGTTATTTTTTATGCACTGAGAGAACAAATGTGTGAGTACAGCACTGTCAGCTGCTCTTTTGACTTTGACCAAGCTGCCAATTAGCAGTGTACGGTCTGATCTCTACAAGCTGCCTGGTTTGGGTCCAAATCAGAGAAAAAGAAACATAGGGTACCACATTTTTCATAGGATATTATTTGCATCCTTCTTACTGGGGCTAAATCATGTAAGATTCAGTCACAGAAGCTTAAGAATTCAGAAGGAGTGAATATCCTGTGTTTTCTTACCAGCTCTTTCATCATGGTGGAGAAAATCCTTGCGCTAAAAATATAGATTTCTCAAACCAACGTGCATCTTTGATTGTTCTAAAGCCCGAAATATTTTGTGCAGCTGTTTATATGTAGGTCACTGTTAGAAGGAATTGAACAAGCTCATTTCTCATGTGCTGATCCTACGTTGGGTGAGTGGTCAGACAGCACAGTACAGAACTGAGTCAAATCTGCCTGGTTTTCTTCTGTCCTTTTGACATCCGTGTTTGTATAAGCTGTAACAAAGCATCTCCTGATCACACTGAGGTTTCCTACAGCCAAAGGACTAAAACTGCCTGGAGATTATACTGATCCAATGGAAATAGATCAGAAACCTTGGAAACTTGAATCTGAAACAGTCGGTTTTTAGATTTCCATTTAATCTTCAACAAAAACGAATGCCTATGCTTTATTCATGAGCTGTAGTGACTCACTGTGCTGCTTACATTGTGTGCTTTTTTACATACTTAATTTATGTGTGTGAGATGCAGGTTTTGATTCTGTGTGTTTTTTAGCAATTTCTAGCAAGACCAAACCATGGGGAAATTGAATTTTTGCCTGCATGTAGCTCATCTCTAAAACCAAAGATGAGTTGGACTGTAGAAGAAGAACTGGAGAATCAGCATTTACAGTTTAACCAGCAGATCACTTTGTTCTGTACCTGTCTGTCCATTATTTGGCATTTTTAGTGCCTTGTTCATTGCTTGGGAGCGTTAGGAAAATTATTGTACGGGTGGAAAAATGACTGCGTGGATGGGAAGCATCGTGTGTGATGAAGTGCTGCGACTGAGGTTTAACTTCCATTTGTATGCTTCATTACTTGTAATATTTTAATGGAATACTTGAAGTTTAGTGGTAATTTCAGTGTCACCGTGTGAGTCGGTGCCAGTGGTGAGCAGTAATACATAGACAGCGGGTAATAGAAGAGCATGTATTGCTTGAAAGATAGCGCTATTAAAGCAGTGACTTTTGACCTGCACTTAACTGAAAGCTGCTATCACTACGTGTTGTAATTTGGACTGAAGCTCGATTCTGAAGCTTGTTTGAGGAAAACATTGTGTGCTTTCCAGTGTTATCAGTGATTCTGCAGTGCAGGCAGTGTGAGCATGACCAGGGGCACTGACAGGAGCTGGTGTGCAGGGCAGAGCTGTTCTGGTGCTGATACCAAGTGCTAGCAGAGACTGGGCCCAGAGATGGTTGTTTTTATGAATGGATATAACGATATCTTTGTATATCTGGGTAGCAGAAAATGGTGTCTGCAACTGAGGGGTGGGTCGGATAAAAGAGGGGAAAACTCTTCTGTTAGCTGCAGGAACTTGTTCAGTCCAAGCTGGTGTCCTTGTTCTGTGTCTGAGCATTGACAGGTGATAAAGGGAACCAAACACTGTGAGGTGTTGCACTGGAGGAGTGAAAAGAGCGAAGGACTGAAAAAACAGCTGAGCTGGGAGCTGAATCTCCAGGTTGCCTTTCACTGTGTTCAGAGGGACTGGTAATAGGTGAGGCAGGGGAGAGAACACAGAAAATGCAGTGCTTGCTTTAGTACAGGTGAGTTTGTCTGGGCTCCAAGTGAGTAATGAAATAGCTCAGCTTAAATGGCCAACGAACTAGAATCTGAAATACATGAGCTGTTTCCCTCTTGATTAAATCCTTTGTAGGTTTGAGGCAGTCAATTTCTCTCCATGGTAGAGACTCTTCAAAGCATTAATGATGCCAATAGCTCCCTCTTAGCTTTGCTGTAGAATTCAGCAGTTTGGTGGCTTTGATTTTAATGCATTTAAGAAATTATTCTGGTCCTCGGCCCTTTTTTAGCTCTGCACATTTTCTCATGTTGTTCCTCCTCTTTGGCACAACCAAGAAGTGGGAAAGCCTGAGGATGGGATTTACAGGAACCTTCTGAAATAAATGTATTTGCGGTCCCAATCCATATGGAGTGGAAATTCTGTGTGAAGGGTTCCCACCTCTCCTTCCAGTTGTCAGGTTTTCAATGCATTCAGCTGTTCCTGTGGCTCTGGTGCTCCTGAGGGACTGGAGCGTCCAGGGGAGGGTGAAATAAGAGTGGTAAAAAGGTAAAATATATCTTGAAATATTGAAATAAGCTGTTTAATACTTCTAATTTCTGCAGTATGCTCTGTAACATTGAGGCAGGTTTCAGGAACACAATTATGTTTGTCTCACTGGTCCATTTAAATTGCAAAACAGTCATTAAGGGTGTGCCAGGTCATTAGGTTTTGACAAGTCTTGTTTTGTGGAGGCATTTTCTGAGGATGAAGTGCAGGTAATGTACTGCCTTCCTGTTAATTGTAACTGAAACCTGACGTATGAGTAGAATAAAACTGTGTTTCATAAACCTTGTGCGACTTGAGTATTTTCTTCCTCTAAGGAAATGGATTTGGTTTTGTTTTTTATGAATTCTGGGGCTCCAGCTGTTTACTTTTTGGCTTTATCTGTGCCTGACTGCTTTAATCTGTCAGTAGTTAGCTTAACTTCTGGCTAGTGGTGGTAATGGGATGGCAAGCATGTTCATATGTCTGAAATTCCCATATGCATTTATACTGGATTACTTAAAACTTATTTTAAGAGTTCAGAGTAGTTTGATTAAGGCAGCAAACAGCTGAGTTTAGCAGCAAAGTGTAAATACAGAATATTTTAAGATATTATTGAACTATTCAATTGTAAAAGAACAGTTGTTGCATTCTCATTTGATGTTAATGGCATTTAGGCACTCTTAAAGTAACGCTGGGAACACTCTTGGCTTGGGTAACCGACTTCTGATTCCTTCCAACAGTGAGAGGATCAAAACCAGGTAAAAATGTCCAGCTTCAGGAGAATGAAATCAGAGGACTGTGCTTGAAATCCAGAGAGATTTTCCTCAGTCAGCCTATTCTGCTAGAACTTGAAGCTCCACTGAAAATATGTGGTAAGTGCTGTGATCTGATGCGTGGTTGGGAGTGGGGGGCATTTAGATGGATATCCTCTTTTAAGCAGGGGATGAATGCCAGATGCTGCTTCTGCTTACAAAACTGATGAATGATTGCAGTAAAAGGGAAAATAAGCCTGTCCTGAATGCTTTGAGTGGAGGAACGGGAAGGAGGTAAATGGGAATTGTAGAGGGGAGCAGGAAATCCCAAACCAGAAAGTGGTCCTGTTTGATCAAGTCTCCTGGGAAAGGGATTCAGAAGAAGCTTTGGAAAGGAACCTTTGTATCAGTTATTGCTCAGTGCAGTCGTCACTGAACATGGAGGAAAAAAAGGCACAGTAGCTGATGGGAGCTGCCATCCAGATCTCAACCCTGATTTGACACAGTTTTAGAATCTGGAAGCTTAAATTTCTGTATCACCTGTGGTTTCTGGTTTGGTTTTACCATATTTATGTATGGTGATGTTCTCACTTTTTAGACATGCACATGTGTAGTTATGCTAAAGGGATGAAGGATGTCAAAATAAATCTTTAATAAATGCACGTTAGTAGAGGTTCCAGGAAGCAGTGTTTTATCCTGCTCCAGCACTGCGGATTTACTTCTGAAGTAGCTTGTTCAATATTTATGGTATGTGGTAGCCTTAAAACCAGATTTATTGTTCTGCTTGTCTGAAACAAAACCATGATTTAAACCAAAGGCAGGAATGCCAATTTCTTCTGATACGACTTCCCTGCTGGAATTTGAGTTACTGGCTGTTGCAGGAAAATACCAGACATGGTATAGAGGAAAGGAAATTCCCCAGGCAGTTTTTCCATCAGTGTCACTACTGAAGTGTGGCTGTATCAAGAATGAAGTCAAGGTTTCTAATCTTGCAGCCAGTAGTCAAGTAAAGGATTTAAATGGGTGCCAGATTTGTTTGAGTACATAGAGTTGATTTCTTGGGATGTTGGACTTGTTTTATGAGTCTATGAGTATATTAAAGCAGATACGTACTGGAGTCATAATGTGTTCTTAGTCATTGTCTTACGTAGATATCAACTTTGAGTGTGATAGCATGAAGACAAACTATGTAATCTTCAGGAATGCTGCAGGCAGTATCTGTCTGCAGGTTTTTCCTGTTGATGCTGTTTCTCTAGGGAAAATAATTGTAAAATATGACAAAGTCAGTTACGTGCAATTTCTGACTGCTTTTTACAGGTGACATCCATGGACAATACTATGACTTGCTTCGGCTCTTTGAATATGGAGGCTTTCCACCAGAGAGCAACTACCTATTCCTTGGTGACTATGTTGACAGAGGAAAGCAGTCTTTAGAAACAATTTGTCTTCTATTGGCCTACAAAATTAAATACCCGGAGAACTTTTTCCTCCTCAGAGGGAACCATGAATGTGCCAGCATTAATAGAATTTATGGATTTTATGATGAATGTAAGTAATATGGTCAGATGGGAGGACCTTTGGCTTGGGAAAGCAGGGTAGGAGGTGCTTGCTGTCTTCTAGACCTTCCTGAACTTGCAGTTAGTTCTGCACGCTTCAGATGGCCCTGTGGTCTGTATTAACAAAAGGAAGTCTTTGCATTGATCTTACTATTGTCTGGTCCTCACAGTACAGAACAGCAAGCAAAGAGGTAATTTTATTTATTGGCCACTGAAGTAAAGCAACTGTTCCCACTGGTATGAATTTGTAAAGTTCTTCAGGTTGTCTGGTCAGAGATTAGGGGATTTTACTTTGCTTTATAGTTTCAGTCACTTTCATGTACCTTTTGAGGTATACTCATACTGTGATTGGGGTAAAGGGCTGTTCTGTGTTACAGCACTTGCAATCTAGTTCCCAATAAATCCTGCAAGTCAATAGATGCGTACATTTGTATGTTTCAAAAGGATGTGACCTAATCTCACATAGAGGAGATAAAGCTGTTACGGTGGTTGGGTACTGAGGCTTTCTCACAGCTTCTGCTGGGGACATGCTTGGCTTGTCGATCACAAAATGTTCTCTGTGTCTCGTTCTCCTTTTTCAACAAGGAAGTGGAGTTGGGTGGTATTTGAGTTGACTCCTCAGAGATTAATCACAGGTTTAGTCACATGGTGCAGATACATTCAGGGTTTGTATCTGATGTGAGAGAGTATTAGAGAAGATAAATATTTGCTTGTAGGTTTTATTGCTGACTTTTTTGCAAGTCTTAGTTACAGGCAGCCATAGTAAGTAGCTTGTAGTTGCATTAGAGAAGTAGATTGAATGGTCTTTTTCCCCCCAATCTTTTCTAGGTAAGAGAAGATACAACATCAAGCTGTGGAAAACCTTCACCGATTGTTTTAACTGTTTACCAATTGCAGCAATTGTGGATGAGAAGATATTCTGCTGTCATGGAGGTAAGTTAAGTTCTTTAGTTGATATTTCATGAAGATGTAATACCCCATAATACTGAAATATTGGCAATTCCATATTCATGACATGTGCTCCTCTCTTGCTGGAAAACATTTTAGGGGCTTTTTGTGTCTTGGAGCTCATTATTGAGGCTTTGAAACTTCAGGGGTTTGTCTCTGCATCACTTTGTGTTGAGAGCTTGATTAGTGGTACTGTCATAAATAGCTGAGCTGGTATTTCTGCCTTCTGTATTCTTAGTCAGGGGACGTATCTGGTATTGTCTCCTTTATTCCAAGAGTCCCCATTGGTTTTCTGACTTGCATGACCAGAAGTTGTATAAACACTCTGAGAGCAGTGTTTTAGTGCTCTGTTTACAGACCGGCCCTGTTGTGCTATGTGATAGTTGTTAACTACTTGGAAAAGCTGCGCAAAGCATTTAAGCTGCAGTGTGTGTATTATCACCTGCAAGTAAAACAGTTTCTCGGGAGGAATAGCAGTAAAAAGTGGTTTAAGATCTGATTCTGTATTCCATGTTATTCAGCCTGATCTTTAAAATAAACAAGCCTTGTGATTTCTAGTATTTAATGCCTCTTAGGAGCTCTTTTAACAGACACTTGCAGATTATTAAAGTGGAATTGTTATAATCCTTTACATGTGGAAATGGCTTTGCTTACCTTGCTCCCAGTATATCTTATAGTGTCCCCTGTCAGAAAAGCTTAAAAATATGCTGGATTGAAATGTTGTTTCACGTTGCCATTGGGCCGCACCAGATGTTGATGGGAATCAGGCTGTGTAAGCTTCACTCATCTTTGAGCTGATTCCTCAGTTTTACAGTGTAAAGGTGGAGTAAAATGCGAGCTGTGTTATCTTATCTGCACACAGGTTTGTCACCAGACCTTCAGTCAATGGAACAGATCAGACGAATTATGCGCCCCACTGATGTACCTGACCAAGGTCTTCTTTGTGATCTCCTGTGGTCTGACCCTGACAAAGATGTCTTAGGATGGGGTGAAAATGACAGAGGAGTGTCCTTTACTTTTGGAGCTGAAGTGGTTGCTAAGTTTCTCCATAAACATGATTTGGATCTCATATGTAGAGCTCATCAGGTATTTTAACTTTGTGCATTAAACCATGGGATAATTGAAATGGAAAGGGACCTGAGGTGGTCGTCTCCATGCAATTGTACTCACCGTGGAGCAAAACAATGTCAGATTCAGACATGCAAGATCTCATCCAGCTGGTTTTATACATAAGCAAGGATGGAGATTCCAGCATCTTGGAGCAGCTTGTCTGCTGTTTAAAAGCCTTTGTAATTAATGCTCAGTGCATTCATAGTGTGGGGCTGGTATTTGAACAAGATGGCTTTGAACGTAACAGAACTCTGGTGGCTTTTATTGCTGATGGACCTTGTTGAACTGAAACTTGTGATGTTTTCCCAGTTTGGGGGTGAAAGTCTAGGACTGGTGCTCCTTGGCTATGACTGTTTCTTCAGCTGCTGACTCTGCTAGAGCTGCGTTTCACTGTACTTTGTCTGGAGGAAATTGCCTGGTGTAATTTGTGTTTCTCTCCAAAGGTTGTGGAAGATGGATACGAGTTCTTTGCAAAAAGACAGTTGGTAACTCTCTTTTCTGCCCCAAATTACTGTGGAGAGTTTGATAACGCAGGTGCCATGATGAGCGTGGATGAAACCTTAATGTGTTCTTTTCAGGTATTGTATCTGACAACTTTACTTCCCAGTTATTGCAGTAACACTTTGTTTCATCTTTTCCATTTATACTGTGCCATCACACACCTGTAACATCTGCTTCAAATAGATCTCACGTATTGAGTGGAGGCAGAGCTGTGTTTGCCCTTGTGGCTTTAAAAATGTGATAAGTCCTTTCTGGTGTGAGTAGATGAACTGTTTGACCCTGGGATTAAATAGCTGGAGCAAAGCTATCAGCTGTCTTCCTGCTTCCATTGGCATGGGCCCTCTGGTCAGCTGCTCTCTAAGCCCCAACAGAGCTCAGAGCAGAAAACCCATTTATTTCAAAGGCTTATGAGCTGCCCAGATGATCTGCGTAGCTCCTTACACGACCAAATGGGCTGTTGAGTGGAGTGTAGGGCAGCCAGCAGTTTGCTTAATGACTGAACTGTCTTTTTCAGATCCTGAAACCCGCGGAGAAGAAAAAGCCCAACGCCAGCAGACCCGTAACGCCTCCCAGGAGTATGATCACAAAGCAAGCCAAGAAATAGTCCACGTGGCACTGCCTGGTTGGGACTTGTATTATAATATATAACCTTCCTTTTTAAACTGTAACGTGTACTGTTCAGCTTGCTCACAATAGAACGTGTTTGTGGTTTCCCTTTTGATTTGATGAATGGCATTTGCTGGTTGTAACAGCAAATGAAGGACTTTTCTCCCTTCTAAGAAAAAGAGTTTTAGGCTTCCCTTTTGTTGGTGTTCGGCTGCACGCTCCGCAGCATCGATCCTGTCATGATGGGTAACCGTACGACTGACTTTCTCAACCTGTACAATTAGTGTAAATGCTTGTTTTCTCCTTTAGGATCTAAAGAGGGCACTGGTGTGCTGTGAGAGTAGAGTTTGTTACTGTTGGAGATGACTTACTGTTTATACAAACCACTGTGAACTTTTTTTTTACGTTCGGATTTGTTTTAAAGGGATTGCTTTTCTTTTTACGTCTTGTCCTGTACACGTTGGTTTTATCGCTGTCAGCGTTAGGAATAGCCTTCAACCTCCCCAGCATCACCGGTATGATGTATATTTAATGGAAACACACACATCCCTGTCCCAAAGTGACACCTAAAGCCATTATTTCAAGTGTTTGTGTCTTTCCTGAAGCCAAAGTCTGCATAGAAAAACTGTACGTATGCGACCCACCGCGCTGAGCTGGCAGGGCTTCCCATTCATGCCTTCCTCGCGGAGAGAAAAGGAAGTCTTGACTTGAAATAGCAGTAGAAATGCTGTGCTGTTTGTTCTATTATGGGAAAATTAAACACTTTTGTACAGTTTGTGGTATCCAATGGACTTGTTACGGTTGCATCAGCCCCGTGGCAGCCGTGTCACACAGCTGGAAGTTACAGGAACGGTTCCACACCTGCCTGAATGGCTTTGTGCATTTTGGCCTAAAGACTTTGCCCTATGGAGACGCCCAGGAAGCAGCTCGCAGAGCCGACCCAGGCACTGCTCAGCAGCTGGTGCAGGTACCTGACGGTATCTTCTTTTTTAAAGACTGAGAACCTTTTTTGAACAGATGACAGTGTACAATACCATGTAGTGAAAATCACTTATTAAACGACCAAGTTGTTAAATCCTCTCGGTGTCGGTTTATCACAACGTTATACACTACTGCTATCACAGGACATGACTTAGATAAATAAATCCTTCTGGAAACCCACACACTTCTGGTTTGATTTGTCTGAGCTGTGTCAGGGCTGTGCCAGGGGCTGCAGGCACTCAGTGCAGTCAGGGTATCACTGAGACACCTGCCTTGTTGGCTGCCAACCCTGCTCTGGCATCCTGCTTATCAGATCCGTTCTGTTCGTTTCCCCTGCAGTGAGCTGGACTTTGATGGGCCCTGCCCAGTACATCCCAGCTATTGATCATCACACTTTTAAATGCGCTGCTCCGCTAAATGGAAGCGTTTCCCCACTTGGAAGATTTTTCTTTCTAAAACTAATTAATCAGAGTAGCTCTGTAACTGTTGATGGCCCCATTAGGTGAGGTGCTGGATTGCCTGCAAGAGGGCTTGCTCTCATCTCTTAAATCACACTGGTTTTCTTGATGGCTTTCTCATTTTTGGTCTGCCATGTAAAACAGTGATGTACATCATTCCTGATCTGGTTAACAGAACATGCAGAGCCGGATCCCACTCGTAGCTAAAGGAATGCATGAACCCATCTGTGCAGCAGCACCCAGTGCCATGTCACACCTTGTTCCTCTGCTCTCAGATGTGGTTTATTGACACATGTGCCTATTCTGGGCTCTGTTTTCTGCCTGGCTGCATTCCCCAGCATAAAGGAAGTCCCAGAGCTCACTGTGGCTGTGGGGAAGGTTCCTGCCCGCTGTGCTGTCCCTGCTTTGCTTTGGGATGTGTCAGCCCTGCGTTGTGCAGCTGCAGTGCTGGTGAATTGAAGAACACAGCATTCATTTTGCTTGTGCAAAGTGCAGGACTGGACCAAAGGCGCTCAGGCCACACAGGAGTTACAGCAACGTCTGCCCCAGTGTAAGCAATGTCCTTTAGATTCAGCTTTAATGCATGGATAACAGTAACTGCTGAATGACGAGTGGATCTAGAAGAGAGCAAATGGGTGCAGCAGCATCAGGCCTGTGTGCTGCAGGGCAGCCTAAAGCACAGGGGCTGTGTGAGGCTGCAGTGCAGGTGCTGATGGGCTGAGCTCCCTGTGCCGTTGGCTCACACGGGGCTGTGCAGAGCGGTTCTTATTCAAAGCAGTAGCTTTGCAGAACGTGACACTGAGCACATTCTCTTTGGGGACCTCGGGGAGCGTGTCTTAGTCTTTGTCAGATGCAGCCCAAGCCCTTCCTTTTGCTCTGCATGTTCTGCTTTGGGTGCAGGTGGCCAATGTGCCACACCTCCATCCACAGCGATGGAACAGCACAGGGTGCAGCAGCGTTGGGCTCCTGCTCTGCCCCAGCACCCACAGCCCAACACCATCCCAGTGCAGGGAGGCTCATCCTGCAATTAACAGGGTTAAGAGCATTGTTACTATAAAAAGCTGTGTAGAAAACACTACGTCCACTCATGGCAGATGTATTTTCAAGAGTGACTTCAGCAAATGGATTAAAAATGACCACGGAATGGTTGGAGTCAGAAGGGAACCTCAAAGCCATGAGTTCCCACTGCCTGCAGTGCTCGGGGACACCCACAGCTCCATCAGTGCTCACAGCCCCATCCCCTGACTGTGGGTGTCTGCAGGGATGGGGCACCTCCACCTCTCTGTGCACCCTGTGCCTCACTGCCCTCGGTGTGAACAACTTCCTTATATCCAACCTAAATCCCTCCTCTTTTAGTTCGGTAGGACCCAGCCGGCTGCGTTGGGTTGTGCTCTGGCCATACAAGAACACGGTGAGCTGACGGTAAATCCTCACGAGCTCAAATCCTGCGCTCCTCACTGAGAGCAGGTCCGAGGCTGTAGGACCCTCATGGGGAATCGCTGCCGGCTGCAGCTTCACCCCGAGCTGGTGCCTTTTGCTGCTCGCCCCGTTGTTTTGGGGCCAGCTGAAACCAAACACCTCAATGAGCTGGAAACGCCCAGGCTCAATAAATCCCCTCCCTGCAGGGTCCCACCTGTGCTGCTCTCTGCAGGTAGGCGCTTTGGGGTCCTGCACTGGGTGTTGTGTGCACTGCTTCCCATTCACTGTGGGGAACGGGCTGGGGACAGGACTGTGCTTGTGTTAAGGCGCCCAGAGATCGTTGTGTCCCGAGGAAAGTCTGAGGCTCCTTAGGAGGGAAAAGAAACAGGTAAAAACAGAGGGAGCTTTTGCCTGGTGCTGCACGGGGGGTATTGGAGTTTATTGCAGCAGAGGATCCTCCTTGAGCCTTTTGCAGCTGAGTTTTCTCACTGCGTTTCCCGTTTGAAAGACGGAGGGTCCCTAAAGCGAGCAGGGCCCCTAGAAATGGAGGTGGGTCCGCTGTTTCCTGCTGTGCTCATCCCATCCTCGTGTCGGTCTGTTGCAAAAGTTTGGGAAAACAGCCCCAAAGTTCCCATCCGTGCGGCGGATCCGCTTCGTGCAGCTTCCGCTCAGGGCCGTCCAGTGGGACAGAACTGGGGGATGCATAGGAAATGCTGCGAAAACGGAAAGCGTCAGCACGAAGGGAGCGGGGCTCCGGGCTGGGGGGGTCGGCGGGGCTGGGCCGGGGCAGTGGGGCCGCCCCCGGCCGGGAGAGGCGGGGCCGGGGCTGGGAGCTCCGCTGCAGCGGGAGGGAAACAGCGGCGGTGGGACGCACGGTACGAGGTTATGGGGGTTATGGGGGCTATGGGGGCTGTGGATCGGATCGGTGGGGCCTGGTCACGGCTTCACAACCCGGGCTGAGGGTGAAGGTGCTGGGAGGGCTTTCGTCTTCTTTTGGGTCTTGGCTCCGTGTTGGGAACGTGGTGGCTCCGGTTCGGTGTCAACAGGGTGGTGAGGTTGGGGTTGGGTCGTGTTGTCCTGTGACACAGTGGTGGCTCTGGACTCTGACTGATGGCCCCACAGCTCGGCAGCCTCGAGCGTCGGCCCGTGCTGGGCTCCTGGCCAGGAATGGATGGGGACGGGGATGCAGTTATGTGCTGGTACAGGAGAGGAGTCTCAGTGGGGTTGGTGGGCTGGGCAGCCTCGCCAAGTCCTCCAGAAGAGGAAGGGCTGCAAAAGGGGAACGCAGGAGCAGACGGAGCCCTTCCCGCAGCAATGCTGGGTGTCAGGCCACATCCACGGGTTGGGACTGGGGTGATGTGAAGGAAGGGAAGTCACGGCTGTTGTTTGGGGTGACAGAGGCCGGGAGGAGCTGGGCTGAGGCTGCCCGAAGGGCTGGGAAAGGCTCTGGGTGTGCAGCGAGGACTGGTCTCAGTAAGGGCTGCTGTTTTTCTCCTGTAGCCGAAGTTTGGGTATGGTTGGAAGTAACATGCTGAGGAAGAGTCTCAGGGTTCAGCAGTGCACGGAGCCCCGGGAGGGCGGTGGGGGCTCAGGCAGCGCTGTGGGCAGTGATGCAAAACGAGCAGCAGCACCGTGTAGCAATTTCCCGTCCGCAGGCTTTGTTCTCAGAACGGAGCGCGGCTCTTGTCACACGGTGCTGAAATGGGAGGTTTGAGATCCCCAGGGAGGTGAGTGATGCTCAGCTCTGGTCTCGCTGCAGGGGATGCCCGCTTGATCCGCAGCCATGTCCCGGTACCTGAAGCACTTCACGGTGGTGGGGGATGATCCCGTCCAGTGGAGCAACGATTACCAGAAATGGGAGGAAGAGGAGGAGGACAATGGGGAGAAGGACTCGGAGATCAAATTGGAGCCGTCCCGTGGTCGCGTCACCTTCCAAGATGTGATGAAGAAGCTCTTCAGTTCACGCAGGTTTCAGGTGAGGTGGAGCAAGTACAGGTTAAACGAGGGCAAAGCTCGGCCTGAAGGCACCTGTGGGAGCACAGATGATGTAGGATCTGGTGCGGGGTGGGAGCTGAGTGGATTCCTATGGGCTCGTGCCCATTTGCTGCACTAGGAGAGGTTCACCTGAGTTCTTCTCCAACAGATCGTCGTTGTCTTCTTGGTCATCGTGGATGCCTTGCTGGTCCTTGGGGAACTGCTGATGGACTTGAAGATCATCCATCCGGACAAGTATCACATAGCCCCAAAGGTAACACACAGGAAGGAATCAAGGTGAACTGCTTTTTACCCCTCTTTGGTGCCTGTCAGAAAGCTGACCAGGCCATGGTCTGTGCAGCAGCTCTGTGTTTCCTTGGGCTCAGCACAGCTCTGTTGTGCTCACCACCCTCCTCTGGCTCAGCCAAAGTCTCCTGCAGAGCTCAACCAGAAGCGTCTTTGAGTGGCTCCCAGCCTGCCCCACACACAGATGGGGTTCCTAGCCCTAAATCCACTCTCTTTCCACAGGTTTTCCACTACCTTTCCCTGTCTATTCTCACCATCTTCCTGGTTGAGGTGGGGTTTAAAATCTTTGTTTATGGCCGGGAGTTCTTCCACCACAAGTTTGAAGTGCTGGACAGCATCGTTGTGGTCGTGTCCTTCATCCTTGACCTCGTCCTCCTCTTTCGGGAACACGAGTTTGAAGCCGTGGGGCTCCTGATTCTGCTGCGGCTGTGGCGTGTGGCCAGGATCATCAATGGTACGTGGCACAGGTTGGGTTTGCTGCCCTTCCCTGGGTTCCTTTGTATGTTAAAGAAAGAGCACAGGCTCCTGTTCTCTCACCAAATTAAGTTTGACTGGAGCGCGACCTTTGCAAGGCTGTGATCTCTCCAGAGCAATAGCAACCCATTGCTGGTGTGGGTGCAATGCCTCGGTGATGGGCATACAGCAGCACGTTCTCCTGCAAGACACCAGAAGGCTGTTCTTGCATCGCTCCCTCCTGAAGGGAGGTGACGCACAGCGTTGTTTGCATCGCAGGATCCTCCTGGCAATGCTTTAGCAGGGAGCAAGGTGAACTGCACCCGCGTGGGTTTGATGGCTCTGTTGTTCTGCTGCGGCTCCGTCATCCCTCCTGGGGTGCTGCAGGGAACATCTTGATCTTCCGCTGGGCTTTTCTCACTGGGAGGCAAAGGATTTTGTGTGAAAAGAGGAATACAAGATGTTCCCAAATTAGACCCTGCAGTTGGAACCATAAACTGACATTTCTGCATTTGCCATAGCTGGAACCATTTCCTACCTTCAAAGAAAGATTCATTTTGTGATTTTATATATACATATATATATATATATATATATAATAATTTTTATATATTTATATTAATATTTTATATATATATATATATATATAATTTATACTGTCAATGAGCTTATCCCTAAAACCTGTGTGAAACCACAGCCCAAGTACAGACTCAAGTATAGACCCAAGCCCGGTGCCTACAAATTTACTCCTGGTGAGTGCTCAGTGCTTGGTGTGAGTCCTGTGAGTCAGAGCAGGAGGAGAAGAGATCCTTACCATACATAACTGGCCCTTCTGATGCTGTTCTGATGGGGGCAGCATCTCTGGAGGCTGAGAGCAACCTGAGGCTCTTTGGGAGTGGAAGTTGGACAGAAAGCGTCCTGGTGAGCAGATAGACAATCTGCAGGAGCTTGGTGTCTCTTAATACAGCATTTCATAGTGGGAAAAACAGCACTGGATTTGCAAAGAAACCTTGAGTGTTTCTATTCCCATGGCAGGGCTGCTCACTGTGCCCACCTGCTTGGTGCTGTACTTGGTACCAAACCACTGTGAGCTCTGGGTGCTGTGCACAAGCATGGTTTGGTGCCTTCAGCCCCTGCTGGTTGGTAGAGGCCGGGTTACAGCAGCTGGGAGCTGTTTGATGTTGTCAGTGCAAATAAGCAGCATTGCTCTTTTGTTTTTGGAGATATGAGCCCCAGAACTGCAGGGCTGCTGCCTGTAGCACTGCAAGCACAGGTGTGCACTGGTGGCTGTTACTGCGTGTTGCTCTATAAACAGCCAGGAGAGCTGTCAGGTATGGAGGACGTGCTGTTCTTGGTGTGCTTACCAAGCAGGTTCCTGGTTTTATTTGGTTGTTGTTGTTTTTTTTTCCCCTTCAGAAAAGGGTGGGAAGAACCTGCCTTCACTGTGGGGGTTAAGTTCACATGTAATAGCCTAAAAATAGTTTGGTAGACAAGTGTCACTTCTGCTCTAAGAGGAAACTGTGCCATTGCTGCTGGGTTGCACAAGGTGAAGCCAAAACCATGTGGTCCTGGCAGCACAATGTGCCCGGGGCTGAGCCGCCCGCTGCTGCTCCAGTGGGTGCTGTGATGTGAGCCCTGCTAGAATGCAGCCCCTGGCTGTATGAGGTGCTGGTTACATCCCCACCAGGCTCTGCCAATGGACTGAATTTACATTCAGGATTTGAATGACAGTTTGTGTGATTAATTCAGCTCTGAGGCCTCTCCCCAGCAGAGCATCGGTATCCGAGTCCCTGGGGTGGGCTCATCTAAAACCCTCCTCATTAAGAAAAGCACTTGGGAAAGGTGGTTTAAAGACGACAGAAGCAGAGATTGAGAGGAACAAGGTTAACTCCCTGCGTACCACTCACCTCCTGCTAGTGGCTGTTTTACATTGTCAAACGAACCCACTGTGAATTGTTGTGCAGGAATAATTCTATCGGTGAAGACCCGCTCTGAACAACAAGTGTCCAAGCTAAAGCAGGTGAACCTGAAACTCGCAACAAAGGTTGAACAACTTCAACACAGCTGTGTGGAGAAGGTGAGAAAATGCTTTTAAATTAAACATGCTTTACCTACCAGCTGCTCCCAAGGACAAGCTGGCCTGGGATTCTTTTGCAAGCTTGTTGCTGCCAGCTTGGTTTCCTCATCAGTGAGTTGTGAGGTGGTGTCTGTGAGGAAGCGCAGCCCTGCCTGTGCTCCTCTGAGCTGTTTCTGTTTCAAAGGAATGATGGCTACCTCTGTCCTACTTGTGTTAGCCACGCTGTCCTGTTTTCATGCAGTGAGGCATGTTTCAGCAATGGGAAGATCTGTAGGAATCTAGGAAGCTACCTTGAGGTCAGAGCTGTGTGAACTTTTGTCTCCAACAGGAGCAAGAAATCGAGAGGCTTACCAGGATGTTAAAGCAGCACGGGCTCATCAGTGAGCAAACGTAGGAGGCCAGTGTTCCAAGTTGGGGAAGTCTGCTGTGGCGAGTGCAGTGCTGGAACGTATCAGATTGACCCAGAAGGTTTTCCTCTCCGCCTGCTTTCTCTGGTATAGTGTCGTCTATAAACGTTTTCTATTTGACCACGTTTTGATTAGATCTTGGGATTGCAAAAATAGCTTTACTGGAAAACTAAACACGTGTGCTCCCTGTAAATGGTGACTCCATAAGACCCTTGTACAGCTGTACAGACAAAAGTGTAAAATAATTTAATAAAGACACCACTTAACATGCTGTACATTCAGGAAGTACCACTCCTTTCAAGGAATGACATTTTTCAGCAATAAGGTTCTTTGTTTGCAACACCCTGTAGAAACCTGCTGTAGCAGAGAGAAGAATCCAGGCTTGAGAGGTCATTTCTTCTCCCTCATCTGACTGTTCATCACTACTCCAACCTCTTCTTTGCCAGCTGTTCTTTTCATATTGTTGGTTGATTCCTTTTCTGTTGCTGCTTGTGCCACTTCATTATTTATGTAATATTCACTTCCAAAAACACCAACATCTGAATTCTTTAGTTGATGATCAGGTGAGCATCAAAATAGAGGTGAACATGCCATCTTATGTCAAACAGTGACTGAATCTCAGCAGCAGGTCTGAGTTCTGATACTGTATTCTCTCATCTCTTCTTCCATTTAAGTGTTCATTTGTAGCCTGCTGGGTCACAGAGTCATCTGCTTCCACAGCTCCTAAATGAACATGTTAAAAGAATTAGAATATGTAAGATGAGATCTAGGTGAGTGGGCTGCTGGGGACAGTTAGACTCCAGGAACAATAAACAAATAAATTAGGAAGCATATTCTAAAGGACCAGGCTGGTGTTTGAATACAATGTGAACTTCTTCAGGTACCAACAGCCCCGGGGTATTTTATAGTTAAAGAGTGAGTCTTGAGGAATAGGTATTTCAAAAGGTGTTGACTGCAGCAGGTTTCTCCCATTGATTTCAGCTGCAGCTGGAGGGTCACTCAGCTCTTCTGAAAGCATCACTTGACTGTTCACGTTCTTTAAAAGAAATGTAATTAATTAGTGGGTTGGGGAAAATAGCTAGAAATATGTAGCTCATTCATCTATAGAAATAGATAAAGCGGAGGCCTTATCTCATGCCACATGATTACTTTAATTAACAATTAGCTCTGCTGTTCACAGAATAATGAAGCCTAGTTTCCTATGGAGCTGTGCTCCTTCCATTTCTGCCTGCTTGCTGTGAGCCCCAGACCATTGGTCTGACCAGTAGCTCTGAGTGCCTTTTTTCTATTGGACAGTTTTGAACTCAGCACACCTACAGTTTGGAAGAAAACTGACAGGCCAACACAGTGCCTGGATAAACTTTGTTTCTTTAGGAAATTGATTAAAAATAGCAATGAGCTTTTTGCTTTTTTTTTTTTTAACTTTTTTTTTTTTTACATTTTTTTCATCTTGGGCACTTACCTTAGGCAAATGGGAAGAAAAAGTCATGTTGTAACTTGGCATTAATGGTGGGCCAAGCTTTATAGCCTGGTTCTGCAGATGAAGAAATATCAGTGAAAACAACAGAACTTGTTATAGGAATAGTCCTTTCTCTTCCCAGAGGAAGCTGCAATGAGAATACAGATGGGCATTAGCCTTGCTCTTCTCCTTGTGTGAATGCTTTGTTTAAACTGGATTTTGGATTTTTGCTGTTATTTGTAATAAGATTTTTCCATGTGTAATTGCGCGTTTCTTTTCAGGGCTGATGTATAAATTTGACTGAAGTATGCTTTGGCAAGCAGCCCGCAGTCATGTTTGAGTTGGAACAGAAACTGTTGGGTACAATACATTCTAATATGAAGTGTTATCTTTAGAGAGATTAACCAGGTCACTGTTGCACAGCTGATACCTAAGCAAAACAAGCCATTCCTTTTATCTGAAATCCTGTAATTTAATTACATACCTTCTTCAATGTAGTTGTAGTGGTTGTTGCTGTAACGTTTACTATTCTGGCTTGTGGATTAACTAGGGATCCGTATTTAGTCCACTTCACTTCTATTTCAAGTGCTACTGGTATTTGGCAGGAGCTCTGAAAAGTGTCAGAAATCCTCTCATTATCTGACTTGTACAGGAGTAACCACAGTATTTATTCATCTTGTTAGATGAGCACAGTGCCCCCCCCAAAAGCTCACTCCAGGTGGTCAGCAGAGCAGCTCAGCCGTGCCTGTGCCCTGGACTGCTGCCTGCACAGACAGCACAGCCTCAGCTTGGGGGTGTCCCTGAAGTTTCTCCATAGGTGACAAACTGACTTCATAAGTGCACTTCAGGCAGGGCTGTTCTACCCGAGCAGTGCTGATGCTTAATGACTGTGCTGAGCTGGCTCTCTTCAGCACGAAGGCTTTCCTAATAGTGATGACATTTTAGTAATGCTGCTGGGACAGTAGAAAACCCTTAACTTTGCCAGGGCAGAAATCTGAAGCGTACAGACTTAAATATTTCTCGATTATTTCTTTTTTTTAACACTCGTGCTCCTGTTTATAGAAATCATCCACTGTTTAGATGCAAAAAAAAAACCACCTCTACAGAAGCTTTAATTGAGGAGGTGCTGTCATTCAGCCCTCTCAAAGAGGCACAAATGCTCTCCTTACAGCAAGAGGGAAATACTCCTTGTTTCTGAATATCCCAGGGAAACTGTCCTCCAAGTTTTTATTAATTTTTTTTTCTTGCACTTTTTTTCCTGTAGGTCTGAGAAACCTAAGCTGAGAACAGGTTCAGATCCCAGAACAGGGTATAGAAAGAGCAATAGTGGGGGGAGAGTTAATCTTTACCTGTTCTGAGGTGTGAAGGTGAGTTATTGGCACCCAGTCGAGCACGTTCTGGGCTTGAGAATTTCCAAATGAGGCCACATACTCAGGAAATCTTTGTCCCATCAGTAAATCTAGGAGGACCTGGGCCAAGGGCTGGCAGTTCATAGCTGCTGTAATTCTTCCAGGGTGGGAGAAGGGGAGGAGAAAAGAGAGTTAAAGCAAAATCCATTGGTTTGGCATGGAAGTAATTTCTCCTTGCTCTCATGCACTGTTCAAGCCTTCCAGCTAAAGTTGCTAATGTGCACAATCTCTCCAAGAGAAGAGAGACCATTGTTAATTAAATGATATTTCTTATAATTAAATGCTCTATTCCCAATACTCTTACAGTGGTATGAATGTCCCAGGATGTGAACAGATCCTAATGGAAAGGGTTACCATGGGGCTATAAAAGCACTGAATAATAAAAATGTAAGTTCTCTTACCGTAACTTACAGCCTGATATCATGTTGTAACCAAATAACACTGGGATTCTGGCTTCCTGTGCTGTGAGACAATCCTGGTTGGCTGTACTTTGCAGAATAGTGAGCTGACCGTATTTGTTAGTGCTCTGAATGATGCCTGATGTAATGTGCAGTTAAAGGGAAATTCAGTAGTTGTGGATTACAAAGAAAGGATCTGTAGCGAGATCCTTAAGGTTCATCTAAAAATGCTGTACTAACCCAAGACTTTTAAACCATGATGAAGCACTAGAGCATGCAACAAAGACCTGAATCTACCTCACTAAGCAGTTCCAGGAGATTGCAGTGAGGATTGAGACGTTGGTCACTTCTAGAACATAGCCAAAAAGCATCAATTTACTTTCAGTAAATAGCAGATTAAATGCATAAGGTGTTCATGCTAGAAAGTCTCAGGGAAGTTGGTCCATAACAAGTGCTGAAAGCAGAATTACAATGGGGAAAGGATATCCTTGTGGCTTGAAGCCCGCTCTTACAGCCAGTCCAACAACATAACCAGGATTACCACTGAAAGGAACTGGATTTGTATTTACCTGCAATACAAATTTACAGTATTACTTCTTATCTTGTACCGAAGTATTTAGAAAATGCTGAAATGTTTCAGTGTTTTTCTGGTTATTAACTGCCTTGAACAGTAGTGAAGTTTTTCTATAAGATTGCAGCTGGTCTCTGATACTGGGACAGGCTTTGCCTTTACTGGATACTCTTGTACAGAGCAACAAGGTGAGTCTTCTAAGCATCAAAAACAGACTTTGGAGACCCTTAATGCCCAGTTCTGAAATGCTGCCTCATCTGTGTAGCCAGGACATGTAACATTTTACCTTGCTGCTAACAATTGTTCTGATTCAAGTTTAATAAGTTTTGTAATTAAATGTCTTTCAACAAGTCATCCATAGCATCTGTAGCAGTTACCTGAGTAAAGCTGATTTCAAAGCTCTGTTGTATTGAAAGTGTTTCTTTGTTAACTGCTCCCAAGACAAAAGAAGCAGCTGCTTCTATTATTTCTCCTGCGTCTGTGTATGTAATATGATAACTCACCTGAAAATGAAACATTTTAGATATTAATTAGAACAAGTAGATAAGAGTATGGACCTACAAGAAAGGAATTTAAAACTATGTAAGTATTGTTTTCCTTCTTCCATGCTTAAGAAACGCTCAGCTACATTGTAGAGATGTATTGTATCCTCAGCTGCAGTAAGAACAGGCCCAGAAAACAGAAGAAACCGAAGTTCAAAATTAAGCAGTATTTTCAATGCTTGTTATTTGCTCTATTTTTCCCATTGTTTCTGACCTCACAAGAGTGGGAGTTTTAAGCCCGTGAAAAAAGCTATAATGTGATCTGACAGACAAAGCCATAATATTTGTAAAGAAGTTTGTAGCCATGTGAGCATATTTAGGTGTAAAGGACGTGACTGTTACCAAATCAAGCCACTGTAAAGCAATGTTCAGAAACAGATCTAGGTTTGGAGCCTCTTCAAAACTGGCTTCTTGATAAACTTCTAGGTGTAATTCTAAATGTTCATCTCCTTAAGATAAAAAGGTAATTTGCACTGTGTATTCCTCTGTCTCTGCTACCACTGTGCCTTAAGTCATATTCTACCAAGGATAATCTGGATTGTAAACTCATTGTCCATTATGTCATGTATGTAGAGCAATAATAAAACAGATTTCATCTTGACTGCACCTTATGTTGCATATTGTTATTGTTTTATTGTGAAATGTACTCTTAATCCTGAAGGCTGTGTTTCTCTTGTGATACTAGCTTTGAAAATGCCGCAATATATGGAAATGGCAAGGCCTCTATCATGTCTGTAAGTTGTGAATCAGAAATTATTTGATGCACACATGTTTTCTACTAAATGAAAGAGGGAAAAGGAAATGTCATACCTACCCCATGAACTACATTGATGCATAGTTCACCTGAAATCATAGGGTTCCTGAGATCATGGCTGGTGCTAAGTAAAGTGTGCCTTCCGTTCAGAGACTGGACAACTACAGACCGGACAGTAATATTAACCTGAAAAATAATTCATGTCATTTCCAAATATTATGTATACTTATTTTTGGCTTCTTCTGTATCATATGTGTGACTCTTCAGAAGTTCTGTTGTGCTGGACAGCAGACAATAGTCCTTTAAGCAAGAGTATTGATGAAGTTAAACTGAAACAGCAAATAAAATCAGCTAATAGTTTTATGTTGGGGCACTATATCAGATTAAAGTTGTCTGCAGATAGCGTATTATCTTGGTGGTGGCATGTAATCTTGGTGTTGCTAATACCATTACTGAATAAAAACCACAGCATTTTTCTCCTAAGGCACGTGTAGGGGATTTTTACTTTACTTTTTGTTCTAAAGAGTAAGGCTAAAGTCACTGTTCTGATGAAGTCAGTGAAAAACTCCCACTGACTATAATAGGGTAAGAAGTCTACCCCCACCAGTTCTGAGTTAGAAAGATACTTACCATCTGACTTGACTTAGGTACCTAGAGGAGAATAAAAGAGCAATTTCAAACAATAGCAAAGGGATGAATTATTACAAGTAGCAGTTAAGTAAAGCAGTTAAGGTTTAATTGCTTTGCCTGTTCAACTCCCTATCATTACAGTGAATAGTGGAAGTCATTGGATGCGAGCTGCTGTATCTAGGTGGTTTGAAAATAACTGCTATTTGTGGCTAGTATGCAAAATCTTACAGCTCAATGCTCTTCTTCCCCTGGCAGCAACTGGAAAGTTTCTTAGTGACTACCAGCAGTTTTCCACCAGACTGAGCTTTGACTGCACTCCTAACAAACATTTAAGGCATTCGATAAGTACAAGATAAATCTAGTATTTCCCTCTGACACTGTTTGCAACTCAGAACTAACACTGAAAAAGATCATTTGCATCAGAAAGGAGAAAAGCATTACTAGTGCTGTGTATCATTTGTTTAATGATGGGGTTTTCTTCAAGGAACTGTTGTGTGGGTCCACTCACCAAAGGCTCCTGGCCTCCCTGGGCTGATGATTTTGACATTTCTTTTGCCAGTGGCTCCACCTGCTGGCACTGAAAGCGTTCCCTGCTCTGCCTTCTGACCATCCCCAAAACAAAATAATTCTTTTATTTTCACGCCCCATCTTCACAAGGGGAACTGCCTACAGACCAGCTTTACTGACCATTTGGCCCCCTCTAATATTCCTCAATCTTTGAACAGGGGGATGCTGTATAAATATGAACCTCCTGTTCAAAAAAGAATGAAAAATTAACCTTAGCTCTGAAAAGCAGCCACATACCGGATTTGGTAGTAAGCTGGATATGAGCAAGATTGCTCTCAGAGGGGTAAAAGGTCACATTCCTTGAGGAGTATAATGAAGATTATTGCACACATGTGCAATAATTCTATATTAACACCACTATTAAAAACTGAAGAGGATCCAACCTTACAGATTCTTTAAGTACAAGATTTACATGCACAAGCACATAAAGTTGCTGTTATTGCACAGTTAGCACAGTGACACAAGCTTCTATCTTCTAGACCGTTATTTCTGCTGGCTAAGCAGACAAGAGTAAATGCTTCTGTTACTTCAGTGTGAAGTAAAAACACTTCTAAAAGCTTTATATAGAAAAGACTGCTGGATTTTTCCTAACCCATGGTTTAAATATCAAAAGGAAACATTATATCCTGTAGGCAATAGCAATTAATTATGGAAATACAAAGCAATATGTAATATGGGCAGGCAGCTACATGATGCTTTCAGATCATACTTACTGCTAAAATGCTGGAGTTGATATAAAATAACATACTAACTGCTTGAACGTTGCCACAGTTTTCCACACTGATTGATCGAATGCATTTTGTAGCCTGGTGTACTAAGAACCCTGGAAGAGAGTCACAAAGTATTGCTGAAGGAAATTAAAGAATAATTATGAAAAACACAAATGAAAAACTGCAGAAGAACAACTTTAACAATAACGATGGGTCTTGCAACCTTCTTTTTTGCTGTTGATCTCCCTTACAGATTTTCAAGAAACTGTGACAGCTCAAAATGTAGGGTTCAAGTCTGCAAGTCTGACCCCAGTTTCATTCAAACTGTGAAAGAAACCTCATTCTGTTAAAGAAAGATGTCTTAAAGAGGTTGCCCAGTTAGGTCATGCTTATGCAACACCTTCTACCCTCACAGTGTCACCCTTGTACTATTTTACTATGTCAATTAAATCAATTATTAAGTCAGTGGCATTTTACCATTGCATAAATAAAACACTAAAAAGAGATGCCAACCAAGGGTTCCCATAGCTAACTCTGAATATCTAATGTAGCTGCAATACAGCTTCCACCCTATGTCTAAAAAAACCTCCAGAGACTCAGAAGATATCCATAAAACATTTGTTCACAGATCTTTATCTGAATTTACATTGGTGTGATGGTTTACTCACTGATTAAGCTCAAGTTAGAACAGAATTCTACTGGAATTCAAATACATTTTCCAACCTGCAGGGTTTGCATCAGAGCACCAAGAGGAGACAACAGGGCTAGGCAGCCTGAGAAATGCATCCACCGTCTGTATAGGAACACCATACTGCCAAACAAAATGACATATTCAAATACATAGGTGTATTTCAGTTCGTGGAAAGTTTTAGAGCATTTGCATAGACAGTAAATCCGTATAACAGAAGTTATTTTTTTCCATTACATCTGTCAACACCACATACCACATTGCATGTCAATTCTTAAGCCACCGCTAACAGCTTTCCTTGTTCAGAACAGCTGGTTACTTTTCTCGGATCTTAAATCCTAGTTCACTTTTGAAGAAAGCTCATACAACACTACATGTTTCTTTTTGCATTTCTATGTTTAAAGACCAAAACAAAGATTTTTCCTTTTACAGTACTGCAATTTTTTACAAGCAAATGCAAACTTGCTCTTTTATGAAGCAATTTAATATTACTTGAATCATACTCTCATGTACCTCATATCTGTAACTTTCGTTTGCATCAGAAGGATCTGAAGCATCTGAGTTCACACTCCAGCTCTCGGGCTCAGCACTGAATGTAGCACTTCCATACTTTTTGAGCAGTTGATCAAAATTTTCAGCAGTAGGTATTTCAGGGGAACGAAAGGAGAGTGCTTGTTCATCTGCCAAAACATTTGAAAGAACAACATGACTTTTAGGATACAATATATATATATTAAGGAAAACATCACTTTTCAACTCTCAATTTGCCAACAGAAAATTAGATTAAAATTGTTAATTAAGCTTAGTTAGAACCAGGAGCGTGCTTTCAACAGAGAGGATTAAGACTTGGAGCATGAGATAGTTTCACAAACAGAAGTATTACAACATAAGGACCGTGAGTGCACAGAATAATCAGTTTTCTGACAGGTTTAGTTATTGTTAATTTTAGTCTATTTTTGTACCTAGAGAACTTATAAAAAGAGACGTCTAATACTTAATATTGGCAACAACATTACTTACAGTTTGTAGCATGGATGCAGAAAACACTGGGATTTATGTGGTCAACTAATTTAAAAACTCTTCCTGGTGGATTTGCTTTAGTATCAAGTGAATATATTGCAGCTTTCTGACTACAAAGATGGCTGTCACCTCTGCAAGTAATAACAAAAAAATCAGTGATCCACTAGAAGTTACTGCTGACCATATTTTAAAGTTCTCTTTGCGTGCTGAGGCAGCAAATGGGTAATTAGGCAGAGTTAAAGCAGTCAGTGGCAGGGACTGAGAAAGTAAACAGCTTTTAGAAATGACCTTTTAAGCACGGAGCTGAAGTTAAATGATGAGGTGAAGCACTGGTTAGTAGTATCACAACCCGTATCAAACACCCTTTTTCCTTAGAGTTTGAGGTGCCATATGTAACCTCTCACCTGTGAGCAGGCAAAATCCATTCAGCAATTACCACAATTACACAAATGTACATAAATCCAAATGTAAATAATGAGATCCACAATACTTGCAGGCATTGGAAATTTCATGCAAAAAATGAACGTTTTATAGAAAAGAATTTTTGGGGACAACTACAGCTTCATTTAATGCATTTCTAGTTGACAAAGACAGAACAGTCACCTGAGGCAATTTAACTGTCATTCAGGAAGGCGTTGATTAGACCTTTCTGATATATCTAAATATCTATAAATGGGTAGCAGTAGTCATTATGTGCAAGAACAATAAGAAATGGCAGTCTGGGATGACTGCTAATTCAAATTTCAAAGCACCAAGAATAAACCCCAGCGCTGAGATTGGCATAATTTATGCAGAAGGTGGGTTGAAATGCTGTACTTATTGTTCTGAGAAGCCACCAAGAGGTTTTATATTAAGATAATAAAGTGAGCTTTCATAACTCGTTTTTGAGAGGATGGAATTAGGTAAAGGTGTTTTCAGATAAACTGTAAATAGCAAGGAAGTAACTATCCATGTTACTTCATGCATATAATGTTACATTCTACTGTTTGTAAAGTGACAGATTGGCAGCGAGGCAGCAGGCTGGGACCATTGATTTGTAAAACCAGGATCAGAGCAACACTCACACTATTTCATTAAGCCCTGAATTGATCATGTTTCTAGTTGATACTGTAAACCTCAATTAGAGGTTACTGAGAAGCTACTGCTGGATTATGGAGGTGGCCAGATGGTCGTGTGGCATCAGCTTTCTTAAATTCCAGACACTGCATTATATTGATGAAGGTCTGAAGATACATTCTTCATCCCCCAGCAAAAGGCTTCATCAGTTGAGCACCCACACATAGTAGGACAGTACAACAGGAAGAAAAAGGAAGAAGCACAAATTTAGAAAAGAAGGAATGAGAAAGTGGGCCGGGAGGCCAATTTGCTGTTCTGCCTGGTTGGGAGCCAAAACCTGGTGCTGCAGGGATTGGTAAAAAGGTGGGCAGGGGTTAGGATGGCACGGGAAGAGACTGGTTAGGAATTTGTAAGAGGAGAATATAGAACTCATGCAAATACACACACCAAATAAGACAATTTTGTATTTCAGATAGCTGTTTATTCACTTACGTGACAATAGGAACCGAACACGTTGTAAAGAGACTGAAATCTGCTTCACTGCAGTCAGGGTCACAACAGCAATTTACATCACACTGTGCCACCAACAGATCACAAACACACAGCTTGGCAACTGGAGAAAAGATTGAAGTTAGAATTAGGACTGGAACTTTGCACACTACAGCATGTTCCCTAACACTTTCAAGTTTCACCTCGCCTTCTTCTTGACAATGGTCAAAAGTCTATATCCAACTTTATGCTGGTTTTTTGTGTTTTTTCTTTTTTACTTCTCCAGGTCATTTTTTGAGAGTTCGCAAGCATTTTAGGGGCACATAACAAGGCCAAGAGCATACCAGAATCTGACACTTTTTTTTTTTTTTTTTTCCCTATGAAACTGAAAAAAGCAACAGGAGTTTATGGGAATTTTCAAGGTATGAAGGTATGAAACTAGGTCTGGTGTAAGAAAACATACAAACAAGGCAGTGATACTATCTTTAACTGTCTGTTACAAGGTAGTGAAATTCTGTTTATCAGTTTGTTTCTTGTATTTGGATGAAAAAAAAAACAAACATCATTTTGGTAAGAGCAGTCATTTACAACGACAAACATTTGTGATTTGCATTGTGATAGCACTATATATCCACAGAAACAGGATTTGATATTTGAGGCAAACTGTTGTGCCACAGCAATAAAGACCTGGAGAACGAAGCAGGATAACTGCCTCACAGAGGAGGAACCAGAGGAGCCCAAGGGCCCAGCATTGAGTGGAGACTCACAAGGAGGAGATGGTTTCCCCTCGGGCCAAGCCCCCCCACCCCACCCGGCACCCACCGTCCGTGAGCGGGGCCGGCCCGCTGCGACCCCGCTCCCAAGCGGCAGCACGGGTCTTCGATGGCGTCTCTGGGCTGGATGGGAGATCAGTGCTGGGCTCGGCTGCCCGAAGCGGTGATAAGAAAAGAAGCAGGCCAAGCCTCAGCGCCGCCACCATGACGGACACTGCTAGGCCGCCCCTACAGACAGACTAGGCCTCCCTTAGCAACGGCCTAGGCCTCCCTTAGCAACGGCGCCGTTGCCAGGGAGCGCGGTGTGTGATGGGAAACAGCGCCCCCTGCTGGGCATCATGGGGTTCCACAGAGCGGCACCTCAGTGTGTAGGACGAGATGAATCAATAATGCATGTCCGCCATCAGAGATACATTAATTTATCCATCAACACGAATTAATTAATAATTTGAAAGGGCACTAAGTGGGAATGCCTATGAAATGGAAACTCAAGCAGTTTAAAATGCAGTAGGTTGCTGTTGAGGGATTTACTGCATTACAGTGTTACTTTAAGCATCAAGGTTTTGATGTGTTTAAACATTATAGTCTGTATTTGTGATACAAACATTGCGGGATTAAGTCCAATCAAGGGACTGGTTATATACAGAATCAACATGTGTATCTGATGCAATGCTAAAATAAAGCAAAAAAATACTACCTACATTTCGGTTTCTCTCCTTTAAGCATATTTTACTAATTGAGCTGAATTCATTTTCAGTCCTATAACTAACATAGACCATAGCCCTTCTAAATCTGTTGTAAATAGCTGAATTATTGCTACACATGCAAAACTTGCTGTTCTCAGAACAAATGACACCAGAGTTCTCAGAGTCCTGGACCAATCGATATTTATCCTGAATGTACTTAAAACTATTCGGATCGAGGTGAACAAACTGGCAGAGTCACTATGTTTCTCTTCATCGGGGAAGATGTCAGAAATTCTGCTTAAGGACATGTATCCTTCTGATTAAATAGTTTAATTTCATTTTTGGATGTTTAAGATAACTGAGAGTAGGACTGGTTTAATAAACAAGGTCTTCATAAATGACAGTGGATGAGGTGCTCGAGCTGTTTGTTGGCTGCCCTGGGCTGCTCTCTTTGGACACGCCATGCAGATGGTTTGTAACATACTTGGAAGAGATTTCATCCTGAGGAAGTTTGCAGTAACAAGAAGTACTCGTGGTTGTGAAAGAGCTCCTGTAGGAAGTGGATCCTGGTTAAAATCAGAAGAAAATCCTGTGAGGAAATAATTTTGTACATGCCTCAGTTTAAGTATGGATGCACTTCAATATGCATATTCTAAACAGATATTCTCAGTCTGATCCAATCAAAACTCTGGTAGAATTAACACTCACCGTTAACCTGCAGTAGTTTGTGTTTTACAGAGAAGCTGGGGAACTTGGGTGAGGTTCTAAAAGAACCAGTGGAGAAATGGATTCATGACATACATGGGCTCTCCCAGGGTATCACAGAGAGCTGCTATGTGCAGGTCGTGGTTGCTCACCCTCAGACCGATCTCCTGACCCTGTATCTTCCATGTGGGCACTTCTGGTAACACTGTCATTTTCGCAGCAGTTTCCTGTTTGATATTAACTGTGCTGTCCTAACTTCTCTGCAAGGCAAACATGGTTTTTGTTGTGAAATGGATGACTTTAAAATTACAAGTGGACAGGCAGTTTTAATTGAAGTCGAAACAGAGTTAAATAAGCCTGAAGTAAAGTGCATTCTGCTCTAGCACAACATTAACTCCTAAATAAATTGTGAGAAGCCTCGGAGCCCTGTGCTGCCTCTGTACAGCAGATGGCATTACAGGTAATATTTATCATACTCCAATCCCAAGGCGAAGAGAGTAGGGAGGGAGTACTGACGTCAGCTGCAAGTGAATCAGTCTTAATACAAGCTGAAAAACTGCTTGTGCCTTCAACAGTCGATTACATTGTACAGCATTTCTGCTTTGTGCTCCCCCTCGTACTTATTAGTCTGAGCAAGCCTAGCGAGAAGAGTTCATTTCGTTTTGCAGCTGAAATGATCTGATGGAAGTGGATCTTGGACTTTGAGGTGGGAAGATTCCACGCGGCTGCTGTAACCAGGGGAATGCCCTTTGCTCCAGTTTTTGTGCCAAATTTGTGCATTTGAGAGTTTTAAACAGATACCACTTGGCAGGATGTTGGCTCTGGGGGTAGGATAGTAGTACTGAGTGAGACAGCAGCGTACGTACAGAGATCTATCAGAGCTGATAGTGAATAGTGGGCAAAACCAATCCTCTTGTATTTCATTTCAAATGGGGGTTTGCTGTTGCATTTTTTCTCCTGAGAGCCAAGAGATCTTCTGAATGAAAACCAAGAGCAATCCTTCATCTGGGGGAACTGTCATCACACCGGAGTGAAAGAGTTCAGCAAAGGTTAATTATTATTACGTAAACAACGTTGTCTTGGCTGCCTGGGCCAGCTTGAGTGGATGACCAGGGATGGAGGGATGATGAACTGCTCACGGCATGCCCTCACTGAGACACAGAGTCATGCTCTGCCGAGTCTATTTGACAGCCTGGCTCTCATGCTGAGTTTCTCATTCTGTGAGGCATAAAGCGCTACAGAGCGTGTCCCATCCTGCTTTAGGAAATGCATCGTGATGGGGCACGAACTCGTGCTCAATCGTAAGTGAGGTGGGGGATTACAGATGGAGAAGCGGTGTGCACTCAGTGTGGGACAGAACACCCTGTGATGGTGAGAGCTGTCTCAGAACACCCCAGCACTGAAATCTGGTGCCTTCAAGAAGGAATTTGGCTGGGTTGGATTTAGCCTAGAAGGGGCCTGGACAAGAAGAATGAAGAAAGAATGAGTTCAGGGAAAGAATGACTGTTGGGGAAACTCTGACAATATGTGCTTCCCTTTCCTGCTCTAGATACAAAGAGGCGATGAGGCAGCAACCCTGATGGCCATGGTTTAGGTTGCTCTCTGAGGTCCTTGCACTTTCTTTCTGCTCATAAAGAATTACAAAGAGGCAGATTATTTTTAATGAAGTTTGGATACCATTTGCAGCTTTAGGCTGAAGCGTTTCACACGTCGCTTAAACCTCCAGCACTTCAAAGGGGAGGAATATTGTCTGTGTCAAGGCGCACAGCAGCCAAATGCACACTGTGCCTTAATGCTGTTAATGACAGTGCTCCAGCAGTGCTCCTGGCAGGCTGTATCCGTGCTGTACACTGCACAGCTTTTCCTTTCACCAGCTTGGGGTTCAGCTTTCACCCCTCCCTCTGCTTGCTGCCTGCCTTTTGTTTTGCTGTGTACATATTTCTGGGCCCCAAGGCAGGCACTCAGTGGGTCTTTGCACGTTCAGATCTGCCTGCCATGAGCTCCAGCAGCTCCAAACCCTTCTGCACAGCCAGGGCTGTAAGCAGGGACGGATCAGCCCTTTGGGGTCTCCATGTGCCTCCTGACAGCCATGGCTTTGTCCCATGTGCAATGAGGATAACGGTGCCTTTCCCTTGATGATCACACTCTGCAGCCTTATCTTGGAACGCTCTGACCTTCCATAGGCCATCACTTTGCCCTATATAATGAGTGGATCCTCTCCACTTTCACCTATTTGCCCAGAAATCACGACCATCAGGCGCTGCAGCGAGTTGGCATTACACATAACCACACACTGCCAGGGAAACATGAGTTGTTATCCTTTAAAAACCATTTTTAACGTCGAATGACTCACATAACCCTCCTTAATCACTAGAAAAGCGCAAATAGCCACCGAATCCCTCGGAGTTATTCCGAGCACGCCAGACATGCGGCCCGATATGGGCGTGGAGGGCACATAGCTGCGTTAGGTGTTGAAAACATAATTGTACTAATGAGAGGTAGAGCTGTGGGCTGTGGTGAAGGGCCGGAGTACAACGTTCACCTCAAGGCCGCGACCACCGCGACTGTGAGGAGATCTGAGAGGACACGGGTTTACCTCAGCGCCGCGGGGGATGCTGGGAGCGGTGCCTGTTATCGCCCCGCAGTCCCTATAGGAGGCGTTGTCGCACCCGCCGCGCATGCGCGTTGCCTCGAGGCGGGGCTGACCTCCCCGAGCGCCGGGCCGTCAGCTCTACACGCGCGGGGCCAAGATGGCGGTTGCGGGCGGCGGGGAGCGGGGGCGGCGCGGAGAGGAACGGCGGCTCTGACCGGGGTTGTGCTCGGCTATACGGAGAGAGAACCCGGGGGAGCCTCTGTGGGGCGGATCGGGAGTAGGCACAGCCCCTCCCCTCCCCCCTGCGCGGGGGTGGCGGAGGAGGGCGGCAGTCCCGGCCGAGAGGAGCCGGTGTTTGGGGTGTGAGGGCGGGAGCCGGGCCTGAGGGGAGAGGTGGGCGGGGGGAGGGAGAGGGGCCGGGCTGAGGAGGGGCGGCCCAGGAGCTGCCGGGCTGAGGGACTGAGGGGCTGCCGGGCTCCGTGGTGCTGCGAGGCTCCGTGGTGCTGAGGTACCGGGCGCTGTTGCTTTGCGGGGCTGAGGTCCGGAGATCCGGAGGTGTCGAGGCGCTGCGGCCCAGCGTTGTGGAGGCGGCCGGCCGGCGGGCAGCAGGAAGGCTGGCTCGCTGCAGGAGGCGGCTGCGCCGGTGGCTCCCCGCGTTCCTGGCCTTGGGCTGCTGGGCGCCCCACGCCATGTTCTCGGTGCTGTCCTATGGCAGGCTGGTGGCACGGGCGGTGCTGGGCGGCCTCTCGCAGACAGACACCCGTGACTACAGTTTGGTGACGGCCAGCTGCGGCTTTGGCAAAGATTTCCGCAAGGGGATCCTCAAGAAAGGCATGTGCTACGGGGATGACGCCTGCTTTGTGGCCCGGCACCGCACGGCAGATGTGCTCGGTAAGTGACGGCTGTGGGGGTGACCTCGGTGACAAAGGGATGGAGGTCGGTGGTGCTCTGCAGCTGCCTAAAGCCCCAAGCTTTGTGCCTTTATAGGAACAACGGCAGGGCTGCCATCTCTCCGGGCGTGCTGCTGGGATGGGGTGGTGCCGAGGCCAGCGGCGAGGCCCTGTGCTTCATATGGAGGTGCCCCTAAGGCCTGGTGGCTGTGAGAGCAAGGAAACACCTTCCTAGGTGTTTTCCTCCCTTTGTGCCTCTAAAAACTAGCGGAGCACCTGGTGGCTGTGATGCATTTCTATGTAAAAGATCCCTGAATCGGACACTTCCTTATTTTAGTGCATGCTTTGTCCTTGTCAAGTGAAAGGCAAAGTGACATTGAGGCTGGTTTCAAATGTCAAACTTCAGTTTCGGCGGGTGCTGTGTGTGTTCTGATCGCTTGCTCTGCTTTGTGCTCATCTGCAAAATGGATCTTCCCAGCTCAAATTTAACATTGTAATGGGACAAGTAATGGGATTATATAGGTAGTCAATAGAGTCTTTGCTTTATGGGAAGTGTTGCTTTGGACAGTGCTTGACCTTTCTCCCTTGTAGTCAAGGTTGAATGTGGTTGACACTTTGCAGAAGTTGCTTTGCGGCGATGGAAGTAAATTTACTGCAACTTTAACACTAAAATAAAAATAAACTTCTTGGGTTTTTTTTTCTACCTATCATTTTAAATGAAAGATGCTGAGTATTTGCTGGAGTGTTTTACGGTGTGACAGCGCCTGGAATAATTCAGTGCTGTCACTGTAACTTGCTGGTTAATACAGCTGAAACATTTTTTTCAGGCCAGCTGTAACAGGGTGCTAGGCAACAGTATTGCTGCTTATCCTACAAGGGAGCCTGTGCTGTGATGGTGATGCTACAGCTCTCAAGATGTGAAAAACCTGCCTGTGTATTTAGACGTTTTGCATCTTTTCTCTTGTGCATGTTCCAAGGAAACTTTTTCCATTTAGATCAGCTGTTGGACAACCACACTCCACCATGTGACTACGGCTGGCTGCCTTTAGGTTCTTAGTAGGCCAGCACTGATAAATAAGTAATCTGTATTTGCCCTTAAGAGAAATGCAGGATACTCTTCTTGTCTAAGTGGATTCTTTGCATGGTGTAGGTTTAGACTCGTCTGATGATGTTTAGGGTTTTTTGGCCATATTTGGTCGTTACCATATGAGGATTTCCAGCTTGTCTTGCCTTCCAGCTGGAATCGACAGAGAATTGCATTTCTAAGTTTGTCTTTGCATTAATTTTCATGGCAACTTGACAACAAACAGTTATAACTCCACTTAAGGATCAAACAGCAAAGACAGCTTCAAACAAGGATGTCTTAAGTCCTTAACAGGAAGAAGAGACTTCAAATAGGAAAGCTGTTTTCTTTCCCTGTAAGGCTGTTTTCATGTTCCTTATTGCTCTTTCTAATATTCATGTGTGCCAGTAAAGTGAAACTGCGGTGTATTCTGCAAACATTAACACAGGATCGCTTCCAATGCAGTCTACCTCAATGCTTTTTCTTCGTTAGTAGTTCTTAAGCTCCAGGGCACAGGAGTTTTCTCCTTGTTTCTGCTATTGTGATCATCCCTTTGCTCTTTCTCACCAGCTGTTCAACGCTGATGCCAAAGGGGTTTCAGCAGGTTTCCTGCCCTTGATTCCTCTTGCTCTCATTGCAAATCTGAGGTTCCTTATCTTTCTTTTTCTTTTTTTAATGAGCCTCATGCATTTTGTACTAACTTAATACCTCCCTAACTTTGCACCTCAGAAATCTGCTGGACTGTGGCTTTAAAAGCTTCATTTTTCAGAAGCAGTTTAATGAAGAGGCTCAGGTGGTTGCAGTGAAAGTGAGTGCTGTACACAACAATACTTGTAGACAACAGTAAGTTTCAAGTTAGCCTGCCCTGGTTGTCATCAGTGACAAAACTATAGCAGATAGGAATTTAAGACTCTTCCGTGCCAGTCTTTCCCAGAATCTCTGTATGGAAAGCATGCCTGTGTGGGATGGATACGGGCGTGGTGTTACAGAGAAGGAGCTACTCCCAGCCACTTGGCATGAGTGCTTGGGGTTTCATTTTCTTAGGTCAAACAAAAGCTGGCTTGGGCTAATGAGGCAGAGTGTTTACAGCAGATACAACAATGCCAAGCGCTTCTTTTGTGTTATGTAGGCTGTATAGTCTAAAAGTTGACCATGTGTCTGTTAGTCTGTCCTTCAGCCTCACTGCAAGAAAATGAGAACACTTATGTAGATGGGCGTTATTTCCAGCCCTCCCACAGTCATTGGTGGGGGTCTCTCTCTCCTTGTTGAGGTCTCTTACTGGTGTACTTGAAGCTTTGGATCTTTAGCTCTTATTTTGACTTCTGGCTGGTGTATAACTCTTATATCTGCTTGTTCCCATTGTGAGCAGGAGGAGGAGCAAGAATCTCAAATCCTTGACACGTCCTTTGGGATCCCATTGAGGGAAGGAAATAACTTTACTACTGATATTAAATTTCTGCAGCTTCATGCTTCAGGCCTGCGATCATTTCTGCTGCTGTTTGTACCTTTTTGTATGTTTGCTGTTCGTGCTGCTGTTGTCCAGACCCTCAGAACATTACAGAATGAGATGATGAGAAATGAGGAATATTGGAAGGTGTCTTCTTGAGCGGGTAGACATGTTGATGCCTTAAACCATTCCTCTGTAGCTTTTAAGATTAGTGTTTTTCCAAGCTGAAAAACAAGACTTCAGACACTAACACCTTTGTTTCTTTCTAGTTAGTATATAGGTATATATTCTCTTAACAAAGCAAATGGGCTTTGTCGGTCTATAGATGCTGGGATGTTTCAAGCTGGTGATCTTTCTCTGTTGTTTGGATCTGCCTTTTCTTGCTTATTCCTGCCTTATCAAGCTCTTGTTCTCTTTGCAGTTTTTAATGGATTTTCCGAACTGCTGTGTGACTCATGATTGAAACATTGCAGCAAGCAATGTGCATCCCGTGACAGCATCACTTCTACACTGTCTGCTGGGTAGAAGTTTGGGTGTAGCCGGTGTGAGTTGGCTTGTCTTCCAATCTACTGCTGTGGCAGCACAAGGGGTAGGAAACAACTGGTGGCAATGGTAGGAAACAAGTGGTCAGCAGCAGGGCACTGTTTGTCCACTGCAAGGTTAAAGTTTGGCAGCTGTTCTATCTGCTGCAAATCTTGGTGATTTGCTTTGGAGCTGTAGGGCAGCTACTCTGCAGGGAGAGGAATGGTGCTGTGTGTGAGAATTAAGTTTGTCATCAGGCTGCATAGGAGGTATGTGACTCCCCAGGGAGCGCTGAGGCCCTCAGAAGATTGTTGGTTTCACTGGCATCAAGAAAAGGGAACTGCAAGATATAGAAGGATTTGTAGGTGAAATGTCAGAGATGTTCTGGCAGCCACATAGGAGGAATTCTTACTCAGATGCCTGAAGGTCATGTAAGACTGTGTTAAGTGGTTTATTTGGTAGCGTACCTATTAAAGAGATTGCTGCTAGAATTTACCAATGCTAAAGGAGGCGAGTGGTCTGCTTAGCTCTGTACAGTTTTACCCCCTTTCTTGTGAGAAATCGAGACATTCTAGAGGGAATGATCAGTGATTTGAAAAATGCCACAGACTGTAATAGTCCAAATGAGGGTTGTTTTAAACATGAGAACAAGTATCTGCATTTGCAGAGGAATTGCAGGTTATTGAGAAACATCTCCGTTAGAATCATGTTCACTGACATACTTGTATGTACAGCTAATCCAAATGTCAGCAGAGCTGCTAAGCACTGAGTGTAATCTCTTTGAAATGTAGTGGCTTTCTTTCTGAGGATGAAGCTAAAATCTGATGATTCTTCCTTGCCTCTGTTACTGGAAGAAAATCGTGCAGAGTCAAAGCGTGTGTCAGAAGGCACAGAAGGAAATAAGCAAAGCACGCAGTGTTCTAGGTGAGGCACTCAGCATACCTATGTTGCAGGAAGTGTTATTGTCCTCTTACACCTTTCAGAATCCACTGAGCAGTTGGGTAGGAGAGAGACCTGGAAAAAGCAGTGGTGTATGTGGGGGGAGGAGATAATATAAGGAACTGCTTCTTTCTCCTGGAAGTAGGTGCACAATTCAGTGCTTTCAGTTCCTTGTTTCTCCTACAGCCTCTTGCTTTTTGTTCCTCCTTGTCAATGAGCCATTTATTCTTCCAGTACATTTGAAGGTAATGCAAGCTGAGGACTGGTTTATACCATTTTAAACCAAGGTTTAAAATGCACGGTGTGAATAAGTAACCTTTCCTTTTGTAACTAGTTACCAGTGGAGCCCCATCTGCCTTTAGGAATGGCATCTAACCAGGCACAGTACACAGCGTGTTCCATGGGGAGCCTGAAGGAGGGGTGTTGGGAATGGCTGCTATGTGGCTGTAGCATCCCCATCCCTGCCTGCTGCCACTCACACTGCTGGAGTTGCCAGGCTGTGCAGCTTATCTTGTCACTGATAAAACTAGGAATCTTATCAGTTTATCTCAATTCTGACGTGGTGACGAATATTAGGTGCTGTATTTCACACTCGGGTAGCACAACAGATTGTGCTTTTGTTACCATTTTAGTCTGTCCTCTGTGTCAGATGCAAAATAAATCCAGACCCATAAATACATCCTCTCAATGTGCTTTTATTAGTGAATCATGGCTAATTTGGGTAATGTTCTCCAGAATCTTAAAGTTCAGTTTGATGAGTGGAACATCTTACGAAGTTTGGAGTGTTTGCATGCAAGATCAGTCCCTGCAGACATGCCTGTGTTTGCCTCGTGCCTCTGTGTGCCCATTCTTCATAGCTGAGAGAGCGTTTTGAAGGTGTCCATCCATCTCTTGAGGCATTTTTGGGGCGGGGTGATATTTCTGGCTTCTGACCATGGGCAGGTTAGTTTGCCAGCTAGAATTTCCTCGGGTAAAGCTATTTGTATTAAACTTGGTTTAATTTGTATCATGGTTTTGTTCTCAGCTTTTGTTCTGAACATCGTTTCAGCTGGCTTTTCATCCCATGTGCTTTCAGCAGTTTTAATAGCAATTTTAATGAGTTTCAGTGTCTTCACTCCCTCAGCTTTGGTGACTGTGCTTTGTCTTGAAACCTCATTATGACTGTATGAGACCCTGATGCATCTTCAGAAGTTATAGTGGGTTCTCGGGCTGACGTGTGCCTGGTATTTAAGCTGACAGTGGTGTTGGTGTGTTTTCCAGCACAAGGCAGTGTTAACTCTCACTGATTCTGGAAGGTCTCTGTGACTGGTATAACTACTTGAGCAGCTCGCCTGCTGTCATTTACTGTGAGGTTTTCAGTTGCTTTATTTACAGTGGCAGTTCATTTAGCCACAGGTATTTCAGTGTCTCATGTATATTTGCGTGCCCTCTGCATAGGCTGACACAGGGAACTGATCCATTTCTATCAGGTGAGTTTTCACTTGTTACTGCTTCTGGAGACTAAAATATCCCATGCTCTCCTGTTCCATGTTTACAATGTGTCATTCTTAAGTTTTCTCAAACTTTGTTCACACTTACATCTTTATCAGTAGGAAATAATAATTTTAAAAGTATATTCTTTTCCACTGAGTTTATATTGAGGATTTGAAGATACTGCCTTTTGTTTCAAACCCACAGAGGAAGCAGGACACAATGGCTAAAGACAGAGAGAACTAGAATTACACTAATGTGAGGCAAGAGCAAGGAAAGTGGATATGTGCTGTGTGGTGTAGGGCTCCTTGGATGCCCTGTGTGCTGATCTGGATGGCAGCAGGGCCTGCTGGCTGTGTGCCTGAGCAGGGGGAAGCGTTTGGCTGCTCGGGCAGCGTGCCTTGGGAGCCAACAAGGTCACCTAGCTTAAATTAAATGGCTTGTCTTCTTTTAGAAATGCTGGTTAAAGGAAAAAAGACTATGTAGAAACCCCACATTGTCTGCGTTGGGTGAGGCAATGACAGCAGCGTTGTGCACGTGGCAGTGAGCTGCTGAGCCATGTGGGGCTGAAACATACGGCAGGGTGTGCTTGTGAGTGTGCTGGTCCAGTGTGCTGCTGTGCCAGGGATGGAGGAGGAATGCCCGGCTGTGTGTTGGACCTCCTGCAGGTCAGGGCACCTTGTGGGCATGGGAGGCACTGGCAGCGTCCTTGTGGCTGTTATAGCTTACAGAAAGCAGGCAGCAATACAGAGCAGAGCACGGTGTGCTGCCGTGCTTGTGGATTCAAATTTTCTGCCTGGTTTAAGAAGTGAGCAAAGAAAATCAGGTGGTGTGCTCTTATTTGTACTTCAGAGTTGATTCTGGTCATTAACCTGGTTGGCTGCTTTCTGTGGTGGCTTGCTTTCTTGCACTATATACTAATGCTGTGGTGTTCCTGTTGAAGTATTTCCAAAGAAGGCTAATGCAAAAACAGTTTACTGAGCATTCAGGGGAACTCCATAACTTCTCACCAGCTTGTTTTGTAACAACCTTAGGAACCGAGAGCTGGACAGAGGAACAGAGGATCTGGACAGTGTCTGTCAGACAGTGCCCTTTTCCTTGTGTCAACCTTTTCACTGAAGCAATGCCTGCTATGATCAGCTGGCAAAATTATGGCTGGACTGTGCTCATCTTAAAGGGAAAAAAAGCTGCTCATCAGGTCACTGAATGCAAAGTTCGCGTTATCATCCGAACTGGTGCCCAGCTTCTATTTCAAGTTCCAGATCAGAGCAAAAACTTTTCTTGCTGTACTCTTACTCCAGCCTGGCTTGAATGGCAGCAGAAAGCATGGCTTTAACCCAGCGTTATCGTGAAGCTGTGGAAAGGGAGGATTAGTTTTCTCCTGAAGAGAGTAGAAGAGGCGTTGTGGGGAGAGCCAGGGCTGCTTCCATGTGAGCTCCGTACCAGAGCCTGCTGTGAAGAGGGGAAGGCAGGGATCTGCCTTCCTGCACCATTCTTGTAAGAAAGCAAGTGGACAAAGCAGGTGTCTGAAAGGTTGTGCACTATTTTTGGGAGAAATCTGATTAATGTTGATGGGCTGTTCAGAATCTGGTTGTAACCTCTTGTCAGATTATAGTTCGTGCCAAGGCCGGCTCTAAACCTTTCGTCTCAGTTTCAGATGGTGACCGATGTGAAGGGCGTTCGTAGATGAGGCAAACTTGGTTTTTACCATCTCAGTCAGATTTCCATGCCTTTGCTGGCAGTGCTTTTCTATCTGGGGACACCCTTCTGTGGAACAGTCAGGGCTCTGGAAAATAGTTGAGATGAGCACAGCTGCTGTTTTATTGAGATGGTGTGGCTGTGGACCTGGTCAGGGGGTTAAAATGCTGGGGATCTTTTGTGACGTATCTGCTGCGTTACTCCTGACCCAGCTCAGGCGTTTCATCTTCTACAGTGTTTGTCTAGGAGATGCCAGAACTGATTTTCTTCTATGTATGAGACAGCAAAAGTGTTTTTCTTGCTCTTATTTCCACTGACAGCAGCATCATGTTGCTGTGAACAGCAGCACGGTGATCAACTGTTGGTCTCTGACCACCCCCCTTTCACATGTGCGTCTTCAAGACTTGCCTGGAGTCGCTCAAATCTTGTGAAGCTTTGGCAGAATTCATCTCATTTTCTGTTTTGAGTGACAACAAAAATAACTGGACCACGATTGGTTTTTGTTCTCCTCCTTGGCTGAAATAAGCACCAAGCTGTCCTTGCAGACAGACACAGGTCCCAGCTTTGTGTAGTCTTGCCTGTTCGTTTGGGGTTGGGTTCTATTTTAAACACACGTTTAAAACTGAAGATTCACTTCAACAAAAAAAGGCCGTGCTGTGTTTTCTGCAGTTATCGAATATAATACGTGTTTTGGATAATGTTCCTGGTCACATAACTCTTGATTTCTGTTTGTTTTCTCTTCTAGGAGTAGCAGATGGTGTCGGTGGCTGGAGGGACTATGGGGTTGACCCTTCTCAGTTCTCAGGGACTCTAATGCGAACATGTGAACGTTTAGTAAAAGAAGGACGGTTCGTACCAAGCAATCCTGTTGGGATTCTCACTGCAGGTTACTGTGAGCTGCTGCAGAACAAAGTACCTTTGCTTGGTAAGAGGCAAAAAAGAACGTGAATTGGGTCTGTCTTATGCTATTTACACATATACTTAAGTACATGCAAATATTTATATGTATCTAAACACATGGATGTAAAAATAAGTAAATATTGATGGGAAGCAGCCTTTGTGTGTGAGGGGTGATTCTTTGCCAGTGCTTGCAGGGAGTCTGGAAGATGAGTTTTGCAGTAGAATGTGCTGCAGCTTGCACTTGCTGTGCATAAATAGTTCTGTTAATTGTGGCGTTTTGCTGAAGCTATGCAAGTAGAGAGTTTTTAATCATAGGTGGATGCATCTGCTTGCTCCTTGACTCGCTGTTCCTGTTGTCCTTTATGTCCAGTGAACTTTAAACCTAACAGGCTGATGAGAGTGACTTATATCACCCGATTACTGATAGCCTGTAGTTTTTACAGTTCTTTAGAAAGGAGTCATTAGAGATGTTTTTGAATGCAAACAGATGCTTAGCATATTCTGTGTCAAACTTGATTTTAGGCAGTGCAATCTATCTGCTTTGGGAGTGGTGAACAGATAGAGAGGCAAAATTTGACCTCTGCTGACAACCTTGAAAACAGAACATGTTTCTGAAGGGCGTGTGACCTCTTACACACCAGGAGAGCGTTACCCGGTGTGATACACGTGCTTCTCACCTGACCTTAAACTTCTATGCCAGGAGATTGCTGTGTAAGCTATATATAGCTTGTCTGCTGAGCTTAGCACAGATGTTCTTGCATTATATGTCTAAAGAATAGGTTCAAACCTCAAATGTGACCTTAAGTGTCACCAGAATAGCCATAGTTGTTAATTACATTGGGCTTTTCCACATATAATAGTACTTATTTGTAGCTGTAAGGGATCCACAAAGTGGGCTGCTGGTGAAATCTCCCCCAACTCCTTTGTAGATGGAGGCAGCTCTGCTTGGTCTGACCTTTTGGATCCCGAAAGGTGGCATATGCTGAGTCACAAGGTCTGCATTCCGCAGTGGCCTCCTAGTTACACTGTGCTAATACAGTTAAAATTTGAAACTAGTGCTCCTGCCTGAACCAAAACCAGAGCGGGAGCTACCACAGCAACGGGCATTTAGGATTCACTTCAAACCAAAGGGAGGGAGACAACTTCATTAGGAAAGTTTCATTAGGCTTGAACTTCTCCTTCCTGCTGCGCTTTAACTCTCAATTCTCTGTTCATCAGAAGTGAGTCTAGTAGGTTGATTTTAAATGAAACTGAAGTGGGAGGAAATTGTGGTGTTTACTTAAATGCTGTTCCTGTATTGCAGGACAGTGCTGGATGCTGTTGTATATAAGACATGAATCCTTCCAAAGACACTGCTCTGACTCTCCCTTCACTAAGAGTGGAGAAGGTCCCGTATGTTCAGTAGAGAACAAATGGAGTGTGGGGTTTTCCAGGCAGCTCCCTGGACTAGAAAGTGAAACATCTCTAACACGTGATGCCTCGGGCCAGCTGGCCTCCTGTATCGGCCATACAGTCATAGCTTAGCTCATCTGTGGTCTGTCCTGCACATAGGTCTGCTTGGAAACCTCTGCTGCAAAGATCTGTAGCATTTTGCCTTATTTAATGTGTATTAACTTTCATTTTGCATTAATGAGTGCTTCCATTTATCCTGATTTGTAAGTTTTGATAAATACTTGAGATGCTGAACAATGACTAAAGGCAATGAGGGAATAAATGCTTTCTGTAAGGTGAGCTTGTCCCTGTATTCTGCTTGCTTTCAGGAAGCAGCACAGCTTGCATAGTAGTTTTGGACAGAACAAGTCATCGTTTACATACAGCCAACTTGGGAGATTCTGGATTTTTGGTAGTCAGAGGAGGAGAAGTAGTACATCGATCTGATGAACAGCAGCATTACTTCAACACTCCGTTCCAACTGTCGATAGCTCCACCAGAAGCAGAAGGAGTTGTCTTAAGTGACAGGTAAGATGGGAAAGGATCTTACATTTGAAATCTGCGTAGTGATCAGCTCCCAAAAGGTTACAGTTTCGCTGCTTCAGTGTTCCTTGTATAATGCAGCGTAGCACATGGGATTTAAATGTGCCCAGTGGCTTTACCTGCCTCCACGTCCTTCAGGTGCTGCAAACACTTCTCACTGTGTGCATGATAAACTTTGTAAGCTGTTGCACAGTCAGAAGTCATTGGGTTCGTGCTTACTCATTCAACATAGCATGTTCTTACCATCTGTAACGAACTCTGGACACATTCTGATCCACAGAAGAGCGCTGCCTGATAGAGGTGCTATAATGAAGGCTGCAGCTGCTGGCTGTGCTGATCACCCTGCACGAGTGGCTCGTCTTATCAGCAGTGTTCATTCCCAGCCCCTGTCTGTGCTCCCCTGAGACTGCTTTGGAGTATGCTAATTTAGAGATTTTGGCAGCGAGTTAGCAGGGCTTGAAGAATAGAGCGGAGGGACATGTGACTGTACCTCGTGGTTCCAAGTGGCTGTGTTTCCAGCAGCATATTGTATTTGACCCAAACGAGCAAAACTCCGTTTGGCGGAACACCAAGCTGGGGAATGAGAGTATTAGGAAAGGACAATCTGTACACAGAAATGAGTTGTTTCAGAGGCAGGCTTCTTCCCCTGAGAATGTCAGGCTGATAAATCCTGTGGCTGTGTCAAGCCTTACCAGTAAACTAAAACTGGAGAGGGAGAGCAGCAACCTGTGAAATACACGTATTAAATACAGCCCTCATGTCAGTTGCTGTATGGTCGTTAAACTGATACCTCTCTTCTCAACACAAGTGACAAAGGCATCTTCAAAGAGAGATGGCAGTAAACACAGAATGCAGTAGGCACCTTCGAGTTGGATATGAAGCTGTAAATCTCAAGTCTGATGCCATAAGGACTGTAAATTTGGTGGCAAAATGATGGCTTTGTTGGTTTGCCTTGCCTTGATTTTGAAAACGTTGCTTGAGAGCTGGTGGTCAGTAGGTTCATTCTTGCACGTGGTTTTATTTCTTTGTGAAGCTGCAGAGAGGAAGCTGGTATAGAGATCTGAAGTCAGAGCATTTAAATAGTCCAGCTTCTTTATTAGACTAAAATTAAACAATTGTTTGAAATTCCAAAACTATTAAAATCTCTCTTTTTTTCTGAAATTCTTTGTCTTTTATAAAAAGAGTCCCCCCCAAAATAGCATAAGGGTAGTTAATATCGTCCAGTGGAGGTCAGGGAAGCAAAGCAATCTGAGTCATCACACAGTAAGGAAAGTGCAAGATAAATGAGCTCCCACACTTGGGTTCTGAATCATGATTATAGCTTTCTGGCTAGTTCTGTGCTGTTCTTGACATTAATTAGTACTCATCCTTGTTGTCTGGATGGTTTTTTCCACTTAAATGTTTTAAATTTGGTCTGTATCTGGGGATAGGCAGGCAGCCTCAACTCTGACCTTCCTGAAGGTGCACACCACTTGATGGTGGGATTGGGTTGGAGGCTGATGGCCCCTCTGCTTTCTTGCACAGCCAAACAGTGCGGTGTGCTGTCACTTCTCTCTTCTAAAGAGCTCTGAAGAATCTTTAAAATTGAAGATTTGTCGTTATGCTGCATCTGAGAAACAGATCCTACAGCAATATTCATGGCCAGAATAGGTGTTTTCTGATCTTGATATTGCATGATGTTATCAGATGTAAATAATCCAGCCAGCTGTGGTCTCCTGTTAGTGATATCCAGACATGTTTCCTATTCCACTGCCACATAAAATGATTGAGAATCCTTAAGTGCTGTGGCCATTCCCATTATGAATTGTCCTTTCAAGTGCAGCTCTGTTACATATTTAAGATGGGTGCAAAGGAAGCCCTGAACTGCCATTCTACTTAATGGTTTCCATGGAGATACACTTGTGAAGCAGATTAGTTTGCGGAATTGTTCATCTGGGAATTGTAAATGCAAATCCTTTGTGTAATAGCTGGAACATCACCTGTTTGCAATCACAGCTCTTTTGTTGTAGCTTTCTTGACAAGCTTTCCCAGTGCAAAAGCTCCAGTTAGTGATTATTTCTTTTATTTCTAGCAAAACACGTAACAGTGGTGAATTACAAAAGCTGTCAGTGTGCTAGTTTGACGTTGCTTGGTGCCTTCAGAAAGGCTGGGGTCCATTCTTTGACATATGTCGTTTTCACAGCCCCGATGCTGCAGATAGTACTTCTTTTGATGTCCAACTTGGAGACATTATTTTGACTGCAACAGACGGATTGTTTGACAACATGCCTGACTACATGATTCTGCAGGAGTTGAAAAAGCTGAAGGTAAGTGTGAGGGATTCGGAACACACACCTCACAGTTACTGGCATTTCTTTTATGGCTTTTGTATTATACATAAGAGGCCCGCAACAAAGTGCTGTCGTTTAGATTTGCCAGTTGTAATACCATGTTTGAGCAGGTATGTTGGCCCTGAAGTGCTCCCTCTCGGATCTGCAGCCAGGCTGGATCTCGAAGCAGCAACTTTGGCACAGATCTGCTGAGCAGCAGCCGGCAGTGTGTCAGTGGCTGCTGTAAGACAAGGGGACGGGGCGGGGGGCTGGGGAGAGCTGGTAGTACAGTAGCAGGATCCACTCCTCACTATGTCCATATTTATTTGCATTTGCAGTTGTAGATGAAATATGTGCAAATACAGCTTTGTCTTACAGGTTATTTGGGGCAAGGGAAGCTCGATATTTAAAAATAATGTATAGTTTTCTGAAGACGTATATAAGTCTGGACTGTCTGAGTTGTGGGCAGCGTGTGTGTGGAACATCAGATCTAAAAACAAACAGCAAACACCTCTCAGAGAGTTCTCCAGGTTATGACCACAAATACTCCTTTTAAATAGTAAACATACATTAAACCATTTTACTTTGCGTGAGAGCGTTTAGCTTAAGGCTATTTACAGAAAGGAAAGCGTGCTGGAGAGGTATCAAGATGTGTAACTTCCCTGAGGGAAGCATTTTGATGTTCTGAGATGCAAAGGAGGGGAAGGTGCAGAATTACAGTGTGGTTTTAAAAATACTGTGCCTGCTCTTATCCTGCAGGTATGTAATTGTGAGGTGGTGCCAGACAGAATGGGTCCTTGCAGACAAAAGGCTGGAGGCCTCTGTCTGCACACGAGGTGGACTCCTATGCTTCCCATCTGCAGTCTCCCCTCTCCTTTTCTCTCTCGTTGGTGCAGTGATCGGGGCTGAAATAGCAGAGTGTGCAGCTGTGCTGTGAAAGGGAATGTGGGATCGTGCTACAGCACAAGCTGTCAGAGGGGCTTTAACCTGGTTAGCAAAGGTGATGATGGTGCAGGAGATGTCAGCGTGCTGTCGTGGGCTGGAAGGTCTGATGTGCCAGCTGCTGATCTGCGTGGCATTGCTTATGCCACTGCTTACTTCTGTTTGTGGTACGTCCACCTTTTTGTTGCCCAGACAGGAGGTCAGCAGAGCTGGGTGCTGGAGATTTTACTTCTCCGGAAAAAGTTGAGCTCCATCTATTGGTGCAGTTGGGAAAGGCACCGAAGTTCCCCTTAAAGGAAATTCAGCCCTAAGTTCATCGTGGAAAAGCCCGCTGAGTCCCCAGACTGCGGGAAGACTTTCTGAAATGACATTTAAAAGTAGTTACCAGTAATAGGGGTGGTTGTCATGGTGTGTTGTCTCCAGTAAGGAAAGCATAGAAGTAAGGCAACAGGGATGGTGGAGAAGATGAAAAGAGAATGTTACCCTTAGAACTTCCACTCTCGTTAAAACATTCCTCATCTGTCTTTGAAAGTGCTCCTTCACACATGTGATAAGCAGCGGCCTCATCTGTGGGCAATGCCCTCCAGTCAGGGAGCTGGAAAACTGACCAGCGTCAGCAAAACAAATAGCAATAGAGACTTCCTTACAAGAATGTTTTTTCCTTGTTAATTTAGAACTCCAACTATGAGAGCATACAGCAGACTGCAAGAAGTATTGCTGAGCAAGCTCACGAGCTGGCGTATGATCCCACTTACATGTCACCCTTTGCACAGTTTGCATGTGACAATGGCTTGAACGTGAGAGGTAAGATTTTCTTTTCTCCTCCTCCCACACTCGCTATCTTTAAGAAATCTTCAGTAAAGTTCTGCTTGAAAGTCCAATAGGAAAAGAGAGTGTTAAGAAATGTGCTTGGCAACAGCACCAGTGCAGCGCTGTCGGTTTGGCAAGGACCCCGGTTCTGACACAGGTCATCCCAGGCCCCAGCTAATAGCAGCCTCCTGGGGGAAGCAGCTGGAGTGCACAGAGCTCCATGCGCTGATTTCTGTTTTCTTTTTCTTTAACACGGACTCTCCTGCTGCAAGAATCCAGCCTGACCGAAGCTGTGCAGGCTCCCAGGGGAGCTGTGCTTGACCTGCTCCTAGGGTTTGTGTGTGACAGTGGATTTTTGTTGTTCAGTTGTGGGGTTTTGATTTTTTTTTAAGGTCTTCCATTCTTGATGCCAGCTGTTTGGATTTCTTTCTTTCTGACCTTTGTACTGTTAATGTCCCAGCCCTGATCTCTGTTGGCTCTATTTCCTATGCTCTAGAGCAGTACTAACGCCTGGCAGAGTTCAGAGTCCCGTCAAACAATTGTTTTTTAATTATTAATTAGAGATGTCCTCACTGTCCCTGTATCAAGAAGGCAGGATTTCCTGCAGCACCTCAGACGCCTTTCAGAAAGGTCGATAGTAATGAAACTGCAGCTCTCCCAGTCCGTGACCTTCGCCGTAACAAAATACCCCTGAGCTATTTCTGTGCAATGCACTGCATTGCTGTAGCCCACTGAGTCTCGGAAAGTGACCGCTACAAATGTGAGTAGCTCTTAGCAGCGTCTCACTACAGCTCCAAAGGACAGAGCTTTGGTGGTCTTTTAAATGCTCCCCTCAGCTGTGTTTTGGAAGTGGAGGAATCTTCTCTGCTTCAGGTCTTTAATATTAAAACTAATTCACAAGGAGCTTTCCATGGGGGAGCACTAGAAGACATCTGAGCGTGGTTTGACATCATGCTTTTATTCTTCTTATATTACAGGGGGGAAACCAGATGACATCACCGTCCTTCTTTCTATCGTAGCTGAGTACACAGACTGACGTGCCCGCAGTGCCAGCTGCCCGTGTTTCCATTATCCCCGAGCTCCCAGCTTCACACGTGTGGTTTCCTGCTGGCAGGATGGCTTTCTTCCTTTGCAGCTGATCTCAGCAGCCGGTTTGTGAGCTCGTTGCCTGTCCTGACACAACTGAAGTCCTTGTTAAGAACCACTCGTAGTGCACTGGTCTCTGTCTGCCAGCAAGAAGTGAAGAAGCAGCTCAAGGCTTGAAGCATGTCTTACAGAGCTTAGCAATTGTCCATAACAGGGGGAGGATCGATCCCACGTTGTTACTGCGTTTGAAATGGTGACTTACTGTCAGATGAATAGAATTGGTTTATCATCTTTCAGACTAGATTCAATAGCTAAAACCTCTACGGGAGGGCATATTATTCTATCTGCTAGAAACATTCACTGTTTGTTAAAGGGTATGTTACAGAACACAGTTCCATAAGCGTAGTCTTGTTGCAGTGATAGCTGAGGTTTCATGTTTCTAAGCTCCGGTTTTCAGGAGGTTTATAACTGCTGTAAACATTCTGCTCTTGCCATACACGGTGTCAGCCTAGGAGCCTTTTCTAGCGCAGAGTTTCAGAAACATACTTTAGGTCAAGTTATATGGATGCAAATGTGTTTCGTGATTTCAGGTGCTTAACTGTGATCTTAAAAACGTTCTGCAGATCATTCGTCCATATTGGGGCTGGTATCTGGATGTTTTGGCTGTGGATAACTATCTTTTTTAAAACAAAAACTACAACTCTGTCTAAAAATAATAGCTGAGGTGGTCGAAGCTGAGGTCCTCCAAAGCATTTTAACCCATCTGACCAGCACAGGGCGATACAGCGTAAGTGCTGCAGCGGGAGGCTGCGCAGAGATCAGCCTCAGCTCCGCGCATGGTTAATTTTGGTACATAAATCTGTTAATGTAACGTAATTCGTATGAATGTTGCCATTCTTGCTTGTGTAGAACAGCACGTGCTGCACCAAGTGAAGTCCAGACGATCCTCGTTTTCTCTGGCTCCCACACTCGCACCTCTTTTCTTACGCTGTGGCAGCAGCAGTAAGTACAGATGGAAACCATCGGTGGGTAATGAGCAAAGCCTAACATTTCAGAAACTCAAGTTTAGGGTTTTCGGAACGAACCTCGATGATGTTTACAGTTATCTAACAGCCACTTTGCAATATTACATTTCCTTTGGAATCACAGCAGCTCACAGCAGTTCCCCTCCCCTCCCCCCCTTGTTTCCAGCAAGCTTTCCTTTCTATTCCGAGGTTCATACAAATAGCTGATAGCTGTAAAGATATATATATTTTTGGTCAGTTTTTCATTAACTTTTTTGCTGGTAGAAGAGTATGTAGAAATAAATTAAAGCCATGTTTTTATATATAAAAAGTCGGGTAATGTTGATGTCTAGGTGAGTGCAGTTAAACTCGGTCGGTAAGCAATCTTACCTGCTCTCAGGAGGAGATCTTTACTACCTGGTTTATTGCATTAAAACTGTTTAAGTTTGAGGTTACCTCAACTTGTTTAAAGAATTTTTGTGGACTTGTACTGTATATTTGCGTAACTATGTCAAGCTTTTATTTAAGATCATTTAACATGTACCATGTACATGTCATTTTACTCTATTTCAATGCATTGTGCTTGTAACAGGCATTTCATTTATAAGGAGTGATTAATTTGGAAGCTCTTCGGTAATTTATCTGCTATTCCTCAATTGGCGTAATGTTACGTATCTATTTTGAATCACCTTGTAACTACTTGTCAAAATGCCTTAACCACCCTAAACTTGACCAAAATCGTATTTTGGTGAGGGTCTGGGGAGGATTACGTTAACGAAGAGGAGTTAATGAGCGATACGTGGAGCGGTGGGTGACTTTGCACAAGTTGTCAGTCTTTGCTTTGGAGTTGAACAAGCTGTTCTCCCGTCTCGTTAGAAGGAATGTATCCATGCTGCAGTACAGGGCTTTGTTTCTCCTATTTGGGAGGGTTGTTTCCCTCTCAAATCTGGGTATCTTCACGTTTTATTCTTCAGTATTGACTGTCGTGTTTCTTCATTGGAGCTGATTTGATCAACTATTTCCCTTGAACTTACCTTAAAACGATGCCCTTGTAGACCCGGACTGTTTTGCACTCTGACTCCTCGCTCTCACCACACTCATTTCCAGCCTTCATTTGTTGTTTTTTTCCCCCCCCTCCACTTGTTAGAGCTATAAATTGAGATCAGACAGATGAGTGCAGCAGAGCTGTGTGAGGTGTTGCATGCGCTGTGCTCTGCCTCTGCTGGTCCCGGGCCTGGAATCCTCCATGGGAGAGATTCGGCCGCCTCCCCAGGAGCGAACTGTGCTGCCTGCAGGGTTGGAGCCTCTGCCTTTGCTGCTGGTGTTGAAGCAGTTTGTAGCTGAGCGCTGTCTGTAGAGCCATCTGCCATCTGCCTCACATCACATCACCCGGTTGGGTTCTTTTCTTTTTTTTTTTCCTTTTTAAATAAAGAACAAAATTGGATTTTAATGTACAAAAATTCATGAGTTTTTCCCTCACTGGACACACCAAAGACCAGTAAAGCTGATAGCTTTTCCATCTGTTTATAAAGCAATACTGTATTATAAAGAACCGATATTTTTATCACGCGCTTGTTTTTTGTTCTGTTTTGTTGAAGATATGCACTCTAAACATATCAAACCTAATTTCTTCCTATGAACTTAAGCTGTCTGCGCACAACTAATTTTTGGAAGAGGAAATGACAGGGCCCGTATTGTCAAAGTACCTTTAGATGATGCACGAAGCTGAAACGCTTCCGAGGAATTTGGGGGCTCTTGTGATTGTTATGAGGAGCATCCAGGAGAGGTGTTTGTGGATGGAACATGCAGGAATGGCTTTGGGTGCTGCGGGATATTCCTGTCAGCTGTCAGAGCTGGGATGTGAAGGGATCTTTGCGGCACCGCGCTGTGTAACGGGGCGTGCAGGAGTTGGGATTTCTGCAGCTGTGTTACTGGGTGTTAGGGGTGAAAAAAAGGGCTAAGATGTGAATTGGAAAAAAGCCTGTGGTTCTGTGCTACGTGGCCGGCTATCTTTGGGAGTCCTACGGCATACAGCGACTGTCTGTGTGTGTGTGTAAAGGTTTGGCTGGGGAGAAGAAAACAAAGATTTGGGACCAGACAGGACTGGGAGAGGTGTGAGGTGAAGCATTTCAGGAAGGAATCTCCATCTCCATCCTTTGTACAGGGAGAAGCCAGGCTGCCTGTGTAGAAACAGAGTGTATGGAGTAGTTTCTTCCAAAGATAGCTGAGATAATGAAGCAAATCAGAGTCTGTACCTAATGAGGATGCTTTTCTTTTGTTGTTGTTCAATGAGACTATCATCTATGCTTACCTAAGAGGCGAATATGTGAATTTCATGTCTGAGGTATAACTTATGCAGGAATAGTTGTGTAAATACATTTAAATGAATTGTAAAGATATTTAATAAATATAGTATTTATACTAAAACGTGTTGGTTTTGATCAAAGTTGTCTGCAGAAACTCTGTTAGCGGTACAAAGCGCAGGTCAGGTGCTGCATCACACATGGTGGATGTGGGTGATGCCTTTCTGTGCCCGGCTGCTGTCACTGACCCAGTGGAAGAGATAAGGGAAGGGAAAAGAACAATCCAAACCTGACACATTGAACTCTTCAGCTCAGGCTTCCCAATCAGTTATTGCATCATTTTTATTTTCTAAATGCATCTTTATGCAGCTTCTCGTCAGCCAAGTACTCAGTTCTACAAGTTTCTGTCATCAAACCAACAACCACATCAGCAATCATTTGGCTGTACAGGAGTGGGTGGTTTCTTCCAGTGCTTGTAACTGTACAAGAGCAGCTTTGTGTGAAGCTCTGACACGGCTGAAGAGCAGAACGTACAAAACACAGCAACAGGATGTACAAAACATAATGACCTAACTTTGCATCCTCCATTTTAGAACGATCAGAACACAGGTACAGTTAGTTTCCATTAAACCCACTTCCCTAACAAATTGAGGATGCTTTCATAACAGAAAAACTTCATTCTAAAGCCAGACACAGCTCTACACTGTGCCAAATACACACTTAACTTCCAGGGCAGCCCACGTTAGTCTTAGATTCATTCACGTTACTAGAGAACTTGTGAGCTCTGTGTCTTGCCGAGATCCTCTTCCGTGTCGCTGGCTGTTGCTAAACTATGGATGGTGTGACTGCTGGTGTCCTGCTCCTTGCAAGAGACTGCTCCAAAGAACAACGAGTGAAACTGGAAAAGGCAACAATCAGGAGAAAGGTACTGCGTGTGGAACAGGGATAGAGGGCTAATTATCTCTGAAGATTGGGACTACGCGTAGTGTTCAGCTTCTAAATGCTAATCTCAGGTATGTCACTGCTTTATCGTAGAATGTAGATGCATGTGGGAGGATCTTTACCTTGTGATAAGGAGACTCTGCTTCTGGCGCTGCTTGCTCATCTGTTTCCATTACAGCTGCTCTTCCCATGCCTGCAGTATCTCTGTAGGACACCGTGGGAACGCTTCTAACCTGTTTAGCCAAGGGACTTGCAGGTGCCCCCGATGCTCCGCTCTGTGTGTTTCCATTCCGTCGTGGCCTTTTGGAAGCAACTGCTTCAGCACTGCCACCCTCATTGGTGGATTTGTCCATGCATGTCTTTGAGCTGAATCAGAGGGAACAGATTTGTTACATCCCTCTGCATGCCTTTGTTAAGATGTCTTCAGGTGCTACAGCTTTAGATCAGCTTCTCAACAACCCCTTCACTGCAACAAAGCCCCATGGAAATAAGGCTGCCAGGAGAATGGAGTGCTCTCCTTGCACCAGCAGTTTCTGTGCTGTTGGTGTTACCAAGAAATGGTCACTTAGCAGGAAAACTTCAAACTCCGTTGTATCACCCTGCTAAGCCAGTCTGCCTCCCACCCTCCCCTGCAGCCCACTGTTACCTGTCCTGCAGCTGTGAGGTGCACCCAGGCTCCTGGGAAGCCGTCTCACTTGTGATGTCAGACAGCGTAGCCAAAATAAAGCTGGCTTCCAGCACCATGTCCTCAATGCTGAAAGCAACTGGTCTAAACGCAAACAGCCACATACAGGGGTCTACGTTACACGCTTTGTGCACAGTGAGAAACTACCTAACCCTGTACTGCAGACTAGTTATGAACATCACTTTTAGCCTGACGTGAATATCTTACTGTTAGTTAAATAATTGAGTAACCTGCAGATAAAAACTGACAGTGTGGGTATATCTCAACAGTTCCCACAGGCAGCTCCAGAACGTACTTGCCAGGCACGTCAAAATGGATTGAGACAGGAACACTGGTAGCTTCTGAAAATGCCAGCAGTCCCTGAAAAGAAGGAGTGAGAGGTTAAGCACTGTTTCAAAAGTGGAAGAAGGGTAACGTTAGAATGCAGCTGTTGTTTATTGGCAAAATAAAAGTGAAGTCTGCTTTAAAGGGAAAAAGGCTATTGCTGCTTGGTCACAGCTTCTGCCTTCTCTGCCTGGAGCTGTGCAGGTAGAATTACAATGGCTACGATGCTTACTGCGGTAGCATTAATGTTATCTCAGCACTGCATAGATGGGGTTTGTTGTTTTAAAAGTTTCTTTTTCCTTTCAAAGGCTGCTGTGAAGGACTGTGCAGCATCCTGAAGATCCCTTCTAAAGCCAGTCCTCAGCCAGCTGCTGAGACAGCGCTGTGTTACCCAGGTCAAATGAATGGAAAACAACAAACTCCGAACGTACCCTCAGTTCTCTAAGGCAAAACGTCACTTCAGAATCAACTCCAACTTGAATGTAGTCAAATTCATCTGGATTCAGTTGTATTTCGGTCACCATCGCCTTTGGAAAGTCTGTTTGAAATAACAAGGCTGGAGTGAAACCTCAACAATACGGTTATAATGATTTTTCATATTGGCAGCATCTCAATAACTGAGCTGTCACAGTGGATGACAGTAGTAGATATCCAGCTTATTTATATTCATTTTTGTATTTAAGCAAAACAAAAAGCCCTGAAATTCTTTACGGCCGCTCTGTGGATGTATGTGGCTTTTAACAGAGCTTATTTTGTGCTCCACGATGTGCTGTGAGCGCAGTGCTGCTGTCAGCCCTGTCAGTCTGCTCTGCTACAGCCACCGCTGCTGCTGCCACTTCTGGAAGCCATCTGGGAAGACCAACAGCAGCGTGACTTTACCAATGGATCACAATCACTGGCAACATTCAGAGGACCACAAGAGAGGCCTGAGGTTATTTGTTCTAAACTGTCATTTTTTTCCCCTGGTGTTATGTAAGTGACAATGGAAAATAAGCTCTTCAGCATCAGGTGCTGCTCACAGTCATTCAACTGCTTGTTAATTATTATCAGGTGTGTGAAAATCAGAGTGCCATGATGCATCACAGTCTCAGAGCACTCAGAGCTCTCAGCACTGACTCCTGTCCTGCTCTCCTCCACCGCCTGGCTGCTGAGCAGCTCTACCAGCAGGTCCCACATTTGTTTCTTTGCTCAGCAGTTTCTATTTCTCAGCCCCCAACACACCCCCTGCACGTTCAGATACAGAGCCATCGCCTGCAGATGGAAACAAGTCTCAACAGCTGCCACCTCCTTGGAAATGACACCTGGACGTGGAACACAATCCATCAGCAGATAACACGCTCAGAGGACGGGTTTTGTTTCAGTGTGTACAGAACATTTGCTGCAGGCAGTTCTTTGCATCGCGTGCAACGCAATAAATGCAAAACAGCCCTCATTCCTCTTCTGCCATTGACACCAGGAAAGTACTCACAAACCCCAAGTTCTCTGAAGGATGTTAAACCCAAAGGATGCAGGACCAGCAGTGTTCCTTTGTGTTTTGTGTTTCCTTACCAGCGTCCTCCTCAGTGTAACTCCTGAAGCAAACCCTGGTTGGAGTGACGGATAAGGTGACTTCTTCTTGACCCGATGGAAAGTGAACCATTATATCAGCCAGCAGCCTACAAAGATGAATTCAGCATTAAAATGACTTTACATGAGACAAGTCATTGTCTAGCAATGGCAGAGGTGTGGATTCACACCATGCACTATATGCTCCTTGAGCTCTGCAGCAGGATTAATGGCAGAACAATCCCTGTTCTGAAGCTACTGTGTGAAATATCCAATATCAGGACAAAGGATTTAGCAGCAATTCACCATTTCTGAGAGTGGGCCCTACTCACATGTTGGTTACGTCAGTGACTGCTGGAGCAGCACCATCCTCTGGATTATTATTGTTTTATTCCCCAGAACAAAACATGTGAATGTTCATTACCTGCAATGGGCTCTGAGGACATTTGGACACATTTGCTTTGCAAAAACAGCCTGTAACGGGTCACATTCTTGAAAAGCCAGATTATGTGTTTTCACAACGCCTAGGTATAAAGTAGATGAATGAAAATCAATGCTGGTCTAAGGGTCTATCTTTTTTACTATTACTTGCTCTTCCAAGACATCTCAACAAGGGAAACAAGCGACTCACTCCAGCTGTGCAGCTATAGGTCACCCACAAATAGAAAACCAAATTCTGATGCTCTCCACCTTCCTTCATCCTCTTTGTTATTTCCTGAAGGATCTGACGTTTTTCAGAACCCACAGCAACTGCCTTAACAGCAACAGATACAGGAAGAAAACCTTCGATATTTAATTGTTTCAGTAAATTAAATGGCAGCGGAATACAAAAGGCAGTTAACAAGTACACGTCATTACTGACCAGCTGAAAGTCAGTATGAGAAACAGTTCTAACTGCTTTTTAGCAAGGCAGAGTCACGATGTAAATTATGATGTGAAGAGGCTGAGAGCGTTTGTCACAGTGTCCCATCAGTAACACTCAGTTCATAATCACACCTGGTCCTGCTGTTAGAGACTGCTGCTGTTTTTGGAGATCCACTCTATGTCTAACGTACCATTTCTGCAGAGGAGCTGAAAGGTTATGTGGTGATCTTTAGCGTTTGTGTAAATGTTGCATTTCTCCACGTGCTTTTCCAGCACCTTCACGCATCTGAATATAGGAAGAACTGACTGAAAGAAAGAAGACGAACAATCAGTGCAGAGGTTACTCACTAAGACATTTTGCAGTGTTATTTCTCTCATCTCATGCAGCTGATCCCAAGCTCCTGCTTTTATGGCTGCTCTGTAAGCACACTGCAGGCTGCTGCTGTTGATCTCTGTTGCCCTCACCCACCCACAGCCCTGTTTGCAGAACAGCGTGTCGATGCTCTCTAGCTCATGCTGTTCTTAAAGGCTACAAGGAAAACCCTCAGCAGACAGAAACACAGCGTTCCTTCAGCCTGAGGTTGATTCAGACTTTGGAACCTGCAGTGCACAGCTCAGGGCTACACCTTTCAAACAATAAAACATGAACACTCCCTTCTGCAGAACTGCTCAGGAGCCCTTCAGTTTAGAGCAGCCTGCATGGCCTCCTCCCCTATTGCTTGCAAAGCTGTGTGTAATAGTGTATTAAAATGTACCTTAATGATCAATTTGCACGCGAGTGACAACTGTTTTTCTTTCTGACACGGCAGAGGAGCAGCTGTGCAGCAGTAATGTTGGAAAAACATGGATGAGAAGAAGACATACGCATACGCCGACCGAGAAGAATTCACTGATCTTAATGCAAGCTGAAAATCAATGCAAAGTAATTTATTAGCTCGGAGCTGGTTCATATTGAGCCTTTAACAAAAAAGCCATCTCTGGAGCTCCAGCATGGTATCTGCAATACCACACCTAAGCCACAGCACCTTTATGTGTGTGCATCTCCAAACAAATCCAGATGTATCACTTCTATTGCCATGTTCAGACTCATCCCCTTCGTTATTACCAGTCAGAAGTTCTGGCCATAATGCAGACATAGGAACCCAGTGCAGGGGTGTGTAAGTGTGTGAGCTAAGCCTTGAAGTGCAGATTGCCCAACCCCTTGTAAGCTGTATTTAAGGTATGGGAAGGACTTGGAGCCTGCTCTAAAACAACCCATGAGATACACAAATGAGCAGGCACTTCTAGCACCTAAACAACGTCCCATTTACAAACTGTATCTCCACTTCTCACGCACCAGCCCCACAGCATGTTGAGCTCGTTGCTTTTAATTAAGAAATCTCTAGAGAGAAACCTCATTCTGAGGGAAGTGGTGTCTGATTAACAGGAGCCATTCTTCCTGCTGAGTCACACCAGGACAAAAACATTTCATTTAAAGGCAATTTCTGATGAGGTGCAACACATCAACCTTATGATTCGTGACAATGAGAGTAAAACCCTTGGTATTAATCCGGATGTCCTGGATGAGATTCAGCCTGGGTAACTGAAACCCCAGGAATATCAGAGGCAGAGGAATGGCCCTTAGGTGCTATCAACTGCAAATTACAACCACAGAATATATGGCATTTGTCCACGTTGGAAGTGGGGGGAGGAAACTGAGAATGCAGCTCAGACTGAATGGGACCTGCAGTAAAAACCAACAGCACAAACACCATTTCCAACCAAGACTTTAAGCTGACAGTAAATCCAATGCACTTACACCTCTGTCTATGGGGTCGAAGCAGAACTCGTCGCTAACCCGCGCCATGGCGTGCACGGCTCTGCCAAACACTGCCAGGGAAACAAAACAGCACGAGAAGCATTTCAGGTCAATTGAAAAACAAGTGACACCTCCTCACTTTCCCCAGAGCAATTTAAGAGGAAAAGTGAGATATTTCCCACTCTTTTCCATAAGAAATGATGGTGTGGGGGAATAGAGTGCTGATTTTCAGTGTCACCAACAGCTCTCCATAGGATCACTGTGGGGTTGGTGGTCCCTTTGCAGCTGTACAACCCAACGTCAACACAAAGCATCTCAGTGATGGCACCAAATGCTGCTTTGGCCAGAAATATCACTGTGCAGACCAGACTGACCGAGCACAACACACAACACACAGCTGGAGCCCTAAGAAGCCCACACAGAACCTGCCCTCAGACTTCACCACAGGCTCAGAGCTGTGTGAGGAGCTCTCACAGCACTGTGAGCACTCAGCTCCTCTGCTCCCAACACCGCTGTGGCAGCCTCGTCCCACTCGGGGAAGGCTGTTCGCTCTGTCCAACATCCCACCGCCTCCATGAGGTAACAGGCACCTCTGAGCTGCGTCCCCCCAATGACGCACTTCATGGCGGCCCTCCCTCCTCACGTAACACAAAAGGCGGGAAACCCCCAAACCAAAAAACCCGGATGTAACCGGCAGGGAAACGCGTTTCACACTCTTTTGTCCCTACGGTGGAGCCGTAGCGGAGGGGCGTATAACACAGGCCAAACTTCCGGGGAGAAGCCATTTGATTTTCGGAAGTAGGCCGCTTCACTTCCGGGAGCTGCCTGAGGGGGCCGAGCGGTGCGGAGCAGGATGGTGAGAGCGGAGCCGGGCCGCAGCGAGGAGCCCCACAACCAGGGGCCGAACTGAGGGACATGGAGCGGGGAGGGAGCGGGGAGGGCCGCGCTCAGGGAACCGTGTGTTGTTTTGTTGTTTGTTGTTTTTAATTTATTTATTTATTCGAATGGTTTGACGCCGCTCTCATAACATCGGCTCCATTCGTTACGGTTCGCCTATTCATTTGGCTCTGTTTTCTTTTCTGTTGCTTTTCCTTGGTTTAACATTGATCACGCCTCGCCTTGTTTCCCATTCCCTTGTCTGCAATCAACTCCTCCTCCCGCTCAGGCCGGGCACAGAGTAAGTTCCCTCCCGGCGCTGGGGCTGCGTTGTGACGGGGCTGCTGCTCTCATCCCTTCAGCTCCGGGTGTAACACGCTGCGGTGCCGTTTGGTTCTGTTGGTGTCGCTTACAGAGCTGGGAGGGTTTTTCGTTCTATTTATGATGGGTTTTAATCAGCAGGAGCTCAAACGTGGTTTGGGGAAAACACGGGACCTGCCTGTTGGTCAGCAAAGGAAAAAGGGCTTGGAGCTTTGTTGGGGTTTTGTGAGTGGCAGCGGTTTGATTAGATAGCGATATTAGATATTCGATTAAATATCGAATGCAGAACTGCTATTCCATGGCCCAGACCTTCAACCGTCACTGAGAGCATCCTCTGAGTGCCGCCGCTTTAACCACTCGCAACCCATTTTCTTCCATGCATTCCAGTGCATCATCTCAACAGTGATGTTAATAGCTTGAACTATTGAAAGGCCTGTAGTTCTGCCCTGGGTTGCCTTTAGCCTGTAGGTTAAACTGCTCTTGTGTTGTTTTATTCATGTTTTCAACCATCTGTTCTCCAAGACCTGTGGGTTTCCTGATGGCACTGAGATGTTCTCAATTAAAAATAGAGGGGAAAAAGCTCCCAAAGCCTCCCAAGGGCTCGGTGCCTCCTCAGGTGTCTGCTGCCATAAAGGCGGCTGCGTGGCCTAAACATGTCAAGTAAAAGCAAATGTTACAGAAGGGTGGATGTTGTTACTGCTGCAAACATAGATATCTGTGTATACAGTCTATGGATACAGGCTGTGTCTGCTTACAAACAGTTCTGGTTGCTGTCAGTTTAGGAGCTGTCTTTGTTACAGGATGTTATGACTGGAAGATGAGCTATAGGGAACTGCTTAACAAAGCTTTGTAACTGGGAGATAAACTCTGTTAACAGGGATGTATTTACCAAGGCAATGGGGGTCACCATCTCTAAATCCAGTGTGTTTAGTGTAGCAGCATTACGCCCTATACTGCATAGAGCTTTCCATGCCCTTCTTGCTAAATTAATTTATTGCTACTTTGCTTGCGTTAATTATTTTCTTTATTAGCAGAACTAAGGCTGTAGTTTAACATTACACATCTTGATCTGGTTGCGTAATTTTGAAGTTCCCCCCATATTAAATTTACATTCTCATTGCATCTGTAGAACTGAAACATAGAGCTGGCAATAGAAGACATTGTGGTGCTTTCCTTTACCTATCGATTCTCACCTCAAGTATCTGTAATTGTTTTTCTTTCCTGGTAAGTTGGTGTTAGTATTAGGAGACCTTCACATTCCACATCGATGCAACAGCCTCCCGGCCAAGTTCAAAAAGCTGCTTGTTCCAGGGAAGATCCAGCACATCCTCTGCACGGGAAACCTCTGCACCAAGGACACTTATGACTACCTCAAGACCCTGGCTGGGGATGTTCATGTTGTCAGAGGGGACTTTGACGAGGTAGTGACCCCTTTTGGTGGTGGTATTTTGTGTTCAGCTTTTACGTAAAGGCAGCGGTTGAGTTACTTTTAAGTAAAAAAAAAGTGGGCAATCTGAGCTTATTTAGTTTGAGGAGAAGGGTTGGGGTTCCTATTAATGTGACTTGCATGGTCAGTGTGATTAACACTGAACTGGGGGCTGAGCTAAGGCTGAGACTTGGCAACTAGGAGCTCCAGTTGTCAGCTCCTCTGAAGTTCCTGGTATCTTTACCAAGCTCATAAAAGCAGAATGTGGCTCCCATTCTGGGGCAGTAGAACCAATCAGACAGTCTTGAATCTGTACATCTAACCAGTCTGTGGGGCTTGTTTAGCTTATTTTCCTTTTGTTTCTTTTATTTCTTAGAACCTGAATTATCCTGAACAGAAAGTTGTAACTGTTGGACAGTTCAAAATTGGTCTGATTCACGGCCACCAGGTCATTCCTTGGGGTGACATGGCCAGCCTGGCGCTGCTACAGAGGCAGTTTGATGTGGACATCCTCATTTCAGGCCATACGCACAAATTTGAGGCATTTGAACATGAAAACAAGTTCTATATCAATCCAGGATCAGCTACAGGAGCTTATCATGCCTTAGAGAAGTAAGTAAAGCATGAGAAACAGCTGTGGGGCATTTTCTTTTTGATAGGAAAACTAACTGTTAAGGTTAATATTTACAAAGTTTACATCTTTAAGTGAGGGGCAGCAGGGAGGGCTCGTTGTCCTTGCTAAGGCTCCTGGACTGAAACAGATGACTGAAATGCTTAAAGCTCCAGCTCTGATGTACTGTGCATAGAAACCTCAAATTGGTTTTCCTCAGGAGTGATTCTTGCTAAGAAGTCTGACAGCAAGATGCCGTTAAGGTTATATTATATAAGGTTATTATATACACACCCTCTGCTCATATGATTTCTTTTTTCCTTCTTTCTAGCAACATCATTCCTTCGTTTGTGCTGATGGATATCCAGGCTTCCACAGTGGTTACATACGTCTATCAGCTGATTGGAGATGATGTGAAAGTAGAAAGAATCGAGTACAAAAAATCCTAAAACACATTTCCTTGTGTGGCATTTTTACTGTCTCATTCCAGAGCTGCATGTTACTACGATCCTTGGTTGCTTGTTTACAGACCTACACTTAATGTTTAACAGCTTAACAGTGTAACATCTCGGTAATAACTTTAAAACGTTGTTTTCTTTTCTCTGTATGAATTGATTTGTAAACTATGTCACTAACTGATGAAGTACAGTTCCTTCACGTTGTCATAAATCCCCCTTCAAATTAAAACAAAGCTTTATGAACTGCTGAAGAAACAGCAGTAGTGGGAACAGGAGTAGTAATTTCACTGTAGGAAACTGAACTTGAGTCTTTGTAATACTCAGAGCACTGCCGTGCTATAGGGAACGACAGTCTCATTAAATCTGTGAACAGTGACGAGCTTTCCTTTATTTATGGCTTATATTTGATATCAAGTCTACCCACTTTGCTCTGTGTAAACAGGTGTTAAATAATATAATTCCATACAGCACTTGTACTGCTGCCGAAGGCTGAAAAGTTGAAAGACTGGGGCTTGTGTCTCCTAGTCTCAGGTACCTGCAGGGAACTGAATGTATTTTAACAGCTGTTACTTCTTAAGGCTGCTGATTTTCCAATATAAATAAAGCTGTCTCTGCACAATGTCTAGGGTTTAGAATGGTGTGGCCTGTTTCCTTTGCTTGTGTTGTCCTTGGCAGCAAAAGAAATGGTTGTGGAATGTTTGTGCAGAAGGCTGTGCTGCAGCTGTCACAAAGGTTTGTGTGAAACAGATGAGTTATCCATGAAACATCAAGGATCAGTAGAACCTTTAGTTCTGTGTCATTAACTTTGGCTAAAAACCTTACTTCTATTTGAAATAAACCTGCTTTGCTTACAAAAAGACTCAGTGTTTGAGCCTGGTAACTCAGGACACTTTGGTTATCTGCTGTTTCATGCAGTGAAATTCACACTCCTTGAATTCTGCATGTCTACAGCAGGAAAAACATCACCAACTTTTCTTGACAAATCTCTCTGTACATTAAAGCTGATAAAAGATTAAGTTCATTTGTATATTGAAGTCGGTTTATTTGCGCTCACTGTAATTAGAATTACAATTGGTCTGTATATTTTACATGAAGCTGTCTTTAAACTATATTTTACACAAAGCACAATGCTTCTAGTTTAAAACTTGATTGTAATTATATAAAGTTTTCTCTGTATGAACGAAATTAGTGATCCTAACAGCAGGCTCCAACGCAGAGAAATAATACAGAAGGAAATGAAATGAATTCTTAAAGTGCAGAATGTGAACGTTGCTATTGTATGTAAATAGGAACTCCTGCTGTAAATCTAGTAAAACAAGAACAGATTAAAAAAAAACAAAAGAAGATGTGGAAAGCTGGAGCCAGCTTTTGGTAAAAGAGCAGTCAGGTTTTAGTTCAGTGTTCACTTGACCACTATCTGCATTGTGGATGCATAACACTTATCTTGCCAGCAGAGGGAGAAAAGACTGAGGGTAAATCAAGACTTCATAGATGAGACAGTTCTTGTACACAAGTCTCCTGTGGTCCATTCAGGTACATCTGGAGGGTAAGAGGACAGTAGGAGAAAGGTTTAGAAAATAGAATATAATATGAGGCTTGTGAAAGGGCTTGAAAGCGTGAGGTTTATCACTGCTCATATGTGATTCAAGTAAAATGTGTTTGAATCAATAAAGGGATTTTATTTCATAGAATATATTTTACTCAAGAATCAGCTGACTAAAGTTTTTTTGCTAGAAGTTGAATGGAAGTTCCAGATTAGAAAAAAGGTAAAAATGCTGTGAGGTACAAAAGTGGTTTATTTTACCTTCAGAAGATCAGAGGAGGATTTATCCAGCAGAGTAGGGTTTCCATATTTCTCTTGATACTCTCGAATCAGGGCTGCTGCATCCTCAGTGCTGTGGGAGGAAAGTTTATCAACTTTGTCAACAGAAATTCTCTAAAATGCCAAGAATTCAGGCTATACACACTAAACCATAAACCAAAGTAGGACTCAGCAGTTCTGAGGTCAGACAAGTCCCATCATTTCCAGGTGGTGGAAATCTAAAGTAAAGGAGAGATTCAGGTTTTGTAAGCAATGCATCACCTGTTCTTTAACCTACCGGTTCTTGCTGGCAAAATAATCCACCAGTTCTTTCATTCGATGAGTGCTCATCAGCTGTTGCTTCACCAGTGGAAAATACTTTGTTTTCAAGAACTTTTCATATAGCTTCTCATTTATGATGCTGTCCAAAATCAAAGATCTAATCTGTAGATTTAAGTTCAGTAATGGGGAAATATTAATATTTTCTACATCATAAAATGATAATCTTTGAATGAAATAAAGAAACCCACCAGGCTTTTCTTTTTGGACCTCCCATAATGCTTGATTATTACTTTTACAGTGCTTAAAAATGGCAGATTTTCTGGAGTAAGTCAAAGGTAAATGAATTAAATCTTGTTTACTTACCTGAGAAGCAAAAGCCACTACTTCTCCAGTGTTCATATGCTCATCTATTTGTTGCAGCACAGTTTCTGTATTACATGTTGACAAGAAAGCCTTGTAAAAAAAAACAACAAATAAAAAATGACTATTCTGCAAATAATTAAAGTGGAAGTTCTCCCTTCAGAACAAGTATTTGACTTACTCAGGAGCAATTGATATTTTAAACTCAAGGCACAAACATGAAGTTCTCAAACCAGGATCTGTGCAGTCTGACTGAAGAAGTTATTCCTATTGCTGTTAATGACTGTTCATGTGTTCACATGGGTGGATGGTGACAGGACAAGGCGGAATGGTTTTAAACTACAATGGGAGGTTTGGGTTGGATATCAGGAGGCAGTTTTTCACCCAGAGGGTGGTGATGCACTGGAACAGGTTGCCCAAGGAAGCTGTGGATACCCCATCCCTGGAGGCATCCAAGGCCAGGCTGGATGTGGCTCTGGGCAGCCTGGTCTGGTGGTTGGTGACCCTGCACATAGCAGGGGGTAGAATCTAGGTGAGCATTGTGGACCTTTGCAACCCAGGCTGTTCTGTGATTCTATAACTTAAAAAAGTTATTTTCAGGTAGAGGTTGCAGGTTTTTTGACTCATTGCCAGCAGACTAGATTTCTTCACTGGTACTGTGGTTTGGGAAGATCTTCCTGACCTTAACTATACTGAAGGACTAAGATCTTAAGATGCCTTTACTAGTGCCATTTTGCTCAAGATGGATACAAGAACAGCCTTTAACATTTTACCTGGAAGAATGATGCAGGGCATAAATAAATGGAAAGAAAGAACAGAAAGGAAACTAAGTAAATGTATGGGGATTGCTAGGTCATGGCCTGAACCAGTGATTGAGTAGCAGGTGAGAAGGCGTGGCTAACCCAGGGCACACAGCTGTAAACAATGAACCCAGGATCCACCTCTCCTCACTCTCATTTAAGGGTCAGCAGCAGCAGAAGGGTCTCTACTCAGAGCTCTCCCCTTCTGGAGACTTTGCTGACCTTCAGAAAGAGTAAGTCGCTTCTTGTATTGTTTTCTGAACTGTGTCTTGACAAATACCTTTATGAGCATGTTTGTACCCTTGTAGAAAGCAATACTATTGCCTTTCCTTGCTCCATAAAGCTTAATTCTCATTGTTTGTGAAAGAGAAAGTTAGGCAGAACTTGCCTATTGAGCATCTTTATTAGCAGGATTCAGTAGGTACAGTCTGATGTTGAATTAGCCCTTGGCAATTAGGTATGTTGTCAGTAGCTTTGTATGTTGCTTTGGCGTATGTCTTGTGTATGTTTCTATGGTTTTTTTCTTCCATGTGGACTAAGCATCATAAGCAAATGTTTGGTGTTAGGGAATCTAAAACTTGGATGCATATTTTTCAGGGTGCAAATGTGTGAGTCAGCCACTAAAAACTATCTTCTAACCCATCCCAGAATGTACTCTCTAACTCAACAAAGGCAGTTCTATGGCAAAGCTGCTGAGAGTGACTTGAAGCTTGAAAAATGAGGAAGTGTTCACATGGTCCCTTTCAAAAGGAGAAGTCTGAGGTAGTGGTCTCTATGGTTGGGAGGTGCCTAACAGCTGATGGCAGTGATGGGCTGCTGTTAGTCTGAAACTGCTGTCTTTCAGTCTCTATTGAACATAACACATATAAGAGGAATTTCCCTTGTTGGAATATGAAACTTCTTTACCTGAATTTGCTGCTCCCTCTTCTCAGACTGAGGAATCAGCATCAGGCATCCCAAGGCAAAAGCTGGAAGGTCCAACTGTACATATTGTTTAGCTATTCCAATGACATCCAAATCAGCCAGTACAGGACACCTTCAGCAGAAGATGAGGAAGGATGTTCTCAGCCATGCTATGTATAAATAGATGGCTCAGTACTGTCAACAGAACCACTTGAGAATTTTGAGCTAGATAAAACACTTACTTGAGCAGAATCACAAAACACTCACGGCATTCCTCTATCTGTTTAGGACTCGGTGGACATGAAGCTAAGGGATAAAGAAGCCATGATAAAGTAAATCATTTAAGTTACTATTTAAGCATGATAGTTAATAATCCTACCTGTGAGAAATGGTGATAAAACCACACTTCGCCAAGCTCGACTGAAGCTGGGAATCTACAGGCAGCAAAATACTCAGGTTACAATGTTGCTTATTTATGTACTATTATGTACTATTATGCCTGTGAACACAGGCACCTTAACCCATTGCAGGTGGAAGGAAGGGATGTTTTCTTTTTATACTGGATGAACCATTCTCTAACACTGCTTTCCTCACCCTGTAGTCTAAGAACTTGCTATATTTTGACTGATTGTTAAGTTATTCTGCTCAGTTTTAAAAACCCTCAGAATAAGCATTTACTGACCACAGTGCAAAATACACTGTGTTAATCAGTAATTAATAACTATACTCATTTGCATATTGCAGTGTCATAAAATAATTCAAGGGGCATCTTCTCATGCACAACGCCCCTTTGGGTAGATGGCTACCATTCACTTATATGTACAAATGTGAAGTTAAACTCCTGCTCAGGGAAGAAGAGTAGGAGCCACAGAACATTTGCTTACCTGCCATAACGAATGAATCCCAGTAATCGTGATCAGAACTTTCCTAAGATAATGAATCTGAAACAAAGGTAATCCATTATAAAATGCTACAGTGTTTTTAAAGATTTGTCAGTGATGTACAGAGCTGTGTTAGGTTTGTTGTCTGCAGGATGTCAGCTTAGAATTCCTCAAGGCACTTTTGCTCCTGTGGGAGAAGTGACGTGCCTTAATTAAGCTATCCCTAGCAGCAGTGGCAGATGTTTCAGTGAATACCTACAACTTCAGGATATCATCTTTGCTATTAAGTGCAAAAGTCTTATTAGGCTAAAGCTAGCTTGAATATCTACTTTTGACATACTGTCATTGCCAGGTACATCTACTTCCTTAGATTGTAGCAGCATTGCCTGTGATTGTCAGTATGTAAATAAAACTGTGAGTGGCAAAAATCAGGATTATTATCATAATAAATTAATTATAAAGGTAATATTTTTTGAGCATAGGTGGTGTGTGTTTATGTGAATACGTATATACAAAAATATGCAAGTTGTAATGATATGAAGTTATCATCGTAGGGCTTATTCTTGCCATCTGAAAGGCCAAAAAAACCCCAAACCAAACAAATCGAATCAAACAAAAAAGCCAGAACAACTTAAGATCAAAGCAACATTAAAAGACAAATTTCTCAAAGCTTCATTGGTCCAGTGCCAAACAACATCAGTTGTATATTATAGATACATATATAAATTGTAAGCTCACTGTGAGTACATCACATCCCATAGAAATCAGTAGCTAAAAGAAGGCTTTTTCTTACCTTCATGCTTAAGAATTTCATGCTTAAAAATTCCTTACCATATTGAAACCAAGAAGTTTCTGTAGTAGGCCATTCCACAGCTGGAAATCATATACTTTATATTCTAGGCTGAGCTCAGTCACCAGCCTGACAGCCTAAAGGAGAGAAAGGACACTGTGTTCTAACAAATACTCACCTTCATGATCTTCAAATCTTTACTGTTTTCCAGTATAATTTTTAGATTCTGCTGGCATTATAGGAACCTTTAACTGCTGGAATATTTCAACCAAGCCATGCTGAAAATTTATATATATATATAGGAAGAGAATTAAATAAGAACAGCAAAAATAAACAAGTACATCTATGCTTGAGATAAGTGTAATTTTGTTGTGTACTATCATCTACCTGGAAATCTCATTTACCTGCCCCTTTTAAATTGCAAAGGATCTAAGAAGCATACCGTGGGTTCGTGGCTGTGGTTCTTCCATAGCCCCTTAATCATTCCTTCCTTAGGACTCTTATTAAATGATTCATAGGTATATGGAATATTCAAGACTTCGAACTCTGACAGGTAAATTAAGCATTTTAGAAAATACCTGTAAAAATTCACAAAAAAAATCACAAGCTAATGATAAATATCACATTCCAGTAGGTGCCCCTAACCCCAAACTGCCAACATGGAACTGTATGTATTCTGGATATCTTCTATGGAACTTAGCTGCGGGATTTTGGTCTAATTTGCAGGGAACTGTCTTTGCAAGATGACCAGTTTTGAACTTACAAGGATAATTTAGTCTTGAAGTGAGCTATTCAAGAGCAGAATCTGAACAGAGTCCTAAACATATAAAGAAAATATTTCTGTGCCGATTCAAATAACTGCAGTTCATGAAAATGGAACAAAATATTTTCTATATAATATCAGGTTTATAGATTAGGCATCTGATACACAGGACTGAATTATAGTGAAGTTTAAATACGAAATCGTGCTCTTCCAAAATACATTTTAAGAGCTCAAAGGGGAAAACAAACAAACAGATTCTTCAAATATAATTTCTTTCTAAAGTCTGCCAAAGACTAATAACACATTGCTATTAAGGAAGACCTACAGGAAAGTTCATCTTACTTTACTTTATTAATGGGCTTCTTGAAGAGTGATTCCACAGTGTTGGTATCTGCCAAGTAGAGCAGACACTTAAGTGCTCTGCTCCTGTGTGCAAACGTCAGCTGATTAACGCCAATGGGCTGGGGGGATGCAAAAAAAGAGTGAAAAGTGAGCAACAAGAAAGCAGCTCGTGTTGTAGGATTTTTCTAAGATTTCTGTCAGAAATGTGCTTTCATACCACCTAATTGAGGTAGATTGTCACCTTCAAAGAACACTGCTAAACCAGTTCTCTCCTAGATGTAAGGCTATTAATGCAGGCAAGAAAATAATATTTGTGATACTATAAATCACAAATATCTCCAGTAATGATAAAAGGTTAAATCTGTATCAGAAGACTTTCTCTCTGTTTAAATTCCACCCAAAGTAACGTAAAATATTGTTATATTGAAGTGCATTCTAGAAAATGTTTAATGAAGCCATATTCAGGTAATATTAACAATAAACTCAGAAAACCCGGAGTTCAAGGGCTGCTCTTAGCAGTCAATAGCAACATTCAAGGAACACCACGGCTCTGCTCTAAAGGCAACATATGGAAGCAGAGAATCACAGAGCTCACATAAATCATCTGCAGCTTTCAGGATGAACCAATGCAGTTTGGCAGATGACACTTGATTTTAATTACAGATAAAAATCTAATAAATAGCAAGCTGAAACTAGGATTTAAGAACTTACAGATGTGGCAGATGTTGTAATTGCAAAAAGCATTCTTGAGCTATAATCCATTGGGTGTGACTGAAGTAGATATATAACCCTGCAAAAATGAACTGTTTTTAATGAATACAGCGTAGCTACTGAAAAGCAAGGAATTGTTTCTCATTCAAATTTAAATACATATCCTGTCAAAAAGAGTTTGAGGATAAGAGGTCTGAAGGAACGTGGGAAGAAAACCTCCAAATAATTCATAAAACTACTCTTAAAATAACTGTATAAGTTACTGCCAATTGTGTTTCACTACAGAATCAGTATTGATGTCACCAGAAAACAAAAATGTGCATGACATTACCTTTCAGAGAGGAAAAGAAACTATGCTTCTTCTGACACCTGGAAGTAATTATTTTTCAGTCTGCCTTAAAAAGTAGCTCTTGCACTAACAAAGTAGCAGAACTGGAAGTGTTTGGAGGTAGCTACGCCTCCTCTGCAGCTCTGTGTCTTAGTATTTACTGATCAAAAAAGCAAACTCCATTTATATAGTAGGAAAGAGCACTTTACTTTTTAGAATGTCAGTATTTCTGCCCTAAATTTGTTTAATCACCTCTTCTAGTAAGAATTCTCTCTTACCAGAGGCGGCAGATTAAATTCTGAATTGCATGCAATGTTAGGTTTCTTGAAAAAGCCAGGTAACTTGCAAGTTGAGAATAATTCACTGTTACATACAAAACAAAGTCTGTACCTGCGGAGTTCTTCATCTTCCTGTGCGTCTGTAAAGATTTCTTGAGTTTTCTTTAAGGAGACATAAGAAAACAGTTTTGAGAATAATCTGAATTGTGAACTGTTAGGATAAATAGCTGGGTTATCCTTTTATGACAAGGTTTAAGCAAGCTGGGCACTCCTGCTAGTGCAGCCAAGTGGAGGAATTTTGATTTTATCATTTCTTTATTTAAGTGTGCTTGGCAGTCAACACCATTCTCCAGTCCCTCCCCTTGTTAAATGGCATTTTGAAGCAATGTTTTTTCCCCGCTCTTCCCACAAAGCTGTATGTTGCATAGGCAGCAATTAACTCTTGGTTTGCTAAGTTGCGATGGGATAGGATTCTTTGTCTCAGTGACTAAGTCTTTTACTTCCTTTGACTGGTGATACAGCATTAGTGTAACATAAAAAATGAGATTTTAATCTCCAGACTGATTAAAGAGAAAGATTTCAGTTGGTTCTCACTAGAGAGGGTGACTTGCAACAATACAAAAATGGCATTAAAACTGTTAAAATTCTGAATTCAGATGCAGCTTAAATAGATTAATGTGTACTAAGGCTACAAAAAAACCTGAGGTTTTTGCACAAGTGAATAAACAAACACATTCTATGTCACCAGACGTTTATCTTCAAAACCAAATCTTCAGAGATTACTTACTTCTGAGGGCAGGGTATTTGGACACAGCCACTTATTCAGCAGCTTATTCAAAATTTTGTTCATATCCAAGTTGTTAATTTCAGCTATTTCCTTAGCTGCCATATGGATATCTACATAAACAGAGAAGATACGTCAACAGACTAGTGTGACTTTGCCTAGTGCTCTTTGTAAACAGCCATTATTTGCACCTTTTGAAACTAGATTATGCACATACTTACCTGGATAGTCTCGACCCGTTGGATTTTGGATTCTTTGGTCTATACTGTGGTGTTCATAGAGTAAAACAATAAGGTTTGCTGGTTTTGCAATGAACTTTAAATACTCTGCAGTGTTCAGCTTGTAGGTTATTAGAACACTTTCTGTTGCTGATCGCTTATACTGCATATGTAACTTCTTCTGTAAGATTTCTGCTTTTTCGTGTGATTCACCCTTTAGGAAAACCACAGTTTTACATTTAAAAAAAAGAAACAAACTTTTTAAAAATTGCTTCTCAGCAATTCTATACAGAGCTTGATGTTTATAAACAAGGATGGGATTCTCATTTACCCTGTCCTACAAATCATGAAATATCAGCTCAAGGATGAAAAGCCAGTGCAGACTTATATGCATACACTCCTACAAACACCTAAAGAGTCTTGGAACATGTAAAACAAATTAAAATTAAGCAGAAACTTCCCAGAAATACAGTATCTTTCATATGAGGGCTTGTTATGATACAGTTTGTATATTGCTATTCAAAACACCAAGAGGCAGAAAGTGAACATAAATACCTTACTATAAAAATCAAGGAAATCTTTACAAGAAGATTGCTGTTACCTTAGCTGCAGTATTAAGCCATTTCTCAGCTAGATGGAGACAGAATTTCAATGCCTGAATCTGGTCAGGACCTTTGGTTTAAAAAACAAACAAACAAAAGGGAAAATAAGTGAAATGAGTCTTCATGAATCTCCTTTACCATATACAGAATATCTGTTTTAACCTCTTATTCGTTTCTTTTAAGCTATCTAAAAGATTAGGAGAGCTCTTGTTCCTAAAGAGCAACAAAATTGTCCAGATTCTGTGAAGGGAGAAGCTAGCTTGAACTTGGCTGAAATATTTGCTTCTGCAGGCCAACTTGTCTGGCAGAACACGATATGTGGTGGAAAACTAAATGTTAAAGAACTTTAAGCAAGACAGTATAACTTAAGAGAAAAGAAAGGAAAGTATTTAATAGTGATACTGGGTTATACAATGAGTGTCATTCTAGACTTTTCAAAGTCTGATGTAGGAGAAAAATGTGGTTTTGTTCACCAGCTTTGCCTGGAAGTATCCAAGAATACTATCTGGTGTTTGATTACAGCCTAGCTTTTGTTTTCTTAAATCTATTCTCCTCCTATCACTACTTCACCCATCAAGTCATCAGATATGCACCTTACCTGTGGGAAATTCATGTGCCATCTTATGAGCCATAGCTACAGCCCACTCTGGATTGATTATAGACAGTAGATATGACTGAATTGTCTGCACAGTCTTAGTTGTTTCCTTGTTAACAACTGATGTATACCCAGTGTTTCTCATTTCAAATATTTTTGGTTTCAGTTTTTTTTGGAAGACATGCTGAGCAGCAGACATGTATAAGGTATCCAGTGAAACCTAGAAAAGCATTAAAGAAGACACTGTTGTCAGTGTCTACAGTGAGACCAAATCTGCACAAAAGACTGAAGAAAAATTCCTACTTTCTTTCACATAGAGGCAAAAAAGGAAAATTTAGAAAGAAATCCTTTTTAAGATTCAACTTTACCTTCATTAGTTTGGAAATCAACAGAAGTGTTGGTAAAGATTCCTCACTGAGCTCTGCAGCTGCAAGGCAAAAAAAAAAAAACAACAGATGCTTATGGCAGTGTCACAGTCCTCTTGCAGCTTCATCTAGGAAATTAAACACTTGAAGTTTCAGTTGCACTGCAGTTAAGTGCAGGCCTCCACTGAGAGTGAAGGAAGGCAAACTTAATTAGGCGCTCTGAATGAATTCTGCATTGTGTGTATTATCTTGGCTCAAGCCAGCTACCTGGGAGCACAATTGTGTTCAGAAGCACTTGGGAAGATAACTGTATTAGTACGTTAAATTTGTTCAAGTTCATGTTTATATTAACCTAAAACTTCAAAGTTCACAGTTATCAGAGAAAGGCAAACATACATATATAAAGCTGGGAAGAATTCTGAACATACATATAATGTTCCAGAAACACTGCGCAGTTCTGAAGAATATCAAATGAAAGGGTAGTCTGGTTTCAGAAGCTGGAGATAAAGGAATCATGTGCTCTGAAACATATTGGTGTTCCAGGTCCACAGGCGGAGAAATTCTTTTATATGACTCCAGATGCTTGAGAAGGCTCAAAGCCTGTGGAGGACAAAAAAAAAGCCATAAGACTACTCTATTCCCTCATGAGAAAAATGCCTAAGACAGGAGATGCGTATAATAGATATCTAAGTATTATAAGTATTTCCATGAGGAGTTGTTACATGTCTAACAGTTTTTATCCCTGCTATGAATTACTGTTGAGAAGCTGCTAGAGATCAGTAGTTATGAATTTTATTTTCTGAATGACAGCTGCGTTGTTAGCATAATTCCACTAATTTCAACAGACCCTTGAGTAACTACGCTAGTAAATAGGGGAAAACAAGAGAACAGAATACCGAAGCCATTGACAAGGTAACAGCATCGTATTTGGACATACCTGATTCAGCTGAATATTGGTATTTCTTTCATCAGCATTCTGTATCGCTTTCAAGACAATTTCAATAGTTTCATAGTCGTAAGGATCAAGCTGTTCAAAATAATGACCTATTTTATAAGATTTGTCTTACAAAACACAAAACTGAGTTGATTTTTTTTCAATTTAAATATAACTATATCAATATAACACTGAAGAAAGAATATAAGCATCATTCTCTAGAACAAAAAACCCCACTTCATGATACTAAATCACTTCCCTCCCTCCTCCCCCCCCAAAAAAGATCGAGGTATTACATATAGAGAACAGATATACTTTCTTTTTGCCTCTATCTACTTCCAACATAGGGCATTGACATAGTTTTGGTATGGCATGTTTATTCTTTTCAGAAGGAGCTTGGCTTTTTTGTTTTTGTAGTTTTTTTTTTGTTTGTTTGTTTGTTTTTACCTTGTACAATATCCCACTGAGACTAGTGACCAGATTGTTTGTGCTTTTCAGTAGAGGAATTATTTCTAGCACTCTAGCCAGTAACGTGCAATGAGATTGCTTCTCACTGTATTCTGCAGAGTCATCTTCAATGTGATTTCTATTAGCATTCTTGAGAAGAAGTGTTTCAATGCAAAGCTGCAGTGCAGCATCACTGTCCAGCATGAAAGTTCTAGGAGAAAACAATGTTATTTTTCTTTGTGACCTCTGATGTCATTGTGATTTCCTTATGACCAAATTCACCAGAGACCAGTAAGCATTCTGATTCATGCTAATTTTATTTTTAAGAATTATTTAGATACTACGTACATCCATATCTGCTTAAATTACAATAGGTTTCTGCAGGCATGGTTATTATTACAGCAGCAATTAAACAGAACAGATTAGACTCAAATATTACCTGCAGTAATTCAGTATGAGATCTGTGCCTACTTCTGGATTTTGTACAAGAGTTCTTATGAGTTCCTTCTTCCTTAATGGTGGTTGCCTAAATACAGTCTCAAAAGAAATCTATGGATAAAGTAAAAATGTCACCATCCTCCCAGAGAAGTCTTTTGTACAATATCAGGACTAATTCCTTACATAGTCAACCTTTTTGTTTTAAGTTAGTGTCAAGCCAGAGATTTTTAGATCAGGAAAAGCAGAACATTTGTTAATTAAAATTCTTTTAAGCACACTCAATTACTACATTTCTCATTTTCTGAGCTTTACTTAAGCAGGCAGAATGAATAAAATAAAAACAAAATAAAACCTAACTTTCTGTACTTTTGAATAGCAAATCATCTAAAAGCAACAAGGGCTACATATCAGAATATCTTAACCTTTCATCAGCTATTAAAATTCTAAAATAATAGATAAAAATCAAACTCACACCAAATTTACCAAGCTGGATGCCCCATTCTGCGTCTGTAATCAGCTCTCGGAATTTGTTTTCTTCTGTTGCTTCACCATATTGGGTAGCAAGCTGTGCTCCAACCAGAGCTACTGACTTAAAGGAATGGGAAGGGAAATAGAAATACAGTAAATAATCTGAAAACTAGGAATTGTAAGACCTAAATTCTTAGAGGAGATTAAAACAATTCACAGATGATTACATAACTGTGTAAGGTAAAAACTTCTTACAGATGTTAGGATCCCCTCACCTCCCAAGTTGGCAGTTGAAAACTTTAAAATTCAGGTTTTATCTCCAAAAATAGTTTGCTAGTACTGCGCTACTGTAAGTGCAATGAATGCACTTATCCTGCCTTACGTTTTAATTTATTTGTTCCATTTGTGCAAATTGCAGTTAGAGAACGATTCCTCCAAAACAGTGGAGGTGTGAGTTAGAGTGGCTTAGGAAAAAACAATAAAACAAAGCATTTCTATTTTTTTTTCCCAAGCTTTGGAATTAGTCAGGGTTAGGTAACCTAATGCCTGGACTTGCATTGTGCCAACTGTTCACAGCAACTCTTCGTGCACAGTTTTATCATGTGGCAAACAGACTGCCACTAAGAGAGAGCAAATAGTCCTAACAGCCATATGAAACTGCTGACATCTTGAGGGATCTCTAAAACATTCTGTGTATACTAAGGAAATGCATTGTCTTGAGAATTTACCAGAACTTTTCTGTAATTTTGCCATGTGTTGTTGATGACACCCCAAAGCTTATTGAACATATCTTCTCTGGGCAAAATAGTGCAGTACCCCAGTGCCAGGTTCTGATCTATGAGACGACAGTTGAACACCTGTGTTTTGGAAAAAAAGAAGTCAAATCTTAAGATTTTGTTTAAATAGGTCTAAATTAAAGGTGTGTTGAGGCTTTAAGTTGGGGTTTAAGAAAAGAATAGTAAGATTTTTATTTTAGGATTTTTAGATCTAAAAATACTGAAGGCTGGTCTAGGAGTTACTGCGCTTTGTCAGAACTTCCTTAGAAGACAGTGCATTGTACATTGTACAGTCTGCTTAAAAAAAACTTCCTTTCAGTTAAAAGTATAAAGACCTAAAATGAACCTGAGATTGAAAACAGTTTTTATTGTAATGTAGGGTGCTTTAAAGGCTCCCAAAGAGATCATGCTCCCCCTATATATAACCTTTCAAGCAGAGCAACAGGCATATAGTCCAAAAACCACAGTTCACAAGAGGCTGAAATATACATAAGGGTTACAACACATTCCTGCCAGCAAGGAGGTATCATTTCAAAGTCCATTCTGTAACATGTGCCTTAGCTGTGGAAGGAAGCAAGGAAGCTGGGAAAGAAGAGGCAAATGCTGTCAGGCAATCCAGCCTACTCCTGCTCCATTGAAACATGAAGCTGTGGAACCCAGTCCCCTTCTAACATTTCAATACTGTTGGTGCATCCCCTTAACTTCTTTATGGCTGTCCATGGTGAATGATTTTTTTCCCCGTAAGGATTGCATTTTGTGGCTTTAGTTGAGTGACAATTCCAGAAAGGGATTCTGTGATAGGATGGGCAGCATCTTCCTTGATAGGGAAGAAAGGGCATTTTCTTAGCCCTGTCAGAATTCTTACCTTGTGTAGCAAGGTCTTGATAGAGGTCGTAATTATTGATGCAGTCGTCTCTTTCATAGCAATGAGAAAACTTTTGGTTTCAGCTAGTATTTTGCCATCATGTAGCTAATATAAAAAGAGACAATTGGCACACATAAAGATAAATTCCAAGCCTTGTCATTTACAGAATGCTAGGAGATACTGTATTTTCATATTTAATTATGGTCTTAAACAGATCTCTTCTAGTTTAAAAATAATAATAATAATTTCCCTACCGCTTTGAAAAGAGGAGCTTTACTTGCACATTCTACTTGTACACTGTACAATCTAACCAATGATAACACAATGTGAGAGAGTATAACTGATTATTAATGTTCATTTTACTCTTGGTCTCTCTCTGTACCCTAGAAGTTTAGTTTAGTTTGTGAAGAGAAATGGGAGACCATGAGAAAGAGAAGAAACTACCAAATCCTTTCATAAAATGAGTGAACATCTGATCAGGTGGTTGTAATTATAATGAGGTCATGGAGGTAGCCTATCTCTAACCCATCAAATACACAACTCTAAGCCATTTAAAGAGTGAAAACTTCTCAGACTTACTCTCAGCAAAATTCAGCATATAGTCATTGTCATACCTTCTCACTCAGGGATAAATCCATGTTGTTTGAGACACCATGCTGAAGACAGGATCCAAATGAACAGACCATTAGCCGCAGAGCTAACTCATACTGACTGCACTCCATGAGGTTTTGTAGCACTGCACAGATGGGAGTTCTAGCTGGCAGCAGAAGGTTCTGTCCTATAATATATTTCAGAAACAAACTCAGAAAACAATTAGAACCTTTGTAATTAAGCATATTGTTCTTGAATGTTATCTGAATGAGCATATTGGTCTGAATTATCAGAATGCTTTTCCCTTCACGTTTCAGTTTAAAAAAAAAAAGAAAAAGCTCGTAGTAGTAGAATTTCTGTACTGAGGTATATGCTTGGGCAATGTACCCAAAATTACAGGAGTGAATAGCAGTAATTACTGTCTAGATGGGGGACTTCTGTGATGGACCAAACTGCATCCCAACCATGTGGCTTTAAGTGGAACACCCAGATGCCTATTTAAAAACTATGAATTAGTCTTGCATAGGTATAATTTAAACCTGACATTTTTTTTGGTAGTCTTGTTTATACTTTTGAAGCAGTGAACCTGCCATTGTGATACCTCTAATAAATGTGCAGTTTGCCAGGCTGGTAGAGTCCAAAGGATACAGCTTGTTTTCTGAAAGACAGACAAATAAAAATTCACAGTGTGCTGAGATCTCAGCAACACTATAAAGCCTCAAAGTAACTTAAAATTACTGTACTTCAGCAGCAGGTCACAAAACAGAAATTCAAAAGAATAGAAGACATGAATTCTAAGAGCCAGGACTGCTGTATTTTTATATATATATATATATATATATATATATATATATATATATATATATATATATATTTTTTAACTGTGCTGCATATTTATATTCTATATTCCACCCTCCCCCCCCCCCTTTCAAATGAATACTGCTTCCAGGAGCTTGTCTGAGATTTGAGGTGTTTACTTTTCCTCAGACACAGGTGTCAAATTGTCCTAGATAAAGAAATCAATATGAAATACAGATAGTATACTGAGTGTTCAGGAAAGTAAGTTTACCAGAGATAGGTAGAAGAGAAGAAATAGTTTCATATATGACTGGAAGAATGATCTGTGGATCAAGAACTATCCCATCTTCATTAAAGAAATCATTGTAAGTCCACTCTTCATAAGGATCTTTATCTCCACCAAAACATGTTGTCTAAATAGAAAGAACAGTTAACAAGTATGTCTACTAACAAACTATGTATATAGAAGGTTATACTTTTCAAGTAAAGAAATAGTAAGTGATCCTTTATTTGTAAATGGCTTGTATCTCACTACTTTTTATTAAATGCCCAATAGTATTAAATACATTTCCCCACTTAAACAACACTTTTCTCTTTCATGTTCTGTGTGTATGTAGTTGTATGGCCAAAACTCAATCTTAATTTATTGGAGGCTTTCGTAAAACTTCTTAGCCAAATACTATAAGCAAATGTTTTTCAAATATGTTTTCTTTTAGAAACATAATCTTCAGTGCATAAGTATGCTTGCCTTGTCACTTTAATTTATTCTACTCAAACTGTAAGAGTCCATTCATTGCAAGCAGCTCAAAGCGTTACTTGATCTGAGCAAAAAACAAAGATAGTATTCAAGAATTCGATCCATCTTGTAACTCTTACAAAACAGTTGGGAATGCCCTCACATAAAACACACCTAGTAAAAAAAAAAGTAAAAAAAATTGTCCCATCTCCCTCGTTGTGTTCTAATATTCTCCTTTAAAAAAAAAAAAAGTGTTTTTTTTTTAAGTCAGCTTTCTGTGCTTTCTGGCAGTGTTGTCAGCAGTCATTCAATAAAGGCCCTGCTATTTTCAGTGACATTAGTTAAGATTTATTACACTAAAATGAAAGCTGAGAATTGCTACTTGTGCTTCTTGTATTTGTGCCGCTGCTGCATTGCCTTCACTTTACACTGAAATACACCCATGTTCAGGGAGATTTTGATCTGTAGAGCTATGGGCTTCTTTGACCTTGTTTTGTTTATTAAACAAACTGATTCAGTATTGCTGGAGGAATGGGAAATATATATACAGTGAACTATACAGGATATTACACATATTCAAAAAGATATTTGAGTTAGTAGAAATTACCTTTGCTGTAAAACCGTAGTTTTCTATTTGGCACTGTCTGTAAATGTCCTTGGCAGCTAAAGTGTATTTACATAGTTCCAGAGAATCTAGTAGCAAATCTATGAAAAGAGCGTTAAGATAATATGAATGGATGGCTCACATTCCTTATTAAAAGGTGAATATTGTTTTGAAGAATCCATTGTTACAGAAGCATACATAGAAATTCACTTTTGGTTTTGCACTAATAATATTAAGTAAATGATAAAGAATAATTACCTGGACTACATATTGTAGCTGCCTGACAAGCCATTTCATAGATCACTGCAGGAAGGTTCATGTCTTCAGGAGTGATCACTGAAATATCACCCCCCAAAATATGACAAAGCCTTTGACAAGCTGAGAACAGTAGCTTCCCTGTTTCTTTATTACAGTGATTCTTATAGAAGTACCTATTCAAAAAATGAATTTAAAATATGTGTGTGAATATATATAAATGATAATAAGACATGTATTTAACATTTTCATCTTATCTCTCTGTGGGGAGGTAGTAGTAAGTTTAAACTATCTGACAACCTAACCATGAGGAAGAGACCAGATAGAAACCATGGAGTGGTACGCATGGTCAGCATACAACAGCTTTCTTCTATCTGCGTAAGCTGAGCAGCTCTTATAATAGTTACTTAATATTCTGCCTTGCTTATCTTTTACCAAATAAGCTGCAGGAAACTGCAAAAATCAAAATCCCTCATCTTTTTCTCTACACATCTGCCTCCTTTTGCAAAATATCAGAAAAGTGCATTAAAAGAGTTAAACTCTTGAAAATCTCTACAGTTTTACCTGCATATCTTTATAGCATCTTCAACATTTCCAGCATCTAACGCTCTCAAGGCCAATGTTCTTCCTAGCTCTTGCTCTGATCTTTGCAGAAGAAAAGCCATTCTGTACAACCTTGACTCAGTAGAACAGCTCTTTAATTTACCATCTGTTGTTTTACAGTTTCTTGTTTGCTCTTTTCTAGACTTTGATGGACATTTGTCAGTTTCATAGGCACTTATGTGTTTCTCAAGAAGTGCAGACATCAGAGTAGGATTCCCAAAGTCTTCAACTGAAAGAAAGATATTAAAGTCTTCCTGCAACAAACATAAGATGGTTATTTGTATTCATGTAGCTTCCTTTAGAATTAGCATTCTAGATAAGCCATAGAATCATTTTGATGGCTACTGAAAATATATAGGCCTTATGGATAAAAAAAACCACCCAACCCATGCTGATGAATTATGAATATAATTAATTTTCAATATCATAAGAACCAATGCAATAACTGTAGTAAATGTAAAGTAGTTTCAAACCACAGAGATATCTACCTGTAGGGTAGCAAGTGTTTCAAATGTTTTTAGGTTTGCTTCGCATTCATCCTTCTTCAGAGGATTGTCTGTTGGAGGGGAAAAAGCTAATTACTTTCTGATTCCATTTACAAACCACATGTAAGATGTTATAACTTAGAACTCACCTTTTTGAATTTTGTACAGGAATTTGAGGATCTCTAGGAGTGTTTTTGTCATGAACTTTTGTGTTTTTTGCTGCAGAGAAGGGAGAGGTTAACAATTGGTTTGATCAGACTACTGCCAGTGTAAGATAGAGTACAGCCTAAGGTTCACTGAAATACTATGCAGTGCTCTACAAGTGTCTTAATCAACAGTTTAAAGCTTTAAAAAAACTATTGGTAAGAAGTAAGAGAATAGAATTCTACTGTAACTATGTTATGTGTTCTTTATGGAAGTAACAAATATTTCATGGCTGTATGTATGTATTCTACTCAGTCTTTCAGTTCTTACACATGTTTTCAAAAATCCTGCCTCTCCCCCCATGTTCTTCTCTCTCCTTAGCAGAACAACTCCCGAAAACAACTGTAAACAATAATTCTTTACTGTGGGTGCAAGGCAGTGATGTGTTCGTTCAGCAGTGAAGCTCTGAATGACTTTGGTGGCAAAGCCACACCAACAACTTTTAAATAGATACTTTTCCAAGCAATTACAGGGAAAAAATAGGAAAACACATAGGACTAGAGGTGTAACATGAAAGCATGATTTATAAATAATCCAGTTAGCTAAGATAACGTGTGGAAATGACTTTAACGTTTTGATTCTGTGCACTATACAGTTATAAACTCCATTTAAGACTTAAGATGTTACCTAGTAAAACCTCCTGCTCAGAGAAAGACCAGTTCAATATCCTTTCTTCTTTGAAGACAGCAGATAATAACATATAAAATAATGCACACAATTTACAGCATTTAATGACTTAGTACCTCTTCAGAATTATCTGCTTTCCTCTGCAGTACCAGTGTTCCCCATACAGTCAATCTCTCTGCAACTTTCTCTGCTTCAGCAATAGTCAGAGATTTTAACAAACTGAGAGACTCTTCTCCCTGGAGAGGAAAAAAAAAAAAAAAAAAAGAAAAAAAGAACATAAATAATTAAGATAGAAGTTCATTTATTTATAGGAAAGCTATGCGCTTCCTTACTTTGTTCTGCTGATGAACTTCAAACTTCTTCATAAAATACATTTACTTTAATGATTTCACCCTGAGTGCTTTCAGTTTTGAGGCTTTCAGTAAAGTGTATGTTTATTTCCTAAGGGCTCTAATGAGAAAATTAAAACACAGTTTTGTTCATTGGCAATTTAAAGTAATTTAAAGGGTATTGTATCAAAAATCGCAGAAAAAAGAAACCTAGATTTTGGTGGTAAGTATGTGACTTGCCCCAAATCAACTCCGGCAATGAGTTGTGAATATATGTAGACTTAAATTCCATGCCTGTTCCATATGGGGCATTATTTTTTGTACTTTTTTGCAATGAAGGATGGCTTGTGATGACACTGGTCTCATTTTGAGTGTTAAGTATAGGCAGTTATGTGTACAATTAATAAAACTGTATTAAAATACCAGTATGTAAACTGTGTATCAGGTTTCAGCAAGCAGGGCAACTGTTGCTGTTTTGAAAATAGTCCACAGTGTCTAAATACCCATATCAACTGACATAAGTACTTCAGTACCCTTTCTTTGTCAATCAGGTCTATCATCCTCAGAATGTAGACTTCTATGGTGGGTAACATATATGCTTCTACCATTTTCAAAGCATCCTTCAAGGAAGTAGGAGTGTCTTGTTTAAGAATGTACTTCACTAGCCTCTGTGAGGGGGGAAAAAACAGATATGGAAGTTAGTTTATTCATTTATCAGATAATAAGGGAAGTAACTTATAAACTTCTGCATTGTAATTGTACAGCTCACACCAAGCAAGTTATCCACAAGTTTAGAAGCTCTATCTGTAGATAAAACTTCACTAAACATAACTAGGAGAAAATTAGGCTTGGGGAAGAAACTGTAGTTGATGGGGATGTACGAATAAAAAACAAATTGCAAGTAAGTTATGAAAACTGAACAGGACAAAAAAAAGGGATAACAAATGGGAGCTATGCATGGCCATGCTGCTTTGCAAGATCTGGCTTTTAAAAGTTGCATGTGTTTTTTTAATCAGGTAAATTTAGTATTTTTTGTTTGTTTAACAGAACTTAAGTGCTGATTATTTACCATTATCATCTGCTTGTCCTTCAAGAGATTAGTGTCTCTTATCCCATAGGCCCGCAAAAGCTTCTTCATTTCCATCAGTTGGTAACTTTCCTGCAATAACTTTACTCTGTGGACAAATTAGACGACTGTTAATTTATTTGTTACACATGTATCTGATGTACAGAGGTGATCAAATCACATAGCTATTATTTAAAAAAGATGAAAAATTCTAACTGAAAAGTAAACTTAAAGCTGAAGTATATTCTATAGGATATTGTCTTACTTGACATGATTCATTTCCAAATGCTGTTTTACCAGCTGTTCTACTGCTCCACTCCACGGCACCACAGCACCATGCATTATCTGCAGAACTGCATCAAATTTCAGCTAGAATAAGAACATGAGAAGCTTACTCATCAAAATAAGTTAAAAGATATTCTTTGAAGTATTGTTCACCCGTGATTCTCCAGGCAAGCGCTTCTTTGCCCAACCCCTACTGTGTAACAAGCAATCATTATCATGATGTATCAAACTAGATTAAAAAGTAGTAGAAGTAATTTATGACACCACAGAGCTTCATCTTCCAACATGCTAAAGTTGGCGAGTTCTGTATGTGATGATATCAAAACCACATTTAGATTCTCAAGTGAAGAATATCAGGATAAAAGGACAGCATGATATTTTTTCTTCTTGTCACTTATATAAACACGTACTCATGTACTGACATGAAAATTAGGTGTTCCATTCTGAATAGAGCTATTTTATTAAACATACTTACATCTGTACTGGAGATGCAACCAATGACAGCTATTGCCTTTGCCTCCCATGCAGTTTCAAATACAGAAGCAGACCGTGTACGGCAACGTTCTAGCAAATCCTGCATATTTCAGTAAAAATTAATAGGATATTTTCATTGAAAAGGTAGGAATACTTTTATATTATAATATATTCTAAAATACTACAAACAACAGAATGCTTTTGAACATTAAGTTCTTTCAAAAAAAGACAGATTTTCCCTTACTGTTTATTGCTGAAATAGTAACTTTCAGTAAGTTTGTTGTTGACAACAGTAAACAAACCTGAAAACTAATGCTAAAATCCACGTGTAAATAAAATGATTACCAGATTTGTTTACAGCTTACTCAAGTTTAAATAGGTTTATTCAAAATGAAGAAAAGGTGTACCTGTATATACTGTAAAAGAAGCTCATCCTTTTGGAGATTATGTTCACAGAGGTAAGGTTTTATAAACTTATCCAGGATAGATGGGACAAGCTCTGGTGCCAAAATTTTATCAAACATACGAAACACGATAGTAGTTGCGTTCTCCTGGGCAGCAAAGTAGAACAGTGCAGTTTTAGAACATCACAAACTTTAGTCCATGATCCTTCATGTATCTAATGACTAATTCAACATCCAGCGCCCACTGAATGTAATTAAGGTGCTGGTTCATCATTCCTTTACACCAAATGAAAGCGAACACCCAGTGTCTCTCTTTTACAAAGTCATTGTTCAGCTGTACAGCCTCTCTTACCTGTATTACAGTGCAAATCATGGGGTTTAAGTCATGCTTTTTAATAGTAGGTATCTTGTCACATTATGTATCTATACCCCTTATTGAAACAAAAGTTTATAATATATACAGTGTATCAAATAGTATCAGCAGCTTATGAACCCAAGTGCAACTTATCGACTCAAAATTTAAGGATTCCTCTTCAGTCTTGCTTCCAATTGCACGCTACAACTTTTTTCCGTTCCCCAGAACAGTCCACCATTCTTGAAATGATTGCAGAATTACCTTCTCAAAATCACAGAGTGCCAGCCTGCAGTTGTATTTTCTGTAGAGATCTATCAGTTCTTGTAAATCATTTACCAGTTTCTTCAATCTATGTACTTCTTCACAGTCACTACATTTCTGAAACAGTATTTAGAAATGAAAAATTAGAAGACTTGCTACAATCTTCAATTTTTGATGCCTTGTAATCTACATGCTGAACCTTCACACAGCATACAACAAATCAAACCAAGTAGATGTTAATTTCCCTAGTTTCCATTATGTGCTTCAAATCTGAGATTCAAAGATTAAGACAGCAGATCTAAATACAGAATGTCTGTTCTCAGTTTCCAAACTGCGCATCTGGTTAGCTTTAAGCTTAATCTTTCTTTACTATCATAGTTCCACCACTGCAGTTACTAGTATACTCCGGATATACAACACATTCAACTTCTATTTTTGCACATTCAGTATTCATATCCTTACAGCTAGCTGATTTTTATTACTCATTTTCTCCATGCCAGAGCATGGAGAAATATGTTTAATGAACTGCAATCTGTTTCCAAAGATTTTGACGGAAATCAGATATATTTGTTATGAACTTCAAGTAGAAATCTTTAGTGAAATGTGTTTCATAGTACAGAAACTTGTGTGTATTACAGAACACTCAAGATTATAATTTGTATCTAGACTATTAATTCATGTGTTAAAGGGTATAAATGTTGAACTAATGTTTTTTATCCAGTCTTTAAACCCAAGATAACTGGAAATTAAGTTCCTTCTTTTTAGAGGAGTAATTCATTTTCCATCTAAAGCAGTAATGAACCAATAACAGCTTGTTCCTACACTAGCAAAGAGCATATGTTCTAAAGTCTGAGAATAGCAAATCTTTTTAGTTCCCATGTTTCTTACCAAAGGAGTCCACTGGTCAAAACTTGTCAGTTGCATTTCATCTTGATTTTTACTTGTAAAGAAAATCTGTGCCATTTGGAGTCCATTCTCTGGCCAATTTGCCTGTCCAGAAAAAAACTGATGTCAGGAAACCATGCTGTATGTATAGGAATACAAGACAAAGAAAGTTTCTACACCACGACTTACCTTATCAGTTAATTCAAGGTTGCGAGCGCTTTGTTCTAGCCATTTGGCTAATATTTTCTGCAACAGAAACAGATATCAGGAGAGTTATGCTGCCTATCAAAGTGAAATTTGCTATCAGAAATTATTTCCAAGGGAAATAATTTAAAATATAAGTTGTAGGGAAAGGAATTCATTTAAAAATAGAGTAGAAAAAGGTTCTGAAATATAGGTCTGACTATAAAAATATCTTAGCTTCAGAAAGTTACGTCTTACACTTATTGAATCAGTTTTACCTGTCCATTTGGCACAACTCTTCTTAAGAAGGGAATCACAACATTCTTCAGCCACAAGCACAGTTCCTTCAGAGGAACAGTGACATGGATGGCATTAAGCAAACTCTCCAGCATTTTCTCATCAAAGGTGTTTTCGAAATCTGCCTAAAGTTTTAGAACAGAACAATTACAAGTTTATGGATTATATACTTATCAGATATATCGTAATATTACTTCGCTAATAGGAAGATGCAATAGAGTTCACAGATACAAAGAGAAAAATCTAAGCAGACATAGTTATGAATTAAAAAATAAAATAGTAATGACAAAAACAAGGCTACTGTTTAAAAGACCTAATTGAAGCAATTTCTTTTTTGCAAGTTATGGTGGGTGTACCATATCCCTTTATTTCTGGGTTTGCTTTATAATTCTGCCTTAGGAAAACTGACCTAGAAATATTCATTCCTACATCAGAGATTCCAGTTTATTCTTAAATCAATAGGAAGTTCCATCTTTCAAGGAATTAGATAGAAATTGAAATGTTGTGACAATAGATATGATTCTGCTTTTGATTCTTTGAGCTGTTTTGTAACAGCATTAGCCTGATTTTTGTTTAACAAGGCTGGAAAATTTAAGAGACTTAACATCCTCCATAAGAATAAAAGATATACTTATGCTGTTTTACCTGATGCCTAAGCCAGAGGTACTGTGCACAAGATAAATTTCCTTCTTCTAGCTGACAAAGGATATTCTTTAAAATGTCTTCATTATTCAAGAATTCTGTCCAAGCAATACCACTAGAAACATGAGAGAAAAAAGAAACACTGTTATTACATCCAAACCCTGGAGGTGTTCAAAGCCAGTTTGGATGGGGTTCTGGGCAACCTGGCATAATAGGTAGCAACCCTGTCCAGGATGAGGGGACTGGAGTCAGATGGGACTTAAGATTCCTCCCAGCTCAAGCCTTTCTGTTTATTATATGGCAATATGAAAGGAGGTGTAGAGAAGGATCTTAAACCTTTTCAAGCTTGTACTATATGCTGTAGAACACAATTGGAGCATTAGATTGTGTGTGCATATATAATGTCACACATCTACAGTCAAAAAATATTTTAAAAAAAAACCAAAACCTATACAAGATATTATCTATTGCACACAATAAGTATTTTCAGTATTTAGGATGACTCAACCTCTCTGTTATTCCTTCTCTGCAGTGAAAAACCAGAAGTCCAAATTAAAAGTAAAATAAATTTAATTTAAATGGCAGATATTAAACCATTTTAATTAAACTATTTTTAAATCTTAAGAAATGAACAAACAAACCTGAACTTCTCTAGTCCAAAAGCTCCATAGAAAGTTGTAAGCCTTGCCTGAGCTCTCAATACCTAAATGCAGATAAGAGATTTAGGGTTGAAATTTGGCTTACTAAACAATATTACCTGTGTAACATACATGTTTGTTTAATAAAGAATTACTCAGAAATTTCAGTTCTAGGAGTAGTTTACATTAACTCTCTTTGAAGGTGTATGAATGCTGTGCCGTATGAAACACGTCTAATTAAGAAGTAAAACAAATGCTACAAATACCTAATTAAGAAGTAAAACAAGCACTTAAGCATACTGTTCCTTTCAATTTCTATAGCAATCAAAAATGAATCTTAATTCAAGACTGAAGGAGTTACTTAACTCTGAAAATTGTCAATATCATGATCTCTTTTAATATTTTAAAATGTAATTGCACTTAGACTTTAAACACTTAACCTTTTATTATATAAAATTGTACATCATAATTGTTAACTGTATGATAGCATAAGGCCAAAGTTTGTCCTCACCTCAGTTAGGGATACTAGAGCCCCATCAGATGCTGGAACAATGGTTCTATCATCTTTCTTCAAGATCTGAAACAAACACATGAAACAGTGATATGTTTTTAGATTTTAGTCCAGGAATTCGTATGTAAAAGGAACTTACAAAGGCTACTCAAAACTAGACCCCTGTCTCTGGTCTAAAAATAAAACTGTAACTCCCTTTTAGCCCTTAAGGAATAGCAAGAACAAAGTTGCAACAAGTCTTGATTTCTGACAATTTTTCACAATGCAACTTTTTGAATAACTGGTTTGAAGGTGCTTTCTCTCTCAAGTTGTACAGAAGTATGTAACGCAAATGGGTAACAGTACGCCATCTGATCTAAACAGCAAAAAAGAAATCCAACCTTACCCTGACTTTAGCATAGTTCAACATTTCTTGAGCAGTTTCATATAGTGGCCATGGAGCATTTATGCAGTAATCCACAACAAACCAGTTATCCTGTTTAAGGAAACAAGTGGAATTAATTCCAAGCTCCTTTATAATTTGAATTATTCTATTAGAGAAAGGGCAGAAAAGGGGGAGGAGAAAAAGAAGGACCTGAATTTTGTGTAGATTTTCTTTGGCTTCATTCGTATAATCCAGCAAGACTTCTTGACTATAACTTCCAATGGAGGCTGAAGCTAGATTTTCCAGAATAGCATTTGCTTTTACTTTGTATACAAGCTGTTTAAAAACAAAACAAAAAACTAAAAGACTCAGTTTTAAAATTTTTATGTACTTCAGCTTTAAGCATACTTAATTATGCTAATTAATTTTCAAATGTCTTTACTAAGAAGGGTCAACTTACCTCAACATCAAGTCCAAATTGTATAGCAAAACTCTCCGCCTCAGTGAATTTGTGTTTGTGAAGTAAGCGACTTAGTCTAGGGGTGAGATAAAGTGAAGTTGTACTACTGTAATATTAAAAACTCACACCACAGGTAACAGAAATCAAGCTTCCAGGGAAAGCGTACCTATTTTCTGGCAAGGCTTCAGTTAAACTTCTCATCACAACAACAGAAATGGGATCTTCTGTGGACCTAAAGGTGAAAGATAACTGCGTGAGTTTATCAATTCTAAAATAACTATATGTTGAAGTAATCTGTGCTTTAAGGTAGCAGTGACCCATATGCAAAATGTTATCTTACATCTGATGACTTTCATGAATTCCTTCCAAGAAGTATATCGTATCCTGCAGCATATAATAACAGAAATCATTAGGTGGTGGAGTAAATCAGTCATAAGATAACAAAACTGTAATGCATTAGGTGTTTCTTGATATGGAAACAAATTATTGTTTTTCTCTTGGACAAGCCCCTTTTCCTTATGCTTATCATGTTATATCTTGGATGGTTTCCACCATCTAAAATTTCTGAGGCTATTAAGAGGACACATCATGCTGAAACCACCCTGCTGTCCCTGTACAGTTGCCATCAATACACCCTCCACACAAGTGAATCATCCTAGAATTACTCTGTGCTCTTTCATTTTGTTTAAGCCATAGGCATGTCACACTGTAACCACATTACAAACTATGTGAAGAAGGCATCTGTGCTATGTTCCACAAATGTCAAGGTATATATTACATTTCTGACCTTGACTGTTGCATATTTTCTGTTGTGCTTCACACAAGACATGCAATTTCATCAGCTTTTCATTTTATTGCATATTGTTTTCTTCTTGCATAATTTCTCCTTCAGCCTTTCTAACATTCCTAATTCACAAAATACTTTTTTTTTTTTATTTTTGTTAAAATCCTTACAAGGAAGCAGTTTAAACAGAAATGAAGTAGATCTCTCATCTAAGTTTAAGAAAATCCCAGATAAATTCAGTGCTTTTTTCTTTGCTAAGAGAATTCTAGACTTCATACAGCATTTAGTTGTGTAACAGCAGCAAGAAAATTTGGCACTAGTATTAAATATTGCAATAGACTGGAACATAGCATACTGAACAGTTTAGTTCTGTTATCTTTTTCTCACCCTTTAGGGATATCATTTTTCTTTGTATGGTTCCTGCAAAAAGTGGTTCTAATCTATAAGAATAACATAGTACCCTCCTTAACAATTAAATCCATTAAAACAATTATATTTATTTGAAGAACAACAAGAAATCTAAGCATACCGTGCTAATCCCACTTAGGACGAGTGAAGAAACGACAGATACTTCCAAAGAATAGAGCTGCTGCATAGTAGGTAGTGCAAAAACCATTAAACTTCTCATCTATTAAAAAAAGAAAAGAAAGAAGCAAATCAGATATAAGTGATTTGGATATGCTGGTGAGATTGATGTTTACAGAATCATTTCTGGGTTCTTATATAATTAAAACCCTGAACCAACTACTGAAAATGAAAAATCAAACAGCAGGTCAACATGGTAAGATATCAATGTGCTTTTCTGCTTAACAACTGAAGAACAGAATACAGATAAGGAAACAGACCTGTTTGCTAGTGGGGGTTGTCATGACTATGAGCTTAACATCTGCAAGCCCTTGCCTGTAGATAGAAGAAAGAAGGGAGAATATCAGTCTTTTGCCTTCTCCATTTTACTATTTATCTGTCCCAAATACAGACAAAGTTCAAACTAAAATTCAGACTTGTAAGCAACACTATACAGCTTATCTCACCTTATTCTAGATGAGCATTTCTAAAATAATACACATTACGTACATGCTCACTTAGCAGTAAAAATAGATAAACCAAGAAAAAATGGTTTCCTTGTCTCCAGTGCAATGCCTAGAAAGCCGAAGAAGATTTTGACAAAGATTTCTAAAAGTTAATTACTATAGAAAATCGAGTATTAGTAGTGCACCTCCCGTAGGAATACACAACTTTTTACTTTTCAGAACTGATCGTATGTTATTTTTACTTACCGCATGGCTGAAGAAGAATCAGACTCTGTGGTTAGAAGAAATTCTTCAATATGTACTAAAGGCCAATCCCAAATTAAAGTAAGGGAATAAACATCCCATATGCTTAAGATATTCTGGGAAAAAAGTAAAAAATAATCAGATATGGGTTTACTCTCTCTCTTCATTGAGGGTACTTTTGGTCTTCATTGAGCAGAGTATTAAAGCTTAAGTAATGACAAAAAAAACCCTCAAACAATAAGATCAAGATCCTCAAAATAAGCATCTTTATTTAATACAAAAGTATTCTAAAAGTTATTTTGAAAAGCTCTTTCAAGAGCATTGGAAAATGAAGACTAATCCAAACTGTTTCACGTACCTCTGTATCTAAAACAAACAGCAGATTGTCAAGAACTTGAAGTTTCACTGCATCTAAAAGAAATAATGCATAATCATAACAATTCATTATTTTTCTTGAAAAGTGCATTTGAAGCAAAAACAATTTCCATGCACAGCCAAGCACTGAAAGCAGATATTTATCTTCACAGACCTGAGAAGTTCCATTAGCATTTCTACTAAAACCAGCAAGGTATCTGAATATGTTTTGTTTTCTGCAGCTATACATGAATTCCACGCTTGTCTGTAAAAACAACAACAAAAAAGTCTTTACCTTTGATCAGACTTGAATCAGCAAAGCTTCGAACAGACACCACGTTGTTGGTAGTGTCTACCTCCCAGCTGGAGAGTACATGATCTCCTTTACCCTATCAATAAAAGCAAAGTGATGTTGGACTTAGGGGGTTACATGTTATACGTGTTACAGATTTACCTCTTCAATTGTGCTTTAACTTATAAAACACTTGAAAAATTGCAAGACTAACTTAAACTTTATTTTCAGTTAATATTGATGTTCAGAAAAATACTCTTTAATTCAGCCTCTGCCCCTTTTCAATAATGTTCTTTATTATAGTAATAGTCTCAGCCCACATTTTAAAACATCCACTTTTCATTCCTTCAGAACGTAAAATTTATATTAAATGTATTCTGAACATACTGAGGTGTGTTGCATTGATGTAACTGGGTATCAGACAAAGTTAATGAACTCTAGAAACTTATTTATAGTCCAAAATAACATTTCAAAATTGACCATTTAGAAAAAATGTTATTAATTCCGATACTCGATTCTAAAGTGCTCTGTGTGACTGTATACTACTATTTTGCAGCCTTTCTTGAGTGCTGGAAGATTCTTCCGAGCTTTGGATTTCAAAGCCCTAAAGCAAGACTGCAAATAGTCTAACCCTGTACAAGTTAGGAACCACAGTGATTTACTAAGGTCGTGTTTTCCCTCATACCAGGGAGAGTTTTGAAATAACAGTAGTTTCCTTACGGAAAAAGTTTGCAAAACTGATAACTTTTAAATTTACAATGAAGGAAATGCAAGAAAATAATTCTTTTTAAAGCAGCTAGACATAAACTTTATTGTAGATCAACAAATGCTATCATTGATCCCATAACAACTGTTACAAACGTATTATTACTACTTACCCCAATTATCATGTGGAGTTTATTTGCCAAATTACTTATCACAAAATTCTGACAGCCAAGGCTGTGATATTCCTCTGTGGCAATGAAAGCTGTCTTTATCTGTCCTTGCAACTATTGGGGCAGAGAATGAAGGGAAAGCAAACAACAGAGAAGAAAAGTTACCTATAAAAGCAGCAGATACATTCTGATCTTCTCACCTCCCCATGAACATTAATTACATTTTCTTTTTTTATGAATTGTAATAGTAAACTTGTTAGTTTCCAATGAAACACACAAAATAAAGTCTTGTTACAAACTCTGCACTTTAACACAGATATTAGAAGTCACGTTTCTTACCTTTGTTGCTGCAGCCATATCCATCTTGTCAATTGCTATGTTAAAATATCATAAAAAAAACATAACCATGTTAAATAAGCTTTTTAAAAATAAAATTTGAAAAAGCCACTGAACATCATATAGGATGGTATAATCCTAGCCTGACTCATCTGAAAGGAAGATGAGTCACTAACCTTGATAAGTTATATTTCTATCGACCACGATGCGTAAGTTCCAGAAAATCCTAATTGTGCTTACAAAGCTTTAAAAATTAAACTTGTTATCAGTATTCTTCAGTGCAGTTCAAACTGATATTAGGATATGAAATTCTGCTTCCATAATGTTCATTACTTTTCTCTATAGCAGTAAATAGCGTGAACGCTAGCTGAAGAAATTACTGTGTGAATTTAACAATACTTTTTTAATGAACTTAGCTATATACGAGTTTCTCTTTAAAACCAAACTAAGGCTACATAAGCAATCCCAGATCAACATCGTAACAAATAGAAAAGTGCATGTAAGAGATCTTTAATACCGCTCTACCTGTTCAAGCTGAAATCCCAGTTGGTTTGGATTATCTTACCTTCTTGTGTTTTAGAAAGTGGGAGATGCATAATGCAAAAGAAACCCTTGCTCGTGAGAATGAACATATGATAAACACCTAAAAAAGCAACAAAGAAAACAACAAACTAACAACAAAATACTACACAAACATTCTGAACTGTAGTATTGCATACATGTAAAGTCACTACTTGCTTCAAAATAGGAAACTGCATTAACTGATAAAAATTCTGACCAGCTAAATGGATTATTTTGAAAAAAATTCTGTCTCCTTCACCAAAGAGAGATAGTATACGAGTTTTTAGGGTTCTATTTATATGTATGGTTTTTGTTGTTAAAATACTTACCTATAAGTGCTGTATCTTTTTCGATGAAGAGATTTAAGTAGGTCTTTTCACTTGAAGAGCTTTCAACCAAAATCTAGGATGGAATCAATGAATCAAGATTTTGTGTGTTTCATTTGAAAAAAAAAAAAAAAAAAAAAAGAAGTCTTCATTTGAAATACTGTTCACCAGTTTAAATTTTAATCTTTTTTCTTTCATGAAGAACTCATGGTTTATACGTAACATTCATTGTTCTATATCTGTACACAACATACTATAAGTAATTTATATATTCCTTGTGTATAACTTGTTATCTATAGCAACAAAAATGTCTCTTTATTCTAATTGTTTGTTCAGACTAAGAGTTGTTCAAAACACAAGAATATTTCTATATATATATATATATATATATATATATATGAAAAATAAATAAAAACAATAACAAAACAAAAAACCAACAAGAAACCCTGAGAACAAAAGATTTGGTACAAAGTCAGGATAGAACAGTTACTGTACCTTAGTCAGCAAGGTTTGTTTTGATGGAATATGAATGAGATGGATATTGCCACTTCTCTCACCAACCACAAGGAACTGTTTTTCTTGACACATGCCAACCACATCCACATTAGTATCTGAAAAGTTCCATGCCATGTCAATTATTAAGATATTTGCATTAGCAGACGTGCATATTTGAAACACAGAAAGTGGGCAATACAGCCTTCCAGGTTTCTACAAAGGTATTTGCTTGGGTAAAACTAAGTACATGAAAGAGCACAGAATGAGTGGCTTTGCTCTCTACTACTCCCGCTGCAGTGAAAAGTTAATTGGAATACCTGTCAAGCTGTACAGGAATATTTGGTTAATGACATACCGAATCCCATTTTGTTATTTGTTGTAACTTACAGGGCAGATAGATATACAAGCTTGATTGTAAAGTAGCGAACTTACCAAACTGGATGTGGAGCTGCAAAGCCTGTCCCGTGCTGTCAAGAAGTACCACCGATCTGTCAACAACTATAATGCTGCCATCCCTTGAGCTGCACGCGTACAGCTGAGGATTAACTGAGACCTAGGAATAGAAAGACTATTACACATAATAACAGAAACACTTCATATACGACAGTTTTCCTCACATACATGAGGAAACAGAACACAGCTCTGAGGAGTTCTACCTTTTCTGAGGACGTTATTTGAAGCAGTGAATCCACTTGGTATAAAGCACTGCCGCATTCCAGGCCCAAGCCCACAGCCAGCTGCTCTGTTCTCGTGTCATCGTTCACCAGAACCTCGATATCATTCCACATCCTTCCCTATGACAATCACCACATAAGGGAGAATAATAGAAGGGGCGATCAACGAGAACAGGCCCGGCTGAATACAACTGAGGGAGGAGAGGTTTTGTGCCGTGTGCTGGGTACGATTCAGAGACAGAGAGCCCTCCTGGTTACACAGACAGCCCCTGGACCCCAAGGGATCCCCATCCCCCCATCCATCCCCCCATCCATCCCCCCATCCATCCCCCATCCCTCCCCTCAGCGCAGCGTTACCCGCTGACAGGCCGCCACACTCAGCGCCTTACACATTCAAATTGGCGGGAGCGCGGCTGCCACTACAGGTCGCAGCAAGGACCAAACTTCCTCCAAACGCGCGAGCGTTGCTAAGATACCGCCTGGCTCTTCTTCTTTCCCAGCATGCACCGCGGCCCCTCACTCCGCCGCCTGCCCCCGCCCGCTGTTACATCCGGGCACCTGACGGGTACGGGCTGTGTGGGGTTTGTTGGTGCGCGCTGCTGCTGAGGTGACTGCGGCGCTGTGCGGGGCTGTAGGGGAGAGCGGCGGTCTGGACGTTCGGTCATGGCGGTAAGCGGTGATTTGCGGTGATTTTCGGAAGGAATCGAAGCGTGGAGCTCAGTACGTGGGGAGGGAAGAGTGCGGCGTGGGAAGGAGTGGGTCTGGAGCTCTGAGCGCGGAGAGACAAAATGGCGCCCGCCGCTCCTTCGCTCGCCGCCGCCATGATGGGCCTCGGCCCCGCTTCGCCCTGGACTTTCCTTCCCGCTTCCAGAAGTTTCTGCGTCGTTTTACGAGTTTGGGGAGAGCTGAGGAGGCCTCGTGTGTTCGGCTTTATCGCTTCTAGAGCTGGGAGAGGAGCGCTGTGCCTGTGGGGGGGGCTTTGCTCCTGAGAAACGCAGGGCTCGGGCTCTGTGGGCTGGGGGGAGCGGTCGGACCCTCCTCACTTCTGGGTCACCCAGCTTTCTATATGATGTTACTTAACGTCTCGTGTTTTAGCGACTAATTGCGTTTATTGTTGTCTCCTTGTCCTGTTTTTATAGCTAACTTTGTGAAACTTCTCTGCTGTAGTTGTCTGCCTCGAATCTAAAAACTCTTAGCGTTATATATATAGGCAAAGTGTGGGTTTGCTCCCGTTTCAAGTTTTTATGGCCCGGTGTAAAGGTATTTGCCCCATCACTGGGTTGAATCACTGAGAGTAGCTCAAAAACCAACACAACTTGTTTTGGTTTTTTTTCTGAAGCTATTAGTCTTGGAAGTGCAGAGGAAACATAGATAAAGCTCTTTCTAGTTAACTTTTAAGTAGTTTTCTTTTACATAAAATCTGGTATTTTTTGTTCTTATACTGAAAAATCTGACCAGTAGCGAAACAGAACAACAACAAAAACTTCTGGAGAGAGCTCAGCCTTTTTCTCCTATGAAAAAAAGATACCTTTTCTGTTTATGTAACCACTTAACATTATTATTTTTATTTTTTCTGGTAAAAAAGGCCTTGAAGAATAATGATGGACTTCTTGCTTTGCACCTGAATTACAACTGTCTTTAGGTTTGTTGAAAGTAGGTGCTGATGCACTGAAGTTTTGTGGCCATTTTTCCAGTTCTTGAGGAACTGAGAATAGTCTTGATGAAGCCTGTCAGCTTTTTTTGTTGTTATTCTAGTTTTCTAGGGCTGTAAGAGCACAAGAGCATTAATAAGCAGCAGTTTGTACAGAAAGCAAGAGCAGTAATCAACAGAAACATGGCAACTGGAAAGTGCTTTTAAAAACCCAATTGAGATAGGCTGTTAGCTGATATTTTCCTTATTGTTCTCAAGTAATGTCAAATGTAGTTTCGTGGAAGTCTCAGAATTCCTTTAAAACTTAAACTGGTGGGGTCTTTCGAAAACCTTAGATGAAAAAGGGAAGGGACGGAGTAGGAAGCCTGGAGGCAAACTGACCTGTAAACAGCATTGTGAGGTAGTGATCAGTATTCAATTCTATTGTAAGCTCTAAAAATCTCATGAAAAAAAGTAAGGTGAGCTTTAACGGAGTGGGAGAGCAAAAATGTTTGCTGCACATTAGTTCTTAATGAAGTTTTGGAAAATCAATCTGCATGCAGTTACCCAGTTCACTGCTGGCTTGTCCAACTTTTGCTTAACTTATAATGAGATAGCAACTGGCGGAGTTGACTTCATAGGGAGAAAAAGTCATCAGAGGAAGTACTAAGTGAATAGTTTTCCTGTTTTTAAATCCTAAAGTTTTGGTTCTGAAACATTCTGTCCTTGCCTTTAGGGTAGTGACACCGAACGAGATGGAGTAGTCCCAGAAAAGACCTCTCCAGAAAGGGAGAAAAAAAAGGAACAATCAGATGCCTCCAGTTCTCCCAGAACATCAAAGCATCACTATTCAAGATCGCGTTCACGGTCGAGGGAAAGAAGGCGGAAGTCAGGTATGGTCTCAAAACCATTTAAGCATCTTTTGAAAAACAAAATGTTCACTTTTCTGTTAACTTTATGAAGTTGAAAAAAATAAAGCTGTTAATTTCGATTTTGCATCTTACGTGCATTACATTAAAAGTTTAAATAATGAAGTGTTGAGGAAGAAAGTCATATTAGTATTCGGAAGATATGGTGATGTGGCTAATAATGGAGTGGTTCCAGGCTACACAGCAAACCCAGGAAGCCATTCTACTGTTTTAATTATGTTTGGTTAAACAAAAATGAAATGACCTGGCCAAAAAAGTAGAACGGGACTTAAGTATGACATGGGTTTATTTGTTACTGTTAGAGCTTAGATGCAAAGAAAGAGCTGTAATGGTTAGAATTCACTTTCTGCGATAGATGTTCAAATGGTACTGTTGGTGTTTTAAGTCTCTCTTTTTGGCTTCATGCATTGGAGTAACTGAAAGGAATTTGAGAGATTATAGTCAGCTGATTGTTTCTTTAACTCTGTAAATGACAAAAAATATCTTCTTCTCCAGATGCTGAAGGAAGAAAACACAGAAGCCGGAGCAGAAGCAAAGAGGTAATTAACACTTTGTAGTGATTAGGTAAATGTACAGTACGTGTATGAAGTATCTTGTAGTAATGCACATATATAAACCTATATAAGTGACTTTTATGGTAAGTACAATAAATTGGAAACTTTAAGCTTAAAATGGATATGGAGATCCTTTCATAGTGAAGCATGATTGCAGCCATCATGTTGACGAGGTAATAGTTTTATAGCGAATCGCTTTCAGAAATTAGTAACTTGAATTCTTTTTTTTTTTTTTTTTTTTTGTGGAAACAGCCAATTGAAAGAGTTCGTATGGAGAAGTAGAATGGTGTTCTTGATAACTTTCACAGAGCTTCCATTAACCAAAAGCCTTGCATGGCTTTATTCCTGTCTAGTGTTCTGGACTTTGAATAATATGTACCAGTTTAATTAAGAATATTAAAAGCAATTATCCACCTAACTGAGGTCTGTTTATTGCATCCTTTAACTGTAATGACTGTAATAGCCGGACAAAACAAGCTGGTCAGCTGGAAATGTGACAGTAGCAGCAAAAAATTCAGAAGGTTGTCTCTTTCCTTTTGAAAAGAAAAAAAAATATATGTATAATTATTAAATATATATACAGGGATGCAGTAATGCTTTGGAAGTAACTGGTTTACACACCAGAGAAGAGATTAAATGAATGAACCAGGACCATCAAAATAGAAAGGAAGCTCAAGCCTTGTGGGGCAATAGCAGGCTGGGTCAGACGAGGGACTTCAAACGTTAACCTGGGTCAGGAACTTCTCCTTCCCCAATTCCAATGGAAGCTCTGTTTTGTTTTAAAAAAAATAAAAAGAAGGAAAAATAATCTAGGAGAGTTTTTGTGAAAATGAATATATTGTTTAGCTCACATGATAACATTTCTATAATAAATCATACTCAGCGTGCTAATGCGCGAAGAGACTGAACTGAAGACGCTGCAGACTCAGATAGCAAAATTATAAGCCTACTTCATGATAAGGTAACTATTAGTCATTCAAACTCATATTTCCCTTAAAAGTATCTTAAATCCGTTATGGGATATAATGGTGTTTATTACTAAGTGTGTGCCTAGAAGACTGGTTAAAAAAAATCATCGAAAAAAACAAACTCATTTTAATGTTCTGAAAAAAATGTTCCTTGTTTAAAATTGTCCAGTGTTTTTAGCATTCTATTAGATCTAATCATAAACAGTTTGTTTAACACTTTCTAGATTATGCTTTGAGGATATTAAGTGTCCCACGGTAGATTTGCTGTTTTCATTATTTGCAAAGTGTAGCTGGTTGCCTGTAGACTAAATAATGAATATCAGTAATGCTTTTCAGTGTATGTAGTAGAGCAGCTTCTTAGATGAATAGATACTTCAAAAAGATACAAGTAACATCCTTCACTATTCACATGATTTTTATGTAGCAAGTAGTTCTTGAAGGTGTTGTAGTGAAATACCCTAAAAGCAGGAAAAGGTATCTTAACGTATCACATCTGTATGTGAATTATAATTGAACATATTTAGAATTAGAAATATGTTAATAAGGAATTGATCTACGTGGATATGAGCTACTTACAGCTTCTTCTCCAGACTGCAGAGAGATTTTACAAGTATTTAACACAAAACTGATCTAGTTGAGCAAGAAGATGGAAAAGAGTCAAGCTTTAATCTAAAATTTATACATCATCATAAAATGGTGACTTGGAAGAAAAACGTTAAATGTAAGACTTCAGTGGGCTATGCTAGAAAGAGTTGAAAATGAACTGGTTATATTAAGAGAAGGTGTTGATGTCATGGCTTAGTCTCTAAGGAAAACACTGGCAAAAATCAGGCCTGACCTTGCTAAGTATTTTTGGCATTGCAGCTATAAAAAGAAATCTTTTTTTTTTTTTTTTAAGTGACACTGCAGGAAGAAATTGCAGTATGGTGGAGCAGCATATCTTTAAGTTAAATCTGCTGTGGGAGGTTTTGGAGTGATGCATGTTAGACTTAAATACTGCAAATAGGATTTCAACTGTGTAACTTATTGCTTCGCTTTTTACAAACTGTTGGAAATTACAAGAGGGTTTTGCTCTAAAAAGTAATTATCTGCTGATAGAGAAATGTTTTAGTTGCATCAGCAATATAGTGTATGTCTGCAACTATACGTATGGATTACAATAATTCTTTCTACATGGTAGATTTAGACAAATAATTACCAATGTGATTGTGTGTCTATATAAATATATTTGTAAATTGTCAGATATTTAAAGATAGGTAAGGAGTATATGTTCTGAAATGAAAACAGTGATTTAGTTGTTTTTATTATAATGTTGTGAACTCTCATGGAAGTGTCATAAAGATACCTTGATGGATGCTTTTAAAAATCCTTTAATGGGGAGGAGGGCAAAGGGGGACAAATGATAGTGTACATTTGCAACATTGGGTAGGTGGTGGCACTAGGTAAAATAGCCATCACTCATGATTGAGTCACACTCCTAAGGTTACTAATGTTGCATCACAGCTTATCAATTTTTATCTTCTGATACCCATACTAACTCTCTTTGTTGCACTATTTTCCTGAAAGAACCAACTTCTTCTTAAAACAGGCAAGAAGACACGAATCCAAAGAGAAGTCCTCCAAGAAGCACAAATCTGAAGACCACAATGACAAAGAACATTCTTCTGACAAGGGAAGAGACAGCCTAAACTCATCCGAAAATGGTGAGGATAGACATAAACGCAAAGAGAGAAAGTCATCAAGAGGGAGGAGTCATTCAAGATCCAGGTCTCGTGAAAGGTAAGTTGTTTTACATGATGAAATAGGTCTGTTAAAAGTAGGGCAACAAAGTTGGTGAGGGGGTCTGGAGCACAGGCCTTATGAGCAGCGGCTGAAGGAGCTGGGATTGTTCAGTCTGGAGAAGAGGAGGCTCAGGGAAGACCTTGTTGCTCTCTGTAACTACCTGAAGGGAGGTTGTGAACTGGGAGTCAGCCTCTTCTCTTGCCTCACTGGTGATAGGACTAGAGAGAATGGCTTCAAGTTGTGCCAGGGGAGGTTCAGGCTGGATGTTAGGAAGTTGCACTACTCTGAAAGAGTGGTCAAGCAGTGGAATATGCTGCCCAGGGAGGTGGTGGAGTCACCAACCCTGGAGGTGTTCAAGGAACATTTGGATGTTGTGTTGAGAGACACTGCTTTAGTGAGAACTGCTGGTGATGGGTGGGTGGTTGGACTGGATGACCTTGTAGGTCTTTTCCATCTGTGATTTTTTTTTTTAAAATACATTCACAAAAAGTGTTGAAGGTTTGGGTATGTTGTGAAGTACAATTGAGCAACATTGCTGACCCAATTTAACTCTAAAGCATCATTTTGTATTGTATATTCTGGTTTTGTATGGGCAGTATATTTGCTGCTAGTAGTCTTTATTCTATATTGATGCTGGGTAAAGTTACTGAGTGCACCTAAGGTTTTCTACAGGTCATACTTCAATGTTAACTTGGGTTTATAACTTAGAAACAGAGTTTGGAAAACCTTTAAGATAGAGTATATTAAATGTTCCCTATTGGCATTGATGGGAAAGACACTATAAACTTAGCTGTCATTGCTTTTTGCCTCCTAAATCAGTTGTTTACCCAGAGATGATGCTGTATGTACTTCCTTGCACTGTAGGCCACCCAGCATACACTCAGGGTCACGGAGGTGTTTGGGACAAGCTGTATTGCCAGAATAATTTCTATTCAGTTCTGCTCATACTGGGGTGATCTGTAGCAAACGTGACAGCAAGGAACAGCTTTCCGCTGATAATGTACTGAGGGATTCTATGACTCATGAACTGAAATCTGGGCATCTGTTCTCTAAGGTACTAAAATACCTTGGGGAGGAGGGAAGTTATCTTGCCTTGAATTTTAGGCTTCAACATCAGATTATTTTGGCCATATGTTTGTTTCTAGATACACGCTTTTATGAACAAACAAAAATAGCTGTATTTATGAGTATGATCATTCACTTAAACTCTTTGGAAATGACTTGTGGCTGATGGTAGTGTGTGATTACTCCTAGTTCTAAACTGTTCCAGGCATGGATTCCTAAATGTGTATGGTCCCTTCCACCTTGCCTAATGCATTTTGGCCTGTCACAAACCTGAACCTAAGTCCTTAGGTAAAATATGAATTTAAACAGGAGGAAATTTGGACCTCTGTTTCAGACGTCATCGCAGTAGAAGTCGTGATAGAAAAAAATCCCGATCTCGCAGCAGAGAGAGAAAGCGCCGTGTAAGATCTCGTTCTAGATCAAGATCTAGACACAGGCACAGAAGCAGAAGTAGAAGCAGAACTAGGAGCAGAAGCAGGTAAGTGTTAACTTCCACATGTGCTCAGTGGCAATTGGTTGAATGCTATGTGTGGTGGTGCATGTTTGGTCATGGAAACAGGTATATTAAACAGCTTATATGTCTCAGATTTTCATAGTCTATTTTCGTGTTAGCAATTAGAAATACTTAATTGGTTATTTATAATTTAGGAGGAAACTATCATTTTGAGTAGCATAAATATGACTGTTGAAGTTTCTTTAGTTTCTTAAATGGCACTTCAGTTTGCTGTCTTAAATAGAAATGATATTTAAGTAGGAAAAAAATAGAGTAAGGTGCAGCTAATACTTTCATGTGTTTTGTATGAGAGTAGTGTGGTTAGCAGGACACTACTTAAAAAATCATATTTTAATCATCACTTTTTCTGTGTGTGAGTGTGTGTGTTATGAAAGTTTAACTGGGAGCGATTAGGTGGTGGAGCATCTGATCGGTGTATTTGCTAATCCTGACCAGCTCAACAAGATTAATTAAGAAATGTGTGGATCTTTTCTGTAGAACTAGTGTAGGTAGTGTAGTGTGTGGGTGTGAACTGAGAGTCAGATGCACTGATTTGATCTATGTACGATTCTGTTAGTGATTACAAACTTTTTTGTTCATTATGAGATTAATGATCATCTTTACTTTTATTTTTTTCTCACTCTCTTGGGTGCTTTCATTCTATCCTTAAACTTAAATTCTAGAAGCAGAGGTTGAAACCAAGCAGATTCTGATTAGCTTGTTTGGTGTCTATATGCTGTAGTTGAGGTTTTCTTCCCTGTACAGAAATTAATGCTTTTCAGATGGTGATTCATTGTTTTCTTTGTAGATTTTGCAGTTCATTTGCATGTGCTACCTCTGCATTATTAATGCCCTGAAGGAGTTTCTTAATAAGTTGAAATATGACTTAATGATATTGAGGACAGGGTTTTTTTTCATTCTGTCCGTGTAAAATTAAAAAAGGGTATTGGATGCAAATTGGTGCCCTTTCAAAGCTGCCAAGAATGTGTTACCAGTGTTCCAGTTTAATTAGTAACATTCTTACCAGTATATTTCAAATTGCGTTTAAATTAAAGACATCAGGTATGACCACTCAGTATTACAGTGGACGATTGGAGACTTAAGAATGTAATGCTACAGCAACACTTGAGAAACTGTTAAGAAGACTTATCTTTTGGAAGAACATATTGAATTACATGGTTTGTGTCAGATTTTATTTTGCCATGCACTTTCTGCCAAACTTTCAGCTGGGGTGAGTAGACTGGTATACACACATTATTTATGCTTACTGATATCTGAGCTATTTTTAGCGGGGTTTGTAAGGCTTCAGTTTTTTATTATTTCCAGTTATCATTTATTATGTACATTTGAAGTTTTAAAGTGTCACTTTGAACTCTTCGTTTAGTGACTAAGTGAAAATTTCACGTTTCAGATTTTTTTTTTTAATTTTTTATTTTTTTATTTCTGCAGTAGAATTCAAATTAACCTGAAAAGGAACTGCAGCTATAGGAAGTAGTCAGGGATAGCCATAGTGTTTCTTCAACTGGAACTGTGCCTCGGTGACTGGTGATAGAGAAGTGGATTCCTGCAGTGCATTTAAGTGTTGTTTTGTCTCACAGATATTAGGGAGGGAAAATAAGCAAGGTATGATTCCTGAACAGTAGTCAGAACCACTACGTCAAGCCCTGGGCTCAGGTGAAGAAGATGAAGACTTTGGAACAATAATTATAAGTCAGGGAAGGCTCTTCATGAGCCAGATAAACATGATGTAGAAATATGGCTTACAAAAATGCAACCGTGAAATGAATTTCCTCATTCATGAAATGCAGTACTTCCTGTGTTGGAGTTCACAGGCTCTGACAGTGGCATTTCTGAACAGCAGTTTGACCTTACCTTGGTGGTTCTTTGCACAACTTCAAGCTTGCATTTTCAAGTCACGTCTTCACTAGTGTTTGAAGTAATCTTTTTGTTCTCTGAGCCCATAGACCCTTCTAGCAGTTATTTAGTTGCATTGATTAAATACAAGATGAAAAACATGACATCATCTGCTTGTTTCAAATGAAAGTACTTAAACAGAAAAGCTCAAATATTTATTTCCTTGATGTTTACCAGTGCAGTAAAGCATCAGACCAAAGACCAGACCAAACTACAATAGTCCTCACGGCAAAAATGAAGGTATCTTTGAAACATGCATTACATCTTATCTCAGGAATGCAGATCTGTCACTTCCCAGTGCCTGAATCTGCATCTTGTCGTCTTCTGTAAAAAGATAAGTCTCACTTCCTTTGTATTCTACCAGATTTGTCATGTAAACAAGGATCTCTTGTAACTTCAGACTGCATTTCATGTTTGTGGATGCTGCACAAGTTGCAAACAGAAGTGGAGTAGATGAATGCCATTTAAAGTGGCTCTACTCAAGTTAGTCACTATTGCAGGTGGTTTATAACTTTAAGTATAAAATGACAGAAACATCCTTTGTGCATTTTAACTTGGCAAATCTGACAATTCTCATGTAGTTTCAGCTTTGGATGCGTCCAGAGTTGGTGACTTTTATTATTCAGAGCATCAGTCAGAGGCTTAAAAAACAATAAAACTTTATCAAAACTTTATCTTTTGTAATGTTCTTAATGATCTTAGCAAAATAAACCGAAACCATAATAACTGCTAATGATGCTTCTATGTATTTTAAGTGGCTGTTGCTTAAAAGAAACTAGATGTATATATCAAAAGAGCCACCTTTACTTGAGAGAAGGTTTTTAAATGCAATGGAGATTTTGGTATTTTGTTTAAAAATATTTTTAAATAGAGATCATTTGTCAGCCTTCAGTTGAGACATGCATTGTAGTCCTCTGCACAGGTAGCATCCTCCAGAACTTATCAAACTAGATGGGAAGGTTCTTTTTTTCTTATATCTTCACCCAAACAGCTGAGAGAACATCTAGTGAGAAATATGCAGAAGGGAGAATAGCAATTCCCCTGAGTATTATTAGAGTTCTTGTCTCAGGGCTATTTACATACATATTTACAGTATTCACTTCTAGCATAATTATAATGCTGTTGTGTTTTTTGTTTTAAAGCCTTCTTGTGCCTCAATCTATTTTAATTTTCTTGCAGTTTACATACAAAAAATTACGTGGTGTTTTTTCTTGCCAGGAGTTAGAATGAAAATCTCTTATACCTAGTGGAAGGGTAAATGAATACCTGGAATTACATATTGTTAGAGCTTTCAGTTGAAAAAACGCAGTTTTAACTTTGTCTTGCTACTGTGCAAGTGTGACTGTTACGCTGTTGTAGTACAGTCTCTGTGACTTCTGTTTTTGAAAACACTCCATGTTACTTTTTGAGTCGTGATTGAATGTTCTATAAAATGTAGATTTATTGTTTTAGCAACTGTCTTATACTTGGTTACAGAGAGCGAAAGAAAAGAATCGAAAAGCCGCGCAGATTCAGCAGAAGTCATAGCAGGAGTCCAAGTCCACCACCTTTTCGAGGTCGAAATACAGCTATGGATGCTCAGGAAGCATTAGCCAGAAGGTCAGAAATTGTTGCTATTTTAGTGGTGTGATATGAATAATCTGTTCCTCCTCTTTGGTTTTGTGTGTCTGAATGCTTTTATTCACATGTATTTTCTAGGTTGGAAAGGGCAAAGAAACTGCAAGAACAGAGAGAGAAAGAAATGGTTGAAAAACAGAAGCAACAAGAAATGGCTGCAGGTAATCTATGTGTATTAATTTCTGAAGAATAACGTGGGTGGAAGGTAATGCAGGCTTATGTGTTGAGTGTTTAAAGTAATCATCAAGTCAGTGTTGGAAAAGGCCTCCAAGATTACCAGATCTATCTGTCCACCTACCACCAGTATTTCCCCACTAAGCCAAATCACTTAGTACCACATCTGAAAGTTGCTTGGATGCTTCCAGGACAATAATGTACAGTGTTACAGTCCTGTCCAGCTGATGTACTGGTGGTTTATTTGATCCATGCGTAGGAAACACAAGTAGAACAGTAAAAATGGAGGGGTGGAAAGGGATCAGACAATAAAAAGAGCCAGTTAAAATATTGTCTATAACACTGGTCGTTGGACCCTCCCACATGCATCATTCATTAAGAGTCTGAAAGCTGTTACCCATGCAGGTGTATTTAAAAACATGAGTTATGATCCTTCTGGCTTACTAAACTGTGTTGGAGCCTTGTTTCTTAGTTTATAATTGCTTTTAGTTTATATTGGTTTTTCATTGTTTTCAGCTTACTGCTATGAATGGAAGTGTGCTATGAATGGTTTTCTGGGGGAGAAAAAATGACTGAACTTAGTATCTGATGGCAATTTACCATTGCTTTCTTTAGCAGCTGCAGCCACTGGAGGTTCTGTTATTAACGTTGCTGCTCTTCTGGCATCGGGAACACAAGTAACTCCTCAAATAGCAATGGCAGCTCAAATGGCAGCACTACAAGCAAAAGCACTAGCAGAGACTGGAATAGCTGTACCTAGCTATTATAACCCAGCAGCAGTGAACCCAATGAAATTTGCAGAGCAAGAGAAAAAACGGAAGATGCTTTGGCAAGGCAAAAAGGAAGGGGTAATGTGTTTTCTTACTTTCATTAAACTTGTTTGAAAACATGTATTTCTGAACTGCTTACGTGAAGAAGCCTAGATGTTCAGTGACAGCTGCTAGTGACATAAGACTTACAATTATGTCTGACTGTGTAAATCTTAGGAAGTATAATTGGATCCTTATGTTGATCATAAACAAAACTTGCCACTAAATATCAGATGTGGTTGGTCTCTTTACTGAGAAGTGCTGGTAACGTTATGAAGTCATATGTCTTTTCCATTATTTTAGGCATGTTTTCTGACGTTGTTTCCAAAGTTAATGGAAATGATTACAGTCTACTCAAGTACAGAATGTAGCTCATTTTGAAACCTGTGGTTAAGCACACTTCCCTCACAAAAGGTTTCTGTGGGGATGCTGCAAGAATGCCACTGGAAATATTTTGCCTCTGGCTTTGCTACAGCTACACAACAGTCTGAGTTTTTAATACAGCTTTACTTTGCTTGCTACTGTATTGTGATATTCACAGGAATAACTGTAAAAAGATGATGTATTTTATTTTTTTCTTTTTTTTTTTTTTTTTAATTTGCCCAGGATAAATCACAGTCTGCAGAAATATGGGAAAAATTGAATTTCGGAAACAAGGACCAAAATGTCAAATTCAGAAAACTGATGGGCATTAAGGTAAAGAGTTCTGAATGTCTTGTTTAATTTATGATACCGGGTTTGGTTTTTAATTTTAAAGGGTGCCTAAATCAGTAAGGATGGGTTATCTGGTTACTGTGTGATGTAATTAAATCATTTCTCATTAAAGATCACAGGAAGTTTCTAAATTAGATTCCAAGTCTAGAATTTCATATTTCTTGCATTTGTTATGCTCTGTGACAACAGTCCTAACTGTAACCAATATTCATAATCTAATGAATGTTCATAGATGACAGCTCCGTGTAGGTCATTAAATGCAGGTGTTTATTTGAATGAATTTAAAAGAGGACTTCAAAAAGCTTCTAAACATTTCTTGGCAATGAGAGCAAAAGCTGTATTGGAATTGTTACAGCAGCAAGAGCAGATGCCTGTTTTTCTAACAGGCTCTTTGGGATTCAGAATTACAGGGGGTTTAGGGCAGCTGTAGCAAATGAAAATACCACTTCCTACAAAGCTAATGCTTTATTTTCTTCTGCTTTCTAGAGCGAGGATGAAGCTGGCTGTAGTTCAGTTGATGAAGAGAGCTACAAAACGCTGAAACAACAGGAAGAGGTTTTCAGAAATCTAGATGCACAGTATGAGATGGCAAGGTCGCAGACACATACGCAAAGAGGAATGGGGTTGGGGTTTACATCTTCAATGCGAGGAATGGATGCAGTTTGAATACAAGCAACTTTAAAGTTTGGGACTTTGGAAGGTTCTTGTTGAGATGTTGGGTCCTTGTTCACCAAAAAGCTAGCATTCTAGCTTGCATGGGTGTTGCATTGACTTTAATTTATTGATAAATACAATTTTTTTTGTAAATATCAGATCAGTGATACTGGTGTTAGTGTTGTAATCAGGTTATACCCACTTCCATTAAACTTGACAGAGCTATAGAAGGACAGTATTTTTTAGTTAAAGTTCTACTTTTCAAACCAAGCAGCAGATGGGATGAACTCATACATGGATATTTGGTGTCCACTGTCTTGTGTACTTTTGTACTTTAACCTTGTACAGTTATTTTCAATTCTTGAAACATGAAAGAAACATTGTGTAGATGTTATTTAGCAGTCTGGGCCTCTAGGCACGTAATCCAGCGCAAAAACCTGGTTAATAATAAAGAAGTTTTTTCTCTAAGGTCTTACTTTACGTTCAAGTTGTCTTTAGGGCAGATCTCAAAGGAAACTCAGGAGAAGGGCTCAGAGGAAGTCAGAAACAGCGTTTGTTTTGCTTGGTCTATTTTGAAGTAGTTTTATTTGAGGAAGCTTTCTTTTGCTGCAGAACGCTCAGCTCGTTCCTCCTCTTGTGGGGCTTTTTTTCACTATTCAGAGTTGTTGAGGTACAGGCAAGTGTTAGGTGGTTTGGGGGCTTTTTTAATAGAATGTATTAAAAGCAAACACTAAAGTAAACTGCTTTCGTGTTGTATAACCGTGCACTGGCAGGATGCCTTCATCTGGGCCTGTTTAGGATGCAGTCAGTCTGTGGGCGGTGTGTGAAGCGGCTCCTGAGGGAGAAGGAAAAGGCGGGAAGGCGGATGGCACCGCGGATGGTTCCCGATGTGCCTCACGCGGTGGCGGAACTACATCTCCCAGCATGCACAGCGGGCACAGCTCGGCGCGGCGGTATGGGCCTGGCCGCAGTGCATGCTGGGGGCCGTGGTTCCGCAGCGCCCTTCGACCCCCGGCTCCTTCCGGCGCTCCCCGCGCCCCGCCCTTCCTGCTGCGGCTTAAGATGGCGGCCGAGGTGGATTTCGGCGACCGCGAGCTCTTTGAGCAGCTGGAGGAGCAGGACGGGCCGCCGCCGCCTCACCGCAGCGTGGACGAGGAGCAGGAGGGTCGTGAGGGAGCTTTCTCAGAGCTGCAGGAGCGGCTGCGGGGCTGCGAGGAGACGGTGCGGCGGCTGCGGGCGGAGAATATCCTGACGGGATTGGCGGGGCCTGCGGCGGGCGGGGACGGGGGGGGGCTGCCTCCTGCCGCCGGATCCCTTCCGGGCCAGGATCCGCGCACTGCGCTCATTGCGGGCAGCCCGAGCGGGCTGCGGGGCTGTGAGGAGCTGTGAGGAGCTGCGGCTGCTCCCGCCGCTCGAGAGGCGGTTTTCTCTCACCTCAGGCTCAGTGCGCCCTTCTCCTTTTGGCTGCGGGGCTGTTGAGTTCTTGAGCGTTGGATCAAGTTAAAACGCCTAACGCTGCACTCCTGCTTTGTGCTTTCGTGAAGAAAAGGAGTGGTTTTGCGTTCACTTCGAAAGGCCGTTTTTAAAAGCACTGGAAAAAAAAATTAAAACTGCTGAGTGGTTTCCTTTGGAGCTGTTAGAATGAACACCAGCAGCCTGACATCTGAGATGTCCTCTGTGCAGTTAGCTTTCTATTTACAGGTGTCTCACTGCTCACCCTTTTGTGATGTATTTTAGTCATTTAAATACAGACACTGACAATTCAGGCAATGTTCTGTGCAGTTTTTGCAAGGTGTTTTCTTATTTAGCCCTGCCATTGGTTAAGGTGCTGTTGTGTCTTCTGAAGAAAGCAATGTTCCTTAACAAGAAGGTAACATCAAGAACTTAAAAGGAAGCTGAATATTCTGACTCGCCCTAGGTATGTTTCTACTGGCTTACAGTGCTTCTGTCCAGCACCATTCCTATGGAGTCCATTAGGCTTCAGTGTTAAGAACTTTGTTTGTACTCCCTATTTATGTATGTGTATGTACATGTATGCATATATTTATGTTCGTTTGTTTGTGATGTGGCCTTTAAGGAAAGTCCACTTTACTTTTTATGAAGTTTGGCAGCAAGAACAAGCATATAACAGTAGTTACAAGAGTAAGAGAACTGTTTTGTTGTTCTCCATGTAGTGTCTAGTCATTGGATGGCACTGTGAGATGGATCTTAATGCTGTTAACTTCATTTTATTGTGTTGTTAGAAGAAAGCTTCTGTATTCTGTTTTATGTTCTCATCTCACAATGAACCACAAAATACTTTCCTCAGAGGATGAAGGTTTTTCTTTAAGATAATAAGAACTTCCTAAAATAATGGAACTTGCATTGGCCAAATGTTCTTCTGTCTGGAATACAGGCTCTTTGCTGTGACAGCTGAATAGGGTGTATTTAGAATGAAACTGATGTAGTAACCATTTCTATATTTGTTCTGTTCTTGTAGTGGAATCTCAGTGGACAACTCAAAAGTTGATGGGCCTCTGTTGCAGATTTTATTTATGAACAATGTAATTTCTAAGTAAGTACTTCAGCTTTTCAGTAAAAGACTCCCGACAGGAAGCTAGACATTACTTTTCGCTTGGTTATGTTTGCCCAAAGGATATATGTCCTATTTAGTAACATAAGCTTGTTACTTTGCAGAGGAGAAAGGGTAGGAATTAGCAAAAGAGAAGAGCTCTCCTGTGTTCAGTCACAATGGCTACATTTATTGTAAAACAAAGTGTGACTCCCTGGAACTCCTGACTAAAAGTTTTCAAAGTGTTGTTGGTAAATACAGTGCATTGACTGTGCCCTGTTCTCAGTTGAGTGGTGACTGCCCTTTGTGTAAATCCTGAAGTAGTAAATGGCAGATGCTTCAAAAGATACTTTCTGTATATTTCAGTCTTGCTCTTTTCTTCACCTTTTTATGCTTCTTTACTCTGTTGCAGGCAGTATCATCAAGAAATTGAAGATTTTGTTTTTAATTTAATTCACAAATACGAAGAGCAACAGAGAGATGAGCAGGAAAAAACACACTTCAGTCTTAAGCCTCAGGTACTTTAAGGATTGTAGCAGCAATACTGACATATTACACTGTTAAGTAGCTGAATTCTAGATATTTTTTTTTCCTATAACTGCTAATCAGGTACCTATCAAATAAATGTTATAAAACAGCTTATTCTGGGCGGGGAAAAAAATACCATAACAAAGAAATTATCTATGATATTTTGGACTGTGGAAACCATTATTAAAATAGATGTGTCTATTTAACTAATGTGTCAAGAAAAAGTAGTTGTACTCGGTGTTTTGTGCCTTTTATGTACTTCAGTATTTTTGGAGCTCTTCTTTATAGTGTCTGCTATTTTTAATCATTGACTTGTGTTTTTACTTTTCATCTCAGCCCTCCAGTGTTCTTCTAGAAGAGGACTGTAAAACAGCAAGCTCGAATTCTGTTAAAAAAATGAAGGAAGCTTTTAGTGTAAGTTTTTGACTATATGCTTTTGAACGGTAGGTCTGACTCTTTGTTCTACATACTCAATACACTTTAGCATTAAAATAATATCTCATTAAATTTCTTGTATCGATGTAACAGCAGTAAAGTTTGGTATGTTTTTGGCCACTTCAGTGGAAAAAAAAAGTGCTGATTTGTACAGGTGTGGGTGTGTGTTATCTGTAACTATCATAGAGTGGGTAAAAACATGGAAGAATTCCAAGTGGTATAAATTTCTAAATATGCTACCAAGAATCTGACCTAAATACTGACACCTTTCTGACAATTTTCTGACTTTTTTTCTACAGGTTGTAGGAAGTGTTCTGTATTTTACCAATTTTTGTCTTGATAAACTGGGACAGCCTATATTAAATGAGAATCCACAGCTGACAGAAGGATGGGAAATACCTAAGTATCCTGTTTGCAAAAACAAGGGTCTTTATCTGCTTACCAAATCCAAAGAGTGCCAGTTTGGTAAATTGGGCTCATATTCAGTTCAGTAGATTGTATGTTTCTATTAAAACCGTATCAGTTGTTATAGATGACAAGTTTTAATAGGAAATTTGTGGATTTTGTATTCAAAAGATACAAGTGTTTGGATATTATTGGCTGACTGACTTTGAGAAGAGTGAATGCCGTACTCCTGTAAATATATCTTGTGAATGCAGGGCTTTCCTGGGCCAGTCTGCAGTTAGGTTTGGAAGGGAAGTTCATTTCAGATACAAGTAAGTGGTTTCCCTCTGTGAAATCTGTAATATGGGAGAAGAAAAGGGCTCAGCAAACTCAAATATTCTCTAAGATAATTTTTGCCCTATTTGGGATCTAGGAGAAAATCTTTTATTAAAATATAATTATGTGATGTTCTTACTTTACATCCATTTCAGAGTTGGTTCTACGCTCTTCTAAAGCCAGTATTTAGAAGGCGGGATTGAGGGAATCATTGAGAAAACATTTTTTAATATTGGAGTCCTTGATGACAAAAGGAAATTGGACAAGATATTTCTCTTTTATTTTTCCCTTCAAGTAATCCCATCTCCCCAGTTTCCCTACATTACTTTGGCAATAGAAAGAGTCAGGAGAGAGAAACAGTTTCACAGTTCATTTCTGCACTATCTAGTTAACAAACTTGTCATAAATTAACTTCCTAGTGTTAGAAGATGGCTTGTATCTGTAAAGAAATTGTAAACGTAAAAGCCAGCTATTCTGGCTTTTCTTGTGGCTGCCTTTGAACCGTGCATACACTGTGCTGTAATTTTACATCTGGAAAGTTGCCCGTTGTAATGTATTGAGTCAGTCTTCTCCAAATGATATTTGTACAATCTCCCAACCTCCAGACAAAAAAAGTGGATGTGTAATGGGAATTTCTCCTAAAATGTGAAGTTAAGCCTGGCTAAGCTTTTGTGTTTGTCATCTTTGCCAAATCAAAGGTATTACTGTTCAAAATTACCTCATCTTTCTTTAGAGCTCCTGTAGACATTGAGCCTAAAATAGCACTTGATACTGAGTTAAATGGTGTATGAAATACGGTGGTTCTAACGACTAAAGTACCAATTAATGTGTCAAACTAGTATCTGACATCTGCTTTTCTTTTTAAAAGCAACTGTTAGATTCTGGAAACGACTGTCCTTCTGAACTTTACTTCTTAAGTCTCGTCCGTGCTGATTCACTTGTGGCCCTCTTCTCTTCTTATACTTTGCTAGACAGATGGGCAGAACAGCTAAGAACATGCAGTCAAAAAGCAAACACAAGTAGTGTGATATGACCTGTCTACACTTAGTTGAGATGTAAATTCTGTTTTTGAAAATCTACCCAAATGTGTTATTAATAAGATTGATATAAAGTATGTCAGAACTGGGAGTGTGAAACTTCTGCCTATTAGTAAGGGGGCTCTAGGTTTAGCAAGTGGTTATAAAGGACAGGATAGCTTTTTGGATAGAAATTGGGTATTAGAAAGCAATACAAGCCTATCTTACCAAATATAGTGGATATAGTTTTATAGTTTATACTTCTGAAGTGCAGACTTCACTTTAAGCACCATCTGTATCAATGTATCATGAATCCATAAATCAATATTTTGTACAAAGCCCTAGTAAGTTTTCATTGATATTTTAAACAAAATTGAAATTTTGCTTCATCCAGTAGCAGTTCCTTATTGAAATCTAAAGATATCAGCAAGTTTTCAGCCAGATTCTCTCCCTAGATGGACAAGAAATACAAGTAAAACCAAAAAGGTTTGTATTACTCTTAAATATAAAGTTTTGAGCTGCAAAGTTCAGATGTGTTCTGTGATTATTCCCATATATACTAAACCCTTGAACATACTTGAGCACTGAGTTGAAGTAAACCAGCCTGTGCAGTCAGTGGGTCTCTGTGGTTTACTAAATTTGTTTAGGAAGGGCCAATATTCAATGTGCAAAAACTTTCTGAAGTTGTTGATGTCCTGTTCTTCTGTTGCTTCTTTTTAGTGATTGCATTGTCATCCCTGCACCAGTGTACTGTCATCATTCTTATTATTTTCTGGAACAATTTCCATATGGCTTACTTTACTATTAAGACAGGCTGATTTAAGAGTTGATGGTATAGCTTCTATGGGAGGTAACAAGTAAAGTTAAAAGATTTTATGTGTGAAAGCTTGTGTGTTTTTCATAGCATCTGAAATCATTGATTTCATTTGTAATGAACACCATCTCAGCTTTTATCAGGAATCACAAAATGAAGGGAAATAATGAATTGAACCATATTTAGATTAGAAATGTTGTCATCTGAAGGGAAAGCCAGATTGAAGAGTCATTCATATCATATGGACTGTTGATAAAATACTTAAATCACAGCAGATGTTTGTATTTAGATACCAAACAAAGATGAGGCAAAATACATGCTTTGTTTTATCTAATTAGAGATTCAACAGGTTGGATTTAGAGTGGGGTGGGCAGATGTCATCTTGGACACTCATTCTTGTGTCACCCTTTTGTCTCTGCATGTTTCCCATCCTAATTTAATTTATCTTCAAAAAACAGTGTTTAAAATCTTGTTAGAGATTGGGATCTTCCCTCCTATAGCGTTGAAAATATGTGCTCTGATGGGTATTTACAGGGAAAATTAAATTTGAAGGCAGTTGTAGTTCAGCATACAGTCTGCGTAGCTTCTTCAAGCTCTGGGCCAGGACTTTCCAGAGTAGTTTGGTCCTGCTGCTTGTTTCTACAATGCTGTTTTTTGGTATTGTAAGAGCTGTCAGAGCTTTGATGATAGAAGCATCAGAAGAGAAATAATGGTATCACTATACTACAGAATTAAGTTGAAGGTTCCATATCTGTATTCTGTATTTAAAGCCTCGTGTTAACATCCTTACTTTTCTTCTTCAGGACGTGGCATCAGCTTTAGTGTGTAGATTTGTTTTGTTCATGCAGTGCTAATAATGCAATGTTTGCATATTTAATTAGAAGCAGAAATCCTTCAGATAATTCTGTCTATAAGATGATATAAGGAAAAGCTTTTTCACCATTAGGACAGTAAAATACTGGATTGTGTTGCCCAGGGAAGTTACACAGTCTTGTTCCTTGGAGATTTTCTGGACTACTGCATAAAGCCTTGAACAGCCTGGCCTGATCTCATAGCTAACCCAGCTTTGAGTAAGGAGCTGGATTGTAGACATCCTGAGGTCCAACCTGAATTATTCTGTTACTATTTTATTCCCTCTTATGCGAATATATTTTTATTATATGGGTTATAAAATATTATATGGGTGTCTTCCTAGAAGTACTGCTTTTCTGCTCTAATTTTAGGGTTTTTGTTTTGTTTCGTTTTCCTCTCTACATGCTGTCATGTTTATTTTTTAGTTTATTATTATGCTGTGTCTGTTTTTTTTCTCTGTTTTTGTATCCTACGTAAGAACATGAAACAAAATTCTGTTGCTCACTTTTGAAGGTTTATATTAAACAGTCAACTTAAGAAAAGCAGGAGTCAGCAGACAGTGCTTACCTGTTTTTCTAAGTCTAATAAAATCTTAGCTTTAAAAATATTATGTGAATTTCACATTGCAAGGTGATTTTCAGCTTTAATGTATGAATTTTTTTTCTGTGTTTTTTAAGCAGACCAAAATCGCTCTGTTTCAATTGTGGCTCTGAAGAGCATCAGATAAAGGACTGTCCAAAGGTAAACTCTACATCAGTATTTAAGAGACTGCCTCTTTATAAGAAATGTTTCAGTGGATCTACACCACTTAAATAAAAAATAAATGCGCTGGTCAAGATGTGCAGTTGTTTATCTCTTTTGATTAAATCATACTGCTCATACATGCAAGTTCTACCTCTAAATCAGAATGTAAATCATTTTCATAGCATAATATTTTGAATATATCCTTTGTTCAAACTGCAGAATATCCCTAGATATGTCTCCTGTTTGCCACTAGATAACATGCAAATACTCTTTGTTTTTTCAGTATGTAGTGTTCGTTACAACTGCGGTTATACCTCAGCCGTGTGAAAAAAGCTCGCTTGTAGGGAGTACCAGTTTTACATTTGGTGAAGACGTGCGTGAACTGTAAATTGTCCAAACTTAAACTTGCCAATTGTATTATCTTCAAGCCACGAAATGCAGCTCGCATAAGTGAGAAGAGAAAGGAGTTTATGGAAGCTTGTGGTGAAGCAAGCAATCAGAATTTTCAGCAGCGTTACCATGCAGAGGAAGTAGAAGAGAGGTTTGGAAAATTTAAACCAGGAGTGATTAGGTATCTCTTTTCCTTTTATTGGCTGTTGTGATGTTTTTCTGGAATGACTTGACTTTTCTGCCTTTGGAATGCCAGGTGTTGCTATCCAAAGTCTTATTTAATATCAGAAAGTTAATATCATCCAAAGTTTTCTTTAATATCAGAATTGGTTTTGCCCTAGATTTGTTATTTCTGGAATTGACTAGCAAAATGGTTTGAGCTAAATCATTTCAGCTTGATCATTTAAAATGCAAGTGTGTTAATGACTTCCTTTAAAAAAACTCAGTCATGTACTTCTTGTTTTCTCAACTCAGTGGGGAACTTCAAGATGCACTTGGTGTCACAGCTAAGAGTCTTCCTCCGTTTATATATCGCATGCGTCAGCTTGGTTATCCTCCCGGCTGGCTCAAAGAGGCTGAAATGGAGCACTCGGGACTTGCGCTTTATGATGGTAAAGGTGTGTATGTGTTAGATCTGGTCACTGTTGTTGCCATCTGTCAATACTTATGTTCCAAAAACCAAAACTGTGTTTGTAATCCTATGGATTTATTCAGTACCATTAAATAGCATAGTTAATAATTACGATTTTTATTTATAGATGATAATGAAACAGAAGATGAAGGATATCTTCAACGAAAACATGTCACTTATGATGTCTCTAAGTTGATTAACTATCCAGGCTTTAATATCTCCACTCCAAGTGGGATCCCAGATGTAAGTGGCTGTCTCTGCTTTCTGAACAGCCTATTAAATAATGCTTATTGTTGTTTAATGTTCTGCATCATCCATTTGGCAGTTTTCTTTCAACAGGCTATTTTAAGTGCTTTGATTTGGAGGTGGGGGCTGTTCAGGTGACATCTTATATATCTGGGCAGGGTCTGGCGGTGCTTCTGCAGTATTTATTTCCATTGTAAGACCAACAGGAGCTTGGGTTAATTGGGTTTCCTTTGAAGACAAAACATCACGTACAGATGCCTGTTCCATTTGCCCATCTGCATTTTCTACATGTTCTTGTGATGCTTTATTATTATTATTACTACTACCAAGTAATAACAATAATAATAATAAATTACCAAGTAATAATAATAGTACAGTTCATTAGTTCTTTGTATTCACAGGTTTCAGTATTTTTGGTTTGCCTACCTAAGTTCCTACATAAGATCTGCTTACCTCTGATAAATAAGGTTTCTGATGAGAGGATGAATTCATCTTGCTTGTTAATCTCCTAGTATTTCTCTTCAGTTCTTCTGTCTTATTAAGCCAAACATATGCAGTGTTCAGCCCTTTGTCTCTCTTTTTTTTTATTGTTGTAGGAATGGCAGATGTTTGGTTCCATCCCCATGCAGCCATCTCAACAGAAGGATGTTTTTGCTCACTACCTTTCTAATTTCCATGCGGTGAATATATCTCAGTTTTACTCTCAAAAAAGAAAAGTTGTCATGTAATTAGTGGAGACAGTGATCTCTTGTTTATGTTTTCACTTAGACCATCTCATTGATACTACCAGTTGTGAAGTCCTGATGCTTTTATTAGCTTTACAGTAAATGGCTAACATTTAGTGATTTTTTTTATTTTTTTAAGTCCAGTGAACCAGTAAGGTAGTTTGTAACTTGGCTTACCTGTTCTAACAGAAAAGTTTCATGCTTAGAAAAAAAGGTAGCTATAAACTTTTACAGCCTAAAATCAATCTTGTTTCCATGTCTCCCTAATAAGTAAAAAGCTTACTTGCTGTAGACATGATTTACAGTAAACTTAATACAGTGACTTGAGAAAACACTGTTAAATTCCAACTTATTTTGTTTTCCTGGTTAACTTCTTTTCAGCCAAGTTCAAAATCTAGCAATAAAAGGACTGCACCACAGCCAAGCTCTCATCATTCAAAACGATCAAAAGACACCGTGGAGGTTGCAGTAGCTGACATGGACATAGATTCTGGTATAGTTGTTCTGCTTTTCTTTTTCCCTAGTTTAGATTTTTATTTCCAAAGTAACTTTTCTGGATTTAAATGTTAGTGTAGACAAAGGGAAAACAGTGTTTTAGTACTTGCTGTGATAATGCTTAAGGTAAACAAGAATTTTCAGATGTGCTCAGAGCAATTGGAATGCTGGGTTACCCATTCCAATCTCTTTACTTTAGATGTATCTTAAGAAAATTCTGTTGTAAAGACCTTCAAATCCTAAAATACTTGGGTTAAATACTTTAGGATGTTACAAACTCACAACTTCTTTAAAAATGAGTCAAACTAACAGGACGTCTTGGTGTTGTTTTAATGTTAGAATAGATGGAGAAGCTTTATCTTTGCTTTTGGATTTCTTATAAGAGAAGGGTACCTTAGTGTGACTAAGTACAGAAGAAAGTCTGTTCAGTACATTCAAGAGATTTGTTTGTTTGTTTCATAGTTTTTCATGAAATGTCCAGGAGAGTTAAAATCCCCAAACAGGTAGTTTCAGTGGATGTTGAAACTTTAAGAAAGCTTGTTCTATCTCAGCTGAAAACCAGGTATGAGAAGACCTATGTCAATGCATTGGCATTGAATGTTGTCCTAGTCGAACTTCAGATTCTAATAGAAGCCTGTTATCTGTTTCTAGATGTGGAAGTGTCACAAAGATCTCAAACAACCAACAGTTTTCAGTTCCAACCTCCACTGCCACCTGGACCTCCAGTGATTTCAACTCCTCCTCCTTTACCACAAGGCACACCTCCACGTACTCCTCAAAGTCTTCCCCCAACTCAACCTTCAACACCCACCCATCCTCCTCTTCCTAACGCTGTTTCATCATTGAATCCTTCCATTGATGTTCCTCAGCCAAAAATAGTGGACTCAACCATGGATGAGGATACCCTGACCTTGGAAGAACTAGAGGAACAGCAGCGATTAATTTGGGCAGCATTAGAGCAAGCAGAAAGCACAAACAGTGACTCTGATATCCCTGTTGATACACCTTTAACTGGAAATTCTGTTACATCATCACCATCCAGAAACGAAGTAGATCTTGTTGCAGAAGTAAGATCATCTGATAAGATGGTAACATTGGAAACTAGGTTTTCCAGTATCAGTGAACAGGTACCAGAAAATGAACATTCTTTAACTAGTCCTAATCCAGACAGTAGTTCACCTAATTTAAAGGAAAATCCTGAAAATTCCGATTCTGAAGGCCTGCTAGATAACACCGTGCCTGCTCCCAACCATGAGGTTAACGATGGAGAAAGTATAGTTGATAATAAAGTGGTGACAAGCACTGAGTCATCTGCAAAGAACTCAAATCCTGTTCCTGATATGAGTAAGTTTGCTGTAGGTATAGCACCTTTTGAATTTGAAAACATGACAGAATCAACAGGCACTTACCTTCGAATAAGAAGTGTGCTAAAGAATTCCCCAAGAAACCAGCAAAAGAAAAAGACTTGACTTTAACTGGTCTTCCTTTGTTTCTTTATGTTCAAATTCCTGCACCCTCCTCTCTCCTTCAGTTTTACAAACTCAGATAACGTTCCTCATCCTTTTGTGGGAAGGAAAAAATCTGTAAAGATTACCCTGTTCTTCCTCAAAACTGAAGTTACTGCAGGGCTTCCACCTTGACCGGAATCAATCCAGCCAGAAAATACAGATGAATTTTCCCAAATTGCATCCTTCCACTATGGAGTGCCAGGACTGTTGATTTGCATTGGCAAGTAAATTGTTCTTCACTCTAAAAAAGAGAGACTTGTCTTATTGCTCATTGCTTTGGCTAAGAGTTGCGTTGTCCTTGAATTTCAGGTGGATTGTTGATTTTTTTTTTTTTTAATATCCTTTGTACAATAATGGATACTTTATAGATTTTGCTAATTATCCTGTAGATAAGTTTAATATATTCAGAATGTTTTTTAAAAGATCTAAAATTAAGGCTTCCCATGTCAAAGTATTGGAAATTGGATGAAAATGACCGGGGATTACCAGCATTATCGTCACCTCTTCAAGTATTTTTATAAACTTTTATTTATGTGGGTTAGTTTTAATTACCACTGTATCTTTTGTAACATCGTTCTTCATGTAAACTTGCTGTACATATGTGTTCATTTTTATGTACAGAGGTTTAATAAATGAGTTTTTATAAATATGGGTTTTTTTAATTGGAGTCCTAAACCATTAGGCTGCTGATTTCTTGAAATTAGCTGCTGAGGATAATTAGGAAAAACAAGCTGATTAAAATGAGGGTGAAATTGAGTTGATTATTTTAGGAAAGGTTGTAACCACTGGGTTCATGTTTTTATAACTAAGATGTTAAAATTACTTCAGCTACTTAAATGGAACCTGCCCATGCCACTCCATTTTCATAATCTAAAGAACTGCTCGTTTTTGAAAGGCCAAAGCTTAGAAGTGTTACAGTTCTGCTAACTAACTGTTCTAACAACCTTTTTTCCCCCCCTCCTCTCACCTCTCTTCAAAGCGACTGGTAAGTGGAACAACTACACACCCGCACTGCCGACAGAGGGAGTGCTGGTTTGGTATAACAGTGTTCTTTAAAGCTGGTAAAGGATTTGTTTGTCCTTAAATGCAGGAAAAAAAGGTGTTTCTACCACGTGAGATGCACGGTAAAATACAGGATTGTCAAGTACTGAAGAAAAGACTTGTGAGGTAGGGATGTCTGAGGTTGTATTTGATAACTTCCTGTATTTGATAACTGAACCTGTTCTTTAACAAATTCAGCTTTACAAATTGAAGATATTTCCCAGAGGTTCTTATAATGTGTAGAAATATTGTACTCTATGTTTGTATGCTTAAGAAAAACACAAGCTTTTTTCAGATGGAGTGCTTACATTTCTTCCTTTTATTTCTCTAAACTTTGCAGGAATGGAAAACCAAAGTGCATTTACATGTGGACAGTGTGACTTCAGAGAGGCTGAAAAGGCTCCATTTGCAGCATGGATCGCTTCCGTTTATCTGTTTGCAGGTGGAACATAGAGCTTCAATTAAACATTCATCACATGAACTAAAATGATAGGCTTTTTGTAGCTAATCTCTTCTAGGAAAAAGTAAGAGTACTGCTTTCAAGCCAGTAACTTCTAGCTTCTATATGCTTGACAAAGAAAGCTCTAATAAGAATCACCTAGAGATTTTGTGCTTTCTCCATGCTCCTTCCTCCCATGAAGTTAAAAGCTAGTCATCACCATTTACCCAAGCTATTATGTGCTGTGCAGTGCATCATTCGCATGCAGATGATAGTATGATGTAATCATTTCAAGTGTATACACCTTTTGGGTGTGTTGAGGTGCTCATATTGCTCATATCTTAAACATGCAGTTCTCTCTCCACGCCTTAGAAGATTTTTTTTTTTTAATAGCCCTTATGAAACGTTCCTTCTTTAGTAGGGCACACAGACTTTATTGGCATATTTGTCTGCAAACAAAGCATGAGCATACACAATATTAAAATCATCTTTATATTATATACTTAGTACTCTCTAGTGCTATACTTAGCTCTACATGTTCACAATAAATTCATAATAAATTGCCCTTCCACTTAACTGATTGGAATAGATAAGGCTTAGATGTTTCTACAAATTATCAGATGATACTAAACTAGTTGTTAACTCATTGCTTCCAAGATTTAGGTTGAAGAAATTAAGAGTAAGGATAAAGTGAAGATATTTCAGCAATCATGCTTTAAATATAATGCTAAATACTAGCTTAAATATGTTAAATCCTTAGTTTCAAAAGGCATGGAACATGGAACAAGGATACTCTGTGTTTGCTCTGGGGACTCTTGTAGTTGTTGGACAAAACCTACTTGGAGATGGAAGTGGTTTATTTTTCAGTTTGGGAAGATTTTATCTCCTGGTTTCTAAAGCAAATAAGGCTTGGGGCAGGGATGCTCTGTGTTTGGGGCCACACACTTATATCCATTAGAATTCTTGTGCAAAGTGACTGGACTGACTGGTTGTTCAAGTTAGCAAATGTTTTTGTTCTCCACATGTAGCCTGATACAAGTGGAAGTATACAGACAGCATATACACTTGAATTTTAGTTCCTACGGTTGGAAATTGGGGTTGTTCCCATTTAATTTAGTTCTTGACTGTTTCTTTAGTTTTGGTGTATGCAGTTTGGTTTTGTTTGTTTGCATTTTAAAGTATTGCAAAAAATTCATGTGTGGATTTTCTATGATGCTTTGTGCCTTCTTTGTGCCTCCTAGTGATAGCAGTTGCTGAGACTCCCTCTTGCTAGGGATAACAAATACCAGGACTGTCTCTCGAATATGTGTAAGGCGGTAAGTCATTTGATACCAATGCTTCTTTTCCAATTAGGTCAATATAATTGATAAATAGGTGGTATGAATGAATGAATCACCTGTGAGATGAGTTAGTTGGTCATTAGTAGACAACAGACAGTTGAATAGACTCCTAGCTGGGAACTAATGAAATGCTGAGCAGGGAGAGTAGCATTCAGAGCTACTGAATGGGAAGCATTTGGTTACCAGGTTTTACCTGGCTTCTGGGCTTTTGTATCTCAGTGTTTAGAGTCTATCCCTTAATCCTGTTATGATTTAGTGCATGAACTATTGCTGATTTAGGCCATCTATATCATATATTGAGAACTTCTCTTCCATTTTTTCCCATTCTATCCAACTTAAGAAATATATCTCCTGGTGCAGCAAAACATGGTTGGAAATAGAATGCCCTTTCTCATTTTACTTCCTTCGCCTTTCAAATTGTAAAACTTATTTTAAGGAAAAGGGATAGAAACTTTTATAAGAGGACTTCTGAAATGCTTATATTTGGTCTCAGAAAAGCAAATATTCTGTAGCAGGATCTAATTTCTCTTTTTAGCTCACATAGTCACTGTTCTTAAAGGTGGCAATACAAAATGCGAGGTACTCACACCTATCTTTAAAATCCTCCTTCCTGGGGATGTTGTGGTTAGAATGGATAATGCTCTGAGAATATCAAGCAGAACCAATGCATAAAATCCCTACTGTATCTACCTCAGCTAGAAGACATGCAGTTATCCCTATGATTTCTCATTATAAGGAATGAGCTCACCCTGATCTCAATCTCATCATGGTATTCATCCATGCTTTCCCTATTCTTATCAAGTACTGTACACTGTCTCTGCACTAAAGATACTTGCATTTATTGGATTTCTTTTCTCTGTCAGATATAACTATTCAAATTACTTTTGTATATTGAAGCTGCAATCAGATGACACTACAAGATCTGAGGGAAGCTGAACAGCAGAAGCATTTCTGGAACTTCTATGTCGGGTTCCCATGGTGATTGGTGTGGTGTAATAGCCGAGATTAGAGCTTACTAAAATGAATAATAAAGTTTGTAATGGGGTGGGTAAAGCAGTCATCATTCAAATATTCCCACGGATTCCTGCTGGCGTGATGTTCATGTTTGCTTACAGGGTTGGGAACAGCAGAAGTGTTCAGAAATGCTAAAGTGCATAGAAAAAAAATCTGTTCATAATTCTGTGGCCATCAGTCAGATGGTTGGCATCTTAAATTGGTTTACATTTCTAACTTATATTTCTATAATCTAATTGACAGTGCTTAAAATGTCATTAAAAGAGCATCGGCTGAGAATTTAAATGATAACTGAAAGACTTGGTAAGTGCTAAGAAAAATCACGTACTGCACACTCAGGAAGGCAGGATGGCTGAAAAAACAAGGGGGAAAAAAGCTCAACTATATATTTTTCACAAGTATTTGTAATTGCTATGGAAGTCTGTAGTACCCTCATTTTGTACCATAGTTGTACTGCTTCTGGTGATTAAATGCCACTGAAGCTTGCTGCTGTTCCTAAGAACATATTGTAGCTCTGAAAGTCATATTTTATGCATAAAGTGGTAGGAGAGGACAAATGAGGAATTAGTCTCGGTCCTTAAAGGAAGGTTACAAACCGGATGGATTTAATAACACAGTAATTAATGTGTAAGTGACAATTGACACTTCCTAAAGTTGACTTAACAACTAGCAGCACACATAAGGTTTTTTGCAACATAATATTTAGCTGTCATCCAGTGACTGAGCAGAAGCTGATCTGCCCTTTGTTTAGTAGCTTAACACTCTCAGTAGGGATAAAACTTTCTGCTTTGCTTCAGCTTTTGTTGTTCTTAACGATTGTGGTATTTTAATAGAATATGGTTTCTCATGTTGTCTGTAAAATGGAACGTTTATAGGTAAGGTGACTCTTACTGTTGTCAAATTAAGCACCTTGGATAAAGAAGCATGCAGAAAAGATTCTTAAAATACAGCTTTCTGTTGTTCTACCAAACATGGGTAAAACAATGTGCAATTGGATGGAAATCTGTCTTGTGTACAACAAAGAACACAGACCTGTGTGGCTTTTTTGTGCCTTCTAACCTAGGAAAGGAAAACGGTGTGTTGGGAATAAGAACAGTTATGTTGCCTTTCAGCCCATTGGGCTGTGAGAATACAACAGGTAGAAATTTTGCAGAGGGGAAGAAGCGTGGCTCTGTGCAGGGCTTTGGTATCAGTTTCAACATCTACTGGCCACGTAAGAGCTTCCACTTAACACTTAGGAAGTAAAACACCAGCAGACGTTGCTAAATGCTGATCTAGTTGAAAGCTCTTATCCTGGGCTCTGTGTCACACGGTTCTGTGCTTTACCATGCTGGATGAAGGCCAGAGAAATTATGCCACGTTGAATTACAAGCTGCAGTTGGGCTCCAGTGCTGGAATTGCTTTCTCATCACCCTTTTTGTTTGAACAGGATCGCACAAGAACCAAACGTACGGGACTGGAACAGGTTTGCTTTGTGATGAATTCAGCAGAGCCAACGCTGCGTGTAAGAGCAGGAAAGTGGAGCAGAGCTCTTTGATTCAGCCCTGAAAACTGCTATTAAATCGTTTGTCGATGGGGTGGAGCCGCTGCTACAGCCATTTCAGCATCACCAACGGGAGGATGGTGTTCCACGAGCACAGTGCTAATTCAGACACACAGAGAGAAGGAATTATAACGCTTCTGGGCCTGAAGACAAAAGGAAATGGAGAAAAGCCGCACACGTTGAAGTTACTGGTCCGTAAGGCCGCGTGAAGCTGAGAGATCACATCTCTCCCCACCCTTTTCATTCACTTTCTCTGCCCCGGGGCGAACAAAGCGGGGGGAGACAAAGGCAGCGGGAGGGAAGGACGGGGAGCGAGAGAGGAGGGGAAACAGCAGCGGCGGAGCGCGGCAGGGGGAGCGGTTCCCGCTGCTGCAGTCCCCGCCTCGCGGAGCCTCGGGCCCGGCAGACGTTGTCCGCCCGCCCCGCCCCGCCTCCCGCCCGCCGAGCTGAGCCGGGAGCGGCGCCGCAGAGGGGCAGGAGGAGGCGGCGGTGTCGGTGCGCAGGGAGCGGTGAGGCCGCCGGTGGGGCCCGCGCGTGGAGGGAGGCGGCGGCTGCGCCTGAGGGAGCGGGCGGGAGTGCAACTCAGGGGGGTGGGTGGGTGCGCCTCAGGGTGTGCGCCTCAGGGCCTCCGCTTCGGGACGGCGGTGTGTGGGGGGAAGGTCCGCTCGGCTGTGAGGGCGCGGCGTGAGGCGGCCATGGGCTGCGGCTGCCGCCAGCACCGTCCGCACGTGCCCGGCGCTCCCCGGCAGGGCCGCGGGCGGCAGCAGCCGGTTCGGCCGGTTCGTGTGCTGTGTGTTGTGTGCCGGGCCTTGCCGGGCTCACCCCGCTCCTCCGCAGCTCCGTGTATGAGGTGGATGCGTGGCCGTGCCGGCTGCTTCCCGCTGTGTCACTGCTGTGCGGCGCCGCGGGTGGCCGCGAGCCTCACCTGCCCTGTGGCTGCCTTTGGTGTGCCTTGTAACCTCCGTGCCTTCACAATAATAGCGAAAAAATAGCCAAGGATTTTGCGAACAGCTCCTCTGAAATAGCACGAGGCGGAATATTCGGTCTGGGGTTGTGTCATGCTTAAAAATACGACTGTGAAGTGAAGTTCCCCCCTCCCCCCTCCCGGGCTCAGTCAGGCAGAACCGAGCAGCGTCTCGTGGGGAGTTGGGGAAGTTGAGGAGCCGCTTTACACAGCGCCGGGCAGAACGGATCCAACCTGAGTGTGGGGACAGGAGGAATGAGGGGAAGGACGGAGCTTGGTGCCTCCTGCTGTGCTGGAAGCGCAGAGGAACCAGTGTGGCTGTGCCAGCCGTGTTCATGGGGCCTGTGTGAGTGCACCTGCTGCTCTGTGTAACGTCATGGCAAAGGACACGCAGGGCAGGAGAGGTAAAGTTGGGTTTTTTCCCTTCCTTTTACCACAAAGCGTTTTGTTGTGAGGAGCACAGAACTGTTCGGGTACTGATAGAAATCCTTGTGTATGGAATGACAGGGAAATGGGCGGAGGTTTGTTGCATCTCGGTTGGAAGTCACGGTGTGTCAGGGGGGTTTTCTTCCCACCCATTTCCAACATGCAGCGGATTTCCTGCTGAAGTGCACTGAAGGGACAGGGCTGTGTTGGCTGAAAACCTCCGGAGTGTGACCTGGAACAGCCGTGTCCATAGGGATCAGGAGGGGGATTGCATTAGGTTCACCTAATTTATTTGTATGGTTGCTTTTAAGGAGAACTTTTCAATTTTCTGGTGTGCCTTGTGTCAGCATCACAGAGGTGTCCTGTAGGAAAACACTGTAAGAAAGAGCAGTGTCCTTATGCTGGTTACTGTGGCTTTCCTAAGCTCCCGTGTATTTCCTCTCTTATCGTCTTCTGAACGTGAGTACCCAGAACAGCTTTTATTTACTTAGCTTGGATAATTCCCTTGGTGCTCCTCCCTTTATTCTTTTGGCCCTGCTGAAGTTGTTTCAGAGGAGTGACTGAATATTCCAAAACAGAGCTCCTCTCTAAAGAAACAGCTATCTGTCTTGCCAGTGTAGTTTTTCAGAGCTGCTTTTCTTTCTCTCTCTAAAACATTCGGGTCAGATGTTAACTCTGTATGTTAAATGCGAGTTTTCTAATGTTTGAACATGGTGACCATGCGTGAATGCAGCTCTTGTTTAATCTGTTGGCATTCCGTAGGGACTGCTGGCTCTGCTGGCACATCTAAAAAGTAACGCGCTGCAATCCTTATTGGGCTGGCATGTTTAGAAATGCCTCGGATGGATGGTGTTTTGTTATTTAATGAAAGGCAATTATATACTGCATTAGCTGTAATCTCAGCTGCCCTCAGCCAGATGCCAGTTTCATTTCATTCTTCTTGACCAGAAGAACTGGAGCCAGTTCTATCACTGCGCTGTGTCCCCAGCGATTCTGAGCCTCCATTAGTATGGCTGCTCTGTATACGTGTTTATTTTTGCAGCATGATGTTGCAATTGCGTGACTTTGAATAGCACCACTGACCCTTAGAAGTACCCAGAAATCTAGTGGCTGAGATCCTGGCCTCAGAAAGACCAAAAGAGTTGAAAGATGTATCTGAGATACAACTAAGATGAGCACATTTCTACACTACCACCTGTTGTGCAGTTTTCCACCTGGACAACCCTTTGTACAAACCCATACTCCTCAGGAACAGTGCCTACTAACCATTCCTTCAAGCTGAGGATGAAGATTCTCCTATTTCTTTCTCCTATTTCACAATTAAAAGCTGTTTGGTTTTCCTGATCTTTATCTAACAGGTAGATAAAGATCCATATTTCTGGCTTATTCTGAAAGAAAATCGCAAGGTGGAGAATCAAACTCAGTATTGATGGTGTTAGCTTATCTGACTTAGTGTGCTGCTCTGCTTGGCGGCAGCATCCGCTGAATCAGAGCAGTGTTTATTAGGTTCTGTATTTGGACTTGTGTTTATTATACAGCAGCCATGTAGCAGTCATGGTGCTAATTTAAAAGGGTGCAGAGAGCTAAAAAGGGAGTGCTGACTTGATGTTTGCAAGGTGTGAAACAGTTACAGTTTCACCCAAGTCTATGGAAACTAAATTCTTACTATAAAAAGAAGCACCTTTGTTGTACCCGTTAGAAGCCCTTTGTTATATGTGTTTGGTTTGGGGCTGGCAGGAGATAATATTTTCCTTCTCAAGCTTTCGCTTAAACTTTAGATCCAGAATAACACAAACGTTATGTTCTACTATTCCCAAGTATTGTCACTGTGGACTGAACGCGCTTACTAAGTTGGTTAAGGTGTGGTATCATCAGAGCTGACAGCTGAACCTGTTCTCAAAATGGCAGTTTGAGGAAAGGCAGTGAGGAATTTCCTTGGAGAAATACAGGGAAAGCAGGAAGCACATAGAGCAGACTTATCAGGAGAGCTGGTAACTAGTGACTTTCCCAGGTGAAAACTTCCTCTGCTTCTTAATCCTTGACTCATTCTGTAGAGAGTGATGTGTGCTTGGAAGGATCACATGCTTTCTGGTCTTATAATAGACCACAGCAGTGATGGTTTTGTCACGCATGTGAACAGTGGCAGCTGAGAAGTGGTAGGGTTTGCATTGTATTTTCTGTGTTGTTGTTTTTTAAAAGCTTTGAAATAGTTATTAGCTGTTCCTTTGTTAATTAAAAATGGGAGTTTTCCTAAAAAAATGAACAGACTGTGCTTAGAAATAGCAACATAAATTGAGAAAGAATTATTCACTATACTGCTGGCCAAAAATACGTTTTCACTGTTGCAGTCATCCTCTTATGTCTGTGCTTCGTATTCATCAGCCAAAGTCTTCGTCCTTCAAGCCTTGAGGATCTCAAGGCACTTGGGGATCTGAATACCCAGAGCAAGTTACAGAATTATGAGGTGATGTGACTTAGAATGTCCTTCATGCAGAATTAAAGCCTGTGAGCCACATAGAAGCTTGAATGAAAGGCTTCTCATAGCAATGCTGTAATGTTGGCCTACTTCTGTGAAACCTCTAAGAATACAATTTTGGATGGATTCCCAAACAGCAAAGTGTGTTCTTCTCCCCTCCTTCTAAGGGCACAGAAAGCAGTTTCTTCTGAGTTACTAAAGGAATGGAGATTCCCTCCTTGAAGCCACTGAAAACCAGAAGGTATCTAGAGGGATGTCCTTACACCATGGTGTGATGGCTGCCTGATAGTGGAATGAGTGATGCAAGGCATAGTGCTTGCATTACAGTGTTGGGATTGTTTCAGGTATCCTCTGGCTGTCTGTGTTTTATTGCACATGCTGGGTGCTGCAGACTCAGGGATGCTTATTTGTACTGGTGCTCTCCAAAACAGAGCTGGAAGATGTTTCTCTGCTGGTGGTTGTATAGATGTGATTGCAGTTGAGTGTTCATCAAAGCACTGATTCTGCTAGAAGTGTTATTTTGGTGGCCAAAGTAAGTTGTATCCTGAGTTGAACTACACATGCACTAATACACTGCATGCAGCTGTAATATCCTGGAGTCGTCCTGGTAGCATCTTTGAAGGCACTTCAGAAGAGTAAAGGATTGATTTTGTTCTCTCTACTTTAATTAGGCATAACTAATAAATTATCAGTGATAATTTATTCTTCTTCAAGATGTGCCATTTATAAAATTCAAATTCATATGAAGAGTTTTAACAGCGTATGCGATTCCCATCAGATGAGTGTTTGCCTTTTTCAAGGGTATACCTGCCTAGAATTCATATGAGGGTTTTGTTGGGTAGGGCTGGGATGAGTTGGAGTATATTTGTGCCATAAGAAGAATGATTGCCTGTGAACTAAGGGATATTCTTGCATATTTCCTTGCTGAATTTATGACTTATTATTGAATTCCTATACCAGTGTCTGTAAATAACAGATCTAAAATAAAGGTTTGGGCTCCTTTTATGTCTTACTTGTGTTACTGAGTTTTCTGTACCGTTTTTTCTACTCTTAGAAGCGAGGCACAAAGCAGTGGTTTGGTAGGCATGTACCAGCCCATGTGTTTTGGTGCTGGTCATTGTACTACTTGCTTAATTGACATCAAAATGTATGGTTTCTAAGAGACAAAATAAAACTGAAGTCATGTTTTTTAAGTCTCTGTAATGCTTAAATGCTCCCTTACTTCTGATTGCTCTATGTTGAATGAGTAATCAAATGTAAACTCTAAAATGCCAACTGTAATTCCATTGAAATCTTAAATTCCACCATTCTGCTTATCTATTGTTTCCTGTTTAATGATACCTGACGATGCCTCTGTCATCCTGCAGTCTGGTCACTGAGCAGTACAGTTAAATTCTTAAGCAGCAGTTGGGTGATCAGTTTGGTTTAAAAGTGACTGGACAGAAGCTCTTACATCAGTTCTGTCACAGTTTGCAGTTTGTGACTTGCTTTGTTAGTTACCAAAGGCCTGGGATGCTCTTGTTGGTCTGTTTCTGTTTGAAGTTGCTGCTCATTCAGTGAATGTTCTGGAACTGGCGGTACATGTTGGGTTTGCACAAAGTCTGGAGCATTGGGGGCAGGGAGTTCACTTGCAGTTTCAGTAATTGGCTTCAGTGGCTTGTTGCAAAGAGGCCTTTTTGTAGTTCATAGCTCCAGCATGTTTATGTCTTAAATGGCTTTTAAATTGTAAATGGCTCATGTGCTGCATCACTGCAAGGAGAAGTTCTGAGGAGTTAAGGCACAAAGGCTTCAAAATCCAACTTTTTGCTTTAACTGCTTGTAGTTATTAGTTGTTTCAGAGCTGACTCTGCAACTTAGCGTGATGTTTGTAACGTGCAGAATTACTTGGTTGTAAATGTAGTTCAGAGCTTGGAAAAATTCACGATGGCAATTCAGTGCATTTGGTAGGGCAGCACGAGCTGTCTTGAACAGACCTAAACCTGGCAGAAAAGACATTGTGAGCAGGAGAAGGAAACTGTGCTGGGATCAGGCTCAGCTCCCCCGCTCTGGGTGTGCAGACACTACAGCTTAACAAAAAATGAGGCATTTGGCTGCATAATATGTGGTCCCAGAGCCAAAATATGGCTGCATTCTTCCGTTGTGTTTTGCTTTCCAAAAGCCTCTAATCTGAGAGCATTATTTTAAATACTTTTGGAAATATAGACACTCGTTGTTGGTTGTTTTTTATTGTTCCCAGAAGTGTAATGCCAGTCTAGGAGACCACAAGCACAACTTGTAGAGCTGCGATAAGAATCAGATCTGAATCATACCTCAAATGCTTGTACTGTAAATGACTTGGCCTTGGCACTCTGCTTAAAGAATGCAGTGACTTTAGGAGTTGTGTTTCTAACTGTGAAGGGTTCCAAAATTCCAAGCTACTTTCTCTGAACCATTGTCAGGATTTTAGAGGAATGATTCATAAGCTTTTTCAAGCTTGGCAATAGCGGTATGAGCATCAGGAGTGTGAGATGGGTATTACAGAAATGCTGTCCAGGCTGTCTGAACAGAGATAGTGCTTCATTTTTATCTTTCTCAGCATTGTTATTGCATTTTTTCTATTAGGAAAGACCTATTTCTGTGCAGCAGAGGTATTTGACATCTATTTTTTCTGTCATTTTCCTGCAGAATGCATTTCCAGTTTGTTTTGTACATTATATGGTATGATAAGAATTTGTCTTTGAGTTACTTGACTGCTGGGATCTTCTCTGGCTCCATCTCCCCTGGAGTTACCCAGCATTACTGACTATTCTACACATCCCCTGTGGAATATTTACTGTGTATTCCTTAGTCTGAATACTGGAATGTATTTTGCAAAGAACTGGTATTCTGATTGGAACTAAGTTTGTAGCTTAGCAATGCTTTGGCTTTGAAAGGCATTTGTATCAGTACATTAGTACTGTATCAGTCATTTAATAGTATCAACTGAGTTAATATTATCTTTTAAATTGGAATGTTTTGGAGAAGCCGTGTGTGACCCGTGCTGGATGATCATTGATTAAAATAATTGTCTCACTTTATCACACAAATAGACCACAAGAGAATAGCGTTCCAGCCTCAGAGTGCACTGCACGGAGTCACAGTATGTGTGTCTGTGTGCAGGGGACCGGGGTTGTGCAGTCCATGGTGAGTCCATTCGAACATCACAACTCTGGGCTGGGAAGTCCTCTTTGTTTCCGCATGGAATGGACAGCCAGCTTGCTTCTCTCCATGGAAACACGGTGCCTGCAAGTAGTGGTGTTTGCAAGGGTTTCCTCTTCAAGTGATCAAGTCACAGTTTCAAGTGTTTTGTCTGATGAAGCCTCGTGCTTCACCTGAGCTGGGGAAGGAGTGCTCCGATGGCAGCACAGTCGGGTGTCAGCTCTGTTACAAGAACAGTTGGTGCTGTTGCATTCTTGTAATGACTGTCGGGTTCTGAAGCGGATTAAGCTGAGACTTGAACCTCATCTTTCTCCTTTTTTGTAATTATGCATTTACTTCTTTTGTAGTGCCTACTTGTTAAAATGCAGTCTTGAATGAAACAGTGATGGATGGCTGTTTCTTCTTCAGAAAGCATTCTGCTTTTCTGCAATGCTAAGAGCAGGAACACTGCTTTTTGGTGCCAAATCTGCTTTTGCTAAGGCTTAAGTGTTTTCTGATATGATTGGGAAAGCTTGGCCACAAATCTACATGTTTATTTGCATTTCACATGTGTGTTTCATTAGCGGTCCATATAAGGTCTGAATGAAAGCACGCTTTGTTTTTCTTTCATATTCTGGGGTAAAATTCTTTTGCAGGAGAGCTGACAAGATTCAGAGGAGGAACGCAAACAAATGGAGACAAGTAGCTAGCTGTCCTCTCCTATAAGCCCTCAGATGAGGTAATTGACATTGAGGTAACTGACATCTGGAGCCTCTTGGTAACACTCAAGTGCGTCACGCCTAAAATCCCATGATAGAAACTTATGTGCTGTTTGATGAATTCTGTTTAGAGATGTTCCTGTCGATGCCCTTCCTCTTTCTAAGGCTGAAAGTCACATTTTCACTATTGCAGTAAGGCAGCAGCTTATTAAACTGTGCTGCGTTTTAGCAGTTTATTGCACTGAGCTACAGTTTCACTAACCCTGAAATCAGGGTATGACCGTGTGGAGGGTTGTGTTACTTCTGGCCCAGCTGAAGGCTTGTGTATTGAAAAAGGCAAATGACACAGCAGATACATAACCCGTGATGTGAAGAACAGGATTAAAATATGAATTAGTACCTTGAGCCAGGAAATGCAATATTAGAATGCTCTGGCTTTCTGTTGCCCAGAGGCTTATTATACATGTATAATAAATATTTACTTGACACAGACAAGGTGTCATTTTTGGGGGTGTTTGAACATGGTTGGTTTTTCTTCTTGTTTAATATTCTTTTCCATGTGCAATATACATGGTTACTAACTGAGCAGTGCTGAATGCTGTGTGAGGAAATGGGGATAAATGTAAGTGTTGCATTGACAACAAAAAAAGGAGTATTTGAGCTGAAAAGAACTAACCTTGATATTTCTTACATTCTTATGTAGTCCTGTGCTGTTTTTCTGCATAACTGTGCCTCAGTTCTTCTGCAGCTTACTCACATTTATGGTCCATCCCTCTGCTTTGATTTCAGAGACACAGCCCTTTGTTTTCATCTTTGTGAACATGAGAGCTCTCACTTAAACGTTAATAGTAAACTGCTCTGCATCTTGCAAAACCAATGAAGAAATGTCATTTGGTAGCATAACTCTGCAGATGGGTGCATGACGCACTTCTGGCGTTGCTAGAAAAAGTGTTTAGCAATCTGCCCTGTGCTACTTAGAGTTTTCATGGAGATAACTTCAATCGCAGCCAAGGTGGTAATTAATACTAATTATAACAAGTATGGTGTTTTTGCACGCTGGGTAGGAAGTGACTTGAATTTGACACAGCCAATCTTGAAATAGCCATAGCAATGTTTCACTTTGCTGTTTCACAAAGCTCTGTGACTGACACTATTTCACAGTGAATTGATTTTTAGGAACACTAATGTGTGCTGGTGATTAATAATAGAGGAGATGGATGGCTTGTTTCTTTAGTCCGTATTGCTGCCTTCCAGCAGTCCCTTCCCTCAGTAGTGTTTCTCTTGCCCTGCAATGCACGGTGTGTGCTGTGCACACCAGCACTGCTGCCGGGCAATCTGCAACTGGGCAGCTCTGGGGTCAAACTGCTGAGTGCACAGCAGGGCTGGGAGCTGCTTCATGGTTCATCTTTGTCGCGTCCTGAGCAAACTGTTGAGCAAACAGTTTATTGCCCCGTGCCCATGTTTCCTTTTTTGTCCGGGATTTTGTTTAGATTCGTGCTGTTTGTATTTACAGTCCAGATGAAAAAGCTTTGCTAAAGCTTTTGTGTCAGAGGAAGATGCCTTGTGAGGCAAAAACCTCCTGGCACTGTTCCCTGCAAACCTTACAGCTGGTGTCTGAGTTGGCTGCTCATGGAACCATCCCTCCTCCTCTTCCCAGAGCGTAACTGGGACTGTGAGCCAACGTACCTTGTGATCTCAGACATGCGATTCCCGCTGCCTCGCGCGGCTGATCAGCTTTAGCTTTCTGATTCCAGCCCTTAAAGATGTTGTTCCTTTTAGCTTCACATTGTCCGTTTGACATTCCCTGTTCCCTCTTGCAGTTAGTTTTCTGGTCTCAAGTTATTTTTGCTGGGATATTGCAACGCTTGAAAAATGTGGCTGAAAACAGCAGAGTGCGCAGAGCAGTTTATATCTCTGCGTAATGTTGTTAGTAATGCTGTTAAGGACTTTGTTTTTCTTTCTTAAAATAGCCTCTTAGTTTAAAGCTCAAGATGAACACAGCAGCGTTCATTAAACTGAGTTATACATTAACTTCTATATTCTACAGAAGTTAAAATACTGATTTCCTTTCATGTCTGATATTTTTCTATCCAGGTTTACTCTAGAGTTGGAAGACGGAGACAGCTACATTGTATCCATGTTGGGAAAAAGGTAGTTGCTGTAGACAAAGAGGGTTAACACTGGTATCACAGAAAAATGAGCATGTTAAAACCGAGTGGACTTAAGGCTCCATCAAAGACCATCAAGCACGGAGGTACATTACTGAAAGCTCCTGCATCTGCTGCACCTGGTAAAGAATATTTAATAACTTTTCCCTTATTCATCTCCCAGCAAAAAATACTGTAAAAGCCATGAACCCACTGCATTCCTTGTATTTATGCTAAAACACTTCTGCTTGGATTTCTGATCTGACAAAAATGACTATTAAACATGCAAAAAAATCTTAATCTTGGTTCAAAACAAAGTTTTAAAAATGCTGCGCTGTTGAAAGCATGGGGTTAAAAAAATTAAAAGACACAGGAAAAATCATTTTGATCCTGGCATGTCCCTGCTTCCTCTAACTGAAAAGAGTTCAGCATGTTACAGGTAGAGGGAAGGTGTGTGCTTTAAGTATTAAGTACATTAGCAGTGATGTTGTCTGAGATAACCACACTTCTGCCAGTACAGCAAACCTGTCTTTGTTGTTGTTGAACATTTTCCCTAAAATAACTGTTTAAAACTATGCACGATACTGCTCAGATAACATAATTGCACATAGCATTTGGTAATTCTTTAATTAGTTAAACATCTAGCATACTTTTAATACCCTAAAACAAGCTTGTAAATTGCAGAAAGTCTTGAGGTACAACTTCTCTCAATTATTAGTGTATTTGATTCCTGTTGCTTTCTCATTGTGCTCAGCTCCAGCTCCAGCAGAAAAGGCACCTTCCAGTGAAAAGTCCTCAAGCACAACCACTGCGGACGCACACGACGACTTTGTGGATGATTTCAGAGTTGGGGAGCGTGTTTGGGTCAATGGAAATAAACCCGGCTTTATTCAGTTCCTTGGTGAAACACAGTTTGCTCCAGGACAATGGGCAGGGATTGTTCTAGACGAACCAATTGGTAAAAACGATGGCTCTGTGGCTGGAGTTCGCTATTTCCAGTGTGAACCCTTGAGGGGAATATTTACAAGACCATCAAAGTTGTCAAGAAAAGTGCTGACAGAAGATGAAGCCAATGGTACTCAGGCAGCTCATGCATCTAGAGCTACATCACCAACCTCCACATCAACTGCCAGTGCGGTGTCCGCGTCCCCTGCTGCACTTCCCCCATCAGGAATCCCACAGAAAACATCACCGCTTGCTGCTAAAGAACATTCTACTCCTTCTCAGTTTAGCAATCTTTCAAAAACTGCAAGTGGATCTGTATCAAATCTGTCTGAAGCTGGGTCACTCAAGAAAGGAGAAAGGGAGCTCAAGATTGGAGATCGAGTTCTGGTAAGATTTCCCTGCTGCTTTTGTGTCTGCTTTTTGATTAAGGAGTTGTAACTTCTGCTAATGCTCAGAGCTTCTGTTTCCTTGGTTCAGGCAATGTAAATTTATTCTCTACCTGTCTTTTTGAGTGTATTCTTGTAGAACACCTCTAGGCAAGCTCTTCCTGTGCAGTTTTACATATTATAGGGAGATCTTTACAGTATCAGTACAAAGTGGTTAATCTGGCAATGTTTATCATGTTTTGCCGGTGTTTTGTTGAAGATCAAATGGTTTTATTTGCTTGGCTGTAGTTTGTCCTTTCTATAACTGCAAGAATTACAAACATACTAAGTAAAAGCTGAGCTTGTGAGACATTCCCATGCAGCTCTCCTGCCCTGTTTAATGCTGTCTCTTTAGAAAGGTAACAGTTCAATAATTGATTGTTTTCTTGAGTAGTGATGGGCAGCAACAGGAGTAGTCATATAATGCCACTGATCACCCAGGATTTATGTGTTCTGTTGGTGATGTGTTATGTTACTTGGCTGCTGTTCCCAAATTCAGAGCCATAAATGCATCTGCTGATGTATCATTTTCATTCTTTGCAAGGAGAGCTAAGTTTTGTTGCTTTAGGGTTTTGTTGTTTTGCTTTTTGAGTAATTGTGTTGTGTACCTTCCCTGTTTCTATGAATGTAATATGGGCTGGTATGTGTTTTCTTGTGAACAGTAGCAATGAAGATACACCATTCATGCCACAGTTTGATTTTAGTGAAGTCCCAAATTCTGTCTTTTAAATAGAAAAGATTAAACTTAGTATCTCCTCCTTCTTGCTTCCTGTTTGCCTTAAGTCTTTCTGTTGAATCATCAAATAGTAGTTTGAGGTTTGGGGCAATTCCTAGCACAGTGTGACGATGATGCATATCTATAATTTACATGCCTGTGTTAGTGTGTGTACAGGAATATGAATGTTCAGTGGACAGGGTTCACGTCCACTGGTTTTTAACCCTTCCTGGTTTTTGTAGCTCTTCAGATTAACTGCACCATTCCTCAGCGTATCACTTGTTTCACATTTATTCTGACAGCAGTAACTTGTAGATAACACATTACACAACAAGATGAGAGCGTTGGTGGTGTTTGCACTCAGCACAGGACCTCCCTTCCAAGTGTCCTGGCTCTGAGACACGCTGCCACCTGACTGAGCTGTTTCTAATCGCTAACAAGTGAATGCTGCCCACATTCATCTTTCTTGCAGCTTGGACTGACTGCTATTGAAAATACTTAGTGAAAGTTTTTAGCTATGCTGTGCTGATTACAGATACGAGGAAAACAACTGCTCGGAATTGCATCTCGAAAACAGCGAGCCTCCAGCAGAGTAGGATTGCAGTTCAGCAGAACAATGAATTCAGGACAGACAAGAGCTCGTTTGGGAGTCTTAGTAAAATGCTTAACTGGAAAAGTATGTCCTCAAGGGCAAATTCATATATGGGTAAGACACAGCTCATTAGCTAAGATTATATTCTAGAATGGACTTCAGATGTGGCTCAACTTTGTTGATCTTCGTGTGTGATCTTAGGGTGTGGAGTGTTGCACTGGAGTATTTCAATCTGTTGGGTTTTTTTTTTTTCCTTCAACTTTGATTTTAGGATGTCTTTAGTCAGACTTACCTTGAATTGATCTATTCAGATTCTTTCTTAGCAGCTGGTTGGTTTTTGATGATACTTTCAGCAACCAAAGCTTAAATCCTACAGTGTTTTTCTGCCCAGTCTGGGTTATCAAGAAGGAAGAGGATGTTCTAAGAAATGCCAAAATGCCAAAGGTGAATGTTTACCAATTCGTATATCTCACAATTGCTTCTTTTCTGCATATCAAATCATAAAGTTGACTGAGGTTTAGTGATCCTGGAATGCTGCGTTCAAAGCATTTCAGGCCTGACAAATTGGCATTTTCTAACAGTTATGTTATTACCTACATTGTCCTATACATGCAGTCTCCCCCTAACTTCTATGGGAAAGTGATACAGATTCAGTAATAAACAAGGTTTGCAGTGTTACGTTTCTATTCCTGATTTTCCTTTCTCTAATAAGTATTATGAAATACTTCACATTAACATGTAGGAGCTTTGAAAATATGGGGAGATGAGGTACGTGCTTAAAAGAATTGTGCATTCTGATATGTAACTTGTTATTATTCAACTTTCCATTGATGTAGAACTTTTCCTGAAAAAAATAGTTGAACCAAAGGAAAAGCCATTAATGCAAAGGGTAATCAAATAGCTCTGGCTTAACCATAATTTCCATTCTTAACATCTGAAGTATGTTCTGGAATCTGGATGTGATTTAGTGGTTAACGAGAGCACATTGATTCTGAGCAGCCTGATCCTATAGGATATAGATATATCTGGGGGTTGCTGTAAAGTAGGAAATGTTGATGGAGGAGTCTGCACTTCAGCGTGCAGGTCAGGACTTCACTGATTAGTGACAAAAGAGTGCAAGGTTTAACATAACTGTAGTCCATTTGCCTACTGAAAGCTAGGTTAGGGTTTCAGCATTGTAAGGCTCATATAAATAACACAAGCATTCTTGTCACCAGGTAGTAAAGCAGGTGGGGAGGGAATAGGTCTGGCTGAAGACTAATTTAGGGAACTCATTACTGTCAGGCTAAGCTGGTTTCTGTTTCCTCTTTGAGTTGCAGCCAGAGAAACTGTTTGCCCAGGCGCTTCAAACACTGGCTATTTACCAGCCCGGTGCAAAGTTGATTTAAACAAACAAACAGATAAAACCAAAACCCAATTTGTTGGAACAGAACAGGGAGACCTGCTTTGTGTGACAGTTGTTGCGCTTATCGAAGGTTAAAGAAGCTTTGGGAGCATCTTAGGCCTTTTCCTGGAGGGACCAGATGCTGTATTTATAAATAAATAAATAAAAATCTTATCAAGCTAAGGGGCCTTAGCCTTCTCAAGGGATTAAAGTGCTTTCATTCATTTAACCAGTTACAGCTTCATCGTGCTCTGCCAATCTGATGCTTCTGAGCTGAGCTGAAAAGCTGTAACTTGGGCCTCCATCCATATGTTCACTAAAGGTTGCAAACCAGATTTACAGGCGTATGCTGATGTGGCCTTTTTGCTAAGTTACTATCAGTGCCTGAATCATGCCTAATTTATTGTTATTGTGTCTGTTTTGCACCGTGCAGTCTAAATTACTTGTGTTATTTTTTACCAAGTTCTTCAGCGCTGCAGTAGGCGGACACTGAAGCAGATTATTGTCAGATTTGTTTTAACCCATGTAACTTATCTTCAAGTAAACATGACATAAGTCTGTCAAGTGATTAAATTCCAGCACTCTTAAATGCTCTCTTTCAAGAGTGAAGGGAATTTCTCACATAGAGGTTTCTCCCTTTGTGAAGTCTTCCTGCATTGTCAGTGTGGTATTTTTAGGTTCTCAATTTTCTGGTTTCTGTCATGTTCTGAATGCCACAGTGCGAATGGGGATAGAAAAGGAAGAAAGGTTTGGAAGTGAAGTACGTGCAGCGGCTGTGTGCTCTGCTGTGGCTGCTCCCTCCTGAGCCTCATTTGTTGTAATTGCAAACGTATCACAATGGATTGTAATTGCAAATGTATCGCAGTTCCTGGCTGCTCAGTCATGATTTCCCTTTATCCTTGAGCTGACTCTGAGCTGTTCTGATGGTTTTGTTATGGTAAGAGTAGAAGTGATCCTCATATTTGTGTATGTACATTTAGACAGGGTATTTTAGAGACTGTAAAGTATAATGTAGGTTTGTGACGTGGCAGCTGCTGAGTGAAATATATTTTTGATAACACGGCTGAGGGATAGAGGATATTAAAGAACCTGTAAGTCATTGTCCAGGTGGTTTTTCTCTGTACACTCTGCACCTTTTAGCATTACACTGAAGCATTTTTCAGGACATTCATTACCCACCTGCTTATGGATCAAGAAGATGTTAAATGTGTTTTGTTGCAGCAAAGTGCATGCTGTGGCTAATTATGAATCACGTTGTTTTGGCAGCTCCTTTTTAACATTACATTGGACGGGAGTTATTGTGATTAAATGGCTGTAATAGGTGACTTCCCACCCCCTTTGTTAATGGTTTGTTCGTGCAATCTTTACGTGTGTGGACCTTGTCTCCCGTCCCCTCCCTCAGCCTCCCCAGATACAGTGATAGCCAGGAACACGTTGTCCTCGCTCATTTCAACACAGGATGGGCAGGGGACAGTTGATTTATTTACTTACTTGGTCTTGGCCTTTGTGTTTTTTTCTGGTGGCAAATTCACATGTGGCTTTTGGAGTGTGCGGTTGCTGTTAGGTTTTTATATTGCTTCCTTTGTGAATAAATTGACTGCAGGAATTGAGCCTCAATAGCAGATGATATTTAATTCCAGAATTAGTTTCTTCTGGCAGCGAAGGGTTGTGTGATAACACCACGTCTCTGTGTCTCATTGCACATTAACTCTTGTCTGCCTTGATTTTGAACTTGTTGGCTGGCTGTGGCCAACCAAATTGGATAGAAAAGTAGAGGTTTCAAAGGTGACTTCAGACGCACTCACGAGGTTTGATTTGCTGGTCCCAACGTGCTTTCATCAGAAGTGTTTGAAGTTATTAACTGCCTCAGGTTTACAAACCTGTTCTATTACTCCACTTTGCGTTGCAGCAAATTAACGTGAGCCTAGTTACAAAGTGATAAATGGAACTTAATCACTTTCCCCATCCATTTAGCATAATAATAGTGAATTCCAAGCAAATTTCTTCACCTCACAATGACCAGTAGCCTAACATAGGTACTCTGAGGTGTTATTGCTTTAGCTTTTTAAGCATAGAAAGCCTTAATCGTCTTGTATCTTACTGTAGCACCTCACGTTGTTCTGCCAAGGGAGTAAGTGATGGTCCTCTTAGATGCTTCCCAAGCAGTTGTGGCATTACTTGAGCAGTGCTTAACTGCAGCTGGAGGTAAATCTGTTGTTTGAGGCAGAGGTCTGAGAGGGGCTGGAAGTCTCCAGCAGACCCAGGCTGCAGTGAGCGGGGCTGACCCTGTATCTAAAACCAGAGCTTTTCTTAGAACTGAGCAGAACTGCAGATCCAGAGCATCATCAGTGCTATTAGCTCTTCACTGCCACGGTGTGCTGTGGCTGCTGCTGTTGGTAAGGATTAGCACTTGGTAAGGATAAGCACTTCAGTACTTGCAGAAGCCAGAAATATAGTAGCTGGTTATTCAAGGAAGCTTGACTGGGTTTGGGAAAAAAACAAATTCTTTGGCATTCTTCCTTGCATCTTGTTTTAAAATAAGCCCGGTGCCATGGTTACAAGCATAGTCACATTGCTGTTTCTCCTGGGATCTCAAACGTTGCGTGTCCCCATATGTTCCTTGGTTGTGAATTCCTCTGTTTTCTCCCTCCCACCGGGCAGTGGGCTGTGGTCCCAGTCACACACTGCGATACAGGGATGGGGTGGGATAGGATGGATGGGACCAGAGCTTTGCTTCGAGACCATCTCCTGGTTAGTGATTTGGGTGCTTTGCAACTGAAAGAAATACCCTGCTTTTTATTATTATTATTATTGAGAGTAGCAAATGAGCAGGACAAAGGGATGGAACCGAAAGGAAAGCAGATCCCGCACTGAGGGCTAACCAGTGTTTTGCTGGCACAAGCTCTGCACAGTGAGGGGTTCACTTACAGCCTGAGCTGGCAGAGCCTTCCCTGTCTCTGGGAGTCTCTGCACATAGCGTGCTGCAGGTAGCTTTGTCCCACACACCCCACACACCTTACTATGCAGAGGTGGTGGGTTTGTGTTTATTTCTGTCGTTGACGTCCCACAGGACTCCAGTAGGATTCCTTGGCCAGCTGAGCAGTTCCTGAGGAGCCCTTCTGTGCAACTGCAGACCTGCCTGTTCTTCCAGGGAACACATCTTATCTGGCCCATTGTTTTGTTTTTCCTGCCTCCGTTCTTTAATGGATTCTTTACTGCCTCTGTTGATTTAACTCGCTTTATTCAGGCAGAAAACAGTGCAGGTTTGACAGAGGAAATGCCACACACACACACACAGCACACCAGTCTTCCTTTTTCTTCCCTTTCATCCGAAGATGCCTTCCAGATGTATCTGAAAAACACAAAAACACCAGAAGTTTCTAGGAAAGGAATATGTGCAAGGACAGCTTGGAGACTGCTGGGAGTGGCAGCACAGACAGTGATCACTGGTACATCACTGAAAGCACAGACACATGCAGAGTTCTCCCTCTTTGTTGCTCAGTTAAATTTTATTTTGATGTTATTTTGATATTTGTTGTGTACTTTATACTTACATCTGTGTTATTTGACCTCTAGAAGAACTTACTTGAAAAGTGGATCAATATTTGCGGATTTCAGTAGTAGTTCTTCCAGAAAAGTCCTGGTAATGATGTTGTTATCTTCTCTCTCGTGCTGTGCCACAGAGACACTGAGGTCTGGATTCCCTGGCACTGCTCTGGTTGTTGTGATCCTCTCACTAAGGCAGTGCTCCATTTTTTTTTCCTTAGAGGGGAAGTTTGTTCTCTGCCAAGAACACCGAATAGCAAACATTCTGCTAGGTACTGCATTAGGCTGAATCACAGTAACTGTAAACTTTGTGTTTTTTTTCTCCCAGAAAGAATAATTTGTTCCAGTAAAATGTAAAGGTGTTCTGCGTATTAAACCTTGTTTCAAGACTCTGATGTGAAAGGAAAAGGGAACTGCATATTATACAGGGATTAAAGAAATCTACCTGCTTTTCCCCTTCTAGTAATATCAAAAGGGCTGATTGTTCTTCCTTGGTTTTCTGAGGTTTTAAGTGTGTGGATTAGGATTTTCTACTCATCAGCTGAAGCCTTGAATTGCCAACAGAGCTGCCAGCTCTGGGAAGCTGATGAACTAGAAGCTGGAGCACAGATGTGTCATCTACCAGGCACTGATGTGGTACTTTGAGGACACTTGGTGCTTTCAGGCAAGATAATGTACTCCATTTCCAGTTTCCTCACAGTCAACCTCTTGTGTGAGCACTTCCCAAATGTATTAATGTGACGTATCTAGTTACTGTGGTTGTGCATCTTAATTTACAGTACAAGAAGCATGCAGTTCTCTGGTTATACTGGGAAGTGCCTCCCAAGAAATACAATGTCAAAATTCTAACGTACTTTTAATACATAAAAAAAGCATTCTTTGTGTTAGCAGGTTACATCCAAGCTTTCTGTCACTCCTCATCACATAACGTGTGCTGGAAAATAGAAGTGGAAAAAAAACAATGACCCTGAAAACATCCACGTTGAATCCGGTCTCTTGAAGAGAGAGTTTTCATCAACATTTGCCTGTTTTCATAATGCTAGATACAGGATGAACAGATTTGCTCACAAGTGGGGCACAGCATCTTGCCATTCTGACCTGCAGGTATCCTGCAGCTCTGGCTTGTTGCCTTTCTTGGCAAGTGGCAGTCACACCTAATTTAATTCCTCCCTTCTTCACCTAATTTAATTCCTCCCTTCCTTGGGAGTTATAAAAAGGTGTATCTTTCAGACATTGTAAGTGGAACGTGATCACAGTGGCCATAAAGATGTCGTTTTTTAGGTTTGAAAACGAATGATTTCTAATCTTCTATTTATAATGGTTTAAAACAAAAAAAGAGGAAAAATCCCACTGCTCTCTGAGAACTCAAATAGCTGTTTAAATCGACACCTACAACTTTGTGGTGCTGTGCATTACGCTCTGTTTAAATCCTCCTTAATTCAAGGGAGTTATGCTGTGTAGGTCCCGAGCTATTCATTTTCTCTTCCCAGACAATTAGATTGGGATCATTTCTTCAGCGCATTAACACAAAATCCGTAGCCAAAGAATATGCAGCTTGAAATATAAGTGGTCACATCATTAATGCGCTCTGTGGATGTGGTTATGGAGATTGTTTTTTCCAATGGGTTGTGTGTTTTATTTGGAGTGCATTAAATATGATTGTATTATTGCCTTATTGTTTCAGGTGGGTGGAACGAAAGCTGGAGTTGTGCGTTTCTTGGGAGAAACTGACTTTGCTAAAGGAGAATGGTGTGGAGTAGAGCTGGATGAACCTCTGGGAAAGAACGATGGAGCTGTTGCTGGAACAAGGTTAGTTGATCATCAGGTAGCAGCCACCTCACAGATCTTGTGTTTCTGTGTTTCATCGTGGTAGTTAGGAGGAGTAGTTAGGCTGTGAACCTGCCTGTAGTGGTAGGAGGGGGATCCTTACACACTGATTGGAGTTTTATGACAACTGCACCTCTCTGAAAGTCTGCATCAACCCCACGTTCATGGAATTAGTTGATCTCTCCTAACACCTACATGGGTTTTATTCATAGACTGGTAATGGAAATCACAATTTCCTGCTTTTTGAACTTCTGCTTGGTTTTTCATCTTGGAATGAATTCTCAGTTAAGAAAATACCTAAAAGCTGAATTTAAGGGAAATCGCCCTGCATTGCATGAACTGAAGGCTCCTACAGCCTTATTGTAAAGACTGGAACCCGCACAGTTGCTTTCAGAAAGCATTAATTCTCATCACAAGTGACCTTTATTTCTCACTTGGTGCAAGGAGCTGCCCTTTATAAAGACTGCTTATGTGATGGTGCCCCCTTAACATGGATGATCACAACTTCAAATTTTAGGTGGGTTTTGTTTGTGTGTAACCAAAGATACATGTTCTGTATAATGCAATATGAATATATCCAATGAAATGTATAACTTCTTGATTGAATGTTCTCACCTTCTTTGCTGGCAGCTCGGAGGAATGTCTCAGGGAGGAAGGATGTGCATGTTAAAGTTTGAACCTGAATGGAATTTGTAGGATATTGAGCTGTAGCTTGAAGGGGTTCTTCCTGTTGCATTTCTGAAATGCGCTGTGATAATGTTGTCGCAGCCTATCAGAGCCCTTCACCAATACCAGGTTTGTTTTGCTAAAAAATAAACCAGAACCAAAAATTACAACTGAATACAGATGAGGCTGTCAACAGCTGCTACCTTGTCCTTTAGTACCGGTTCACTACTGATCCAGAATTCTTTGTGAAGCCAGATTGTATGCATGGAAACACAGAAGTTAAATTAATACTCTGACCTGTTTGCTTTCCTTTTTGAAGATACTTTCAGTGTCAGCCAAAATACGGTTTGTTTGCTCCGGTCCACAAAGTTACAAAGATTGGATTCCCATCGACTACACCAGCAAAAGCGAAGACAACTGTGCGAAAAGTGGTTGCGACTCCTGCAGCCCTGAAACGCAGCCCGAGTGCATCTTCCCTGAGCTCTCTCAGTTCTGTGGCATCTTCAGTAAGCAGCAAGCCGAGCCGTACAGGACTAGTAAGCTTCTTTTTCTATTGCATGCTTTATATTCCCAAGCAAGAATCCACGTGGCACTTGGCCTGTGGTCTTGCATAAATTGAGGATAGAACAGATCTTGGGAGGATACAGTATGCATTTAATTGTGCTCTCTTTTTCATTCAAAGCATGCATGAAGGAAGAAAATCTTAGCTAGCCCTGAAGAGTAGCTGAGTATTTGAATATTTAAGCTTACACAGTTAATTTGGGCTAACTGAGTTATTACTGTAAGAAAGGGGCTTGTGATGCAAACAAGGCGTCAGTGTTCTATGACTGAAACCTGCATTTAGCAGTTCGTTTTTCCTAGCACTGCCTCTGTCATATGGGGTTTGTGTTTGAGGATCTGATCTGCACTAAAGCTCCCGTAGCGTTACTTGTTTCATGAAGCAGTAATCTTCAAATTTCCAAAATGCAAAAGGCCTTGTTTTGCTGTTAAAGAGATGAGTCAGCTGAGAAATACGGAAGTAGCAATTATCAAGTCTTTGCTGACGAGAAGCCTCTTTCTTTTTGATTTGGTTTTTAATCCCTTGCATTCATCTAGACTAGATGTTGCAAAGTTCAGTGGCTTGGGTGAATTCTAACACACTAATTCCACCTAATACACTTACTATGGGTTCTTTTAAAGTTACTATTACATAAATGTCCTAACCCTGGGTTACAGCAGTAAAATGGGAATGTTCTGGGAAAGCTGAATTTAAGCCTCTCTTTCAAGTCAATTAAAAGCATAGGAATAATTGTGGGTTTTTTTCTGCAGCCGCCCTAGATTTTTCTTTCTTTTTTTCCTTTTTCCTCTAAATCAATGTGCACAAATACATCTGACTTGAAGGAGGTCGCTGACTCCCAGTGTCTGTAACTGGTTAGCTGACATACTGCTCCACTGACCAGCAGGTGCAGGACAGAGGTGATGTACCACAGTCCTTCAGAACTGAAGCAGATTATGAGTGAACAGAGGTCAACAGTTGGTCAGGGCAGTGGGGTTAATTCCTCATCACAGCAAGGATAGGGATTTTTGTTTGGCACAAATGGAGGGACTTTATAACCTAATACCGTCTGGAAATTGTACTCCCAGCTACAGAGTGCCCCCTGGTTTGAACCTGTTGCACTCAGTGCTACCTCAGGCTGCAGAAATGACAGCTCATTGCAGATTGTGGGCTGACATTGAAGCCTTAGCACGGACCTTCACATTTTATTCAGTATGCTGATTGTGTCAGCAACAAGAGGATAATTACACTATGTGAATGTCTTCAATATACTTATTTTATGCTGTGTTGTGCTCTTGGACTTGGGGCCATCCACGTTCATCTTAGCTATAGTTCTACAGATTGATTCATTTACATCTTAACATTTAATCCTTCAGTTTTGTTTTGTTTTGTTTTCCCAGAAGAACCTTAATTACAAGATAGAAATGAATGTTTTAATCAGACACCAAGGTACTTCAGGAGGTATTAGCTGTGAAGCTAGCTCTTTAAGTCGAGGTAAATGTCTTTGACCCTGAATGCCTTGTTGCCATAGTAGAGGCACAAAATGCTAGTTGGGTTTCCAAAAGCTTTTAATAGAGCATTTGGAAATGCTATACTGTTGCTGGTGACCCAAGATAATAACTTGGTAACAAGAAGGGCAATGTTATTTACTTGCTGTAAAGACGCCTTTCTTTTTTTTTTTTAATGCAAAAAAACATCATAGAAAGCTAATGGACTTGTCTTTGTGAGTCTGCCAAGTCTGCCTCAGTTCAACCCTTTTGTCTCCTATGTTCTGCCTGCTGATTGCTACAAATTAAACCTAATGGATAGGTATGGCTGTTGTTAAATTCTCAAACTAAGTAATTTAATGTAAAGCAAAAAAAAAAACAACAACCAACCAACCAAAAACTTTGTTTTTTTTTACCTAAAGGAGAAATGACAATAGGTTACAGAAAATGGTTGTTTCTCTAACCTAATGTTTGTAGAGTCATGGAGATATCCCTGATTTTCACTTGATAAAGAATGGTTTTTAATGTGCTTGCTTTGTAAAGTTGACAGAAACATCTTCCCGGTATGCAAGAAAGATTTCTGGTACCACAGCCCTGCAGGAGGCACTGAAAGAGAAGCAGCAACATATTGAACAGCTCCTGGCAGAAAGGGACCTGGAGAGGGCAGAAGTTGCAAAAGCAACCAGTCACGTGGGGGAAATAGAGCAGGAATTAGCACTTGTTCGAGATGGACACGACCGGGTAAGAGCCACACTGCTGTCCTTAAAACAGAGACTGTAAAACAATTGACTTGATTCCCCAAATCACATTTTCTAATTGAAAAGATCCAGTGTTCTAAAACCCATGAGATCTTTTGTGTGGGAGCTTTGGCCAATCTATACCACTTAACAAATGTTGGTTAAACCTTTCTACACATCTCAGTGAGCAATGGTTTCTTTAGTCATGTGCATATTTTGAGTATCACATTCCTGTCTCTTCGTTCATCACTTTACCACTTTGTGATTACTGAGGCATACATGACTTGAAAAAAGAAATCGTGCTATTTGTCTTAGATTTTGTTCTTATTCCTGGTGATTAGCATGTACTGGAGATGGAAGCAAAAATGGACCAGCTGCGAGCTATGGTGGAGGCTGCTGACAGGGAGAAAGTGGAGCTTCTCAATCAGCTTGAGGAAGAGAAAAGGTAACCCAAAATGGTGTTCATTGCTGTAACTGTTAAAAAAGCAAACTCTGCATTAAAAGTAAATGCTTTGATGATTTGCAAACATGAAACAAATCTTAAATAATGCAGATGTGAGCAGTTACAGTATAAAACAGTATTTCTGTGCATTGAAGTTAAAATTAAAAATAAATTCTTAAATTTGAGGAGGGAAGAAACCCAAAGAAAATTGTACTGTGATAAATTACAGCTGATAGAGGGGATTTTTTTTGTGACTGAATATCCACTCAGCCTTGGTAGCTGGCATTGCTTGTGTAACAAGCCGAGTGGACTTGTTTAGAGGCTGTAAGTATTGTTGAAAGATGGATTTCATGGAACTCATTCCTTCTAGAATGGCTTTCAGATGCAATGGATTTTATTCCTGCCTTTAAGAAGGTACGAATGGATCATGCCTCGTCTTTCTGAAACACTTCTACTTCAAAGTGAAAAGTTTCATAATCCCATTTCTTGTCAGTGCTGGATTAGGAATTAACAGTTTAGTGCTCTTGTGAATAATTTGTAACTTTTCATGTGCTTCTACATTGTGTCTGTCACTTATAGGAAGTCATCAAAGCCCTCAGTTTTAGCGTCTTTTCTAATTGATGTTCTTAACAATTCAAGGAAAAGAATTAGGATAATCAGATTATCAGATTATCATTGCTTTGACGCATTCTGAGTGCTTTTGAAAAGTCCATTTAGAAAGCAAACCCACTGTGAACCTGCTCTGTAGACTGGTGTTCTCCCCTGCAATGTCAGCCTCCCTGAAAGGCTCAAACTAGGAAACACAGAGGAGAACAGGCAGTGTTAAACCTGGGCAGTTCCTTTACAGTTTGCATGCATCTTTTTTATTGGACCTGCTTGCACTGAATTTTCAAAATAGTAGAGCTGGGTATGGAATTACTTTTATGATCTCTACAAAATAATGCAGTGTGGGGTGTTGTTTTTTTTTTTTTGTTTTATTTTGTGGATTTTTTTTCTTAATATTTAATTTTAAATAATAATAATAATAATTTTAAAAAGCTTTGCAGCACCTCCATTAGCTTGGCTGTGAGCCTCTTCTCACTGGATACCAGGCTGGTGGGGGGGGTCCGTTTTGCTGCAGTCCTCCATGGCCTTGAGCTCACCTTCAGTGTGTTGCTAAGCAGCACAACAGTGCTGCTGTGTTTGCCTGCGACCCATTAGCAGAAGTGACGTTTTACAGCCAGGAAAACATTTCATGGCTTCAGCAGTGTAATATTTCTCCTTCCTCCTAGTCAGTCTAGTTATGTTTACTTTGACAGCTCTGTAATGTGTATTCAGGTCAGTCTCAGCAGTAACTTGTAGTCAAATAATCTTTAATCCTCTGTTTCCCATAGCACAGGGTCACCACCTTCCATGAATACACTGAGTTCTATTTTTCCTTTTATTTTAGTCAACTGTCCCTTGTGTCACACTTTGATGCAGTGATTTCTACATGTGTCAGCCAGGCTCCATGCACCAGCAGTGTGTGTAGTTCAAAGGGAAGAAAGCATCTTTATCGATTCCTTTGCCATATCTTACTGTGTTCAAAGGATAGTGTTGGTGTGGAAAGAAATAGTGTTGATGTAGAGGTTTTCTTTCTAACTCATCAGAAACAGCAATAAAATACTTTTTTCACAGAACTATATGGATGTTGCTTCTTTAAAGTTGTGCTTCAGTGACAATAGTTTTCTTCCTCTCCAGTGTTCTTTGTAAAATAATTCTGCTGTAGTAATGTTTCTGATGCTTTGCTGTCTGTTTTCCATGGAAAATTGAGCTGGAATTCATTTTCCTTCGAAGTTATCTGAATTTTAATCAACTGTCCCCACAGGAAGGTTGAAGATCTTCAGTTCCGAGTGGAGGAAGAATCCATTACCAAAGGAGACCTAGAGGTAAAATATCTCCAGCTTTGTAAACAGGATATGTAGTAAGACAGAGAAGTGCAATCAGTTCCTCTTAATTACACCGTTCTTCAGAAGACAAAGGCAGGAATGATTAATTGATGCAGTACTGGTCCAAGTGTATGCAAAGCACATGGATGTGCTTTCCATTTCTGCACTCCTTGATTAAGCTAACAGTCCAGAAACTGCACAATCATGCCCATAATTCAGTTACACACTTCAGCAAGGATTTTAATATGGAGTTGTCATATTTATTTAGAATAATTCACAGTAAACTCTATTTTAAAAATATTTTTATGATCAAATATTATACCTTACTGATGTTTCTTCGATTGCTTAAGCATAAGCACCAAGAAAATATAATCTTAAAATTATGAACCTGACAATTGGGTATTTATATGTTTGAAATGAGTATTGAAGACAAGGTGGCCCATTTGACTTGGCCTAAGTTTTTTGAATAATTCTTCTACCTTGTCCTTAGGGAAGATTTATTAAAAGAAGAATATTCTCTCTGGAGGCGCATTGTGTACACAGTCAGAATGGCCATTTAGGTGCCATTTAGGTAATTATTTAATCAGATTAGGAAACATCTGATGAAGCTTTGCTGTCAACTACTTGAACACTGCCAATTTTCACCCCAAATGTAAAATTAAAAAGCAAGATATTTTAGTTCTGCTCTACTGTTGTTTAAATCTGAAAAATACTGGGCTCATGTGCAGCATAGATAACCAAATTAATTGACTTGTGTCCCTATGAACTGTTTATGATTAAAGTGTCAGCCTTATGGAAATGATCCATTTCATATAACATTTCTTTTATTTTAGTCTTCCATTCATTTTAAGATACCTATCTAAACTCTTCATAGAATGCTCCTCTTATTGTTTAGTCCATGGAAACTTTCAGTTCTTTATTTTTTGTTAGTTGTGGCAAACCATTGTAAAGACTGGTTTGTCGAGCTGCATAACTTCACAAATTTAAGCTGCATTAGAGATAATGAAATGTATCCTGTTGTTTATGTTGGAATGATAGTGATAAGTCTGCAGGTGAAATATCTTTTGTTCATTTGTGTTTTAATTTTACTGATAGCGAAAGAGGCAGATTTCGGAAGATCCAGAAAATGTAAGAAGGCACTTAAATGTGCAGAGACATCCCATGTTAACAGATTGTGTGCAGAAAATGCTTATACTTATTCACTAACTGCATAATCTGTTATTGAAACATTGACTCTAGTATTTGTGTGCATGTTGCTTTCAGAGCAATTACAACATTTATCAAAAAGAATGTGTGTAATGACTAAGCATTGTAATCCCCATTAACTGGAGAGAGGGCAAATGAAGGCAGAGTTCTCTGGGGTCAAAACCTTTGCAACTGATTGGAGAGTGTAGGAGCTTGTAGAAAAAGGCTGCCTGGGATCTTGAGATGTCTTTCATTTCAATGTAGGATTTTAGCTGCTTCACAAAATCCTGCTTGTTTTCCTACAAGCTCCTACTGCTGTTCAACAGTAAGCAATGATCCAGTTCTTTTTTCTGTGGAGGAAAAAAATTGAGTGTTCCCCATCTCCCCTTATTTGTTTCTTTTTTCTTTTCTCCTTTTTTGGCATGAAATGCTCAGGGGAGCAATGACTAAAAACATCTTAAAAATCAGTGTGCAAAGTTGTCTATTTTAATGTATCTTCATGTACCTTCCCTGCGAATTATGCAAGAAAAATGTATGTGACTAGATAACAGGAATTACTTTACAAGACATTAAAGCAGCCCTCTTCCTTCCGTAGCTCAGAATAGTGGAATTTAAATGCCTTCTCTGATTGGGTTTAGTAAGAACTATCACAGGCTGCCTCCTTTGCTGCATCCCCAGCCAAGATAGGAAGTTCTCAAGACTAAAACTGGTTTCCTGCTGTGCATTCTTAGGTGTTCCTTTTGCGAAGCTACTTCAGCGATCCGGGTCTCCTCTATTCTTCCAATCAGGCTCACGGTGTGTTAGAAGTAAAACTGCATGTGCCCTTCCTTATTCTCATTTTGTGCACTCCTTGTTTAATCCTATCTTTATTCCTGATTTCCCTATTCTAATTTTTTCCATCTTCACTCTCTGAAGGAGAGAGATGGCTGATCACTTTGTTTCCAGGCTAATGCTTCATAATCTCAGTCATGTTCTGTGATTGTTACCCCAGCACGGAGGGTCTGAAGGTCTTCTTGCCCCTGTCCTAGAATAGATTATCAGCATTTATGGCTTCAGCACATTTTCACAATTTGACTTGTTGATGGAGAACGTAACCGAAGGTTTATTTTGCTGTGGAAATAGCTAGAATACACAAGTGCTGGAAATAACTGATGGCTGCTTTGTGACATTGGGTTTGAGTAGAATTCTTCAGGGTTCAAGCCAGAGTAAAGCTTGTCCCATTTCCCTCTTAAAATAACTGTGGAACTTTTGAGAAGGGGAAGATGCTTCATGCAAAGATCTCTGGAGTAGTTTTGGTTTGCTGAGTTTTTCTTTGACTTTTTATTTTCATCTCGGTGGTATTTTAATTTCTTCTTTGAGATAGGATTTAAAAAGCTGGTAATCAATGGTGGGATATCTGATCTTTGCAGTACTAACGTGATGTCTATAAAATTAACCATGAAAGTGTTCTGTTTTTTACGTAGCATAGAAAATCTTCAGATAGTGTATCTCGCTAAGTGATGAAAGGAGAATTCTGCTGCTGTCAGGTTTGAAGCTTGTTTTCTGATGAATCCCTTTTGGGAATTAGAGCAGGAAAGACCTGAATAATCAATTTTTTAAAACAGCTTCATTTTCAGACTTAGAAGTGAGTAATAGCAGTCAGTCTCAGAGAGGGAACCGATTTACAGCCTTTTCAGAAAATACTGCGACTTACCTTACAATGTTTCTGTTTCCAAAGCCATTGGGAGGCAAAACTGATAAGTCACATCCTCATGGTTTTTTCTTTCATCTACGTCATCTTCCACTGATGGAGGCATTGATCTGCTGTGGAATATTGAACAAATCTAAGAAGTTTAATATCTATGGATGTTAGTATTTCAGACCTTGTAACTAACTTCACTGTAAATAACACAGTTCTGTAGGGATTTTTAAATATAATATTGCAAAGATGAGAGAAGCAGCAGTGTCCTGCCAGCTGTGGGTTTGGCAGCATTGTGGCTTTGGAGTTATGCACGCTCTTCCTTTGGGTTTCTTTCAATCCACTGTTAGGTTATCTCACTGGATCTCACTGCAGGACCTCTCCTCTCATAACAGCAGTTCATAAGGTGTGTGGGGGTTACTGCCTTATTTTGTTCTGTTGTAAAGTCAGTGCTGCAGCTGAACTGTGCTAGAGAACTTTCATCAAGGCTGATGGATGCAATTTCTTGGGCTCCAAAACACGTCTTAGCATACTCAGGCAGAACTTCATTCATTTCTGGAGATCCACCATATTCTTGATGTGGGCAGGCTCTGAGAATCTCCCTTTTGTTTTTTGAAAAGACACACGAAACACTTCCACAGTCCTTTTGATTTGGATTGTTTCACACTCGCAAACAGATCAACTCTCAGCATTTCAGAAGTGGTACAATTACTGAGGTTCTTAACTCTGTATGACTTTTTTCTTTCCTCACATCATTAAGGAGGTCAGTTTCCAACTGACTGCTGGACTTCACCACATCTCTCAAATTTCCAGTTTTCATGCAAACTTCTTGGAGTTTCTTGGAGCCCAAGTATTGAGTTTTCTGTGTGATTGCCACAAAAATTCTACTCCTTTGGAAAAAAAAATAAAAAAAGGCAGGAGGTGACAGCTTAGTTCATGTACTTCCTGCTCCCCTTTAGGAGCTGAAAAGAATGACAAAGTTGGGTTTTTCTGTTGTTTTATTGTTTGGTTCTACATCTTGTTCCACATATGCAGACTTTGACAATTACAAAGCAACCAGGCTATTTCCCTGTGTCTCCTGGTTTTGGAGAATCTTACTTGCTGCTTTCTTTCTGGAGGAGGAGAGGGATAAATTAGGAGGGTTCTGCAGTTGCTGTTCAGACAACGTGTTCTTTCTGTTCAGATAATTCATACTCTAGTGACAAATGAACCTTAATATTCCCAGATCTTGACCAAAAGCACTTTTATGGCTGAGACTTGAGATGCAGCTAATTAATATTATATTAAAAAAAAACGTTTGATTTGTCATGTGAGCTTCAGTGGTGAATTTTCATCAGGTGAAAAATACAACCAATGCGTTAAATTGTCAGTGAAATGACAAGGAAAGGGACGTACCATCCTCTTAGAGCAGGTGTAGGTGTATATTTATAATTTATTTACTTTTTCATAACTACTCTAATTTGTGCTGAAAACTTCATGTACTGATAAATAACTTCTACTTGGCTGCATGAAACTTTTGTCCATATTTCTTTGTGATTTTTTATTATTTTTTTTACACATCCGTCCATTTACACTTTCAGCCCATCTTTCTCATCCATAGTATTTCCCTGTTCATTTTATCCACTGCATCTTCTCTGCTCATCATTGATAGAAGATTCTGACAGCACGGCCTGCATGTGGCTCCCTCCTTGTGTGCTGGCATGTGATGGTGGCACCGTTGTGTTCTCTTCCTTTCCCTTTTTACTAACAGACGCAGACCAAACTGGAGCATGCCCGCATTAAGGAGCTTGAACAGAGCCTGCTCTTTGAAAAGACCAAAGCTGACAAACTCCAGAGGGAGTTAGAAGACACTAGGGTAATGGTTTTCACTATTTAAATAACAAGACTGATTTGTGTTGTGGAAGATTTCTGGTGACGCAGTCTGCCCGGGTGTAACACGTGCTGAAAGAGATCTTGCTTCTGCCACGAACCTCATGTAGGTTCCACACTTCTAAAAATGAGCATTGCTTTTGAGTGTTGGTGCTGTGTTTGTGTATAGCTGTGTATGTGTACTCATTTCTTCGGGAGAATTCAGGTAAGATGACGTCAAAGTGCAAAATTGATATTGAATCCATGTCAAAAGTGGCAAGTGGGACTGTGAGTAGACATAAAGGATTGTCCAGTGGTTCATTGTTGGAAGTAGCAAAGTTCATTATATCCAAGAGAAATAATTTCACTGTGCCAGTGCTTTTAATGCAGACTCCAAAATGGTGGATGTGCTGCTTGCTGTGCTACATCAAGGACTTCTTAATTCTTTTTTTCCTATCGATGACAGTGTTGTCCTGGGTATCTCAGCAGCATCAGTAACAATGGTGCTGTCAGAATATTACTCAGCATTGACCCCAGGACATTTTTAGCAGATGTTGATTCCTGGGGTTTTCAGCACGTTTCTGAGAGAACAGAGGCTTTTCTTGCTAGGAAGGTGCTCACTGTGTTCAGTTGTATTTGGAGCAAGGCTCAGAGGACTGATGTAGTTGACTTCAGTGGTTCAGCACGTGTCTGTTAGCAAGGCCTATTGTGCTATAACATTTTATTATGTATCTGTGCTTATCTAAAAGTAAAGGTTCAAGAAGAATGAAAAGCTGTGCTGCTTAGATTTATATCTGGCTGTCCTTGCACCTGGAAAGACATGACGGGTTTTGATGTATTTCTTTTTTTGTTGTTTGCTTCTTTTTCAATTTAATATTTGATGAATAATTCATGAAATCTCAAATCCAGGAAATCTGAAGTGTCCACGATTCCAACTAATGCTCTGATCAAAATCAGCTCTGTGTCATTGTGAAGAGTGCAGTTCTACACTGGATCTTAGCCAAAAGGCAGAGAAGCGATCTGCTCTGTTATCTCAGGGTTCCCTGGATCAAAGGAACCAACCAAACCCCCCCTGCACCTTGTGATCAGTTGCTGTGGTTCTGGATGGCTCCAAAGCAGCGAACCTCAGCAATCGGTCATACCTAATGATACTCTGCTGTTGATAGGTGCCCTTTGTCCTAAATTCTTTACTGATAAGTACATATGCAGTAAGATGCTGCTGTTGATTGTTTCTGGAATGTGGCATCTTTGTAATGAGTAACAGATACTGTAACAGATACCTAACAGTGCACCACTCAGGCTCTATTATTAGGTGTATTTATTACAGAAAACCTGTAAGTCTGCTTCTAGAGATGAGAAATCGGATGCATTTTCAGTTTAGAGTAATGCAATGGAAATAAATCACAAGTGCCAGTTCTTTTTTACCCTACAGTGTGAATCTTTCACAGTCGCTTGATGTAACAAAGCAGTGAATTTAATTCTGCCTTTTTCTCAGACTGATTAGTTTCCTGCAGGAGAAGGTGTGAACTTCCTCTAAGATAACACATCTTTTCTTTGTGTTAGAAGTAAAAAAGCAAATATTTTTATCTTGCTCTGAAAAAAACCAAGAAGTCATCAGGAATCTTTGAGACTCATAAAGTTTAATGTCAGCTGGAAATAAATGCTGCAGTTCTCTACAACAAATCATTTTTTTTTCTGGAAGATCATATATATATATATATATAGATGTATATTTTTACCTATTCCCCTTTTATAAACTGGTTCATCAGTAGAGAGGATGAAAAAGTCATATATACTTTTCTTCTATTCTGCCCACAGCAGAACAGGCCACTGAGCACTTGACAGTTTTTGTATCATGTTCAAAATTCATTTATTTGTCTTCATGAATATCTGCACGTTTTTAATTATCTCATTGCTTTTGACAGTGGTTTATCCACTGCTCACTTCAGATAATACTTCCTACACTTCTTTGTTCCTTCCAACCACTTTCTTTAATTAGGGAGATGAAGAGTATTAACTCTTCTGGATAGACAGAGAAAGAAAGTTGAGTGTGTGTCATAATATGTATAATTGATTGCCTTCTTAAAGCTTGTATTTATTCATTCACACACACCGCTCTTCTGGAAGTTAAACTAGGGACGAATATTAGGAATGTCCAAGAACGTCATCTACATTAAGTCCTGTTCAGGAGCAAGCACAGACAGTAGCGTCTTTTTCAGGCTGTTGGGATAATAAGAAAGATGAAGCAACAATTTCCTAATTAGAAATAACTGCTGTGGTTTTGTGTGATTTTCATACCAGGAAGGAGTCTCAAAGGATCCATCTGCTAAATAGGCAGTTGTTTGCTTTTCTGACAGTCTCATAGTTGACTTAAGATGAATTTGGAAGCAATTATTTCAGCAGTTTGAGAACTGCAGGTTCTCCCATCTTTTTTCCATCTGCTTTAAAATGGTTCTAAGAATCATTTTATTAAATGTCAATTATGTACGTAAGCAACTTTGCAAACTTTTCTTTAGCAAGTTGTTATTTGCTGGTAACTTCAGAAAAATGAGTTCAAGTAAACTCCACCTTTAGGGAGATCATAATATGCGTGTAATACAAAGATGTGGGCATCTATACGTTTTCTTTCTTTAAGTGACAATTTATACATAAATGAATTAACAATTGGTCTTGTTTCAGTGCCTCCCATATAAAAACAGTATTCTCCTAAGGTTTCTTTAGCATGTCCATAGAAATCGGAGTTAGCAGTGGAGCTCAGAGGTGTTACAATCCAAACCGCTCGTGAGAGGACACTAATGATGTTGGTTTGCAACACTTGGTGATTTCTTTTCACTGTGGACTAAGTGTCTCCGTGTGTTGAACTTATGACTTTTATAATTTTTTCTTCTTTTCTTAAAATGCTGTTAATCATAGGTGGCTACAGTATCAGAAAAATCTCGCATCATGGAACTAGAAAGAGATCTAGCATTGCGGGCGAAGGAAGTAGCTGAGCTCCGAGGGAGATTAGAGTCTAGTAAACACGTTGATGATGTGGATACTTCTCTTTCACTGTTACAAGAAATAAGTTCTTTGCAAGAAAAAATGGATGCAGCTGGCAAAGAGCATCAGCGTGAGATGAGCTCTCTAAAAGAGAAGTATGAAAGCAGTGAAGAAGCGCTGCGGAAAGAGATCAAAACACTTTCAGCTTCAAATGAGAAAATGGGAAAAGAAAATGAATCATTGAAAACGAAGCTTGATCATGCCAACAAAGAGAATTCAGATGTAATAGAGCTGTGGAAATCAAAGCTGGAATCTGCAATTGCTTCCCATCAGCAAGCAATGGAAGAACTGAAAGTTTCTTTCAGCAAAGGTGTGGGGGCTCAGACAGCAGAATTTGCAGAGTTAAAAACTCAGATGGAGAAGGTTAAATTAGACTACGAGAATGAAATGTCAAATTTAAAACTGAAGCAGGAAAATGAAAAATCTCAGCACTTAAAAGAGATTGAAACACTGAAGGCAAAATTGCTGGCGGTCACAGAGGAGAAAGAGCAAACCCTGGAAAACCTGAAGGCCAAACTGGAAAGTGTGGAAGATCAGCATCTAGTAGAAATGGAAGACACTTTAAACAAATTACAGGAAGCTGAGATAAAGGTAAAGGAGATAGATGTGCTGAAAGCCAAGTGCAATGAACAAACCAAACTTATTGGTAGTCTTACCCAAAAGATCAAAGCTTCTGAAGAAAAGCTTTTGGACCTTGCTGCACTTCAGAAAGCCAATTCTGAAGGTAAATTGGAAATCCAGAAACTTAGAGAGCAGCTTGAGGCAGCTGAGAAACAGATACAGAATTTAGAGACCGAAAAGGTTGATGGAAGTAGCAAGGTTTGTATCTACATCCATCCTTTTATTTTTACTTTCTTTTCATTTTTACATTTGTACTGCTCTAAACTGCTGTAGCAAACTCATCACAGGAAAAACCAAACAAAAAAGTTGTTATTAACAGTGTATCTTTGTACCATCCATCTGAAGAGGTTTAGAGAAAGCGTTAACTGGGTCAGATCTCTAAATGGGTTCTATTGCTTGGTCTGCATCACTCAGCAAAAGGAAAACATGCCTCTGTGGAAAGCTTTGTGTTATGGAAGGTTGCTTTCCTGGCTTATTTGGGAGAAGAACCCCACATCCTAATATACAAGTTTTTCACCATTGGTGCTAAAACTGTTGCATAGTGACGTGAGGCTCAGTGGGGTTTTTTCCTCTGATGATTACACTGGGTTGTAGAAAGATTCTGTGTTCTCAGTTTGTGCTGGTAGTATCTTTACTACCTTCACTGTCATCAAAGATGATGATGGAAGAGGCAAAGACTGTTATTAAAACCAAAACAAAGATCCTGGAGGTGCTTCTCTTTATGATAAAGGTATGCAGTGGTCTTGTCAGGGACCTTCTCATTGTATTTTTGAAGCACAAACTGCAGTTTGACGCATCTTACCAAGATGTTTTATCGTTTTGGATAAAACATCTCCTTAAGGCTGTTAGCTTGCTTTTCAGTACTAGAAAGTTGTTCTGCCATCACAACTAGAAATAAAAGTGCTAAGATTAAATTTCATTCTGGGGCTTTGGGCAAAACCCCTATTGATGCATAACTTGACAAGCAAAAAAGTCCAATTCTAAGAGCAGAGGGGAGGTAGCTAAAAGTCGCTCTCCTAAACCCCTCACAGATGGTTCCAAGATACTTGATTTTTATGGACTACTGGCACCGTATTTTTAGCTCACACTGAACTTCTGCACTGTCCTGCATGAGGGACAGAATCTTTTGTACAGTGGCATCCCTGTGTGTGTATTGGTTTGAACAGCCAGTTGAAACATACAGAGCTCAATTTATCCGCACAAAAAATTAAATCAGTGAAGAAGCAAAACTGCCAATTTAATGGATGCTGTAACAGTTTGGAAATGTTTCAGTGAGCTCCAGAACGACTGCCAGCAATTGTTTTAATTCTAAGATAACTACATTTCAATTATTTCAGTTGTGTTCCAAGATCCGGTCAGTTCTGTGATGTAGTCATCAGTGGGAATCAGCTTCACTCAGTTAACACATTACATTTTTTTCTTCTTCTTTTCTTTCTTTCTTTTTTTTTTTTTTTAATTTTCATTTTGTTCATCTTACAATGATCTTAATATTACAGTTGTTTCCTTCAGATTCAACTTTTAATTTCCCTCTTTTTATCATTCATGTTTGTAATTTTATTTTACTCCATTTAATCATCTTTGTTAGGCTAGTAATCTGGCCAAAGAGCTGCAGGGCAAAGAGCAAAAGCTTCTTGACCTTGAGAAAAACTTGAGTGCAGTAAATCAAGTAAAAGATTCTTTGGAGAAGGAACTTCAAGTTTTGGTGAGTAATATTCCAACATTTTGGCTTTTTCCTTTGGATTTTGCTTGTCGTGGTGAGAGCGTAGTGAAATGCTGAGGATCAGTTCTGAGTGAGGAAGGTCTTCCAAAGCTATTTTACTTACAAAAAGAAGGCACTGATCCATGACTAATAGGATCCATCTCAAAATGAAAGGAAGATCTCACATAACTTGTGTTTATCACCTGTTTTGTCTAAATAGGAATTATCTGTTGACAAATCACAGGTAAAATATTAAGCCAGATGAAAAGCATCATGCAGCTTAAGTTTAGACTACTAAGGACCTGTTATAGACTACTGTGTGACCTGTTATAAGCCCAGAACTCATGTTTCTTACACTGGGCTGTCTGCAGTTCTGTTGCTGCACAAGCTGATGGAGAGCTTATTTTGAAAGCTTAGGGATTTTCTTGCAATCGAGGCAAGGCTTGCATTGTGTTGCTGAATATATCAGTGCTAAGCTGCAAGTCAAAATCTTCAGTTTTCACTCCTATCAGAAATAGATACGTTTTGTTTTCTACATGTAGAATACCTAATATAAATTCAGTGGCCAAATTACACTTTAAACATCAGATCTTACCTCAGATTTCTGTCCACTTTTTCAGAATGAAAAATTTACTCGTGCAGCTGATGGAGAAGAAAATGCCCAGCGCTCTATGCAAGGTATGTCTGCTGTGAAATACATGGAAACTAAAAAGCTGTAGAAAACTCTATTGCAAAATAAAGTCCTCATGTTCTTTCAAATTTAAACTTGGCAACACAGCTGTTTCAGAAGCTGGGGAAAAGACAGGGTTGTTTGCAGTCTGTCCTCTTGAGAGCAGCATATCTTGCAAGTAGGTGGAATTGTTTGCAGATAAGTAGTTACTAACTTTGTCTTTAAAATTTTACTTGCTTAGAAACAATAAACAAACTAAAGCAAAAAGAAGAACAGTTTGCACTCATGTCTTCAGAACTGGAACAACTGAAGTCTAATTTGACTGGTAAGGAAGAAATGAAATGGGATGTTTTGAAATATGCATCAGCTTTGTGCTTTCTTATGCCTCCTGCTCAGCTTCCAGTGTCTTACATAGTATGCAGTGCTTTCACAAATGCATACGCCATCAAAAGAAAGCCTTTTGTGGCATCGCATATAATGACACAGCAAGATGACCATTGTATTAAGGAAATAGTGCAGTAAGGCAAAAGATTTCCCAGCTGAGTGTATTCCAAATCAGCAGTTAAATTCCTGCTTTAACATTGCTACAAAATCATGTGATAATGGTCAGGTACTCAACAAAGTCTTGGTGACCAAACAGGAGCATAATTAGTATTCTCCTTTTTAAGGACATTGTAAAGACTGCATATAAGTCTGATCATCTCCTTCTCCCTGTCCCTCACATGTGGGAGGCTCCTTCTAGTTGTGTATCTTAATTTAAAACTCATTTAGAAAGAAACTGATGACTGTATACCCTGTAAGCAAGTCTTTCAAGGCACTGTTGGGATTCAGGTCATATCAGCACAAGAGAGATGTGGACAGGTTGGATGGGGGGAGGGCCACAAGGATGATCCAAGTGCTGGAATGGCTCTGCTCTGAAAAGAGAGAAGGCATCCGAAGACCTTGTAGCAGCTTTCCAGTACCCACAAGGGGCCTATAGGAAAGCTGGGGAGTGAATTGTTGGAGAGTATAGTGGTAAGACAAGAAGTAACAGCTTTAAACTAAAAGAGGATGGGTTTAGATCAGACATTAGGAAAGAATTCTTTACCGTGAAGGTGGGGACACACTGGAACAGGTTGTGCAGCTGTGGGTGCCCCATCCCTGGAGGTGCTCAAGGCCAGGATGGACGGGGATGTGGGCAGTGTGATCTGGTGGCTTGCAGTCCTACTCATGGCAGTGGGGTTGGAACCTTGATGGACTGTAAGGTCCTTTCCAACCCACACCATTCTGTAACTTCATGGTGCTTGCATTGTTTCTTCCTGCTGTGCTGCTGGTGAGAAGTGCTTGTCTCTGCTATTATATTGCTTCATTTCTATCAAATCCATCTAGCACAACTTCTGTCCTGAAGCTAAGTGAATCACCTCTGAAACAAAGATCTCTTAACTAGTTGCTTTACCACTGTTTCTAAAGTGTTCTTAACCTTCTGCTACAGCTAACAGTGCTAAGCTCAAACCAATTATAATTATTAACTTCAGAAAGATAATACAGATGGTCTGTAGTATCATTTTGTTTATAGTTCTGTATGGTCTTCTAGCTAATCTGTGCATACCCTTTCTCTTAAGCTTACTAGACTACTAACCTTTGTCTTGTTCAGTGATGGAGACTAAACTGAAGGAGCGAGAAGAGAGAGAACAGCAACTGACTGAAGCTAAAGCCAAACTAGAAAATGATATTGCAGAGATCATGAAGTCATCAGGAGACAGCTCTGCCCAGCTTGTGAAAATGAACGATGAGCTACGGTTAAAAGAAAGGTATTCCTCATTTCAGAATATTCTCATGTTAATTCTTTACTGCTGCATTCCCTGCTTCTCATTTTCTCTTTGCAAATAGCTGAGCGTGATAGTCACACTGGGTGTCACATTGATATGACAAGTGGATTTAGTCTATCAGACTTAATTCATCAAAATGATCTCCTCACAGTTATTTGAAGGGAGTGTTGGTGTTTTTTAGTTACTACAGTTCTATGTGTTATATACTTCTAACAGTCCAGAATAAATGAACATTTTAAGGGTATACTGCCTCGTAATTGTGCTTCAGAATTATTTGATTACTCAAAAAGCTTATTTTGTTTCAATACTGAAGAGACTCTTTATTTTCTTTTTTTGACCAGCAAGAGAAAATGTAGGTTCTTTCAAATAAAAACTATTCTGTGCACAATTAATTTGTAAAGAACCCCAGGCTTGAGTTGAGTGGCAAAAGTGTTGCTGTGCACACAAGCAAGTGCTCGATCCTGCACACGTACATTTAATTTAGCAGAACTTTCCAATTATGTTAACTATTAAAATCTCTTTCTGAAGATTTGGATAGAATATGGGACTTTTACCTCTGAGTTTGTCATACTGTCAGCAAAAAATATTATTCTTTTATTTGGTCTTTTTAGGGAGTTGGAGCAAATGCAACTCGAGCTTACAAAAGCAAATGAAAGGGCTGCTCAGCTGCAGAAAAACGTGGAGCAGACAGCACAGAAAGCTGAGCAGAGTCAGCAAGAAACTCTCAAGACTCATCAAGAAGAGCTGAAAAAAATGCAGGATCAACTACTGGACATGGTAAGAAGTTTAAAAAGCGCTGGCTAACTGTATGGAGAATGAATAGTTACTACGATGTACCACTGCATCTTTAACTGAGTTCCAACTGTTTTATTTCCTGTTAGAAAAAGGAAATGGAGACCAGTCAAAATCAGTATAAGGATCTTCAGGCAAAGTATGAAAAAGAAACTTCTGAGATGATCACCAAACACGATGCAGATATCAAAGGGTTTAAGCAGAACTTGTTGGATGCAGAAGAGGCACTGAAAACTGCGCAAAAGAAAAATGATGAGTTGGAAACACAGGCTGAGGAGCTGAAAAAGCAAGCAGAAGAGGCTAAAGTATGTATGCTTTGTTACTTGGCATGTAATTTCAAGTTCAGATCTTTGTAATTCAGTGACTCATTGATTTGATTTTTTTCCTGGCTTCACCGTTTTGTGGTAGTTTATTTGCAGTGCTTGAATTTTTCCACAATAGGTTACTGTTGATTAGGGAAATGAAGCACATGCAACCAGCTGGTTATTGTCTCTAGATTACAAAGGAATCCATGAAGTATATGATTCTTTGACATGACCATTTCATGTTCATAGATACTTGATTCAGTGCAGTAAGTTAGTGCCAAATATTATTCTCAGTGTTACAAATTTTAAATACAATATGTTGTGAAATACTTCATTTAAAGGTGTTACACGCTTGAAATCTGTAGTATGATCGTGTGTTATGTGCAGCTATTCGGTATGGATCTTGACTTGAATAGTTGACATTTTGTCTCCTGTTTCTTTGACATTACTGCTTATTTTCATCCCAGATTAGTTAGTTGCTATAATGTTTCATACTTCAGCAAATTGTTCAGTGTATTAATTGGCAAATAAGTTGACTTTTAGGTACATCACTTACATGGTGTTTTGAATTATACAGGCTATGGCAATATTTCTCAGGCAGAATCTTGAGGAGAATTAATTGCGGAAGGTTACTTTGGCCATTGAAGGCAGTGTGTTTTAGCTTAGATTCTGATGAGACCCCTCTGTAGCTCTTATATCTGAGCAATGTTTATTCAGAGAAGTCATTGAGAGCAGTTTAAAAAACACAATGAGATTTTGTATGGAGGAGCCTTCAAACCATGATATTTTTAACATAACCACCAAAACATTTTCTTTTGGATGTTTTGTAGTGAAATATCATTGGTGTGTTGGCTACAGCTTAGTTTGCAGAGGGGCTCCGTGCCAGAATACATACAGTTTGATTTAAACTTAAATCACAGTAGCACTGTTTGCCCTTAATCCACATTTCTCATTTTGTCTGCTTGACTTCATTTTTTGTTTTCCCTTCTCCCCAACTTTATTTCTTTAGTCCTTAAGCTCTGTGTTAGCATCAGCCAGAAAAGAGGTTGAAGTAATGTCAGACGAGATGAGGGATTTAATATCAGAAAAAGAGACTCTGGCACAGGAGAGGAATACTCTAAAATTAGAGAAGGAGTCATTGTTGTCACAGCATCTAGAGATGGAGTCAAAGATTCTGTTAGTTCAGCAAGACCGAGAAGAGCTTTGTACAAAAAATGAAGAACTTAATTCAGAAAATAAAAAACTTCTACAGCAGAAAGAAGAAGCTGAGGCCAAAAGTCATCAGGAAAACACAGAAAAGGTAGCTCTGATATCTGAGAAAAGCAAATTGCTCTCTGAGATTGAGACAGCACAGGCAGATCTTCTGAGGGTAACTCAAGAAAATGATGCTCTCCGGTCTTCAGAGTCAACCTTGCTCCAACAGCTGAAAGAACTTCAGGCCAACAAAGATGCTGTGGATGCGGAATGTCAGAAACACATCAAGGAACGGGAAGAACTGGAGAGTTATCAGAAGAAGCTTTTGGAAGAGAATGATGCAGTCATTAAAAGCAAAGATGACGTCATTCAGAAACTGCAAAGTTCTTATGATGACCTGGCTAAAAATCAAAGAGAGCTACTACAAGAAGTGTCAACTCTGACTGCAGAGAGAGATTCAGCCCAAGAAAAAGACTTGGATCTTAAAAGTAAACACATAGCCTTAAAAAATGAAATTGACTGTCTGCTGCAGACAAATCAGAGTCTTCAGTCGGAGAAGGAGATGCTCCTTAAGAGCAGGGAAGAGCTGTGTATGAGTTTGGCCAATACTGTTAATGAAAACCAGGCATTAAAACTGAGAAAAGATGAGATGCAAGCAGAATTAGAGACTGAACATGAGAAACTTGAAAAGATGACAAAAGACAATATGGAGTTGAAGGCTTCCCTTTCTAGTCTCTCTAATGTTCTCGAGGAAATGAAATCCTCAAGAGAGACATCTAACTCCGAACAAGTTCATTTGCTTCAACAGGCTGTTTTTGCATCAGAACAAAGGCTTCTGGTTGAAAGGGAGAAACTTCTAAATGAAAATAAGGAAGTTACTGAAAAGCTCGCTAAGGCCACAGCAGATGCTGTGCTTGCTGAGACAGCCTTCACTGAGAAAATAAAGGAATTGAACTTGGAAAAGGAATCTGTGTTTTCTAAGTCATTGCAATTTGAAAAGCAAAGTGAAGCTCTTCTACGAGAGAAGGCTGAGTTGGAGAGAAAATATTCTGAGCTTCTTGAGGAGAAGAAGTCTCTTGAAAATGCAGTTTCTGATATGAAGGTAGAAAAGGAGCTGGACTTCTCAGCCAAGAGAGTTCTGGTCCAAGAGAATGCCACCCTCAAAGATTCCATTGGAGCCCTTGAGGAAGAACTAAAGAGGAAGAATCTAGAAAATCAAGACCTGATAGCCTGTAAAAGTGACCTTTCAGATCTCCTGAAGGAGGCTCAGGATGCCAGAAGAACATTAGAAAATGAACTGGCTGCTGTATCACATGCCAAGCAGGTCCTGTCGTCTTCATTCAATACCTGTTCGTCTGATATAGAAATACTGAATATAGAGAGGACTGAATTACAAGATAAATGCCAGAAATTAATTGGTGAGGTTGAAAACATGAAAGAAAACTTAACCATAGAAATGAAAGCTAGAATATCAGATAAGGAATCCTTTTTATTGGAACGTATGGAGCTACAAAATAACATTAGTTTCTTAGAGAAGGAGATGGAAGTGGTGAGAGAGAAAAATAAAGAATTTCTGACCGAGAAAGAACTTCTGGTTCAGGAGAAAGAAAAAATTGAAATTAAACTGGAGGAAGTAATTAAAGAAAAGATGATTCTCTGTGCAGAGTCAGAGCGGCTGGCATCTGAAATTCATCAGGTGAAGAGTGAATTAACTTCCCTGTCTGCATCAAAAGCAGAGCTTGAGGACGTGCAGAGCTGTGTCTCTGAGATGCTGGATGAGCTTCAGCAAAAATATGAGGTGACGGACAAGGAGAAAATGGAGTTAGTTCAGGAAAATGAAAGTCTGCATGCTGAGTGGAAGAGTTTGGTCATCATTAATGAAAAGATACTAGAAGAGAAGGAGAAGTTGTCCAAGGAATATTACAGACTGCATGAGAAAGCAGTGGCACTTCTAGAGCAAACTGATGCAGACTTCTCATGCAGGATGCTGGTCTCTGAGGAAAAACATGAGCTGCTGCTGGAGGAGATGAGCAATCTGATTTTGAAACTAAGAGAAATAGAGACCCTCCAGGCCCAAATATTTATTCAAAAAATTGAGGTATTGAAATACATAAACAATCAAGTATGTTGTACTAATACTGAGCACTAACTCATTGATTTCCTTTCTGCACTTCATTGCACAATCAGCACTTCAACTTAGAATGAACAGGCTGGAATTTTTATCTCATGACTTTGGATTTCTTTCAGGTTGTGAGTCTGAAAGACATTTCAATTATACCATTTATTCTTAAATAATTCCTAAATATAGGAGCTAATGTTGTTGCTGAATGTTGCAAGAAAACAACATAAACTGTGAATAAAAGGAAGTTTGTTTTCTGACTCTGTCAGGAAAACTGGGCAGTTCCTCTGTCAAAGTGCTTTGCAGCTTAAGAGCTGGAGGAGGGGCTGCAACAGACTGCAAATGTGAGTTACTACAAAAGAACAAAACAACGTCCTGCTCCTGTAAGTGTCACTGGATTAAATAACAGTGCAGGAGAACCATTTAAATCTGCAATGTTGGCAACCATTGTGTTCTTTTTATTCACAGAAGTGTTTTGTATTTACTACCAACAAATTCAGAGCAGTGTTTTGAATTTTACTTTGGCTTGAAGCCCATAAAATCATTTTTAATGCAAAATGGAAGCGTGATATCCTACAGGAATCCATTATGCCTGCCTAGGTGTTAAAATAGCCTTATCAATTATTTCATTTTATGAGGGCATAATGACCAACACTAAAACAATGTTACCATTGGCTTTATCTGGTATTTAATTTTTAACTTTTTTTTGCATTTTTAGCATTTTTTATAATTTCACATTTTCTGAAATGGAGCAGTCTGTTGGAAGTGAATATTTACTGAGCTGCCACTCAGTGGTCAGAAACCTGACAGCAATCACAGCGGCGGTAAATAGAAATCCAGGTAATTAAAAAGAAGAAAACGTGCTTCCTCTGTGGTGACACAAGGATGAGATCCCAATTGATGCCTTCACGGCAGTGAATCTACTCATGACCACTTACTTTTATACTTTATGCAGCTTCAGAATTCCTGTTGAAGTCCGTGTTTAATTGGAAAGCAGCTGGCAAACAGTGGAGCTGTGCATAAGGTATTGTGGTTCCTCATGTGCTTTCAGGTGTCCCGCTGGTAATACTTTCTTCCCTTCCATCCCCCCTTTAATCATAGGCTGACAAAAGAGCGGAAGAAGTTTTACAGACCATGGAGATGGTGGCCAAAGAGAAGGACGCCATTCACCAAGAAAAGATTGAAACTTTGGCATCTTTGGAGAACTCGAGACAGACAAACGAGAAGCTGCAGAATGAAGTAATCATATTTAAATGCTTTTATATGAGAAGTATCGCCTAGTTTGTTAGTGATTTGGACCTTTCTCATGGTGTCTATGTACCACGTGCAATCTGTGCTCTGGGCTTTGGTCGCCTTCTGGTATGAAACATAACTCAGTCTGATGCTTTGGTTCCCTGAGGTTGTGTCAGGTGTGGCCTCACGCTGCAGAGAAGTGTGCTGTACAAAAGCACGAGCACAGCTTATAGCAGGACAAGCACAGCATTGTGCTCTAAGCACCTGTTCTTCAGTCTGTGCGCTGCCACTTCATAATACATCAGGGTCTGAAGACAGGGAGAATGTCCCCACTAATCCCCCCTGCACTCATTGGCCCCAGAATATCTTCATCTAAACTGGTGGCTTTTCTGCAGATGTGGAGCACTCTGGCCTCTTTCTGATTATCATTTCATCTTGTGCAGCTCTCCTAATAATGTGTAGTGCACAGCTGGGTTAACCTAAGTGCCACAGCTTGTACAGAAACAGTAATGTTTTCCAAGGAGATCTGATGGCTCGAGAATTAAAAGCAATGACGTTAATAATGGCAGGAGTTCCTTTTGGGATTAAAAAAGAAAAAAAAGGAAAATCAAGCACAGGGTCCTGTAATGCCATGAGAGTGGCTGAAGATTATCTGTTATGTAATATGATGTGTCGGTGAATGCAAACAAATAAGGTTCACAAGCCTGTGGGATTTCACTGGTAAATGCAAGCTCAGTAAATAGATCAGCAACAATCTGACCTGTGCAACAAGATCTCCAGGAGGAACTGATTTCTAATGGATGCAAGCACAACATTCAGCCTTCTGTTTCTCAGAAGTTAAGGTATGGTGAAGGAGAACTTCTTATCAATTAGAGCTGATTTCAACAGGGAATATTGAGGTATTAAAAAAAAAAAAAAAAAAAAAAAAAGATTTGAGATGAATGGCATTTAAAATGGAGGTAGTTGGGAGCTTTACATTTTATACCAGGGTCTATATGTCAGATTACTGTAAGCTGCTCTGAAGAGGAGATTGAATTCTTTGTGCTCTGGACTTGAATTCAGAAGGGCTCTACCTGTTCTGTTGGACAAATGCTTTTCAGTACAAATGGTCTGAATTAGTTTAATGAACAAAAATGGCAAAAAGGAGCAGCTCAGCTCAGGCCTTAGTGTTCCTGAGTACTTTTCCAAGCGATGCACCTGAGGACAGTGCAGTTCTTTTGTGTAATTAGTATTTTTTCCTCTTTAAGTTGGACATGCTTAAACAAAACAACTTGAAAAATGAAGAGGAACTCACTAAATCAAAGGAGCTTCTGAACCTGGAGAACAAGAAAGTGGAGGAACTTAAAAAGGAATTGTAAGTATTTCAGTGTACATTTGTTAAACCATTACTTGGTAGTTCCATTTACCTTCCTTAAAAGAAAAAATGGAATTCGGTACTTGTCTGGAATCCTTACTTATAAAGCAGGGATTTAATCACAAGTAAGTACTGGCTTGACACGCGTATAGCTTGAAATTGGAATATTGCTCCTGGATTTCTAAGTGCTATGAACAAATCCTTCATTCAAGCTTTGAAGTAATTTGTTTGTTGGAGGAAGTTTCTGGTTCTGCCACCTGAGGGCACTAAATTATTTTAAAAGCTTAATTGTAATCAAATCCAAACAGTATTTCCTTACAAGTGCACTTGGAGCATCAAGTAGTTTGAAGAGGCGCTGTTTATAGAAAACTGGGTTCTGCTTTTGTTTCTCATGATGACCATTTCCAGTTTACTCCACTTGCCACACTGTGCTCTTATTTTCTAACTGCTTTCATACAAATGCCCTGTGTGTAAATACGTTGAGTTGATCAATTCTCATCTGAGAAACTATTGCTTATGTACTGTACTGTGTAGCACTGTACACAGAGTAACTGCAGAGCATCTGGCACAGTCATTTGTATGTGAGGTGTTGTTGCCCCGAAGCTGTGAGTGTGCTGCTGTGAATAGAAGTCCAGCCGTGTTGTTCCTGCCTCCACGCGTGTGGGAAATGCCAAAGCAAAACAACCATTTCTAGAGCAGCTGCTGTAGTGCTGGGGCAGCGTGGGGCAATCAGACTGATTTCATGGAGAGACAAAATATATTTGACTGTGGTTTTTTCAAGAGAAGACTGGTTCAACCCCTTAGAGATCAGAGAAAAGGTTGGAAAATCTGCAGTCGTGTTACATGCTAAATTCTAAAGGTAATTCAGACTTCCTTTAGTTTAACTGTGCCCAGTAAGAGCCCACAGAGTTCCTCTGTTTGGAAGCACTTGAGTAAGTTTCTGACTCCTGGGCTCTCCTGCCTCTCACAGCCACACAAGTATCTTTAATATTCCGGTCAGGGTTTAACCCTGTGTAATATTGGCACATGGAGCGCTGAGAAGAACAAAACCCAGTCATAAAAGTTCCCATTTCATGAAGTGAAGTGTACATTTTCCATTAAGACATACTCAAATGTTCTACAAACTCAGGTTAGTCACTTGTCTCCCAGGCAGGCAGAAACAACCTGCTTTAAGGAAACAATGTGTATTAGTAGCGAAATGAAACCTGCAAATGCACTTCAGCTTTTGATTTGTTGTTTGGTTTTGTACCTGAAAAGTGATGAGAGCGGAGCAGCCGACCCCACGGTCTCACACCCTGTCGGTTGTTTGGGTGGCAAACCTTGCAGTGCTGAGGGCTGCGAGCTTTGTTCGTTTTTAAAGACAGTTCTCCTGCCTTAACTGCAGAGCGCTCAGCCACGTTCGTTTCTGAGCATGCCTGGGCTGTGCAGCTCACCAGCAGCCCCTGGGAGGGATATTCCTGAATCCAAGTGCTTGGTAACCTCTGGAATGTGCAGGATGAGCAGACTGGATGTTCCCTGCGTTTCCTTGAGTGTCTGATGCATTTGAAGGAGAAGGAAGCGGCCGTTTTGTGCTGCTGCCTCTTTTCAGGGTTAAACCTATCCATGTGCAGCGAGGTACGGCTCGTCACCTTTATTATCAGTCCCAGCAGGCACGTGACCTAGATGTATTTTTCCAAGCTGTGAAGCTGATTCTCTCCCACAGTTTTTTCTTGCCTCCCTCGTTCCTATGGTAACAATGCACTCTCTGTCCTCGCAGCGAGGCGCTGAAGCTGGCAGCTGCTCAGAAGTCCCAGCAGCTTGCAGCTTTGCAAGAGGAGAACGTGAAACTTGCCGAGGAGCTGGGCAGAAGCAGGGACGGAGTCACAAGTCATCAGAAGGTAGAGTGGCTGGAACGTTTCCTGATCTGTGGTGAAAGTGTGGGTCATGCTGTTCCACTGCTGTCGGGGTGACGTTGCACTGCATGTTTGTGATTGAAGGATGAGTTGTTCTGAGAATGTTTTAAAATACATTTGGAAACCACCTGCACTGGGAGGTTAGTACTGCAGGCGAACAGAAGGTTGTGTAACCTACAGCGGGTACTTAGGAGGCTTGGAAATAAGCATAAGTTAAATATGATTTAGGCAAATGTATTAACAGACACCTATTTCTGTCAGGAGTAGTTTTATTATACAACTATGAAATCTCCATCGAGGCAGTACGAAGGAAATCTGTCTGTTTAATTCTTCTCCTTATTCCTGCTCTCCTTTCCCATGAAAAAAAAGAATATGTAGAATGCCTTCCAGGATAGCATTTAAAACTACTTGTTTGGAGTCTATGAAAAGCTCTGTGCATGTGTTTGCTTACTTAGACATGATGCTGTGCATGTACACAAACAGTGCTGCAGTCCGGTACTGGGTACCAGTGGACTAGAATTGATGTGAGGTTGTTTTTTTGTTATAGTTTATAGGAAAAAACACTGTTTTTTTAATATTACACTTGGACACATTGGAATCTTAAAGTATGGACACAGTTATGCAGCTTATAACACTTGCACTTGCCAGACAGATGTTAGATTTGCATCCATTACATGTGGTGGTTTCATTTCTTGTGGAGCACTTCTCGTGATATCACCATGAAGGCATCTAAGTAACACCTAGTTTAAAAGCAAAAGTGGAGCATGGCTTTGTGTACTGGCTTTCTGAGAGAGCTCTTATGCAGAAACAGGTATGCCTGCTCTCAGTGGCAGTGGAAGAGACGTCTTCCATCCTGTAACACAGGCTGACACTCTTGAAGCCAAGAGTGGCTTTTGCCCCAAGGAAGCTGTCCTGCTTTGAGATACTGAGGTTGAGTAACTACAGATCAAGCAAGTTTCTAAATCCTTTTGGCTGCTGCTGGGAGTAATGCATGAGCTTCTTCATCCTGAAGAGCCTTTGGAGATGATTAACCTGATTCCCAGACGTGTGGGCTCAGCCACTGACTCATGGTGCATCTGAGTAGTGATGTGATAACAGAATGCTGTCATCCTAAGCAGCCATTGGGAGCTCTGCTCCCCACTCCCACATGTTTTCTTAAATTATTTCAGAATCTTTGAGGCAACCTGTTATTTTCAGAAAGAGTTGTAACTTGAAAAGGAGTCAGCGACATCGGTCAGATCTTTCTGCCTATCAGAAGTAGCCAGTCAGAAAGACCCTGAAGGAAGGGGCCCTTCAGCCCACGAGGCTGGCAGAGGTGAATGCCATCTCGCTGTGGCCTCATGTAGTTTCTGGATGAACTTGCAGAGCAGTCCTGGTGTCTGCATCCCGTCTGCCTGTGGATCTGTCAGCAGGGATCCCATCTCACTGCCAGGTCTGTGAAGCACAAAGAGCCAATCGCCTCGCAGACTGAAATATTCTCAGTTCACTTTCACCATGACCTTTTCTGTCCATAAGCAGCTCCCATAACTAAGAACGAGGTTTAAGAGAACGAGTGCTGATGCTGAGAAAGAAGATGTCTCAGAGCAGCATTTCACAGAGCAGATGCTGAAAAACCGGACAATAGGGAGGAAAGCACAGAATGTAGCAGTGCTTCAGTCAGAGTTTCTGTGCATGACCATTAAAATGCAGTAAGAAAGATAGCAAGCATATGTTTTAAGTATTTTGAGCAGTCACTATGGTAACTATAAATTGTAAGTGTGCTGCTAGTCAGTTGGGTTAGTGAATCTGTGGCTGCATGTGGCACACTTTGCAAAATTAATGAATACTCTTTCATGAATGATTTATCCTGACATCTAAAGGTTAAAGTGCCTAAAGATGCTGAGGGGTGGTTTTTTATATCGATTCATAAATAATTAGCTGTGTGTAATTAGTTAAAGATTCCTAGTCAGATAGATACTGAGCTTAGGGAGCTATTCTGGCTTCAGATTATTTGCTGTGGCGTTTCAGGAGCTTCAGACCAGCCCAGGCATTATAATTTCAGTGGAAAACTGTAGAAAGCTGCCAGCTGAGCTGCACCATCTTTTGTTAAAGGCACACGAGAAGTCTGCTCTGAGGCAAGAGGGAGGGCAGACTTACTTAACTGTCCGTTACTTATCTCTGACATCCATTTCTGTCTTGTTCTACACAAAAATCTGCCATCTCTCCACAGCCAACCAGGAAGATAAAAAGGATGAGGGGGATGCAGGGTTTGTACTTCAAGTTTTGGGGCATCTCAGAAGTGCTGAAAGCAGTTAATTCTGAGGTGAATGGCACTGAGCAAGCAGAAAGGAGAGAAGAGATGGAGTGGTGGGGAGAAAATAATTACCTTAAAAATACTCAGTTATAACATTCTCAGGATTCCTCAGTTACTTCAGCATGTCTTCTGTGTTGGGGCTTTGTGGTTTTGATGTGGTTGCTGCATTTGGTTGGTGGATTTTTGTTCATTTGCTTGCTGTGTGTGCCTGCCCCAGAGACGCTTTTCAGTGGAAGTTGTTGCTGGTTCTGAGGGCCCTGCAGAGTCACAGGTGTCTGTTACTGCATCCCAAACCAGACAACAGCTTTAGGGATAAATAATTCATCTCGATACAGTGGTACAGAAACCAGTACAGATCAGTAGTACAGTTATCCAGGCTGTTACAATAGCAAATCCAGGGATTCGATAGTACAACTATCCAGGTCAAAATGACAGCAAATCCAGTATTTCATCAATACAGGGTGAAGCTTAACAGCTGGGAACGCAAACACAGTTTTCTGTGGTGTGTGTGGCACCAAGAGGTGCTCCATTGCTGTGCTGCACACCTCTTGTGTGCACAGGGCCACAAAACAGCTTAACGCCTCTCACCAGCTCACAGTGGTCACTGAATGGTCTGTGGCTGCGTCTGCATTGTCCTGGGAGAAAATCAACCGCTGTAAGGATGTGTGCACCCTGTAGACTCTCCCATGTTGTTTTGTGAATGTGATATTCTGATACGTTATAGTAAGGAAATAACAATTCGTGTATTAACTGTGGGCTTTTTGTGTTTGCGTTTTAGCTGGAAGAGGAGAGATCAGTACTCAATAACCAGTTACTAGAGATGAAAAAGAGGTAAGGTTTTTTTTCTGATACTTGTAACTGTACAGTCCTACAGAAAACTTGGCAGAGCATTATACAAAAAAAAGCCAAGAAAAAGCACTTTTCTCTATTGTATCATATTTAAAAGTATTGAGGTTTTTAGCAGCCTGGGCTTACAGTTCATGTCTTCCACATTTATTTATAAAAAATGAGATGAAAATATAATCATTAATATAAGAAAATATAAGAAAAGAAGCAGTAGTTACCATTTCCCCTTTAGTTTGTTCGTCTTTATTCCTCTTTAGATTGTTCATCAGTCTGATAAGTGTCCTCAGATCCTCACTGGTCAGGTTCCTAAGGAGGGAGAATGCAGAGATGATTAGGATTGATATTAAAATAAATAACTAAAGGCTGTTATTCAGCCTTTGTTGGATCATGCTGAGATCTGAATCTCACTGTATCCGTAGTTATTGCAGTTCATTCAGCACTGCTATTAAATACCAGGAGATTTGTCCTGGGTGTCTGGGGCATCCATTTGTAAACTGCTGTTCAGTCAATGGTCCCAAGTTCTAAAACATCCCATCTCCCTGCTGTTAATAGGGAAGCTGATTGGCTGCACACCACAGCGTGTTGAGAAAAATGTTGTCTTTTCAGAAGTGATTATATAAATTCTTAGCAAAAGGGGCAAATCTCCGTGACACCAAGTGTGCTCCAAGAAAAACAACCAAGACTCTGTTAGAACTTCCTGCACTAACAACACTTCAGCATTCATGTGCATCCTTGGCTACTCAGTATATATACAGAGTCTGTTTTTATTCCTTAATTATCTGTTATTTGGTGGAAGGTGATTCATGCTCTGTTATATCTCACCCTTCTTTTAAAGGACAATATGCACATAGGATATTACACAAGCTAAAGCCTTCTTAGAGACTGCAACAATTCTATTAGTCATTACACAGATGGACAAGTCAGCAGCTGAAGCTCCAGCTTTAAGCAGCCTCATGAATTGGATCGCAGGGTCTTTAGCTGTGTATAGTAGCCTAAGTGCCATTTATACATGTTAACATAACAATTCTAGAGTAAGCTATAAAGAGCAAGATGTGTGGCTCTCATTTTCCTTCTCCTGAGTTGGATCTGTCGTGTCTGCACCACACATACACTCAGCAGTTAATTCTGTACCTGTTTTTACTCTCTGTGAGCTGCCTAAAATAGCCAACATGAATATGAAATCATCACAGTGAACGTTGATGTTACTTTCAGGGTTGTCAGGTCCATCTACCTTTGATCACCTTTGGTTACAATGGGATGCCCAAGTTTCTGATTGACTTTAATGACATTTCTCTTTGGTGTTGAATAAACTCCAATACGAAAGATAAAACAAGAAGCAAGTCAGAGTCATTGAAGCAAACTGTAGACCATGAGGGGTTAAAAATGGAAGCATATGGTCTTATTTGCCAACAAAAGCAGGCTGAATGAAGAAGTAATAAAACAAAATAGTGTGTCTCTGAGTTCCCCAGTTGCACTGAAGCTGGTGTGGAGCAGAGATTTCTTCCTTTTGTTATAAGAATCTGTAATACTAAAACAGAGACATCTGCTTGTCTCAGTTAGGTCAGATCTCCAGCAGTAATTTCCCACCTTCCTTCCATTCCACCCACAGGAGTTTAGCAACTGCCAATGAAGCAGTTTGTCTGGCAGTGACAGATCAGTAGCTGTGAATCTGATGGGGTTCTGTGTTACTTCAGTCCGTTAGGGTCGTTGTGGGTTGCTAACTGTCTGACTGTCTTTGAGCTTGCGCTATTTATCGATACTCATTTCACTCCTCTCTCTTCCCTTTCCTACCCTTGCTTCCTTTGCTATATCTGTGTGTCTTTAATGGTAAGACTCAAGAAAGTCTATCCACGTTATAATAAATAACTTTTTTTTTTAAGTATAGCTGTTGTACATATTTTGGCTGCCTTTGTCCCTTGGTGTCTTGCTTCTGTTTTGTAAAATACTCAGCTATATATATATGTATAAATATATATAAAGTCTATATTTTTTACAAAAAAAACAGCCCATGGGTGTGCGAATTTAGTTCTTCCTTGTAGTACCTGGCATTTCTATTCCATGTTTCTAACTTTTGGTTCTTGTTATCTTGCATTTTTAAAGCTTGCCCAGTAACACTTTAAGGTACCTGCTTCATTCTTAGAATGTCTGGTTTTTGTAGTAAGGGAAGAATCTGGGTGATGGGCTTTATTCCAATTTATCATGATAACAAACAAAAAAACCTGTCAGTCTCTGGTGACTTCCACACGCTGCTCAAAGTACGTAGGAACCTCCTCCTGAAAGTGCAATTTTACATTGGCACATGAAGTGACAGGTTCTTTACATCCCTCCTGGCGAGCAGATATTTGGGACATGGGCTCCCAGGGAAGAAGTTTCAGTTCAGTGCCTCCACTTTCCTGCTATTGAATGTATTGCCTCTCATATGAGTCACAGCGCAGACGGTGCCGAAGCTGAGGTACCAGAGGGGCAGGCTTTCTGCTGATGCTGGAAGTGAACTGTGATCCCCACTTAAGTAATGAGTGAGATTTACCTACTGTACTGGTAGGTTCTGCAGTCTGTGCATTTTAGAGGGCCTCTAACCAGAGCACTAAAGGATTGTTTCTGTGAACACCGCTCTGTAAAGAAAATAACCAGTGCTGTAATACAAGCACCTTTCCCCCACCGCTTGTTTTCTTTCCTCTGTCCCTCTTTCTTTCCTGTTGTGTTACAGTATTCTCAACTCCTATATATAAATATATATTTACATGTTTACAAACTGTTTATCTTTTCCAACCACCTGAATTCTTGTGCTTCCTTTTTACAAGGCCAACAAATGGTAATGCACCATATCTGTACAGAAAGCGTATGTCTGGCCTTCATCCCTAAGATGAGGATCTGACCAAACAGCGGAAACAGTGGCTTAATAGCAAGTTCCTGAGCATGAGATGAGTCACTGGGGTTTCCATCTGCCTTTTAATGCAGAGTGCAGAGCAAAAGGAAAACCTGGGCAAAGTGTCAGGTAGGAGAGAGTTTGTGAGGAGCATCCTGCAGGTGTCCTTTCCCAGTGCAGGTCTGTGCATTGCAGCAGCATCCTGGACATTTGTGGGATGTTACTTTCCCACACTGCTGGCATTTAAAAACATGGGTTAGACCTGAGTGTGTGAGAAATGGTACTGAAGAGCACTGGGATTCTCATGCTTTTAGTGTTCTGTTCAATCAGACGTGTTAAAGGATAAAGATGAGGTCTGCTAAATGCCACTGCCCTTTGTGTTAACAGGAGTGCAACTTGTATTCAAAGGCAAGGCCGTGCAGTCTGCAGCTTGTTGCGTTTCTCTTTATATCAATTCTCTCATTGTAAAAATACACCAAAATCACCCGTTGGTTCTTTTTTGGTAGTTGCACCAGCTTTTCTAAGCCCCAGATTCTCCACTTGCTGCTTCTTTTCTGAGTATAACGTTAACAATGAAAGAATTGCGTTAACTGTGCTCTCCTTGTTGAGTTTCCCATTTTATCAAGTTGCTGAATTTACTGTATTTCATGCTCTGGGTATCATGGCTCTCACTAACCACAGACACTGTGGATATAAGTAAATTCAGTTTGGACCTGTTAGCTCTCCCCCACCTGCAGCATATTGTCCCACAGGGATGTGTTCTGCTCTTAGTCCCTTCAGCACACAGAGCATAGTCTTGTGCACTCGCTGAAATGAAACCTCTGTGTTGCTCGGTCTTTGTGGGTGCACACAGTGACAGCTCAGCTCCCATCAGCTCTCAGAGCTTGGAGGAAGAGAAGTAGCTGAGTTCTGGGCAGTGAGACCACGGTCATCTGATGGAGATGTCTGCAGCCACACAGAGAACTGCCTTCATCTGCAGGGGTCTGGGGAGTTGACAGTCAGCTGCCAGGCACTGGTGGTGCTTTCAAAAGCAGATTTCTCCTTTAAATAAGTAAACAGATCGTGGAGTAGCAAGAAATGGGTGGGGTTTTTTTGTTTTGGTTTGGTTGTTTTTGTGGTTGGTTGGTTGGTTTTTTGTTTTTTTGGGTTTTTTTTGTGGCCTTTTTTGTTTTGGTTTTATTTTTTTAAACAAAAACCTGCTCAGCTTGTGCAGAACTTCTGTAGCAAAAGTCCTTCCATCAGAGTACAGCTGCTTTTCAGGGTGTATCCTCTGACTTTCAGGGAGACCTGCTGGCATTAGTGTGAGAATGACACTGCGGTGCTGCCTTAGGGACACTAGCAGGGTAGGGGATGTGGGCAGAAGTCATCTCTCTTTTTCATTAGATAAGTGAAAAAGCTGGGAAGCCAGGCTGTACACATACACAGAAAGGGTCTGTGCCTGCCTGCGAGGATTTCTTTTAAAACCTTTCATGAAGTCAAACAAATCCCACGTGGATTTCTGTGAAACAGAAGTTGTTAAAAGCCCAGGAACACTCCAAGTGATCTGTTTCAGGAAAGAATGATATTGAAATTAGTGAGGACCATCTGATATTTCCAGCATCATCAATGCTTTGCATGACAACGTGTATAATGAGCTTTGCATGCATGTTTTGTTGCTTGTTAATGATTTTCAAGAAGTAACAAAACGCTGCTGTTAGGTTTGGTGGAGCACTGCACAATGTGTTTGTTTATCTCCCCAGTCTATTAACTCGTTTCTTTAAATTCAATCGGATACGATGATTTGCAGATTCTGGCATGTGCTACGTAGGTAAACTTCTTGCTTTGTTTCCACAGTTGTGGCATCTGACACATGTTTATACAAACATAGAATCTTAGTGACGTACAGAACTGATCTTTGTGTTTAAGTACAACTTCTTAAGATATCCTAATACTTGAAGTTAATTTCTTTTGGCAATGACATTAACTTATTCTTGAGGTGACTCCTGGTTGTGTTTGGTTTTCTTCTAGAGAATCAACACTAAAAAAAGAAATTGATGTAGAGAGAGTGTCATTACAGAAATCCATCAGTGATACCAGTGCCTTGATAACACAGAAGGACGAAGAACTGGAGAAACTCAGAAATGAGGTAAATGAGAAAAAGCAGGAAAAACCCCATGGAAAATCCCCATGGCCAGCAGTGTCTGACTTGGAGCTGAAGAGTTTCCTGATTTATTTTACTTTCTTAGCCATAGTTAAACCTCAGAATTAAATCTTTAGATGTCTGTGTATACCCAGTTAGGTGAGTGCCGGCCTGTTTGTGGTGGCAAACTTGGCGTGTCGCCTTTGTGCTTCCATTTCATCCTGGAAGACCTAAACATTCTCAAATAACTGTTTCAGATCACAGTGCTCCGTGGAGAAAATGCTTCTGCAAAAACCTTACAGTCGGTGGTTAAGTCACTGGAGTCTGATAAGCTGAAACTTGAGGAAAAGGTGAAGAACTTGGAGCAAAAACTCAAGGCAAAAAGCGATCAGCCATTAACTGTTACTTCCCCCTCAGGTAAAAGTGCTTCTTTATTCCTCTGTGCTTTCAGCTTTAATCTTGCAGACTTTGCAGTGTTAGATGCATAGTAAAAAATGAGATAGTTTGCTATTTTCGGTCTCTGAATAAGCTGTGGATGTTGCACACTTTAAATTACCGGTTGTTTATGCCTGGCTTTTTTGTTTCTCTTTAAAGGTGACATTGCTGCTAATATACTTCAAGATGACAGTGCAGAAGACAAACAGGTATTTGATCTGAAACATCAGCGAGCTAAAAGAGCAGTGTGCCTGTAGGCAGAGTGACACCTTCCCAAATGCAGTTCTTAGCAGAGTTTGGAAACCAGGACTATAACAGACAGCTTTTTTGTTTTCACCTTCTGCTTCTGAGGGGAAATGTCAATGGCTGGAGCAGCGTGAGGAAGCAGGCAGGAGAACTACGGGTTGAAACTAACTGCTCTGTTACTGTATGATTCTCACAGATTTAGGAAAAAACATATATGGAAGGGTACAGTAATTGTAATGGACATGTGAAAGAAAGCAGTGCAACAGGCTGCCTGTGACAGCCAAGGCCTAGGATACATGGTTGGAATAGCAGCACTGTTAAATCACTGGAGCCGGTCATACTGATTAAAGCAGGCTTTACTAGTGACATAGTATGTACAGAAGAAGCAGTGCAATTAACCACTTAAGTAACCAATTTCTTTTTTTTTTTCCCCTCTCTGAATTCACCTGCTGCTGACAATGCTCTCCTGATCAGCAAGAGGTTTGTTCCACTTCTTGTCTTACTTTCATTTTACTCACTATGATAACTTGCCAAGCATTACTTGATTACTGTCAGCAGCACTTCTGTAGTGCTGCCTGCTGATCTCCGAGCGGCTCGGACCGCTCCAGGAAATGCTGTGTGTGCACTGTGCTGCCTCACTGCCACCTCTGGGGTAGCTCAGGGAGTGACCTGGCAGCCCCTGGTCACTCAGAATTACACTGCTGGGTTTCGTGCTGAAATGGTAACATTAGGAAAAGAGCTTGATCTGTTGGTGGTGGGTTGAGACCTGGTAATGTCTGTCATTTTGAGGCCGTTCCTGTGATGTTTGTGTTCTGTGAACACACAGTCCTCAACCTTCTGACTGTTCTTGTTCTTTAATATCATAGATTGATTTCCTGAATTCAGTGATAGTAGATCTGCAGAGGAAAAATGAAGAACTGAACTTGAAAATACAGAGAATGTGTGAAGCAGCCCTCAATGGCAATGAAGAGGAGACGATCAACTATGACAGGTATAAATCCGAATGGGAAATCTCGACTTGTGTCCTGGGAGGTGCTGGTAGGAGTCAGTTCTGTCAGCTGCACAACACATCAGCCTGGTTTCAGCTGCCACAACAAACAGGTAGTTTCCTCCTGAGTTGAGGCAGACTGAATCTATTTGGGTCTATTACTGCAGTGTGCTGGGTGGTGCAAAACGATCCGCAGTAGTTACCTGCCACAAATGCTTGTGTCTTGTAATGTATCTGTTGTCAGTCTTGGTTGAGGTCAACCCTTTCCATACATAGAAGTCTTTGCTCTTAAGGTGCCATTATCTACACTTGAGATTCAGTCAAAGAAACAGAATGAAAACCTATTTCATAAATTGTGAGTTCACATCTATGAAGAAGAGAAACCAGCTTCCCTGTGTTTATTTTCAGATAATGCCTCCATGTGTGCTCATGTTTACACAGAGCAGTTTGTGTAGTGAATAGTAGTGTACAGGAATGTGGGGTCCTGTGATCTGCAGGAGAGATTTTGTAACAACTTTTTTATTGACTGCTGTGGTATCTTATTTCGGTAATTGTGAGATAGCTTATTGGGGGGGAAGCAGAACTGCCTTCTTTAGGAGAGAGAATTGCTCTGCTTGACACGTGCTGCTGCTGATGTTGCAGTGAGGAAGAAGGGCTGTCCAAGAAGACACCGCGTCTCTTCTGCGACATCTGCGGCTGCTTTGACCTCCATGACACCGAGGACTGCCCGACCCAGGCGCAGATGCTGGAGGAGCCTCCACACTCCACGTACCACGGCAGCAGGCGGGAGGAGCGGCCATACTGTGACACCTGCGAGATGTTCGGGCACTGGACGGCCGACTGCAACGACGATGAGACCTTCTGACGCAGCACGTGGCCGGGACCGGCCTGTCTGTGTGCCCGTGGGACACTTCACACAACCAGCGTATCTGTGTGCTGAATGTCAGGACAAGGGATGGTGTTTCTTGACCCCTCGCTCCCTTTCCCTTTGCCCATCCACCTTAGACAGTAAATTGATGAATATTTTCCTCCTCCGCTAATAATTACCCCATTTCCCTTTATTAAACTTAAGTGAGATATAAATAAATGATTTAATGGATGACTTTATGCTGTTTCTTCCCAGGCTCTGGGTTTGTTTCAGCTCTAACACGTCGTGCCCCCGTGTTGTTGGATCTATTGATGGGAAAACATGTATAGGAACAAAGCACTATAGTTATATTAAAGCTTATTTAAAGACTTAAAAAATTATGCTGTTAATTTTCATATTTGCACTAAACCATTTTAAGGCTGCATTTGTACATTTAGATTTTTAAGCTTTTTTTTGACACTGGACCGGGCTGAGAGCCGCGTTGTGTTGGTTGTCATGTTGGTGCCTCAGTGCTGCAGTGCACTGTGCAGGTGGGTGAGGTGCGGTGGGCTCTAGAAACCCATCTGCTGCGCACACCCGAGACAGGTTGAGGCATGACTTTGTTTTGTTTTTCTTTCACCTTCTATACAGTGAGTGTGTGTGTATATACATATATATATTAAAGTTATATTTTGAGAAAAAAAAAGCCTTCGCTCTCTTCTGTTCAGTTCCCCTGGCGCCCAGCAGGGGGCGCAATGCGGCCGGGCACCGCCCCTGCTGTCACGTGACGCGTCAGCTGACCGCAGCGCCGTGGGCAGCGATGGCGGCTCACCTGAGCTCGGGCCGCGTGAACCTGACGGCGCTGCGCGAGGCGGGGCGCAGGGAGCTCAGGGAGTTCCTCGATAAGTGCGCGGGGTCCAAGGTGAGGGGGGAGCGGGGAGATGGGAGGGCAGGGGAGCCGTGCCGGTGTGCAGTGCGCGGCTCAGCGGCTGTCTGTTGTCCGCAGGCCATCGTGTGGGACGAGTACCTGACCGGGCCGTTCGGGCTGATCGCGCAGTACTCGCTGCTCAAGGTGAGCTCCTCCATCGCTCAGAGCTGCGTTATCCAATGGAGGCGGTGCTGCCGCTGACGCTCCGTCTCCCCGCAGGAACATGAGGTGGAGAAGATGTTCACGCTGAAGCCGGGCCGCCTGCCCCAGGCCGATGTCAGGAACATCATCTTCTTCGTGAGGCCCCGGCTGGAGCTGATGGACATCATCACGGACAACGTGCGCAGGTACGGCCGTGCTGGAGGGACACATTGCCTTGTGCTTGGGGCAGTGTCTGTGTGTAACAACTATTACAGATATCTGGAATCAGAAGGTTCTGGTCGCAGGTTCCCTGAGCTCGGTGCCCTCAGTTGGTGCCCAGTGACTCTGTGCCTGTTTGCCCTGATGATTCCAGGGAAGACAGAGGCCGTTCTCCGCAGCGGGATTTCCACATCCTGTTCGTGCCGCGGCGCAGCCTGCTGTGCGAGCAGTGGCTGAAGGAGCAGGGCGTGCTGGGGTCCTTCATCCACCGGGAGCAGTACAGCCTGGACCTGATACCCTTCGATGGGGACCTGCTGTCCATGGAGTCTGAGAGTGCCTTCAAGGTAAGAATTCGGCTCAGGTTTAAGGCAGCTGCTTTGTGCTGGCTCCTGCAGTCAGGTTCAGCGGCTCTCAAACAGCAGAAGGTCCTGCAGAGCAAATGCATCTCAGTTCTGAGAGCTGAACTGAGCCTGAACTCGTCCATTTGCCATCTTACTAAACACTGCAGGAACAGTCGCTCCACCGAGCTGCATCCCAGCCCTCCAGCTATTAACCACCAGTGCTGTCTTCACAAATCAGGGATTCATAAGGCTTAAAATTACCAGTCATTGCAAAGAACCAGCACGGTTCATGTGGCACAAAAGCTGTGTGCAGTGCTGAGCGTTACAAATTGTGTGTTTTCTAACAACACTGCACCTTAGGACAGGAACTTTCAAGAGATTCTCTCTGCCATCTTGGCTTTATTAAACATGGCCAGGAAGGTCTGCAGCTGCTTCTCAAATGCTGTGCTGAGCTGCTGTGTTCTTAGATGGGCCTCAGTAGAGGCTCTTCCTTCTGTCAAACCAGGAGTAGCACATGTTACAGTGACTGGTATCAAATGATTCATGTAGCAGTGCAGATAAGGTCTGTATTTGCCACTGGCCTCAGATTTTTCCCTTGCCTGTGTCTTTGAACTGTTTGTATGGGCCGTGTTCTGCTGCGGAAGCGACTGTCGGATGGACACCTTCCATCAGGAATCCTCCTTGTTGTTTAGGAATGTTACTTGGAGAGTGACCAGACAAGTCTGTACCATGCGGCGAAGGGGCTGATGACTCTGCAGGCTCTGTACGGAACCATCCCCCAGATTTTTGGGAAGGGCGAGTGTGCCCGGGTAAGGTGAACAGCAAATACATCTCATCCTTTGGAACAAGTGTTTGTTTAAATGCCATCTGGGGAGTTTGTTTTGGAATCCAGACATATATTCTTGTAATATAGGAATTTCAGGCTCACAGCCACCAGGTTCTCATTGTCTCTGGTCAAAAGGATGATTATTGCTGTTTTGTAAGGCTTCCTGTCATGCAGGGTTATCTGATTTTAGGTTTTGCACGTCAGTGCGCTACCTTTGTGCTTCCAGCAGGTCCTACTATGGAGTTTAACACTTGGCCACTCTTACCAGAAGGGCTGAATGAAGCTGGAAATGTACATCCTACTGCTCATGCCTTTTTCCCTCTCTCCCTTTGACTGCTGCACACTTCCTTGTTTGTTTGTTTTTTCCTCTCTGATTAACCTGTAGTTTTAATTGGTACCTTCTGTAAGGAGGGAGCAGCTTGAGAGGAAGCCAGTGCTTTGGCCCACTGCTGCCCCACTGAGCTGCTGAGAGTAGCAGCAAAGGGCTTTGATTTTCTTGCCTTGTCCTGCCCACAGCTGACAGCCAGTTTGTACCTTGTGTTCTCTTCCTTTATACAGGATTGTGCCCCTGTACTTGCACATACCTGTACAGCCTAGAAGTCAAATCCATCTGTTATGGCTTGCACTACAGCCAGACCAAAGATGTGTTTTCCTTTCAGCACGTGGCTAACATGATGATCAGAATGAAGCGCGAGTTCCCTGGAAGTCAGAACTCGATATTTCCAGTCTTTGATACCCTCTTGCTGCTGGACCGCAATGTTGATCTGCTGACACCGTTAGCCACACAGCTGACATACGAAGGGCTGATTGATGAAATCTATGGAATTCAGAATAGTGAGTACTGCAGGCCAAGTGGCCTCTGGTCAATAGAAACGCAGTGCATGCCTTCACTGTCCAGCCTCAGTGCCACACTGAAGGAAAGGGAAATAGTTTGTGAAAGGTCAGTCAGGCTGTTCCCCTTCTCGCTGGGCAGTAGGTAGAATAACTCCAAAGGTATTACAGGTTTTAAGCTGTCCTGATGACTGGCTGGAAGGCTGCCTCCAAACCTCAGTGGAAACAGGGTACCTCGTGTTTGCCTTTTGATAAATGCATATGTCTCTGTGTCCCCATGCGAGTAACAAGAGCTCTCTTTTAATTAATGCACACCTATTAAGGAGTTTTGGCATTTATTATAGCTTTGCTGACAAGAACTCTTTTCAGCTTAGGATGCAGGTTTCACAGCATGCTTTGCTTAACTTGCATTGGTGAAGTCCTTATCATAATTATTTCTCTGTATTTGAAAGCGTACGTGAAACTCCCTCCTGAGAAGTTTGCCCCGAAGAAGCAAGGTGAGGGTGGCAAGGATCTCCCCACAGAGCCCAAGAAACTCCAGCTGAACTCAGCTGAGGAGCTGTATGCTGAAATCCGAGACAAGAACTTCAATGCTGTGGGGTCAGTGCTGAGCAAGAAGGCCAAGATCATCTCAGCAGCCTTTGAGGTGAGGCCTGTATCCAACAATGCATCCCCCGGGTGTTCCTGACATCAGATACAGACACAGGCTGTGCTAAGCAGGGCTGTGACCAGCAGCTTGAGCTGCCACCAGGACTAATCGCCACCAGAGAACACTGCTATTATTTTGACTTTTTGCTTCTTCATTTCTGCCACAATGGCAGTGTACCTTAACAGAAATAGTGTGTGCTTAGCCTCATCTCCTAGAAGATGTCTGTTACTGCAGTATTATTTTGTAAAGGACTGGTCCAGTTGGTGGGTGGCTAATTGATCTGAACAACACCTAACCTTAGGGATGGATTTATTTCTGTAGGAAAGACACCATGCAAAAACTGTTGGAGAGATTAAGCAGTTTGTCTCCCAGCTGCCACACATGCAGGCAGCAAGGAGCTCTCTGGCAAACCACACCTCCATTGCAGAACTCATCAAAGACATCACCAGTGAGTATTCATTTGTTTTACAGTCTGACTAATTGGAGTGTAGTAAGATGTATTCAGCTTGACAAAAACTGGGTTTGTTCCACTCTGTGCATCTCTGCGAATGTTAAATGCAGATAATAAGCTGTCAGTTGCTATTGTACTGGTTTTTATTCTTTTCCCACAGCATCTGAAGATTTCTTTGATAATTTAACAGTAGAACAGGAGTTCATGTCTGGAATTGACACAGATAAGGTAGTAACTCTTCAAAAAAAAATGGTATCTCTCCATACATTTTTCCTTGGGTTGTTTGTTTTGTTGCGTTGGGTTTTTTTGGAGAAAGAGAAAACATTTGATCCGGATAATGCCTGGCTCCATCCAAGTGTGTATCCTTGTGTGTTTGCAGCAGACTATTTCAAGTGATGCACATCACTGATCCTCCTTAGAGACACTCCTGTACTGTGTGCTCTGCCAGGCTCTGCTCCCCTCCCTTTGCCTGCAGCGCAGGTGACCACAATTGCAGTGCTTTGTACAGGGGCACTGTGTGCTGGGAGGAAGATGCTCAGTAGGATCAGTGCTGGTCACTGTTATGTGGGTGGTTTTGAGCTCTCTAGAGAGCAGCTGCATCTCCTCTCTTGCCCTTCTGCAGACACTAGGCAAAACGAGATCCCAGTGGGCACTTTTCACAGGGCTTTGACTAACAGCTTGTGTTTCGTTTTATTTTATTTTAATAGGTTAACAATTATATTGAAGACTGCATTGCTCAAAAACATTCCTTAATCAAGATCCTACGTCTTGTTTGCTTGCAATCTGTATGCAATAATGGACTGAAGCAGAAGGTTCTGGACCATTATAAAAGAGAGATTCTCCAGGTTGGGCTGTAACTTTTGCATTGATAATTTTCTAAGAAAATCTACCTCAAAGCCTCCCCTGTACTGCTTGTGTATCATAGATGGATGGATCTTATAGAGGGGTAGTGTTTGACTTCAGGTGTGTGCAGACAGAGACTGAGGCTTGTTGGGCTGGCAGCTTGATGCAGGAAGTGCTTAAATCTGTCACACATTATGTAGATGCAGAGAGTTACACCATTAAGCCTTCTGCAATCATGATTTCAATGCTCTAACTGGGATATGCACCAGGGAGACCTTACACGTTTTTAGATTAAAATGAAGTAAAAGGCAAAACTCTGCTCATAGATCGTTGGCATGGCATTAAAAACAACTTCTTCATGTTACAGACTTATGGCTATGAACATATACTGACCTTAAACAACTTAGAAAAGGCTGGGCTCCTGAAGCTGCAGACAGGTGGTAGGAATAACTACCCAACAATCCGAAAAACCCTGCGCTTATGGATGGATGATGTTAATGAGCAGGTAAACAGATGCTTCAGCAGTTACAGCTATATCTATCTGAACAGCACAGGACTGTATGCAAAAGGAAAACTTGCACATTTACGGTGCTGTTTCCAGCATGAAGTAGCAGTCAGATGCTGCTCATTCTCTGCTCTCCCTTGCAGAACCCCAATGACATCTCCTATGTGTACAGTGGCTACGCACCGCTGAGTGTACGCCTGGCACAGCTGCTGGCAAGGCCCGGGTGGCGGAGCATAGAGGAGGTATTAAAAATGCTGCCAGGACCCCACTTTGAGGAGCGGCAGCAGTTACCCACTGGCCTGCAGAAAAAGCGTAAGTTCTGTTTTGTTTTCACACTTCTTTAAAGGCATATGCATCTGCCAGTCTGGAATGAGGCAAATGGAAACCAAGGCTGGGAGAGTCCAGGCATCTGTCTTCTCTTCCTGTCTCACTCTACTTCAGCTATTCTTTCTGGATAGCTTTCTGGTCTCTGAAAAGCTTCCACTCACATACTCAGCCTGCTATTAACGAACAGCCTATTGAAAAATGGTTGTATATGTGTATATATATATATATATGGTTTAACTTTTAATTGGTGTATTAAACCCTTCTTTAGCATTGTGATTTTAATAAGTACAAAGAAGGTCAGCATCTGTTAGTATTAAGCCTGGCTAGACAGGGGCACATTCTGGCAGCAGAGTCTGCATCTCCTGTCTGCTCCTGTGCTCAATAGGCTTCTCTTCTAAATCAGCTCCTAAATTTACTTTAGTTTGAGGACATTCAGAGTTGGACTCACAGTTGTTGGGTAGGAGATATTAAAATAAAAGAAAGGCATCCTCTGTCTTTCTGTGTATATGCAGGTCAGCATGGTGAGAACCGAGTCACGTTGGTGTTCTTCTTGGGAGGTGTGACATATGCAGAAATAGCCGCACTGAGATTTCTATCTCAAATGGAGGATGGAGGCACAGAGTACGTCATTGCCACCACAAAACTGATCAATGGAACAACCTGGATCAAGTCCTTAATGGAAAAATTAGAGCCCGCTCCTTTCTAGAATCAGTGGCAAGAGAGTGAAACTGAGCAGCCCTATGTGATACAGGTACATCACCCACTGGTGGGGGGCTCCTTGGCTAGGAGGGAAGCATGTCTCTGGATGATGATCCTGAGATCAGCCCATCATGCAGTTCCCCACCTCCCTCTCTGCACTTGGATTCCCACTGTTTGTTTATGGAACTTGCAGTAGCCGAGCAGTGCTGAAAGACGTTAACCATGAAATAAACAATGGGAGAAAGAGATGTATCTGCTTGCACTATGAGTCAACAGTCGAGTGCTGGGTGGGGGAATTTGCCCTGCTCAAACCACTTCCATTTTTCTTTCAGTTTGGTTCTTCCTAACAAGCTCAGAAAGCAGTGCCTCATCTGTTCCTCATTTCATATCATTTAGCCTCTGTGGCTTGCAGGTTACAGCAGCTGAGCTTTCTCACATCCATGAACAGCGACTGGACAAGGGAAAGATAACTGCAGTAAGGAGGAAGCATTAGCTTTTTTTGCTGTATACATTTAGGTACAGTTTGAGGACAGAAAAAGCAATGAGACATAATTCACAAAATAGTGAAATGAAACAAGGCATTAGGTAACAGTCTCCTTTTGGACCCAGCTGCTCAAGCAGGTTCTCTACCATTCAGCTGCTGTGTATCCTCACCCCCCCCCCTCAAGCAGCCAGTGATGCTGAAGGACCTGTAACATGCTGTCCCCTGGGGTCTGTAACATGCTGTCCCTTGGGGTCAGCTACTTCTCAGCCACATTCAAGTCCCCTGTCTTGCACGCTGCTTGGCCAAGACATTCACTGGGCTTCTTGCACAGGCATCAACAGCTACATCTTGAACTACACACATGCACGTCAGCAGTACTGACTGGACACAACCGACTGCACCCAGGTTGCTAGGGAAATGCTGGTCTTTTACTTCAGCCATTCTGGGAAGGGCTCAGTGGGAGGTGGATTGTTTGTCCCAGGTATATACCCCACCTGACTGTGAAGCAACTCCTGAGTATGAATTAATCATTGTGCCAAGCGCTTATGTTTGAAGGTACACATACACAGGCACTCCTCAGATGGGATGCAGCCCAAAAATAGCTGTGTCAGTAAACCAGTAAGCAGCAGGTTTCAAACAGACACATTTTGTTTTCCTCTGTACAGTTTATAAATTGTGGTACTTGCTGTTGCAGAGCCCAAAATTATACAACGGAATTTTCCATGGCCTTGGGGGCTGGGGCACCGGTGCTGCTGAGCCAGCGTCCGCAAGTGGCAGCTTCTGGCTCCAGGGGTGTACTCTGCAATGGCTGGTGGCTGGGGAGGCAGAGCAGGCCCTGCTGTCTGCCCTCTCCTCTGGTCACTGTCGCTATACTCAGACTCTCCACAGCAAACACTGAGGACTCTGTTTCACTCTGAATTTCATTCTTAAGCAGTCATAAAAAGCTTAAGTCACATTAAATCACTCTTTTAGTAAACATTTCTGCTCTGTTATCCTGCGTGATGTGTAATGTGTTGGAAAAAAAAAAAAAAAAAAAGAAAGAAAGAAACAACTTCATTTTTTCCTCACTTCTGTCAAAACTGAATCACATGGCAATGACCAGTGCTGTGCAGGCTGTTTTGTGACCCAACATAAGTGAATACAAGAACACAAAGCACAAATTGAACAGCCTGCTTACCTTCTCACTTGGACTCATAAATGTGTTTGCAACACTAGAAGTAAAACCTACTTACATTAAAAAAATACTTTATGCCAAATACTTGGTAAACTGCATATTTTTTGCAGGCTGTTGCCTGCCCACCAACAAGCAAGAGCCACGTGGCTACACAAACTAGACCAAGTCTCTTCCTGCAACTATTCAACAACAAGAAGCCATCCTGACGTTGATTGATTCTCTGGAGGAGCAATTACTGCTTAACAGGCTTCCTGAGCAGCTTGATTATGTTCTGCTTCTGTCCAAGGCCTTGCTGACCATGCGGGTAATAATTTGATAACAAGAGAGCTTAATTAAATTAAGGGGCCATTTTCTACATCATAATATCCTTGTAGGTAAGAGATTTGATTTGCAGAACATACCCTTCCTTCTGTCTGCATTTGTCTGGTTTACAAGCAAAAAAAGAAAACATTACCCAACCTGCACTCAAAAAGACTTTCACATCTCATACAATATTATCAAAAAGCAGCTTTGCTAAAAATAAACATGCATCTTACATCTCTCCTCCCCCATAACCACAAATGAGTTGTAGCTCTTGCTCTCTCTCAAATGCAGGAAGGACTTTTTAGGTGTGCAAGGGTGACGGCAGTGATCACGTATAGATCACACTGTCTTCAGCACTCACTTTCTTTAGATAACGGTGCAATTCAGTGTGCACGGTTCTAACCTGCGTTAGATTGCCCTGACGTTGGGCAATCCCCAGCTACGTACAAGCATCCTGCTCCTGCAGTGGCCCACAAGCACTGGGCCCTCAGAGAACAGGAGCCTTCCAGATAACCGAGCTGCAGCATAAAAAGCATTAGATGACATAATACGTCATTACAGGAAAAAAGAGATAGATAAACAAATGGAGGCTCTGACTGGTAACACTGGGAAAGCCATGATGCTCCAACTCACAAAAAGCTGTTGACAAAAGCTCTCTGGGGATGGAGGGCTGTTCGGAGAGCTGCGTGCTGCTGTGCCGCACAGCGCAAAGGCGCTCCGTCATATAATAATTGGTCCTGACCACACCTAGTGCATTAGTCCTCGTGTGGGCTGCAAATACAACCTCATTACTCCAGGCTCCTGGACGAGCAGATCAGAAGGGGATCAAACTACAGCACAGACCAGAAGCCAGAAATTCAAGGGACAGCGGCACAACAAAACCAGAGAGAAACAGGAACTTTCCAAAGCAGATTCCATCATCTACCTGGGTAAGCAGTTTATGTCTTTGTCGGTATTTCTTTAGACAATTAAAAGTCGCATAAAGCCTGTAGATAGGAAACTTTGAACCACAACTGGTTTTAAAATGCAATAGCTCCTATAATATGCATACACCTGAGCATAGAAGAAACACCTGATAGTCTTCAATGAGATCAAAAGAGTGACTTAATTTTAATCAAAATGTGTACTTCATCACAAGTACTTATTAAGAATATACATAAGATTGGCAGGACAGGAATTCAATTTGCTTTCGCTGGCTATAGATTATTAAGAAGACGAGAATCTTTTTAGGTTAGCGTTATCTGAAATCTGGTTTTAAAACTCCCTTTATGTGCTTAATCAAGAGTGTGGATGCCTTGGGTCAGGCACGGCTCTGACCAAAATAACAGCAGACTCAGCCAGACAGGAGAGCTTTTTAGACAGGCTTTCACAGCATTAAATCTAAGGAGCCAACAACTTTCATAAAATGTTCAGATTTTATATTAAAGTAACAAACAAGCAACTTGTAAATCAGCATGTACTGTGACTTTAAAATACAGACAGAAGATGAATTCTGTACTGTCTTACCCTATGTCTCCCGATTGAAGGTTATTTTTAAGCTGAGATGGATAGAAATATTTGCCTGTGCAAAACTGCACTTCAGCCCCAGTCTTCTTCTCTCTTAAACAAAAGGCTCTGTTTGTGCCAGTATCTCCATTAAGATGCAATTATATCATTAAATATTAATGGCGGCTTCCTTGAAGGCATTGACCACTTTGATCAGAACACACTGTTGGTAATACATCATCAGTGAATGCTCCGCATGGATGCGCAGCCACTGACATGGGGGAGAGATACTGGGCTGAACTGGGGCCATTGCTCCATACCTGCACAACAGAGCACACCATATGTGCATCTGTATTTTAATTTGCTTACATACCAGTCCTGATTTAGTGACTTTGATCAGATCCCTAACTCCTTGTCAACACAGCATAGTAACCCTGCAAAGACCTGCACAAGTCCACCGTGACTTTAGTAATTAACAACTTTCTTAGAAGGATGGGGGGCCATTAAGTCTCCTGAACACAACCACTTCTCCCTAAAGCAGAGCTCAACCATCCTAATGGGAAAGACTCATCCAATCCTTCTGGTTTTCTGTTGTACAGAGTAGGGAGGAGCACAGCCATCCGCATACACCCTACCTGCACCGCGGTGCTGTGGGGAACGATGCCGGACTCCTTTGCCATCCACTTCCTCAAGGTGCTGCGGGAGCTGCTGGCGTTTGTGTTGTTCAGCTACACGGTGCTGGTGGGAGCCCTGCTGCTCGCCGGATGGACCACGTATTTCTTGGTGCTCAAATGACAACTCCTTCCCTGCTCCTGCAATCCTGGGCTGGCCAGAAGCACCTGCCTCCACCGCACAGCTTGTCCCATGCATCTGCTCAGCACACAGGATGGCAGCCCCTTCCTCCTGCAACGATTCAGCAAGCATTTCATTGCATTACCACCTCATCGTAACCTTATTTTCGTATGTAAAAAAGAAAGATTAAAACAAAATACCATCTACGTGCACACACCGTTCTGTGTGGCTCTTTCCAGTTCTGCTGCCTCCCAGGCACTGCAGCTTTGCCCAGGGGGTCCCACCTCACCCCAGGGACTGGCAGGGAAGGGAAGGGAGGGATGCAATGATTATGTACAAGGTTTCCTGTGGTTCTATGAGGTACAACTGGGTAGAGCAGCAGAACCATGGATCTATAGTGCTGTCATTTGGCATTCTCAAGCTCCATGATTTGCAATACTTAAAATACAGGGGAAGCATTAAGAGGTGGCAGAGCTACAGCCCTGCCTTGCACAAACTAAACTAAATCAGCTGAGTTTCACAGAGCACAGATGGGAATTCCTGGTATACGCAGTACAAATTAATGGATTTTATTAGGCCTTTCACTTGTGACTGTACAGGAAACCTTAACTGCAAACACCGGGGATCACCACAGCGATAGGTTCAGCCAGAAACAAAGCAGTGCCACGTACTGTGTTAAAGATGAAGCAGATCAGAGCGCGAGGGAGCGGGCTCTGTGAGAGCCGCGTTACCAACGGCCGCGCCTCGCGCCCTCCCACGTGACCGCCCTCCGCGCACGCGCCGTTCAGGCCCACTCCCACCCCCAGCATGGCGTCACTTCCGGCGCGCCGCCCACTCCCAAGATGGCGGCGCGGTCCTTCATGCTGCGGGGTTGGTGCTCTCTCCTGAGGTATCGCGGTGACGGGCGGCCGGGCTGGGGCGGCGGTGCCAGTGTGTGTTAGGAGCATGAAGGGTGAGAGGAGAACCGAGCGGGTATCACAGAATCACAGAATGAGCCGGGTTGGAAGGGACCTCAAGGATCATGTAGTTCCAACCCCCTGCCTGGCAGGGCCACCAAACATACACCTTTATTAGATCAGGTTGCCCAGGAGACCCCATAGATCCCCATAGAGACCCCATAGACTCCATAGATCCCCATAAAGACCCCATAGATCCCCATAGAGACCCCATAGATCCCCGTAACGACCCCATAGATCCCCACAGAGACCCCATAGATCCCCATAAAGACCCCATAGATCCCCACAGAGGCCCCATAGATCCCCTTAGAGGCCCCATAGATCCCCATAAAGACCCCATAGATCCCCATAAAGACCCCATAGATCCCCATAGAGACCCCATAGAGACCCCATAGATCCGCCATAGATCAGGTTGCCCATGGCCCCGTCCAACCTGGCCTTGAACCCCTCCAAGGACGGGGCATCCACAACCTTCCTGGGCAGCCTGTTCCAGGACCTAACCACTCTCCTAGTGAAGAACTTCCCCCTAACATCCAACCTAAATCTTCCCTCTTTTAACTTAAAACCATTTCCCCATGTCCTGCTATTGTCAGCCCTTTCCAAGAGTTTACTCCCCTCCTGAGAGTAAGTTCCCTTCAGGTATTGAAAGGCTGCAGTGAGGCCCCCCCGCAACCTTCTCATGTTATGTGCAGAAAATAAATGAAAATAACTCCACTTTAGAGCTTGTCAGCGTTACCAAGAGTTAACAATGTGTTAGCACCAGACAGGACAAAATACATCCCCTCAGTGTCCCGGTGCCCGGCTGTTCGTCGCCTTTATCCCTCAGCACGGTGATAACAACCAGCACTGCCCACCCGCTGTAACACACAGCACCCCCGGTTGGGTCACCTACCCCAGCTGGTTCTCCTGCTGTTCTCTCTGTTGATCTCTCTGTGTTGGTTCTCTCCATGTCCTGACCCTCGCTCTGTTTCTTGCCCTCCCAGGCTCGGTGTCCCCACACTGTCCGGCTCCATCAGACGCTGTTTTCCTGGTGGAAGCGGCCGCTGGCACCGCCTGGTGGGTGCAGGGCTGGGAGCCGCCCTGTGTGCGGTACCTGTTGTAGAGGTAAGGGAGCACCGGTGATAGATGTGCGGCCCTGTGTGTTATAAGGCATCTCTTACATGTTCCAAATGCTCACAAACCTGTGCTGAGCATCCTACCAGCTGCTGCTTACCCTTCCCTTTGTACCGTCTTGATTAGGGATCGCAGGTGTTGATGCCATGCAAAGAAATGAGAAAGACAATGTTTGCCTTCAATAACAAATTGCAGGGGAAAAAAGAAAGAAAGAGGACTTGTTTGACAGAAATTTGTACTAGGATGTTGCTGTAGGCTGTCCAGCTTTGTAATTAGCTGTACTGCTTTTTCTTATCACTATTATTTACCAACAGTATCTAAATTGAAGTCAGTGTGACAATAATGCAAACTTTGTTGCATTTCAGAAGCAGAACTCAGCTTCTCTCAGTAACGATGCCTTGATTAAAAGAGCCGTTTCTTTGGTAACAGACAGCACTTCCACTCTCCTCTCTCAAACAACATACGCACTGATTGAAGCACTGACAGAGTATACAAAGGTAAGATGAGAGATGATGCACTTTGCTTCGGGTCCCTGGGAAAGTATGGAGTATGGCTCAGCATTCTCTCACTACACTAAATGTGGAAGTTATTTTTAGGTTCATTAGATCTTTCCTCTGATCCTGAACTTAAATTGAAGGGACTCAGAGCAGAACTGAAGAGCAGCTATCGCATTTCTGCACATGAAGTACATAGCATATGCTGCCCTATACTTTTATTTACGTTCTGTGCCTATTTCTAAGTCCATAACTTTGTGTTTCATCAGAAGAATGGAATAAGCCATATTTAAACTTGAAACAGGAAGATACAATTTTAACTTTACAAAAAAGTGCTAATTTGAATGGAGTATTTGCAGTCCTTCCTCATCTACTTAACAACTGGTATCTCCAAAATTGCCACAGACTAATGTACTTTTACATATTTCTGTTTTTCCTATGCAGTACAGATGTATTTCTGTGGTACTGCGAGGAACTATTGTAGCATAGGTAGGAAGCAGTGGGCTTTCAGAGCAGGAAATGAGGAAATCTGAGAAGCCCATAACGATGTGCACTCCTGGAGCACCAAAGTTCTGGTGCTCGAGGCAGTCTATACTCCTTCCTCTTTTCAACATGTTTAACAGTAAACCTAAGAGCAAAGCACCTTGGGAAGGTATTCAACGATTTTGTTACCCACTGCATATACTGGAGATTAAATACAGACAGGTTAGTTCTTTTCTTGCTTTCTATGACTCATTAACACCAGTTAACAGTGAGCCAACATCTATAGATTTTCATGTAACTGTGTGAAACAATCCCTTTGCAGGCAGTTTATACGTTGGTGTCTCTCTACAAGCAATACACAAATCTTCTTGGGAAGATGAACTCAGATGAAGTGGATGCAGTCTGGCAGGTGGTAATAGGAGCCAGAGTTGATGTAAGCCACCATCTCCCTTCAGTTGTTACCATAAAGCAGTCAATCAAGAAACTCTAAGTCTCAAGTTGAAGTGTTAGAAAGAAGGAATTCTTTACTAACAGCACTGGATGTGTGCTGGATACTCCCCTCCTATTACATATACCTTGCACAAAAAGGCCTTCAATTGATTCAGAGGTCTTCCTTCCATATTCCATACAGAGTCCCGGAACCTTATCTGTTTAAATACAATTTGTGGTGGAACCTCCCTTGACTACTTCATATAAAGTCTCCTGGCACACACCTTATCTGTTCCATACAAAGACACAGACCCTTCCCATTTTCTAAACAAACTGCAAGTTTGTCCATTAAGGAACTTAATTAGCTGCAACCTGTATCACAGTCAGCAATTTGCCTCTTCAGCTTCTCTCAAGAAGCTGTAGTCTCACTCGCTCACCTTTTCACAGAGGTACCGTTACGAACAGCACTCAGATATTCTCATATCAAATTGAATAATCCTTCATTTTACTCCTAGATGACAACAAAACAGCAAGAATACCTAAAGCTAGAATCCAGCTGGATGACAGCATTACGGCTTTCAGAGATGGCAGCAGAAGCTGCATATCAATCAGGTATGCTCAACTACTGACTTAACGTTTAGGCAGTATTTATTCTATGAGAATGGAGTTGGGAAGGACAGGGAATATAAATTCCAACAGTGTACCAGTTTAGAATTAGTGCTGTTTTTTAGCAGTGCTAAGAACTGATTTCATTGGTTTCAGCTCTAGTACAGATGTCTTGGGAACTAGGGCTGGAAACTTCATGTACTGTTTATATCAATAGCAACCATGCCAGAAAATATTTGACAAAGTGTTACATACAAATTTTGTTTTCTCCCTACATAAACGCTTTCACAAAGCGTGCAGAGTCTTGATAGCTGTGAGGTTGAGTTATGGGCTGACTTAGGGCAGATCAGCAAAAATATCAGGGCAGAGAAGGATGAGGAAAACAGTAAATAAATAGGAGCAGCATACCTGTGTAGGTGCGATTTCCTGATGAAACTGTTGAAAAAGACATGGAATCTGTAGGAGCACAGAACGTGGAAACACCAGGTGACAGTAGGCTCAATTACTTCATGAGGACCAAAAGTGCCTGTGGCAATAAGTGGGCAGGGCTTCTTTTTCCAGCCCAGAAGCACAAGCTGATCGGTCTGACTGGATCCTGGCTGAAACCTGGCTGGGTGGGAAGAATTGGGAGGGCACAAAAACCTTCATAGGCATATTGTTTAAGGTAAATCAACAGTAAGTGCCGTTTAGCATTAATATAGCCCAAGAGCCATCAAAACACTTAGCAAAGCAGGTGATAATTACAGACATTTCTTTCCTTAATTGAAGGTTTGCTGAGTGCTCTTCTAACCCTATATATTTAAATGGCTGCTTTTCAGGTGCAGATCAAGCCTCGGTGACAGCTCGCAACCACATTCAGCTAATCAAATCACAGGTGCAAGAAGTGCGGCAGCTGTCCCAGAAGGCAGAGACCAAGTTAGCTGAAGCTCAAACAGAGGAGCTCTTAAAAGCTCAAGGAGAGGAATCTTCATTGCCTCAGGGTATTTTAGGAAGTACAGATGCAGGTGAGGACCCTTATCTCCGGGAAGACTGACATGAACTCTGGGGTCACTTTAGAATATGTGATAATCAATCAGAAACTTAAGGGTCCCAAACATTTAAGTGTTGGATAGCAGGAAACCTCTGAAATAAGCCTGTGATTCCATTCCCCCGCCTCCCCGTTATTCCAGATACAGATCAAGTCAATTCCAAGAATCTGAAAGGCCTCAACCATGTTTTAATTATGGATTCAGTTATTTAAGTGTTTAACTATGCAACTGTGAAAATTGCTATCAACAATAGCTTGTTAATTTTGTCTGCTGGGAAGATCCTAGCAGTGGTTTGGTATGTTTGTGGGAGCTCTCAAACATAGAAGCTAAGCAGGTATCAACCAAAGAAGCATATTTAAGTTATTCTTTTTAACTTGTGTAGTAAATGATGTCTGTTGGCAGATATCTTTATTAAATTGGGCAAATTCATTTCATTCCAAGTGTGCCCACACAGATAAAAGATTAAGTGCTGTTTTCTGTTTTGACTTAAAAGCTTGTAACAGACCAGAGTCTGACAGCTGTATCTAATTGCACTTAATTGCTGTCAGGGGAATTGTTTGCTGTAGAGCTGAAAACCTGCTATGGACTTACCCATGTTCCTCTTAGAGAAGTTTTGCACAGTTCAATGTGACAGCCTCTTTCACCCAAGTAATGTTTGTAATGTATCTGCCTTCCCCAGAAGGCAAAAGGAAGTTTGATTTTCAAGGCACTGTGGTTACAAAGTAGTTGTGGAAGCTGCTGCAGATTTTATAAAACAGTAAACAAAAGTGAGTTTTACGTATTTGAATGCTTTCCAGCAAAAGTTTTCAAGAAGATGAAGATTATTTTCTCTTTCTGTAATCTTGATGTTTCACTACAGGCTTCAAAACCACAGGTGTCTTCCGTTGTGTTCATTTTCTAGCTTCACAGCTTAATGTGAAACGAGCAGCATTAACTGTACAAACAATAAAACTTCAGCTGAGATTGCTTTGTGGAATCGCATTGATGAGACAGAACTTTACCAGTGTTGATTTGACTCAGTTCATCCCCATTCAGCTTTTCTAAGAGAGCACACAATCATAAGATTTTGCACTGCGCATTAACATCAGATGCTCTACATCTGCGTTGAAGTTGCTATTACTAAACTGAGTCCTCCTTGACAGAGTATTTTTTCAGCTATAACATGAGCGCCTTTGTCTGTCTCATTTTGTCTGCCTTCAAACAACTGCAATCTCAGCTGCACACCGTTGTACACTTACAGGTTAAAATGAAAGGAGTCTTTAAAAACAAACTAACTAAACAACCACCCTTTCTTTGCTCCTGCTAGCTGCAACTTCAGGTAAGCCTTCTGACCACAGCTGCCCTTATTTATTTTGTGCAGCAGTTTAAGAACTGCCAAACCACTGACCGAAATGCGTGTGCAGGTTGTGTAGCAGTCAGGATGCTGCAGTAACCTTGATACTTGCATAGCAGACTCTACTCACCTCAAACTTCCAGATGTGTCAGCTCAAATCAAAAAAGGAAACAGATTTGTGAGTGGCTTGACATTACCTCCAGAATGGAGTGAGATTTAAGTGGCAGGAATTAACCAACACAGTTAAGCCCAGAAGAGCCACATCGCAAGCTGCGCAGTGGTTTACATCATACCAAACTGCTCTGTCGCATCTCTTCTCTGGAACAAGTAGTATCACACAGAGAACAGTGCAGAGAAACCAAGTTTTGCTGCCTGATATTCAACCTTGTGTTCAAAGCCACTTAATCTGAAACTACTCATAGTATCTCAGACAACACTGCCAGGGCTGCAGTCAGAAATGTACTGGCAGCTTGTACAAGAGCTTGCTGAGGATGGACACAGGTCACCCTTAGTTTACTCAGACACACCTACTCATATCTAGCACAAAAAGCTCACACAGGGGTTGCAAATCATGCTATAAGTGCCTGGGTCACACAGTAGAGCTAAATTAGAACTACACCTGGTGCTTTAAGAAGCTAAGGCAGCAAAGGAAACACAGTATAAGAACTGACAGCATTGCACCCCACACTGGCAGCCAGCCTCCACAGGATGAATGTCACATCTCTGGGCTAGGGACATCCTCAGGTCTCTAAGGAGCATAAACAAGGAAACAAGACAACTACAAGCAGCATAACACAAAACACCCTGATTTCTGTAGCTGTACACTTCCTCTTTTCCGTAAAGAATCTAAAGCTTCCAGGTCACTGCCAGCTCACACACAGCACATGTAGCAGTGAGAAACCCTGGAGCTTAGAAGCTTCATAGAAGTATCAGAAAGACTTAGCTTCACATTTAATCATTTCTCAGTTTAGTTACTCTGAGCACTCATCTCAACTGCTGATTCCTTATTAGTACATCATGCGTGGACTGGGGGGGATGTTGAGTGAGAGCAGTAGAGGATGTGGCGAGTTTCCATTTCCACATAACCCCATCCTCTTTAAGATCAATGGCTCCTTCATGCAAATACCCAGCCCCACATCTCAGCCTCTTTTTGCTTGTAGTTCTTTTAGCTTCCAGGAGACACAAATATTCCCATGAAAACATTTTCAAAACTGTATTTTATTTATACCCAACGTTACAAAACCAAACCAACCAAATAAATCCCAAACACCTCCCACACAGCCTGAAAAGCTGCAGCCACTGTGCTTTACTACCACTCAGGACATACTTCTCCTCTGAAACCCAATCAGAAAGTGTTTGTGCAAAAGCTTCCAGTGCAAGTCAGCCTGTAGTAAACTGTAAAATCAAACAGCTTGAGTTGAGCCCAGTCCTTCACATCACTGTGTTAAGGCAATGTTTCCAAGCCTTGCTTCCCTATCCCCACTCCCCTTCCCCCTGCTGTCCTGTAGGACCTGTGGGATTGCTGATCTGGGACAGTAGATTAGCATTGCAGTGCACACAGCAACATGCATTGGCCTCTGTTCTAACCTTGCCTTGATTTCAAAATATTAATTTCAAGTATAGTCACTCATTAGTCATCACAAGCTTCCCTACAAGAGAACAAATTAGACACCAGTCTCAGTGTTGCGAGCCTCCAGTGGTGGTGGCACTTCATTCACGTCACCTGTGGCAGCTGTGGCTCACCCAGGTTCCAGCACGCCAGGAAATGAGCCAACACCCCTGTGCTTCATCTCCAAGCTACCAGCCCTTCCCATGACAATTCAGCCACCTCAATAACCCACCGACAGGAAAAGACCGACTGCAAAACAAACCCCCACGGCTCAAGTATAACCTGTTAGTAGAAAACATTTCTACCACAACCTGATTTTTAGTTTAAGTACCCTGTATCTGTCAGCAGCCAGCTGCCTCCATGCTCAGCAGCAGCTTCACTTTCAGCCCCCTCTGTAGGTGTGCGTTACTGACACCGCACACCTAATGCTGTCATCCTTCACCAGCGTCCACATGATCCACATCTCAGTTGGGTTTAGTTTGTGCACAACCATCAGTTCCTTGTACAAGCACGGATCGAAAGGATTGAAAGGTCTCTGGATCCCAAAAGTCTTAAAGCCAGCGTGGTTCTTTGGGACCACTGCCATCTTGGCCAGACACATCCCCACAAAGACATCATCTATGGGGAAGAGCTCCATGCCCTCTGCGGTGCTCTGGAGGCGTTGTACTGTTGTTCTGGACATCACGTAGCCCCCACCGCCTGCATACAGAGGGTAGAAGGAAGCTCCATACATAGACTCTGGAACAAAGTACTTGACTTTCGTGTTTCTGATGGGCCGGGCATTAGCAATCACATCTCCAACAAAAAGATCTTGTTCAGGGTTCCACTCTTGGAGAAACTCAACGATATTATAAGTGTTGACAAAGACATCATCATCGCCCTTCAGCACAAACCTGGCGTTCAGACAGTCCTCCATGAACCAGCGGAGGAAATGCAGCTCCTTGAGGGTCAAATTGAAGAAGTTGTCAACAAAATCCCACTGCACGATGTCATCGAACTCTTGGCTCTCATAAGCCAGCAGCTGGTGCAGTGGCTGCACCTGGTTTTTGGCCTCCGAGCGCCCCAGAAGGAACACCAGCCTGATGTGCCTGCCGCCAATGGACACCTCCTTGCCCCACGTGTTCCTGATTGCCACCCGCCGTTCTATATTGACTGGGGCAGACTTGATGGCCAGCAGGAGGAAGGTCTCCTTGCTACACCTGGAAGGCTTCAGCAGGATGGAGAAGTTTCGGCAGTGCCTGTAAGTCAGGAAGGTGCGGTGAAGCTCTGGGAGGGAGAGAGAAGAATTGGCAACGGCCAAATCAGGTAAACATTTGGTGGGTTTGGCGTTGCCCATAACCAAAGGTTTGGGATCTGCTACATCCTCCTGGTCCACTGTTGATGTTAGCAGCTTTGCTTCTCTCCTGACGTAAAAAAGACATGCCAGCAGTGTAACTGAAAAGGCATAAAGTGCAAGGCTTTTAATCCTGGGATACATCGCAACCTCTGGTGCAGAACGCGGGCCCTGTCCGAGTGAGGGGAGAGAAGCATTTAACAGTGAAACAGACAACTTGCACTTTCCATTCCCCATCCTCGCACACTCCCGCCTGCAGCAGCAGCAGCAGCACTCCGCGGGCGGAGCGGATCGCACAACCCCCGTAGAGGGCAACGAAACGCTGAACCGCCGCAGCCGGTGCCGCAGGGACCATCCCCACCGCCCCCATCCCGGGATTTCTGGGTCTCGCTGCGGATTCGGGGCAGGGGCTGGGACAGGAGCGGAGCGCCGGGCTGCGGAGCCGCGGGTCAGGGGGGAGCACAGCTCGGCTGGGAGCCGCTGCGCTCTGCCCGCTCTTGGCTCTGCTCGACCCGGCCCGTCCCGTCCCGCAGCCGCACCGACACTCACCGGTAACACCGCAGAGCCGCTCTCCGCTCGCACCCCGAGCAGCCCAGGAGCTCCGTGGCCCGACCCGGGATCCGCCCCCAGCTCCGCCCTCCCCAGGATCCTACGCCTCCGAACTGCCCCCCTGCACGCTCCAATCCCCGCACACACAACACGCTGCGCCCCAAATCAATGCACACCCCGAACCCCCACACACACACACACAGTGCTGCACCTCAAGTCTCCCACCGCACAACGCAAATCGCACCCCGGTCTCCCCACACCCACACAGCACATCACACTCACACCCCGCAGGAGCCCCCACGCCGTCCCCCATCCCCATTGATTCAGCCAAACCAGCAACATGGCAGCATCCCTGCGGGTTTTATTCCACTGACCTCTGCCGCTCGCTCTTTGGCTACGGACACATCACTGAGCCTTGCTCTCAGCCTCGGTCACGCTGTCCCCGTGCTGGGTGTCGGCCATGGGCCACCGAAGCAGCTGCATCTGGAATTCAACCGTCAGCGGCACCGGCTGCAGCTCACAATCCTCCTCCTGCTCAGCAGAACCTTTGTTTTTTCTTTTCCCTACGGAAAGCAGTAAATCAGTCTCCGTCTTTGTAAAATTAATAGCCTGAAAAGCAGCTGTGTGCATAGGGGTATGTGCCCACCACGTTAGCACTCACTGAGGGGCCCTAAGGGAAAAGCTATTTGAATACGACTTAGCATAATGAGCATCTTTAAGAAGGCAATCAATCTGCATGCAGTTTTGCTTCTTGATGTAAAATCGCTATGTAATTTCTAAGAAAAAAAGAAAGATGAGACTAAATCATTCCATGGGTTAAAGCGAGACCTACGTGAGGCTACTTCTGAAGACATCCCTCAATGCCCGGGCAAACAGTTTGCTCGAGACAAAGCTCGCTGCCTTCCCTCTTTGAGCTGCCTGGAAGAGATCCCAACGTCCCTAAGAGGATTTATTATTCGTGTGCATGGGCTGGCAGAGTGATGCAAATCAGCCTCAGCTCCAGGCTGGGAGACTGCCCTGTGCCCTGCTGCTGCACTTCTATTATAGGGTGATGCAGCCACAGCAGTTTGGTGGGGAGTGAGCACCAAAGGGACCAAAGGGCCACGGTGTGGTTTGGTGACGTACATACACACCTACACACCGAGAAGCCCACCTGCCCCCACAGCCTTGTGGTTGGAGAGTGCCTGTGATGCATGAGTCACTGCAGAGCTCACTGCCACAGGGTGCTGTCAGCACTGGGGTACTGAGCTGTGGGTGCAACTGATCGTGTGGCACTGACAAAATGCACTCAGTGGCCATCCCCAGCCTGCACCAGGGCACTGCGACTCCAAATTAACCTGAATCTCTGATCACTCGGTGTTTCCTGTATCAGCAGCTGCTCTCTGTGCTCTCAGCGCCAGCCATGCAACCCCCAACAGACAGGGTTTGTTCCTCAAGCTAGAAGGAAGGGCTGCTGCATGCACACTGAGCACAGGCACTCATGTGGAACAGAAGAAAAAAGCACTGGTTGCATGACAGGATCTCACTACTTCAGCTGCAATCAGAGCATGTATTGCAAATGAGCACTGCGTGATGGGAACCAGCACAGCAATGGGGAACCAGCACACTGATGGGGAACCAGCACAATGATGATTCATGGGGTTTAATTTTTTCAGGTAGCTCTCCTTGACCCACAAGTGACTTCTCAGTATCGCTCTCGGCCATCTCATCCTTCTCAAAATTCCTCCTGATCCTGTACAGGTGTGCTGCCAAAAAACAAAACAAACCAAAAAATCCCTGCGAGGGGCAGAGCAAGATCTATATCCAGCAGCTCAAGCAATGCTGGTGACAGAGCAAACATGGGATCTACACCGAGGAGCAGGGGATGGGTTGTCTCTTTGGGGATGATAGCAGAGTGGAGTCTATTCCTGGGCAGGACAGAGCACTCTCTGTGCAGTTCATCTCTCAACTAGAAAGAACAATAATCCTCTCTGCAAAGCGCTCTGAGACATAAGTTGGAAATGGATGAGGACCTTATTGTGCATCCCAGACATCACCCCTCCAGCTGCCCGTGCCACTCCAGGCCACTGGCTGCTTTTGGCAGCTGAAATAACAGCCAACAAATATCTCACCCCACAACCTGCCTTGCCCTCTCCCCTGGCTCACGAAGCCGTGAGTGTTCACTGCTCCCAGGACTCACGCCAGCAGCCCACCCTCAGTGTGCGCCCAGACACAACAAGGTCCCCGGGTGTGTGCCTAACCCTACGGACCCACAGCATCAATGGCAGCATTCACAGCCAGGGCTCAGGACGTGAGTTAGTGCCCAGCTCTGCAGAGCTGGCAGCAGGACTGGGCACCGCTGCTGTTTGCTCACACATACTGCTCTGCCCAGCCAGCCCTCGGTCACCTTTGGCAGGCTCTGTGGCTTTCTGGCTTTCCTTCTTTGCTTTTGTTCTTTTGCTCTTGTCTTTGCTTTTTTTCTTGTCCTGTGGAGACAGACATTTCCACAGTCGGGCAGTGTCGAAATTTGCTGCCCGCATTCAGTCTTGTGACAGATGCTGCTGCTTGGGTTCTGCCACCAGCATGCAAAGGCATGAAGAAAGGCATGACATAAGCAGGAACATAGCAGAAGAGAAGGTTGGGGAAGGGACTCCAGGAAACAGAAAGTGTCAGAAATACTGGTGTGTGTTACTGTTTTGAGAGAAAGAACATCAGAAAAAGCAAGAGCTTTCGTTTTGGATGGAAAAATAGAGTCACCTGTTTTCTTAACACAGGCCCATGAAAAGTAATAGTACTCACTGCTAATATAACATTAAATAACAATGCCAGCAGGGATAGGTGTTTCTCCAGAAAGGTGCATTTCATAGAGGAGGGAATGAGAGATGGATGTGAGGATGCTGCAGGGCAGGATATGCTGAGCCCCTTCCCAAGCCACATCTCCCTGCCCCCCAGCACAGCTCCCTACCAGCTTCTCTTCCTGACTCGGTGACTGCTGCAGCTGCTCAGTGATGAGGATCCCAAAGTCACACACAGTTGCCACCAGAGTCTCAGTGGCCAACAAGGTCTCCAAGGCCACCCTCTGAGAGCCCAGGATCCTCCGAATGGGTGGGTCACTGCGAAGTTCACGTGGCTTCTCCTTCTTCTTTTTCTTCTGCTTGTCCTTGGTCCCAGCACCCTGCAGGGCACCAATACAGGCACAAGTGTCAGCCAAGTGTCGGGCCCCTTTATCAGACAGAGAGCAATTCCATCCCCACCCATTGCCCACATATCTGCATCCAGACCAAGATGCACTTTAATAGTTGCTGCTTCCTTCCCACAGCATGAGAAACCTTGGTGAGAGGTCTGGGATGGAGGAAACGTTCCCTGGCACCCAAAACTGGCACAAGAGAAGGTCTGTCCTTCTCCCATCACTATTACTGCAGCTCGGATGGTGTTTGGACATTGCTCCCTCCCAGCATCCTACCTTGTTGCTGCCCTTCTTTGTCCCCTGTTTTTCCTTTCTTTCTTTTCCACTTTCTACTGCAGTTTCCTCTGTGTCATCACTGACTGGCCACCAGAGCACCTGCAGGAGAGGAGCCGGTACTGCAGGGACTGGACAATGCTGCCTCCTATAGGGAGGCAATGACACGCCGGTTCCTCCAGCAGCATATTTTCCCCTCCCAGTCCCTCTCACCCAGACCTGCCACATTCCCACCTTCTCCTCCACCACCGAGACGACCGTCCCAGCTCGCAGGTAGTCCTTCAGCCCCAATAAATCCTTGGCGATGTGCTCTTTCCTGTAGTTGCAGTCAATTGTGTCTGCCCAGGGCTCTCCAGGGGTGACAAACACCTTTGCTGTGCAAAGACAAAGATTTTTGGAGAGAGAACTTTGCTTCCTGAGGACAGGAATGGCTCCAGGACAACACCAATGTCAATTCATTATCCATCAGCCTCAGTTACAGCCCAGCTGTGTCTGATGCCACAAGGGATGCACTGATGCCACCACATTTCTAGAAAAGCCATAAACTACCCTGACCTGTTGTAGGATTTGTTAATTCCTCATTACCAGTATGTGCAGCAGAGTCCTCCATAGCAGCACACTCCTCCTGGCCCTTTGTTTCCTTCACATCCTGTGCAGAGTTGTCCAAGTCTGGAGTGGCCACCACAGGATTCTGAAGATTTTCTACCTGGAACAGAGATGCTCCCTCTTGGCAGAGCTGGTCTGGTTGTGCCTGCATCAGGCCCAAGGGCAGCATGCCTCTGAAATCCCATTCCCCAGCCCACTCCAGTAACCAGGAGAATGGGCAGAGTGGGGTGAGCTGCACAGTGGCACCACTATCAGGGAGTGGTCTGCTGCACCCGGCAGTAGAAGGGCTGTAGATGCTCTCCCATGTGAACAGTGCCCCCCAGGAAGGACAGGGAATGTGATCAGCACAGACTGGTGCTGCTGGATGTGGCCACGTGTGAATTCTGTCCCTAGCACTACTGTTGCCCATGGCAGGTTCATTATGAATGGCCTCACTCTGCATTCTGGAGATGACGTCCCCCTCACTGTGGCCTGTCAGTGCCTGTTGCTTTCAGGAGCTCTGTTAAGCACCAACCTCAGTGCCACCATCCTCGGTCTCCTCTCCTGCAAACTCGTAGGTCACACAGTAGCTGTAGGTGATCACTGGTTCCTCAGAGCCAATCTCCAGCTCCTGGAGCGTGCTGGGATCAGGAACTCCCTTCATTTCCCCAATGCTGACTACCACTCGTGCTTCATTTTTCATCACCTCTAAAGGGAAAACAACCCTGCTGAGGAGGAAGAAAAGCACAGAGCAAGCAGAAACATCAAGGACGTCAAATCCTACTGCCTCGCGTACCACCCTGCCATCCTTTGCAAACGCTGTGACAAGCCACAGCCACATGAGGTCACTCCAAAGCCATGCAAACATCTGGCTCAGTTGCTTTGCCTCTTGGTTAACATTTTTGACTCAATAAAGCACTACCAGTGCATAACATCACCAAGCAGGGACCACCAAGAAGGCCTTCCCACCCACTGAAGCCCCCTGCCCTCGCCCCTGCCCCTGCCTAGGATTTGCTGCACTGCAAAGGTGGCTCTGATTTGCGATGGCAGTGCAAATAATGAGAGCACATTCCCAGATGCAGACATTCTTTTTTCAGCAGCTCTAAAAGGAAACATGCAGTGTGAAACCAGACAGGTCTAGAAAGCAAAGACAGGGGCGGGCAATGACACTGAGCGAGTGCTACAGAGACCTGACTGGATTGTTCCCACCCTGATCCAGACCAGCCTTGAGCACATACTTCCTTATCACAGCCTTCCTGCCTCCAGCCTATTCTCTGCACAGCCAGAAGGAATTCAATCCTGGATGCAGTGAGCCCTGAGGACTCCTAGCTGTACCACGATGAAGCCACCTCCTGAATGCTGGGTTCAGCACCAGTAGGTTTAAGACAAAGGCTCACCTGGCTGCTTTGATAAGCCACGGAACTGGTACCTCTCATCAAGCTCTATGTGGATGTCATCAAAGAAGGAAAGCTTGGGCAGGCTGTCCACAACAAAGCCTCTGTAAGCAGGAATGAGAGCCAGTGGGTTCCCTTGGAGCAGCAGGATGCGGAGCTTCTTCAGACTGGACAGCTGGGAGACCAGCCCAAACAGATCCGTTAGGTTATTAAAACTCAGGTCAAGTGAGATGAGATTTGGCCTAAGGGAGAAAATCCATTAATGAGGGTAGGCAAAAAACAACCCTCTGAGGATACAGCACTGCTGCTCTGAGTCAAGAAAAGAAACAGGTATTCGTCAGTACAAGAACCTGCAGCAGCACAAACTGAGTCACACTGGAGAACACACCAATTCCAAATTCCTGAGCCACACAATCCACTGCCAGCCTGCCCCATAACTGAACCTCTTTTTACTCTAGGATCCATTAACCACCCCACCACATCAGTCACATACAGCCTAAGCTTTAGGCCCTTCCTCAGGGAGGACTCCCTGGGGCTTTGGGAAGAGTGTGGGAAAAAGGAAATGAATGGAAATATGGGAACTGTGCTAAGCAGGGTGATGAACGTCTGTAATTTCTTAATGCAGGCCCCTGCATGTCCTGCTCACGTGCCTTCAGGAGCACACATCTGGTTGTGGCATTACCATAATTCTGCAGTGAAGCACTTGTCCTGCAAAGGGCCCTGCAGCCTGTTGTATCCCAGCCCTAAGTGCTGTAGCTCTGGAGGAGGCTGAGCACACAGGCCCTGCAGATCAGACACGGCATTGCAACAGAGCTCCAGGACCTGCCCAGGATAGATTGAACAACAAACACCCTTTGCAACAAGCTGTATAGAGCTGCTCAACTTGCGAGGCATTCCCAGATGGGACCTTTTTCTCCATCCTATCATCACAAGACACTGCTTGCTCACCTTCAGTGTTCGAGGCAGGTTGGCCGAGGTGATCCTGCTGATCTGGTTGGTACAGAGTATGAGCTCTTCTAGGTTCTGTAACTGCAACAGATCTTCATCGACTTCTTCTACCTGCGAAGAGCTGAGTTTGGTCGCAGCATCCCCGAGACATCTGGTGTCACATAAGCCAAAGTGACAGATACGCAGTGCTGATCCATACGACAAGCGTGTAACACATATTAGTGCACAACACACTGAGCAGGGGAGCCAGCAGCTCTACACCAGCTGCAACAGGAGAATCTAGGGAGACCTTGGGTTGGGGAAGCTGTGTTTTTCCCAAGATGTTTTTCCCTTCAGTAGGAAGACACAGCTTCCTAGCCTGGAGACAGGCAGTGCTATGGGCACCAGCCCATCCCTACCTACCACCCCGCTGTGCTTACATCCTTGCCAGTGATCCGCAGGGACCTGAAGAGCTTAAAGACACGGGAGCCTTGGGTGAGCTGGGGATCCAGCACTGCCACATCCCGCAGGTGCTGGTCCTGGGTGTTGCATCCTGGTGGCAGAGCCCAGGGGCTGCGCGGGTCACTCAGCAGCTCCAGCAGCGCTTCAGGGCTCTCCTCACCCAGCGGCCTCTCGTCCTCCTGCCCTGAGGAGCCTGCACATGTGACAAAGCGGGACTCATTCTGCAGGGAGTGGAGAAGCAGTTAGCACCTTGCAGACCCCCTGTGGACCCTCCCCACCCCACAGCTGTGCCCCCCAGCCCCTACCCAGCTGCCCAGGCCGCAGGGGAAGTCCTGCAGGGCCAGACGCTGCAGGTGTTTCTGAACAGCAGCCGAGAGGCAGTGAGGGTCGGGTGCTGCCATGCAGGAATTCTCTGGCTCTTGGCAACGCGTCCCCGTTGCTAGGAAATGACATGGACGCGGATGTCCTGGGCACTGCAGACTGGGCTCTATGGGGCTGCAAGCTGGGTTGAAGTCCCAGGCTTTGAGGGTCTCCTCCAGGCTCTGGAGGCTGCAGCCCAGTAAGGAAAGGGCGAGAGGTACGTGTGGGGTGCAGCATCACCTTGTCCCACGACCGAGGCATGGCATTTGCCATTTCACTTATCTACATCCTGAGTGTCACTTGAGTTTCAGGGAGGAAGCAGTTGTGTTCTATGCGAGCTGTAAAAGCACCTTATTTGTGCGGAGGGCACTGATGCCATTGCAGCTCAAGGCCATCGGAAAACTGAGTTCACAGCTAAAAGTACTACTTGGAAAAATTAGATGCCACCAGGGACAAAAGCCCCGGCTCTGTCTGAGGTCAGATTCAGGTCTCCGCACTCAGGAGGTTTCTTTGTTTTTTCCAGTGATAGGTGTGGAGGTGACAGCTACAGATTCCATCTTGGGGAGCGTGCAGACCCGTGTCAGCAAAATTTCACCGAATGAATAGCAGATGCTCTGCAGCGCCTGGCAGTTACGTGGTGGAAAGATGAACTTCCACTCACGTTGGGTTTTACAGAACGGATATAAATCTGCTCCCTTATCAGTTCAGCAGCTTATCACAACTGCATAGAAAGGAAAGGACAAGTGGAGTGCGTGCATGCCAAGAAACAGTGGCATGGCATGGAGTAGAGTAACCAGGCAAACCTCAGCCCAGGAGAAAATGAAGTCAAACTTTCTATAGTTCTTTGAAAGAGCATTGCCAGCGGCTGAATTTTATCCTGTGGAAAAGCCAAGCTGAAAGCTTTCCTTATCTGTATTGCTGTTGTGCCAGGGATAATCTAGAACTGGTTCCCAATTGCTGTGTTGGTGCTGCTCCCAGCTCAAGGAGGAGCACTGCTGCAGTTCCTCGTCTGTCCTCCATGAGGCACCCAGCTGGGACCACTGGAAGGGACTGGCAATGCCCAGAGAAGTCTCTGCCAGAGCTACGCTCTCCTGGTTCTTCTCCAGCACTCTGTTGTACTCTTGCATCATGTCTCAGGCCTTGATAACACATTCAGTTTGTTCTGTTTATCACTGGGAACACGGGCTGTGCAACAACAAACACTGTTCCATTCTCAGACAGAGCAGCTCAGCACCATGGGTTGGCTGCATCCCTCTGCTTCAGTCCTGGGCTCGCTGGCAGCAGTGAAAGAATCTTGTTGGGTTTGTGAAGCTCAGAATCATGGCCAACCACTGAGGCTGAAGTTACAGCCCAGCTGGACCTGATTGCAACATGGTACAGGGGAAACACCTTTCCCTTTCAAGCCTTTGGAATCAGTTCAATCCTGGAAAGCAGTCCCTGTGACCATAGGAACTTATGCATATCAGGCCTTTCATTGTCAGATGGACAACTTCACACAGAAAGTATTTTGACTCCCAGATGTTGCTCCTTGAAAGTTTTCTGGACCTGGCACACGTTTGTCTTTAAATCTCTCACTACTCTCCAGCTTTTCTCTAGTCACAGTAGTACAAGTGAAAGTGTGCCACTGGACCTTTTCACAAAGGTGCATTCATAAGAGTTTCCTTTACTTTGATTTCTATCCTAAAACATCATCAGTTCTGCAAGATCTTTTCTAATCACAGCCTCATGTTTCTGGGTTCTAGGAACAGCCTTTCTGTTTTGCTGCATGTGAGGTTCTCCTGCCTTTAGTAACTGGGCACAGAGAAAACAGCAGTTGGAGAGAAGATGAGAGCTGAGAGATGGTTCCTGGGCATCCTCTGCTGGCATATATCAAAGGCTTACATCTGGTATGTAAGGTGTTATGGAGATCCAGCAAGGGACATTTACACTCATCCAAAGCCTGATCTGCCTTGCATACGAGTCCTTCATGGCTCTTTCACTTCCAGCATTAGCCCACCCTTGCACTGGCCCCTGCAGGAGACCGTTGCTGTCTTCAGCAACCCAGTTGTGTGCTTGCACACTCCATCACGTTTGAGGAAGAAAACAACAGAATTCATGCTCTAAATTGTACCATTTGGAGATCCCAAGGATTTAGACGGGATGGCTAAGCCGAGCATCCTGAACTCCTAGTCAAACTCATGATACAGGACACCACCCGTGTCAGCCCGAAACTGCATTCTAGATCACAATCAGTGACGACGCATTTGAACCAACTTTTGATGCAATCTTTCAAGAAAAGAGAAAAAACCCACACCAGCATCCGCAAAAAACCAGGGGAGAACCACTGACGTAAAACTCATGGTACTTAAACACCACTTGGCTGTCCCCATCCACAGCTCCCGAGCCAACAAGCATCTCGAACACCAGCATCTCACAAGCCTCCTGCTGCCTGAGCCACCATGGAACGCCAAGCAGGTGGGTGCAACTTAGCCTTGCTGTGCAAAACAATGGGTGATGCTCATCATTAACTCTGGTGCTTGAAGTCCATATGATCTTTGTGCCACACAAAACCAGGAAGTTTTGCAATAACAATGTAGAGGTTTGAGACTGTACTCACTGTGTTTTTTTTCCCTCTTCTTCAATTGAATGCAGAAATCACGTTTGCGATCTTCCTCCTCTGTTCACTGGCTCCTTTGGTCTCCTTGGCACCAAGAGCTGCCTCAGAAGAAGGGAAAACTACTATAGGACAGAGCCAGAAGCATACTACCAGCATAAAGCCCTTTCTAGTGCTAGAAAAGAAAGCAACTACCTTGTTCAAAAACTATGTAAGTGTACCATTTTGCATTTGCTGGGCCTATGTCTGGGGAGGAATCCCTTGAATTATTCTAAAATAGTAGAAAGAAATATTTGGGTTAGAACCTGAAAGAGGCACCTCTCAATAGCCCATGTGAGAAGGAAAGCATTTATATTGCATCATTTTACAGTCAAGTTGGAGCACTGTCTAGGATGGGTAGGCAGCTCTGGTCTTCCAGATTCATGCATTTTTCTTCATCTCCTCATTCATGCTGAGCTTGAAGCAGGCAGCTTCTTGGATGAACCAGTCAGATCACAGTCAGATCACTGGGAAGGCAGAGAGGACTGCATTACTCTTCATAATGACCATAATTCTAAGGCAGTCAGGGGCACTTCTGAAGAAGATCCTGCTCAGCCTTTCCATGCACTGAATGAAAGGATCAGCGCTAAAGGCAAAATTCAATTCCTGAGAACATCTTCCCAGGAATGTATTGATAAAAATCAGTGTAAAACATTTCCCCTGAAATCATTCTTGAACTCTAAAACCATTTCAGCTAAAACAGATAAAAACGTGCTTTGGTCAAAGGAAATTTTACCTACATGGCAGCAACAACAAAAAGCAGCACCAAAAACAGGCACAAATAGATCATTTAGACAGAAAGTGCTGCACAGTCAGCCACAGATAGTGTGCAAGACTTACTTTATAAAGGACAGTAGGTGTTAATACAGCTATAGAACAATCACAACAAAACCTCAGGCAGACACAACTGAATACTCCTAGATAGTCTAAGATGGAAACTACCAGGAAAGACAGCAACAAAAAGAATAACAGTCTTTCTTCCTCCCCTGCAGAACGCGTGTACTCCTATAACAGAAACAACCAAAACCTGGCTAACTGCTGACACCCAAGTCAATGAAATGATGAAGAAAATACCCAGATGCCCAGCTGTGGAAGCAGACTGCTGCATGCACGTATTTTACAATGTTTTAGAAACCCTAAAAAGTGATATAGAAACGATTTGTGGTAAGAATTTCACCAAATTTGTGAATGCCAACACCATCCAGTTAGACACGACACTGATGGAAAGACACGCGTTTCACAGCTGCGAGAACAAGGAGCTTCTGCAGGGTATTCACAGTGACATCCGTGCACTGAGAACAGCACGGAAGATGATGTACATTTGGCGGGTTTTAGAGAAATATGAACAATTTATTCAAAACGCAACAAAATTGTACGAGTCAGGAGAAATGTAATATGTCAGGGTGAAAATATAACTGCAGGATCTCAAAGCTTTAACCATATGTGACCATCCATCATTTATGATCAGTTTGATGCCAGGAACAACATTAATAATGTATTTGCTATCCTAGTCATAGCTACACAATCTGGTTTAATTTAATATTTAAAAGATGAATGTCTTAAGTTATTGATTTTATTTATTATAAAACTATTTATACTGTTCTATTTCAACATCGTGTAAAAAGGGTGCACTTATGTAAGCCAGAGTGGTTTAATTAAATGGCTATTGTATGAATTAGCAAAAAGGTAAGCATGATTTCAGTGATTTTAATGTTATTTATATTTTTATCTTATAATTATTTCCAAGAGACAGAAATGAATGCCAGCAGACTTACCAGTATTTATGGATGTATGGAATACATATCTGTCTAAATTTATTTAAGCATTTTTATAGTTTATATTTATTCAGATTTTTAATGTTTATACTTTAATGCTTGAAAGGATTGAATGAGATGCTCATAACTTAGGTGGACAGTTTTACTCATTTTCTGTATATTCGGATAAAACCTGGCACTGGATTAAAATGAGATTAAATAAAACTTATACTGCTGATTCTTTATTATGTAATTCTTTTCTTTCTCTGGTATTTTGAACATCGAAAACCCATGGTTTTATTAAACAGCAAACTTCCCCATCCACTTCTTGCTGATAGATCTGAAGAAAGATCACAGCAGCTTTTCTCCCTAAGCTCCCAATTGGTTTCCTAAATTTGGATCCACCAGAGGGTAAATTCAGCTCTCTAAAGGTTGAACTCCTGTGTCTACTGCATCACAGGCAGCAGTGCTGGAAAGGCATGGAACACATGGAAGCACACTGCATGGTCAGCTCAGACACGAGCACTGCACCAAAGTGTGCCTGAGCTAATTACTGCTCCTGGCAACTAGAACAGGGACACTCTGATGTCCTGGGAGCAGACACACTTTCAGAGCCTTGTTTTGCCTTTAGGTCATATCAACTCCTAATTATTAGCAATAATGGGGAGGTTAATAATGTGGTGATTGAAGTTCAAATCACCACACAAATTTCAAGTCAGCCTAAGCATTAGAATCAGTTCAAAATATAACGTTATTTTTATATACATGTATGCATTAAATTGACTTGAAACTCATCTATTTAAAAGCCGAATAAAAAGATCACTTCTCTCACCATCCCCACTGACAGTGACTCAACCCAGCACTGACTGCTCAAGAGTACTCCAATTTCTGCTCTGAGTATCCAGACTTTGTAAGAAGCGTGTAAAGGGCAGGGAGCAGGGCTGAGGGATGTGATGGAGAAACCTATTGTGGATTTGCTTGCATTTTATGATACTCAGGGTTTGTGATGCACACACCTTGTTCTGAGACAGTGCTCCTACGCCTGCCTGCCACACAAGTATTCATTGCCTGCACTCCTCCTGGTGACGAACATACTCTTCAGGAACAGCAGCTTATGGTCAAGAAGAGCTGTAGGAAAGCTCCTGAGTGTGAATACAGCTAAAAAAAAAAATGATTTAAAAAAATTATTAATTCTAGTGAGTGCTGGCATCTATTTCTGCTTCCAAGAGTCAATCAGCTCATTCTAAGAGAAAGCAAAATTTGCCAGAGATGCATTAGAGGACATGTTTAGGAAAGTATTTGGGATTACAGTACACGTGAAGTGAGCCCTATGCCGTTCTCTCACTGAAGTGCCAATTTCTGTACAGCAGTGATTTCTTACAGAATAATTTGCTTAAAGCAGATGTCAGTCTACTTGTTCGTGCTGTTCAAGAATTAGCAAAAAGAGCCACAGAAATAAGCTATTTCAGTAACCATTACTTTTGGCATATCAGCTACTGCTAATGGCTGCCTCACTGAAATCACCACAAAAATAATAGTAAAGAAACAGTGCTCTCCAGCCACAGTTTCCTCCCAGAGACACCTGGTAGCATCACTGCAGAACCACTGGCATTGCCATGCTTGGCCGAGAGCGAAGACAGGCCGAAGTGTGGTTTTATCACTGCTTAAGTAGCACTGTTCTTCACTGCCTTCTACTAAAATGCTTTGAGCGAGATTTAGAGATATTAAAAAATAAATGTGAACAGAGTAAGAAAGCTGCAATATCTTCTCCTGAAATCACAGGCTCGACTCATCAGAATTTCTCAAACTATATTAAGGTTGAAGTTACCAGTCCCAAGAGGGACATTAACAAGCATCAATCCTTCAGCAATGAGTTTAAAATAAAATCCCTGCTCTCAATCAACTGAAGCAGTAATGTGTAACATTCCAGCAGGGGAAGGAAACAAAACAAAAATACCCAAGAAACAAAATACAATCCTTAAAGGAAAAGGTGTAATATTTCTCTTTTTTGTTTGTTTTTCAATGGATTTAAGCAGCTTACTACCTAACACTGACATCAGTTCCATCAGAATACTGTGTTGTCCAACCTCAGCACTGCTCAGCAGAGTCCACTGTCCAGGCATTATATTAACTGAGAGTCCCAAATCCAATCCTGCAAGAAAATAAGAGCATCAGGGCTCAAGATGCTGATACAGTACTGACAGACTTAAGAGTTTAACCTTTCTTATAGAAAACACCAAGGCTACTTTCAACTTACTAACCTCTAAGCTAAAAGACATGTAAGTAAATAGATTTCTGTCAGCCTAATTTTATCATGAGGGCTCATTCTCACTGTTTCACTTAATACAATCAGCAACACAATCACGGTCTGTTCAGTAAATTCGGAGAATAATGTCATGTAAAACGTGGAAGGACAGACTGTTACAAGGTAAAGAAATGAAGAAACGTATGCTCTGCTTTAAGTAAGCCCATCAGAGTGAGCCAATTCTTACAGCCAAGAGAGGCACAAGGGGCACCAAGTCTCTTAAAAAGACTCCACCCTTCAAAATCCCATTAGCAGATAAAAGCCTCACAAAGGGAAAGACAAACGCAGGGATCCCAAAGGGGTGACTTCAGCACAGCTAATGTTGAGACGAGCCTTTGTCACATTTCAGAGTTACAAAAGGGATGGTACGGTGCTAGTCCTGCTCCAGGAAGACTTCCACTTACCGTTTCCCCAACTCCAAGCTGAGTTCAGGTAAAAAAAAAATAGACATTACAACTAATTTCTTCCAAAAAATAACCTTTATTGTTTTTTGTTGTAAATATAAAAAAATGCATTGCACAATATAACAGACCTACTGAAAAGTGCTACATATCAACAGCACAACAGACGTTGTGTCATGCAACAGAAGAGGAAACCTAGGCAAAGCAAAAGAACAACCTGAAGTCCTCAAACCTCCAAGCTTTTTCTTCTTTTGAACAACAAGAATTAACTCCACTCGCTTAAATACACTTAAATACAAGATTAGAAGAAATTAAGCAATTTGTTCATTATATTGTTAATTAAGAGGATTACTCCTAACTGATACCTTTTGATTCAAAATTCTGTTCATGTTGGAAATGTTCAGATATAAAAGCAAATCAGACAACAGCTAGAAAGTCTTTCTATTATGTACCTGGGCGTATTTCCTTGCAATTGAACCAAGTTTTACAGATCAATCTACTTTTTGGTACTACCACTTCTGCTCTAACACAGAAAATAAGCGTGAAATCCATCCAAGAATGATAGCAAAGCTGAGGCCTTAGCTGATGTTGTAGAAACAGTATTGGGGTCCCATACAAGAAAGCCTTCAAAAGTGAATGATCTCTGAAATGGAGGTATATAACTTGAAAGAGAAATAGGTAAGATAACAGGAGTTCTACTACTCAAAATACCTCCAAGTCATCAAGAGCTGTCCACATTCCTCTGAGATTGGTAGGCCCTAAAGCACCTAAACCTTCAGATTTTGGGTACTTTCCCTTGCAACAAAGGTGCAAAGGAACAAGTTAAAAAAGAAAGAAATAAAAGGCCAATATGGTTGACTATCAACACTATTTTAGCAGTATCTTCTATCTGGGAGCATACTGGACGTGGAACAGCTTCCAAACAATTTGGAATAAAAAAGCATTATGTAACTGAATGTTTTAGTAGCAAGATTCCTTCTCCTGCTCTTAACTGACCTTCAGAAGTGGTAAGACTTCAAAAGCAAACAAAATGCAACCACTCCTCTCACCTCCATCATGAGAACACAAGCATACACAGGCAAAGAAAGAAGATAAACCCAAGGATGCAAAGTAAAGGGGTGCTACCTTCAAACACCGTTTGACTGCCCTTTGACTGTTTGTGCAATTCCAGATTTAGAGATTTAAGTGTCTTTATCTTTACTAGGTTTTGGTCAAACTTCTTGGTGGGTACGTCCCTGTGTACAAAGAAGTCAGCAAGAATGAGGAGATTTTTTTCCATACGTATATACATACACACCCACACACAATTTTTCACAACCCCAGTTTCAGCACACAACCTCCAAAATGCCACGCAGACAACACGCTCCTCTTAAAACCAAGGAAATCCTTGCTTTGCCATCTCACCAAATTTTCCACGTAGTATCAAGTCAGGGGTAAGAATGTAAGACTTGCACCAGATAAATACAGGACCCCAAGATATAAGGCACAGGTGGTAGCATTCTAGTAAGCCTGCCTTGAAGAAAGGCTTCCCTGGTGGTCTAGAAAAGCACGGAAGAACACAGCAATTGGATCAAATGGTATTAATTGAAAATCCAGCTTTTGTGCAGAGATTACACTCTCCAGATGAAGCAAGCCCTTGTCTCTGTCTCTACTACTAATTTCTTCACTATCATTTGCTCCTGGACTTTCCCTGCTTATTCCTCCTGTTAACAGATTTATACACTTCCTTTCAAGCTCATCAGATAACAAGTTCCTTAGAACTTCTGTGTGGGGACAGGACCCTCTGCAGTGTACCAACTAACATAACTCAAGGTCAGAAGGCACCACTAGACAACCTCAATTTGACCTTGTGTGTAGCACAGGCAAGAAATACATAAATACTTTATATATTTTAATGAATATGAGTCATACTTGCTCATATGGGAATTCTTTGTAAGTCCAGGAGCAACCAACTGAAGACAGATATGCATCATCTGTAACTCTGTGTAGACTATAGGCACAGTGTGTTTTGCTTGCTTAATGTACTTTGGTGATCCACAGGAAGTCAGACTTCTTAAGTCAGAGAAGAAAGTGGTATCGAGTTGTTCTGGTTTTTTCTTTTTGTTGTTTTCCCTTTTTTTTTTTTTTTTGTTAAAGCTGAAATATATTATTTAGAGTCCTCAGTCAGGAAGACAGAAAGACTAAGCAGCTTAAATATACAGCAAAGTAGGAATCTAGGCAAGAATTAATACATACGTAGTCAATTCCTTTTCATACCAATCCTCAGCACTTCTAATGTGCAGAGATGAGATATATGATAGCTTTATCCTCCTGTTTCCATATGAAGTGAAATCACAACCCTCACAAAACTAATGGGTAAGAGAAAAAAGAAATCTGATTTGCAATAACTGAGTGATGAAAATACACTGAATCACTGCTTCAAAGAGTCACCACATCATTTCTGGTAATTGCACTACGTGGAAACTATCTTTTCACTACTCCTTCCCTCCCTCCTACACTCTTGCCTAAGTAAGCAATCTCTGACTTGATTTTCTCCCTTTACACTTTGTTAAGATTTGTGGTCTTTTCAAAATGCCACGAGCTTTTTTTTCCTCCACCAGAAATTATTAAAATAAGCACTTTCCCCTCCAATTGTAACCAACTCACAGTACAATGAAGGTGATGTTTTTTTCCATCCACAACAAAACCATTAATGGGTAAAAGTTGCAGCAGTTCACTCATACTTCCCACCCTCCCAACTCCTTTAAGGTCCCTTTTGACTTCCAGTTCACTCAGTGAGATTCCAACCATTAAGATCTAAGCTCAGAAGTCACCATACTTGCCTGGGTTTTGAGGCATGGCTGCGCTGCACACTTTGCTTGTTGAGACGTCACTGCTACAACTGCAACCACAACTGCAGGTGTTGGTAAAAACATGGTAAAAATCAGGCACAATCACTGCCTGACAAGCAGGAAAATAATGCAAGGGAGTCACTCAGAACGTGCTCATCTGAAAAGTATAGCAAAAACACTAGTGGATCTTTCCTGGACTATTTGTCTAATGAAGTGTTTCTAGAAAACCAGAGACATATTTTTAATATGCAAATATGCACATAGATGTCTAGGCATCTCAATGTGACAGCCCAGTAAAGAACTTGGGGGACAATCCCCAGCGAATCAGAGTTAAGTGATTTCACTGGCATCAGGTTCACAGTGAAAAAAAAAAGAAGAGAATTAAAGTACTAATTAAAAAAATTATTTTACACTAATTCATAGAATCGTTGAATGACTTGTGTTGGAAGGAACCTTAAAGATCCCCTAATTCCAATATATTTTATCCAGATGCATCCAAAATAATGTTACTAATTTGATAAAGACTGGGATATGGGCCCTCCCTAGAAAAACTAGTTACTAATTGCTCTAACAGTCTTTATACACTGTTTTATTTAATCACCACCCCAGAAGTCCCTTTCAGCTCCCCCACTCCACAACTCACAGTACCTCTGCTCCAGGAACGGACCCTGCAGCTAACTTTTGGTGTATTCTTCTTGTTAAAGTCCTGCTCACACGTAAGAAAACTCTGCAATGAAAGCCAATAGCTGCAACATCTCATGACAAGAAGGAAACAAACCCAGCACTCTCCATGCCTAGTCTTGATCCCCAAAACTTACTGCCACTTTTTAAGGTTTGTCCCACTATGTGGGAAAAACTGGGCTCAACACAGCGTTACTGACTCCATTTTTGAATGTGTAATTTCCAAATTTTGTAGCTACTCATCATATTTGCACTGTGGTAGCCTGCTCATCACCTCCACACAGCCTGTTTTTCAAATTGGCAGAAAACTACTTGGAGGAGGTACCAGGGAAACTTCATCCACACTTTGCACAGCTCTGAAATATCAGAATCAAGTCAGGTGTGGAAATACGCAGGTCACAGGATCGTTCCAGACCAAAACATGAACAATTGGCCAAAATGAATATTCCAGCGTCATCTGAGGATGGACAGATTATATCAACTGTAACAAGGCTCAGCTTACCTGCAGCAAAGGACAGTTACTTGCAGAGACTGCAACAGAGAATCATTATACAGTATTTCCAATTTTAAACACATCTTTATATGTTTTTAAATTTATATTGAACGTAACTGTCCCATACAGACCAAGCTTGGCTAAGTCCTTCAGGCTTTTTAAATAGAAGGCAAAAAGAGCAGGCAGAGAAGACAAAAGAAACTAAGAACTGGCTATTAGCTGGTATGGTTCGCTACAGTTTCTGTGATAACATAAAAGCCAACTTCTTAATGCTCAGAACTGAAGTTCTGTTTTTGAAGCACTACAACACTTATCTATAGATGTGTTTTATACGTGCACATTTTATGAGGAAGGCAGATGAACTCCACAGAGTGCAAGAAAACAGTTTACAGATTAAAGGAATACAAAATTCATGTTTCTATCCAGACTGTAGAATCTGCAAGTTAAAACTGCTTTCTTGCACTTACTGCAATATTACTTTATTGCAATGGCTATATCAGGAAAAATAACAAAAATGAACTGCTTTATTTGCTAGAAGGTGATCATATGCAATGGTACGCTCATTAAAATTAAAATACACAAAACAGCCTGAGATTTTAATTCTAATATTTTCCACAAGTTGACATCACTGACAGATTTTTCTTCTCCTTTGGTTTTTAACATGATCTTGTTTAATTTTAATTTTTACCATTCAAGTAAAACAAATGGAACTGAAGACCAGAAAACAAAATAAAAAGCACATTTTGTTTACCAAAACTGCAAGTATTTTTCCCCTCCAAGGGAACATTCTTTGATGTACAGGATTTACACTTCAGAGAACTTAGCACTTGAAGCTGTTTTCCAGAAAGATGTTCGTTGCATTCAGATGCATGCTGCATTGATGGAGATATATTGCTGCCTGCAGGATTGAATCCTGCTGTATTTACCTGAGCTTGGTGTTCTCACTTAACGGAGTAGAGCACAGCACTGAAGAGGAGTCAAGACGTTACGAACAACGTTGCATCACACTTCAACAAACTCTGAAGGCAGAACCAGATGCTCCAAACGACGTCTTGATGATGGAGAGAATTCTTTCTAAAGTGCACCAACTGAAAGGAGACTCACCAGGCTGCTAGACTGGCATGTTCTCCACCCCTTGTAAAAGTAGCTCCTTGTCTTTGGTTGTTAGGTTTCACCAGCTGTTTCATTCGTCCTGCTGACTGCCTCCGTGGCTTGCTCTGGCAGGCGTGATGGATCTGACAGAATTGAGGTGCTTACACTTAGCTGCCGAAGGCTGCTCAACACCACTATTAAAAAATAAATAAATAAAAGCCAGAGAAGTATGAAAAAGCCTTTAGTCTTACTGCAAACAGTTCCATGCAGGACAGCATGCAAATTCTGTAAGGTTGTAAAGATGACAGAATTACTAAAATACTTCTAAAATACATGCATACTTGCACATATGGTAACAATAAGATGTGTAAGAACTGTGCCCAGAGAACAAGGAATAAAGGAATACTGTTAGGCAGTTCTAACTGTGAATGTAAACAGTTGCTTATTTTTACAGATGTAAAGAGTAAAAAATGATGCCCAAACCAATGGTCATTTTAATGGGATATACAAACTTCAAAAACCTTTTCCTTCATGAGACAAATTCCAGTGCTAAATTTTACTCCAACTGATGTTGAATATTTGAACCCTAAATGCAGCGTGAGACGATCTTGAATTACTGCTTGATAGAAATTCACTTACTTGGCCTCAGAACAGGGAGGGAACAGTGCTGATCCAGCCAGGCTATTGCAGTTTGATTCAGATCTTTAAAGCTTGTTGTCGAAACCATTCCATTGAAGGACTCAAACAATGGCTTAATAATAATGCTGAACTGCAAATCATCAAACGTTAAGGGTGACAGCAAAGAAGGCGTTCAAAACATTCTAAGGGAAAAAATACACAGCTCAAACTGCAGGGAAAAATTTGAATTTCAGTTGCTAGTTCTACCAATATTGGTTAATTTTTGTAAAATTCCTGTATCTGAGATCAATGATATCCTGCGAATCAGCTGCATGCTAAGAATTATCAGGTTCTTCCTATAGCTTTCTGTAGTTACTGACTGCAAGGATGGGCCATGAGCTGCCAATAATGTTCCCTGCAGTAAAAGAGAAGACAGAACTCTTACCCTGTAATGTATTAACATGTATAGAGCATCACCAAAAGCCTTAGTCGGCTGCATCTCTTGGGCTTTCAAAACAGTTCACTATAACACTGATGTGGTAACTCACCAAGTAAATATACCTATAGCTTAGAAACTATTATCATACAATTAGCTTCTTAAAAACTCATCTGAAGACTCAGAATTTGTGGTTTTACCCTGTTATCCAAGATGGGATTTTCAGACTACAGTCAGCATTGTGCGAGAATGCGGCCAAAGTGATCTCCATGTTGTCATACATTCCTATCTTCATCACCATGGCTAACAATCAAGGTAGGTCCAGAAACTGCCTGGAATACTCTAGGGGATTTACATGCGGTTATGGACTTGTACAGAGTGACTGTACCCTTCTGCTGATATTCTACTATTTGTTAAGTACTTTATCCTTGGACTATCTCCAGTAGCCCAAGAACAGATAACTCATTTTCCTCTCATAAGCATCAGAAACCACAGTATTCTCATATTTGTAAAGAAACTGCTCTTCTCTCTCTTACAGTCATTTCATAAGGAGATTTTTAAAAAATACCACTCACCTCTCAATCCTGTAATTTTTAGTGCATGACATTCAGAAATATGTCAGCAGCACTTGAGGTTTCTATCCAGTTGTTGGACAACTGTCCCCTCAGAGCTACAAGGAGAAGCTGGGAAAGACTACTTAGCCTGTCAACCTTCTGTTTTACCAATAGCATTTCATACTACAGGCTCAACTACAGTTTTTATTGTTACATTAAAATTCTGCTGATTTTTCAATAAAGTGTACTTTTATAATTCACTTGAGACTGCTTCAGAGTTAGAACAAATCCTGCCTCACAACAACATATAAAGTATTTCCATACATAGATGTGAATGAAGGATCTGGACACACATTACTTTAAACAACATGGTTGAAAGTCAGAGCACCAAAACCCAAGTTCTTGCTTCAGAATATGTTAGTATCAAACCTCAGGTTTAGCAGGTCAATATGAAAGGATACAATCCAGAACTTCCAGTTCTGGAGGGTATTATTTCTTACGTACTCATCAAACATACTCCTTATGTGGTCAAACCTTTGCCGTGTTACTGGAACACCAGTAGCAGGGAGCCGCTGTTGGCAAGAACTGAAAAGAAGATCTGAGGTCAGAAACTCCACCAGTAAGGACAAACTTCTTTTATAGACTAAACTATAGCAAGAGAAATGTGTGCAACCCCAGACTGAGATGGTTTCCCTCTGCGTGACCCCCTACTCTGAATTTGTTTGTTACAGTCAGAAATACGCAGTTTTTCAATCAATTGTGTTTATATTCATGCAGCAAAGCAATTTTTCAAGCTGCTACAAGCTTGAAAACTCCTTTTTACAAGCAACATCACTGAAAGCAGAGCATAATAGAACAAAGTAGTTTTTGGTATCCACTCAGAAAAAGGCACATTAGGAGTCAAGTTAAAAGTTACAGACTAACTCCTGAACAGTGTTAGAGAACAAAATGTTACAAAGACTCTTAAGAAACAGATCAATTTAAAATAAAAAACAAACAGAAGTTATCATACTACTTCTTTTCTTACTTTTTCTTTTTTTTTTTTTTTATAAGAAAAAGAAAGGTTTTGATTTGCTGTTGAGTCTAACGCAATGCCTAAGCCTAACACTTTCATATATAGAAGAAAACTCACAGGGGTTCTCAACATGCTTTTCAATAGCACATAAACTATCATAAACCCACAGCGTCACACCAGGAAGGTGAACTGACTTATCAGTTACGTTCAGTCAGCAACATGCTCCATGATTCCAATTCCTACGTAATCAATCATATCACTTCCAGTAAAACTGAGTGCATGAGGAAAGAAAAGTGCAGCAAAGCCATCATGAAGAGTAGGAGCATTTCATCGCCCAGTGAGTCTAACTTTAAATAAAAGAATCATCACCAGCTCCTCAGAATTCTATCCAATCTAATGCATCTTTTCTGATGCTGCCACTGTTGTGCATTCTCACTCAGAGCTTGCTGAAAATCCACAAGATTGGCTACCAACGCCCGTCCCATAACAACTTCGGTTTTTTGTTTGAAAGTTGGTAGCACTTCGGTACCCATCTGTTGTTTGGCATGACATCTGAGGCAAACATCCCCTGCTGTTAGCCAAAGCAACATTCAAGCTGCTCTGCTTCATGACAGAAATCTCCCAAAATCTCACATGATGGCAGCGTTTAGCTCCTCGATTTCTTCCCGAAGGCGCCTGGTTTCCTCTTGCATCTGTGTTCTTTCCTGCTGTAGTTTAGCGATATATTCTACTGTTTTCTGGAGAGTGATTGCATGGCTGATCTAGACCAAACACAAACATAGAGCTCACTTTCTGGAACAAAGCTAGATGGATGAAGAATTTGCTTCTATCCTGTGGTAACACCCAGAAAAGCACTTCAGCACCTTTTAATTTCCTTCACCCTGCCAAAGCACACATAGGTACACAGAAACACTTAATACTGAACTCCTCATTTATCTGACTCCCGTCTGCACACTAATACAGAGAAAATGGCTGCAGAGGTTGTTTTCTTCCCCAAATCACATCTTTTCTATTTCTGTTGAAAGCAATATATTCAAACCGTTTGTTTCATTTTTGATCCTCTATAAATGCTGGCAGTACTGAAGGATGATCTGCACCAGCTGAAAAACTTATTGTGCTGTTAGAAACATTGTTCCTGGCTGACAACTTAGTCTGGGAAGCCTGAAGTTGTTCAAAACAGAAGGTATCACGGCCCAGCTATCACCAAAGGAGAAAGACAATGTCACACATCCTAAAATACACTTTCAGTTCAGAGGAAAAAATTAAAACCCTGTACTTCAGAAATAAACATCACTAGCTTTGAAATAGGCTATAAAAAAAGCAGTGAGATTCTGATAATTTGTTGCCTATACATAGAAAATAAACAATGTAAACACATTCACGTGATAATAAGCTTTCATATTCTGCACATTACAGGAGGCAGAGGTATTTAAAGGACATTCAGAAAGTTGCTGTGCAGAGAAAGCTGTGTCTTAATGACTTTAGTTTCAATTTAGTGAACTAAGATTAACCAGCATCAGAGTAAGTTTTTAGCTTGACAAGGCGAAGGGACTTTTTTCCTCTGTAAATCTACGCACAAAAAAAAACAAGTGACAGAAAAACAGAATATGCAAAAGGCTGTGGGTACAAGGGCAAATTCTTGAAGGCAGAAGGGTGATATCAGATGTCAGGAATGAAAGAGGGGTTTTCAAAGCAGCCTAAAATGGTCAGACTCCTAATTGCACTCAGGAAGTAACAGACTAATAAGTGTAGCAAGTTTTAGAAATTTCAGTGGACATTTTTGGATATGTGTGAATGGTAACTGCAGTTGTACAGCATTGCCCTGCCATGCTCTCAGCTGTGGTTAACACAGCATGAAGCCTCTGCTAACAAACCTCTCAAAGATATGTTTATTAGCTCAGGCCAACTGTCAAGGTATATTTTGCCAGTTCAACATCTTATCAGCAGCATCTACACCTGGCTTCTGGCTGGCTCATCGTTCAGGCAGAACAAGCTCACAGTACTGACTGGACACAGCTTTTCAAGTCCAGTTCTGGGGACCAGAACCCCTCCAGAACAGGTATTCAGTGTCTTCACTGACTAAATGGCATAGTCAGTCAACAGTGGAGAGACAGTAACTATTTTTCAGTGTGGCTTTCTTAAACTCCCTACTAAACCACTAGTGCTGCCAAGTTACTTACCGACTTGGAGTTTGCTGAAACCAAGCTGTTCAGGGTACTGCAGCCAATCCTGATATTAAACCTTCGTTTCTGTTCTGATGAAATACGCTTCATTCTTTGAGTCTGTGTGAATAAACAACAAAAAAAAAATGTTTTCCTTTACTGTTCTACTGCTACTATTATTTCTGCTATTCAAGCCCACAGTGTCATTTTTGTTGAACTGCAGCATTCATTGTCTTCCAAGTCCAAGCCAGAGGATTATAAACTTGCAAATGATTTAAGTGATTAAAAAGAAACATGCAGAGTGCTAAGTTCAATTCTAAACCTTGTAGAACTTCCTTCAAAATAAAAATTCCTACTCAAGACTCTTAAGTGCTTTTTTTCCTGATGTCAAATTCTGTATTTTAGGCATATAGTCAGTTAGGATCTTGTTGAAGTCTTTAAGTTTAAAACAATTCCTATACTTTTTTACCTAATACATACATAAAATGTGTATTAACATTGATAGGTTTTCTAATAAAAAAAATTAAGAAAAATCCACAATTCTGGACTACCCTGAGGATAAAGACTTTGTCAGGAATTAACATTTTCCTTGTACTACTGTACTATTAGAAAACCTTAGGAGAAAATAAGGGGTTTTCTCTTTGAGAATGCATTTTCCACAGAACAAGGCTTTCCAAGGACAGCCCACCATTACCCCAATTGACAAGTAGGGAAAGCAACATAGTTAAGTAGTTCAAGTTTTGCCAACCTGAAAAAATAAACATTACCAAGCAATACAGAACTGTTTAACTCAACTAAGAATGCTGAGGAGCAAGGAAAGTACATCTGGAGACAGGGAAGTAACACTTCCTCTCTCATCTTTCAGAAGAATTACTGTCAATACACACGCAAAGCAATTCCTGCTCACACAAGTGTCTTCAAATAGCCGTGAACCGTGAACAGCCATCGCGCCCATCTCTCCACAGCACCTTT